>NW_026622863.1:39910176-42410176 GCF_023065955.2 Ursus arctos | reverse complement strand
ATAGAACTCAGAAAAACCAGTTGGTGTTCATTGGTTCAGATAGTAAGTCTCTCAAATGCCTTATCCTTCCCAAAGGTCCCATCTGATTATACAATAATCAGTGAACAGAGATTGATCTAATTTTAAATTAGCATCATATCATGATGTAATTTATCTCTTTTTTTGGCTTTGGTTTGTCTTTGATCTTTCCTTTTCAGAGAAAAGCACAGTCAACTTAACCCAGTCTATTTGTATAATATACATTAAAGAATTATCCTTTATTTAAAAAAAAAAGGCAAGATGAGTATTTAGAAAATTGTTAGCGCTTACTATACTTTCCTTTGTCTTTTTTCAAGAAGTAGTCATGTTATATATAAAGGACACCCTCCTGGGCAGATATCATGGCCTCCTGGACACAGCACTGTATTGTTGAAGGTGCACTGATGGGCAATAAAGACAGTGCTCCACATGTCAGATTTATCTTCTCATCTCTTGGAGACCTGAATTCAAACCCAGAATATATTTTATACATGCCTGAATGTACAAAGCTTTTTTTAACTTCAAATTAAAAAAAAAAAAAAAACAGAGTACACTCCCCAGTTTATCTGATAAAACGAGTATAGCCATGATGCCAAATAACAAAACAACTATAAAAGAAAATAATTTCAGGCTGAGCTAACTTATAAACATAGATATAAAAATGGAAAAAATTCTAGCAAACTAAATACAGTAAGTAATAAAAAAGAAAAGACTATAAGTTTATTTTATTCAAGGAAGATAAGATTCCTCTAACATTAGAAAATATATTAACATAATTAACTTTGTTAACAGATTAAAGAGAAAAAGCAAAATTATCTCCAATAAACAGAATAATTTGATGAAATTCAACATCCAATTATTAAAAAGAAAAAAGAACTTAAAAACCTGTGAGTAGAAGGAAATTTCCTTATACTGATGAATGGTACCTATAAAATACAAGAAAGAACATACCAAATGATGAAAAAGTAAATGGATGTCCTTAAAAGTTGTAGCAAGTAAAATATATAAACCACTGGAAAGCAAGAAACCAAATTGATGTTTGCAGATCTTATGACTGCCTACAAGGAAAAAATGCAAAAGATTCTCTAACAGATTGTTATATTTAATAAAAGATTTCACAGAACTCTTAGAAATAAACCAGAAAACAGGCCAACTGCATCTCTACATACCAGCAACAAAGTTAGAAAAATACATTTTATTTAGGGGTGTCTGACTGGCTCAGTCAGTAGGACAGGCAACTCTTGATCTTGGGATTGTGAGTTCGAGCCCCACATTGTGTATAGAGGTTACTTTAAAAAAATAAAATACGATATAAAAAAGAAAAAGAAAATACATTTTATTACAAATAGTATCACTGCAAAGTACTTAGAAATGTATACTGTGTGAACAGAATTATAAAAGTGGACTGACATATTAAACAACACCAAAATATATGGAAATGTCATTTCTTATTAAAAGGAAGCATCAACTTTGTAAAGCCATCAACTCTCCTGAGTAATCTATATATTCAATGCAATTGTAACCAAAATTACAAGTTTCTCATGGATCTTGACAAGATGACTTTCTAACCTATATATAGAAGACTAAGGGACACTCCTTAAAAATAAGCTGGAAGGGCTTGCTCTATCAGATGTCAAGACTTACTACAAAACAATACTCACTGACTGTGGCATTGGCACAAAGAAAAAATTAGAGAACTATGGCACAGGAGACTGAGTCAGGAATACACTCACACACATATGGAAACCTATGATCAGACAATCCTGGCACTGCAACTCTTCCAGATTAAATAAGACTAAAAGAGAGAGGATACTAAATTCAATGTGTGATCCTAGACTGTTTCCTGGACAGTGCCTGGGGAACAGAGGATGAGGGCACAGTGAGTTGCTACAAAAAACATTATTGGGACCAGTGAAAAATCTTGAATATAGACTGTTAAATAAGAGTACTGTGTAATTGTGTAAATTTCTTATTTTAATAAGTGTACTGTGGTCATGTAAGAGAATACTTTTGTTCTGAGAAAATAACAAACAGACATGTTTAAAGGTAAAGAAGCAAATGTCCACAACTTATTCTTAAATATGCATTGTGTATGTGTGTGTGGGCACGTGCAAATATAGAGGGAGCAACTACAAGCACATACAGGAATGATCCTGCAAATGAGGCAAAAGTAAACTGTTGGTGAATATGAGTAAAGAGTATACAAGAATACTTTGTACTATTCTTGTAACTTTTCTGCAAATTTGAAATTTAATCAAAATTTAAAGTTACCCAAAACAAGACATATCATTAAATAATTCTCATGTTAAATATGAAACTAAATAGAAATATAATATATCTAGAAATGAAGTGAAAAGGAGAGCAATATATATAAAAAACATAGACACAGGAAAATTACAAAGAAAAAAATTAATAACATTAAGCTTTAAAAAATAAAATAAAACTGATCTAAATTCAATATTGTAACAAAATAGCAGGAAAGGATTAATGAAGATAAAAACAGAATACGAAAATTTTAAAATATGTAAGATTCACAAAACTCAAAACTTGCTTTTGAAAAGCATGAAGACTGCTGATTAAACAAGTGTGAAAACTATTTTATATTTTCTCCCAACACACCACTAAAATGACCAAACAATGTCATTAATCAAAATATTAATTGCTGGCAAGAACACAGGTATGCCATACGGGATCAAGCCCCACGTCAGGCTCCTCCACTATGAGCCTGCTTCTTCCTCTCCCACTCCCCCTGCTTGTGTTCCCTCTCTCGCTGGCTGTCTCTATCTCTGTCAAATAAATAAATAAATAAATCTTTAAAAAAAAAAAAATTCCAGAGCTTGAACATCACTCCAGACCAATTAAATCTCAATGTTTTTCTCGTCACTTTGCATGAGCTTTTAAGTCATTAATTCGCAACTGTGACAGCATTCTAGAATCATCTGGTGCTCTTTTAAAAATGATGATACTCAGGCCATATCCCAGATGAATTAAATCAGAATCGTTGTGGGCAGGACCTTAACCAAGGTTAAGAATAACTAGCATAAATTAAAAGAAAATATTAGTCCTCTGCCCCTATTTGTTGCAAGTGCTTTTTGGCACCTCATGTAGCCATAAGTAAACTAACTGGAAGTGGAGAAACACGTTCTGTCAGAGAAAGCTAGGCATACTATGAAGTGAACAAGATATTGTGAAGTTTAACTTATAAATATTTACTGAAGTTTAAAATATGTGTATTCTATTGTTTCCATAATTTCACTTCTAGTATATACCTTAGAGAAAGCCTATACATAAACGTTCATTAGAACAGTGATTGCCACAGTCATAACTATATGAAACTAAGTATTTAAAAACCAAAAAATGATTAAACATACCACAGTACTACAAAATATGGTCTTACACGAAGCAACTAAAGTGAGGTAGTTCTATACTTATGTGTACAATACTTCACACAGAATGAGGAAGCAAGTTTCTGAATGGGAACAATAACTACCAAATGACTGACACTAAGTGAATCTTCTAAGTGAATGTTCTAAGAATCCTGTTGTAAGGATTTTACATGAACCAACTCAAACCTTGGACCAACCCTATGATGCAATTATTTTCCACATTTTGCAGCCTATACTTAGAATTCTCTTTACACAGATATACTTTTATGTGACAAAACAGTACCACATACATGTGTGCATATATTTAAATGCACAGGATACAGGTAAAAAGGATAAATAATTAACTTAGAACAGTGGCTACCTTTGGTACTTTTTGTAGATACCGGGGAACAGGGACTCTGGTCGCATGGCATGGAAGCCTCTCCATAACATATAAATTATTTTTATAAGAAAAATATATAATTATGATTTAACTAAAAATAAAACTTAAAAAGGAAAACACTAGCATTCAGGCTAAGGAGATACTTGTTTATAAAGGCAATAGTTTGTAAGCTAACCATATTCAACAAAAGGGGCTTGATAAGATGCTAACACTATGAAACCATGACAACTCATGGTAATGATACATGTATAAAAGCATGACAGTTGTTCAGAATGTATTTTGGCATGATAAAGATGGTTTACAGGTCAGTGGCCATAGTATGATCACATTAAAGAAAGAATTCTAAACATTTGCTCTAACAATTTGTCAGCAGTCTTTAATTGACAGGACTACAGATGACCTTTTCTTTTATTTCTGCTTCTCTGTATTTTCTAAATTTGCTGTAATAAAGAATTATTTTATAATGAAAGGAACAGAGAATACAGCTATTTTCAGAAAAAAAAAGTGACGTATTTGATCAGGTATTCAAAGATTTATAAAAGGAAATGATCTAAACATGGCACAGGTACAAGCACAGATACATAAATTTTTTAAAAGTTTAATAGATAATACAACCTATTTAAATAATATAACACCAAGTAGACAATTCAAAGTAACGGAAAAGGAAATAAGTTATTACTAGATAAAAGATACTGGAGCAATACTGAGGAAATGAAAAAAACTGAATTTAGATCCCCAATACACAGCAAAACAAATTTATAATGGTATGTATATAGGAGAATTGAAATGTATAATTCTGGCTCTCAGTGATTTACAAAACATTTGGGGAGCAAAATTTGACTCTAAAATCCTTTGCGGAATAAGGCTGGACACATCATGCTCCCTGACTTTAAAGAATATTATTGTTTTTATAAAGTAATCAAAACAGTATGCAATTGACATAAAAAAAGACACACAGATCAGTGGACCAGAAATAAACCCACACACCACAAACCCAGAAATAAACTATGGCCAATTAATTTCGACAAAGGAGCCAAACATATACAAAAGGGAAAGGACAGCCTCTTTAATAAAAATGGAAAAACTAGACGTCACATGCAAAAGAATGAAACTAGATTATTATCTTACACCATATAAAAAATTAACTCAAAATGGATAAAAGACTTGAACTAAAACCTGAAACCATAAAACTCCTAGAAGAAAACAGAGGCTATTAGCTCCTTGACATTGGTCTTGGATATGATTTTTTGGATATAACTCCACAAGCAAAAGCAACAAAAGCAAAAATAAATGAGTGGACTATATCAAACTAAAAAGCTTCTGAACAGCAAAGGAAATCATCAACAAAATAGAAAGGGAACCTACTGAAGGGAAGAAAATATTTGCAAATCATATACCTGATAAGGGGCATATGATAATATATAAAGAAGTAATACAACTCAATAGCAAATAAACATTCTGATTTAAAAAACGGGCAGAGGTTCCAAATAAACATTGCTCCAGAGAAGACATACAGATGGCCAACAGTACATGAAATGATGCTCAACATTACTAACTATGAGGGAAATGCAAAACAAAACTACAATGAGATATCATCTTACAACTGTTAGAGCGGCTATTACCAAAAATATAAGAAATAATGTGTTGAGAAGGATATGGAGAAAAGGCAACACTCTTGCCCTGCTGATTGGACCGTAAATTGGTGTAGCCACTATGGAAAACAGTATGGAGGTTTCTCAAAAAATTAAAAACAGAATTACCATATGATCCAGCAATTCCACTTTTGAGTATTTATCCAAAGAAAATGAAAACACGAATTCAGAAAGATATATGCACCTTCATGTTCACTGCAGCATTGTTTACAACAGCCAAGATATGGAAAAAATCTGAGTGACCAATAATCAACAAATCAAGATTATTGGAATATTATTCAGTCACTAAAAAGAATGAAATCTTGCCATCTGGGACAACATGTTTGTACCCTGAGGTCATTATGCTAAGTGAAATAAGTCAGACAAAAATAAATACCATATACTTTCACTTATATGTGGAATTTAAACAAACAAATAAAAGCCAAGCTCGTAGACACAGAGAACAGATTGGTAGTTACCAGAGACTGGGGGAGGGGGGTGGTAGTGAAATGGGTAAAGGGGTTCAAAAGGTACAAACTTCCAGTTATAAAACAAATAAGTCATGGGTAGTAAATAATACTGCACTGCATATTTGAATGTTGATAATAGACTAAATCTTAAAAATCCTCATCACAAGAAAAACTACGTATGGTGATGGATATTAACTAGACTTACTGTGGGGTCATTTCAAAATATATACAAATATCAAATCATTATCTTGTATTTCTGAAACTAATATAATGTTACATGGCATTTATACCTCAATTTAAAAAAATCCTTTGGGAACCACCAAAAGGCCGTTAGTTAAGTGCTTCATACTGTAATAGATAGATCCCAAAAACGAGAAGTAGAGGAGAAAGGGAGCTCACATTTATTGAACTTCTGTAGTGTACCAACTGTTCTACACATATTTTATTTCATTCTCAACATTAAGTGAGAACAAGAACCTCTCATTTACAGGTTAAACAGCTCACAGGTGGTATAGCTGAGATCAGAAGCCACATCTGATACTAGAGCCCATGCTTTTTACACCATGTTACAGACAGACTAGCATAGGTAAAATAATCTGAGAGATGATGTTTCTTTTTTTTATTATTCTGAAGAAGCCAGTATTTAAACTAAACAGTTAATGAGAATAGATGGCAAAGATGCAAAGGCAAAAACTATCTGACAAAGGACAGTGGAAGGTAGGGGGAAGAGGAAAGGGCAATTAAAAAAGAAATATAATATGGAGAGAACAGTAAAAGGTACCCTAAAAAGCAGAACTGATCGGACCAGAATGTTATTAAAATAAGAATTTTAGATCATAGATATCTACATCTGTACCTAAGGCTATACCTATTTTTTAAAATTTTTGAACATTTTATTATTTTTGAGAGAGAGAGTGAGTAAGAGAGAGAGAGAGAGAGCACAAGCTGGGGGAGAGGCAGAGGGAGAGAGAGAAGCAGACTCCCTGCCTGATGTGGGGCTCCTGATGCAGGACACTGGGATCATGACCTGAGCCGGGGGCAGACGCTTAAATGACCGAGCCACCCAGGTGCCCCTTTTTATTAAATTTTAAGCATTTTCCACATCCAGCATGGGGCTTGAACTTATAGCCCCAAGATCAAGAGTTGCACGTTCCACTGACTGAGCCAGTCAGGCACCCCCTACCTAATTTTTATATCCCCACTTCCAAAAATGTATTTGAGGAGGCTAAGAGTTAAAGAAAAAAATTTCTAATCATACACAATGGTCATAGGTAACAGGTACTCAGTATCATAAACACAGGCTAAAATTATTACTATGACTTATCATTATTTGAAGTGCTCGGACTCCTGGCACTCAATGCAAAAGATACAATGGATTATACAGTTCCTATTTGCCTAGGACTATTTACAGGAGATAAGCAAGACCTTCTTGAGAAAACCTTAAGAAGACCTAAAATAACAGAGGTTCCCGTTCTTAGAAGAGTCACCAAATTTTTACTCACACAATTATAGATACAACGCAGTTCATCTAAATCACAAAAGATGCTTGAGTGGAACCAAGCTATTTCAAAAAATTTATATGGAAATGAAGAGGAACACAAACAGCCAAGACACTCTTGAAGAACAAGAGGTAAGAGGACTTGCTCCAAATATTATAAAGTCACAGTGAATAAGATAGCATAATACTGCTGCAAGGAGAGAAAAATAGAGCAACGGAACAGAATATAATGTCCAGAAGTAGATGTAGACATACATGATCACTTGATTTTTTACTAAAATGGCACTGCAGATCAGTGTAGAAAAGATGAACTTTACAATATATGATACTGGGACAACTGGGTACCCATATGGGGGATAAAATCACTACCTACAGAAATCAATTCCAGGTAGTGTAAAGACCTACATGTTAAAGCCAAAGACTGGAAAGCTTCTAGAAGAGAATATAAGAAAATCTTCATTATTTCAAGGTAGCAGAAAATTTCTTAAACAAACACTAACCACTGAAAAAGATTTCATAACATTTAAATCCCAAACCTCTATTCATCAAAAGGCACCAGAATGAAAAACCAAGCCAGAGCAGAAGAAAATATTTAGTCACTATTATACAGAATATCTATCTATCTATCTATCTATCTATCTATCTATCTATTTTAATCAGAGAAAAACAACCCAATTAAAAATTGGAAAAACATTTGAACAAGTGTTTTACAAAAGAGAACATCTGGTTGGGCAAGAATTGGTGTTCAGTTTCATTGATAATCTAGGAAATACCAATTAAATGTGATTAATAACATTAGACATCCACCAAATTAGCAAAAATTTAAAAGTATGATGATGCCAAGGGCTGGCACGGATGTGGAGCAAAAACAATCTTTCTAAACAGCTGATACAAGTAAAAACTTGCACAGTATCTTTAGAGAACAGTTTGACATTGTCTAGTAAAACTGAAGACATACAAACTCTATCCCTTAGCAATTTAATCACAATTTTAGCATATATGCTAAAGAAATGCAAGCACACATGTACCAAAATATGTGCACAAAATATTCATAGTCACATCACTTGTAACAGTCAACAAACTGGAAACAAGTCATATACCCATGAAAAGTAGAATGGATAAGTAGTAAACTGTGATGCTATTGTGCAAGATAATATATATACACATACAGCAATGGGAAAAAAATGTACTGTAGTTACAGGAAACATGAATGAAGCTCATATTTTTTATGAAAAAAGACACAAAAGAATGTCTATTAATAATAGAAAACACATAAACTAAACCTTCTGTGATTCTGGAATTCATACACTAAAGTTCTAATGAAAGGCAAAGAACTGATCACAGTAGTCATCACCAGAGGAACACAATTGTTTGTGGAAGGGTACATTAGAGGTTTCTTTAGAGATGGCTGTATTCTATTTCTTAGGTACTCCCTATTGTGAGTCTTTATAATTATGTATTAAATGGCACAAATGAGGAGGATATGCCATTTCTGTATCTAATTTGAGAGAGAAAAAAAAGCCACAGGCATTCAAATAAATATGCACTTCTAAAAATGTTTCACATATTAAATCACATGGGAAAATACTTAAATATAATTTTATGTAAAAATGTAGGCTATTATGGTAAATTCTGAATGAATTCAGTTTTTAAAAATCACATTTTATATACATACATAAAACAGACCAGAAAGAAAATACAAAAAAGTTAGCATTGGTTTTAACTGGGAATTGAAATTTTCTTCAAAAGATGTACTTCTGAAATTATTTAAAATAGTCATGCCTTACTTTTATAAATAGAAAAAAATAGTATTTTTTTTAAAAGACAGCATAAAGGAAAATTAAACCATTTGACAAATTAGTAAGAGAAAATCAAGTGCTCCTCAGGGCTTAGGGATTACAGCCAATCACATTTTCTCAGAGGGGAAATTCCAGGGATCAAGTCACCTAATGGGCAAGAATTTTCAAGAGGAGAAAAGCAGGTAAATTCTTTTTTTTTTTTTTTTAAGATTTTTTTTTAATTTATTTATTTGACAGAGAGACAGCCAGCGAGAGAGGGAACACAAGCTGGGGGAGTGGGAGAGGAAGAAGCAGGCTCCCAGCGGAGGAGCCCGATGTGGGGCTCGATCCCAGCACGCCGAGATCACGCCCAGAGCACGCCCAGAGCCGAAGGCAGACGCTTAACGACTGCGCCACCCAGGCGCCCCAAGCAGGTAAAGTCTTGACAAAGAAAAGGGCATTTCAGGAAACAAGGGGAAACGACAAACTACCTTTCGGGAGCCTTGTGGATGTTCAACAGCCATTCTTTACTCCACTCTGGAAGCCTCTGTGCAAGCAAAGCAGAGCTGAGGAAGAAGAAAACAGGAAACATCAGGTTCTTCTGGGAGCCCAGGCCAACCAACCGCCCGCCATCTATAAATGTAGGTCAGGCAAGACTAGGGCGTCCTGTTCAATTACCAGCATCAAGACAAGAGCAGGGTCACTGCAGTTCTGGGCGGAATCTGTCCCTGAGCTCACAGAGGTCCCCCCGGGAGCAGAGCGCTGGAGTCACAAAGGCAGACAAAGGCGCCCCACAACTACAGTGCTATACGGACACACAGTCCCACAAACTCACACCATGGGGGCACGGGCACCCCAAACCTAAACACAACTGGCTGCACATGGTCACGCAAGCATACACACCACGGGAACAGACACAGTCACAATCGCAGTCATAAGCACCGCACACACTCATATTCACCACTATGGGGACACAGTGACAACAACGAATTGACACGCACCCTACACCAATAACAACACAAATGCATACACTATGGGTAAACACAATCACAGATCTGAGAGTTAAGACATCCCACACCTACAGTTCAGCAAATGGTCATAAACACACACGCACCAACAAGACACCCAGTTTTACAACCGTGGTCAAAGAACACTACAGTCGCAAAAACCCGGTCACACAATTAAATCTCATCACATATAAACAATCATAACCGCAAATCAAGCCCTCCTCCCCGCCCTCACAGTTCCGTACATGCTCACACTGACACAGAGACACAGTCACATTTAGACACACACCCTCCTCACAATCTCCGCTGCTCAGCTGGCTCCCCAACACACCCCGCACAGGCCAGTGGTTCCAGACACGCCGGCCCCAACCCCGGGCTCCAGGCCACCTTACCTATGCCTCCTTGTAGGGTCAGCACCCCTCTACCCTACTTGGACAAGTCGAACACGACAGCTCCCACAGCGCCCGGAGGCCGTCTGCCCCTACCCGCCAGAAGATCCCTCCCACTCCTCAGGAGAGGGGCTAGTTCTCGCGGGAGGGAGCACTGAGCCTAGAGGCCTCTGGGAGATGTAGTATAGATGTAGCGACAGGTTGCTGAAAAGCGGTCTCCTGCATACATCGACCGCCCGGTGGCACCAAGCCCGGACTCAGTCAAAACTGCGTCTTCCGGCTAAGCAGCGCACCTGAGGCTTCCGCGAGTTTCAGCTGATTAGGATTCTGTCAACCAAACTGTAGTCAGCCTCGTCGGAGCCCTCCTCTTGACCAGGTCTCGTCCTTGACCTGCTGACCCTAGTTCAGCAAGAATCCCCCTGCTCTTGATATTTAACCAAGCTCCTCTTAGTAATTTTCTATCCACTGACTCCCTCACTCTGACCCTTGGATATAAATCCCAGCTACTGTTATATACTGTGTTGAGTCCAGTATCTCTTCTCCATTGCGACAGTCTCTAATAAAGTCTTCCTTACCTGTTTAACTTGCCTGGTGCAGTTTTTCGTTTACAAAGCCCCCAGTGCGGTTCTCTCGGGCTTTGACGACTCACCCTGCAACACACTGGGCCCTAAGGCCTCCTGGGAAATGCAGTCCTGGACTTCGCCAACTGCCAGATGGACCAGGCCAAGGTAAGCGGTGTCCTCTAGGCACTGAGGTGAGGCCTGGCTGCCCTTAAGTGCCCTGGAGGGTGATCGGAATTCTACTTTGCCCTGGTAATACAAAAATGCTCTTGAGGCAGGCTGCTGCAGACCTTGTCAGAAGAACGAACCCAAATGTGGACCTGAGCACCTGTGACCAAAGCAGCCTGGGGAGTTTGAAAGGGAGGCATCTTCAAGCCCAGTCATGTATGCTAAAGTGGACAAAGGAGGTCCTGTGTAAGACAGTGGTGAGATTACATGCGTGACTTGTTGAGGCGGGAGGGAGGATAGTTGAGTGAAAAAGAAACTGCATTCAGGTAAAACTGAGGAGTGTGACAGAGTGGTGGCATCAAGATTATGTGTGGCTTAATGAGGCTGGAGGGTCACATCATGGGTTGTGGGCAGCTAGTGGGGCAAGAGTGTCTGGATCCCTGTGCGGATGTGTATTTGTGTGATCACCTGAATGTAGGTCATCTCAGCATGGGTGCCTGATATGGTAGAGGAATCTGAATCCTGTAAGCCTCATTTTCTCTTCAAGCTGATAATAAGGGTATGTCTTCCTGGAGCTTGATTTTAAGAGGAAAAAGCTACATTTTAATTTATATAATAAATAACTTGTAGCATTTTTATATAAACGCTTAAGATTTCAACCATTTCTTTTGGAATAGAATAACAAATCAGTATGACATTTTAAACAAGGTTATTTTGCTATAGGTGACCTGTTTTGTCCACAGTCTTGCCCCCAAACATTTACTCTTTTCTGGTCTTTGGGAGTCGTTGGCAGGGTAAATGTTCGGAGATGTAATTGTTCAATTCAACCAGAAGCAGCAACCACAATTAAAAGACGTTCAGAAGCGGTACAGGGAAAAAAAAAAAAAAAAAAAAAAAGAAGCGGTACAGGGATGTGATGCTGGAGAACTAGAGTAACACAGGCATATTAGACATGGATAGTTGTCTGTATAATCCAACTTTTGAAAGTAAAGTGCTGTCTCTTTTCCATTTCTGAAGTATTTAGAAACTTTACATGGCATGATAGATTCAGCTTTGAGATAACAAGTTTCAGGTATTCTCAAACCCTCTGCCATATGATTGCATATGCTCAACCTTTAAGGTAAAAGGTTATTTACTTTGTTCCTCTTTATGTGGTAACTTCCTTAAAGGCCCAGGCTCAGTCTGATTTGGGGGATGGTGCTTGAATTGAAATTCAATCTTATGTCATTTTCCTATATATAGGCTATCACATCACCAAACTGGATAAAATCTTTAAGTTGGAACGAGAAGAGAGGCCATGGATGGTGAATAGAGGAAATGTAAAGGAGGTTCTCTCCAAGTGAGTGAGTGAGTGAGAACCAGGCAGATATGTTTGGGATAAGGCAGAACACAGATGTTCAGTGAGAGAGCTGACACCACTGAAATGTTTTTCAGGATTTCCTTTATAGGCCCTGCTGTCCTTGAATCTTAATTGATGTGAATCCTCTATCATCATTCTTCCTCTGTCAGTGCCCTCTTTTATTTAAGTAATCCTAGAGGACCATATTCTCCTCATTGTCCTAGTCTACATATGCAGTCTGTCCACAAATCTGCAGTCTCAGGACACCTGGGTGTCTCAGTCAGTTAAGCATCTGCCTTCCGCTGGGGCCGTGATCCCAGGGTCCTGGGATCAGGTCTCACAGAGTCCCACGTCGGGCTCCTTGCTCACCGGGGAGCCTGCTTCTCCCTAGGCCTGCTGTTCCCCCTGCTTGTGCTCTCTCTCTAACAAATAAATAAATAAAATTTAAAAATCTGCTGTTTTTCGAAACTATTATTGTTGCACATTGCGGTTTCTTTTTTTATTACAGTCGATTTTCTACCTTTTTATTGCTAAAAGCATCAGGATTATATTTTACATCTGCATTTCCCATTGTCACTTATTTCCCAAGTCATATTTCAGCAACGTTCATCACCTCTTGAAGTTACTAGCTTAGAAATGGCTGCTGCTTTCCTCCTAGCTCTTTCTGTCAACCTTTTTTATTTCACAATTGTTTTTAAAGGAATCATCTCATTCATCTTAAATATTTAAACAAGGTTATAGTGGGGGGAAAAAAAGAAGTCTCCCTATCAACTATTTCTCTTCTCCATCTGCATCTACTGTGACTAGTTACATATGTAAACTGCTTTGAGTAATTCTATATTTATACCAAAATGTCTATGTATATAAAGCCCCTCATCTTTATTTTTCACAAATGTTAGTATACTATAAAGCATCTAGTTTTTTACTCATTATTATTTCTTAGAAGACATCCTGTATTAATACATATTCCTTAATTCCTTTGTATGGTGGTATAGTGTTTTGTGGTAGGGGAAATGTCATACTTTGATACCATATTAATGAATATTTAGGATGTTTTCAGGTTTCTACAATTCTGGAATAATATATATACTAAGCTTTGCATAGATGAGCATGCATCTTTGTAATAAATTTCTTTAAGAAGTGCTGGGCCAGAGGTATGTATAAATATATGCAATCCACATAAGATGAATCACTTTCCATTCCCACCAAAAAAATTATGAGGGTGCCTATTTCCTGTTCCTGTCAAATACTGTATTTTTTCATTTAGCAGCTCAGTGTGACCTATTGAGCCCTTTATCTGTGCCACGTTCTATTCTAGGAAACCATCAGTGAACAAAATGGCCAAAATTTCCTTTCCTCAAGGAGTTTACATTCTATTCAGGGAATGTGGCCAATGAGCATGTAAATGAAATATATAGTATTCCAGATAAAGGTAAACTCTAAAGAAAAAGAAAGCTTGGAAATGGGATAGTGAGTGCCAAGGGAATTGAATTTTTTTAAAGTTTTCACTTATTTAAGTAATCTCTACGCCCAATGTAGGGCTTGAACTCACAACCCTGAGATCAAGAGTCGCATGCTCTTTTTTTTTTTTTTAAGATTTTATTTGTTTATTTGACAGAGAGAGACAGCGAGAGAGGGAACACAAGCAAGGGGAGTGTGAGAGGGAGAAGCAGGCCCCCTGCTGAGCAGGGAGCCCGATGAGGGCTTGAGGTGGGGCTCGATCCCAGGACCCTGAGATCATGACCTGACCCGAAGGCAGACACTGAACGGCTGAGCCACCCAGGTGCCCCAAGAGTCACATGCTCTTATGACTGAGACAGCCAGGCACCCTGGGAATTGCAATTTTAAATAGAATAGTTAGGAAAAGCCTAACTAAGAAGAAAATATTTGAGCAAACCAAAAGGAAGGAGTAGCAACATTTGAACATATTTAGATAAAGCAAATTATAAACAGAGAAAACACCAAAACATAAATGCCATGGGTTGGATACAAGCCTGTATATTCAAGGAGCAGCAGGAAGTCCGCTTGGGATTCTCTCCCTTTCCCCCTCCTCCTGCGTGCCATGCGTGCGTGAGCATGCTTTCAAATAAATAAAATAAATAATCCGGAAAAAAAAACCTGTAGAATGAGCAAGTTTTAGGGGGTAGATGAAGAATTTTGTCTTTAATCTCCTAAACCACTGAGACAGTCCACGTTAAAGAGAAACATTTGCATGTTGTCAGTACCTAGGTATCATTTATAGTAGTGAGAGGATGAGAATTCTAAGGAAATCTATTAGGGTAAGACTAAACATAGTAACATGTTGTAGTGGGTTGAACAGTGGCATCCTAGAGCTATGTCCGTATCCTAACCCCCAAGACCTGTGAATGTGACCTTGAGGTACTTTTGGGTAGCGTTGGGGTCCAGAGCCAATGGCCAAGAAAGAATTCTTATTAAGGAACGGGAACAGGACCTGTGGCAGAAAGAGATGCATTGCAAGTGTGAGGGGTGACTGATTATATACTTGGGAGTTGGGGGAGGTAAGGAAAAGGGAGGTTTTCAAAAGGACTTTCTATCTCAAGTATTTGTCGATGGGCTGCAGGCCATAAAGAAATCTAATTTTGTTTACATTCCCTTCTGCCTCTGTTTCCCACATCACTCATGGAGGGGAAGGTGATGTTAGGCTTCTAGGAAATTGAGTTATAGGTCTCTGAAAGTTAGGCTATTGATAAGAATGCTTATTCCTTGTATATCACTAAGAGATCTGTAAATTGATGGAAACTCATGTCCTGCAGAACTGTGATCTTTATCACTTAACCATCTGTTTTTCCTTTCCCTTAGTTTTAGGGCAGCCAGAAGTGCCTGAGGAATGTCAACATATCCCACCCAGGAGTTGGGGGTGGGACGGTGTCAGCTTGTGCTTTGTCCTCAGCTTGCCTTTTGCTCCCTCATCAATCTTACTTGGCAAAAGGATCTTGGCAGACGCAATTAAGTTAAGGATCTCTAGGTGAGTTCATCCTGGGTTATCTGTGTGTGACCTAAATCCAATTTCAAGTGTCTATACTAGAAGATGAAAAGATGTACAAGAGAAGGCCATGTGAAGACAGAGGTAGAGATTGAAGTTATGCAGCAAGAAGCTAAGAACACCTGAGTTTAGTTCTGTTTTTTGTTTGTTTGTTTGTTTGTTTGTTTTTGGTTTTGGTTTTGGTTTTTTTGTGTGTGTTTTTTGTTTTGTTTTGGTTTGTTTTGTTTTTTGGGTTTTTTGGTCTCTTGGGAGCATCTTGATTTTTTTTCACCTTGTCTTTTCATATGCCTTAAAATTTTTGTTGTTGTTGAAAGCCAGACATTTTGTTTAGGACAGTAGTGTGCAGAAAAGCCTTAACATAGCAGACCTGAGAATTCTCATCCTTAGAAGGTCTGCTTGCACAGTTGGTGCCTGGCTTGCGTCTAGAACTTAGTTTTCCAGAGGGGGGGTGTCCCACTATCCTGATAAGAGTGGCTCACTATGCCTGTTTGTGCATATAGTTTATGTTAAACACTTGCTTTCCTTCTGAAATTCTGGTATGCACCTGGTAGAAGCTGCCTATGTGACCAGCCCCACAATAAAAACTCTAGGTACCGAGTCTCTAATGAGCTTCTTCCCTGGTCGGCAACATTTCACATGTGTTGTCACAACTTGTTGCAGAAGAAACTAATATCCTGGGTGACTCTATTTGGAAAGGATCCTTGGAAGTATGCACCTGGTTTTTCCTGGACTTTACTCCATGTACCTTTTCTCCTTGCTAATTTTGCTTTGTATCGTTTCACCATGAGTTCTCCTAGTGAATCATTCAACCCTGGAGGGAGTATTGATATTGGGGTCTCACAACACAGGAGTAACTGAGGAAAATAATTTTCATGCCTGAATGGGCCCACTTTTCCTTCTGCAAAGCCTTTAGTGTGGAGTTTTAAGTTAATTTAATTAGGAGTTTTAACAACTAAGCAAGATAAATTCATACAATCTGATTTGCATTTATATAAATTTCAAAAATAGATAACTGACAACCTAGATATTTCTGGGGTCCCCCAATCCGATAGGAGCCACCAAATATGGGGTTACCTGAGCTGGTGGAAGCCCGCCATACAGGCAGTGAAAAAATTCACCCAAGGTAGAACAAGGGAGATAGAAGTTTATTGACAGCAAAGCAGACTGTTGCGAGACAGGGGTGGGGGGGGGGGCTGTAGCTAAGGGGGGAAGGCTCGAGAAGGTATGGGAAGTATGGAATTTTCCTTTTTTGGTACCAGGGACTCGCTGGTCGCTTGGCACTGCCCAACAGGACCTTTCTGTCACACCATATCTGTCAGATGCCCAGACACCGAACTCAAGCCGCAAAGAATTACACCCTTCTCCGAGGTAGTTCTACGGCCCTGAACTACATTTCCCAGGGGCCATCGCGTCCAAGGCTACTTCCGGTAAAGGCGCATTGGTTTATTGTCCAGGTTCCCAGACTGGACACACATTTGTGGAGGATCATGGTGGAGGCCTTGGCTGAGTCCTGCGTTCTAAACGCGGCATGGAACTAATAGAAGACCTCTGCAACGGATGTGAGCAGTTATGAAGACGACGGTTTTTGCCGAGGGCAAGGATGGGGGCCGGGGCCAAGGCCTGTGAATTGAGATTGTCGGCTCTGGGCTCTGAAAGGCTGTCCAGGCTCTGACTACGTTTTCCGATGTCCACTGTAGCCGAAGCCGCTTCCTGTCCGCGCACCGACGCTTTCAGGACTGTAGGAAGCATCGTGTCCGAGTACCAGCGAAACATTCTTGTAGGGACCGCAGGGTCAGGTAAGAGAATCTAAGATCCAGAAGCGGAATGACCCCTCCGGGGCCAAGGCCACTGGAGAGGCAGTGGGCATTGAGGGACTAATGTTTTCGGAGTCTCAGGCTTTGCCAGCAAGAGGGTGTGGGACGGAAGGTGGTAGGCAGCTGTGTATGTGTGTGTCCGCTCCCGCGCGATCACGGGTGGGATCTGTGGGTGCCGGCTGTGGGGGTTATCGCTTAGGGGCTGTAGGGGTTTTGTATGTGTGTGTGTTTGCATGCGTACGATAGTGAGGGGAGCTGTACGTGATTGTAATGACTCTTTAGGTGTAACTGCGCATGTATATGATTGTGACTGTACCACTGTGTGCCTAACCGTGTGTGTAAATGTGGTAGCAGCAGTCGTGGAGCCAGAAACAACACTGCGTTTAATAACAATCATAGTTATTTGTCGGAGAGCAGTTTCTGTGGTGGCCTTTCGTTGGATTGAATAGGTTAATACAGACTGTGGGGAGAGGAATAGGAGACAGTGTGGAGAACATATTCCAAGAAGTTCTCTGTGAATCTGAGCAGAGAAATTGAACAGCAGCTGCTGTGGGGGGGGGGGGGGAGGTGGATAACAACGTTGCGGTATATCGGTGATAACGAGCCACAAGAGAGGGAAAAGTAGAAATACAGGTTAGACTGAGTAAGCAAGGCTCATCTGTGTGGATGTAGTGCAACTGCAATAAAAAAGTGCAGTAGTGTTGCAGAGAAGGAGCCATGAGCTCAAGTTTTCAAAAAATAGGGGGAAATATCCTGTATTTGGTAGATGTCAGCAACAGTGAGGTGTGGTGAGTTATAAATAATCTCATGGCATGAAATTCCAAGCTAGAGCTTTTTTGGAGGAGGAGGAGGAGGAGAGAAAAGTCTGAAAGTAATAAGAATAAGGAGGATACCTGCCCTGCTTCCAGACCCTGTGGCCAAAGGCTGTGGGGGGTAGGAGAGGGAGATGTTGAAGAGGCTGCAGAGTCCTCTGGAGAGAGCCAAGTTTTCCTTAGACCCAAAGGTGAAGGGAATATTCAAAGAAGTGGTTGGAGATAAAAGAAGGGTTTGTTATTAATGAATTATGAATTCCAGAGGGCAAACTAGAAAGTGTCAAGATTTGGGAAGGGAGGAGAGGCAGGTACACCCAACTGATGGGGAGTGCAGTGTTTGAAAAGAGAGATGATCAGGGAATCTAAGGCTCCTTATGATGGACATAAACATGGATACAGGGAATATTGATGCTTGTTCTGGTTGGATTCAAGACTGTTGGAGAGGAAGTGATGGGGTACAAGGAGGTGGATTTTTTGAGTATCCCTCAGGAAGAGGGGAGCCAAGGATAGAAGCTTTAAAGGTGGTTGGCGTAGGCAGAATAATGCTCCTGCAAAGATATCCAGGTCCTAATCCCTGGAACCACTGCATATTTTGCTTTACAGGGCAAAAGGGACTTTGCAAACAAGATTAAGTTAAGGACCTTGAAATGGAGAAATTATCCTAGATTATCCAATTCGGATTCTTAAAGTCAGTAAACCTTTCCCAAGTGTTTAGAGTCAGAGAGAGATAGGATCAAAGAAGAATGGTCAGAGATATGCAAATTTGCTGGCTGAAGGAAGGGAGCCAATGTTGGTGGCCTCTAGACTCTGGAAAACATAAGGAAATAAATAATTCTCCCTTAATGCCTCCAGAAAGGAACACAGCCCTGCTGACACCTTGATCTTAGCCCAACGAGAACCATCTCAGACTTTTACCTAACTGCCTAAGCATAAGGCAATAAATTTGTATTGTTTTAAGCCACTGTGTTTATGATAATTTGTTGCTCAGTAGCAGAATACTAATATAGTGGTGTGGTGTCCTAGCTTTAGTGCTATGGAAGGGTCTTGAGCCCTGTGACACGAAGGGAACTAACTCCCTGATGATAAAGTTGAGGAATTCATGTAAGGCACATAGGGCCCCTCTTTGCTTATAATTTCCAGTTCTGCTGCATTATGATGTTTTTTAATGTTGGAATTTAATGAATTTTTCTTTGTGATCTAATATATGGCCAGTCTATAGTACTTGTTTTCCACTTGATTTGTCTTTGATTGACAAAAATGTATTAAAATACTTAGTGAATGAAGTTATATCTTAGATTACCAGTAGCTTCTGCTTTATTGAAGTTGCTGCTGTTAGTTGATATATATTCATCATCATCATTATTATTACTATTTTTAGAGAGGGGGTAGGGATAGAGGGAGAGGCAGAGAGCATATCTTAACCAGGCTTCATGCCCAGCGCAGAGCCTGATGCAGGACTCTATCTCACAACCATGAGATCATGACCTGAGCCCAAATTAAGAGTTGGATGCTTAACCAACTGAGACACCCAGGTGTCCCTAGATATTCATAATTATTTTTATTGTGAATTGTAGGCTTTGGTATTTTAGCACGCTCAAGATCATGGCCCCTGCTTTTTTTTTTTTTTTAATAAACGAATTGCTTTTCTTTTTTAATTTCTATTTTAATTTATTTTATTTTTTAGGTAGGCTCCTCACCCAGGGTAGAGCCCAATGGGGGGGAGGTCTTGAATTCACAACCCTAAGGTCAAGACCTGAGCTGAGCTAAGAGTTGGACGCTCATCCAACTCACCACACAGGCGCCCCTGCTTATTTTTTGTTTGTTTGCATTTGCCTTGTATATGTTTCTCCATAATTTGTAAAATGAACTTTTTATTGAAGTTTATCATATATACAGTCAGTGTATAAATGATAATACAATCAAAACTGTACACCTTGAGTGAATTACCACAAAGGGAACACCCATAAAATAACTCAGATCAAGAAGTAAAACATTACCTGCACCCCAAAATCTTGTGCTCCTGTTCAGTCAATAGCTCCCCCAAAGTAACCACCATATTATCAGTTTTGTTTGTTTTTTAACTTATACATATGTAGAGCCATACAGTACGTAACCTTTTATGTTGGCGGATTGTTCAACATTTTGTCTGTGAGATTCATCCATATTGTGTGTAGAAACAGCTTATTGTTCACATTGCTAAGTAGTATTCCAGTGCATGAATATACCAACTGTATTTGTCTTTTCAACAATTGTCATACTGTTAATAGACATATGGATTGTTTCATAAATAATCATGCTAGGAGCATTCTTACATTGTCCTTCGGGTTCATATGTATCCATTTCTGCTGGGTCTATTTCTAAGAGAAAATTTGGTGGGTCATAGGGTATATGAATCTGTTTAAGCAGATAATCTCAGTTTTCCAAAATGGCTGAACCAGTTAGTATTCCTATCAACAGTTTATGCAAGTTCCAACGGCTCCCTTTTCTCATTGACCCATGATATTGTCAGACTGTAAAATTTTTGCCAATATAGTGGCTATATAGTGGTATACAAACAAGAATGCTCAACTCCAATAGTTATAATTATATTATAACATAATTATATTATTATAATTATAGAATTATAATTATTAGTTATAACTAATGAAGTTGAGTGCTTTTGTTTTAATGTCTCCTGACCATTTGGATATCTTCCCTTGGGAAATGACTTTTTAAATCCTTTGCCCTTCCTTTGGGGAATGGCTGTTCAAATTTTTGGGAGCTTGTCTGTCTTTTTTTTTTTTTTTTTTTTTGGTGCAAAATGGGTGGTTTATTAAAGCACGGGGACAGGACCCGTGGGCAGAAAGAGCTGCAGCCCCGGGTTGTGAAGGGTGGCTGATTATATACTATGGGGTTTGGAGAAGGTAAGGAAAAAGGGAGGTTGAGAAAATACTTTCATATGTTAAAGACTCACAAGAGGCCTTGCCATTGGCAAGTTAAGGTTGTTTCTCCCTCTAGCAAGGCATTAACATTAAGATGGTTGGGAACTTCCTGGAGGCTGCAGATTATAAGGACATTTAATTGTATCTACATTCCCTTCCGGAAGCTAGGTTATTGATAGAAATGCTTTGTTCTTGTAAACTGCTAAGACATTTGTAAACTGAGGGAGACTTAAGTCTTGCAGGATTGTGATATCTATAGGTTAACTATTTCTTTGTCCTTTAGGGCAGCCAGGAGTGCCTGAGGAATGTCAGGTACATCCCATGGTGGGGGTGGGTTGCGGGGTGTCAGTTTCTGCTTTGTCCTCAGCTTGCCTTCTGTTCCCTCATCATTCCCCCCCTGAACAATTTTGACCCTTAAATCTTTAAGGTTGTTGAAGGTGGAAGGTCTCATCTTCTGTAATGTCTTCCTGCTGGATAGGGGTGTAGAGATGTCCCTACCTATGGGTCAATATTGGTCAGTTTGGGGAATTCATAGGGGAGTCACAAAAGGGGGAGGCAGCTGAATCCAACGCGGACAACACAGATGAACCTCCTTGAGTAGAAGGGATCATCTGTTAGTTGGGAGTTATGGCAGTGAAGGAGACTTGGCACTAGTAAGGGAGACACTGGAAATGACAAAATAAGGTTAACATTGAACGAGAAAGAGAGATCTGAATAAAAGATCTTTGATAGTTGACCTTCGATAATTTTCCTCCAGTCCAGGAGGAATTGAAAGCAATTGAAAGTCCAGGAGGATTGAAAGCAATCACTAAAGGAAAGTGATCATTTAAAGCACCAATTTGAGTACTCATGTCAGGTAGAAACCCAGATATGTTTTGTGGTAATCTGGACTGTATACACAGTATTCTGTTTTTATGCTAGCACAAGTTTCACCTTACATAGCAATTAAAAACATCTAATATCATTGTTTCTTAAAGGTGCTTTACATATTTGTTTTACCCTAGCATTTAATAGAGAAATGCTATTTTGAGTGTCATTTAGGGCTTTGACCATGTACTTAAGAGTTTTCATGTGCCAAACAATATTCTCCAGTCTCAAAAAGGTAACAAAGGTAGATGCTAGGTGGTCACTGAAGGAGACACAGAACATGTCCACTATGGTTTTAAATTTGGAGGGTTGGTAATGGTTTTAATAATGTATCCATGCATCCAGGCAAAACCCAGAGTACAGTGGATTATCCAGCCTGGGGGAAGCCATGGCCACAGATTAGAGCTGCATAGCCATCGGGTGCCAGCCAGGAGCCAGTCATATAATACTGGGCCTTCTTGAACTGCAGTCAGGATTTAAAGGGCTACTTGGTTTTGGAGGGCCATACATGCAATGATTTCAGGCCCCTATTTGATTGGGGAGTTATGGCTTGATAATAATCCCCTTTTCTTCCAAACTGCACTGTGAGCATGAAGGACCAGGAAAACATATTTGAAGTCAGTATAAATATTTTTAAGGCTTTTGCCAAGTGCAAAGCACAGGTGGGCGCTATTAATTCTGCTTTGGGGGCAGACATGTTTGCTGACAGGGCTTTGCCCTCAACAGTCTTGAGTTAGACTTGACTATAACATACCCAGTTTTTCTTACCCCTCTTTTCCATGAAACTGTTACCATTGGTGAACCAATTGTCCTCTGTATTTTCAATAGGGACATCTTAAATATGGTCGACTAGAATAGACAAGATCAATAACCTCTGAACAGTTATGCTCTATAGAAGTACAATGGTCAGGTCCAGGCCTAAGGGTAGCTGGGTTTAAAGTCTGACAGGTTTTAAGCATTATTTCAGGCATATCTATAAGCATAGCCTGGTATTTAATAAGTCAGCCTCCTATCACCTATTGGTGGCCTTTGGTCTCTAAAACATTCTGGACCTGATATGAAGTCATTACAGTCAGAGACTGTCCCATAGTGAGCTTTGAGGCTCCTTTTACCAGGAGGGCTGTTGTATGCTCAGCTAAAGCCTCTCCTTATAATTGTACATACATAGAGGTGGCTTCTAGGATAAACATAGCTATGAGGGATGAAACCATTAAGAAGCCCTCTTTGTTTGAGGTCTAGCCTTAGTATCTTAATTAGCAAGGAATCACTGGCAAGTGGGGGAAGACTTGTGAAGGGATAAGGGCATCCCCAGGTCATCATCCAGTCCAGTCACAAGGGAAGTGGGGTCATCCATTATCTCCACAAGCCCATAGTTAACCCTATAGAGTGCGGTATGCTCTGGCTTTTAAGGAGCGATTTCATCATAGAATTGGTCAAGGTGATAGCTTTGTTGGGGAATCAATCTTATTTCCCAGTTGTTCAAATAATTAATTATATGCCCATGGGGTCCTGTTATTAGCCCCATAGAATAAAAAGCATGAAGATTATCTATACATGAGCTACTGTATAGAAATAGAAAAAAGCTATTTCTCTGAAGTTCACCTCAAGTTGTCTAGCTTAAGCAAACATTTAAGGTCAATCAGATCTAGAATTTAATACCCACAAAGGTGGGTTATTTAAACATAATTTTTCTCTCTAAAATAACCCTCATTTCCAGAGATAGCCAAATCAGGACTAATTTGTTTGCAAAACAAGTCCAGTTTTAACAAACTTGGCCTAATTATTTACATAAATTCAGCAAGAATAGTGATTGATCGTATAGATCTTTTAGAATCTGCTTTGCTGGAACTTTTTTTTTTTTTTTTTAAGATTTTATTTATTTATTTGACAGAGATAGAGACAGCCAGCGAGAGAGGGAACACAAGCAGGGGGAGTGGGAGAGGAAGAAGCAGGCTCATAGTGGAAGAGCCTGATGTGGGGCTCGATCCCATAACGCCACGATCACGCCCTGAGCCGAAGGCAGACGCTTAACGACTGAGCCACCCAGGCGCCCCTGCTTTGCTGGAACTTTTATAAGGAATCTCCAGGTTGAACTTTTAGTAGCCTCTCCAGGCCAGAAGCCAAGCCAAGTACTTGCCATCAGACATGCCTGCAATACCTGTAGATCTGGGCAAATTCCTCTTCATGAGGTCCCCAATATATCCTGAGGTTCCTGCACCTGCCAGGAAGTGACATTCTTTACTCACCTGGTGAGGCTGCTGGGAACTCTGTAAGCAAGGTATCAGGCCAACATTTCCAAGGGGCTTTATGGCTCCAGGTTTCATAAAATCAGCCTTAGTTCCTGAAAGCTGTTTGGTCATATCTAAGTCTAGGTATGTCTCTCAAATATGACATTCCAGTCAAAGCCTTGGTAAAATAACCAGTGTTTCCAATAGTGTCCTGTTACAAGGAGAACAATACTTACTGAACTTATGCAAATGATTATGATTGCCATGGAAGAAATACTTACTGAGACCTTTTTAACTTCAGAGGGTTCAGGTAGAGAGAAAAGTTAAATGCTTTAATTTGCTTTATTATTATTTCTGTATATCACTGATGTCTTAAGAGAAAGTTTCCTAAATCTGGAAGAGAAACATTAGAGAACAAGTAATGTTTTAAACAAGAGTCACAACACTATAATCTTTTGGTCTATTTAATCCCATGTTACTAATTCTTGTTTAGTTTGAATGCAGCTTTAGTTAGTTCTGGAAATTTTTACCGATTTCAGTTTTAGGATTGTATAAAGATATCGAATACCTCTGTCTGTCCTAAAAAGTCCTTTATATGAACTTCCTTGAAGATGAAACTCATTTTGCAAGACAATAAGAACAATTATAAATAACAAAAACACAGAATGGACATGGTTTGAGAACTGATGATGAGAGTTTACAGTGTAGCTGGCAAGGAAATCAGGTTACTTCTGTGACACGAAACACTTCGATAGCCGGAATAGAGTGATGGTGACCTTATATTAAAACATTAAAACTTTAGGAATTGTATATTATCTCTAGAAGAGTTACACCTTTAACCCAAATGTAATCTAAGGCTTATCATTTGTTTAACAGTGCTCCCAGAGTAACTCAGTATACCAAAGAAAAAGGCCTATTGAGTTAAAGAGACTTCATTTACAATTTAAATCTTGGTAAACTTTGTTAAAACCTTAAAATTATAGCACATGCCTGAATAGGATTACAGATCATTACAAAACTATTTTTGTTTAACCAAGGTAACAAATAAGAGATTTGAAAGGCAAATATATAGGGTTGTATAGTGCAAAGCTTAGCTCCTTTAATACTGAGAAGTTTTACCTAAGTGATCGAAGACCTGTTAATGACAAAACATAGAAACTTTGTTCTCTGGACAAAGAAAACTGTTTACATTTTCTTATCCAGAGGAGTTGAACAATTCAAGAAACCTTTCTCTTTTTAAACAGAGAAAAAGCAGACTTATGTATCATACCACTGTACTTTAAAAATCCATTCATTTCAAACTTAGTCCGTCTTCACCACGCCTAAAATTCCTTTCCAAAGATTTTCCTTCTACAACTTCCTTTGCATTCAGATTTTATCCCATGTTATCTTTCCAAATGACCATCTTATTTAGGACAAAATTACCTTCTTTTACCTTCAGCAAAAATGCATTCCCATTCCTTATCCTTCTTACATATCTCCTACTTTTCCACATACAGACTTGCTTCCCTTATTTCCATCAGCCTATTTCGTAGAGTTTTCCATTTTTTTAGACACCTTAGTCTCCAATGAAAACTATAACCAATTGCACTGTTAGCCAGAATTCTTTAGATGGCAAATTTATGAATCAGTTAAGCACAAAACATGTTAACCAACAGATTTAAATATCCTTAGTTTTTTGCAATAAGAAGTCAAAGGCACAAACCTACATCCAATACTCAATGCTTTAGCACTGTTTCCTATTTTAAAAAGACCTAGAGGCTGGAGGTTAAGATGGCAGAGGAGTAAGGGACCCCTTTTTCAGCCAGTCCCCTGAGTCGAGTTGGATAGGTACCAGACCAGCCTGAACATCCACGGAATCAGCCTGAGATGCAGGAAGATACATCTGGATCTCTACAAATGAACATCTCCACGCTGAGTATTGAGGTACGAAGCGGGGAGCCGTGAAGCCACGCACAGATATCGGGAGATAAATGGAAGGGGGAGAGAGCCACCGCAGTCGGGCGCTGGGAAGCAGTAGCCACCTCCACGGGGGAGCAGGCGGACTCGAAGACTGGCACCCGCGAGAGAGCAGACTGAGACCGTGAGCCGGGGAATGCACGCCTCCAGACTGAAATGGAGCTGTGGTGTGCTCACTGGAACCAGACTGAGACCGGGAGCTCCAGGAGTGCACAGGGGTGGCTGACGGCTGGCGGGGTTAGAAACACAAAGGACAGAGACGTGACGGCCCTGGAAGTGAGGGCTGGGAAGCCGAGTGTGGGGCACACATCCCGGGACACTGCAGGGTTGAGCAGCACCAACAGAAACAGAGTTAAAGTGGCCAGAACATCAGTGGAGAACGGTCCGTGATCACTCTGTTCTGAGACAGAGGCTGAGATTCGGCCACTGCTACTCTAAATCTCAGAAGAGGCACAGCAAACCGCCAGGAGAAGCCACCAGAGAACAAAAGCCTGGAAATACCGGCTCACAGTGTGCCCATCCCCATCCCCCCTTGCAGGGAACACGGAGACTCTACCCAAACAGGGTGCCTGAGTATCGGCGCGACAGGCCCCTCCCCCAAAAGGCAGGCTGAAAAATCAAGATGCCCACATCCCTAAGATCCCTATAAAACAAGGGCGCACGGCCTGGGTCCCGGTCAATAATTTGGGCTCTGAACAACCCCGCACACTCTCCTCATCAGAATGACGAGAAGGAGAAATCCACCCCCCAGCAAAGAAAAGACAATGAGTCTGTGGCCTCTGCCACAGAACTAATGGATATGGATATAACCAAATTATCAGAAATGGAATTCAGAGTAACAATGGCCAAGATGATGTGTAGACTTGAAAAAAGTATTAACAAAAATGTTCATGAGAATATAGAATCTCTAAGGGCGGAAATGAGAGCGAATCTGGCAGAAATTAAAAATTCTATGAGCCAAATGCAGTCAAAACTAGAGGCTCTGACAGCAGGGGAATGAGGCAGAAGAACGTATCAGTGAATTGGAGGATGGGTTAGTAGAAGAAAAAGCTAAACTTGAATCTGGACTCAAAAAAAATCCACGCTCAGGAATATAGGTTACGGGAGATTACTGACTCAATGAAATGTTCCAATGTCAGAATCATCGGCATCCCCGAGGGTGTGGAGAAAAACAGAGGTCTAGAAGAGATATTTGAACAAACTGTAGCTGAAAACTTCCCTAATCTAGCAAAGGAAACAAACATTTGTGTCCAAGCGGCAGAGAGTAACCCTCCCAAGCTCAACCACGACAAACCTACACCACATCACATCATAGTGCAATTCGCAAATATCTGATCCAAGGATACAGTATTGAAAGCAGCCAGGGCAAAGAAATTTCTCACGTACCAAGGCAAAGGTATCAGAATTACGTCAGACCTGTCTACACAGACCTGGAATGAGAGAAAGGGTTGGGGGGGCATTTTTAAAGCTCTTTCAGAGAAAAACATGCAGCCAAGGATCCTTTATGCAGCAAGGCTGTCATTCAGAATTGATGGAGAAATAAAGACCTTCCAGAATTGCCAGTCATTGACCAATTTTGTAACCACAGAACCAACCCTACAGGAGATGTTAAGGGGGGTTCTATAAAAGTAAAAAAGCCCAAGAGTGATACAGAACAGAAAGTCACAATCTATAGAAACAAAGACTTTACTGGCAACATGGCATCATTAAAATCATGTCTCTCAATAATCAGTCTCAATGTAAATGGCCTAAATGCTCCCATAAATTCCACAGGGTTGCAGATTGGATAAAAACACATGACCCATCCATTTGCTATCTACAAGAGACTCATTTTGACCCTAAATATACATTCAGACTGAAAGTAAAGGGATGGAATACCATCTTTCACACCAATGGACCTCAAAAGAGAGCTGGGGTAGCAATTCTCATATCACACAGATTGGATTTTAAGCTAAAGACTATAGTTAGAGACAAGGAGGGCACTATATTATTCTTAAAGGATGTATCCAACAAGTGGATATGACAATTATAAATATATATGCCCCCAACAGGGGAGCAGCAAGATACACAAGCCAACTTTTAACGACAATAAAGAGACATATAGATAAAAATACACTAATAGTAGGAGACCTCAACACTCCACTATCAGCAATAGACAGATCACCGAAGCAAGAAATCAACAAAGAAACAAGAGCTTTCAATGCCATACTCGACGAGTTGAACCTCATAGATATATATAGAGAACACTACACCCCAGAACCAAGAATACTCATTCTATTCTAATGCCCATGGAACATTCTCAAGAATAGACCATGTTCTGGGTCACAAAACAGGTCTCAACAGATACCAAAAGACTGAAATTATTCCCTGCATATTCTCAGACCACAACGCTCTGAAATTGGAACTCAACCACAAGGAAAAATTTGGAAGAAACTCAAACACTTGGAGACTAAGAACCATCGTGCTCAGGAATGACTCAATAAACCAGGAAACCAACAATCAATTTAAACAATTTATGGAGACCAACGAGAATGAAAACACAATGGTACAAAACCTATGGGATACTGCAAAGGCAGTCCTAAGGGGGAAATACATAGCCATCCAAGCCTCACTCAAAAGAATAGAAAAATCTAAAATGCAGTTTTGATATTCTCACCTCAAGAAGCTGGAACAGCAACAGAGGGACAGGCCTAATCCACATACGAGGAAGCAGTTGAGCAAGATTAGAGCAGACATCAATGAATTAGAAACCAGGAGTACAGTAGAGTAGATCAACAGAACTACTAGCTCGTTCCTTGAGAGAATCAATAAAATTGACAGACTGCTGGCAAGACTTATCCAAAAGAATAGAGAAAGGACCCAAATTAATAAAATTATGAATGAAAAAGGAGAGGTCACAACCAACACCAATGAAATTGGAAGGATTATTAGAAACGTTCATCAACAGCTATATGCCCATACATTAAGCAATCTGGAAGAGACGGAGGCCTTCCTGGAAACCTATAAACTATCAAGACTGAAACAGGAAGAAATTGGTTTTTTAAACAGGCCAATTAATTATGAAGAGTTTGAGTCAGTGATAAACAACCTTCCAAATAACAAAACTCCAGGCCCGGATGGTTTTCCTGGGGAATTCTACCAAACATTCAAAGAAGAAATAATACCTATTGTCCTAAAGCTATTTCAAAAAATAGAAACAGAAGGAAAGCTACCAAACTCATTCTGTGAGGCCAATATTACCTTGATCCCCAAACCAGGCAAAGACCCCATCAAAAAGGAGAATTACAGACCGATTTCCCTAATGAATATGGACGCCAAAATCCTCAACAAGATCCTGGCTAATAGAATCCAACAGTACATTAAAAGGATTATCCATCATGACCAAGTGGGATTCATCCCTGGGATGCAAGCGTGGTTCAACATTCGCAAATCGATCAGCGTGATACATCATATCAACAAGAAAGGACTCAGGAACCATATGATCCTCTCAATTGATGCAGAAAAAGCATTTGACAAAATACAGCATCCTTTCCTGATTAAAACCCTGCAGAGTGTAGGGATAGAGGGTACATTTCTCAATCTCATAAAGGCCATCTATGAAAAGCCTACAACAAATATCATTCTCAATGGGGAAAAGCTGGAAGCCTTTCCCTTAAGATCAGGAACACAACAAGGATGCCCACTCTCGCCACTACTATTCAACATAGTACTAGAAGTCCTTGCAACAGCAATCAGACAACAAAAAGGGATAAAGGTATCCAAATTGGCAAAGATGAAGTCAAAATGTCTCTTTTCACAGATGACATGATATTCTATATGGAAAACCCAAAAGAACCCCCTCCCAAACTATTAGAAGTTATAGAGCAATTCAGTAATGTGGCGGGATACAAAATCAATGCTCAGAAATCAGTTGCATTTCTACACACAAATAATGACACTGAAGAAAGAGAAATTAGGGAATCCATCCCATGTACAGTAGCACCAAAAACCATACGTTACCTTGGAATTAACTTAACCAGAGATGTAAAGAATCTATATTCTAAAACACAAATCACTCTTGAAAGACATTGAAGAAGACACAAAAAGATGGAAAAACATTCCATGCTCATGGATCGGAAGAATTCACATAGTTAAAATGTCCATGCTACCCAGAGCAATCTACACTTTCAGTGCTATCCCGATCAAAATACCGAGGACATTTTTCAAAGATCTGGAACAAATAGTCCTTAAATTTGTATGGAACCTGAAAAGGCCCCAAATCGCCAAGGAACTGTTGAAAAGGAAAAACAAAGCTGGGGGCATCACAATGCCAGATTTCGAACTGTACTACAAAGCTGTGATCACAAAGACAGCATGGTACTGGCACAAAAACAGATACATAGACCAATGGAACAGAATAGAGAACCCAGAAATGGACCCTCAGCTTTCGGGCAACTAATCTTTGATAAAGCAGGAAAAAACATCCAGTGGAAAATAGACAGTCTCTTCAAGAAATGGTGCTGGGAAAATTGGACAGCTACATGCAAAAGAATGAAACTTGACCACTCTCTCACACCATACACAAAGATAAACTCCAAATGGATGAAAGACCTCGATGTGAGACAGGAATCCATCAAAATCCTAAAGGAGAGCATAGGCAGCAACCTCTTCAACATTGGCCAAAGCAACCTTCATGACACATCTCCAAAGGCAAGAGAAACAAAAGATAAAATGAACTTGTGGGACTTCATCAAGATAAAAAGCTTCTGCACAGCAAGGAAACAGTCAATAAAACTAAGAGGCAGCCCACAGAATGGGAGAAGATATTTGCAAATGATGCTACAGATAAAAGACTGGTATCCAAGATCTACAAAGAACTTCTCAAACTCAATATGCGAGACACAAATAAACAAATCATAAAATGGGCCGAAGATATGAACAGACACTTTTCCAATGAAGACATACAAATGGCTAACAGACACATGAAAAAATGTTCAAAATCATTAGCCATCAGGGAAATTCAAATCAAAACCACACTAAGATACCACCTTACGCCAATTAGAATGGCAAAAATTGACAAGGCAAGAAACAACAATTGCTGGAGAGGATGTGGAGAAAGGGGATCCCTCCTACATTGTTGGTGCGAATGCAGGTTGGTACAGCCACTCTGGAAAACAGTGTGGAGGTCCCTTAAAAAGTTAAAAATTGAGCTACCGTATGACCCAGGCATTGCACTACTGGGTATTTACCCCAACGATACAGATGTAGTGAAGAGAAGGGCCATATGCACCCTAATGTTCATAGCATTGTCCACAACAGCTAAATCGTGGAAGGAGCCGAGATGCCCTTCAACAGACGAATGGATAAAGAAGATGTGGTCCATATATAAAATGGAATATTACTCAGCTATCAAAAAGAACGAGTTCTCAACATTTGCTGCAACATGAACGGCACTGGAGGAGATAATGCTAAGTGAAATAAGTCAAGCAGAGAAAGACAATTATATGGTTTCTGTCATCTATGAAACATAAGAACTAGGAAGATCGGTAGAGAAAGAAAGGGATAAAGAATGGGGGGTAATCAGAAGGGGGAAGGAAGCATGAGAGACTATGGACTCAGAAACTGAGGGCTTCAGAGGGGAGGGGCATGGAGGAATGGGATAGGCTGGTGATGGGTAGTAACGAGGGCATGCATTTCATGGTGCCTTGGGTGTTATACGCAACTAATGAAACATCGAACTTAACATCAAAAACCAGGGATGTACTGTATGGTGACTAACATAATATAATAAAAAAACATTAAAAAAACCACAAATGTATATTTATACACTTGCATGAAGGCCCGAAAATAAAATTTAGAAAGCAGTTACATTCACAATAGCATCAAAAATCATAAAATATTTAGGAAGAAATTTAATAAGTGAAGTGTAAAACTTGTACTCTGAAAACCATAAAACAAGTCTCTGAACATAAAATTGTACACAAAGGGTCATAGCAGCATATTCATAATTGTTAAAAGGTGGAAACAACCCAAATGTCCATTAATGGATAAGTGCATAAACAAAATGTGGTCTAGTCATACAATGGAGTATTATTCAGCCATAGAAAGGAATGAAATACTGATACATGCTACAACTTGGATGAACCTCGAAAGCATTATGCTAAATGAGAGATACTAGTCACAGTAAGTTCACATATTTATGATTGACTCCATTCATATGAAAGTCTAGAATAGGGAAATTTTATAGAGACAGAAAGTGAATTAGTGGCTACTTAGGACTGGGAAAAGGGGGGAGGGAGAATGAGTCACTTGGGTTTTGGTTTGGGCCAGGATTTCTGTAGACTCCCTCTGACCTTTCTTCAGGGAAGAAAATGGCATTCTTAATCCATTTGGAAGCTCTGAGGAAAACTGACCTCTAATGATTCCTTCCTTTTAGTTCTGCTTTCTCAGGACTCTGCTTCACCAGGAGAGGAGTCTAGAAGACTGATTGATTCTTGGAATTTAAAGTCATGGCCCATGTGAGTTGGAATTGCCTCTCTCCAAAATTATAATCATTTATATCACGTCATATGAATACTTTAATTTTTTATCCTTAAACTGCTTACTTGTGGTAAGTGATAGCCATGAAAACAGTCCCCTGCCTTCCCTTGGTGTCAGTCTTCTCTCCAACATGGCATTCAGCACCTCCCATGTCCTAGTACTTTGTAGAGCACTGAAGGAGGAGAAATATTTTCCCTTAGAGGAAATAGTAGAGACTTTATTTTCAGATCTTTGGCTTAACAAGGTGGAACTGAGTAGCTCAAAGGGACACACTACATGAAAGCTTTTATTTACTGTGTAGAATGGGGTATTTCAATTAGTAAAGGTGAGAGCTGGTGTTGGTTGGTATTCGTTTTATTAGTTGGCACTTTATCATGCTTTAAATAGAGTATTGATGGAAGGTCATGTTCAGAGAGATCTGGGATCTTGCCAGGAATTCAGTGAGAGATTAATATTATTAACAAGATATATTGATTGTCAGCTACTTATCCGAGAGCCCAGAGACTTTATACACTCCCACAGAAAATGGTATTCCGTTAGGGAGTGTATCTTCTAAGAATCCTTTCAACTTCAGCTGACAGGAAATTCAACTAAGTAGCCTAAGGGCGGGGGGGGGGGGGTTGTCACATAATAAATCTGAAATTAGTCATTTAAGCCTGGCGTGGCATCCCAGTGGTATCAACAAAGAACTCTTAATTCTGGGCTGCCATCCTATTGTCTGGTGTTTGTCACTGGAAGGTCATAAGGATGTTGTGACCGAACAACAGAGAACAACAGATTTTAAGAGCATATAGGCACTCAGCTTCAGTCACACTAATTTCCATGTCATTTCCCCCCATACTACTGACAGCCAACTTCAGTTTTTTGGTCAGTGAGTATACTACTTCCTACAGTGCCCCTTTTCATTTCTTCCCCTTCTACCTAAAAGATTTTTTAATTTCTCCATTGATGGTTGGGTTGTTTGTTTCAGCAGTTGATGATGTTCAGGGACGTGGTTGTAGACTTATCTCAGGAGGAGTGGGAGTGCCTGGACTTAGAACAGAGACATTTGTACAGAGATGTGATGTTGGAGAACTACAGCAACATGATCTCACTGGGTAAGTTTCAGAATCCGACCCCAGAAATTTCTGATTTCTACAGTGTGAATTTTTGAATTGTCTTTCAAGTGTCTAGGGGAATTTCTGACTTCTTTCTGGGAAAATGGTTTATGCTTTGTAAATTTGGTAATAGTCATCATCAGTGGGAACCTCTATCTTCTCCATCCTTTAGAAATACGTGCAAAAAAACCCAACAAAACAAAACTTCATGTCTTTTTCTTGTTCTTCGTATAATTGTCTCTCTTCCTTCATAACTGAGGGACTAGATGCAAATTTTGAAATCTTTACCACGTGCTCATTTCCTGTTTTTTATCTCTGATCAGGACTTTGCATTTATCAGCCAGATGTGTTCTCTTTACTGGAGAAGGGGAAAGAGCCCTGGATGGTTTTACAGGATGAGACAAGAGGACCTTGCCCAGGTGAGTGAGGGCTGAGCCGGCACAGGGACACTATTATTGTAGATAAGAGCCCGGATGTTTGGTGAGGCAGCAACATCTCTGAAATATTGGCCTCAAGTCTCAAGGGATAAAAACCTGTGGATAAACGTCTGAGACCTAGAGTCAAAAGTAACCTTTTCACCATGAATTTCCAAATGACCCTTCTCTTCACCTCCAAATACCACTCCAGTTCAGTACTCTTCAATTTCTTTCTCTCATGTTATAAAAAGGTAAGTGTCATTCTTTTCCCCCAGTAGTCAATTTATCAATTCTTTGACTCAATTTCTTTCTTTTTTCATTTAGATATTTATAAATTTCTTCATTTAGATATTTGCAAATTTCTCCCTAAAAATTTTTTTTGACCCTGTTTTTATCTATTTTACCTCCTATATCTTGAACTTTTCTTATTTTGCCTAAATTCTCCTTGCTTCTGCATTTCCTGCACTTACTAATTCATTCTTTGAACCAACATCTATTGACTTTCCAATTTCATTTTGGGATAAGAAGACTTAATAAAGAGTATATAATCTATTAAGAAACTTGTATTCTTTTCTGTAACTGGAACATGTCCATAAATTTCAGCAAAATAGGCTCTACATTAAGAGAGGGCCTGATAGGTTGCTTAGTTGAAAATCAGGATAATAGGTTAAAATGGCTTCTGGCTACAGTGAATAATAAGCGGCAGAAGAGAGGCTAATGGAGGACAACAAAGAGAGTGCAATATTGTAGAAAACAAGTCCTGGCTATCAAGAGGAAACAAGGTGCATATTTGGTAAGTTGAGTCTAATTGACAAATTTTTTATTATGAGCAGGACTTAAATTGAAAAAACATAGTATTGGAGCTTCTTTTTTTTTCCCCCCACACTATTTATTAGTTGTTTATTTAGGAGTTTCTTTTTTATTTGAAATATCAAGGAAAGAAAATAAATTTCATTACCTTATTGGAATCTTGTTTTTAAATTCCAGAAGTTATATTTGTATGTTTGTGTTTTAAAATCATTCTTTTTCTGAACTATCGATACATGCAACAACTTGAATGAAAAATGCTGAATAAAAAATGCCAACTCAAAAGGTCACATGCCAAATGAATCCATTTATAGAACATTTTGGAAATCAGTAAATTATAGCGATTGAAAATATATTAGTGATCGCCAGGGGTTAGGGATGGGCAGGGGAGTGGTGGTCATGGTTATGGCTATAAAGAGGTAGCACAAGAGGTAGAATCTTTGTAGTAATGAATTAGGTCTGAATCTTGATTGTGGTGGTGGTTACAGGAATCCACATACATGATGAAATGACATAACTATAGATATGCATTGCTCCAATGTCAGTTTCATGATTTTGATATTGTGCTTCAATTATGTAAAGATGTGTTCATCAGGCAAAACCGGGTAAAGGGTACTCTTTGCAACTTATTGCGAATTATAATTACAGTTGACCCTTGAACAACTGGAGGGGTTTAGGGATGCTGACCCCTGAACAGTCAAAAATTCATGTAGGGGAACGTGGGTGGCTCAGTTGGTTAAGTGTCTGACTCTTGGTTTTGGCTCAGGCCATGATCTCAGGCTTGTGAGATCGAGCCCCACTCCAGGCTCCACCCTCAGCAGGGAGTCTTCTTAAGATTCTCCCCCTCTCCCTCTGCCCCTCCCCCACTCACTTGAACTCTCTCTGTGTAAAATAAATAAATAAATCCCTTAAAGAAATTAATGTATAAATTTTGACTTCCCAAAAACTTAACTACTAGTAGCTTACTGTTGACTGGAAACCTTACTGATAACATAAATTAACACATACTTTATATGTTATATGTGTTATATAATGGATTCTTAAAGTAAGCTAGGAAAAGAAAACGTTATTAAGAAAATCACAAGAAAGAAACAATAAATTTACAGTACTGGAAAAAATCCATGTATAAGTGGACCTGTGCAGTTTAAACCTGTGTTGTTCAAGGGTCAACTGTATTTCAAAATAAAAGCTTTTATAACGTATTCTGTTCCTTAAGGTTTACACAATTTTATCTAATATTTTTGTTCCCTAAACACTACCACGTGCTTTTAAAATTTTGGTCAATTTTCACATACTATGAATGTTCTATCGTATATTAAACTGGTTCTGCATTTCTTGTTACTAAAGTTACAATTCTTGGTACACGTCAATTATTTATGGGGTTTTTTCCACATTGGATGACGGTTGTGTCTCAAATAAGAAATTCCTTGGCCAAAGGATTTAAAGTTAGAATATTGTGTGCCCAATTAATTAATTGATTAGTCATTGAAAAAGTTGTTTTAAATCATACAAAATTATGTGAATACCTTAAACTATATTTACTTACAACCCATAACTGTTTCACTCTTATTTCAATATAGGGCCAGGGCATACTCTCCCTAATTAAGAGTCTGCCTATTCTTTCCTATATTAACAACACCAATAATTCATTCTCCTAATTTTTTGGTTTCTGTTTGAATGAGAATTTAGGCAGTCTTACTGTAGAATCTCTTTTTCCCCCCAGTCTTTATAATTGACTCTTTCTAAACTCCTGAAATATTATTTGTAGCCTTCTTGAATGAGTTTTTTTTAGACCATTCACTTAGTTTTCATAATAAACAAACAACCTTTCTCTCATATTTCTTTACATAATGTTATTAACATATATAGTTAAAGTGTCATAAATAATTGGTATCAACAAGTTTGGAAACAAACAGCAGATTCATGGTAAAATACATGGGTATCTGAGAGGTAACTATGATGTGAGTATATTTGTATATTGTGGGAATTAATTACTTACGTTTTCGGAAGGATTGGAGGGCATTGGTTCATATGGAGATCAGGGATGACATCAGTCTCAATGCAGTCTCACTACAAATGAGTTATTTTAAATTAAAACCTTTTAATAATTTAACAGATTAAAGGTGATTGATTTCTAGTGAGGATGGATATTTTCCCTGTGTTTGTTTACTGAATTACAAGTTGTATTTATTTGATTAATGTTTCCTGTGTGCTTGATCTAGACTTATCATTTTTTGCCTTAATACTTTGCATTTTTAATATGAATGGGCATTCACATAAAGGAAACGCTAATACACTAATACCTAGTTAGAGTGGCTGAAAGGATATTTATCTTTATTTTCTTTAGGACTTTAGTTTTCTCTTGTTATGGTGCTAAAATTTTTACTTTACAACTTAACCAAGATATAATTGAAGAATAATAAAGTGCATGTAGTTGAAATCTACAGTTTGGTCTGTTCTGACATTATGTTACATCCATGAAGTTATCACTATATCAATGAACAGACACTTTAGTTATTGCCAGATTTTCCTAATGCCTCTTTGTTATCCATCCCTCCTTCCATGCCCATCTTCAAGTGGTCACTGACCTGCTTTCCGTAACTCTAGATGAGTTCTAGAATTTTACATAAATTGAGTTATCCAATGTACACTCTTTTTTCTTTTTGCTAGCATGACTTTGAAATTCATCTATGTTGTTGCATATATCAATAGGTTTTTTTTTGTTTCTCTGTGGTATGCCATTTATTTTTTAAAAATTTTTATTATATTATTCACCATACAGTACATCATTAGTTTTTGATGTAGTGTTCCATGATTCATTCCATTTATGGCTCTACTTTATTTACACATTCACCTGTTCATGGAATTTAATCTGAAAATTCTCAGCCATTATCTTTTCAAATATTGCTGCTTCTCCCATTCTTCCTCTTTTCTCTTTAAGCTTCCACTTACATTTATGTTTAGTCTTCTAACTGAATCTTCTATATCATAATGCTTCTCTTATGACTTTTCCAACCTTTTTCTCTTGGAATTTTTTTTTTTTTACCTGTATTGGTTCCTTTTTTTTTTTTTTTTTAAGATTTTATTTATGTGACAGAGAGAGAGAGACATCCAGCGAGAGAGGAAACACAAGCAAGGGGAGTGGGAGAGGAAGAAGCAGGCTCCCAGTGGAGCAGGGAGCCCGATACGGGGCTCGATCCCAGGACTCTGGGATCATGCCCTGAGCTGAAGGCAAATGCTTAATGACTGAGCCACCCAGGCGCCTCCCTGTATTGGTTTCTTATTCTTTACTAAAATGATGAATTTTATGTTTAACTTCTTAAGCATAATTTTTTTAAAAAAGATTTTATTTATTTGACAGAGAGAGAGAGACAGCTGGCAAGAGAGGGAACACAAGCAGGGGGAGTGGGAGAGGAAGAAGCAGGCTCCCAGCGGAGCAGGGAGCTCAATGCGGGGCTCGATCCCAGGACTCTGGGATCACGCCCTGAGCCAAAGCCAGAAGCTTAACAACTGAACTACCCAGGCACTCCAGCATAATTATTTTTAAACCCTGTCTCGTAACTCCAATATCTAGAGTACTTTTAGATGTATTTCTACTATTATTTCTGTAGTCTGTTTGCATTCATATTGTCTGGTTATTTATTTAATTTTGTGTCAGATAGTGTTTGCAAAATGGTAAAACTATTGCCTAGGATACCTTCCTTCATAGAGGATCTGTTTGCTTCTATCAGGTACCTGAAGGCATTAACATTTTGGTAGTTTTCTCAATCCATCACCCTCCCTGAGTCACTGAGATGGTTTGAAACTGAGCTGTAGTTCCTGTACAGGTCTACCTCTCTTTTACCCATATTCCTTGATTATAGCCCTTCCATTGTATCTCAACATGATGAATGTTTAGGACTCCCCGGTAGACAGACCCTGGATACTAATCTCTATCACCTCAGCCCTGAGATGTAATAAGTTCTGTCAGTCTCTAAGCCAAATGCTATTACTGATACAATCTGAATAGTAAAAATTGGCTGAGCCTTTCAGTATATTCAAATAATAGTAGTTGTAGTATTTTCTGGTTTTGTTCCTCTAAAATATTTTACCAGTAAGTTTGATAGCCCATAGAGATTTGGTAGAGATGTTTGTTTTCTTTTATAAGTTTTAAAGATTTTTTTGCCATTTATGTCTTTAATTTACTTGTAGTTTCTGTTTGTATATGGTATAAAGAAGAGTTATAGTTTCTTCTCTACATAGTTATAGTGAAACAACACCTGTGGAATAATATGTCTTGTTCCTTCTGTCACAATCTGAGTTTCTGCTCTGTTTCTGGGTCCTTGATTGCCTTCCACTTGATTATTTTTGACCAGAAATATGTAAACATTCTAGACAAAGCTGAGAACCCAGTTGTGGGATTTACATATACATATATAAATTAGAAATGATTCTAGTCAACAGTATTTTATTTTTTCCAGCTATGTTCACTTGTTTAGTTCAAGCTCAGGATAAGCAGCAAGTTAGGTTTCACCAAGAAGAGATGTATACAAGAGACATAGTTAAGGACCTGGAATCTAAATGGAAGTGAGAAAAATAGGAGGGTGATAGAGAGTAAAAATATAGTAGGGTCATTATTTCTAACTTTCATATTTATGCTGTGTTTTGGGGGGCCCATAGCTGGTGTATTAAATTAAGAATATGCAAATTATAACCTGCTGAATGAGGAGGCACAAGCCACCCACATATGGTCAGCAGGTAGCTCCCTCAGCATCCAAGCTTCCACTTTGGGGAAGTGAATATGCTGGAGTCATTTTGGCTGAACGCACAGTGTTAATACAATTACACAAAGGAAGTCAAGTCACAATATTTATCATTTATGAATTGTAGAAATGGGAGCAGGGGCACACAAGGGCAGTCCTACATCACAGGTCACGAACAAGTGGGAGATGAGAGAGCAGAGGAGCAAACACCATACTTACAAGGTGGTTGGGGTGGAGGTCACTTTTTGTGGGCTCAACTCAGTGGTTAATTTTAAAGGTGCCTGGGAAAAGCCAAGCAGAAGCTTACGGTGGGAATTCTAAGCTCAGATTCTTATCTAAATGTTGAGACTCTGGATGTGAGCAGGGTTGTCATACTGTAAGGTCTAGGCAGCATCTCAAAATAGCTGCTTTCTCATCACATTCTATTATCTGGGGAATTTATGTTAATGTCTTTCATTTACATTCCTTCAATATTTTTTTCATTTACCCTAAACTCCTTGCCTGCAATAATTAGCACAATAATAATTACTTCTTTCTAGCAGTAGTTTATGTGTGAAATACTGTTAAACCATTTTCAATCCCCCACATTCCCACATTTTTCTTCTCTAATTATTATCATCATCATCATCTACTAATTGTTCAGTGCTTTTTCTGTGTCAGACACTTTATAAAAATAGTATGTTTTCCCAATCCTCTCAATAAATCTCTTTAAAAAAACATTAATATCCCTAATATCATACAGAAAAATAAGAGCTCAGTCAAGCTCAGTAATTTTCTCATAACCTAAAGATGGTGTTAGTAAACAGAACGGAGCCTGAAACTGTGGTCTGTCCTTTTTCCACTACAATACACTACTACTTACATATGTAACTGAACTGCCTTTCAACTTATTCCATCACCGCTAGAGTACTTCTCCATTCCCAGCTCTACTCCCAAGAAAAATGTATAACATAACCTCATGACAATTTCATCAAATCTGGCACATATCAAAAATGAGTCACAGAGTGGTCCTACTTATTCCTAGCTCATGCCAGACTCTTTGCCCTTGGCAACTTCTCAAACTTTTCCTTTTCGAACTATCACCCATAATTATGTCCTTTAACCTAAGTGCAACATACCTGTGTTACTGAATTCCTACTGTCTGTTAACTCTAGACTAGATTACTTCCCATATATTAGACTGATATTTCCCAACATTACTGTTTTTAAGCTCAAAATTATATAAGACATTCATCATAGTATCTTCCATAGTACTTGAAAATTTGTAGATACTTTCTGTAATATTTTCAGAGGCCTTGCATAGAAGGGAAAGGAAGAGAAGACCTAGGGAAGGGCTTGAAAGCGTAAAGCAGAATGGATGAGCAATACTATAAACTCTAGAATAAAGAAAACAAAAGCACCTTGGTTGGAGTCATGTGACAAAAAGATGACTTGGCTATGCACCGTGGAGGAAATGAGCGGGGTGAAGTCTGCTTGTACAAAGGCAAATTGAAAAATGATTAAGTAGACATCATTACATTTCTGCATATTTGTCTTTGAGTTAATTTAGATATGCTTTTGTTTCCTCCTATCTGTACAGAAAGTAATATGGAAGCCGTATCTGTACTCATTTCAGTAAAGATGGAAGTGACTAGATAGTGAGATGTATTACATTATTATCATATGATTAAATGATCCCAGTTGTGCTTCCCAGTACTTGGTTTTTGTAAGATCCTTTACTCCATCCTAAATTCCTCCCATTCTTTTTTTTTTTTTTTTGTCTTGTATTTTTTTTAATGCCTAACATATGCTAAGGGTTGATTTACCATACTTAGTGAAACAGTCTTATCTTCACATTGGCATTCCATGACTGGGTGGTACCTGAATAATTATTTTTTTTTAATTGAATTGCTCAGATGAATTTGACTAAAACAAAGCTTTTATATATCTAATCACCCACCTCAATTTTTATTAGTTCTCTTAAATTTCTATTTATTTTTTGCCCCTTTTTCATATTGCCCAAAATTTGAGAATTTAAGTCATTCACTTCTTGTGTGCCTTACGTATTTTAGGATTTGTTTTTATATCTACACTGAACATTTATTTCTTTTTGAACAGTAAAACAGTATGAATTTATCTTCTTATCTTGCAGATGTGCAGTCCAGATATCAGAGCAAGAAGTTATCACAAAAAAATGTCACTTTTGAGAAAGAATTGACTCAATTGGAAATTTGTAAAAATAACAGCGTGGAATATTTATGTTTCAGGGGTGATTGGGAAATCAAAGATCAGTTTGAAACACAACAGGAAAATCAGGAAGAATGTTTTAAGCAGGTTATACTCACCAATGAAAAAATGTCCACTTTTAACCATCACACAGCTTTTAATGTACACCACAAACAGAAAATAGGAAAGAATCTGAATGAATTTAAAGAATCTGGGAAAGCCTTTCCTCCTGGCTCAGACTGTACTCAACATCAAGTAATTCACATTAGGGAGAAATTTTGTGAAGATAACGAATATGAGAAGACCTTTCTTTCTGATTCAGAACTTACTCACTATCAGACAGTTCACACTGCTAAGAAAACATATGAATGTAAAGAATGTGGGAAGGCATTTAGTTTGCGTTCAAGTCTTACTGGTCATAGGAGGATTCATACTGGTGAAAAACCTTTTAAATGTAAGGAATGTGGGAAGGTCTTTAGATTTCATTCACAACTTAGTGTCCATAAGCGTATTCATACTGGTGAGAAGTCTTATGAATGTAAGGAATGTGGGAAGGCCTTTAGTTGTGGCTCAGATCTTACACGACATCAGAGAATTCATACTGGGGAAAAACCCTATGAATGTAATGAATGTAGGAAGGCCTTTAGTCAGCGATCACATCTTACTAAACATCGGAGAATTCACACTGGTGAAAAACCTTATGAATGTAAAGAGTGTGGAAAAGCTTTTACTCGTGGCTCACACCTAACTCAACATCAGAGAACTCATACTAGTGAGAAATCTTATGAATGTAAGGAATGTGGAAAAGCCTTTATTCGTGGTTCAAATCTTGCTCAACATCAGAATGTTCATGTTGGTAGGAAACCCTATGAATGTGAGAAATGTGGAAAAGCCTATATTTGGAGTTCACACCTTGCTCGACATCAACGAATTCATACTGGTAGGAAACCTTATGAATGTAAGCAATGTGGGAAGACATTTATTTGGGCTTCATATCTTGCTCAACATGAGAAAATTCATAATGAGAGGAAACTCTATGAATGTAAGGAATGTAGAAAGACCTTTCTTCATGGCTCAGAGTTTAATCGACATCAAAAAATTCATACTGGTGAGAGAAACTATGAATGTAAGGAATGTGGAAAGACCTTTTTTCGTGGTTCAGAACTTAATCGACATCAGAAAATCCATACTGGAAAGAGACCATATGAATGTGAAGAATGTGGAAAAGCCTTTCTCTGGGGTTCACAACTTACTCGACATCAGAGAGTACATACTGGTGAGGAACCTTATGTGTGTAAAGAATGTGGGAAATCTTTTATCTGGGGTTCACAACTTACACGACATAAGAAAATTCATACTGATATAGAATCCTATGAACATAAGGAAAGTAGCCAGATCTTTGGTCACCATCCATATTTTCCTGAACAGAAAATTCACAATGGTGAGAATCTTCATCAATGGAAAGACTATGGGAACACCTTTAGTCAGGACTCAGACTTTGCTCAACACCAGGATATTTACACTTTTGAGAAATCCTATGAATATAAAAATTTTGAGACATCATTTTCTCCAGGCTCTCACTTTATTTCACTCTTATAAAATCTTATGGTATAAAAATATAGGAAAGTCTTTATTCATGACTCACTAATTGATATCCATTAATTCCTTCTTTTGAGAAACCCCACAAGTGTAAGTAATATTGGAAAACTCTTTGTCAGAGCACACAACACATTCAACAGCAGAGAATTCATAATGCAATCTGTATTAATACATGAAAGCATTTACAGAATGGTTTTCCATTTGGACTATCATAGTAAAACCCTATGAATAAGATGACACTGTGAATCTCTTTTGAATCATTCTTAAAGCATTCTCCACATCATTGATATTATTCTGCATAGAATTTAAATCTAACTCGTGTAGGTCAACCTTCCATCACTATTTGAATCTTGTTACACTTCCGCAAAATTATACCAAAGGTGAATTTCTGTTATGTAATTAATCTTGGAAAGCCTTGAGCTACGCCATACAACTTATTTGGTATGCCTTAGTTCCAACACCTCTTATCTGTGTTTTTTGGAAAGTAACTCAAATCTGTGTCTGTTTGCTTACTTATTTGATTATAAAGGGTTAAATGAGCTTGACGACTTAAATGACATCAGGACCACATTAATATTAGTATTAGACCATTTCTATGAGAAAGACTTTGACAATATAATGAATATAGACAAATATGCCATCTGTATATGTGTCTTATTGAACAGTAGGATAATTCTGAAGAAAAACCCATAAAACAGAATGAAAGGAAGAAAGTTTTGAATCAGTATTCATTTGCTGCACAAAAAAATCCATACGATAAAGAAAGCCTTATGGTTTTAATGAAAGTGGGGTTGTTGAGTGCTCAAAAGTGTTTTTTGTTCTGTTTTTAAAGGCATTTGAAGGTGATTTGTCTCTGACAAATTTCTAAAGTCAAATGTCCTATCCATTTTATCACCACAATTAAAATTAAAAATTAGAAAATGGCCAAATGAATTCTGACCTCTTGGAAATTTATTACTTACATATATAAATAATTTTCAAAGTAATAAGCAAATCGAAAGTGAAACTACAGGCTATTTAGTTGTAAATGATAATGAAACTCCTATATAACAAATCTTATGGATATGACCATGGCAGTTCTCAATGGAAATTATTCTACATATATAACTAAACCAATTGACAGCAGTTTACTTCTTGTCACCACTGTGTCTCCAGCACTTATGACAGTGCCTGTCATATTGTGGAGTCCAGATATTTGTCAAATTAAATAATGATTACTGAACTAAACAAGCTAATGTCCCAATGGGCATTTGAATTAATCGAAAGTTGTAATGAAAATAAAGCAAAAATCATGGAATAAAGAACAATACAAAGTAGGTTTTTTAAATTTTAAGTCAGAATGTTTCTTTGAAGAAAGTTATTATAACTAGACTTAGGCAATGCCTGCACATTTAGAGGATATTTTTAATGGTAATATAAATAGATATAAACCATATTAGACCCAACTTTTAAATAGAGTATGGTTTGTCTTCTAGGAAAACATTTTAAATGATTAAATTTCAAGAGTAACTGAAAGGGGCCAAAAAAATTTAACAATTGGAAAAAATAATCTTTAAAAATTATGTAGGAGCAGATAATTGTCCAGGCTACCCCCTGAAGGAACAGAAAATCCTATGGAAAAATTGTGAGCAGTTGCTAAGAGACTAACATAATTCTGATAATAAAAGTAGATGTGGAGTAGCCCTTGAACAACACATTCCAGAATAATTCCACTCATGAACATACAAAGAAAAAAACTAACACAGTAGTCAAATGATTTTGAAAATTGTTTAAACTCTGACCTGGATGGGTGATAATTCTGTAGTTTACACATAACTGCAAGATATCAATGATGAAGATGTACCTTATCAGTTCAGTACTTAATTTATTCTAAGAGTATTTTCTTGGTACCTTTTAGTATTAATAAGTTAAAGAATGTTGAGCTTATATACATGGATTTAGCGCATTTATAATTAGGTTCTTTAGTGGTAGCTAAACAGTATTAGGGAAGAGTAGTTCCCTCCCAAATTATTGTCTTCTGTGGAATTTCTCAACTCACACGGGAAAAATGAAATTTTTTTGTTATATTACTTTGTTGTAATAAACCAGCCATTTTCATTCATGCTGACTATTTTTTAAGGGGATGAATACACAGAAAAATAACTTTCTGGACATCCATATACAGATAAATATGGGGCATTACTTTTTCCTTTTGCCTTGATTTCTGTGTTGAGTTTAGTATCAGTGTGCGTATCTGGTGCTCCTATCTCCTTCACTGTGAATTCCTGAATCTCCTTCAATCTCCTGAATCTCCTTCCTGAAACTCCTTCCTGAATCTCCTGAAGTACATTTCCTGAACCCCTTTCCATTGGTATGTTTGTGAATTTTGATAATGTCTTCTCTAGTCTACCTTAGAGATGACAGAACATTCCTTAGTTTTTCCCTGACCACCTTTCTTTGCAGGAACCATTCTGCTAGAATCATTTTGGGAAAGAGTTTTTAATAATTACTGTTAGCACAGTTGGATAAAATTTATGGGAAAGAAAATTAGATTCATCCCTGGCAGTGTAACATAAGAAGAACTCCCAACAAATCAAGATATCTAAATGTAAAAAATAAAAAGAAACTTTACAAGTACTACATGGGTAAATTCCTTTATAGCCCCAGAATGGAGATATCAATAAGTATGACTCAAAAATCCTGGAGAAATAAAGAAGAAAATATAAATAAATTTATAGGACTAAATGTTAAAGATAATGGAGAATGACAGAATGGAGATATTTGCAACTATATCACAGACTAATATCCTTAAAGAGTCTAAAAATTGATATGAGAATGCAAGTTACACACACTGAGATACCACTTCATCCCAAAAAGATGGGCAAAAATTAAAAACTGTATTTATATACTCCATTGGCAAGACTAGAAAAACAAGAATTCTCAAACTGCTGATGAAAATGCAAAATAGTACAATTCATATAGGAGGAAATCAAGTAACGTTCATGTGCAGTCTCATGCATTTACTGTAAGATCAGCACCCTTGCTTCTATCCCAAAGATACACTGGTAAAATTACAAAATGTATGCACAAAGGAATTTTTAAAAAACACTATTTGTAAATGCAGCAAACTGGAAACAACCCAGGTGTCCAGCAACAGACTGGCTAAATTAATTATATGAATGTGCAGTGGAATATTGCTTACCTGTATACTCCTAGGGAGTGATCTTCAGGATATGTTAAATGAAAAATAGGTGAGTTCAAAATGATATGTATATTATGCTAATATTTGTGGAAGAAGAGAGGAATACTATATATGCCTGTACTTTCAACAAGAAATCTCAACACAAAACAAGAGTTAGGAGAGAGCAAGGATCAAATAACCTTTGGTTATACCTTGATTTCTATTTTGACTTTGGACCCATGTAGATATTTTACATATCATCTTTTATTTTAAAAATTAAATCAGGGGCAGTTGGCTCAGTTGGGTTAAGCGTCCAACTCTTGATTTCAGCTCAGGTCATGATCTCAGGGTTGTGAAATCAAGCCCCGTGTCAGGCTCCACACTCAGTGGGGAGTCTGTTTGAAATTCTCTCTCTGCTCCTCCCCTGCCCTGGCTCATGCACTCTCTCTCTAAAATAAATTTTTAAAAAATGAAGTCAAAGGAAAATAGCAAACCTATATATCAAAGCCAATGAATTTGATTCTACATCATATTATAGCATGATAACATAAAGAACAATAATTTCAAGTGATGTTAAAATATTTTTACTTACTGGGGCACCTGGGTGGCTCAGTTGGTTAGGTGTCCAACTCTTGATTTCAGCTCAGATTATGATCTCAGGGTTGTGTGACCAAGCTCCATGTTGGGCTCTGTGCTCAGCACAGAGTCTGCTTGTCCCTCTCCCTCTGCTCCTCCCCCACTCATGCTCATGCTCTCCCTCTCAAATAAATAAAAATCTTTTGAAAAAATATTTTGACTTACTATTAGAATATCTCAAAGTCAAAGAAAAATATAAAGAAATCTAAACTGCCTTTACTAGTCTTGTTAATGGTGATATTGGTATTTTAGGTGAGTTCAAAATTAATTACATAATTTCATGAGGAGTTATTTTTTTCAAAAGAAAAACATAAAGAAGTAAAATACCTCATAGTCTTTCATTTGAATTGAAAGTATGTATTTCCTACCTCTGTCCACCAAAGGATTTGAAAGCATTCATGACATAGAAGCAGTGAGCTCCCCAAGTATCCAAACTGTGGTTTTCAAATTCTGTTTTCTAAAAAAAAAAAAAAAAGAAAGAAAGAAGCAAGGGCTCCTTGAAGAAATAAGACAGGTCAAGGGTAGGAAATGTACATATGATTATCATAAAACATCTTATTGTGCCTAAAAGCAATAAAGCTATCAAAGACCATAGGATCATCAACAAAAAGGAACTGACCAAAAATAGGATAATTTGAGCATCAAAAACTATTGCAGTGGGTTGAAACCATGACTGTAGGTAAAACTTCCTAAATTCAAAATGAAAAAAAAAAAATGAAAGAGCCCTTTATGGAATTCGCCGGAGTACTAGCTCCTTCTGAAATTTCAATAATAAAGGAAAAGAGCCAAGTATTTATCATGATTCTTCTGTACAAGCTGTAATCAAATAGTTGGTGAGAGAAGATTTTATTATAAAAGAATTAGCTCATATTTTCAGAAAGAATGACAGACTTAGAAAGTTTACATTTGGCATCCTTTAATAAAATAATGGATTTAGCAACAATCCATAATAAATGGGTGATTGGGAATTTCAATCAGGTTGATGACACCTGAACTAATTAGCCAATCTTAGCAACATTAAATTGGAACAATATGGTTTTAATATGCCTCCTAATATGATGCCATAGGAAGTAGAAAGTACTACTTAAGATATATTTCCCAACATTGAACCTGATTATTTTAGCCTCTTGATTTAATTACCAGTTGATAGGAAATAAAATGAATTTAAAAACCCTTTAAGTGGTATAGTGAAGATCACAACTAGCCAAATCAGAACATGGAAAATTCTACAGGACAAATAACCAAGTTTCTTCAATAAATGAGTGGCGTGGTAAGGACGGAGGAAAATGGAGAACTGTCATCGTTGAAACATATCAACCAGATTCAAAGTGTGAAACATTCTTGGGTCCAGACTTGAACAGATAACTGAATAGATATTTTAAGGAAGTCATGAAAAATTGAACATGGATTGGGTATTAGATATTAAGTAATTTTGTTAATTTAGTTGGCTGTGGTAAAGAGAGTGCAGTTAATTCAAATGGAAATCTTTATTTGCCAGACATATTAAAGGGTTGGTGAGTGAAATGATATGATTTGCATTTAAATACTGGAGAAAAAATTAGGGGATGTGGTAAAGGTTAAAAAAAAGAAGAAGAGCAAAGTATGAACAGTTATCTATACTCTTCTCTTTTATTTTTTTTATTATGTTATATTAGTCACCATACAGTACATCTCTAGTTTTTGATGTAAAGTTCCATGATTCATTAGTTGCATATAACACCCAGGGCACCATGCAATACGTGCCCTCCTTAATACCCATCACCAGCCTATCCCTATTTACAGGGGATATTCCCCCACCTCCTCCCCTCTGAAGCCCCCAGTTTGTTTCCCAGAGTCCATAGTCTCTCATGGTTCATTCCCCCTTCTGTTTACCCCCCCTTTCTTCTTCCCTTTCTTCTCCTACTGATCTTCCTACTTCTTATGTTCCATAAATGAGTGAAACCATATGATAATTGTCCTTCTCTGCTTGATCACTCTCTCACACCATACACAAAGATAAACTCCAAAAGGATGAAAGACCTCGATGTGAGACAGGAATCCATCAAAATCCTAGAAGAGAACATAGGCAGCAACCTCTACAACATCGGCCAAAGCAAACTTTTTCATGACACATCTCCAAAGCAAGAGAAACAAAAGATAAAATGAACTTGTGGGACTTCATCAAGATAAAAAGCTTCTGCACAGCCAAGGAAACAGTCAATAAAACTAAGAGGCAGCCCACGGAATGGGAGAATATATTTGCAAATGATGCTACAGATAAAAGACTGGTATCCAAGATCTACAAAGAATTTCTCAAACTCAATACGCGAGAAACTAATAAACAAATCATAAAATGGGCAGAAGATATGAATAGACACTTTTCCAATGATGACATACAAATGGCTAACAAACACATGCAAAAATGTTCAAAATCATTAGCCATCAGGGAAATTCAAATCAAAACCACACTAAGATACCACCTTACGCCAGTTAGAATGGCAAAAATTGACAAGGCAAGAAACAACAATTGCTGGAGAGGATGTGGAGAAAGGGGATCCCTCCTACATTGTTGGTGGGAATGCAAGTTGGTACAGCCACTCTGGAAAACAGTGTGGAGGTCTCTTAAAAAGTTAAAAATTGAGCTACCCTATGACCTAGCCATTGCACTACTGGTATTTACCCCAAAGATACAGACGTAGTGAAGAGAAGGACCATATGCACCCCAATGTTCATAGCAGCATTGTCCACAATAGCTAAATCGTGAAAGGAGCCAAGATGCCCTTCAACAGATGACTGGATTAAGAAGTTGTGGTCCATATATACAATGGAATATAACTCAGCTATCAGAAAGAACGATTTCTCAACATTTGCTGCAACATATATGGCACTGGAGGAGATAATGCTAAGTGAAATAAGTCAAGCAGAGAAAGACAATTACCATATGATTTCTCTCATCTATGGAACATAAGAACTAGGAAGATCGGTAGGGGAAGAAAGGGATAAAGAAAGGGGGGTAATCAGAAGGGGGAATGAAGCATGAGAGACTATGGACTATGAGAAACAAACTGAGGGCTTCAGAGGGGAAGAGGGTGGATGAATGGGATAGACTGGTGATGGGTAGTAAGGAGGGTATGTATTGCATGGTGCACTGGGTGTTATACGCAACGAATGAATCATTGAACTTTACATCAGAAACCAGGGATATACGTATGGTGACCAACATAATATAATAAAAAAACATTAAAAAAAAAAGTTAAAAATTGAGCTACCCTATGATCCAGCCATTGCACTACTGGGTATTTACCCCAAAGATACAGACGTAGTGAAGAGAAGGGCCATATGCATTCAATGTTCATAGCAGCTTTGTCCACAATAGGTAAATCGTGGAAGGAGCTGAGATGCCCTTCAACAGATGCCTGCATTAAGAGTTGTGGTCCATATATACAATGGAATATTACTCAGCTATCATAAAGAACGAGTTCTCAACATTTGCTGCAACATATACGGCACTGGAGGAGATAATGCTAAGTGAAATAAGTCAAGCAGAGAAAGACAATTATCATATGGTTTCTCTCATCTATGGATCATAAGAACTAGGAAGATTGGTAGGGGAAGAAAGGGATAAAGAAAGGAGGGGTTAATCAGAAGGGGGAATGAAGCATGAGAGACTATGGACTCTGAGAAACAAACTGAGGACCTCAGAGGGGAGAGGGGTGGGGGAATGGGATAGACTGGTGATGGGTAGTAAGGAGGGCACGTATTGCATGGTGTACTGGGTGTTATACGCAACTAATGAATCATCGAACTTTACATCAAAAACCAGTGATGTACTGTACGGTGACTAACATAATATAATAAAAAATATTATTATAATGTTTTTAAAAAGCTATCAGCAGAAGGGAGGAAGAGAAGGGGAAAAAAGAGGGAAGGAATGTTTCTTGTTTTGCAGAACCAACAATTCCAGCCAAGGAGACACCTGAGCAGGTGTTTTATCTGATTGCCCCTTGCTATGTGTGTTTAGCCCGACAGCCCCTCAACTGAATCAGTTTGAGCCAGAAGGGAGGTGAGGACCTGCACAGAAGCCCCCCTGAGCTGACCTGAAGTTACCCTTAGCTCATTATAATACTAAGATGTACTATATATTGGCTAATTGAATTTAAATTTAAAAAAATACTACTAAGATCTCCTTCTATGAGTAGAGTTTTCCACCATTTTTTGAACATACAATGTCCACACTGGCACGTTGAAATGCTGGACATGTGCAAGTGAACCAGAAGTGCCCATATGACTCCCTGCCCCTGCCCTGCCACACTGCATAATAACTTCCTGTACTAACCACAGAGGGAGACAGTGCTCTCAGAGCGATCTCCCAGTGTCCTTACTTGTAACAAGTAACAAAAAGTTCTTTGTTTTCAACATTTCCTTGGTTTGTGTTCAATTTGGTGCATGCCAAGCAGTGAACTACTTGAGTTCAGTTACACTTCTACCTCCAAAAAACTCAAAGCTTTCCTTAGGGAATAAAAATTAGAAAATCATAATGACGCAGGCAGAAAATATGGGAGATAAGTTCTGAGTATCGTAGAAGATGATCTTACCCAGTGAGATCAGGTTGCTGTAGTTCTCCAACATCACATCCCTGTACAAGTCCCTCTGAGTGGCGTTAAGGCATTCCCACTCCTCCGGAGAGAAGTCGATGGCCACATCCCTGAATGTCACCAACCGCTGAAACAATAAATCCATTTATTATTGGTGAAAATATGACAATGACTTTGAGATAAAGTGAGGAAAGAAAGAGGAGGGCATGAAGGAAGGGGATGACACAGTAAATAGGTAATGGCTGAACACCTTGTAACATTAAAGGAAATTAGGTGCCTGAACTATAGTGTCAATGTGATCCTTGATCACTCCTATTGCTACCGAGGAAGATAAAACTTCCTACGTATAATAGGATAATTCTATTATCCAGAAAAGTCCAGGAATACAAAAGGCCAGATGAATGCAGTTCTCTAATTAAATGAAATCGTATATACAGCCACACAGCATATTAAGCTTTCAAATTCTCAAAAAATAATAAATTCTCAATAAATATGAGTTCTTCTCTTCTCCCCTTAAAGGAAAAGGTAAACAAATTTAATGAAATTTTTCCAAATAATTTTTAACAAATCTCTAGGCTAAAACATAGAATTTAGGGGGATGCCTGGGTGGCTCAGTCAGTTAAGCATCTGACTTCAGCGCAAGTCATGATCCCAGGGTCCTGGGATTGAGCCCTGTATGGGGTGCCCCACTCGGCAGGGAGTCTACTTGGGATTCTCTCTCTCCCTCTCCTTCTGCCTCTCCTCCCACTCACACGTTTTCTCTCTCTAAACAAATAAATAAATAAAATCTTTAAAAAAAGAATTTTTTGAAGATTCAAATTCTTCAAGACACAATATTATATCACTGAATATAATTGATATTTCCATTTTATGGATGAAATGATCTTATTTGGGAGTATTTCAATTAAATTCTCTAATGTCTTTGAGCACTAAGAATCTCCAATTTACAAGAGAGTAGGCATCTGGCAGATTCTATTTCTACTTCCTTGTGTGCAAGCTGATGGATGCTAATCTAGGTGCTACTGGCATCACGGACACATTCTGGCCAACTCCAAGGTAAACCTGACCGCCGATCACCCTCTCATTGGTTCCTGGGCAAGAGGGTTGTGGTACACAGAATAACACCCCCCAAAGATGTCCACATCTGAATCCCTGGAATCTTTGAGTACGTAAACTTACATGACAAATGTAGATGTGATTACGGATCTTTAGATGGGTAAATTACCCTGGATTATCTGGTTGGGCCCAGTGTAATCATAAGGGTATTTTAAGTGATAGAGGCAAGCAGAAGAGTCAGAGAAGGGGATGTGATAATGAAAGCAGAAGTCAGAATGATTGCTGGCTCTGAAAATGGAACAGAGCCATGAGCCAAGGGACGTGGGCAGACTATAGCAGCTGGAAAAATGCAAGGATAGATTCTCCTCTGGAACCTTCAGAAGAACACAGACCTACCAACACCTTGATTTTAGCCTGTAAAACCAATTTCAGACTTTGACCTCCAGAAGTATAGATAATAAACTTGGGTTGTTTTAAGTCACAAACTTTGTAATAATTTGTTACAGCATCAACAGGAAACTATACAAGAGGCAAGATCTCTTCCTTCTCAGACTCAGTTCCCCACCCGATCTTAAAAGCCTCGCAGCAAGTGTCATCACACACTGAGAATTGGAACATCCAGCAGAAATGCTGTCACTTCCAAGTTGGAAACCTAGGTTTGTAGAAATCAGTTTGTTATGGGTGCTGTGTAACTACCTCAAGCAACCATTATACTAATACTGCTCTTAAGGGGAGATATTTCTGCCTCCTTAGGGCTCCTGTAGAAGACTTCGCATGTAAGATATGTAGAATGAGCTGAGAAAGGGGCGCCTGGGTGGCTCAGTCGTTAAGCGTCTGCCTTCGGCCAAAGGCGTGATCCTGGGGTCCTGGGATCGAGCCCCGCATCGGGCTCCCTGCTCTGCTGGGAGGCTGCTTCTTCCTCTCCCACTCCCCCTGCTTGTGTTCCCTGTCTTGCTGGCTGTCTCTCTCTCTCTCAAATAAATAAATAAAATCTTTAAAATAAAAAAAAATGAGCTGAAAAAAAACACCTAAACACTGTCTGGTGAGGGGAAAAGCATTTAGAGAAGAATGGAGCTCTTTGCTTGGATCAGTCACTGGAATGGGAAAAATTTGGGAGTGGTTCCCTTAGGCAACTAAGGCAGCAGAAAATTTTGGGATAAATAAATCTGGTGTTCACATCACACAACAAATGATTGCACTTAAAGGAGGAAAAATGAAATAGCAACTCACATGGGGCATGTTTTTTAGAACTGTCAGGACTGATTGGTTTTCTGGGTTCTTCTCCTGGAGATATGCAGAGTCCAGAGAAGGCAGGGCTGGAGAGTGAAAAAGAAGCCATGAGGTCAGGCTTGCCTCAAAGCCCACAAAATAAGCACCTTGGAACTACCTTTATTTCACTTCTGTGAGGGAATTTGGAAAAATCTTAGCCTTCCTACAAGCCCAATGGAATACAGCCACAGCAGAAGGAATTCAGGCCAGACCTTTCCTTAATCCCCATAATGCTAAATAGGGCCTCAGAAGGTACTAGTTTCCCAGGATATCTCACATCCTTAGTATAGGAACATACCTAGGGAGCCCTGGTGAGCACAGCTTCCCCAGGTATCCCCCCCAGACACATACATACAAGCATGAAGTGAGATGCTTTGCTCCCACAGCTTAAGGGCTCACTCCCACAAGGCTGCTCCTAACTCCTAACTAAAAGAAGCCAAACTGAAATCCCTGGCCACCAGGACTTCTGACCAACCAGCTATAAACTGGGGGTTCCCACGATCTCCCTCTAGGTTTCATACTTTGCTAGGATGACACACATAACTCAGGAAGGTTCTCTACTTACATTTGTGAATTTATTATAAAGGATACAACTCTGAAACAGCCAAATGGAAAAGATGCATAAGAAAAGATATTGGCAGGGGGAATGCTTGGAGCTTTCCATGCGCTCTCTGGGAATGCCACCCTCACAACAGCTGAATGCATTCAACCCAGAAGCTCACTGAATCTCATAGTGCAAGAGAGTTTATGGCCCTTTATCTCCAGTGCCACCCACCCACCTTTCCTGGAGGTCAGTGGATGGGTTGGAAGGTTCCAATCCTCTAATCACTTAGTCTTCCTGGTGACCCCAACCCCATTCTGAGACTGTGTAGGAGTCCACCCCTAGCCACTTCATTAGCATAAATTCAGGGGCTTGTTATGAAAAATAAAAGCACTCCTATCACGCAGAAAATTCCAAGGGTGTTAGGAGCTTTGGATGCCAAGAACTAGGGATAAAAACCAAATACATTATTATATCACAAATACTCTTGCAAAATTTGATATACCAGCAAACAAAAACCCAACATCATGTTTAAAAAACAAACATAATTAAGTGGGACTTTCTCCGTAATAAAAAGATGATTTGATATTAGAATGTCCACTATATAATCCATGATATTAATTGTTCTATGGAAGAAAATCATACTGTTTTCATATATGCCAAAAAAAATTTCACAAAATTCACCACCCATTCCTGATAAGAACACAAGAAGAAATAGGAATTGATGACTATTTTAATGATATTTAACTGAGACGAATGGAGCTGTTTTAAAATGAAGGCAGATGGACCATTTCAGAAACTGCCTTATGCCTCTCTGTTTGAACTGGGCCAAAACCTGCAGACTGGCCAAAACAGCAGCTGTTCCAGGCAACTGCTTGAAATGTCAGCAGGAGAACAGATCCTGATCATAAGACTAATGGTTGTGGACTCTCTGAAGATATAATCAGTAGTCAATCAGTGTATAACCAAGAGGAGTTTAGCCTTTTTTTTTTCTTTCTTAACTCATGTAGAAAAAAAAATCCTTGCTTTCAGTCTACAAGTGGGACATTATTTGGTTTCTACCTGAATCTGTGCTCCCTGAATTGAAATGTTTTTATCCTAATAAATGCTCGTTTGCCTCTCATGGCAGCACTCTATTTCCAGGTTAACAGTAGAAACAAGGGAAGAATACCCACTACTCTCACTGTCATTTATCATTGTATTAGCTATATTAGCCAATATAAAAAGGCAAGAGAAATCAACAAGAGCAACAAGAATGGGAAAAGAATAGGTAAAACTCTGTATGAGATATGACAACATGCTTAATAACCTCAGGAGTTCAATGAAAGAAAAAAAAAGCAAAAACAAATGAAAAGAGAACTTAGTAAATTAGCAGGATATAAAATTAGCATGAAAAGAAATGGCCTTTATATATAAAACAATAATCACAAAGAAAATATAATAAAGAAAAACCACAAAAAGGATGAAATACCTAGGCCCAAGCTTGACGAGAAATGCATAAAACCTGCAAGAAGAAAAACTTGAAATACTCCTGAAAGACATAGAAATAGATTTGAATAAATGGTTAGAACAGCATTTCTCGTAGTTAAGATGGCAGAGGAGTAGGGGACCCCTTTTTCAGCAGGTCCCCTGAGTCGGGCTGGATAGGTACCAGACCATCCTGAACATCCACGGAATCAGCCTGAGATGCAGGAAGATACACCTGGATCTCTACAAATGAACATCTCCAGCGCTGAGTATTGAGGTACGAAGGGGGGAGCCGTGAAACCACGCAGAGATATCAGAAGATAAATGGAAGGGGGAGGGAGACGCCACACTTGGGTGCCAGGAAGCCGTAGCCACCTGCACGGGGGAGCGAGCGGACTCGTGGACCAGCACCCACAAGAGATAGACTGAGACCGTGAGCCGGGGAACGTGCGCCACCAGACTTCTCATGGAGCTCCAGTGTGCTCACTGGATCCAGACTGAGACCGGGAGCTCCAGGCACAGGGAGAGCTGGCAGCTGGCGGTGTTAGAAAGACAAGGACAGAGACGCGCCAGCCCTGGAAGTGAGGGCTGGGACACCGGCTGTGGGGCGCACATCCTGGGACACTGCAGGTTTGACCAGCACCAACAGCAACAGAGTTAAAGTGGCCATAACATCAGTGGAGAACAGTCCGTGATCCCTCTGTTCTGAGACAGAGGCTGAGATTCGGCCACTGCTGTTCTGACTCTCAGAAGAGGCACAGCAAACCACCAAGGAAAGCCGCCAGAGAGCAAAAGCCTGGAAACACCAGCTCACAGGGTGCCCACCCCCATACCACCTCGCAGGGGACACGGAGACTCTACCCAAACAGGGTTGCCTGAGCATCAGCACGGCAGGCCCCTCCCCCAGAAGGCAGGCTGAAAAATCAAGAAGCACACATCCCTAAGATCCCTCTAAAACAAGTGCGCACTGCCTGGGTCCCAGTCAATAATTTGGGCTCTGGACAACCCCACAACCGCTGCTCATCAGAATGACGAGAAGGAGAAATCCCCCCCAGCAAAGAAAAGACAATGAGTCTGTGGCCTCTGCCACAGAACTAATGGATATGGATATAACCAAATTATCAGAAATGGAATTCAGAGTAACAATGGTAAAGATGATGTGTAGACTTGAAAAAAGTATTAACGAAAATGTTAATGAGAATATAGAATCTCTAAGGGCAGAAATGAGAGCGAATCTGGCAGAAATTAAAATTTTATGAGCCAAATGCAGTCAAAACTAGAGGCTCTGACGGCCAGGGTGAATGAGGCAGAAGAACGTATCAGCGAATTGGAGCATGGGTTAGAAAAAGAAAAAGCTAAAATAGAATTTGGACTCAAAAAAATCCATGCTCAGGAATGTAGGTTACAGGAGATTACTCACTCAATGAAACGTACCAATGTCAGAATCATTGGCATCCCCGAGGGGGTGGAGAAAAACAGAGGGCTAGAAGAGATATTTGAACAAACCGTAGCTGAAAACTTCCCTAATCTAGCAAGGGAAACAAATATTCGTGTCCAAGAGGCAGAAAGGACCCCTCCCAAGCTCAACCACGACAAACCTACACCACGTCACGTCATAGTGCATGTCGCAAATATTAGATCCAAGGATACAGTATTGAAAGCAGCCACGGCAAAGAAATTTCTCACGTACCAAGGCAAAGATATCAGAATTACGACAGACCTGTCAACACAGAACTGGAATGAGAGAAAGGGTTGGGGAGGGGGGCATTTTTAAAGCTCTTTCAGAGAAAAACATGCAGCCAAGGATCCTTTATCCAGCAAGGCTGTCATTCAGAATTGATGGAGAAATAAAGACCTTCCAGAATCGCCAGTCATTGAAAAATTTCGTAACCATGAAACCAGCACTACAGGAGATATTAAGGGGGTTCTATAAAAGTAAAAAGGCCTCAAGAGTGATACAGAACAGAAAGTCACAATCTATAGAAAAGAGAGTTTACTGGCAACATGGCATCATTAAAATCATATCTCTCAATAATCAGTCTCAATGTAAATGGCCTAAATGTTCCCATAAGATGACACAGGCTTGCAGATTGGATAAAAAGACATGACCCATCCATTTGCTATCTACAAGAGACGCATTTTGAACCCAAAGATACCTTCAGACTGAAAGTAAGGGATGGAACACCATCTTTGATGCCAATGGACCTCAAAAGAAAGTTGGGGTAGCAATTCTCATATCAGACAGATTGGATTTTAAACTAAAGACTATAGTTAGAGAACAGAAGGGCACTATATTATTCTTAAAGGATGTATCCAACAAGTGGATATGACAATTATAAATATATATGCCCCCAACAGGGGAGCAGCAAGATACACAAGCCAACGCTTAAGCACAATAAAGAGATGTATAGATAAAAATACGCTAATAGTAGGAGACCTCAACACTCCACTATCAGCAATAGACAGATCACCTAAGCAAGAAATCAACAAAGAAACAAGAGCTTTGAATGCCATACTCGACAAGTTGGACCTCATAGATATATATAGACCACTACACCCCAGACCAAAGAATACTCATTCTATTTTAGCCCATGGAACATTCTCAAGAATAGACCATGTTCTGGGACACAAAACAGGTCTCAACCGATACCAAAAGATTGAAATTATTCCATGCATATTCTTAGGCCACAACACTCTGAAATTGGAACTCACCACAAGGAAAAATTTGGAAGAAACTCAAACACTAGGAGACTAAGAACCATCCTGCTCAGGAATGACTCGATAAACCAGAAAGTCAAAAATCAATTTAAACAATTTATGGAGACCAACGAGAATGAAAACAAAACGGTCCAAAACATATGGGATACTGCAAAGGCAGTCCTAAGGGGAAATACATAGCCATCCAAGCCTCACTCAAAAGAATAGAAAAATCTAAAATGTAGTTTTTATATTCTCACCTCAAGAAGCTGGAACAGTAACAGAGGGACAGGCCTAATCCACGTACGAGGAAGCAGTTGACCAAGATTAGAGCAGACATCAATGAATTAGAAACCAGGAGTACGGTAGAGCAGATCAATAGAACTAGAAGCTGGTTCTTTGAGAGAATCCATAAAATCGGCAGACCACTGGCAAGACTTATCCAAAAGAATAGAGAAAGGACCCAAATTAATAAAATTATGAATGAAAAAGGAGAGGTCACAACCAACACTAATGAAATTGGAAGGATTATTAGAAACGTTCATCAACAGCTATATGCCCATACATTAAGCAATCTGGAAGAGATGGAGGCCTTCCTGGAAACCTAAAAGCTACCAAGACTGAAACAGGAAGAAATTGATTTTTTAAACAGGCCAATTAATTATGAAGAGTTTGAGTCAGTGATAAACAACCTTCCAAATAACAAAACTCCAGGCCTGGACGGTTTTCCTGGGGATTTCTACCAAACATTCAAAGAAGAAACAGTACTATTCTAAAGCTATTTCAAAAAATAGAAACAGAAGAAAAGCTACCAAACTCATTCTATGAGGCCAATATTACCTTGATCCCCAAACCAGGGAAAGACTCCATCAAAAAGGAGAATTACAGACCGATTTCCCTAATGAATATGGACGCCAAAATCCTCAACAAGATCCTGCCTAATAGAATCCAACAGTACATTAAACGGATTATCCATCATGACCAAGTGGGATTCATCCCTGGGATGCAAGCGTGGTTCAACATTCGCAAATCGATCAGCGTGATACATCATATTAACAAGAAAAGACTCAGGAACCATATGATCCTCTCAATTGATGCAGAAAAAGCATTTGACAAAATACAGCATCCTTTCCTGATTAAAACCCTGCAGAGTGTTGGGATAGAGGGTACATTCCTCAATCTCATAAAAACCATCTATGAAAAGCCTACAGCAAATATCATTCTCAATGGGGAAAAGCTGGAAGCCTTTCCCTTAAGATCAGGAACACGACAAGGATGTCCACTCTCACCACTACTATTGAACATAGTACTAGAAGTCCTTGCAACAGCAATCAGACAACAAAAAGGGATAAAAGGTATCCAAATTGGCAAAGAAGAAGTCAAAATGTCTCTCTTCACAGATGACATGATACTCTATATGGAAATCCCAAAAGAATCCACGGCTAAACTATTAGAAGTTATAGAGCAATTCAGTAATGGGGCGGGATACAAAATCAATGCTCAGAAATCAGTTGCATTTCTATACACGAATAATGACACTGAAGAAAGAGAAATTAGGGACTCCATCCCATTTACAATAGCACCAAAAACCATACGTTACCTTGGAATTAACTTAACTAGAGACGTAAAGGATCTATATTCTAGAAACTACAAATCACTCTTGAAAGACATTGAGGAAGACACAAAAAGATGGAAAAATATTCCATGCTCATGGATCGGAAGAATTCACATAGTTAACATATCCATGCTACCCAGAGCAATCTACACTTTCAATGCTATCCCGATCAAACTAATGAGGACATTTTTCAAAGAACTGGAACAAACAGTCCTTAAATTGGTATGGAACCAGAAAAGGCCCCAAATCGCCAAGGAACTGTTGAAAAGGAAAAACAAAGCTGGGGGCATCACAATGCCAGATTTCGAGCTGTACGACAAAGCTGTGATCACAAAGACAGCATGGTACTGGCACAAAAACAGACACATAGACCAATGGAACAGAATGGAGAACCCAGAAATGGACCCTCGGCTCTTTGGGCAACTAATCTTTGATAAAGCAGGAAAAAACATCTGGTGGAAAAAAGACAGTCTCTTCAAGAAATGGTGCTGGGAAAATTGGACAGCTACATGCAAAAGAATGAAACTTGACCGACCACTCTCTCACACCATACACAAAGATAAACTCCAAATGGATGAAAGACCTCTATGTGAGACAGGAATCCGTCAAAATCCTAGAGGAGAACATAGGCAGGAACCTCTATGACATCGGCCAAAGCAAACTTTTTCATGACACATCTCCAAAGCAAGAGAAACAAAAGATAAAATGAACTTGTGGGACTTCATCAAGATAAAAAGCTTCTGCACAGCCAAGGAAACAGTCACAAAAACTAAGAGGCAGCCCACGGAATGGGAGAATATATTTGCAATGATACTACAGATAAAAGACTGGTATCCAAGATCTACGAAGATCTTCTCAAACTCAACACACAAGAAACAAATAAACAAATCACAAAATGGGCAGGTGATATGAACAGACACTTTTCCAATGATGACATACAAATGGCTAACAGACACATGAAAGAATGTTCAAAATCATTAGCCATCAGGGAAATTCAAATCAAAACCACACTAAGATACCACCTTATGCCAGTTAGAATGGCAAAAATAGACAAGGCAAGAAACAACAATTGTTGGAGAGGATGTGGAGAAAGGGGATCCCTCCTACATTGTTGGTGGGAATGCAAGTTGGTACAGCCACTCTGGAAAACAGTGTGGAGTTCCCTTAAAATTTTTAAAATTGAGCTACCCTGTGACCCAGCCATTGCACTACTGGGTATTTACCTCAAAGATACAGAAATAGTGAATAGAAGGGCCATATGCACCCCAATGTTCATAGCAGCATTGTCCACAATAGCTAAATCGTGGAAGGAGCCAAGATGCCCTTGAATAGATGACTGGATTAAGAAGTTGTGGTCCATATATACAATGGAATATAACTCAGCTATCAGAAAGAACGAATTCTCAACATTTGCTGCAACATGGAGGGCACTGGAGGAGATAATGCTAAGTGAAATAAGTCAAGCAGAGACAATTATCATATGATTTTTCTCATCTATGGAACATAAGAACTAGGAAGATCGGTAGGGGAAGAAAGGGATACAGAAAGGGGGGTTAATCAGAAGGGGGAATGAAACATGAGAGACTATGGACTCTGAGAAACAAACTGAGGGCTTCAGAGGGGAGGGGGAATGGGAGAGACTGGTGATGGGTAGTAAGGACGGCACGTATTACATGGTGCACGGGGTGTTATACGCAACTAATGAATCATCGAACTTTACATCAGAAACCAGGGATGTGCTGTATGATGAGTAACATAATATAATAAAAAAACATTAAAAAAAAAACTAAAAAATTAAAAAAAAAAAGAACAGCATTTCTCATCACCTTTTTCCATCATTGCCCCTCTGAAGAGCCATTTTAGATACTTTTTTTTTCTAACTGTCCCTTCCACTATGAAATTTTAATAGGACAGATATACTGTAATATATGTATTTATGTAAGTATATAATATAAACAATGTAATCAAATTTTTAACATATTCAAAACCATTCTTCTCCAGAAAAAGTAAAATAATTGAATAATTAATTTCTTAAAAAAAATTTTTTAGTGAACTTAACTTTCACTAGATAGAAGAAACTTTAACTAGCTGTTTGATGTTCATTCCCTTATTGTCAACATTTTGACTTCTCAGCAGTTGACATAATTGATGGGTTTCACAATGTTAAACTTTACCCAGTTCTATGATTCTGAAAAATGGCCATGATGAGAGATACCCCCTCAATCTTTGTGGACCAGGAAACAGCTGAATGAAATGAATCTCCCTTCCTTATATAACTTAGATAAGACTGGAGGATGACCCAATTTTAACCTATTTAACCTATTTTAACCAATGACAAGGCCAGGCAGAGCCTCCAAATGGCCATTCTTTGTCTTATAAATGACTGGCTGAGCTGTTGGACCCTACTGACTAATCTGGACAAAATGCCTGATAACTTCACTTGACCAAATGTTAGTCAGACTTCTCTCCTTCTCCCTATATTGAAATTTGGCCTACCCTATATTCTGAGCTAGCAAAGGATGCAAACGACCCTCTTAACAATGACTCAAGCCACTCCCCAGCTGACTGCAGAGAACAAAATCTACACAACTGACCACCCACCCACTCATCCCACACTGCCACATCCACTTCTTTCTGGCCTTGTTTACCCTCCTTATAAAAGAAAATTCTTTTCTGCCTGACCTTTTAGACGCCTGCAGATCTTATGGGTGGAATGTTCTCCCAATTACAAGTCTTCCTTCCCTCACTGCACTGATCCTTGAATAGACTCATCCCTTAGCTAAGTCCAAATTTGTCTCTTATGAGACATGTTGAATAACTTTATAGGATAATAAAACATTATTTTTATTTAATCCTCAAATCCCAAGTCAAACACGGAAGCATGATCAAATATAAACAACTTCCACAAGGCAGCCAATGAGTTCATGCAAGGCCACCTCTTGTGATACAACTTCAAGACTGAGCCATCATTTGAGAGAATGTTCTCCATTTACAGCCACCTATTTGCCACAGATTTGGAGCACTGATCTTTTTTGGTAGCATTTACCTTGCATACATATATCTTCTATGACCTCAATGTTGGTGCTGTTCATGTGATATCCAAGAAATGCCAACGAGAGAGTAAATAATCAGGAACAAGACTTTGTTGGCTAAACTGCACTTTGGAGAGCCACAAACCATTACTGTATCTAAGATTTCCTCACCCCACCCCTGCCCAACAACAGTTTTCGTCCCCTAGGAGGCAGTATCACCCTTATTGAGAATACATTGGCTAAAATGATATAGAAAGGTTCTCTGAACATGGATAGGATATTTGATACGTAAATTAAAATATAAATTAAATATGATCCCAATAAAAATACTAACAAGTATGGTGATAGACACATTAAATTTAAATTCATTGAGCAAGAAAATAAAAAAGCAAGAATTGCCAGAAAATGCCTAGAAAAAGAAGAGAACTGAGATTTAAAAGAGATTTTAAAGTCTCTATCACTAAAATACTGGCTACTGGCACCTGAATAGACATTCAGATTAATGGAATCGTAGGACCTCTGGTCTCTAGGGAAAGATGGATTATTTCATAAATGTTATTGTAAAAAGTAAAACTGGATCCACATTTTACACCACATACCAGGACTAACTCTAAATGGATGAGAGATCTACATATTAAAAACTGAAATCACTAAAATGCCAGTCTTAGTTCATTTGGGCTGCTGTAACAAAATACCACAGACAGGCAGCTTAAAATATCAGAAATTTATTTCTCCCTGCTCTGGAAGCTGGAAGTCCAAGATCAGGGAGTCAGCTTGGCCAAATGAGGGCCCTCTTCCTGGTCACAGACTTATTGTATCCTCACTGGGCTTCTTTTATAAAGGCACTAACCTCATTCATGAGGAATTTATTCTCATGATGTCATTACCTCCCAAAGGCTCCACCTCCAAATACTATCGTTTTGGGCATTAGGATTTCAACATAGGAGTTTTTGAGGAGGGTCAAACATTCAGTCCACAGGCATGCTAAAAGAAAAAAAAATGGTTGAGTTCCTTTTAGGTTGAAAGGAGAAAAGCCTTTCTATTTCTTACAATCAAATGAATACATTTTACTATATTTAAAAATTGCCTAGAGAAAAGAATACAAACACAAATAACAAATTGGGAGAAGATATCTGCAAACTAAAAAAAAAAAAAAAAAAAAAAAGTAACTCTTCCTAAGACCAAAAGAGCTTCACTTTGAAAATCAAGAGAAAGATTAAAAATCATTATTAAAAAGGATAAAACACAGGTGCCTGGGTGGCTCAGGTCATGATCCCAGGGTCCTGGAATCAAGCCCTGCGTTGGGCTCCCTGCTCAGCAGAGAGTCTGCTTCTCCTTCTGCCCCTCCCCCTGCTCATGTTTGTGTGCTCTTTCTCTCTCTTCTCTCTCTGAAATAAATAAGTAAAATCTTTTTTAAAAAAGGACAAAACAAAAAAAGACAATTCATAAAAAAGGAAAAACCAATGGACCATTAAACATCTGAAAAATGTTCAACTTCATTTATATAAGAGAAACCTAAATTGAGGGGCACCTGGGTGGCTCAGTCGTTAAGTGTCTGCCTTCGGCTCAGGGCGTGATCCTGGCGTTCTGGGATCGAGCCCCACATCAGGCTCCTCCGCTGGGAGCCTGCTTCTTCCTCTCCCACTCCCCCTGCTTGTGTTCCCTCTCTCGCTGGCTGTCTCTATCTCTGTCAAATAAATAAATAAAATCTTAAAAAAAAAGAGAGAAACCTAAATCGAGACTAAATTGAGAAGACTTCCAATTCCAATGATGATTAACATCCTCCTGGACTAACTTCCTTACAGAAAGTACTATCAAATGTAGGCTGTACAAAACACAGCCAACTGAAGGTACTGGGGAATGAACTGAAGCACTTTTTCTGCCAAAAATCTATAACCTGAATCCAATCAGGAAGAAACATTGAAGACATGCAAACTGAAGAACGGTCTACAAAATAACTGACCTGTACTTTTCAAAAATATCAAGATAATGATTAAAAAAAAAAAGACCCAGAAATTGTTTCAGATTAAAGAAGACTAAAGAGATGTGATAACTGAATGGAATGTTTGATCCAAGATATGATTCTGGAATGGATCCCAGATCAGTGGAAAGTAAGCTATACAGGACAATACTGGGACAACGGGTGAAATTTTTCTATGAATTCTGAATTAAATAATTATTATGTCTATGATGCATTTCCTGATTTTAATAAATGAACTATAGAGATAGTCCTTGTACTTAGGAAAAGACACTGGTATATTTTTATGGATAAAGGAACATGACATCTGAAAATTATTACCAAACGGTTCAGAAAAAAAAGTATGTATGTAGAAGGAAAGAGCAAACAAAAAACTAAATGTTAATAAATGGTAAATCTGGAGCGTCTGGGTGGCTCAGTCGTTAAGCGTCTGCCTTCAGCTCAGGGCGTGATCCCAGAGTCCTGGGATCGAGCCCCACATCGGGCTCCTCCGCTGAGAGCCTGCTTCTTCCTCTTCCACTCCCCCTCCTTGTGTTCCCTCTCTTGCTGGCTGTCTCTCTCTGTCAAATAAGTAAATAAAATATTTAAAAAATAAATAAATAAATGGTAAATCTATAAGGGCACAGGAGAGTTCATTCTACTATTTTGGGGGACAACTTTTCTGTAAGTATAATATTATATCAAAATAAAATTTTTAAAAAATCAGTGTTATGAGAACATTTATTCTTGATTAAGAGGTGAAAGGGACATAACCAAATGTAACACATGAACCTTAAATATAGAAAATATGATAACCAAAATAAATTTAAATACATTCCCTATCTTGATAGTTTTAACAGTGCTATTGTTGCTTTGAAACCATTATAAGTACATTTTAGGGTAAAATGAATTATATTAATGTTATTAGCAACCAAGAACGTTAGTATAAAAGGAAAGAGACAACGTATAAAAATAAATAAGAAAATACCCTGTTATCATTGGTCTGAATGGAAATATGATTCCAAATTTATGATGTATGGTTTACACATTAAAAAAAAAGTTTTTATTAGCGTTGTCCACTGAAAAGGCCTGGAAGAAATGATGGCCCTATGGCAATGAATACTCCTAATATCCAGACTGTTGTCTCTATATGCCATGCCGCATAAGAGGAACCAGAACTGCTTAGAGAAATGGCTCATTGCAGGTCTGGCACAGAAAATGTACAAGGTGAACTCGGGACAACTTGTGCCAGAAAGCAAATAAGCTATCCGTTCTAATATGATCATGTCAAAGACACAGGAGCTGACCAGAAAGGACTCCCACTGGCTAAACAGAGGGCAGTTTGAGACTAAAAAAAGAGTAAGGATTACAATGGTTTGAAACATATCAAATGTATTTCAAAAACCCATGAGTCACATGATACTCAAAATAAACGGACTCACTTACTTTTGGGACTATTTAGGAGGTTGTAGGACACCAACTCAATTCTCCGAAAACTTATACATAAAGGGAAAGAATCAAATCGATTTTTGTCTATGTGAACTGAATTTTAAAGATAACCAAATAGCCGACAAAGAATATTTACAGAACTTCAACTAAGAAATGCAGAAGAAAGTAAGAGAATTTTTAAAAAATCACTGTAAGTAGGCAGACAGCCTCTGCTCTGCTGTCCTGCCAACCACCCACTTGTGGTATATTCAGTAAACTTGTCTCCCTTATAAATAAATAAATAAATAAATAAATAAATAAATAAATAAATAAATAAAATTTAAAAAATCACTATATGTAATCCCTGATGGAATAACAGATTTCACCATCAATCATAAATGGATGTTATAACCTTTAGGTCACTGTTTCTTAAAAAATTTTTTTCATTATTAGCTCCCAAAGAGGCTTTTTGACATCTTTTTTTCCTATCATCATTCAACTATGAAATTTTAATACCACAGATATACTGTCTTTATGTGTTTGTGTACTGTGTGGCCTCAAGGGCCACAAACCATTATAATATCTTAAGAGTTTTGTACCTGTTCCTGCTAAGAACCAAGTTTTATCTCCTTGTGTATGGGGGGGATACCTTCTTCTATTGATAGGTGAAAAAGGAAGGAGAGCCTTATAAAAGAATTAAGTGGATAGCACTTGAACACTGATCAATATGGTATCACCAGAAGTGGGACACCAGGTCCAGGAGTTAAGATGGCGGAGGAGTAGGGGACCCCTTTTTCAGCCGGTCCCCTGAGTCGAGCTGGATAGGTACCAGACCAGCCTAAATAACCACGGAATCAGCCTGAGACGCAGGATGATGCATCTGGATCTCTACAAATGAACATCTCCAGCGCTGAGTATTGAGGTACCAAGAGGGGAGCTGTAAACCGTGCACGGATATCGGAAGATAAACGGAAGGGGGAGGGAGCCGCCGCGTTTGGGCGCCGGGAAGCGGCAGCCACCTGCACGGGGGAGCGGGCGGACACACAGAGGGCACCCGCGAGAGAGCGGACTGAGACCGGTGAGCCGTGAACGCACGCGCCACCAGGCATCTCCCGGAACACCGGAATCCCGGTGTGCTCACGGGATCCAGACTGAGACCGGGAACTCCCGGAGCGCGCGCGGGGCGGCTGGCAGCTGGCGGGCCACCTGCACGGGGGAGCGGGCGGACTCGCGGTCGGCACCCGCGAAACAGCAGACTGAGACCCTGAACCGGGTGCGCGCGCCACCAGGCTTCTCAAGAAACTCCGGAATCGAGGTGTGCTCACCGGGCATAGACTGAGACCGGGAGACCCGGGAGCGCGCGGGGCGGCCGGTGGCTGGCGGCATTAGAAACACAAAGGACAGAGACGCGCCGGCCCTGGAAGTGAGGGCAGGGTCGCCGAGTTGGTGCGCACATCCCGGGACGCTGCAGGGTTGAGCAGCACCAACAGTAACAGAGTTAAAGTGGCCAGAACATCAGTGGAGAACGGGCCGCAATCCCTCTGTTCTGCGACAATGCAGCCTCTGCTGCTCTGACCCTCAGAAGAGGCATAGCCGGCCGCCAGGGAAAGCCGCCAGAGAACAAAAGCCTGGAAATACCGGCTCAGAGAGTGCCCATCCCCATCCTCCCTCGCAGGGGACACGGAGACTCTACCCAAACAGGGTTGCCTGAGTATCGGCGCGGCAGGCCCCTCCCCCAGAATACAGAAGGCAGGCTGAAAAATCAAGAAGCCCACAACTGGAGGCGCCTGGGTGGCGCCGTCATTGAGCGCCTGTCTTCGGCGTAGGGCGTGATCCCAGCGTTCCGGAAAGGAGTCCCTCATCGGGCTCCTCCGCTGGGAGCCTGCTTCTTCCTCTCTCACTCCCCTGCTTCTGTTTCGTCCTTGCTGACTGTCTGTCTCCCTCTCTCAGATAAGTAAATAAATAAAATCTTTAAAGAAGAAGCCCACATCTCTAAGATCCCTATAAAACAAGGGGCACGGCCTGGGACCCAGTCAATAATTTTGGGCTCTGGAAACCCCGCAACCTCTCTTCATCAGAATGACAAGAAGGAGAAGCCCCCCCCAGCAAAGAAAAGACAGTGAGTCAGTGGCCTCTGCCACAGAAGTAACGGATATGGATGTAATCAAATTATCAGAAATGGAATTCAGAGTAACAATGGTCAAGATAATGAGTAGACTTGAAAAAAGTATTCAGGAAAATATTACTGAGAATATACAATCCCTAAGGGCGGAAATGAGAGCGAATTTGACAGAAATTAAAAATTCTATGAGCCAAATGCAGGCAAAACTAGAGGCTCTGACGGCCAGGGTCACCGAAGCGGAGGAAAGGGTTAGTGAATTGGAGGATGGGTTAATAGAGGAAAAAATAAAAATAGAAGATGGTCTTAAAAAAATCCACGCCCACGAATGTTGGCTACGGGAGATTACTGACTCAACGAAACGATGATGTTAGAATCATCGGCATCCCCGAGGGGGTGGAGAAAAACAGAGATCTAAAAGAGATATTTGAACAAATTGTAGCTGAAAACTTCCCTAATCTAGCAAGGGAAACAAAAATTCGTGTCCAAGAGGCAGAGAGGACCCCTCCCAAGCTCAACCATGACAGACCTACACCACGTCACGTCATAGTGCATTTCGCAAATATGAGATCCAAGGAAACAGTATTGAAAGCGGCCAGGGCAAAGAAATTTCTCACGTACCAAGGCAAAGGCATCAGAATTACATCAGACCTGTCTACACAGACCTGGAATGAGAGAAAGGGTTGGGGGAGCATTTTTAAAGCCCTTTCAGAGAAAAACATGCAGCCAAGGATCCTTTATCCAGCAAGGCTGTCATTCAGAATTGATGGAGAAATAAAGACATTTCAGAATCGACAGTCACTAGCCAATTTCGTAACCACGAAACCAGCCCTACAGGAGGTATTACAGGGGGTTCTATAAAAGTAAAAAGGCCCCAACAGTGATACAAAACAGAAAGTCACAGCCAATACAAAGACTTTACTGACAACATGGCAGAATTAAAAGCATATCTCTCAGTACTCAGCCTGAACATTAATGGTTTAAATTCTGGTTTCAAACGCCACAGGGTTGCAGATTGGATAAAAAGAAATGACCCATCCATTTGCTGTCTACAAGAGACTCATTTCGAACCCAAAGATGCATTCAGACTGAGAGTAAGGGGATGGAGTACCATCTTTCACGCAAATGGACCTCAAAAGAAAGCTGGGGTAGCAATTCTCATATCAGATAAATTGGAGTTTAAACTACAGACTATAGTTAGAGATGCAGAAGGGCACTATATTATTCTTAAAGGAAGTATTCAACAAGTGGATATGACAATTATAAATATATATGCCCCCAACAGGGGAGCAGCAAGATACACAAGCCAACTCTTAACCAGAATAAAGAGACATATAGATAAAAATACATTAAGAGTAGGGGACCTCAACACTCCACTCTCAGAAATAGAACACCCTGGCAAAAACTAAGCAAAGAATCAAAGGCTTTGAATGCCATACTCGACGAGTTGGACCTCTTAGATATATATAGAACACTACACCCCAGAACCAAAGAATACTCATTCTATTCTAATGCCCATGGAACATTTTCAAGAATAGACCATGTTCTGGGACACAAAACAGGTCTCAGCCGATACCAAAAGATTGAAATTATCCCCTGCATATTCTCAGACCACAACGCTCTGAAATTGGAACTCAACCACAAGGAAAAATTTGGAAGAAACTCAAACACTTGGAGACTAAGAACCATCCTGCTCAGGAATGACTCGATAAACCAGGAAATCAAAAATCAAATTAAACAATTTATGGAGACCAATGAGAATGAAAATACAACAGTCCAAAACCTATGGGATACTGCAAAGGCAGTCCTAAGGGGGAAATACATAGCCATCCAAGCCTCACTCAAAAGAATAGAAAAATCTAAAATGCAGTTTTGATATTCTCACCTCAAGAAGCTGGAACAGCAACAGAGGGACAGGCCTAATCCACGCACAAGGAAGCAGTTGACCAAAATTAAAGCTGAAATCAATCAAGCAGAAACCAGAAGTACAGTAGAGCAGATCAACAGGACTAGAAGCTGGTTCTTGGAGAGAATCAATAAAATTGACAGACCACTGGCAAGACTTATCCAAAAGAAAAGAGAAAGGACCCAGATTATTAAAATTATGAATGAAAAAGGAGAGGTCACGACGAACACCATTGAAATTGGAAGGATTATTAGAAATTTTTATCAACAGCTATATGCCAATAAACTAAGCAATCTGGAAGAGATGGAATCCTTCCTGGAAACCTATAAACTACCAAGATTGAAACAGGAAGAAATTGATTTCTTAAACAGGCCAATGAATTATGGAGAAATTGAGTCAGTGATAAACAACCTTCCAAATAACAAAACTCCAGGCCCGGACGGTTTTCCTGGGGAATTCTACCAAACATTCAAAGAAGAAATAATACCTATTCTCCTAAAGCTATTTCAAAAAATAGAAACAGAAGGAAAGCTACCAAACTCATTCTATGAGGCCAATATTACCTTGATCCCCAAACCAGGCAAAGACCCCCTCAAAAAGGAGAACTACAGACCGATTTCCCTAATGAATATGGACGCCAAAATCCTCAACAAGATACTTGCTAATAGAATCCAACAGTTCATTAAAAGGATTATCCACCACGATCAAGTGGGATTCATACCTGGGATGCAAGCGTGGTTCAATATTCGCAAATCAATCAGCGTGATACATCATATCAACAAGAAAAGACTCAGGAACCATATGATCCTCTCAATCGATGCCGAAAAAGCATTTGACAAAATACAGCATCCTTTCCTGATTAAAACCCTTCAGAGTGTAGGAATAGAAGGTACATTTCTCAATCTCATAAAAGCCATCTATGAAAAGCCTACTGCAAATATTATTCTCAATGGGGAAAAGCTGGAAGCCTTTCCCTTAACATCAGGAACACGACAAGGATGCCCACTCTCGCCACTATTATTCAACATAGTACTAGAAGTCCTTGCAACAGCAATCAGACGACAAAAAGGGATCAAAGGTATTCAAATCGGCAAAGAAGAAGTCAAAATGTCTCTCTTCGCAGACGACATGATACTCTATATGGAAAACCCAAAAGAAGCCACTCCCAAACTATTAGAAGTTATAGAGCAATTCAGTAACGTGGCGGGATACAAAATCAATGCTCAGAAATCAGTTGCATTTCTGTACACGAATAACGAGAACGAAGAAAGAGAAATCAGGGAATCCATCCCATTTACAATAGCACCAAAAACCATACGTTACCTTGGAATTAACTTAACCAGAGACGTAAAGGACCTTTATTCTAGAAACTATAAATCACTCTTAAAAGACATTGAGGAAGACATAAAAAGATGGAAAGATATTCCATGCTCATGGATCGGAAGAATTAACATAGTTAAAATGTCCATGCTACCCAGAGCAATCTACACTTTCAATGCTATCCCGATCAAAATACCGAGAACGTTTTTCAAAGAACTGGAACAAATAGTCCTTAAATTTGTATGGAACCAGAAAAGACCCCGAATCTCCAAGGAACTGTTGAAAAGGAAAAACAAAGCTGGGGGCATCACAATGCCGGATTTCGAGCTGTACTACAAAGCTGTGATCACAAAGACAGCATGGTACTGGCACAAAAACAGACACATAGACCAATGGAACAGAACAGAGAGCCCAGAAATGGACCCTCAGCTCTTTGGGCAACTAATATTTGATAAAGCAGGAAAAAACATCCGGTGGGAAAAAGACAGTCTCTTCAATAAATGGTGCTGGGAAAATTGGACAGCTACATGCAAAAGAATGAAACTTGACCACTATCTCACACCATACACAAAAATAAACTCCAAATGGATGAAAGACCTTGATGTGAGACAGGAATCCATCAAAATTCTAGAGGAGAACATAGGCAGCAACCTCTACGACATCAGCCAAAGCAACCTTTTTCATGACACATCCCCAAAGGCAAGAGAAACAAAAGATAAAATGAATTTATGGGACTTCATCAAGATTAAAAGTTTCTGCACATCCAAGGAAACAGTCAGAAAAACTAAGAGGCAGCCCACGGAATGGGAGAATATATTTGCAAATGACACTACAGATAAAGGACTGGTATCCAAGATCTACAAAGAACTTCTCAAACTCAATACGCGAGAAACAAATAAACAAATCAAAAAATGGGCAGAAGATATGAACAGACACTTTTCCAATGAAGACATACAAATGGCTAACAGACACATGAAAAAATGTTCAAAATCATTAGCCATCAAGGAAATTCAAATCAAAACCACACTGAGATACCACCTTACGCCAGTTAGAATGGCAAAAATAGACAAGGCAAGAAACAACAATTGTTGGAGAGGATGTGGAGAAAGGGGATCCCTCCTACATTGTTGGTGGGAATGCAAGTTGGTACAGCCACTCTGGAAAACCGTGTGGAGGTCCCTTAAAAAGTTAAAAATGGAGCTACCCTATGATCCAGCCATTGCACTACTGGGTGTTTACCCCAAAGATACAGACGTAGTGAAGAGAAGGGCCATATGCACCCCAATGTTCATAGCAGCAATGTCCACAATAGCTAAATCGTGGAAGGAGCCGAGATGCCCTGCAACAGATGACTGGATTAAGAAGTTGTGGTCCATATATACAATGGAATATTACTCAGCAATCAGAAAGAATGAGTTCTCAACATTTGCTACAACATGGACGGCACTGGAGGAGATAATGCTTAGTGAAATAAGTCAAGCAGAGAAAGACAACTATCATATGATTTCTCTCATCTATGGAACATAAGAACTAGAATGATCAGTAGGGGAAGAAAGGGATAAAGAAAGGGGGGGTAATCAGAAGGGGGAATGAAACATGAGAGACTATGGACTATGAGAAACAAACTGAGGGCTACAGAGGGGAGGGGGGTGGGGGAATGGGATAGACCGGTGATGGGTAGTAAGGAGGGCACATATTGCATGGTGCACTGGGTGTTATACACAACTAATGAATCATCGAGCCTTACATCGAAAACCGGGGATGTACTGTATGGTGACTAACATAATATAATAAAAAATCATTATTAATAAAAAAAAAAAAAAAGAAGTGGGACACCAGACTTTAAAAGCCTCAGGACGTGAAGTACACAGCACCAACTATGAATTATTTTTGCCCGAAAATGTGATTTATGCAAAATATGATCTGAATTTGATCAAGCCCCTATATCTATTTGTTTACAGAAATATGGGGCATTGGGGAACAAATTATATGACACCACAAGGTAGCAATTAGCCAAAAGCAGAATGCAGAATATTCTATAAACAACCTAGTTTTTTACAGTGATACCTATTAAAATAAAAGCAAAAAAAAATAGAAGGGAAACTGTTGTAGATTAAAGAAATTTAAAAGGCTTGGCAACTGAATGCACTGTGTAGACCTTATCTGGACCATGATTTGAACAAACCAATTATAAAAACCTATCTTCGAAAGAACTGTAGAAACCTGAGTATGTACTGTGTATATGCTATTATGGAATTACTGTTAGCTTTTAAAGTTGGGATAACATCATGATGATTATCTAAAAATGATATTCTTTTTGGTTATATATGCATACATATGGATAAAATTATGTAATTCTTGAAACGCTACAGGAAAAAAAGGAGAAAGGATAGATGCAAGGATATCTGCAAATGTTTTAAATTATAGCTGGGTGTTGAGCACATTGGGGTTCATATTATTTTCTTTTATGCTTGAAAATTTCCATAATAAAGTTAAAATAAAAATCTTCAAATTTCCTCCAGAGGGTACAGTTCTCTCTCATCAAAAATCAGGCCAGCAAGGGCTGATTTGTCATTAGCTGGAAAGGAGAGGTGTAGTGTGGTTGGAGAATGGAGTTAGCTTAGTGAGCTCATCTCTGCAGCGCCATCATTTATGGGGACAGCTATGCCTAAGGACCAGTCACTGAATGGCTGGATCCTCCTTAAGATGTTTGTTGCTGGAGGCAGCAACATCTTGAAAAGTAAGAAACTTGAGGGAAGAAAGAAAATGACAACTTATTTTAGGCAAGCTTTTTAGATGTGCCAGATTCTTTTTCCTTTCCTGTGTGGCTCTGTTGGAAAAAGTAGAATGGAGAAAACAATCATAGGATATCAAGCCTTTTTCAGAGCCAACAAAACAATTTAGGATCATCCCCCACAACAACTTCAAGCCAGACAAAGGGTTTGGTTTTCCCCGCAGGGCTCTCAAAGCAGAGGACACTTCCAGGTGTAAACGCTCATTATGGGGGCAGCTTCAAAATAGGCACGTTCTCTCTGCACAGTAAAGTGAAGGAATTACAGCAGCCGGAACCACGCGATTCTCAACGGACTCTGTGTCTGTCACACAGAGGGGTAAAGTATACAGGTCGAAGGACCCAAGCCGCCAAAAGCATTAGAAGTGAGCCCATCGCGCCGCCGAAGCGGTCACATAACACATCCCGCGCGGTGGAACGTTAAGGGTAACAGACTCCTGATCCCCTCCTCCCGGAACCAAAGTCACGGTGCCGAGTCTGCCAGCGGAGAGGGGTGCCAAGCGCACGTCCTCTTCACGGGCGCGGAGGAACACCCTAATAGCGCCACGCCCCCGCCGCTCGGCACCGAAGTGACGGTCCCGATATGACCGGCAGAGAAGGCACAGGCACCCAGCAACTGCAAGGCCGACTTCCGTAAGGAATTAACCTAGAGCGCTACGACTTAGGAGAAACGTAGTCCAGAGCCGGGGACGTCGTGTCAGCCCCGAGCCCCAGCCGGCATACCGGTATTCCCGGCACCACATGGGAACTTTTTCTGGGTACTCCAAGCCAAATGCAGAGTGTGGGTCCCAGTGAGGCGGTCCACTCACCTGGCCGCTGCAGACTGGATCCTTGCATCAAGACGCAACGGAATAAGTGTACGAAATGGCGCAGGGACGCGGTGGCCTCCGGGAAATGTAGTCAAAAATGTGACCCCAGCTCGATCCAACAGAACACAGAGGCAGTGGGCACTTTGTGCGGCCCGGAATCGGGCGCTCCTGGAGTCTCCCTTGCTCGAATGGGGGATCTCGCTCTACTAAGGTGTGAGCCGGCCAATTTCCTTTTACTCAAGTGACCCCACAAAATCCCAAGGAGGTTGCCAGAAGTTGGGTCTTGTAGTGATGCTTTCAGAGAAATGTAGTCCAGGGCTGAAAAAGGTGCAGAAGACCAGGAGTTAGGGTCCGGATTTCTCAGACCGGAGCTCTGGCTCAGACGCAGTAGTTGTGACTACCAGGTTTCTGCTCAAGAGGCATGTGGGTTTGACGCTTGCTTCACGGTCGCGTTTTTGTATCCAAGTGTCCTCTACAGGGGAAACGAAGACTGTGGGGACTATGCCGTGTGTCAAATTGCGTTTGAGACTGTGAGAGGGATGTTAGTGGATAAACGTGTGATCCATTCGGGATTATGTGAGAGCGTCTCCGGGACGGTGTGACTATAAGGGTGGTGTCTGGGATTAATCAGGCAGTCTGCAACTAAGTATATTATAATGTATAACAAAGAAAATTTTCTGTGTTTGGTTTGCATGGTTATGAATTTAGAACAGATTCCTATATAATTAGACTTGTTAAATGAATGATACACCGAGAGTTCACCTGTAGCAGTGAATGTGGGAAAATAAGTGTATGCAGCACTGTGTAATAGTGGTATCTCTAAGCTTCTGTTTCCTCACCTGTAAAATGAGGTTAACATTTATGTAACGTTTTGGAGCACCAATGTCCAATAGAACTTTCTGTAAAACTCGGTTTCATGTTCTGTATTTGCGCTGTCCAGTATTAAATATGGTTAGTTTGAGGAATGAATTTTTAATTTTGTTTAATTTTAATAAATTTAAATTTAAGCAGTTGTATGTGGCTACCTAAATTGGACAGAGCAGCCTGCAGCATCAATTTCCTTGCAAGATTTAGAGGGGGGAAAAGGATTTAGAGGGGGAGAAACTTAAATAATTTCATCTAGCAAATAATTTGAAAAAATGAGTTTTATATTGAAATGAAGAGGGATGGTTGGTTAAGTGTCTGACTTCAGTTCCGGATCCTGGGATCCAGCAGCATATGGGGCTCCCTGCCCAGCAGGAGTCTGCTTCTCCCTCTCCCTCTGCCCTGCTTGTGCTCTTGCTCTCTCTCTCAAATAAAATAAATGAATAAATAAATAAATAAAATCTTTATAAGAAAAGAGATTTAAAAATGCAAATTCAGTCTAAGTCTTTTTTTTTTTTTTGGAGGAATAATTTAGAGGAAGTCCACAAATATTACATATACATCTCCATGATTTTTGCATGCACAGGCAATCACCACACACAGATCGAGATGGAGAACATTTATTTCCAAGATGCCAGAATGTTCCCTTGTAAACATTGATTCCACTTAGAGGTGACCATTATTTGGACTTCTAACACCATAGATGACTTTTGTGTATTCTTGAACTTCATTTGAATGCGATCCACGTAATGATATCTGTCTGGCATGTTTCTGTCAACATTAAGACTCCGAGATGAATCCTTATTACTGAATGTAGCAAAAATTTATTTAGCCAGCTAGTAAATATTTTAGGTATTGTGTGCCAGATGTTCTCTGTCACGCCTACTCAATCCTGCTATTCTAGCATGAAAGCAGCCATAGACGATATGTAGAGAAGTGAGTGTGGCTGTATTCCAATAAAACTTTATTTATGGACACTGAAATTTGAATTTCATGTAATTTTTACATATTTGAACTACTTTGGGTAAAATTCCAAGGAGTTCCATTGCTGGACTGTGTGGTAAAAGTATATTTAGTTTTGTAAGAAACCACAAAACTATCTTCCAGGGTGTCTGTGCCATCATTTCTTAACTGTAAAATAGGGTTACCTACCTCACCACATTATTAGGAGGGTTAGATAAGTTAGTGTAAATAGAACAGCCCCTGGCACATACAAAAAGCTCAGAAAATTTTACCTGTTATTATGATGTGGTAATTCTGAGTCAATCCCCCTCAGCTTTCTGTAGATTAGGAACAATGACAATGTAAACTTTAATTTATTGGCATTTGTAGGTAAGAAAATGAAGCAAATGCTAATGTCATGTAGAATACCATTTAACTCTATGCCATTTGCCTTCATTTATGGACTTCTGTTGATTCATTGATTTTTTTCCCCTCACCTTCACTGAGGTATGTTTGACATATAACATTGTGTAAGTTTATGGCGTACAATGTGAAGATTTGGTATATATATGTAAATATTGTGGAATGATTACCACATAAGGGTAGTTAACACATCGTTACCTCACAGTTAGCTCTTTATGTATGTGCATATGTGAGAGAACATTTAAGATCTACTCTCTTAGCAACTTTCAGGTGTACAATACAGTATGGTTGACTATAGTTACCAAGCTGGACATAAGATATCCAGAGCTTATTCATCTTCTAACTGGAAGTTTGTACCCTTTAACAACATTTCCCCGCTTTTCCAATGCCCTAGACCTGGCGAACACTAATCTACTTTGTTTCAAGTTTTTTAAGGCCCCACACATAAGTGAGATGATACAGTATTTGTCTTTCTCTGACTTGTTTCACTTAGAATAATGCCCTCAAAGTCCATTCATGTTGTCTCAAATGACAAGATTTCCTTCCTTTTTATGGCTAAGTAACATTCCACTGTGTGGGTGTGTGTATCTATATACAGAAAATATGTTCTATACACATATGATAAACATATACATAAGTACATTTATATATAACATTTTCTTTATCCACTTATTGTAGACAAACAGGATGGTTGTCTTCTCCTGGCTATTGTGAATAATGCTGCAATGAACATGGGTGTACAGATACATCTTTGAGATAAGGTTTTCATTTCCTTTGGGTATATACCCAGAAGTGGGATTGCCAGAACATTTGATAGTTCTCTTTTTAAGTTTTTGAGGAACCACTATACAGTTTTCCATAATGGCTGTACCAATTTACATTCCCACCAGCAGAGTACAAGGATTCCCTTTTCTCTGCATCCTGGATAGCACTTGTTATCTCGTCGTCTTGAGCATAGCCATTCTAATAGATGTAAGGTGATATTTCCTTGTGGTTTTGATTTTATTTAATTTGATGTTTACTGATATCAAGCATCTTTTCATGTAACTGTTGACCATTTGTAGGTAGTCTTTAGAAAAATGTCTATTCAAGTCCTCTGCCCATTTTTAAATCACATTGTGGGTTTTTTTTTTTCCTTTTGAGTTGTATGAGTTCCTGACATATCAGATATACAGTTTGCTAATATTTTCTCGCATTCCAAGGGCTGCCTTTGCATTTTGTTGATTCTTTTGCTGTGCAGAAGCTTTTTAGTTTGATGTAGTGCCATTTGTTTACTTTTGCTGTTGTTGCCTATGCTTTTGGTTTCATATCCAAAATATCATTGCCAAGACCAGTTTTCCAGTGTTTTCCTCTAGAAGTTTTATGGTTTCAGGTTTTATATTTAAGTATTTAGTCCACTAAGTTTAGTCCAAACTTAATTTTTGTGGGGCACATGGGTGACTCAGTTGGTTAAGTGTCGGACTCTTGATTTCAACTCAGGTCATGACCTGAGTCACGACTCACTCTGCATTGGGCTCTGAGATTGGGGAGTTTGCTTGAGATTCTCTCTCTCCCTCTGCCCCTCCTCCCCCCTCCCCATGCTTAAGAGTGCATAACTTTCCACACATTTTACTACCTATTGATGCCTTTGTAGCTGTTAGGTTTCTGATGTATATATGTATTTTATAAATGTAATTATATGGTGCATGATGTGTTATGAACAAATTCTACTCCTGGGAGGATATCCTGATTCTTTTTCACATTCTAAAGCTATTGCTGCAATTTAGCATTTAATGACTACGTTAGTATTCTATTATGTGGACTTACTGTAACTTATTTAACAAGCCAGCCATTGCTAGATTCATAAAGCCGAATGCTATCTCCAACTTCCTGAATATAGGAACTTGTGTTTTTTATCTTTCAAAGGTACAAATACTTAGGAATGTGCTTCTGCAATGTGAAATACACCTGACTGTACCCACTCAGTTGTGATGTTGCAGCTGGATCATTTCTTTAGTCGGTTAGTTGTGCCTTACTGATTAAGAATATTTCCCACACAACAATTCACAATCTGACTTCTAGAGAATATTGCTTACTTTATTAGAATTCTGGGGAATCTTCCAGGTGCTCAGCTAGATTTCTGAAGGATTGATTTACATCTGTAGATATTAAAATAGGCAACTCTGATGTGTTATTCTTGGAGTTTCATCATCTTAATATTTCAAGATGAACTTTTACCCTGCCCTAGCACTTCTTATACTGGCCCTTACCCTGATGGCCAAGAGGACTGTCTGGATTTCTGTATAGGCACAACCTGTTTAAGTCCCAATGCAGATATTTCCATTTCTAAGCCAGAAGAATTCCATTATTGGAGAACTAGTTTCCACTCTAGATGATCGGTAGAGGAATGGCACAAAACCTTTCTCCAGGTAACTGAAAAGCAACAAGCATTTTAGAAGCCATTAAAGATAAAAACATAGGACTAAGGCTTAAATATTTATTTTATTTTTTAAATGTTTTTTATTATGTTAGTCACCATACAGTACATCCCTGGTTTCTGATGTAAAGTGCGATGATTCATTACTTGTGTATAACACCAAGTGAACCATGCAATATGTGCCCTCCTTACTACCCATCACCAGTCTATCCCATTCCCCCACCCCCCTCCCCTCTGAAGCCCTCAGTTTGTTTCTCAGAGTCCATAGTCTCTCATGCTTCATTCCCCCTTCTGATTACCCCCCTTTCTTTATCCCTTTCTTCTTCTACCGATCTTCCTACTTCTTATGTTTCATAGATGAGAGAAACCATATGATAATTGTCTTTCTCAGCTTGACTTATTTCACTAAGCATTATCTCCTCCAGTGCCGTCCATGTTGCAACAAATGTTGAGAACTCATTCTTTCTGATAGCTGAGTAATATTCCATTGTATATATGGACCACAACTTCTTAATCCAGTCATCTGTTGAAGGGCATCTCGGTTCCTTCCATGATTTAGCTATTGTGGACAATGTTGCTATGAACACTGGGGTGCATATGGCCCTTCTATTCACCATTTCTGTATCTTTGGGGTAAATACCCAGTAGTGCAATGGCTGGGTCACTGGGTAGCTCAATTTTTAAAATTTTAAGGGACCTCCACACTGTTTTCCAGAGTGGCTGTACCAACTTGCATTCCCACCAACAATGTAGGAGGGATCCCCTTTCTCCACATCCTCTCCAGCAATTGTTGTTTCTTGCCTTGTCAATTTTTGCCATTCTAACTGGCATAAGGTGGTATCTTAGTGTGGTTTTGATTTGAATTTCCCTGATGGCTAATGATTTTGAACATTTATTCATGTGTCTGTTAGCCATATGTATGTGATCATTGGAAAACTGTCTGTTCATATCTTCTGCCCATTTTATGATTTGTTTATTTGTTTCTCATGTATTGAGTTTGAGAAGTTCTTCGTAGATCTTGGATACCAGTCTTTTATCTGTAGTATCATTTGCAAATATCTTCTCCCATTCCTTGGGCTGCCTCTTAGTTTTTGTGACTGTTTCCTTGGCTGTGCAGAAGCTTTTTATCTTGATGAAGTCCCATAAGTTCATTTTATCTTTTGTTTCTCTTGCTTTGGAGATGTGTCATGAAAAAGGATGCTTTGGCCGATGTCGTAGAGGTTGGTGCCTATGTTCTCTTCTAGGATTTTGATGAATTCCTGTCTCACATCATGGTCTTTAATCCATTTGGAGTTTATCTTTGTGTATGGTGTGAGAGAGTGGTCAAGTTTCATTCTTTTACATGTAGCTGTCCAATTTTCCCAGCACCATTTCTTGAAGAGACTGTCTTTTTTCCACTGGATGTTTTCTCCTGATTTTTCAAAGATTAGTTGCCCAAAGAGCCGAGGGTCCATTTCTGGGTTCTCTATTCTGTTCCACTGGTCTATGTGTCTGTTTTTGTGCCAGTACCATGCTGTCTTTGTGTTCACAGCTTTGTAGTACAGCTCGAAATCCGGCATTATGATGCCCCCAGCTTTGTTTTTCCTTTTCAACAGTTCCTTGGCGATTTGGGGCCTTTTCTGGTTCCATACCAATTTAAGGACTATTTGTTCCAGTTCTTTGAAAAATGTCCTCGGTATTTTGATCAGGATAGCATTGAAAGTGTAGATTGCTCTGGGTAGCATGGACATTTTAACTATGCTAATTCTTCCGATCCATGAGCATGGAATATTTTTCATCTTTTTGTGTCTTCCTCAATGTCTTTCAAGAGTGATTTGTAGTTTCTAGAATATAGATCCTTTCCATCTCTGGTTAAGTTAATTCCAAGGTAACGTATGGTTTTTGGTGCTATTGTAAATGGGATGGATTCCCTAATTTCTCTTTCTTCAGTGTCATTATTTGTGTGTAGAAATGCAACTGATTTCTGAGCATTGATTTTGTATCCCGCCACATTACTGAATTGCTCTATAACTTCTAATAGTTCAGGCATGGATTCTTTTGGGTTTTCCATAGAGTATCATGTCATCTGCGAAGAGAGACATTTTTACTTCTTCTTTGCCAATTTGGATACCTTTTATCCCTTTTTGTTGTCTGATTGCTGTTGCAAGGACTTCTAGTACTATGTTCAATAGTAGTGGTGAGAGTGGACATCCTTGTCGTGTTCCTGATCTTAAGGGAAAGGCTTCCAGCTTTTCCCCATTGAGAATGATATTTGCTGTAGGCTTTTCATAGATGGTTTTTATGAGATTGAGGAATGTACCCTCTATCCCAACACTCTGCAGGGTTTTAATCAGGAAAGGATGCTGTATTTTGTCAAATGCTTTTTCTGCATCAATTGAGAGGATCATATGGTTCCTGAGTCTTTTCTTGTTGATACGATGTATCACGTTGATCGATTTGCGAATGTTGAACCACGCTTGCATCTCAGGTATGAATCCCACTTGGTCATGATGGATAATCCTTTTAATGTACTGTTGGATTCTATTAGCCAGGATCTTGTTGAGGATTTTGAGGTCCATATTCATTAGGGAAATCGGTTTGTAATTCTCCTTTTCGATGGGGTCCTTACCTGGTTTGGGGATCAAGGTAATACTGGCCTCATAGAATGAGTTTGGTAGATTTCCTTCTGTTTCTATTTTTTGAAACAGCTTCAGGAAAATAGGTATTATTTCTTCTTTCAATGTTTGGTAGAATTCCCTGGGGAATCCGTCAGGCCCTGGACTCTTGTTTTGGGGGAGGTTTCCGATCACTGCTTCAATCTCTTCATAATTAATTAGTCTATTTAAATAATCAATTTCTTCCTGTTTCAGTCTTGGTAGTTTATAGGTTTCCAGGAAAGCTTCCATTTCTTCCAGGTTGTTTAATTTATTGGCATAAAGCTGTTCATAAAAGTTTCTAATGATCCTTCCTATTTCATTGGTGTTGGTCAAGATCTCTCCCCTTTCATTCATAATTTTATTAATTTGGGTCCTTTCTCTATTGTTTTGAATAAATCTGGCCAGTGGCTTATTGATCTTATTTATTCTTTCAAAGAACCAGCTTCTAGTTCTGTTGATCGGCTCTACTGTGTTCCTCATTTCTAATTCATTGATCTCTGCTCTAATCTTGATCAACTACCTTCTCACGTGTGGGTTAGGCCTGTTCTTCTGTTCCAGCTCCAGCTTCTTGAGGTGAGAATATAAAAACTGCATTTTAGATTTTTTCTATTCTTTTGAGTGAGGCTTGAATGGCTATGTATTTTCCCCTTAGGACTACCTTTACAGTGTCCCATAGGTTTTGGACTGATGTGTTTTCATTCTCATTGGTCTCCAAAAATTGCTTAATCTGATTTTTAATTTCCTGTTTTACCCAATCATTCCTGAGCAGGAAGGTTCTTAGTCTCAAAGTGTTTGAGTTTCTTCCAATTTTTTCCTTGTGATTGAGCTCCAGTTTCAAAGCATTGTGGTCTGAGAATATGCAGGGAATAATTTCAGTCTTTTGGTATCCGTTGAGACCTGTTTTGTGACCCAGTATATGGTCTGTTCTGGAGAAAGCTCCATGTGCATTCAAAAAGAATGAGTACTCTGTTGTTGTGGGGTGGAGTGTTCTGTATATATCTATGAGGTCCATCTGGTCCAGTATGTCATTAAAAGCTCTTGTTTCTTTGTTGATTTTCTGCTTAGGTGATCTGTCTATTGCTGAGAGAGGAGTGTTGAGGTCCTCTACTATTAACATATTATCTATATGTCTCTATTTTGTGGTTAAGAGTTGGCTTGTAGGGGCGCCTGGGTGGCACAGCGGTTAAGCGTCTGCATTCGGCTCAGGGCGTGATCCCGGCGTTATGGGATCGAGCCCCACATCAGGCTCCTCTGCTATAAGCCTGCTTCTTCCTCTCCCGCTCCCCCTGCTTGTGTTCCCTCTCTCGCTGGCTGTCTCTCTCTGTCAAATAAATAAAACCTTTAAAAAAAAAAAAAGAGTTGGCTTGTGTATCTAGCTGTCCCCTGTTGGGGGCATAGATATTTATAATTGTTATATCCACTTGTTGGATACATCCTTTAAGAATAATATAGTGCCCTTCTGTATCTCTAACTACAGTCTTTAGTTTAAAATATAATCTGTCTGAGAGTTGCTACCCCAGCTTTCTTTTGAGGTCCATTGGCATGAAAAATGGTTTTCCATCCCTTCTCTTTCAGTCTGGATGTATCTTTACGTTCAGAATGAGTCTCTTGTAGACAGCAAATGGATGGGTCATGTCTTTTTATCCAATCTGCAACCCTGTGGTGTTTTATGGGAGCATTTGGGCCATTCACATTGAGAGTGATTATTGAGAGATACGATTTTAATGATGTCATGTTGCCTGTGAAGTCTTTGTTTCTATAGATTGTAAATTTCTCTTCTGTATCACTCGTGGGGCCTTTTTACTTTTATAGAACTCCCCCCTTAATATCTCATGTAGGGCTGCCTTGGTGGTTACGAATTCCTTCAGTTTCTGCCCATCTTGGAAGATCCTTATCTCTCCATCAATTCTGAGTGACAGCCTTGCTGGATAAAGGATCGTTGGCTGCATGTCCTTCTCAGATAGAGCTTTGAAAATACCCTGCCAACTCTTCCTAACCTGCCAGGTCTCTCTAGACAGGTCTGAGGTTATTCTGATATTCTTCCCTTTGTACGTAAGGAATTTCTTCCCCCTGGCCGCTTTCAATACTGTATCCTTGTATCTAATATTTGAGAATTGCACTATGACGTGATGTGGTGTAGGTCTGTTCTCATTAACCTTGGGAGGGGTCCTCTCTGCCTCTTGGACACGAATGCTTGTTTCCTTTGCCAGATTAGGGAAGTTCTCAGCTACAATTCACTCTTAAAAGACATTGAAGAAGACACAAAAAGATAGAAAAATATTCCATGCTCATGGATCAGAAGAATAAACATAAAAATGTCTATGCTACCCAGAGCAATCTACACTTTCAATGCCATCCCGATCAAAATACCAATGACATTTTTTTCTTTTTTTTTAATAATAATTTTTTATTTTATGTTAGTCACCATACAGTACATCCCTAGTTTCTGATGCAATGTTCTATGATTCATTACTTGCGTGTAACACCCAGTGCACCATGCAATACGTGCCCTCCTTACTACCCATCACCGGCCTATCCCAATCCCCCACCCCCCTCCCCTCTGAAGCCCTCAGTTTGTTTTCCAGTGTCCACAGTCTCTCGTGGTTAATTCCCCCTTCTGTTTATCCCCCTTCATTCTTCCCTTTCTTCTCCTACTGATCTTCCTATTTCTTATGTTCCATAAATGAGTGAAACCATATGATAATTGTCTTTCTCTGCTTGACTTATTTCACTTAGCATAATCTCCTCCAGTCCTGTCCATGTTGCTGCAAATGTTGTGAAATAGTTCTTTTTGATGGCTGAGTAATATTCCATTGTATATATGGACTACATCTTCTTTTTCTTTTTTTTTTAAATGATTTTTTATTATATTATGTTAGTCACCATACAGTACATCCCCGGTTTCTGATGTAAAGTGCGATGATTCATTACTTGTGTATAACACCCAGTGCACCATGCAATACGTGCCCTCCTTACTACCCATCACCAGTCTATCCCATTCCCCCATCCCCCTCCCCTCTGAGGCCCTCAGTTTGTTTCTCATAGTCCATAGTCTCTCATGTTTCATTCCCCCTTCTGATTACCCCCCCTTTCTTTATCCCTTTCTTCCACTACCGATCTTCCTAGTTCTTATGTTCCATAGATGAGAGAAATCATATGATAGTTGTCTTTCTCTGCTTGACTTATTTCACTTAGCATTATCTCCTCCAGTGCCGTCCATGTTGCAGCAAATGTTGAGAACTCGTTCTTTCTGATAGCTGAGTAATATTCCATTGTATAGATAGACCACAACTTCTTAATCCAGTCATCTGTTGAAGGGCATCTCGGCTCCTTCCACGATTTAGCTATTGTGGACATCGCTGCTATGAACATTAGGGTGCATATGGCCCTTCTCTTTACTACGTCTGTATCTTTGGGGTAAACACCCAGTAGTGCAATGGCTGGATCATAGGGTAGCTCCATTTTTAACTTTTTAAGGGACCTCCACGCTGTTTTCCAGAGTGGCTGTACCAACTTGCATTCCCACCAACAATGTAGGAGGGATCCCCTTTCTCCACATCCTCTCCAACAATTGTTGTTTCTTGCCTTGTCTATTTTTGCCATTCTAACTGGCATAAGGTGGTATCTCAGTGTGGTTTTGATTTGAATTTCCCTGATGGCTAATGATTTTGAACATTTTTTCATGTGTCTGTTAGCCATTTGTATGTGATCATTGGAAAAGTGTCTGTTCATATCTTCTGCCCATGTTTTGATTTGATTATTTGTTTCCCATGTATTGAGTTTAAGAAGTTCTTTGTAGATCTTGGATACCTTTATCTGTAGTGTCATTTGAAAATATCTTCTCCCATTCTGTGGGCTGCCGCTTAGTTTTTTGACTGTTTCCTTCGCTGTGCAGAAGCTTTTTATCTTTTTTTTCTCTGACTTCATTTATATATTTTTTTATAATAGTATTTTTTTTATTATATTATGTTAGTCACCATACAGTATATCCCTGGTTTTTGATGTAAAGCTCCACAGTTCATTAGTTGTGTATAACACCCAGTGCACTCCTTACTACCCATAACCAGCCTATCCCATTCCTCCACCCCCCTCCCCTCTGAAGCCCTCAGTTTGTTTCTCAGAGTCCATAGTCTCTCATGTTTCATTCCCCCTTCTGATTACCCCCCTTTCTTTATCCCTTTCTTCCCCTACCGATCTTCCTAGTTCTTATGTTCCATAGATGAGAGAAACCATATGATAATTGTCTTTCTCTGCTTCACTTCTTTCACTTAGCATTATCTCCTCCAGTGCCATCCATTTTGCAGCAAATGTTGAGAAATCGTTCTTTTTGATAGCTGAGTAATATTCCATTGTATAGATAGACCACATCTTCTTAATCCAGTCATCTGTTGAAGGGCATCTGGGCTCCTTCCACGATTTAGCTATTGTGGACAATGCTGCTATGAATATTGGGATGCATATGGCCCTTCTCTTCACTACGCAATGACATTTTTCAAAGAGCTGGAACAAATAGCCCTTAAATTTGTGTGAAACCAGAAAAGGCCCCGAATCACGAAGGAACTGTTGAAAAGGAAAAACAAAGCTGGGGGCATCACAATGCCAGATTTCGAGCTGTACGACAAAGCTGTGATCACAAAGACAGCATGGTGCTGGCACAAAAACAGACACATAGACCAGTGGAACAGAACAGAGAACCCAGAAATGGACCCTCAGCTCTTTGGGTAACTAATCTTTGATAAAGCAGGAATAAACATCCGGTGGAAAAAATACAGTCTCTTCAATGAATGGTGCTGGGAAATTTGGACAGCTACATGCAAAAGAATGAAACTTGACCACTCTCTCACACCATACACAAAGATAAACTCCAAATTGATGAAAGACCTCGATGTGAGACAGGAATCCATGAAAATCCTAGAGGAGAGCATAGGCAGCAACCTCTATGACATCGGCCACAGCAACTTTTTTCATGACACATGTCCAAAGGCAAGAGAAACAAAAGATAAAATGAACTTGTGGGACTTCATCAAGATAAAAAGCTTCTGCACAGCCAAGGAAACAGTCAAAAAAAAAAAAAAAAAAAACTAAGAGGCAGACCACGGAATGGGAGAAGATATTTGCAAATGACACTACAGAAGTTACAGATTTTTATAACCTAATCTCAAAAGTGAAATTCCAACACTCTTGCCACATTCTATTCATTAAAAGCAAGCCACTAAATCTAACCCACACTAAAGGGAAGAAAATTACAAAAGGGTGTGAATATTTGGAGGCAGGGAGTCCTGGGAGCCATTTAGAAGCATCCTACCATATCTTTTTACTTGCTACTCTATTTCCCATTTCTCCCCAGTGTTCTCATTTCTGAGCCAGAGAATATGGTATAGGTTAATCCACTCACGAACATGTCTCCTGAAATCTGTACATCCTCAAATACAAAATGCACAATGCTAAAGGTTTTCACTTCTCAGGATACCCAGAAGAGACCCCTTTACCGATCTGTAAGCAGGCTCCAATCATTTCCACACCCATCATTAAAGGACTCACAAAGCCTGAGATTTCACCACATACTTAAAACTGAGGCCAGTCAACTTTTCCACATGCAGTCAAATGAGATCATCCTTTCCTTATCATCAAATTGGAGATCTGACAAGAGATGGTCACGTATCTCTGTGAAGGGACTTCATTTTTGCTCCATCTCTGCTCTAGACCAAAGACTGTGTATAGAGGAGATTCTGATTTTTTTAGTACACATATTAACAGTAGTTCAAGAAAACTGGGACACATAGGAGGGGCCTGTACTGCATCCCTCCAAAATGGGAGGAACTAGAGAGCAGTTCTGAGCTATAAAGAAGTTTCAGGGTAAAAAAATTAAAATCTTCACATAACCAGAACTCAACATTGAAAAACCAGCTTACTTGAGCCATAGTTTCAGAATTGCAAGAACCAAAACAAACAGTGCTTCTTGGAGTTTATCTACTTGAAAAGCCTAGAGTTCAGGGAAGCCATATCCCTATGGAGGAAAAAATGAGACCAGATTTGCCATGGACTTAATAAAATGTCAAGTTTTTTTTCTCCTTCAGTTTTTTTTTTTTTCCAAACCAACCCTCCACCCTCATGTATACACTGGGAAGATTAGCAGGAATTTAGAGACCTCTAAACTTTCCTCAAACTCCAGAGAACTCTGTAAAACAGATGGACTCTAGCAGAGGTTCTCCTGCCCTAATGCAAAGTTAGCACTTTAACAGGTTTTCCAGAAGTCTTACATTCTGGGATGCTGAGCTGCACTTGTGACCAGGCTGTTCAGACTTCCTTTTCCAGGCCTTAGGAGGGGCCATATCATCCATGTAGAAGCTCCTTCAAGGCTTTGGGAAACTGCCTGCTCTTCTACATCTGAACTAAGAAAACTGCACAGACCACACTTGGCAGTGTCTAAACTACACATTACCCAGGTGCCACCCTTCTCCTAGCCAGGATTACAACTCCCAGAGCACTTGGGGCTCACCACTCTCATTTAGTATCCAGAGGAGGAAATCATGGCCACTGTATCTAGATAAAAATAAATACTTTTTGTCCTTTTTTTTTTTCTTTTCTTTTTTTTGCTGGTCAAAGCCCTAATCCATCATACCCTGCTATGAGATGAAGAACCATTGTGAGGTACCTGGCTGGCTTAGTTGACAGACTCTTGATCTCCAGGTCTGAGGTCAAGCCATAGAGATTATTTTAAAAAAACAAACAAAACACACCATAAATTAGCAGAACTTGTTGAAGGACCAAGTGCCCATGACACATTCGTATTAGGTTATACTTAAAGGAGACATCAAGAGGCTACTATCAAACTGTCTCATTCTTCTTCCACTTGATTATTTAAATTGAGGTATAATACACACACAATAAAGTGCACAAAGGGCCTCAGCCTCCTTCCCTCAGAGGCAGCAGTGGATTGTGCAAGCATGGCCAAGATTAAGGCTGGAGACCTTTGCGGCAAGAAGGAGCTGCTTAAACAGCTGGAAGACCTGAAGGTGGAGCTGTCCCTGCTGTGTGGCCAAAGTGACAGGCAATGTGGCTTCCAAGCTCTCCAAGATCTGAGTTTTTCCCATATTCATCCCCCATGTTCTCACTATCATCAACCAGACACATAAAGAGCACTCAGGAAATTCTACAATGTTAAGAAGTACAAGCCCCTGGATCTGTGGTTCAAGAAACACGTGCCTGCTGAACAACCATGAGGACAACCTGAAGACCAAGCAGCAGCAGCGGAAGTGGCAGCTGTACTAACTGCAGGAGTACACAGTCAAGGCCTGAGCAACAGTGACAGTAAAACAGAAAAGTGCATAGAGCACACTGATGTATACAGCTTATTTTTTACCTGTGTGTACATCAGGGTGACCACCACCCAGATTGAGATGTAGAATATTTCTATCACTCAAAGTTCAGTTATGCCCTCCCCAGTCTATACCCCCTAGGTGACCAATATTCTGACTTCTATCATAACCAATTAGCTTTACTTACTTGAACTTCATATAAATGGAATCTTACAGTATACACTCTTTTGTGACTGGTTTATTTCATTCAACATAATACCTGTAAGGCTCATCTGTGTTATCATATATACCAGTACTTTCTTCTTTCATATTTGTTATGTAGTAATTTTCTTAGGCATCTTTCTACTGATAGGGCATTTTTGTTGGGAACACTTTTAGGTTGAAATAAAGCTGCTATTAACATCCTTGCCCATATCATTTGTAGACAAATATGTTCATTTCTCTTGGATGTATACTTGGAAGTGGAATTGAGGGCCCTAGGACAGTATATCCTTCTCTTGAATTTGTAGAAAAAATAAAGATACTCTTAAAAGAGTTACTGTGTTTGTACTGAATGGCTTTTAAAATTTTCTTCCTGTTCCAAATACACAGCTGAACAAATCCATGTTTTCTATGCATAACTATGTATGTTGGATCACTACATAGAAAAATATGTCTAGAAGTTCCTGAGTAGTGTATGTATTCATAAAGAACTCATTGCTGTTTTTTATATTTCTTTCTGAAATGAGTTTGCTTCCAAGTACTTTCTAGCCATAATGTTTTTCAAAATATTCTTCAAACATATCCTAATAATCTCCCTTTGCCTCTAATGTCATTGTAATAAAAAGTGTAAGACATGTGGCTTTCTGCATGCAACCATTCACTTACAGAGATCCTATGGATTTAAATTAATTTGCAGCTTGCCAGAAAGTCTTTTATTTACATCTTCAGAGGTATATCATCTGCATTTTTCTGGAGGCCTTTATCACACCCCACTTTAGATTTACCCATGTAAAGATTACGTCTTCCTTGCTCAATTATGAGTATCCAAAGGATAGCAACTACATTTTTAATGCTGATATCTCCTACACAATAGCATAGGGCCTGGCATATTGTGAACAATTATTAATGTCTGACAATTACTCAGAAATTCAACTTCTAGGAAAGTATGATTGAGAAAGAGCTATAAAATGCATAATGATCTGTGCCCCACGATGTATCAGAGAATAATATATAATAAGCAAAAGTTAGAAACATACATACCTAATAAAAGATTAAATTATGGTTACCAATTAAGTAATATATTATGTCAGCAATAATGATGGTATATATTCCACAGAACTGTTGAAGAACAGTATTTCTGCTGAATTACTGTGATGGAAAGCATTGAATGCATGAAATTGGGAGGTGATATTCAGTCATAATTTTTTCCCTCCCTCAGTCATAATTTTTAAAGTGGGCTTTGTTGTAAAACTTCCCAGATGGGAATCTCAGCTCTCATAATAACTCACCATGTGCTCTTGGACAATTTCTGTTTGGGGTCCAGTTTCATCATCTTACTTTAAAGTGGAGATAATAATAATAACTTCAGATGCTGTGTGTGCATGGAGCCTGTCTATCACTGTGAGTTTGCAATAACAAGGAACTTGATTGATTGATGATTGATTTTTTGAGAGAGAGGGAGCACACACACACTAGCTTCTCCCTCTCCCTCTGCCCCCCCATTCATGCTTTCTCTTTCTCTCTCCCAAATAAAATCTTTAAAAAAAAATAAACGGGAATCAGAGACTCAGAATAAAACCCAAAGTACCCAGGGTTACAAAAATATATATATATCAAGAACCAGAGAAAATCTCAAAGCAAGTGATAAAATACAATCAACAGACACCCAACAGAAGATGACACAGATATTGGAATAACTCTAGCTGGATTTTAAACTACCAAAGCTCTAAGATGAATGGTCTGATAACAATTAAAGTAATTAAATCCATAATTTACCATCTTCAGAAGAAATCTCTAGGCCTGTATTAGAATTCTCCAGAGAAACAGAACCATAGGATACAAAAGGAGACGCATTATGAGGAATTGGCTCATGTGATTTTGGAGGCTGAGAAATCCCACGATCTTCCATCTGCAAGCTGGAGACCCAGGAAAGTCAGTGGTGTCATTCAGTCTGATTCGGAAGGACTGAGAATCAGAGGAGCCAGTGATGTAAATTCCATTCTGAGGGCAGGAGAAGATTAGACAAGATGTCCCAGCTCAAACAGTATGGCAGAAAATGAAGGGAGAATTACTCCTTTCTCCATATTTTTGTTCTATTCAAGCCCTCAATAGATTAGATGTGGTCCACCCACATTTGGGAGGGCAACCTACTTTATTGAGTCCACTGATTCAGGTGTTAATCTCATCCACAAACACCCTCACAGACACATCTAGAAATAATGTTTAACCAGATATCTGGGCATCCCCTGATCCAGTCAAGTTGACACATAAATTTAACTATCACAAAACCACCTCTTGTCAACTTGGCACTCATACGGCTCTCTTTAAACCATACTTAATATCCAAATGAAAACATTAACAAGGTCATAATTTCACCTACCATGATACAACTATCCTGTCTATAACTAAAAACTCACTAACCCTTTCCCCAGAAGAGGATACATATTTGGGGGTGATCTTTACTCTTTTCCAAGATTCCCTGTAACTTAAATACTATGATGAAAAATTAATAATACTTAAACACTATGATATAAAGCTACATGATAAGGGAATAAGGGAAGACTACAAGGCTACACACCCATTCATAAAAAATGAGAAATACAACAATTACATCCTTCGTTTCTGTAACTGGTCACATGATCATGGTTCTTTACCTGGTGGAGTGACAAATTTTCATTCCTCAAGGGACTGGGTCATTAGTAGTCCTGACTGGAATGGGTTGGTTTTTGCTGCTGACCTCAAACACAGGGCCATGGTAGTACTAACAGATGCCCTAAGGGACCTTCTGTATTCCAGACATACTCTTCCTTACCTCCACTGTGGAGTAGTCCAATTTCTCCTTAGTGGTCAGGATTAATGGCCCCAGCCAACACTGTAACTCTATTCTTTGTCTGTTGATTAAGAGGTATGAGGAAGCTGAAGTGGCTTGGTGGCAGTCTTAACTTTCAGTTCACTGGAATTATTTTGTGCCTCCTGATGGAAGCAGTCCCCATTCTGGAACTAAGACCTCTAAGCCAGCAGGGCATCCAGTCATTGCAAGAGGAAGCAAAAATTTTGCTAGTTGGTCACTAGGGGGTAATAGTAAGTGGTACTATTCCCATTTCCCTCTGTAAAGGAAAACTTAGTTTTTCCCTACTGTGTTTCTTCTCTTTTTGTCTCCTTTACTACTCATACAGAACACTCAATTCTGACACTTCTGATCACCATGGGTGGGCCTTTTCCCCCAAGTAATTCTCCACAATACCAACTGGATGTACTACAATTTAACTCAGTTCTAACACTATCAGCCTGAAGATCGTGTCAGATATCACAGGCTAAAGGTTCAGTCCCACAATACTGCTCCCCACTTCAGATGCCAATTGCAAGTAGTACGTGTCCAAGTTACCTACAAATTCTGTCTGATTTGGTTACAAATTGAGGGTTCCTATGACCTTCTCCTCCGTTTCAATTAATTTGCTAGAGTAGCTCACAGAACTCAGGGGAACACATTTACCAGTTTATTAAAGGATATGATAAAGGATACAGATGAAAAGCCAGATGAAGAGATACAGAAGGTAGTCTTAGAGTACCCCAAGCATAAGAACTTCTGTTCCCATGGAGCTGGGGTGCATCACACTTTGGGTGAGGTAAGTTTGCAACCTAGAAGCCCTCTGAACCCTATAGTTTGGGGATTTCTATGGAGGCTTCATTATTTAGGTACAAAGAATCATTAACCCCATTTCCAGCTCTCCCCACTTCTCAAGAGAAGGGAAAGGACAGGGCTGAAAATTCTAAGCTTCTAATAATGGTTTGATCTTTTCAGGGACCAGTCCTCATCTGGAAGCCACCCAGTAGCCCACCCAGAGTTGCCTCATTAGAACGAAGACACGCTTATCACCCAGGAAATCACAGAGGTTTCAAGAGCCCTGTGCTAGCAACCAGGTCAAAGACCAGATATTAGAACAAGAGATGCTCCTGGTGTTATTACTTAGGAAATTACAAGTTTTAGAAACTCTGTGCCGGGAACCAGTAGCAAAGACCAATATATATACTTTCTATTATCTCACACCTCTCCTTGACCCCCATATCCATGAATCCTGGATATTGGAGAAACAACCATATAACAGATGCTGACTCAGACTATATACAAACTTCCAGAGAATGCTGCCTCAGCCTGCAAGGTTTTGACACCCAGCTGATGCTATAACTGAGTCTTCAAAGTGTCATTCCAGGGGCGGCTGGGTGGCTCAGTCGTTAAGCATCTGCCTTCGGCTCAGGGAGTGATCCCAGGGTCCTGGAATCCAGCCCCGCATCGGGCTCCCTGCTCCACTGGGAGCCTGCTTCTTCCTCTCCCTCTCCCCCTGCTTGTGTTCCCTCTCTCACTGGCTGTCTCTCTCTGTCAAATAAAGAAATAAAATCTTAAAACAAACAAACAAACAAAAAACAAGGTGTCATTCCATCATTCTACCAGGCCAACTGCTTCAGGATGATGGGAAACATAATATGACCAGTGAATTCCATCAGTATGGATCCACTGCTGCACTTACTTTGCTGTGAAGTGAGTTCCCTGATCAGAAGTAATGCTGTGAGGAATATCATGACAGTGGATAAGGCATTCTGTAAGTCCATGGATGGTAGCTCTATCAGAAGCTTTGCATGTAGGGAAAGTAAATCCACATCCAGAGAAAGTCTCTATTCTAGTAAGGTCAAAACACTGCCTCTTCCGTGATGGTCCAATATAATCAACCTGCCTCCAGGTAGCTGGCTGAACACTCTAGGGAATGGTGCTATACTGGGGAGCTCAGCGTTTGTCTCTGTTGCTGTCAGACTGAGCACTCAGCAATGGCCATAGCCAGGTCAGCTGTGGTGAATGGGAGTCCATATTGCTGATCACATGTATAATTTCCATCCCTACCACCATGAGCACTTTGTTCATGAGCCCATTGGACTATAACAGGGGTGGCTAGGGAAAAAACCTGTTAATCACAGAACAGGCCATTCCATCTACTTGATTATTAAAATCCTCCTTTGCTGAGGTCACTTTTATATGGGACACATGTATTTTCAATTTTTTGGCCCTGATTCAGAGGTTTATCCACCTATCTCTTCCCCAGATTTCACTGCCCAAATTTCCTTCCACTATAATGCCAAATTTCCTTCCACTATAATGCCACATACTGTATCCATTCCCACACTTGTTCCCAGATTTGTCTGTATAAGTTAGAAAACTCAAGTAGTTCTTTTGGACTACAGCACCCCTTCTCATGGGTCACACTTTGCACTGCACTTTTAGGAGCCTGCTGGGATTTGAGTCTAGTGATAGGTCTGCAAACAAAAGGGGGCTTCTGTTGCCTTGGATGGCCACTGCCTCAAGGGAAGTCATTAGCTTCTTCAGGCAGTGCATTGTTAATTCCTTAAGATGGGAATGTAAAGGCTGATGCCACTGTGGGTGGGGATCCACTAACGCTAGGAGTGGAAAGGCCACTTCTGCTGATGAGGCTGCTTCCATGGTAAAGAAGACTCAGAATTTAGGAGCTCAGTGTCCCAGCGACATCAGAGCCTTCCCACTTGTCCCCATGCCATCTTATAGGATCCCATTCTTTCCCAATCAATGCCCACACTTTAATAGCATTTTAACACCACTTTACTATGCAGCTAAGAATTTTCCAAATATCTGTTTCAAAAATTCCATGTTAAGTCATTTCTCTCTTCTTGCATTTTAGTCAGCCAGGAGAAGCCAAGGAGCAAAGCCACACCTTCAATTTCATTACTCAGAAGTTCTACTTCCCATAAAACATTAGACAGAACATAATTTCACCAAGTTGTTTGTCACTTTATAAAAAGTACTGCCTTTCCTTCAGTTTCCAATAAGATATTCCTCACTTCCATCCAAGACCTCAACAGTACTGCCTTTACCATCCATATTTCTACCAACATTCTGTCAATAATGTATTCTCTAAGATTGAAGTTTTCTTTTCAGCTCTTTCTTTTCTGAGTGTCACCAAAATCTCCATTAATGTCCTTATTTTTTGCGTGCATCTAAAAACTCTCCTAGCCCTTACCTATTATTCAATTCCAAAGCCACTTCCACATTTTTAGATATTTGTTACATTAACACCCCACTTCCGGTACCAATTTCTGTCTTACTCATTTTGGGCTGCTATAATGCAGTACAATAGACTGGGTGGTTTACAAACAAATTTCATCCAATCCTTGAGGCTGGAAGACTGACATCAGTGTGCCAGCATGGTTAGTTTCTGGTGAGAACTCTCTTCCAAAATAAAGACTGCCATTTTCTTGTATCCTCACATAACAGAAAAGTGTAAGAGAGCTCTCTGGGATCCCTTTGGTAAGGGAACTAATCTCAATCAGGAGGGATCCACCATCATCACTTAATTACCTCCAAAGGCTCTACTTCCTGTCATCACATTAGGGGTTAAGATGTCAACACATGAATTTTGAGGAGACACATTCAATCCATTTCAAGGCCCAAATGGTTTCACTGGAAAATTCTACCAAACATTTAAATAATAACTAATGATTCTACATTACCTCTTTCAGAACTGAAAGGAGGAAATACTTTGAAAGCCATTTTATAAGACCACCACCACCATGTTAGCAAAATGAGGCAAAGATAGCTGAATAAAAGAAAACTACAGACCAGTGTTCCTCATGAACACTGACATAAAAATCCTCAAAAAAAAAATCAACAAAATATTAGCACATCATAACAATCACAGCAAATCCAGCAATATATTTATGTACTACATATGAAGTATGCACCACAAACAAATGGAGTTTATTCCAGTGATGTAAGGCTTGGTCAATATTTGGAAATTCATGAAGATAATCCATCATAACAGAGGAAAAGAGAAAAAAATCACGTTTTACTCATTACATCAACTGGTGAATATTTCAAGTAGAATTTCAAGGAAATATAGAGGGTTCCATGGCAGTGTTTCCAGAGAGCAAAGGGTTTTCAAAGTTATAATTGGGCCTGAGAGGAAAAAAAGAAATCAAATATAAGGTGCTGTCCTAAAAATGCAGACTCAGAATAATGATGAACCTAACTTATCCTCTCTATGAAACAACAGGGCTTCTAAGAATTTCAAAGTCATTTTTCCATAGCAGCCTCATAGGGAGCCCAATACAGAGAAGAGCCTGTTGATCTTTTGTCTGAGTGAACCCTAATAAAATTAATTGAAGATACAGTGGTTAAGACAATTATACTACTTGAAGCATTGCAAGCTTGAACTTAATGGGGCAGAAACAGTACAAAGGAAAGGGCCTTGGGATCCCAAAACATCTACAGGCTAAAAACAGTCTGAGAAAACTACTCAGCTGTTAATACAGGCTACCTTTCATGAAGGGTGTGTGTGTTGGAGGGGAAGCATGACTCAGGGTAGAACCAAGACCTCAGTATGCAAACACACTACTTGGGAGCAGAAAGACACTTAAATTGGGTTCTGCATTATGTAATAATGCAACCCACTGAATATTGCAGCAGAGAAATGCTGTAAGAAACATAACACATTACATTCTTTTTAAAAGAGTAAATCTTCAAAACCTCATGTGTATTTTACACTAACCACAATTTTAATTCGAACTAGCCACAATTCAATTTTGAGTGCTTAACATATTGCTGGCAACAATCTTATTAGACACTGAAGGTCAATTCCATTAATTTCCACATTTGGTTGTAGTAATTGCTTTTTAAACTCATTCTTTAAATATATGAAGTACTGTGGGACAGGCATGATAACAGAGGTAGCAATAGGTGAACCAGATATAATTTGGACCCTTGAATTTTATTTCCCAAATATGCTATAGCATATTTAATATCCCAATGTGCAGAGCTTTGACAACATCCACAAATTTTGATAAGTAGTCATTTTAAAAAATCATTTACTTCAATTGGGTTATAACTCCATAGCTAATTTTATCTCTGAAATAATATTATGGGAAAACTGAAATACATAAAAGTAGAGAAAATAGCAAAAACAAAATAAACAAAAACCACGTACCCAAGACTCATCTTACCATCACTTTGACAAACTAGTTATTCATCCTTATTTTTCTTTTGCATGAGCATTTTTTAAAAGTTCCAGACATCATTATCATCTTGTGTATAAACTTACCTCTAACATTTTTACATAATCACGATGCTATTATCACACCTAACAAAAACATAATTTTTAAATATTATCTAATACTGTCAATATTCCCATTTCCCCAATTGTCTAAAAATGTCCTTTTTACATGTTTGTTCAACTTGTGAATCTAACTCATTGCATTTGATTAGTATACATTTCTTCAGACTTAATATCTAAGAGTTCCACCTCTCTTTTTTCAATGCCATTTTATTGTTTGAGAAGCCAGGTCATTCTTCTTGTAGAATTATCCACATTTTAGATGAGTTTAATTGCTGCTTCTTGTGTCATGTTCTTCTGTTCCCTGAATTTTCTTTAAAGTAGGAGTTAGATCTTGATGCTGAGATTCATGTTCAATATTTTTGGGCAAGATACATATGCCTTATTGTAACTCATTAGAGGGCACACCATGTTTTATCCCATTTTTCATGCGATTAAAATCAATCAGTGGGTACCTACTGGTCTTAATCTCTACTGAGAAATGTGCCTAGATCCATTATTTCATTATGTGCTGCAAAACTTTTAATAAAGAACTTTAGCTAATCAACTTCTGGTTGCCCTAAAATACAGTTCAACTGAAAACGCAGGCTAAGTGACTTTCCTTTCAATTGTCATTTGGAATGAGTGAGTGCCCTAGCAACCTCCAAAGGTATATTATACAGAAGGGAAGAATACAGGTGATAAAATAGGTAAGATCAAAAGCTTTTCTATATTTACTCCTTTAAGAGTTTCTTTCTAGAACAAATTTCCTTAAGTTTAACATGGTTTTTAATGCTGAGGAAAGGCTTCTACAAATTCATGAAATTAATATATCCTTACCTTCAAATAAAACCTCTTATTTAGCTTAGTTGTAAGCATGAAGCAAAAGGGATTCCTATATTCGAAAACTTCCCCTAGAATTTATTTTCTAATGCCCCTTAACACAAAATTCATAGTGGAAGGTTTCCTATAATTATTTAGTTACATTATGAATTCGCTGATGGTAGGTAAGATGGGAATGTTGTCTAAATGCCTTTTTACATTCCTTACATTTGTATGGTTTTTCACCAGAATGAATTCTCTGGTGTTGAATAAGTGATGAATGAAGTCTAAAGGCCTTTCCACATTCCTTACAGTCATAGGGTTTCTCACCAGTATGAATACTCTGATGTTGAGTAAGTTGTGAAAGCAGTCTAAAAGTCTTCTCACATTCCTTACATTTGTAAGGTTTCTCACCAAAATGAATACTCTGATGCTGAGTAAGTTGTGAGAACAGTCTAAAGGTCTTCCCACATTCCTTACAATCATAGGGTTTCTCTCCAATATGAATACCCTGATGTGAAATAAGTTCTGAGTAACGACGAAAGAACTTCTGACATTCCTTACATTCATAAGGTTTCTCACCAGTATGAATTCTCTGATGGAGAGTCAGATGATAGCCACGACTAAAGGTCTTCCCACATTCTTTACAATCATAGGGTTTTTCACCAGTATGAATTCTCTGATGGAGTGTCAGTTGTTGCCGCACTCTGAAGGCCTTTCCACATTCCTTACATTCATAGGGTTTTTCACCAGTATGAAGTTTGTGATGTACTCTAAGCCCTGTACTACACAAAAAAGCCTGCCCACAGTCCTTACATTCATAGCACTTCTCAGCAATATTAAGTCTCTGATGTCGTGTAAGGTGTGCATACTGTCTAAACGTCTTCCCACATTCCTTACATTCATAGGGTTTCTCACCAGTATGAATCCTTTGATGGAGATTAAGTTGTCCTCGCACTCTAAAGGCCTTCCCACATTCCTTACATTCATAGGGCTTCTCACCAATATGAGTTCTCTGATGTACTCGAAGATCTGCACCACATGTAAAGATCTTTCCACATTTTTTACATTCGAGGAGTTTGTCAGAAGTATGAATTCTCTGATGTCGACTAAGGTGGGCACACTGTCTAAAGGCTTTTCCACATTCTTTGCATTCATAGGGTTTTTCACCAGTGTGAATTCTCTGATGGAAAGTAAGCTGCTGGCGCACTCTAAAGGCCTTCCCACAGTCCCCACATTCGTAGGGTTTCTCTCTATTATGAATTCTCTGATACAGAGTAAGAGATGTGAGTTTTCTGTAAGTGGGCATTTTTTTCACTTGCCTGAAATATCCTTCTTGAGGACCTTCTTGTCCCTCAAACTTTTTATATTTATAATCTTTTCTGACAAAGGAGTCTTCAAGGCCACAACTTCTAATTCTTCCCATTATCTCCCACTGAGATAAATTCATTTCATAAATATCCTTTTCTTGAAATAACTTTTTAGTGTCGTACCTGGATTCTAAATCTGAAAGAAAACAAGACAAATACATGTTATCTTCCTATTCTAGAAAAAGTAAGCCAGCAAATAAAAACTTTGTAATAGAAAAAACAATAGAAAATAAAGCTCAGTTGAAGTAAATGAGCTAAAATCTCTAAAGTAATCATGTATTTGGATACAGATCAAAGTTTGAGAATCTTTACTTAAATTTTTAAATGATTACTCCTTTTAATTAGAATAATGTACAAACCTCTTACCATGAATAACATGGCTTTGTTTACCATAAAATATCATCTCAAGTCATTATCCCCTTTGTTCCCTATATTCCTATCCCACTAGCCTCCTTTCAGCTCCTAGAATATGTCATAATCTTTCAATTTCTTAGAGCTTTTCACTGGCTATTAAAATTCCCACAACTGCCAACTTGCATTCTCTACATAGTTGGGTTCCATGTTAAAAATCAGACCCATGCTGACTTCATCTAATTTATATCCTTTACTTTCTATCCCAGTAATTTGTTCCTTGTTTCTTAAAACTTTTTCAATTTTGTTGTTACATACATATTCATAAATTTTCCTATTTTTTATTCTATTACCTTAAACCTTCCCAAGGGCAGAAACAACCTTTCATTTATCACTAAATAACAAATCCATACCATATAGTAACTATTAATTACTAAATTCTCATAATTAGTTAACAGTTTTTGCATATGTTCCCTTGCCACTAATCTTATACCTTATTACACTGATTAAATATTTTTTTATCACTTCCTATAGAGATAGGAAACAAAAGCACATCTAAGCTATCTCAATCAAATATATAAACGAAAAATGGTGATTTCTTTACATGTGATTATGTTTCCCATTGTCTACTTTCACTTAGATACTCCACTACAGCTCATTTTCCACTTTGCTTAGTCATGAGTGAACTCTGTTTTCACAAGGTAATGAGAAGTTCTACTTTATTTCAGTTTATATAACTACATACATCTATGTTACAAATACTCAACGTGTTTTGTTCCTTCATACCCTTCTCTATGTTCTCCCTGAAGTCCTCAGTCCTGATTTTTCAGGCATAAGAATGAGTTTAGGGGTGCCTGGGTGGCTCAGTTGGTTAAGCGTCTGCCTTCAGCTCAGGTCATGATTCCCAGGGTCCTGGGATCAAGCCCCACATCAGGGTCCCTGTGCAGCGGGGAGCCTGCTTCTCCCTCTGCCTCTCCCCCAGCTTGTGCATGCACTCTCTCTCTCTCTCAAATAAATAAAATAAAATCTTAAAAAAAAAAAGAATGAGTTTATACCACAGTAACAAGCTAATAAAATTCTGAGCAAAGATATGTTTTTCTCAAACATATACATTCTCAAAATTTTTGCAATAAGAGTTCACTACTTTTCAAAAAGTAAACGGTGTTTTTAAGAACCTATAATACAGGAACATTATTTTAATATGCTCAAACTGGAAAGAATCCAAGTGTTCATCAGAATTACTATTCAAATTAAAACATACTGTCACAACACAATCCTGTATAACAATGAAAATGATTAATCTGCAAGTACAGGCAACAGCATAGGTCAATCTCACAAACATAATGGTGATTAAACAAAGCCAAACATAAAAGAATATATACTGTATGGTTCATTTTTATAAAGTTTGAAAACAGTAAAATACCTAGAAAGTTGTTAAAAGTCAGGTTAATTTTGGTGGGGAGGAAAGACTGGAAGGAATTAGGAGGGAGCTTCTAATATCCTAGAAAATCTCTTATTTCTGTGCTAGTCAGACGGGTGTGATTACTTTGTGAAAATTCAGTGAGCTGTTTCCTTATGATTTCAGGTTTTATGGTATGTATTTATGTTTCAATAAGTTTGTTTAGAAAAGGATACACTGGGGCGCCTGGGTGGCTCAGCCGGTCAAGCGTCCGATTCTCAACTGCAGCTTAGGTCATGATCTCAGGGTCGTGAGCTCAAGCCCTGTGTCAGGCTCTGCGCTGAACATGGAGCTTGCTTGCTTACAATTCTCTCCTTCTGCCCCTCCCCATCCCACCCACATGCATACTCTCTCTCTTAAAAAAAAAAAAAGAAAAAAGGATATACTAAAAATATTAAAAAGCAACAATGATTTAAATAGTGTATATAAAATATGAGTAGACAGGTAAATGAGTATTATGGAAAATACAGCTATGAAATCTGTGTGTCTTCCTTCCTCCTTCTCCCCTTTACTTCCCTCTTTCCTCCCACTTACCTTTCTCTTTCTCTGTCTTCCCCTTTCTCTGTCTCCATTTCCCTACCCAAGAAAGCAATAAAAAACTAGAGCAACTTTGTAAGGATCTTTAGGAAAAAATCATTTAAGGCTTCATAAGACAAATAAGATAGAAATGATATATTAAACAACCAGTAATTAGCTAAATAATAATGGTAGTAAATAAGTAGGCAGCCACAAAGGTAAGACAGAGGTTATGAGATGGTAATTTCAAAGGATTTACTTGTCAATTGAAAAGTAAAGACCAGTAATATAAAAGGAAAGTCTTAAAAAAGACATAAAAAAAGAAAGTCATGATCAAAATAAAAATAAAACTGAAACATTTGTAAGAAAAATGAGAAAGTGTTGACAGCATAAACGCCCATACAAATTGATGTAAGAAACATTAAACAATGGAAACAATAATAAAAGAGATGAGCAATGCACAAAACAAATACAAATATACACAAAATTAAGACAAAATGTCCATATTCTCTCTCTCCCCCTCTCCCTCTCTCCCTCACACCACACACACAGACAGACACAAAATCATAAAGTACAACAAGTTGTAAAACTCATCCAATAGGGGAACCAGGCTGCCTCATTTGTTGGAGCATGTGATTCTTGATCTCGGAGTTGTAAGTCTAGCCCCACATTGGGCAGAGAGATTACTTAAAAATAAGATCTTTAAAAAATAAAAAACCTCATCCTATAAAACTTAAAGGTTTTCATTAAAAAACAAAACATTCCCAATGTGGATATAATGAACCTGATACTCTCATACATACCCCCGCCACTTAAAAGATATGCCAGATCAAGACCTTGCAGTTTAAGTAGTCTCACCTAGGAGACTACAGCATGAACACTGAGCTGTAATCTTATGATTTATATAAATAAAAAGTCAGCCATATTTGTTCCCAAATTTGTTTATGCCAGTTCTTATCCCTGCAGGCAACTAAGACAATCACTTCTATAAAAAACAAAGTTGAATACTTTAGATTCTTGTTCTACACTAAATAAACTGAAACTAGAAATAATAGCCTTCGCATTATATGTGTGATCTAATCAAGAAAGAATTGGCTGGACCTACAATGAAACAAAAGGTCAAACTAAATATCAAAAGATTGGCCTATGGTAAGAAATTTTAATGTTACAACTTTTAAGATATATGTAAAATATTTAACCATTTAAAATTAAAATTAATAAACCAAACACTGGTTTGGATTCTACTGAATCAAGAACTTTATTAGACAATGCTAATGTGCAAGCAAAATATTAGCACCTCTTAGATCAATATTAAACAAGAAATGTTATTTCCATTTGTAGGGTATCAGCTTTAATTAAAAAGAAAATGAGGAGCATATTACCTGGCCATAAAATTAATTTGTTTTGTAAGTTATGATGTCTTTAATGACTTTTTTTCTTTTGTTGATCCAAGATGATCTGGGATATATATTTACGACAGAGGCAGTTTTAGTCACATTAACACCAGGGCTAATATATTAAGAAATCTGTAAATATTAAAACCTATAACCATGGAGTTGTACTTCTGAGAATCAATACTGACCAAATACTGAATAATCCATACTGAATTCCAATAAAATACTAAATAATCCTCACATTCTGCTGATAATCTTACTCTTTATTTCAACAAGAAATCAGAAGCAATTGAAAGAAAAACATGTATTCTCCCCTTCACATTATTCAACCAACCTGTGTCCATATCCTTGTCATATGCATGCGTTTTCTTCATAAACTGGCTTCTACTCCCTCCCCATCTACTGAAGGCCATTCCTTATAAAATTATCCTATCTCTCTACTCCATCAATTCTTCTCTCTTTGAAATCATTTCCTTCACATATAAATATGTTCTAATACTTCACATCTTAAAAGACACTTTCTGTATCTCATGTGTCTGCTTTTAAGGCAGAATTTCTCCCAGACTTGTATGCACCACTCTCCCACCTCTCATTTTCTTATTCTTTTATCTCCCAATAACTTTAAAATAAAACTTTACTACAGAGTATCTCTAACATCACAAAAGTAGAACAGTATAATGAATACCCATGCATCAACAATCACCAACCCGTGCCCAATCCAGGCCTATGCACACCTCAATCCACTTTCCTCACATTATTTGAAGCAAATCCCATATACTGATTTTTTCTATTTATAGGATTTATCTCTAATCATATACCATTATCCAAACCTAAAAACACGAACAGTAACTCCTTTAAGATTATAAAAAATCAGCATTCACATTTCCAATTTTAATTTTTAAAAAAAGATTTTATTTATTTATTTGAGAGAGGGAGAGAAATCACGAGCAGGGGCAAGGGGTAGAGGGAGAAGCAGACTCCCTACTAAGCAGGGGGCCCAATGTGGGACTCAATCCCAGGACCTTGGGATCATGAACAGAGCCGAAGGCAGACGCTCAACAGACTGAGCCACCCAGGCGCCCACAATTTTAAATAATTTAAAAATAGTAAGCTGATTCAAAAAAAAAAGTCCACAGAGTACAAGTGATTGACAGGTTATTTACATGTCTTTTAATCTAAAAGTCTTCCTACTTTCTTTCGATTTCCCTTGTAATTTATTTGTTGAAGAAACTGGTTTTTGACCCTATAGCATTGCCCATTTCTTTATTTTGCTAACTATAATCCCAAGGTGCAGTAGAACATGTTCCTCTATCTTCTTCCCATAAATTGGTAGTTGGCTTTAGAAACTTCATCAGACTTAGGACCAATTTCACTGGAAAGTTATTTCATAGGTGATATTGTATCCTTTCATTAGAAGAAATATGTCTGATTATCTCTATTTCTGTTATGTTATCAATACTGACATTTAATACCTAGATCCAACTGTTCACTGTGGGTTCCAAAATGGTAATATTCTAATTCCATCATCTTTCATTTATTCACTGAATACTTTTATTACGAAAAACATCCCTCTATCTAATATTGGTACATTTCTTGTAAGAAAGGGAGAATACTTCTTTTCCTTTATATTTATATTTCCCAAATAAGTTAAATCTCTAGTAGTTTCCGATGGTGAACAATTTGCTATTAGTATCACTAAGAATTTATGGAATTAAGCATATTTTATGTGTTACAATACATTGCAGTGTATAGATAGTCAAATGGTTCCATCTGTGACCAGCTGGAGCCTCTTAAAACTGGTTCCTCTTCTCTAAAGTTACCCCTTTCTGCCATCATAATTCTCCATATTTTTACCCTACCTACATTTCTTCATAACTTAATCACTTCATGATATTTGGTAATCCATTTGCTTATCTGTGTATTGTATGACTTCCCTATTACAATGTAAACTTCATGAAAAGAGAGAGATGGAGAAATATATATACAAAAGATGAACCAGATACGAATTAGATCCAAAATACAGGTAAAATGGTTGCGATTATGGTTTCCCCCAACTGAAATGACAGGTAAATATGAGAGCGAAGAAACAAGTGGTAAGTGGAAGTATAGATGAAATTTCTTTGCTGGCTCATGCTGAGACCTAAGTTTTCTTCCCAGGTTTCAGGTCTTCTCTTCATTATCAACATCTATGGGGTGTGCTTCCTTCCCAACCAGCAGGCTGTGCCATGCCATAACCATGTATCTCTGCCTGATTAGCACTTACTCACCTAGGCTCCTTCTTCTCTCATCCCTCACAACCATCCAGGGTTCTTTCCCTTGCTCTAATAGGGTAATCACATCTGGCTTAGAAATGGAACATCCTGCTTGAAAAAACATAATGGTACATAATAAAAAAAAAGAATTAACTTGATCGAGCCTTCAGAACAAAGAAGAGTAATGGGATTGAAAAACATTCAGGATCACAAGGAATAACAAGAACAGAAAAGGAGGAACATTGTCTTATTTTAATTTAAACTCATAGAGTCTCTCTCTTGAGAGGAAGTAATAATTTTTGGGGTTTTTTTTGAGGAAGTTATGATTTGAGAACACTGGTTTCAAATTCTGCCTCTGCCACCTGGGTCGCTACGGCCTCAGTTCTCTCAGTTGTAAAAAGGAGGTATTATGTCTACCCATTGGACTGTTGTAAGGTATGATTTTATAAATGTCAAGTGCTTGGATGAGTGCTGAGTACATAGTAAACACTATATATACTTATTAGATACTTTTATTAGGTATTTTGCTATTTTGCTAAGAGGAAAAAAATTAGTTTCTTACCAGGATATACATCCAATATTAAATGCAAAATTCATGTATTTTAAACTTTTAATCATAAATCAATGAAAAAGGTAGTATGTCTGCTGTGATAAATTGAATGTGTCCACTTGAGTTTTAACAAACTGTTGATTCAACCCAGCAACATATATGTTGTATAAGCTTTTTAAATAGATATGTAAAGCCAGATACCTCTAGTCTTCCTACTCACATTGCAAGTGAACTAATGGATAATAGGTCATCTATAGCAATAAGAAACCAGATTTCTTTGACAATGGTTTTGCTGTGAGTGTCTGAGAATTTCTATCTAGCTGTCATTAAAGAGGAGCAATTACAGAAAAGGCACAGAAAGACATAAAGGTCATTGGATTATGGGGGAAGCTAAAGGTGCTATTTGATTGCTTAATAGCTATAAGGTGCTTATTCCCAACTACAAAGCAGATATTCAGCTAGTTTCTAGAAAGACAGCCGTGAAATTCAGTACTGTGAATTTCTAAATTATATGACACAGATAAGCTTACCCACTGACACCAAGTTGCTATAGTTCTCTAATATCACATCTCTGTACAAATTCCTCTGATATGGGTTCAGGCATTCCCACTCTTCCTGAGAAAAGTCTACAGCCACATCTCTGAACATCACCAAATGCTGAAATGACAAACCCATGTATTATTTCTAAAATTATTTATTTCTCTAAAGGGCCAATATTTAAGCTTTGCATGCCACATACCGTCTGTTTCATTACCTTATCCTTTTCCTTCTTTTTTAAAACAATTCTTTCAAAACATAATTAGCTCAAAGGCTGGAAAAAACAGGCCAAGGGAGGAATCTGGCTCACAAGCTGTAGTTTGCCAACCACCGCTACAGAAAAAACTTCCTATGTACCATGGGATACCTAATTTTACTCATTTCTAGCTATGTTCACATAGTTAATCAGAATTTCGCAATTAACTGAAATAGCATTCATAAGAACACTGCTTGCAATGGGCCTAAGTGGGCCTAGAAAAATTTTTAATACATGCGCTTTACTCTAACCTTTTTTCCTTTAAGGATTAAAAAAACACAAACTGATGGATTTCTTTTCCTCCAAATGAACCATAAAATCTCTATTTTTAAAAAATAGAGTTTAGGGGCGCCTGGGTGGCTCAGTCATCAAGCGTCTGCCTTCGGCTCAGATCATGATCCCGGGGTCCTGGGATCGAGCCCTGCATCAGGCTCCCTGCTCAGCGGGAAGCCTGCTTCTTCCTCTCCCATTCCCCCTGCTGGTGTTCCCTCTCTCACTGTCTCTCTCTGTCCAACAAATAAATAAAATCTTTAAAAAAATAAAATAAAAAGTAGAGTTTATATAAAATTAAAGAATTTCTTCCAGATCTGACTTCATCACTATATCATTTTTCTTTGTTATAACAAATACTTTACCGAATATTTTTAATTTACTAAAAAAAATAGTCCATTTGTGTTAGACTTAGGAATGATTATATTTAAGTATTTCTATACTTTTAAATATATTAAGTTATATCTAGAATTTAGATTACACAAAATCTCTGAAGCTGCAATGTTCAATATGCTGGCTTAGACATGTGATTGTTGAACACTTAAATTGTGGCTAGTCCAAATTTAGATGTGCTGTAATTCAAAAATACACACCAGATATAAAAAACTTTAGAAAGAAAAAAAATGTAAAACATCTCAATAATTTCCGTATTGATTACACTTTGAAACGATAACATTTGGCTCTCTCTATATATTTTGGCTATACTGAGTTAAATAAAACATTAAAATTAACTGCATGTTATTTTTTTACTATTTTCAATGTGACTACGAAAAAGTTCAAGATTATGTAAGTGCCTTGAATATTATTCTACACTTTTTATGAGACTGACATGCTGCCTACTGCATTTAAGATGGCACTAATTCTGTATTTTAAATATGCAACTACTAGAAAATTTTAAATTACATAGTTAGCTCACATTATAATTCTTTTGTACGGTGATGCTCTAGTGTTCTCCACTACTAAAAGTCTCAGATCAAACAATTCCCTCTAGGGACTTCGCTTCTATTTTATCTCTGCTCTAGACAAAGACTGAACACACAGTCAATATACTGAATAATTTGGTCAATAGACACATCGACATGGGTGGAGAAGAGCGAGGCACACTGGAGGGCCTGGGCTTCCATCCTTACTAGAATGGGAAAAACTGGGAAGAAGCTGTCAGATGGGGCTCTATTAGGAAGTTTGAGGAGATTTAATGAGAATTTTCACATAACCTGAAAAAAAATCACAGGACTTCAAACAGAAAAACCAACTTACATGAGCCATGATTTTAGATTGCAAGAACTGGTCAGTTTTCCTCAAAGGTCATTTACTGGAGAAGCAGAGTCCACAGAAGCTAGAGCTGGGGGAAGAAGGTGAAGCCATAAGAACAAAATTGCCTTAGAACTCCCAAATTTTAAAACGTCACACTACTCCTTCCTGCACTGTTACCCCCTCCAACACACAATGAGAGGTAGGAGGTAGTTTAGAAAAATGTATGTCCTGGGCAGCTCAGCTGGTTAAGCGTCTGCCTTCGGCTCAGGTCACAATCCCAGGGTCCTGGGATAGAGTACCACATCGGGCTCCTTGCTCAGCTGGGAGCCTGATTCTCCCTCTACCTGCTGCTCCCCCCACTTGTGCTCTCTCCCTCTCTGACAAATGAATAAATAAAATCTTTAAAAAAAAAAAAAAAGAAAGAAAAAAAAAAACATTTGTCCTCCTCAAAACCACAGGAAAATTAGTTGCACAAGGACAGACACAGAGCAGAGAATTGCATGGACGCTCATGTCCGGACACCTTAGCAGGAGGGTTTCCAGTTGGGCCCCTACCCCAGAGAGGCTGATCTGGACCTGAGCATGGGCTGCCCAGGCCTGTCCTTAGCAGCTCCATCTCCCTCCATTCCCATCTTCCCAGCTGAGAAGCGGCTGTTACATCATCTGACCCAGAACTTCTTTCTAAGACTTAGGAATGTGGCTGGCCTCCCTAAACGTGAAAACAGAATATAGTATGGACAGGAATTTCCCAAACTTTGCTAGACACTGCAGATCTTTAAAATATACTGATGCCTGGCTCCCATCCCCCAAACATGTTTATTTCATTAGTACAGAGTGTGACCTGAGAATCAGGATTTTTAAAACCCCTCAGATTTTATGAAATTTCTGCCAGGTCATCATAACGAGCAATAAAATATGGTACTTAAATTTTGCGTACATCAGAATCACCTGGAGGGCTTATTGAAACAGTTTGCAGGGCCTCACTCTTAGAGTTTGGCATTTAGTAGAGGTTTGGAGTTGGGCTTGAGAATTTGCAGTTCTAAAAAGTTCCTAAGTGATACTTGATGTTGTTGGTCCAAATGACACAATTTGAGTACTACTTGCATAGATCACACTAGCAGACTTTATCATGACAAAATTATACTTGCACACCGGGATCCCTTCCTGGGGGAAGGGTGAACTACCACTCCCAGACCCTCAGAGCTCACGAGTCCTGTTTAGAATCATCAATACTGCCTGCACAATCTTTTATCAACTCATCTCTCTTGGTACTCAGGCTGGGGAAAAGTGAATTTGTGAAACCTGAGCATGGCTAATTCTCTAAAAAGTAGAAATTACTCATTAGTTAAAACTCACTAGTAACTAAGGAAATGCATATTAAAGGAACTGGATTGACAGATTTGAAAAACTGATGATACTTCTTATTACTAAGGTTGTAGGGAAATGGACACTCATGGTATATAGAAAAAATGAAAAAAATATGTGGAAAGTGTTTATAATGGGACAAAAAAAGCTAGAAAGAACCTATATATCCTTTAGCAAGTTAAATAAATTATCATGCATTCACACAATGGCATTAAAACCCCACTGGGTGGGGGTGCCTGGCTGGCTCAGTTGGAAGAGCATGTGACTCTTAATCTCAGGGTCATGAGCTCAAGCCTCATGTTGAGTGTAGAGGTTATTAAAAAAAATAAACATTAAAAAAATAACTTTTTAATTAAAAAAACACTAAAAATGAAGATAAAATTCTTATTTGATATCGTGGAAAGACAGTCACTACAAATTGCTGGGAGAAGGTAGGTTTGGAAATAGTTTTGTACGGTGATTGTATATTTGACAGGAAAACTACATACATACAAATACATGTATATGCAGGTTCATAAAACAGTCTGTGAATGGAGTTAGAATAAAATTTTATTGTGTCATCTCTACTTGATGATATCCCAGGTGATCTTTATCTTGTTCTCTAAAATTTTATTATCACTTATACCTGGATATAAACTTAAAATAGCTCTGCAATGAATATTATATTACAAAAAGCCCCAGGAGTTCCATCCTTGCTATCCTTTTCCCTAGCTTCCAAATCTAGATACCTACCTCTCTTAGCTATTTCTTTTGAGCATGTCATACATTTGACATGCTGATATTACTACTTCTGAATTTTCAGTTTTAGTAACTCTTTGCTGAGGTTAAAATAATTTTGTTTTTTGTAAGCTTAGTTTTCTAGGAAATTATCATGAATTCATTTCTCAAACTCTCACCCAAATAAAGGATCAGGAGGATGAATGAAGCTTTTGGCATAAAATAGCACGGTGGTCTATTTCATATTGTAAGAATCCTTCAGAAATTCAGCCAAACACTTCAGATTGTCACCTGGAACCCACCTGGTAAAAATCAATGCCATATTCCTAAGTGTTCCTCTCTCTGAAATCCTACATGACCATAAAGTGAAAAGTTGGGTAAGTAATAGCATACAGAAAGCCCATCAAAGGAATTGCTCATGCAGTTTGAACATTACTGCCCAACAGCTGATTTCTTAAATGATTTATAAGACATCCATAAAATGGAATACTAAAGTAATCATGAAATGCTAAGTTTTAGAAAACAGTTAAGAACAGAAAGTATTCAAAATATATGGAAAGAAAAAAATCAGTTTATAAAACAATATATAACATGATTATTTTAAACCATTAATGTGAAACAGACATCAGTAGATTTCCATATTTCAATTCTGACATTTTAAAATTAATTTTAAATAATAATTAAGTCTCTCATTTTAAATGCCATTTCTATCGTAGGAATTATAATTACTTGAAAGATTTCTCCAACAAGAAGGGGACTGCTGGGATTTTACCTTTCTCCGTACATCCATGATTATAAAATCCATGAGGGTACTGAATGTCTCTTTTAAACTAATAACTAGAGGTCTTGATTTATTTTAAATTTTCAATTAGGGTTATCCCATTATTCAGAAATAAAATCATACACAAAAATACATATGCTTGTAGAAATATTTTGGGAAAATATGCTATAAATATTAATAGCGATTATTTTTGGATATTGAGACCATGGATAATTTTAATTTCTTCTCTTTTAGGCCCCTTAGTTACTTAATATTTCACAAGCCTGCATTAACTCCATCAGAAATATTGTTTTAAAAAGAAATTTCCATTAAAAAGAATTTTTTAATGAGTTGGGAGAATGGGGTACCTTGTAGTCATTAAGAAAACTGTGATTAAATAGGGCTACGTAAGTGGTAACAACAAAGAAATCATTGTGACTGAGAAAATAATTCCTACCAATTCTTGAATATTGTATCTCATCAAAACCTGAGATCCTTCTGTGAAGGATCACAATGCTTTTCCAAAGTAATCACGAGACAGAAAAAGAAATGCTTATTTTGCAGCAGCTGCTCAATAACTTGAGCTTAACCGTCCTGGACTCCAATGAATAAACCAGTTATTAAATCCTTGCAATGTATCTTATAAATCGTGTTCAAGATACATATGTAACTTAACAATTTCTTAAAGATTTTTATTCATAATAAATACTTCTCAATATTACATTATATACATATATATTTTCCTAATGACTAACCAAATTACTAATAAACGTAATTTTTAGTATTGCATAACATTACATCACATGGATGGAATATGAGTTACTTAATCATTTTCATATTGCTGGATACTACTTTTATAAAAGATTATCCCAAAAGTCATTCCTAGTTATCCTAGACTTTTATTCTACACTAGTAAGAATCAATCTTGTTGGGTCTTATACAACTTTGATAATACCATGAAATGAACGATAGACTTTCTCCCCACCAAATTACCCACTGACAAATATATACAACAATCTTGTACATAATCTTAGATTTTTGTTGTCCTGAAAACCCATAGCAGAGTCCAAAGACTTCATGTTAAGAATTCCTCTTTTGGGGGGCACCTGGGTGGCTCAGTGGGTTAAGCATCTGATTTCAGCTCAGGTCGTGGTCTCAGGGTCCTGGGATAGAGCTCGCCCCATCCCTCCCACTCCCCCAGGGCTCCATGCTCAGTGGGGAGTCTTCTTCTCCCTCTGCCTCTCTTCCCACACCCTCCCCCAACTCATGCATGCGTGCTCTCTCTCTCTCTCTAATAAAGAAATTCAATGTTTGTTTTTTAATCCTCTTTTGGTTCATCTGAGTGTCTGATTCATTTTCCTGCTTGCAAGCATCCATCCTAATTAATCTCACATTTTCATTACTTTTAGCAATACAGAAAGCTGATAGAGAATGACTAAGAATCATCACTTAAAACCAATAGCTAATATTAGTTAAGCACTCTTCTAATGTGCCAGGTAGTCCTCTAAGAGCTTTACAGATTATTAATTCAGGTAATCTTCAAAACCACCCTGTGAGGTATATACTGGAGTGATTTTGAATTTACAGATGAAGAAACTGGGACCAGAAATATTGCTCAAACTCACTCAGATTTAAGTGGCAGGCAGGATTCAAATTCCTTTAATCTAGGTTCAAAACTGATGAAGAAACTGGGACCAGAAATATTGCTCAAACTCACTCAGATTTAAGTGGCAGGCAGGATTCAAATTTCTTTAATCTAGGTTCAAAACTGATGAAGAAACTGGGACCAGAAATATTGCTCAAACTCACTCAGATTTAAGTAGCAGGCAGGATTCAAATTCCTTTAATCTAGGTTCAAAATTCTTAAACACCGTATACACCTCAGTCTATCCAAAAACATACCCCAGGCGGAGTTAAGATGGCGGAGGAGTAGGGGACCCCTTTTTCAGCCGGTCCCCTGAGTCGAGCTGGATAGGTACCAGACCAGCCTAAATAACCACGGAATCAGCCTGAGACGCAGGATGATTCATCTGGATCTCTACAAATGAACATCTCCAGCGCTGAGTATTGAGGTACGAAGAGGGGAGCTGTAAACCGTGCACAGATATCGGAAGATAAACGGAAGGGGGAGGGAGCCGCCGCATTTGGGCGCCGGGAAGCGGTACCACCTGCACGGGGGAGCGGGCGGACTCACAGAGGGCACCCGCGAGAGAGCGGACTGAGACCGGTGAGCCGTGAACGCGCGCCACCAGGCATCTCCCGGAACACCGGAATCCCGGTGTGCTCACGGGATCCAGACTGAGACCAGGAGCTCCCGGAGCGAGCGCGGGGCGGCTGGCGGCTGGCGGGCCACCTGCACGGGGGAGCGGGTGGACTCGCGGTCCGCACCCGCGAAACAGCAGACTGAGACCCTGAACCGGGTGCGCGCGCCACCAGGCTTCTCACGAAACTCCGGAATCGAGGTGTGCTCACCGGGCATAGACTGAGACCGGGAGACCCGGGAGCGTGTGGGGCGGCCGGTGGCTGGTGGCATTAGAAACACAAAGGACAGAGACGCGCCGGCCCTGGAAGTGAGGGCAGGGATGCCGAGTTGGTGCGAACATCCCGGGACGCTGCAGGGTTGAGCAGCACCAACAGTAATAGAGTTAAAGTGGCCAGAACATCAGTGGAGAACGGGCCGCAATCCCTCTGTTCTGTGACAATGCAGCCTCTGCTGCTCTGACCCTCAGAAGAGGCATAGCCGGCCGCCAGGGAAAGCCGACAGAGAACAAAAGCCTGGAAATACCGGCTCAGAGAGTGCCCATCCCCATCCTCCCTCGCAGGGGACACGGAGACTCTAACCAAACAGGGTTGCCTGAGTATCAGCGCGGCAGGCCCCTCCCCCAGAATACAGAAGGCAGGCTGAAAAATCAAGAAGCCCACAACCCGAGGCGCCTGGGTGGCGCAGTCATTGAGCGCCTGTCTCCGGCTTAGGGCGTGATCCCAGCGTTCCGGAAAGGAGTCCCTCATCGGGCTCCTCCACTGGGAGCCTGCTTCTTCCTCTCTCACTCCCCTGCTTCTGTTCCGTTCTTGCTGACTGTCTGTCTCCCTCTCTCAGATAAGTAAATAAATAAAATCTTTAAAGAAGAAGCCCACATCTCTAAGATCCCTATAAAACAAGGGGCACGGCCTGGGACCCAGTCAATAATCTGGGCTCTGGACAACCCCGCAACCTCCCCTCATCAGAATGACAAGAAGGAGAAGCCCCCCCCAGCAAAGAAAAGACAGTGAGTCTGTGGCCTGTGCCAAGAGAAGTAACGGACATGGATGTAACCAAATTATCAGAAATGGAATTCAGAGTAACAATGGTCAAGATAATGAGTAGACTTGAAAAAAGTATTAAGGAAAATCTTACTGAGAATATAGAATCCTGAAGGGCGGAAATGAGAGCGAATTTGACAGAAATTAAAAATTCTATGAGCCAAATGCAGGCAAAACTAGAGGCTCTGACGGCCAGGGTCACCGAAGCAGAGGAAAGGGTTAGTCAATTGGAGGATAGGTTAATAGAGGAAAAAATAAAAATAGAAGATGGTCTTAAAAAAATCCACGCCCACGAATGTTGGCTACGGGAGATTACTGACTCAATGAAACGATCCAATGTTAGAATCATCGGCATCCCCGAGGGGGTGGAGAAAAACAGAGGTCTAGAAGAGATATTTGAACAAATTGTAGCTGAAAACTTCCCTAATCTAGCAAGGGAAACAAAAATTCGTGTCCAAGAGGCAGAGAGGACCCCTCCCAAGCTCAACCATGACAGACCTACACCACGTCACGTCATAGTGCATTTCGCAAATATTAGATCCAAGGATAGAGTATTGAAAGCGGCCAGGGCAAAGAAATTTCTCATGTACCAAGGCAAAGGCATCAGAATTACGTCAGACCTGTCTACACAGACCTGGGATGAGAGAAAGGGTTGGGGGAGCATTTTTAAAGCTCTTTCAGAGAAAAACATGGAGCCAAGGATCCTTTATCCAGCAAGCCTGTCACTCAGAATTGATGGAGAAATAAAGACATTTCAGAATCGACAGTCACTAACCAATTTCGTAACCATGAAACCAGCCCTACAGGAGGTATTACGGGGGGTTCTATAAAAGTAAAAAGGCCCCAACAGTGATACAAAACAGAAAGTCACAACCAATACAAACAAAGACTTTACAACAACATGGCAGAATTAAAAGCATATCTCTCAGTACTCAGTCTTAATATTAATGGTTTAAATTCTTGCTTAAAACGCCACAGGGTTGCAGATTGGATAAAAAGAAATGACCCATCCATTTGCTGTCTACAAGAGACTCATTTCAAACCCAAAGATGCATTCAGACTGAGAGTAAGGGGATGGAGTACCACGCAAATGGACCTCAAAAGAAAGCTGGGGTAGCAATTCTCATATCAGATAAACTAGATTTTAAACTACAGACTATAGTTAGAGACGCAGAAGGGCACTATATTATTCTTAAAGGAAGTATTCAACAAGTGGATATGACAATTATAAATATATATGCCCCCAACAGGGGAGCAGCAAGATACACAAGCCAACTCTTAACCAGAATAAAGAGACATACAAATAAAAATACATTAATAGTAGGAGACCTCAACACTCCACTCTCAGAAATAGACAGAACACCCTGGCAAAAACTAACCAAAGAATCAAAGGCTTTGAATGCCATACTCGACGAGTTGGACCTCTTAGATATATAGAGAACACTACACCCCAGAACCAAAGAATACTCATTCTATTCTAATGCCCATGGAACATTTTCAAGAATAGACCATGTTCTGGGACATAAAATAGGTCTCAGCCAATACCAAAAGATTGAAATTATCCCCTGCATATTCTCAGACCACAACGCTCTGAAATTGGAACTCAACCACAAGGAAAAATTTGGAAGAAACTCAAACACTTGGAGACTAAGAACCATCCTGCTCAGGAATGACTCGATAAACCAGGAAATCAAAAATCAAATTAAACAATTTATGGAGACCAATGAGAATGAAAATACAACAGTCCAAAACCTATGGGATACTGCAAAGGCGGTCCTAAGGGGGAAATACATAGCCATCCAAGCCTCACTCAAAAGAATAGAAAAATCTAAAATGCAGTTTTTATATTCTCACCTCAAGAAGCTGGAACAGCAACAGAGGGACAGGCCTAATCGACGCACGAGGAAGCAGTTGACCAAAATTAGAGCTGAAATCAATCAAGCAGAAACCAGAAGTACAGTAGAACAGATCAACAGGACTAGAAGCTGGTTCTTGGAGAGAATCAATAAAATTGACAGACCACTGGCAACACTTATCCAAAAGAAAAGAGAAAGGACCCAGATTATTAAAATTATGAATGAAAAAGGAGAGGTCACGACGAACACCATTGAAATTGGAAGGATTATTAGAAATTTTTATCAACAGCTATATGCCAATAAACTAAGCAATCTGGAAGAGATGGAATCCTTCCTGGAAACCTATAAACTACCAAGATTGAAACAGGAAGAAATTGATTTCTTAAACAGGCCAATGAATTATGGAGAAATTGAGTCAGTGATAAACAACCTTCCAAATAACAAAACTCCAGGCCCGGACGGTTTTCCTGGGGAATTCTACCAAACATTCAAAGAAGAAATAATACTATTCTCCTAAAGCTATTTCAAAAAATAGAAACAGAAGGAAAGCTACCAAACTCATTCAATGAGGCCAATATTACCTTGATCCCCAAACCAGGCAAAGACCCCCTCAAAAAGGAGAATTACAGTGAATATGGACGCCAAAATCCTCACAAGATACTTGCTAATAGAATCCAACAGTTCATTAAAAGGATTATCCATCACGATCAAGTGGGATACATACCTGGGATGCAAGCGTGGTTCAATATTCGCAAATCAATCAGCGTGACACATCATATTAACAAGAAAAGACTCAGGAACCATATGAGCCTCTCAATTGATGCAGAAAAAGCATTTGACAAAATACAGCATCCTTTCCTGATTAAAACCCTTCAGAGTGTAGGAATAGAAGGTACATTTCTCAATCTCATAAAAGCCATCTATGAAAAGCCTACTGCAAATATTATTCTCAATGGGGAAAAGCTGGAAGCCTTTCCCTTAACATCAGGAACACGACAAGGATGCCCACTCTCGCCACTATTATTCAACATAGTACTAGAAGTCCTTGCAACAGCAATCAGACAACAAAAAGGGATCAAAGGTATTCAAATCGGCAAAGAAGAAGTCAAAATGTCTCTCTTCGCAGACGACATGATACTCTATATGGAAAACCCAAAAGAAGCCACTCCCAAACTATTAGAAGTTATAGAGCAATTCAGTAACGTGGCGGGATACAAAATCAATGCTCAGAAATCAGTTGCATTTCTGTACACGAATAACGAGAACGAAGAAAGAGAAATTAGGGAATCCATCCCATTTACAATAGCACCAAAAACCATACGTTACCTTGGAATTAACTTAACCAGAGACGTAAAGGACCTTTATTCTAGAAACTATAAATCACTCTTAAAAGACATTGAGGAAGACATAAAAAGATGGAAAGATATTCCATGCTCATGGATCGGAAGAATTAACATAGTTAAAATGTCCATGCTACCCAGAGCAATCTACACTTTCAATGCTATCCCGATCAAAATACTGAGGACATTTTTCAAAGAACTGGAACAAATAGTCCTTAAATTGGTATGGAACCAGAAAAGGCCCCGAATCTCCAAGGAACTGTTGAAAAGGAAAAACAAAGCTGGGGGCATCACAATGCCGGATTTCGAGCTGTACTACAAAGCTGTGATCACAAAGACAGCATGGTACTGGCACAAAAACAGACACATAGACCAATAGAACAGAATAGAGAACCCAGAAATGGACCCTCAGCTCCTTGGGCAACTAATCTTTGATAAAGCAGGAAAAAACATCCGGTGGGAAAAAGACAGTCTCTTCAATAAATGGTGCTGGGAAAGTTGGACAGCTACATGCAAAAGAATGAAACTTGACCACTCTCTCACACCATACACAAAAATAAACTCCAAATGGATGAAAGACCTCGAGGTGAGACAGGAATCCATCAAAATTCTAGAGGAGAACATAGGCAGCAACCTCTACGACATCGGCCAAAGCAACCTTTTTCATGATACATCCCCAAAGGCAAGAGAAACAAAAGATAAAATGAATTTATGGGACTTCATCAAGATTAAAAGTTTCTGCACAGCCAAGGAAACAGTCAGAAAAACTAAGAGGCAGCCCACGGATTGGGAGAAGATATTTGCAAATGACACTACAGATAAAGGACTGGTATCCAAGATCTACAAAGAACTCTAACTCAATACACGAGAAACAAATAAACAAATCAAAAAATGGGCAGAAGATATGAACAGACACTTTTCCAATGAAGACATACAAATGGCTAACAGACACATGAAAAAATGTTCAAAATCATTAGCCATCAAGGAAATTCAAATCAAAACCACACTGAGATACCACCTTACGCCAGTTAGAATGGCAAAAATAGACAAGGCAAGAAACAACAATTGTTGGAGAGGATGTGGAGAAAGGGGATCCCTCCTACACTGTTGGTGGGAATGCAAGTTGGTACAGCCACTCTGGAAAACAGTGTGGAGGTCCCTTAAAAAGTTAAAAATTGACCTACCTATGATCCAGCCATTGCACTACTGGGTGTTTACCCCAAAGTTACAGACGTAGTGAAGAGAAGGGCCATATGCACCCTTATGTTCATAGCAGGAATGTCCACAATAGCTAAATTGTGGAAGGAGCCGAGATGCCCTTCAACAGACGACTGGATTAAGAAGTTGTGGTCCATATATACAATGGAATATTACTCAGCAATCAGAAAGAACGAGTTCTCAACATTTGCTACAACATGGACGGCACTGGAGGAGATAATGCTAAGTGAAATAAGTCAAGCAGAGAAAGACAACTATCATATGATTTCTCTCATCTATGGAACATAAGAACTAGAATGATCAGTAGGGGAAGAAAGGGTTAAAGAAAGGGGGGGTAATCAGAAGGGGGAATGAAACATGAGAGACTATGGACTATGAGAAACAAACTGAGGGCTACAGAGGGGAGGGTGGTGGGGGAATGGGATAGGCCGATGATGGGTAGTAAGGAGGGCACATATTGCATGGTGCACTGGGTGTTATACACAACTAATGAATCATCGAGCCTTACATCGAAAACCGGGGATGTACTGTATGGTGACTAACATAATATAATAAAAAATCATTATAAAAAAATAAAAATAAAAAATAAATAAATAAATAAATAAAATTAAATAAGAAAAAAAAAGAAATTAAAAATTCTATGAGCCAAATGCAGGCAAAACTAGAGGCTCTGACAGGCAGGGTCACAGAAGCAGAGGAACGTATTAGTGAATTGGAGGATGGGTTAATAGAGGAAAAAACGAAAATAGAACCTGGTGTTAAAAAAATCCACGCCCACGAATGTAGGTTATGGGAGATTACTGACTCAAAGAAACGTTTCAATGTCAGAATCATCGGCATCCCCGAGGGGGTGGAGAAAAACAGAAGTCTAGAAGAGATATTTGAACAAATTGTAGCTGAAAACTTCCCTAATCTAGCAAGGGAAACAAAAATTCGTGTCCAAGAGGCAGAGAGGACCCCTCCCCAAGCTCAACCACGACAAACCTACGCCACGTCACGTCATAGTGCATTTTGCAAATATTAGATCCAAGGATAGAGTATTGAAAGCGGCCAGGGCAAAGAAATTTCTCACGTACCAAGGCAACGGCATCAGAATTACGTCAGACCTGTCTACACAGACCTGGAATTTGAGAAAGGCTTGGGGGGGCATTTTTAAAGCTCTTTCAGAGAAAAACATGCAGCCAAGGATCCTTTATCCAGCAAGGCTGTCATTCAGAATTGATGGAGAAATAAAGACATTCCAGAATCGCCAGTCATTAACCAATTTCGTAACCACGAAACCAGCCCTACAGGAGATATTAAGGGGGGTTCTATAAAGGTAAAAAGGCCCCAAGACTGATACAGAACAGAAAGTCACAACCTATACAAACAAAAATTTTACTGGCAACATGGCATCATTAAAATTCTATCTCTCAGTTCTTAGTGTCAATGTAAATGGTTTAAACGCTCCCATATTCGCCACAGGGTGCAGATTGGATAAAAAGACATGACCCATCCATTTGCTGTCTACAAGAGACTCATTTCGAACCCAAAGATGCATTCAGACTGAGAGTAAGGGGATGGAGTACCATCTTTCACGCCAATGGACCTCAAAAGAAAGCTGGGGTAGCAATTCTCATATCAGATAGATTGGATTTTAAATTAGAGACTATAGTTAGAGATGCAGAAGGGCACTATATTATTCTTAAGGGAAGTATTCAACAAGTGGATATGACAATTATAAATATATATGCCCCCAACAGGGGAGCAGCAAGATACACAAGCCAACTCTTAACCACAATAAAGAGACATATAGATAAAAATACATTAATAGTAGGGGACCTCAACACTCCACTATCAGAAATAGACAGAACACCCTGGCAAAGACTAAGCAAAGAATCAAAGGCTTTGAATGCCATACTCGACGAGTTGGACCTCATAGATATATAGAGAACACTACACCCCAGAACCAAAGAATACTCATTCTATTCTAATGCCCACGGAACATTCTCAAGAATAGACCATGTTCTGGGACACAAAACAGGTCTCAACCGATACCAAAAGATTGAAATTATCCCCTGCATATTCTCAGACCACAACGCTCTGAAATTGGAACTCAACCACAAGGAAAAATTTGGAAGAAACTCAAACACTTGGAGACTAAGAACCTTCCTGCTCAGGAATGACTCGATAAACCAGGAAATCAAAAATCAAATTAAACAATTTATGGAGACCAACGAGAATGAAAACACAACGGTCCAAAACCTATGGGATACTGCAAAGGCAGTCCTAAGGGGGAAATACATAGCCATCCAAGCCTCACTCAAAAGAATAGAAAAATCTAAAATGCAGTTTTTATATTCTCACCTCAAGAAGCTGGAACAGCAACAGAGGGACAGGCCTAATCCACTCACAAGGAAACAGTTGACCAAGATGAGAGCAGAAATCAATGAATTAGAAATCAGAAGCACAGTAGAGCAAATCAACAGGACTAGAAGCTGGTTCTTTGAGAGAATCAATAAAATTGACAGACCACTGGCAAGACTTATCCAAGAGAAAAGAGAAAGGACCCAAATTATTAAAATAATGAATGAAAAAGGAGAGGTCATGACCAACACCAATGAAATTGGAAGGAATTTTAGAAACTATTATCAACAGCTATATGCCAAAAAACTAAGCAATCTGGAAGAGATGGAGGCCTTCCTGGAAACCTATAAACTACCAAGATTGAAACAGGAAGAAATTGATTTCTTAAACAGGCCAATGAATTATGAAGAGGTTGAGTCAGTGATAAACAACCTTCCAAATAACAAAACACCAGGCCCAGACGGTTTTCCTGGGGAATTCTACCAAACATTCAAAGAAGAAATAATACTATTCTCCTAAAGCTATTTCAAAAAATAGAAACAGAAGGAAAGCTAACAACTCATTCTATGAGGCCAATATTACCTTGATCCCCAAACCAGGCAAAGACCCCCTCAAAAAGGAGAATTACAGACCGATTTCCCTAATGAATATGGACGCCAAAATCCTCAACAAGATACTTGCTAATAGAATCCAACAGTACATTAAAAGGATTATCCATCATGACCAAGTGGGATTCATACCTGGGATGCAAGCGTGGTTCAACATTCGTAAATCGATCAGCGTGATACATCATATCAACAAGAAAAGACTCAGGAACCATATGATCCTCTCAATGGATGCAGAAAAAGCATTTAACAAAATACAGCACCCTTTCCTGATTAAAACCCTTCAGAGTGTAGGAATAGAAGGTACATTTCTCAATCTCATAAAAGCCATCTATGAAAAGCCTACTGCAAATATTATTCTCAATGGGGAAAAGCTGGAAGCCTTTCCCTTAAGATCAGGAACTCGACAAGGATGCCCACTCTCGCCACTATTATTCAACATAGTACTAGAAGTCCTTGCAACAGCAATCAGACAACAAAAAGGGATAAAAGGTATTCAAATCGGCAGAGAAGAAGTTAAACTGTCTCTCTTCGCAGATGACATGATACTGTATATGGAAAACCCAAAAGAAGCCACTCCCAAGCTATTAGAAGTTATAGAGCAATTCAGTAATGTGGCGGGATACAAAATCAATACTCAGAAATCAGTTGCATTTCTAGACACGAATAACGAGACTGAAGAAAGAGAAATTAGGGAATCCATCCCATTTACAATAGCACCAAAAACCATACGTTACCTTGGAATTAACTTAACCAGAGACGTAAAGGACCTATATTCTAGAAACTATAAATCACTCTTGAAAGACATTGAGGAAGACATAAAAAGATGGAAAGATATTCCATGCTCATGGATCGGAAGAATTAACATAGTTAAAATGTCCATGCTACCCAGAGCAATCTACACTTTCAATGCTATCCCGATCAAAATACCGAGGACATTTTTCAAAGAACAGGAACAAATAGTCCTTAAATTGGTATGGAACCAGAAAAGGCCCCGAATCTCCAAGGAACTGTTGAAAAGGAAAAACAAAGCTGGGGGCATCACAATGCCGGATTTCGAGCTGTACTACAAAGCTGTGATCACAAAGACAGCATGGTACTGGCACAAAAACAGACACATAGACCAATGGAACAGAATAGAGAGCCCAGAAATGGACCCTCAGCTCCTTGGGCAACTAATCTTTGATAAAGCAGGAAAAAACATCCAGTGGAAAAAAGACAGTCTCTTCAATAAATGGTGCTGGGAAAATTGGACAGCTACATGCAAAAGAATGAAACTTGACCACTATCTCACACCATACACAAAAATAAACTCCAAATGGATGAAAGACCTCGATGTGAGACAGGAATCCATCAAAATTCTAGAGGAGAACATAGGCAGCAACCTCTATAACATCGGCCAAAGCAACATTTTTCATGACACATCCCCAAAGGCAAGAGAAACAAAAGATAAAATGAACTTGTGGGGCTTCATCAAAATAAAAAGCTTCTGCACAGCCAAGGAAACAGTCAAAAAAAGTAAGAGGCTGCCTACGGAATGGGAGAAGATATTTGCAAATGACACTACAGATAAAGGACTGGTATCCAAGATCTACAAAGAACTTCTCAAACTCAATACACGAGAAACAAATAAACAAATCAAAAAATGGGCAGAAGATATGAACACACACCTTTCCAATGAAGACATACAAATGGCTAACAGACACATGAAAAAATGTTCAAAATCATTAGCCATCAGGGAAATTCAAATCAAAACCACATTGAGATACCACCTTACGCCAGTTAGAATGGCAAAAATAGACAAGGCAAGAAACAATTGTTGGAGAGGATGTGGAGAAAGGGGATCCCTCCTACACTGTTGGTGGGAATGCAAGTTGGTACAGCCACTCTGGAAAACAGTGTGGAGGTCCCTTAAAAGTTAAAAATTGCGCTACCCTATGATCCAGCCATTGCGCTACTGGGTGTTTACCCCAAAGATACAGATGTAGTGAAGAGAAGGGCCATATGCACCCCAATGTTCATAGCAGCAATGTCCACAATAGCTAAATCGTGGAAGGAGCCGAGATGCCCTTCAACAGATGACTGGATTAAGAAGATGTGGTCCATATATACAATGGAATATTACTCAGCTATCAGAAAGAACGAATTCTCAACATTTGCTGCAACATGGACGGCACTGGAGGAGATAATGCTAAGTGAAATACGTCTAGCAGAGAAAGACAATTATCATATGATTTCTCTCATCTATGGAACATAAGTACTAGGAAGATCGGTAGGGGAAGAAAGGGATAAAGAAAGGGGAGGTAATCAGAAGGGGGGAATGAAACATGAGAGACTAATGGACTATGAGAAACAAACTGAGGGCTTCAGAGGGGAGGGGGGTAGGGGAATGGGATAGACTGGTGATGGGTAGTAAGGAGGGCACGTATTGCATGGTGCACTGGGTGTTATACGCAACTAATGAATCGAGCTTTACATCGGAAACTGGGGATGTACTGTATGGTGACTAACATAATATAATAAAAAATTCATTAATTAAAAAATAAATAAATAAATAAAATCTTTAAAAAAAAATAAAAATAAATAAAACCACACACAAAAAAAACAAAAACAAAAAACAAAAACATACCCCAAACAAACTAATAGGGGCGCCTTGGTGGCACAGCGGTTAAGCGTCTGCCTTCGGCTCAGGGCGTGATCCCGGCGTTCTGGGATCGAGCCCCACGTCAGGCTCCTCTACTGGGAGCCTGCTTCTTCCTCTCCTACTCCCCCTGCTTGTGTTCCCTCTCTCGCTGGCTGTCTCTATCTCTATGGAATAAATATATAAAATCTTAAAAAAAAAACAAACATACCCCAAACAAACTAATGGTACAAGTTTCAGTCATAAGATGAGTAAGTTCTTAAGACCTAATGTACAGCACGGTTACTTTATTATATACTTGAAATTTGCTAAGAGAGTAGATCTTAAGTTTTCTCACCACACACAAAAGTAACTATGAGGTGATGGATGTTAATTAGTCTGACTGTGGTAATCATTCCATTCCACCATGTATACATATACCCAAACATAATGTTGTACACCTTAAGTACATATCATTTTGTATTTGTCAAAAATAAAGCAAAACAAACTCACGCTACCAAACCTCTAACCACATCTGGCTGGTACCAAAAATTTCCAATCATGGAGTCCCCTGGGAAAAAACCCTCATCCCTATTCTGGAATCATTGAAGGTATCTAAACAACCCTAAACTACTCCTTAACAAACCACAGTCGAAAACAAAGCATGAACATTGACTTCCAAAAGGGGTATTTCCATAATCAGAATCGTTAAGAAAAGTGCTCACAAAGCACTTGAATATACAGCATACGGTTAACTAACAGTAGAACTGCATTAAATGGACACCAGAGAGTGTTACCTATTAATTAGGTCCTCTGCCGTTAACTACGTAGGGAAATCTTAAGGCCCAAATCAATGAATAGACCATTCTTAAGCATCACACTGCAAGGGAAGAAAATCAAGAAGCCCAGTGTTCTGAAAATCAAATGCATTTCACGGAAACAAAGAAGCAGCACAAACTCACGCAGAATCTGGCTTTCCGAGGCGCGGCAGCGATTCTTTTCACTTCAAAGGCCTTCTCTGGAGACTGGCCGGGTGGGGGGGGGAAACAAACATTGTTCATTACACCCCAGACTTTTCTTGATCGGTTAGAAACCACCCTCCATGCCCCGTGACCCTCTCTAACCATCACAGGCAAGCACAAACGGAAACGAGAGGCAAACGAGAAAAGGTTTGCGGTCACCCGTGTCCAGGTTCGCAGCTCTGGGTACACTGTAGTTCGGACATCGCTACTGCTCACCCCGTGGGACGGCCCACGGCGACTTCTTCCGTCGAGCGGGTCCTCCAGCCCTCAGAGGCCAGCCCTGAATCTCCAGCGTTCTGCAGGGGACCTTTATTCTGGGGCTCCACCTCCGACTGCCCCCTACGGCCAGGCCTAGGTGGTTGAGGAGAAGACCGAGGAGCGTGGGACCGCAGGGTCTCACATTGCAGAACAGGCCGCGCCCACAAACCCGGCCCGGCGCCTTTATTGCCCCACGAGTTTAAACCCACCTCGTCCGGGTCTCCTCACTCGGGAGGAATCGCCCCGTAGGCCGAAGCCCCAGGACCGACTCCCGGTCCGGTCCACAGAATCTGGCCCTTCCCGTACTCGTTTCCTTCAGAAAAGCAGCGGCCACAACAGAGCCTGGCTCCACGCATTACGGCCGCGACGGGCTCTGAGGACCACCCAGCCCTCAAGTCTGCGGGCTTCCAGAGCGCCTATCGCGGCTCAGTGCGCAAGCGCGCAGGGGGCGGGGGCAAGTGCCTCGGTTCCTCAGGAAGGGCTGGCTGGGGAGAATGGGGCCCGATCCTCAGCTGGCCGACCGAGTGGAGAAGCAGAGTTCCGGTAGGGCCGGGGCTTTTCAACCCTGTGAGAGACCGGTGCTACCGAGGATAAACCGAGCCTGCTCCCCTGTTGGAACTGTAGTCCAAAATCACAAAAGCTGTAGTCTGGCTTTTTTCTTTTGGCTCTTGGCTCCGCCCCCCACTGAGCCGCGAACACCGCCCTCAAGTGCCAAGCCTTGAGGCTCCGGGGAGTTGCCGTTTCTGTCCAGAGTACGCAGGCGCGGGAGTGGGTAGGGGGGCGAACCCTGGGCTCTCCTGAGGTGGGGGAAGCTCTCGGAGCTACAACCGCTGGGGGCTGCGGGTAGCGCGAAGGGTAAGGGGCGTCCTAAAAGAGGTTGGAGCCCGCGCTCGGCTTGGGGACTGTCCAAATCTTTATTTAGGCTTGAAGCGATGATCCTGACTGATACCAGTGCCCTGCTCATGGTTCACGTGGCGTTTCCTGAGGTACTGGCGTGGTGCCTCGAGAGCCTGAGTGTGTGATCTAAGACCGGGTTGTGTTTTTTCCTGCTTGGAGCTGTTTCCCCTCATTCTTTGGACGCAGGACTGGGAAGGCACCACAGAGAACACTGTGCGTGATTATGCCTTACTATGATGCTAGGTTTAGGGATCTCTGAAGTCTCACTGTGGTTTGTGGCATTAAAAAATGAAAGTCAAGGGAGTAAATTGGAAGATCTCATTGGCCTTATTTAACTATTCATGAGTTGGGCAGCATCCCTAGTAATAAATAGACATTCCCAGGAGTTTTACAGAATGGAAGGTTTTAGAGGCAGGTCGGTGGGGCAAGGAAATTATTAGCAAAAGAAAGGGTTGTTATAGGCCCGGTCATCTTTTTGAGGGAAGGGAATAGGCAGGAGTCTTATTTCGCAGATTACCTTTCCAGTGCTGCTCAGGAAATTTCAGATGGACTGTTCAAAGGTCACATTTCTGGGAGTGGTTGAAACTGCAATTGCTAATTAATTAGAATTGTTAATATTGGTTTGCTCTCTGGGGTAAGTGACTCCATTTGGGGCCTGTTTCTTTTATAACTGTGAAGTGCCTCAGACTGTGTGTATCGTTGAAGGTGGTGAAAGAAACCAGACTATGTCACCCCAATATATACCTTTTTGACATAAAAATTATTTTGAACTGGAGGCAATTTATAAGCATGAAAGTTAGGAAAAGTTCTCTCTGCCCTCCCCCATTTCTGCCTAAAGGCAGGGTGTACATTCTTCTTTATTGGACATAACTCTAGACTCTTAGCCCATAGATGGCACCAAAGGAATCTGCAAATAAACCTTACTCCATTAGTTTACTTTCACAGATTGCCACACTTGGGAGCCTAAAACTGCTTTAATTTATCCGTTCTCTACAAACTTATTATTTGTTGAATGCTAAGCCACCACTTTTGAGTTACTCTTGTTTTCTCCCATATGACATGTGCACACATGTTAATAAATTGTCTCCTGTTAATCTGTCTTTTGTTACAGAGCCCCAGCTGAAAACCCAAAATGGGTCAAGGTAAAAAATTTTTCTCTCCTATAGCCCTGTTATGTGTTATTTCTGGCATGGTTTTGATAGGCCTGCACTTCTGCTTCTTAATTTCCATGGGTATTAGGTTTGTGGTGTGTAGGGGAGCAGAATTTGCCACCCAAAATGTGTCTCTTTAGCATAAGGATTATTTCAGGCTGATTATTTTTAAGAAACTGCAAACACAGGAGAAGCTCTGAAACTGAGTAGAAGTTATTTTTTGCAAGAAACATTTACATTTAGGATGCCGGGTGGCTCAGTTGTTAAGCATCTGCCTTCGGCTCAGGACATGATCCCGGGATTGAGTCCCACATTGGGCTCCCTGCTCAGCAGAGAGTCTGCTTCTCCCTCTGACCCTCACCCTACTTGTGCTCTCTCTCTCTCTCAAATAAATAAATAAAATCTTAAAAAAAATTTTTACATTTATAAGGGAAATCTCCATTTGTAAGGGTGTTTCCCTCACTGTACCAAGAAGAGGGAACCTAAATTTCTAGAATGTTTTCAGTGGAGAAGGCATGGACTTAAATCTACATAACAACCTTATCCTTGTTTATTACGCTTTTCCCGGTAACCTTCCATAACTGACTCTCCACCCCAGCATCTTCTTTTGTGTTTAGCTGAAGATGGTAATTAAGGTGATGGCGTTGGCCATTTGGGGGTTTTCCTAGGTCCCTCCCTTGTATACAGGAAGTATACATGTTATTAAACTTTTATATATCTCCTGTTAATCTGTCTCATGTCAATTTAATTCTTAGACCAACCAGAAGAATCTTGTAGGGCAAAGGAAAACTTTTCCTCCCCAGTATGGATCACTATGTTACTTGGTGTTGGGATTTTGATGGTCAGAATCTTGGCCATTAAATGTGCCCTCAAGAATGTGGTGCTATGGCATTTAAGTGAGTAAAATAATTGTAGGTAAGAAAATATTGGAAAGGAAGAGGTAAGATTTTCATTATTTCTGAGTGATAAGATTGTAGGACTATATAATCGAGAAGTTGAAAATAATAAGACTTCATAAAACAAAAGAAGGGCACTTCATTTTCTCTTATAGCTGCACTTGCAATATTCATCTGTAGATTGGGTTTTGTTTGTTTGTTTGTTTTGTTTTTTTGGGTTTTTTTATCTGTACCTAGATGAAATCTTGGATGAATTCAATGATGTTTTCAATTAGTCTTGGATAATACAAGTTTCTTTGAACACTTTTAGCTAAAAGATCAGTTTCATTTTTTTTTAAAGATTTTATTTATTTATTCGACAGAGATAGAGACAGCCAGCGAGAGAGGGAACACAAGCAGGGGGAGTGGGAGAGGAAGAGGCAGGCTCATAGTGGAGGAGCCTGATGTGGGGCTCGATCCCATAACGCTGGGATCACGCCCCTAAGCCGCTGTGCCACCCAGGCGCCCCAAAAGATCAGTTTCATTTTAGTAGTTAAAAATGTCTTTAGTAATAAAAATGTTCAGCGTAATAATATTTCATTTAGAACAAAAAAAACCCTTCCATCTTTTTCTTTCTCCTTGACCACATCCAGATATGGTTATATCTCGATTACTCATTAAGTCAATATGTGGTCTTTATATAATAATGTATATTATTTTTTATTCAAAACCAAATAGATTTTCTAGATATTTTTCATTAAAGATTTAATTAGTTTTCTTTGTATCTGTTCTTAATTTTTAGAGATTTTCCACAGATAAATGTTCCATATTTATGTTAAATGACCACAGATGATTTTTTTTCAGATATCCATTAGAATCTCTCAGCCTACCATTCTGGGGCTTCAGTTGGACTCTACAGTTGTCCTGAAACTTACTTTCATTGTTTTGAATTGGATTACTGTTTCCTGGAATTAAGTTAACTTTTCATTTTCATTAAAGTTCTTTTTCCAACAGCTTCCTTTAGATATATGTGTTACATTTCTTGGTTCTTTAATGTTTGGAAATGTCTTAATTCCACTCTCACACTTTGCCACTATTCAAAACTTAGAAACATCACTTTAAAGTTTTCTGGTAGCTTATGTTGTCAAATCTAATACCAATTGTTTTCTGTTACTCTATGCATAATCTTATGTCTCCCATTTCAAATACTTAATGCTATTTACATCCCCAGTGTACTGAAATTTCATGACTTATGGCATGGATCTTTAAACATTTTTTATGCTAGATATAGGTGAGATTTTTTAGTCTGTAGGCTCCAGATCTGAGAATTTTTCTTATATTTTTGGTTTTTTGCAGTCTTCTCTATTTCAGGATTTTTTCCCTGGAATTTGTATTTGCTGGAAGGATTGTTCCTGAGTTGTGCCTAATTTTTCCTTCTTCATAGCTTTCTGTTCTTATTTATGGATGCAATATAATTTTCAGTCTCTCAGGGTAATTATAGTTGTTCAAAGTTTTCTTGTCCATTTTTGTCTTTTATGTCCAAATCAAATTTCTTTTCAAAAAAACTTGAATTGTTTTTCTTCCTTTGTACATGGGATACTTTTCTGAAATGTGTGGTAATCCTTGCCTCCAGTCAAGAGGTAAAATTTCTCAACTGGCAGACATTAGAGCCAGCCTTTTCATCAGAAGACTGCCAGAGAGCACTCTTTGGTTTACAGCAGAAAACAGCAGAAAATAGGTCTAGTCTCCTGAGTTACTGGTGTTTGGGGCTAGGATAGGTAAGGTCCTCAGAGGCCCACAGTTCTGGTTTTTCACTCAGACTGCCTATGCCTCAATCCTGTCTTCATTTGTGCAGATGCACATCCTTCCTGGGTCATTTTATCCAGAGATCAAACCCCCGTGCAGTGTATTTGATTACGTAAGAGAGGAAAAGTAAAGGGGGAGAACAACCAGTTTGTGCAAAAATTTTCAACCAGTCTATTTCCAGGTTCAAATCGCTCCAGGCTTATCATCTTTAGAGAACTCAGCAACCAACAGGATCTAATTGACATGTATAGAACATTTGACCCAACAGCAGCAGGAAACATATTCTTTTCAAATGTTCACGGACCATATAATGAGATATACCAAAAGCATGGCCATAAAATAAACCTCAAAATATTTAAAAGAATTGAAATCACGTGGAGGATAGTCTCTGACCACAGTGGAATCAAATTAGAAATCAATAACAGAAAACAGGAAAGTCTTCTAACACTTAGAAACTAAACAACAAACTAAACACTCTTCTAAATAAACTATGGGTCAAAGAGGAAACCTTAAGGGGAATTAGAAAATTACATTAAGTTGAATGAAAATATAAAATATCAAAATTCATGGGACACAGCTAAAACAGCGGTATGGGGAAATTTTTGGCACTAAAGGAATACATTAGAAAAGAAGAAGAATCCCAAATCAATAATCTAATAAGCTCCCACCTCAACAACCTAGGAAAAAAAGAGCAATATACACACAAAGCAAGCAGAACGAAGAAAATTTAAAAATGAACTTTGACCTAATTCTCACACCTTATATGAAGATCAATTCAAAACGGATCACAGACTTAAACATTAAAACTATAAAGCTTGTAGGAAGAAACATAGGAGAAAATCTTTAGGATTGAGGGCTAGGTAGAGTTCTTAGACATGATATCAAAAGCATAATCCATATAAGGAAAAACTGAAAAATGGACTTCATTAAAAGTAAAGTCTTTGGTCTGTGAAAATCCACATTAAGAGGATAAACAGACAAGGTATAGTCTAGGAGAAAATATTTGTAAACCACATATCCAACAGAGGACTAAGATGTAGAATGAATATGTTAATTAGCTTGATTGTGGTTACATTTCACAATATGCATATATCGAACCATCAAATTGTGTTCCTTAAATATATACAATTTTAATATTCAGTTATACCTCAATGAAAATTGGGGGACGATAGAATGAAAAGGTCTAACATAACTCTTATTGGAGTGCCAAAGGTGGGGGGAAGAAAAGATAATATCTAAACAGATAATGGGTGCAAAGTTTCCATAATGAAGAAAACTGAACCCACAAATCCAGGAGGTATATCTCAGGTGGGTTGAATCAAACCAAAAAGGTCCATCCTTAAACATACTATAAAACAAACAAAAACCAGCAACACAACTGGAGAATACAAAAGATTAAATTAAAAGCACCTATACTAAGGGTCCCTGGGTGATTTGATTTCAGCTCAGACCATGGTGTCAGGGTCCTGGGATTGAGCCTCACATTGGGCTCTGTGCTCAGCAGGGAGTCTGCTTGAGGATTCTCTCTCTTTCCCTCTGGCCTTCCCCCTACTCACACACACACACACACTCTCGCTCTCAAATAAATAAATGAATCTTAAAAAAAAAAAAAAAAACACCTGGGTGACTCAGTCAGTTAAATGACTGACTCTTGATTTGGCTCAGGTCATGATCTCAAGGTTGTGGGACTGAGCCTTGCCTCAGGCTCCCCACTCAGTGTGGAGTTTGCTTGAGATTCTTTCCCTCCCTCTCTGCACCCTCCCCCACTTGCGGTGCACTCCCTCTCTCTCTCAAATAAATAAATAAATAAAATCTTTAAAGTGTACAGTTCAAAATAAATTAAAAAATAAAGTGTACAGTTCAGTGATTTTTTAGTATATTCACAGAGTTGTATAACAATTACCACAATTTTAAAACATTTTAATCATCTCCCCAAAAGGAACCCTAAACTCATTAGTACTCCCCATCTCCCCCCAAATCCTTCTTCCCTAGGTAACCACTGTTTTACTTTCTGTCTCTATGGACTTACCAATTTGGCAATTCCATATAAACTGAATTATGTAATAAGTGGTCTTTTGTGACTGTCTTTTCCACTTAACATAATTTTTCATCTATGTTTTACCATGTATCAGTACTTCATTCCTTTTTATTGCCAAGTAATAGTCCATTGTATGGATATACAAAATTTTATCCATTCATCTAGTAATGAGCATTTGAGCTGTTTCTACTTTTGGCTATTACAAATAATGCTGCTGTGAACATTCATGTACAAGTTTTTGTATGGACCTATGTTTTTATTTCTTTTGAGTATCTACTTAGAGTTGAATCACTGGGTTATATGGTAACTCTATGTTTGACCTTTTGAGGAACTGGCAAACTGTTTTCCAGAGCAGCTGTACCTTTCCACCAGTAATGTATGAGGGTTCCAGTTTTTCCACATCCTCACCAATGCTTGCATTTTTCATTATAGCATTCCTATTGTATGTCAAGGTTATCTCATTGAGGTTTGGTTGTATCTCCCTGATGGCTAATGATGTTCATGTACTGGTTGGCCAGTTTTATATCTTTTGAGGAAATAACTAATCAGCTCCTTTGTGTGTTTTTTTATTATTGGATTATTTGTCTTTTTAATTGAATTGTAACAGTTCTTTATGTATTCTAGATAAAAATTTCTTATCAGATAGATGATTTGCAAAATTTCTTTCCCATTTGATGGGTTGCCTTTCTACTTTCTTCATGATGTCCTTCAAGCAGAAAGGGTTTTAATTTTGATTATGTTCAATAATGCATAATGGAGTTACCTTAGTCTTTGGGGGCTGCTATAACAAAATATCATAAACTGAGTGGCTTATAAACAACAGAATTTTACTACGCACAGTATTGGAAGCTGGAAGCCCAAGATCAGGGTGCCAATATGGTCAGGTTCTGATGAAGGTCCTCTTCCAGGTTCATGCTGTGAACTTCTTGCTGTGTCTTCACATGGAGGAGGGGTTCCCAGGCTAAGACTGGAATGGTAAATTCAAACCAAAAAGAGCAGGGATTCGATAAGCTCTACAAAAGTCTTATGGAGAAAAGAACAAACTAAACCAAAAGTTAGCAGACGGATATAAGAAAGATTAGAGTGGGGCGACTTGGTGGCCCAGTCATTAAGTGTCTGCCTTCGACTCACGTCATGATCCCAGAGTCCTGGGATCAAGTTCCACATCAGGCTCCCTGCTCAGCAGGGGGCCTGCTTCTCCCTCTCCCTCTGCCTGCTGCTCCCCCTACTTGTGCTCTCTCTGTCAAATAAATAAATAACATCTTAAAAAAAAAAAGAAAGATTAGAGTGGAAATAAATGAAATAGAGACTAGAAAAACAATAGAAAATTTCAACAAACTAACAGCTGATTCAAAAAACAAAAACAAGGGGCGCCTGGGTGGCACAGTGGTTAAGCGTCTGCCTTCGGCTCAGGGCGTGATCCCGGCGTTACGGGATCGAGCCCCACATCAGGCTCCTCTGCTATGAGCCTGCTTCTTCCTCTCCCACTCCCCCTGCTTGTGTTCCCTCTCTTGCTGTCTCTATCTCTGTCAAATAAATAAATAACATCTTAAAAAAAAAAAACAAAAAAAAACAAAAAAAACCTTTTTTGACAAACCTTTAGCCAGACTAAAAAAGAAGACTGAAAATTATAAAAGAAAGAGGAGATATTACAGCTGATGCCACAGAAATATAAAGGATCATAACAGACTACTGTGAACAATTATATGCCAATAAATGGAAACAATTAAATGCCAATAACCTAAAATAATGGACAAAGCTCCAGAAACATATAACCTACTAAGACTGAACCATGAAGAAATAGAATATCTGAACAGTCCAATAATAAGTGATTGAATCAGTGATCAAAACCCTTCTAACAAAGAAAAGCCCAGGACAAGATGGCTTCACAAGTGAGTTCTACCAAACACTGAAAGGAGAATTAATGCCATTCTCAAACTCTTCCAAAAAACTGAAAAGGAAGTAAAACTTCCAAACTCATTCTATGAGGCCAGCATTACTCTAATACCAAACCCTGACAAAGACAGAAGAAAACAACAAACCAATATCCCTGATGAACACAGATATAAAAATCTTCAGCAGGGGGCGCCTGGGTGGCACAGTGGTTAAGCGTCTGCCTTCGGCTCAGGGCGTGATCCCGGCGTGATGGGGTCGAGCCCCACATCAGGCTCCTCCACTAGGAGCCTGCTTCTTTCTCTCCCACTCCCCCTGCTTGTGTTCCCTCTCTCGCTGGCTGTCTCTATGTCTGTCGAATAAATAAAATCTTTAAAAAAAAAATCTTCAGCAAAATATTTGCAAATCAAATTCAACAGCACATAAAAAAGATCATACATCATGACCAATTGGCATTTATCCCTAGGATTCAAGGATGGTTCAACATACACAAATCAATAAACATGACACACCCCATTAACAGGATGAAGGATAAAAATCATGATCATCTCAATAGATTTTTTTAAAAAGCATTTGGCAAAAATTCAACACACTTTCATGATAAAAACTCTCAACATATTAGGTGTAGAAGGCATATACCTCAACATAATAAAGGCCACATATGACAAGTCCACACCTAATATACTCAATGATGAAAAGCTAAAAGGTTTTCCTCTAAGATGAGGAACAAGCCAAGGATGCCCACTCTTGCTACTTCTATTTAACATAGTAATGGGAGTCCTAGCCAGAGCAATTAGGCATAAAATGAAATAAAAGGCATCCAAATCTGAAAGGAAGAGATAAAATTATTTTTCTTTGCAGACAACACAATATTATATACTGAAAACCCTACAGACACCACCAAAAAACTGTTAGAAATAATGAACAAATTCAGTAAAATTGTAGGATACAAATCAACATACAAAATTAATCATGTTTCTATCATAATGAACTACTGGAAAAAGAAATTAAGAAAACAATCACATTTACAATATCATTAAAAAAGAATGAAATATTTAGGAACAAATTTAACCAAGAAGGTGAAAGATCTGTTCACTGAAAACTATAAGACATTGATAATAAGGCTGAAAACACAAATGAATGGAAAGATACAGTGCCTTCTTATAAGCATTCAGCATTCGGGGAATTAAGCAGAGGTTAGATTGTCAGGGACCTTAAATGCCAAGCACAGGAACTTGAACTTTATTCTGTAGGTAATGAGGAGCCACTGGAGGAATTTAAGCAGGGGACAGGGAATGACAGAATGTTCTTATTTATGCTTCAGAAAGATCACAGTAGTCTGAATAGATAGAAGTGGGAAGGAGAAGCAGGACCATTGGGAAGGAGTCAAGATCATGATTAGCCTGGGCATAGCTACGCCTGAGGACTTCTAGGCCTTTGTCAGTTTCTTTTAATGAGCATGATGGTGTCACAGTCCTTGATCTGCAGGTCTCTGAGTCTGCAACAGTTCCACCGATTCTGAACCTGGAACTTTAATGTTTGACCATTCAAGGCCCTCTAGCTGCATCAGTCTTCTCTTACAGTTGGAGGCATCAGTTTCGACAATGTAACAATTGGTCTTGTCCTTGATTCCTTTAGAGAAGTGAGGTTCCCAGCACTTGGATGCCACCTTAGAGAAGATCCAGTAATTCACCAGGGTCTACTGGCTGCTGACCATTCACTGTACCACCTGCCCCCTGGAAGGAGAGACACTGCTGTCCACTGAGGCCTCATGTCCCTTGATCTCCATTTTCATCTTCCAGATGGGACTATAGGCATTCACTGATAATCTAGACTTCTTCCCTAATCTGTCTTAGCCTCACCTGGATGTTCCTTGCTCACTGGAACAGAAGGAGGGGCTGTTAAGGGTATATGGCTGGCCATCCATGGCTGCCTATTGTCTCCAAAGCCTTCCCCTTCTGGCCATTGACCAATTAATTTATCAGCTTACTAAGACACTTTTAAAAGTAAAAGGAGATGCCATTGCCAATTATGTGAGACAACAGGCATGATCCAAACTGCCCTAGGCAAAGCAGGACATTGGTCATCCTGGGCTTGCAGGACCATTGGGTCATCCTGTCTTCTAATTCACCCCAACCACAATAACATCTTGAAACTGTTCTCCAAATAGCCACCGTGTCTATATTTGTGTACATCTGTTTCTGGGCTCTCAATTATGTTCCACTGACCTATGTGTCTATATTTTCAACAATACCTAGTTGTCTTGATAACTTTATGACTTTGTAATATGAAGTTTTGTAGCTTTATAGTTAAGTCTCAAAATCAGGAAGTGTGAGTCCTCCAACTTTGTTCTTCAGTATTGTGGTGGATATTCTAGGTCTTTTGCCTTTTCACATAAACTTTAGAACCAATGTGTAAATATCTACAAATAGTTTGCTGAGAATTTGGGAATGCACTGAATCTACAGATCAAGTTGTGAAGAATTAACATTGTAACAATCGTGTGACTTCCGATCATTGATATAGAATATCTCTCCACTTATTTAGATCGTCTTTGATGTCTTTCATCAGAGGGTTGTAGTTTTTTTCATATACAGTATGAACATATTTTGTCAGATTTATCTCTAAGTATTTAATTCTGGGGGGTGCTATTGTAAATGGTATTATTTTTTAATCTCAAATTCTAGTAGTTCTTTGCTGGTATAGAGGAAAGCAACTGACTTTTGTATATTAACCTTGTATTTGTTATTGTCACTAATTTTTATTTTAGTTGTTCTAATAGCTTGTATGGTACCTTATTGTGATATTAATTTGCATTTCTCTGATGATTTTTAATGTGGAATATCTTCTCCTTTGTTAATTTCTTTCTTTTTTTAAATTAAAATATTTTATTTATTTATTTTTGAGAGAGAGAGAGAGAGAGAGAGAGAGCAAGCATGAGCAGGTGGGGAGAGACAGAAGCGGACTCCCTGCTGGGCAGGGAGCCCGATACAGGACTTGATCTCAGGATGCTGAGATCATGACCTGAGCTGAAGGCAGAGGCTTAACAGACTGAGCCACCCAGGTGCCCCGCCTTTGTTTATTTTCTATCCATATATCATTTTCAGTGAAATGTCTGTTCATATCTTTTGCCTGTTTTCTACTTAGTTTGTTTTATTACTGTTGAATTTTGAGATAACTTTTTATATATGGTAATTAACAGTTCTTTGTTATATCTGTGGTTTGCAGGTATATTCTCCCAGTCTTTCACTTTTCTTCATATCCTTTTAATGGTCTTTCACAGATCAAAAGTTTTTGAGAGTCCAATTTAGTCATGTTTTTCTGTTAGGAATCTCATTCTTTGTGCTCTGTATCATCAATATGTTTATATGGATTCAGGAATCAAATATATTTAGATGATACCAAAATCCTCTGGGCCTCTAACAACTCTGAATCTTGTCCCTGTTGCATACCCACACCCCACATATAAATCCAGCATAAAGGGTGTCACAATCACACACACACAAACATACATATATACAAATATATACAGGAGACCAAACCATCTTTACCCCTACCACCCTGTTGGAGCCACTGTGGACTCACCTGGAGTACTTTGATAGCCTCCTAACTATCACTCTGCTGCCTAGCTTCTCTTGCATTCTCTTCTCATTCAGCAATCAGAATGATCCTGTTAAAACCTAAGTCAGTGGGGCGCCTGGGTGGCCCAGTCAGTTAAGCTCAGCTCAGGTCATGCTGTTAGGGTCATGAGATCGAGCTCTGCATCGTGCTCCACATTCAGGAGGGAGTCTGCCTGAGATTCCCTCTTTCCCTCTCTGTCTGCACCTCCCCACCTATTCTCTCTCAACTAAATAAATAAATCTTTAAAAAAGAAAAAAAAAAACCAAACTCAGGTTATGTCCCATTTTACTCTTTGCTCAAAATCCCCCAAACTGTATTTAGCTCACTCAGAGCAAAATTCAAAGTTCTTAATGGCCTACAAGCCTTCGGCAACCTGTGTACCTACTTCCCACTCTCATCTCCTGTATCCCACTTACTGACTCTGTCCTAGAGGCATTAGCTTAAGAAATGTTCTCTGAAGACACCAAACATCCTGCTTTGCATGTAGCTATTCCCTCTGTCCAGCTGCTCCACCCCCAGATACCCGCATGGCTCTATCACTTCCTTCAAGCCTTTGCTCATATACCACCTTCTGATGAGGCCTACCCTTCCCGCCCTGGTTAAAATGAACCCGATGCTGCTTTCAATCCTCTGTCTTAATCCCCCATCTACTGCTTTTGTCTCCAAAGCATTATTACCTTCTAACATATTAGAAAATTTATTTAATATGCTTGCTTCTCATTTTGTTTTTCCTCCAAAAGGAACATAGGTATCATATGGGTTGGAATTTTCTGTGACTTTCTCTCTTGATTCTGGCACATGGAACAGTGCCTAACACAGAAAAGTTCTCAATAAATATGTTAAGTGAATAACTGACTGAATCAACTGCTGGTTACACAAGTAGCTTATACTATTCACAGTCGAACTTCATGTTTTCCCAAGATTTTAAAAAAATTCATATATATAAACCAGGTTAGGATAGGCCTAATTTTGTTGCTCTTACACATTTACTCTCTCCAGTTACCTCCTCGCCATTCCCACGTTTAACTTTATCCTTGGCTATTCAAAATGTGTTCTAGGAGTCCAAGGAAAGTTTACACCTTGGGCTGGGGCCTCAGACCCTCAATGCAGGCGGGCAGGCTGGTTGTTTCTATGGCTGAAGCAGCACTGACCTTAAAGGGTATCTGTTGGACTTGGTCAAGTGGAAGGAGGCACACATTAGAGCCAGAGGGAGGCCCCAAGAGGACAGTGTGAGAAGGTGGAGGGATATCCACAGAGGTGGCCAAAAATCAGACATAGGCTGAGGAGCCAAGCTTGCAGATGTGATGGCTGGGGAGCTGAAACTGACTTCAGAAATAGCAATTAGGCCAGTGGAGAGAGGAGCACTGGTATCATTAGTTGGAAAGGGAGTCTGTGGAAAGGAAATAGGGATTCCACACACATAGGTGTAGTGACTCAATTCTGTATAATTTAGGATACAAGAGAAGGATTGAAGTGCTGGGAGCAACAGGGAAGATGGAACTGGAATCTGCTGCAATTGTGACTGAGGCATTGGCATTCAGAGGGCCTCCCTCCTCCCCATTCAGAGGGCACCCCCAGATGTGTTTGAACATGAAGGGCAGAAGACACACAGTAGAACTTGTAAGAGAGGGTGAGTCAGGAATTGTGCTTCTCATTTCACAGTCCATACCTGGTGTGGGGAAGAAATCAGGGAAGGAAGGATTTGGGGGCCGAGCAGACAGGGCCAGCTATGTAAGTGTTTGAGTAATGGGGTGGGAGCAGGGGTCAGCAAGGTCAAAGGGCTGAGAGCAATACAGGTGATGAGGTGCCTGGCAGGGGATCGGACAATAATGAGAAGATGGGATCTGGTGAGCTGCCTTCTTCTGGGACAAACTACCTATAGAGGTACCCACTCCAGCAGATTCCAGGATGGCCAGTGAGCTTGCTTCCTCTTGCGTCTCCTCTCCGTGGGTCAATGCTGAGGGCTAGAGGGGAAGCGGATAGAGGACGAGTCCTTGCAGCAGGCAGGGGAAAGAAAGGGATGGCTGTGAGGCAGTGCAATCTGAGATGGCCTCAGCCTTAGTCCCCAGCACATCGTCAATGCAATGACACACTGCCTCCTCCAAGTCTCCCAGCTGGGGGACAGGGTTGCCAGATTCAGAGCTCCCCTCATTTATGTGGCAACAGAGGAATTTTGCCTTTATTGGGTATAGAACTGTGGGTTCTACAATTTCTGGCATTTTGTTTCTGCCCTGAGGTAGCATCGGAAACCTTTACACTCTGGAGCTTCCTCTGTGCTAGCACTGAAGCTAAAGAGGTGGACACTCTCGTGTGGGCTTGTCAGGCAGCTGAGTGAGATGGGGCTGGACCAGTGGCAGGAAACCTCAAGGAAAACTGTTTATGTGTTTGTGATAGGCTTTTGTTTGGCCCATGAGTTGTTGTTTTTTTTGTTGTTGTTTGTTTTGTTTTGTTTTGTTTTTGTTTTTGTTTTTTTTTAATGATTGGCCCATGAGTTCTTAAAAGGGATATGGGATTTGTTAATGGAGCTGTTTTCTGAGTTCTTGGAAGAACTCTTGAACAGCCTGGGTCCGGGCTTGAAGGAAGAGAGGCCTACATTGACCACCAGGGGCCTAAATGTGGAGCATATACTTCCAGTGCTATTGGGCCCCCGTCTCTGATTCTCCGTATCTATAGGGTATCCCTCCGCTTTCTCTATTCCCTCCCTCACCCTCTCTGAGGTCCCTCAACACAGTCTCCTTTGCACAAGTCTTGAGAATGGCTGGATATTTCAGGTGGCATCAAGGTGATTACTGTCAACCAGAAAATCAACCAGAAAGTCAATTTGCTCTTTATAGTAACTGAGCTGCAGGACATCTTAGTTTTGAGCAGCCCACACCCACCTCCTATGATTGGATACCAGGACACTGAGGTACAGACCCCAGAAAGGAATGCAGAGTCTATAACATCCAATGGGATGTAGTTACTCTATCTTGGCAACACTGCCCTAGAGTCTGTTCTGGGGCAGGGTACACAGGTGAACACTGCCCCAAGGTACTCAGGTGGGTGGGGCCCTGTGTGAGACCTGTCCCCGGAAGGAGGGGTGGCAAGGACAGAAGCTTGCCTAGGCAACTTCTATAATAGCGGATATTCAGGGTAGAGAGAATAGGCTAGGAGAGTTATGTCAGAGCTTCCCACTCAGCCAGCAAAAAAACCCCAAAAAAACAAAAACAAAAAAACCAAAAATCAGCTGGCTCTGTTTGACCTGTTGCTGAAGATGCATATTTGAAATGCGGGAGAAAGGAAGGGTGATCAAAGTGCATGGGAGAAAAGGGGGCACATGCCGAGAATGCTTAAGGAAATATGCCCTTCAAGGCAGGGTTCAGCTTCCCCATACCTTCTGACTCTCCCAGACCTACCTCCTCCTGCTGAATGAAGGGAGATGAGCTTACTGGGAGGTACAGTGGCTCCTCCTCCACTCGGGTTCCTGCGCGCTAGGAGGATTGGGCAGGACAGGGAATCTTGAACCAGCAGAGCAGGAGCCACTGGGGAGTTGAGCTCAGGATCTTTAGTGCTGGCCAGACGTGGCACCTTTGCGGTCAATCACCATATGTCCATCTGTCCTTTCCCCTGGGGATACTGGAGGAGAGACCTGCTCAGAACAGAAGCAAGGGTGCCACCAGATCCTGTTCATGCATGGGGGCCATGGTGACAGGCTGTGACAGACATATTTACGTTGTGACCCAGCAATCCCACTAGGAGGTATTTAGTCAAGAGAAATGAGAATATAGGATCATACAAAACCTGTATGTGAATGATTTTAGCTGCTTTATTCATTCATATCTCTTAGACAAAAGACTATTCAGGTTACAATTTTGTCTTCAGTGTGTACGTGTATGTCTATTAGTTCACCATTTCAGGTAAAACGTAGAAACCTTTTACCCTTCGCTCTTTATACTTGTCATATGTTTTACATATGTATGCATTGAACACTTCCCCCACCCCCACCAGTGGTATAATTTCAGTTTTCAAAGTCATATTGTCATTTAAAGAATTTAAGAGGAGAAGAATAGGCCTATCATGCACACATTTATTATTTCTGTTGCTCTTCCTTTATTCTTGAAGTTCCGAGCTTTCTTCTTGCATCATTTGCCTTCAGCCTGAAAAAGTTCCTTTCACATATTTTTAGAGTAGTTGACTGGTAATGAATTTTCTTAGTTTTCCTTCATCTGCATCTGTCTTTATTTTCCTTTCATCCATTAAGGATATTTTTGCAGGGCATAGAGTTCTAAGGTTGACAACTCTTTCAGAATATTAGTGGTGTTTTTCTACCTCTGGCTTCTGGTTTCTGATGAGTAACCCACACTTGTTCAAATTGTAACCTCTCTCTCTGTAGATGTATTTTTTCCCTCTGACTGCCTTTAAGAATTTTCATCATCTTTGGTTTTCAGCAGTTTGAATAAGATGTCTCAGAGTGAGATTTTCTGAGCTTCTTGAATCTTTCACCAAATTTGGGGATTTTCAGCTATTTTTCCTCAAATTTTTTTTCTTCACTAAACTGTCCCCCATATTTCTGGAACTCCAGTGAAATGAATCTTATGTCTAATATTGCCCTACAGGTTTGGAGACTTTGGTGTGTGTGTATGTGTGTAAACATTTTCTTTTGGAACAGTTTTAGTTTTAAAGAACTACTGTAAAAATTGTACAGAGAGTTCCCATACACCCATGCCTAGTTTCCCCTATTATAAATATATTAGTATGGTATATTTATCATAATCAATGAATCAATATTGATATTTTATTATTAGCTAAAGCCCAGACTTTATCAGATTTCCTCAGTTTTCTTACAGTCTTTTTTTGTGTTCCAGAATCCCACCTTACATTTAGTAGTTATGTACACTTAGGTTCTCCTTGGTTGTGACACTTCTCTTGTTTTTGATGACCTAGAAACTTTTGAAGATTACTGGTCAGGTATTTTGTAGAATGTTTCTATTGGAATTTATCTGAGGCTTTTCTCATAAGATTTCTATAATATGTTTTGGGGAAGAACACTGCAGAGGTAAAGTTCTGTTCTCTTCACACTGAATGAAGAGTATATACTATGAATACGACTTACCACTGTTGATGTTGACCTTGATCACCTGGCTTGTTAGTGTTTACAAATTTTCTCCACTGTAAAATTACACCTTTTTTCACCATTTCCATACCATACTCTTTGAAAGAATGTCATTACCGACACTTAGAGAGTGGGGAGTTATAGTTATCTTCTACTTCCCTAAAGGCATAGTGTTTACATACATTATTTGGAATTCATCAGCATGGTAAACTTGTCTTTTTTCCCAATTCATTTATTTATTCAATCATTTATGTTCAGTGTAGACTCATGGATATTTATTTTATACTTTGAGTTATAATCCAATTAATTGTTACTAAAATTGTTGCACCTTTGGCAACTGGGAGTTCTTTTAGTTGACTCTGTATCTCTTTGACATATCCCCATTGTGGCAAAGATAATTTTGTGCTTTGTTTTGTTTTTTTTATCTCTTTTCAGCACTAAAAGTTGCTCCAACCTCATCTTGTATATTTCCTGCTCCAGCCCTATAATCAGTCATTTATCCAAAGAGCTCTGGTTCCTTTCAGTGGAAAACAGTATTAGGAATCAAGGTCTGATTGCTAGGGGGCTCATTTTATGGGGGTGATGTTGCTTCTAGATCCACTCAGTAAACAGAGTAAGGAGATATATGTGTATATACACATATCTATAAATATTTTTATATCTAATCATCTGTATCTACACTAAGATAAACGTGAGTTCATACTTATACGGCTCTTTTAATTTTTGTTGGATATATTTTCCTATCCGCTCTTCAAATTATATCATTTCTGTTGATCTATCTTCTAGTTCACTGACCTTTCTCTATTCCGTTATTGAACTCATCAGGGAATATTTCATTTTGAATATTATAGTTTTTAGCTACAAAGTTTCCATCTCTTTCTTTTCCATAATTTCTAATTTCTCTGCGGAGAATCTCTATCTTTCCATTCGTTTCAAGAATGTTTACCTTTACCTCATTGAGCATAGTTGTTGAGCATCTGCTGGCAGTAGTTCCAGTCTCAATGAAGTTTTCAAGTCTTTGCTATGCTATGTTTATTTCTACATCATGCCCATGTCTTTTAAGGGTTAATCTAGGGCTTGAGTAAGTAGTGGAATATATTGTAGTTCAGTTCTCAAAGACTGTGTTCTGCTTATTTGGACCTGTTCTGTGCATGTGCTGCTCAAGGTGAGCCTGGGACTTAGATGTTAGTTTGTATACAGATTTAAGTGATGCCCTTCTCCGGTTTTCTCCTCTTCAGAATTTATCCCCATTCTCAGACTTGCAAAGCCCTCTTTGACATGCTACTCTCAGGGTTTAGTCCTTTTTGCCATCATGTCGTTGTGACTAGGACAGCCTTTGAGGTGATACAGCTAGCCAGAGCATAGTAGGCAAAAATAATGGAGATTTTTCCTACACTCTTCAGAAAACAGGAGTCCCTTTACCTGTTCCTTGGCCAGAAAGCCAAATAATCTCTCAGGATGCCTGTGCCATTGTGAAATGGAAGTACAGATCCACAACTAGGGTTGTCTTTGGGGGTGCACCTGAGAGAGTAAAACAAAAGAAAATGAAACAGGGACTGTCCCCACACTCTCTGACATGCAAAGACCTACCTGCCCCATCATATGAATAGAAATAGGGGTTTTATCACAGAGTTTTTGCTTTCAGTGCCTGCGGAGTAGGCTTTCCGTACTGCTTTCAGTACGGAGACAAAGGAGGAAAGGCACCCACCATAATCACCTCCTTATATGTTGTTATTCAAGTTTTCACTTCTGTCCCCATTGTTTGTTTTTTTTACTTCTCTTCAGAGTTTTATTTGTATTCTGTGAGAGAGATCATTTGTAAGGATCTTGCTCCATTTTGGCTGGAAACACTTCAAAAATAATTTTTTAAATAAATATGTATATAAGAAATGTTTTATAATTATTTATAAGTATTTTAAATGCTACCATTATACACCAAAATGTTACTAGAGCTTACCTATAAATAATGTCATTCATTTTGTAATTTTCTAAATTTTCCTGTAGTTTTGTAACTATATGTTTTAATTGTATCATTAAAAAAAAACATTAAAGCAGTTTGGACTTCAGATCTCCTGCTGATTTCTATGTAACCTTAATGTAGACACTAGGTTCCTTGACTGAGCAAACTGAATAGTTAAAAAAAAAAAAAAAAGGAGAATGTGGATATCAGATGGGAGCAGGGATTAAGTACAGCAAAGAGTTGTCTTTGCAAAAGTTATCAGTCCCAGAAGACTCTCCAGGGCACTCATACTGGGAAAATTAATCGAATCAGCACATTCAACTCTAGAAAAACATAGCAATATCACCCAAATATGGATAGATGAAACCAGGATAATTAGACATAATTAAGAAAAACTGGGCTTAACAAGGCCTACAAAGGCAGAAAGAAAAAAATGTGTTGAATTGTGGTGCTATGTGCAATGTACCCTCCTACTCTCAGTAAAGAAAGATATAATGAAAATGTGTCCTCATTGCTAGAGCCTGTTTATCAATATTTATCAAAATAAGTCTTTAATTCCATGGATACTTTTGGTTTAGGCATTTTCCATTCTGTTCAAAATAGTTGCAGATACTTATCCTAAGGATGTTTCAACTTCTAGAAATAGAGAGCACTGAGAAAGCAAAAAGAAAAGTAAAGTAAATGTTTTCTTATTTTGAAAAATAGTCTCCAATACAAGATATACCCATAATGGTGGGACTGGGGGCTTTAAGATATGGGTACGTGTGTTACCACAAATGGACTGTCTTCTGTTGAAACACAGCACACTGAAATCAAGGGGAGTACTTTATTTAGAATATACGTTGAAATATTTGAGCACTTTCAAACCCATCCTTGAAAGAATATGTATCCCATTTGTAATAGGGATTTCCTTTTTTGCTTTGAAGTCAGAAAGCAAAGGTTCTGATATACTTTTAGCAGAAGGAGATAAGGGAAATCACTTTGTAAAATTCTGACAATTGGGAGAGTCATAGCCCAGAAGTGCAAGTCCTATCTTTTTAGAATTTCTTGAACTTGTGTTCCTTTCAAATAACACCTCCCTCATCCTTGGCTTCTGCTTTTAAAGATATTTTAAAGCTGTGTGTCCTTCCTTTTCAGCCTCATGCTTGGCAGCCATTACTTCCTCCAGCTAAAGCCTGATTTCCTTAATTTGTTAGTGTTACATTATTTTCATTTTAGCAGAAAGAAAAAAAATCTAGACTTATAGTTAGGACATTTTTAAATTTTTTTCCCAAAGGGAAAGAGCTGAGTTTGAAACCCCCTGGGTCCACAAATGCTCATCTTCACCTTTAGCACACTAAAGTCTTCTAAACCCTGTTCTTTGTGGAAGCACTGATCCTACAAGAACCACTGCATTCCCTGTCAGGTATCCTGGAATTCCTCCTTCCAGTTCCCATGGGGCTGAAGGCTGTGCCCCAGGAGGGCATCTAGCCTGTCTGCAGGGGTCTCACCCACATCCTGGGAAGGTTCCAACTTGGCAGGACCAGAATACCCCTAGAATAAATCCTCTCTGCTTCTGCTGATAAGAGGGCACTGTCTAGGGCTTTCTCCAAAAGACTAGAAGACTAGAGTGGGGGAAGGAAATGATTTCAAGACGTAGCTAGAATTGAGAACCACTGGACTTGGGAGATGGGCAGAGCACAGGGGCCCAGTTGTAAATGAGGAAGATATTTAGACTTACACATTATGTCTAACCATGATCTTTAGTTGTGGTCCATGGTACATGGATCGACCATAAGCTAAAGACAAGAATTTACGGTGTTTTTCTTTTTACCTTTTAATATAGAAAAAATGCAAACATTCACAAAAATAGAGGCAAAAGATTAATTAATCACCATGTATTCATTATCCAGATTTAAGTTATCAACGTTTTGCCAAGTTTGCCTTAAGAAAAGTTATAAAAAACTAGGAAAAAAGGAAACATTACTGTATTATCCTGTGTGACTCTTCAAAGTCATACTAGAGCATGGTCTAAATGTCCATGCAAGGTCTAATAAGCCATTCTCGAGAAGAGTTTTTTTTTTTTTAAAGATTTTATTTATTTATTCGAAAGAGACAGCCAGCGAGAGAGGGAACACAAGCAGGAGGAGTGGGAGAGGAAGAAGCAGGCTCACAGCGGAGGAGCCTGATGTGGGGCTCGATCCCACAACGCCGGGACCACGCCCTGAGCTGAAGGCAGACGCCTAACTGCTGTGCCACCCAGGCGCCCCTCGAGAAGAGTTTTCTAAACTCAGCACCATTCACATTTTGGGCCAGATAATTCTTTGTTGTGGAAGGTTGTCCTCAGTATTACAGAATGGTTGGAAGCATCCCTGGCTTCTACCCACCATGTGCCAGTAGCATTCTGCCCATTCTCCCCCACCCCCCACCCCCGAGGATCATGATAACTAAAACTGTCTCCAGACATTGCCAAATGTCCCCTGGGGATTAGAACTGCACCAATTTGAGATTCCTCTACTCTACTGGAATGCACATTTGATTGGCTTTTTATTACTAATTAGGATCCGGACTGTATAGATAGATACTAACTTGCAGGCAACTGATGTATTTCATGTATTTGTCTATTACAGATGCAACTTGATTCTCTGCAGAAAAGATAACCTTAAAGGTTTGGTGTGTTGCTCTGTAGGACATTAAATAGTTTCGTATCTAATTTTGCAATCTTATTCCAAGATTCTTTTTTCCACTGAGTTGGCTCTAGCAGAGCCATCATGCAGGACAAGAGGAAAATGCTAATGATCTTCTCTGATTTGAAAGAACAATCTCACAAGTTTAAGAACTTCTTTAAGAAATCCAAAGACATCAGGGGCGCCTGGATGGCTCAGTTGGTTGAGCATCTAACTCTTAATTTAGGCTCAGGTCGTGATCTCAGGGTTGTGATATTGAGCCCCGAGTTGGGCTCTGGGATCAGTGTGAAGCCTGCTTGGGATTCTCTCTCTTTCCCTCTCCCTCTGTGCCTTCCCCTATCCCCCCCCCTTTCTCTCTAAAGTAAATAAATCATTAAAAATTAAAAAAGAAATCCAAATACATCAATTACAGCATTTTTTTTTACCACAACATGTTATCTATTGCTGCATAACAAATTACTCCCAAACTCAACAGCTTAAAACAAACATTTAGCATCTCACACAATTTCTGTAAGTCAAGGATCTGGGAACTGTTGGCTGGAGTTCTGAGTCTCTCATGCAGTCACAGTTAATCTACTGGCAAGGGCTGCAGTCATCTCAAGGTTGGACCAGGGAGGCAGGATCTGCTTCTAAGATGACCCACTTGGATAGGGGAAGGCATCAATTCCTCCCTGGCTGTTGGGAGATCTCAGTTCCTTGCTACATGGGCCTCTACACAGGCTCTCTCAGTGTCCTCATGACATGGCAACTAACTTCTCCAAGAGCAAATTATTTGAGAGAGAGCAAGCATGCGCACCTCAAAGACAGAAGCTGAGTATCATTTACAACTTAATCTTAGCAGTGATGTACCACCCCTTCTGTATTTTATTAGCCTCACAGACCAGCCCTGGTCCAGTGTGTAAGGGACTACACAAGGGTGTTAATACCAGGAGGTAGGAATTGTTGGTAGCCATTTTGGAGGTCAGCTGTTACATCAGTTAGTATGATGACCAACTGGAATTATGGCTTTTTAAAAAGCTATCTTCATAAGACAAGGTAACCATTCCTAGAGATGTTCCAATGCCTATGATGTCCGAGTACTGCTTTAGGTGGTATGAAATGAATGCCATCAGTACGATGCAGGCAGGCTGGGTCTAAGGATCCAGAGGACGGTCCCCCAGGACCAGCTAAGAGGATTCTTGGCTTCATGCAGGACAGTAATCAAATGAGAGCTGGAGAAAATGAAAACAGAGTTTACTGAATAGTGTGAGTGACAAACAGAGAACAGCAGACGGAGTGTCTGGGAGACTCGGAAAGGAAAGGAGAATGAGTCTCATCATCGCTTGGGGTTAAGGGTTTATATTGGAAAGGGGTTAGGGTTCCTGTTCCTTCAGGAATCCAGGGTAGGGTCCAATCAAAGGCAAGTGTCAGATGAATACTAGGTGTTATTCAGTAAATCACCAGAGATAGGGGGTGTTGATGCCAGCATCAGCTGAGGTTTGTTTGATGCTATTTCCTGGAACATGTTTGAGATCTGGCTCTCCTTGGATGTTATCAGGTGTTTTGGCCTTGGACAAAACGCAGAGAATGTTTAACTTTCTTGCTTCCCCCTTGAAGTGGGAACATGGCTTCTTTGGCTTATTCAGAGGCAAAGTATAGAACACGAGTGAATGGTGCCTAACAGAAACTCTGCCTACAGTTCCTACAGACTCTGCCTGAGATCTTGCCCATGAGGCAGGCTAGAAGTACTTTAAGGTCTTTGCTATAGCAAAGATTCCCCAACAATGAGGAATGAGGAACGATGTACAAATATCTCAGTTTCAGCGGCCCTTGAATGGGACCATTTGTATTTACACTATCTTCCAGAATTCCCCACAGGACTGAGCCCCCATTGCTCACAGGGATAATTTCCTCATTGACACACTCTGTATTGGGTTCCATTCCTTCCTTGTCACTTGCCTATCTTCCACCTGCCAAATAAATTGCCTGCACTCACATCCTTATCTCAGGTCAGTGATGTAGGAAACAAAGGCAAAAGAAAAATTACTAAATTTCCTCACTACGTACAGGCCATTCACAAGTCCTTGAAACAGGCAGAGTGACATTACTCTAGGAACTCAGCTACCTCGATGTTGATACTTTGCTAAGGGGAAAAGGCAATCTTAGCCCAACCCCCAGGACCCTATAAGTCTACTTTAACATATAAAAATTCCTTTGGAAACTTCCTTTATCTCTACCTCCCTGCAAGATATGTGTTGGCAATCATCCCCGAGCATATGACCTACTGATATACATCTGAAGGGTCTCATAACTCAGGTTTTATTAGACAGTAATAAATGACCCCTTCCCAACAATAGCCAGCCACTTCAATGTCCTGGAGGCCTCGCTTCCAAAATTCCTTAGAGACTTACGTTATCCCTAACACCCTTCCAACTTGAAAGTATATAATGGGCCACTCCTCATGACCCCAGGGCAGCTCTTTCTCCCCACGGGTCCTGTCCCTGTTCTTTAATAAAATCACCTTTTTGCACCAAAGATGTCTAAGAATTCTTTCTTGGCTGTTGGCTTCAAACTCTAACATCTTTCCTACACCAGTCACCATCTGGAGCAAGCCACTCTTAGAAAGAAAACCACAGGCCTAAAATGGTGTCACTTATCCAAGCTACCAAACCAGGGCTCATAATACCTAGCCTAACTGTAGTTTCAACCTCCCCTAGAAATGTAAGCCTTGGGGCACCTGGGTGGCTCAGTAGGTTAAGCATCTGCCTTCAGCTCAGGTCTTGGGATCAGGCCCTGAGTCAGGCTCCCATCTCCTCCTCCCTCTGCTGCTCCCCCTGCTTGTACTCTCTCTATCTCAAATAATTAAATAAATAAAAAAAAACTTAAAAAAGAAAGAAAGAGAGAAATATGAGTCTTAATCAGAAAGTCAGGAATTTTCTAATTAGCACCAATGAGGTAAACTGTTACTTGGAGCCTCTCCATTCCCCAAAGATGAGATACTGTCAGAGATTAGGTCATCAGGGACCACAATGAGAAATTAAAACAAACTATCTTGTTTCTTCCAGCATGCTTGTTGTTCAGCTTCAGGAGTCCTTGAGAACTGCCCTGTTCCTGGAAGCCCACCAAAGTTACTTAACCAAGCAGATGTCTGAGAGCAAAGAAAATCATAAATGTTCCTGGGATATTGCAGAGTTAAGCAAACCTCTGTTAAGTCATGCTTGAACGATTACAAAGGTTTTACTGGATTCCTGTGACCACTTCCTAATTGCAAGAATAAACCGACCAAAAGGTTGCCAGCTGGCAGTATGAATTGGTTCTGCAATTCGTGTTAAGAGACAGAACTTTGTGGACTATTTCTCCATCTCCTTACTAGCTGCAAGTAGCTACAAGTAGTAAAAACCATTTGCTGCAAGCAGTAAAAACCATTTGCTCAAACCAAAAGACTTGGGTTAATCTTTTGGAGGATGCACCCCAAGCCAGGAGCCCTTTTGCGTTCAGTAAAAAACTTGGTGACCCATATGGGTCAGTTGTCCACCTAATAAGACCCCCACTCTTCCACCTAAGGGAAGATGACCTTGCCTGTAACAATCTTTTTTCTTTCTTTCCTAAGGATTAATATTTATTTGTCAGAGAGCATGACAGAGATAAGCAGGGGGAGCAGCAGGCAGGGGGGGAAGCAGGTTCCCCGCTAAGCAAGGAGCCCTATGTGGGACTCGATCCTATGATATGAGCCAAAGGCAGACGCTCAACCGACTGAGCCACCCGGGCATCCCCGGAAGAATCTTTTCTTCTGCTAATAACTATCTTGCCACCCTCTTCCTATAAAAACCTTCCATTTTGTACAACTCCGAGGAACTCCTTTTGACTTGCTAGATGGGATGTTGCCTGATTCATGAATCGTTTAATAAAGCCAACTAGATATTCAAATTTACCCGGCTGAATTTTATTTTGTACCACTACTTAAGAAAAAGTCCCTGCACACCTGGCCCAGCATTAACACAGGACAGGGAATTATGTCTCTCTCAATTTTTTAAATTTCAATATTGAATCTCTCAAATCAGTAGCAATAACAGAGTGCTAAAACTCCTAATTATCGTTTATTAAAAACAGTTGAAAGCTTAAAAAAAAAAGTCCCTGCTTTCAACATTTTCTTTCAGTAAGAGCTAATAACTTCGTACTCGCTTTCTCCCATGGTTCCGCCCTCTCCGGAGTTCTCACCGCTTCCTCTGGGGGCTTCAAGCTCCACACGGGAAGAGCGTCTCTCCGCTGCTCTCCAACTCCTAGAGCTGTCCCAGAAAAAGTTTCACCTTGTTTTGGGGAGTTCCTCCTATGAGATGGCCCCGCCCGCTGCACGTAAGAAACTATATAAATGTACGTGGCCATCTTACCTCAGCGCCTGCGCTGCTGGAGACAAAGAAAGCTCAGCTTGCAGGTCAGGGCGCCTCCATATTGGTCGCAGGAGCTTTGAGCTGAAAAGCTAAAAGCTGCAGGGACGTCAGTGTTTATGGACCCAGGAGCACTTGCTTCTCGTAGTCCTAAAATAGCTTAACCTTCTGGTCTAACAAAGGGTCTAATCACCGCTGTACGGCCCAGATTTAAATATGGCGTCCCCCAACAAGATGTCAAGAGGGCGCAGCCATCATACCTCCCGTTAAAGTTCAGAAACCCAGAATCCTGTTCGTTGGAAGGTTGCCAGGTGGTGGCCGACAGCCTCACAGTCGCGACTGAGTCTGCGCACTGGCCAGCTGGGACGTGAAGAGATTATACCGCGGTGAGGTGCCGTGGTCCGGCGATCAATTTCGGGTTATGGGCGCGGATCCAGGAAAAATGGGAAAGGTCAGTGTGAGAAACTGTCAAAATTAAAGACCTCTGTAGGTTAGTGATCGGACAACTACGGTGGCCCGACTGGGTCAGTCATGGGTGCCCGTAAGGGTCAGAGATAAGGGTACTAAAGGGGTTAAGTGATTGGATGTGGGAGCCTCATTGGGGGTCTGTGGTGGTTGGTGGAGGTTTGTGGGAGTCAGTGTCAGTGTTTGTGAAGATGGATTGGGAGTATTTGGCAATCAATAAATGAGGGTTCTCGATTTCTTGATTGGCAGAGTGAGTGGTGATCAGTTTATAGTGGTCTTCAGGGGTGCTTCAAAAACACTAGTTTGAACAGCATTAGAGCTCAATGTTCGGAAGCCTGAGACGGTCAGGGGTTGGAAGTTCTAAGTTCTGTTTCAGTACCTGGAAGTGATGATTGTGGTAACTTTGAGGTTAAGTGATGGGACGGGTTAATGGGCACCAGTGTTTAGAGAAATGCTTTAGGCCATCACTGATTGAAAATTCATTTAGATCATGGATGGGAGGAGGAATCTGAAGTATTAGTGGTTGGGCTTTTGTAGATCAGGGAATGGAGAACACACGGATTCAATGGGGGTCAGTGATTGGGACTGTCAGTAATTGTGGGGGGAGGTGGGACTGTGGGGGTCAGCGATAGATGCTCAGTCATTGGCATATCATTGGAGATCAGTGTGGGTTCGTGATCAGGGATCTGTGTAATTCGCTGTTGGGCAATCAGAACGGATCAGCGAGCTTTGTAGTCACTGCCTAGTGGTCTTTGATGGTCATGTTTGGACATACAGGGATGTCAGTGACTACAAGAACCTTTGTTGTAGATTGGAGCACCCAAAATGTCTATGATTAGGAAGCTTAATGGGTGTTGAGAAGGATTGTGAAATTTAGAGGTTGGGGATGGGAGAGTTAAGGATTTGAGGCTGCAACCCTGCATAATGAGAGCACACTTTTCCCCTGTGACACTCTCCAGCTGATGAATAGTCAGGTCAGTTCAGTCTAGTCCCTATGCAAAAGCCCACATCAAAACTCTTTGAAACCTTCTTTCTGTTTTTATTGTTCCCCACATTAGTGAAAGTGTTTTGAAAGGACCAAGTGTTAAACTTACCTGAAGTACCATGTTACTAAAAATGTGGCTTCTATTGCTTTTGCCAAGGATTTAGTGCATATTTCTTTTAATGTTTCCTTTAAGGCCCTTTCTGGAAACAGTAATGACGTATCCATCTGTGACAACATCCCAAGAGTGAGTCTGGTTTCTGGAAATCTAATCTGACCTCATGGCAGCTAGGATGGATGTGACTTTGCCTGTGGTTAGAAAACAAAGTATTTACTGAGTAAGTATCTAAACTGATATTGTAAAAAATTTGGTCAAAGGAACAAACTTTGAGGGTGTTTGGGAAATACTTTTATCTAGGCTTAACTTAAAAATAGTATTCTCACCACATGCATACAAAAAAGTAATTACGTGAGTGATGGAATTGTTAACTAACCCTATTGTAGTAATTATTTTGAAATATATACGTATATCAAATCATTGTACACCTTACACAATATTATATTATATATTATATATACTATATATAAATATATATATTACAATATTGTACACCTTACACAATATTATATGTCACATACCTCAATAAGACTGGGGAAAAAATAAACTATATAAGGAAAAGAAACTGGATTTGGAAGTTACTGTGTTCTAAGAATCTTTTTGCCTTGTTCTGTATTTTTTAGGCATGACACATTTGACCTTGAATCTGTTCTTTGTAATACCCTGGTAGAATAATTCAATAAAGATAAAACCATAAAAACAAAACTGAAAGCTACTTTTAGAAACTGCTCTTCACTGAAATTAAAGTCAAATAACTGGTAATTAAGATGGGCTGAGACAAAATGGAAATAAGATTTTGACCATTAGCTTAATGAAAGGGTGAAATGCCAAAACAGTATTTTGTTTCAGAGTCTTATATTTGATCCTTATGTAGTCCTCAGACAAAGCACAATAACTATAACATCTTCTGAAACAAAGGAAGCTAACAGGTAAATATCTTTCAGAAGCCATACACATCAAGCTTTAGTTTTTTAGAGCAGATAGTCTCTTTTCAGTTGCATAGAAGCAAAGACAGATAATTGCTTTGGCGCAGAAGTCATGAGCTTGGATAAGGAGTTAGGAGTTAAGGGCATTTTCTTTTTCTCATGGCTATTTTCCTTCATCACCCATGGTGTGTTCAATACCAGGTTTGGAAACAAATAATTTTTCTCTTTAAAATCTTTAACATAAACCTTTTACTGATACATATGGAGATACACATAAATATGCAGCTCAATGAATTGTCACAAAAGGAACCCCTTTGGGTAATGTACTCAGATCAGAAAACAGAACACTGTAGCATCCTGAAAGCCTCCATGATATGCCTTCCCTGTAGCTACCCTGCTGGGAGGAACCATTCTCCCAGCTTCTAACATCACTGATTAATTTTGCCTGTTTTTGAACTCTAATGAGTTGGAACATTCATATGGGGGGGGGGGTAAGAAGAGGGAGGCAGTATGTGGCTGTGTGTGAAAGTTTTTTAAGTTTTAATCCAGATTATTTCATTTTATTTGTATAACAAACATTTTTCCAGATCATTAATACTCTTTTTTAAAAACTGAGGTATAACATACATAGTCAAGTATGCTTATCTTAAGGGTATAGCTCAGTGCATTTCTACATTGCGGAAAATCACGTAAACACAACCAAGATCAAGATATACACCATCTCTACCGCCTTGAAGCCTTCTTTATGAATCAGTACCCACTGCCACCTCTGGGTCTAATATAATGGACTAATTTTGTCCATTTTTGAACTTGAATTAAATGGAATCATAGAAATAATCTGAGGGCAAAACATTCATACCATGGGGAAGTTTTGTCTGAGACTCCAAAACCAAACACCAGAACAAAATCCTGACCTGTAGCCCTCGCTTGGCCATTTGAGATTGCCTGTTTTCTGCTAGTCCCTTTAGAAGCCAAAAACATGCAGAGTGAAATGGACCCTGTGGGTTTGGAGTGGACTTGGAATAAGGGTCCTGTTAAGGAAGTTAACAAGTTGAGGATGGCTCTTCTCTGTAGATATTTGGAGGGGAATCTCAGAGCCCCCTGGTCAAAATTTCTAATTAGTTTTTTAGACAGAGACTGACTCTTGGCTGCAGAGACCTGAATTAGGCAGCATGAAAGAGCCTTTATAGGGGCTACCTGCCCTGGGGCTAAGACACAATGGCTCAGCAAATGTAGTATATTCTGAAAGGAGTCTTTCTCAGGGAACCTAGAACATCTGGTAGATTTACTCCGGGGCAGAGAAGCCTCTGTCCCTCACATCCAACCTGACCTATCTGGGAAAGCAGGTGTTAGTTCATAATTTAGCCCCTTTCAACCTTACCTGAATATGTACTGAATGAGGTAACTTATAGAAAGCCTCTACAAATAGGCTTTTTAAAATTATTTTTATCATTTATCTTTCCTGTTTTCACAGATAAGGAAACAGCCCCTGGGAGGTAAATTGTTTGGCCTAGATTCCTCTCAGTTGGTTAGAGGAATTGCTTGGTTCAGACTTCTCTCTGAGTGATTCTAAGGCTCACAGTCCTTCCAGAAGATTCCCCTGCCCCAAACCCAAAGCAAGCCATCACTCAGTTCTGTCTCCTACACAGTCCTCTGCAGGCTTCTTCCTCTTAGGCCTCAGAGAGTATTTGGGGAGGGACTGTTGGATGACTCTTACCATGAGGTCTGTTTGTCTTCAGGTTACCTGAGTGCCCGGTACTATACCTGTGGGTCCCACCACCAAGCTGACAGCAGGGCTTCATAGGACCTTGGTCAAGTCTACAGAAGGCCCTGCCTGGGGCTACAGCTGAGGGTGAGTTACTGTTGAGAGATGGAGCTGCGAGGGACTAGCAGGCCAGGTTGACGACCCTCTGGATTTGGAGAGGGGAACTTGGGACAAGAATCTCTTCTGAAGGAGGAACCTAGGTTCCAAGACCTCTTGCCAGAGCAAAGACTCCTAAGTAACAGGAAATAGCATTATCCCTGAGCCAGGGACTGAGAAAGACTCACCTTGGTGTCGCTCCTTCCAGGGACCTTCCATGGTGGGGGAAGGGTTGGTCCCAAGATTCAGAGAGATAGAAGTGAAGGGGGAAGCAGGGAAGGCCAAGTGAGATAGGCATGTTTTTTCAAGGGAAGGAGACATTGGTTCAACACAGTACATTCTGCCATTTTGTAGCATGCGATGTAGCCAGCCCACTCCCTTACTCTTACTAGCACTTCTGGGCTCGAAGTTGCTGCCTTGTCATTTTTGCCACCTCACCTGGCCTCTGGGAGTATGGGGAGTTCACTTCATCCTGACTAAGGGGCAGAAAAGTCCCTGGATTCTCAGTGATGGTGGCAGCAGACCTACTATAGCTCTAGATTTTTTTTAAATTAAACTTTATTTGGAAAATTTGCAGGGATATTACTGTCAGCTTTTATATATCCTTCATCTACATTCACCCAGATAAACGCTTACACTCTCATGCTGTGTCTGTATATGTATATATATGTTATATTATAAACATATATTATTTTTACCCTTCTCAAGTATTTGAGAATAAGTTACAGATGTGATGCTCCTTTACCCCGAAATACTTAGGTGTGCATTTCCCAAGAATGAGAGCATTTTCCTATATAACCATAGTGCAATTTTCAAAATCAGGCAGTTAACACAGTGATTTAATACCATTATCTAATCCACAGTCCATATTCAGATGTGAACCAATAATGTCATTTCATAGCAACATTTTTTCATTCCAGAATCCAGTTCAGGATCACAGACTACCTTTAGTTGACATATCCGTTTAGTCTCCTTTAATGGGAATTAGTTCCTCAGTCTTTTTGTCTCTCATGAAGTCAACATTTTTGAAGAGTACAGGCCAGTTATTTTGTATTACTGTCACTCACATGATTTTGTTTGGTGGTTCTTCATGATTACATTCAAGTATGCATTTTGGGCAGAATATCACAGGAGGGATGTTATGCCCGTCACAGTGCATCATATCAGGGGGCACATGACTTGGGTCCCATCACTTGTGATGTTAACTAATCACTTGGTTAAAGTGATGTCTGCCAGGTTTCTCTAGGGCAGAGTTAAAATTTTTCATTTTATAACTAATAAATATTGGGGGGGGCGGATGTTTAGATACTATATAAATATCCTGTTTTTCTTTTTTTTTTTTAAAGATTTTATTTATTTATTTGACAGAGAGACAGCGAGAGAGGGAACACAAAGAGGGGGAGTGGGAGAGGAAGAAGCAGGCTCCCAGCGGATGAGCCCGATATGGCACTCGATCCCAGGCCCCTGGGATCACACCCTGAGCTGAAGGCAGACGCTTAATGACTGAGCCACCCAGGTTCCCCAATATCCTGTTTTTCATCCAGCTCTTACCAGTGGTTTCTCATCCGCTGATGCTGCCATCTCATTTAAAGGTGAAGGAAAGGAGTGACTTTGCCAGGTCACAGAGCCAGGGCCAGAACACAGGCCTCTGGACACACATTCGCTAGCATGTTTGCCACAACAGCACTCAGCTGGCACCTTGCAGCCATGGAGAGATCAGGCCAAAGCAAGCAGCTAAGTCCAGAAGCATGAGGGAGGGAGCGTACTCTTTTAGAGAATCGAATAGTTATCCAAAGCTGGATTAACTGCCCCAGCCTGCTGGGTCCCAGGCCTTTCCTGCCAGCTCAGTCCCTGGTGGACAGTTCAGTTCTTTCAGAGAGCCCCCTCCCCCTTTTAAAGCCCTCCCGTGGGTTCCCTCATGAGGAAAAAAGGCAGTGGAACAGGGATATGTAAATAATGAAGCGTGTGTGTGTGTTTCAGTTATAGATTAGAGTAAGAAACATTCTGCCACCCAAATCAAAGCACTAATAACATTTTATTGTTATTGTTATTGTTCTAAAGCTTTTCTACACATATATATTTTAAATAATGGGATTGCAGCAATTTTTTTAACTTGAGGTGTAACGTGCATAGAGAACAGCATGTAGCTTAATGAATAGTTCTATATGTGCATACTCATGTACCCACCACCCAGATCATAATAGAGAACATTTCCATCACCCCAAAGCCTTTTCCCACTCCCCCCAAGCAATGCCTAGTCATAGCTATCACATAGGTTAGGGTTGTCTGTTTCTGACCTTCATATAAATGAAATTCAAACAGTAGATCATACTTTTTCTTAACTACTTTTTTGACTTACTGGTATAACTTCATTACTATATTATTTAAGCAAAGAAGTATCTGTATTTTGCTTAACATTCAAGGAAATCACTTTTTTTTATTTCTTCTATAGAAGAGACAGGAATCTAAGTAATCTTAATACCATTAAGACAAATTCATTGTTAAATCTCGTGAGCAGGATGTTCCTGGAAATGTTCCATATCCTGATTGTGTAGGAGTTATGTGGGGGAATGAATACATTTGTGAAAACTCATCGAATTATACAATTAAACTGGATTCATTCGTTATATGTAAATTATACCTCAGTAAAGAAAAAAAATCTTTTAAAAGGCATAATAAGCTCACTGCTCAGTCCTGATAGCTAAATGTCTGTTTTACACTAACTGTGCTGTATGAGTCATGCTTTCTGACCTGTACAATATTTCAAAGCATTTTCATACAATTAAGAGATAGTGGATATTTACTATCCACTGAGAAAAGTAAATCATTAACTCATTTAGCACTATAGTGTTATGAATGTTTCCATATGTGTACCCTCACATACCCACCATCCAAATCATGACGGGGAATATTTCCAGCACTTTTTTTTTCTTAATCTTTCCAGCACTTTAGAATCATTTCCTTTTTCAAAAGATGATTTATCAATAGATTAGTGAGAAAAAAAACTTCCGTAAAACAAAGCTAGAAGAATGTATTCATTTTGAAAGATTTTTTTCCCCTTGAATCTGGTGTCTTCTGCTAATCACTAAACTGACTGGAAGCTTTTAGAAGATATGGCCAGTTTTCCAAAATGGTTGAACCAAATTACAGTCCCATCAGCCATGCGTGACAGCTCTTGTCACTCCTGAATGTGGATTTTTAATTCCAGGCCATAGATTATTGGCACAGTATTTTTAGACCTCTTTATAAAGTTTCTTACTTCTGGGAGTGAAAAACCTAAACATTCTGTATTCATTTTTTGTACCAATTTAGTTCCACATTTCCTAATGTGTGGATGTTTTGGAAACTGGGAGCCTCCATGTTCTAGTAGTCCTATTTAATTACAGTACCAATTATTTTAAGAGAAAAATGTTACTATGGTGATTTTTGAATTTCACTGCAAATTCATAGTTTTTATAGGCTAAAAGTTCGTGAACATATGCATTCATTTGGAATTACTGGACCATGAAATGTTCATGTTTAGCTTTGGTAGATATGGCCAGTTTGCTCCTCCTCCTCCTCCTCACATGGTTAGAGCCCTAGAGACTGGCTCCTCTGTCCCCTTACCAGGACCCATCACTGAAGAAGTGTCTTTGCTTTCTGGACTCAGGATTACAGGGGTACTTCCTGTGTTGTTTGCCCCAGATGTGGACTCAGCCATTTTCCAAGGAGCTCTAGTTCCTTTTTTAGTGAAATTAGTGGAAGAGATTAGAATCTGGGCCCTAGCAGGTTTTTGCAGTTACAGTGACACAGCCAGAGAAGATAAAAGTTTTAAAATCATGAGTTATCCCATTGATGATTTTACCATTAAACATTCAAGTACGTCATAAAATATTTACACTTGTAAACTATGATTTACCTTTTCTCTGTTATAATTTAAGCCACATAGTTATCTCTTTAATTAAACATCTTAATTAAAAATAACAGTTGCTTGTTCTCATCTGTTGAAAATTATTTTTTAACAACAACACTTAATAATATGCTGAATGAATAACAAGGTTTAGCCTTTCAGTAATCATTCATACCATTAGTGTATGTTAAGTATGTAAGTACTTACACCATTAGTGTAAGTAACCATTAGTTTTGCTAATGTTATATAGTTATTTTATTTTGCTTTGAGTTCTTTGTAATAAGTTACAAAAGCCTTTTTTAGTAGATACTTTTTTAAATGATAATATAGAAAAAGCATCCCAAATAAAGGATTTCATAAACACCGGGAGATGAACAAGTACATCTTTCAAAGTAGATGAAGGCAAAACCCAAGCCTTTTTTTTTTTGCCTTTAAGAGAAAATGTATTGTTCTTCAGGGATGATCCCACTCAGAGCATGAATGTGGCTCAATCTCCCATGGGGCCAGTTATTTAAGTTTTGAAGATTTTGTTTTTTAAAAAATTTTTTCTTCTTACTTGGTAGCAGCTTTTACTTCCTAGGAGGTCTGTTTTATTCATTCACATTCTGAATTGAATGGCACCATATTTTTTCTTCTACCACGGTGATTTAAAGCATGGGTTATTGTACAAGATTTACATAGGGACTTTGCAAGTTCCGAGACGGGCCTGGTCCCTCACAGCTCTGTTCTCTCTTTCTCCATCCTCCTCCCCCCAGTCTCTATCTTCACAGGACTCAAATCTTTTTCCAAGAACAGCAGAAAATGATTGAGTACCAGGTAAGTGTGACATAAAGTAGCCGTTTCCCTTCTTGGGAAACTGTTCTAGAAAAAATATGTGCGTTTCAAGCATATATACTTTATCACAGGCTGGGTTCTCAGAAAACAAACTTGGAGATGGGAGATTAGCACAGACAAGGTTTACTAGGGAGACTCTTGGAGCACCTATAAGGAGTGGAGGAAGGAGGATTAGGCAGAGAGAGTTAAACAGAGGCACCAGCTGACCTTCCAAGATGTTTTGGAGTTGGGATGGCCCTTGCTGTTGTCCTGAATGGAGGGAAGCGGGGGGCCTTTATAGTCTGAAATCAACCAGTCACTGGTTGTAGGCTGCCCATGGAGGGGACATAAGTTTGGGTTGGTAGCTCCCTTTGACCAGGGGCACCTTGCAAAAGGTCTCAAGCCTGCAGTAGCCAGTCTTCTCCTAGCAGCTGGGAGAAATACCTCGGTCCTTCAGGGGGATTTGGGTGGAACACCACAGCTTCTGTCTACACGTAGATACAATTGTACATACTACTCTACCCCCTTTTTTCCCCAATTAAAATATCCTAGAGATTGTACATATTAGTACTTGGGATCACACTATTTTTTTAGCAAGGTACATAATGCTCCATCATACATGTGGAATATGACTGATATAACTAGTCCCCCATTTTATGACATCCAGGTAATTTCCAAATTTGATATTACAAGGAGTGATGCAAGGAACATTCTTTGTTGGAATACAGATGTACAAAACAGTCAAACAAGGGTCATTAACTGTAGTCTTCCTGGTGGCCTAGCAAAAAGGCAAACACAGACAGCCCATGATTTGCATTGGCCATAGGATAGAAACTTGCTGTTATTTCTAAGAGAAAACTAGCTTTTCAAGTCACTTTCTAAAGATATTTCCCTGAGGGGGACTTCTTATGGCTAAGGTAGAGCAACACTACTCCATGTGGTCCCAGGACATGAGCTTCTCCTGGGAGCTTATTAGACATACAGAATGGCAGGCCCCACCCCAAACCTGCTCGAATCAGGTTATTTGAGGGTGGAGCCTGGGAATTTGTGTTTAACAAGGTCTCGGTGATCCTTATGCTCTTGTAAGTGTGAGAAGCACTGACATAGAGGACAAAATTCTTACTGATAACTAACAAATGCAAAAGCATGTTTTCTACAGTGGTTCAGTTCTTCCCTTGGAGTTGAGTATTGCCCCACAGAACTGGATTTCAAGGTGATCATGACTTAGCTTCTCAATGATGCGATAGTGTTTTCTATCTGTGTCAGAGTTGCTATCTGTGTCAGAATTGCAGGAAGTTTTAACTCCTCTGTGCTTTGCAGCCACATATGTAATGGAATAAAATGCTAAAGTACAGTTCGAGGAAAGTGAAAATACAAATATTATTTATTTTCAAAGGGAGCAAGCAGGAAGTTTCCTCCATGTTTATGGAAGTCCTGATTTTGGTCCAGGGTATCTGTGTCCTTGATCTAGACTGAGGAACAGATGAGCTGTCCATTGTTTAAATTACTGTCATTCCCTTAACTGTCTTTATTAGTTTGGCAGCAAACAGTGAACATCTTATTCCCCACCAAGATCTTATGATGGGTAGGTTCCTGAGTTCCAACATTTACACATCCTTGGAGGCCTCCCTCTAGCAGGGACATCTCTTTCTGGAGACCAATCCTCTCCCCTTTCCCCTATGTTTTCCCTTGTCCCTACAATCATTGTCAGTGCCTCCAACCCTAGAAACCATCACCACTTCCAAACCGACAAAGTCCTTTCCTTTCTCCTTTGGCCTCCTTCATCTCCTCTAATGACATCCTGCTCTTGATGTTTCCATATCCTGTTTCTTACTCTTTCTTGAGTCAAGCATCCTCTCTCCCCACTTTACTAAAGCGTTTCTGGCCAAGGGCCCAGGTGACTTTGCTGAGGCTGAAATCAGAAGATGCTTTTTGATTGTTCTGCTAAATTAGACTGTACCTTTTGCCCCCTTCTTCTGTGCAGAAGGCAACAGCATATACAGGGTAAGAGCACAGACTTGGAACCTGACTGCTGAGTTTGAATCCCAGACCTTGCCATCTGCCCAGCCATCTCTGCCTTTTGGAATGTTCAGTGATATCTTAATTTATATCATAATTTACTATCACTGAATATAAGTATTATTATTGGTATGGTTGGATTTGTATCTATCTTTTTAGTATTTGGTTTTCTGTTTGTCCCATGTGCTTTTTTTCTCCTCTATTTCTTCTCTTCTCTTCTATGTGTGTTTATGTGGATTAAATGAATATTTTTTGGAATTCATTTACTTCATATAATTCAATATACCTCTTTGGACTATAATTTTAGTAGTTACTCTAGGGATACAATATACATCCTTAACTTTTCAGTCTGCTTAGAGTTACCGCTGTACCACTTGACATGGAATGCAAGAAACTCACCACTTACCAAATAGAATGTGCTTTTTACACACACCTCTCCCTTGATAGATTTTCCATTGTCTTAAAGTCCATCATCTCATCACTCATCACATCACTCCATCATCTCATCACATAATCCTCCTGTTACTGATAGCCTTGCAGCCCTTAAAGTCACTGTTCTGCCCCCATACCTCTGTTCATTGCTGCTCCCTCTGCAAGGATTGCAGTTTCTCCATCTTTCTGTAGAGAAGACTCAGCTCCACATGTCCCCTAGCTCTGAAGCCTTGCTAGACCTTGAAACATTTAATGGACCATTCACACTTTTCCACATACTGTAACCTAGATGTCCTGCCACCATAGCTTGTATACTTTCATCTGGATGGCTTTACATATTGCTTTCTGCCAGGCTGTGAGCTCCTTGAGGTCAGGAACCATCCATGACTGTGTCTCCAGCAACAAGCACTGGGTTACACACAGCAGGTCTTCAGTCAATATATGTTGACTCACTCAGCCATCAGAAAGAACGACTACCCAACATTTGCAGCAACATGGACGGGACTGGAGGAGATTATGCTAAGTGAGATAAGTCAAGCAGAGAAAGACAATTTTCATATGGTTTCACTCATTTGTGGAACATAAGGAATAGCAGGGAAATCAGTAGGAGAAGGAAGGGAAGAATGAAGGGGGGGTAAACAGAAAGGGGAATGAACTGCAAGAGACTATGGACTCTGGGAAACAAACTGAGGGTTTCAGAGGGGAGGGGAGTGGGGGGATGGGCTAGCCTGCTGATGGGTATTAAGGAGGGCACATATTGCATGGAGCACTGGGTGTTATACGCAAACAATGAGTCATGGAACACTACATCAAAAACTAATGATGTACTGTATGGTGACTAACATAACATAATAAAAAAATTAAAAAAAATATATGTTGACTCAAAGTGTATATGACAGTGGGTCCTGATGTGATCGTTATTTTCCCTACCGTATATAGCCCGAAGTCAGGAATGTAAAAGGCATCCTACATAGATAAATGATCATGATAAGCTCTGACCTAGAAACATAAAAACTCCATACCATTCATCCCTGGCTGCATTTTCCCATATGACTCAATGTCATTTCATCCTCAGCAGAGACCTGTATCCTTCAAAGACGTGGTAGTGGGCTTCACTCAAGAGGAGTGGCACAGACTGAATCCTGCTCAGAGGGCATTGTACCGGGATGTGATGCTGGAAACCTACAGCAACCTTGTCTCAGTGGGTAAGAACAGCTCCGCCACACAATCTAGATTATGCCTGAATGACCGCCTTTCCTTTTTCAGTTGCTAAAAGTAACTGAGGTACCTAGAGCCTCTGAAGGACTAAATACTTCCTATGTGCCAGACACTATTTCAGCCACTTTTAAAATATTAACTTATTTAATTCTCCTAAGAGCCTTATGAGGTAGGTACTATTAGTACCACTATTTTACACATTTGGAAACAGAGGCGGATGGGTGAAGTAACTTGCCCAGTGTCACTCACCTAGTACATATAGAGCCAGAGTAGGATTTGAACCCCAGCAGTCTGGCTGCACAGTCTGCATTCCTAACTCTTACACTGTGCTGCCTCAGTGAGTTTGGCTTGAGGTTCAGTGGTCCTGGGTTACTAATTCCTTTTGGGTTCTGGACAAGCTGTGTGTACAGTCTTCTCCCAAGTACAATGTCTGTTGTGCAGCCTTTAATGCTGCCTGAGTGGCCCTGAAGACCAAGGAGCTCAGCCCAAGGCCTGGATCATTTCCCTGGAACAGGTTATGAAGGCACTAAACCATATGTGATCCTCAAGCTGGAGCAGGAAGAAGCACCATGGATTTGTGAGGCAGCATGCTCAGGCTGCCACTGTCAGGGTAAGTATAAATCCAGCAAAAGAGGTACTATGGGAGGCTGGCACCTTTGGGATTTTGTTCAGAGTCCAGCTCTCAAAAGCCTTAGAGCTTTGTAAGCAGCTGGAGACATTTCTCTGAGAGCTTTAGGCTTCTTGATAATCCTTCAACCTCCATGCACCCCACCTCCCTTATCCAGGTGTTCCTTCTCCTCCTCATCTCACCTCTCCCTGTGTTCTTGTTCCATTGCCCTTTCTCCAGAATCCTTGGTCTCTGTTAAGGTTTTCAGTACACCTTCTCTTCACATTCAGGCATTCTTACAAATAAGCTTCTGTTATTCTCCCGCTCCTGCTGTTCCCTATTTCCGGTTCTCACAGTTTCCAGGTAAAATGCCCCAGACCTGCCCGCCATACCCACACTCTCACTTCCCCTCCTTTCCTTAATCCCTTAAGTTATCCCTTAGTCCTTTAGTTTCCTTAAGTCCAAGAGGAAGAAGTATTAAATTTCAGGAAACCAAGGGCAGTAAAACACATGACTGAGCTTGGCCCATCTTAACCACTTTCATTTAACATTCAGAATAACTGTCCGTCTCCCATCAGCTCTGTAAAATATCCCAACAATACCCATGGTACCTCAAGTGTTAGTAACCTATTCTTAAGGATGCCTCTGAACTTCTACTTCTCCACAAGAGTCATGGGCTTAGCAAGAATAGTCACTGCTATCTGTTCCCACATCTATTTATGTCACTTACACTGGTGTTGGAATCACATAATTAAATATTACATGAACTCCAAAAACATTCAGATCATTTTTTATGCTTCTCCCCAAAATGATGTCTCTGAAATTATCACCATCCACCATTGATCCACCTTGGTTGTAGTAGTAGCAGCAACAGCACTAGAATTATCAGCCAACACTCAGTGTGTGCTCACTCTATGCCAGATTTATTTGCAGCCATTTACATATATCATTTCATTCAGTCCTTACAACACCTGTGAGATATCCAACCTTTATTACCCCACTTACAAATGAAACAATCACAAAAAAGTTAGGAAACTTATCTAAGAACATACAGCAAAGTAAGGGACTGAACAGAGATTTGAGCCCATGTGGTCAGATTTCAGAACCAGTACCCTTAACCATCATATTCTGGTGCCCTCTCGGATGTATTTTGCTTCATTAAACTATGCTTATCAACCTTTCTGAAACCAAAGTAACCTGGCTATCATCTGCCTTTCTTTTCCCTCTTTTAAGAGCCACACATTGAATAGCAAGGTGCTATATGACACCTCAGTAACAGGATTGACAAACTACAGCCTAGAGTTTGGCCACCTGATTTTATGAATAAAGTTTTATTGGAACACAGCCATGCCCTTACATTTACATACTGTCTATGTTCCCCAAATACAGTGGGAGAGTTGAGTAATTTTGACTGAGACCACATGGCCCACAAAGCCTAAAATTTACTCTCTGGCCCTTTAAGAACATATTTGCCAACCACTGCTCTACAATATCCCATCTTCTTCAAAATTATTTCTTTGTATACTCTATGACATATTCCATTTCATTTGTGCCAGTGTTTTGAATCTTCTCTACTCATACAACACCCTTCCCTGCATTTAGTTATGGTTCATGCTTTCTGTTCATATACTGTGCATTGTTTAAATTCTTAGGGTATTTCTCAAGTAATTTTATTCTAGATCATAATAATAGAATAAAGAAAGATTTGCTGTATTTTCTCCAGAAAACATTTCTCAAGTTAATGTCCAGAGGAAAAGACAAGACATGATTTTGAAACAAGGTGCATTCATCAGGAAGAAAACATTGCCCAAGGAAAGAAGCCATGAAAACAATAAGTTTAGGAAAATATCATCTCTGAGCACTAATCTTTTTTCTTCAATTCAAAACCCTAGTAACTGGGACCCCTGTGGAAAGAGTGTGAACCATAATTTAGATTTGATTGGTTTTAAGAGAAACTGTTCAAAAAAACAAGATGAGTGCTGTGGATGTGGGAAATTGTTACAGCATACAAACCATGATAGAAGACCTAATGGAGAAAAACTCTGGGAATGCAGTCATTGTGAGAAAGCTTTCAGCCACAACCCAGCACTTATGTATAAACCAGCAGTAACCAATTCTCTTGTATACAAACGTAAGAGGGTTCCACCTACAGAGAAACCCCATGTCTGTAGTGAGTGTGGGAAAGCCTTCTGCTACAAGTCTGAATTCATTCGGCATCAGAGAAGTCACACTGGAGAGAAACCATATGGATGCACCGACTGTGGGAAAGCCTTTTCACATAAGTCAACCCTCATTAAACATCAGCGAATTCACACTGGGGTAAGACCCTTTGAATGCTTTTTTTGTGGGAAAGCCTTCACTCAGAAGTCACACCGCAGAGAACATCAAAGAACACATACTGGAGAGAGACCCTTTGTGTGCAGTGAATGTGGGAAATCATTTGGTGAGAAGTCATATCTCAATGTACATCGAAAAATACACACAGGAGAAAGACCATATCGTTGCAGAGAATGTGGGAAATCCTTCAGCCAAAAGTCATGCCTCAATAAACATTGGAGAACTCATACAGGAGAAAAACCCTATGGATGCAGTGAATGTGGCAAAGCTTTTTATCAGAAGCCAAACCTCAGTAGACATCAGAAAATTCATGCCAGAAAGAATGCCTATAGGAATTAAAACCTGATAATTGTGAGAAAGCCTTAAGCAAGGTATCCTATTTCATTATATGTGGAGGCATTCATTTTTTTAGGAGAAATCTCATTGATTTAATGAATTTGGACAAAATGTTCTACCATAAGGGAAGTCATGTTCTAATTGTGATAGAAATTTTTATACAAAGATTATAGAAAATATTTCATAAAACATAAACATGGTCACTCCAGTTTATGAAGTTTACAAATATGTTAATGGAATAACAACAGCATACAAATATATGTGAAGAGAATTGGTATATTATGGCATATTCCACAGTGAGCCACATAATAAGCATTATTTATATTTTGGAAATGTAAATGTGAATTTAATGTAAATTGTGAATATCAAGCATATGTATCACATAGTATGTAGAATGCCACTCATCAACTTTTCTACTCTAAATATCACCACTGTCTTTTAGTGTCTTAACAATATAAAAAATGATAACATTTGTTAAAGTTGAAAAGGCAAAGCTAAGGAATAGTTTCACAACCTAATATTGGATGAACAAAATACTATAAACTCCATCATTCAGCACAGCCATTATTTGACAAAAAGTAGGGTGGCCCTGGTATATTGTATAACTCTTCTATTTTCTTAGTCTTACTTAACATGCCTTGCAGCAAATTAGTAGGAAAGACACTATTTATATGAGTCTTATAATTAAGAAATGTTTCATGCAGAGACCAAAGAAGGAGAATTTTTTTTTTTCTTTTTGCAAATTTAATTCAGCAACATCCACTTTTCTTCCCTATCAATTTCCCTATGAATGTCCTGGGCACTAAAACCCAGGTTGTTTCATCATTCCAGTCTTTGAAAAAAGTCTACTTCCCTGAGCTGCCATGTCATCCAAATAAAACAAATGGCCACATTGTTCAAGATTTGCCTCCCTATAAGAATGCCTGATCCGGAATGAGAAAGGAAGCAATCACATGAGCACTGGGTGTTGTGTTTAAGTGATGAATCACTAAATTCTACACGTGAAACTAACATTACACTGTATGTTAACTAACTGGAATTTAAATAAAAACTTGGGGAAAAAAGAAACATGATTTAAAAATGATAAAAGATACTTCTTACAGCTCTAGATCAACATGCTTTTAAAAGAGTAAGTAAATGTTTTTCTAGCAAAATTTAAGTTAGAAAAGTTGCAGTAAGGGGCGCCTGGGTGGCTCAGTTGTTAAGCATCTGCCTTCGGCTCAGGGCATGATCCCAGAGTCCTGGGATCGAGCCCCGCATCGGGCTCCCTGCTCTGCTGGGAGCCTGCTTCTTCCTCTCCCACTTCCCCTGCTTGTGTTCCCTCTCTTGCTGTCTGTCTCTCTCTCTGTCAAATAAATAAATAAAATCTTAAGAAAAGAAAAGTTGCAAGAAGAAGTAGAAACTTGATAGAACAATTACCATTGAAGAGTTTGGAAAAGTGATTAAAGATCTAGGATTTAAAAATGCTCCAGGCCCAGGTGATTTCATAATTAGTTTCATCTGACTTTTTTTGTGTAGGCTCCAGGTCAAGCATGCAGCCAACATGGGGCTTTAAAAATTCATGACCCTGAGATCAAGACCTGAGCTGAGATCAAGAGTCGGATGCTTAACTGACTGAGCCACCCAGGTGCCCCTCATCTAACTTTTAAAGAGTAATACTAGTGTTATTTGAAATATTTCAGCCCAGAGACTATGCTCCCCCATTTATTTTATGAAGTCAGAATAAGTTTTAACACCAAAACTAAATAAAAGTAGTGGAAAAAAGAAAACCCCAAACCAGTCTTACTCATGAATTTAGAAATAAAAACTATAATTAAAATAATAGCAAATAGAATTCAGCAGTATACCTAAAGAATGATGTATTATAATGACCAAGTAAGAATTATTCCAAGAATGCAGAGCCAATGCAGTAATAGGAAATACATCAGTTAACAGTTTGAAAGAGAAGATGCCATCAGTAGATGCTGGAAAGGTATTCAATCAAATTTTGAAAACATTTCCAATCTAATAAAATATCTTAAATTGCAATATATAGTAATCACTTAAGAGTATCTTTACCAAAACTCTATAGCATATACTATGTTAAAACCATTTTTTGAATATTAAGAATTTAATAGTATTAGTGATAAGGGTGTTCACTGCTGTCTATTTTTACTAAATATTGTCTTGGAGTTTCCAATGAAGGCAACAAAAAATAAAATTAAATAATTGGTATAAATAATAAAAAAGGTCAAACTTTTTGCTGATAATATGACTGTATCAATAAATGAGATTAGTAATTGTTTTGAGTTAAAAGATAATTTTCTGAGAAGACAGTATAGAAATATTAAAAGCTTTTTTCAGTAAACATCTAATAACTTATATGCAGTTCTTTTGGAATTACATTAAATGTCTGTGCCTTTTTTTTTTTTAATCTTGTGTGACATGATCTTAAAGTCCTTACGGAAGAACATTTGTTCTAACAATCTAAACAAAAAAAGTATGAAAAAGAAAATTTCATACCAGATGTCAGACTATAACATGAAGTCACTGAATTCAAATTAATAAAGTATGGGGAAAGGAACCAATAAATACATCAATGGAACAGAATAGAAAATCCTGAAATAGACCTTAGTGTATATGAACTTTCTCATATATGGAAAAGGTGGAATTTCAAATCATAGGGGAAAGGAATAGTTTATTTGAAAAGAATTCTCACTCCTGGAAACAAACTAAGGGTTTTAGAGGGGAGGAGAGTGAGGGGATGGGCTAGCCTGGTGATGGGTATTAAGGAGAGCACTGGGTGTTACATGCAAACAATGAATCATGGAACACTACATCAAAAACTAATGATGTACTGTATGGTGCCTAACATAATAAAAAAATAAAAATAATTGTTACAATTGGCTTTTAATGAAGAAAGTAAAGTTGGACTAGCCCCAACCATATAAAAAAAATCCAACTGGATTTAAGACTTAAAATTTTTAAATAATAAAGTTCTTGAAGGAAAATGAAAGGAGACTACATGTACAATCTAGGAGTTAGATTATCAACACAGGATAAAAGCTATTAAAAAATAAAAAATAGGGCACTGGGGAAGCTCTTTTAAGTCTCTAACTCTTGATCTCAGCTCAGGTCATGAGTTCAAGCCCCACACTGGGCTCCATGCTGGATATGAAGCCTACTTAAATAAAAATAAAAAATAGGAAAAAAATTGACTACGTAAAACTATGATATTTTCTGTGGCAAAAGGTGCTATCAACAATGTCAATTCATTATAATTTGGGGTGAAATATTTGCAAAGCCAATCAGAGAAGTGCTCTTCAGATTGACAGGAAAGAGATAACTCAATGGCAAAATATGGCAGAGAATGTGAATAGACAAGTTGTAAAAAGAGCAAATCCAAGTGGCTGGTGGGCCTATAAAAAAAAATGTTTAGCCTTGGTAGTTGTTGGGGAATACAGATTAAAGTCATAAAGAGATAACTGTATGTGATCAAACTGACAAATAGCAGGAATGCTTTTTGTTATCCCAGCAAAGGTTCTTATACCCCACTGGTGGAAACATTATGATTTATGTAATGATTTACAGCTCTTTCGAAAAGCAATCTGGTAACATATCTATTATAACTTAAAATACTTATGCCACTTTGGGGAATCTTCTCTTAGAAGTAAAACCCCAATACATAAAGGAGAGATGAACATGTATATTTATTATAAAATTGTTCCTACTGGCAATAAAACACTAGAATCAAAATAAATGCCCATCAATAGGGAAACTGAAAGGGGAGAGACTAATATATCCATTCCACGGAATGTTTATAAAGCCATTAAGGTGGACAAATTAAACAATGCTAGTGGACTTGAATAGAATTCCACAATGTTTTCTTGAGCAAAAAAAGTACAAGTAAGTGTGTAAAATATGAGCCTGTTTTTGCAAATCAGTGACAAAATTCCTCTAGGTGTTTGAGTGATAAACATGTATCCATATATATTTGTGTATGATTTTCTATGCATGGAGTATACATTGGGTTGGGGGGAAGTGGGTGATGCAGGTTGGTTATGAGAAAGTTAGGGAAAATGAAAACCAAATAGAAAAAAATATATAAATGAACCAAGTATGATATCTCAAATGTGTGATTAAGTAAAATTATTTGAGTGGGGAGCTAGAACTCTGCTAATTTATGGAGATGTTTGTGGTATATTGTTAAGTGAAAAAGGCAAATTGCAGAATAATATGAATCTATTTTTTTAAAAAAAGTAAAACCCCTGTGTGTATATATATGCATGTATGTTTCTATGAACAAAGAAAAGTATGGATGGATATACAGCAAGGTGTTAATTAACATTGGTTACCTTGGTGGGGGGAAGGGAAAAATAAGCAGTTGTTTAATTTATATATCTTTGTATTGTTTTACTTGTTACAAATATATTACTTTTGTAACTTAAAAAAATAAAGGGGGGAAATGTTTCAAAATGCAGGAAGCATTGTAAGTGTTTCTGTTTTCTGACAAGATGGCACCCTGACCTGGTCTACTGTCATTCCTCCAGCTCAGTCCTTTGGCTGTCACCAAAGTAGAAGTAAATGTCTAGGTTGTTACCTGTGCTTCTGAAGAGCAAAAGTAAATACTTTAGAAACTCCCAAGTAGAGAGAGGCTTTTTGTTTTTAATTTGAAATAATTTTTGATTTATTAAAAAGTTGCAAAAAACAGTTCTTAGTCTTCATCCAGTTTCTCCTAATGTTAACATCTTATATAATCTTAGTATAATTATCAAAACCAGGAAATTAACATTGATAGAAACTAGTAATTAAACTACAGTCCTTGCCACTGATATCTAGTCCAAGATCCAGCCCAGATCTCGTGGTGCATTTACCTGTTATTTCTCTTCAGTCTCCTCTAATTTGTGACAGTTCCTCAGTCCTTTCTTGTATTTCATGACTTAGACACTTTTTTTCTTTTTAAAGAATACTGGCCAGTTATTTTGTAGAATAGTCCTAAATTTGGGTTTGATTCAGTATTTTCTCTGATTACATTAAGGGTATGCATAAATACTACATAAGTAATGTATCCTCAGAGCATAATACCAGAGGATACACGGTGTTGATGTGTCTTGGTGATGTCACCACTGATCATATGGTTAAGATGCTCTTAGATTTCCTCATTTTAAAGGTACTATTTCTTCCTTTGTAGTTAATAAATCTCTTGGGCCAGATAATTTGCAGAGAGTTTTTTAAAAATACATTCTAGCAGGTCCTAGCTCCAGAGATTCTGTTTGATTAGCTCTGGCTAAGGCTTCAAGCATCCGTAGTAATTCTGATGGGCAGACAAGAGTGGACTTTGGATGTGGGTCACACAGCTAATCGTTAGCCCTTAAACAGAGCATCATCCTCACAGAGGAGATAGTAATGAGAAACACTGAATTATGAAATTTATGAATACTGGTCTTTAGTAACATAGGTGTGTTAGTTATCTCGTGCTACCTAACAAATTATCAGAAACTTAATAGCTTAAAGCAACACACATTTATTATCTTACAGTTTATCTGTCAGGAGTCCAGATATGGCTTAGCTAGGTCTCTGATTCAGGATCTTACAAGGCTGTAGTCAGGTATTGGCCAGAACAGTGGTCTCATCTGATCCTCAACTGGGGAAGGATCTGCTCACAAGATCACATGGTTAGACTTAGGGCCTCAGTCAGTTGCTGGCTGTGGGCCAGAGGCTACCCCCAGTCCCTTGCCATATGGGCCTCTCTGAAGTCCAGCTCTCTAGAGAGGGTAAGGGGCTGTACATGGAGTTGTTAATTGATCATGCCTATGTGAGGAAGCCTCCATAAAAATTACAACAGTATGGGGTTTGGAGAGTTTTCAGGTTGATGACATCCACACACTAGGAGGGTGACATACCCCAACTCCACAGGACAGAGAAGCTCCTGCACTTGGGAACTTCCCAGACCTAGTCCTATGGATCTTTCTGTCTGGATGTTCATCTATATCCTTTATCATATCTTTTTATAATAAACTGGTAAACAGCAAGTAAACTTTTTTCTAAGTTCTGTAAGCGGCTCTAGCAAATTAATCAAATCTTAGGCGGGCATCTTGGGAACTTCCACGTTACAGCTGATGGGTCAGAAGCACAAGTAACAACCTAGAATTGTAATTGCTATCTGAAGTATCCGTGGGGGTGGTGAGGAGACAGTCATGTTGGGACTGAGCCCTTAACTTATGAGACGTGGTGCTATCTCCAGGTAGTGTCAAAATTGAGTTAAATTGTAGGCCTTCAGCTGGTGTCACAGAACTGCTTAGAGTGGGGAAAATCCCCATATATTGGATGTCAGAAATTTTATGAATGTGGTAGTATTGTGAGAGTAAAGGAGAAACACGAGGAGAACAGACATTTTTCCTATATACCTTGTAAACAGCGAAGAGCCTGTTGTATTCCAGTAAAGGAACCTAAAATTTTAGTGTACATGAGAAGTGCTAGAGAATCATTTCTCTTACACTCTCAACTTCTTGTTGGTTCCACTTTACCCCAAAGATACAGACTTGGTGAAGAGAAGGGCCATATGCACCCCAATGTTCATAGCAGCTCTGTCCACAATAGCTAAATCGTGGAAGGAGCCTAGATGCCCTTCAACAGATGACTGGATTAAGAAGTTGTGGTCCAAATGGAATATTACTCAGCTATCAGAAAGAACGAGTTCTTAACATTTGCTGCAACATGGACCGCACTGGAGGAGATAATGCTAAGTGAAATAAGTCAAGCAGAGAAAGACAATTATCATATGATTTCTCTCATCTATGGAACATAAGAACTAGGAAGATTGGTAGGGGAAGAAAGGGATAAAGAAAGGGGGGTAATCAGAAGGGGGAATGAAGCATGAGAGATTATGGACTCTGAGAAACAAACTGAGGGCTTCAGAGGGGAGGGGGTGGGGGAATGGGTTAGGCTGGTGATGGGTAGTAAGGAGGGCACGTATTGCATGGTGCACTGGGTGTCATACACAACTGATGAATCATCGAACTTTACGTCAGAAACCAGGGATGTACTGTATGGTGACTAATAATATAATAAAAAAACATTAAAATTAAAAAAAATTTTAAAAATTAAAAAAAGAAATATGTTGCATTTATATACACCAAAAATGAAGAAACAGAGAAATTAAGAAAATAATCCATTTTAAATTGCCTCAAAAAGCATAAGATACCTAGGAATAAATCTAACCAAAAAGGTAAAGGACTTATAGTTTGGAAACTATAATAAAAAAAATTGATTAAAGAAATTGAGAGACAAAGAAATGAAATGACAGCCCATGATCATGGATTGAGAGAACAAATACTATTAAAATGTCTGTACTGCCCATAGCAATCTGCACATTTAAAGCAATCCCTATCAAAATACCACAAGCTTGATTTCAAGCTATACTGTAAAGCTGTGATCACCAAGACAGCATGGTACTGGCACTAAAACAGACACATAGACCAATGGAACAGAATAGAGAACCCAGAAATAGACCCTTGGCTCTATGGGCAACTAATCTTTGATAAAGCAGGAAAAAACATGTGGTGGAAAGAAGACAGTCTCTTCAATAAATGGTGCTGGGAAAATTGGACAGCTACATGCAAAAGAATGAAACTTGACCACTCTCTCACACCATACACAAAGATAAACTCCAAATGGATGAAAGACCTCGATGTGAGACAGGAATCCATCAAAATCCTAGAGGAGGACATAGGCAGCAACCTCTATGACATCGGCCAAAGCAACATTTTTCATGACACATCTCCAAAGGCAAGAGAAACAAAAGAAAAAATGAACTTGTGGGACTTCATCAAGATAAAAACTTCTGCACAGCTAAGGAAACAGTCCAAAAAACTAAGAGGCAGCCCACGGAATGGGAGAAGATATTTGCAAATGACACTACAGATAAAAGGCTGGTATGCAAGATCTATAAAGAACTTCTCATAGAAATAGAAGGAAAGCTACCAATCTCATTCTACGAGGCCAATATTACCTTGATCCCCAAACCAGGCAAAGACCCCATCAAAAAGAAGAATTACAGACCGATTTCCCTAATGAATATGGACGCCAAAAACCTCAACAAGATCCTGGCTAATAGAATCCAACAGTACATTAAAAGGATTATCCATCATGACCAAGTGGGATTCATCCCTGGGATGCAAGGGTGGTTCAACATTCGCAAATCTATCAGTGTCTTAGATTTTATCCAGAAGGAAAAATTCAAAAATCATATGATTCTCTCAATAGATGCAGAAAAACATTTGACAAAATACAGCATCCTTTCCTGATTAAAACCCTGCAGAGTGTAGGGATAGAGGGTACATTCCTCAATCTCATAAAAACCATCTATGAAAAGCCTACAGCAAATATCATTCTCAATGGGGAAAAGCTGGAAGCCTTTCCCTTAAGATCAGGAACACGACAAGGATGTCCACTCTCACCACTACTATTGAACGTAGTACTAGAAGCCCTTGCAACAGCAATCAGACGACAAAAAGGGATAAAAGGTATCCAAATTGGCAAAGAAGAAGTAAAAATGTCTCTCTTTGCAGATGACATGATACTCTATGGAAAACCCAAAAGAATCCATGCCCGAACTATTAGAAGTTATAGAGCAATTCAGTAATATGGCGGGATACAAAATCAATGCTCAGAAATCAGTTGCATTTCTATACACGAATAACGAGACCAAAGAAAGAGAAATTAGGGAATCCATCCCATTTACAATAGCACCAAAAACCATACGTGACCTTGGAATTAACTTAACCAGAGACGTAAAGGACCTATATTCTAGAAACTACAAATCACTCTTGAAAGACATTGAGGAAGACACAAAAAGATGGAAAAATATTCCATGCTCATGGATCAGAAGAATTCACATAGTTAAAATGTCCATGTTACCCAGAGCAATCTACACTTTCAGTGCTATCCCGATCAAAATACCGAGGACATTTTTCAAAGAACTGGAACAAATAGTCCTTAAATTGGTATGGAACCAGAAAAGGCCCTGAATCGCCAAGGAACTGTTGAAAAGGAAAAAAAAAGCTGAGGGCATCACAATGCCGGATTTCGAGCTGTACTACAAAGCTGTGATCACAAAGACAGCATGGTACTGGCGCAAAAACAGACACATAGACCAGTGGAACAGAATAGAGAATCCAGAAATGGACCCTTGGGTCTTTTGGCAACTAATCTTTGATAAAGCAGGAAAAAACATCCAGTGGAAAAAAGACAGTCTCTTCAATAAATGGTGCTGGGAAAATTGGACAGCTACATGCAAAAGAATGAAACTTGACTACTCCCTCGCACCATACACAAAGATAAACTCCAAATGGATGAAAGACCTCGATGTGAGACAGGAATCCATCAAAATCCTAGAGGAGGACATAGGCAGCAACCTCTATGACGTCGGCCAAAGCAACATTTTTCATGACACATCTCCAAAGGCAAGAGAAACGAAAGATAAAATGAACTTGTGGGACTTCATCAAGATAAAAAGCTTCTGTACAGCCAAGGAAACAGTCCAAAAAACTAAGAGGCAGCCCATGGAATGGGAGAAGATATTTGCAAATGATGCTACAGCTAAAAGACTGGTATCCAAGATCTACAAAGAACTTCTCAAACTCAATATGCGAGAAACAAATAAACAAATCATAAAATGGGCAGAAGATATGAACAAACACTTTTCCAATGATCACATACAAATGGCTAACAGACAGATGAAAAAATGTTCAAAATCATTAGCCATCAGGGAAATTCAAATCAAAACCACACTAAGATATCACCTTGGTCCAGTTAGAATGGCAAAAATTGACAAGGTGGGAAACAACATTTGCTGGAGAGGATGTGGAGAAAGGGGATCCCTCCTACATTGTTGGTAGGAATGCAAGTTGGTACAGCCACTCTGGAAAACAGTGTGGAGGTCCCTTAAAAAGTTTAAAATAGAGCTACCCAATGACCCAGCCATTGCACTTCCGGGTATTTACCCCAAAGATACAGACGTAGTGAAGAGAAGGGCCATATGCACCTCAATGTTCATTGCAGCATTGTCCACAATAGCTAAATCGTGGAAGGAGCCAAGATGCCCTTCAACAGACGAATGGATAAAGAAGATGTGGTCCATATATACGATGGAATATTACTCAGCCATCAGAAAGAACGATTACCCAACATTTGCAGCAACATGGACAGGACTGGAGGAGATTATGCTAAGTGAAATAAGTCAAGCAGAGAAAGACAATTTTCATATGATTTCACTCATTTATGGAACATATGAAATAGGAAGATCAGTAAGAGAAGGAAGGTAATAATGAAGGGGAGGTAAACAGAAGGGGGAATGAACCATGAGAGACTGTGGACTCTGGGAAACAGACTGAGGGCTTCAGAGGGGAGGAGGGGTGGGCGATTGGGATAGGCCGGTGATGGGTAGTAAGGAGTGCACATATTGCATGGTGCACTGGGTGTTATATGCAAATTAATGAATCATGGAACATTGCATCAAAAACTGGGGATGTACTGTATAGTGACTAATATAATAAATTAAAAATTATTTTAAAAAACCCCTAAGGATGTACTTATGGTGAGTAACATAACAAAATAAAATTATTATAAAAAAAATTTAAAAAAAACTTAGTTTGAAGCTAATTAAATTAAAAACAAGGCAGTGGAATTGGGGGTGACAAATTGGCCTGAAAATATGGATGCCACAGATTTCCAGTTAAAATAGTAATATGACCCAAGATAAAACAGGAGCTTCTAAGAATTAAAATTGAGTATATAAACTCTAACTTATAGAGGGGTGTTTAGCCCTGCTACTTCTCCATTTGACAGCCTAATTTTGCCTGCCTTAAACCCAGAAGAAAATAAATACATAAATAAATATATAAATAAAGCATAAGTACATAACATGAATGAATGATACCTCATGGTGAATCTACTACAACTTTAATGCTGTGGTCCCACCCATTAGAGGCCCCATACCCAATATCCAGTATTATTAAAACTGATTCTATTCAATCAATAACTGGTAAATATTTTGCTCTTATAGATTTGACTAACATGTTCTGTTTAATGCCTATTTCAACAGCCTCTCACTTCCAGTTTGTCTTTGCCTCCACAGGGACATTATAAATCTTTTCCAGGCTACCCATGGGGTACCTCAACAGCTTTGTTATCACAAACTTGGCAGACAAAAATCTTAACTGTATCTGCCTTTCTCTAAGAGCACAAGTATGGCACTACATTAATAGCATACTCCTGCAAGGAGATTCATTTGACACACTCATTACAGACATAGAAGTCCAACATGTTTTAGTCCTTTTTGGGTTCTGGTGGCAACATAAGTCCTCATTTATAAATTTTACTTTATCTAATTGATGTTGCCATGGATAAATCAGCTTGCCTTAAATGGGGCTCTCTTCAACAAATGGCTTAAAAACCTCCAAGTTAAAATCAATAGCCACTCTTGTTAGTGTCCTCAGAGATTTCATCACCATAGAGGCTTTGGTAACTTCTTCTCATGCCTCCTGGAGTCTGTGGACCACTTATAATGGCCATAAGTTATCCAAGGACTTCTGATCAAGAAACTGCTCATCTTGGCCTCATGCTATACGCCATTAAGTCAATCAGAGGCTGGCTACATACTGGGCTCTCCTAGAAAGAAAGGCTCTCACAGACCCTGAGGCTGTGACCCTCCTTACCCAGCTTCTCATTATGCTTTGGGTCATGGAAACAAGCTTGGCACAGCTACTGAGACCTCCTTAAGACAGGGGGAGCCAAATGGCTAACATATGCCTCCTGCGGGAGAGCTGGACTCCTCTGTCCTTAGTCCCTTGCCTGATACCATGGTGCTGAAGGAAGTCTCCCTCTCTATGACCCCCTCACTACTTAGGAGCCCTTGGGATCAACTGAATAGTAATGAGAGTTTGTAGACTATACAGATAACACTGTTAATCATCTTATGTGATGGAACTCAGTGTAATGTTGCTGTTTCCCATCCCTTGGCCAGGATTTCCTCCATAAATGATAGGACCCAAGGGACAAAACACTTGGGCAAACTTCAGGCAGTCATCCTTAGCATTGGATGTCCTGGCCAACAAATGGCTTCGTCTTCACATTCATTACAGACTACCTGTCAATTGCTTAAAAAGTATTCCTTTCAAGGTAGTGTCTGTTGCTTCACAGATACCCAAGATATAAATCAGTATTACACTTGGCTTTACATATCCTAAGACCACAATAGAAGGCCTCGCCAGGACACCTTATTTCTTTCAGAGTTCTAGGCATTACTGATAGTAACTAAGGCATATAATTCACTTCTCAGAATGCACAATGCTGGGCTCTCGAAAGAGGCATTCAACAGAACTTTCATGTCCCAGATAGGTCCCAGATAGTTTAACTGAGACACAATGGTGTCCTCAAACAACTCCTTTTCAAATTCTAGTCTGACAAATATACCCCTAAATGGGCCTCTTTCTTGCCCTGGGCCTTAATCTCTTAATTCAAGGTTCCTTGGCCAATTTATACCTCATACCAACTCTAAAAACTTTCTCATCCCTGTTTCTTATACTTAAAAGGGAAATGTGGGGCACCTGGGTGACTCAGTCAGTCTGATTTCAGCTCAGGTCATGATCTCAGGGTTGTGAGATCGAGCCCCACTTTGGGCTTTGCACTGGGCATGGAGCCTGCTTAAGATTCTCTCTCTCCCTCTCCTCTGCCCCTCTCCCCACCTACCTCTCAAAAAAATAAAAAATAAAAATAAAAAATAAATAAAAGGGAAATGTGTCTCATCTCCATGTATATAAAGACTCATTATATATGAGGTCCTTTAATAACGTCTCTCCCTGTCTTTTTTTTTTTTAGATTTTATTGATTTATTTGAGAGAGGGAAAGAGCACATGTGGGGGGAGGGGCAGATGGAGAGAGAGAAGCAGACTCCCCACTGAGCATGGAGCCTGACATGGGGCTTGATCCCAGGATCCTAGGATAATGACCTGAGCTGAAGGTAGATGCTTAACTGACTGAGCCACCCAAGTGCCCCTCTCCCTGTCTTTATACATTTTTTATGATGCTGTAAGCACTGGAGGCCTGTTTGAGGGCACAAACCCTTCTGAGACCCATTAACCATAGACTGTTTCATGGGCCAGCTATCTGATAATCTGACATGGGAGCCATGTGAGCTAAATTTCCAGCATAAAACAAAAAACCTGCCAAGTGCAGCTATACAACATTCTGTTGTCTTATTACTATTGGTCTGGGTGATTTCACTGGTTTACAGTTCAGAGGCCCCAACCCTCCAAAAAAGCCACACTTTCAATAAAACATGGCAAATGCTAAGATTCACATCAATTCAAGTAGGTACACACTTAGGAAGGTCATCTCAGTCCCACATCCCAGATGATATCACTTCGGTCCAGAAGCTTTCTGCTGTAGATGACATCACCTTAAATGACATCACCCCAGCCCAAGACCAACATGATTTTTTCCCCTCACTGAAGATAGCTTTGCCCAGGACACCAAAACCTTCACTCCAGTGACACCTATGGACTGCCTCTCCTAAGGCAATGTCCTAAGGATATTTACCGTTTTTCTTGCTTGATATTAGGAATCCAATTATGTATCCTGAGCTCACTGTATGTTTAGCTCATTACCTTCATATACTCTTTGCTTCCTGCCACAACTGACACCTCTAGAGTTCCATGTGTAAAGGGAAATCTGGTAGAAGTCACTACTATTTGTGTCATTCTAAAAATTAATGGACATTATTGCTTTCCCCAGGAGGCACCCACCTCATAGTAGTCAATTCCTTGATTCCCAGAGAGAGGACCACTCACTCCCCAGTGCTTTCTCCTGCTATCCCACCTCCAACTTTACACCCTAACTATCTGCCCTACATCTCCAACCATAACTACTTGGTTACATATAAATACTACTAATTGTTACATATACTTCACTAAATTATCAGTTCATATCCTCCAACGACATGACCAGTGGGCCTGAAACCTTGAACCACAAAATACACTGAGATACCATTGTCAAAAAATACATGTACATATATATTTGCCTAGGTATATATACTTTCTATGATTTTGAATAGCTTGGATAGTTCATATGAATGTAATATAGTATTTGTTCTCTTGCAACTGCCTTATTTCACTTAGCATAATGTCTTTCAGTTTCATCCATGTTATAGCATGTGACAGGATTTCCTTCTTTCTTAAGGCTACATAAAATTCCATTGTATGTAGATACCATATTTTCGTTATCCATTCATCTATCAGTGGACACTTGAGTTCTTTTAATTCATTGAGCATCCTTATGATGGTAATTTTGAATTCTTTGGCAATTCATATCTCTATTTAGGTTTGGCTTTTTAAAGATTTAATTGGTTCCTAAATGTGTCATTGTTGCCTGCTTCTTGTATGTTTTGTTATGTTTGTTGTGGGGATTCAGCATCTGAAGAATCAGTCAACTGTCTCAGACTTTGTGGTCTCCTTTACTACGGGCAAGACTTTTCCCACATAGCCTGGCTAGAGATTCTGGAGACCTCTCAAGCCTTCTTTGGACATGCATCCTTCCAGGGCTTGTGTGTGTAATCGCTTTGAATAGGTTTACTGGTTTCTACTCAGAAGCTCCCCCTTGTGTCTGCCTACGATATTGCAGCATACCTGTGAGACAGTAAATCATGGTCTGGGGCTCCTCCTAGTATTAGCGGTACTCTAGACACTAGCCCACAATTGATATCTTTATTCTCAGAAATGCCCTCAACCTGTCACTACATTCCTGTCAGTACTTAGATACAAGCAAGACAAACACGGGTTCCCTTGGGTAGCCCCCTAAAAGTCACTTAGAGAAACATTCTACTTCTGTCCATCCCCAAAGAGAAGATGAGAATTGGGGATTTCCAATCAAATGTGCCTTGGTTTGGGGGCAGGTAGGGACGTTCTTATGAAAGGGAACAGGGAGTATTACAAACTTCCTACCAGGCTTCTATGCCTTTAGCCTTGTGCTTGCCTGGGGTGTCAGAATCTCCTGACTGGTTTCTGGATTTCTGTTATTTAAATCTTTGTCTTTCTATACCACCATCTTGCTGATGTTACCTTGTGTGCAAGTTTCTGTGTGATTACAAGTTTCAACTAGCTTGTAAACAGCAAGGAGCACAATTACTGGATTGTATGCTAAGAATATGTTTTGTTTGCAAGAAACTGCCAAACTGGGGCGCCTGGGTGGCTCAGTCGTTAAGCGTCTGCCTCCGTGATCCTGGCGTTCTGGGATTGAGCCCCACATCAAGCTCCCTGCTCAGCTGGGAGCCTGCTTCTTCCTCTCCCACTCCCCCTGCTTGTGTTCCCTCTCTCGCTGGCTGTCTCTGTCAAATAAATAAATAAAATCTTTAAAAAAAAAAAAACCTGCCAAACTGTCTTCCAAAATGGCTGTAACCATTCTGTACTCCCATTAACAATAAATGAGGGTTCTTGTTGTCCCACATCCTAGCCAGCATTTGGTGTTGCCAGTGTTTTGGATTTTAGCCATTCTCACAAGTGTGTATTGGTATTTCATTGTTCTAATTTACAATTTTTCATGACTTGATATTGAGCATCTTTTTGTATGTTTGTTTGCCATCTGTGTATCTTCTTTGGTGAGATGTCCAGATCTTTGCCCATTTTTAAAAGTAGGTTGTTTCCTTAATGTTGAATGTTAAGAATTCTTTGTATGTTTTGGATATTAATCCTTTATCAGATATGTCTTTCGCAAATGTTTTCTTCTAGTGTATGGCTTGTCTTCTCATTCTCTGAACAGTGTCTTTTGCAGAGTAGAAGTTTTTAACATTTTAATGAAGTATAGCTTATCAATCATTTGTGGATCATGATTTCCGTGTTGTATCTAAAAAGTTTGCCAAAAAAACCCCACAAAAAAACCAAAAACAGAAACCCCAAACATTTTCCAAGCATATATACTTCTCAAAGATGTTAACAGCAATTAGGAGCAAACAGGGTTTCATGTTCAAATTAGTTTGGATTATGCACATATAAACCAGTTAAATGGGAGTTTTGTCTTTTTTTTTTTTTTTTTTTTTAATTTTTTTTTTTAAGATTTTTTTTTTATTTATTTATTCGACAGAGAGAGAGACAGCCAGCGAGAGAGGGAACACAAGCAGGGGGAGTGGGAGAGGAAGAAGCAGGCTCATAGCGGAGGAGCCTGATGTGGGGCTCGATCCCATAATGCCGGGATCACGCCCTGAGCCGAAGGCAGACGCTTAACCGCTGTGCCACCCAGGCGCCCCTGTCTTTTGTTTTTTTAACTGCATTTTTTAAAAAGATTTTATTTATTTATTCGACAGAGATAGAGACAGCCAGCAAGAGAGGGAACACAAGCAGGGGGAGTGGGAGAGGAAGAAGCAGGCTCATAGCAGATCCCATAACACCGGGATCACGCCCTGAGCCGAAGGCAGACGCTTAACCGCTGTGCCACCCAGGCGCCCCTTAACTGCATTGTTTTGATATGATGCTGTGCATGGTGAGATGTGGGATTAGAAGGTTATAATAGTTAAGATGGAGACATGGTACTTGGAGGAGGTAACTCATAAAGTCACTCATTACATCCACATTGGTTTTAGTAGAACATATAACATTATGTTTTTAATAAAAAATATTTTACAAAAGATGATGCTGGGACTTGCTCAAATTCTCAATTGTTATGGAGTTTAGATATACAAACTCCAGAATTGCCACAGAATTATCTTTCGCTGCATTTCAAGAATCCCTCACTATCCAAAATCTACTTGTTTTCTGGGGCGCCTGGGTAGCACAGTCCTTAAGCGTCTGCCTTCGGCTCAGGGTGTGATCCCAGCGTTCTGGGATCAAGCCCCACATCAGGCTCCTCCGCTGGGAGCCTGATTCTTCCTCTCCCACTCTCCCTGCTGTGTTCCCTCTCTCACTGGCTGTCTCTATCTCTGTCAAATAAATAAATAAAATCTTAAAAAAAAAAATCTACTTGTTTTCTGAGTTTGGATAGCACAGACTATGTTAACCAAATCAATAGGACTTCTGAATTTTAGAAAGTGACTATTATGTTAGTCACCATACATAATATAATAAAAAATATTATTATAATAAAAAATTATAAAAATAAAAATATTAAAAAAATCTTTTAAAAAAAAGTGACTATCTAGAGCAAGAATTGACAAACTTTTTCTGTAATGGGCCACAGGAAATATTATAGGCTTTGCAAACCACTTGGTCTATCACAGGTAATCAATTATGTTATAGTGTGATAGCAGCCAGACAATATGTGAATATATGTGGTTCGGTTTTAATGACTTTATGAACACTGAAGTTTGAATATCATAATTTCGTGTTACTTTTTTAAATTTATTTCAACCACTTTAAAATGTAAAAACATTGGCAGCTTGCAGACCATATAAAAACAGGTAGTAGTCTAGATTAGTTTGCTGTCCCCTGATTTACAGTGTGATAGTAAGGTTTTATCTAAAGTATTTGATTTCTGGGATGCCTGGGTGGCTCTCAGTTAAGCATCTGCCTTCAGCTCAGGTCATGATCTCAGGGTCCTGGGATCGAGCCCTGCCTGGGGCTCCTTGCTTAGCAGAGGGTCTGCTACTGCTTCTCTCTCTGCCTCCCTCCCCCCTCCTGTGTGCACCTGCACTCTAATAAATAAGTAAAATCTTAAAAAAATAAAGTATTTGATTTCTGACTTCAGGTAATGGGTTCAGATTGTGGTGAATATTTGTTTTATTTTCATAGACTGCTAGAATAAATATGTACTTTTAGTACTATATGATACTAAGTTATGTTTTTGTGATCTAGTTATTTTGACATCAGGAATATGAAAGATTCATAAAAACAGATGGTGAGCTTATCTCATTTGATTTGGAAGTTCCTTGAATATTTGATAAATTTTGCCCATAGAGTGATCTGGCTTAGTGATCTAAGTGCAGCTATTTGACTATATTAAAACATCCCCCCCCGCATTTATCATTTTACTCTATTAAGGGTTTACATTTCCTAATTCTGACAAATTACATTTTTCTCCAAATATTGTTTACTTTGTCTAGATTTCCAATTGTTAGTAACTATGATAATCTAATCATGTCCATATTTCATGTATTCATCTGTATTCCATTTTTCAGCCTCAGGATTACCAGTGTTTGTATCTATATACATTTTTTGTCAAAGAAATAATTTCATTTTCCTTATTTTTGCTGATTTTTACTAATACCTTTAATATATTTTAATGTAGTTTGCTGTTATTCTTCTTGCTTTTTGTCTTGTACATTTAGTTCATTTATTAATAATCTCTTGGTGTTTGACTATCAGCATCCCTAAAACCGGAAAAAAGACTCAACTAATAGAGAACAAACTTGAGGGTTACTGGAGGTGAAGTGGGCAGGGGGATGGATTAAATGGGTAATGGGTATTGAGAACACTTGATGTGATGAGCACTGGGTATTTTATTTAAGTGATGAATCACTAAATTCTACACCTGAAATTAATATTACACTGTATGTTAACTAATTGTAATTTAAATAAAAACTTGTAAAAAGAAAAAAAATCAGCATGCCCATTGGGCTATACTTTATCTGAATACAGATTTAGCTGCTCTCAGGTTTTTCTATATAATGTGTTCATTTTCATTCATTTAAATATAACTCAGGGATTGGTTTCCTTCTGATTCATGTTATTTGGAAGGGTATTATCAATATTCAAATATTGTTAGCTATCACATTTTAGTTTTCTTCCCATTTTGAAAAAGAATGTGACCTACGTATGGTCTACTTTGGGTGGGAAGTGATTGAATAAATATTTCATATCTTTCTCTACTGTTTTGACAAATGAATTTGTTATTCTCAATATGTAAATAGGTTTTTGGACAGTCATTAAATTATTGCACAACATGAAATATAGGTGTAAATGTAGACTCATTCAACCATTCTTTTTCTTTCTCGACTTTTATATCCTAGGATTTTTTTTTCCTTTTAAACTTCATGCAGAATAACGAATAAATGTTGGTGAGAAGCTTTTCTACAAACATTACACCCATTGGTCTTTCTCATTATGAATTCTTTTATGTCAATTAAGGTGTATGACATGATTAAAGTCGTTTCTACAAATAATAATGGTGGAGGTACTAGTACTAGTATTAAATAACATCTGCTAGATAGTTACTATATGTTAGTAACAATCCCAAGCAATTTACTTTTTTTTTCTTTTGAGAGAGTGAGCTTAAGCAGGGGAGGTGGGGCAGAGGGAGAGAATTCTAAGCAGGCTTCTCACCAAGCATGGAGCCTGACACGGCACTTGATCTCATGACCCTGAGATCATGACCTGAGCTGAAATCAAGTCAGACGCTTAACCAACTGAGCCACCCTGGTATCCCTCATTTTACATTTCTCTTTTTTTTTTTTTGGTTAAAGATTTTATTTATTTATTTGAGAGAGCGAGGGGAGAGGCATGGGCAGGGTAAGGGGCAGAGGGATAAGGGGCAGAGCTTGATCCTGGGACTCTGGGATCATGACCTGAGCCAAAAGCACAGACCCAAACAGCTGAGCCACACAAGCACCCCTCATTTTACATTTCTTAACTCATTTAATCCTCACAGCAATCCAATACATTAGTGTGTATGTGCGTATGTACATTCACACACACACACAATTATAAAGCAGTACTAACTTTTCTACAAGTATTGCAAATATTTATGTATTTGGTTGTGTGTGCACACATTTGTAAGCAAAAATAGTTTTTAAAGAAAGGTCTGGAAGGATAAAGAAAAAACTGATAACAGTGATTACAATGATGGGACTGAAACTATTGGCAATATTTCTAAAGGAGAAGATATTGATCAGTTATTTTGAGATTGAAATGTAATGTTTTTAAAGAAAAACAAAGCACTAACTTTGTATTTAGACAGCAACTTTTATAACTGTAAAATTTCAGTGAATATCATAAAGTATGTCAGTAATATTTAGCAAAATGATAATCTACCACAGAAAAGATTATGATACCATTAAAAAGAATGATAAACATCTATACTTACTGAAATAGTAGCATGACAGAAGCAGGTTATGGTACAGCATGCACATCATGATTATGATAAAGTCTGGAAGCATATGCTGTATAATTTGAAAGTAGTAATTTCCTTTTGGTAGGCTTACAAATAACCCATTTTTTTCATTGTGTGGGGGGGGTTGTTTTTTTGTTTTTTTAATAACATGAACACTTTAGTGTTACAAAAGGAAAAAGGAATAGAGCTGCCTTCAAAAACAAAGTTATAATTCCGCCAGGAATTAGAAGATAGCCTATGTAACATAACTTACAGTATAGTATTGGTAGAAACAGATCTATGGGTTAGAGCAATAGAAAAGATGGCTCTAAAACTAAGCTAACATAAACTCAACTCAAATATATAACCAAGAAGTAGCATAAAACAATGGGGAGGAAAGAATATTTAAGAAGTAGTTTGGGACAGAATCTTTTATGGAAGGAAGGGACGTTTAACTTAAACCTTGAATTTACATTTTGAAATATATTCAACAAATTATGTATAAAAGAAAATTACAAATATGTTAGAAAAACAATGTTAACAGTGTTATGGGTTAAACTATGTTGAAGCCCTAACCCCTGGCACCTGTGAATGTGATCCTACACGGAAATAAGGTCTTTGCGGATGTAATCAAGATAAGGTCATCAGGGTGAGCCCTAATCCAATAAGACTGATGTCCCGTGTAAGTCTCCTGTTACACAAGACAGAGACAGATATATGCAGGGAGAATGCAATGTAAAGATGGAGGCAGACATTGAAATGATGCATTTATAAGACAAGGAATGTCAAAGATTGCTGTTACCAGAAGTCAGGAGAAAGACATGGAATAGATTCTTCCTCAGAGTCCTCAGAAGGAACCAACCTTACCAACAACTTTAATTTTGGATTTCAAAGCTCCAAAACTGTGAAAGAATACATTTCTGTTGTTTTAAGCCACCCAATTTCGGGGTACTTGGTACTTTGTTACAGTAACCTAAAAAACTACTACACTGCTTTATTTTTTTTCCATTACCTGTTTATAAGATTTTATTATAAAGATTATCAACAGGGCTTATCTTTCACCCAGTATGAATTCCTTCATGACGAATAAGGTCAGAGCGACTTCCAAAGGCCTTTCCACATTCCTTACAGTCGTACGGTTTCTCGCCAGTGTGAATTCTTTGATGTCTAGTAAGGTTTGAGCCTTTATTAAAAGCCTTACCACATTCATTACATTCATAAGGTTTTTCATCTGTATGGATTCTCTGATGTTGAATAAGTTCTGAGCTTTGAATAAAGGCCTTTCCACATTCCTTACATTCATAGAGTTTCTTGCCTGCATGAATTCTGTGATGGTTAGTAAGTGTTGAGGCACTACTAAAGGCCTTCCCACATTCCTTACATTCATAAGGTTTCTCACCAGTATGCATTCTCTGATGCTGAATAAGCCTTGAGTGTTGAGTAAAGGCTTTTCCACATTCCTTACATTCGTAAGGTTTCTCACCAGTATGAATTCTCAGATGTGGAAAAAGTTGAGAACTCTTAGTAAAGGCTTTTCCACATACTTTACATTCATACGGTTTCTCACCAGTGTGGATTCTCTGATGATCATTGAGGTTTGAGCAATAATTAAAGGCTTTTCCACATTCCTTACATTCATAGGGTTTCTCACCAGTGTGAATCCTCTGATGTTGAGAAAAATATGAACTACAACTAAAAGCCTTGCCACATTCCTTACATTCATAGGGTTTTTCACCAGTGTGAATCCTCTGATGTCGAGTAACAAGTGAACCACGGCTAAAGGACTTCCCACACTCCTTACATTCATAGCTTTTTTCAGCAGAATGAGTTCTCTGATGTTGAATAAATTTTGAGTTCTGATTAAAGGCCTTTCCACATATCTTACATTCACAGGGTTTCTCTTCATTAACAGTTTTCTGATGTGGAGTAAGAAATGTGGGCTGAATAAAAGTGGGCATGTCTTCATGGGTAAATATTACTTGACTAAAATGTCTCTTCTTTAGGGATAATATCTTGGTCTCACACATAGATTCCAGATCTGAAAGAAAATAAAAATGCGTGTGTTCATTTTTCCTATCTTGGGAGAGGTTAAAACTTCTAAAAAAGAAAAAAAGATTAAGATGAAAATAATATCTGGGAAAGTAAATACTTAAACAGTTCTCAAATATGGCTAAGCAATTTTCAAAACTGATAACAAAAGCATGGACACTGAGGAGAGCCAAGAGAGGAAATTGAAGAGGGTGATTAGGGAAATAAATGACCCCTATCCTGAAATTCTGAGGTGAATCAGAGTCACCTGAAACTTCCATAAATATACCCTATTCTGGGATACCCTCGGTATTTTACAGTGATTCTAATCATATATACATGTTTATAAGCATATAACCTCACAAACAGCATCATACTGTATGTCTTGTAATTTGTGGATAATTGACTGACATAAAAAGACTATTGAGGAATAAATGTGTTGAAATGTATAAATGGGTGGGGTACAGTCTGAGACTGTGCGAAGTGTGTGTTGTTGGCAAATCCACATTGGGGGATTCCCTAGTCTAAGGTGCTGAATGAAACTGGCAAGAATGGTAGGCAGGTAATTCTATGGCTAGAGCCTGATATATTGGAGATTCACTGAAAACAGTTTGCCTGGGAATTCTTTGATGCTGACTTTGGGAGAGAGAGGAATGGAATCTCTCTCATGGCAGTGACTAAGAAGGGAGGCAGCCTGAATATGAGGAAGAAGAGAGTAAGAATGAAATATACTCTGAGAAAAAGAGAGGTACTCATGTCCACATTTCTTGTCATTCTGCATGAAAGCACTGCAAGTATTGATTCTGAGTTTACAAATTTTAGTAAGTAGGTGAATTCATACATATGGAACCTCTAAAAGTGTCAACTATACTTTTAATTATAAAGGGAGGCAATTTCTGTTAAAAGTGATAGACTGAACCTATGAGTTTTTCATTGCTTGTTCATGAATCCACAGGAAAATTACAGTAGAAGCTTAATAAGAGGAAAGAAAAAACCTCACCAGGACAGTGAATACTGGAGAAGAGACAGTAGCAATAAAATCTGGAAGCTAGAAAGCCAATTAATGAGTGATAAGTGAGTCTGCAGACCAGAGAAAGTCAAACTGAACCTGCAGTGGATGAATTCCACAGCACTGATAGTGCAGATCCCCAAAATGCAGAAGAATTGGAGGCATCAGGCATTTCTAACAGTGGGAGACACAGAGAATGCTGAAAGCTGAAGAATGAATTCAAAGATTGTATTAGTAGTGAGACCCCTAGGATCCCTTCCCCTATTCTCATACAGGATTATACTTCCCTATTCTCACAGAAAACTAGAAATATAGAAAAATGGAACCAGAGGGAATCTGGATTCAGGAACATCAGGCATAGCTGTGGCTATGGGTACTGAACTGAGAACAAAAGATTAACAGAAAATATATATACTTGTGATAAAAATAAAGAATATATCTGGTCTTTGTTCCTAGTTCCTGGCACAGATCTTCACAAACCATTGCAATTTCCTTACTGGAGAGTCTTTTGTTATTTCTTTTGATCATACCTGAGTTTTCCTGATAAGGTGATTCACAGTGGGCAATTAGCTTCAAGGGAGAGTCTGGCCACTCATGACTACATAATCAAACCCCAATAAAAAAAACTCAGGGCAAGGATCGGGGAAAGCTTCCTGGTAACTATATGATGTAACTGGAGAGTGACACACCTTGACTTCCTGGGCATAGAATTTCCTGTGCTTGGTATCTCCTAGACCTTGCCCTGTGTATGTCTTCAGCTAACTTTTCATTGTATCTTTGCGCCGCTGGTGTAGTGCTATCATGCAAGATTCCCATTGTATCTTTTATATAACATGGCAATCATAAGTACAGTGCTTTTTGTGAATTTTGTGAGTTGTTCTTTTTGTTTTTTAGTTTTGTGAGTTGTTCTAATGAATTATCAAACCTGAGGGGGTATGTGAAACTCTAAATTTAGTCAGCCAAACCAAAATATGGGTAGCCTGGGGATCCTGGTTGCAACTGGTGTCTGAACTGGTAGGCCCCTTGCCCTTAACTTGCGGAATCTGATGTTAACTCCAGGTAGCTTCAGAATTGAGTTAAAGTGTAAGACATACATTTGTTGTCAGAGAATTTGTGCAGGCCACAATACTGAAATAACTGTGTTGATTTCATCCCAATTTAACCCCCAGAACACTGATAATTTAACTCCCTCAAGTAGGAATGAAAATAAAGGTCTCTTCTCACAGGAAGATTATGCATAAGAGAAAAGACCAAGTTACCAGAAGTGGGCTGCCCTCAGTATATTAACCCAACCAGATCATCCTAAAGTAAACAAGACCCAATCCCAACTACACAGAAGTTCCAATCATCTTTTTAGAATCTCATACTTAAAAACAAACAGTAAGCCATTGTTTATCAGGCATTTGAGAAATGTTTTTTAACATGAAGAAGGCCCAAAAGAGAAAAAAATATCTGTGAGGAAACAATCAATGCAAGGAACAGAAGAAAATGTCAAAATATATAACGAATAACCTCAGAGAGCTAACAGAACAGGCATAAGATGCTAAATAAAGGAACACTAAGAAAACACATGTACACCAAGTTCTTAGAAACTGAAAATACAATAATGAAAATATATTTTTAAAAACCCCAGAAGTTCCTGTATAAACCTGGAATGTGCACAAAATTCTGGCTTCGTTTTTCAATTGACCCTGGAGAAATTATAGAGAATTTGGTTTTATATGGAACTGATGCAAACTGTGAAATATCCTAAGGATATTGAAGACTGGTGCAAACTTGTATTTGAGGGTGGAGGCTACTTGCCTGGAGAGATGGTTAACAGGAGGCAAGGAGAGGCTAGCCTGGTAATAAAGTCTTTAAACTCTGATTCAGCCTTTCTCTGAAATACCTTGGGACCACTGTGACCTGTGCCTTTACCACAGAAATTGGTGGCAACTGCTCAAAGAGCTGAATAAGTAGGATAACCTAATGGTAATGAAAAAGTCCTGCTGGACAGAAGAAAATGGCTGACCACCAGCTCTCAGGCATCTGCTCCTCTACCTTCTCAGCTGTTAAAACCCCTGGAGTTGGTGGATTACAAAAAGGGAAGGCATACTCTTCCTGTAGATGCTGCTGCTTTGTAAATGTTGAAAGATCAAACCCTGATGAGAAGAATTACCTGGTAGAGAAGTAGCAAATAAAAGTTATCAGTGGTGAATCCTTAGGTCTTAGGGCTCATCATCCTGAGCTTATCTCCTCCCATTTCTTAAATCTACCTGGAGGGACACAGACCTGGATCTATCTCTTGGCTCTTCCCCAGGCACATTGCCAGACAAGACAACTGATATCCTCTTGGGAACATGAACTCACAGGCCAAAATGGCCACACACCAGAGGGTACAACTGTTGTTGAAATAAGATCACAAACTACTATGATCATCTTGACACATACAGAAAAATTGTAGGATGTGGCTAATACCTATTTACGATAACTCTGAGCAAATTAGCACTGCAAAGTAATAGCTGTGACTTGGTAAAAGTTATCAAAACTATGGCAAAAATTGCACTTAAGTGAAGAACTTTAGATATGCTCACTATAAGATAGGGGAAAAGAAATGGATGCCCATTACCAATGTTACCAATTAAGACAGTCCTGGCTACCATTATAAGCAAGGAAATAACAAGTATGAGGATTGTAAGGGAAGAGATTAATCTAACAATATGCAAATAATATGATGATCTAACTGAAAAAAACAAGTGAATAAAAAATTGACTTCAGTAAGGTTGTTGGACGTTAAAGATCAACTTACAAAAATTAATAGTATTTTGAGTAACATTAGCAAGATGGTGGAATAACAAGTGCTAGATTCTCCTGACTTCTACAAACACATCAACTCAACATAAATACATGGATCAATTCCCTTTGTGATAAATCTAGAAACTAGCTAAGAGAACCCTGCATGCTAGGCAAGGGTGAAGCCAGCCATATCAAAGCTAGTAGGAAAACTGGAGACACCTTCTCACCATGATCCCCATTCCTAGCATAGTGCCATACAACTGGAAGGAAACCTCCAGCTTCCAGCTTCTCCCTGAATACAAAAAGTTGGGAGTGCACATCCAATGTTTCAACTTTTCTGAGTGCTGCCTAACTGACCATCTTGGAGCCTTGATTAGACCTGGCATACCCTAGGCCCCTGGGGACTAGAGAGAACAAAAGCACTGGTTTGAACTAGCATGCAGGCACTCACCACAGCTCCTTTCCCTGCTCAATGCAGAGTGAGTGGGAGGAAAACTTCAGCTCCCAGCTTCTCCCTGGAGAAGGAAAGAGGTGGACTGTGTGTCAAACATTCCAACTTTTCTGGGGTTTTCCTAAGGGACTGGCTTCTGTCTTACCAGTCTCAGAGTGCTGATGGGACCCAGCAGATTCAAGATACCTGAGGGCCACCAAGAATAAAGAAGGCAGTTTGAACTAGCATACAAACTCACCACAGCTCCTTCTCCTGGCCTAGTGTAGAATGAATGGGTGGAAAATTCCAGCTCCAGCTCCCACCATCTCCTTGACGATGAAAAGTTGGACCGTGCATCCAATTTTCTAACTTCTCTGGGAGCTATCCAAGGGACTGGCTTCTATCCCACCTATCTGAGGACCTGGCACACAGTGGACCCCCAGGGATTACAGAAAACAAAGGGGGTAATTTAAACTAGCAGGAAGGCACCATAGCTCTTCCCCTAGTTTAATACACACCAAGTAGGAGAAAAACCCCAGCTCCCAGTTTTTTCCTATGGAGGGAAAGGGAGCATCAAATGTTTCAACTTTTCTGGCTTCTATCTTGGAACCCTGGAGGGACCTGGCATATTTTAGACACCTGGGAGCCACTGAGAACAAAGAAGGTGATTTGAACTAGCATGCAAACACTTGCCATAGCCCTTTCCCCATTCCAGAGCAGAGCTGGCAGGCAAAACACTCCAGCTCCCACATTCTTTCTGGAAAGGGAAAGAAATTGGACCACACATCCAATGTTCTAATTTCTTCAGGAGCTACATGAGGAATTGGTGCTTGTTTCAGAGCACTGATGGGACTTGGCATACTCTAATCACTTGGAGGTCACTAATAAAGACAGTGGTTTAGACTAGTATGAATGTTTGAGAGGCTCACAGAAGCTCTAACTGGTGAAGGTTTTCTCTTCTATGAGACTAATCCATAATGAACAGGACAAGCTGCATTTTTTTTTTAACATGTAGATACCAACACAAAGGATCAAGGAAAGAAAATGAAGAAATAGGAAAACATAATCCAAACAAGGAAACAAAATAAAGCTCCAGAAAATTACCCTAATGAAATGTAGGTAGAGGAATTACCTGACAGAGAATTTTAAATAACCAACATAAAAATGCTCAATGAGCTCAGGAGAACAATGCATGAGGAAAGTGAGAATTCCAACCATGAGAAAGAAAATTTAAAAAAACAAAAGAAAACAAAACAAAAAAACCCAGAACTCTTGGAGCTGAAGAATGCAATAACTGAACTGAAAATTTCAATAAATGGATTCAACATTCAACAGACTAGAGCAAACAGAAGAAAGAATCAGTGACTCAAAGATAGGTCTTTTGAAATTATCCAATCAAAGGAACAAAAAGAAAAGAAAAGAAAAAACAGTGAAGAAAGCTTAAGGTTCTTATGAGACACCAAGGAATGGTCCAATATACACATCATGGGAGTTAGGGGCAGAATAGAGAAAGAACAAGAAAACTTACTCAAATTAGTAATATATGAAAACTTCCCAAATCTGGGGAAGGAAATGGACATCCAGACAAAGTATTCCAAAAAGATGTACACAAAGAAATCCACACTGAGACACATTATGTCACACTGAGACATTATTATAATGTCTTTGTCAATAGTCAAAGGCAAAGAGGGGGCCTGTCTGGCTCAGTTGGAAGACTGTGCAACTCTTGATCTTTGGGTTGTGAGTTCAAGCCCCATGTTGGGGGCAGAATTACTAAAAAAATAAAATAAAAACTTCAAAGGCAAAGAGAATTTTGAAAGCATCAAGAGATAACAAATTGTCACATACAAGGGAACCTCATAGGACTAGGAACAGATTATTCAGCTGGAAGGGAGCAGGATGATATATTCAAAGTGGTGAAAGAAAAAAAACTTGCCACTCAAGAACATTATACCCAGAAAAACTGTTCTTCATGAACAAAGGAGAGAGAAGACTCTTACCAGACAAACAAAACTTGAGGGAATTCATCACCACTAGACCTGCCTTATAAGAAATGTTAAAGAAAGTTTGTCAGCCCAAAAAGAAAGGATGGTAAACAGCAACATAAGGGAATAAAAAAGTATAAAATCCTGTTTGTAAAGGCAAATATATAGACAAACGCAGAATACTGTAATATTGTAACACTGAAGAGTAAATTACTTTTGATTCTAGTATAACAGTAAAAAGGCAAAAGTATTATAAACAACTACAAATAAAAATGTGTTCATGGATACACTATGAATAGATTAAATTACAACATTGGTAACACAATATATAGGGGAATAAGAAGTAAGTGCTTTTATATGTGATTGAAATTAAGTTCTCAGCTTTAAACATATTGTTACAAGATATTTTATGAAAGCCCCAGGATTACCAAAAAGAAAATACAGAGATTATAAAAAAGAAAAATAGAAAGGATTCAAAGCACATCAATACAAAAAAAAATCAAAGAAACAAAAAGGAAGAAAAGAAAAACAGGGACAAAGGACAACAAGAACAGAAAAACGACAAATAAATAGCAACAGTAAATACTTTCCTATCAATAGTAACTTTAAACATAAGTGGATTAAACTTCCCAATCAAAAGACATAGTGGCTGAAGAGATAAAACAAGATCCAACTAAATGCTGTCCTCAAGAGACTCACTATAGATTTAAGGACACACATATTGACTGAAGTGAAGAGATAGAAAAAGATATTCCATGTAAATGGTAACCTAAAGACAGCTAGGATGGCTATACTTATATGTGACAAAACAGGCTTTAAGTCAAAAACAGTCACAAGAAATGAAGAAGGGCATTATAATTATATAATGATAAAAGGGTCTTCCTGGTGAGTACCACGAAGATACAGCAATTATAAATATATACACACCCAACATCCGAGCACTTACATATATAAAGCAAACACTGACAAAACTAAAGCGAGACATAGACAAAAATAATTGGATACTTCAATGGCCTACTTGCAATAATAGATAAAACAACCAGACAGAAAATAAACGGTGACTTGACTATTACCATTGATCAGATGGACCTAACGGACCTATATAGAACATTTCACTCAATAGTAGCAGGATATATTCTTATCAAGCACACATGGGATATTCTCCAGGACAGATCATGTGTTAGGTCACGAAACAAGTCTTTTAAGAAATTTAAGGAGATGTAAATCATACGAAGTATATTTTCTGACCACAGTGAATGAAACCAGAAATCAATGTCAGAATGAAAACTGGAAAATTCACAAATATGTTGAAATTAAACAATACACTACTGAACAACCAATTGGTCAAAAATAAACAGAGAAATTAGAAAATATCTTGAGACAAACAAAAACATATTTATGAAATGAAGAAAGAGCAGTACAAAGAGGGAAGTTTATAGTTCCTACATTAAAAAAGAAGAAATATCACAAATATACGACCTTATACCTCAAGAAACAAACTAAACCCAAAGTTGGCATACAGAAGGAAATAATAAAGATTAGAGCAGATATAAACAGAATAGAGAAACAAAAGGAAAGATCAATGAAACTAATGGTTTACTGAAAAAAAGAAATAAAATTGATAAACTTTTAGTTAGAGAAGAAAAAAAGGAAACTCAAACAAATAAAATAAAAAATGAAAAAGGAGACACTACAACTGATGTTACAGAAATGAAAAGGATCATTAAGAGGCTAGTATGAACAATTATATACCATGAAAGTGGATAACCTGGAAGAAATGGATAAACTCGTAGAAATATATAATCTACCAAAGCTGAATCATGAAGAAACAGGAAGTCTGAATAGACCTATAACTAGTAAAGACATTAACTCACAATAAAAAATCTCTCAACAAAGAAAAGCCCAGGACCAGATGACTTCATTGGTGAACTCTACAAACATTTAAATAATAATAATAATGCCCATCTGAGGGTGGGGGAGGGTTGCCAATCCTAAAACTCTTCCAAAAAACTGAAAAGAAGGGAACACATTCAGCATTACCCTGATGCCAATACCAGACAAAGACACCATATAAAGGAAAACAACAGTCCAATTCCCTAATGAATATTGATGCAAAAATTCTCAACAAAATACTAGTAAATCAAATTCAACAGCACATTAAAAGGACCAAGTGGAATTTATCCCTGGGATGCAAAGATAATCCAACATGCAAAAATCAATTAACGTGATACACCACATTAAGAGAATGAAAGACTGGGGTGCCTGGGTGGCTCAGTAGGTTTAAGTATCTAACTCTGGCTCAGGTCATGGGTCCTGGGATCGAGCCCTGCCTCTGGCTCTGTGCTCAGTGGGGAGTCTGCTTTTCCCTCTCCCTCTCCCCTGACTCGTGCTCTGTCTCTCTCTCATATAAATAAACAAAAATCTTTTAAAAAAAGAGAGAGAATGAAGGATAAAAATCACATGATCATCTCAACAGATGCAGAAAAAGCATTTGATAAAATTCAACACCTTTTCATGATGAAAAACTCTCAACAAACTCATAACACAGATATGACCTCAACATAATAAAGGCCACATATAAAAAGCCCACAACTAATATCATACTCGATGAAAAACTGAAAGCCTTCCCTCTAAGATCATGAAGGAAAAACGCCCACTTCTTGCCACCTCTACATCTGGTATACAGAAAACTCTAAAGACTTCATGTAAAAACTGTTAGAACTTATAAACCAATAAATTAGGTTTTCAGTTTGCAGTTGCAGGATACAAAATCAATATACAAAAATTAGTTGTGCTTTTTTACACTAACAATAACCTGAAAAAGAAATTAGAAAAACAACCGCATTTATAATAGTATCAAAGGGAAGAGGAATAAAATACTTAGGAACACATATAATCAACAAGGTAAGAGACTTGTACAATGAAAACCACAAACACTGATGGAAGAAATTAAAGATACACAAGATAAAGGAAAGATATTACGTGCTCATGGATTGGAAGAATATTGTAAAAACGTCCATACTCCCAAAACGATCTATTGATTCAGTGTAATCCCTATCAAAATCCCAATGGCATTTTCTATAGAAACAGAAAAAACAATCCAATGAGCCAAAATAATCTTTAGAAAGTACAGCAAAGCTGAAGCCTTCACATTTCCTGATTCCAAAATATATTATAAAGCTGCAGTAATTAAAACAGCATGGCACTGGCACAAAGACATATATATAAGCTAATAGAACAGAACAAATAAATTCATGTATACACAGTCAATTAATAGGCAACAAAGGTGCCAAGACCACATAACAGAGAACGGAAAGTCTCTTTAACAAATGATGATAGGAAAACTGAACATCCACGTGCAAAAGAAAGAAATTTGACCCTTATCTTATATCATACAGAAAAATCACCTCAAAATGTATTAAAGACTTAAACATGAGACCTGACGCTTAAAACTTCACATAAGGGAAAAGTTTCATGACACCGGTCTTAGTGATGATTTCAGGATATGACCCCAAAAGGAAGACAACAAAAACAAAATAGACATACAGGACTACATCAAATGTGAAACAAAAGAGTGAAAAGGCAACTTATGGAACAGGAGAAAATATTTGCCAACCATGTATCTGATAGTGGTTAATTTCTAAAATACATAAGCAAAAGAACTAATAACCTGATTAAAAAATGAGTTAAGAACGTGAGTAGACATTTTTCCAAAGAAAATGTACAAATGTCCAAGAAGTATATGAAAGATGTTCAAAATCTCTAATCATTACAGAAACACAAATCAAAACCATGAAGAAATGTCACCTATTACTTTTAGGATGGCTGTCACTAAAACAGACCAAAAGACAACCAGTTAAATGTTGGTGAGGATGCAAAGAAATTAGAACTCTTGTACACATTGGTGGAAATGCAAAATGGTGCAGCCCTCTGGAAAACAGTATGCGAAGGTTCCTAAAAAATTAACAATAGAACTATCATATGACCATCAATCCCACTTCTGGGTATTTATCACAAAGAACTGAAATCAGGATTTTGAAGAGATATTAGCACTCATGTGTTCACTGCAGTATTACTCATAATAGTCAAGATGTAAAAACAACCTAAATCCACAGATGGATGAGTGGATAAAAAAAATGTGGCATATACTTAAAATGAAAATTATTCAGCCTTAAAAAGAAGGAAATCCTGCCATATGTGACAACATGGATGAACCCTAAGACACTATGCTACATGAAATAAGTCAGTTACAGGACAGATACAGCATTATTTGATTTATCTGAGATATCTAAAAAGAGCAAAACTCATAGAAGCAAAAGAGTAGTTACCAAGAGTGTTTGGTTACAAGGGATGGGGTTATAGGGAAACTAGCAGTTGCTAATCAACAAGTATAAAGTGTTAATTATGCAAGGCAAATAAGTGCTAGAGATCTGCTTTACAATACTGTACCTAAAGTAACAATACTATATTATACCGTTAAAAATCTATTAAGAAGGTAGATCTCATGTTAAATGATCTTACCACAATTGAATTTTTTTACACATTTTATTTATTTGAAAGAGAGACAGAGAGAGGGATAGTGAGCATGAGGGGAGGGAAGAGAGGGAGGGGCAGAGGGAGATGGAAAAGCAGACTCCCCGCAGAGCAGGGAGCTGGACATGGGGCTTGATCCCAGGATCCTAAGATCACAACCTGAGCCGAAGACAGAATCTCAACCAACTGAGCTATCCAGGTGCCCCTCACAATTAAATTTAAAAAGAAAGATAAAGGAAAAAAAGCAGTTGTAAGAATTTACACCCTACCAGCAGCTTGAGGGTGCTGTTCCACATTCTTATCCTTACTAACATCAGACTTAAATTTTTGCCCATGTTGCAGGTAACATAATGGTATCTCACTGCAGTTTTAATTTGCATTTCCCTGATAGCTAATAAAATTAAACTCCTTTCCACAGGTTAAAAAAAAAGCTAATAGTATTTCTCTGTACCAACAATACCAATTAGAAAATTGTAGATGCTCACAATAGCAACGCAATCTACTTGAAAAATCTAGAAAGTAACTGAATAAAGAACAAAAAATTTCTATAGAGAACAACAGTTATAAATGACTTGTCTGGTGAAAAGACAGCCTGAAGGTTACAAATTTATTATTCTGTAAGACACTAACTAGTTTTCGTATCCACGCTAGTGATATGATTGCTGTATTCTTTCTTTCCCGGACAATATAAACTCAGACTTTCCCAGACAACTTGAACCAGCTTTACCACTCCTGTGGTTCTCTTATTAACAAGCTAAATAAATCTTTCAAATGTGCTTATCATATATTTAGAAGAGTCATATTTAACTTTTGCATAATTATACCTCTGAAAAGTTTTGAAAATGTTATACTCTGACAATTTTGAAGGTCCTACTGAGCTGTCCAAATGGACTTACCTGCAGGAGGCAATAAAGTGTGTGACTTCAGAAGTGTACCTCACAGGCTATTTAAGTCCCAGCACTCTTCTCTTCTTGACTGCCTCAGTAAAACCCAAGCAGCAATAAAACTACTTTCATTCACTTTGTCTCCACTATACCCTCTTTAATGCATTCTGGGTTGTCTCTTTGGGCTAAGTTTAGTTTTGGTTCTGGTTTGTGCAAGGCTGGTAAGTTATCGTGATTAGGAATCTGATTTTATGGTGATTTCTACAGAAATAATGGAAATCTGTTCCAATTATCTGGGGATCCCTTCATTCTCTGTTAAGTGAGATGACAGAGAATCTGGATTATCTTCCCTGTGGGTCTGTTTATAATATTTCGTGCCTCCTGGAAAGGAAAAAAAAATCTTGGGAGATCTGCATTGGTGAGTTCTTTAGTTCTTTGCTTATTCTATCTTATGGCTAAATCGTAAAACTAAAGTTGTATCTACAGTTGAGAAAAGCTTTTTTTTTGTTTTATCTTGTAACTTTTTTTGAGCTATAACTGACAAAAAAACTTTCACCTAATAATAGGGTTAAGTGTGAAATATTTTCCTACTTCCAGAAGATCTTAATAAACTTAATTATGAAGGGTCATAACTTAAAGAAGCTCACACCAAAAGCACATGCAACCAAAGAAAAAATAGATAAGCTGGATCTTGTAGAAATTAAAAACTTGTGCTTCAAAGGACGAAATCAAGAGGGTGAAAACACACTCACTAAATGGGAGAAAATACTCGCAAATCATATAGTTGATAAGAGACTTGTATCCAGAATATAACTCAAAACTCAATAATAAAAAAACAAACAACCCAATTAAAAAATGGACAAAATCATTACCTATTATCTCCTCACCTGAACAAAGCCCTCTTGTCAGCTCTCTTTCAACCATCCAGGGCTCTTTTCCTTCTTCCAATAAGGAAATCACGGCTGGCTTAGAATTGGAAAGTCCTGATCACAAGAAAAGACATGGGACATTGTTATGCTGTGGATGTCCCAGAAATCAGATCCAGTCCCTTGGTGATCAAGAAAATGATGCCACTAGAAGGACCACAGAAAGAGGAAGATGAAGCTTCAGCCCATTGGAGCTGCTCATTTCCAAACTCTTCCATTCCATTCCAACTCAAACCATTCCTTGAGGAACAGGGAGAAGACATTTAGCTGGTTACTTGAAACAAATAATTAATAATCGAGAAAGGAGGGGCGCCTGGGTGGCTCAGTCGTTAAGTGTCTGCTTTCGGCTCAGGGCATGATCCCGGCTTTCTGGGATCGAGCCCCACATCAGGCTCCTCTGCTGGGAGCCTGCTTCTTCCCCTCCCACTTCCCCTGCTTATGTTCCATCTCTTGCTGGCTGTCTCTCTCCATCAAATAAATAAATAAAATCTTAAAAAAAAAAAAATGGAGTAAGGAGACATTCCCAAGGGCAGACACTGAATTCTGGGGGACAGTTATCCTTACCCACTGAAACCAGGTTGCTGAAATTCTCCAACATCACTTCTTTGTATAAATTCATCTGACCAGAGTCCAGGCATTCCCATTCCTCCTGAGAGAAGTTTATAGATACATCCCTGAACATCATTGACCCCTGAAACAACAAACATGCTTTCACAGTGGAAGGAAATTAAAAAATAAATAAATAAATAAAAAGACAGTAGTAGAGATGCTGGTAGAGCTTATTAAGCAAATTGAAGGGGCTGGAACTCTATTATATCAGTAGAAGACATATCTCTTGTGTACAGGGGGATGTATCAAGGAACACGCAAGTAAACATTTCCTATGTCATGAAATAGCAAGCGTTCAGCTCAATGCTTGCTACCTGACTATAGTGAAGTGTGCGTATATGTGAATTCTTTCCCCCTTCCCATATTTTCCCTTTAACACCAAAAGAGGGAACAATGTGATATACTTTAAAAAAAAATCTTATGATACATTTTGGAGTAAAACTTCAGAATATCAAGGAAAAATAGACTTTCTTAAAGTTTCCAGGAAGAAAACACGGATCACAAAAAAATTTCAGGAACTAAAATCACAGCGGACTTTTCAACAGACCACTTGAAGTAAGAAAAAAAAAAAAAGTAGGGGGCTGGCGGGGTGCGGCGTGGCTGACCGGCCCTGATGAGGCAGAAGGAGAAGTGGCTTCTGCAGGTGGTGGCGCTGGTTTGGCGGCCCTGGTCCTTTTGCCCAACGTGGGCGCTGTACCGCAAGCGGCAGCCCAACAGCATCCCCAGGGGATTGGGGGCGATGGTGGTCCCAGCAGCCGGACTGGTTATATGTTGGCATTGGAGAAGGAAAAAGATGGCAGAGGAGTAGGGGACCCCTTCTTCAGCTGGTCCCCTGAATCGAGCTGGATATCTACCAGATCATCCTCAACACCCATGAAATCAGCCTGAGACGCATGAAGATACATCTGGATCTCTACAAATGAACATCTCCAGTGCTGGGTATTGAGGTATGAAGCAGGGAGCCATGAATCCGCGCACAGATATCGGAAGATAAACGGAAGGGGGAAGGAGCCGCTGCGCTTAGGCGCTGGGAAGCAGTAGCCACCTGCACTGGGGAGCCGGCCGGACTTGCGGACCGGCACCCGGGAGAAAGCAGAATGCGATCGTGGGCCTGGGAACGCGTGCACGACCAGACAAAACCGGAGCTCCGGAGCGCTCACTGGAACCAGACTGATACCGGGAGCTTGGGAGCGTGAATGGGAACTGGGGAGGCTGGCAGTGTTAGAAGCACAAAGGACAGAGACATGCCGGCCCTGGAAGCGAGTGCTGTGAGAGTGGCTGTGGGGTGCACATCCCAGGATGCTATGGGGTTTTTAGCAGCACCATCGGAAACAGAGTTAGAGTAGTCAGGAGAGCTCAGCGGAGAGCGGACTGCGATCTCTCTGTTCTGAGACAGAGGCTAGGATACGGCAACTGCTGCTCTGACTCTCAAAAGAGGCAGAGAAAACCGCCAAGGAAAGCCGCCAGAGAACAAAGCCCAGAAATACCACTTCACGTTGTGCCCATCCCCATCCCCCCTCACAGGGGGTGGGGCAACGCGACCAAAACAGGGTTGCCTGAGTATAAGCGCGGCAGGCCCCTCCACCAGAAGGCAGGCTGAAAAATCAAGAAGCCCACATCCCTAAGGTCCCTATAAAACAAGTACACAGTGCCTGGGTCCTGGTCAATAATTTGGGCTTTGTGCATCCCCGCAAACTCTCCTCATCAGAATGACAAGGAGGAGAAACCCTCAGCAAAGAAAGGAGACAGAGACTCTGCCACAGAATTGATGGCTATGGATATAACCAAATTGTCAGAAATGAAGGTCAGAGTAACAATGGTCAAGATGTGTAGGCTTGGGGCATTTTATCATCTCACAGAGTCCCACGCGTCTAATGTATAATGTATGTGAAGTGCAGTGAAGCACTGTATACATCTCACCGTTCAGCACGTACTTGCTCCAAGAAAAGGAGGGACTTTCAGTACAAATGAGGGACCAACATCACTTTTCTTCGAGAAGCTCTTGGAAGCTCAACACAGAAGACATTAGTTCCTTTGATGGGGTCAATAATAATACAGTTAAGAACTATACCTACCTCAACTTTGGATGGAGGAGGAAGTTCAGCCTAGGCATTTCCATTCCAACGGTGCTTCATTCCTCCCTTAAACAAGCCACGCTTGGTCCCAACGGACGCTCGCAGCCCGGAGCCTACCTCCTGCCGCCTGGCGCTGACGGTCCCGCACACCCGCTGCCGCAGCCGGCATGCCCGAATTTATTCATTTAGGGGAAGGAATTAAGATGGCGGAGGAGTAGGGGACCGCTTTTTCAGCCGGTCCCCAAGTCGAGGTGGAAAGGTACCAGACCATCCTGAACATCCACGGAATCAGCATGAGATGCAGGAAGATACATCTGGATCTCTACAAATGAACATCTCCAGCGCTGATTACTGAGGGGACACAGAGACTCCACCCGAACAGGGTTGCCTGAGTACCGGCGCGGCAGGCCCCTCCCGCAGAAGGCAGGCTGAAAAATCAAGAAGCCCACATCCCTAAGGTCCCTATAAAACAAGGGTGCATGGCCTGGGTCCCAGTCAATAATTTGGGCTCTGGACAATCCCACAACTTCTCCTCATCAGAATGACAAGAAGGAGAAATTCCCCCCCCCCAGCAAAGAAAAGACAATGAGTCTGTGGCCTCTGCCACAGAACTAATGGATATGGATATAACCAAACTATCAGAAATGGAATTCAGAGTAATAATGGTCAAGATGATGTGCAGACTTGAAAAAAGTACTAACGAAAATGTTAATGAGAATATAGAATCTCTAAGGGCGGAAATGAGAGCGAATCTAGCAGAAATTAAATATTCTATGAGCCAAATGCAGTCAAAAGTAGAGGCTCTGACGGCCAGGTTGAATGAGGCAGAAGAACGTATCAGCAAATTGGAGGATGGGTTAGTAGAAGAGAAAGCTAAAATAGAATCTGAACTCAAAAAAATCCATTCTCATGTATGTAGGTTACGGGAGGTTACTGACTCAACATTTGTTCCAATGTCAGAATCATCGGTTTCCCCGAGGGGGTGGAGAAAAACAGAGGTCTAGAAGGGATATTTGAACAAATAGTAGCTGAAAACTTCCCTAATCTAGCAAAGGAAACAAGCATTCGTGTCCAAGAGGCAGAGAGGACCCCTCCCAAGCTCAACCACGACAAACCTACGCCACGTCACGTCATAGTGCATTTCACAAATATTAGATTCAAAGATATAGTATTGAAGGAGGCCAGGGCAAAGAAATTTCTCACGTCCCAAGGCAAAGGTATCAGAATTACGTCAGACCTGTCTACACAGGCCTGGAATGAGCGAAAGGGTTGGGGGGACATTTTAAATCTCTTTCAGAGAAAAACATGCAGCCAAGGATCCTTTATCCAGCAAGGCTGTCACTCAGAATTGATGGAGAAATAAAAACCTTCCAGAATCGCCAGTCACTACCAATTTCATAACCTCAAAACCAGCCCTACAGGAGATATTAAGGGGGGTTCTATAAAGGTAAAAAGGCCCCAAGAGTGATACAGAACAGAAAGTCACAACCGATACAAACAAAGACTTTACTGGCAACATGGCATCATTAAAATCATATCTCTCAGTATTCAGTCTCAATGTAAATGGCTTGAATGCTCCCATAAAATGCCACAGGGTTGCAGATTGGATAAAAAGAAATGACCCATCCATTTGCTGTCTACAAGAGACTCATTTTGAACCCAAAGTACATTCAGACTGACAGTAAAGGGATGGAGTACCATCTTTCACGAAAACGGACCTCAAAAGAAAGCTGGGGTAGCAATTCTCATATCAGACAGATTGGATTTTAAACTAAAGACTATAGTGAGAGACACAGAAGAGCACTATATTATTCTTAAAGGATGTATCCAACAAGTGGATATGACAATTATAAATATATATGCCCCCAACAGGGGAGCAGCAAGATACACAAGCCAACTCTTAACCACAATAAAGAGACATATAGATAAAAATACATTAATAGTAGGGGACCTCAACACTCCACTCTCAGAAATAGACAGAACACCCTGGCAAAAAACTAAGCAAAGAATCAAAGGCTTTGAATGCCATACTCGACGAGTTGGACCTCATAGATATATAGAGAACACTACACCCCAGAACCAAAGAATACTCATTCTATTCTAATGCCCATGGAACATTTTCAAGAATAGACCATGTTCTGGGACACAAAACAGGTCTCAACCGATACCAAAAGATTGAAATTATCCCCTGCATATTCTCAGACCACAACGCTCTGAAATTGGAACTCAACCACAAGGAAAAATTTGGAAGAAACTCAAACACTTGGAGACTAAGAACCATCCTGCTCAGGAATGACTCGATAAACCAGGAAATCAAAAATGAATTTAAACAATTTATGGAGACCAACGAGAATGAAAACAAAACGGTCCAAAACCTATGGGATAATGCAAAGGCAGTCCTAAGGGGGAAAACATAGCCATCCAAGCCTCACTCAAAAGAATAGAAAAATCTAAAATGCAGTTTTGATATTCTCACCTCAAGAAGCTGGAACAGCAACAGAGGGACAGGCCTAATCCACTCACAAGGAAGCAGCTGACCAAGATTAGAGCAGAAATCAATGAATTAGAAACCAGAAGTACAGTAGAGCAGATCAACAGGACTAGAAGCTGGTTCTTTGAGAGAATCAATAAAATTGACAGACCACTGGCAACACTTATCCAAAAGAAAAGAGAAAGGACCCAGATTATTAAAATTATGAATGAAAAGGAGAGGTCACGACCAACACCATTGAAATTGGAAGGATTATTAGAAATTTTTATCAACAGCTATATGCCAATAAACTAAGCAATCTGGAAGAGATGGAATCCTTCCTGGAAACCTATAAACTACCAAGATTGAAACAGGAAGAAATTGATTTTTTAAACAGGCCAATTAATTATGAAGAAATTGAGTCAGTGATAAACAACCTTTCAAATAACAAAACTCTAGGCCCGGACGGTTTTCCTGTGGAATTCTACCAAACATTCAAAGAAGAAATAATACCTATTCTCCTAAAGCTACTTCAAAAAATAGAAACAGAAGGAAAGCTACCAAACTCATTCTATGAGGCCAATATTACCTTGATCCCCAAACCAGGCAAAGACCCCCTCAAAAAGGAGAATTACAGACCGATTTCCCTAATGAATATGGACGCCAAAATCCTCAACAAGATCCTGGCTAATAGAATCCAATAGTACATTAAAAGGATTATCCATCATGACCAAGTGGGATTCATACCTGGGATGTAAGCGTGGTTCAACATTCGCAAATCGATCAGCACGATACATCATATCAACAAGAAAAGACTCAGGAACCATATGATCCTCTCAACTGATGCAGAAAAACATTTGACAAAATACAGCATCCTTTCCTGATTAAAACCCTTCAGAGTGTAGGAATAGAGGGTACATTTCTCAATCTCATAAAAGCCATCTATGAAAAGCCTATAGCAAATATTCTAGAAACTATAAATCACTCTTTTATTTAATGATTTTTTATTATATTATGTTAGTCACCATATAGTACATCCCCGGTTTCCGAAGTAAAGTTCGATGATTCATTAGTTGCGTATAACACCCAGTGCACCATGCAATACGTGCCCTCCTTACTACCCATCACCGGTCTATCCCATTCCCCCACCCCCCTCCCCTCTGAGGCCCTCAGTTTGTTAGAAACTATAAATCACTCTTGAAAGACATTGAGGAAGACACAAAAAGATGGAAAAATACTGGATCGGAAGAATTCACATAGTTAAAATGTCCATGCTACCCAGAGCAATCTACACTTTCAATGCTATCCCGATCAAAATACCGAGGACATTTTTCAAAGAACTGGAACAAATAGTCCTTAAATTGGTATGGAACCAGAAAAGGCCCCGAATCTCCAAGGAACTGTTGAAAAGGAAAAACAAAGCTGGGGGCATCACAATGCCGGATTTCGAGCTGTACTACAAAGCTGTGATCACAAAGACAGCATGGTACTGGCACAAAAACAGACACATAGACCAATGGAACAGAATAGAGAACCCAGAAATGGACCCTCGGCTCTTTGGGCAACTAATCTTTGATAAAGCAGGAAAAAACATCTGGTGGAACAAAGACGGTTTCTTCAAGAAATGGTGCTGGGAAAATTGGACAGCTACATGCAAAAGAATGAAACTTGACCACTCTCTCACACCATACACAAAGATAAACTCCAAATGGATGAAAGACCTCGAGATGAGACAGGAATCCATCAAAATTCTAGAGGAGAACATAGGCAGCAACCTCTACGACATCGGCCAAAGCAACCTTTTTCATGACACATCTCCAAAGCAAGAGAAACAAAAGATAAAATGAACTTATGGGACTACATCAAGATAAAAAGCTTCTGCACAGCCAAGGAAACAATAAAAAAAAACTAAGAGGCAGCCCACGGAATGGGAGAATATATTTGCAAATGACACTACAGATAAAGGACTGGTATCCAAGATCTACAAAGAAATACTCAAACTCAATACATGAGAAACAAATAAACAAATCAAAAAATGGGCAGAAGATATGAACAGACACTTTTCCAATGATCACATACAAATGGCTAACAGACACGTGAAAAAATGTTCAAAATCATTAGCCATCAGGAAAATTCAAATCAAAACCACACTGAGATACCACCTCACGCCAGTTAGAATGGCAAAAATAGACAAGGCAAGAAACAACAATTGTTGGAGAGGATGTGGAGAAAGGGGATCCCTCCTACATTGTTGGTGGGAATGCAAGTTGGTACAGCCACTCTGGAAAACAGTGTCGAGGTCCCTTTTTTAAAATGTTAAAAATCGAGCTACCCTATGATCCAGCAATTGCACTTCTCGGTATTTACTCCAAAGATACAGCCATCAGAACGAACGATTACCCAACATCTGCAGCAACATGGACGGGACTGGAGGAGATTGTGCTAAGTGAAATAAGTCAAGCAGAGAAAGACAATTATCATATAGTTTCACTCATTTATGGAACATAAGAAAAAGCAGGAAGATTGGTAGGAGAAGGAAGGGAAGAATGAAGGGGGGGTAAAGAGAAGGAGGAATGGACCATGAGAGACTATGGACTCTGGGAAACAAACTGAGCACTTCAGAGGGGGGAGAGGGGGATTGGGATAGGCCAGTGATGGGTATTAAGGAGGGCACATATTGCATGGTGCGCAGGGTGTTATTCACAAATAATGAATCATGGAACTCTACATCAAAAACTAAGGATATACTTCATGGTGACTAACATAACATAATAAAAAATTATTAAAAAAAAAAGAAAAGAAAAAAGAAAGTAATTCCTTTAATATTACAAAGTAAAATGAATTCTGGCCCTAGAATTCTATACCCCAGAATTCTTCTAGTATGAAGATTATATACCAAGCAAGATTAAAAACAAAACTAGTCTGAAGATTAAATCAACACACTTCTAGATTTGCAGGGAAAGATAAAATTATCTCCAAGTAGCTTTTAAAAGAAACTCCTGGCCTATATGCTCCATCAAAAGTAGGGTGTAAATTAAGGAAGATATTATATTCAGAAATTACAAACCTAACACGAGAATACAAGACAAAGTCCCAAGTATAACTGTGAAAGGCAAGTTCCAGGACAGCATCTGGCAGAACTAGAGAGCAATGTCTAGGAACAAGAAGACAAAGGACTATGGGAAAGAGGTCTCCAAGGAAAAATAAAGACCTAATAAGTTCGATCATATGGAAAATATTTTTGATAGGCAACTGGAAGCAATGTTGGTAGATTTGGGGGGAAAAAAGAGCAACTCATACATGGAACGAGGCAAGTGAAGAAACAAAGCAGTTTACCCTCAGAAAATTGTAAATATTGTACCGAAAAGAATTTAGGATCTAGTGTACTACACTTGGCTCAGATTAATAATATCTGTGAGATCCTAATTACATGATATCAATGATTTAAAGAAAAATTGTGATATAATTCTTTGGAGGAACAGGAAGTGAGGAATGTGATATGGGAAATCTCAATCCACATTTACCTCAAGAAAGTCACCAGGAAATGTCTATAAAAAGAACAGCAATGGGGGCGCCTGGGTGGCTCAGTCCGTTAAACATCTGATTCTTGATTTTGACTCAGGTCATGATCTCAGGGTTGTGAGATCCAGCCCCATGTTGGTCTCTGTCCTGTGCATGGAGCCTGCTTAATATTCTCTCTCCCTCTCCCTTTCCCTCTGCCCCACCCCATCCAAATAAATAAATAGCATATCTTAAAAAAAAAAAAAGCAATGTAGGAACATGAATTAGAAATATAGGAAAAAAGGAGCACCTGGGTGGCTCAATCAGTTAGGTGTTTACCTTCAGCTCAGGTCATAATCTCAGGGTCCTGGGATCAAGGTTCATGTCAAGCTCCCTGCTCAGTGGGGAGTTAGTTTCTCCCTCTTCCTCTCCCTCTGACCCTAGCCCCACTTGTGCTCTTTCTCAAATAAATAAATAAAATCTTAAAAAAATTTTTTAAAAAAAGAGAAATATAGGAGAAAGGGCAGCTGGTTGGCTCAGTTGGTGTGAAGTGAGCAACTCTTGAAGTTGGCGTTGTGTTTGAGCCCCACACTGGCTGTAGAGATTACGTAAAAATTAAATCTTGAAAAAAAAAAAAAAAAAAGAAAAAATACACGAAAAGTGCCAAGAGAAAAAGAAAAAAATTTGAGGGTAGCCGCCCAAGGGGAGTAGAATTGGGTACTGGGAGAAAGCCCTGCCATTTTTCATTGTTTTAAAAATTTTCTTAAATTTTTAAAATGCAAAACTGGTTAAACATTAATTTAAAATATCACTATTGGGGTGCCTGAGTGGCGCAGTCAGTTAAATGTCCGACTCTTGGTTTTGGCTTGGGTCATGATCTCAGGGTCATTAGACAGAGCCCCACATTGGGCTCCGTGCTCAGTACAGAGTCTGCTTCAGATTCTCTCTCCCTCTCCCTCTGTCCCTCCTGCTCGTGCTCTCTCTCAAATAAATACATAAATCTTTGAAAAATAAGTAAAATATCACCATCTTAGACAAGAGTATAATTTAAATTTCTTGAAAATTACAGTTCTCTTATGACTGTTACAAGAATTATTCCTTGTTAACATAAATTCCTTAACTTTTACAATTTTACTGGTGGCAGAATTTTCTACAATATAAATATTACTGAAAAAACCTTTCACTTCAGCCACTTTGTTAGGCAAAATCCTTAAGATCCTTTCCAGACATGGCCCTCCCTCTCATACCTTGCCTTATCCGTCTCTACCAGTTTGCTGTTCCTGAATTGTATTCTATAACTGTGATCATAAATATAGTACTTTCCCCTGAGGTCTATGAGTCATTCTAATCAATTACTGTACCTGAGTGGGGATCATGGGAATGCCTCAATTTGTGGTCTGCTGGGCAGAAGTGCAGTACCTTGGGGCTACCCAAGCCTTGGAGCTGCTGTCTGAAATAGGGCAGTTTCGTAAGGCTAAGCCCTTAAACCTGTGGGGCTCTGTGTTAACTCTGGGTAATTAGTGTCAGAACTGAATTAAATTGTCGGACACTCGGTGTACAAAAATTGGTTGTTCAAAGATGACACACATTTTGCATCCCATAGGAAAAATTAGGTTACTTCTTCATCTTAGACTCCATGGTCCAAAGTAGAACAATGAGATTATTTAGAATTTTTGCTGTGTTTCCTGGAGTTTAAAGGGCACAGAGACTGGTATCCAGTCCCCTTTTTGGACTAGATGTGGACCTAATGGAAGGATAATGTGATTCCCAACAAAGCAGTAGATCACAGACTCCCCAAGTATAAGACAGGTATTGTAAGTAGACATTTCAGGGGCACCTCAGTCAGTTAATTGCCTGACTCTTGATTTCGGCTCAGGTCACGATCTCAGTGTTGCGGGATCAAGCCCTGCATCAGGCTCTGTGCTCAGCACCAAGTCTGCTTGTCCCTCTCCCTCTGCTCTTCCCCTCGCTCTATCTCTAAAATAAATAAATAAATAAATAAATAAATAAATAAATAAATAAATAAATAAATAAAATCTTTAGAAAAAAATAAGTAGCCACTTCAAGGAGATGTGTTGCCCACATCACAGGGAAGTACAATTAGAGGTTTCCAGGAGGGACTTCTCTGAGAATCCTACAAAAGCACCCCATAAGAAAATGAGTCAGTGCTGAACATCCATAAAAGCAAGAGAGACCAAGACCAAAACAATAGCACCAGTCAAGTAAGACTTTTCTCCTTACCTCCTCTTTCCTACCCACAGCAACCTCATAGGAGCCACAAACAGCCTATATGGGAAGGGAGAAAAGAAATGTAGGCTGAAGAAATGAAGAAGTTCAGTGTATCCCCGTTTTCACACTGTAAGCTTCTAGCTTATAGCAAGCCTGAACTCAAAGAAAAGGCTTTAAATGAAGCTTACATATTATTACACTCAACTGGAGACTGTAATTAGTAAAATGAGACTGACCTTATCACTGAAAACAACCAAAGGATACTGAAGAGTGATCAAAACAATTATAGGGACTGCACAAGTTTTTATGCAGGGTAACAAAATATTAGCCCACAGAGAGAGTTCAAAGTAGAAATTATGAAAAAAATTTATTTTGCATGCTTCCTATGGAGTCCTGCTTATTTCAAAGTGCTAGTTATAACCTGATTTGGTTTTCCAGGTACACATTCATATCATCTGCAAAGTGATTATCTTACATCCTTTTTTCTAATTTTTAACCTACTTTTTTCTCTTGTCTAAGCGCTTTGGTTAATACCAATGCAACAATGTTAAATAACATTGGTGATGGTATATATTCTTGTCTTTTTTCTGATTTCACTAGGAATGCTTCAAATATTTCCTGATTAAACATTAAGTTAAAAAAGGGGGGGGGCGTGGTGCTGGGCTGGCTCAGTTGGTAGAGCATGAAACTCTTGATCTTGGGGTTTGCAGGTTCAAGCCCTATTTTGGATGTAGAGATTACTTAAAAATAAAATCTTTTAAAAAACCCAAACATCTGATTAGCTTCTGAGAACAAAATTCACTGCATTCCTTTTATCTTCTACTAAACCACCTTAAAGGAAATGATAAAACAATCTAAACAGTAGAAAAATATCAATGAAGGACCCACATCCCCATTATATAAAGAACACCTATGAATCTACTAACCCCCTAGCATTATTCCTGTTAATATTGGGCAAACAATCTTCACTATAGATATGGCAAGTGTAATTAGAGGCTGATGTGAGAGGAGAACTCTGGGTTTTGGCACAGGAGAATGGATTGGAAATACTCAGCCATCTTCTAAAGAAATTCAGATAGAAAGGTCTTAAGCTGAATAGATTTGGGGTGACTGATTCTTAACGTGATTTCCTTTGCCTCTGTACCAAATACCCACATTTAAAAAATTGAGAGTAGACCCACCTAGTGTATCAACTCCAAAAACCAAAAAAGGATAATGATAAGAAATTCTAATCTACGTTTTTGTTTTTAAGATTTTATTTATTTATTTAACAGAGAAATAGACAGCCAGCGAGAGAGGGAACACAGGCAGGAGGAGTGGGAGAGGAAGAAGCAGGCTCCCAGCAGAGGAGCCTGATGTGGGGCTCGATCCCAGGACTCTGGGATCACGCCCTGAGCCGAAGGCAGACGCTTAACGACTGCGCCACCCAGGCGCCCCTCATCTACGTTTAATTAGAGCCCGAGAAGGGAGAAGAGAGAGAGAAAGGCAGAGACAATCTTGGAAGATAGCTGAGGATTTCCCTAATCTAATAAAAACACCTATCTACAAATCCCAAGCAGATAAAATTTTTAAAAGGCATACTTAGACACATTATACTAAAATTACAGAAAACCAAAAACTGGGAGAAATTCTTAAGAACAGACACAGAAGAAATGCCAAAATACCTTCAAAGGAGAGCAAAGCTAGAATAATTAAGACTGTGATACTGTTATAGAACAACAGAACAAAAGTTCATAAACATACCCACGTATATACAGACACTGGATTTATATATATATTTGGATATACCTGAAATGGGAACATAGTGGACTAATATATGGTACTGAGAAACTTAGGAGGAATTCATAAATGGGGAAAACCTTGGGCCCTACGTTACATCATACATAAAAGCCAGTTAGAGGTGGATTAAATATATAAATGGGAAAGGCAAAACTTTTGTTTTTTAAGATTTATTTTAAGTAACCTCTACACCCAATGTGGGGCTTGAACTCACAACCCTGAGATCAAAAGCTGCATGCTCCCCCAACTAGGTCAGCTAGAACCCCAAAAAGCAAAACTTATAGATTTGAGTATAAATATAGAAGAATATTTGTACAACCTTGGGACAGGAAAGCTTTTTTTTTTTTAAGATTTTATTTATTTGAGAGAGAGACAGCAAGCACAAGGAGGGGGAGGAGCAGAGGGAGATGTCCAAGAAGACTCCCCACCGAGCAGGAAGCCTGACAAAGGGCTCAATCCCAGGACCCTGAGATCACGACCTGAGCCAAAGGCAGACGCCTAACCAACTGAGCCACCCAGGTGCCCAAGAAAGGAATTCTTGAAATACAAAAAGTACCAACCATAAAGAAAAAAATAATTGATAACTTTGACTGTTAAAGTTAGGATTTCTATTCATAAAATTACCTTAAAGGAAACGATAAAACAATCTAAACAGTAGAAAAATATCAGTAAAGGACCCACATCCACATTATATAAAGAATACCTATGAATCAACAAAAGATAATCCAGGGGCAAAAAGGTAAAAGATTTAAACAGGCGGGTCACAAAATAAGAAACCCTAATAACCAATAAATATATGAAATGGTGTTCAATCTCATTATTAATCATGGAAGTCCAATTTCAAACCTGTGTGTGTGTGTGTGTAAATAAAGGTTTCAAAGTCTGACACAACCGACCTGAAAAAAAGGAGAGACCATAACTCATACATACAAAGAAATATGTATCTTTGAAAAATGGTATTTACAAAGACCATTTGACAACACAGGAGAATAACACTTTTTAGTGAAAGTGTAGGACATAATATTGTAAATGAAGTATAATTTGATTTTGGAAAAATAATAAAAATTAATCAAGGGGCACCTGGTTGGCTCAGTCGGTTAAACATCTGCCTTCGGCTCAGGTCATAATCCCATGGTCCTGGGATTGAGTCCCACATCAGGCTCCCTGCTCAGCAGGGGAGCCTGCTTCTCCCTCTCCCTCTGTCCCTGCTTGTGTGCTCTCTCTCTCTCGCTCACTCTGTCTCTCAAATAAATATATAAAATCTTCTTTAAAAATTAATCAAAATATTAACATTAGTTATTTGAGTGAACACATTTTCTTTTTTCTTGGTAATCTTTTTTGAAATCTCTAAAATAATAGTTATTTTATTTTATTTTATTTTATTTTATTTTATTTTATTTAAGTAGGCTCCCCGCCCAGCATGGAGCCCAATGTGGGGCTTGAACTTAGGACTCTGAGATCAAGACCTGAGACCAGATCAAGAGTCAGTTGCTTAACCAACTGAGCCACCCAGACGCCCCATGTTGTTATTTTAAAATCATAACAATTGAATTTAAATCATAATATTACATTTAAAAAGAAGAAAACTCAACAAACAGAAGTGGAGCCATTTTTCCAAATAAGTGAACATTAGGTATACGGGTGCTGTTGGGCTATAAAACCAGGCTGGACTATCCTTCCCTCTAACAGGGAAATTACAGGGACCTACAATTAAATGGCATATCTTTATTAAACATTTAATTTTCAGAAGAAAGAAAGCAAAGAAGAAACCCCAACACACCTTGGACATTGCTTGTAGAAGTTCATTGTGCATTCTTTCCTTCTCTTCTGCACCTGGAGAAGGGAGGAACTGGGAGAGGAAAAGTAATTGCAAACCACAATGTTTTCCTTTTTTCCCCAACTGGTCTGGTCAGAAGTCAGCTCCAGTCCCAGCCCCAGCCCCCACCACACACCGGGAATGGAGATCAGAGAATGGAGCATCCTGCCTAATCCGTTAGTCAGTAAAAAGCTGAGGTCACTGCAGTCAAGGGGTTATAATCTGACCAAACTTCACAGAAGCTCCCTCGGGACAAAGTTCCGGAGTTACAATCTTACATATGACAGGAACCCCATACCCAGACACATAGTGCCCTATACCTTGGGCACGGGCATACTGAAACCAATGCGACAAGCACTCCACACGCGCGCACACAGAACTGCACCTGGTAACACAGGACAATCGCAGGTACTCCCCCCACAGTGTCGCAGGGTCACAATCACCTTAGGGACACACACAGTCACAACCCCACAATGATAGGCAACCGATATTCTCACACAGGTCTCAATGTCACAATCTCTCTCACACAATCTCACAACCTCCCCTTTACAGGCCGCTCCGCCCGCACAGGCCGGATGACCCGGCTCGATGCCTATCTCCGGGCTCCTCAATTTATGCCTTTCGGGTCTCCCGGCGTCGCAACCTGCACAACTGAGCCGGTTCCCCCGGGACCGAAGGACTCTCACCTCACGGATCTAACGGTCCCGCCAGGCGTGACGAAACGTTCGCGTTCCTGCGAGAACAGCGACGCGCCACCGGGCCCTCTGGGAAATGTGGTCCAGAGATGCACCCGCCGCCAATTCCTCTCAGCGCCCTGCCTGGACCCTCCCAAAACGACTATAACTGCAATTCTCAGCGTCTGGCCAGGTCTAAGGGTTGCAAAGCACGGGCCTTATGCGCGGGACTGGCTCGCCGGCCTCCTCACACAGGAAACGCAGACCGCTTTCTGGCCGGAAGTTGAATCGGGCCGCGAAGCCTTCTGGGAGGTGGTGTGGCGCTCAGGAACGTCCTTTGGGAGGTGGGCGCGAAGGGATGGTTCGGCGTTACCCGCCCGTGCGTGGCCTGGGTCTTTCTGTGGGTCGCCTTCACCCATTCCCAGAAACCGCGCGCTGAATGCGCATTCGAGCGTTTCCGGCAGGTGACGCTACCGCGTCCCCGCAGCGGGGCATGAGGGAGGGGCTTGAGCTGTCTGGGCTGCAGGGCGGTGAGGCTGATGGGGAGGAGCCTCTGACGAGGCCCAAAGTCCGGAGTGGTCGCAGTGCAAAGTGCTCGGGGTGGGAATACGCTCCTGGAGAGTGGTTGGACTTGTTGGACCAAGAAATTGTGGTGGGAGTCACTGTGTGTGTGTGAGTGTGAGTGTGACTGTAGTGATGTGTGTGATTGGATGTGAGTGTGATAGACTAATTGTGATGGGATGTGTGATTGTGGTGTGTTGTGTTATGGTGATGTTTGTGGTTACGTGTGGTTGTATGGTGTTTGTGTGGTTGTGAAAGGTCTGTGGTTAGGTATTTGTAATATGTGTAGTGGTTCTTGTCTTGAGTTGACTTCTGTATAGTGTTTGTCATACCTGATAACTGCTTGGGAAAGAAATCGGTATAAAATTTTGTATTTGGTTTTAAGCAGTGCTCCCTCCCCTTTGGCCACTCCTTAGTCTCCTTTGCTTCCTTTTTTTACCCCTAGAAGTTCTTGCTTCTCTTCTGTTGCTTCCCAGTTTTCCTGTCGATCTTTTCCAGATTCATTATCTCAACATCATATGGCTGTCCTCTTTTATCATATGTATTATTTAGCTATTGCCACGATATTAATGCTGCCTAACAAACCACCCTCAAGTCAGTGGCATATAACGGCAGCATTTATTCTCATGTTCACCTGTTTCCTGGTTCTCTGTTCAGCTTATTTAGGCTGGGGTTGACCAAGTAGCTAGACTGCAGGATAGATTTAGATCTGCTCCTCCACATGTGTTCCTTCTGCTGCTCAGGCTAAGAGAACAGTGGTTACCAGAACCTGTTCTCATCATGGATCACCAGAGCACAAGACAGACCATACAAACACCCTTAAAAACCTCTGCTCCTTGGTATACTAATAATAGGTTAGCCAAAGCAAGCCACATGGCTAGGCTTAATGTTAATTACACCCAAGTGGGAGGACAATGCAGAATTAATGGCAAAGAGTGTGAACATTAGGAGTGAAGAATTGCAACCAAGATTTCAATCCACCACATTAGGGAACATGCCTCTTTATCCTGGTGAATGCCTTTTTAGTCCAAGTTCTCTTTTGTCTGATAATATTCCTTTATAGGTTTTGTTATTGTATTATCCAGGAATTTCGTTTTCCAATCCCTTCTATTTATGTTTTTATGCTACAGGTGTCTTGTAAAGAGTATATTGCTGGGCATTTTACCCTTTTATCCTGTTTTGAATGTTATTTTAATAGGTGAGTTTAATTCATTTACATTTATTGGGATTGCTGATATAAATTTGTTTTCTATTTACTGTGGCTTTTTTATTGTGTCGATTTAGCTTATTCCCCTTTTTTTCTCCACTGCTCTGGTTTCTGTTCGTTTCCTTGAATTTTTAACATGCATACTTAACAAAACCTCAACTTAAGACTTTAGAACACTTGAACACCAAACTACCCACCTATTTCAATGTTATTCTTGTCTAATATATTACTTTTTCTGATTTCAAATTCTCCAAAATAGTAGAATTCATTTGTTAAATGTATATATATGCATCTTTTGTCCATATATAAATGTGTATGTGTCTTTTTATGCATATGTGTATATGTGTGTATATGCATATATACTTTTTAATTGTGATAAAATAGGGATAACACATAACATAAAATTTATTTTTTGCACCCCCATTTTCATTGCAGCATTATTTACAATAGCCAAAATAGGGAAACATTCATCAACAGATGAATGAATAAAGAAAATGTGGTATATATGTGCAATGGAATATTATTCAAAGAAGGAAAGCCTGCCATTTGTGACAACATGGATGAATCTGAATAACATTATGTTATGTGAAATAAGCTAGTCACAGAACAAATACTACATGATTCAATTTGTATGACGTATCTAAAATAGATTCAAGAAGCACAAGAATCGAATAATGATTGCCAGAGCCTGGGAATAGAGGGAAATGCGGAATTGTTTTTCCATGGGTACAAAGTTTATGTTATGCAAGAGGAATAAATTCTAGAGATCTGTACAACATAGAACCTATATTAATAGTACAGTATTATGCACTTTGTTAAGAGTATAGAAACAAAACACAACACAAGGAAATTTTGGGAGGTGATGGATATGTTTAATATCTTGGTTATGGAATTGATATCATGAATATATGCATACGTCCAAACTCATCAGGATGTGTACACTAAATGTGTGCAATTTTTTGTACATTAATTATACCTCAATAAAGCTAAAAGCACAAAAACATTTAACATTTTAATTATTTCTAATTGTAGAGTTCAGTGGCATTACATTCATATTGCTATACCACTGTCACCACCATCTATCCATAGAACTCTTTTTATCTTGCAAAACAGAAACTTTGTACCCATTAAATAATAACTCCCCATTCCTTGGAGTTCCCAGTCCCAGCAGCTTCCATTCTACTTTCTGTCTATACGAATTTGACTACCCTACATACCTCATATAAGTTGGATCATACAGTATTTGTGGGGTTTTTTTGACTGGTTTATTTAACTTAGAGTAAGGTCTTCAAGGTTCATCCACGTTAAAGCACGTGTCAGAATTTCCTTCCTTTTCAAGGCTAAATAATATTCCAATGTATGTATACACCACATTTTGTTTATCCATTCATCTATCATTGCACACTTGGGTTACTTCTACCTTTTGACTATTGCAGATAATACTGCTATAAATATGGGTGTACAAATATTTGTTCAAGTCCCTGCTTTCAGTTCTTTTGTGTATGTACCCAGAAGTGGAATTTTTGGATCATATGGTAATTCTGTTTTTCAGTTTTTGAATACCATACTGTTTTCCATAGGGGCTACACCATTTTAATCAACATATTTTTTGAGCACATACCATCAGTGGCAAAGAGAGATTTAAAAAAATCCCAGTTTTCATGGAGTTTTTATGAGTGGCTACACAGACAATGTGTATGGTAAATAAATTATATAGTTAGTGATAATTGCCTTAGAGGAAAAAAATAGAAATTGTGTGAGGGATATTAGGAGTATCTCAAAATTTATTACAATTGAATGTTTCTGTTTTATTCTGTTCTGTCATACAGTACAAGGATTAGTCTACTCTCATGTATAATATTTTTTTTACCCTGTACCTAGTAAAGGCTCAAAGCAGATGATAAATTAATATTTCTTAACTTAGCCATTTTATTCATCCAGTATCATTGTGGTGTGAGTATAATTCTCATTTCGGATGAAGAGTGTGGGAATTCTAAATTTCAAATGTCTTTTACCTCGATTGCCAAGATAAATAGGAGATGGAATAGCTGCAACTCTCTTTTACTCCAAATCTGGGGTTGCTGCAAATCTGAATCTTTTCTCAAGTGTTTGGTTCAACCTGGGTTGCTGAGTCTTTAAGTGTTCCTCCAGATTCTTGCTGTCTTTGCATACAGCATCTCTGGTAGTGACTCCTGGGAATGTGGACTATAAGCAAGGAAGCTAATTGTTTGGGACTGTGTTAGTTATCTACTATTGTATACCAAATACCTCAAAATTCAGTAGCTTAAACAACAATAAACATTTATTATCTCACACTCTGGGGTAGGGGGATCAACTTAGCTGGATACTCTGGCTCAGATATTTCATGAACATGCAGTCAAGATGTTGACAAAGCTGCAGTCATTGGAAGGCTAGACAGGCTTGGAGGATTTGCTTCCTAGATGGCTGGCAAGTTAGTGCTGGCTGCTGGCAAGAGCCTTTTCCTAGGGCTGGTTGAATGTCTTCATGGCATGGTGGCCTACTTCCTTCAAAGTGCATGATTCAAAAATGTGCAATACAAAAACCACAATGTCTTTTATGACCTAACTTTGGAAGTCACACACTGTCATTTTTTGCAATATCGTATTGGTTAAACAGGACAACTCTATTCAGTGTGGGAGGAGTGTACAAGAACCATGAATACCATAAGGCAGTGATCATTGGAAGCCATCTTCCAGAGGCTGGTTACCATAGGGATCTAGTGAGAAAATATCAAGTAAATTGAATTTATATCATAAGCCCACAGGTCCTGCCTCTACAAAGATAAGACAGATCTGTGATGTGAGTAAAAGGAAGCCTGGAGAGCAGGTATCCATCATGGAAGGAGACCTTCTGACCTGAGAATTCTTCTGGAGGCTGGAGAGGCCTGAGATAGAGTGGACCCTGGAATTGCTGACTCTACAGCTTATCTTAACCCTTCTGCCCTGAGTGGGCAAGACCTGAATGACATCTCAACCTTCAGAGATCAGCAGTAGCTGTGTGACAGTGGAGCGTTTAACCCAGATGATGGAAAGGAGAGGTGAGGTGGCTCAGAGACGGGCAGAATTTAGGAAAGAGAGACTGTACATTTAGGGGCAGAGAGAGTAAAGTGTTAGGAAATTCAGTACTCCTACCAGGAAAGTTCAAATGGATGTTATTGACTGCAGGTTAGACATTTGTTTTTTATTTATTCACTTGACTATTGTTTTATTTTTTAAAAAATTTAAATGTAATTTCTGTTTTTCTTACATTTACATTTTTTAAAGGGCTGTTAAATATATAACCATAAACAAAATTTCCTACTCTATCCTTTCTTATGCCTGGATCCCACTCCCCAGAGGCAACCATTTTGAACATTTTGGTATTCAGCTCCATTTTCCTGAATAATATCCTTATACTGCTCATGCTTGATTTCTCAGTTTTAGATATTTCCTGTTGACTTTTGACAACGGAAATAAGAATTTATCTCTGTTTTCTACCTAACCTCTTTCTTGTCTCCCTCACCCCACCCCTCCCCCATCCACCTTCTCCTTGCCCTTCTTTCTAATGTGGTGTTTTATTAGAGGTTGAAGGTTGACCAAATGTCAGGATCTACATCTATTTTGGCGGGGGGGAGGGTGTTAGTCCTTTTCCCCAGCAAGAAGTCGTAGATTTTGCTTGAGGAGTATAAGCCAGAACTGCTTTTGGAAGACAAACACAGTAGGAAGTTGGGGGTGGAGAGGACACACCTCATCTTTCAATATTACAACTTTCACTTAATTCCCTTATTTTCTCTACATTGCTCCAACCCCTTACATTCAGTTCTCATCCCACAGTCCTGCCTGCAGAAATACCTAGTGCCTCCATTCCTAAGCCTTTCGAGGGTTTGCCAGGGTTTCCCCACCCTTCCCCAACCCTCACTTAAGCTTCAGCTTTCTCTAGTTAAATTAGATAATAGTCATTTGTCTGATCTCTGGCTTCCAAAATTTTGTTCACATCTCTTATCTGCTGAAGTCTTCTATGTTCTTTATCTTTATGAGACTCAGCTTCCTTTGTTCCTTTACTTTCATTTTGGTTGGGTTTGGGAGAGAGCAGAAGTAAATGCAAATATTCATTCTTAACATTTTTATTTTTATTTTTTTATTTTTTTAAAGATTTTATTTATTTGACAGAGAGAGACAGCCAGTGAGAGAGGGAACACAAGCAGGGGGAGTGGGAGAGGAAGAAGCAGGCTCCCAACGGAGGAGCCCGATGTGGGACTCGATCCCAGAATGCTGGGATCACGCCCTGAGCCAAAGGCAGACGCTTAACGACTGCGCCACCCAGGCGCCCCCATTCTTAACATTTTTAATCTGAAGGCCCTAAATTTTTTAGATCAAAAAATAAATTAACTAAGTTGTTTGAAAATGTCATTAGAATTGTGACTGCATTTTATTCCGGTATATGAGTGGTTCACAATGCCAAAACCTGTTCCTGATTCAAGTTTTTCCACATTTTTTACAGTGCTTCATAAATTATATAATTCTTAAACTTTGTGGTATTTATTATTATGTACTTGAGATAAGATTTCTATTAAGAATAAAATAACGGCTAAGTGAAATAAGTCAAGCAGAGAAAGACAATTATCATATGATTTCTCTCATCTATGGAACATAAGAACTAGGAAGATCGGTAGGGGAAGAAAGGGATAAAGAAAGGAGGGGGTAATCAGAAGGGGGAATGAAGCATGAGAGACTATGGACTCTGAGAAACAAACTGAGGGCTCAGAGGGGAGAGGGGTGGGGGAATGGGATAGGCTGGTGATGGGTAGTAAGGAGGGCACGTATTGCATGGTGCACTGGGTGTTATATGCAACTAATGAATCATTGAACTTTACATCAAAAACTAGGGATGTATGGTGAACTAACATAATATAATAAAAAAATTTAAAAAAAAAAGAATAAAATAACGGGATCCTAGGGAAAGCTTATATTGTCAATAGATTCATAGGGCACCCTATACTTAGCCCTCCAGAAACTCCCATCCGACCCTGTATGGTAACATTAGTCTTTCATGTACATTTCAGCATCTCCACTGCCTGGTTGTGGTTAACATTTCTCAATGCTCTGAGGATCATTACAGATGGTATTATAGGCACCTGGTACTGAAGATTTCTATAGGCCTTTGTCTGGAGCTCTGAAATAAATCTTTATTTTTTTTCCCTCAGCTTGGCGTTCTCAGGACTCTGGCCTTTTGGAGGAAGAAGAGGATATGACCAGGTCTCTTGTACGTTTTAAGCATTTATTTGTTTCCTGCATTATTTTGCAGTGCAGTTGCGCAGGTTACCTTAACCTATCAGTAAACTGGAAAAAAACTGAATTGGTGAAAATTAAGGTGAGGAAATATAGAAGATCAGAACCAGCTGCAGTTTGGGATATGGGTGTGCAGAAACAGGTCTATACGAAGTTACTAAGTTGAGTTCAATTTGAATGTGAGCTGAAGAAATAAAAGCAAACTGGGACACAATGTTTATTCCATAATTCATGCTGTTTATGAGGGAAAAGCTAATAATTAAGGAAAGAGAAAGCTTTTCTAAGACTTTTTTCTTTAAATAATCACTATACCCAACATGGGGCTCGAACTTACAACCCCGAGATCAGGAATCGCATGCTCTACCGACTGAGCCAGCCAGGTGCCCCTGGAAAGGGAAGGCTTTTCATTGGCACCTAGGTCAAAAAGAAATTCCAAAATAATTCCATAATTCTTATAATTTTAAGATCAGTTTTTTTAAAAGTCTGTGCTGGCCAATGATTAAAAACTAAAATTATCTGGAAGAGTAAATGGAACATGTCTTTCAGATGATCCTACATATATATTTTCTTTGGTTGAGATTTTTACAAATTGAACTAAAATATACTAGCATTCTATGGGAAAATCTTAAAGTTCTTGTATCCTTAGCTTTCCACATCCTTTTTTATTTTTTTTATGGCCTCAGTAGATGCAGTATTCTTTGTCTTCTTGCAAAATTACTCATTCTCCTTTGCTCTTGATTCATTTTGTTTCCAACTCTGGAATCCCTCACACCCCTGTATTTTAAATATTTTCTACTTCGTTACCTCTTTTCCTCAGTTCATAATTCCCATCCTGAAACACACAAACACACTTCTTTCGGACGTATGATCATGTGGTTCATGTGGTTATTTCTCCTGTTGGCAGAGTGGTTCTCTAGGCCTACGGAGACTTGGGTTCAGATCTTGGCCCAGCAGTTTACTAAGTGCATGATTATGGGCAGGTTTAATCTCTTTGGCCTCAGCTACATTGTTTGTAAATGAGGACAATAATCATACTTATCCCATAGGAATAATGCGAGGGTTAAATGCACATAGTAAGTGCTCCTGAAATGATAAGTATTGTTGATAATTGTTAGCTATAGAAATCCTTCCTACCTGAAAAGGCCTTGGGATATGTTGGCTATATTCATTGACTTGTGTTTTTTAGTTTAACATATGAAACCAATGAGATAAAAGAGAAGATGCCTGATTTGGGTTCATACAGTTAATCCTTCTCTTCAGTAAAACTACCATAAACACTGTAATAAGGCAAAACTGGGAAAAGTTTTTATAATACATATAGCATAAATATACTAACAATTCTTAAAAACCAGTGATTAAGAAAATAGAAAATTATGTGAAGAACATGAAGAGGCAGATGGAAGAAATAAAAGTGGCCAGTAAATATTTTAAAATTCTAATGTCAGAAATAAATAGACCATTCAGGGTGCCTGGGTGGCTCAGTTCGTTAAGCGGCTGCCTTCAGCTCGGGTCATGATCCCAGGGTCCTGGGGTCAAGCCCGCATCGGGCTCCTTGCTTTGCAGGGAGTCTGCTTCTCCTTCCTCTGCCCACTTATGCTCTCTTTCATTCACTCTCTCAAATAAGTAAATAAAAATCATTAAAGAAAAAGGCCATTCAGATGTGCAGATACTTTTTTTAGGTGTATTTTGAATTGGTACGTAATGACCATGTTTTATAAGAACCAAATAATTAGTTCACACGTGCATTTTCTTTATATAATAAAAAGCTGGAGATCAAGGAGTTATGATCTACAAATGGGATACTCTTAGCTGTCAAAAAATTCATAACAGTTCCTATCAGATATGAGAGCCAGAATGTTTTGAACTATCAATTAGAAGTGGACTGCCCCCATTTCTGGACTTGCAGTCCCAAACTCATTCTAGAATACGGATATAAATACAGTCCATGGCAGCTTTTATTTATATGTGAATAGACGACAGGTAGAAAAGCAGCTAGAAAAATTTCCTACAACAATAATGGCTTTATTGAGTACTTTTTATGTGCCAGGTATATTATGCTATAAACTTCATATAGCTTATTTCATGTATTCAGTATCAGAAGCTTGTAAAGTAGATATTATTTTAATTTTTACGAAGAAGGGAAGTAAAGCACAGAGGTTAAGAAGCTGACAGAACTTCGTGCATGAAGTGTGTAATAAAGCCAGAATTCAAACACATACAGACTGACTGTCAGGCTACACTATGATACTATACAGACTGAAGCCCACTCCTGAGTGAAGGAATGCCAATTTTGCCAATTGACTGTTCATATTATTTGTTTTATATTGTTAGTCCTTTTTCTACTTGAAATTAGGGAATTTTAAGAATGCCTTCTTTAGCATTAGGATTTATATAGATACCTTTTCCTAATCTGCCACTTTTATGTTGTTATGTATCTTTTGTTGTATAGAAACTTTAAAGTTGGATAGTTATATTTAGCGTATGATAAATGTGTGCATACATGTAAGAATTCATTCAACATTAATATACAGCATCAGTATTTAATAGTCCTTTCTTTCATGAGTTTCCAGTGGTGTTCTTTTCTAAGACATCTTTCATAATGTTAGGTTATTGAGATAGTCTGTTTTCAAAACTTTGTTTTTCGTAGTCTTTAGTCCAATTGGAACTTAATTCTGTAATTGATTTTAGTAGGAATTTACTGATAATTCTATCACTAGAATTTTTTTTACATGTAGAAGACTAGTTCCAACACTATTGTTAAATAGAAATTTCTTTTGTGATGCCACCTTTATCATGTGCATGCTTTATTGTTTCTAGGCTCTTTATTCCGTTCCTTTAATTTATTTGTCTACATCTATACCAGTACTGTACTCTCTGTGTGTGTACGTGTGTGTGTTTACATTGTTTTAATTACTGTAACTTTAAAATAACCCTGTTGCTTAGGCAAGGATTTCCCACTTCCCACCACACACATGTTGTTCCTAGTCTTTCAGAAATTTCTTAGCTACTTCGGGACGCCTATGTTTCTATTTGAATTTTAGAATCATTTTATCTCATTCTAAAGGAATAAAAATCCTGTTGGGATTTTAACTGGAATTGCAAATAATTTATAGACTAATTGGAGAAGAATTGAATGAAATTTTTTTTCTATCACAAAGATGTTTCAAGTTAAGGGAATCTGTTACTATAATTCATCATATTCAAGAAAAAAAGATAATCAGCTTCATAGAGCTGCTAAAATATTTTTAAAAATCAGAACTTCAAAAAAAAAATTTAAATAAATAAAAATCAGAACGTCAGATTGTAAAAGAATCTATCCATAAAATAGGAGTAAAAGGACACTTTCTTAACATGATATTATTAACAATTTTCCACACATAATAAGCTAAAAGCCAGCACCATGTTTACTAGGGAAAATTAGACACATTCCCACCGAAGTCAGGAACACAACCAGATTGCCCACACTACCACATTTATTTAACTATAATTCTATGTGCCTAGGCATATAACAAAGAGAAAAAAAATGGAAGATAAAAATTGGGAACGTGCATGCAAAATTATGATGTCTAGATGATACAGTTATATATGTGGGCAGCTGAAGAGAAATAACAGCTGAATCCAATATGGACACAAATTTAATTTATACAAAAACCAATATCATTCTCTATATACAACCAGCTGAAAAATAAAATAAAAGATGGTAAGAGTAGAAACAAAACCATAAAGAAAAAAAGTATCTGATGTATATAGGAGAAAAAAAACTGTTAAAATATAAATGTGGCCTGAAAGAGGATTTAAGTACATTTTTAAAACACACTTTTTGGATAGGATCTATCATTATTAAAGCAATATAACTTCTTTTAAAATTAATCTTCAGACTTACCTGAATAAAGATTCTAAATATTCTGGGGCACCTGGGTGGCTCAGTTGGTTAAGTTTCGCCTTAGGTCATGATCTTAGGGTCCTGAGATCAAGCCCCACAACTCATTCAGCAATGGGGAGTCTGCTTGAGAGTCTCTCCCTTTCCTTCTCCCACTGCCCCTCCCCCCACTCACACTCTCTCTGTCACTCTGTGTCTCTCACTTTATTTTTTTTTTTTAAAGATTTTATTTATTTATTTGACAGAGACAGAGACAGCCAGTGAGAGAGGGAACACAGCAGGGGAATGGGAGAGGAAGAAGCAGGCTCATAGCAGAGGAGCCTGATGTGGGGCTTGATCCCAGAACGCCGGGATCACGCCCTGAGCCGAAGGCAGACACTTAACCACTGTGCCACCCAGGCGCCCCTGTGTCTCTCACTTTAAATAAATAAAGATAATAAATCTTTAAAAAAAGATTCTAAATATTTTTCTTTGAGTAAGGCAAGTCTATTCAAGCTGAGTCTAGAATATATTTGAAAAATAGGAATATAAAATATCCAAGAAAAAATATGAAAAAATGTGTGTCATGCTCCAAGTTTTAAAAGGCATATTTAATATTTGTATAACTAAGAAAAAATCCTTTTTTAGAAAAAGTTGCCAGTCATCATACATACCACAGAACTGATATATAATTGCCTTTATGCCTTTATTATAAACTGATATATATTTTTTTAAAGATTTGTCCTATTAAGGATCTTTTTTTTTTTTAAGATTTTATTTATTTATTCGACAGAGAGAGAGACAGCCAGCGAGAGAGGGAACACAAGCAGGGGGAGTGGGAGAGGAAGAAGCAGGCTCAAAGCAGAAGAGCCTGATGTGGTGTTCGATCCTCTAATGCTGGGATCACGCCCTGAGCTGAAGGCAGACGCTTAACCGCTGTGCCACCCAGGCACCCCTGTCCCGTTAAGGATCTTAAAAATGAAGGAAAGGAAGTGCTGTGATACCAGCAAGAACTTTGGAAATGTTAAGTCTTGAGGAGCTAGGGGCCTACCCATCTTTTTCTTGACTCTCTCTGACAGGAGAAGAGATAGAAGTTAATGACACAAATTTTGAATTTGTTTTTTAAGGCTCAATCCCTTTTGTTCCTTGTTACTAATATGGCATATTTTTAATAATAATTTTTTATTATATTATGTTAGTCACCATACAGTACATCCCTAGTTTTTGATGTAAAGTTCCATGTAATATGGCATTTTTATATGTAAAGAGAGTTAACATCTTGGAAAAGTAGCCTATTATAAAGTACTGATTCATCATTTTATACAGTCAGAAATTAACCCATATTTACTTCTAGGTCTTTTGTTACTTGTTCTATAGGTTTTGTCAGGAATGTAATCTTTGTTTGTTTTTTTTTCTATGAGATTTATGCTCATTCACTAGCGTTAGTGGAAAAGATGTTTTAATGCTAATTTATTAGAACTAGTGGAAAATATGTTTTCTCTTCTGCTGTTTTTCCTTATCTTTGTTATGGTCTGTATTCCATTGGGATTATCTATTCCTAAAACATTTATTGAATGATTAGTGGGTCCCAAGCTTAGTTCTGAGTACTTCTCACCTTTTGTCTCCTTTAGTTCTTAAATCAACCCGTTGAAGAAAATGCCACTTTACAGATGAGGAAATGGGGGAGGCTTCTCCCTGTCCTCCCTGCTCGTGCTCTCTGTCGCTATCTCTGTCTCTGTCTCTCTCTCTCAAATAAATAAATAAAATCTTATAAAAAATGAACAAAAAAATAAATAAAAGCCCATTGCCTAATCCAAGGTTACAATTTACACCCTTATTGTTGTTTTCTGTTTTTTAAACTTTGTCATAATATCTCTAGTTTTAAGATTAGGTCTTCATTCTCCATCTTCTGTATTTGTCATCATCGTTCAACATTTTCCTCTCTTTGTTATTTTACTTTACATCCTAGGAGAGCTTCTTAGATCTGACCTCCATAATCACATTGACCATTCTGTTCTTTCTACCCTCCAATATCTATTTAAAAAATATTTTTCATCTTGTGAATATTTTAATTCTGCTGTTGAATCTCTATTATGTTGGCAATCTTGATCCTGCCCATTTCCTTTTTCATCTCATCCTGGTTTTACATCTCAAGCCACATCTCTCCTCCAGCACAGAGCTTCATCCTCTCTCCAAGCACACCTCCGTATATTCACCAACCTAGAAGCTCCTACACCCATGTTTTCTTCTAAAAATTTCATAGTTTTAGCTCTTAGATTTAGGTCTTTGATTCACTTTGAGTTAATTTTTGTACATGGTGTGAGGTAGGGATCCAGCTGCACTGTTTTACATTATATATGTAATCTGGTTGTTCCAGCACCATTTGTTGAAAAGACTATTCTTTTCCCCAGTGAATTGCCTTAGCACCCTTGCCTAAAATAAATTTGCTAAAATGTGAGGGTTTATTTCTGAAATCTGTTTTATTCCACTGATCTATGTCCTTATGCCAGTACCATACTGTCTTGATTATTGTAGCTTTGTAGTATATTTGAAATTGGGAAGTGAATCCTCCAGGTCTTTTCCTTTTTTAGGATTTTTTTGGCTATTCTGTGTCCCTTGCATTTTTATAAGAATTTTATTAGGATCACTTCTCCATTTCTGCAAAAAAAGCAACTGGCATTTTGATAGGAGCTACGTTGGATTTTTAGATCAATTTGAGGTGTATTGTCATCTTATACTAAGTTTTACAATCCATGAACATAGGATGTCTTTCTTTTTTTTAGGTCTTTAAAGTTTCTTTCAATAGTATTTTGTAATTTTCAGAATGTAAGTTTGACATCTATTTTGTTACATTTGTCCTTATTTTATTCTTTTTGAGGCTATTATAAATGGGATTGTTTTCTTAATTTCATTTTTGGATGCTCACTACAAGTGTCTAGAAGTACAATTGAGGTTTTTGTGTTGATCCCATATTCTGCAACCTTGCTGAAATTGTTTATTCTAATAGAATGTTAGTGGATTCTTTAGATTTTCTGTGTCCAAAATCATGCCATATGAAAATAGTTTTATTTTCTCCTATCTAATCCGGATGCCTTTTACTTAATTCTTTTGGCTAATTACTCTGTCTAAAATCTTCATTGCATGAAGGGTATGTAGAAGTATATCCTTGCCTTGTTCCTGACCTTAAGGGGAAAGCATTTAGTCTATCACCATTTATTATGTTAGCTGTGGACTTTCTGTAGATGCCTTATATAACATTGAGAAAGTTTCCCTTTTTTGCTAGTTTGTTGAGTGTTTTTTTTTTTTTAAAGATTTTATTTATTTATTTGACAGAGATAGAGACAGCCAGCGAGAGAGGGAACACAAGCAGGGGGAGTGGGAGAGGAAGAAGCAGGCTCACAGCAGAGGAGCCTGATGTGGGGCTCGATCCCATAATGCCGGGATCACGCCCTGAGCCGAAGGCAGACGCTTAACCGCTGTGCCACCCAGGCGCCCCTGTTGAGTGTTTTTATCATGAAAAAAGGTTGGGTGTTGTTAAGTTTTTTTCTGCATCTCTTGAGGTGATCATATGGTTTTTGTTTTTATTCTATTGATACCATGTATTACATTAATTGATTTTCAGGTGTTAAACCTGAAATTTAAACTGGGATCCCATTCCTGGGATAAATCCCGCTTGCTCATGGTACATAATTATTTTTATAAATTTTTTAAATTTGTTTTTAAAAAGCAGTTTTAGGTTCACAGCAAAGTTGAAAGTATACAGATTTCCCATATACTCCTTGTCCCCTTGAATGCATAGCTTCCCCTATTATCAATATCCCCCACCAGATGGTACATATATTACAATTTATGAACCTATATTGACATCATAATCCTCCAAATCCATAGTTTGCATTAGGGTTCACTCTTGAAGTTGCACAGTTGATGGAATTAGATAAGTGTGTAATTTATGTATCCATCATTATAGTATCATACAGAATATTTTCACTGACTTAAAAATCCTCTGTGCTCTGTCTGTTCATTGGTCCACTCTCCCACCCCAACTCCTGACAATCAGTGATCTTTTTACTGTCTCCATAGTTTTGCCTGTTTCAGAATGTCATGTAGTCGGAATCATATAGTATGTAGCCTTTTCAGATCAGCTTCTTTCACTTAGTTATATGCATTATAAAGTTGCTCCGTATCTTTTTATAGCTTGATAGTTCATTTCTTCTTACTGCTGAATAATATTCCATTATCTGGATATACCACTGTTTATCCATTCACCTACTAAAGGACATTGTGGTTGCTTTTTAAGTTTTAGCAATTATAAATAAAGTTGCTATAAATGTCTATGTTCCCTTTTTATATTTTGTTGGATGAAATTTTTAGCATTTTGTTGAGGATTTTTACTTCTGTATTAATGAGAGATAATGGCCTGTAGTTTTCTTTTTTGTCTTTGTTCGGTATTAGTATCAGGGTAATACTGGCCTCATAGAATGAGTGTTTTCTCCTCTTCTATTTTTGGAAGAGTTTGTGAAGAATTGGTGTTAATTTTTCTTTGTTGTTTGGTAGAATTTACCAGTGAAGCCACCTGGGCCTGAGGCTTTTTTTGTGGGCAGTTTTTTGATTACTCATTCAGTATCTTTATTTGTTACAGGTCTATTCAGATTTTCTTTTTTCCTTTTTTTTTTTCCCCTTGATTCAGGTTCATTAGTTTGTGTCTTTTAGGAATTTGTCTATTTTGTGTAAATCACCTAATTTGCTGGCATACTGTTTGCATAATATTCCCCTCTAATCCTTTTTATTTCTTTGAGGTTAGTAGTAGTGTCTCCTCTTTCATTCCTGAGTTTAATGTTTTGAGTCCTCTCTCTCTCTCTCTCTCTCTCTCTCTCTTTCTAGGTCAAATAAGAGGTTTGTCAATTTTGTTGATCTTTTCAAAGACCCAAGTTTTGGTTTCACTGATATTTCTATCATTTTTCCATTCTCTATTTTATTGATTTCTAATCTAATGTTTATTATTTCTTTCTCTTGTGTTACTTTGGGTTTAGTTTGTTCTTTTTCCAGTATCTGTAGTTGAAAAGTTAGCATATTGGTTTGCAGTCTTTCTTCCTTTCTAATATGGGTATTACATTAATGCAGCTATAGATTTCCCTCAAAGTCTTGCTTTAGCAGCATCACATACATTTTATTATATTGTGTCTTCATTTTCATTCATCTCATAGCATTTAGTAATTTCCATTGTGATTTCTTTATTGAAACATTTGTTATTTAGGAGTGTTAATTTTCACATATTTGTGAATTTCATAGATTTCTTTCTGTTACTAATTTCTAATTTTAACTATTGTGATCAGAGGACATACTTTGTACAGTTTTAATCCTTTTAAATTTATTGAGACTTCTTTTATAGTCTAACATGTTGTCTATCTTGGAGAGTGCTTGATGTATGCTTGAGAAGGATGTACATTCTACTGTTGGCTGGAGTGTTCTATATACATCTGTTAGATCTAGTTGGTTTATAATGTTCAATCTTATATTTCTTTGCTGATAATCTGCCTACTTGCTCTATCCATTATTGAAAGTGGTGTTTGGAGTCTCCTGCTATTATTGTTGAATTGCCAATTTCTCCCTTCAGTTCTGTCATATTTTGCTTTGTGTATTTTGAGACCCTTAGGTGCATATATGTTTATAATTATTCTATCTTTCTATAGGATTTACCCTTTTATCATTACAAAATGTTCTTTATTTCTAGTAACAGTTTTTGTTTTAAACAGAGGGCTTCAGAGGGGAGGGGGTGGGGGAATGGGATAGGCTGGTGATGGGTAGTAAGGAGGGCACGTATTGCATGGTGCACTGGGTGTTATACACAACTAATGAATCATTGAACTTTACATCAAAAACCAGGGATGTACTGTATGGTGACTAACATAATATAATAAAAAAAGTATTTAAAAAATAATAATAATAAAATAAAGTTTAATTTACTTAATATTAGCGTATGCACTACAGCATTCTTATTATTGTTCTTGGCGTGATATATCTTTTTCAATCCTTTTTAAACCTATTTTTATGTTTGAACTTAAAGTATGTCTCCTTGAAGACAGCATATAGTTGGATCTTATTTTTCCACCAGTCAATGTCTTCCCTTTTCTTGATTGTTTAATACATTTAATGCTAATGTTAACACTAAAATTGTTGGATTTATGTTTGCCATTTTCCTTTTTGTTCTCCATGTCTTATGGATTTTGTTTCTCTTTTACTGCTTTTTTTTCATTAAGTAAATGTTTTCTAGTGTAAAATTTTAACCTCTTTTTTTTTTTTTTTTAAAGATTTTATGTATTTATTTGACAGAGAGAGAGTGCACAAGCAGGCAGAGGGAGAGGGAGAAGCAGACTCCCCACTGAGCAGGGAGGCTGATGCCAGGCTCAATCACAGGACCCTGGGATCATGACCTGAGCCAAAGGTGGATGCTTAACTGACTGAGCCACCCAGGCGCCCCAAAATTTTAATTTCTTTAATGATTTTTTACTATATTTTCTTTGTGGTTATTCTAAGGCTTATCTTATACATTTTAACTTACCAGAATCTTCTTCAAGTTTATGCTAAATTTCACTGAGATATAGAAACTTTTAGTCCTGTGTAACTCTATTCTCTCTTTCCGCATTGTGTACTACTGTTGTTACATACAGTATATCTATGTTACAAACCCGATGCATTATTATAATTATTGGTGCATTTCATCTATTTAAAAAGCTAGAAAGAGAAAAGAGAACAAGTATATATTTACAACATTTGTTAAATTATCCTTATTTACCATTTCTAGTTTTTGTCATCTGTTCATATGGGTTAGAGTTCCCATCTGGTGTCATTTGTCTTACTCCAGTACATTTTTGCTTTCAAGATTTTCTCTTTGTCTCTGGCCTTCAGCATTTTTGCTGTGTATATCTGTGTGTGTGTGTGTGTGTGTGTGTGTGTGTGTGTGTGTGTGTGTTGGAACTCATTTAGTTTCTTGGATTCATAGATTCTTTTTCATCAAATTTGGGTGGTGTTCAGCTATTCTTAGAATGTTTTTCTGTACCTTTATCTTTTTCCTGTCCTTTTAGTACTTTCACCATGTGTATATTGGTACACACTGATGTGCACATTTGATAATACACTTGATGTCCCACATTTCTCTGAGGCTCTGTTTACTTCATTCTTTCTCCTCTTTGGTCCTAGGTTGCGGAATCTCGTCTAAGTCTACAAGTTTGCTCATCTTTCTTCTGCCAGTTCAGATCTTCTACTGAGCCTGTCTAGTGAATTTTTCACTTTGGTTATTGTACTTTTCATTTTCAGAATTTGTTTGACTGCTTTTATAACTTCTCTTTGTTTATATTCTCTATTTGATGAGACATTCTCACTATATCATCCTTTTTTTTTCCAGTTTTTATTTTAATCACTTGTTGCTCATCACAGCTAGTACACTCCTTAATTTCCATCACCAATTTCACCCATCCCCCTACCTACCTCCCCTCTAGTCACCATCAGTTTGTTCTCTATAATTAAGAGTCTGTTTCTTGGTTTCTCTGTCTCTTTCTCTCTTTTTTTTCCTTTCCCTTTGCTTTTCTTAAATTCCACACATAAGTGAGATCGTATGGTATTTGTCTTTCTGTGACTGAATTATCTTACTTAGTATTATACTTTCTAGACCATTCATGTTATTTTAAATGGCAAGATTTCATTCTTTTTTATGACTGAATAATAGTCCTATATAAATAACATGTCAAATTTATCCATTCATCAGTTGATGGACACTTGGGCTGCTTCCACATCTTGGCTATTATAAATAATGAGGCAGTAAACATAGATGTGCATGTATCTTTTTGAATTAGTGTTTTTGTATTCTTTGGGTAAATAGTACTCTGATTGCTGGATCTTAGGGTAGTTCTATTTTTAACTTTTTGAGACACTTTCATACTGTTTTCCAGAGTGGCCTTACCAGTTTGCATTCCCACAACAGTGCAAGAGAGTTCCCCTTTCTCCACATCCTCACCAACACACCAGTTGTTTCCTCTGTTGTTGATTTTAGCCATTCTGACTAAAATCTTTGTGAGGTGATCTCTCATTGTGAGGTGATTGTGAGGTGATCTCTCATTGTGGTTTTGATTTGTATTTCCCTGATGATAAGGGATAATGAGCATCTTTTCATGTGTCTTTTGGCCATCTCTGTGTCTGCTTTGGAGAAATGTCTGCTAATGTCTTCTGCCTATTTTCTAATTGGATTATTTGTTTTTTGGGTGTTGAGTTTTATAAGTTCTTTATATATTTTGGATACTAACCTTTTATCGGACATGTCATTTGCAAATACCTTCTCCCAGTCCATGGGTTGCCTTTTAGTTCTGTTGATTATTTCCTTCACTATGCAAAAGTTTTTATTTTGATGTGTCCCAATAGTTTATTTTTGCTTTTTTTTTTTTTTTTTGGAGGTATAAGTGAATTTTTATTGGGAACTTGTCAACTTAAACAGCAGCAAATGAAAAATGAATAAGGAAACTTCCTATTGTCACAGATATACAAGACCTCCATCATAGATGATAAAGCAAGGCATTTCAGTTTGTGAGCCCCAGCATAGAAATGCCAAATGCTTTTCCATCCAGTCTAATACTTCTGGATTCCTACCAGCTAGAAATACATGAAGAGCATGGAAAAGTTGCTTACTGAAAGTATACCCCTGAAGAAGAGTAAGGGAGGGAATGTAGAATTTAAGAAGTTATATAGAACACTTTTTAAATTGTAATGAACTACATTTTTATGTCTTCACAGTAATATCTTCTTATATTCACGGTCACTTGCAGAACTGGTTCAGATTATTTAAATACCAGATCTATTTTTAGTTCTCTACATAAGTGTTTGGATGTTACCTATGTTTACATGAAATGAAGCTATTAATAATTCTCTACAGCAGTAACTTGCATACCAGGAAGGCCAAGACAACAAATCAAGGAATGAGTTTTCGAAAGCTGCAGTGTGAAGATTTATAACTAGTTTATTCCGTACACATGAATGGGTTTCTTTGCTATAGAAAATCCAAATGGAATAAGAAATGGAGCTGAATAAAAAGGTTTCTTGAGGGGAAGAAGGATGACACCTTGTACGCTTTTAGTTTTCCTGCCCCTTCTGATGCATCACATTCTTCTCCTGCACTGTCTGATGTCCATAATGTTAGGTTGTCTCTAAGCAACTACATGATAGGGTGCTATCTTTGCATGAGTCTTCATTCAGTCTATCAAGTTCTGCAATGTCCTCATCAAAAGCAGTTTGAGGGGCGCCTGGGTGGCACAGCGGTTAAGCGTCTGCCTTCGGCTCAGGGCGTGATCCTGGTGTTGTGGGATCGAGCCCCACATCAGGCTCTTCCGTTATGAGCCTGCTTCTTCCTCTCCCACTCCCCCTGCTTGTGTTCCCTCTCTGGCTGGCTGTCTCTATCTGTCGAATAAATAAATAAAATCTTTAAAAAAAAAAAAAAGCAGTTTGAGCCAGTGTGCGGGCAAGCTCTGGGTTATTAAGGATCTCATAGTAAAATACAGAAACATTAAGAGCCAGCCGCAGGCAGATTGGGTATAGAGGTTGCATCTCTTTCTTGCTTATATCAAAGCCTCTTGGTAAGCTCCTTGGGAATTATCTATTGTTTGTTTTTGATTATCATCACATGCCACTTCAACAAAGTACCTCATGTAATCTCCCTTCATTTTCAGATAAAAGACCTTACTCTCTGGATTAGTCTCATTGGCTATTAAATACTTGTCCAACAATTCTAATACTGTGATGCAGATGGATCTCAGTTCAGACTCCACTTTCTCCAATAGTCCTTAATAAGCTGTGCAACTTCTTGTTGGAGGTGTCAGTTTTCAGCTCCACGTTCCAGATGACCCTCCACGCTGACCTGCAGCCCCAGCCACATTTGTGTAGGCCACTGAGAGCGGGTTGCTCTCCTTTTTTCACAGCTTGGCACCCTTCTCAGTCTTGGCCTTCATGCAAATTGCCACGTTGTCATAGCGCTTGGCCAGGTCAGCCAGCTTCACCTTCTAGATGAGCTCTGTCTTTTTGTTTGTTTGTTTTTGTTTTTAAAGATTTTATTTATTTGACAGAGACAGCCAGCCAGAGAGGAAACACAAGCAGGGGGAGTGGGAGAGGAAGAAGCAGGCTCATAGCAGAGGAGCCTGATGTGGGGCTCGATCCCATAACGCCAGGATCACGCCCTGAGCTGAAGGCAGACGCTTAACGACTGTGCCACCCAGGCACCCCTGAGCTCTGTCTTCTTGGGGATGAGGAGAGGAGAGTGAGAGAGAGCACTGACTGGATAGGGTGGAGACATAGGGAGGGACTTCACATCTCTGCCACTGGGGTGCAGGTCTATTTCTGCTTTTGTTTTCTTTGCCTAAAGGAGACCTATTGAGAAAAAAATGGCTATACCAGTGTCAGAGAAATTAATGCCTCTGCTCTCTTCTAGGATTTTTGTGGTATCAGGCTTCACATTTAGGTCTTTAATCCATTTTTAATTATTTTTCTAAATGGCATAAGAAAGTTAAAGATTTTATTTATTTATTTATTTATTTGACAGAGAGGGCACAAGCAGGAGAGTGGCAGGCAGAGGGAGAGGGAGAAGCAGGCTCTCCGCTGAGCAGGGAGCCTGATGTGGGGCTCAGTCCCAGTATCCTGGGATTTTGACCTGAGCTGAAGGCAGATGCTTAATCAACTGAGCCACCCAGGCGCCCCTTCACTTTTATTCTTTTACATGTTGATGTGCAGTTTTCCCAGCACCATTTGTTGAAGAAATTGCCTTTTCCCCATTGGATATTCTTTCCTGCTTTGTCAAAGATTAATTGACCATATAAATGTGGATTTATTTCTGGATTTTCTATTCTGTTCTATTGATCTGTGTCTGTTTTTGTGCCAGTACCATCCTGTTTTGATTACTACAGCTTTGTAATATAACATGAAGTCTGGAATTGTGATGCCTCCAACTTTTCTTTTCTCTTTTCTTTTCTTTTAAAGTTTTTAAAGTAATCTGTACACCCAGCATGGGGTTTAAAACCACAGCCCTCCCCCGCCAAGATCAAGTATGCTCTACTGACTGAGCCAGCCAGGTGCCCCTGCTTTTCTTTTTCAAGATTCCTTTGGCTATTTAGGGCTTTTTCTTGTTCCGTACAAATTTTATAATTGTTCTACTTCTGTGAAATTGGTTGGTAGTTTGGTAGGGATTGCATTAAATGTGTAGATAGCTTTGGGTAATATAGACATTTTTTTGAAGTTATATATATATATATATATATATATATAGGTTTTGTTTTTGTTTTTGTTTTTTAGTAATCTCTACACCCAATGGGGGGCTTGACTCATGACCCTGTTTTTTAGTAATCTCTACACCCAATGGGGGGCTTGACTCATGACCCTGAGATCAAGAGTCACAAGCTCTTTCAACTGTGCCAGCCAGGCACCCCTGGACAGTGTAGTCCTTTGAACAATATTTGTTCTTCCAGTCCATGAGCATGGAATGTCTTTCCATTTCTTTTGTCATTTTCAATTTCTTTCATCACTATTTTATAGTTTTCCCTTCTTTGGTTTGATTTATTCCTAAGTATTTTATTATGTTTGGTGCAATTGTAAATGGGCTTGTTTTCTTAATTTCTCTTTCTGCTGCTTCATTATTGTTGTATGAAAAATGCAACAGATTTCTGTAGAGTGATTTTGCATCCTGCGACTTTATTGAATTCATTTATTGTTCAGGTTTTCTATATAGTATCACAATCATCTGCAAATAATGAAAGTTGTACTTCTTCCTTACTGATTTGGATGCCTTTTATTTCTTTTTGATGTCTGACTGTTGTGGTTAGGACTTTCAGTACTGTGTTGAATAAAAGTGGTAAGAGTGGACAACCTTGTCTTTTTCCTGATCTTAAAGGAAAGATTGTTTTTCCCATTGAGGATGATGTTAGCTGTGGATTTTTCATATATGGCCTTTCTTATGTTGAGGTATGTTTCCTCTAAACCTACTTTGTTGAGGATTTTTATCATGAATGGTGTAGTATTTTGTCACGTGCTTTTTCTGCATTTATTGAAATGATTATATGGTTCTTATCCTTCCTCTTATTGCCGTGATGTGTTACATTGATTCATTTGAGAATATTGAACTACCCTTGCAACCCAGGAATAAATCCTGCTTGATCATAGTGAATGATTTTTTTTTATGTATTATTGGATTTGGTTTGCTAGTATTTTGTTGATGGTTTTTACATCTTTGTTCATCAGAGATATTAGCCTGTAGTTTTCTTTTTTGTGGTATCTTTATCTGGTTTTGGTACAGGGTACTGCTTGGGTGTTCCCATGTTGGGTGCATAAATATTTACAATTTAGGCCTCACAGTACTCTCAGGTCAAGAGACGCAGTGTTTGTAGGGGTTTGAGCCAGCCTTCTGGGGAAGGGACCCTCTAAACTGGGACTGAGGCAAGTGTGACTGGGAAGAGCAGTTCTTCTGGAGCACAGAGGGGGCAGGCTTGGTCTAAGTTAGTTAGGTACTGGCGTGGGCACGGCACTAGTTTCCGTAGGTGGCCCTGTGCTTATGCTGATGAGTTGGGGAGGGAAATGGTGCTGGACAGTTCCTTTATTCCCAGGTGGGTCTCTCCATAAATGCTACCTCTCTGGGACACACTCCCAAGATGAGCAACTAACTTCCCCATTGTGTGCCCAAAACGCTCTTCTGATCACTGTTTCCACACTGTATTTCTGTGGGCTGTTTACCCTGCCTTTTCTCCAAGAGTCGCCCCAACATCCTCCAAGCTCTCCCAGAGCCATGCATGCTGACCTTTAAAACTTTAGGCCTGGAACTGAGCCTAGGTGGCTGAGTCGGTTAAGCATCTGCCTTCAGCTCAGGTCATGATTCCAGGGTCCTGCGATCAAGTCCTAAATCTCACTCCTTGCTCAGCAGGGAGCCTGCTTCTCCCTCTATGTGCCACTCCCCTTGCTTGTATTCTCTCTTTCTCTCTGACACATAAATGAAATATTTTTAAAAAATGAAAGAAACCCAAAACTCTAGGCCTTAAGTCCCACTGGTTGCAAGAACTCACCAAATTTAGGCCCTCTCACTGTCCAAGCCAGTTGCTACAGTGATTCATTTTCCCCATATGCTCCCCTATGTGCTAGTCTGTCTCTCGCCCTTCTCTGTGAGTATAGCTCCCTCCACACTACAGGGGCCATGATTTTCTCTCCCGATCTGTGTCTCCACATTTCCTATTTTCTGCAATGCGGCCTCTTTACCTTTAGCTGTAGAGTTTGTTCTACCAATCTTCAGATCTATTTCTGGGGTACTTTAGGACAATTTGATAATTATCTAGTTGTATTCATGGGACCATTTAGCTGTCATGTTTTGTATCCAAAAAATATATATATACTGTCCTTTCTTTAATCATGGTTTCCTTTAGCTATGTCTATAACGGATGCTTTGAAATCTTAGTGTGTTAAACCTGACATCTGACCCCTTTCACAGGCAACTTCTGTTGCCTGCTTTTTTTCAGTGTATGGATTTCCCTCTCCTGTTTCTTTTCCTATTGTAATTTTTTGTTAAAAACTGAACACTTACTTTATATATTATAACAATTCTGGATACTGATGACCATACCTCCTTTTCTAAGAGTTGCTTTTATTTTTGTTTACTTATGCATTTGTTTAGTGACTTGCCTACTTCATTTTAGTGAAGTCTGTTTCCCCTATAGTGTGACACTTCTGGGGTCACACCTCAGAAGGTATAGCCTTGGGCATGTGCAAATTCACTCTAGGAAGATGATGGTTTTAGAAGGGCTCTCTCTCTATCCATTTCTTCTACCTCTTTTTTTAAGTTGTCTGTCTTATTTGGTATCACATCTTCTAATTGCCAACTGATTGCTCTGTTGTTTTTGACAATGCCTGGAGCATAAATTGCTCCACAGTATGATCTCAGTAAATTCAGGCGGGGGTAGTTTTTGAGGCGAGTCTTCGAGGTTTCTTCTGACTTCTTTTTTTTTAGTTGTCTTTTTTCCTGATTCTCTTTGTTGAATTGGTCTATGTTTTACCTTGTTATTCTTAACTAAAAGAAGCTACCTGGCAGGGTATGGGGATGGGTTAGCCTGGTGACAGGTATTTAGGAGGGGACGTATTGAAAGGGCACTGGGTGTTATACGCAAACAATCATGGAACACTACATCAAAAACTAATGATGTAGTGTATGGTGACTAATGTAAAAAAAGAAGAAGAAGAAGCTACCTGGCTCCTCTTAATTGCTTATCACCAAAATCTCCTGTTTTTGAGTATGACCTTAATCTTAAACTTTGCCCACTGTTTCAAATAAGTTCATTTCCTTTTGGGAGAGCTTTTGAATTCTTTCTGTTTATGAGCTGCCTCTCTCCCTGGATAAAATCTTTGAGCCAAGACTCTGGGCTCTTAGTGAGATGGCAGCCTCTGGTCTTCTTGACTTGCCTATTTTAGTGTAGAACCTCTGTCCTAAAAGTGAACTGAGATAAGGACAAATATTCCAGTATTTTTCGCCTGCCACTCCTTGGGTAAAGCTTCCATTCTAGAGGAAAGGAGCCACTGACCTCTTGGCCACAAACATTAGAAATTTAGCCTCTTTAACTTGAGTTGAATTGGAATGAGAATGCTGAGCTTTTGTCCTTCCCAACAAGGTACCATATCCATAGATGGGTATGGATATGGTAGCTAAGGAGAGAAAGAGCCCTGTCTTCTTAGCCATACCCACCCCGATGGAATTTCTTTCAAGCTGAGCTAAAGTGAGGAGAGGGAAGGAGCAGATGTGACTTAAATGCCACAGTCTGCCACAGTTTTTACCAAGTTTTAGTAGATTTTCTTGAATAGATTGTTCTTCATTGCTTTATGCCCTTAGAGCAATTTCCAGAGACTGAAAATTTAAAAACAAAAAACAAAAAAACTTTTCACCAGTTACGCTTGTTTTACTGGGAAACATCCATAGAGTACCTCATACTGCTATCCTGAAGTAGAATTCCTCTCAAAATCTTTTATTACATGTTTGTTTTATATCCCGAGTTTGTATTATTACATTTTGTTACTTTTCTGGATTTAGGCTTGACAAATATTTGTCTAATTTATTAAAATGATCAAGGTATCTGTTTTTGGAAATGGAGATATATATAAATATAGATATAGATATATATCTCCATCCATATAGATATAGATAGATATGTATGTATATATTTATAACTTTTTTAAGTGTAAAATTAATTTCATTTTACATTTACCGACTCATACATACCAGGTAATTTGCTCCAAAGTTATTTTAATGAAGTCCCTCACTCTTCACCTAAAATCTTAAATACTAGTTTTTGTAAGTTTATTTGGCTAATTTGGCTAATACAATATTGGGTAGTGACAGAAAAAATATTTTATGTCTGCTTTTGCTCAGATTAATTAGTGAAACCATTGCACCAGATGCTAGTTTTCTACATCTGGTTTTGTCTTCAGTCTTCTCTACTGCTCAATCTGACTCTGTCTGCTTCTCCAAATGAGGATGATGTCCCCTCATCATTTGCCTTTGATCTTTTTTTTTTTTTTTTTTTTTGTCAAGATATTTGTCCTGTAGTTTCCCGTCACTGGTGATTTCATATGCTTTCAGTCTCAGCAAGAGAGGTTTCAAATGCACAAGTTCTTGTGTGTCCAGTTGTCTATCTTGAATCGGATATTTGTGGGATTCTGAGACTCCTCCTGCTGAGTTGGAGGAAAAAATGTGGTGACACTGCTTGGGCTGCAATCCCAGCTCTACCACATATGTAGCTTTATGACCCTGGAAGAGTTATTTTTACCCTGGTTTCCTTACTTTTCATTTTTATTTATTTACTTACTTTTAAAGATTTTTTTTCAAGATTTTATTTATTTTAGAGAGAGAGAGAGACAGCACAAGCAGGAAGGGCAGAGGAAGAGGGAGAGAGAGAACCTTAAGCACACTCCACACTGAGCACAGAGCCTAATGCAGGGCTTGATCCCCGATATCATGACCTGATCTGAAACCAAGAGTTGGATACTCTACCAACTATACCACCCAGGCACCCCTTAAAGATTTTATTTTTAAGTAGTCTCTACGCCCATTGTGGGGCTTGAATTTACAATCCCGAGATCAAGAGTCACATGCTCTACTGACTGAACTGGCCCCGTGCTTCTCCTTACTTTTTAAATGGGTAGTAGTAGCCACTGCATAATCTTACCAGGTTATTTTAGAAGTTAATATATCTAAAGAAATTAGTATAGTACCTGGTATATAATAACTCCTCAATAGATGACAGTAATGATAATGTTGATAGTAGTAATGATCATAGATCATAGAGACAGTGTCTCAGAAACACTCATTGCAGAGGCGCCTGGGTGGCTCAATCTGTTAAGGTCTGACTTTGGCTCAGGTCATGATCCCAGGGTCCTGGGATGGAGCCTCATGTCAGGCTCCCTGCTCAGCGGGAAGTCTGGTTGTCCCTCTGCCCCTCCTCCAGCTCATGCACACGCATGCTTTCTCTCTCTCAAATAAATAAAATCTTAACAAAAAACAAAAAAAAAAAAACACTAGTTGCAATCCAGCCTTTGGTGATTTTCATTTTTATTTCCCGTTTTGTCTATCTCATTTGTACTGTTTCTTGAATAAATTCTCCCAAATGTGGGATACATGGGTGCTTTTTTATCTTAGAGCCTTTACAGATAAAGATTTTTTCCTTACTTCTTTATTTGAATATTGAAGTTTTTAAGTGGGGAGGAAGAGTTAGATATATGTGATCAAGTAACATTCTTTTCCAGAAATTTATCATTAGTTTCTTGGCTTCTGTTACATTGCTGTCATGGTTTTAATTCTCAACCTCTGGTTGTAAATAAAACAAACAAGAAACAAAACCTGAGTCCCTTTCTTTGATGCCTAACTATTGATTCTGTCCTTGGATCTTTACCCACTATGTATGTTCTGTACAACTACTCTTATTATTCAGCTCTCAATTTTAGGTAGATGGCTAATTCTCATCTTTCTTCATACCTCTAACTGCACAGTGGACATTTCCATCTAGAAGTTCTATAGAAATTTCAAATTTTGCATATTCAGATTTTCATACCTCTCCTCATTCCTCCTGCCTTATTTCTCTTCCATCCCCACTTTCTCCATGTTCTCTTTCTCACTAGGTCACACAATCACTTGGACAGGTTCTGAGACAGTTTCCTGTGAGTCATGTCTAACTCTGTCAATTCTGTCACAGACCAGTACAAATCAGTGACCACTACATTTAGTCCTGCATAATAGATGATGAATGCTTAAGTTTGCTGACTCAATAATCAATGTCTTACAGGATATTTCTACTATGGTTTGTTTTCCCTCACAGCGTAATATAAGATTAAGTAAATATGAAGACTTGATACACAGTTTGTAGTGAACTGTGATCTCTGCGTTCATGATGTACATGAGTTCTTACATATTTTGACCACCGCATTGAAGTTTGATGACTTCATATTAATTAGGATTGGTTTTTACAGGAAACCGTGACATTTAAGGATGTTGCTGTGGACCTCACCCAGGAGGAATGGCAGCAAATGAAACCTGCTCAGAGAAACTTGTACCGGGATGTGATGCTAGAGAACTACAGCAACCTAGTCACAGTGGGTAAGGGCAGCTTTGCACTTTTTCATGGAATTCCTTTCCATTTTTTAAGTGTATGAAGACTTTAATGTGCCAGGTGAATTTAGCCTTCCTTTTCTTTACATGATTGTATGTACTCATTTTCAGGGTAAAGCCTAATTACTTTGTCTCACTTTGGAAATTCCTTTGTCCTCATCCTTCATAGGCCCTCAAGCCCCTAAGACTCAGCCCAAGGTGTGGATGATTACCTCCAGCATTAACATCCAAGTCCTTTGCTGTTTCCTGTAATAGGTTATCAAGTCACCAAGCCAGATGTGATCTTCAAGTTGGAGCAGGAAGAGGAGCCATGGGTGGTAGAGGAAGAAATGCTTGGGAGGCACTGTCCAGGTGAATAAGTAAAAAGGCAGCTCTGAATGAGAAAGCCACATGACAGTTGTTCATGTGGTTGATACCATTTCACATTTTCCAAGATTTTCTTTTAAACATCTTTTTTTTTTTTTAAGATTTTATTTATTTATTTGACAGAGAGAGAGAGAGAGAGAGAACACAAGTAGGCAGAGCGGCAGGCAGAGGGAGAGGGAGAGGGAGAAGCAGGCTCTCCGCTGAGCAGGGAGCCCGACACGGGGCTCCATCCCAGGACGCTGGGATCATGACCCAAGCTGAAGGCAGCTGCTTAACTGACTGAGCCACCCAGGCACCCCATCATTTTCCAAGATTTTCTTAAAGGCCCTAGTGTTTCTAGGGTGACAAATAGTATGAATGGATTGGATTACTGTGACATTTCCAGATACTATTTTCTCTCTATACTGGAGCTATCTTCCTTTTCTGAATTTTAGAGGGCTGGTAGTCCCATTGGATTTCAGGATGCCAACTTTCTCTAATTCATTTATGGCCTCACTTTGAGGATTATTGTCCCTCTCTATGATCTTTAAACTCTCTTTTTCCTTAGTGTTCATAGTTTTAGTTTTATTTCCTTATGCATTCAGTATTTCACGGATGTGTAGTAATTTAAAAGTATATTTGTTTCACACTTAAATTCCTTTAATTTCTTTCCATTTTGAAAAGCTATAGACATGTATTCTGTAACAGAACTTACAATTCCCATTGTACTTCACAACCCTCACAATCCCATGTAGCTTTAAGTTTCTGGCCTAGAAATTGGTGCCCTGTTGCTACTTATTCCCACCTTCCATTACATTAATTTTTTTTTAATGTAAATATGCACACTTCAGGGCACCTGGGTGGCTCAGTCCATTAAGCATCCGGCTCTTAATTTCAGCTCTGGTCGTGATCTCAGGGTCATGAGATTGAGCCCTATGTTGGGCTCCACACTGGGTGTGGGATTCTCTCTCTCCCTCTACCTTTTCTTTTTTTTTTTTTAAGATTTTATTTATTTATTTGACAGAGATAGAGAGAGCCAGCGAGAGAGGGAACACAAGCAGGGGGAGTGGGAGAGGAAGAAGCAGGCTCACAGCAGAGGAGCCTGATGTGGGGCTCGATCCCACAACTCCGGGATCACGCCCTGAGCCGAAGGCAGATGCTTAACTGCTGTGCCACCCAGGCGCCCCTCTCTCCCTCTACCTTTGCTCCTCCCCCACCCACTTGCTCACTCTCCCTAAAAAATATATGTATTTCAATATATATATTGCTCTCTCAAAAAAAAAATATATAAACACACTTGGTTAAAGAACATAAATAATCCAAAAGATACATTAAAAAGTAAGTCTCCCTCTTATCGTTAACACTGAGTCCCTTTCTTTCCCAGTTGCATACACTTCTTTCTCAGAGTTGTGCTGGCTTTTCTTGATTGTTATTTTACCATATGAATTTTAGATACAACCCTATTTCCAGAGAAAAAACCTATTGGACTTTTTATTGGGAATATATTAGATATATAAATTAACTTTTGGAGATTTGATATATTTGGAATGTTGAGATTTTTCTATTAAAGAACATGCTCTGTCTTTGTTCAGATCTACTTTGTATCCTTCAGAAATGCTTTCCAAGTTTTCCCTTTATAGCTTTTGTATATTTCTTAAATTTATACCTAATTATTAGATAAGAGAAAAAAATCAGTACTGTACTTTCTGTCTGTGCTTTCTGCCATTGGAAAGGAATCTATAAATTCATCTTTATTTTAAGATAAAATTGTATCCCTGAAAAACACAAGAGAATCAGCTGAAAAAGTATAACAAATAATAAAAGAATCTAGTGCTATGATAGGATATCAAATTAACAAACAAAAATCAGTAGCTTTCCTATATACTTCAACAACCAAGTAGAAGATATAAAGGAAAGAAGACCACATTTATAGTTGTAACAATAAAGATAAAATACTATTTTGGGCATGAGCATGTAACAGTGTACAAAAACAAAGTCCTTTCCTCATAGAACTTATAAATTTTGGGAACTAGAGTCCATGAGTTTTTGCACATAAGAAAATACCTTTTTTCTTACCCTTTATTATGTGGCTGTGTATAAAATTCTTGAGTCATACTCTTTTCTAGATAGTTTTTTTTTTGTAGACTGTTCTCTGAAGACTTTAGATAATCCTCTACTATCTCCTGGCTTTGAATATTGCTTGGAGACATCTGAAGCCTGATTGGTTCCCCTCAGAGGTGACTTGATTTGTTTACCTTGGATGCTCATAGGTTTCTCTTTCTTTAAAGCTTTAGAACTTTCGAGGCCTTTTGATCAATCAGTATCAGTTTTTCATTTCAATTTGGTTGTTCATGTTTTGTGGTTCTAGTTAGCATTATCATATAGAGCTGATGCAGGTTCTTTTCACAATCACCATTACTTATCTTTAAGTGAGGTTATTTCTTGCTGGCAACTATTTACAGAAGAGTGTTGAAGATTGTCCAGAAAAATGCTCTGAGTGAATAGGAAGCCCTTGTCACTCATATCAACCTCCTTTATCCTTCAGGGTTTTGTATTGAGAGTTGGTTTGCCCTTTACTTCTTCCAAATCAGAAATTATCAGTGGCATGCTTCCTCTAGTGTGCAGTATCCCTTCTGCTCTCCTATGACAACAAACTGCTTATATAAGAATAATGACTGTTTGCATCTTCTTATTTAGCCCTGTCTTCTCTACCATTTGACAGGGCCAGATGAAGACCATTATGTTCCTGCCACCACTGTCAACACATCTGGATCCCACTGTTGAAAAAGTAACTAGTTCATTCTTCCCACAGAGTGTACCTTCTTTTTTGGGGGAACTCTGTTCACCGTGCTTTCTTTCTGAGATGAGAGAGAACAGCCACTATCTCCGAGTTTCTTTCCTACCTGGTCCAATCTATCTGCTGGTCTTTCTTTATTTTCTGGAATTGGAGTTTAGCTCCCTTTTAGTTTCACTGAAGATGTATTTTCTTTTTGTTTTCTTCTTCGCTTTTGCAGAGAGAGGAGAGGAGACAGAGATGTTTAATTTGACCATATTGAAACAGGGAGACCTCTATGCTATATTTGATCCCATGGATCACCCTTCTTGAAAATGTCTCTTTGCTCCTCTCTAAAAGATTCTGATACCTCCTCAGTTGCCGTTTATTGTTTATTCCCTGTTCCTTTAGGAAATGTCTTTTGTATGACTTCTTTTTTCAGCTCTCACTGGACATTATCCAGAGCCATTCTAAATTACATACAGATCCTTTTTCCTTTATGTACCTTCATGATAGTTATGTCCCTGCCTTTAAATCAGTATTTAACTACAGAAATGGCAACATTTAATGTCTCCAATATTGTGAAACTCTTCACCTCTTTGCCTTTAATTGTGAGGGTTCTTACCTATTCTGGTTCATTTAACTTGGAACTCAATTTCTAATAAATGGTCCCCAACACTTCCAGCCGTTATAGACCTACCATCATTTTTGAGCTAACTTTCTAGTTTATGTCTACCAGAGTGATTTGGAGTCTTAAAACATACTGCTTATATATGTTTTCATACTTGATTTCTGAGCCTTAATGCACCAAAAGAAAGACTATCTTATTCTTCATCTAATGATTCATAAATTGATTGGTGTAGAGCTATATTTGGAGAGATTTTTCTTATTGCTTTTGTTGTTTTAAAATATTTATTTGGGATGCCTGGGTGGCTCAGTTTGTTGAGTGTCCAATTCTTGATTTCAGCTCGGGTCATGGTCTTCAGGGTTGTGAGATTGAGCCCTGTTTGGGATTGTCTTTCCCTCTGCCCTTCCCCCTGCTCACGTGCTCACTCTCTCGCTCTTTCTCAGATAAATAAAAATAAATCTTAAATAAATAAATAAATAAACAAATAAGTAAATAAATAAGATATTTATTTGAAGACCTTCAAAGTAAATGTAGAGGATTTCAGGTCAGAATAAAAAGGGCAGAGGAACATGAGATATTGTTGAAATCTTAAATTGCATGTGAAGCATTTATTTAGCAAATGACAGACTGAGACAGAAAATGCCTTAAAAGTTTTAAGAGAAGGGCTATAGAAGTTGTAACAAGATTGAGAAAGTTTTTGAAAAAAATTTAAAGGTAAGATTTGTAAATTCTTTAGACTTATTTAAAAAATGAGAAGAACAAGGGTGCCTGGGTGGCTCAGTTAGTTGAGTGTCTGACTCTTGATTTCAGCTCAGGTCATGATCTCAGGGTCATGAGATGGGGCCTGGCATTGAGCCCCTTGTTGGACTCTGCACTGGGCGTGGAGCATGCTTAAGATTCTCTCTCTCCCTCTCCCCCTGCACCCCCATTTGCACGTGCACCCTCTCTCTCTAAAAAATAGTAATAATAAATACATACATACATAAAAATGAGAAAAACATAAGATTAAGAAAAAAGCAAAGCATAAATTTTGGAGAGTAAAATTAGCATGACATGTTCATGGGGTAAAATTTGAAGCATAGCCTGATTGGAAAAGGGGAGACCTTAAGGTATTAGTGAAATGGAGGATGGGTTATCTAGTGTAGAGTCAGAGAAGTCTGAACTTTGCCAACCTTCATGCCATCTTCTGTATTTTAAAAATTTTGTTGGTAATTTAGTTCAATTTTTCCCCTTTTTTTACTTCTTTAATTTTTTTTAAAAAGATTTTTTCCCTTTTTTCATCACTAAACTATAGCTGTAGTTTTGCTTTATGCTTGGTGGCAGTCATGTTACAACAGTAGTTCATAGGCAGGTACTTAGAAGGTAACTGAATATAAACATTAAAAAATGTCTATCTAAATTTTAAGTTACCCACAGTTGAATCTAGAGAAACCATTATAGAGCTAATAATGTAGAAAAGAATATTACCATTTTGAGTAACAGTATGTCAGCCATGAAGAAAGAACAAAAGCAAAACACAACAGGATTTGCTGGTAAGGACAGTTTCAGCATGGAGAAATGAACATAGGATAAAATGATAGCACCTGCTATTAGAACAATGCAGTGAATCAGATCTTGAACAAAGATGACTTGCCTTGTGATCTTTTCATTGGATACTTCTATGCCTTGTTCTTTGAGCACATATGAGAAAGACTTGCAATTAGATGGAAGGTTGAAGCTGTCTCCATCGTTATTACCAATTTGGAGCTGGATTTAGTTTGGACAGCCTAAGTTTCAAGTGTTTTTATACAGAAATAAGGGAGTTAAAACTTGTGAAAATTAATTTGTTGTCTGCAGAATAGACAAGAACTAAACCTCCCAGGATCATATGGCAGTTAATCTAGGCAAAAGTAATGAGAACTTGGGTTATAATTTGCTTCTATAACCTAATGCTACTGTTACCATTTTCCTTTTATATTACTTTTTCCTTTTTAATATGTATTTTTAATTTTTCTCAAAGTAATACATGTACTTCTTTTTAAAAATCATAGAAATACAAGGCTTATGACAGTCCCTTCTTCTGACCTCACATTTTACCTCATGTAGGCAATTATTTTCATTTCAACTTACTTAGCTATTTCTTTTAGTATTGATCTTTATTTCTTAATAAATACTTATAAAATTTTTATTATAGTCATTTCAAACATACAAAAATAGAGTATAAGGAATCCTCATAGTACTCATTACTTTGCTTCAATAGTGATCAACATTTTGCCAGACTCTTTTATCTGTCTCCCCCAGTTTTGTTTTGGTTTTGCTTGCTAAACTCTTTTACATTTCACCTTTAAATACCATCGTATGTATCTCTAACAGGTGAAATTATTTAAATAACCACAGTATTATCACACCTAATAACACTCATAATTTCTTACTATCATCTGATATTTAGTCTCTGTTTCTATTTCCTCAGTTGTCTCAAGAATATATTTTTATGGTTGGTTTATTTGAATCAGGATCTAAATAAAGATTAGCACATTGCATTTGGTTGATATATCTCTTAGATCTGTTTTAATTCATAAGCATTTCTCACCCCCCTTCCCTCCCAACCCATTTTTTCCCCACACATTTTATTTGTGTAGAATCCAGGTCATTTGTCTTTTTTTTTTTTTTAAGATTTTATTTATTTATTTGACAGAGAGAGAGACAGCCAGCGAGAGAGGGAACACAAGCAGGGGGAGTGGGAGAGGAAGAAGCAGGCTCATAGTGGAGGAGCCTGACGTGGGGCTCGATCCCGTAACGCCGGGATCACGCCCTGAACCAAAGGCAGATGCTTAACGACTGAGCCACCAAGGCACCCCAAGGTCATTTTTCTTTTAGAACAAGGGTCAGCAATTTTTCTCTTTAGGAGGCCAGATAATAAATAGGCTTTTTGGGCCAAATAAGGTCTCTGTCTCATATTCTTTCTCTAAACAACCCTTTAAAAATGTAAAAACCATTCTTAGCTTACAGGCTGCACAAAAACAGGCTATCACTATTTTTTACCAGCCCCTTCTTTGGAATGTCCCACATACTGGATTTGGCAGTTTGCAACCTCATGGTGTTTTACATACTCCTTTATTCCATTTTTCCTATAATCTGGCCTTATTGTATTCAAGTTCAGTTCTTTGGCAAGGCTACTTTGTGGATGGAGCTGTGTACATCATCTTGCATCTTATCAGATTGGTTTATCCCACTTTTATATTAAGATTGATGAGTAGAGGGGCACCTGGGTAGCTCAGTCGGTTAAGCGTCTAACTGTTGATTTCAGCTCACGTCATATCAGGGTCATAGGATTGAGCCCCACATGGGGCTCCACACTCAGCATGGAGTCTGCTTGAGATTCTCTTTCTCCTCTCCCTCTGCCTCTCTCCCTGCTCTCACTCTCTTTCTCTCTCAAAATAAATAAATAAATAAAATCTTTTAAAAAATTGATGAATAGATTCATGTGTTGTGAATCAGAATCCATCTATTTTAGAGATTCGTATTAACTTTTCACTTAAGGCTTTTAACAGCCTTAGGATAATCTTTGGCTAGATCCATTATCTTATTATCTTATTAGAGGTTCCTTCTGCTTTTATAAGCTGAAATTCTCCCATAAGAAAGAACTCAAGGGGCACCTGGCTGGCTCCATCAGGGGAGTGTGGAACTCTTGATTTCCGGGTTATGAGTTCAAGTCCCACATTGGATATAGAGATTACTAAAAAAAAAAAAAAAAAAAAAAAAAACTTAAAAAAAATTCTGTCAATAACTGTTTGATTACTTTGAAATATAGTTTTCGCAGGGCAGGAAAGAGAAATAGTTGACTTCTTTCCTTCAAAACCTTTTTTTTTAAGTATAGTCTCCATGCCGAGCATGGAGGCCAGCATGAGGCTTGAACTCACGACCCTGAGGTCAAGACCTGAGCTGAGACCAAGAGTCAGACGCTTAACTGACAGAGCCACTCAGGCACCCGTTCAAAATCTTTGAAAATAATGATTGGTGTCCTAGCATTCTCCAATTTGCCACATTAAATCTTTATAAATTTATATAATGAGCATCAAAATAAATACGATTCAGTGCATATAAATGATATATATGGAAAAACATTTAAAAATGTTTGTATATTTACAAAATATATAAATTATGTTTTAAATATATTTGATATGTTATATATTAATAAGTCCATATTATTAACAAATATATAGTATTTATTTTAATGCTCAAATTGTCATATTAGCCAGAGGATTCTTTGGCTAATTTTATAAACTTCCTGCTACAGACATAAAATAGCTATTTTTCTAAAACCCCTGCTTCCTTTAATAAGAAATGATTTGGAGACCACAATCTGGGCACAATAATTGCTCATTAGTACAAGGTTGTCATTGTTTATAGAGCTTGTAAGTGGACAAAACTAGGAAAATACACTATTCAGAAAGAAAAAAATATATGTATACTGAAACATACAATTCAAATTAAAGAGTGTAGGGTGGTTCTTACCTTTTTTGTTTTGTTTTTGTATCTTTTATACAAATCATAACTCTTTATTGCATTAAAATATTTATTTGCTTAATCCATATATATTTCTCAACCTTGGCATTGCTGACATTTTGGGCCAGATAATTCTTTGCTGTAGGGGACTATCCTGTGCATTGTAAGATGTTTAAGTAGGGTGTAGAATGTTTAGCAACCTCTGTGGCCTCTACTTATTGGGTGTGGGAACACCAATCCCCTTTCTCCCCACTTACCCAAGTTGTGACAGCCAAAAATATCTCCAGATCTTTCAGACATTGCCAAATGTCCCTTGAGGGCCCAAACTGGTATCTCTCTCTCTCTCTGTATGTATAGTTAGTTATAGTTATGTATATATAGTATGTATAGTTATAGTTAGTATAGTTAGTTCCAAACAATAATATCAGCATTACTAATAATGAAAAAGACTACTGGGGCACCTGAGTGGCACATTTGGTTAAGCAGCCCACTCTTGGTTTCAGCTCAGGTGGTGATCTCTGGGTTGTGAGATGGAGCCCTGTGTGGGCTCCGCACTCAGTGTAGAGTCTGTTTGAGGTTCTCTCTCCCTCTCCCTTTACCCCTCCCCTGCACATGTTCTTTGGTTGTATCTTTTTCTCCCTTAGGATATGGTCAAACTACTGTGTTTAAAATCACTTGAAGTGATTATGGCCCTAACTTCATATGTAGATTTACTCATTTCCACTTGTTTTCAATTTTTAAAAGAGATTTTGGCTTTTTCTTCCTCTTTTGATTTAACTTTTTTTTTTTTTTTGTAATGTAAAACAGTTACATGATTCCAATGTCAAAACTATAAAGCAAGGCAGAAATGTCATGCTTCCATTCAGGATATAGAAGTGGAAAAAAAATCAATGTGCAGAGCACCATTTAGAATATGCTACCTTTTTTATAAAGAGTGGGAGAGGCATATGTGTGTGTGTATATATATGGCATATGTGTATGGTTATATATATATAAAATTTATGTGTTTTTAAAGAATATAAGAATAACCCCAAAATTAATAAAAATGCTTAACTGTCAGGCAATGGAGGAAGAATCAGCGTTTCAAGGATAGGATAGAAGCTAGTCTTCTCTGAATATGCTGCTGTTTGGTAATTTCTGATTATTATCAACTTGATATTAATAAAAGATGAGGTTTAGTACTCTTACAGCACCACCACCACTTCCCCTTTCCTTTTTCTCTGGGTATAGATGTATCACAGTTTTTGGCTAAATTGGTTTTCACTGCTTGCTTTGTCTTTTAGTTGATATACTGTTATACTGAGCCAAGAAATGACTATTAATTATATATTCTTATATAGATTTTGTCATTCCTAGAGTTACTACCTGCCTAATTTTTCTGTTTGCTTTGTTTTCTATATATTTTTAATTTTCATGAGACTCTCAAATCTTTGTTTAAATAGGGAATTCATCAGTGTCACTAGTTTTACTTATCTTGATGCATGAAAGGATAAAAAAGAAATTCTAAAAATCTAACAAATTTTTGATGCTTTTTGAACAGAACCTAGGAGTTTTTTGTGGAGTTGCAAATGCCAGTTCTAGAATTCCAGTTCCTTGGGTCTTTTGTTTTTAATCTTCTCATCTCCTGTCTGGAGGTAAATGCCAGCATTCATGAGGGGCAAGCAACAGAAAGGGATTGGAAATCTTACCATTCAATGTAGACAAGTTTACATAATTCCTAGTTTTTTAGTATGAGGCTTCCTTTACATCTGCTTCACTTGTTCCTAAGTCTAGAGCCTTTGTAGTTCATTTTCTTTAGAGAGTAAGCCTCCCTTTTCCTGCTCAGGTGGTAGATACATGGCCACTTCCTGTGTGGGTTTGGGGGGGGGGGGGTATTGGTGAAGATGCAGTTACAGAGAAAAGAGCTTATTAGCAGCTAATTTAAGAAGGAAGGAATTTATATGAAGGTATTAAATGTCCTGGAGAACCTTTGTGAGGAATGAAGGACCAACTATAGGATAAGCTTTTAGGAATGAGTCTCAGTGTCATATCAGAGAAGTGAGTTGCCAAGTGAGTTCCTTTTCCCACTGTGATCAAGAAATTGCTTCTGATGGGGCACCTGGCTGGCTCAGTTGGTGGAGCATGCAACTTTTGATCTCGGGGTTGTGAGTTCAAGCCCCACGTTGGGAGTAGAGCTTACTTAAAAAGAAAAAGGGGGGGCGCCTGGGTGGTTCAATCAGTTATACATCTGTCTTAGGCTCAGGTCATGATCTCAGGGTCTTGGAATTGAGCCCCACATCAAGCTCCCTGCTCAGCGGGGAGTCTGCTTTTCTCTCTTTACCCCTCCCCCCGCTCATGCGCACGCACGCTCTCTCTCTCTCTGCTAAATAAATAAAATCTTTAAAAAGAAAAAAAAAAGAAATGGTTTCTGATTGAACCAGGGAAATGCCTCTATAACGATGAGCTTCAGAACCTTACCACTTCTGTTGTAGTATTTAGGTAAAATGCCTATTTTATTTCTAATTTTAATTCATTTCTGATTTAAAATATATAATTAAATCACATCCAGAACCCTACATGCAAGTGTGTCTAAGAAATACAGTTATAACTCAACCTTTGCAGGATGGAAAACCATAGGATGAGGTTGGAAAGTTGGTACTTAGCAAATCCCTAATACTTGCCTCAGGAAGTATAAGTGTTCCCTATTCAGACTTTAAATTAATCCTCTTCAGACATTTTCTCTCTACCTTTTGAGTACCTGAATCCTCTAATTTGTTAGCTTTTCCAGTGTTTTGTGGCTAAATCACTTTATTGCTTGACATTTGCATCTTTGTAGTACTTTAACTTCTTAGCTCTGCCATTAGTTAACAGTTCCCTATATGCCTTTCATCTCCATTCTTTTGTTAAAGTCTCTTGTTCACCCTTCTTTATACTCCTATTTCCTTTGTTCTTATGGGTTTGACCTTTTATTTTTTTACTGTCATTTTAATGAAATTTTAGGCAAGAGGAGGAATTAAACATACACATTCAAGCCACTGTATTTAACCACAAATTTTATCCTCTGGTCATTTTGACTCATTATCCAGTCATTTATATGGTCACCCTTTCATCTTAATTCTGTTAATGTTACTGATTTCTGCATTGTATAAGCATACTTTTAAAAGCAGTCAAAGCTACTTAGGCCTATCAATGTCAGTTTTCTCTCCATAATATTTTCTATAGGAGGTAACCTCTTAAAACTTAGAAACAAGGGTAATTTGCACTTTGGATTTCTTTCATATTGGGAGACTAGGGTCAGCATAAAAGATCAACTTCATAGGAACAAATATCTGAAATGTTATTAATAGTGTAGTAGCAGAAAAATTCAAAAGTAATAATTTTTGGTCCTCCATTTTAGAAGTTTGGGAAGTTGATGAACAGATCAAGAAGCAACAGGAAACACTTGTGAGGAAAGTCACATCCATCTCCAAGAAAACTCTGATTAAGGAAAATGTCATTGAATGTAAAAGAGTTACAAAAATATTTCCTTTGAGCTCAGATATTCTTACTTCAAGACAAAACTTCTTTGAATGTGACTCACTTGATAAGGGTTTGGAACATAATTTAGATTTACTTAGTTATGAGAAGAACTGTGTAAGAAAGAAAAACTATGAATATAATAAGTACGGGAAACCTTTTTACCATTGCTCATCCCATGTTCTAACCCCCTTTAAGTGTAATCAGTGTGGACAAGACTTCAGTCATAAATTTGACCTCATCAGACATGAGAGAATTCATGCTGGAGAGAAACCCTATGAATGTAAGGAATGTGGAAAAGCCTTCAGCAGGAAGGAAAATCTTATTACACATCAAAAAATTCATACTGGAGAAAAACCATATAAGTGTAATGAATGTGGAAAAGCTTTCATTCAGATGTCAAACCTTATTAGACACCAGAGAATTCATACGGGGGAGAAACCTTATGCATGTAAGGATTGTTGGAAAGCCTTCAGTCAGAAATCAAATCTCATTGAACATGAGAGAATTCATACTGGAGAAAAACCCTATGAATGTAAAGAATGTGGAAAATTCTTCAGCCAGAAGCAAAACCTTATTGAGCATGAGAAAATTCATACTGGGGAGAAACCTTATGCATGTAATGAATGTGGTAGAGCCTTTTCTCGAATGTCATCTGTTACTCTACACATGAGAAGTCACACAGGGGAGAAACCCTATAAATGTAATAAATGTGGAAAAGCCTTCTCTCAATGCTCAGTGTTTATTATACATATGAGAAGTCATACAGGTGAGAAACCCTATGTGTGTAGTGAATGTGGGAAAGCGTTCTCTCAAAGTTCATCCCTTACTGTACATATGAGAAATCATACAGCTGAGAAACCCTATGAATGTAATGAGTGTGGAAAAGCCTTCAGCAGGAAAGAAAATCTCATTACACATCAGAAAATTCATACTGGAGAGAAACCATATGAATGTAATGAATGTGGGAAAGCTTTTATTCAGATGTCAAACCTCATTAGACACCAGAGAATTCATACTGGTGAGAAACCTTATGCATGTACAGTATGTGGGAAAGCCTTTAGTCAGAAATCAAATCTCACCGAACATGAGAAAATTCATACTGGAGAAAAACCCTATCATTGTAATCAATGTGGAAAAGCTTTCAGTCAGAGACAAAATCTCCTTGAGCATGAAAAAATTCATACTGGAGAGAAACCATTTAAATGTAATGAATGTGGTAAAGCCTTCTCTCGAATCTCATCCCTTACTCTTCATGTGAGAAGTCATACAGGGGAGAAACCATACGAGTGTAATAAATGTGGAAAAGCCTTCTCTCAATGCTCATTACTTATTATACATATGAGAAGTCATACTGGTGAGAAACCTTTTGAATGTAATGAATGTGGGAAAGCATTTTCTCAAAGAGCATCACTTTCTATACATAAGAGAGGGCATACAGGTGAGAAACGCCGAGTGTACTAAATGCTTTACTTTTGAAACATATTGGCGTAAACTCAAAAAAAAAAAAATGAACAAGATCTTTATGAAAAATTGTAAAGCTTCATTGAAGGGCATAAGAATTTAATAAATCGAGAGAAATATCATATATGCAGATGGAAAAACCCAATATCATAAAAGTGTGAGTTCTCCCAGAATTAATCTATAGACCTAATATAGTTCCAAACATCTAACACAAACTTTCTAGGATCTTTACAAAATGATTCTAAAATTCATGTGAAGTGGAAGTCCCTGGATTGCCAAGACAATTTTGAAAAAAGGAGAGGACACATCTTCTACCATATACTACACAAAAGTTATGGTCATTAAATAGTGTGTGGTATTACAGCATGAATAGGTAAATAAACAGATTTTACAGAATAGAATGCCTAGAAATAAATCAGTGAATATATGTGAATTTGGTGTATATTAGACATTATATCATGAATCAGTAGAGAAATGACAGCCAATAAAATTTGTTGGAGTATTTGGTTCTCTGTATTAGGGAAAAAATAACTACATGCAACCTTAAAATATATAAAGAAACAGAATTCCAAAGGATTTGAACACTGGAATGTGAAAAGCCAAACTCAAGTTCTTGGAAGGAAATACAGGATGTTGTCCATGACTTTGAGGGAGGGAAGCATTTTTTAGAAGACAAAAAGACCCTGCAGTTCCATTTCTGTATATTCATTCTAAAGAAACTCACAAATATCCATAAGAAATATATATATGTGAATTAAAAATGTGGTAAATATTGATGGGGAATGGATAAATAAAGTGTGATATAATCAAAAAATGGAATAGTATACAGCACTTAAAATAACAGACTAAATCTGTATTTTATGACATGGATAGTTATGTAAAACAGTGTAGAGTGAAAAAAAGATCAAGATCCCCAAATAAAACATTGTGTAATGACATTCATGTAAATTGGAATTAAATCATAAAGAACAGTACTATGTTTTTATTATTGAAATATGTGTGTGTTTAAAATGGGCTAGAAAGGTACATACCAAATTATTGTTAGTATTGTCTCTGGCAAGAGATTAGGTTTGAGGGTGTTGATCAAAGGGGGCTTTAGCTTTATTTGTAATTCTTATGCCTTAAAAAAGATTGATAGCATATAAAATCTTAATTATACACAGTGGCAACATGGATGTCTTAATGGGTTTTTTTGTAGTTATTTCTTAGAATTTAAGGGCTGGGGGAAGCCTGTGCCCATAGAAAAAAATATTATGATAAATCCATATGCCCTATCAGATGCTGAACTATTTTATCAAAAATATTTCCAGAAAATTAGTAACTGGAAGTGATAGTCCTGTTTACTATATAACATGAAATTAATGTATTTTATCAATCTTATGATGCTTTTGTTCACATTTTAACATTTCTAAAATTGTGATACATCTTTCAACCAATTATGTCTTAGATTTAAGTAAATATGTAATTATTAGATGGCAGTGTGATACATCAAGTATGATTTTATTTACCATTTTAGGGCATTATGGAATACTAATGATCCCTACTCTCTCAGTGTGTCTCACATTATTTGGCAATAGATTTGTTGGATTCATAGCTAACTAATTAGTAACATATTTAGGGTCATTGTGGAGAGAATAAGATTTTCCTGAGAAATTGACTATGTGACATCAGTTTTCTTGCCCCGTAAGTTTCCATACAACCAGGATAGACATTAATTTCATTGTTAATCATTATAACATTTTGAAATGAGAAAGCCTTTTATTTCCTTGAGATGGCCATAAGCAATTTTGTAACATAGCTTCACTTTAAACCTACAGATCATTTTATTCCTTTCACAATCCTTGATTTATATGACCTACTCATTTTGGTTGGAAGTGGTAGTGGTCTCAGACCCTGAGGAGTAATAACAGAGTTCCTCTAAAAGGATCTCATTCTCTGTAATGATGTATGAACCAACCCTTACTTAAGGTAATGTTTTATTACAGCATCTCTACAATATTACTTGATATACAGAAAACCATTAGTGCCTTTATAAAAAGGAGATTATAAATGGGGCTGTTGATAAGAAGGGAACTTTAGCAATGAATGTTTAAATGTTAACTAAATTTGAAAGTGATTTCACAAAACAAAATCTCAAACTACAGTTGTGATATACAAGCATGACTGTATCAATTTTGACTTTTATTAGTTTTTTTTTTTAAGTTTGACAGTGATTCATTACAGTTAAAAACTGAAGGGACTGATTTTCATGAAAACAACAATTTACCAAAACTTAAGTATCTATTGTCTCTTCTTTAATAGGTTTTATGCTAAGTCCAATTTTACAAGCACACCTAATTTTTGTAGACTTGTTTTTTTAAAAAATAGTTTTCTAAGTTCATGTGTTAACTGCATAGCAAAACCCATGTTTGATGAGGATGTACAGAAATTGGAAATCTTGTGCATTGTTGGTAGGAATGTAAAATTGTACAGCTGCTGAGGAAAAGAGTTTGGCAGTTCCTCAAAAAGTTAAATTTATAATTCCCATATGATTCTGCATTTCTTTTTTTTTTAAGATTTTATTTATTTAACAGAGAGAGAGACAGCCAGAGAGAGAGGGAACACAAGCAGGGGGAGTGGGAGAGGAAGAAGCAGGCCCACAGTGAAGGAGCCCGATGTGGGGCTCGATCCCAGAACGCCGGTATCAATCCCTGAGCCGAAGGCAGACGCCTAATGACTCAGCCACCCAGGCGCCCCTGATTCTGCATTTCTGTACTTAAGTAGACATCCAGAAGAATTGAAAGCAGGGGCTCCAATTGATCCTTATACACCAGTGTTCATAACAGCATATTCAGAATAGCCAAAAAATGGAAACAGTCCAGCTGTCCAGCAATTGATGAATGGCTAAACTATGTATGAGATAGACATACAATGGAATATTATTCAGCCATACAAAAGAAAGAAATTCTGACCCATACTACAACATAAATTTAAACCTTGGAATCATTATGCTAAGTGAATTAAGCCAGACTTTTATGTTCTTTTATGAACAAAAATTATATGATTCCACTTATATGAGGTAATTAAAATAGGCAAATTCATAGAGAATGTAGCATAAATAGAGATTACTGGGGTGGGGAGGAAGAAATGGAGAGTTACTGTTTAATGGGTACATTGGTTCTGTTGCAGGTGAGAAAATAGTGATGATTATATAACATGAATGTATTTAATGCCACTTAATTGTACACATAAAAATTGTTAAAATATTAAGTTTTATGTTATTTATATTTTAACACACATACACAAGTTTAAAAATACCCTATTTTGTAATGCCAGCATCTGAATTATTTAAGTCATCCTGTATGGGTAACTTTTTCTCTTGACTCTTTCTCACCTTCCTATATTTTTGCTTATGTAGTAGTTTTGATTGTATACTGAACATTGTGAATGATATAGAGATTCTCGATTTTGTTATAATTTTCTGGAAAACGTTGACTTTTGTCCTAAAAACAGTTACCTTGGCTGATTTTAAAATCCAGTCTCTCTTCCAGAGTGTGCATGCATACATGTGGGCACGCACACACACCGCTCCAACAATACTTTTCGCCCATCTCTTTGTGTTCAGACTTTGAATCACTTTGTTTCAGCTGGATTTTTTTGTATCTAGTATAAAATTAGGCATTGCTTTGTGAGCCAATTTAAACATCATTTCTTTTCATAGAAGAGCTACCTGTTGATATGACTGATGTTTAGTCTTAATTCTACCACGTTACATTTTTACTGTTTGTTATATTTGCTGTACTCCCTAGTCTATGCTTTCCATTTTGTTGTAAAATATTCATTTGGTATTTATAAAGTTTCATTTTTTGTTCTAGTGGCTACCTCTACACCAAAAAAAAAAAAAAAAAAAAAAAATCCAGTCTCTCTCCCCTCAGAAAACCAGTGGCTGAAATACCTGCACTTCTTTCAGTCTTCTAGCTGTTGATTTCTATAGACTCTTTGGGGTTTACATAAATTTGTAAGGTTCAGGCATCAAAGATTTGGGCCAAATTTTTATGTAGATGTTGAATCTCCTCTCTGTAGCTCCTTCCTTTCTGGGATTTAACTCTGTATTTTTAAACTATTTTAGCAGCCTCAAATTTCATCCTCCAACTTCTCAGGCCAATAGGACTGTGGCTTTCTGCTTGCATTTAGCTATCCTATGCCACAGAGGCTGGGAAGTACCATTATATGATAATCTGTATAAATATTAATGTCTCACAGTAGGTCAACTCCTCTTCAATTTTTTGCCTGTTTTTAGTTGTTCCCCAATGCCTTCACATTGTGCTTGCATGTGTGTGTGTGTGTAGGTGTGTGTGTGTGTGTGTGTGTGTGTGTGTGTGTGTGTGTGTGTGTGTAAAATATATGTAGTCTAGACTTTATTTTCTTTTATGGTAGTCTGAAATAAGGTAGTTTGCCACCACTAAAATCAGAACTAGAAGATGACATTTGAGCAAAGGAAGTGAGGGAATAAGTCATGGAAGAATTTGGAGAAAGAACACTTAAACTATAGAGAACAGAAATTTCAAAGACCCTTCAGTGGTTGGGGCACCGGGATGACTCAGTCGGTTAAGTGTCTGCCTTCAGCTCAGGTCGTGAGCCCAGATTCCTGGGGTTGAGCCCCACATTGGACTTCCTGCTCAGCAGGGAGTCTGCTTCTCCCTCTTCCTCTGTTCTCTCTCTCTCTCTCTTTCTTTCTCTCTCTCTCAAGTAGATAAAATCTTAAAAACAACAACAAAGACCCTGCAATGAGAGCATGCCTGACATAGTCAAGGACTGGTAAGGAGCAGGATACTCCTAAGTGTCACCCTACTTTAAGTGTCAAAGTAAAGAAAGAAGACAGTAGTAAGTGATGAAGTTTAGAGAGAGATTGAGGACCAGATTAAGTAGTACCTTGAAGATGAGTCTAGGAAGGAATTTAGGTTTTATAAAAAATGGAAAACCATTGGAAGGCTTTAAGCAAAGGATTGACAAAGTCTGACTTATATTTTAAAGAAATTGTCTTATAGGAACTAATAATAATAGAGGGTAGAGGAAGAAGTGTGGAACCAGAGATACAAATCAAGAGGCTTGAGGTAATCATCACTTGAATCTGAGTGATAGTGGTTTGATGTATTGAGAAGTAGCAAATTTCTTGAGATATTTTCAGGATAGAGCTATAAAGACTTGGCTGATAGGTTTGATGTTGTTCATTAGAAGAAGAGAAGAATCAAAGCTGTTGCCAAGATTTTTGGCCTGATCAACTTGAAAAATGCAATGTCCATCTGTTGAGATGGAAGAGCTGCAGGATAAGCTGTTTCTGTAGTCTAGATGGACAGGGAGAGATGCCTAGATTTCCAAGTACAGGAATATACTAGACAGTTAAATATATGAATCTAGAATCCAGGAGAGAAGTATGACTAGAGATACACTTTCATGAGTTGTTAGAATATTCCTTGCCGCTAAAGCCAGTGGACTGGATGAGAAGAGATCTAAGGACTGACCTCTGGGGGGAACTCCAGCATTTAGAAGTCAGAGAAGTAAAGAGAAAGTAGCATAGGAGACAAGAAAGTGGAGCCAGTGGGGCGCCTGGGTGGCTCAGTCGTTGGGCGTCTGCCTTCAGCTCAGGGCGTGATCCCCGCGTTCTGGGATCGAGCCCCACATCAGGCTCCTCCGCTATGAGCCTGCTTCTTCCTCTCCCACTCCCCCTGCTTGTGTTCCCTCTCTCGCTGGCTGTCTCTATCTCTGTCGAATAAATAAATAAAATCTAAAAAAAAAAAAAAAGTGGAGCCAAGAAATTAGGACAAAAACCCAAAGAGAGTAATGTTCTGGAAGCAAAGTGAAGAAAGTGTTTTTAAAAGGAGAAAATAATTAACTTTATCAAATTTTGTTAATTGGTCAAGTAAAGACAAGACTGAGAAACTGACCATTGAGTTATTTAGCAATGTTAAAGTCATTGGTGACCTTGATGAATAGTTTAAGTGGTAATAAGTAAAATTCTGAGAGTAAAGAGAGGAGATAGAGGTAAAATGACTATAGTGATGGGACACTTTACAATCTCTGTAATTGATCAAGCAGACAAAGGTTATTAGGCTTATAGATCATTTGAACAGCACAAAGTTGACCTATTGGGACATATCTAGAACATGCAGCTGGCAACTTCAAAATACACATTCTTTCCAAACAAAGATGAAGAATTTATGGAAGTTGACCACTCAGTACCAGTTTCACTCATGTGTAATTTAAGACACAGGAAGAAAAAAAAGAAACCAAAAAATAGACTCTTAAATACAGAGAACAGACTGGTGGATGCCAGAAGAAAGGTGGGTAGGGGAAAGGGTGAAATAAAAGAGATTAAGAGTACAGTTACCATGATGAGTACTAAGTGATGTATAGAATTGTTGAATCTTATTGTACACCTGAAACTAATATAACACTGTATGTTAATTATATTTCAATTAAAAAAACAAGAATCAACCAAATATCAGTAAATGATAAACTGAATTCATCACATTGCAGTTAAACCAGACCTCTGTTACAAAAAGCATGGGACTTCTCAGCGTATTAGAAAACAAGAAGGTTATCTAAGACTACTGGGGTCATTCAAAAAGACATAGGAGTCAACTTGAAAGGATTTTCACTGGCCAGAGATAAGATAATTTTAACAAGGAAAAGACTGATGACTACAGAAGATTGAAATATAGCAATTTGTAAAAATCCATAAGATCAAATAATGCTGCAAGAAAACAAGAAATCAAAACTCATTTTTTTGCCACTCCTTATATTGAAAACATGATAATTAAAGAGAAAGAATTAAAAATATGGGGCGCCTGCGAGGCTCAGTGGGTTAAACGTCTGCCTTGGGCTCAGGTCATGATCCCCGGGTCCTGGGAGCCTCAGCAGGGAGCCTGCTTCTCCCGCATCCTGCTGCATGTGCTCTCATGCTCTGGTGCTCTCTCTCTCTGTCAAATAAATAATAAAATAAAGTCTTTTTAAAAAAAGAATTAAAAATGTATCCTGCTTTCTCCATATGAATTCTATTTCATAGTACCAAATAGTTCTAATAGAGGTACCAAATAGCTAAATATACAGAAAAGTTCTATACAGAATAATTCTAATTAATAATTGTAAGAATGCTAGAATTAGAAAAATCAACATTTTGCAACCTCAATAAAATAACCTATTCAAGCAGTAAGCATGGATATTTTTAGGATACCAAAGTGTCACCCTACTTTAAAGTGGAAAGATCAATTTCACCACTGGTCAATCTCTGCCTCAAAGTAGGACAATTAAATATTATGTACTAATTGATGTTCTATAAAGACAGAACCAATAATTTTAAAAATCTAATCAAACATTTAATTTCATTTAATTAACAATATATATAAAATGTAGCGAAAAATTTAAATAATGCCAAAAAGAAGCAATCAAGCAAGTCCCAAATGTATTTTCTTTTGTACAATTGACCTACTCAGTTCATTAAGGCAATGACATGAAAACAGGAATATTCTAGATTAAGAGAGACTTGAGAGACAACAATCAAATGCAATGCATGGACCCTGTTTGAATACTTTTTGATGAAAACAATAGCAAAAAGATATTTGTGAGTGTAGTGGTAACTTACTGCATTTTTCTGATGACTAATGATGTGGAATACCTTTTCATATATTGTTGGCCATTTAGGTATCTTCATTTGTGACTTGCCTGTTGCAGTCTATTGCCCATATATTTATTGTCTTGTCTGTCTTTGTTAATCTGTGGTTATATGTTCTGGATACATATCCTTTGTTAGAGGTATGCATTATTTTCTCCCAGTAGCTTGATTTTTTATTTTCTTAGTGGTGTCTCTTAATGAACAGAATTTCTTAAAACTTAGTGACGTCTAATTTATCAATATTTTTTCTTTTATGGTGAGTGCTTTTTGTGTCCAGTTTTAAAAATCTTTGCCTATAGTGGGGCATCTACATGGTTCAGTTGGTTAAGCATCTGCCTTCAGCTGAGGCCATGATCCTAGAGTCCTGGGATCGAGTCCTGTGTTGGACTCCCTGCTCAGCAGGGAATCTGCTGCTTCTTCTCCCTCTGCCCCTCTCCCCACTCATGCTCTCTCTTGTGTGCTCACTCTCTTAAATAAATAAATAAAATCTTAAAAAAAAGAAAAGACTATTCTTTAACCGTTGAATTTCAGTGGCTTCTTTGTCATAAACCAGGTATCTAAATATGCTCAGTCTGTGTCTGGCCTTTCTGTTCTCTTCTGTTGATCTGTTTACTTATCTTTGCACCAAACCACAGTCTTATTTACTGTGACTTTAGCAGTCTTGATATCTGGTAGTATAAATCCTTCAGCTTCTTTACATTTCCTTAGTTATATAGATCCCTTGCATTTCTGTACATATTTTGGAATTAGCCTGCCAGTTTCCACAAAAATTTTGCTGAAATTTTTATTGGGATTACATTGAATTTATAGATCAATTTGAATGAAAGTTGACATCTTAATAATAATCTTAAAATCAGTGAATGAGGGTACCTGGGTGGCTCAGTTGGTTGGACTTCCAACTCTTGATTTCAGCTCCAGTCATGATCTCAGGGTCATGGGATTGGTACCCACCCCCTGTCAGGCTCCCTGCTTGGCACAGAGTCTGCTAGAGATTTTTCTCCCTCCCTCTGCCTCTGCTCCTGCCCCTGTTCACATGTGCTCTCTAAACAAACAAACAAATAAAATATTTTTAAAAAATCAGTGAATGTGGTATATCTAAGCCACCATTCATTGCAGTACAGATGGAGAAAGCATAGCAGGCCAGTGAGGAAAGAAGGAACAGTTCTATCAGTGGAGCAGAAAAATTTGGTAATTTATTTGGCAAAAAGATGAAATCTCACCTTCAACAATACACAAAAATAAAGCAATATAGATGCAGGATTTTTAATGTTAAAAATAAAACTTAAGGGGCATCTGCGTGACTCAGTTGGTTAAGTGTCTCCCTTCAGCTCAGGTCATGATCTCAGGGTCCTGGGACTAAACCCCACGTCAGCCTCCCTGCTCAGCAGGGAGTTGCTTCTCCCTCTCCCTCTGTCCCTCCTCCCGCTTGTGCTTGCTCTCTCTCTCTCAAATAAATAAAAATCTTTTTAAAAAAATAATAAAACTTAAAATACTGGTAAAAATATATCCAGTTGAATATCTTTTAGACATTGGGTAAGGAAATATTTCTTAAAACACACCAATTATTGATTAAAAATGAAAGAATTTATATATTTAGCCATTTTAAGTGGTCATCCATCAATGAATTTTTTTTTTAAGTAGGCCCAACATCAGGCTTAAACTCATAACCTTAACTCATGGCTTAAACTCACGATCAAACCCTGAGCTGAGATCAAGAGTCAGATGCTTAACCGACTGAGCCACTCAGGGAGCCCCTCCAATGAAATTTTAAATAAACAAACAACAAAAATGTTATAAATTAGGAAGATACATTTGCCATACACATAACTAATAAAGAATTTATATCAAGAATATATATGTTTTAAACATTTCTAAAATCAGTAAGTAAAGCAAAACAACTCAATAGGAATATTGACAAGAAACATAAGCATGCATTTAAAAAAATCTATGAGATCAATAAATATATGAAGAGGTGTTCAATGAAATTAGGGGTAGGGGAAATGCAAGTTCAAGACCATAGCAAAATATCATTTTACATCCTCTCAACTAGGAAAAGTTAGAATCTAACAATAATGTATCAGTCAAGGCCTTGCAAGAAATAGATGGCCACTCGAATAAGTTGAGTAGAAGTTATTAGAGGAACTATTTATAAAAATGTGGATAAAGTATAGAGAAACCACAATATGAGGCAGAGATCCATTATTACCTGAAACATGAGAGGAGTTAGGGGAAGAGACTACCAGAACCCAGAAACAGAGAGGACTCTGTGAAAAGGATGTTTGTTGGGAGCTGAGACTTTTAGTTGAGGGACAGAGCCAGCACTACACTTCCACAGGGGCAAAATAGGGGTGGGGAGATAAATACCTCATTCACTCTCTCTCTGATCTCCTGGTAGGCCTCCCATTGGATGAATGCAACTAGAAAACAGAAAAAAAAGTGTTACAAATTAGGAATATGTATTTGCTATACACATAGCTGACATTGATGCAGTCCGTACAGGTCAGCCTTGGGGCACAGAGTAGGGTGAAAAAGGGTAGAGAATTGATCTGGAGGGACAAATCGAAGCTATTCAGCACAAATACCAAATGTTGGAGATGATGTGTGTTCCCAAGTTCTATTATTCATTGTTAGTAGGAACTTAAATAGTAAGCTATCTTGGAAAATAGTTTGGCAGTTTAGTTTTATCTTCTATGGTTGAACATTTACATGCCCAGGAACTCCATTCCTAGGAGTACACCCAAGATAAGCTCTCACACATGCACACCAGGAGACATGTACAAGAATGTACATTGCTGGGAGCGGGTGAGTTCAGGGTCTTCCTACATAGCCATCTTATATCAGAACCTCTCTTTTATTCTTAATGTAGGCACTTATCACTATAAACTTCCCTCTTAGACCCGCTTTTAATGCATCTCATAAATTTTGATTCATTGTGTTATTTTCCTTGCTTCAAGATATATTTGATTTCCCTTTTAATTTGTTCTTTGGAGGTGGAGTTAAGATGGCAGAGGAGTAGGGGTCCCCTTTTTCAGCTGGTCCCCTGAGTCGAGCTGGATAGGTACCAGACCATCATGAAATCCCACGGAATCAGCCTGAGACGCAGGAAGATACGTCTGGATCTCTACAAACGAACATCTCCAGCACTGAGTATTGAGGTAGGAAGCAGGGAGCCATGAATCCGCGCACAGATATTGGAAAATAAATGGAAGGGGGAGGGAGCCTCCGTGCTCGGGTGCCGGGAAGCGGTAGCCACCTGTATTGGGGAGCAGGCTGGACTCCCGGACCGGCACCTGTGAGAGAGCAGACTGAGACCATGAGCCTGGGAACGCGCGTACAACCAGACTGAAAACTGGCACTCCAGAGTGCTCACTGGAACCCGACTGAGACTGCACTGAAACCGGACTGAGACCGGGAGCTCAGGAGCGCGGGTGGGGGTGCCTGGCGGTAGGCGGTGTTAGAAACACAAAGGACAGAGATGCGCCAGCCCTGGAAGTGAGGGCTGGGACACCGGGTATGGGGCGCACATCCCAGGACTCTGTAGGGTTGAGCAGCACCAACAGAAACAGAGTTAAAGTGGCCAGAAAATCAGTGGAGAAAGGTCTGTGGTCCCTCTGTTCTGAGACAAAGGCTGAGATTCGGCCACTGCTGCTCTGACTCTCAGAAGACGCACAGCAAACCGCCAGGGAAAACCGCCAGAGAACAAAAGCCTGGAAATACCGGCTCACAGTGTGCCCATCCCCATACCCCCTCGCAGGGGACACAGAGACTCTACCCAAACAGGGTTGCCTGAGTATCAGTGCGGCAGGCCCATCCCCCAGAAGGCAGGCTGAAAAATCAAGAAGCCCGCATCCCTAAGGTCCCTATAAAACAACTGTGCACTGCATGGGTCCTGGTCAATAATTTGGGCTCTGGGCAACCCCACAACCTCTCCTCATCAGAATGACGAGAAGGAGAAATCCCCCCCAGCAAAGAAAATACAATGAGTCTGTGGCCCCTGCTGCAGAACTAATGGATATGGATATAACCAAATTATCAGAAATGGAGTTCAGAGTAACAGTGGTCAAGATGATGTGTAGACTTGAAAAAAAGTATTAATGAAAATGTTAATGAGAATATAGAATATCTAAGGGAGGAAATGAGAGTGAATCTGGCAGAAATTAAAAATGCTATGAATCAAATGTAGTCAAAACTAGATGCTCTGACAGCCAGGGTGAATGAGGCAGAATAATGTATCGGCGAATTGGAGGATGGGTTAGTAGAAGAGAAAGCTAAAATAGAAACGTGGCTCAAAAAATCTAATCTCAAGAATGTAGGTTACGGGAGATTACTGACTCAATGAAACGTTCCAATGTCAGAATCATTGGCATCCCCGAGGGGGTGGAGAAAAACAGAGGTCTACAAGAGATATTTGAACAAATTGTAGCTGAAAACGTCCCTGTGATACAGAACAGAAAGTTACGATCTATAGAAACAAAGACTTCACAGGCAACATGACATCATTGAAATCATATCTCCCAATAATCACTCTCAATGTGAATGGCCTAAATGCTACCATAAACGCTACAGGGTTGCACATTGGATAAAAAGGCATGACCCATCCATTTGCTGTCTACAAGAGACTCATTTCGAACCTAAATATACATCCACCTGAAAGTGAAGGGATGGAAAACCATTTTTCATGCCAATGGACCTCAAAAGAAACCTGGGGTAGCAATTCTCATATCAGACAGATTGGATTTTAAACTAAAGACTGTAGTTAGAGTTACAGAAGGGCACTATATTATTCTTAAAGGATGTATCCAACAAGTGGATATGATAATTATAAATATATATGCCCCCAACAGGGGAGTAGCAAGATACACAAGCCAACTCTTAACCACAATAAAAAGACATATAGATAAAAATACGTTAATAGTAGGGGACCTCAACACTCCACTATCAGCAATAGACAGAGCACCGGAGCAAAAACCAACATAGAAACAAGGGCTTTGAATGCCATACTCAATGAGTTGGACCTCATAGATATATATAGAACACTACACGCCAGAACCAAAGAATACTCATTCTATTCTAATGCCCATGGAACATTCTCAAGAAGAGACCATGTTCTGGGACACAAAACAGGTCTCAACCGATACCAAAAGATTGAAATTATCCCCTACATATTCTCAGACCACAACACTTTGAAATTGGAACTCAACCACAAGGAAAAATTTGGAAGAAACTCAACTATTTGGAGACTAAGAACAATCCTGCTCAGGAATGATACGATAAACCAGGAAATCAAAAATCAATTTAAACAATTTATGGATACCAACGAGAATGAAAACACACTGGTCCAGAACCTATGGGATACTGCAAAGGCAGTCCTGAGGGGAAAATACATAGCCATCCAAGCCTCACTCAAAAGAACAGAAAATTCTCCTGGGGCGCCTGGGTGGCACAGAGGTTAAGCGTCACATCAGGCTCCTCCGCTGTGAGCCTGATTCTTCCTCTCCCCTTCTCCTGCTTGTGTTCCCTCTCTCGCTGGCTGTCTCTATCTCTGTCAAATAAATAAATAAAATCTTAAAAAAAAAAAGAATAGAAAATTCTAAAATGCAGTTTTTATATTCTCACCTCAAGAAGCTGGAACAGCAACAGAGGGACAGGCCTAATCCACGCATGAGAAACCAGTTGATCAAGATTCAAGCAGAGATCAATGAATTAGAAGCCAGGAGCACAGTAGAGCAAATCAACAGAACTAAAAGCTGTTTCCTTGAAAGAGTAAATAAAATTGACAAATCACTGGCAAGACTTATCCAAAAGAAAAGAGAAAGTACCCAAATGAATAAAATTATGAATGAAAAAGGAGAGGTCACGACCAACACCAATGACATTGGAAGGATTATTAGAAACTTTTATCAACAGCTTTATGCCAATAAATTAAGCAATCTGGAATAGATGGTGGACTTCCTGGAAACCTATAACTACCAAGACTAAAACAGGAAGAAATTGATTCTTTAAACAGGCCATTAATTATGAAGAGATTGAAACAGTGATTAAAAAACCTTCCAAAAAAAACAAAACTCCAGGACCTGATGGATTCCCCAGGGAATTCTACCAAACTTTCAAAAAGAAATAATACCTATTCTCCTAAAGCTATTTCAAAAACTAGAAACAGAAGGAAAACTACCAAACTCATTCTATGAGGCCAACATTACCTTGATCCCCAAACCAGGCAAAAACCCCATCAAAAAGGAGAATTACAGACCGATTTCCCTAATGAATATGGATGCCAAAATCCTCAACAAGATCCTGGCTAATGGAATTGAACAGTACATTAAAAGGATTATCCATCATGACCAAGTGGGATTCATCCCTGGGATGCACGGTTGGTTCAACATTCATAAATCTATCAGTGTCATAAATTTTATCAGCAAGAAAAAAGCCAAAAATCATATGATTCACTCAATAGATGCAGAAAAGGCATTTGACAAAATACAGCATCCTTTCCTAATTAAAACCTTGCAGAGTGTACGGATAGAGGGTACATTCCTCAATCTCATAAAAACCATCTATGAAAAGCCTACAGCAAATATCATTCTCAATGGGGAAAAGCTGGAAGCCTTTCCCTTAAGATCAGGAACACGACAAGGATGCCCACTCTCGCCATTATTATTCAACATAGTACTAGAAGTCCTTGCAACAGCAATCAGACAACAAAAAGGGATAAAAAAGTATCCAAATCGGCAAGGAAGAAGTCAAACTGTCTCTCTTCGCGGATGACATGGTACTCTATATGGAAACCCCAAAAGAATCCACTCCCAAACTACTAGAAGTTATAGAGCAATTCAGTAATGTGGCGGGATACAAAATCAATGCTCAGAAATCAGTTGCATTTCTATACAAGAATAATGAGACTGAAGAAAGAGAACTTAGGGAATCCATTGCATTTACATCAGCACCAAAAATCATACATTACCTTGGAATTAACTTAACCAGAGACGTAAAGGACCTATATTCTCGAAACTATAAATCACTCTTGAAGGACATTGAAGAAGACACAAAAAGATGGAAAAATATTCCATGCTCATGGATCGGAAGAATAAACATAGTTAAAATGTCCATGCTACCCAGAGCAATCTACACTTTCAATGTTATCCCAATCAAAATACCAAGGACATTTTTCAGAGAACTGGAATAAACAGCTCTTAAATTTGTATGGAACCAGAAAAGGCCCCGAATCACCAAGGAACTGTTGAAAAGGAAAAACAAATCTAGGGGCTTCAAAATGCCAGATTTCAAGCTGTACTACAAAGCTGTGATCACAAAGACAGCATGGTACTGGCACAAAAACAGACACATAGACCAATGGAACAGAATAGAGAACCCAGAAATGGACCCTCGGCTCTTTGGGCAACTAATCTTTGATAAAGCAGGAAAAAACATCCAGTGGAAAAAAGACAGTCTCTTCAATAAATGGTGCTGGGAAAATTGGACAGCTACATGCAAAAGAATGAAACTTGACCACTCTCTCACACCATACACAAAAATAAACTCCAAATGGAAGAAAGACCTTGATGTGAGACAGGAATCCATCAAAATACTAGAGGAGAACATAGGCAGCAACCTCTATGACATCGGCCAAAGCAACCTTTTTCATGATACATCCCCAAAGGCAAGAGAAACAAAAGATAAAATGAATTTATGGGACTTCATCAAGATAAAAAGCTTCTGCACAGCCAAGGAAACAGTCAAAAAAACTAAGAAGCAGCCCACGGAATGGGAGAATATATTTGCAAATGACACTACAGATAAAGGACTGGTATCCAAGATCTACAAAGAACTTCTCAAACTCAATACACGAGAAACAAATGAACAAATCAAAAAATGGGCAGAAGATATGAACAGACACTTTTCCAACGAAGACATACAAATGGCTAACAGACACATGAAAAAATGTTCAAAATCATTAGCCATCAGGGAAATTCAAATCAAAACCACACTGAGATACCACCTTACACCAGTTAGAATGGCAAAAATGGACAAGGCAAGAGACAACAATTGTTGGAGAGGATGTGGAGAAAGGGGATCCCTCCTATATTGTTGGTGGGAATGCAAGGTGGTACAGCCACTCTGGAAAACAGTGTGGAATTCCCTTAAAAAGTTAAAAATTGAGCTACCCTATGACCCAGTCATTGCACTACTGGGTATTTACCCCAAAGATACAGACGTAGTGAAGGGAAGGGCCATATGCACCCCAGTGTTCATAGCAGCATTGTCCACAATAGCTAAATCATGGAAGGAGCCAAGATGCCCTTCAGCAGATGACTGGATTAAGAAGTTATGGTCCATATATACAATGGAATATTACTCAGCTATCAGAAAAAACGAATTCTCAACATTTGCTGCAACATGGACGGCACTGGAGGAGATAATGCTAAGTGAAATAAGTCAAGCAGAGAAAGACAATTATCATATGATTTCTCTCATCTATGGAACATAAGAACTAGGATGATCGGTAGGGGAAGAAAGGGACAAAGAAAGGGGGGTAATCAGAAGGGGGAATGAAACATGAGAGACTATGGACTATGAGAAACAAACTGAGGGCCTCAGAGGGGAGGGGTGTGGGGGAATGGGATAGACAGGTGATGGGTAGTAAGGAGGGCACGTATTGCATGGTGCATTGGGTGTTATACGCAACTAATGAATCATCGAACTTTACATCGGAAACCGGAGATGTACTGTGTGGTGACTAACATAATATAATAAAAAATCATTAAAAAAAAAAAAGATACCACCTTATGCCAGTTAGAATGGCAAAAATTGACAAGGCAAGAAACAACAAATGTTAGAGAGGATGTGGAGAAAGGGGATCCTTCTTACACCTTGGTGGGAATGCAAGTTGGTACAGCCACTCTGGAAAACAGTGTGGAGGTCCCTTAAAAAGTTAAAAATTGAGCTACCCTATGACCCAGCCATTGCACTACTGGGTATTTACCCCAAAGATACAGACGTAGTGAAGAAAAGGGCCATATGCACCCCAATGTTCATAGCAGGAATGTCCACAATAGCTAAATCGTGGAAGGAGCCGAGATGCCCTTCAACAGATGACTGGATTAAGCAGATGTGGTCCATGTATACAATGGAATATTACTCAGCCATCAGAAAGAACGATTTCTCAACATTTGCTGTAACATGGACGGCACTGGAGGAGATAATGCTAAGTGAAATAAGTCAAGCAGAGAAAGACAATTATCATATGGTTTCACTCATTTATGGAACATAAGAAGTAGGAAGATTGGTAGGAGAAGAAAGGGAAGAAGATGTGAGGGTAAACAGAAGGGGGAATGACCCATGTGAGACTGTGGAGTCTGGGAAACAAACTGAGGGCTTCGGCGGGGGTAATGGGATAGGCTGGTGATGGGTATTAAGGAGGGCACGTATTGCATGGTGCATTGGGTGTTATTCGCAAGTAATGAATCATGGAACTTCACATCAAAAACGGGATGTACTGTATGGCGACTAACATAATATAATAAAAAAAAATGTCATTATAAAAAAAAAAGAATGTACATTGCTGTGCTGTTCTCCATAGCCAAAACACAGAAATAACCCAGATGTCCATCAACTGAGGAAAATGCTTGTTCTCATAATGGAATACTTATATAGCAGTCAAAATGAACTGCAGTGTCACACAACATTACAGAAAATTTTATGATCATACTAGAAGAGTAAATTCCAAAGATTATGTTATTAACTTATTTATAAAGTAAAAAATAGATAAAAATATACTTTTTAGCAACACATATAAATGCAGTTAAACTACATAAAAGCAAAGCGAGGGATTAATGAACACAGGATTTGGGTGATATTGGATCCATTGGGAGAGGAAGGGGAATGGGGAGTGGTTATATGTAATTATATGTAGGTTATTATCAAGGTTATAGATAGTATGTGAATGATGGATTCATGGGTGCTTTTCACATTATTCAAAATAAATAACTTCATTGATCAGTTTAAGATAAATTATGATATTGTGACAAATGTGTCCAAAATATTAGTAACTTACAACAGGCAGGAAATATTTCTCATATTCATATCCATTGTAAATTGGCAGCTGTTCTGTTCTGTATCACCTTTATTCCAGGACCTAGATTGAAGAAGCAACACTTCGTAGAACATGAGTCTCGTGGCAGAGGGAAGAGAGATGGTGAAACCATTCAACAGCTCTTAAAGCTTCTGCTCTGAACTGGCATATGTCATTTTTACACATTACCATGTCTGGTATCAATGGACAGGAAGTATAATCCTGTTATTATGTTATAATATCAAAATCTACCACACTAACCAACTAAATAACCCAATGTAGGCTGTGAATGGACTTGATGAGCATGCGTATAACCCAAGGGTTTTTATTTATATATTTATATTTATATATATTTGCTGTTTATGATGGCAATGCAATTTATATATATAATATTCATATATTTATTATATTGTATGTCATATTATTGTATTATAATATTTTATAAGTTATATATTAAATTATATATAATATTTATTTTATATATATAATATTTATATATTATATAACTTTGTGCACCTGAGGGGCACCTGGCTGGCTGTCAGTGGAGCAATCTTGATCTCAGGGTTGTAATTTCAAGCCCCATATTGGATGTACAGATTATTTAAAATCTTTAAAAAAAATGTTAGAAACCTATGTGCACCTGAAGTAAAAGGATCAAACAAAACCCAGCAAAACAAAACAACATTAGGAAGCATGGATCTGGTATATACATTTATTTTCAATTGAATTGCATTCCTTATAATTCTCAAGTCCAAATGATGTCCTAAAACTTGACTGACCTCTAAAAGAAGCAGCTCTGAAAGAATATATATATAACCACCTACTTCCCAAGCCTATGATGAAGATACAATATCTGTAAAGTCAAAATTTTCTGATGAAATTGTGATGCAAGAGTACAGTTAGTTGTCCCATGATTTTGAAAGGGTGAGTTGGTAGTCTTCATTTCTGTATGGACTGTGTCCCAAGAATTACTAGGAAGGGTTTGTAGGATTTTGCTGAAGTAAAAATGATGGGTACATGCTTTATTTAATCATGTTAACATTAGCCTTTCTCTTTGGATTTAATGTAGTGGGTCTCAAAGTTTGCCAAAAGGCAACCTAGATTTTGGTTAGTTTTGTTTGTGAAAAAGTTTGATTATTTTGAGGTCTATACACCAGGGGAAATGAGCAAGATCTCTAATAGGAGAGAATACCATGTCCCTACCCAGCCTAGTGAAAAGTCCTTTCACCAATTGAATGGGGACTGAGTATGCTGAAACATGCTAAAATGTGGAGGGCAGAGGCCAAGATCCTTGGGGGTATAGGATTATTTCCAATTCAGAAGTGTGGGAATGAAGGGAGACAGGAAATGAAAGGTCAGTGCTATTTTAAGGCTGAAATAAACTTTCATGACTTATGAAGACTTCAGCACACTTAAAGTCAAATGTGGTAAAAAAAAAAAAAAACATAGCCTGCATCAAAATTATTTTTTTTATGTCTACATAAAATGTTGAGAATTAAACCTGCAAATTGAATTTTAGAGACTTCAGATTATAAATGGTAATTTTTATATTGTAGTTCTCATATCTTAAAGCCTCTACATAGGTCCGAAATATTTGTAGGCTATTGATTAGTCCACAGGTGTCAGGCTGTTTGCCCATCATTACTTTTTTCCTTTTCTCAACCCTGACTCATGTCTCTAAAATTTCCCCACCCACTTAATGACTGAAGTTTTTTTCTTTTTTACTCTTTTTAAAAACTGATGTATAATTTGAGGTACCATAATACATATGGTAAAATAGAAAAATCTTAAGTATGCATCATATGTATATAATTGTGTATTTACCACCCAGATCAAGAAATAGAACACTTCCATTCCCTCAGAAAGTTCCCTTGGCTTCTTCTAAGATAATCAATCTTCCCACTTCCATTTCCATAGATTAGTTTTGCTTGTTTTAGAACTTTATGTAAATTGAATCAGACATTGTTTTGGTATCAGGCTTCATTTGCTTAGACACTGTGAGATACATCCATGTTTCTGTGGCGGCAGTAGGTTCTTTTTATTATTGAGTAAGCATACAGTAATTTGTTTATTCAATCACCTGTTGATGAATAATTGGGTTGTTTCAGGTTTGGGACTATTACAAATAAAGCTGCGATGAACATTTGTAGATCTATGTTTTCATTTCCCTTAGATAAATACCTAGGCATAGATTAGGTGGATCCTATCAAATATATATGTTTATGAAAGTTCTCAATTTTTTATACTGTTAATTCAGTGTCAGTAGGTTCATTTTTCTTGGCTTGGCAAGCCATGAAAAATTAGCCACTGATTTATACTGATAACCTTGTATACCAACAAATACAGATGAACATCAGCTGTACTGACAGCTGCTTTGGTTAAAGCGCCAGGGTAAAAGCCAAGGCAAAGCTTCGGCAGCTGTTTCTGGAGCACAATTAATGACTATTCTAGTGTTCCCAGATAACCAGCTGCTATTTCTCCTCTACCTAAATTTAACAACTGAAAGCAACATAAGCAGCCATTTTATGTAATACTCCCAATATAGTCTCTGTTAAACGAGCTTGGTAGAGAGCTATGCTATGACTGGTGCCCCATTCCAAAGTTGTCTCTTACCATTGATGATACCTCTGCAAGTTTTAGAGAAGTTCAAGTCACAATCAAATTTGTTATATTAGCCTCAACCTTTGTGAGATTTTACTTTCTTATTGCATGTTGGACAATAACTTTCTAAGATCTGGTGCCTAACGTGCAAGTGTGATTTCTGGGAGTTGCTTGAAAGGACAATACTGAGGGGAGAGAATAAGCGATAGTGTTATCTAAAATGGGAGGCATCGAAACTGATCTGATCTTTTTTTTTTTTTTTAAAGATTTTATTTATTTATGTGACAGACAGCGAGAGAGGGAACACAGCAGGGGAGTGGGAGAGGAAGAAGCAGGCTCCCAGCGGAGGAGCTCGATGTGGGGCTCGATCGGGAAACGCCGGGATCACGCCCTGAGAGGAAGGCAGACGCTTAACGACTGCGCTACCCAGGCGCCCTGAAACTGATCTGATCTTTAAATCAAAACAATAAGGTGGACACAAAAGATGGATGAGTTTGCAGCAGAAGGCAATAAGGCATGTCCCACAAGACGACTAACGTGTGAGAGGTGGAAGAGGGGCATCTCTGAATAAAAGAATTTATCTTAGGGGCGCCTGGGTGGCGCAGTCGTTGGGGCGTCTGCCTTCGGCTCAGGGCGTGATCCCGGCGTGCCGGGATCGAGTCCCACATCGGGCTCCTCTGCTGTGAGCCTGCTTCTTCCTCTCCCACTCCCCCTGCTGTGTTCCCTCTCTCGCTGGCTGTCTCTCTGTCACATAAATAAATAAAATCTTTAAAAAAAAAAAAAGGATTTATCTTTTGCACTTTCTTAGACACTGGTCTCATCTTTAGTATACGCCCCAAGGTGGGACAAACAAGTACTACAGGAGGGAGATTATAGCCAGCCTTGAAATTTTCATTAAGGATGTAAATGTGTTCTTATTTTCTTGGGAGTCTTTGGTCACATTAATTAGAATACAGAAAGCCACTTAGTTGTTTCTTCAAAGACCAAGTAAATATCCCATCACATCATTTGTTTTTTAAAGTAGTGCTTCTCAAATTGTCTGTGGTGAAATACAAAGTTTTTTCTTTCTTTTTTTTTTAAATCTCCATTCTGTTGTGAACCAGAATTATGGAAAATATAATAAATATAAATTGCTTGAAAAAGAAAGAAAAGACATACAAAACGCAAGCTCCAATTTTTTTAGTTTTAGCTTTAACAGACATAAAATCAGATTTTCATAAATATAACCAGAGCAAACATAACATAGGGAAAAAAGAATATAAATAACTGTTCACATTGTTCATTAATGTGTGCGTAGGGATGAATGATATGCAGAATTACTATTACTCTCATAATTTTTTGTAGATCCATAATCATAAGCAAATGAAATATGAAGAAAATAGCAATTCTCATTAAGGTGTCTATATGCACATGTTGAACACAGTACATAACATTTTTCAGAGTTTCTGTGACAATTGAGCTGTTTAAGTTGTGCAGTATGAACTTCTCTCTCCTATGCCACCCAACCCCCATTCACCTTTCACTCTCATATCTGTCCACAAGCCCCAGAGTCTACACTCTTTCTTCTACCCTAGTAAGAAATGCATCACTGAAAGAATCATCAGCCTTTGCCACTTCCAAGAGTCTCACCTTCCTCACAAGTTTCACATGGGGTTCCTCTCAAGAGTGATTCCTATTCCTGAGGCATTGTCCTCTTACTTTCCTCCAAAGAGTCTGATTTGCAGGTATCTTTAGTTCCGTGATTTTTGCCCATGTTTTAAGCCAGAGACATTGTCTGCTTACCTGGATCTTCACTCTAGGGCTCAAGTTCGCATCTTTTCTACAGGAAGCCGATTCTCTGGTGGTGGGTACTTGTGTTAGGCACAATAGACAGCTTCAGTCTATCTTTTCTCTGCTGATTTCCATCAGAGATGTTGAAAGAATTCAATATTTTCTTTCCCAGACTACCTGTGATTAAGGGCAGCCACGTATCATGAATCTGGCCATTAGTGATAAGCAGAAGTATTTTGGAGTGAGGGTGTTTGAAAACATTTTCCTTCTTAATAAAAGGAACATAATCAGCTAGCACAGTCCCTCCCCTTAATTTTTGCTAAACGGTAGAGACCAACCTTGAGTCCCTTATAAGGCATCATTCCCTGTGAGGAATAGCCAACCACCTGGTAGAAGGTCAGTTATGTTAGATCTCTCTTTCCATCATGGCTGGGATGCAGAGTCACCTCACAAGTATAGACACATATAATCTTAGATTTTCTTCTCCTGCCTATAATGTTTTTACCAACATCACCAACAACAGACACAAAATGCTTTATCCACCATCATGGCATCCTGCACAACATTTTGTCTGAGCAATGCATTCATGCCTGGGGAATTAACTGATTTTATGACAAATTCCATCACCTGGAATCAGCTAGCCCAATTGAAAGTGCCAGTGGGAGACATCACCCTAAAAGGCTGGAGGTCTGTTTTATAGGACATAGAATACATTCTGAATTCAAGACCATTACGCCCTCCTCGCATACTCAAATACAGTATGCTCCAGGAAAGGGTGACGTAGGAGTGACTTCTCTCACTGTAACACCTCATGGCCCACTCACAGAGTTTGAGCTTTGCTTGTATGGAGCTATCAGTCCCCAAGGGGCAATGCTCCCACCTGGAGACACACCTATAGCAATAGTGCTACTGAATTGGAAGATGAGACTTACGTCTTGAACATTTTTAACTCCTTTAATATTGAACAGGAAAAAGAAAAAGTTAATCCACTGGCTGGAATGACTGATCCTAATTACCAAGAATCAGGTTAATGCTATGCAATGAAGGTAAATGGGCCTATATTTGAAACCCAGGGGATTCTCTGGCATTCTTTTTAGACCATCCATGTTCAGTTATAAAGGTTAAAGGGAAAATGACAGCAATAAAAAGAAAAAAAATAGAATATAGAATGATTGAGGACTCAGAATCTTCAGGAATGAGGGCTTGGGTCACTCTACCAGATAAAGAACCTAGAGCATTTGAGGCTTTTGCTGAAAGCAACAGAAAAAGAGAATGGGTTGTCAAAGAAGGAAGTCATAGACATCCGCTGACCTCATATCCAATTATAGACATGAGGACTGTAGTAGCCTTGCATATTTTCTCTTTGCTTGTTAGATGTGTTTATTTGTGTATACTAACCACCATTTTTTTTCTCTCTCATTTTTATTTCATATGCAAGTTATTGGGGGTTAACTTTACAATCTATTCTTTAGGCAACAGAATATTCAGTGGGACTATAAGTGAATATGAGGAGTAATTAATAAAGCCAGAAATCAGTGAGTTAATAATTAATTACAAATAACTAATTAGAATTTATATTATATATTATATTAATTATTAATAATTAATAAAATAGAAAAATAAATAATTAATATAGTCAACTGTTAAGAGTCATACATTTTCTTATTTGGATAAGTGCCTTGCTAGCTAAAAATATAGCATTGTTTTGTTGTTGTTTTATGGGAGCTCATATGTGTGTAGAAGTGTAGAAACTGAGTAACCAAAGGCTTCCATTGTGCTGTTATCAATTCATTGCCTCTCAGTTCCAAATCCAACCTTCAATACCTGTTCTGTAAAAAGGGACTGGATTCTTCAAGCATCTCTTCTTTACAGTGAGTATGATTCGAAGCTATTTAGTACAGGGCACTGGAGGAGGAAAGGGGCTTCTCTTCCTGGCTTCTCTTCTGGTTGATTGCTGCATTTTGCTTTTTCTTGTTCTTGCTTCATGGTCTGTGGGATATGTGTATGTGAAAACATTCAGTGATGCTTAGAATCAGCTGTGCCCCAGAGCATGCAGTCTCTTGGAGACCTCACAGACTTGACCTGGACCCAGTGACCACCTTGCTGAGACCCTCCTGATGACACACTGTGTGCTCCAGGCCACATGTGGCCAGTGGAATCCCAGCTTTCTCTGTATGCCTGCCCATCAACCTTGGCTTCTTTGTGCCATAGAGGGCTATCTCCTGAACCTTCCTAATGTGGATACCATTAATCTCAGCTGTTAGGTCTATAGTCCCACTCCCACTCTCTGAGTACTTGGCAACCCAGGAAATTTCTTTGCCATCCAGTGGGATGCAATCACATCTTCTCCAAGGAGGTCTGAAACAGCTTCTGGGAGGGATTCTCCATCCATGTTTATCCTTCATTAAGGACTCTCCCTCAGGCCTAAGGGGCCCTTCAGAATTCTTTGATCTCTTTATATTATTCATCATTGCTTAATAATTCCTTTTTTGTTGTTGTTGTTCTGTAACTTGACTTTTATTTATTTTATTTTTTTACAATAATATTTTTTTAAAGATTTTATTTATTTATTCGACAGAGATAGAGACAGACAGTGAGAGAGGGAACACAAGCAGGGGGAGTGGGAGAGGAAGAAGCAGGCTCATATCAGAAGAGCCTGATGTGGGGCTCGATCCCATAACGCCAGGATCACGCCCTGAGCCCTTAACCGCTGTGCCACCCAGGCGCCCCTATGATAATATTTTTTATTATGTTAGTCACCAACAGTACATCCCTGGTTTTTGATGTAAAGTTCCATAATTCATCAGTTGTATATAACACCCAGTGCACCATGCAATATGTGCCATCCTTACTACCCATCAACAGCCTATCCCATTCCCCCACCCCTCTCCCCTCTGAAGCCCTCAGTTTGTTTCTGAGAGTCCATAGTCTCTCATGCTTCATTTCCCCTTCTGATTACCCCCCTTTCTTTATCCCCTTCTCCTACTGATCTTCATATTTCTTATGTTCCATAGATGAGTGAAACCATATAATTGTCTTTCTCTGCTTCACTTCTTTCACTTAGCATTATCTCCTCCAGTGCCGTCCATGTTAGAGGAAATGCTGAGAAATCATTCTTTTTGATAGCTGAGTAATATTCCACTATGTATATCGACCACAACTTCTTTATCCAGTCATCTGTTGAAGGGCATCTCGGTTCCTTCCACAATTTAGCTATTGTGGACAATGCTGCTATGAACATTGGGGTGCATTTGGCCCTTCCCTTCACTACATCTGTATCTTTGGGGTAAATACCGAGTAGTGCAATGGCTGGATCATAGGGTAGCTCAATTTTTAACTTTTTAAGGGACCTCCACACTGTTTTCTAGAGTGGCTGTACCAACTTGCATTCCCACCAACAATGTAGGAGGGATCCCCTTTCTCCACATCCTCTCCAGCAATTGTTGTTTCTTGCCTTGTCAATTTTTGCCATTCTAACTGGCATAAGGTGGTACCTCAGTGTGGTTTTGATTTGAGTTTCCCTGATGGCTAATGATTTTGAACATTTTTTCATGTGTCTGTTAGCCATTTGTATGTCTTCATTGGAAAAGTGTCTGTTCATATCTTCTGCCCATTTTATGATTTGTTAATTTGTTTCTTGTGTATTAAGTTTGAGAAGTTCTCTGTAGATCTTGGATACCAGTCTTTTATCTGTAGTGGCATTTGCAAATATATTCTCAAGAATCATCGGCATCCCCAAGGGGGTGGAGAAAAACAGAGGTCTAGAAGAGATATTTGAACAAATTGTAGCTGAAAACTTCCCTAATCTAGCAAGGGAAACAAACATTCGTGTCCAAGAGGCAGAGAGGACCCCTCCCAAGCTCAACCACGACAAACCTATGCCACGTCACGTCATAGTGCAATTCACAAATATTAGATCCAAGGATACAGTATTGAAAGCGGCCAGGGCAAAGAAATTTCTCATGTACCAATGCAAAGGTATCAGAATTATGTCAGACCTGTCTACAGAGACCTGGAATGAGGGAAAGGGTTGGGGAGGTCATTTTTAAAGCTCTTTCAGAGAAAAACATGCAGCCAAGGATCCTTTATCCAGCAAAGCTGTCATTCAGAATTGATGGAGAGATAAGGACCTTTTAGAATCGCCAGTCAGTGACCAATTTTGTAACCACGAAACCAGCCCTACAGGAGATATTAAGGGGGGTTCTATAAAAGTAAAAAGGCACCACGAGTGATACAGAAGAGAAATTTACAATCTATAGAAACAAAGACTTTACAGGCAACACGACATCATTAAAATCATATCTCTCAATAATCACTCTCAATGTGAATGGCCTAAATGCTCCCATAAAATGTCACAGGGTTGCAGATTGGATAAAACACATGACCCAACCATTTGCTGTCTACAAGAGACTCATTTTGAACCTAAAGATACATCCAGACTGAAACTAAAGGGATGGAATACCATCTTTCATGCCAATGGACCTCAAAAGAAATCTGGGGTAGCAATTCTCATATAGGACAGGTTGGATTTTAAACTAAAGACTATAGTTAGAGACACAGAAGGCCACTATATTATTCTTAAAGGATGTATCCAACAAGTGGATATGACAATTATAAATATATATGCCCCCAACAGGGGAGTAGCAAGATACACAAGCCAACTCTTAACCACAATAAAGAGACATATAGATAAAAATATGTTAATAGTAGGAGACCTCAACAGTCCACTATCAGCAATAGAAAGATCACCTAAGCAAGAAATCAACAAAGAAACAAGAGCTTTGAATGCCATACTCAATGAGTTGGACCTCATAGATATATATAGAACACTACACGCCACAACCAAAGAATACTCATTCTATTCTAATGCCCATGGAACATTCTCCAGAATAGACCATGTTCTGGGACACAAAAAAGGTCTCAACCGATACCAAAAGACTGAAATTATTCCCTGCCTATTCTCAGACCACAATGCTTTGAATTGGAATGCAATCACAAGGAAAAATTTGGAAGAAATTCAAACACTTGGAAACTAAGAACCATCCTGCTCAAGAATGATTCGATAAAACAGGAAATCAAAAATAAATTTAAACAATTTTTGGAGACCAACGAGAATGAAAACACAACGGTCCAAACCTATGGGACACTACAAAGGCAGTCCTAAGGGGAAAATACATAGCCCTCCGAGCCTCACTCAAAAGAAGAGAAAAATCTAAAACATAGTTTTTATATTCTCACCTCAGGAAGCTGGAGCTGGAACAGAAGAACAGGCCTAATCCACGCACGAGAAAGCAGTTGATCAAGATTAGAGCAGAGATCAATGAATTAGAAACCAGGAGCACAGTAGAGCAGATCAACAGAACTAGAAGCTGGTTCCTTGAAGGAATAAATAAAATAGATAAGCCATTGGCAAAACTTTTCCAAAAGAATAGAGAATGGACACAAATTAATAAAATTATGAATGAAAAGGGGAGGTCACAACCAACACCAATGAAATTGGAAGGATCATTAGAAACTTTTATCAACAGCTTTATGCCAATAAATTAAGCAACCTGGAAGAGATGGAGGCTTTCTTGGAAACCTATAAACTACCCAGACGGAAACAGGAAGAAATTGATTTTTTAAACAGACCAATTAATTATGAAGAGATTGAAGCAGTGATTAAAAACCTTCCAAAAAATAAAACTCCAGGGTCTGACGGATTCCCCGGGGAATTCTACCAAACATTCAAAGAAGAAATAATACCTATTCTCCTAAAGCTATTTCAAAAAATAGAAACAGAAGGAAAGCTACCAATTTCATTCTATGAGGCCAATATTGCCTTGATCCCCAAACCAGGCAAAGACCCCATCAAAAAGGAGAATTACAGGGGCGCCTGGGTGGCACAGCAGTTAAGCGCCTGCCTTCGGCTCAGGGCATGATCCCGGCGTTATGGGATCGAGCCCCACATCAGACTCCTCTGCTGAGAGCCTGCTCTTCCTCTCCCACTCCCCCTGCTTGTGTTCCCTCTCTCGCTGGCTGTCTCTATCTCTGTCTAATAAATAAATAAAATCTTAAAAAAAAAAAAGGAGAATTACAAACCTCTATCCCTGGTGAATATGGATGCCAAAATTCTCAACAAGATCCTAGCTAATAGGATCCAACAGTACATTAAAAGGATTATCCATCATGACCAAGTGGGATTCATCCCTGGGATGCAAGCGTGGTTCAAATTCGTAAATCTATCAGTGTCATAAATTTTATCAGCAAGAAAAAAGCCAAAAATCATATGATCCTCTCAATAGATGCAGAAAAAGCATTTGACAAAATACAGCATCCTTTCCTGATTAAAACCCTGCAGAGTGTACGGATAGAGAGTACATTCCTCAATCTCATAAAAACCATCTATGAAAAGCCTACAGCAAATATCATTCTCAATGGGGAAAAGCTGGAAGCCTTTCCCTTAAGATCAGGAACACGACAAGGATGCCCACTCTCGCCATTATTTTTCAACATATTACTAGAAGTCTTTGCAACAGCAATCAAAAACAAAAAGGGATAAAAGGTATCCAAATCGGCAAGGAAGAAGTCAAACTGTCTCTCTTCGCAGATGACATGGTACTCTATATGGAAAACCCAAAAGAATCCAGCCCCTAACTACTAGAAGTTAGAGAACAATTCAGTAATGTGGCGGGATACAAAATCAATGCTCAGAAATCAGTTGCATTTCTTTTTTTTTTTTTAATAATGATTTTTTATTATATTATGTTAGTCACCATACAGTACATCCCCGGTTTTCGATGTAAGGCTCGATGATTCATTAGTTTTTTATAACACCCAGTGCACCATGCAATATGTGCCCTCCTTACTACCCATCACCGGTCTATCCGATTCCCCCAACCCCCTCCCCTCTGAGGCCCTCAGTTTGTTTCTCATAGTCCATAGTCTCTCATGTTTCATTCCCCCTTCTGATTACCCCCCCTTTCTTTATCCCTTTCTTCCCCTACTGATCATTCTAGTTCTTATGTTCCATAGATGAGAGAAATCATATGATAGTTGTCTTTCTCTGTTTGACTTATTTCACTAAGCATTATCTCCTCCAGTGCCGTCCATGTTGTAGCAAATGTTGAGAACTCATTCTTTCTGATTGCTGAGTAATATTCCATTGTATATATGGACCACAACTTCTTAATCCAGTCATCTGTTGCAGGGCATCTCGGCTCCTTCCATGATTTAGCTATTGTGGACATTGCTGCTATGAACATTGGGGTGCATATGGCCCTTCTCTTCACTACGTCTGTATCTTTGGGGTAAATACCCAGTAGTGCAATGGCTGGATCATAGGGTAGCTCAATTTTTAACTTTTTAAGGGACCTCCACACGGTTTTCCAGAGTGGCTGTACCAACTTGCATTCCCACCAACAATGTAGGAGGGATCCCCTTTCTCCACATCCTCTCCAACAATTGTTGTTTCTTGCCTTGTCTATTTTTGCCATTCTAACTGGCGTAAGGTGGTATCTCAGTGTGGTTTTGATTTGAATTTCCTTGATGGCTAATGATTTTGAACATTTTTTCATGTGTCTGTTAGCCATTTGTATGTCTTCATTGGAAAAGTGTCTGTTCATATCTTCTGCCCATTTTTTGATTTGTTTATTTGTTTCTCGTGTATTGAGTTTGAGAAGTTCTTTGTAGATCTTGGATACCAGTTCTTTATCTGTAGTGTCATTTGCAAATATATTCTCCCATTCCGTGGGCTGCCTCTTAGTTTTTCTGACTGTTTCCTTGGCTGTGCAGAAACTTTTAATCTTGATGAAGTCCCATAAATTCATTTTGTCTTTTGTTTCTCTTGCCTTTGGGGATGTATCATGAAAAAGGTTGCTTTGGCCGATGTCGTAGAGGTTGCTGCCTATGTTCTCCTCTAGAATTTTGATGGATTCCTGTCTCACCTCGAGGTCTTTCATCCATTTGGAGTTTATTTTTGTGTATGGTGTGAGATAGTGGTCAAGTTTCATTCTTTTGCATGTAGCTGTCCAATTTTCCCAGCACCATTTATTGAAGAGACTGTCTTTTTCCCACCGGATGTTTTTTCCTGCTTTATCAAATATTAGTTGCCCAAAGAGCTGAGGGTCCATTTCTGGGCTCTCTATTCTGTTCTATTGGTCTATGTGTCTGTTTTTGTGCCAGTACCATGCTGTCTTTGTGATCACAGCTTTGTAGTACAGCTCGAAATCCGGCATTGTGATGCCCCCAGCTTTGTTTTTCCTTTTCAACAGTTCCTTGGAGATTCGGGGTCTTTTCTGGTTCCATACAAATTTAAGGACTATTTGTTCCAGTTCTTTGAAAAACGTTCTCGGTATTTTGATCGGGATAGCATTGAAAGTGTAGATTGTTCTGGGTAGCATGGACATTTTAACTATGTTAATTCTTCCGATCCATGAGCATGGAATATCTTTCCATCTTTTTATGTCTTCCTCAATGTCTTTTAAGAGTGATTTATAGTTTCTAGAATAAAGGTCCTTTACGTCTCTGGTTAAGTTAATTCCAAGGTCACGTATGGTTTTTGGTGCTATTGTAAATGGGATGGATTCCCTGATTTCTCTTTCTTCGTTCTCGTTATTCGTGTACAGAAATGCAACTGATTTCTGAGCATTGATTTTGTATCCCGCCACGTTACTGAATTGCTCTATAAGTTCTGATAGTTTGGGAGTGGCTTCTTTTGGGTTTTCCATATAGAGTATCATGTCGTCTGCGAAGAGAGACATTTTGACTTCTTCTTTGCCGATTTGAATACCTTTGATCCCTTTTTGTTGTCTGATTGCTGTTGCAAGGACTTCTAGTACTATGTTGAATAATAGTGGCGAGAGTGGGCATCCTTGTCGAGTTCCTGATCTTAAGGGAAAGGCTTCCAGCTTTTTCCCATTGAGAATAATATTTGAAGTAGGCTTTTCATAGATGGTTTTTATGAGATTGAGAAATGTACCTTCTATTCCTACACTCTGAAGGGTTTTAATCAGGAAAGGATGCTGTATTTTGTCAAATGCTTTTTCGGCATCAATTGAGAGGATCATATGGTTCTTGAGTCTTTTCTTGTTGATATGATGTATCACGCTGATTGATTTGCGAATATTGAACCACGCTTGCATCCCAGGTATGAATCCCACTTGATCGTGGTGGATAATCCTTTTAATGAACTGTTGGATTCTATTAGCAAGTATCTTGTTGAGGATTTTGGCGTCCATATTCATTAGGGAAATCGGTCTGTAATTCTCCTTTTTGAGGGGGTCTTTGCCTGGTTTGGGGATCAAGGTAATATTGGCCTCATAGAATGAGTTTGGTAGCTTTCCTTCTGTTTCTATTTTTTGTAATAGCTTTAGGAGAATAGGTATTATTTCTTCTTTGAATGTTTGGTAGAATTCCCCAGGAAAACCGTCCGGGCCTGGAGTTTTGTTATTTGGAAGGTTGTTTATCACTGACTCAATTTCTTCATAATTAATTGGCCTGTTTAAGAAATCAATTTCTTCCTGTTTCAATCTTGGTAGTTTATAGGTTTCCAGGAAGGATTCCATCTCTTCCAGATTGCTTAGTTTATTGGCATATAGCTGTTGATAAAAATTTCTAATAATCCTTCCAATTTCAATGGTGTTGGTCGTGACCTCTCCTTTTTCATTCATAATTTTAATAATCTGGGTCCTTTCTCTTTTCTTTTGGATAAGTGTTGCCAGTGGTCTGTCAATTTTATTGATTCTCTCCAAGAACCAGCTTCTAGTCCTGTTGATCTGCTCTACTGTACTTCTGGTTTCTGCTTGATTGATTTCAGCTTTAATTTTGGTCAACTGCTTCCTTGTGCGTGGATTAGGCCTGTCCCTCTGTTGCTGTTCCAGCTTCTTGAGGTGAGAATATCAAAACTGCATTTTAGATTTTTCTATTCTTTTGAGTGAGGCTTGGATGGCTATGTATTTCCCCCTTAGGACTGCCTTTGCAGTATCCCATAGGTTTTGGACTGTTGTATTTTCATTCTCATTGGTCTCCATAAATTGTTTAATTTGATTTTTGATTTCCTGGTTTATCGAGTCATTCCTGAGCAGGATGGTTCTTAGTCTCCAAGTGTTTGAGTTTCTTCCAAATTTTTCCTTGTGGTTGAGTTCCAATTTCAGAGCGTTGTGGTCTGAGAATATGCAGGGGATAATTTCAATCTTTTGGTATCGGCTGAGACCTGTTTTGTGTCCCAGAACATGGTCTATTCTTGAAAATGTTCCATGGGCATTAGAATAGAATGAGTATTCTTTGGTTCTGGGGTGTAGTGTTCTATATATATCTAAGAGGTCCAACTCGTCGAGTATGGCATTCAAAGCCTTTGATTCTTTGCTTAGTTTTTGCCAGGGTGTTCTGTCTATTTCTGAGAGTGGAGTGTTGAGGTCCCCTACTATTAATGTATTTTTATCTATATGTCTCTTTATTCTGGTTAAGAGTTGGCTTGTGTATCTTGCTGCTCCCCTGTTGGGGGCATATATATTTATAATTGTCATATCCACTTGTTGAATACTTCCTTTAAGAATAATATAGTGCCCTTCTGCATCTCTAACTATAGTCTGTAGTTTAAAATCCAATTTATCTGATATGAGAATTGCTACCCCAGCTTTCTTTTGAGGTCCATTGGCGTGAAAGATGGTACTCCATCCCCTTACTCTCAGTCTGAATGCATCTTTGGGCTCGAAATGAGTCTCTTGTAGACAGCAAATGGATGGGTCATTTCTTTTTATCCAATCTGCAACCCTGTGGCGTTAAAGCAAGAATTTAAACCATTAATGTTAAGGCTGAGTACTGAGAGATATGCTTTTAATTCTGCCATGTTGTCAGTAAAGTCTTTGTTTGTATTGGCTGTGACTTTCTGTTTTGTATCACTCTTGGGGCCTTTTTACTTTTATAGAACCTCCCGTGATACCTCCTGTAGGGCTGGTTTCGTGGTTACGAAATTGGCTAGTGACTGTCGATTCTGAGATGTCTTTATTTCTCCATCAATTCTGAATGACAGCCTTGCTGGATAAAGGATCCTTGGCTGCATGTTTTTCTCTGAAAGAGCTTTAAAAATACTCCCCCAACCCTTTTTCTCATTCCAGGTCTGTGTAGACAGGTCTGACGTAATTCTGATGCCTTTGCCTTGGTACGTGAGAAATTTCTTTGCCCTGGCCGCTTTCAATACTGTATCCTTGGATCTCATATTTGCGAAATGCACTATGACGTGACGAGGTGTAGGTCTGTCATGGTTGAGCTTGGGAGGGGTCCTCTCTGCCTCTTGGACACGAATTTTTGTTTCCCTTGCTAGATTAGGGAAGTTTTCAGCTACAATTTGTTCAAATATCTCTTCTAGACCTCTGTTTTTCTCCACCCCCTCGGGGATGCCGATGATTCTAACATTGGATCGTTTCGTTGAGTCAGTAATCTCCCGTAGCCAACATTCGTGGGCATGGATTTTTTTAAGACCGTCTTCTATTTTTATTTTTTCCTCTATTAACCCATCCTCCAATTCACTAACCCTTTCCTCCGCTTCGGTGACCCTGGCCATCAGAGCCTCTAGTTTTGCCTGCATTTGGCTCAAAGAATTTTTAATTTCTGTCAAATTCGCTCTCATTTCCGCCCTTAGGGATTCTATATTCTCAGTAATATTTTCCTGAATACTTTTTTCAAGTCTACTCATTATCTTGACCATTGTTACTCTGAATTCCATTTCTGATAATTTGGTTACATCCATATCCGTTACTTCTGTGGCAGAGGCCACTGACACACTGTCTTTTCTTTGCTGGGGGGGGCTTCTCCTTCTTGTCATTCTAATGAGGGGAGGTTGCGGGGTTGTCCAGAGCCCAAAATTATTGACTGGGTCCCAGGCCGTGCCCCTTGTTTTATAGGGATATTAGAGATGTGGGCTTCTTCTTTAAAGATTTTATTTATTTACTTATCTGAGAGAGGGAGACAGACAGTCAGCAAGAACGAAACAGAAGCAGGGGAGTGAGAGAGGAAGAAGCAGGCTCCCAGTGGAGGAGCCCAATGAGGGACTCCTTTCCGGAACGCTGGGATCACGCCCTAAGCCGGAGACAGGCGCTCAATGACTGCGCCACCCAGGCGCCTCGGGTTGTGGGCTTCTTGATTTTTCAGCCTGCCTTCTGTATTCTGGGGGAGGGGCCTGCCGCGCCGATACTCAGGCAACCCTGTTTGGGTAGAGTCTCCGTGTCCCCTGCGAGGGGGGATGGGGATGGGCACTCTCTGGGCCGGTATTTCCAGGCTTTTGTTCTCTGGCGGCTTTCCCTGGCGGCCCGCTATGCCTCTTCTGAGGGTCAGAGCAGCAGAGGCTGCATTGTCTCAGAACAGAGGGATTGCGGCCCGTTCTCCACTGATGTTCTGGCCACTTTAACTGTTGGCGCTGCTCAACCCTGCGGCGTCCCGGGATGTGCGCACCAACCCGGAGTCCCTGCCCTCACTTCCAGGGCCGGCGCGTCTCTGTCCTTTGTGTTTCTAATGCCGCCAGCCACCGGCCGCCCCGCGCGCTCCCGGGTCTCCCGGTCTCAGTCTGTGCCCGGTGAGCACACCTCGATTCCGGAATTTTTGTGAGAAGCCTCGTGGCGCGCGCACCCGGTTCAGGGTCTCAGTCTGCTGTTTCGCGGGTGCCGACCGCGAGTCCGCCCGCTCCCCCGTGCAGGTGGCCCGCCAGCCGCCAGCCGCCCCGCGCGCGCTCCGGGAGCTCCCGGTCTCAGTCTGGATCCCGTGAGCACACCAGGATTCCGGTGTTCCGGGAGATGCCTGGTGGCGCGCGCGTTCACGGCTCACCGGTCTCAGTCCGCTCTCTCGCGGGTGCCCTCTGTGAGTCCGACCGCTCCCCTGTGCAGGTGGCTGCCGCTTCCCGGCGCCCAAACGCGGCGGCTCCCTCCCCCTTCCGTTTATCTTCCGATATCTGTGCACGGTTTACAGCTCCCCTCTTCGTAACTCAATACTCAGCGCTGGAGATGTTCATTTGTAGAGATCCAGATGCATCATCCTGCGTCTCAGGCTGATTCCGTGGTTATTTAGGCTGGTCTGGTACCTATCCAGCTCGACTCAGGGGACCGGCTGAAAAAGGGGTCCCCTAGTCCTCCGCCATCTTAACTCCTCCCGATCAGTTGCATTTCTATACACAAATAATGAGACTGAAGAAAGAGAAAGTACAGAATCCATCCCATTTACAATAGCACCAAAAACCATACGTTACCTTGGAATTAACTTAACCGGAGACGTAAAGGATCTATATTCTAGAAACTATAAATCACTCTTAAAAGACATTGAGGAAGACACAAAAAGATGTAAAAATATTCCATGCTCATGGATCGGAAGAATTAACATAGTTAAAATGTCCATGCTACCCAGAGCAATCTACACTTTCAATGCTATCCCAATCAGAATACCGAGGACATTTTTCAAAGAACTGGAACAAATAGTCCTTAAATTGGTATGGAACCAGAAAAGACCCCGAATCTCCAAGGAACTGTTGAAAAGGAAAAACAAAGCTGGGGGCATCACAATGCTGGATTTCGAGCTGTACTACAAAGCTGTGATCACAAAGACAGCATGGTACTGGCACAAAAACACACACATAGACCAATGGAACAGAATAGAGAACCCAGAAATGGACCCTCAGCTCTTTGGGCAACTAATTTTTGACAAAGCATCCAGTGGAAAAACATCCAGTGGAAAAAAGACAGTCTCTTCAATAAATGGTGCTGGGAGAATTGGACAGCTACATGCAAAAGAATGAAACTTGACCACTCTCTCACACCATACACAAAGATACACTCCAAATGGATGAAAGACCTCGAGTGTGAGACAGGAATCCATCAAAATCGTAGAGGAGAACATAGGCAGTAACCTCTACGACATCAGCCACAGCAACCTTTTTCATGACACATCTCCAAAGGCAAGAGAAACGAAAGATAAAATGAACTTGTGGGACTTCATCAAGATAAAAAGCTTCTGCAGAGCCAAGGAAACAGTCAAAAAAACTAAGAAGCAGCCCACGGAATGGGAGAATATATTTGCAAATGATCCCACAAATAAAAGACTGGATCCAAGATCTACAGAGAACTTCTCAAACTCAATACACGAGAAACAAATAAACACATCAAAAAATGGGCAGAAGATATGAACAGACACTTTTCCAATGAAGACATACAAATGGCTAACAGACACATGAAAAAATGTTCAAAATCATTAGCCATCAGGGAAATTCAAATCAAAACCACACTAAGATACCAACTTACGCCAGTTAGAATGGCAAAATTGACAAGGCAAGAAACAACAATTGCTGGAGAGGATGTGGAGAAAGGGGATCCCTCCTACATTGTTGGTGGGAATGCAAGTTGGTACAGCCACTCTGGAAAACAGTGTGGAGGTCCCTTAAAAAGTTAAAAATTGAGCTACCCTATGACCTAGCCATTGCACTACTGGGTATTTACCCCAAAGATACAGACGTAGTGAAGAGAAGGGCCATATGCACCCCAATGTTCATAGCAGCTCTGTCCACAATAGCTAAATCGTGGAAGGAACCGAGATGCCTTTCAACAGATGACTGGATAAGAAGTTGTGGTCCATATATACAATGGAATATTATTCAGCTATCAAAAAGAACGATTTCTCAAAATTTGCTGCAACATGGACGGCACTGGAGGAGATAATGCTATGTGAAATAAGTCAAGCAGAGAAAGACAATTATCATATGGTTTCTCTCATCTATGGAACATAGGAACTAGGAAAATCGGTAGGAGAAGAAAGGGATAAAGAAAGGGGGGTAATCAGAAGGGGAATGAAGCATGAGAGACTACGGACTATGAGAAACAAACTGTGGGCTACAGAGGGGAGGGGGTGGGGGAATGGGATAGGCTGGTGATGGGTAGTAAGTAGGGCATGTATTGCATGGTGCACTGGGTGTTATACACAACTAATGAATCATTGAACTTTACATCAAAAACTAGGGATGTACTGTATGATGACTAACATAATTTTAAAAATATTTAAAAAAAGAAAAATTTTTTCTTGTTTTTAGGAGATATATGCTGACATATTTAGTAGTGAAGTATCATGATGCTTGAATTTATTTTCAAATGGTAGAGAGAGAGAGAGATTATCAAAAGTGGTAAGTTGTTAACAATTGGTGCATCCAGGGGATAGGCATGTATAAGAATCCTATGTACTATTCTTTAAATGCTTCCGGTAATTTGAAATTTTTCAAATAAACAGTTGAAGATAATGCACCTATTAGGTGAATGCACTCTATCATATGGGAGAAGTAAATGTGGGAGGGAACTGAGCTGCTTTTGAATGTATCCAAAGACCTCACCAGCACACGAGAACTAGGGAACCAGTTCCTCAACCTGTTTCTGTAAAAGAACTTTCAGGAGAAGGAATGCAGAATATCCTGATTGGGGCAGGAGGGGGTGTATCTTAGGAAGGCAGATGGACTATTTTATCAAGAACATGGCTTTCTGATGACTGACACATCAGTCCATTCTCCCGCTCTGAGGGAAGATTTCCTCACCCAGAGATTGGGGTCACAAGTCTGAAGTGGATCTAATGGGCTAAAATCAAATTGTTGGCAGAGCTGCATTTCTTCTATAGACTCTAGGGGAGAATCTATTTCCTTGCTTTTTCTAGCTTCTAGAAGCTGCCTGTAATCCTTGGCTCATGGTGCAGGTGCACTCCATCTTCGTTGCACATCATTCCAAGTTCTCCTTCTGTCTTCACAGTTCTTTTCTGGCTCTGACGCTCCTGCCTTCCTCTCTAAGGAGCCTTGTGATTATATTGGGTCTACTCAGGTAATCCAGAATAGCTTTCTCATTTCAAAAAACCCTTTGTTTAAGTGTATCTGCGAAGTCTCTTTTGCCATGTAAGATAACATAGTCATTCACGATTCTGGGGATTAGGACTTGGGACATCTTGAGTGGGGACATAATTCTGTCTACCACATTATCTTATTGGCATTGATATGTATATTTTTTTCTTCTTTAATTTGTTCATACAATACATTTTGTATGCTTTTATTGTTCTTCCAACATTAGGAAATCTGTTGACATAATCCCTGTACTAATTTTATAGTACATGTCGATATCAGCCTTTTATTTGGAATTTTTGCATCTATAATCACAAATGTTAAAGTAATTAAACAAGGTTGCCCTTAGACTGAAGTAGTTTTAATGTCTTGGTAGCCTACCAAAGCAAACGAAAACCTAACCCAAAATCAATGCACCCTAATCAGAGAAAATAAAACTTAAGAACAATTAATAACAAAAAAGCCAACTTTGCCAAACAAGGCAACAGCTTAGGTTATAGCTAATCAAATAATTTCCTTGCTTTGCTACAGGGTCTTCTCTATAAAAACCTCTCCAATAGCTCCTGTTGGTGGGGCGCTCCTAACACTTTCAGTTTGATGCTGCCTGATTCAAATCGATGTATGCTGAAATAAATTTTTGAAAATTTTAGAGTGCCTCAGTTTATCTTTTAACCCAGATGAAACTAATCAATACTCTTCTTTTGGCCTGTCTTTATCAGATTTTTGCTATTTAGACAAAATTAATTAGAAAGCATTCCATCTTGGGGCATCTGGGTGGCTCAGTTGGTTCAGCAACCGACTCTTGATTTCCGCTCAGGTCATGATCTCAGGGTCCTGTGATCAAGCCTGGCATTGCACTAAGTGTGGAGCCTGCTTGGAATTCTCTCTCTTTCACTCCCTTTTCCCCTCCCCTCACTCACGCTCGCGGACTCTCTCTAAAATAAATAAATAAAATCTTAAAAAAAAAAAAAAAGCACGCCAGCTTTTTCCAGGATCTGAATAAACTGAAAAATCATTATTCAAAAAGTAGCTAAAAATTAACTATAACCATCTGGTACCTTTTTAACAGTACAGTTTTTAAGAAATATTTAAATTTTATTACAGCTATTCTGTTCAGGTTTTCTACTTCTTAGTAGAAAGTAGTAATTTCAGTTTTACTGGAAAATCTACAATTACCTCTACCGTGGTTATGGAGTTGCTCGTAATAGCCTCAAAATTCTTTTAAATCCTATGTTTATGGTTTAAACTTTCCCATTCCTAATGTTCATGTTTTAATTTTTATTTTGTTATTGTTTATGAATATTGCGTTTCATTTACCTTTTTCTAAAGATTTAATTTATTTATTTGACAGGGAGAGAGAGAGCACAAGCAGGGGAGCAGCAGGGAGAGAGAGATAGGGAGAAACAGGTGCCTTTGAGCAGGGAGCCCAAGTGGGGCTGGATCCCAGGACCCTGGGATCATGACCTGATCCAAAGGCAGACACATAACTGACTGAACCACCCAGACGCCCCTCATTTATCTTTTAGAACCAAACTGTTCATTTAAAAAATCTGGCCCACTTTTTGTTTTCTAGTTCATCAATTTCAGAGTCTATTCATTTTATATTTAACAAAATGCAGTAAGTAATGTCTTATAAGGACATGATAATGGCCAAAATAGAAAGGAATACTCTTAAAGTTAAAAAAAATCACAATTACACATCCTAGCAATTAACTACTGTTAACAAGTGTTAGTGTAAATTTCCAAAGACCTTACATCTGCATTTCTATCTGTATTTATGTACTTAGAAAAAGTTTGGAAACACTAATACATGGCACATAGAGTTCAATATTGGTATTCCATGATTTCTACTAGGGACCTCGACTTACCCTCCTGCTTCCCCGTGGCCTTCTCAGACCCCTGAATCCTGAGTTCAAGACTACCACCCTTCATTCACGTTCTCCTCCGCCACATTCCCAACCCGTTAGGCTTAGACTACATTTCCCAAAAGCCTCGAGGATGGGCCCTTACCTGGCGTCCCTGTGACCCCGCCCGAATTGGGTTGAAAAGTCGGGACGCCGGGTTGCTACCCTGCAGCAGTACCGACTACGGGGCTACTGCACTTTCTGGTGGCGCCGGAGACAGGGGAATGAATTCTCAACCCACACTCGACCGGGAAGGATCGTTCCTGGTCCCGCTCTCAGACCGTGGCTCCTTCTGGAGAGGACTCTGAACTGTTTGCTTCCCGGCCTTTAACTACTGTTGCTAGAAGCCTCTGGACATTTCGCGGTTTGCAGCGAGGACTACTGCGCACGGGTTAACTTTGAGGACTTGGGTTGTGCTGGCGGCGGACCAGCCCACCCTTTCCGCCGCTGCGGGCTACATTTCCCAGAAGCCTCTACGGTCCACAACTCCCCCCGACCCCCCAACCTCAGCAGCCGACTCTTGCTGCTTGGACCTGTCGGTTCGCCCAGGTCCTCAGGATGCTCAGGCTAGGCTGGGCCGTCAGTACTGGCCTTCACTGAAGGCTAGGAACACGACGCGACACTGGACGGAGAAGACTTGTGCCGGCCAGGCTCTGGCTGGATTTTTCCTCACCTGTACTACATTTTCCTGAGGGCTCTGCGGCATTTGCACTTCCGGCCAAAGTTGGCTGGCCGGGGTGGGTTGGCGGGAGTTCGGGCGCAACGGGTCGGGGCGTTGCGGGCGGCCTGACTCACTGGTTTGGGGCGGATTCGACCAGACTGGAGTGGGAGGACCCGCGAGAAGTGCTCGGTGAGGGGCTCCGGATGGGGCCGGGGTCTGTCTGGAGTCTTACATGTGGGTGGCTGTTGGGCATTTCTAGGCTGCGTTTTCACGCTCGAAAAGTAAAGGACGTCGGGGAGGTTGGGGAATGTCCAGGTCTCTACTCTTCAGTCGGGGTAGGGTGGTATCAGCCGCTCATCTGCACGGGGTGGGCGAATGGTTTCATGTTGTCCCTGGAGGTGGCTGGCAGTGTCTGGAGATCAGAAGTGTCGTTGCTGTATGACCTCCTGCCTGGACAGAAAGTCCGTGCGATACTCCCGGCCGGGGATTGTGCGCCCGACCTCCGTTGCTCGGCGACCAGTGCCGACGGGGGGGTGGTTAGTACACTAAGAGAGGCTCCCTACCACCCAGTGTGAAAACCCCATGTGGCCGGCCGCGTCGCCGACTCTGCTTTTTGGAGCTAAAACGGGAAAGGCGTCTCCCTTTTACTTTCTTGGTCGATGTTGAGCGGGGTCAGTGAGTGGATGGGTTCTGGAGCAGTCTCAGACCCCGCCTGCGTTTTTGAGCCTTCTTAGCCCCCGTTGGATTCTGGATCCCAGCCGAAACTGACAACGGAAACCGCCACTCTCTCTTCAGCGCGGTGAATGGCCTTCTCTCCGGGGCTATTTCTGGTGTCCCGGGGTTTTCTAGAGCTTGGGCCTGTGGGCCCTTCCTTCCACCTTCCTGTGCTTTTACCCTGAGGCCTCGGGGGATCCAGGCCCATAGCAGTGCCCCCGGTTTTAAAGGACAGGAGTGTGGGATTTTGACTGATGGGTCCGCGTAGGTTGTGTTGTAGAGCCAAAAATCTGGGCTCAGTGTAATATACAGGGAGTGGAAGAACCCAGTCAGGCTCCTATGGAGGAATGAGGCCACAGTCTGGGGTTCTCTCCTGACTCCCATCTGGGCCCCAAAGGTCGCCTGCTTTGTGTGATGATAGGAGTGGGGGTAGGGTTACTGGCTTCTTTGGCTTTAGGTCACTCTCGGTGCCTGGAGTGGAGCCAGGGTTTGCTCTGACTTGGACTCCTCTGAGTTCCCGGAAGAGTCTGTTATCTCATAGTTTCTTGACCCTTTTCCATCTTTTTCATTCTCTAAGAATCCAGAAGAGGAGAGAAAAACCACTGTACATCAAAGTCATGGCGGCGGTAAGTTGTATTCTGTACTCTTTTCTTGGAAGGGCCTTCCTGGTTTTCAAAACAATATTTTGTTTCAGGATTCTGTCCAAAAGATTTACAATAGTGATTTGGGAAAAGGGTAAGAGAGAAGAAAACCAAATTTATGGAACAGTTTTCCTAAACCAGACAGGAGTCTAAACCAGGGCTGTCTGTTTTGCATACATTGTCTCATCAATCTAGAATTTCCATTTCCCTGGATTTTATTCATTCCCAGAATAGTTGTGACAGATGTGCCTCACTGATTTGGCAGGGAAGTTAAAGAACAGAATGAGGTTACTCGCTTCAGTCCCACTAGTTTCTTCTTGGACTGCTTCAGAGACACATGCAATAGCCTATTTGCTTCCAAATTTCTAACAGCCTGGAAGGCCTGCCTGCCCCCTTCAGTTCTACATACTTTTTCCCCCCAAGATAGAAATAGCCCAATTGCTCTCTTTTTTAATGACTTAAGTAATATGCAATTTTTACAAAAATTTCAGAACTTGAGAAAGTTAAGAAAGGCTGTCACCCATGGCCCCACCATCTAGAGATAATCAGGATTAATATTTTCAAATTTTGTCTGTACATATGTATAGGTATGTAATTTTGTTTTCAGAATGGGATCATGCTACTGATAGAAGCAACCAACTTATTGAGTGTTTACTTTAAGCCGCTTGTAGTTTCAAGTTCTTTACATGTGTTACCATGTTGAATCCACATTAATAACCCTGTGACACAGGTATGACTGTATTTCTTCAGTTCTGTTATGCATTTTTTTTCCTTCACATTTTAACTTCTCTGAAATCAGGACTGGTTTTACAATTCTTGACAAGTCCTAGTTTCGTTGATGGCATTTTTTTCTTTCCTGGTGTATAAAGTAATGATGGCTTTACAATCAGTGGTACCTCAGAATTGATGAAATATGGTATTATTCTAAGTTGATAGATGAGGAAATAGATTCTATTAAGTCACTCTAAACTTACACAGTTAACAAGTAGTACGACTGGGATCCCTCTACTTTTGCTTACTTGTCAAAAAGTGTTATCTTCTTTGGTTTATGTTGAAGAAGTATATACGTTAAGCATATTCTGTCATTTATAAGTTGTTTTAAAAATATTTTTTCACAGTTAATCTATTTTGTATGTGTTTTAGATTCAGAGTTTTCAGAAAATGTTTTCTTCCTTTATGTCATGTCCATCCCTAATACAAATACAGAAAAGTCATTCAGGGGTGTCTGGGTGACTCAGTTGGTTAAGCGCCTGATTCCTGATTTCAGCTCAGGTCATGATCTCAGGGTTGTGGGGTGGAGCCCTTTGTCAGGCTCTGCACTTAGCACAGAGTCCGCTTGAGATTCTCTCCCATCCTTCTGCCCCTCTCCCTGTTTGTGCCAAGTAAATAAATAAATAAAATCTAAAAAAAAAAAAAAAAAGTCATTCATATTTTCCTAAAGTACTTTGTCTTTTGCCCATACAAATCAGTCTTCAAGCATCTGGTGTGAGATACATGATCAGCAAGTGTTGGCTATAAAATTCCTAATTTGGGGTATTTATTTAGACTTTTCTATGACTTTGGACCAGTCAATTTTAAAGAATGGCATAATATTTGTGGTATGTTCAGGGTGTTTTCCTTGGATGTGTCTGAGTGTGGTTCTTCATTAATCCTGGCCGGTCAGTTCTTAAGGGTTCCTTTCTCTCAAAAGACTAGTAAAATACTCATTGTATTCTAGATTAATCTATTTCTTCCTTTCTCTGACTTTTCTCCTGAATTCTATAAAAACTTGTTGAGTCTGTCTTCCTATTCCCATCCTGGTCAGAACCTTCCTCAGATTCTCAGAGGAAAAACTACATCCTCCCCATCCATTCTTAGCACATTTTGGTAAGGGAGGAACTCCAGCTTCCCTTGCCCTAACCCTTGACAACTGTCCATTTCTTCCTCTATTTCCTCCTCTCCTCAGCGTGGTAGACTGTCATTTCGCTGTCTTTTTTCTTTTTTTTAATAAAGATTTTATTTATTTGACAGATAGTGAGAGAGTATGTGAGCACAAGCAGGGGGAGAGGCAGGCAGAGGGAGAGGGAGAAGCAGGCTCCCCACGGAGCAGGGAGCCTGATGTCGGACTTGATCCCAGAACGCTGGGATCACGACCTGAGCCGAATGCAGCCGCTTAACCTACTGACCCATCCAGGCGCCCCCTTTCTCTCTTAATGGGAAGCTATGTACTATTAGAGAAATGGTAGTCTTACCCTATTTTTGCTGTGTGACCATGGGCTTCCTCATAACTTCCTCTATATAATGTGTTCATTATACAGGGTTTGGAGAATGTGATAGTGATGGAAATTCACCTGAATGTGTGCTTAAACTGGCAACCTGGAGTTCCCCCAACTCCTACCTCCTGGTCTCAGTCCCGTTGCTTCTGTCTCTTTCCTTTTCCCTGATCTCATGCCTTATAACCTCACTCCACTGTCTGCGTGCCAGATAAGACCTTTGTGTAGGGATGGATAGTGCATTGTTCTCTAATTGGGCTCCCTGGCTCTACTTTTACTCCTTGCCAGTAAAATAGTCCAGTCATGTCACTTCCTTTATTGAGTGAATCCCTCTTACTTTCAGGACAAACTCCAACTCTCTCATGTTCGTTATATATTTACTATAAAGCACATTCTATATTTACTGGAGCACCAATCCTAGTATTAGAATAAAGCGGTAAGGATGTCTCTAGTCCTGCCAGGGAAGACCTGTCATTCAAGACCTTTCTGTTCCATTTGCTAGCTTCCCCCCCGCCCCCCGCCAGACAATCCTATTAATGTGCATCTTTTTATTAGTAGGAGTTCATGCAAAATGATTGTCTTGTGTTAAGACCCAATGTGATCAGTTTTTCTGAATCCTCCAGATATGGTTGAGAAGAATGTTATTTGAATAAGATGCATTATTCTATATGTGGCCATTAAATCAAGTTTGTTAATTTTGTTATTTTGTAATTTAAATAATTTCTATTTTTCCTGATTTTGACTGTTGTGCCTATCAATTATTTCAAGTGATGTATTCTCTCATAATGAGGATTTGTCATAATTTTGTTCTTCATTTTATTTATGTGTACGTGTGTATCTATATATAATATGTATTTATTTTTTATTAGGGGTGTATACAAGTTATATTTTCACCTTTTACCTCCAGTCTTTCTGGATATTTATGTTTTGGATGTGTCTTTTATAAATAGCATATATCTGGGCTTTGGTTTTTGATCTTTATCTTTTAATGAGATCATTCAGCCCATTAATACTAATTGTTGATATAGGGACATCCGGCTGGCTCAGTCAGTGGAGCACATGATTCTTGACATTGGGGTTGTAAGTTCAAGCCCCATGTTGGATGTAGAAATTATTTAAAAATAGTCTTTTTTTAAAAATTGCTGATATAATTGAAAGTATCACTATTGGCTTAGTTTGTGCTTTTTATTCTACCTCTTCCATATTGTTCTAATCTCATTTCACCCCTCTGTGAGTTTGAAAGTTATAAGCTAGTTTCAATTATTTAGTGGTTACTTTAGAAATTTTAACGTATTTTAACTTACCAGTGTCCAAAACTAAAGAACATCTTTATGTTCTTGCTGAGTAGCGTAAGGAACTAGGATAATCTAATTGATTAAACAGCTTACACTGTTGTCAGATGTTTTAATTCTACCTTTTTTAACCCATAAAACATTTTTATTTTATAATTTTCGATGTTAGCTTCGTTATCCACATATTTACCACTTTCTTTGTTCATTATTCTTATATCTTAAACCCTCTACCTTGGGATCACGTTCCTTCAGATGGAAGTACATACTTTAATGAGTTTCTGGGGGTTTTGGGTTTTTTGAAAATGTCTTGATTTGCCCCCATTTGTGGAAGATAATTTTCTCTCAGTTGACTGAGATAGTCTGCTGTCTTCTGGTTTATATTGTTGCTATTGAATAATCATCTGTCAGTCAGACTGGTGTTTCTATATAGATAATTGTCTTTAATCTCAAATTGCTTCTAACATATTCTCTTCGTTTTTAGTGCTCTGCAGTTTTGATATAATTGTCTAGGGTTTCTTTTTATTTATTCTTCTTGATACTCACTGGGCTTCTGAATAATGCTTTCTTTTGCTAGTTCTAAAAATTTCTCAGCCATGAAGTCTTTTTCTTTCTTTCTGTTTTTTTTTTTTTTTTTTTTTTTTTAATCAAACTCTGTGTCCAGCATGGGGCTTGAACTCACGATCCCAAGTTCAAGAGTCACATTCTCTACCAACTGAGCCAGCTAGGTGCCCCGATTAGGTCTTCAGTTACTGCCTTTTCTCAGTTCTTCTTTTTCCTTCCAGAACTCTGGTTAGATATCTGTTAAACCTTCTCACGTTATCTTCTTGCCCTCTCTCATGCTTTCCCATGTTGTCCTTTTTGATAGCATTCTGAATAATCTCTTTTTATATCTGTAGTCCAGTAATTTTTCTCTTTGGAGATACTTTATTCGAGCCATTGTATGACTTAATTTTAAATACTAGGTTTTTTTGTTCTAGAAGTATTTTTTCCTTTTAACTCTACCTGTCATTTGGGGTGCCTAGGTGGCTCAGTCAGTTAAGAGCCTGCTTTGGGCTCAGGTCACGATCCCAGGGTCTTGGGATCGAGTGCCACATCAGCACGGAGTCTCCTCCTCCCTCCCCGTGACACTTCCCCCTGCTTGTGTGCACTTGTGTGCGCATGCATGCTCGCGCGCACAAACTCTCCCTGACAAAGTCTTTTTTAAAGACTACCTGTCATTTTTGTGGTTTTGTTTCTCACCATCTTACCTCTTTTTTGTAATATATCTGTTTTATATTCTTTGTCATTATCTATGTAATAAATGAATCTGTGCAAGTGTGACATTTCCCCCCTAACATTTTATTTTTATTGTGGAAAGTTTAAAATCTAATGGAAATTTGAAACAATTACATGATTGATTTTCCTGACTCTCTGATCATGGAATTATGCCTCTGTGCATGTTTTTTATTTAGGTGAAGTTCGCATAACATACAATTAACCATTTTATAGTGTACAATTTGGTGGCATTTAGTATGTTCACAATGTTGTTCTGTTTTATTATTTTTGACATTTGGGTCATTTTCCTTGAAATTCTATTTATGCATTCTTGAGGCCTGGTTGAAGGTCTGTGTTTGCTTCTGCCAAGAGCACTGCCAAACCAGAGCCACCTTAAAGTAGGTTTATAAATGGAAAGTTTTATAGATTCATCTCAGTAATGTGCATATGAGCCACAGACCGTGGGAGGGCTCACTTGTGGTTATAATTCCTCAGGGGAAAATGTTTTTCTTCCACCAACTGCCAGGATTCAAGTCAAGCCATTTTCCTTGTAGCATCTACGACTGAGAGTATTGCTTCTACTCTTTCTTTATGTTGTGGGCATGGTCCTAGAGGTCCCAAGTCTTTGCAGTACAGAACCATTTAGACTCCCATCTTGACCAGCTATATAGGCTTGGTCTCCTCTCCCCCCACTCTTTGAATGTCAAAGCTCATGGTCGTCTTGGCTCAGCAGAAGTTTTCTGGTAAAATAAGTGTCAGCGGCTCAGCACACTCCTGTTGGTTCTCAGTTTGACTCAATTTTATCTTCTGAAGATTACTTTCCTTCTTTGCCAGATCATCTTGCATCCCAAAATGTTTTTAATATTTAGAACATTATTTTTCAGCTGGTGATTTGGTCATGGTAACCAGTCCCCCGCAGAGCTTGATGTCCTGTGATTGTCTGTGCTTTTCTGTTTTTCCGTCCTGATTCTGCGCTTTTTAAGGGCAGGTGCTGGATCTAAATCATCATGTCCTCAAGTGTCCACACAGAGCCAGAGTCATGGGGAATTTTGATATTTTCAGATAAAGGAATTTTGTTTGCAGTTCAGAACTGCTTCTTTCCTCCCTTTCCCTTCTACCTTTGATTTCCCCTCAGAGAATGCCGTGCTCTGTAGTGACACACAGAGCAGACCAAGCGTTTTCTATTCCTCTAAGTGAAGAGCCCTGTACAGGATTTTTTTTTTAAAGGATCTTCAGAAATCCCCAGCTGCATCTGTTAAGAGCCAGAAGTGAAAGACTATCAGCTACAGAGTTGGAGATATCTAGATTCAGAACCCAGCAATGCCCACTGCTAACTGCAGATTTGAGTAAATGACTTCACTTATGTGAGCTAAAGTTTCCTTTGAGTAAGGATTCATGGGCTTTCCCTGAGGATTCATACATGTAAGTCACCAGAAACTTAAAGTGCTGAATGTGCAATAATTGTACTTGAGATGCAGTGAACACTGACTATCAGCAATAAGGCTAGGGGTAGCAGTGAGAGGGAGTAATGTCAGGCTGGAAAGCCAAGTTTAGAGAACTTGTGATCTTGATTGGGAACCAGAACATGTTGGCCACAAAGATTCTGAGAATTTGTGGTTTCTTTTAAGGCCATTGCAACTGGCATCCAGGGGGTTGAGCTTTGCCAAGGCTACTTAAGACCTGCTGGTCCTGGTGGGTTGTCTGGCTCAGTAGTGGTGATTCTGGACAGGGTCTTTGTTGAAAAGAGGTTTCAGTTGGGGTCTTAAAGGCTCCAGTTCTGGGATATGGGAACAAAGCTAAGGAGATACCTGATACACTGAGTCTGTTAGGCCAGGGAGAGGCTGGAGACCTCTGTTGCAGAAACTGTGTCTAGGGCTGGGCCTGCCCAAGTATCTTGTGCTCCTGGGCCTGGCAGCTCTACCATGTCTTTGAGATGCCTCCATGGCTGAGGAGCTCTGTGTCTTCCAGGTTGTAGAACAAGGATCTGCCCGGGGCAAGTCAGAACAGGCCCTTCTGGACTCAGATTAGTTGGGAAAGTTGTTTCCTCTAAATACATCATATACAGGTGGATTCTCTGGGGTTCAGGGCAGGCAAAGTTTTGTTACCCTCCCTCAAATCAAGAAAGAAGACTCTGTGTGTGTGTGTGTCTGTGTGTGTGAGAGACAGAGAGAGAGACACACTTGTAGTATATGTTCATCTTGGGTCACATCAGTATGAGTCTGGATCTTCCTCCCATCAGTTCTGGCAGATCAGAAACCAGGAGAGTAGAGTTAGGGACAATTTATAGGAATAGGAACCTTACAGCCAGATATATAAATTGTTGAGAAAAGACTCATAGTGCAAAATAACTTTAGAGAACTTGTGCAACCTCATACCCCAAAATAAGAACATAGAGTATAGAAGATGGGTAACCATACAGCCAGTAAAAACGATGTCTATTTTAGAATTTTTGGTTACATGGAAAAGTGATCAGGCTTTAATATTCTAGCATATTTGCAGGCATGTGTTTTTAAGAAATTATTAAATCATAAGTTATAAATCACCGAGTTCTATTCAAATCCTATTTTCAGATATAGATATTTTATATTTTTGAATGATTCAGAGTTTTTAAAATATTTCTTTATGGGGAGAATGAAAAGGGAGATAGTCACAGGTGTTGTATGGTGAACATAAAATGTGTTATATGCTTGCGTGTATAGTTTTACTTAATTGGGAAGCACCAGTTGTCTGAACTTTGGTTATTCCCAGACCTGGGAGGATAATGGAAGAGGATAGAGTCCAAGAGGTTACTCCTCCAGCTACAGGCATGCTTAAGCATGATGTGTGTGCACCAAGAATGGTGTGCTGTGATCACTCTTGTTTGCACACTGAACCATCCGTGTTAAAGGGCCCAGCACAGCCTGTTTTCTCAACATTGAAAGCAATTGCTTTCTTCCTTTTTTTTAATTCCACTGGAAAGATTTTGCCTATCAGTTTCACAAATAGTGTATTGATCTGTGGTTCCAGGGCTTCCAGTTCAAAGATGTGGCCATTTACTTCTCTCAAAAGGAGTGGGAATGCTTGCACTCTGCTCAGAAGGCTTTGTACCGAGATGTAATGTTGGAGAATTATAACAACCTCATCTCACTGGGTAAGTTATGTGCCCCCCAAAATTCAGAATTGGCCTTCTGGAATTTTATGTTCTTCGTTATGAATTTCTCATGAGTGCTTCTCAGATGGCTGGCTGAATTAATGAATTAATGATTCTTGTTGCTTCCCAAAGAAGGGATTATCCCTTATGAAGTTAGAATTGGCTGCTCCGGGGCGCCTGGGTGGCGCAGTCGTTAAGCGTCTGCCTTCAGCTCAGGGCGTGATCCCAGCATTATGGGATCGAGCCCCACATCAGGCTCCTCCACTATGAGCCTGCTTCTTCTTCTACCACTCCCCCTGCTTGTGTTACCTCTCTCCCTGGCTGTCTCTATCTCTGTCCAAAAAAAAAAAAAAAAAAATGTGCTTAGAAAAAAAAAAAAGAATTGGCTGCTCCATTGGACACTTTTTTTTTTTTTTTTTTTTTTGGTTCTTCTGCCCTTCACCCCTTCCATTGACCCTTAACCTCCTTACTCTTTCTTGATAATCATGGGTTGATTTTAATTCTGGTACACATAAACATAACTTTGTCCCTTTTTTTTTTTTTTGAGCAGGACTTTCTGATTCTAAGCCAGATGTGATCTCCTTATTGGAGCAGGGAAAGGAGCCCTGGATGGTTAAGAGTCAGGAAACAAAAGAATGTTGCCCAGGTGAGTGATGGTGACTCCTGTGAGGAAGACCGTGGCAGGTAGTCACCCAGGGGGCCAGTGAGAAGGCAGTACATCTGAGCTATTACTAGGAAAGCTTGCTGAAAAGGTCTGAGATCTGGAGAAAAAAGGAAGGATGTATCAGCATGAGGCCTCAGATTTTCACTCCACTTAGCACTGTTGCTACCCTTCCTCATATTTGCTTCTGATTTCAGGAAGGAAGCACTTTTCCTTCTTCCCATGAGACAACCATTTTCCTGGCACTTTGTCCAATTTTGTCCTGACTTTTTATTTTTATTTATTTATTTATTTATTTATTTTAAGATTTTATTTATTTATGCGACAGAGATAGAGACAGCCAGCAAGAGAGGTAACACAAGCAGGGGGAGTGGGAGAAGCACGCTCATAGCGGAGGAGCCTGATGTGGGGCTCGATCCCATAATGCCAGGATCACGCCCTGAGCCGAAGGCAGACGCTTAACCGCTATGCTACCCAGGCGCCCCTGTCCTGACTTTTTAAAGCAGCTAGCTCTATTGAGATAGAAATCACATATCCTAAAATTCACTTAAAGTGTACTATTCAGTGGTTTTTAATATAGTCACAGAGTTTTGCAACTGTGACAACAATCTAATTTTAGAACATTTTCATCACCCCCAAAATGAAACCCCATACCCATAAGCAGGCACTCCCCACACCCAGCCCTAGCCCTTTATTTCTGTAAGGTTGGTAGTGATATCTCTCTTTCATTCCTGATACTAGTATTTGTCTTCTTTCTTTTTTCTCTCTTGGTCAATCCAGCTAAAGGTTTGCCAGTTTTGTTGATCTTTTTCAAAGAACCAACTTAGAGTTATGTTGATTTCCCTGTTCTTTTTCTATTTTGTTCATCTACCCTCTAATCTTCGTTATTTTATTCCTTCTGGTATCTTTGAGTTTACTTTGTTCTTTATCTAGTTCCATAATCTGATTTGAGATCCTTCCTCGGTTTTGTGGGGGGGGGGGGTTGTTGTTTTTTTAATATAGGCATTTTAAGCTATAGATTTCCCTTTAGGATCTGTTTTAACTGTATCCCATAAGTTTTGGTATGTTAAGTTTTCCTTTCACCCAACTCGAAGCTTTTTTTTTTTTTAATGATTTTTTATTATATTATGTTAGTCACCATACAGTACATCCCCGGTTTCCGATGTAAGGCTCGATGATTCATTAGTTGTGTATAACACCCAGTGCACCATGCGTTACGTGCCCTCCTTACTACCCATCACCGGTCTATCCCATTCCTCCACCCCCCTCCCCTCTGAAGTCCTCAGTTTGTTTCTCATAGTCCATAGTCTCTCATGTTTCATTCCCCCTTCTGATTACCCCCCCTTTCTTTATCCCTTTCTTCCCCTACCGATCATCCTAGTTCTTATGTTCCATAGATGAGAGAAATCATATGATAGTTGTCTTTCTCTGCTTGACTTATTTCACTTAGCATTATCTCCTCCAGTGCTGTCCATGTTGTAGCAAATGTTGAGAACTCGTTCTTTCTGATAGCTGAGTAATATTCCATTGTATATATGGACCACAACTTCTTAATCCAGTCATCTGTTGAAGGGCATCTCGGCTCCTTCCACAATTTAGCTATTGTGGACATTGCTGCTATGAACATTGGGGTGCATATGGCCCTTCTCTTCACTACGTCTGTATCTTTGGGGTAAATACCCAGTAGTGCAATGGCTGGATCATAGGGTAGCTCAATTTTTAACTTTTTAAGGGACCTCCACACTGTTTTCCAGAGTGGCTGTACCAACTTGCATTCCCACCAACAATGTAGGAGGGATCCCCTTTCTCCACATCCTCTCCAACAATTGTTGTTTCTTGCCTTGTCTATTTTGGCCATTCTAACTGGTGTAAGGTGGTATCTCAGTGTGGTTTTGATTTGAATTTCCTTGATGGCTAATGATTTTGAACATTTTTTCATGTGTCTGTTAGCCATTTGTATGTCTTCATTGGAAAAGTGTCTGTTCATATCTTCTGCCCATTTTTTGATTTGTTTATTTGTTTCTCGTGTATTGAGTTTGAGAAGTTCTTTGTAGATCTTGGATACCAGTCCTTTATCTGTAGTGTCATTTGCAAATATCTTCTCCCATTCCGTGGGCTGCCTCCTAGTTTTTCTGACTGTTTCCTTGGATGTGCAGAAACTTTTAATCTTGATGAAGTCCCATAAGTTCATTTTATCTTTTGTTTCTCTTGCCTTTGGGGATGTATCATGAAAAAGGTTGCTTTGGCCGATGTCGTAGAGGTTGTTGCCTATGTTCTCCTCTAGAATTTTGATGGATTCCTGTCTCACATCGACTCGAAGCATTTTTAATTTCTCTTATGATTTCTTCCTTGACCCATCAGTTATTTAAGAGCACATTGTTTTCTGTTTTCTTGTTGATCTTCTGGCTAGTTGATCTATCCATTATTGAAAGTAGAGCATTAAAGTCTTCAATTTGTTGAATTGTCTGTTTTTTTCTTCATTTCTGTTTTTTTTTTTTTTTTAAAGATTTTATTTATTTATTTGAGAGAGACAGCGAGAGAGGGAACACAAGCAGGGGGAGTGGGAGAGGAAGAAGCAGGCTCCCAGCAGAGGAGCCTGATGTGGGGCTCGATCCCAGAACGCCGGGATCACGCCCTGAGCCGAAGGCAGACGCTTAACGACTGCGCCACCCATGCGCCCCTCTTCATTTCTGTTTTTGCTTCATGTACTTTGGGGCTTTTTTATTAGGTACATACATGATTATAACTGTTACCATTTCTTTTTAGCTTTTTATTTTGAAATAATTTAAGATTCAAAGGAGTTACAAAAATAATACAGAGAGTTCCCTCGTACCCTTCACTCAGCTTTCCCTAACAATAACATCTTACCTAATCCTAGTACACTGTCAAAACCAGGAAATTGATGTTGGCACAATAGTAGTGATGAAACTATAAGTAGACCTTATTCAGATTTCACCGATTTTCACATACACTCATTTATTTTTATTTATATGTATTTTGGTGTATATTAATATGAAATTTTACGGTATGTGTAGATTTATATAACTACTACCACAATTGAGATACAGAACCTTCAACATTTTAGATATTTTTTGTAAACTATTTTTGAAACTGTGCTATAATGCTCAGACGAATAAAGCCAGATACATAACTATTAGAGTCAGTGCTGTTTTGATTGTATAAAAAGGATGCTACAAACACTGGAAGGAAATAAAAGGTAACAACGAATAACCTAGGAAGTAGCTAGGGTCAAGAAGTATGCTGATTTAAATCCCTAACACTTATAACCCTGCAAGTTTTCTTTTTTAGGAACCTGGCCTGTACAATGGCCAGAGAAATGAGGGTCTTTTTAGAGGAGATGGTTATAGGTAAGGGACTGCTGTGAGAGAATATTAGGGGCAATATTACCAGACTGGTAAGACTTTTCAGATCATGACAAATGATATGAAGCTGGAAGGAGAAGTAGTAGGATCTAGGCAGTATGGTGGGAATGCTGTAGAGGGTGCAGGAAGGTATTCATTTAAGGCCCCAAGGAGATAAAGTCATGGGTGGGTGTACTGGAAGACCTGAATGGAGGTCCATGGCATGCAGGGCCTTCTCACCAAGTCTAGGAGTTTGGATTTTTTTTTTTTTAAGGACACTTGGCAGCCATTGAAGGTTTAAACAAGATAGGAACATGATTGGATTGGATTTCTAAGACCTCTCTCTGGCTGTCCTGTAGATATTGAATCAGAGGATTCATGAGTGAAAGTGGTGAAACTTGCTAGGAGTCTGTTTGGGAAGTCCAGGTGATTTGGCCTTGGGCTAGAATGAGACCACAGAGTGGGGAAAGCAGAGAGTCTGAAGATCGATTTAGAGGAATGATTCTATAGCTCTGAGGAGTGATTGTGCAGGATGGGAGCAATGGGAACATCCTTGATGGATGTTACTTTTTGATTTGAGCATTCCTTTAAGGTCCAAATATATGGTTCAAATCCATGCTTTTTATATTTTTCCTTTTCTACCAGATTGTTTTTCCAAAATATTTAAAATAACAGCATCTCTGACATCTGATGTCTGGAACTTCCCATACAGCATAAAATGCCAACATCATTTTACCAGGCATTGTATAGACCTTGCTTCTCCCTCTGCTGCTTCCCCTGCTTGTTCTGTCTCTCTCTCTCTTTCTTTCTCTCTCTCTCTCTGTCAAATAAATAAATCTTTAAAAATATATATTAAAAATTTTTAAAAATAATGTTGGGGAAATAGATAAAATGATATGTGATGATAAGCGCACTGCTAAAAAATACAATAAGTAGAGTAATAAGGGGCCTGTTTTATAAAGAGTGGTCTCATGTTTGAATAGAGGTCAGAATAAAGTACTTGAACAAGCCATATTGCTATCTTAGGGAAGAGGCAGAGATTCTGAGAAATGTGCTTCACAAGTTTGAAGAACATCCAGTTGGTCAGGGAGCTGGAGCAGAGTCAGAAAGAGGGTAGTGTGAGACAGGTTCAGGGAGCGTTTTGTAGGCCACATAAGGACTTTGACTTTTACTCTGCATAAGAGGGAAGTCCAGTGGAGACTTGAGGCAGAAGAAAGGCCTAATCTAACTTAACAAGAACACTCTGGCTACTGTGTTAGGTATGGGGTATTAGGAGAGCAATAGGGAAAGTATGGAGATCTGTTAAAGTGTGTTAACCTTGGTGAGAGATGGCTTTGGACAAGGTGGTAGAGATACGGTAGAGAGAAGTAGTCAAGGTCTGGATATATTTTGAAGCTAGAGATGAGAGGACTTGCTGTGAAATGTAATGTCCTGCTCCTTTAGATTCTCATTTAGTTGGTCTTAGATGGTTCCTGGACATCATATTGGTAATGTTCCTCAGCTGATTCTGATTTTCACCAGAGGTGAAGAACTACTTCCTTTATGAGCTCCCCTCATTTTCTCTATTCTCATCTCCTTCTCCCACCCCCTACCCTGGGCTTTTTTTTCCCCCAAAATTTCAGTGCTGCGTTAAGAGCTATTTAAATTATTCACTATTTTTAGTTTGTCATTTCTACCTTAGAACTTTCCTTTCTCCTGCCACATGAAAATACCTCCAGTTTTCTTTCTCGTTACCTTACAGATTGGGAGTCCAGAAGAGAAACCAAGAATTTATTTCCAAAGGAGCACAGTTATGAAATTAAATCATTGCACCTGGAGATAAAAAGACTCACGAGCTCTGACCTTGAGTGCACTAGGGTCAGAAATAACAGAGAAATCAAATGCCACTTGGAGAGACAAGAGGAGGGACATTTCAGACAAGCCGTAATAACCTCTGAAGAAAGGTCCACTTCTATTCAGTGCACAGTTCATAGAGTGCCTCAGATAGTTCATCCCAGGGTGAAAACCTACGAATGCAAGGGATGTAAGGAAGCTTTCAGGTGCCAATCACACAATATTCAACATGAAATAGGTCATAATAAGGAAAAAGACTGTAAATGTGGAGAATGTGGGAAAGCCTTTAGTAGTAGGTCAGACTTGATTAAGCATCAGAGAATTCATGAAAGCAAAAAAAGTAAAGAAAATAGGAAATGTGCCTTTATCCATGGCTCTGAAACTAAACCTCAGAGCATTAATACTAGTGAGAAACCTCATAAATGTAAGGAATGTGGGAAAGCCTTTCATTCTAACTCACAACTTAGTAAACATCAAAAGATCCACATAGGTGAGAAACCCTATAAATGTAAGGAGTGTGGGAAGGCCTTTCCATCTACCTCACAGCTTAATTTACATCAGAGAATTCATACTGATGAGAAATACTATGAATGTAAGGAATGTGGGAAAGCCTTTACCCGTCCCTCACACCTTCTTCGACATCAGAGAATCCATACTGGTGAGAAACCCCATAAATGTAAAGAATGTGGGAAAGCTTTCCGTTACGATACACAACTAAGTCTTCATCAGATAATTCATACTGGTGAAAGACGCTATGAATGTAAGGAATGTGGGAAGGTATATAGCTGTGCCTCACAACTGAGTCTACATCAAAGAATCCATACTGGTGAGAAACCCCATAAATGTAAAGAATGTGGGAAAGCTTTTATCTCTGATTCACATCTTATTCGACATCAGAGTGTTCATACTGGTGAGAAACCATATAAATGTAAGGAATGTGGGAAGGCCTTTCGTCGTGGCTCAGAACTTACTCGACATCAGAGAGCTCACACTGGTGAGAAACCTTATAAATGTAAGGAATGTAAAATGGCCTTTACTTGTAGCACAGAACTTATTCGACATCAAAAAGTTCACACTGGTGAGAGACCCCATAAATGTAAGGAATGTGGAAAGGCTTTTATTCGAAAGTCAGAACTTACTCATCATGAGAGAAGTCATAGTGGTGAAAAGCCCTATAAGTGTAAGGAATGTGGGAAGGCCTTTGGTCGTGGCTCAGAACTTAATCGACACCTGAAAATTCATACTGGTGAGAAACCTTATAAATGTAAGCAATGTGGGAAGGCCTTTATTCGTGGCTCACACCTTAGTAAACATCAAAGAATTCATACAGGAAAGAGGAGTGAGTGAAGTCATGTGGGAAGGCTCAACGTATTAACATCTGCAAAGTCATACTAGTAAAACACAAAACACCCTGTGATTTTAAAGAATGTGGGAAAGCCTTGAAGATAATATTGGAGCTCACGCTGTGGATACAGGGCCTTTATTTGAGGGCCAGAAATTATTCGACATGTGTTACTGCTGAGATACTTTATAAATGTTAGGGATTGGGAAGTTTCTATTTATGTTTCAAAATTTATTAGATATCAGGGTTCAATTGATATAAAAGCGAAAAAATTCCAAGAATGTAAGGGAAGTGGGAAGGCTTTGGAAGGCAGTGAATGTGTCAGAGACAGTCATACAAATGGTTCTCAATGTCAGGATCATTTGCCCTGTGGGAAATCAGAGGATCTGTAATATAGATGTCTTACATATAGGAGACCAGTTTGCTTTAGCTAACAAATTATTCATCTTGTAATTCATACTTGAGGAAGGCTACAGTAATGTTACTCTTCCATCCTGCTCAAATCTTAATTAAATATTTGCAAGCTCATCCTCTGAAATTAACCTGAACTTAAGCAGAGTGGAAAAGGCTTTAACCAATGCTCAGTCTTTACTTGCCTTATAGGGCAAATTACCTAAGTAGGTCTAAACTTTCTCACTTATAAATTAGTAATAGTAACACCATCTTGTTAGCATTGTGAAGATTAAATAATTAGATTATGTCCCATCGAATACTGTCTGGCTCATATTGAAAGTGTGTTAAGTAAGAGCTGCTTTTTATTTATTTTCATATTTGTGGATAGAGATCATATGAGAGGAAGGCCTTATGTGTGCCATGACTATAGGGCCATCTTACATCATCTCTTTATTGAATGTCAGGTAATTCCTTCTGGAGAAAAATTGAAAACTGAAGCTTTCATTCACCTTGCCCTCTTGCCTCGCTCGGGGAAAGGAAATCAAAGCAAGTTGCAATTTGGAGTGAATGACAACTCCATGTTGAAAGTTACAGGATGCAACAGAGCTATCCTTGGGAAAATTAACTTTTTTTAGTATGTGTAGAAAATGCGGACAGTTAATGGGCACGATTCATTGTCAGTTCACTGTACTCGATGCACTGCCTGTTCTAATAGGTTCCCTGTAAACACTTGTTGAAATCTGAGGAATGAGAGAGTGAATGAATAAGCCATTTGACTCTAGTGTGTAGAAAAGCTCTTAACAAATTAAGAACAAAGCCCAAAACAAAACAAAAAACTTTGAAAACTTACTGAGATGGGGGGAAAAAGCCCTCAGGCATCATGAATGAGAGGAAATGTAACTACAAAAAGAGTTTTAAAGAAATACGACAATATTGTGCGTCAGGCACTGTTGGTTGCTTATCCATTGGTGTTAGCCATTCTCCCTTTGCCAGGACTGCCTGCTGCCCATCTAAAGTCTAGGTCTTGCTCTCCTAGTTTGCTTTGCATCAGGGCATATATGTAAAACAGTCCTAGCCATACAAGATCTGAGCAAAAGTCTGCAAGTACACTTTAGGTTAAATTTCCTTTCCTAACAAAATAGGAGGAAATAGTCCTCTTATATACAGGATGCATGTCTATGTGATACCTGGGATTGTGGCTGTTTTGCTGCCAGAGGGGTGAGAGGCTGAGATTGGCACAGGGGATAGATTGGAATTACCTGCGTCCTTGACATTGTTGAACTGATGAAACGATGCAGAGCTGCCCTGTCCCTGGATTTTGAGTAAAATAAGAAACTTCATGCATATCTGTTTTAAGTTTATAGTCAATTTTTTATGACAGACCTGAGTCCTGGAAAAAATATTTTTGTATGTATATATTCATATTTATTCACCTTTAATTTAGTAAGATGAGGAAGAGTTTATATTCAGCTTTTTATACTATATCTGAAATGGAAAAGCATTATTTTCTTAAGTATTTTATGTGTATACATAGATTCTACTTTGATTTAGTAAGACATAGGAAATGTTTTTTTACATTCAGCATTGTATTGTGTGTCTGTTTATATTCAGCTCTTTAAAGCATGGCTGAAATCCTGAAAGAGTGTTTTCCTGAATAAAGTTAAGAACCAATAAAGAAGAGGTATACAGGATTCCTGTAGTATCAGAATATCTAACAGATAAAATCTTCTAAGTCTCCAGGATACAAAGAGTCACAGCTATGAGGATAGCATAACCGTTTTAAGAAATTTGGAGAAGGACAACATCCAAATCAGCTATAAAAATAATCTGTACTTACGGTATAAGAATATTCCAATTAAAATAGCAAGTCAAATCTAGCGGCCTATTGAAGAAAATAGGGTTTTGGGTGTTTTTGTTGTTGTTTTGTTTTGTTTGGGTACAGAATAAAATGGTTCATTACCTGTCCAATCGTTTTTTAATGTAATGCATAAAGGTAGTGTTTACATATTGAAAACTGGACCCTAAAATAACAATTTCCCATGGAAAGTAGTAAATGAGAAACTGTTATAGCATATGTGTACTTAACTGTTGTGAAGTCACTGCAGTTATCCACTTAATCCTACCTCATGGGCTGCAGACAAATTTGGAATAATCACCATCCAGTGGATTCCACTTTAGCCTCACACTTCAGCAAATGATACATACTTCAAATAAGTTTAATGTAAACATGTATTATGTGGCAAATTAAATAGATCATAGAAAATGTCAGCCCATTGGAGGACAATTTAAATAAAAATTCAAGCTTTTTTTTAATTTTTATTTTTTTAAGTAAGCTCTATGCCCAATGTGGGGCTTGAACTCAAGATGCTGAAATCGAGTTGCATACTCTGCCCACTGAGCCAGGCAGGCGCCCCTAAGCATTTTTTTTTAAGGGTGGAAATGATTGCTAAATCTTATCTGCACTGGCATAATTATTTCATAAGTTTGTTTGAAAGTTGTACATACTGTCCTAAGAGGAAAAGTTATATGCCCTTAGGAGGAATTGAAGGATTAATAAAGGTAGGCAAAATTAGGCATGATCATGGTACTGGTTTCATTATAATTTTTTTTTCATATAATAATTTTTTATTGTGTTACTCACCATACAGTACATCCTTAGTTTTTGATGTAATGTTCCATGATTCATTATTTGCATATAACACCCAGTGCTCCATGCAATATGTGCCCTCCTTAATATCCATCACCGGCCTATCCCAGTCCTCCACCCCCTCCCCTCTGAAGCCCTCAGTTTGTTTCCCAGAGTCCATACTCTCTCATGGTCCATTCCCCCTTCTGTTTACCCCCCCCCTTCATTCTTCCCTTCCTCTCCTACCGATCTCTCTGCTGTTTCTTATGTTCCATAAATGAGTGAAACCATATGATAATTGTCTTTCTCTGCTTGACTTATTTTACTTAGCATGATCTCCTCCAGTCCCGTCCATGTTGCTACAAATGTTGAGAAATCGTTCTTTCTGATGGCTGAGTAATATTCCATTGTATATATGGACCACATCTTAATCCATTCGTCTGTTGAAGGGCATCTCGGCTCCTTCCACGATTTAGCTATTGTGTACAATGCTGCTATGAACATTGGGATGCATATGGCCCTTCTCTTCACTACGTCTGTATCTTTGGGGTAAATACCCAGTAGTGCAATGGCTGGATCATAGGGTAGCTCAATTTTTAACTTTTTAAGGGACTGCCACACTGTTTTCCAAAGTGGCTGTACCAATTGCATTCCCATCAACAGTGTAAGAGGGATCCCCTTTCTCCACATCCTAACACTTGTTGTTTCTTGCCTTGTCAATTTTTGCCATTCTAACTGGCGTAAGGTGGTATCTCAATGTGGTTTTGATTTGAATTTCCCTGACGGCTAATGGTTTTGAACATTTTTTCATGTGTCTGTTAGCCATTTGTATGTCTTCATTGGAAAAGTGTTTATATCTTCTGCCCCTTTTTTTATTTGTTTATTTGTTTCTCGTGTATTGAGTTTGAGAAGTTCTTTGTAGATCTTGGATACCAGTCTTTTATCTGTAGTGTCATTTGCAAATATGTTCTCCCATTCCGTGGGCTGCCTCTTAGTTTTTGTGACTGTTTCCTTGGCTGTGAAGAAGCTTTTTATCTTGATGAGGTCCCACAAGTTCATTATAATTTCTAACATTTTTTCAGTTATACCAAATGTTAGATGATTCTCCTACAGTTTTTGCCCATGTATATGTATTTCTCTTTTCAAAACTTGAAAGTTATTTTCTAATTTTATATAACATGTTTTACCAAAAAACAGGGATATATTGTAAAGATTTTTTAAAAACCTATTGGGGCGCTTGACCAGCTCAGTCTGAAGGTCATGCAACTCTTTTTTTTTTTTTCCTTTGGTTTGAGAGGGAGTGCGCAAGAGCACTAGCAGGGGGTAAGAAGCAGACTCCCGAGGAGAGGAGTTAAGATGGCGGAGGATTAGGGGACCCCTTTTTCAGCCGGTCCCCTGAGTCGAGCTGGATAGGTAACAGACCAGCCTAAATAACCACAGAATCAGCCTGAGACGCAGGATGATGCATCTGGATCTCTACAAATGAACATCTCCAGCGCTGAGTATTGAGGTACCAAGAGGGGAGCCCTAAAACCGCGCACAGATATCAGGAGATAAACGGAAGGGGGAGGGAGCTGCCGCGTTTGGGCGCCGGGAAGCGGCAGCCACCTGCACGGGGGAGCGGGCGGACTCACAGAGGGCACCCGCGAGAGAGCGGACTGAGACCGGTGAGCCGTGAACACGCGCCACCAGGCATCTCCTGGAACACCGGAATCCTGGTGTGCTCACGGGATCCAGACTGAGACCGGGAGCTCCCGGAGCGAGCGCGGGGCGGCTGGCGGTTGGCGGGCCACCTGCACGGGGGAGGGGGGAGCGGGCGGACTCGCAGTCAGCACCCTCGAAACAGCAGACTGAGACCCTGAACCGGGTGCGCGCGCCACCAGGCATCTCACGGAACTCCGGAATCGAGGTGTGCTCACCGGGCATAGACTGAGACCGGGAGACCCGGGAGCGTGCAGGGCGGCCCGTGGCTGGCGGCATTAGAAACACAAAGGACAGAGACGCGCCAGCCCTGGAAGTGAGGGCAGGGACGCCGGGTGTGGGGCGCACATCCCGGGATGCTGCAGGGTTGAGCAGCACCAACAGTAACGGAGTTAAAGTGGCCAGAACATCAGTGGAGAATGGGCCGCAATCCCTCTGTTCTGTGACAATCCGGCCTCTGCTGCTCTCTCAGAAGAGGCATAGCCGGCCGCCAGGGAAAGCTGCCAGAGAACAAAAGCCTGGAAATACCAGCTCACAGCGTGCCCATCCCCATCCCCCCTCGCAGGGGACACGGAGACTCTACCCAAACAGGGTTGCCTGAGTATCGGCGCGGCAGGCCCCTCCCCCAGAACACAGAGGGCAGGCTGAAAAATCAAGAAGCCCACAACCCGGGTGCCTGGGTGGCGCAGTCATTGAGCGCCTGTCTCCGGCTTAGGGCGTGATCCCAGCGTTCCGGAAAGGAGTCCCTCATCGGGCTCTTCCGCTGGGAGCCTGCTTCTTCCTCTCCCACTCCCCTGCTTCTGTTCCCGTTCTTGCTGTCTGTCTCCCTCTCTCAGATAAGTAAATAAATAAAATCCTTAAAGAAGAAGCCCACATCTCTAAGATCCCTGTAAAACAAGGGGCACGGCCTGGGACCCAGTCAATAATTTGGGCTCTGGACAACCCCGCAACCTCTCCTCATCAGAATGACAAGAAGGAGAAGCCCCCCCCAGCAAAGAAAAGACAGTGAGTCAGTGGCCTCTGCCACAGAAGTAGCGGATATGGATGTAACCAAATTATCAGAAATGGAATTCAGAGTAACAATGGTCAAGATGATGAGTAGACTTGAAAAAAGTATTAAGGAAAATGTTACTGAGAATATAGAATCCCTAAGGGCGGAAATGAGAGCGAATTTGACAGAAATTAAAAATTCTATGAGCCAAATGCAGGCAAAACTAGAGGCTCTGACGGCCAGGGTCACCAAAGCAGAGGAAAGGGTTAGTGAATTGGAGGATGGGTTAATAGAGGAAAAAATGAAAATAGAAGATGGTCTTAAAAAAATCCACGCCCACGAATGTTGGCTACGGGAGATTACTGACTCAACGAAACGATCCAATGTTAGAATCATCGGCATCCCCGAAGGGGTGGAGAAAAACAGGGGTCTAGAAGAGATATTTGAACAAATTGTAGCTGAAAACTTCCCTAATCTAGCAAGGGACACAAACATTCGTGTCCAAGAGGCAGAGAGGACCCCTCCCAAGCTCAACCATGACAGACCTACACCACGTCACGTCATAGTGCAACTCGCAAATATTAGATCCAAGGATAGAGTATTGAAAGCGGCCAGGGCAAAGAAATTTCTCATGTACCAAGGCAAAGGCATCAGAATTACGTCAGACCTGTCTACACAGACCTGGAATGAGAAAAAGGGTTGGGGGAGCATTTTTAAAGCTCTTTCAGAGAAAAACATGCAGCCAAGGATCCTTTATCCAGCAAGGCTGTCATTCAGAATTGATGGAGAAATAAAGACATTTCAGAATCGACAGTCACTAACCAATTTCGTAACCACGAAACCAGCCCTACAGGAGGTATTACGGGGAGTTCTATAAAAGTAAAAAGGCCCCAAGAGTGATACAGAACAGAAAGTCACAGCCAATACAAACAAAGACTTTACTGACAACATGGCAGAATTAAAAGCATATCTCTCAGTCCTCAGCCTTAACATTAATGGTTTAAATTCTTGCTTAAAACGCCACAGGGTTGCAGATTGGATAAAAAGAAATGACCCATCCATTTGCTGCCTACAAGAGACTCATTTCGAACCCAAAGATGCATTCAGACTGAGAGTAAGGGGATGGAGTACCATCTTTCACGCAAATGGACCTCAAAAGAAAGCTGGGGTAGCAATTCTCATATCAGTTAAACTGGATTTTAAACTACAGACTATAGTTAGAGACGCAGAAGGGCACTATATTATTCTTAAAGGAAGTATTCAACAAGTGGATATGACAATTATAAATATATATGCCCCCAACAGGGGAGCAGCAAGATACACAAGCCAACTCTTAACCAGAATAAAGAGACATATAAATAAAAATACATTAATAGTAGGGGATCTCAACACTCCACTCTCAGAAATAGACAGAACACCCTGGCAAAAACTAAGCAAAGAATCAAAGGCTTTGAATGCCATACTCGACGAGTTGGACCTCACAGATATATATAGAACACTACACCCCAGAACCAAAGAATACTCATTCTATTCTAATGCCCATGGAACATTTTCAAGAATAGACCATGTTCTGGGACACAAAACAGGTCTCAGCCGATACCAAAAGATTGAAATTATCCCCTGCATATTCTCAGACCACAACGCTCTGAAATTGGAACTCAACCACATGGAAAAATTCAGAAGAAACTCAAACACTTGGAGACCAAGAACCATCCTGCTCAGGAATGACTCGATAAACCAGGAAATCAAAAATCAAATTAAACAATTTATGGAGACCAATGAGAATGAAAATACAACAGTCCAAAACCTATGGGATACTGCAAAGGCAGTCCTAAGGGGGAAATACATAGCCATCCAAGCCTCACTCAAAAGAATAGAAAAATCTAAAATGCAGTTTTTATATTCTCACCTCAAGAAGCTGGAACAGCAACAGAGGGACAGGCCTAATCCACGCACAAGGAAGCAGTTGACCAAAATTAGAGCTGAAATCAATCAAGCAGAAACCAGAAGTACAGTAGAGCAGATCAACAGGACTAGAAGCTGGTTCTTGGAGAGAATCAATAAAATTGACAGGCCACTGGCAAGACTTATCCAAAAGAAAAGAGAAAGGACCCAGATTATTAAAATTATGAATGAAAAAGGAGAGGTCACGACCAACACCATTGAAATTGGAAGGATTATTAGAAATTTTTATCAACAGCTATATGCCAATAAACTAAGCAATCTGGAAGAGATGGAATCCTTCCTGGAAACCTATAAACTACCAAGATTGAAACAGGAAGAAATTGATTTCTTAAACAGGCCAATTAATTATGAAGAAATTGAGTCAGTGATAAACAACCTTCCAAATAACAAAACTCCAGGCCCGGACGGTTTTCCTGGGGAATTCTACCAAACATTCAAAGAAGAAATAATACCTATTCTCCTAAAGCTATTACAAAAAATAGAAACAGAAGGAAAGCTACCAAACTCATTCTATGAGGCCAATATTACCTTGATCCCCAAACCAGGCAAAGACCCCCTCAAAAAGGAGAATTACAGACCGATTTCCCTAATGAATATGGACACCAAAATCCTCAACAAGATACTTGCTAATAGAATCAACAGTTCATTAAAAGGATTATCCACCACAATCAAAAGGGATTCATACCTGGGATGCAAGCGTGGTTCAATATTCACAAATCAATCAGCGTGATACATCATATCAACAAGAAAAGACTCAAGAACCATATGATCCTCTCAATCGATGCCGAAAAAGCATTTGACAAAATACAGCATCTTTTCCTGATTAAAACCCTTCAGAGTGTAGGAATAGAAGGTACATTTCTCAATCCCATAAAAGCCATTATGAAAAGCCTACTGCAAATATTATTCTTAATGGGGAAAAGCTGGAAGCCTTTCCCTTAAGATCAGGAACACGACAAGGATGCCCACTCTCGCCACTATTATTCAACATAGTACTAGATGTCCTTGCAACAGCAATCAGACGACAAAAAGGGATCAAAGGTATTCAAATCGACAAAGAAGAAGTCAAAATGTCTCTCTTCGCAGATTACATGATACTCTATATGGAAAACCCAAAAGAAGCCACTCCCAAACTATTAGAAGTTATAGAGCAATTCAGTAACGTGGCGGGATACAAAATCAATGCTCAGAAATCAGTTGCATTTCTGTACATGAATAACGAGAACGAAGAAAGAGAAATCAGGGAATCCATCCCATTTACAATAGTACCAAAAACCATACGTTACCTTGGAATTAACTTAACCAGAGACATAAAGGACCTATATTCTAGAAACTACAAATCACTCTTGAAAGACATTGAGGAAGACATAAAAAGATGGAAAAATATTCCATGCTCATGGATCGGAAGAATTAACATAGTTAAAATGTCCATGCTACCCAGAGCAATCTACATTTTCAATGCTATCCCGATCAAAATACCGAGGACATTTTTCAAAGAACTGGAACAAATAGTCCTTAAATTTGTATGGAACCAGAAAAGACCCCGAATCTCCAAGGAACTGTTGAAAAGGAAAAACAAAGCTGGGGGCATCGCAATGCCGGATTTCGAGCTGTAGTACAAAGCTGTGATCACAAAGACAGCATGGTACTGGCACAAAAACAGACACATAGACCAATGGAACAGAATAGAGAGCCCAGAAATGGACCCTCAGCTCTTTGGGCAACTAATATTTGATAAAGCAGGAAAAAACATCCGGGGGGAAAAAGACAGTCTCTTCAATAAATGGTGCTGGGAAAATTGGACAGCTACATGCAAAAGAATGAAACTTGACCACTATCTCACACCATACACAAAAATAAACTCCAAATGGATGAAAGACCTCGATGTGAGACAGGAATCCATCAAAATTCTAGAGGAGAACATAGGCAGCAACCTCTATGACATCGGCCAAAGCAACCTTTTTCATGATACATCTCCAAAGGCAAGAGAAACAAAAGATAAAATGAACTTATGGGACTTCATCAAGATTAAAAGTTTCTGCACAGCCAAGGAAACAGTCAGAAAAACTAAGAGGCAGCCCACGGAATGGGAGAAGATATTTGCAAATGACACTACAGATAAAGGACTGGTATCCAAGATCTACAAAGAACTTCTCAAACTCAATACACGAGAAACAAATGAACAAATCAAAAAATGGGCAGAAGATATGAACAGACACTTTTCCAATGAAGACATACAAATGGCTAACAGACACATGAAAAAATGTTCAAAATCATTAACCATCAGGGAAATTCAAATCAAAACCACACTGAGATACCACCTTACGCCAGTTAGAATGGCAAAAATAGACAAGGCAAGAAACAACAATTGTTGGAGAGGATGTGGAGAAAGGGGATCCCTCCTACATTGTTGGTGGGAATGCAAGTTGGTACAGCCACTCTGGAAAACAGTGTGGAGGTCCCTTAAAAAGTTAAAAATTGAGCTACCGTATGATCCAGCCATTGCACTACTGGGTGTTTACCCCAAAGATACAGACGTAGTGAAGAGAAGGGCCATATGCACCCCAATGTTCATAGCAGCAATGTCCACAATAGCTAAATCGTGGAAGGAGCCGAGATGCCCTTCAACAGATGACTGGATTAAGAAGTTGTGGTCCATATATACAATGGAATATTACTCAGCAATCAGAAAGAATGAGTTCTCAACATTTGCTACAACATGGACGGCACTGGAGGAGATAATGCTGAGTGAAATAAGTCAAGCAGAGAAAGACAACTATCATATGATTTCTCTCATCTATGGAACATAAGAACTAGAATGATCAGTAGGGGAAGAAAGGGATAAAGAAAGGGGGGGTAATCAGAAGGGGGAATGAAACATGAGAGACTATGGACTATGAGAAACAAACTGAGGGCCTCAGAGGGGAGGGGGGTGGGGGAATAGGATAGACCAGTGATGGGTAGTAAGGAGGGCACGTATTGCATGGTGCACTGGGTGTTATACACAACTAATGAATCATCGAGCCTTACATCGGAAACCGGGGATGTACTGTATGGTGACTAACATAATATAATAAAAAATCATCATAGAAATAAATAAATAAATAAACTCCAGTTTGTAATTAAAAAAATAAATAAAAAATAAATAAAATTTTCACTTCCAAAATTATGGAAAATCAATATTGTGTCATACTGTGGCAATTATTTTGCCACAGCACCAGATAAGAAAAAACTAAAATTTCATTGCTGTGAATGCCTGACATTTATGATAATGGCCCCAAATTAGAAAGTAATAAAAGGTTGTAATCGTTTAGTTGCAATATGATTGATTTCTCCTTCTTAATATTTTTTATAAGTTTTATACTCTTTTAAAGGACATACTATTCTGTGGTTAGGAATGAAGGAATGAAAACAAACTGTTAGGTAAGAGAAAAAATTTAATTTTTTTAGTATAAATGTAAGTTGGGTCATTTAATATTAGTTCTTACTTAACATTAATACACATGTACTAAGGCAAAAGGGCTTTCTCTCCCCATCTACCACTCACACAATTGCAGTGGCCCAGGACTTTACTATTTTTGTTTTGTTTTGTTTTTAAAGCTTTTATTTATTCATTTGAGACAGAGAGATACAGAAAGAGGGGGGAGTGGCAGAGGGAGAGGGAGAAGCAGACTCCCCGCTGAGCCAGGAGTCAGACGTTGGGCTCAATCCCAGGGTCCTGGGATCATGACCTGAGCCAAAGGCAGACGCTCAACCATCTGAGCCACCCAGGTGCCCCAGGACTTTACTATTTTAATCACAGGGCAGTTCAGCCCTTTCCAAGGAGATATACTAATCTGATTACATTGCAGTTTATTCCCTACTCCCACCCCCAACTCCTAGTCCTTGTCTTTCATTCAGTTATATGAAAAGGATCCAGGAAAAATTCAAGATAATGCCCTACTCCAATGGAAGAGGTAAGCTAGTGGATGAAACTGAACCAAAGTGAAACTGTTAAAGGGGCACCTCACTGGCTCAGTCGGTAGCACATGCAACTCTTGACCTTAGGGCTGTAAATTCAAGCCTCACATTGAGTGTAGAGATTACTTAAAAATAAAATCTTTTTAAAAAAAGTGAAACTATAAGAGGAGTAATTGACATGATAGGCCATATTAAAATTTTAAGTGACAACATAGAAAACTGGGTGGATACTATAATAATTACATTGATTTTCACCTCCCAGTTATTTACCCATTTACCTCTTTTGTTTCCAGTTTTTGGCTATTATAAATGTGTAATATGTTCTTTTTAAATTGAAGTGCAGTTGACATCTGTATAATACATTGTTCATTGAACTAGGGAGATTCCTGAGATGACTCATTCATCACTTCTATGAATGTGAAAGAAAAAGAAAGAAAGAAAGAAAAGAAAAAGAAAGAAAGAGAAAGAAAGAAAGAAAGAAAGAAAGAAAGAAAGAAAGAAAAGAAAAAAGAAAAGAAAGAAAGAAGAAGAAAGAAAAAGAAAGAGAAAGAGAGAAATATCACTTGTGCTAATTTGCCTATTTAGTACAATGGGTTTTGCTTTCGTTTGTAAACCACAACTGCACTATGACAGAGCCTGGTAGCTTTCTGGGATGGGGAGGATCTTTAGAGTTCTTTCAGAACTCAGGCATGAAGAAACATTATATTAAGGGAATTGGTGAATTTTTAAAGAGAATAAAGGACTGACTGTTCAGCCTGAAACAATCTGTTATAATGACTTACAGCAAAAATGGAAAGTAGTTAAGTGTAGTTAGTTGTTCCCTGTTTTCACTGACTGAACTAAAGGACATTGTCACAGGTGATCTTAAGGCTTTAAGTGAATAAATGAACAACTTTCTTAGTGTTAAATCCACATTAGCTTGTGGTCAGTCAGTTCAAAACTTTTTTCCCCCAAAACATGAACCCTAAAAAATACCCTGCTTATTTCCATGCTAACATTTTTATTGAGGTATTATATAGTAAAATGTGTCAGTGTCTCCCAGCCAAATACCCCCAGGAACATTCCTTGTAATCAAACAAGTTGGATTTACTGCTCATTGCAGCAAAGGGGAACACAGAACATTGGGTTGTGTTTATTGATTTAGAGAAGGCTTAAGGAAGTGGGGCTTTGTTCTGGATTGGATGTTGTCAGGAATCAGGGCAATTCTGTAACTGCCTATCTTAATCTCATCCGTAAGGAGGGTAGACTAAAGGAAGGCTAGAACTGTGATTGATAAAAAAGTAGTGGTCATTCATAGTACCCAGGAGTGTTTAGCATTTTGGGGCTTGAATAATGTTCATGTTTTATCTGTATTTAAATATGATTTCAGAGTGATCTTGCTTTTGTCTTGATCCACCGAGGTCACAGAGTTGCCTATCTGCCATTGATGTTATGTGAACTCATAATAAGATCTCGTTGACAGTACCAGGCTAGCTCTTACATGCCAGCGGCAGCTTTTCTCTTTCTCAACTGTATAAAAAGCATAAACCTTTTTTAAAAAAGATTTATTTCAGAGAAAGAGAGAGGGTAAGAGAGTGTGCATGAGTGGGGGAAGGGGCAGAGGGAGAGAAACCCAAGCAGATTCCTCAATGAGCAGAGCCCCAGATGGGGCTCCATCTCATGACCCTGAGATCAGGACCTGAACCAAAGCCAAGAGTTGGACACTTAACCGACTGAGCCACCCAGGCATCCAAACAGCATAAATCTGAAGTGTACAGCTTGATGTCATTTTATCAGCTTTATTGATTTAATTCATATACAATAAATTACACTTAGGGTACAGTTGAATTTGGAAAGGTGATACCCATGTAACTACCATGACAAGTACGATGCAGAACATTTCCATTGCTTGAGAAAGTTCCTCATGGCCCTTTATAGTTAACCTCTCCCACCACACCCGGTCGCAGACAACCAGGATCTGCTTTCTGTCACTGTAGATTAGCTTGCATTTTCTGGAATTTCACAAAAAGGAATCATACAGTATTATTCATTTGTGTATGGCTCTTTCATTTAGAGTGCTTTGGACGTATGGTTTTCTTTTGGGTATATTCCCAGAAGTGGAATTCCCCAGGTAGTTGTTATGTTTAAACTGTCTTCAACAGAGATCATTTCATTTTACAACCCCACAAACAGTACTGGAGAGTACTAGTTACTCCATATTCTCACCAACACTTTGTTATTGTCAATCTTTTTCCCCCTCCCCCACCCTCAGCCTGTATTGTCAATCTTTCTAATTTTAGCTATTGCTTGAGTTACAGGGTCTCAGTGTGGGTTTTTTTTTTTTTTTTTAATAGGCTACATGCCCAATATGGGGCTTGAACTCATGACCCTGAGATCAAGAGTCAGATGCACTACTGACTGGGCCAGGTGCTCCTCATTGTGGCTTTTTATTTTTTAAAGATTTATTTATTTGAGAGAGAGAGAAATAGCACATGCATGCATGTGTGGGGCGGGGGGCAGTGGAGGGAGAGAATCTTCAAGCAGACTCCCGACTGAGCTCGGAGCCTGACATGGCACTGGATCTCATGCCCCATGAGATCAGGACTTGAGGTGAAACCAAGAGTCAGATGCTTAACCACTAAGCCACCCAGGCCCCCCCCCCCATTGTGGTTTTAATTGGCATTTCCATGATAACTAATGATGTTGAGCATCCTTTTGTGCGCATATTGGCCACTCTTGTATCATCTTCTTGAAATATCTAATAAGTAAGACTGAAGGTTTTTGTTGCATGTCAGTACTTACCTCAAAAAAGCAAACAGGGCCCAGAGTCTGAATGTATTGGTTACAGCAGAGAAGTCGTGAGTTACATTGGGATACTGAAGAGGTAGAAGTCTGAAGGATAATACATCTGAATAATGGAAAGCTAGAAGAACCTATTGTTTTTAAAAATATGACTTATAAGACAAGATTTTTAGAGAGGAGGAACATCTTTTCCATAGTTGAGATATGACCTTAAGACCTGTTTCAATAGAGAGCCACACAAAAAATTAGGGAGCTGAAACCAAGAGTCAGATGCTTAACTGACTGAGCCACCCAGGCGCCCCTGACATCTTTGTGTCTTAATGTACAATAATGGGGCACCTGGCTGGCTCAGTCAGTACAGCAGTGATGGAGCAACCATATGGCAACATGTAAAGTGGAGAGTATGTACAGAGACTTCTAGATATGCACCTTAGATTCTTAACTCTTCAAAGAAGTCAGAAAATACACAAAATGATATTCAATATAGCATTTTTATTATAATGAAAAATCGTTTATGTCCTAATCACTATTTAACAGAATATTTAAGCATATTTAATATATACATATCAAGGACCAAGCTAGAATCTTTTACATTCTATAGAAAAGTACTAGGCCTCAAGATTCAAGCAGGAAGCTTTCAGAATATGACATGAGTTGCAAAGAAAAGTGCCTTTCCTCACCCCCTGCCAACACAATCACTCACCATATGTCTGAAATGATGCTCTTGAAGACAGTCATTGTGGTCATGGAAGCATCTATCAAAGTGGTTCACACTCTAAAGATGGCAAGAGATACTGGGAATGAGAATTCCACAATGAAGTTTGAGATACACCATGTTAAATAAAAATCTCTTTCCTGTATCTTTTGACAAGCTGAGGATGTGTACTTGGATTTCCCCACAAGCAAATGCTTTGCTGCATTTACACATTTTCCTGAGAAATCTTTTTTTCCCCCCAAATATCATCAAGGACTAGAATACCCCAAAACAAGTTTGTAGAGAACATTGGGTTAAGGCCTTACACTCTGTTACAAACACAGGTCTTCTGGAGATATCTGAGACTTGGGAAAGGCAAACACATGGATCTCTGAGTGAAGACTGATTTTGTAATAAATTTTAAATATACCTTATTTAGAATTAAGACGAATAGAATCTTCATAAATGAAGCTGGTCTAGATTTTGCTTTTTGGGAGCTATCTTCATTTAGGTTTGTATCAAGATTATTTTATCTGTGCAGAATGAATTGGTAGAATTTGGTGAAGGATTATCTATTTATTAAAGCTTTCACCTGTACAATTATCAGATTTTTTTCTTAAGCGGGGAGTTCATACACACACACACACACATTTGCTTGTTGGTCTATTTGAGTCAATTGTCATAACATATTCCTACAGAAAAAAAAAATAACCGCTTTATATTTTAGGTATTGGAATACATAGAGCACTTATACATAGTATTGTGTTGTAACTAAAACAAAATTTTCTGGATAATCTGTAGCTATGTCACCTTTATTACTGTCCATGTTCTAAGTGCATTATCTTTCATTTTCTTTTTCTTGATTAGGTCTTCCAAAATCTCATCATTATTAACACTGGATTAAATCTACTACTGTCTAGTCCTTAATTTCTATTTTCAGTTGTGTTTTGTTTCTCTTTTGTAGGTTTTATTCTGTTCTGTTTCTGGTTTCTTGACGTAAGTATTCACTCCCTTAACACATTTATTTATGTGACAGGCCCTGTGTTGACTGCTGTGGATAAAGTGAAGATGATGAAGACTGGGTGCACAAATGAAATTTCCTTAATGCATTAAAGGGGATGAATTTCTCACTGAACAGAACTTTGGGGGACATCTGACAAGTTTAGGTGCACACATCTCATTAACAATCATTTCTAAGTAGTCTATAAATTTCAGTTTTGATTTTAAACATTTTATTTCTGAAACTTTCAAACACATAAAAAAGTAGAAATATTAGAACAATGAACCCCCCAAAACAAATCACCCTGCATCAGTAATTATCAACATTTTGCCAATCTACTTCCCAGCTCTCCTGGCCAATTCTTTTTCTTTTGCTGGAGTATTCTAATGCAAATCTGGTATCTTTACCATTCCTTAAATATATAAGTATGTATCTCTAACACATAGAACCTTTTATCTTTTAATAACCACAGTGATATTATCATCCCTAACAAAATTAGTATTTCTAAATATCATCTAATACTCAGTGCATGTCCACATTTTCCCCACTGTCCCCCAAATGTCTTTTTACATTTTGTTCAAACTAGGTCCAAGCAATGCCCACATGCTGAATTCAGTTGATAGGTCTCTTAAGTCTCTTAATCTGTTAACTGTTGTCCTTCCCCTTTTCTTTTTCATGCCACTCATTTGTTGAAGAAATCAGGTCACTTGTTTCGTAGAATTTTACACATTCTGGATCTGCTTGGCTACTTCCTTGTGGTGCCATTTACTTTGTTCATCTATTCCCCCAAATTCTCGTTTTTAAAGAGTTTGATTCAAAGATTTGTTTCCTTCAGCTATTTTGGCAATAAGGCTTTGTAGGCAGTGGTATTTCCTATTGCATTTTATCAGGATGTGGATATTGTCTGAGAGTCCCACTTTCATAGAGGTTAAAATTGATCAAAGGGCTCAGAGGTGGTCAGCTTGATAAATCCACTGTAAAGTTCTATGAAATATTTCACGCAATGGTTTTAATATCCACCAAAGATCATTTTCTGGACCCATTATTCCATTAGGGAACTAGAAAATGGTGATCTTTCTAATCCTATCATTCTTTCTGTATTTACTGATATTTTAAAAGCAAAACAAAACAAAAACCTTTTAATTTGAGTAACTTTTGGTGGCCCTGAAACTTGGTTCAGGGAAAAAAGGAAAATAAATGCTTATTTTTTCCCTTATCAATTTTTAGAATGAGTTGTGCCCAAGCATCTTCCATTGCTGACCAAACTGTGCAGCTGTAACCAAGTAAACTATCAAACTACTAGTGGGGTCATGTCAAAAGACCTAACTTCCACTGGTTGAAGATGGGGCAATTTAAACATCAAACCATATACTGCCAGTAATGGAATGATCTTTCTTTTATATGAATTTTACAAAAAAAATACACACACACAAACACACACACACACACACACACACACACACACACATATTTAAATTTCCAACTGGTTAGATTCCTTTCTGCCATCTTTTTGATGTTTTTAATCTTTAACAGTGGTCAGACAATAGGGATTATAAAACATTTATTTTTTGGAATTTATTATAGGAAAATAATTTCACATTTTTCTGATTCTTCAACAGTTGTACTCTTAACCTCACCTTCATGAAATCTGTAAAGTTTCTTTTCAGCCTGAAATGACTGATGCAACTCAAATGATGAACTTCTCACATTCAATATAACCTCCTAGATTTTATCTGGAATAAATTATCTTAAGTTTAGTAAGTGCTGAGCAGTGACATGAGGCATTTCTACATTTATTACTTCTAGAGTAAATTCCTGTCATATGAATTCACTAACACTAATGACAACAATTGTAGATAATATTTACAGAAAACATGCTATGTGGGTGCTATTTTCCCAAGCATTAACTACTTAATCCTTAAGATAATCCTATTACACAGTGTGGCAGGCTGACTCTGAAATGGTCCCTACACCCTAGTATTCATACTCTTGTGTAATCCTCTACACTTGAGTGTGGGGTGACCCAGTAACTTGCTTCTAACCAGAAGACAGCAAAGGTGACTAATAAACAGGTGTTATTTTGGTGATTAGATCACACAGGTTTATAGCTTCTATGATGTTAGTAGACTCTACTGCATTCTTGGCTTGCACACTTAATAAGCAGTTACGCTGAAGAAGCCCATGTGGCAAGGAACTAAGGTCAGCCTTCAGCCAACTAGAAACTGTTGGGGACAGCCAACAACCATGTGAGGTTGGAAATGGATCCCTTCCCCTGTTGAGCCTTTAGATGAGACCCAAACCTGGCTGAAACCTTTAGTTTAGCTTTGTGAGAGACTCTGAAGCAGAGGACCCAACAAAGTTATGCCCAGACACCTGACCCATAGAAATTGTGAGATAATGTGTATTATTTTAAGCTACTAAATTTGTGGTAATTTATTACACAGCAATAAATAACTAATATACATAGGTACTACTATCACCATTTTACAAGTGAGCAAAATGAGGCACAGAAGTTTAAGTACCTTGTCCAATAACACACTGGTAACAAAGGAGTGAAATGGAGATAATGATAGATAAGGCTAAAGATTTTCCTACATTCATTATATTATTCCCTCATATGAATTTGCTGAAGATAAACAATGTCTGAATGATGACAGAAGGCTTTTAAAGCAACATATTTTTTTCAATAATATAAAATTTCTTATGCTTAGTTGAAGCATGAAGCAACTTTCAAAAAAATGAATTTTCAGATATTCTGCAACATAATGTACAATTGAAGGCTTTCTTGTATTAAACCCCATTATGAATTTTCTGATGTTGAGTAAGGTGTGAATGTTGTCTAAAGGCCTTCTTACATTCCTTACATTTGTAGGGTTTCTCCCCAGTATGAATTCTCTGGTGTTGAGTAAGGAATGAATAAAGTCTAAAAGCCTTCCCACATTCCTTACATTCATAAGGTTTCTCACCAGTATGAATACTCTGATGCTGAGTAAGCTGTGAGAGCAGTCTAAAAGGTTTTCTACATTCCTTACATTCATAAGGTTTCTCGCCAGTATGAATACTCTGATGTTGGGTAAGTTGTGAGAGCAATCTAAAGGCCTTCCCACATTCTTCACATTCATAAGGTCTCTCACCAATATGAATGCTCTGATGTGAAATAAGTTGTGAGTAACTACTAAAGGTCTTCCAGCATTCCATACATTCATAGGGTTTCTCACGAGTATGGATTCTCTGATGGCGAACAAGTTGTTGCCTGAGTCTAAAAGTCTTCCCACATTCCTTACATTCATAGGGTTTCTCACCAGTATGAATACTCTGATGAACAGTAAGTTGTTGGCATATTCTAAAAGCCTTTCCACATTCCTTACATTCATAAGGTTTCTCACCAAAATGAATTTTCTGATGCACTCTAAGGTCTGGACCACATACAAAGGCTTTCCCACATTCCTTACATTCATAGAGCTTCTCAGCGGTATGAAGTCTCTGATGTCGAGTAAGGTGTGTACACTGCCTAAAGGTCTTCCCACATGCCTTACATTCATAGGGTTTCTCACCAGTATGAATTCTCTGATGTCGAGCAAGTTGCTGATGCACTCTGAAGGCCTTTCCACACTCCTTACATTCATAGGGCTTTTCACCGGTATGAAGTCTCTGATGTTGAGTAAGTTCTTGGAGCACTGTAAAGGCCTTCCCACATTCCTTACATTCATAGGGCTTCTCGCCAGTATGAAGTTTGTGATGTCGAATAAGGTGTGCACGCTGTCTAAATGCCTGCCCACATTCCTTACATTTATAAGGTTTCTCACCAGTATGAATTCTCAGGTGCTGACTGAGTGTTGAGCGACGAATAAAGGTCTTCCTACATTCCTTACATTCATACAACTTTTCTCCATTATGAACTCTCTGATATTCAGCAAGAAAATTATGCTTTTTGTAAGTGGTCATTTTTTCAGAAGTGATTTTCACTTGCCCAAAATATCCCTCTTGTGGTTCCTTTTGCCCCTCAATCTTGCCTTTGCATTCCCAATCATTTCTAAAAATGGAGTCCTGAAGACTACAGCTTTTAATTCTTTCCATTATCTCCCACTGGAATGAATATATTTCATAAATGTCCTTTTCTGGAGATAAAGTATTGGTCCTGTATCTGGACTCCAAATCTGAAAGAAAACAGAAGGCAAACACACACTATTTTCCTGTGACAGAAAAAAGAAAACTTCTATAGAGAAGTAAAAGACACCTAAAATAATGTCTATTATAAGTGAATGGATTAGGTACCTCTAAAACAGGCGTTTCTGCTACAATACCATGTATTGTACCTAAAAAAACCCCTTATCTCCTGCAAAATTACATACCAAAAAAATAAGAGTTTATGAAGACAACAGGGGGGAGGAGACCACTCAAACCTATCTAACTTTATTGGCAGAACACCAACAAATACAATAATTGATATTTCAAGAGATAACTCAAGAGGCAGTTCAACATGGCTGAAGGCCATTTCATGGATACTAAAATGTGCACACAAAAAAAGTGGAAATGCTAGATTTTAGGTGCTGAGACACTGCAATGAAAAAAAAAAAGCCCTGAGCCAGCAAGACTACCATTAAGGTGGGAACAGGGTAAAATGCAACCTGTCTCCTGCTAGAAGCCATGCAAGCTTGATGGCGTCTACCTCTGGGGAGGGAGTCCTGGATGCAGATACTTATTATTACTTTTTTTCATATGGAGGTGAAAGGGCAACCAACAATAAAGCATCAAGTTGAATGGTTTCCCTTTCCTGTTGAATGTTTTAAGTTTACTTTTATTCTGGCTTCATTCAGGTAGGAAAATGACCTGTAAACCAACAAACTCTCACATTATAGTGCTATCATTCCCTATTCCATATCGCTATTAAGCTTATTTGTATTGCAGTTATTAATTGTATTATGGAACAGATTATCCTCATACATTAAAAAAAAAAAAAAAAAGCAAAGGAAACAGAGAATGGAGTCCAGGACTGGAGATAAGGCTGGTGATTAGGGAAACAAGTTACATCAGTGAGAAGAGCACCTGAAGACTTCTTAAAACTACAGAGGTATTTTTAACTGACTGAAACATAATCTACAGGATTAAGTCCTGGGCATGTTTTTGTTTTGTACTTATTTAAATTCTCCAGCAAATGATTCTGATGCTGATCAATATCTGAGTCTCTCTACTTAAATGTTTTTAATGATTTCTCTTTATAATTAGAATCAAATATAAATAACTGAACATAGATAATAAGCTGCTCAGGCAGGCTGTTGAAATCCAAGTAAGGTGAGGAAAGTGTCCAGACAGAGGAGCAAACCAGCATGTAGTGGGCAAATCTACCATGAATCTAATTACTTCCCATCACTACTATTCCAACCAAAACCACCATCATCTTCAACCGGGACTAAAGAAATAACCTCCTAACTGGTCTTCCTTCTTCCCATCTTACCCCTAATTCAATCTCTTCTCCATAGAGGGATAATTATATGACAAATCAGCTTATGTAATTCCCCTGCTCAAAAGTTTCTAATGGCTTTCTATCACACTAAAAAGTCACGTGCCTTACCTTTGAATAATCATCCTCATCATCCTGGCCGCCTTGCTGTACCTCAAATACACAAAACTTCGATCTCCTGACCCAAGGCCTTTGCATTTGCTATTCTATCAGGACTGCTCTGGCTTTAGATATTCCTATAACTTGAGCTCTTTCTTCACGTCTCTACTCAAATATTACCTCCTTAAAAAGCCCTAACCACCCTAAAACAAATGTGTCTATACCTGCCAATTTCTATTCACTCGCTCTTCTCACTTAATAATACTCGTCACCACCTAATATTATTTATTCATTTACTTGTTTACTTAATGTCCTTATTCCTATTAAAATGTAAATATGACTGCTGGAACCTACCACTCTTGTTCACAATTGTTCCACTGGTGTCTAGCACAGTGCATGGTTCAGACTGGACACTCAATGAATGAATACATTTTTAGGCAACAAAAGGCATATAAACTAATCAAAATAGAAGCCAGAAAGAAACTGGATCCTATACAGATAGATACTGCTATGGACTGAATTGTGTCCCCCCAAAATTATACATTGAAGCCCTGACCACCCACACTGACTGTATTCGCCAACAGTGCTTCTAGAAGATAATTAAGGTTAAATGAAGTCATAAGGCTCCTAATCCAATAGGACTGGTGGCCTTATAAAAGGTCTCTTTCTCTCTCTCTTCTCCTCCTCTCCCTCTCCCTCTCTGCCATGTGAGGACAATGTGAGAAGGGAAGATCAAGCCAGGAAGAGAGCCCTCATCAGAGCTCCCAAATGCTAATCTCAGACTTCCACTCTCCAGAACTATAGGAAAACAAATTTCTGTTGTGTAAGTCACCCAAGCTATGGTATTTTGTTATGGCCGCTCAAACTGACTGACACAGATTTACATATAAATGAATTACAATCACTGATCATAAAAAGAGTAGGCCCTCTCTGTTCAAATTTCTTACCCACCACCCATATAATGTAGGACAGTTTTGTTTACTTTTATTTTGAAAAAACTGTAGATTCCTACAAGGTTGCAGAGAAATATACAGGAAAGTCTTATGCAACCTTCACCCAGCCCTTCTCAATGTTAACATCTTACATAACCATAGTATAATATTCAAAGCAAGAAATTCTCCTAGTTTTCCTCTAAAAGCTTTAAATTTAGCTTTCATATTTTAAAGTTTATTTTTTTATTATTTTTAGTAATTTCTACACCCCACAACCCCAAGATCACGATTTATTAGAGAGATAATGTGAAAGGGAGGGAGAGAGAGAGAGAATCTCAAGCAGACTCCCCACCAAGTCTGGAGCCTGATGCAGGGCTCGCTCTCATGACCCTGAGATCATGACCTGAGCTGAAACGAAGAGTTGGACACTCAACATACTGAGCCACCCAGGTGCCCCTTGATTACTGTAGTTTTACTTTTATTTTTTTTAAAGATTTTACTTATTTATTTGACAAAGAGAGAGCACAAGCAGAGGGAGCTGCAGGCAGAGGGGAGAGGGAGAAGCAGGCTCCCCGGGGAGCAGGGAGCCTGATGCAGGGCTTGGTCCCAGGACCCCAGGAGCATGACCCAAGCCAAAGGCAGTCACTTAACCACCTGAGCCACACGGGAGCCCCTGATTACTGTAGTTTTATAATGAATCTTGAAGTATCTTGAAGTCATGTAGTCTAAGTCCTATAATATATTCTTCCTTTTCCAAGATTACCTTAGAAATGCTAAGTTGAACATCAGCATCCCCAAACATCACCATCCCCAAAACAGTCTCTTTCCATTTATTTAGGGTCTTCAATTTCTCTTGGCAATGTTCCATGATTTTTTGTATGGAGGTCTTGCACATTTTGTTAAATTTATTCCTTAGTATTTTTGTTTTTTGACACTAATGTAGATGGACTTAATTTGCTTTAATTTTAATTGACTTAATTTACTTTACTTTAAATTTCTTATTTTTTCCACTTCTAGTATATAAAAACACAATTGATTTTTATATATTAACTCTGTATCCTGTAATCTTACTGTGAACTTCATTTATTACTTTGAGTGGTTGCTGTTTTGATTCCTTAGGATTTTCTATCTACACAATCACGCCATCTCCAAACAGAGTTTAACTTCTTGCTTTTTGATTTTTGTCTCTTATTTTTCTTGCCATATTGCAATGCTAGGACCTTCACTACAATGTTAAATAGATATGGGAAGAGTGTGCACTCTTGCCTTGTTCCCAATCTTAGGGGGAAAACTCTTCAATCAAGTATGATGAAGTTTATGATTTTTTTTTTAAGCAGTATTTTTTGAGGAAGTTCCCCTTCAATTTCTGGTTTCCTGAAAACTTTATCATGAATAGATGTTGAATTTTGTCATATGCTATTTCTACATCTATGGACACAATCACATGGCTTCTCTTATTCCTGTTAATACTGTGAATGACAGGGATTAATAAACCCTACTTGATCATCATTTTTATTGCTGGATTTAATTTACTAATATTTTCACAAGGATTTTACATCTATGTTCATGAAGGATACGGAGCCTGTCATTTTTTTTTCCTTTAGTAATTTGTCAGGACATAGTATACAAGTGACACTATTCCCGGAAAATGAGTTGGGAGCTGTTCTTTCCTTTTATGAAGGAACTTGTGTAACACTGCTGCTAGTTCTTCCTTAAATACTTAATAGAATTCACCAGTGAAGCCATTTGAACCTGGTGTTTTCTCTGTGGAAAGATTTCTGATAATGAATTCAATTATTTTGATAGATATAAGGTTATTCATATTTTCCTTTTTTATCTTGTGTCAGTTCTGGTAATTGTGTTTTTCAAGTTTTCCCATTTCATTTAAGATGTCCAACTTATTGGCAGAAAATTACTCATGGTATTCTCTCATTATTCTTTTAATGGCTATAGGGTGTGAAGTGATAACCCAGTTACTCTTTCATTCCTAGTATTAGCAATTGTTGTCTTTTTTTTTCTTGATGAGTCAAGCTAGGTGTTTACCAACTTTGTTGATCTTTTCAAGAAATCAACTTTTGGCTTTATTAATTTTCTCTATTTTTTCTATCTTGTTGATTTCAGCTCTTATGTTTATTGTCATCTTTTTTTCTTCTACTGAGAACAGCTCCTCTCTTTGAAGTAGGAGGAAAAAAATGAGAAAAACGGAGGGTTGTAATCAAGGTCAACATGCAATTGGTGTCCAGGTTTAAAAGATTTTAATTTGCTTCCCAGGTCTCAGCCCTTTCCTCCACAAGTCACGGGCTTTTGAAGAGAGATTTCCAACAACATCTTAAGGCTAACAGGCTTGGCTAATTACCTGCATTAATTAATTCCCCATCCTGCTCAGCCCTCACTCACCAGAGTAGTGTCTTCTGGTCCCTTCCCTCACAACCATCCAAGGCTCCTTCCCTTCATCCAATAAGGTAATTACATCTGGTTTAGAAATGGAAGGTTCTGCTTAAAAGATAATGCGACATGAAATCATAAGAATAAAAGTCAGGTTCAAATTTGGTTAAGTTTATAATTAACTACAGATCAAAATGATACTTTACAAAGCCTAAGAGCAAAGGAATGCAAGGGAGCTGAAGAGCACTCATATTATAGGGTAACTTCAGAAGCACAAGGAACAGATGGTTAAGAAAAGGTCTTAATATAATTTAAACTCATACAAGCTCTATTGAGAGGCAGTCTTGTGTACTGGTGGAGCACACAGAATCTGCATCCAGACTGCCTGAGTTTAAACCCTGCCTTTGTTGCTGTGTTACCTCAGCCAATTATTAACCTCTTATTCCTAAGTTTTCTCATCTGAAATGAGGATAATCATAGCATATTTCTATAGAGTTTGAGAATTACTTAATAACGCACAATGTTCAGAATAGTATCTAAGTACAAATATATGAAGTTTTTATATATATATATAATTTATTTATTTATATACATATATATGTGTGTGTGTATTAGCTATTTTTATTGTTATCAATTTGCTGACAGGAGAGTGTCTTCCTGAGATGTCTTCTGATTCTTTCTAGGATTACTCATTCAATGTTAAATGCAAAGTTCTCGGATTTTAAATTTCAACCACAAAGCAGGTAGAACTGAATATGTCTATTATAGGAAACAGAATGTGTTTACTTTAGTTTTAAATAAACCTTGTGGAGCCATTTCCTACTGTGTAAGTTCTATAGGCTCCCCTGATTTTAGAGAGACTCAAAACCCCTGTGTTTCGGTACTCTCCTTGCAGGTGGAATAGAAAGGAGTGTTAAGTACCTGCATCAATTCTGGGCTCAAATATAATGTAAAATCTGATTTCTTGGACAATGCTTCTGTTGTAAGCAACCCAGAATTCAAGCCCAGCCCTGGGATACCAGTGAAACAAGTAAATTACAGAGCCTGAAGAAACTCAGAAGGACAGAGCCAGATGCAAGTGATGAAGGAGCCTATTTCCAACCTAATGAAGCTAAAACCATTCCTTTGGAATAGAGAGAAAAAATTTATCTAGTTTCTCAAAACATTTTCCTGAAATTGACAGTAGAGAAAGGCAACACAATTTGGGATAGATAGCCTTACCTAGTGAGATGAAATTGCTATAATTCTCCCACATCACATCCCTATATAAGTCCCTTTGAGCTGAGTCCAGGAATTCCCATTCTTCCTGTGAGAAGTCTATGGCCACGTCCCTGAATGTCACTGAACCCTGCAAAAATAAAACTCATGTATTACCTGCGAAAATACGTGAAATATTTTTTAAATGAAAAGGGAGGAGATCGAGGACTGTAATGCAGAGAAGACGCCACATAACAAATAAATGGGGTAGGGCTTATGAGTCAGGACAGTAAGAAATTAGTGTCACTGAAGCAGAGTTCTATGTGTCTTGAATAGTCTTGTGGCTGCAGATAAGATTAATTTTTTACCCAAAAATATCTGAAAATGAATAAAATAACCAAAAAGAGTCCCAATTAAATGAGACCATACACACAAGCCTTCTACAAGCTATGTGTCTCCACCACAAATTCATGGGAAGCACCCTCCACCTTCTTTTCCCTTTAATGATCGTGAAAAAATACTGATAAAAACTTCTCCTAAATGTACTACAATATCTTTTTTAAGGAAATAGACTCAAGTTCACCATAAAGTCAGATTTTCTTATAAACATTTTCCCTATAAAGACCACTTCTTTAGTCAACTTTACAAAAACTGCTACATGGTAGTCCACATTTTTTATATATATTCGATTCAGTCTTTTTCTTTTCCTATTTAGATATTTTAATTCAATTCAATTTCAAAAATCTTCCTCAGCTCTCACAGTCTACATTTTCTATTCCTTATGCATCTGGTTGACCTTCTTAGTCTTTATCATCCATCATCCCTCACTGAATACCCTTCCTCATTCCAGAGTTAGAGGGTACTGAACCATGATGACATCACTCTGGACCAGTGGTTTTCAATAAGGAGTGATTTTACTCCCCAGAAAACATTTGGCCATGTATGGAGACAATTTTTGTTGTTACCACTGGGGGGAGGGGGTGTGTTACAGGCATCTAATTGGTAAAGGCCAGGGATACTGTTAGACATCCTGCAATGCAGAGGACAAGTCCCCACAATAAAAGATTCTCTGGCTCAAAGTATTAATAGTCCCAAGGCTGAGAAACCTTGCTCTAAACCAGTACATCCTGTAAAATTACGCAATGGACTTTGCTCCTGGTATTCTTCTCTCAGGGTTTGCTGGAGATGATTCAAGAGAGAGATCTCTTTGCATTTCTGTTCTGATAACCTCCTAATCACCCCACTGGTGAGGGAGCGATCCCTTGCCCTAAATAGTATGAGATGGCTCAATTCCTGACACTGGACAGATGAGACTGACAGCATTTATTAGACATGTATACTCACAGCCCAGGGGAGGAGAACACCACACGTCATGCAGGGCCACACAGGGGTTGCACTCAGGAATGGAGTGAACAAGCAGGGTCTGTGGGAGGCAGGCTTTGTAGTAAAAGGAGGGTAAGGTGTCCCTGATTCCCTCAGGAGGATGTGACTGGTTGGTTTGAATAATTCTGTGGGCCGACAGGCAGGTGAAACCCTTTAGAGTGAGGACCAGGAGGGGTTTAGGTCATCTGTCTGATAGGAAAGCTAGCCAGGTGGGAGTCTTTTCTGGTGGATGGGGAGTGTATCTGGCAAGAGCAGGGGAACTCATGATTAGGATTTTGGAGCCCTGACAAAGATATCAAGTCAGCGTATGAAATTTTAGGCCTCACAATATAAGGCCCCAATTATATCCCTACCCAATCCACCCAATCCTAAAAGCCTTACATATGTATCATAAGATCTCAACACATACAGAGACTGAGACGAGCCAACACTAAATCTCATCTTATGTACTTGGAAAACTCACGTCTGCAAAGAAGTCTGGAGTTTTCCAGGCAGTCAAAGAGGACCTCCAGACAGTCAAATAGGACCAAATTCTCTCTTTCATCAAACTACAGATCTTCAAGGAAAGTTTTCAAAACAAGGATCTCCCACTTAATATCAATAACCCATTCCTGAATATCAGACATTCTAATACTTCATTATTAAACAGGTACCTATTTTCCCATCATTTTAAAGCAAAGAACTCCACAATTTCAAGCCTCCAAATAGCTTCACAGCTCCCTCCAGTATAGACTTACAGTACACATGGGTGAGTTACTGCACACGTATCTTTAGCTTTAATATTTTCATTGTCTCTTTTACTGAATTCACTTTTCTCACTTGCTTTGTGTCTTTCCCCACAACATCAATACTTCCCCAACTTTTTAGAAACTCATTTTATACTACACAAGAGCTACACGTTAACAGCACTATGAAAATGCATTTCAACAAGAACGTAACACTCAGTTATGATTCGCACTCAGTGTGATGCTCTGATAACTCCATTCTCATCAGCAGCACCAGATACATCCTCTTTAATGATATCTGCATGCATCTCAAAACATCTGCAGATGGTTCTGATAGTCTAGCAATGTGAAATAGAACGAGACTCTCCTGCACATTATTTTTTGTTAAAAAAGGTTGTACTGAAGTATACAATTTCACTTATATAAAGTTCTAAAAATAGGCAAAATTCATTTATGATGGTAGAAGTCAGGATAGTGGGGGCACGTGGGTGGTTCAGTTGGTTAAGCAGCTGCCTTCGGCTCAGGTCATGATCCTGGGGTCCTGGGATCGAGCCCTGCGCTGGGCTTCCCTGCTCAGCAAGGAGTCTGCTTCTCCCTCCACCCCTCCCTGAACTCATGAGCTCTCTCTCATATAAATAAAATAAAATCTTAAAAAAAAAAAAAAAGAAGTCAGGATAGTGGTTATATCTGGCCTGGGTGGACAGGGAGTGACTGAAAGGGGGGCATCTAAGGCATTAGCAATATTCTCTTTCTTGACCTGAATGCTGATAGCACAGATGTGCTCAATTTATGAAAATTCATTCAGTTACACACTTAGGACTTATGGACTTTTCTCTATGTATGCTACATGTCAATAAAACTTTGAAAAGAGTTCTTCAAACTCTTTTTCAAACTGGGGACACAAATTTTTCCTACATAAAACCAGACTAAAAATCACTGTTTCAGAGAAATGTACTTTCTCTGAAGTTTAAATATTAAAATCAAAAGCTGTTCTACTGGAAAATGTTAACAAGGAGACATTCTGCAGAGAATGCCGGCATTTTTCTCAAGGCATTTCACTTTTCCTCCCTCATGGCTCTTGTCAGATTTTGGAGCTAGAAGACAGTCCACATTAGTTGGGAAGAGGGAAGGGCATGTAGAAAGGACACTGGGCTCTTTGTCTCCAACCCTCACAGGACCGAGAGTAACTAAAGCAAGTTCTTGGGAGGAGTTCTGTTAAATAAGAAGTTTCAGGGTAAGGAAAGAGTATGTACACATGACCTAGAGATCAACACTATTTCAAAAAGGACAAAAGAACATCAACTTACATGGGCCATGGTTTTGAAACGCAAGAACTGGTCAGTCCTTTTCAAGGTTTCCCTGTTGGAGAACTGTAGAGCCCAGATAAGCCAGATCTGGAAGAAAAAAGAGGCCATGAAACCAAATGTAACTCAGAGATCCCAAAATGACTTATGTTAATGTGCTTTTTTCTTTACCCTTCCCACTTCCTAACTATTCTCCCCACTATACCCACCCTGATCCCATACTCACAACAACTAGAGGAGACTCTAAGAAGTCTGAGGAAATCCAAGCCCTGAGAAAATCCAGCTGAACAATAACGGATTTGGTATAGAAGCCTGAATACTTCGGAGGATTCCCCACCTGGTAATGCAGATCTGGTCCTGGCATTGGACTCCTCCCTCCAGTACAACTTTTCAGGGCTGAGAAAGGGCCATACCACCCATATATAGCCTCTTGAGCCCCCAGGATCCTTGCCTGAGCTTCCTAAATATGAAGCCTGAAAACCACACAGGCTGAGCCTGGCAGCTGCTGCCACTGGCCTTTTCCCAGCCCGAACAACTCACTACTCTGCTTTCCAATCAGGACCTCTCACACGGTGACAACCTTTGCACCTCCCCCCTCTCATACCATGACTACTGCAGTTAGTTAACAACATTCACGGAGAACTGTTACATGATGGGTGCTTTGTGTACATCACCCCATGACCCTCAGCACTGCTCTGCTATGTATTTCTTCTCATCTCTCAGTGGATCAGGAAACCAATGCTCAGGGGTGAAATCATTTGCCCAAATTCAGTTATTAAGTGGCAAAGCTTTGTTCTGAGTTCACATTTCTCTAACTAAAAAGTCATCTTTCCACTTTGGTTTTTGCCTCTGAAGACTAGATTTCTACTTCACTGGGAGAAACCTGAGTAAGGGCAATTCGAGAAAGGAAGGAAGGAAGGAAGGAAGGAAGGAAGGAAGGTAGGGAGGGAGGAAGGAAGGGAGGGAGGGAGGGAGGAAGGAAAAGAACCTTTCAAAAGATACTAAGCCTCACTACTAATTAAGGAGATGTGTGTAGAACACACACAAAAATTACCCTCTACAGTGATGGGACTGTGAGGTCTAAAAGACTGATGATATCTCAGATTAGTAAAGTCATGAGGAAATGGACACTGTGTTAGTCCAAATTATATCTGGTGTTACAACCCGTAAATCCTGTGAACCAGTTCCCAGAACTCCACTGCTAAGACTAAAGGAACTATTTGCACATGTATATAAAGATGTCTGCAGAGGTATACTGACAGGTATGGTTTACAGTGAATAAAAGCTGAAAAGAATCTAACTGGGGAAATAATTAAATAGTACTGCATCTATACCACTGAAAACCAGGCACATATTAAAAAGTGATGACACTGCCCTAATTTTGATGAAATGGGTGAAGCCAGTGTGTTTAAAAAAAAAAAAAAAAAATCCCATGGGGCACCTGGGGGACTCAGTTGGTTAAGCGTCAGACTCTTGATCTTAGCTCAGGTCTTGATCTCAGGGTCATGAGTTTGAGCCCCTAGTTGGGCTCCACACTAGGTGTGGAGGCTACCTAAAAAAAAATCAATTAAATAAAAATATCAATCAATCCCAACATGTGTGGCATTAAATTCTTGTGACAGAAAAAAAAAAGTAAGCCTAGAAGGACATGTTTACAATAGCAGCGACACTCACCACCATATTAAACACAGTGTGAACCTAACGTACACAACTACTCCAAATAAGGCAAAAATTTCCCCATTTCAAAGTTTTCATTAAGTCTTCTTGTTGAACAGAGAAAAAGCCCAGGATACTCTAAGAACAGCTGTTGTTTTTCCTGAGTGACTTTTTTTTTTTTAAGATTTTATTTATTTATTTGACAGAGAGCAAGAGCACAAGCAGCTGGAGCAGCAGGCAGAGGGAGAGAGAGGGAGAAGCAGGCTCCCCGCTGAGCAGAGCGCTTGACATGGGGCTCAATCCCAGGACCCTGGGATTATGACCCAAGCCTAAGGGAAATGCTTAACTGACTGAGCCACCCAGGTGCCCCAAGTGACTTTTCTTTTTCTTTTTTATTTACTTAACCTTCTAATTCATGAGCCAAGTCTATGATTGAATTTGCCCATGTATGTTGTTCTATCTAGTAAAGAATGGTAAAAAAAAAATCCCTGAATGATGCCTTTTAAGTAACAATGGCAGTCTCATGGCTGCTTCCTTTCAATCTTACTGAGAAATAAATTTATTTTATTTCTGAGTCAATGCTCTGTGCTAAGATGCCTATGAAGCCTCCAAGGGCTATTGGATCTCCTTGTCTTACTAATCTGACTTTGGGTAAAACATCATTAAAATAAAAACCATGAGACATTGTTAACGATACTGGAATTAAAACAAAATTTTAAAAAACACACCCACGCAAAAAACCTGTGAGACGTAAATCTTACTGTATGAAATTCATTACCTCCAGACTGCACAGCTTCAGTATAATCTGGACATAACGTGATAGTACTTGCTGTCATCAGATTAATATCTCTTCCTTCCATCATGAAAGGTTACTGAGTAAGGCAGGAAGAATTTTTTTTTAAGCATACATAATGATGAGACTTGGTATACTGTTATAATTAATTACTGATACAGGCTTTGGTGTGACACTTTCAGGAAACAAATCTTAGCTCTGACAGTTATTAACTGTGATCTTGGACATGTTACTTAACTTCTCAGCCTTAGTCACTCCCATAAAAAAATGGTGATAATTATAGATTCTAACTCAAAAGGTTATTATGAGGATTAAATAAGACATCACACATAATAAAGCACTTAAAATAGCAAATAAATGTTAAATAGAAGTCAGTTATATCACTGAAGATGAAGAATACTACATACTCTTTTTCCATAAAAAATTCAAGCTTCTCAGCCTTGCTCTTATAATGCTAGCTAATAAATTTCAAACTCCATATTGATAAGCAATTCCTCCTGATTAACAACAATTTACAAAAGGGGGTTCGTGGATGGTTGAAGCCAATGTGGGAAAATCCTCACAATTTTTGGATCTGGGTGATGAGAAAAAAGATGGAATTACAACATAATAGTAACAATTAAATCTACTGAGCACTTATTATGTGCCAAACATTCTCTGAGGACTTTGTGTGTGTATATATATATATATATATAATATATATATATACACTTTATATATATACATATATATTATATATTATATATAATAATATATATATTATTTTATATATATTATATATAATATATATTATATATACACACATATATATATTTTATATAATATATATACACATATATATATATATTAATTCACCTATTCATAGCAATCCTATATAGCAGTTTCTATCATTATCCTCTCACAGATGAAACAACTGTGGCACAAAGAGATGAAATAAATTACCCCAATTTCACCCAGCTCTAAGTGGAAGTTTTAGGACTAGAACAGTGGTAATTTAGCTCCATAACTAAACTGCCTCTCACAAGAGCACATAAATATATGACCTGACTACTCATGCTATCAAAAACTTCAAACCATTTCTCAAATTTCAACTAACATCTTCCATTCCCTTCCCTTGTTAACACAGACCTCTCCATTAAAAACCCTGTCACGTTACAATTCCTTAAAGCCTCAAAAGCAGAAAACCCTGTCACCAAACTATCTCCTACCTTTGCCTGCTTTTGAATTCAGGGCAGTCGTGAAGATCAAAGACACCTAGCCTTACGATTCCAACTAAACTGTAATCCTCTCAACAAATCAAAGCCTAGAATAAAGCTCTGCAGTTGGCCTCCCTTCAGGAGGTTTACTTGCAAGCCACTTAAATGATTAGAAAGAAACAGCTCACAGAAGGAATCAGATGATTGCCAAATGTTCAGCACTGGAGAGGAGGCAGGAGGTAACCTCAACACCCCTATCATTCACCGGGAAAGAACAGCAAAGCACCAGGTCTATAGATAGGGTATTTCCCGCGTTAAAGCCTAAAAGCTAAAGACTACCTGGAACAAGCCTGTATAGTCCAACAAAATCAAATTTATTGACTCAAGAGAGGGAGGAAATTCCACAGGAAGGGTTGGAATGCAATGGAGGAGGAGAAGAAAAGCTCTTTTGTAAAGGGTTGAGTTCCAAATGAAGGATTTTGAAGGATGTATGGGAAGCAGGGAACAATTCCAGAATGGTTGCAGTTTCCGAGGTGAGACTAGGAAAGGCAGGGATTAACTGGAGATGAAGTGTTATCTTAAAGGGAGGGTAGTTTAGCAATTGGGTATCTCCAGTAATAAAATAAAAAATGGCAAAACGAGTCTGGAGCATCACTGTTAATCTCTCAAAGAGGGAGCTGTTACAGCATTTTACAATTGCTGCATGAACTAATACTTCCTATTAATTTTGTAGCTGGCTTTATCTGTCTCTTCTCTCCCAGCCTTGATCAACGCAAGGGCTGCTTTTTCTCTTTTCAGTCCGTACTGATTTTCATTCTTTCCCAGGAGATGCAAATGTTTCCATGTCCAGAAAAATAAAAGTTACATTTCACGGAACAAAGAAGATAATAGACATACCAATGGTTATCTCCTCCTTTCTCTCTCCTTCCTAAAGATCAGCAGGATTGGGGAAAAGAGACGGGAATCTTGAGGCACCGAGCCTTTCTTGGAACTCAGCCCGGCCTGGCTAACTCAGAACACACCCCCGCTATCACACTTGCTCCCACCATCCACCACGCACATAACCCGATGGAACTAAGAGGGAGTCCGGGGTAAACCTCAGCCTTCCTCGTCTCAGAGAAAGGCCGGGTACAAAGGCCAGGTCTGGAATCTGTCTCCGAAGTCATGGTAGTTTCCTAACGTGGGGAGCTCTGATTAAGCTGTGGTTCTGAGAACTGCAGTTCTCGAGACTGCGTCTTTTTGTTGGGGGCCTTCACTCCGGGGTTCATACATCTAACTCGGAGCCATTCTGGGCCGACGGATATGTGCAGCCCTTAAGCGGAAAGGGAAAGGACGCCTCAGGGCACCCGATGCCCAGTAAGCGTCACAAATTCCACAGTCAGTGCAACCCGGTTCACAGAAAGGCCCGCGCCGCCCCCGCGCCACCCCCGCGCCCATTTCCTCAATGCACGCGACCAACTCACCTCTCCGAGCAGACACCAGCCAGAGAGCCGGAAGGAAACTAGGAGCAGAGGCTTGTGGGAAATGTAGTCTTCGGTAGGGAGGGCCCGGCCCCGCCCCAAATCGGTGCGCGGAGTGCGCAAGCGCGGGTGCTCGCTTGCGCTGAGGAGAGCTCTGGGAGGCCTTTGGGCTTGAGTGGGTTACAAGGGAGGGCCTTCAAGGATTCCCAGGACTGAAGGAAGCGCGTTCTGGGAGTTTGGCGTCGTGTTTGTCGCTGAAGAAGCCCTGATATGTCTTAGAAAGAAGTCTTGACACCAGCAAACACATAATACTACATACTAGGCACACAGCAAGTTCTCAGCATGTCTGCCCAAGTAGGACGTGGATATACATCAAGTACTCAATAAAAATATCCGCAAACCATAGCAGAACCGGTAACGGACGACGCAGAAAAGTCGTTCGTGCTTGCTCGAGCTCCCTCTTTCCGAACTTCCTTCCTCTTCTCGGTTTTTTTCTCCTTCTTGCAATTGTGAACAAATTGTTCTATAAATTCTGTTATGTTAAGGTGATCGATAAATTCCTCTCCCCCTCCCCCCATTGGCCATTTCTCTTTCCTCAGTTTTAGTTAACTAGTCAACTGCCATCCCCAAGCAGAAACTCCGCTTGTTTGGTGAGAAGGTTAATAGTAGCCTAATGCTGTGTCACAATGTGTACATCATTCACCTCACTTCCTCATATTATTAGGCATTTTATCATCTCACATCACAAGAAGGGTGAGTACGGCACAGTAAGATATTTTGGGAAAAAGACACATTCACATAACTTTTTTTAAATATTGCAAAAGTTTTGCACTATACAGCATATTGTTTTAATTGTTCTATTTCATTATTTCTGTTAACCTCTTACTGTGCCTAACTGATAAATTAAACTTTATTATAGGTATGTATGTATAGAAAAAAAAACAGTATATATGGGGTTCAGTACTATCTACCCTTCCATGCATCCCCTGAGAGTCTTGAAGTGTGTCCTCTGAGGATAAGGGGGGACTAATGAGTTGTCATTCAGATGTCCTTTATCCTTACCGATTTTTAAAAATCTGGCAATTAGAGGTATGAGAGAAGTATGTTTATTTATGTTTTCCCTTTAGTTCCATCAGGTTTTGCTTCGAGTATTTTCAAGCACTGTTAAGTACGTACATTTGTAATGTTTTTGTCTTCCTGATGAAGAGGATTGGCAAGTGAACACTAGGAAGAGTATCTTCAGAAGTCTTTCTCAGCTGAGTAATCAATGAATTTGTCATGTCCTAGGTTCGTTCAGGAAAGGAATGGGATAAGCCTACCAGGATTTATCCACCACTGCGGCATCCTCCCCATCTCAGATGTTTTGATACAGTAGTTAATAGATGGAAGAATTTATTCTCCTCTCAAGAATACAAAACTTAAAAAAAAAAGAATATAAAACTTTAGAAATTATTTGAAAATGTCAAGGCCAATCGTATTCTCATTTTGAAAATAGAATATATATGAAGTAGGAGATACATGAAAACAACAGTTCTGGATTTATCTATTTCTCCCTTTAGTTGGTTCAGTTTTCGCTTCATGTATTTTGAAGCGCTATTATATAGTATATACCCATTTATGGTTGTGTGTCTTCCCAATGAATTGACCCTTCTATTATGAAATATTTCTCTATGTCTCATCTTAACGTCTTGTTTTGTCTAGTATTAGTATAGTCGCTCTAGTTTTTTTTATGCTTACTGCTAGGCTGGTATATCTTTTTCCATTTTTTTTTCCTCAACTCTACCTGTGATTTTATATTAAAATACATTTCTGGTAGATATCATGTAATTTGTGTTTCACATTTTTTATCCAGTGTGACAGTCTCTGGCATTTCATTGAAATAGTCCATTTTTATTTATGTAATTATTAATTTGGTTGGATTTATATTTACTATTTGGTTGATTTCTATTTGCCACATTTTTTTATTAACTATTCTTTCCTGTCTTTTTTGGAGAATTGATCAATTTTTTCTAATATATTTGAATTTTTCTGTTGGCACTTTAGCTATACCTTCGTGCATCTTGTTAGATGTTGCTGTAGGGATTTAAATATGCATCCTTGTTAAACATAGTTTACTTAGAATTAATGTTGTATCACTCTGTTTAAAGCACAGGAATCCTGTAAACAATATCATTTCATTTATACTTCTTATTCTTTGTCCTACTGTTGTTATACATATTTCATACATACATCATATGTCATACATACATACATCGTACACTGCACTATACAGTGTTGCATTATTTTCCTTTACACAGTCATATAGGGCACCTGAGTGGCTCAGTTGGTTTAATCGTCTGGCTTCATTTTTTTTTTAATTTTATTTATTTATGTGACAGAGAGACAGCCAGCGAGAGAGGGAACACAGCAGGGGAGTGGGAGAGGAAGAAGCAGGCTCCCAGCGGAGGAGCCCGATGTGGGACTCCATCCCGGAACGCCGGGATCACGCCCTGAGCCCCCTGAGCCGAGGCAGATGCTTAACGACTGCGCTACCCAGGCGCCCCTAGTCGGCTGACTTCAGCTCAGGTCACAATCCCAGGGTCCTGGGATCAAGTCTTCCATTGGGCTCCTTGCTCCCTCTGCCTGCTGCTCCCCCTGCTTGTACTCTCTCTCTCAAATAAATAAATAAAATCTTTAATAAAACAAAAAACCATAAACAGTCATATATATTAATAACATTTAAAGAAGAAAACATATTTTATATTTACCCACATATTGACCATACCTGATGTTCTTTCCTTCCTGTTGGGACTATATTTTCATCTAAAGTCAATTCTCGACAATTTTGAAGATGGTGGAGGAGTAGGGGACCCCTTTTTCAGCCGGTCCCCTGAGTCGAGCTGGATAGGTACCAGACCAGCCTAAATAACCACGGAATCAGCCTGAGACGCAGGATGATGCATCTGGAACTCTACAAATGAACATCTCCAGCGCTGAGTATTGAGGTACGAAGAGGGGAGCTGTAAACCGTGCACAGATATCGGAAGATAAACGGAAGGGGGAGGGAGCCGCCGCGTTTGGGCGCCGGGAAGCGGCAGCCACCTGCACTGGGGAGCGGGCAGACTCACAGAGGTCACCCGCAAGAGAGCGGACTGAGACCGGTGAGCCATCTCCCGGAACACCGGATTCCGGTGTGCTCACGGGATCCAGACTGAGACCGGGAGCTCCCGGAGCGTGCGCGGGGCGGCTGGCGGTTGGCGGGCCACCTGCACGGGGGAGCGGGCAGACTCGCGGTCGGCACCCGCGAAACAGGAGACTGAGACCCTGAACCGGGTGCGCGCCACCAGGCTTCTCCCGAAACTCCGGAATCGAGGTGTGCTCACCGGGCATAGACTGAGACCGGGAGACCCGGGAGCGTGCGGGGCGGCCGGTGGCTGGCGGCATTAGAAACACAAAGGACCGTGCCCTGGAAGTGAGGGCAGGGACGCCGAGTTGGTGCGCACATCCCGGGACGCTGCAGGGTTGAGCAGCACCAACAGTAATAGAGTTAAAGTGGCCAGAACATCAGTGGAGAACGGGCCGCAATCCCTCTGTTCTGTGACAATGCAGCCTCTGCTGCTCTGACCCCCAGAAGAGGCATAGCCGGCCGCCAGGGAAAGCCGCCAGAGAACAAAAGCCTGGAAATACCGGCTCACAGCGTGCCCATCCCCATCCCCCCTCGCAGGGGACACGGAGACTCTACCCAAACAGGGTTGCCTGAGTATCGGCGCGGCAGGCCCCTCCCCCAGAAGGCAGGCTGAAAAATCAAGAAACCCACAACCCGAGGCGCCTGGGTGGCGCAGTCCTTGAGCGCCTGTCTCCGGCTTAGGGCGTGATCCCAGCATTCCGGAAAGGAGTCCCTCATCGGGCTCTTCCGCTGGGAGCCTGCTTCTTCCTCTCCCACTCCCCTGCTTCTGTTCCCTTCTTGCTGTCTGTCTCCCTCTCTCAGATAAGTAAATAAATAAAATCTTTAAAGAAGAAACCCACATCTCTAAGATCCCTGTAAAACAAGGGGCACGGCCTGGGACCCAGTCAATAATTTGGGCTCTGGAAACCCCGCAACCTCTCCTCATCAGAATGACAAGAAGGAGAAGCCCCCCCCCCCAGCAAAGAAAAGACAGTGAGTCAGTGGCCTCTACCACAGAAGTAACGGATATGGATGTAACCAAATTATCGGAAATGGAATTCAGAGTAACAATGGTCAAGATAATGAGTAGACTTCAAAAAAGTATTCAGGAAAATGTTACTGAGAATATAGAATCCCTAAGGGCGGAAATGAGAGCGAATTTGACAGAAATTAAAAATTCTATGAGCCAAATGCAGGCAAAACTAGAGGCTCTGACGGCCAGGGTCACCGAAGCGGAGGAAAGGGTTAGTGAATTGGAGGATGGGTTAATAGAGGAAAAAATAAAAATAGAAGACGGTCTTAAAAAAATCCACGCCCACGAATGTTGGCTACGGGAGATTACTGACTCAACGAAACGATCCAATGTTAGAATCATCGGCATCCCCGAGGGGGTGGAGAAAAACAGAGGTCTAGAAGAGATATTTGAACAAATTGTAGCTGAAAACTTCCCTAATCTAGCAAGGGAAATAAAAATTCGTGTCCAAGAGGCAGAGAGGACCCCTCCCAAGCTCAACCATGACAGACCTACACCTCGTCACGTCATAGTGCATTTCGCAAATATGAGATCCAAGGATACAGTATTGAAAGCGGCCAGGGCAAAGAAATTTCTCACGTACCAAGGCAAAGGCATCAGAATTACGTCAGACCTGTCTACACAGACCTGGAATGAGAGAAAGGGTTGGGGGAGCATATTTAAAGCTCTTTCAGAGAAAAACATGCAGCCAAGGATCCTTTATCCAGCAAGGCTGTCATTCAGAATTGATGGAGAAATAAAGACATTTCAGAATCGACAGTCAATAGCCAATTTCGTAACCACGAAACCAGCTCTACAGGAGGTATCACGGGAGGTTCTATAAAAGTAAAAAGGCCCCAAGAGTGATACAAAACAGAAAGTCACAGCCAATACAAACAAAGACTTTACTGACAACATGGCAGAATTAAAAGCATATCTCTCAGTCCTCAGCCTTAACATTAATGGTTTAAATTCTTGCTTTAACACCACAGGGTTGCAGATTGGATAAAAAGAAATGACCCATCCATTTGCTGCCTACAAGAGACTCATTTCAAACCCAAAGATGCATTCAGACTGAGAGTAAGGGGATGGAGTACCATCTTTCACGCAAATGGACCTCAAAAGAAAGCTGGGGTAGCAATTCTCATATCAGATAAACTGGATTTTAAACTACAGACTATAGTTAGAGATGCAGAAGGGCACTATATTATTCTTAAAGGAAGTATTCAACAAGTGGATATGACAATTATAAATATATATGCCCCCAACAGGGGAGCAGCAAGATACACAAGCCAACTCTTAACCAGAATAAAGACACATATAGATAAAAATACATTAATGGTAGGGGACCTCAACACTCCACTCTCAGAAATAGACAGAACACCCTGGCAAAAACTAAGCAAAGAATCAAAGGCTTTGAATGCCATACTCGACGAGTTGGACCTCACAGATATATATAGAACACTACACCCCAGAACCAAAGAATACTCATTCTATTCTAATGCCCATGGAACATTTTCAAGAATAGACCATGTTCTGGGACACAAAACAGGTCTCAGCCGATACCAAAAGATTGAAATTATCCCCTGCATATTCTCAGACCACAACGCTCTGAAATTGGAACTCAACCACAAGGAAAAATTTGGAAGAAACTCAGACACTTGGAGACTAAGAACCATCCTGCTCAGGAATGACTCGATAAACCAGGAAATCAAAAATCAAATTAAACAATTTATGGAGACCAACGAGAATGAAAACACAACTGTCCAAAACCTATGGGATACTGCAAAGGCAGTCCTAAGGGGGAAATACATAGCCATCCAAGCCTCACTCAAAAGAATAGAAAAATCTAAAATGCAGTTTTTATATTCTCACCTCAAGAAGCTGGAACAGCAACAGAGGGACAGGCCTAATCCACGCACAAGGAAGCAGTTGACCAAAATTAGAGCTGAAATCAATCAAGCAGAAACCAGAAGTACAGTAGAGCAGATCAACAGGACTAGAAGCTGGTTCTTGGAGAGAATCAATAAAATTGACAGACCACTGGCAACACTTATCCAAGAGAAAAGAGAAAGGACCCAGATTATTAAAATTATGAATGAAAAAGGAGAGGTCACGACCAACACCATTGAAATTGGAAGGATTATTAGAAATTTTTATCAACAGCTATATGCCAATAAACTAAGCAATCTGGAAGAGATGGAATCCTTCCTGGAAACCTATAAACTACCAAGAATGAAACAGGAAGAAATTGATTTCTTAAACAGGCCAATTAATTATGAAGAAATTGAGTCAGTGATAAACAACCTTCCAAATAACAAAACTCCAGGCCCGGACGGTTTTCCTGGGGAATTCTACCAAACATTCAAAGAAGAAATAATACCTATTCTCCTAAAGCTATTACAAAAAATAGAAACAGAAGGAAAGCTACCAAACTCATTCTATGAGGCCAATATAACCTTGATCCCCAAACCAGGCAAAGACCCCCTCAAAAAGGAGAATTACAGACCGATTTCCCTAATGAATATGGATGCCAAAATCCTCAACAAGATACTTGCTAATAGAATCCAGCAGTTCATTAAAAGGATTATCCACCATGATCAAGTGGGATTCATACCTGGGATGCAAGCGTGGTTCAATATTCGCAAATCAATCAGCGTGATACATCATATCAACAAGAAAAGACTCAGGAACCATATGATCCTCTCAATCGATGCCGAAAAAGCATTTGACAAAATACAGCATCCTTTCCTGATTAAAACCCTTCAGAGTGTAGGAATAGAGGGTACATTTCTCAATCTCATAAAAGCCATCTATGAAAAGCCTACTGCAAATATTATTCTCAATGGGGAAAAGCTGGAAGCCTTTCCCTTAAGATCAGGAACACGACAAGGATGCCCACTCTCGCCACTATTATTCAACATAGTACTAGAAGTCCTTGCAACAGCAATCAGACAACAAAAAGGGATTAAAGGTATTCAAATCGGCAAAGAAGAAGTCAAAATGTCTCTCTTCGCAGATGACATGATACTCTATATGGAAAACCCAAAAGAAGCCACTCCCAAACTATTAGAAGTTATAGAGCAATTCAGTAACGTGGCGGGATACAAAATCAATGCTCAGAAATCAGTTGCATTTCTGTACACGAATAACGAGAACGAAGAAAGAGAAATTAGGGAATCCATCCCATTTACAATAGCACCAAAAACCATACGTTACCTTGGAATTAACTTAACCAGAGACGTAAAGGACCTTTATTCTAGAAACTATAAATCACTCTTAAAAGACATTGAGGAAGACATAAAAAGATGGAAAGATATTCCATGCTCATGGATCGGAAGAATTAACATAGTTAAAATGTCCATGCTACCCAGAGCAATCTACACGTTCCATGCTATCCCGATCAAAATACCGAGAACGTTTTTCAAAGAACTGGAACAAATAGTCCTTAAATTTGTATGGAACCAGAAAAGACCCCGAATCTCCAAGGAACTGTTGAAAAGGAAAAACAAAGCTGGGGGCATCGCAATGCCGGATTTCGAGCTGTAGTACAAAGCTGTGATCACAAAGACAGCATGGTACTGGCACAAAAACAGACACATAGACCAATGGAACAGAATAGAGAGCCCAGAAATGGACCCTCAGCTCTTTGGGCAACTAATCTTTGATAAAGCAGGAAAAAACATCCGGTGGGAAAAAGACAGTCTCTTCAATAAATGGTGCTGGGAAAATTGGACAGCTACATGCAAAAGAATGAAACCTGACCACTATCTCACACCATACACAAAAATAAACTCCAAATGGATGAAAGACCTCGAGGTGAGACAGGAATCCATCAAAATTCTAGAGGAGAACATAGGCAGCAACCTCTACGACATCAGCCAAAGCAACCTTTTTCATGACACATCCCCAAAGGCAAGAGAAACAAAAGATAAAATGAATTTATGGGACTTCATCAAGATTAAAAGTTTCTGCACAGCCAAGGAAACAATCAGAAAAACTAAGAGGCAGCCTACGGAATGGGAGAAGATATTTGCAAATGACACTACAGATAAAGAACTGGTATCCAAGATCTACAAAGAACTTCTCAAACTCAATACACGAGAAACAAATAAACAAATCAAAAAATGGGCAGAAGATATGAACAGACACTTTTCCAATGAAGACATACAAATGGCTAACAGACACATGAAAAAATGTTCAAAATCATTAGCCATCAAGGAAATTCAAATCAAAACCACACTGAGATACCACCTTACGCCAGTTAGAATGGCAAAAATAGACAAGGCAAGAAACAACAATTGTTGGAGAGGATGTGGAGAAAGGGGATCCCTCCTACATTGTTGGTGGGAATGCAAGTTGGTACAGCCACTCTGGAAAACAGTGTGGAGGTCCCTTAAAAAGTTAAAAATTGAGCTACCCTATGATCCAGCCATTGCACTACTGGGTGTTTACCCCAAAGATACAGACGTAGTGAAGAGAAGGGCCATATGCACCCCAATGTTCATAGCAGCAATGTCCACAATAGCTAAATCGTGGAAGGAGCCGAGATGCCCTTCAACAGATGACTGGATTAAGAAGTTGTGGTCCATATACACAATGGAATATTACTCAGCAATCAGAAAGAACGAGTTCTCAACATTTGCTACAACTTGGACGGCACTGGAGGAGATAATGCTGAGTGAAATAAGTCAAGCAGAGAAAGACAACTATCATATGATTTCTCTCATCTATGGAACATAAGAACTAGAATGATCAGTAGGGGAAGAGAGGGATAAAGAAAGGGGGGTAATCAGAAGCGGGAATGAAACATGAGAGACTATGGACTATGAGAAACAAACTGAGGGCTACAGAGGGGAGGGGGGTGGGGGAATGGGATAGACCGGTGATGGGTAGAAAGGAGGGCACATATTGCATGGTGCACTGGGTGTTATACACAACTAATGAATCATCGAGCCTTACATCGAAAACCGGGGATGTACTGTATGGTGACTAACATAATATAATAAAAAATCATTATTATATAAAAAAAAAAGGAAATAACACTGCATTGGTTAAGGGGTTGGAGATTGGCACCACAATGATGTTCTCCACTTCTACCACAATTATCTCTAATGAGTTGAACATGAATATAATCTATTACTGAGCAATCCCACTTTTTGATAAATATGTAGAGAAACTTTTGTTATAGATAGCAAGAAACACAGATATGCAATATTTTTCAGCAAGAAATTATATATAGTCTAAATATTGATCGGTAAAAGACCTAAATACATATGGTATATTTATATAAAAAATTAAGGGCTAGGGGGTTTCTAGTCTATTGAAAAGTACCGTTTTAAATTAAAAAAAAAAGCAAGCAGCTGACTGGATAGCATAATTTAAATTGCTTTCCTTGCCTTACAGATAACCATACACCTGTCATAATGCTGACATTTCCATCCTTGAAGCCACTCCTTCTGGTTATGGCAACATCTGTCAAAGGAGAATCACATCTGCAGTAGGTATTCGGAATAGGAGTTCTATATGGTAAAGTCTAAGATACAGTGGGTTAGATAAAATGAAACATTTTTTTTTGATAGTCTCTTCTTAGGCACTTGATGTGAATTTTCCCTGCCAGAAATATAGTATACAGAGCTTCCATGCTTGTTTGACCACAAAATTATTTTCTTCCATTATCATTAAAGTACTAGTGTTTTGGGGCACCTGCCAGGCTCAGTTGGTAGAGCATGTGACTCTTTTTTTTTTAATGATTTTTTATTATATTATGTTAGTCACCATACAGTACATCCCCGGTTTCCGATGTAAGGCTCGATGATTCATTAGTTGTGTATAACACCCAGTGCACCATGCAACACATGCCCTCCTTACTACCCATAACCAGTCTATCCCATTCCCCCACCCGCCTCCCCTCTGAGGCCCTCAGTTTGTTTCTCATAGTCCATAGTCTCTCATGTTTCATTCCCCCTTCTGATTACCCCCCCTTTCTTTATCCCTTTCTTCCACTACCGATCATCCTAGTTCTTATGTTCCATAGATGAGAGAAATCATATGATAGTTGTCTTTCTCTGCTTGACTTATTTCACTTAGCATTATCTCCTCCAGTGCCGTCCATGTTGTAGCAAATGTTAAGAACTCGTTATTTCTGATAGCTGAGTAATATTCCATTGTATATATGGACCACAACTTCTTAATCCATTCATCTGTTGAAGGGCATCTCGGCTCCTTCCACAATTTAGCTATTGTGGACATTCCTGCTATGAACATAAGGGTGCATATGGCCCTTCTCTTCACTACGTCTGTATCTTTGGGGTAAAAACCCAGTAGTGCAATGGCTGGATCATAGGGTAGCTCAATTTTTAACTTTTTAAGGGACCTCCACACTGTTTTCCAGAGTGGCTGTACCAACTTGCATTCCCACCAACAATGTAGGAGGGATCCCCTTTCTCCACATCCCCTCCAACGATTGTTGTTTCTTGCCTTGTCTATTTTTGCCATTCTAACTGGCGTAAGGTGGTATCTCAGTGTGGTTTTGATTTGAATTTCCTTGATGGCTAATGATTTTGAACATTTTTTCATGTGTCTGTTAGCCATTTGTATGTTTTCATTGGAAAAGTGTCTGTTCATATCTTCTGCCCATTTTTTTGATTTGTTTATTTGTTTCTCGTGTATTGAATTTGAGAAGTTCTTTGTAGATCTTGGATACCAGTCCTTTATCTGTAGTGTCATTTGCAAATATCTTCTCCCATTTCGTGGGCTGCCTCTTAGTTTTTCTGACTGTTTCCTTGGCTGTGCAGAAACTTTTAATCTTGATGAAGTCCCATAAATTCATTTTATCTCTTGTTTCTCTTGCCTTTGGGGATGTGTCATGAAAAAGGTTGCTTTGGCTGATGTCGTAGAGGTTGCTGCCTATGTTCTCCTCTAGAATTTTGATGGATTCCTGTCTCACCTCGAGGTCTTTCATCCATTTGGAGTTTATTTTTGTGTATGGTGTGAGATAGTGGTCAAGTTTCATTCTTTTGCATGTAGCTATCCGATTTTCCCAGCACCATTTATTGAAGAGACTGTCTTTTTCCCACCGGATGTTTTTTCCTGCTTTATCAAAGATTAGTTGCCCAAAGAGCCGAGGGTCCATTTCTGGGTTCTCTATTCTGTTCCATTGGTCTATGCGTCTGTTTTTGTGCCAGTACCATGCTGTCTTTGTGATCACAGCTTTGTAGTACAGCTCGAAATCCAGCATTGTGATGCCCCCAGCTTTGTTTTTCCTTTTCAACAGTTCCTTCGTGATTCGGGGCCTTTTCTGTTTCCATACAAATTTAAGGACTATTTGTTCTAGCTCTTTGAAAAATGTCCTCGGTATTTTGATCGGTATAGCATTGAAAGTGTAGATTGCTCTGGGTAGCATGGACATTTTAACTATGTTAATTCTTCCGATCCATGAGCATGGAATATCTTTCCATCTTTTTGTGTCTTCCTCAATGTCTTTCAAGAGTGATTTATAGTTTCTAGAATATAGGTCCTTTATGTCTCTGGTTAAGTTAATTCCAAGGTAACGTATGGTTTTTGGTGCTATTGTAAATGGGATGGATTCCCTAATTTCTCTTTCTTCGTTCTCGTTATTCGTGTACAGAAATGCAACTGATTTCTGAGCATCGATTTTGTATCCTGCCACGTTACTGAATTGCTCTATAACTTCTAATAGTTTGGGAGTGGCTTCTTTTGGGTTTTCCATATAGAGTATCATGTCATCTGCGAAGAGAGACAGTTTGACTTCTTCTTTGCCAGTTTGGATACTTTTGATCCCTTTTTGTCGTCTGATTGCTGTTGCAAGGACTTCTAGTACTATGTTGAATAATAGTGGCGAGAGTGGGCATCCTTGTCGAGTTCCTGATCTTAAGGGAAAGGCTTCCAGCTTTTCCCCATTGAGAATAATATTTGCAGTAGGCTTTTCATAGATGGCTTTTATGAGATTGAGAAATGTACCCTCTATTCCTACACTCTGAAGGGTTTTAATCAGGAAAGGATGCTGTATTTTGTCAAATGCTTTTTCGGCATCGATTGAGAGGATCATATGGTTCCTGAGTCTTTTCTTGTTGATATGATGTATCACGCTGATTGATTTGCGAATATTGAACCACGCTTGCATCCCAGGTATGAATCCCACTTGATCATGATGGATAATCCTTTTAATGTACTGTTGGATTCTATTAGCAAGTATCTTGTTGAGGATTTTGGCGTCCGTATTCATTAGGGAAATCGGTCTGTAATTCTCCTTTTTGAGGGGGTCTTTGCCTGGTTTGGGGATCAAGGTAATATTGGCCTCAAAGAATGAGTTTGGTAGCTTTCCTTCTGTTTCTATTTTTTGAAATAGCTTTAGGAGAATAGGTATTATTTCTTCTTTGAATGTTTGGTAGAATTCCCCAGGAAAACCGTCCGGGCCTGGAGTTTTGTTATTTGGAAGGTTGTTTATCACTGACTCAATTTCTTCATAATTAATTGGCCTGTTTAAGAAATCAATTTCTTCCTGTTTCAATCTTGGTAGTTTATAGGTTTCCAGGAAGGATTCCATCTCTTCCAGATTGCTTAGTTTATTGGCATATAGCTGTTGATAAAAATTTCTAATAATCCTTCCAATTTCAATGGTGTTGGTCGTGACCTCTCCTTTTTCATTCATAATTTTAATAATCTGGGTCCTTTCTCTTTTCTCTTGGATAAGTCTTGCCAGTGGTCTGTCAATTTTATTGATTCAAAGAACCAGCTTCTAGTCCTGTTGATCTGTTCTACTGTACTTCTGGTTTCTGCTTGATTGATTTCAGCTCTAATTTTGGTCAACTGCTTCCTCGTGTGCGGATTAGGCCTGTCCCTCTGTTGCTGTTCCAGCTTCTTGAGGTGAGAATATAAAAACTGCATTTTAGATTTTTCTATTCTTTTGAGTGAGGCTTGGATGGCTATGTATTTCCCCCTTAGGACTGCCTTTGCAGTATCCCATAGGTTTTGGACAGTTGTGTTTTCATTCTCGTTGGTCTCCATAAATTGTTTAATTTGATTTTTGATTTCCTGGTTTATCGAGTCATTCCTGAGCAGGATGGTTCTTAGTCTCCAAGTGTCTGAGTTTCTTCCAAATTTTTCCTTGTGGTTGAGTTCCAATTTCAGAGCGTTGTGGTCTGAGAATATGCAGGGGATAATTTCAATCTTTTGGTATCGGCTGAGACCTGTTTTGTGTCCCAGAACATGGTCTATTCTTGAGAATGTTCCATGGGCATTAGAATAGAATGTGTATTCTTTGGTTCTGGGGTGTAGTTTTATATATATATATCTATGAGGTCCAACTCGTCGAGTATGGCATTCAAAGCCTTTGATTCTTTGCTTAGTTTTTGCCAGGGTGTTCTATTTCTGATAGTGGAGTGTTGAGGTCCCCTACCATTAATGTATTTTTATCTATATGTCCCTTTATTCTGGTTAAGAGTTGGCTTGTGTATCTTGCTGCTCCCCTGTTGGGGGATATATATTTATAATTGTCATATCCACTTGTTGAATACTTCCTTTAAGAATAATATAGTGCCCTTCTGCATCTCTAACTATAGTCTGTAGTTTAAAATCCAGTTTATCTGATATGAGAATTGCTACCCCAGCTTTCTTTTGAGGTCCATTTGCGTGAAAGATGGTACTCCATCCCCTTACTCTCAGTCTGAATGCATCTTTGGGTTCGAAATGAGTCTTTGTAGACAGCAAATGGATGGGTCATTCTTTTTATCCAATCTGCAACCCTGTGGCGTTTTATGGGAGCATTTAAGCCATTAACATTAAGACTGAGTACTGAGAGATAGAATTTTAATGATGCCATGATGCCAGTAAAGTCTTTGTTTGTATTGGCTGTGACTTTCTGTTCTGTATCACTCTTGGGCCCTTTTTACTTTTTTTTTTTTTAAAGATTTTATTTATTTATTTGACAGAGATAGAGATAGCCAGCGAGAGAGGGAACACAACAGGGGGAGTGGGAGAGGAAGAAGCAGGCTCATAGCAGAGGAGCCTGATGTGGGACTCGATCCCATAACGCCAGGATCACGCCCTGAGCTGAAGGCAGATGCTTAACTGCTGTGCCACCCAGGCATCCCGGGCCTTTTTACTTTTATAGAACCCCCCGTAATATCTCCTGTAGGGCTGGTTTTGTGGTTATGAAATTGGTTAATGACTGGCGATTCTGAAATATCTTTATTTCTCCATCAATTCTGAATGACAGCCTTGCTGGGTAAAGGATCCTTGGCTGCATGTTTTTCTCTGAAAGAGCTTTAAATATGCTCCCCCAACCCTTTCTCTCATTCCAGGTCTGTGTAGACAGGTCAGACGTAATTCTGATGCCTTTGCCTTGGTACATGAGAAATTTCTTAGCCCTGGCCGCTTTCAATACTGTATCCTTGGATCTCATATTTGCGAAATGCACTATGACTTGACGTGGTGTAGGTTTGTCGTGGTTGAGCTTGGGAGGGGTCCTCTCTGCCTCTTAGACACGAATGTTTGTTTCCCTCGCTAGATTAGGGAAGTTTTCAGCTACAATTTGTTCAAATATCTCTTCTAGACCTCTGTTTTTCTCCACCCCCTCGGGTATGCCGATGATTCTAACAGTGGATCGTTTCATTGAGTTAGTAATCTCCCGTAACCTAAATTCGTGGGCTTGGATTTTTTTAAGAGCAGCTTCTATTTCGGTTTTTTCCTCTATTAACCCATCCTCCAATTCACTAACCCGTTCCTCTGCTTCTGTGACCCTGGCCGTCAGAGCCTCTAGTTTTGCCTGCATTTGGCTCGTAGAATTTTTAATTTCTGTCAGATTCGCTCTCATTTCTGTCCTTAGGGATTCTATATTCTCAGTAACCTTTTCGTTAATACTTTTTTCAATTCTACTCATCATTTTGACCATCGTTACTCTGAATTCCATTTCTGATAATTTGGTTACATCGATATCCATTATTTCTGTGGCAGAGGCCACAGACTCACTGTCTTTTCTTTGCTGGGACGGGGGGGAGGGGCTTCTCCCTCTTGTCATTCTGATGAGGAGAGGTTGCGGGGTTGTCCAGAGCCCAAATTATTGACTGGGTCCCAGGCCGTGCCCCTTGTTTTATAGGGATCTTAGGGATATGGGCTTCTTCTTTAAAGATTTTATTTATTTATTTATGTGGCAGCCAACCAGCGAGAGAGGGAACAGAAGCAGGGGAGTGGGAGAGGAAGAAGCAGGCTCCCAGCGGAGGAGCCCGATGAGGGACTCCTTTCCGGAACGCCGGGATCACGCCCTAAGCCGAAGGCAGGCGCTCAAGGACTGCGCCACCCAGGTGCCCGGGTTGTGGGCTTCTTGATTTTTCAGCCTGCCTTCTGGGGGAGGGGCCTGCCACACCGATACTCGGGCAACCCTGTTTGGGTAGAGTCTCCGTGTCCCCTGCGAGGGAGGATGGGGATGGGCACTCTCTGAGCCGGTATTTCCAGGCTTTTGTTCTCTGGCGGCTTTCTCTGGCGGTTTGCTGTGCCTCTTCTGAGAGTCAGAGCAGCAGCGCCGAATTTCAGCCTCTGTCACAGAACAGAGGGATTGCGGCCCATTCTCTACTAATGTTCTGGCCACTTTAACTCTGTTACTGTTGGCGCTGCTCAACCCTGCAGCGTCCCGGGATGTGCGCCCCACACCCGGCATCCCAGCCCTCACTTCCAGGGCCGGCGCGTCTCTGTCCTTTGTGTTTCTAACGCCGCCAGCCATCAGCCGCCCCGCGCGTTCCGGAAGCTCCCGGTCTCAGTCTGGATCCAGTGAGCGCACCGGGATTCCGGTGTTCTGCGAGATGCCTGGTGGCGCGCGCACCCGGCTCACGGTCTCAGTCTGCTGTTTTGTGGGTTCCGTCCGCGAGCCCCGCCCGCTCCACCCTGCAAGTGGCTACAGCTTCCCGGCACCCGAACGCGGCGGCTCCCTCCCCCTTCCGTTTATCTTCTGATATCTGTGCACGGTTTCATGGCTCCCCGCTTCGTACCTCAATACTCAGCGCTAGAGATGTTCATTTGTAGAGATCCAGATGCGTCTTCCTGCGTCTCAGGCTGGTTCCGTGGTTGTTTAGGCTGGTCTGGTACCTATCCAGCTCGACTCCGGGGACCGGCTGAAAAAGGTGTCTCCTACTCCTCCGCCATCTTAACTCCTCCTCCAGAGCATGTGACTCTTGATCTCAGGGTTGTGAGTTTAAGCCCTACATTGAGTGTGGAGATTGCTTAGAGAAAAAATCTTAAAGTACTAATGTTTTGTGGAACAGACTTCCAGAAATTTTGAGTTAATGTACTGTCTCCAGAAGAACTCTGTTAACATGAAAATGATACCAGGCAGGAGAAACATATATATATATTTTTAAGATTTTATTTATTTATTTGACAGAGAGAGAGAGAGACAGCCAGCGAGAGAGGGAACACAAGCAGGGGGAGTGGGAGAGGAAGAAGCAGACTCCCAGTGGAACAGGGAGCCCGATGTAGGGCTTAATCCCAGGACCCTGGGATCACTCCCTGAGCCAAAGGCAGACGCTTAACAACTAAACCACCCAGTTGCCCCAGGAGAAACATATTGACTGATTGGTGAAAACTAATTTTATTGTACTATTTACATTTTTGTATAAACATTGTGTGTACTGTTTACAAATTAAAAATTTGAAATGAGTGGGTCTGTTATTCTAGATGAATTACTATTCAATGACATCTGCCCAACCTGAGCAAAATGGATTCGGAAGTACAAGTCTTAATGTATGGCCAAGGTGACATTACAGAGGTTTATAATAATATTCATTTTTATTTTGTGGAAGCTAAAAATTTTCTTAAAGATTTTATTTATTTATTTGACAGAGATAGAGAGAGTACGAACTGGGGGAGCAGCAGGCAAATGGAGAGGGAGAAGCAAGCTCCTGCTGAGCAAGGAGCCAGATGTGGGCCTTGATCCCAGCACACTAGGATCATGACCAGAGCCAAAGGCAGTCATTTAACTGACTGAGCCACCTAGATGCCCTGAAGGTAATAATTTTTATGTTTAATGCCAACTTTTCAATCTGTTTTTGTTTACTCCTTTTTAAAAGCTGATGAAGCTAAGATAAATGAGAATAAGAGAAACAACCTTAAAGATATTAAGGTGAATAATGCCATTTTTTCCAACATGGTTACATTGCTTAAGCTAAAATCTAGATACCTAATTAAATCACAACAAATCAGGTCCCTGGATAATTGTTTTATGTTTTATAATTGTTTTAATAGACTGTTGAGTTCAATTTATTGAACTTTATTTGGAATGTTTGTGTGTACAGATTTTGCTTTCTAGGGGCTATCCTCATTTAATTTTATAATTGGGGTGTTTGTCTTATAAAATGATCTAGCAAAATTTTGTTAGAGGTGGGGCGCCTGGGTGGCTCAGTCAGTTAAGCATCTGTCTTCAGTTCCGCTTATGATCTCAGGGTCCTCGGATTGAGCCCCACATCAGGCTCCCTGCTCAGCGGGGGTCTGCTTCTCCCTCTCCCTCTGCCCTTTACCCCCATTTGTGCTCTCTCTCTCTCCCTCTCAAATAAATAAAATCTTTTTAAAAAATTTTGTTAGAGGCTCTCTATTCTTTAAAACTTTTTGCCTGCAAAACTATTGATGCTATTTTTAAAAATCATAACCACAATATTTTCCTTTGCTTATAGATCTGTTCAGGTTTTGTACAGTATCTTGAGTCAACTTTGATGATTTAGGTTTCTCTAGACAATTTATTCTCTATATTTTTATACATATTGAAATATATGTATATAGTAATACATATTTTAAAATTTTTAATTCTCTTTGATATGTAGCTATTTTACCTTTCTCACATATAAAGCTGTAACTGCATCTTTTTTTTCCTCCATAACTGCCATTTCTATACTAATGGCCTTTTCAAAGAGAACATCCCTGGATAAACTCTATTTTATTAACTATTTCATTAATTTCTACTTTTATTGTATGAATTGCTTCCTGGTATTTAGCTTAGTTTTTTTAAAAAATTTACTAAGAAATTATTTTCTGGCTCAAGCTAATGTTTTTTGTTTTTTGTTTTTTTCCAGTTTTTAAAGTCAACTGCCTGTTATACAACAGGTACTGTAAGTGCAGGGACAGAGTGGTAAACAAGACAAACACTAATTCCTCAATCTAAGTTTTCTAAATGCATTAAGGTTATTTCTTTTTTCTTAAGATTTTATTTATTTCAGAGAGAGAGAGTGAGTGAGTGCGAGCATGAGTGGGGGAGGGGCAGAGGGAGAAGCAGACAACTTGCTGAGTAGGGAGCCCAATTTGGGGCTGGATCCCAGGATCCTGAGCCCAGGGCAGACACTTAACTGACTGAGCCACCCAGGCACCCTGGTTAATAATTTCCTAACATGTAGACCTTTGGTGATTTCACACAAATTTTAATTTGTAGGCATCCCATTATCATTTATCACTAAGTGGTCTAAAATTTCAGATTTGATTTTTTTTAAGATTTTTTAATTTATTTGACAGATATAGAGACAGCCAGAGAGAGAGGGAACACAGCAGGGGAGAGGGAGAGGAAGACGCAGGCTTCCAGTGGAGGAGCCTGATGTGGGGCTCAATCCCAGAAAGCTGGGATCACGCCCTGAGCTGAAGGCAGACGCTTAACAACTGAGCCACCCAGGCTCCCCTCAGATTTGATTTCAACTTAAGCTTTATTATGGAAAATTTCAAATACATGCATAGGTAGTAAGAATAGCAGTGAGCTCTATGTACCCATTATCCAGCTTCGACACTAATCCAGCAAAATTTACCAATCTTGTTACATCTGTTCCTCCCTCCCACCTTTTTTTTCTGAAGTATTTTAAAGCAAATCATAGACATGATGTAATTTCACACTTGAATACTTCAATATGGATCTCTAATGTATAAAGACTTACATCCACATCTACACCCCCACACCCATGTCATCATCATGCCTAAAAAATGAACAATAAATTGCTTAATGTAATATCCACTCTAGGTTTATGTTTTTTTTTTTTTAAGATTTTATTTATTTATTTGACAGAGAGAAAGACAGCCAGCAAGAGAGGGAACACAAGCAGGGGGAGTGGGAGAGGAAGAAGCAGGCTCCCAGTGGAGGAGCCTGATGCAGGGCTCGATCCCAGGGATCCAGGATCACGCCCTGAGCCGAAGGCAGACGCTTAACGACTAAGCCACCCAGGCGCCCCAAGGTTTATGTTTTCACAACAATCTAAAAAATTTTTCCTTTGTCCAAATCAGGATTGTATTGACTGTATTTTCTTGTTTTCTGTAAACTTATGCTCTGGCATTTGGGGACTTGATCCTGGAGAGACTACCCTTCCCAGGGGTAGCAAATTCCTAGACAACAATGTTTTGTTTTGTTTTGTTTTTAATCTTTTATTATGTTTGTCACCATACAGTACATCATTAGCTTTTGATGTAATGTTCCATGATTCATTGTTTGCGTATAACACCCGGTGCTCCACGCAATACATGCCCTCCTTAATACCCATCACCAGGCTAGCCCATCCCCCCACCCACCTCCCCTCGGAAGCCCTCAGTTTGTTTCCCACAGTCCATAGTCTCTTGTGGTTCATTCCCCCTTCTGTTTACCCCCCCTTCATTCTTGCCTTCCTTCTCCTACCTATCTCCCTGCTATTCCTTATGTTCCACAAATGAGTGAAATCATATGATGTCTTTCTCTGCTTGACTTATTTCACTTAGCAAAATCTCCTCCAGTCCCATCCGTGTTGCTGCAAATGTTGGGTAATCGTTCTTTCTGATGTCTGAGTAATATTCCATTGTATATATGGACCACATCTTCTTTATCCATTCGTCTGTTGAAGGGCATCTCGGCTCCTTCCACAGGTTAGCTATTGTGGACAATGCTGCTATGAACATTGGGGTGCATATGGCCCTTCTCTTCACCACATCTGTATCTTTGGGGTAAATACCCAGTAGTGCAATTGCTGGGTCATAAGGTAGCTCTATTTTTAACTTTTTGAGGAACCCCCACACTGTTTTCCAAAGTGGCTGTACCAACTTGCATTCCCACCAACAGTTAGACGACAATGTTTTTGTTTTTTTTTTTTTGGTTTTTTTTTTGTTGTTGTTGTTGTTTTAAGGGAGAGGAGGTGGGGACAGTGAGGGTGGGGACAGAGGGAGAGAGAGAGAATCTTAAGCAGCCTCTATGCCCCGTGCAGAGCCAGAAAAGGGGCTGTCTCACAATCCCAAGATCATGACCTGAGCCAAAATCAAGAGTCAGTTGCTTAACTGACTGATCCACCCAGGTGCCCCAAACAACTCTTCTGAGATTGTGCCTTTGATTTACAAACCAACCAATCCAAATCCCCAAGTGTTTCCTTTATCAAACTCACAAACCAAGCCAATATTCCTCCTGCCCAAATCACCCCAAGGCCAGGTACCAGACCACTAGGGACCACCTCTATAATTCAGCCTACCAAAAGTATTAAAACTATTGAATCCCAAACTTTCTCAGTGTACCCACCAGTGTTACCCATTCCTGGGGAAAACTTCAGTAAAGGCTCTGTGCTACACTCTGCCCTCTCCTAACTTCTGCCTCCTAACAGAACTGGGTACTTTCCCACATGGCTCTGTAGGCATGCTGTGCCTCCTATTTTTAGAGATCTTTGAGTATAAATTTCTTCCTTCATGACAATCATTTCCATGTCTGCATATTCTACCGTACTTGATTAAAACAAATCCTGGGTACATTTTAACATGAGGATCCCAATACATTCCATACACTGCATTTAATGGATAGGTCTCTTAAGTCTTTTAACTTGCAACATTCTGTTTTTATTTTGTCTTAACATGTATTGGTTAAAAGACCATTTATTCTATGAAATTTTGTATATTCTGTGTTTGGTTGTTTGCTTCATGTCATTAATTTGTTCCTTTATTCCCCAAGTTTCCTGTAACATGGTAATTAGATTTAGAGACTAACATATATTTGGGTCAACATTTGAGGCAAGAACACTTAACAAATGATGCTACATTTAGCCATTGCATAACATCAAGATGCACACAGCCTGGCTGATGTATTGAGATGTTAATGTAGATTAGTGGGTTCTGTCATTCTGCTCCATTAAAAACTTCCTATCAGTCTTTTTCACCTAATAATCTTTGCATCCAACAATATCACCACCAAGATCCATTATTTCATAAATTAAAAAGTGATTTTTCAAATCATCATTCCTTTGACCTTTATTAGTTAGACTTCTCTAATAATAAAGAACTTTTCTTCAACTTTTGGTTGTCTTAAAATATAGGTAATAAAGGAAAGACAAAATAAATGCTCCAATTTTCCCTTTTATTTATCAGTAAGTGCGCTAATATGCTTCATACCTGACCAGTGCATTTGGTCAGGAAAAAAGGAAGCTATCAAGGCTACAGCGGTCATGACAAAAGGACACAGGAACCAATTTGAGGGGTTCCCACTGGCCAAAGAGGATAATCTGAGCATAAAAAGACTACAATGTATTTTAAAAAATCAACACAGGAGTTATACAAGTGATTTTTAATTTCCAAATAGTTTCTTTTTACATTACTCTTTATTAATTTTAAATTAAATTTAGACCTGGGCCAGATAATGTAGATTTAGAATATCTGCTTTTTTTTTTTTTTTAAGATTTTATTTATTCATGAGAGGGAGAGAGGCAGAGGGAGAAGCAGGCTCCCTGCTCTGGAGCCCGATGTGGAACTCGATCCCAGGTCTCTGGGATCATGAAACTGAGCTGAAGTCAGACACTTAACAGACTAAGCCACCCAGGTGCCGCAGAATATCTGTTTTTTTTTTTTTTTAAGATTTATTTATTTGACAGAAAGAGAGAGAGCACAAGCAGGGGGAGTGGCAGGCAGAGTGAGAGGGAGAACAGACTCCCCACTAAGCAAGGAGCCTGGCATGGGGCTCAATCCCAGGAGCCTGGGATCATGACCTGAGCCTGAGCCACCCAGGTGCCCCAGAATATCTACTTTTTTAATGAACAAATTGAAAACGAATTTCTCACTTCCACTGTTTTAAAGAGTAAGTTACCTGAGGTTCAATAAGTGTAAGTGTTGGTGGAAGGCATTTCTGTATTTGTTGCACCCATAGTCTTTCATATGAATTTTCAAAGGAGTAATATTAATAATAATAAAACAAATTTAGTGGCTTAAAACAATCATTTTATTATATCTCATGATCTTATGGGTCAGGAATTTGGGCAGAGGCTCAGTTGGTAGATTCGTCTGTTTTATATGGCATCAACTGAAGTCTGTCTGGCATTCAGTTGCTGGCTGGTCTGAAGGATCCAACACTATTTTACTCAAATGTCTGGTGTCTTGGTAGGCATGTTTGGAAGACTGGGCTAAAAAGGGTGCTCTTCCTTTCTGTGTAGTCTTAGGGCTTCTCCATGTGGTCTCTTCAGCAGACCAGCCCAGACATTTTAACATAATTTAGGGCCTAAGCTTAAGAGAGCATTTCAAGAGATGAAGTAAAATCTACCAGTAAAGCCTGGATCCAGAAACTGACACAGCAGTACTTTTACTAGTCAAAGCAGTCACAGTGTGCCCAGCCTCAAGGGGAAGGGTTGTAGATTCCAGCTCTTGACGGTGGGGGAGAAATGTCAAAGAATTTACAGCAATCTTTATTCTGCCACAGTATTATATTACCATTTTATAAATGAAAAAATAATAGCACAGAGCAGTTAAACATCTTATCAACATAATACAAATAGGAAAGGGACAGGAAAGAGATGATAAGTGTCTCCCACATGTTACATTGACAGAATTAATTTTTAGAATAAATGTGAAGTTTATCAGGTTTAAGTGCTGGTGGAATACATTAAATTAACATATTCTTTTAATGATATAAAACCTCTCATGCCAAGTCAGTTGCCTGTATGAAGGAAGCAAAAGGGATTAATTACTACATTCATAGAGTGTTCTACAACACAGGATTGAAAAACTATCTTATATTTTCACATTATGAATTTTCAGATGATGGGTAAGGTGTGAATGTTGTCTAAAGGCCTTCTTACATTCCTTACATTCATAGGGTTTCTCACCAGAATGAATCCTCAGATGCTGAATAAGGGATGAATTAAGCCTAAAAGCCTTCCTACATTCCTTACATTCAAAAGGTTTTTCACCAGTATGAATACTCTGATGTAGAGTAAGTTTTTGGCGCAATCTAAAGGCCTTCCCACATTCCTTACATTTATAGGGCTTCTCACCAATATGAATACTCTGATGTTGTGTAAGTTGTGAGAGTAACCTAAAGGCCTTCCCGCATTCCTTGCAGTCATAGGGTTTAACGCCAATATGGATACTTTGGTGTGAAATAAGTTGTGAATAACGACTAAAGGCCTTCCAACATTCCTTACATTCGTAAGGTTTCTCACCAGTGTGAATTCTGTGATGAAGAATAAGATGATAGCCACGACTAAAGGTCTTCCCACATTCCTTACATTCATAGGGTTTCTCACCAGTATGAATTCTCTGATGGAGTGTTAGTTGTTGTCTTACTCTAAATGCCTTCCCACATTCCTTACATTCATAGGGTTTCTCACCAGTATGAAGTTTGTGATGTACTCTAAGGCCAGAGCCACACAAAAAGGCCTTCCCACATTCTTTACATTCATAGAGTTTGTCGGCAATATTAAGCTTCTGATGTCGAGTAAGATGTGCATACTGTCTAAAGGCCTTTCCACATTCTGTACATACATAAGGTTTCTCACCAGTATGAATCCTCTGATGGAGAGTAAGTTGTCCGCGTACTCTGAAGGCCTTCCCACATTCTTTACATTCATAGGGCTTCTCACCAATATGAATTTTCTGATGTACTCTGAGGTCTGGGCCACATATGAAAGATTCTCCACATTCCTTACATTCATAGAGCTTTTCACCAGAATGAAGTCTCTGATGTCGAGTAAGATGTGCAGTCTGTCTAAAGGCCATGCCGCATTCCTTGCATTCATAAGGTTTTTCACCAGTATGAATTCTGTGATGGAAAGTAAGCTGCTGGCGTACTCTAAAGGTTTTCCCACATTCTTTACATTCATAGGGTTTCTCCACAAAATGAATTCTCTGATGTGGAGTTACAGATGTGCGTTTTTGGTAGGAGGACACTTTTTGAGATGCAGTCTTTATTTGACTGAAATATTCCTCCTGTCCTTCAAATTTTCTTTTGGACTCCCAATCACTTTTTAAAATTAGGCCCTTAAGGCCATGTTTTTTAATTCTTTCCATTATCTTCCACTGGGGTGAGTTTATTTCATAAATGTCATTTTCCAAAGAGAACTTCTTGGTCTCATACCTGGTCTCTAAGTCTAAAAGAAAGTAAGAGAGCAAATATATGGTTTCCTTTTTATAAAAGAAGTAAAATTTCTACAGTAGAAATAAGACAACTAAGGTAAAACTCAATGAAATTCTAAAAGTCAGTTATACAATTTGAAAAAAAAAAAACATAAGGTAACACCAGGAAAAATGAAAGTTCATGTTAAGAAAGTGAGATTGGTGATTAGTAAATATTTTAAGGCACTGGGTCTCAAATTGAGATGCAGAGTGGAATAAAAGGGAAATTGTTATAAATATTGATGTTTATTTATTTTTTAAAGATCTATGTGAGAGAGAGCGCACACACACACACACACACACACACACACGCTCAAGCAGGGGAAGAGGGAGAGAGAGAATCCCAAGCAGACTCCCCTCTGAGCACAGAGCTTGACCAGGGGCTTGATCCCATGACTCCAAGATCATGACCTGAACTGAAACCAAGAGTTGGACTCTTGACTGACTGAGCCACCTACGTGCCCCTAAATACTGAGGTTTAAATACCACCTAAACTACATGGATCAGATTCTACAGTCCTGGCCAGTCCCATATTTAATATTCTTCACACAATTCTGATGGAGATGAAAGGTTAAGAATTCATACTTAAGGGGCGCCTCGGTGGCACAGCGGTTAAGTGTCTGCCTTCGGCTCAGGGCGTGATCCCGGCATTATGGGATCGAGCCCCACATCAGGCTCCTCCGCTATGAGCCTGCTTCTTCCTCTCCCACTTCCCCTGCTTGTGTTCCCTCTCTCGCTGGCTGTCTCTATCTCTGTCAAATAAATAAATAAAATCTTTAAAAAAAAAAAAAAGAATTCATACTTAACTTTTTTTTTTCAATAATTTCTCTTTATTCTTAGACTAAACTAAAACTTGCTGTGGTTAAAAGGCCTTTGCTTACCTATAACACATCATCTCAGTCTGCTCTATCCCCTCAGATCTTCTGCTTGGGTTCTTTGCACTGCTGGCTACTTCTCATCCTGAGGTCTTAGGTTAAAAGTCACTTCCTTTAAGGCTGACTCTGCTGTCAGTATCTAAACCTATGTTCTTATATATGTATTACATATCAACATATGTGTGTGTTGAAATTATATATTTATAAATGTTTCCAATTGTTGCTCTCCTTTCCTTACCCCTAGACCTCTTCAATGGCAGAAACAATCTCTACTTTACTCTCCATTAAATAATACATGCAGGGGTGCCTGGGTGGCTCAGTGGGTTAAGGGTTAAGCATCTGCCTTTGGATTAGGTCTTGCCTGGGATGGAGCCCCATGTTGGGCTCCCTGCTCAGTGAGGAGTCTGCTTCTCCTTCTCCCTCTGCCCCTCCCCCTGCTTGTGCTCTCTCTCTCTCTCAATAAAATCTTTTTAAGAAAAATAATACATGCATAGCACAAAATGAGTTTCACTCATTTAATTTCCACGGTTATATACTTATTCTGAATATATTTCTGTCTCGAATCTCTCACATATTACAACAATGATTAAATATTCCCTTTATTCATCCAAGCTAGTCCAGCTAAATATATAAATGGAAAATGGTGGTTATATACTCTTATATATCCTGTCATTGCTTAAACCCCTTATCTATCTTCATATAACTATGAGCTACTTTTTCTTTGTCTCCACATCACAATAAAAGTACTAAGGAGTTCTATTCGTTAATCTCTCTTTAAGAGAATTCTATTACTCATCCATTTTATACCGCTCAACTGGTTTTTTTCCCTCATCTTGCTCAGGTCTCTTTTCCATTCCTTAAGAGGCAAGGCCATTCCTATATTTCCTAGAAATGTGTGCCAGTGATTTTCCATATAGCAAAACATGTTTATACTTTACTGAAGTTCTTATGAAATTTTCAGCAAAAAAAAAGATGCGATATATAAGGAACTCACTAATAGGGTCAAAGGGTCTTGCAGTCACTTGAGTGTGAAGAATTTGCTAACAAAGGTCATGCTGGATTTAGAGAGAAGATGGTAAACCAGTAGGAGAAATAGCCAGAGAAACATTTAAGTGCTGAATGAGTTATGTTTGAGAGAGAAAAAGGAGGATGTTTTCAATTATTATATGGCCTGTATAAAAAGGTTGAAATAATATAGACATCTTCTAATAAAGCTGGAAATAATAAAATTTTAAAAATCCAAAAGTAAATCCACTTGAAATTATAGAAGAGTATATTAAATAACTTTTAGATCAATAGGGAAATAAATTCCAAAGCAGTATTTTTGTTTTTTAGAAAACAGAAGTAATAATAATTTTAAAATCCACGTTAAATTAGTATCTACAAAATATAAGCATAGTCCTCAGAAGAAAGTTTAAAAACTTAAATATTTACAGCAATAAACACGAGAGAAAAAATTAACTAAAAACCAAAGAAATCAAAAAAAGAATAAAGTAAACTAAAGCAAAGCAGAAGAAATTAATCAATATAAATGCAGAATTAGTCAGAAAACAGAAAAAAAGAATACATAAAACAAAAACATTCTTTTAAAAAAAATCAGTAAAACAGATAAAGCATTAGTTAATATAAGGAAAACAGCAAGAAAGCACACAAATAAGAAATGGCAAAGTGAAAATAACCATGAATACAGAGGACAGCTGAAAAAAAGATTACTTTGCCAAAAAATTTTAAAACATAGCTAAAATGAATAATTTTCTAGGAAAATATAATTTACCAAAACTGGCCACAGAAGAGATACAATGTTTAAACATTCATTTCCATAGAGGAAATACAGAATGTGGTCAGGCTTACCATCTCCTTCTCCTAGGAAAGAAGCTTTAAAGAACAGGCCATCCAAATTCTATTTAGACTGAGAACTAAGAAAAAGGAGGACCTCCAAACTATTTTCATAGAGTAATATTGTACTAAATAAAGATCACTCATAAAAAGAAAACTATATACCAATTTTCTGAAAACTGATATAAAAATTCGAAACATCTAATAAAATAGCACATTGAAAGACCCAGTGTTGTTTATTCAAAGAATTTTAGAGTGATCCAATATGGAGAAATCTATTAAAATAAATCAACATTTTTTAAAAAGATTTTTTAAAGAATTTATTTATTTATTTGAGAAAGAGCAAGAGAGAGAGAGCACAGGCAGGGGAGGAGCCTCAAAGGGAGAGGGCAAAGCAGACCCCCAGCTGAGCAGGGAGCCAGATGCAGGGCTTGATCCCAGGATCCCAAGACAACCCAAGCTGAAGGCAGACGCTTAACTGACTGAGCCACCCAGACGCCCCTATTTATTTATTTTAGGGAGAGAGAGAGAGCCTGGAGAGGGGCAGAGGGAGAGGGAGAGAAGAAGATTCCCTGCTGAGCGGGATGGGAAGCCGGGCTTGATGTCAAGACCCTGAGACCATGACCTGAGCCTTCTTTTTACTCCTCAAACATGCAAAGCTAACTTCCTCCTTAGGTCTCTTCTATTGGCTCAGAGGGCTCTTGCCCTAGAGAATCACATGGCTTGAGCCTTCATATCTCTCCTCAAATATCACCTCCTCAAAAAGACTTCCCTCATTTGTATGCATGTTATACTTCACTAAAAATTACTTAAAGGAAGAAAGAAACAAAGGAAGAAAGAAAATGAAAGAAAAAAATGATCTTGTTTAAGATGTCTAACTTTGAGTCAACAGTTGCCATTTTGGCTAAATATTTCCTGATTAAACTGATATTATCTTATTCATTTGGAACCTCTGCATTTCATTGTTTTTTCAGCATTAAGAGTGGTAAAAGTTGGGGAGGAGTTAAGATGGCGGAGGAGTAGGGGACCCCTTTTTCAGCCGGTCCCGAGTGGAGCTGGATAGGTACCAGACCAGCTTAAACAACCACGGAATCAGCCTGAGACGCAGGAAGATACATGTGGATCTCTACAAATGAACATCTCCAGCGCTGAGTATTGAGGTACGAAGCGGGGAGCCGTGAAACCGCGCACAGATATCGGAAGATAAACGGAAGGGGGAGGGAGCCGCCGCATTCGGGCACCGGGAAGCGGTACCACCTGCACGGGGGGAGCGGGCGGACTCCCAGACGGCACCCGCCAAACAGCAGACTGAGACCCTGAGCGGGGAGCGCGCGCCACCAGGCTTCTCACGGAACTCCGGAATCCCGGTGTGCTCACCGGAAATAGACTGAGACCCGGAGATCCGGGAGCGCACAGGGGCTGCTGGCGGCTGGCAGCTGACGGCATTAGAAAAAAAAGGGCAGAGACACGCCGGCCCTGGAAGTGAGGGCTGGGATGCCGGGTGTGGTGCGCACATCCTGGGACGCTGCAGGGTTGAGCAGCACCAACAGTAAGGGAGTTAAAGTGGCCAGAACACCAGTGGAGAACGGGCCTCAATCCCTCTGTTCTGTGACAGAGGCTGAAATTCAGCTGCTGCTGCTCTGACTCTCAGAAGAGGCACAGCAAACCGCCAGGGAAAGCCGCCAGAGAACAAAAGCCTGGAAATACCGGCTCACAGCGTGCCCATCCCCACCCCCCTCGCAGAGGACACAGAGATTCTACCCAAACAGGGTTGCCTGACTATCGGCGCGGCAGGCCCCTCCCCCAGAACACAGAAGGCAGGCTGAAAAATCAAGAAGCCCACAATCCGGGGCGCCTGGGTGGCGCAGTCATTGAGCGCCTATCTTCGGCTTAGGTCGTGATCCCGGCGTTCAGGAAAGGAGTCCCTCATTGGGCTTCTCCGCTGGGAGCCTGCTTCTTCCTTTCCCACTCCCCTGCTTGTGTTCCCTCTTTCGCTGGTTGCCTCTCTGCCACATATAAATAAATAAAATCTTTAAAGAAGAAGCCCACATCCCCAAGATCCCTATAAAACAAGTGGCATGGCCTGGGACCCAGTCAATAATTTGGGCTCTGGACAACCCCGCAACCTCTCCTCATCAGAATGACAAGAGGGAGAAGCCCCCCCCCCCCGCCCCAGCAAAGAAAAGACAGTGAGTCTGTGGCCTCTGCCACAGAAATAATGGATATCGATGTAACCAAATTATCAGAAATGGAATTCAGAGTAACAATGGTCAAAATGATGAGTAGAATTGAAAAAAGTATTAACGAAAAGGTTACTGAGAATATAGAATCCCTAAGGACAGAAATGAGAGCGAATCTGACAGAAATTAAAAATTCTATGAGCCAAATGCAGGCAAAACTAGAGGCTCTGACGGGCCAAGGTCACCGAAACAGAGGAACGTATTAGTGAATTGGAGGATGGGTTAATAGAGGAAAAAACGAAAATAGAAGCTGGTCTTAAAAAAAATCCACGCCCACGAATGTAGGTTACGGGAGATTACTGACTCAATGAAACGATCCAATGTCAGAATCATCGGCATCCCCGAGGGGGTGGAGAAAAACAGAGGTCTAGAAGAGATATTTGAACAAATTGTAGCTGAAAACTTCCCTAATCTAGTGAGGGAAACAAACATTTGTGTCCAAGAGGCAGAGAGGACCCCTCCCAAGCTCAACCATGACAGACCTACGCCACGTCACATCATAGTGCAATTCGCAAATATTAGATCCAAGGATACAGTACTGAAAGCAGCCAGGGCAAAGAAATTTCTCACATACCAAGGCAAAGGCATCAGAATTACGTCAGACCTGTCTACACAGACCTGGAATGAGAGAAAGAGTTGGGGGGGCATTTTTAAAGCTCTTTCAGAGAAAAACATGCAGCCAAGGATCCTTTATCCAGCAAGGCTATCATTCAGAATTGATGGAGAAATAAAGATATTTCAGAATCACAGGTCATTAACCAATTTCGTAACCACAAAACCAGCCCTACAGGAGATATTAAGGGGGGTTCTATAAAGGTAAAAAGGCCCCAAGAGTGATACAGAAAAGAAAGTCACAACCAATACAAACAAAGACTTTACTGGCAACATGGCATCATTAAAATTCTATCTCTCAGTTCTTAGAGTCAATGTAAATGGTTTAAATGCTCCCATAAACGCCACAGGGTTGCAGATTGGATAAAAAGAAATGACCCATCCATTTGCTGTCTACAAGAGACTCATTTCGAACCCAAAGATGCATTCAGACTGAGAGTAAGGGGATGGAGTACCATCTTTCATACAAATGGACCTCAAAAGAAAGCTGGGGTAGCAATTCTCATATCAGATAGATTGGATTTTAAACTAGAGACTATAGATAGAGACGCAGAAGGGCACTATATTATTCTTGAAGTATTCAACAAGTGGATATGACAATTATAAATATATATGCCCCCAACAGGGGAGCAGCAAGATACAGAAGCCAACTCTTAACCAGAATAAAGACACATATAGATAAAAATACATTAATAGTAGGGGACCTCAACATTCCACTATCAGAAATAGACAGAACACCCTGGCAAAAACTAAGCAAAAGAATCAAAGGCTTTGAATGCCATACTCGACGAGTTGGACCTCATAGATATATATAGAACACTACACCCCAAAACCAAAGAATACTCATTCTATTCTAATGCCCATGGAACATTCTCAAGAATAGACCATGTTCTGGGACACAAAACAGGTCTCAACCGATACCAAAAGATTGAAATTATCCCCTGCATATTCTCAGACCACAACGCTCTGAAATTGGAACTCAACCACAAGGAAAAATTTGGAAGAAACTCAAACACTTGGAGACTAAGAACCATCCTGCTCAGGAATGACTCGATAAACCAGGAAATCAAAAATCAACTTAAACAATTTATGGAGACCAACGAGAATGAAAACACAACGGTCCAAAACCTATGGGATACTGCAAAGGCAGTCCTAAGGGGGAAATACATAGCCATCCAAACCTCACTCAAAAGAACAGAAAAATCTAAAATGCAGTTTTTATATTCTCACCTCAAGAAGCTAGAACAGCAACAGAGGAACAGGCCTAATCCACGCATGAGGAAGCAGCTGATCAAAATGAGAGCAGAAATCAATCAATCAGAAACCAGAAGTACAGTAGAGCAGATCAATAGGACTAGAAGCTGGTTCTTTGAGAGAATCAATAAAATTGACAGACCACTGGCAACACTTATCCAAAAGAAAAGAGAAAGGACCCAGATTATTAAAATTATGAATGAAAAAGGAGAGGTCACGACCAACACCATTGAAATTGGAAGGATTATTAGAAATTTTTATCAACAGCTATATGCCAATAAACTAAGCAATCTGGAAGAGATGGAATCCTTCCTGGAAACCTATAAACTACCAAGATTGAAACAGGAAGAAATTGATTTCTTAAACAGGCCAATTAATTATGAAGAGATTGAGTCAGTGATAAACAACCTTCCAAATAACAAAACTCCAGGCCCGGACGGTTTACCTGGGGAATTCTACCAAACATTCAAAGAAGAAATAATACCTATTCTCCTAAAGCTATTTCAAAAAATAGAAATGAAGGAAAGCTACCAAATTCATTCTATGAGGCCAATATTACCTTGATCCCCAAACCAGGCAAAGACCCCCTCAAAAAGGAGAATTACAGACCGATTTCCCTAATGAATATGGACGCCAAAATCCTCAAGAAGATACTTGCTAATAGAATCCAACAGTACATTAAAAAGATTATCCATCATGATCAAGTGGGATTCATACCTGGGATGCAAGCGTGGTTCAATATTCGCAAATCTATCAGTGTGATACATCATATCAACAAGAAAAGACTCAGGAACCATATGATCCTCTCAATCGATGCCGAAAAAGCATTTGACAAAATACAGCATCCTTTCCTGATTAAAACCCTTCAGAGTGTAGGAATAGAGGGTACATTTCTCAATCTCATAAAAGCCATCTATGAAAAGCCTACTGCAAATATTATTCTCAATGGGGAAAAGCTGGAAGCCTTTCCCTTAAGATCAGGAACACGACAAGGATGCCCACTCTCACCACTATTATTCAACATAGTACTAGAAGTCCTTGCAACAGCAATCAGACGACAAAAAGGGATCAAAGGTATCCAAATTGGCAAAGAAGAAGTCAAAATGTCTCTCTCTTCGCAGATGACATGATACTCTATATGGAAAACCCAAAAGAAGCCACTCCCAAACTATTAGAAGTTATAGAGCAATTCAGTAACGTGGCGGGATACAAAATCAATGCTCAGAAATCAGTTGCATTTCTATACACGAATAACAAGACCAAAGAAAGAGAAATTAGGGAATCCATCCCATTTACAATAGCACCAAAAACCATACGTTACCTTGGAATTAACTTAACCAGAGACGTAAAGGACCTATATTCTAGAAACTATAAATCACTCTTGAAAGACATTGAGGAAGACACAAAAAGATGGAAAGATATTCCATGCTCATGGATCGGAAGAATCAACATAGTTAAAATGTCCATGCTACCCAGAGCAATCTACACTTTCAATGCTATCCCAATCAAAATACCGAGGACATTTTTCAAAGAACTGGAACAAATAATCCTTAAATTTGTATGGAAACAGAAAAGGCCCCGAATCTCCAAGGAACTGTTGAAAAGGAAAAGCAAAGATGGGGGCATCACAATGCTGGATTTCGAGCTGTACTACAAAGCTGTGATCACAAAGACAGCATGGTACTGGCACAAAAACAGACACACAGACCAGTGGAACAGAATAGAGAACCCAGAAATGGACCCTCGGCTCTTTGGGCAACTAATCTTTGATAAAGCAGGAAAAAACATCCGGTGGAAAAAGACAGTCTCTTCAATAAATGGTGCTGGGAAAATCGGATAGCTACATGCAAAAGAATGAAACTTGACCACTCTCTCACACCATACACACAAATAAACTCCGAATGGATGAAAGACCTCGATATGAGACAGGAATCCATCAAAATTCTAGAGGAGAACATAGGCAGCAACCTCTACGACATCGGCCAAAGCAACCTTTTTCATGACACATCCCCAAAGGCAAGAGAAACAAAAGATAAAATGAACTTGTGGGGCTTCATCAAGATAAAAAGCTTCTGCACAGCCAAGGAAACAGTCAAAAAAACTAAGAGGCAGCCCACAGAATGGGAGAAAATATTTGCAAATGACACTACAGATAAAGGACTGGTATCCAAGATCTACAAAGAACTTCTCAAACTCAATACACGAGAAACAAATAAACACATCAAAAAATGGGCAGAAGATATGAACAGACACTTTTACAATGAAGACATACAAATGGCTAACAGACACATGAAAAAATGTTCAAAATCATTAGCCATCAGGGAAATTCAAATCAAAACCACACTGAGATACCACCTCACGCCAGTTAGAATGGCAAAAATAGACAAGGCCAGAGACAATTGTTGGAGAGGATGTGGAGAAAGGGGATCCCTCCTATATTGTTGGTGGGAATGCAAGTTGGTACAGCCACTCTGGAAAACACTGTGGAGGTCCCTTAAAAAGTTAAAAATTGAGCTACCCTATGATCCAGCCATTGCGCTACTGGGTTTTTACCCCAAAGATACAGACGTAGTAAAGAGAAGGGCCATATGCACCCCAATGTTCATAGCAGCAATGTCCACAATAGCTAAATCGTGGAAGGAGCCGAGATGCCCTTCATCAGATGACTGGATTAAGAAGTTGTGGTCCATATATACAATGGAATATTACTCAGCTATCAGAAAGAATGAATTCTCAACATTTGCTGCAAATGGACAGCACTGGAGGAGATAATGCTTAGTGAAATAAGTCAAGCAGAGAACGATAACTATCATATGATTTCTCTCATCTATAGAACATAAGAACTAGGATGATCAGTAGGGGAAAAAAGTGATAAAGAAAGGGGGGGTAATCAGAAGCTGGAATGAAGCATGAGAGACTATGGACTATGAGAAACAAACTGAGGGCCTCAGAGGGGAGGGGGGTGGGGGAATGGGATAGACCAGTGATGGGTAGTAAGGAGGGCACGTATTGCATGGTGCACTGGGTGTTATACGCAACTGATGAATCATCGAGCCTTACATCGGAAACCGGGGATGTACTGTATGGTGACTAACATAATATAATAAAAAATCATTAAAAAAGAAAAAAAAAAAAAGAAGTAGGCATAACCCCCCCCTCCCAAAAAGAGTAGTAAATGTCATTTAATTACCTAAATGTAAAAAAGAAAGTAAGTTAGGATTGGGACAAAAAGTGTGTTTTTCCTTCCTGTGGTAGAAAGTGAGTCAGAAGATATAACATTATAGACAGTGTGGGCACTGAAATGGCCCTGTTAGAAAACAAGAACTATTAACCTAAAATGAGTCTCCTCAGCCAGACCTGTATGTACAGAGAGCAAAATACAAAATGACAACATATGTCTCTATATAGAGAATTTTGAGGAATTATTTTTTTAAGTAGGCTTTATGCTCAGCATGGAGCCCAGCGTGGAGCTTAAACTCACAATCCTGAGATCCAGACCTGAGTGAGAATCAAGAGTCAGACGCGTAACTGACTGAGCCACCCAGGTGCCCCTAGGATCTTTTTTTAGGAAGATGTTCAAAGAGAGATGAAAATAGCACAGAGGTAGAAGCTAAACCAAGGGATCATTCTCCCTATAGTCTATTACAGTCATGTTTCTTTCTGATATGAAAAAAAAAAAAAAAAAAAATATATATATATATATATATACACGTGGAAAAAAGCAAAGAATGATATTCTGTGATCTAAGGATCTATTTTCTAGAGTAATTCACATGAAACTTTGCTGATAAAACATGTATTATACAATGTCAAGCATATTTTTCTTTATAGTCTTTTATTTCCCAAAAAAAGGTTTTTCAGACCATACCTAAAATAGCCTTTCATCCCACACCATTTTCTCTTCCCTTATTTTACTTCATAGAACTCAATTACCTGAAATTATATTTTCTATTTTTTTTATAATTACTATGTGTCTCTTATTACAAGGTAAATTCCATGGGGACAGAGACTTCATTGGTTTTGTTTACCACTATATTGATAGGCCAGATCAGAGATAGGTAGATAAGTCAGTCAGTCAATATATTTATGTACTATTTATAAATCCAAAAGAAAGCAGCTAAATCAAAAAAGATATATAGAATGGTTGTTGATAAGGAAAGAGAGCACCTCTCCACCCATGCCCCCTTCAAAGGGGAGGAAAATTTGAAATAACAACAAGAATGGTAAATGGGATAAAGAAATAGTTTTATTTGTATCCCTAACTAAGACCTTTATTTGCTCCTCAGGTCTTAGACCTTTTCTCATTAGGCCTTGGACCTTTATTTTTAATTTTTTTTTAAGGGCATCTGGGTGGCTCAGTCAGTTAAGGTCATGATCGGGGAGTCCTGGGATTGATCCTCTCCCCCCTTCGAGCTCCCTGCTCAGCAGGGAGTCTCTTTCTCCCTCTGCCCCTCACCCCCCTTGTGCGCACACACACTCTCTCTCTCTCTCTCAAATAAATAAAATCTTTAAAACAAAGATTTTATTTTTAAATAATCTCTATATCCAATGTGGGGCTTGAACTTACAAATCCAAGATCAAGATTTGCACGCTTCACCAGCTGAGCCAGCCAGGTGCCCCAGGCCTTGGACCTTTAAAGAGGACTTTCTCAGCAATATCAGGAGAATGTGCCTCTTCCCTAACTAGTTGGGTGGTTTCCTCTGTGATGACTTCCCCCTGCTCCATTGGCTCTCACTCACCTGGATATTGCCTCCTTCCTTTCCTCACAACTTTCCAGGGCTCTTTTCCTTGCTCCAATAAGGAAATCACATCTGGCTTAGAAATGAAGCATCCTGGTTAGAAGCAAAGAAATGTAAGGTAATATGGAAATAAAAAATAAATTCAAAATTACTTTGATTCAGTCTTGGTTAAATTTTTAATTAACTATAGGTCAGATGGTAATTGATAAAGCCTTTAGAACAAAGAAGGGCAAGATGGTTAAAAAATATTCACATTAAGGTTACATAATAAATAGATTAATTTATATTCATAGAAGTAATCCTTCTTGAGAGGAACAGTGGTTGAGAGCACAGACTGCCTGAGTTCAAATCCTGTGTCTGCCACATCCCAATTGTAAGACGAGTAATAGCACCTATCATACACAATTGTTGTGACAGTTATATTAACATATATCCATATCTAAACATTGCCTAGAATATGTACTCAGCACTATGTATAAAGTTGACCCTTGAACTATGCAAGACCGAACTGCATGGATACACATATATGTGGATTTTTTTTTACATTTTCTCTTTTCTAGCTCACTTTATTGTAGGAATACAGTATAATACATATAACATACAAAATATGTGTTAATCAGCTGTTTATGTTATCAGTAAGCTATTAGTAGTTAAGTTTTGGGGGAGTCAAAAGTTACATGCAGCTTTTTGACTACATAGGGGGTTGTGTCCCTAACCCCTATGTTGTTCAAGGGTTGAATGTATTTTAGCTATTATTTATTGTCATTGTTATTTTGCTGAGAGGAAAACAAAAAGCTTCCAGAGGCAGTTATTGTTATTTCTTAGGATATTCACACAATGTTAAGTGCAAAGTTTTTGGATTTTTAACTTTCAATCATAAAAGCAGGTAAAAGTGAGTAAGTTTATTAACAAAAGGAATGAGTTCTCTTGAATTATAAATAATTCCTGTTGATCCAACTTATCACTGCAAATATTATGTGTTCTTTTGATAGACGAAAAACCGATATCCAGGGTCTAGCTATTTTCCTTACATGTATACCAACGAATAAAACACCTATAGCAATTCTGAGTTCACACACCAAGTGAAACCTGATTTCTTTGACACAAGTAAGGCCATATTCAAATCCAGCCCTTTTTCATCATTAAGGAAGGCCTGAAGCCCACCTAAGGATGAGGAAGATGAATATGCTTAACTGAAGGTATTCACTTCCAAAGAAAGAAAGCTCAAACCATTTACTGAGAACAGGGAGCAGAAATTTGTTTCTTGAAAGATATTCCTGAAATTTCCAAAAAAAAAAGCAGATATTACGGCAAACAGGTCTAAGTTACTAGAGGCAGATAACCTTACCCAGTGAGACCAAGTTGCTGTAATTCTCCAACATTACATCTCTGTACAAGTCCCTCTGTTCCAAGTCCAGATATTCCCACTCCTCCTGAGAGAAGACTATGGACACATCATTGAACATTACTGATCCCTGCAATGACAAACCATATAATACATTTGAAATTAAAGAAAATTTGTTTTTAAGATGGAAGAGATACTGCAGGAAATGGACCCTATGGAAAACAAAAAGGCTTAGATGAGAAGCCTTTAAGATAGTGAGTTAGGAAATGAGTGTGCCTGAAGCAGCATGCCTATGTGCTCTTGAAGAATCCTGTTGCTACAGGTGCAGCCTCTTGAATACTCTGGCATATCTTGATCATCCAAACATGTCTGGGAAAGAAAAAAATCAGTTTTCCAATTAAATAAAATATTGTAGATAAGCCTCTGCCTGTTATATGTCTTCTCATAAATTCTTAAGAAATGTGAGTTCTTCCACCCTTTCCCCTTAAAGAACAGATTTTTAAAAAGTTTTCTTACAATATTTGTTAGAAAAGGATCTGAATACAGTTAAAGGAGTTCTTCCAAATTCATCATTGAATCAGATCATATTGTAAGCATTTTTCCATTTATGACAGATTCTTTAATGAACTTTAAAAAAATTGTATAATAGTCTATGTGAGGGATATATATGACTTAATCATTCTTCCATTTTGGTCTATACACAATATTTAAGGTACTCCTCAGTTCTGAAAGTCCACAACTACTTATATATCTGCATGATCTTCCTACTTGTTATCATTTTCCATCCTTCACTGTATGCATGTCTTGTTCCTGACTTAGAGGATATGGACGTAGATCCTTGATACTGGTGACCCAGAATCACAAAGTTATCATTCTAGAGCAGCATATCCTGTCCAACTACAAATGGAACCCTGTTCCTAGTGTACAACTCTTAGGGATTCCCAGAGATCCTTGATCTCTCTGCATGCAAGACTCAACATCTCTGCCCAGTCCTAAAAGTGTTAAAAAACATGAGATTTCACCATATATTGAGGCTGAGGCGAACCAACAGCAAATCTTATCTTACATACTTGGAAAACTCAAATCCAGAAACAACCAGTTTCCCCATGAGTAGCGAAATGGGCCCATCCTCTTTCATCAACTCACAAGAGATGGCCAAACATCTCCCTCGAGTGATTTCACTTCGCCATTACAGCTCTTAGCAGAAGACTGAGCACATATAGGAGATGCTGAACAATTTTTTTCAATGAGTACATGAATAATGACTGGGGGAAAGAGGACTCATAGGATAGGTGTTGTACTAAATAGCATCATCCCTCACTGGATTTGGAGGACTGGGAGAAGATTCCTAGGCTCTGACAGGTAGGAAGTTTCAGGATAAAAAAAAATGTTCATAGGACATTAACATGAAAGTATTTTCAGAAGGAGAAAGAAACAGTAACTTACATGGGCCATGGTTTAGAAATTCAAGAACTGGTCAGTCCTCCTTGGGTATAGTTGTCTGGAGAAGCAGAGTTCACAGAGGCCAGAGCTAGGGAGAGGAAAAGGAGGTCATGAGATCAGACAGGCCTCAGAACTCCCAAAATGGCTGGAGTCCATATGTTCTTTCCCCTCCCTTGACCTTCCCAACACACACACACACACACACACACACACACACACACACACACACACTGAAGGAGATTTGAGGGAGTCTGGACAAATCACATCCCTCCTCAGAAATTCCAGGGCTAGGGGCTCCTGGCTGGCTCAGTCAGTAGAGTGTGCAACTCTTGATCTCTGGTTTTAAGTTTGAGCCCCACATTATATGCACAGATTACTTAAAAAAATAAAGTCTTAGAAAATAAAAAATAAATTCCAGGACTGCTAAAGGGCCACATCATCTAAACAAGAATATCTTTCAAAGCCTCATAGACGTGCTTGGATTCATCAGATACAAAGAGAGAAATTCATTAGAACCAACCCTGGCAGTCACTAACCACTGTCAAACTGCTGCACTGGCAGCCCTGCTGGCCTGCCAGCCTGCAGCCAGGACAATAACTTCCAGAATCTTCTGGGCTCATCACTCTTTTCAGTCTGAATCAACCGCACTGCTTTCCTGCATATCTTATTTGCCTTTCTTTCTTTCTTTCTTTCTTTCTTTCTTTCTTTCTTTCTTTCTTTCCTTCCTTTCTTTTTTTTTAGATTTTATTTATTTATTTGACAGAGAGAGAGACAGCCAGTGAGAGAGGGAACACAGGCAGGGGGAGTGGGAGAGGAAGAAGCAGGCTCCCAGCGGAGGAGCCTGATGCGGGGCTCGATCCCAGAACTCCGGGATCACGCCCTGAGCCGAAGGCAGACACTTAACGACTGAGCCACCCAGGCGCGCCTGCCATTCTTTCTTATAACCTAGGCTGAAAAGATGTGGATACATGCTTTCAACAGGTAGACAACACATATCTATTTATCAAAGACTCTCATAGGATGGGTATTTTATATACATTAAGTGGATCTTCAGGATTGCTATGTAGTATAATAATTATCTATGTGATAGATAATTAGAATATTCACACTAAAAGAAGTAAAACCACTTGCAGAAATTCAGTTAAGTGGCAAAGCTAAATTTGTAATCCTTATTTTTCTAACCAAAGTCAGCTCTCAATCAACTCTAATTCTTGTTTCTGTTACCCAGAATCTCTTGTTCCATGAGCATGCATGACTCATTAAAAAAGCAGAAATAACACATGAAACCCCCAAAGACATTAAATCTCGCTTTAAGAGTACTGATACCCATATTAACAAGTTTGTAAGGAAACAAATATTCTAACCTGCAGACTGTGTAAATTTAAAAGTATGTCCAAACAGCATTTGAACCATGCACATCTTCTGACTCAGAAATTCTGCTGTGGGGATTAATTCTACTCTGAATATGCGCACAAGATATAAGAGTGTGCTGACAGACATTAATCATAATGGAAAAAAAGCTGGAAAGAACCTAAATATCCTGCAGTAGGAAACAGATTAAATAAATTATAAAGTACAAGTGAAAAAGCTTGTCACTTAAAAAATGATCATATAGATCTTTAATTGGAAAGATGGAAATATGTTTACTACATGTTGCTGAATGGAGAATGTAGGTAATAACAGTTGTGAGACCTGTGATACTGTTACAGCAGGGCAAAAAGACCTATATGTGTATATATATACACATATATATATACACACATATATATTTTGTATGCGCCTAGTAATCACTAAATGCTAAGCTTTTAAAAATATATAAGGACATACAAAATATTCAAGATATGTAGTCTTCAGAAAAATAAAATGAACATTATGAATACATTTGTAAAGTATTCATATATATCAACAAAAATAGGCACTAAGAGGCATCAACAGAAAAAAATCTGCAAAGATTGTTCATTTCCCCATCGTGGTCTTAATTTTCTTCTTTTTGCTTATATTTACTTTATAACTTTATGTGCCAATATATACTCTTGAAATATATTTTTAAAACTTTGTAAATAGGAAGCTTTTCTTCAAATAGGTGAAAGAAACTCACTTCTAAAGCAGTCATCTCTTAAGCTTGGACGAAAAAAACTGCTGTATTTTTTTCTCCTAGTTCCCAATATCTGTCCAACTCTATGATTTGTAAGTTTGTTCATGTATGTCAGAGTTTTGCCTAGACAGAATGGTTAAACATCCCCAACTAATGCTTTGTTTCACTGCTGCTGTCTTTCTTAACTTCTTGACTGATACATTTATGTTGCTTCTGAACCAGTCATTTTAGCTATGATGCCCTCCAAAGAGCTGCTGAATCTTCTTGTCCTGTTGGTCTCATTTTGCATCAACATCATGAGAATAAAAACCATAAGGCATAATACTTATTACATAAAATCCATTTACCTACACAGAAATCCTCTAGATTTGGTTATTTTTTGGCACAGCCTGACAGTGTTTGCTATAATTAGATAATGTCTCTTCACAGGAACTCCCAAGATGTGCTATCTGACTTCTTCAGATATTATACTTAGTCTTATTTCTCTAAAGGTTATCTACCTTGATAGATAATAAGCAACTTAAGAATCACAACCATGTCATTTTAGTCACTCTATATTCCCCAAGTACTAGCATGGGATCAGGCATATTATGAATACTTTATAAAATGTCTGATAATTCAACCTAGAAATTCGATTTCTAGGAATTTATCCTTAGAAAATTTTTATAAAAGTACACAAAGAGATATATGCAAGGAAGTTCATCAAAGAATATTTTATAACCAAAAGTCAGCGTACCTAACAGTAAGACAACCAGCTAAATAAACTAGGTTCCACAATATGATAGCATATTGCACAATTATTGACAATGACGGTACTAGTTCATATTAATTCATGAAAGAAAATATCCATGATAAATTGCCAAGTACAGAAGGCAGACTAAAAAGAATATCCACAATGTTGGGAGGTGACTGACTCTCATGTATGAAGAACACAGGCTTTGTTGTCAGGATCCAGGATATGAATCTAAGGTTTGACAGTTATCAACTAGGAGATTTCAGACATGTTAGTTTTCAGTGCCACTGTTTCCTTATAGATAAACTGGAGAATAGCAGTATCTACTTTATAAAGTTGTTATGAAAGTTAAGTAACATAATACATATAAAGCACTTAAAATACCTTATTATAAGCAATGAATAAAATGAAAACATTACATGCCCCATAGTCCATGTACTAAAAAAGTATCTTGAATAAAAAACTTTAATTCTTTGATAAATTATCTTTAATAATTTTTTAATACTAGGATGCCCTTTCTAAAGTTTTTTTTTTTTAAAGATTTTATTTACCTATTTCTTTTAGAAAGAGAGAGAATGAGAGCAGGGGGAGGAGCAGAGGGGATGGGAGAGAGTAGAGAAAAGAATCTCAAGTAGACTCTGTGCTGAGCATGAGCCCAGTGTGAGGCTGGATCTCATGACACTGAGATGATGACCTGAGCCAAAACCAAGAGTCAGAGCTTAACCAACTGAACCACCCAGGCACCCTCTTCTTATAGTAAACTTTTTTGAGATTTTCAGGACCACTGTTTCTTACATCACTAAATTTTAGAACTAAGTTTGAGAATGTACTTCTTCTTAATAATATTAGCAAAAAAGATTCATAAAAAATCAAAAGTAGAGCAAGTCCCCTTTTGCTCCCCATTCCTAGCAGCTCCAAAGAGACAACATTTGGCATCATAAAACTCAGGAAATTTGATCTAATAAGGTATCATTCTGAACACATTAAAAACATTTGATCAAGTTCTTCTGTGTAACATGTCTGAATATTTATCGTTACTTCCACTTTCTCCCCCCCGTTATTATAAATCTCCACTTAGGAGCAACCTTGAATCACTTAAAAAAAAAAAAAGTCTCTGATTCTGAAAAGATATCTTACTTGATAATTTGTTACCCTAGTAAATGTTTTCATAATCCTAGTCTTTAAAAGTTTTTACAAGTTTTTCAAATTAGAGGGGAACATTGTACTCTTCTTTACTCTGTACAGATAGCAATGTAATAAATCTTCTGACTGTACTGGATTTCTTTTCAAAGTGTTGGAGAGTCTTTATCTCCTTAAATAATCAATCTTTGTGATTCTATTTTACAAAAGAAACAAATGTACACAAGTGCACAGAAAAAAGATTTGGAAAAACAAACATCAAAATAGTTATTCACCAAAACAATCAGCTGCCTTCACTTTCTTCTGTGACTGAACACAATCAACGTAAGCAGCATTCTTAAATTTAATAAGAATATACCATAGCAGACAGAACAGGATTTGGTACACAATAGAGGCTTTATCTCTGCCTTTCTCCACTGCATAACTAATTAAAGTTTCACATTAGATATAATTCTTGCAGAATGTCTTACAAATCCCTGGTTTACTAAAAGGGATTCATACAAAATTAAAATTTTCCTGAGTCATCTTGCTCAAAAATATGACTTTGCTTAAAATTTATCATTTACTTTTTTTTCCTTCTCAGGATTCACATGTTTAATGACATAAAATTGCATCACATAGATGGAGTGTGACTTATTTAATAATTTCCCATTGTTAGACACTAATTTTGTTATCTCAAAGAACATTCTCAGATATTACAGTCTTTGATTCTAGGCCAGTGGATCTAAATCTTTTTAGGATCATGTTTGATAATCTCATTAAATTATGGATTTCCTCCCCAGAAAAATGGCATATTAACAAGTATCTACAACAATTTAAATACAATTTCAAGGGGTTTCTGGTTCTCTGAAAGCCCCAAATGGATTTAAATTACCTCTGAGTAAGAATTTCTGTTGTAGGGGCGCCTGGGTGGCTCAGTCGGTTAACCATCTGCCTTCAGCTCAGGTCATGATCCCAGGATGGAGCTGGCATCTGGCTCCCTGCTCAGCGGGGAGCCTGCTTCTCCTTCTGCCTCTGCCTGCCGCTCCTCCTGCTTGTGCTCTCTCTCTATCAAATATATATATATATATAATCTTTTTAAAAAAGGTATTTCTGTTTTAGACCACTTGAGCAGCTTTTTTTTTTTTTTTAACTCGGAAATGCCCATCACAATTAGCTTGGTATTTCCATTTTTCCTGATCTATTGAAGGTGGATGGGGAATTGCCCCAGATTACATAATAAATAGCTAATGTTTATTAAGTACTTATCAAGTATCAGGAGCTGTTCTAAGATTTTTTTTTTAAAGATTTTTATTTATTTGACAGCGCACAAATAAGGAGAGCAGGAGGCAGAGGAAGCAGGAGAAGCAGGCTCCCCAATGAGCAGGGAGCCCGATCCGCGGCTCGATCCCAGGACTCCGGAATCATGACCCCAGGACTCCGGAATCACGACCCCAGCCGAAGGCAGATGCCTAACTGACTAGCCACCCAGGCGCCCTGTTCTAAGAGATTTACACATTAAAACAAAAACAAAACAAACAAAAAACTCATATAAGCAATGGGAAGTATCTGTCATACGGATATGTGCATATAAGCACTTGATGGGCAACCTAAGTGTTAAGTGGACAGAGCATTTAAGGAGAAGGAAGCAAATCTCCCTATGTCCTAAAAAATAAAAATGCATTTCACATTATAATAGGAAATACCCACTCCCTTGACCTTGACTTTTTAAAATGGGCAAGAGCAATTCATTCCTCCTTCTCAGAGCCCTTTCCTTAGAGTTTGACAAGACTGAGGAAGAAGGGAATCTAAGGACAACAGGCCTTTCTTGGAGCCCAGCCCAGCCTGGCTAAATTAGGGCACACCACGACCCCATCTGTCCCCACCAACCACCCACACATAAACCGAGTAAGAGGGAGAATATTACTGACCCTTCCTAGTATTAAAGAAAGGCCAGGGTCACGGATGTGGGGGACGGGAATCGGACCTCAGAGCAGTTTCTTGGAGGAAACTCCGTGGTTCTGAAACCTGCAGTTGGACCTCTGAGAGCTGTGTGTGTGCTAGTGCCTGCGTTTGCGCGCGCGTCCGACGCTGTAGTGCAGTGGGGTTACTCCCAGGAGCCAGCCTGGGAGGCACATTCAGTTCTAACATTCTTTCCCAAGATGGGATCTGAGGCTTTTTGCCGGGAGTCTTTTCTCTGGCGCTCAGATATCCGACTGGGGGGAGGAGGGTCGGAGGGGGCGCGAGCGGCTGGAGGGCAGAAGATTCAGCCGTGACGCTAGGGTCGGAGTCACACAGTCCAGGCTCCGTACCCAATGCAGTCACACAAACGCCATCACCCATTAGTCCCGACCTCAAAACTGCACATAGTCCTGATGTCACACCCGGGCCCCGTCACGCCCACAGTCACCCAGATACATAACTACACCACCGCCGTTCTCACGCACACTCGGGCCTGAGGTGAGCGGTTCGCAACGCTCTGCGGTGCTGCAGTGCTTCCCTTCCCTCTCCTAATCCCAGCCCGCAACACCTTTCCTACGGATGGCCGGAACCAACGCTGCGAACCAAGACTGCTCACCTGAGGTGCCGCGCCTGCCTCACGGTGTTGCTCCGCGTTAGCGAGAATAGGACGGAACCTGCAAGTCCATACACAGCCCCCGGGGCTTAACGGGCCGCGCGCAGAGGCTGCTGGGAGCTTGCTCTGTCGATACAGAGTGCGCCGGCGCGGCCAGCCCCAGGGAGCCAAGCATCTAACCCGCCCGCTAGCTGAGCGGGGCGGAGGTCTGGGCGGCCTTCAGCGGGGGCGGGGCTCCCAGCCCTTTGTCCCGAGGAGTCCCCGCAGGTCAGGAGCGCCGCGCGGGCGAACGACGGGCGAACTAAAGAGGGATGTGCATTAACGTGACTCTACGTAGGACCTACTTCGGATGGCTCTGTGTGTCTGTCTTTGGAGTGGTTCTGGGTGCGATTTTTGTATTGGGTGTGGCGGGTTTGTGTTTGAGAGGTGCTACTTCGCGGACAGGAATGTGGTTTCTGAAGGAGATTTTGACTGGAATTGTGTGTCAGACTGTGTAGGACCGAGAATGTGGTGGTAGCCTGTGAGATGATGGGTTTGACAGTTTCTGTGAACGCGTCTGTAATTGAACATTTAGGTGGCGCGGTTTTGATAGTTGTTTTTTTTTTCCCCCTAGACCTTCGCTACAGACCGTGGATAGGAGTCACTCAGTTTGCGCTGCTTTTGTGGCGAGAGTGTGTGTTTCTGGTGTGTGTGACGAGGTAGGTTGATTGGATGTGACCAGGATACTCACTCTCCTCAGTCCTGAAATAGAGAGATGAATGTTGCATCTTCAAGGAGCATCACCTTTACTGAAGGATTTGGTGGGAAAAAAAACCCAAAAAAACCCCAAAAAACACTACCCTGATTTTTCTGGAGAATTAGGTATTTACATTTAATCACAAGTTTATTATGGAGAAGAATGTAAATAAGCATAACTTTTAAAATAAGATTTCAAAGGAAATTCCTGTCAAGGAGTAATTTATATGCTGCTTCTCCAGATTAGTAGAGTACGCTGTTCCTTTTAGTGTTAAGGGACTTTGTTGGGAAGATTTAATAAGACCTAGGCTAAGAAAAAACTTTTTTTAAAAAAAAAGATTTTATTTATTTATTTGAGAGAGAGAGAAGGAGCAGGGGGGTGGGCAGAGGGAAAGGGAGAAGCAGACTCCTTCCTGAGCAGGGAGCCTGATGTGGGACTGGATCTGAGGAACTTGAGATCATGACCTGAGCTGAAGGCAAGCCTTAACTAACTGAGCCACGCAAGCGCCCAAGAAAATAGATCTTTACAGAAAAGAGAAGCGGTATGGCTAGAGCAGACAACCCAGGACTAAGGAGCCAAATATCTTGGGTTCTGGATCAAACACTCTTCTTTGTTAAAGGAGGGCAAGAAACTTGCTTAAGACCCAAAGTATCAGTTCATGCTGACATTACTAACTCAAATTTAATGTTACAAGGTTTTATTCTTACCTTTAATATTTTGTTTTTTTCTCTAATAATTTTTCTCTAGAAATCCTGGTTCCTAGTAATATTAGCACATTTATATATTTGCAGTAGCCTAGAATGGCCATTAAGTAGTTTAAAGTGGTAATGCCAATATTATTACTAACAATAAAGCTAGTACATAAAATTTTAGATTGTAGTTATTCAAAAGCAGGGGTTGGCAAACTACAGCCTGCAGGCCAAATCTGGCCTGCCACCTGTTGCATAGCCAGTGAGTAAAGAATAATATCTATCTTTTTAAGTGGTTTTAAAAAATCAAAATAAGAGTAATATTTTGTGAGGTATGAAAACCATGCATTTCAAATTTCAGCGTCCATAAATAAAGTTTTACTGGACCATAGCCATGTTCATGTATGCATTGTCTATGGCTGCTTTTGAGCTACAAGGGCAGAATTGAGTACTTATGCAGACTGAATGGCCTGCAGAGTCTATAATACAATCAATTCTCATTATTCACAGTCCTTAAGTTCTATAAAGTTGTTGCAAACACCAAGTTAGCAAACCATTGCTCCTAAAGGAAATACAGGGTTTCCTGCAAACATTTGATGACATTTTCTTCAACCAATCAATATATACCTGGTAGAAATATCAAAATAAAAATACTGAAAGTTAAACACAAAGAAAAAATATCAAAAGCAGCAAGAGCAAACCAATTTGTGATGTATAAGAGAACACCAGTTAGGTTAACAACTGACTTTTTATTTTATTTTTAATTTTTTTCTTCCAAGTTTTTATTTAGATTCAAGTTAGTTAACATATAGTGTAGTATTGGTTTCAGGAGTAGAATTTAATGATTCATCACTTACATATAACACCCAGTGCTCATCATAAGTGCCCTCCTTAATACCCATCACCCATTTAGTTCACCCCCCATCTCCCCTCCAGCAACCCTCAGTTGGTTTCTTTATAAATATAAAAATTAAAATATTAAAATACCACATATTCTTTATCCATTCATTGGTTGACGGACATATGGGCTTTTTCCATAATTTGTCTATTGTTGATAATGCTGCTATAACCACTGGGATGCATTTGCTCCTTCAAATCAGTATTTTTGTATCCTTTAGATAAATACCTAGTAGTGCAATTTCTGTCATAGGGTAGTTCTATTTTTAGCTTTTTGAGGAACCTCCTTACTGTTTTCCAGAGCGGCTGCACTAGTTTGCATTCCCACCAACACTGTAAGAGCGTTCCCCTTTCTCCACATCCTGGCCAACATTTGTTGTTTCCTGAGTTGTTACAGACGACTTTTTAATAGAAAAAAATGGAGGCCAGAAGGCAGTAGGATGACATATTCAAAGTGCTGAAAGAAAAAGTCAAGGCAGAATCCTATATCCCTCAAAATTATTTTTCAAAAATTAAAGTGAAATAAAGATAAACAAAAACTGAAAGATTTGTTTGCTAGCAGATACACCTTACAATAAATACAACAGGACATTTTTCAGGCTGCAAACAAGTGATTCCATACAGTAAATCCAAATCCACATTAAAAAAAAAACCTCAGTAAAGATAATAATGTAGTTATAGAAGTATATAAATGTATATTTCTTTTCTGTTTTTCTCTTTACTGAATTAAAACTAATTGAATAAAACAATATATACATAATAATACTTGAGGACTGCTATCATACAGAAATAAAAAAATATTTATTAGTAACAGCATAAAGAAAGTGAATGGGAGCAAAACTATATTGGGTTACGGAAACAACACTGGATAAATGGTGATATATTGAATCCACAGGAACAAAAGAGAACTATATATGATCAACAAGAACATTAATATTGCAAACTCTATTAAATATATACTTGTCCTTTCTTAACCCAGCTTCTTGAACAGACATAACATTATATAAAGTAATAGCTAAAATAATGTATTGTTGGCTTTGTAGCATACATAGTTCTAATATGTATAACAATATAGCAAACAAAAGAGCAGAGCGGGTGAAGAAGGAATAGAACTCTAAAGGAATAACAGAAATATATCTCACTGGACTAAATCTAAAGTAGATTCTGATAATGTAGGGTATATATGGTAAGGCCTAGAGCAACCACTATGAAAATAACTTTAAAAAAAAGGTAAAAAGTTACTAAAATAATTTAAATTTTATGTTAGAAAATATTCACTTAATGTAAAAGAAAGAAGTAAGGACTAATAGAGGAACAAAAAGGACATAAGAACAAAACATAAGAAACAAAAAGTAAAATGGTAGCAATAAATTCAACAATATCCTAACATTAATGTGAATGGATTAAACAATGACTGATTGCAAAGAGCTAATTATCAGACTATTTTTTTAAAGATCCAACTATATGTTGTCTATGATATACACTTTTAATTCAAAGACACAAAAAAGTTAAAGTTATAAAAAAGCTATATCAGCAAACACCAACCATAATAAAGCTGGAGTGACTATACTAATACCTGTTAAAACTGACTAAAACAAAAACGTTACTGGAAAAAAGAGGGATCGTTTATAATGATGAAAAGTCAATCCATCAGGAAGATAAAACAATTCAAAACTAAAAGGCAACCTTCAAAATGGGAGAAGATATTTGCAAATGACATATCTGATAAAGGGTTAGTATCTAAAAAATATTGGTAAAGAATTTACCAAACTCAACACCCAAAAAACAAATAATCCAGTTAAAAAATGGGCAGAACACTCTGGAAAACAGTGTGGAGGTCCCTTAAAAAGTTAAAAATTGAGCTACCCTATGACCCAGCCATTGCACTACGGGGTATTTACCCCAAAGACAGACATAGTGAAGAGAAGGGCCATATGCACCCCAATGTTCATAGCAGCATTGTCCACAATAGCTAAATCGTGGAAGGAACCAAATTGCCCTTCAACAGATGACTGGATTAAGAAGTTATGGTCCATATATACAATGGAATATTACTCAGCTATCAGAAAGAATGAGTTCTCAACATTTGCTGCAACATGGACGGCACTGGAGGAGATAATGCTAAGTGAAATAAGTCAAGCAGAGAAAGACAATTATATGATTTCTCTCATCTATGGAACATAAGAACTAGGAAGATCAGTAGGGGAAGAAAGGGATAAAGAAAGGGGGGTAATCAGAAGGGGGAATGAAGCATGAGAGACTATGGACTCTGAGAAACAAACTGAAGGCTTCAGAGGGGAGGGGGGTGGGGGAATGGGATAGGCTTGTGATGGGTAGTAAGGAGGGCATGTATTGCATGGTGCACTGGGTGTTATACGCAACTAATGAATCATCGAACTTTACATCAGAAACCATGGATGTACTGTATGGTGACTAACATAATATAATAAAAAAACATTTTAAAAAATGGGCAGAAGACATGAATAGACATTTCTCCAAAGAAGACATACAGATGGCTAACAGACCCATGAAAAGATGCTCAACAGCCTCATCACCAGGAAAATACAAATCAAAACTACGATGAGACATCACCTCACAGCTGTCAGAATGGCTAAAATTAACAACACTGGAAAAAACAGATGTTGGTGAGGATATGGAGAAAGGGGGACCCTATTACACTGTTGGTAGGAATGCAAACTGGTGTAACCACTCTGGAAAAGAGTATGGAGTTTCTTCAAAAAGTTAGAAATAGAACTACCCTATGACCCAGAAATTGCACTACTAGGTATTTACCCAAAGGATAAAAAAATACTGATTTGAAGGGATACATGCACTCTTATGTTTATAGCAACATTATAAACAATAGCCAAATTATGTGAAGAGTCCAAATGTCCATCGACTGATAAATGAATAAAGAAGATGTGAGATATATATATATATATATATATATATATATATATATATATATAAATATTATTCAGCCATCAAAAAATGAAAATTTGTCATTTGCAATGATGTGGATGGAGTTAGAGACTATTACGCTAAGTGAAATAAGTCAGAGAAAGACAAAAACCATATGATTTCACTCCTATGTGGAATTTAAGAGACGTAACAGATGAACAAAGGGGGGACAAGAGAGAGGCAAACTATAAAATAGATTCTTAACTATAGAGAACACCCTGAGGATTGCTGGAGGGGAGGTGGTGGGGAGATGGATTAAAGGGGTGATGGGGCTTAAGGAGAGTATATGTTGTGGGGCACCTGGGTGGCTCAGTCGTTAAGCTTCTGCCTTCGGCTCAGGGCGTGATCCCGTGTTCTGGGATCGAGCCCCGCATCAGGCTCCTCCGCTGGGAGCCTGCTTCTTCCTCTCCCACTCCCCCTGCTTGTGTTCCCGCTCTCGCTGGCTGTCTCTCTGTCAAATAAATAAATAAAATCTTAAAAAAAAAAAGAGAGAGTATATGTTGTGATGAGCACTGGGTGTTATAAGCCAGTGATGAACTGTTGCATGTAAGTGATGAATCACTAAATCCTACACCTGAAACTAATATTACACTGTATGTTAACTAACTGGAATTTAAATTAAAAAAGGAATAAAAAGGAAATATATATGCACCTAACAATAGAGTACCAAAATAAATGACCTAGAAATTGGGAAAAATGAAGAGAGAAATAGACTATTCAACAATAACAGTTGGAGGGCACAGTACCCCATTTTCAATAATGTACAGAAATACTAGGTGGAAGATGAACAAGGAAATGGAGGATTTGCCCAACACTATAAATCAACTAGACCTAATAGACATCTATAGAATATACCATCCAACAATTCTGAAATACATATTCTCCCCAAGTACACATTGAACATTCTCCAGGATGGACCATAGGCTAGGTTATGAAACAAGCCTCAAATTTTTAAAAGGATGAAATAATGCACATTATGTTTTTTGATTAAAATAGAATGAAATTAGAAACCAATAAGATAAGGAAATTTGGGAAATTCACAAATATGTGAAAATTAAAAATGAGCTCCTAAATAATCAGTGGGTCCCTGATTTCAAACTATATTACAAAGCTATGGTAATCAAAACTGTATGATATTGGCATAAAAACAGACACATAGATCAATGGAACAAACTAACGAGCCCAGAAATAAATCCACATATATATGGTCAATTAACTTACAACAAAGGGGCAAAGAATATTCAATGGGGAAAAGACAGTCTCTTCCATAAATTTGTGTTGTAAAACCTGGACAGCCACACAGAAGAGAATGAAACTGGACCACTATATTACACCATACACAAATACTAACTCAAAATGGATTAAAAACTTGAACATAAGTGGGAAACCACAAAACTCCTAAGAGGAAGCATAGGTGCTAAGCTTGACATCAGTCTTAGTGATATTTTTTTGTATCTGACTCCAAAAGCAAAGGCAACAACAGCAAAAATAAACTATTGGGACTACATCAAACTAAAAAGCTTCAACACAGCAAAGAAATCATTAAAAAAAAAAAAAGGAAAAGGAAAAGGCAACCTACTGAACGGGAGAAAATATGTGCAAGTCATATACTGAATAAGGGGTTAATATCCAAAATATATAAAGAACTCATACAACTCAATAGCAAAAATACAAAACAATCTGATTAAAAACCAGGTAGGGGCGCCTGGGTGGCACAGCGGTTGAGCGTTTGCCTTCAGCTCAGGGCGTGATCCTGGCGTTGTGGGATCGAGCCCCACATCGGGCTCCTCCGCTGTGAGCCTGCTTCTTCCTCTCCCACTCCCCCTGCTTGTGTTCCCTCTCTCGCTGGCTGTCTCTCTCTCTGTCGAATGAATAAATAAAATCTTAAAAAAAAAAAAAAAAACCAGGTAGAAGAGCTGAATAGACATTTTTCCAAAGAAGACATACAGATAGCCAATAGGTATATGAAAAGATGCTCAACATCATTAATCATCAGGTAAATACAAGTTAAAACAACATTATCACCTCACACCAATTAGAATGTCTATTATCAGAAAGACAAGAGATTTAATAAGAGTTGGCAAGGCTGTGGAGAAATAGTAACCCTTGTATACTGTTGGTGAAAAGGTAAATTGATGTAGCCACTATGGAAAACAGTATGGAGATTCCTCAATAAATTAAAATTTGAACTACCATATGATCCGGCAAATCAACTTCTGGCTCTTTATCTGAAGAAAATGAAAACACTAACTGGAAAAGATATATGCACCTCCAAGTTCATCACAGCATGGTTCATAACAACATTGTTAGAGTGGCATCATTTCCCAAACTGATCTACACATTCAGTGCAATCCTGATAAAAATCTCATCTGGCTTCCTTGGTAAATCGACAAGCTGATATGAAAATTTATATTTAATACAAGAATAGCTAGAATAGCTAAATAATCTTGAAAAAGAACAAAGATGGAGGACTCACATTTCCTAAATCCAAAACTCAGTATAAAGAATGTTTACCATTCAATAAGAAAAAGACAAATAACTCAGTTTTAAAATGGGCAAAGTATCTGAATTGACATTTCTGCAAAGAAAATATATAAATGACCAATAAGGACATGAAAAAATGCTCAACATCACCAGTCACCAGGAAAATGCAAGTCAAAACTGTGAGATACTACTTCATACCCTATGCATACATGCATTAGGATGATTGTAATAAAAAAGAAATTTAATAACAAGTGTTGGCATGGATGTGAAGAAGTCATAATCTGCATTTACTGCTGGTGAAAATATAAAACAGTGCACCCACATTAGAAAACAGTCTGGAAGTTCCCCAAACAGTTAAAAGTTATATAACCATAAAACCCTGCAATTTCACAGTTAGATATATATACCAAGAGAAAGGGAAATATATGTCCACAGAAACATACCAAGAACGTTCATAGCAGCATTAACGATTGCAGCCAAAAAGTGGAAACAACCTAAATGTCCAGCAACAAATGCATGGATAAATTAAATGCAGTATGTCCACACAATAGGGTACTATTCAGCCATAAAAAGGATGAAATATTGACACATGCTACAACAGGGATAAGCCTTGAAAACATGCTATGTAAAGAAGCCAGACACAAAAGACAACATATTATATAATTATATTTATATTAAATGTATAGGGTAGGCAAATCTATAAAGACAGAAAGTAGATAAGTAGTTGCCTAGTGTTGGAATGTATGTTAGTACTTAAAGAACTGTTTGAACTCTCAAAAAAAAAGTAGGTGAATGAATTTTGATATGTTTATACCATAGAATACAGTAGTACCCCCTTATCTATGGGGGATACTTTTAAGAACCTTCCCAGTGGATACCTGAAACCGTGGATAGTATCAAACCCAATGTATACTATGTTTTTTTATACATACATACCTATGATAAAATCTAATGTATACATTAGACATAGTAAGAGATTAACAATAACAACTAAATAATAAAATAGAATACACTGTAATAAAAGTTATGTGAATGTGGTCTCTTTCAAAATATCTCGTTATACTGTACTCACCTTTCTTGTGATAATGTGAAATGATAAAATATCCACAAGAGATGAAGTGAGGTAACTGACACAGTCATTATGATGCAGTGTCAGGCTACCACTGACCTTTTTTTTTTCTTTTTAAGATTTTATTTATTCATTTGAGAGAGAGAGAGACAGCAAGCGAGAGACGGAACACAAGCAGGGGGAGTGGGAGAGGAAGAAGCGGAGGCTCCCAGTGGAAAAGCCTGATGCAGGGCTGGATCCCAGAACGCCGGGATCACACCCTGGGCCGAAGGCAGACGCTTAATGACTGAGCCACCCAGGCGCCCTTACCACTGACCATCTGAAGATACATCAGGAGGAGGATCATCTGCTTCTGGACTGCAGTTGACCACAGGTAACTGAAGCCATGGAAAGCTAAACTGTGGATAAGAGAGAACTACTTATTATAAAATAGTCAAAATGAATGGACTATATTGAACAATAATATGGATGAAATCTTGGCCATCTAATGTTAAAAGGAAAAAAAAATACATTCCCTAAGGTTTTTTTCATTTATTGTTTTTTTTATTATATTATGTTAGTCACCATACAGTACATCCCTGGTTTTTGATGTAAAGTTCGATGATTCATTAGTTGCGTAAAACACCCAGTGCACCATGCAATACATGCCCTCCTTACTACCCATCACCAGTCTATCCCATTCCCCCATCCCCCTCCCCTCTAAAGCCCTCAGTTTGTTTCTCAGAGTCCATAGTCTCTCATGCTTCATTCCTCCTTCTGATTACCCCCTTTCTTTATCCCTTTCTTCCCCTACCAATCTTCCTAGTTCTTATGTTCCATAGATGAGAGAAACCATATGATAATTGTCTTTCTCTGCTTGACTTATTTCACTCAGCATTATCTCCTCCAGTGCCGTCCATGTTGCAGCAAATGTTGAGAATTCGTTCCTTTTGATAGCTGAGTAATATTCCATTGTATATATGGACCACAACTTCTTAATCCAGTCATCTGTTGAAGGGCATCTCGGCTCCTTCCACGATTTAGCTATTGTGGACAATGCTGCTATGAACATTGGGTTGCATATGGCCCTTCTCTTCACTACGTCTGTATCGTTGGGGTAAATACCCAGTAGTGCAATGGCTGGATCATATTTTTATGGCTCAATTTTTAACTTTTTAAGGGACCTCCACACTGTTTTCCAGAGTGGCAGTACCAACTTGCATTCCCACCAACAATGTAGGAGGGATCCCCTCTCTCCACATCCTCTCCAGCAATTGTTGTTTCTTGCCTTGTCAATTTTTGCCATTCTAACTGGCGTAAGGTGGTATCTTAGTGTGGTTTTGATTTGAATTTCCCTGATGGCTAATGATTTTGAACACTTTTTCATGTGTCTGTTAGCCATTTGTATGTCTTCATTGGAAAAGTGTCTGTTCATATCTTCTGCCCATTTTATGATTTGTTTATTTGTGTCTCGCATATTGAGTTTGAGAAGTTCTTTGTAGGTCTTGGATACCAGTCTTTTATCTGTAGTATCATTTGCAAATATATTCTTCCATTCCCTGGGCTGCGTCTTAGTTTTTTTGACTGTTTCCTTGGCTGTGCAGAAGCTTTTTATCTTGATGAAGTCCCACAAGTTCATTTTATCTTTTGTTTCTCTTGCCTTTGGAGATGTGTCATGAAAAAGGTTGCTTTGGCCGATGTCGTAGAGGTTGCTGCCTATGTTCTCCTCTAGAATTTTGATGGATTCCTGTCTCACATCGAGGTCTTTCATCCATTTGGAGTTTATTTTTGTGTATAGTATGAGAGAGTGGTCAAGTTTCATTCTTTTGCATGTAGCTGTCCAACTTTCCCAGCACCATTTCTTGAAGAGACTGTCTTTTTTCACCGGATGTTTTTTCCTGCTTTATCAAAGATTAGTTGCCCAAAGAGCTGAGGGTCCATTTCTGGGTTCTCTATTCTGTTCCATTGGTCTATGTGTCTGTTTTTGTGCCAGTACCATGCTGTCTTTGTGATCACAGCTGTGTAGTACAGCTCGAAATCCAGCATTGTGATGCCCCCAGCTCTGTTTTTCCTTTTCAACAGTTCCTTGGCGATTCGGGGCCTTTTCTGTTTCCATACAAATTTAAGGACTATTTGTTCCAGTTCTTTGAAAAATGTCCTCGGTATTTTGATCGGGATAGCATTGAAAGTGTAGATTGCTCTGGGTAGCATGGACATTTTAACTATGTTAATTCTTCTGACCAATGAGCATGAAATATTTTTCCATCTTTTTGTGTCTTCTTCAATGTCTTGCAAGAGTGATTTATAGTTTCTAGAATATAGGTCCTTTACGTCTCTGGTTAAGTTAATTCCAAGGTAATGTATGGTTTTTGGTGCTATTGTAAATGGGATGGATTCCGTACTTTCTCTTTCTTCAGTCTCATTATTCGTGTATAGAAATGCAACTGATTTCTGAGCATTGATTTTGTATCCCGCCACATTACTGAATTGTTCTATAACTTCTAGTAGTTTGGGGCTGGATTCTTTTGGGTTTTCCATATAGAGTATCATGTCATCTGCGAAGAGAGACAGTTTGACTTCTTCCTTGCCGATTTGGATACCTTTTATCCCTTTTTGTTGTCTGATTGCTGTTGCCAGGACTTCTAGTACTATGTTGAATAATAGTGGCGAGAGTGGGCATCCTTGTCGTGTTCCTGATCTTAAGGGAAAGGCTTCCAGCTTTTCCCCATTGAGAAGGATATTTGCTGTGGGCTTTTCATAGATGGTTTTTATGAGATTGAGGAATGTACCCTGTATCCCTACACTCTGCAGGGTTTTAATCAGGAAAGGATGCTGTATTTTGTCAAATGCTTTTTCTGCATCTATTGAGAGAATCATATGATTTTTGAATTTTTCCTTCGGGATAAAATCTAAGACACTGATAGATTTGCGAATGTTGAACCACCCTTGCATCCCAGGGATGAATCCCATTTGGCCATGATGGATAATCCTTTTAATGTACTGTTGGATTCTATTATCCAGGATCTTGCTGAGGATTTTGGCATCCATGTTCATTAAGGAAATCGGTCTGTAATTCTCCTTTTTGATGGGGTCTTTGCCTGGTTTGGGGATCAAGGTAATATTGGCCTCATAGAATGAGTTTGGTAGCTTTCCTTCTATTTCTATTTTTTGAAATAGCTTTAGGAGAATAGGTATTATTTCCTCTTTGAATGTTTGGTAGAATTCCACAGGAAAACTGTCCGGGCCTGGAGTTTTGTTATTGGAAGGTTGTTTATCACTGACTCAATCTCTTCATAATTAATTGGCCTGTTTAAGAAATCAATTTCTTCCTGTTTCAGTCTTGGTCGTTTATAGGCTTCCAGGAAGTCCTCCATCTCTTCCAGATTGCTTAATTTATTGGAATAAAGCTGTTGATAAAAGTTTCTAATAATCCTTCCAATTTCATTGGTGTTGGTCATGACCTCTCCTTTTTCATTCATAATCTTATTAATTTGGGTCCTTTCTCTATTCTTTTGGATAAGTCTTGCCAGTGGTCTGTCAATTTTATTGATTCTCTCCAAGATTCAGCTTCTAGTTCTGTTGATCTGCTCTACTGTACTCCTGGTTTCTAATTTATTGATTTCTGCTCTAATCTTGGTCAACTGCTTCCTCGTGCGTGGATTAGGCCTGCCCCTCTGTTGCTGTTCCAGCTTCTTGAGGTGAGAATATAAAAACTGCATTTTAGATTTTTCTATTCTTTTGAGTGAGGCTTGGATGATATGTATTTCCCCCTTAGGACTGCCTTTGCATTATCCCATAGGTTTTGGACCATTGTGTTTTCATTCTCATTGGTCTCCATAAATTGTTTAAATTGATTTTTGATTTCCTCGTTTATTGAATCATTCCTGAGCAGGATGGTTCTTAGTCTCCAAGTGTTTGAGTTTCTTCCAAATTTTTCCTTGTGGTTGAGTTCCAATTTCAAAGCGTTGTGGTCTGAGAATATGCAGGGAATAATTTCAGTCTTTTGGTATCGGTTGAGACCTGTTTTGTGTCCCAGAGCATGGTCTATTCTTGAGAATGTTCCATGGGCATTAGAATAGAATGTGTACTCTTTGGTTCTGGGGTGTAGTGTTCTATATATATCTATGAGGTCCATCTCATCGAGTATGGCATTCAAAGTCCTTGTTTCTTTGTTGATTTTTTGCATGAGTGTTCTGTCTATTTCTGATAGTGGAGTGTTGAGGTCCCCTACAATTAACGTATTTTTATCTATATGTCTCCTTATTCTGGTTAAGAGTTGGCTTGTGTATCTTGCTGCTCCCCTGTTGGGGGCATATATAATTGTCATATCCACTTGTTGGATACATCCTTTAAGAATAATATAGTGCCCTTCTGTGTCTCTAACTATAGTCTTTAGTTTAAAATCCAATCTGTCTGATATGAGATTTGCTACCCCAGCTTTCTTTTGAGGTCCCTTGGTGTGAAAGATGGTATTCCATCCCTTTGCTTTCAGTCTGAATGTATCTTTAGGTTCAAAATGAGTCTCTTGTAGGGGCACCTGGGTAGCGCTGTGGTTAAGCATCTGTCTTCGGCTCAGGGCGTGATCCCAGCGTTCTGGGTTTGAGCCCCATATCGGGCTCCTCCACTAAGAGCCTGCTTCTTCCTCTCCCACTCCCCCTGCTCGTGTTCCCTCTCTCGCTGGCTGTCTCTCTCTGTCGAATAAATAAATAAAATCTTAAGAAAAAAAAATGAGTCTCTTGTAGACAGCGAATGGATGGGTCATGTCTTTTTATCCAATCTGCAACCCTATGGCATTATGGGATCATTTAGGCCATTTACATTGAGACAATATTGAGAGATATGATTTTAATGATGCTATGTTGCCAGTAAAGTCTTTGTTTCTATAGATTGTGACTTTCTGTTCTGTATCACTCTTGGGGCCTTTTTACCTTTATAGAACCCCTTAATATCTCCTGCAGGGCTGGTTTCATGGTTAAGAAATTGGTCAATGGCGATTTTGGAAGGTCTTTATTTCTCCATGAATTCTGAATGACAGCCTTGCTGGATAAAGGATCCTTGGCTGCATGTTTTTCTCTGAAGGAGCTTTAAAAATGACCCCCCCAACCCTTTCTCTCATTCCAGGTCTGTGTAGACAGGTCTGACGTAATTCTGATACCTTTGCCTTGGTACGTGAGAAATTTCTTTGCCCTGGCCGCTTTCAATACTGTATCCTTGGATCTAATATTTGCGAAATGCACTATGACGTGACGTGGCGTAGGTTTGTTGTGGTTGAGCTTGGGAGGGGTCCTCTCTGCCTCTTGGACACGGATGTTTGTTTCCTTCACTAGATTAGGGAAGTTTCCAGCTACAATTTGTTCAAATATCTCTTCTAGACCTCTGTTTTTCTCCACCCCCTCGGGGATACCGATGATTCTGACATTGGAACGTTTCATTGAGTCAGTAATCTCCCGTAACCTACATTCATGAGCGTGGATTTTTTTTTTTTTAACGATTTTATTTATTTATTTGACAGAGATAGAGACAGCCAGCGAGAGAGGGAACACAAGCAGGGGGAGTGGGAGAGGAAGAAGCAGGCTCATAGCGGAGGAGCCTGATGTGGGGCTCGATCCCAGAACGCCAGGATCACGCCCTGAGCCGAAGGCAGACGCTTAACCGCTGTGCCACCCAGGCGCCCCGAGCGTGGATTTTTTTTAAGTCCAGATTCTATTTTAGCTTTCTCTTCTACTAACCTATCCTCCAATTCGCTGATACGTTCTTCTGCCTCATTCACCCTGGCCATCAGAGCCTCTAGTTTTGACTGCATTTGGCTCATAGAATTTTTAGTTTCTGCCAGATTTGTTCTCAGTTCTGCCCTTAAAGATTCTATATTCCCATTAACATTTTCATTCATATTTTTTTCAAGTCTACACATCATCTTGACCATTGTTACTCTGAATTCCATTTCTGATATTTTGATTATATCCATATCCATTAGTTCTGTGGCAGAGGCCACAGACTCATTATCTTTTCTTTGCTGGGGTGGATTTCTCCTCGTCATTCTAATGAGGAGAGGTTGCAGGGTTGTCCAGAGCCCAAATTATTGACTGGGACCCAGGCCGTGCACCCTTTTTTATAGGGATCTTAGGGATGTGGGCTTCTTGAGTTTTAAGCCTGCCTTCTGGGGGGGGGGCTGCCATGCTGATACTCAGGCAACCTGTTTGTGTAGAGTCTCCGTGTCCCCTGCAAGGGGGGATGGGGATGGGCACACTGTGAGCTGGTATTTCCAGGCTTTTGTTCTCTGGAGGCTTTCCCTGGCGGTTTGCTGTGCCTATTCTGAGAGTCAGAGCAGCAGTGGCCGAATCTCAGCCTCTGTCTCAGAACAGAGGGATCGCGGACTGTTCTCCACTGATGTTGTGTCCACTTTAACTCTGTTTCTGTTGGTGCTGCTCAACCCTGCACCGTCCCGGGATGTGCACCCCACACCCAGCATCCCAGCCCTCACTTCCAGGGCCGGCGTGTCTCTGTCCTTTGTGTTTTTAACACCGCCAGCTGCTCCCACGCGCTCCCGGAGCTCCCGGTCTCGGTCTCGTTCCAGTGAGCGCACCGGAGCTCCATTTCAGTCTCGTGGCGTGTGTTCCCCAGCTCACGGTCTCAGTCTGCTCTCTTGTGGGTGCCGGTCCTCGAGTACGCCCGCTCCCCCATGCAGGTGGCTACTGCTTCCCGGCCCCCAAACGCGGGGGCTCCCTCCCCCTTCTGTTTATCTTCCAATATCTATGCGCGGTTTCACAGCTCCCCACTTCATACCTCAATACTCAGCGCTGGAGATGTTCATTTGTAGAGATCCAGATGTATCTTCCTGCGTCTCATGCTGATTCCGTAGATGTTCAGGATGGTCTGGGACCTATCCAACTCGACTCAGGGGACCATCTGAAAAATGGGTCCCCTACTCCTCCGCCATCTTACCTCCTCTCCTATCAGTTGCATTTCTATACACTGTGCACCTGCAGGCAATGCAGATACGGTTCCGGGTAACGTGCCAGTCCAAGGGGAGGTTGGTCCCTAAGGTTTTATATAGCATGAAACCCATTTTATAAAGTGAAATTTAACCAAGATAATAAAAATGTATTCAAGTAATGTTATCCCAGAGTTCTTGAGTTTCTGAATCATAAATGCTTTTAAAATAAGGAATTTTAAGAATTTAAACTTTATGGATTTTATGGGAATATGATTATCGCTATAGAGTCTATATACAACTGATTATACTATAATAACCTGATCTACATGGGTATCTTTTTCCAAAGGAAATTTTAACTGCATGACTATATGGAACAGTAAAATTATGTTCCTGTATTCCTTATTATGGATTCCTTACAATTTCCACTTACCTGAGCATAATGTTGAAAGTTAGAAATTTACGAAAATAGTCTACAATTTCACTTTTTTTAAAAAAATGATTTTATTTATTAGAGAGAGAGATCACAGCAGGGGGAGTGGCAGGCAGAGGGAGAAGCAGGCTCCCCAGTGAGCAGGGAGACCGACGTGGGACTCGGTCCAGGACGCTGAGATCATGACCTGAGCCAAAAGCAGATGCTTAACCAACTGAGCCACAAGGTGTCCCTGAAGCTCTTATAATTACCTAGTCTGAGGTAGTTATCTTGCAAGTGTTACTTTTCTTCACGCTCTTCTCCCCTTATATTCAGACCATAAAATATAATAAAATTTCAGCATACTCTGAAAGAACAATTATAAAGTCAAACCTAAATATCAAGAACATCACCAAATTTTGACACTTGACTAAGAATAATGTAGAAAATAAATGAAGGAATGCTTTCACCAATAGACACAATAGTGATTCCAATAAAATATAAAGTGAGATCATAACTTTGCTATCTGGAGTTCCTCATGACCATGGGCAACAGATCAAAGGCTGGGGTGATAGGAGAGGAGAAATAGGTTAGTTTTTGCTGGACTGATTGATCCTGGCTCTCAAGGGATGTGAAATTTCTAAATGAAACTTAGAACTCAAAGACTTCCTTGGGTCGACTCTTATCCCTATCAATTCTGGTTGTAAAAACAAACAAAGAAAAAACAAACCAAAAAACCCAAAACAAAAAACCTATGAAGAAAAGTAACCAGCAGATTCTGATCTTTTATGAAAGAAGGTTTGGGTAACTTTACCCATAAAAAGTCCCCAGTTTGCTAATTAAAAGGGAATGTGTCACAACTATTTACAGAAAGGAAGACTGGAACATCTACCTAATTTATATGTAGTTATATATTATTACATTTCTTCTTTCTGCTTTTATGTAGGTTGTTACAACTTAGACAAAAAGTCACAGAATATCTACACAGGATCCTGACAGAGAGGAGGTATAGACATTACCCAATACAATTTTCATTGAATGAGGAATGGTTAATGAACAAATAAGGAATGAGTAATATTATTTTAGGTGAGGTTTTAATTATAGTTATGGGAAGAATTATGTATATTGGTGGGGTGCCATCTTGTGAACACCGGTCATTCATTTGGCTGTGCAGTATTTATGTATCCTTGCTATTATGGTTAATACCCATCTTTAAGAAGCTGAGGCTGATTCTCACTAAACTGAAAATGCATCTGTCTCCTCAGCAACTAATGCACAAGGATGGAACCTAGGCTTCAGCACTTAAACACATTCATATCAGAACAGCAAGATCATGATACTGAGGAACAAGGATGGGAAATTCCATCTGGGTGATGGGTAATCCCATGTACACATGGCAGTAGCAGGAATATCCAGAGTCCAGCACCCACGTTGTCAGTAGTGTAAGCTGTGGATTCTGTCCAGCAGTGACAGCAGCAACAGCAGTGACCTCACAAGTTCTGTGCCATCACATGCAGCAGTGTTCTTGGCTCTGTATCTTTGTTCCTCAGCACTCTAAGATTTTCTATGAGCAATTCAATATTCTTTGAATGCATTTCTTATCTACTCAAATTTTAAAAAGGTAGAACATATTGACTGTAACCAACATGTTTCCATTAAAATCAGAAACAAAACAAAGACAGCTATAGAAGAAATTACTGTGGGTGATGATAATTAATCATAACTTTCTCCTCCTGATTTCTAGACTAATTGAGACATAGACTATTTTTGTTGGCAATACCTTATTGAAAAAGGCAGCTTGAATCTGGAGTTAGAATACACATCCCGATACTTCATTTAAATTATAGATATTGGGAGACATAACAAGAAGGAAATGGACCTGCAGAGAAGGTATAGAGAATCATAGCCTGCCCCAGGGAACATGAGAAATTCAGGGTTGAATAAAGGGAGGTGATTTATTTATTTTGACACATTTAACCAAAGCAATAAATCATTTCCTTTATGACAAATAAGAGATGAAACAGCCCATTAAAAGGGGGAATTATGGTTTTAAAAAAAAGTTTTCCCACTGTTCTCATGTCTACAACATGAAAAAAGAAAGTGAAATAGGTATAAATACTGTGAGACACTATATTGGGCTCCCTGCTCAGTGGGGAGCCTGCTTCTCCCTCTCCCTCTGTTCCTCCCCCCTACTCATGCTCTCTCTCATGCTCTCTCTCTCTCAAATAAATAAAATCTTAAAAAAAAATACTGAGACAGATATCACTTTATCCACAGATTATAAAGATCAAAAGAATCTATCATTTTATAATCAGTACCCTAACAAAAGATATTAAATGTTCAGATATTACTAGTATATTTTAAGTATTGTGAAGCATTATATCATAAAGATATTAGAGGGAAAGGAGATGAAAATTGTCAAAGACATTTTGAGACATACATGTACTAATGAGTATTCACCCAAGGTCAATTCAATGTGAACTCACTTTGAAATACTCAGTATTTAAGTTGAGTAAAATTCAAAATATAATCTCAGTTTTTTAATTGGAAGTGGATAAAATTAAAAATTCTAATAAAAAGCTTTTGTCTTTATTTCCAAATAAAACTAATATATTAATAATATACATATCTCTATTTCCAAGTAATAAGTTATAAAAAGTGTAAGTCAAAGATTGCTGGAAAATAGAGCACAGAAATAGATCTGAGAATATGAGCATTTAATGTATGATAAAAGTATTTTAATCTAGTAGGAGAAAGGGGAATAGTTCAATAGTTGGTTTTGGCCTAATTGGGTTTATTTCTGAATAGAAACAGAGCTGACATCCTGTATCACACCATATACAATAATAAATTCCAGATGGATTAAAATGTTAAAATCTGTGTGTGTATACACACCAACATATATGAAAAACTGCACACTTTATTCCTTTATCCTCTTCCCTCTGAAAGTTTCTATAAGCAATACCTTCCTAAGAAACAGAAAACATTGGAAATGGTTTGGGAAACCTATTTTATAGAAATGAAATAAATAGAGAGGAATATAAAATATGAATGTTTATTAAAGCACTACTTTTAAGTGGCAAAGAAGAAACAGTCTGAAACATCAACATTGGGGAATAGTTGAATTGGTATTGGTATAAGCACTTGGATATGAAATATAATGTAACCATTCTAAAAACTAAATTAGGTGGTGCCTGGGGACTCAGTTGGTTAAGTATCTGCCTTTGGCTCAGGTCATGATCCCAGGGTCCTGGGATCGAGCCCAGCATCCCGCTGAGCAGGGGGCCTGCTTCTTCCTCTCCTTCTGCCTCTCCCCCCACTTGTGTTCCCTCTCCCAAGCTCTGCTTTCTCTCTCAAAAAAATAAATAATCTTAAAAAAATAAAAATAAGAACTAAGTTAAATCATCATTTACTGACTAGGGAAATTCAAAATGTAGTTGAATTTAAAAAGCAAATTACAGAGAAGTGTATAAAGTATCATCTATTTTTTTGGTAAAAATATACCAAAATAAATTAATTGTGTTAATGCTTAAGCATAAAGAAATATATGGGGGATATACACAAGGTTCGTTGCTCAGAATGAAATAGACAGAAGGGAAGGGAGTGAGAAATAACAAAGAACAGATTTTTTTTTTCTTGTTTATTGGTATTGTTTCATTGGTTTGGGTGCAAATGCATTACCTCTGCAATTTTTGATGAGAAACTTAATGATTGACTTAAAGTAGGTTCATGAAAGAATATAAAATTTCACTTAGCAGTCCTCATTTTGATTGTAATGCAAAATATTTGAACAAAATATCCTGTTTCCACCAATTCTCTTATTTGTTCACTCCACTTTTTTTTTTTTTAAGATTTTTTAAATTTAGAGAGAGAGAGAGAGAACACGTGCAAGTGGGGGGAGGGGCAGAAGAAGAGAGAGAATCCCAAGCCGACTCCACATTGAGTATGAAGCCCACTGTGGCGCTTGATCTCACAACCCTGAGATCATGACCTAAGCTGAAATCAAGAGCTGGATACTCAACTGATGAGCCACCCAGGGGCCTCCACTCCACTTTTCTTAAATTAATTATAAAATATTTTACAGGCATATGCCTGTAACAAATGAAATAACTAAATGTATAAAAAAAAAAAAAACCTCTAATATGGGACCTAAGAAAAAAGGAAGTGGGGAATGGAAGGACAGACCTGTAACTCTGGATATATATGGGATTTTCCTTCCAAGAATGGTTTCCATCCAATGAAAGAAGTTGCTGCTAAGCATGAAAACTGAGGCATAGAAAATATCTATTTCAAAACACTAACCTAACCTAAACAAAGTTAAGATGTGGGACATTTTCTTAATTTCAGGATTCTTAACCTAGGACTTTTGGTAACCTTCCACACTCTAATAATAGAGTTAAGTAGTTGCATCAGAAATAGTATTCGCTTATAGGGCTAAAATATTTACTATCTGGCCATTTATGGAAAGTCTGCTAACCTTTCATCTAGAACACAATACATAATTCCAGTGACATTTTTGCTGCTAGCACAAAATTATGATGATATATATCTCAACAATGGGATATGCAACATATAAAGTATATCCAATTTTTAAACTTGATATGATGCTTAGAATAAAGACCTACATGTTGAAAATGTTGGGGCTGAATCAAGTCCTTTAAAAAAAACCCAAAACCTTACATTTGTAACTTAGCTTCTCTGTCCCTGGAAATATTTTAATCTAAACCTGTTCGCATCTAAGAAATTCTGGGTAAATTATCTTGTTTTGTATCATTCCTTTGCTTCCTTAAATTTCCTTGGGACCAATGGGTTTGCACTATTAAAAACTCACTGCTCTAGTCTCCAGAACAAAAGTTAACTCACGGGCTGTTTTTGCAGTCCATATATCATCTCCTTTGGTCCTTGTGGTGTCTTTAAATAAAAATCTCAGCTACCACTTAAAAACCAAGAGCTATCAGGGCACCTGGGTGCCTCAGTCAGTTAAGCATCTGCCTTGGCTCAGGTCATGATCCCAGTGGAGATCATGCCACATGTCAGGTTCCCTGCTCAGCAGGAAGCCTGCTTCTCCCTCTTCTTCTGCTCCTCCCCCCCACTTCCCATTCGTGCTATCTCTCGAAATAAACAAAATCTTTAAAAAAAAATCAAGAGCTATCACGCACTAAAAAAATAAATAAAAAATAAAATATTTGGTTTCTCTTAAAAAATCAGAAGAGCTGGCAAAATGGGGCCTGTTTCCACACATCACTTAGCTGGAACTGGGCACTGGGTATCATCCTCTAGCTACTGTTACAACCAGGTTCATTTCTATTATTCTTTTAATAGGTACCTATAGTTTGTTAGTTTCCTTAGTATGCCTGTATATATCTTCATGGATGACATCAAAAAATAGCTTTCCTTTTTGGGTGTCCTAAGACTGTTCTAACATCAAGATTATACCTGAGTATGCTATGAGATGTCTAATTCTGTATAACAAATAGTTCCTTAGACACTTGAAGTTTTAGGGGCACCTGGTGGTTAGGTGTCCAACTCTAGATTTCGGCTCAGGTCATGATTTCAGGGTTGTGAGATCAAGCCCCAAGTTGGGCTTGCACTGGGTGTGGAGCCTGTTTGAGAATCTTTCTCTCTCCCTTTCCCCATCTCTCCCTCTCTAAAAACAAACCAAAAAAACAGTTGATAATGTTTTGCCTGAAAAGAAATTTGGTTTGGTGCTTCATTGTAGGAATAGCTACTATATCACACTAAATTTCCCCTTTCGTGTATTTATAAATCTTCTGAGAGTTCTCTTTGACTCAGTACTGAAATTTTTATTTTCCTAAGAATTGTTTAGGTTTTCAAATGTTATCAGAAAGAAGCACTGTATTTAACATTTTATTTATTTTTATTATTAAAAATGTTTTTTTAAAGATTTTATTCATGAGAGAGCGAGCGAGCGAGTGCATGAGCAGGGGGGAGAGGCAGAGGGAGAAGCAGACTCCCCACTGAGCCGGGAGTCCAATGTAGGGCTCGATCCCAGGACCCGGAGATCCTTAACCATCTGAGCCACCCAGTTGCCCCATTTATTTATTTTTTTAAAAGAAGATTTTATTTTTAAGTAATCTCTACACCCAACTTGGGGTTTGAACTCACAACCCTGAGACCAAGAGTTGCACACTCCAGTGACTAAGCCAGCCAGGCCCCCCAACATAACATTTTAAATCAGTAACCATAAGGTTTCTCTTTGTGTATTTATCCATTTTTCAAACATAATTGTTTGTCTTTTCATACTTTTTCATCAGTGTCACAATGGTTTGTTTATATTCTTTTTTATGTTAGGTATATGATGTAGTAAAAAGGATGCCAGTCTGAATGAAGTCCTTCCCACACACTGCACACATTACTTTCCCCACCAACACCTAGGATTATTTCATGTTCCATAGAAAATAAGCAATGATGGAAAATTTTCTGAATGCATTACCAAGTGTGTCTATCTTCAACTATATGTCCTGCCTGAGGTTCAGCAAGGTCTGCAAGACAACTGTTGTTTTTCAACAAATAATACTAATGACAACGATGAATAAAATCATGACCAACATTCAGTGAATATTTATTATATGACAGGAACAATTCTAAGCACTTTATGTGTCTTGATTTATTTGATCCTCACATAAAATTTTGAGGTAGGTATTATAATTATCCCCATTTTATAATTTCTACTGAGACAAATATGTATAAAAACATAGAAAAATGCTCAGGAAGGATAAATACTAAACAGATAATGACTATCCTTCAGAATGCGAAATGGGCACAAGGATGGTACTCAAAGGGTATGTTTGCCTTATTTGCAATGTTTAAAAATTTAAAAGGAAAATATGTTCATGCATTATTTCTGCAATTAAAATACATGATACAAAGATATGCCTAGGGAGAATTGCCATCAGGACACTGTGAATAATGGCAAAAACTCTGGAAACTACAATGTCTATCAATAGGAATTTGATATCACAGCAACATAAGGAAACACCAGGAAGTTATGAAATGATCTCTGTTTACTGTGTGGAAAGTTGTTCATCGATGTTTTTACAAGAAGAAAGCCTAAGTTTTGTAAATAACAAAAAGAATAAGCCATCTTTGAATAAAGAGGTCACTTCTTTCAGGTCTTAAAGGCATTTTATAAACCGTGAGGTAAAGGGATGGACTTTACAGTCACATAAATTTAAGATGGGTTAAAATATTAATATAGCAACTATAGATCAATTGGGGGGAAAATGAAAATTAGGAATATATTTCACATGAATTCTGAGGTTTAAAATAAGGTGAAAAAGGTGTCAAAAGTGCTATGATTTTCAGTATTTGCTAGCTTGAATTATCTAATGTCAAAAGAAATATATGCTCTTATTAAAGGGCTTCCAAAATATATTCTACTCATAGGGTGTTTCTCCTACATGATTTTTCTCGGGTTGAATAAGCTAGAGTCAACAAATAAGATGTTTCTACATTATCCTATTTAAAGGGTTTATTATCAAGATAAATTCTCTAATGTTGAATAGTTTTGATCTGTAATTAAAAGCCTTCCTACAGATTTCATACATTCTATCATTTATCACCAGTACAAATTTTGATGTTGAATAAGTTGTGAGCCATAATTAAAGGTCTTTCCACATTCCCTATATTCATAGGGTTTCTCACCACTATGAATTCTATGATGACTAATAAGTTGTGAACTCTGAGAATAGGCTTTCCCACATATCTTACATTCATAGGGCTTCTCACCAGTATGAATTCTCTGATGTCGAGTAAGGTCTGAACCAGAACGAAAAGCCTTTTCACATTCCTTACATTCGTAGGGTTTCTCACCTGTATGAATTCTCTGATGTTTAATAAGTTGTGAGCTCTGACTAAAGGCATTGCCACATTCCTTACATTCATACGGTTTCTCCCCTGTATGAATTCTCTGATGCTGAGTAAAGTTTGAGCCACTACTAAAAGCCTTCCCACATTCTTTACATTCATAGGGCTTTTCGCCAGTGTGAATTCTCTGATGCCGAGTGAAGTTTGAGCCACTACTAAAGGCCTTCCCACATTCCTTACATTCATAGGGTTTCTCACCAGTGTGAATTCTGTGATGTCGAGTAAGGTCTGAACCACAAATAAATGTTTTCCCACATTCCTTACATTCAAAGGGCTTCTTGCCAGTATGAATTTTCTGATGATGACTGAGTCTTGAGGGATGTCTAAAGGCCTTTCCACATTCCTTACATTCATAGGGTTTCTCAATGGGATGAATTATCTGATGTGTAGTAAGTTGTGAGTCAGGTCTAAAGGTTTTCCTATATTCCTTAGTTGCACAGTATTTCTCTTTATTATTAATGATTTGCTGTAACGTAAAGGGGGGATGCTGCCTGAAAGTGGGCATGCCTTCATGTGTGAATATCAGTTGACTGAAGTGTCCCTCCTGAGAGCCATGTTGTTTCTCAAACTGGCCATTACATTCCCAATCATCTCTGAAACTAGAGCACTGAAGGTCATGTCTTGTAAGTCTTTCCATTATCTCCCACTGCGCTGACTCTATTTCATAAATTTCCTTCTTCAGAAATAATTTCTTGGTCTCACATCTTGATTCCAGGACTGAAAGAAAATATGAAAGTAATCACTCACATTTTTCTTGTTTGGGAGAAATAAAACTTCAATTAAAATGGAAGAATTAAACTGAACTTTAAAAAAATAGACAAGAAAAGAGCGAGGACAGATCATATAGTAAGATGAGGGCAGTAAGCCAGCCATTGGTTTCCAAACATTGCTATTGATCAGAATTACTTAGAGGAATTTGCTGAACATGAAGATGATTCAAGTCTTATCTCCCTTGTTACAGAGTGAGTCTAATCATAAATACACATATAAAATCTCTCAGCATATGCACACACAGCTATAAGAGCATCCCACAAATGAACTGTAAAATAAGGGAAATGATCATACCTACAATAGAGTTATTATAAGGATTAAATGCATATGTCTAAGAAAAAAATCCCAGGGGTTGGCAAACTATGGCCTGCAACACTGCAACAATTTTTGTAAGTAAAAGATTTATTGGAAGACAGCTACACTTATTTGTTTATATATTGTCTATGACTGCTTTTAAGCTATAATGGCAGAAGTGAGTAGTTACAACAGAGACCACATTGACTGCAAACTTAAAATATTTATGATCTGGCTCTTGAGGAAAATGTTGCCAGCCCCTGGTTAGATATATGTTGTCCATTACAGTAACCATGAGCATATGTGTGTATTTAAATTTAACGTAATTAAAATTAAATAAAAATTCAAATTTAACTCCTCAATGGCACTATCCACATTTCCAGTGGCCGATTGTAGCTAATGACTACCATGTTGGAAATGACAAACACAGGACATTTCCATCATCACTGGAAGTTCTACTGGATTGCACTGGTCTAGATTCTGCAACTGGAGGCCTAGGGTCTCTTTAACAAATGATAAGGAAATACAGGGTGGCAATCCAAATGGGAGAATGAATGAATCTAGTATGAGTGGTAGATAGCAAGGGTTCTTTTGCAGCTAAATATGGAATGTGTTTGGGGTTTGATGAAAATACTTTTTGGTTTGGAATTCTGTGATGCTAATCTCAGGAAAAGAGAAGAGGACTTATCAAGTACATAAGCACTATGATAGTGATGACCAACTGACAGGAAGGGCATTTGCAGATTTAAAGAGAAGGAAGAGAATATAAAGACAGTGTTCTACTACTGAAAATTCAGTTACCAGATTCAGTCATGAATTTTGAACTCACACTCAAGTTAATTACAAGCTTTGTTTTCTTGACCAAAGTTCATTTTTCTGAGCCCTCAATTCTCTTGTTATACAACACAAGTAGTAACTCTTATAATCATTGTGAGGATTGTGAATAATATATAAAAAGTATTTGGCATAAAATAAGTATTTAGTATTTGAGAGATAATACAAAAGAATCTGTATACAAAAATGGAGTAAAGGGCAAGTGAAGTGTTTTGAAGACTACACTATGGACCCAGTGGTAAGGCCTAAAACCAAAAAAGTGAAAATCATTCAAGTACCATTGTCTCTCTCTCTCAATTATTCAGCAAATACCACCTAATCTTGCTCCTAAATATATCTTGAAACTCTTCCTCCTATTTTCAGTACAATATCTAATACATTTCTTGAACTATCAGGACAGCCTCTTTCTTTCTAGTTTTCCCACTTGAGGTTTGCAATCTTGAATCCACCCCTTATGATATTTCTCTTACAATAAAAGCCGAACTGTTGAACACGGTCTACAAAGCTCTGAATGACCTAGTTGCTGCCTGCCTCTTCAAACAAATCTCAAGCTATGCTCCCTTTTGGTTGCTAAGACCCATCCATGCTGGCCCTATTTTGCAGTTCTTCAAATGCTCCCAGTTTTTAAGTCCCCCTTAGGGTCTTTCCAGGAATTTTTCTTTATGTCTCATAGATGTTTCCCCCCCCTCCCCACTCTCTGCCTTAATAATTATTGCCCATTTTCCAAATCTCTAAAGGTCATACTTTTTGAGGCCTTCCCTGACTCCGTGACCAAATTATACCCTCCTTGTAATGACACTTTTAGCACTCTGTTCTCTTCCTTATCAGGATTTTCACAATTTGTAATTATATATTTATTTAGGTTCACTTAATATCTTTTTCCCTGAATAGGTGTTAGGTCTTTGTGTTTATTTCATTTTAAAAGTAAATGTCTGTTGTCTTCATCAATGTGTATCCAGCTCTAAGCACAGTATCTGGTACATACTGGAAGATTAACAAATATTTATTAACTGACTCAATTAGCAAGTATTTGAATATATACTCAATAAAAGATGTCTTAAAAAATTCCTCTAGAAAAAAGGACACACTCTTTTCAAATACCACACAGTGAATATATATTTATTACTGTTCCCTCAATAAGTCCCACTAAAGTGATAATAAATGAAAGAAACTCCATGAGGACAAAGAATGGAGACAAAAGAGCAGCAACAAAATTTTGGAAGCTAGAGTAGAGGTAATGGTAATAAATAATGTGTCAACCATAAACACACTGAAACCTAGGTTGCAGATTGGTCCTACTGTGCAATCCAGTTATTTACAAGAACTGCAATCAACAGGTAGCTTTGAAAGTAGGGTGCACGAGGGGCTGCAAAAAGGAAGATTAATAGAAAATCTGGAACAAACAGAGAGACCTCAGATTCTCAAATCTACCCCATACAGTAGGCTGATTCCCAAGCCTGATATTCTCAGTAAACTTTTAGAATCTGGCAGCCAACCTCATTTTATTGATTCCCAGAAAGAAAGAAGAGGATTCCATTCTGGAGAAAACCAGCCCAAGAGAAAAGACCTGATAAGTGGTGTCAGCCAATGAACTGTTCTAGACAGATCACTCTACAGTGACTACCACCAATAAATCTACACATCCTCAGATACAAATGAGCTCAGACCAGCTTTTTACTACCACAGTTTTATATGAGCAGATAGCCTAAGTCACTAGCAATTTGAGGAAAATCTTAAACATGAACGATTAAAATCAATAAAGAAAAAAACTCAGGAAAGAGAGATAATGGAGAAAAATTTAAAAATTCAGAAAAAGAATGCTTCTAAAAACATATAACAATTTCATAAGAGAATAATGTCAGAAAAAAATATTCAAAGAATATCCTTTACAAAAATTAATGAGATTTAAAACTTAATAAAATCTCACAGAACATACAAAAAATATGAAAAATAGAAAAAGAAAAGAAACTCTAGAGCTAAGACAAGAAATTCAAGATCTGAATTATGAGTGCTCAATCATTTAAAAAATTTAATTAGCCCATACTGTATGTCAGACATGGTGCCAGGCACTGGAAATAAAAAGTGAACATTCAAAGCTTGAAATACAGAGAACAGAGAAGATAATGGGGAATAAATAATCAAGAAAATAATATAAGAAAATCTCAGAGATTTTGTTTCCAGAATGAAATGTCTCAGTGAGTGTCCAAATGAAAGAATAAAATTGACATCATGATATCTCAACTTGAAATATTAGAACATTATAAAGAATAAATTCTAAAAGTTTCCAAAGAGATTAAACAGGTCACATAAAAGAATTAAGAACCTAAATGTGTTTTGGATTTCTCAGTGACACTAGATGCTAAATTTTATAAATCCATGGAGCAATGCCATCAAAATTTTGAAGTTAAGTTTTTCAACCTAAAATTACATCTCCCATCAAATATCAATTAAAAATGAGGGTGAAATGAAAACATTTTCAGACATATAAGGATTCATAAAATACGCTATTTACTTTTCTTGGATACTTTCCTTGGTTGCTTTCGGAACATGTGCCTCAGAATAATGAAGGAATACACCAAGGAAGAGGAAGGCAAGAGATCCAAGAATCAAGGTGAATAAATGTATCAGAGGCATCCAAATACAGAAGCGAATCAATTGGATGATAATGAAGAGAAATTCTAAAATGATAGCTCTGTAACAGTCTCAGTTGGGACAGAAGAACAGAGGGTTAGAGGAGAAATGTCTCTTAAAAAATAAACCAGTTACCTGATGTGTCTGAAAAGAGATTAATCAGAGATACTGAGAAAACTAAGCAATTCTCAGTTAAAACAAGGATTAATTGCATGGAAAAGAACAAGTCATACAACAAGTGTAATGTGACTACAGAGCTCCGCAATGAAAGACGTTTTACATAGTCATTAAGTGAACTGAATAATAATTTAATTTAAAAATCATGATATTTGGAGGATAAAGGAAGAAGGTGTATGCTAAATCTTCAAATTCCACAGTGAAAAGTCAATTATCACTAAAACTAGAATTCATGAAAAAAAATTCTGAGAGAAAGGATACAAATGGTGACAAAAAAGTAGTAGGAGTCATGAGAAGGGAAAATCATTTAGGAAATAAAATAAATGTCAAATATGAGTTCTGGATGATGCAATGATGCAGATCTAACAATGAAACAAATTTCCAGGGTTGAACAAAATGCTTAGTAATAACAGAGCTCCTCTCTGTGTTGAGCAGAATTTATGAAGAGTTTCAACCAGATACTTCTTGGTAGAATTTCTGAGGTTCAAAGAAGAAGAGAACTCCATAGAAGTAAAAACCTGATGAATCAGGTTGTATCCAACTCATGCATTTGTGTTTGATGTTACCCCCAACAGTTCTCTAAAGTTTTGAATTAGTTATCAGCCTTGAGATATCAGATTTAATATGAAAATCTGGATTTCTGACTTTCTTGAAAGACAACATCATTTGGAAGCACTGAGCCTGCATTCTCATATGACAGCTGTCTTCTAGATGTAACAAGTGCTTACTCCTTTAAGATGGTATAAATTTGCTCTCATTAGCCAGTCTCCCCACTACTGCCTGGTCCCACAGGGACCATTAGGTGAGTCTCAGTTGCCATGTACCTTTAGAGTACTGCTTTTCTTAATTTCACCTTCCTTCCTAAAAGATTTTTGCTGGATTTGGAATTCTGGGTTAACAGTTCTTAAGCACAATAAAATATTCCTTCCTTCTGGCCTACATGGTTTACAAAGAGAAAGAGAAATCCAGTCATTCAAATAATTGCTTCCTATAATTAATGCATTATTTTTTCTATGGTTCTGTCATTACTTTTTGGTCATCCATTTTCAGCAATTTGATTACGATGTGTCTGGTATAGATTTCTTTGTTTCTCTTCTTTGGGGTGGTTGAGCTTCTTGAATTGGTATGTTATATCTTTTACCAAATTTGGTAAGCCATTATTTCTTCAAATACTTTTTTCAGTCCTGAACTTTGTCCTTCTGGGACTTCAATGACAAATATTAAACCTCTGTTGTTGTCTCACATGTCCCTGAGGCAAGTTTTCAATATTTATTCTCTCCATTATTTATGTGAACAAATTTTTTAAGATTTTATTTATTTGTCAGAGAGAAAGAGAGAGTGCACAAGCAGGGGGAGCAGCAGGGAGAGGGAGAAGCAGGCTCCCTGCTGAGCAAGGAGCCCAATGCCAGACTTGATCCCAGGACCATGACCTGAGCCAAAGGCAGACACTTAACTGAGTCACCCAGGTGTCCCTGAACTAATTTCTTTTGACTTACCTTCAAGTTCAGTAACGTCTCCATTATCTCCATTCTATTGAGCTTATCCAGTGAGTTTAAAAAATTTTGGCCACTGTATTTTTCAGTTCTAAAATTTCCATGTTTCTTTTTATTTCTATATTTTAATTGGATTTTTTGCTACAGAGTTTATGGGTTCTGTGTATATATTTTAGATATTACCCCCTTATCAGATATATGATCTGCAAACATTTTGTCCCATTCTGTAGGCTGCCTTTTCATTTTGTTGACAATTTCCTTTGTTATGCAGAAGATTTTGGGCTTGATGTAGTCCCACTTGTTTATTTTTGCTTTTGTTGTCTTTGCTTTTGTTGTCAAATTCAAAAAAATCATCACCAAGACTGATATCAAGGATCTAGGAGCTTACCGCCTACATCTTTTTCTAGGAGTTTTGTGGTTTCAAGTCTTATGTTCAGGTCCTTAATCCATTTTGAGCTGATTTTTGTGTATGGTGTAAGATAGAGGTCTAGTTTCATTCTTTTGCATGTGGCTGTCCAGTTTCCTCAACATCATTTATTGAAGAGACTGTCCTTTTCCCACTGTATATACTTGGCTCCTTTGTCATAAATCAATTAACCATTTATGTGTCGGCTTATTTCTGGGCTATTTGGTTCCATCGATTGATGTTTCTGTTTTTATGCCAATACCATACTGTTTTGATTATGATAGCTTTTAATATAGTCTGAACTCAGGAAGTGTGATGCCTCCAGCCTTGTTCTTTCTCAAGATTGTTTTGGTTATTTGGTTCTTTTGTGGTTCCACACGACTTTGTAATTGTTCTATTTCTCTGAAAATTGCCATTGGAATTTTGATAGAGATTTCATGGAATCTGTAACTTGCTTTGGGTAGTATGGACATTTTAACATTCTTGGAATCCATGAACACAAATATCTATTTATTTGTGTCTTTTCAATTTCTTTCATCAGTGTCTTATAGTTTTCAGGGTACAGGTCTTTCACCTCTTTGGTTAAATTTATTCCTAGGTGTTTTATTCTTTTTGAGTAATTGTAAGTGGGATTATCTTAATTTATTTCTGAGTGTTGATTATTAGCACATAGAAATGTAACTAATTTTTGTATATTGATTTTGTATCCTGGGCCTTCACTGAATTCATTTATTAATTTTAAGTTTTTTTTGGTGGAGTCTTTAGCATTTTCTATATAGATATCACGTTATTTGCAAATAGAGAAAGTTTTACTTCTTCCTTTCTAATTTGGATGCCTTTTCTTTCTTTTTCTTGCCTAATTATTCTAAGACTTCTGGTACTATGTTAATAAAAGTGGTGAAAGTAGGCATCCTTATCTTATTCCTGATCTTAGAAGAAAAGCTTTAAGTTGAGTATGTTAGTTGAGTATGGGCTTGTCACATATGGCCTTTATTATGTTGAGATACATTCCCTCTACACCCACTTTGTTGAGAGTTTTATTCATGGATGCATATTGAAAAAAATTTGTTTTTAAGAGAGAGAGCAGGGTAAGGGGAGAGAGAGAGAATCTTAAGCAGGCTCCACACTTAGAAGGGAGCCAGATGCAGGGCTCAATCTCACAGCTCTGAGATCATGACCTGGGCCAAAATCAAGAGCCAGACGCTTAAGTGACTGAGCCACTCAGGTACCCCCCAAAAATTTTTAGTGAAACTTTACTTAATGTAAATTTTTAAATTTATATGGAAGACAAAGTATAACCAAACACTTCTGAAGGAAAGGGTAGAGGGTTCTGTCTTGTCAGAGATCAGGACTTTTTACAAAAGTAAGACTAATTAGGACAGGGGTAGATAAAAAGGTCAATGCAACAAGAGAGACCTATATATACACAGAATTTTAATATATGCAGAAGGAACATGTGGATTGGTGGATCAGGGGCAAACAGATGGACTTTTCACTCAATGGGGAAAAGATAATTTGTTTTTATATGGGAAAAAATTACAACTGATCTCTACCTCAAACCATTTGTAAAAATCAATTTCGGTTATGTTAATAGGGCTTTAATAAGAAAGTCAAAACATAAAAATTCTTGGAAGAAAAAATAGGGGAAAATTGGGCTAGGAAAAGGTTTAAGATTCAAAGATATGGAGGGGCCTGGCTGGTTCAGTCAGTAGAGCATGTGACTCTAGATCTCAGGGATGTGAATTTGAGCTCCACGTTGGGTGTAGAGATTACTTAAAAATAAAATCTTTAAAAAAGAAAAAAAGATTAAAAAAAAAGATATGAAGCATATAGCAAAAAAAGTAGACTGTTTTATAAACTACATATAACTTAAAGAAAATAAACTATATATAACTTAACCATGAAATATATAATGTAACCATACTAACATAAAGAATTACTATCATCAAAAGATATCATAAAGTAAATAAAGAACCTACAACAGGAAAAGATGTCTATAAACATATTATTGACTAAAAATTAGTATCCACAAAATATGTAAGAAATTCCTACAATCTTAGGAAAAAGACAAATAGCCTAATATAAAAATGATCAGAATGGCATTACACAAGAGGCAATAATGGCCAAATAAGGAAAGGCAATCATCTTTAATAGTAACCAGGAAAATTTAATTTGAAACAACGAAATAAGATTTTATACTCATCAGATTAAAAAATGAAAAAAAAATCTTTCAGTATCAATTATAGGGAAAGATGGTGATACAAACACTTGGAAAATGGTTTAGTATTACCTAGTAAAGCTGAGTAAGTATGTATGCCAAGACCCAGCAATTACATTCCTAGGTATATTTCCAAGCAAATCTCTTGCATATGCAAGTCTAGAGATTTACATGTTATTATCTTATAATTTTATGTTCATTATGTTATATATATCCTATTGTGTATACAGGTGTTTTTTTTCAAGATTTATTTATTTATTTGAGAGAGAGAGTGTGTGTGTGTGGGGAGGAAGGGCAGAGAGAGGGGGGAAGGGCAGAGAGATAGGGAGAGAGAAACTTTAGCAGTCTCCTTGCTGAGCTCAGAGCCGAGATGCAGGGCTTGATCCAGGACTGTGAGATCATGACCCAAGCTGAAACCAAGAGCTGGATGCCTAACTGACTGTGCCACCCAAGGGCCCCTTTTGTTTACAGTGTTATTTATTTATTTATTTACTTATTTATTTATTAAAAATATTTTATTTATTTATTTGTCAGAGAGAGAGAGAGAGAGAGAGAGAGAGAGGGCAAGCGCATGCACACAAGCAGGGGAAGCAGCAGGCAGAAGGAGAAGCAGGCTCCCTGCTGAGCAAGGAGCCCAATGCGGGACTCAATCCCAGGACCCCGGGATCATGACCTGAGCCAAAGGCAGATGCTTAACCAACTGAGCCACCCAGGTGTCCCTACAGTATTTTTTTTTTATAAGTAACTATACTTTTTTTTTTAATAAAAAACTTAATAGATAGGTTGAAGAGCCAAATGGTCATAGCTGAAGAATGTATTAGTGAACTGATACAAAATAAGCTAAGGAATTCCCTGTAAAAGCAGTATCAGCTGAAAAAAAAGGATAAAAAGTAATAGACACTAAGGATGATCCATATGTCCTAATGTTTAATTAGGACCCCAAATAATAGAGAATATGTTCTGTTCATGGTCTTATGGTAAGCAAAGACTTCTTAAAGAGGCCAAAAAATACAGATAATGTGATTCTGTTTATATAAGATTCAAAAACAAGCTGAGGAGGAATTTCTTACATAAGATCCAATGAGTGTGAAGCACAAAAAACTGATAAATTTGACTAAAATGAAGAACTTCTGTTCACAAAATGAAACCATAGAGCTAAAAGACATTTCAGAATGGGAGAAGATATTTACAATTTTAGAACACTGAATGTACTTATAATCAAAATATATACCGAATCCTTACACATCATTAAGAAAAATAGAGACAATCCAACAGAAAGACATTTTAAAAAGACCTGAACAGGCAATTCACTAAAGAAGAATTTCAAGAGACCAATAATGATATGAAATGTGTTAAACTCATCAGTAAAAAGGGAAATGCAAACTAAAACTACACTGAACTATACTATACACTCACCAACTGGAAAAAATCCAAGCATGACAATACCATATGTTAGAAACCGTGCAATAATGAGAGCTCTCATATACTGCTGGTGGGATTGTAAACTAGTATAGGCATTAAAGAAAAGTTGAAAATTTGGCAGCTGAAGACATGAGTCTTATGATCCACTCACTTCTCTCCTAGTCCTAAAACACAGAAAATGTTCATAATAGCTGATTGTAATGGTTAAAAACTATAAACAACCCAAATGTCTATGAACAATAGAACTGTTAAATAAACTGTGGTATATTTATATAATGAAATGAATCAAGTCTGACTACAAGCAACACTATGTATGAATCTTAAAAGCAATATGCTCAACAAAAAAGACCTAAAAGAAAATATATAGTACGATTCCATGTACATAAAATTCAAACTCAAGTAAAATTAAACTGTATATTGTGGATGGCACTCTTAGATAGTAAAACTGTGAAAGGACACAAAGATATTATGGACACAAAGAGATCTGTGTTGGCACTGCTGTAGTTCCTGACCTGGGTAATGGTTCCATGAAAGTTCATTTCATAACTGTTGGAATGTCCACTGGCAGTTTGTTACATTATTTGTGATAATTTCGAATAAGATAAATGACAATATAGTAACTTTGGCTAGGCATATCTATTTCTGTAGGCATAAGTGGACAGATGGATAAAAGAAATAAAAAAGAGGCCCTGAAATACTAACATAAATCAGTACTATTGAACAGGCAGATAAAACAATGATGAATCAGCTAAATGATGACATGGTGCTAAGATGTGTGTGTGTGAGGGAGGGAGGTTAATCGACTTAGACTCTCAATTTATACCTTATTGCAAAAGAAACTTAAAATGGATTTAAATGGTATAAAACAAATTACAGAAAATCTAAAGAAACACGACAGAATAAAGTCTTATAAAATTTGTAGAGGACTGTTAATTTTCTAAAATCAGAAATCACAATAATCACTAAGGAGCTACAAAAACATTGAAAATACATATTAAAGATGCCAATGCAAATTAAAATTAAAAAGAAATGGGTAAATGGATTTTATTTCATAAAGTCCATAACAATTGACTGAAAAAATAAGGATAGTAATAGATGAAAAGGGTAAAATTTAGTAGTGAGCAAGTTAAAGGCAATAGCACCATTAAGATGACAATGTCCACTCTCACTAGTATTCAATATAATGACATGAAAAAATCCAGTGCATCAAGAAATTGTAGAATTTATTAGGGATGATAATGGCATTAAAGTTTCATAAAGAAAAAATGTCCACATTTTTTAGAACTATATGCTGAGATTATGCAAACGTGAAATGACATGAAGTCTTGGATTTATGTGAAATACTTAAAATAACCAGGGTAAAGCACTAGTCTTCTGGCTGCTCCTTGAACACAGCCAATGCACACCTGCTTCAGGGCCCCTGAATATCTGGCTTCCTCCCTCTGGACTGTTCTTCCTTCCGGTAACCACACACAATGATTTACTGCTGTACTTCTTCAAGTTTCTGCTGAAATGTCACCTAATTGGAAAAGTTTCTCTTACCCCATCCTATAAAATAGCATCCTCTGCCCCTTTCTCTGTTTTGTTTTTCTTTTTAGCACTTACTATTACGTGATAGATATTCATTTATTTTTGTATCTCTCTCCACATTGGAGGGTAGGCTCTGGGAATACAGATTTTGCATGTTCTGTTCACTGCTATAACATCGGTGTTGAGAATAGTGCTGGGCAAACAACAGGTACTCAATAAACATATACTGAATGAATGAGTGCACTGTACTGTTTAAACTCCTTCATACCAATTCTGTTTATCGTTGCCAGCTCTAAGTTTTCAATGGAGGCACAGAGCCTTTATTTCCAACATCCTACCTAAAGTTAATGACATGCACACTCAAATCTCCCTCTATGACATTTATACAGATTAATTTCTCTTCTATATCCTAATCCCTCATTTTTTCTGCTCCCTACTTTAACCTCTCTTATGATGGTTCTACTTATAGAAGTTATATATAGATGTGTTCTAGTACCCCATTAAGCTATACATTTTGAAATTATTTCTTTAACCTCTGCAGTATCTATCAGAGTACCTTACACATTTGAAAATCAGTAAATGTTTGTTGTAAGTATGAATGAAGCAATGGCTAAATGCGTTACTTTATCTAAAAAACTCTAAAGAATATAAGCCTTTGGCAATACAGAATAAAAACGTATTTCAGGAGACAGTGGTGCTTTTTTAAGATTAAATACAAAAGAGGATGAGAACTGATGAGGAATTGGATCCAAAATATGGATAGAAAGGAATATCATTAGAGAGGATAGAGGAGGTGACTGGCAAGTTAGAACTAGGCAAGAAGAGGAATTGGAAAGAAGTATAAGAGGAGAAAAGCAGGTAGAGTGTGTTATGTAAGGGGAAAATGTAAGGTCATTTGAAAGCTCATGCTGAAAAGGCTTACTTGTGTACAAGGGGCCTAAAGCTTTTAAGGGGAGATTCCCAGATAGCACCTCAAAGGTACAGTCTTTCCACTGACCAACTGGCTCATTACCTGCCACGCCTCACTTACCTGGCCAATGGTCTCTTGTTAGTTCTCTGTCAACCAACCAGGGCTCCTTCCCCTGCTCCAAGAAGGAGATCACATCTGGTTTAGAAACAGAATGTCCTGCTTACAAAAGAAGTAACGAGATAAGTTTATGATGAGAATATCCCAGGATTCAAATTTAGTTCCTTCATTAAGAAGAGTCAAAGAAAGGTATATCAGATTTATGAAACATAACAGAGGACTTGAAACTTCCCCCATGACTCAACGCAGCTTCTTTTTTTCTAATGCTACAATATTAAAAACATTCCTCTGAGCAGAGGATGTAGAAATACCTGCTTGAAAGGTGGGTATTTCACATGGGAGAAAGTAACCTTCTAAGGGCAGAATCTGAATTATTATGGACGGACATCCTTACCCATTGAAACCAGGTGGCTGTAATTCTCCAACATCACATCTCTGTATAAATCTCTCTGATCATCATTCAGGCATTCCCACTCCTCCTGAGAGAAGTCTATGGACACATCACTGAACATCACTGACTCCTGGAACAACAACCACGTAGATGACTTGATTAATAAAAAGAAGTGTTTTTTTGTGAAGGAAAGAGACAAGAAAAGAATAAAGGTAGAAGTGAAAAACAGCAAGCATGTAGAGTGGGGCTGGATGTTTGGGACGCACATGGAGGACTGTAAACATATAAGCCGGACCGAATCTTGTGTTTCCACGTTCATTGTTTCCCCCAGATAAAACTGGGAAGGTACAAAATCCTGCTAAGAGGAGTATCCCAATTAAATGAAATAGTATATACAAATGGCTAGCATAATACTTGCCATACAATAAGTCATCAACACATGTGAGCCTCTTTCTCTCTCTTCTTTTCCCAAATAGCTAAGAGTAAAATTTCTGAATAAGGGATAAAGAGAAGACATTAAAAGTACCCAGAGAGCAGATCATATAAAAGACATCAAGAGTCAGAGGGGCAATGAGGTTCTCAAGAACACTACTAAAAACAAGAAGTGATAAGAATAATTCTTCAATATACTGATGGAGAAAAGAAATTCTGATCTAGATTCCATAACAAACTATCATTCTGTTGTGAGAGTTGAAAAAAGACATTTCTAGACATAAAAGGACTCCAGCACATTTCTTAGGAAATTACCAGAAGATGTGCTCCACCAAAACGAAGGGAGTATTCAAGAAATAGCTGAATTAACACAGGAGAACAGTGAAGGAAAATCTCAGGTAAACAAAAAAGGGGAGGTCTTGGGAAAGTTACACAGCAGACCCAGAGAGTAACCAGACCGGGTGGGAGCAGGGAAAAGAGAAAAGGGCATGGCAGTCTCTACACTCAAAATGAACTGATGTGTCTGACCAAAGGGAAAACATGGACAACTAAGCAAATGGGAGGAAAAAAGCAATTAACCCCAGGAAAAATGAAGGTTGTAACAGAACAGAGGTATGAGCTGGCTTAGCAGTGAGCAATATTTGCAGTCATAATATTCTGTACACTACTGATTCAACAAAAAATTGTAATATAATTAATAACAGAATCAGAGGAAATGAAGGGTGCAATACAAGAGTACAATGTCCCTTCCACTCTGTAGTAAGTCAAGAGAGTTAAACGGATTCATCAAAAGATAGTAATTAAACCACACTCAACAGAGTTGAGTCATGTTTTAGGAGTGGGACCAGTGATGGGGCAAGATTGAAATAGCACTACTTCACTTGTAAAATGACTTTAAATTCAAGACTGATCCTTTCTCATGTCATACTATTATGTAATGAGTTAATTCCTTGTTCCAACAAATTCTTTTCATAAGCATATTTTTTAACTGAACAATATTCTATTATATGGATATAAAACAAGTTTTCCTTGGTTTTCAGACACTGAGGTTGAAGGTGATATTTAAAGAGCTCCTCAGTATTGGCCCAATCTTACTTATAATTACCCATTGCTCAACTGTAAATTCCCTTTGTTCCTGTGCTATAGGAAAGTGATGGGAGATGGTCCAGATTCACACAATAGCATTACTGAAGTCTATTTATCATGGATGATCTGGTGAGCTGTCAGAGCTTTCTACTAACCAGGAGTCATATCCCCAAATCTGAAAGGCTCATATGCCAGGAGATCTTTCCATGTATTAAGACTGATATCAAGCAAAACCATTCCACATATTTTCTTCTTTGAAAACCTAAGTCTGTGATGATCAGGGCTTTTCCCTAAGAGGTGCCCCTAATTACTTATTCCATCCCATCAAATCACTGTCCAAGCAAATTAGATTCATTAACAAATGGGGAATGCATTTCTGTTCTATCAAGATTTCTGGCAAAAGTCTAAGACAGAAGATGCTGAAGGACTTACTAAATGAGTTTGTAAACATTGCTTAAACAAATAGGGAACTGGGGAGGGCCTTGGGGTTGTTTATGAAGAAATGGGGGTCAGGTTCCTGAATGGGAACCATGTTAACCAGCGTAAAGTTTTTTTTCGAAACCTGGTCTCAGACCATTTTTACATTATGTAATTAATCTCTTTGTAGGAACAAATAAGGATTCTTGATGGAATCCATAAGCAATTTTCTGCTGGATTTTAATCTGATTAAGACCTCTTCAGAGAGGGGCGCCTGGGTGGCTCAGTCGTTAAGCGTCTGCCTTCGGCTCAGGGTGGGTCCCAGTGTTCTGGGATTGAGCCCCGCATCAGGCTCCTCTGATGGGAGCCTGCTTCTTCCTCTCGCACTCCCCCTGCTTGTGTTCCCTCTCTCGCTGGCTGTCTCTCTCTCTGTCAAATAAATAAATAAAATCTTAAAAAAAAAAAAAAAAGACCTCTTCAGAGAGACTTGTCATCTAACCACGTGGCCCTCTGTTACCTGTAATGCAAGAGTGTAAACATTTTTAACCAGACTTTATTACTTTTTTCCAAGAATGGTGATAGAAGCACTTCTTTTTTCTGTAAGTATTTCCACCAAAAGAGACATTTTTTTAATTGACTTACTGAAGACCTTTTTCTTTAGAGCAAAAGGGTAAGAGAACTTTGAGGCTGACATTGCTTTTAACTAAGATGGCTGAAAGTTGTTGTTTTTAAAGATTTTATTTATTTATTTGACAGAGAGAGACAGAGAGAGAGGGAACACAAGCAACGGGAGTCTGAGAGGGAGAAGCAGGCTTCCCGCCCAGCAGGGAGGCCGATGCGGGGCTCAATCCCAGGACCCTGGGATCATGACCTGAGTCGAAGGCAGACGCTTAACGGCTGAGTCACCCAGGCGCCCCGTTGTTGTTGTTTTTTAAACACTAAAAATATCATGATGAGGAAAACAAATGTTTACATGTACTAGGGGTAAAAATGATTCTATTTGAGCAAAAGAAAACAGCATCTCACCTGAGCCATGGCTTTGGTATTTGCCGAAAAAGACCAGTCCTCCTCTGGGCACCTCTTGGAAAAGGGCAAAGCTGGGGAAGACAAAAGAAGCTCCATAAGATTCCACTTGCTTCATAGCTCCCAGAATGATCACTTCCCTCTGCTCACCCCACACAAACACTTGAGGGGTATCAGTGAGAAAAATGGGCAAATCTTTCATTATCCCCTATTCCAGAGACCTCAGTCTTTGACTGGAGTAGGATAAATTTCAACAATCTGATATGGCTTGGAGAATATAGAGTACATATACACACAAAGATACAATTTTTTTACACAAATGACAGCATATTATACACACGGTTATACATATCACTATTTTTACTTAATATATCGTGAACTGGATCCCAACTAGTACATACAGAGCTATGTAATTCCCTTAGCTACACTTATTTCATTAAATGGATGCACTTTATTTAACCAATCTACTGCCTGTGACCATTTGGGTTGTTTCTTGTCTTTCACTATAACAAACAATGCTGTAATAAATAGCTTGTATACATATCATTTTACCTTTATATGAATTTGGAATAATTCCTAAAAGTTGTTCATATACATTTTAGTTTGAATATACATTTGTCAAAACAGTTTTTAATGATCTTGGATTGTACAACCAGGTCCCAGGTCCTGAGCAGGAAACAACTGGTTGATGAACCAGATCCTCTAATCTTGCCCAGTTTGAAAAGACTTTTGGGGGGGTTAATGAATCTTATCTTAAGAAAAGTGAAATGCAGAAAAGCAAACAAAGCAAGATTACAAAAACTTTAGGAAGATATTTAAATTAGAATAACAATAGGAAGGAATGAAAAATACGGAAATGTAGAAATGGACTAAATCCTTATCACTGATGCCTTAGAATGCTTTTAATTGTAAGCGTAGTAATAAAATTTGTAATAATTGCATATATTTTGTGTGCTTAAGATGTTTAAAATGTCCAAAAGAATGTTATACTAAAATACTAATAGAAGTCTAAATTGTTTAAGGGGCATAAATGAATTTGAGATCAATGCTGAAATGTTTAATAACATATGGGTTTTTTTGTTATATATATATGTATTAGATTCAGGAATATAATAAAGAGAGCATTATAAAAGTATAAAGGTCAGTGAGCATTCCTGTACAAAGCTCCTTGATCATTAAACAATTTATCTATAATTGCATGTAGGGCACCTGGGTTGTTCAGTCAGCTAAGCGTCTGCCTTTGGCTCAGGTCATGATCCCAGGATCCTGGGATTGAGTACAAAATTGGGCTCCCTGCTTGGTCGGGAATCTGCTTTTCCCTTCTGCTACCCTTCCCCCCTGCTTGTGTGTTCTCTCTCTCTCACATGCTCTCTCTCAAATAAATAAAATCTTAAAAAAAAATTGCATGTAAAACTGACCACCCAGGAAGTAGAATCTTGTAATCAATTATTTAATGGATACCTCTATCCCCAAGCACTCACTGCATTTCCCCAGGGATATACGTGTTTCAGGAAACGAAAACCAAAGTAATCCACAAATGTCTCTTCTTTAAAATCTGAAAGCACTCCTTTAATATTTTATTATTATTTCTATTTATTAAGCTCTTAGTAATTTTTTTAAATAAACCAACATAATCTATTATGTGCCAGGAATTGTGCTACATACTAAAGAATCACTAGTAATCCAGGAAGACTTGGAAACTGGGCTCCTTCTCCCATATTTCTCTTTTTTTTTTTTTCATACTTCTCACTTTAAGTCCCCCTTTATGCTAACCAAGGCCTTTCCTTGGTTAAAGGGACATCCTCAAGTGCTGTACCTTCCAGGTAGAATGGGCAGGAAACATTCTTATTTCAATATTTCCATGTGTTACATTACCAACCCTCTTCATGTTTGCTCCTAGAGTATATCCTCTCTGGCTGAATTCTTGCTATCTGGGGAATCTGCTCCTCCCTTTTAAAGCCAATGATCTCTGTGGCCAAGAGTAGTATGCTTGCAAAATAACCACACCTTGGGTATGGAGCACCACCAAAAGATACCACTACAGACAAGAGAGTCCTTTGAAATCTAGTAAATAAAATTTTTGAGAATTTTGCACTCTTCTAAACAATAAGCCAGTCTTTTGATAAAAATATAATGTCTAAATTATTTCCAACATTATCCTGAAATTTTTCTGTATGCTAAGAACTGCATTTGTCTGTTAGTTAACAGAGAACTGAAAAGCACTAATTTTTCTTATATAATGAGAAGGCTAGACGTAGGTAGTGGTTGCCCTTGGCCTCCATGGTTGTTTGAGACACAATACCTATCACCCAACTAAAAATTGGTAGAGAAAACCAGAAAATAGAAGCAGAACTATGGACAATTCAGAGATTAGAACTGGCAAACAAATAATTTAAAATAGCTATAATTAAAATGTTAAAAACAACTAAAAAATATAGGCAAATGGATAAGATGAAGAAATTAAATAGAACTGAAATCTATAGAAAAGAATCAAATAGACAACCTAGATCAGTAAATTAAGAAATTAGGAAGTTGGGGCACCTGGCTGGATCAGGAGGAAGAGCATGCGACTCTTGATCTTGGGGTCATGAGTTTGAGCCCCACATTGGGTGCAGAGATTACTAAAAAAATAAAATAAAATAGGAATGCCTGGGTGGCTCAGTCAATTAAGTGTCTGCCTTCAGCTCAGGGTCCTGGGATCAAGTCTTCCATTGGGCTCCTTGCTCCCTCTGCCTGCTGCTCCCCCTGCTTGTGCTCTCTCTTTCTCTCTCTCTGACAAATAAATAAAGAAAATCTTAAAAAAAAAAAAAAAGAAAGAAAGAAAGAAAATCTTTAAAAAAATAATAAAATAAAATAGACTTAAAAAAAAAAAATTAAGAAGTCATTGTATGGTTTTAACATGAGACCAGACAAGCAGAAGATAGAACTACTGAACTCAAAGACAAGTCAAAAACAAAAAAAAAACCCCACATGAAATGCAGAGGAAAAACAGAACAGAAAGAACAGAAGTGAGTATAAGACAAAAGGGACATAGTCAAAAGATTTACCATATAGGTAAGTGGAGCCTCTGAAGAAGAAAAAAGATTGGAGAAAAATTAATATCTGAACTGATTAGCTGATAAAAAGCCTCAGCAAGAGTTTCAAGAAGCTCAGCAAACCTGAATAAGAAATGAAAAGGAAAACACACAAAACAAAAAGCAAAGCCACAATCAGAGATAAAAGTCTTGAAAGTACCCAGAAGGGGCCCCTGAGTGGCTAAGTCGTTAAGCGTCTGCCTTTGGCTCAGGTCATGATCCCAGCATTCTGGAATCGAGCCCCTCATCAGGCTCCCTGCTCTGCTGGGAGCCTGCCTCTTCCTCTCCCACTCCCCCGGGCTTGTGTTCCCTCTCTCACTGGCTGTCTCTCTCTCTGTCAAATAAATAAAATCTTTAAAAAAAGAAAGAAAGAAAGAAAGAAAGAAAGAAAGAAAGAAAGAAAGAACCCGGAAGAAGAAAAGACACATTACCAACAGCACCAATGAATAAGAGGGGGATAACACAAATAAACAAAATCAGGAATGAAAAAGGGAACATCGTTATAGATGTCCATAGACATTAAAAACGTAAGAGAATACTAATAACTTTATGCTAAATTTGAAAGTTTAGATGAAACAGATAAATTTTTTAAAAAAACATGCCGAAATGGACAAAACAAACAAAAAACCTGAAATATCTGAAGAGGTGAATTGATTCCATAGTTTAAAAATCTTCCAGGGTGCCTGGGTGGCTCAGTCAGTTAGTCATTTGGCTCTTGGTTTCAGCTTAGGTCATGATCACAGCTTCCTGAGATTGAGCCCCAGTGTCGGGCTCTGTGCACAGTATGGAGTCAGCTTGGGATTCTTTCCCCCTCCTCTCCTTCCCTCTTTGCTCTTCCTCCTGCTTAAGCCTCTCTAAATAAATAAAATAAAAGTTTTCCTATCAAGAAAAATTTCAGGCCCAGACAGCTTCACCAGTAAATTCTTCCAAATTTAAGGAAAAGCTTTAGTTTTATATGTAGTGAATAGAAAAATGACAGGGAATTCCTCCTAACTCATTTTATGAAGCTAATATAAGCCTGATGCCAAAACAAACACATTAAAGGAAAAGAAAATTATGGGCCACTATTTCTCATGAACATACATGCAGAAATTCTATAAAGTATTAGCAAATCTAACCCAAATTCTTTTTTTTTTTTTTAAGATTTTATTTATTTATTTGACAGAGAGAGACAGCGAGAGAGGGAACATAAGCAAGGGGAGTGTGAGAGGGAGAAGCAGGCTTCCCGTGGAGCAGGGAGCCAGACATGGGGCTCAATCCCAGGACCCTGGGATCATGTCCTGAGCCAAAGGCAGATGCTTAACGGCTGAGCCCCCCAGGTGCCCCTAACCCAGTCAAATTCTTGAAAAGATTAATACATTATGGACAAGTAGGGTTTACTTCAGGAATGAAAGCCTGGTTCAAAATATGAATTTAAGAAAATTTACCACATTGATGGTAACAATAAAAAAAATACGATCCTCTCAATAGAGAAAATGCATTTGCCAAATTCAGCCCTCATTAATGTAAAAATCTTAGCAAATGAGAAAGAGAACTTCCTCAACTTGATAAATAGCATATGCAGTAGGTGTTTTGTAGATGCTAGATCCAAGGACAATATACAAAAAACAACTGTACTTCTAGCAACAGACAAATGGAAAATGAAAAAAAAATTTAAACCATGTACAATTTCGGGGCGCCTGGGTAGCGCAGTCGTTAAGCCTCTGCCTTTGGCTCAGGGTGTGATCCCGGCATTCTGGGATCAGTCCCAGATCGGGCTCCTCCGCTGGGAGCCTGCGTCTTCCTCTCCCACTCCCCCTGCTTGTGTTCCCTCTCTTCCTGGCCGTCTCTCTCTGTCAAATAAATAAATAAAATCTTAAAAAAAAAAAATAAACCATGTACAATTTCAACAATAAATGTCAAATACCCAGGTACAAATCTAACAAAAGATGTGCACTGAAAACTACAACAAAGCGTTGAGAGAAATTAAAGACCTTAACAAATGTAGACATACACCATATTTATTAATTGGAAGATTCAGTATTGATAGGATGGCAATTCTCCCCAAATTAACAAATATACTCATAAACAAAACACTAGAAAGGATTTTTCATTTTTTGTGAGAATTAACAAGTTGATTCTGACATCCATTGAAAGGACTTACAACAACCAAGACAGTCTTGAAAAAGAAATGTAAAAAAGTCAAAGGACTAATACTGTAGATTTCAAGACAGTGGCACTGACAAAAAGATAATAGAACAGAATACAGTCCAAAAAGAGGGCCACATATATGTCACCTGACTTATGATAAAAGCCTCCTGCAATTCAGATGGGCAAGGATGGTGTTTTCAATAAATATCATACACAAAAATTAATTCAAGATGGACCATAGACTTAAATATGAATGCTAAATCTATAAAGCTTCTAAAATAAAACAGAATATCTTTAGGAACCTGGAAATAAAGATTTCTTTTCAAGATACAAAAAAAAAAAAAAAAAGGGGACTAATCATAAAAGACAAAGGGCTAAAAACTTTCTAGGAAAATGGGAAAAGATATACATAAGCATAAGAAAGTACTCGAAAATGATGCCATGTTAAAAGGACACAGGAACTAATTTGAAGAAGTTCCTAATGTCCAAATCTGGGACAATGTGAACAACAAAATATATAAAAATAATAATGGATTAAAACTCACAGAGTAAAATAAATACCCACGAGTTAATAAATAATTGAATAAATAATGGGGACATCTGTAAAGGACAGCTCTTTACAGAATTTAAATTAATATAGAAGAAATGGTGGAAAGAGAAAATCACCACTAGACAAACATCACAGTAATAATTGTTACAGACAAGAATGACCAATGGATGTTAAAGTTAATGGGTGAAAGTATGATGAGAACAGTATTTTTTTTAATGTTTATTTTAGTAATCTCTATACCCCGAACATGGGCTTAAACTCATGATCCCAAGAACAAGAGTTGCATGTTCTTCTGACTAAGCCAGCCAGGTACCCCCATGAGAACAGAATTTTTGCATAGTCTCAAAGCGTCTCCCCACAAGATACTTACTAGTTGAAAAGAGAAAAATAGTAGTTTTACAAAGGAGAAACCTGGCAGATGCCACCTCAACCAAGTGATCATAGTTAACATCACCAGTAATGAAATATATTGATAACATTATATGACACATTGAGAAGAACACAAACATAATTTCTGTGATCTTTTAGCCAAAAATGCTTGGTCTAAATTTAACCATGAGGAAAAAGCAGACAAATCCAAATTGAAAGACATTCTACAAAATAAATGGCCAGTACTCTTCAGTGTCAAGGTCATGAAAGATAAAAAAGACTAAAGAACTAAGTCTGATGGGAAGCGGTAAGACAATTAAATCAACGTGGGAATCTTCGATTGGATCCTGGAAAAGAAGAGGGCACTGATAGGACAATTAGCAAAACTTAAATAAGGTCTATAAATTAGTCAAAACTCTTATATCCATGTAAATTTCCTGATTTTCATCATTGTACCAAGGGCACCTGAGTGAAGACTTATAATATAGGAATTCTTTACACTATATTTACAATATGAAAATAAAAAGTTTTTTAAAATGAAAAAAAAAAATTTTTTTAAAGGGAAGTGGGCAAAAAGACCTAAACAGACACTTTAAAAAACAGTATATCCAAATGGCCAATAAACCTATGAAAAAGTGCCGAACATCATTACCCATCAGGGAAACACAAATTAAAACTGTGATGAAATTCCACTATACTACCACCAGAATAGTTAAAATAAAAGACTCACAATATCAAACAGAGACGATGAGGAGCAACTGAAACTCATATATTGCTAGATGAATCGGTACAACCACATGACAAATTGGTAGTATCTATTAAATATATGCCCACTGTATGACTTAGCAATTCCACTCCTAAGTAGTTACCCAAGAGAAAAGTATTTACATGTTCACCAAAAACATAGAATGTTCACAGCAGCAATACAGTTTGTAATAGCCAAAAAAATGTTAACTATCAAATGTCCTCAATAGTGTAAGCAATGAATAAATTGCAATATATCCCCATAGGTAATGAGAACTAAGTACAATGACAACATGGATGAATCTCAGACATAATGGGGAAGAAAAGAAACCAGGCATAAAAGAGCACATGCTATACAATTCCATTTATATAGAAGTTCAGGAATAGTTAACTAATGGTAATAGACTTTCGAACAATGATTGTGGGAGAAATAACTGGGAAGGGGCATGAGGGAATCTTCTGGGGGTACTGGCAAAGTTCTTAATGTTAATTTACGAACTGTGATACAGCTCATATTCTTAAGATTTGTGTACTTTATATATGCTGTATCTCATAAAAATGTTTTAAATAACTATCAGAACCACGTTTTGGTAGGGACATGGAGCAATGAGGTGTTTCAAACATTGCTGTGCAAGCATAAATTTGTGCACCCACTTAGGTATTTATTTTGGTACTATCTAGTAAAGTGCAAGATATCACATGACACAGAAATCAGGTAGATTGTCAGGTAGCTCAATTCATGCATATGTATCCTCTGTAAAAGAATGCTGTGGCAGCACTGTTGATAAATCAGAAACTAGAAATAGCTCAAATGCCCATCATTAATTGAAGGGATGAATAACACTGGCATACTTCAAACGATAAAAAACAATATAGCAAAGAAAACAAATGAAACACTACTATATCTAATAGGGCAATTCTCAAAAACATAGTTGTACAAATAAAAGAAAAAAGACAATATGATAGCATTTGTAAAAGTTTTAAAATCAGGGAAAACTACAGTATAATACTTAGGTAGGCAATATAAGTGAAAAAACCTCATACGTTTATCCAGTCACCCAAACAATCACACGACCACCACGGGGACATACAGCTAGAGGTAACCCACAACCAAAGCAACAGGGCCACCCACCCAGGGCCTCAAATGGTCACATGAGCACAATAACACGTTTACCAAGAGGACATTCAGTCACAACCGCACTGTCACAAACACCTGACACCAGCAAATGGTCGCACAGTTACAACCACACTAACCAGAGTATTCACAGGTACCCCCACCTGTACTCTGCAGCACACAGTCACAATGTCGCACAATCACACACCCTTACGGGGACAAACGCTGTATCACATCCACTGAGTCACAAGCTCCCCACACGAGCACACACAACGTTGCACGTGGTCCCAATCACACACACACCATCGGGTCCCATCCAATCACACCAGCACAATCACGGGTCCCCAGACTCTGCTGCACACTGGTAATCTCTGGAAGTACACACTCACCACAGGAACTGCTAGTCGCAACCACACGGTCATTCACCACATACCACCAGACACAGTACTACAATTTCAATCTAACCTATCCGGACGTACAAAGCCGAGCCTCCGCCTCCGCCCTCTCCTGGGGACCCTCACCTAAGGCCTTCCAAGCTTCCAAAACAGCAGTACACGGCACAGCGCTGCAACAGATGCGCATGCAGACCTGAGGGTCCCGCCAGCGCGTGACTTTGAGGCTGAATTCACGCGAGAATCACAATGATGCCGAGGAGTCCTCTGGGAGTTGTAGTCAGAAAGTTACCTGTGGCGAGCAAGATGGCTCCCGGTTGTCAGGCTTTCTGTCAGGGGTTAGCTACGGCCCCGCTTGCTTAAAGGATTGCTCCCCCTCATGGAACCGCGCACCGGAGGCCACGCAGAGCCTTAGGCAGTGGCTTCCAGGGAAAGCCACTCCGACGTGTTTGAAATGCGGTTCCTTCGCGGACCCACCCTTTTTCCCCCGAGATACGGGCTCAGGAAGAGGAGGGCTAGTTTGGTTTAGGTAAGATAATAGGCACCATTGAGCCTTCTGGGAAATGTAGTTCGGAGCAGGGAAAGCGGTGGATGGACCGTTTGAAATTCGTCTTGATTTTTCACAGTTTGCGCCTGGCTACACTCCAGAGACTTCTGGGAGTGTCACTGCGCCCAAAGAGTGCGCAGGCTTCTCGGGTAACCCTTTCGGCCTTTGTTCGGGAGTGAGTTTGGCTTGCGGTTCCTCAGTGCGGAGGAGTTGTGGGACCTGAGCTTCTGAGACTCAAAGCTGGGGTGGCCGAAAGGAAGGAGATTAGAAACTTGCGACGGGATTGGGGAGGTCCAGAGGGAGGAATTGCTAAACATGAAACGGGGTTGTGGAGGCCAAAAGGGAGAGGTTTCCGACGCGCGAAGGGGGCAGGTATTTTTCTGTGCTAGTGATTTCTGTATGAAAGTCAGGGCCTGAGGAGAATGATGGGGAGGCGAGACAGCCTTTGCAGGGAGCAAGTAAAGAGATTCCCGGTGTGTGTATTTAGGATGTTGGGAGTCGTGGAAAGAGGGAGAAACGGGACTCAGGATTTTGTGTGTGTCTGTGTGCGTGTGCGTGTGTGTGTGTGAGAGAGAGACAGAGAGATGGGTAATTTAAATAAGTATCACTGTGTGTATGACTGGTATTGTATCTTGGAGAGTAAATCGCTGAGCCACAATGGTAAAACAGTAACAAGGATAGATTTTCCTGGGACATTTTTTTGTTTTTGTTTTTGGATGGGAGAAAGTTTACATAATTGAGCTGATAAGTGAGCTAAAGCTTGACTTTTGTGTAAAACCAGTAGCATTATTATGGAATTGAAATTAAAATAGCAATGTTTTTTAAAAGAGAAAGTTTATTTGAAAGGAACTCTTTAAAAAAAATTTTTTTTTAATTTTTAATGGGGTTCTTGTTCTTGCTTAGAGTACAGACCCCAGAGACAAAGCCGTTCAGTCTTCTGTGTTCTTTTAATGGCCTGAGCGAGGGGTGTAGGTCTAAGGGAGCCGACTTGTGAAATCGTGAGCTAAGAAAATGTGAAGGGTAGTGTTGACCATTGCAAGTAGAAGAGAAGTGAATTAGTGTTGTTTACATTTTCTTAAAAAAAAACTGGTCTTAGAGAGATGAAGGAATGTAAGTTTAAACTTTCTCAAGGAGCCTACTAAGATAAACTAATTTAGTAATTCCCTCTGGTTATCCCTCGGCCAGGTGGATTTTGTTGGGTATAAAAATAGGTTGCTCCTAATTGGAAAGGTGCTTTCTACAAGTAATTTAATACAGTTGCTTTTAACATAATTTTATTTTATTTTTTTAGAGATTTTGTTTTTAAGTAGTCTGCACCCATCGTGAGGCCCAAACTCACAATCCAGAGATCGAGAGTTGCGTATTCACTAACTGTCCTGCTAGGTGCCCAACATAATTTTAAATAAAAGGAGAAAGTAAGGTTGGGTTTAAAATTCATGTAAGTAAATTTTATATGTACAAACAAAACCTTGGAATAGGATAAAATTTTTCAGGATAATCTTAGCAAGAATTAAAAAGACTTATTTAAGAAAAAGTTTAAAACCCTATGAAGATACACAAAAAAAGACTTAAATGAAAAGTTATATCATATTTTTGAATAGAAATCCTTCATTATAAACTGTCATTTAAGTTAATTTATGAATTTAACATGATCCCACCAAAAATATCTTTCTCTAGATAGGTAGGAGTTATTTTAAAGTTCAAATGCAGGGGTTCCTGGCTGGCTTGGTCAGAAGAGGATATGACTCTTGATCTCAGGGTCATGAGTTCAAGCCCAACATTGGTTTTTTAAAAAGTAAAGTTCAAATGGAAAAACAAAGGCAAGAATAGATGTGTGGATGAAAAAAGCAATGTGGAGCAAATGGGGCTAACCTTATAATAAAACATTCTAAAAGTTCAAAAATTTAAGTAATATAGTATTATCATTGGACAGACCAGTGGAACAGAAGATAGAATCCAAAAATAGAACCAAATAAAGAATTTTAGTGTATGGTGAACGGGGCATCTCAGATCAGTTAGGGAAAAGGTGAACTTTTCAATAAAGGTAGTAGAGACAACTTGGTAGACTTTCTAGAAAAAAGAGAGTGGATTATTCCACGTACTGAATCCAGATTTAACTCCAAATGGGTCAAAATTTAAAACTGAAACAAAAAACTTAACTTACAAAGACTGAAAACTTGAGTGAATTACTTTATAACCATGGAGGGGGGAAGGCCTTTCTAACTTCAAAATCTAAAAATCAAAACATAAAAGATTAATTATCCCTTCTATATGAAAAAAAAAAAGTTAAAGTGAAAAACTGGAAATATATTTACATTTTATGTTACAAACAAATGGCCAAACCTCCCTAATATACAAGGAGCACACACACACAAAAAAATTGATTAAAAGACTAATAACCCAGACGAGATTGGGCACGTTCAGGGTGGTATGGCCATAGACATAAAAGACTAATAACCCAGTAAGAATGGAGAAAGAGATCAGCAAATAATACACAGAACATAGCCTACATGTTCTCAAATGTATGAAAATATGCTCGACCTCATTCATGGTCAGATAAATTCCTTTAAAACTATATAGAGCTATTGGTTCTTATGGACTAGAATGGCAAAAATTCCCCAAATTTGAAAACCTATGTTGCTAGAGGGACTGCATGTTGGTACAAACTGTTGGCAGCATCTTTCAAAATTCCAATTGCATTTAACTTTTCACTGAGCAATCCCACTTCTGAGATTTTATCCTACAGTTATCATAATGTATATCCAAGATTATTCATATAGCAGTCTTCACAATAGTGAAAATTAGCTGTAAATAAACCATTGAAAAGAATGCAGCATTATGTAATTGGGGAAAAAACTGAAAACACTATCTATGGCCTGATACAAAAAGCCTCCAAAATATATTAAATAGAAATAAAAACAAGATTCAGAATCTTATGTTACACTATTCTGCTTTTTGTATAAGAAAAGGGGGAAATGGATAAGAATAAATGTTTGTGTTTGCATAAAGAACTGAAATTTGCCAAAGAAACTAATAAAAGTGACTTCTGTGGCAGCCATTGAGGGCAAGAGGGTGGGTAGGGACAGGAAGGGCATAATTTTTCTCTGTATACTCTTTTGGGACATACTCTTTATATTATGTATATTATATATATATGTATTATATATAATATGTAATATTTATTATGTTATATATATTATAAATATAAATGTGCTTTTATTGTCATCTTTACATGAGAAGGAAGAGTTGTGTTCTTCACATTTCTTTTCAGAAACCTATCACAACTGCATTTTTGACAACTTCCTTGGCTTCCTTGAGACCACTCTTTCATTTTTCTTATTCTAATCCTCTGATTATAAATAAAACAAGTAATAACAGCAGCAAAAACATTCATGAATTGTTTTTCCACTTTTTAAAGTTAGATTCATCTTCTCTTAAGCTGTACTTTTTTTTTTTTTTTTTTGAGCAACCATATCCATACCATGGTTTCAACATTTACTGACTCATGAGTAACAAATTTGTTTCCATTCTAGGCCTATTTTTTTTTTTATTGTGGTTAATTATACATAAGATAAAATTTACCATTAGGGGAGCCTGGGTGGCTCAGTTGGTTTAGCATCTGCTTTCGGCTCAGGTCATGATCCTGGAGTCCTGGGATCAAGCCCCACATCAGGCTCCCTACTCTGTGGAGAGTCTGCTTCTCCCTCTGACCCTCCCCCTCTCGTGCTCTCTCACATTCTCTCTCTCTCAAATCAATAAAATCTTAAAAAAAGATAAAATTCACCATTTTAACCATTTTTAAATGTACAGTTAAGTGGCATTAATATATTCACATTATTGTGCAACCATCACTACTGTCCATCTCCAGAAATTTTTCATTACCCTAAACTTAAAACTCTGAAACCATTAAATGGTGGCCATCCACCCTCCCTTCATCCTGTAACCATTATGCTATTTTCTTTCTCTATGAATTTGACTGTTATAGGTGCTGTTCGTGTAAGTGAAACCACACAATATTTTTTTGTGTCTGAATTATTTAACGGCATATAATATTTTAATGGTTCATCCTTGTAGTCTATATTAGAATTTAATTCATTTTGAAGGCTGAGTAATATTTCATTGTATATTTATACCACATTTTGTTTATCCATTTATCTGTTGAAGGACATTTGAATTGTTTCCATCTTTTGGGTATTGTGAATAATGCTGCTATGAACATGGCTTGTACAGATAATGTCTTTGAAACCCTGCTTTCAGTTCTTTTGTGTATACCTAGAAGTAGAAATACTGGACCATATGATGATTAAATTTTTAATTTTTTGAGGAAAAATTCTCATACTCAATGTCTACACCATTTTACATTCCCTCCAGCAATGCCCAAGGATTCCAATTTCTCCATATCCTTACCAACACTTGTTATATTCCGGGTTTTTTTTCTTTTGGTAATAGTCTTCCTAATGGGTGTGGTGTCTCTTGGTAGTTTTGGCTTGTGTTTTTTTAATGATTAATTATGTTGAGCATCTTTTTGTGTACTTATTCGCCATCTATATATCTTTTTTTGGAGATTGTGTATCCAGCTACTTGGTATATTTTTTAATTGAGTTGTTTTATTGTTACTGAGTTGTAGGAGTTCTTTATATATTCTGATCAGGTACATGATTTGCAAACATTTTCTTCCTTTCTGTAGATTACCTTTTCACTCTGTTGGTAGAGTCCTTTGTTGCACAAAAGTTTAATTTTGAGGAAGTCCAATTTACCTGTTTTGTTGCCTATGCTTTTATTTTTATATTTTTATTTTTAATTTTTTTAGAGAGAGTGAGTGAGTGTGTGGGAGGGGAGGGGCAGAGGGAGAGAGAGAGAATCTCAAGCAGGCTCCACACCCAACACATAGCCTGATGCAGGTCTCAATGCCAGGCTTGATCTCACAACCCTGAGATCATGGCCCTGAGCTGAAATCAAGAGTGGGATATCCAACCTTCTGAGCCATCCCGGCACCCTTTGTTGCCTGTGCTTTCAGTGTCATGTTCAGGAAATCATTGCCAACTTTAATGTCATGAAGATTTTTCCCTTATATTTTCTTTGAAGAGTTTTATAGTTTTAGCTCTTGTGTGGGTCCTTTGTCTCTTTTCAGTTAATTCTTTTACATGGTGTAAGGTAAGGCACAACTTTATTCTTTCGCATGTGGATATCCAGTTTTCCCAGCACCATTAGATTATTTCCAGGCTTATGCTAACATATTTATAATAGATACCCTGGTTGTTTTGAGGATTTCCAAGATGACCCTAAGGTTTGATGATTCGGTGAAAGAGTTATAAGACCTAAAACCAGCAAAGGAAAAATGAGCATAGGGTAGGGCCCAGGAGAGAACAGGCATAAGCTTCCAGTTTTCCTTTCCTAGTAGAGCTGCACAGAGAGTACTTAATTCTCCCAGCAATGATATGTGACAGCACATGCAAAGTGTTGCCAACTAGACAACTAGAATAGCCTACTTGAGCCTTGGCATCCAGAGTTTTTATTGGGGGTCAGTCTCACAGGGATGAGCACTCACATGAATGACCTTAGCTATTCATTCTCTAGTCCCCCAGAGGTCAAACTGACAACAGCTCAATACCCCAGGCATACAAAAGCAGGAATTCACGATAAATCATATTGTTAACATAAACTATCTGGCGTGGCTTTAGGCTTCAGAGATTCAAAGACACCTTTATTAGGGAGGATATTCCAAGGGCTCAGAAGCTGTCTCCCAGGAGCTGGTCAAGGGCCAGTCCTTTCTTTGAAGTGTGTAAGGTTTGAGCATCCCAAGCTTGCTGAGGTCACTCTTTACTGCACACTTGTATAGATAGGTTTGCATGTATGCGCTAGTTTATTTACGATAAATCCCGAAATTGGAAGTGCTGAGCCAGAAGTTAAATGTATTTATGCTTTTGACAGATAAAAGTGAATTGGTATTCAAAAATGTTAGCTCAATTTATAGTCCTACAAGAAGATAATGAAACTGCCTTTTTTCTATTCTGCTATAAGGTCCATTCAACAAATATATACTGAGTGCTAATTATACAATAGACACTCAAGATACATCAGTAAACAAACAGAAATCCCCATTCTCAAGATTTCTGTGTAGTATTGCCAGATAGTAGAGTGTTGAAAGAGATAGTAATCAAATATATTAACTGTGTATGAGATCAGATGGTAATAAATGGTACAGAAAACAAAACAGAAAGCAATAAGGAATGAGAGGAGAGATGCAACTTGAAATAGAGTTTTCAGGGATGATCTCACTGTGAAGGTCAAATGGGACAAAGATATGAAGGGGGAGAAGGGAGAGAAACATGGAAATTTGGGAGACCACCATTCTGGGCAGAAGGGACAGCTAGTACAAAGGCCCTGAAGTGGGGGCCAAGCTTGAGGTTAAGGGCACAGTCCTCGAGATTTCCAACATCAACTGCAAGCTCAGGGCTCCCCATGGCCACCATCACTTCAGACAGCTGGCTACAAATTTGGAGGTCTCACAGGTGCTCTTGGTTTTGGTAACTCACTGTAACAAGTCTCGGAACTCAGGAAAACACTGTACTTGTTACTAGAGTTTTGTTGTAGCAAAAGAAGAAATCTCAAACAGCCAAAAGAAAAGACACAGAGAGAATGTGGGACTTAGTCCCAAATGTCAAAGCTTCCATTTCTCCATGGGTGTATTACCCTCCTAGTGTCAACGAGTGGTAATATGTGCATGGAGTGTTGCCAACCCAGAAAGCCCACCCAAGTTTCTATGTCCAGAGTTTTATCAAGACTTCATTACATAGTCAAGATTGATTGAGTCATTGGCCATGTGAACAAAGTCAGTTTCCAGCCCCCTCCACTCCCTAGAGGTCAGGGGTTTGTACGGCTCAAAGCCCCAAAAGTCTAATCACACAGTTGGTCTTTTCGGTGTGGCCAGTCCCCACTCTAAGTCATCTCCTTAGCATAAACTATTGAGGGGTCCACCATTAAGTCACCTCGTTATCAAAAAGTATCAGGTGTGGTCTTTGGCCCACCATGAACGGAGATGCTCCTATCACTTGATAAATTCTAAATGTTTAGAGGTTACCTTCTAGGAGCCCAGACAAAGGTTTTAGGTAAAGTTAATTCTTCACTACACACATTCTCTCAGTAATCTTGAGGAGTTATGTAGTCAAATGCAACAGGAAAACTAGTATTTCAGGTTTTTGTTTTTGTTTTTTTCCCTGAAGACATTCTTCAGGTTTTTTTCCTGCTACAATCTAAACTTGATTTTCTCTATACCTGTTAGTTAGCTGTTATCCTGGAATATTATCTTATCATCCTGTTGGGTATTTTCCTACATTTCTTTCCTGTGTGGGGTTCCTTCTATCTTTGATGTCACTTCTTCCTTTCTCTTGAGCTACTACAGTTGACCCTTGAACAACTGATTCGAAATGCCTGAGTCCATTTATGTGTGCATTTTTAAAAAGATAAATACAGTGCAGTACTTTAAATGTATTTTGCCTTATGATTTTCTTTTTTTCTAGCTTATCTTATTGTAAGAATACAGTATATAATACATATACAAAATATGTGTTAATCAACTGCTTATGTTATTAGTAAGGCTTCTGGTCAACAGTAGGCTGTTAGTAGTTAAGTTTTGGGGGAGTCAAGAGTTACAGAGAATTTTCAACTGCATGTGGTCCGTGCCCCTAACCCCTGCGTTGTTCAAGGGCCAACTGTACTTCGTTTTTGTGGAATACATCCTCCAGTAATATCCTGGAGAAAGTATTTGGGCCCCTGCATGTATAAAAATTTCTTTATCTTCTCACTTGATTAATAATTTGGCTAGATTTACACTTCTAGGTTAACATTTTTTTCCCTCAGAATTTTGAATGCATTGTATTATATAGCTTAACTTAAAGATGGTGTCTATGCTGGGAAGTCTATGACCTTTGGATACTTGTTCTTTTGTAGAGGACAGGTTTTTTTCTCTTTCTATTTAGGATCATCTCCTTATCCCCAGAATTAAGAAATTTAACAATATGCATTAGTGTGGGTCTTTTAAAAAACTGTTTTGAAGGACACTTGTGTTTTTTAATATGGAGATTCATAATGTATAGTTTGAGGAAATTTTCTTCAGTTCTTTGAATTTTTCTGCAAATTTTATTCTCCCTTTGGTTATCTTTTTATTTAGTATTATAAAAATTTCAAATATATACAGAATTAAAGAGAACCATTTTTAGATAATTAGTAAGCATTTGGATTTCTTCTTCTTTCTTTTTAAAGCTTATTTATTATTTTTAGTAATCTCCGCACCCAACCTGGGGCTTAAACTCACAACCCTGAGATCAAGAGTCCCATGCTGTACTGACTGGGCCGGCCCGGTGCCTATAATCCTCTTATTTTCTAATCTTTTCCCCTACTGTTAGGGAGACCAGTGATGAGGGCAGCAAAGAATTTCACAGAGAGCGGAGCAACAAGTAGGACAGAGTTTATTCACTCTCCAAGGGATGAGAGAATGTCAGCCCCGAGTTTCTGTCAGGCTGACTGAAGGGGTTTTGAAGGATGTGAGAGGGTTGTAGCTGTGCCTATGGGAGGATGGTTGTGGAGAGGGGGTGGCCAGGTAAAGCAGGAGGTGGTAGAGGGGGAGGGAAAGAGAGAATCCCAAGCAGACTCCCCACTGAGCCTGGAGCCCATTATGGGGCTCAATCCCAGGACCCTGAGATCATGACCTGAGCTGAAGTCAGATGCTCAACCGACTGAGCCACCCAGGCGCCCCCCCCGCCCCCCCCCCCCCCGCACTTGTGTTTTTAAATGTACCTCAGTGTTTTGTTTGGGGGAATTACCAGTTTAAGTTTTCATTTGTTCTTGCTGGAATATAGAAATAAGATTGATGTTTATAGGTTGACCTTGTACTCGGTCTTGATAAAGTCATTTATTAGTTTTAGTTTTTTGGTAGATTGCTTGGAGTATTCTAGTTAGATAATCACGTATACAGAGACAGTTTTAGTTCTTCATTTCCATTTTGATGCCTCTTCTTTCTTCTTTCTTTCTTCTTCCTCCTCCCCTTGCTCCCCCCCCTCCTCCTCCTTCTTCTTTCTTCTTCTTTCTTCTTCTTCCTTCTTCTTCTGTTACTGGCTAGGACTTCCAGTATGACACTGAATAGGAGTGATGAGAGTGGACATCATTGTGTTGTACCCGATCTGGGACAGGAAGCAATTCATTCTTTTGCAATGAGTGATAGGTCTGCTGTTAGTTTAAGAAAGGTCATTTTTGTTCCTAGATCACTGAGAGTTTCCATCATGAATAGACATTAAATTTTGTCAAATGTTTTTTCTGCATTAGTTGATATGATCATCTGTTTTTGTTTTTAATTTGTTACTATGGTATATTACATTAATTAGTTTCCATATATTAAACCAGTGTTGTATTCCTCAGATAAAAATCAATTTGTTTGTGATGCATTCTATATTGCCGGCTTTGATTGCTGACTTTTTGTTGAGCAAATTTGTGTCTATGTTAATAGAATATTGATCTCTACTTTTTTTTGGTACTGCCTTTGTCTGGTTTTGGTATCATAGTAATGATAGCCTCATAAAATGTGTTGGGACATTTTCCCTTCTGTTTTGGTAGAGATTGTGTAGAATTGACATTATATGTCTAAATATTTAGTGGATTACAACCACAAAACCATCTAGGCTAGAATTTTCTTTCTTGGAGTGTTTTTAGCAATGAATTCAATTTTTTTAAAAGATTTTATTTATTTATTAGAGAGTGAGCGAGAGAGAGAGAGAAGGAGCAGGGGAAGAAACAGAGGGAGAGAGCAAACCAGACTCCCCACGGAGCAGGGAGCTTGATGTGGGGCTTGATTCCAGGATCCCAGGATCATGACCTGAGCCAAAGGCAGATGCTTAACCAATTGAGTAACCCAGATGCCCTGAGTTCAATTTTTTTCTTTCATTAATTGAAGTATAGTTGTTATACTATTATGTAAGTTTAGTGTACATAACATGTTGATTTGGTATGTTCATATATTGTGGTATAGTTGTCACCATAGTATTGTTAGCACCTCTACCACATTACATAATTATCATTTATTATTTGTGGTGGGAATAATTAAGATTCATCTCTTAACAAGTTCAGTGTTTATAATACAATATTGTTTATAATCATTATACTGTGCACTACATCTTCAAGACTTATTTATCTACTAGTTGCAAGTTTGTATTCTTAAACAGTATATCTCCTTTTCCCCCAGCCCCTAGCCCTTGGTAACCACCATCTTACTCTCTGTTCTTATGAATTCAGTTTTTTTTGTTTTTGTTTTTGTTTGTTTGTGTGGGTGTGTGTGTATTTAGATTTCACATGGAAGTGATATCATACAGTATTTATCTTTCTCTGATTTATCTCATTTAGTATAAAATCTTCAAGGTCTATCCATGTTGTTGCAAATGGTAGGATTTCCTTCTTTCTCATGGCTATTCATTACTTGTATATGTGTATATATACATATATATACATGTATATATATGTATGTATATTCACATTTCTTCATCCATTCATTGTTGATGGCACTTGGTTGTTTCCATACCTTGGCTGTTGTGAATAATGTAATAAACATGGGAGTGCATATATCACACCAATATACTCTTTTAATTACCTTTGGGTATATACCCCAAAGTGGGATTGTTGGGTCATATGATAGTTCTATTTTTTTTTTTTTTGAGGAACCTCCATATTGTTTTCCATAGTAGCTGAACAAATTTACATTCCTATCAGTAGTGTACAAGATTTCCCTTTCCCCACATCCTCATCAACTCGTTATCTCTTGCCTTCTTGATGATAGCCATTCTAACAGATGTGAAGTGATATGTCATTGTGGTTTTGATTTTCATTTCCCTGATCAGTAGTGATGTTGAGCATTTTTTCACATAGCCGTTAGCCATTTGGATGCCCTCTTTTGAAAAATATCTATATAGTTCCTCTGCCCACTTTGTAATTGGAGTCTTTGGGGGGTTTTTGTTTTTATTTTTGTGTGTGTGTGGGGGGGGGTTATTTGTTTTTTTGTGGTTTTTTGCTGTTGAGTAGTATTGGTTCCTTATATATTCTGGATCTTAAACCCTTATCCGATATATGCTTTGCAAACATTTTCTCCTATTCTCTAGGTTGCTTTTCATTTTGTTGATTGTTTCTTTTGCTGTGCAGAAGCTTTTAAGTTCTCTGTGGTCCCACTCACTGAGTTTTGCCTGTTGCCTTTGCTTTTGGTGTCATATCCAAAAAAACTTCGCTAAGACAAATGTTGAGGAGTTTCTTTTCTATATTTCCTTCTAGGAGTCTTATGGTGTGATGTCTTTTTTTTTTTTTTTTAAAGATTTTTTATTTATTTATTTGACAGAGATAGAGACAGCCAGCGAGAGAGGGAACACAAGCAGGGGGAGTGGGAGAGGAAGAAGCAGGCTCACAGTGGAGGAGCCTGACGTGGGGCTCGATCCCGTAACGCCGGGATCACGCCCTGAGCCGAAGGCAGACGCTTAACCGCTGTGCCACCCAGGCGCCCCTTATGGTGTGATGTCTTATGTTTAAGTCTTCCATCCCTTTCTAGTTAGTTTTTGTGAGTGATATATGACAGGTGTCCCAATTCATTTTCCTGCATGTGGTTATCCAGTTTTCCCAACACCGTTTGTTGAAGAGACTATCCATTTGGTGCTCTTAGTTCTCCTTTTGAATATTAGTTCACTGTATATGCAGGTATTTAATTATGTACTTTATTCTGTCAATCTGTTTCTGTCTTTTTTTCCTTTTCTTTTTCCTTTTTTCCTTTTTAATTGTAATTCCAGTGTAGTTAACATACAGTGTTATATTAATTTCAGGTGTACAATAGAGTGGTTTAACAATTCCATGCATCATCCAGTGCTCTCCTTAATCCTTACCATCTATTTCCCCTATCCCCCCACCCACCTCATCTCTGGTTACCATGTTTTTTCTCAATAGTTAAGTTTCTTTCTGGTTTGTCTCTCTTTATTCCTTTGCTCATTTATTTGTTTCTTAAATTCCACATATGAGTGAAACCATATGGTATTTGTTTTTCTCTGACTGACTTATTTCACTTAGCATTATACTGTCTAACATGAGACATCTCTCTATTTGTTTGTATCTTGACATATAATTGTTCATAATAGTCTCTTATGATTGTATGTATTTCTGCAGTATCAATTGTAGCATCTCCCCTGTCATTGTTGATTTAATTTATTTGAGCCCTGTCTCTTTTTAGTCTACTTAAAAGTCTGTTGATTTTGTTTATGTTTACAAAAACCAGCTCTTAGTTTAATTTTTCTTTCTATTGTTCTTTTTCTGGTTTGTATTTCATTTATTTCCTTTCCAATCTTTATTATTTCCCTCTTTCTGCTAACTTTGGGCTTAATATGTTCTTTTTTATTTCCTGGTTCCTTGGGGGTGTGAACTTTGGTTGCTTATTTAAGATGTTTCTAATTTCCTAATATGTTTATTATCAATATAAACTTCCCTCTCAGAACTGCTGTTGCAGCATCCTGTCAGTTTTGATTGTTGTATTTCCATTTTCATTTGTTTTGAGATTTAAAAAAATTTTTCTTTTGATTTGTTCTTTGACCCATCGGTTGTTCAGAAGTGTGTTTTTTGTTTCCACATATTTGTAGATTTCCCAGCATTCTTCTTGCTGATTTCTTGTTTCATACCGTTGTGTTCAGAAAAGATACTTGGTATGATTTCAGTAATCTTAAATTTGCTAACACTTGTTTTGTTGTCTGTCATATGATCTATCCTTGAGAATGTTCTCTGTGCACTTGAGAAGAATATATATTCTGCCATTGTTGGATGAATTGTTCTGTATATGTGTTTTAGGTTCATTTTGTCTAAAGTATTGTTCAATTCCATTGTTTCCTTGTTGATTTTCTGTCTGAATGATCCATCCATTGCAGAAAGTGGGTTACTGGTCCCCTATTGTTGCATTGCCATCTATTTCTTCCTTTAGGTCTGTTAACATTTGCTTTATATATTTAGCTGGTCCCATGTTGGATGCATAAATATTTGCATAAATATTTACAAATGTTTTATCCTCTTGTTGGATTGACCCTTTATCATTATACATTGACCTTCATTGTCTCTTACTACAGTCTTTCTCTTAAAGTCTGTATTGTCCGATGTAAGTCTAGCTTCCTTCCTTTGGTTTCCATTTGCATGGAATATCTTTTAGTCTGTGTCTCTTGTAGGCAGCATACAGTTGGGTCTTGTTTTTTTATTCATTTGGTCATTCTATGCCTTTTGATTGGAGAATTCTGTCTGCTTATATTTAAAGTAATTGTTGAAAAGAAATAAAGTGATTATTGGTAGATTTGGATTGACAGTTGCCGTTTAATTGTTTTCTTGCTGCTTTGAAATTCCTTTGTTCCTTTCTTTTTCTCTTGCTCTTATCCTTTGTGACTTTATGATTTTCTGTAGTGGCTTGCATGGATTACTTTATCTTTTGTGTTTCTACCGTAGGTTTTTGTTTTGTGGTTACCCCAAAGCTTACATAAGCCATCTTGGAGTTGTAATAGTGTGTTTTAAAGTGATAACAAATTATGATTGGATTTGCCTTCTGAAGATCTACATTTTTATTCTGTCACCATGTTTCATGTTTTTGATATCATAATTTATCTTTTATCCTGTATCTATTTAATTATTGTTATTATTCTTATTTGTACCAATTCTGTCTTTTAATTGTTGTACTAGGTTTATAAGTGATTAACCCACCACCATTACAACATTAGATTATTCTGAATTTACCTATATATTTACTTTTACCAGTGAGATGTATACTTTAATGTTTTCCTGTTACTAATGAGTGCCCTTTCTTTCATCTTAAAGAAGTCCTTTTAACATTTCATGTAAGGCTGGTATAGTGATAATGATCTCCTACATCATTTGTTTGTCTTCAAAACTCTTTACATTTCCTTCAACTCCGAAGGACAACTTCGCTGGGTACAGTATTCTTCGTCGATTTTTTTTTCTTTCAGCACTTTCAGTATATTGTGCCATTCTCTTCTGGCCTGTGAAGCTTCTGCTGATAGCCTTAGGGGGATTCCTTTGTTTGTAACAAGCTCTTTTTCTCTTACTGCTTTTAAGATTCTCTCCTTGTCTTTAACTTTTGACATTTATTTATTTATTTATTTTTAAAGATTTTATTTCTTTATTAGAGAGAGTGCACGCACTGGGGGGGGGGGCAGATGGAGAGAGAGAGGCAGACTCCCTACTGAGCAGGGGGCCTAACATGGGGCTCCATCCCAGGACCCAGAGATCATAACCTGAGCCAAGGTAGACACTTAATTGACTGAGCCACCCAGGTGCCCCTAACTTTTGACATTTTAATTATAATGTGCCATAGTGTGGGTCTATTTGGATTTTTCTTTTGGGGGAACTTCTGGGCTTCCTGGATCAGGATGTTTGGGGTTTTTTTTGTCCTTGTTGGGAAAGTTTGCTGCTTTTATATCTTTGAGCAAATTATTTGCCACTTTCTCTCTCACTCATCTCCTTCTGGTCTCCTATAATGCAAATATTGGTCTACTTAATGATGCCCCTTAAATCTCTTACAAACATTTTTCATGTTTTTTTTTTAATATTTTTTGATTATATTATGTTAGTCACCATACAGTACATCCCTGGTTTCTGATGCAAAGTTCGATGATTCATTAGTTGCATATAACACCAAGTGCACTATGTTTTACGTGCCCTCCTTTCTACCCATCACCAGCCTATCCCATTCCCCCAGCCCCTTCCCCTATGAAGCCTTCAGTTTGTTTCTCAGAGTCCATAGTCTCTCATGCTTCATTCCCCCTTCTGATTACCCCCCTTTCTTTATCCCTTTCTTCCCCTACCAATCTTCCTAGTTTTTATGTTCCATAGATGAGAGAAATCATATGACAATTGTCTTTCTCTGCTTGACTTATTTCACTTAGCATTATTTCCTCCAGTCCTGTCCATGTTGCAGCAAATGTTGAGAACTCGTTCTTGCTGAGTAATATTCCATTGTATATATGGACCACAACTTCTTAATCCATTCATCTGTTGAAGGGCATCTGGGTTCCTTCCATGATTTGGCTATTGTGGAAAATGCTTCTATGAACATTGGGGTGCATATGGCCCTTCTCTTCACTACATCTGTATCTTTGGGGTAAATACACAGTAGTGCAATGGCGGGGTCATAGGGTAGCTCAATTTTTAACTTTTTAAGGGACCTCCACACTGTTTTCCAGAGTGGCTGTACCAACTTGCATTCCCACCAACAATGTAGGAGGGATCCCCTTTCTCCACATCCTCTCCAGCAATTGTTGTTTCTTGCCTTGTCAATTTTTGCCATTCTAACTGTCGTAAGGTGGTATCTCAGTGTGGTTTTGATTTGAATTTCCCTGATGGCTATTGATTTTGAACATTTTTTCATGTGTCTGTTAGCCAATGTATGTCATCATTGGAAAAGTGCCTGTTCATATCTTCTGCCCATTTTAATGTTTATTTGTTTCTCGCGTATTGAGTTTGAGAAGTTCTTTGTAGAACTTGGATACCAGTCTTTTATCGGTACCATCATTTACAAATATATTCTCCCATTCCCTGGGCTGCGTCTTGTTTTTGTGACTGTTTCCTTGGCTGTGCAGAAGCTTCTTATCTTGATGAAGTCCACAAGTTCATTTTATATTTTGCTTCTCTTGCCTTTGGAGATGTGTCATGAAAAAGATTGCTTTGGCCAATGTCGTAGAGATTGCTGCCTATGTTCTCCTCTAGAATTTTGATGGATTCCTGTCTCACATCGAGGTCTTTCATCCATTTGGAGTTTATCTTTGTGTATAGTGTGAGAGAGTGAACAAGTTTCATTCTTTTGCATGTAGCTGTCCAATTTTTCCAGCACCATTTATTGAAGAGACTGTCTTTTTTCCACCAGATGTTTTTTCCTGCTTTATCAAAGATTAGTTGCCCAAAGAGCCAAGGGTCCATTTCTGGGTTCTCTATTCTGTTCCATTGGTCTATGTGTCTGTTTTTGTGCCAGTACCATGCTGTCTTTGTGATCACAGCTTTGTAGTACAGCTCGAAATCCAGCATTGTGATGCCCCCAGCTTTGTTTTTCCTTTTCAACAGTTCCTTGGCGATTTGGGGCCTTTTCTGGTTCCATACAAATTTAAGGACTATTTGTTCCAGTTCTTTGAAAAACGTTCTCGGTATTTTGATCGGGATAGCATTGAAAGTGTAGATTGCTCTGGGTAGCATGGACATTTTAACTATGTTGATTCTTCCGATCCATGAGCATGGAATATTTTTCCATCTTTTTGTGTCTTCGTCAATGTCTTTCAAGAGTGATTTATAGTTTCTAGAATATAGATCCTTTGTGTCTCTGGCTAAGTTAATTCCAAGGTAATGTATGGTTTTTGGTGCTATTGTAAATGGGATGGATTCCCTAATTTCTCTTTCTTTAGTCTCATTATTCATGTATGGAAATGCAACTGATTTCTGAGCATTGATTTTCTATCCCGCCACATTACTGAATTGCTCTATAACTTCTAATAGTTTGGGAGTGGATTCTTTTGGGTTTTCCATATAGAGTACCATGTTATCTGCGAAGAGAGACAGTTTGACTTCTTCCTTGCTGATTTAGATACCTTTTATCCCTTTTTGTTGTCCGATTGCTGTTGCACTATGTTGAATAATAGTGGCGAGAGTGGGCATCCTTGTCGTGTTCCTGATTTTAACGGAAAGGCTTCCAGCTTTTCCCCATTGAGAATGATATTTGCTGTAGGCTTTTCATAGATGGTTTTTATGAGATTGAGGAATGTACCCTGTATCCCTACATTCTGAAGGGTTTTAATCAGGAAAGGATGCTGTATTTTGTCAAATGCTTTTTCTGCATCTATTGAGAGAATCATATGATTTCTGAATTGTTCTTTCTGGATAAAATTTATGACACTGATAGGTTTGCGAATGTTGAACCACCCTTGCATCCCAGGGATGAATCCCACTTGGTCATGATGGATAATCCTTTTAATGTACTGTTGGATTTTATTAGCCAGGATCTTGTTGAGGATTTTGGCATCCATGTTCATTAAGGAAATCGGTCTGTAATTCTCCTTTTTGATGGGGTCTTTGCCTAGTTGGGGGATCAAGGTAATATTGGCCTCATAGAATGAGTTTGGTAGCTTTCCTTCTGTTTCTATTTTTTGAAATAGCTTTAGGAGAATAGGTATTATTTCTCCTTTGAATGTTTGGTAGAATTCCCCAGGAAAACCATCCGGGCCTGGAGTTTTGTTATTTGGAAGGTTGTTTATCACTGATTCAATCTCTTCATAATTAATTGGCCTGTTTAAGAAATCAATTTCTTCCTGTTTCAGTCTTGGTCGTTTATAGGTTTCCAGGAAGGCCTCCATCTCTTCCAGATTGCTTAATTTATTGGCATATAGCTGTTGATAAAAGTTTCTAATAATCCTTCCAATTTCATTGGTGTTGGTTGTGACCTCTCCTTTTTCATTCATAATTTTATTAATTTGGGTCCTTTCTCTATTCTTTTGGATAAGTCTTGCCAGCGGTTTGTCAATTTTATTGATTCTCTCAAAGAACCAGCTTCTAGTTCTGTTGATCTGCTCTACTGTACTTGTGGTTTCTAATTCATTGATTTCTGCTCTAATCTTGGTCAGCTGCTTCCTCGTGCGTGGATTAGGCCTGCCCCTTTGTTGCTGTTCCAGCTTCTTGAGGTGAGAATATAAAAACTGCATTTTAGATTTTTCTATTCTTTTGAGTGAGGCTTGGATGGCTATGTATTTTCCCCTTAGGCCTGCCCTTGCAGTATCCCATAGGTTTTGGACCGTTGTGTTTTCATTGTCGTTGGTCTCCATAAATTGTTTTAATTTGATTTTTGATTTCCTGGTTTATCGAGTCATTCCTGAGCACGATGGTTCTTAGTCTCCAAGTGTTTGAGTTTCTTCCAAATTTTTCCTTGTGGTTGAGTTCCAATTTCAGAGCGTTGTGGTCTGAGAATATGCAGGGGATAATTTCAGTCTTTTGGTATCGGTTGCGACCTGTTTTGTATCCCAGAACATGGTCTATTCTTGAGAATGTTCCATGGGCATTAGAATAGAATGAGTATTCTTTGGTTCTGGGGTGTAGTGTTCTGTATATATCTATGAGGTCCGACTCATCGGGTATGGCATTCAAAGCTCTTGTTTCTTTCTTGATTTCTTGCTTAGGTTCTCTGTCTATTTCTGATAGTGGAGTGTTGGGGTCCCCTACTATTAACGTATTTTTATCTATATGTCTCTTTATTGTGGTTAAGAGTTGGCTTGTGTATCTTGCTGCTCCCCTGTTGGGGGCATATATATTTATAATTGTCATATCCACTTCTTGGATACATCCTTTAAGAATAATATAGTGCCCTTCTGTGTCTCTGTCTTTAGTTTAAAACCCAATCTGTCTGATATGAGAATTGCTACCCCAGCTTTCTTTTGAGGTCCAATGGCATGAAAGATGGTATTCCATCCCTTTACTTTCAGTCTGAATGTATCTTTAGGTTCAAAATGAGTCTATTGTAGACAGCAAATGGGTGGGTCATGTCTTTTTATCCAATCTGCAACCTTGTGACATTTTATGGGAGCATTTAGGCCATTTACATTGAGACTGATTATTGAGAGAGATGATTTTAATGATGCCATGTTGCCAGTAGTCTTTGTTTCTATTGATTGTGACTTTCTGTTCTGTATCACTCTTGGGGCCTTTTTACTTTTATAGAACCCCCGTTAATATCTCTTGTAGGGCTGGTTTCGTGGTTACAAAATTGGTCAGTGACTGGCGATTCTGGAAGGTCCTTATCTCTCCATCAATTCTGAATCACAGCCTTGCTGGATAAAGGATCCTTGGCTGCATGTTTTTCCCTGAAAGAGCTTTAAAAATGCCCCCCCAACCCTTTCTCTCATTCCCCGTCTTGTAGACAGGTCTGACGTAATTCTGATATCTTTGCCTTGGTACGTGAGAAATTTCTTTGCCCTGGCCGCTTTCAATACTGTATTCTTGGATCTAATATTTGCGAAATGCACTATGATGTGACGTGGCATAAGTTTGTTGTGGTTGAGCTTGGGTGGGGTCCTCTTTGCCTCTTGGACACAAATATTTGTTTCCCTTGCTAGATTAGGGAACAAATACAATTTGTTCAAATATCTCTTCTAGACCTCTGTTTTTCTCCACCCCCTCGGGGATGCCAATGATTCTGACATTGGAACGTTTCATTGAGTCAGTAATCTCCCGTAAGCAACATTCATGAGCCTGGATTTTTTTTGAGTCCAGATTCTATTTTAGCTTTCTCTTCTACTATCCCATCCTCCAATTCGCTGATACGCTCTTCTGCCTTATTCACCCTGGCCGTCAGATCCTCTAGTTTTGACTGCATTTGGCTCATAGAATTTCTAATTTCTGCCAGATTCGCTCTCATTTCCGCCCTTAGAGATTCTATATTATCATCAACATTTTTTGTTAATAGTTTTTTCAAGTCTACACATCATCTTGACCATTGTTTCTCTGAATTCCACTTCTGATAATTTGGCTATATCCATATCCATTAGTTCTGTGGCAGAGGCCACAGACTCATTGTGTTTTCTTTGCTGGGGGGACTTTTCCTTCTCGTCTTTCTGATGGGGAGAGGTTGCGGGGTTGTCTAGAGCCCAAATTAGTATTTTTTTTTTATTTTAATTTTTTTTATTATGTTAGTCACCATACAGTACATCCCCGGTTTCCTATGTAAAGTTTGATGATTTATTAGTTGCGTATAACACCCAGTGCACCATGCAATACATGCCCTCCTTACTACCCATCACCAGTCTATCCCATTCCCCCCCCTGAGGCCCTCAGTTTGTTTCTCATAGTCCATAGTCTCTCATGCTTCATTCCCCCTTCTGATTACCCCCCTTTCTTTATCCCTTTCTTCCCCTACCGATCTTCCTAGTTCTTATGTTCCATAGATGAGAAAAATCATATAATTGTCTTTCTGCTTGACTTATTTCACTAAGCATTATCTCCTCCAGTGGTGTCCATGTTGCAGCAAATGTTGAGAAATCGTTCTTTCTGATAGCTGAGTAATATTCCATTGTATATATGGACCACAACTTCTTAATCCAGTCATCTGTTGAAGCAGAGCCCAAATTATAGAACGGGACCCAGGCAGTGCGCCCTTTTTTATAGGGATCTTAGGGATGTGGGCTTCTTGATTTTTCAGCCTGCCTTCTGGGGGAGGGGCCTGCCGCACTGATACACAGGCAACCCTTTTTGGGTAGAGTCTCTGTGTCCCCTGGGAGGGGGGGTGGGGATGGGCATACTGCAAGCAGGTATTTCCAGGCTTTTGTTCTCTGGCGGCTTTCCCTGGCGGTTTGCTGTGCCTCTTCTGAGAGTCAGAGCAGCAGTGGCCGAATCTCAGCCTCTGTCTCAGAACAGAGGGATCGCGGACCGTTCTCCACTGATGTTCTGTCCACTTTAACTCTGTTTCTGTTGGTGCTGCTCAACCCTGCAGGGTCCTGGGATGCGCGCCCCACACCCGGCATCCTAGCCCTCACTTCCAGGGCTGGCGCGTCTCTGTCCTTTGTCTTTGTAATACCGCCAGCCGCCAGTCGCCGCCGTGCGCTCCCAGAGCTCCCGGTCTTAGTCTGTTTCCAGTGAGCACACCGGAGCTCCGTTGCAGTCTGGTGGCGCGCGTTCCCCGCTTACGTCTCAGTCTGCTCTCTCGCGGGTGCCAGTCTGCGAGTCCGCTCGCTCCCCCGTGCAGGTGGCTACCACTTCCTGATGCCTGAACGCGGTTGCTCCCTCCCTCTTCCGTTTATCTTCCGATATCTGTGCGAGGTTTCATGGTTCCCCACTTCGTACCTCAATACTCAGCGCTGGAGATGTTCATTTGTAGAGATCCAGATGCATCATCCTGTGTCTCAGGCTGATTCCGTGGATGTTCAGGCTGTTGTGGTACCTATCCAACTCTACTCAGGGGATCGGCTGAAAAAGGGGTCCCCTACTCCTCTGCCATCTTAACTCCTCCCCCCTGGTTTTTTTCTTTTTATTTCTCTGAATAGATGATTTCTGTTGCCCTCTCTTTATTTTCACTGATCCTTTCTTCCATTTCATCAAGTCTGCTCTTGAATCTTCTGTTGAATTTTTCAGTTCTGTATTTCATTCTTCTGCTCTATCCTTTCTGTTCAATACTTTCTCATGTTTCCTGTGTCCTTGATGAAATTTTCTCTTTGTTCATGCATTGTTTCCTGCCTCAGTGGGCATCTTTATAACTATTATTTTGAATTTTCTATTAGACAAATCACGTGTGTCCTTTTCATTACAGTCTATTTCTAGGATTTTTATCTTGCTCTTTTGTTTGGAGCATATTTTTCTGTTTCTTCATTTTCCTTCACTCTGTGTTGGTTTCTGTGCACTTGATAAACCAGTTACCTTTCTCAGTCTTGAGGAGTGGCTTTGTTTAGGAGATGAACCATGTCTTAGCTCTTGGTTGTTTCTTAAAGCTTTGTGCTTGTCCAGGTTTTTTCTTAATGTCTCCCAGTTGTTGAGAGTGTGCCAAGACCTATCAGTGTCCCAAAGGGAAGAATTTCATTCATCACCTAGATACAGGCTCCTTGGAACCACACCCTCAGGAGCTTTTAAAGTATGCAGATATATCTCTTTCAGGGGAAGACTGGGAGATGTGTGTTTCTGTCTGCTTCCTCTGCACTGAGTCCTGGCAGTATAGCCAGTTAAGTTCCTTAATCTGCTATTGTCTTGTTGAACCAATGAATACAGACCTACTGACCACCAGAAGCAGACAATCAAGGGATGTATCCTTTGGACAGCATCACTACAGCCAGGGTGCCAGATGTGTGTGCAGGTTCCTTACCTGGAGTCCCCATTGACTTGTGTCTGGGCAGAGGAATGGCATGAAAATTGTGTCTGCTATTTGGCCTCTAGATGTTTACTAAATTAGAAAACTGCCCCTCAGCTCACAGCTTTTAAGATGACCAGATAGGCTTCTTTCATGGTAAGACTGGGAGTTTCAGTCTTCTGCCTCTGTGCTGAGCCTTTAGGGGATGGATGGTTTCTTAGTTTGCTATAGCCTGTGGCTCTCATGGATACAATCCCCATTTGCTTTCTGAGCTAGATATTTTGAGGGATGGTCTCTCAGGTATAAGTCTTTTTTTTTTTTAAGATTTATTTATTTGAGAGCCAGAGTGAGCAGGGGGAAGGGCAGAGGAAGAGGAAAAGAGAATCCTCAAGCAGACTCCCTGCTGAGTGCAAAGCCCAACTTGGGGCTCTGTCTCAGGACCCTGAGACCATGGCTTGAGCCTAAATCAAGAGTCAGCCACTTAACTGACTGAGCCACCTAGGTGCTCCTTAGGTATAAATCTTAATAGTGGTGTGCCATACATGTGGTCCAAACCCTTCAATCATTAGGTAGAAGCTAGGATTTGAGTACTCTCCGGATGGTTTGTCACTGTGCCAGGTTGGGGTATTTGCGAAGATTGTGTGTCATTCACTTCCACCCTAGGAATAGAGAAATGGGTTTTCTCTGATTGCTTGATGTATACCTATAAATGAGGTCACTCACCTCATTTCTGGATTTTTTTCAGAGGGAATTGTTCCATATGTAGTTGTAGATTTGGTGTGGCTGTAGGAGGTGGTATGTCCAGGAGCCTCCTAGTTACCATCTTGAAACAGAACCATCATTGGCTTCTTAATCTGAATCCATCTTCCAAGGGAGCTGAGCGAATGAGCAGAATGTGACAACTGGAATGGTGGCTTGAGTATAACAGAAAGTGTTCACTTATCATTCCCAGTCTTCTCTCATAACAATTCCAACTCTTCCCATCCCACTGATACCCAATAAAAACCACTCCCCCATGGTTTGAACCATCTTGTGTCCAAGTAGTCATTGCCCCTGGTCTGGCAGGTGATTTTTTTCTTAAGATTTATTTATTTGAGAGAGAGAGCATGCTTGTGTGTGCACACAAGTGGGGGGGAGGAGCAGATGGAGAGAATCTTTCATCAGACTACCTGCTGAGCCCACAACCCCTGAGATCATGACCCAAGCTGAAACACGAGCTGGACACTTAACCGACTGAGCCACCCAGGTGCCCCTGGAAAGTGATTCTCATAGATCATGTTAGCAAGTTTGGATTTTTCTCCTCTCAAAAGTTATTTATGGAAATTACTAAAAGGCAAGAGCATAAAAGTATAGAGTAGTCTGAAGTATTTATGTATTGTGTTGTGTGCCATGTGGCCATTATGTGCTAGGGTTTCTGAAGAGACCAAATATGCGTCACCATACTCTTTACCCATGAGTTGTTATCTAACTGAGATTTAGGACAAATAATTAAGATCAATGGAGGCCAGATATCCCTTTTATTATGGATAAAGGCAAATTGGAGTATGGTCACTGTGGGAGCTTTCTGTTTGGACTCCAGAAATAAACAGACTGACTCAGTGAATCATGACAGTGGCAACAACAGGCTCTAAATCTCCAACTTCACGTCTTGACCTGGATCATTGAGGAATGCATGCTCTATGCAGACAGGCAGATTCCAAAGTGAAGAGGAAAGAAGCAGGGCCAGAACAACTCATGCCTACGTCTTCTTCCAAACTCTTTGCATCAGTCTGATCCAATGTGGAAGACAGGAAACCACACATTAATTAAAACGGGAAATTTAATATAAAGAATTATTAAGCAGCAATAATAATGTAACTATTAAGATGTAAAGGGACTTTAGGCTGAGGCAGAGTACACAAGGAAGGACAAACTTGGAAGGGAAAGGGTTCACATTTCTTCAAAGACTACTAGCTGGTAGAGAAGTTTGCTGGTTTGCTCAGGCCTGATATGATTCATATTCATTAGGCAGTTAGGTGAGCAGAGCCTGAGAGATAGGCATATAGAGGGAGTTTGGGGGACCACTGTGCATACTATCTGACCTGGAGCTGTAGAGACCTTTCTCTTCAGGAACCTAGCACACATCCATGAAGGTCTTGGGCCAGAACAGCTCCAGGTAGCTATGTGGAACAGAAGTCGGGTGCTGGCTTGCATGAGGCCCCCAGTATGCATGTGTAGGCCTATGAAGAGGATACAGGGAGCACAGACCTAGCTGGGGTATAGACACATGTTTGAAGGTCTTCTGCTGTGATGCCTCTGACTTGGTCAAGAATGGAGAAAACATGGTGGCCAAATGCTAGCGAAAGCTGTGATTCAGAGGTACTTCGTAATTCAGTAAACTGTGGGGCAGAGCTTTAGAGAAGAGAGCCTACTTTCAGAAACCTGGAGAGGGGGGCGCCTGGGTGGCACAGTGGTTAAGCGTCTGCCTTCGGCTCAGGGCGTGAACCTGGCGTTATGGGATCGAGCCCCACATCAGGCTCCTCCGCTATGAGCCTGCTTCTTCCTCTCCCACTCCCCCTGCTTGTTGTTCCCTCTCTCACTGACTGTCTCTATCTCTGTCGAATAAATAAATAAAAAATCTTAAAAAAAAAAAAAAAGAAAAAAGAAACCTGGAGAGGGGGGCGCCTGGGTGGCTCCGTCATTAAATGTCTGCCTTCGGCTCAGGGCATGATCCCAGAGTCCTGGGATCGAGCCCCCGCTCGGAGCCTGCTTCTTCCTCTCCCACTCCCCCTGCTTGTGTTCCCTCTCTCGCTGGCTGTCTCTCTGTCAAATAAATAAAATCTAAGAAAAAAAAAAAAAAGAAAGGAAGAAAGAAAGAGAAAGAAAGAAGGAAGAAAGAAACCTGGAGAGGAAGCCACACCAGAACTAAGGAGTACTGTGTCCTGCAGTGTCTCTCCAGTACCCTCTAATGACAAAGGTTACCATTATGCCAGCTGGTAAAAAATGTTTAAAAAATAAAGATCTATTTTCACCCATCAGGCAGCAAAAGGTTAATTTGGACCAAAGAGGCAATAAATTCTCTAATCAACTATTTTGCTTTACCTCTCCAGAAGAGAAATAAAAAGTAGGACAAGGAGCCAGGAGTATTTAGGGGAAAAAAATCCTCTTGAAGAACAGATGAGTGGCGAAGATGCATTCTCCACTAACATTCCCAAGCTTTTTCCTTTGTTAACTCAATGGATCTGGCCAGTTATAACCCTTTGAAATCAATAGTTTATTAGTATGTCTTGCCTGCATCTTCTTGAGACCAGTGCTTCCATACTAACTCTTGCTACCTAGGACATCCTTTTTGTTTTGTTTTGTTTTCAAAGATTATCTATTTGAGAGAGAGTGAGAGAGAACATGAGTGGGGGAGGCAGGGAGAGGGAGAAGCAGACTCCCCAGGATCATGACCTGAGCTGAAGGCAGACGCTTAACTGACTGAGCCATCCAGGCACCCCCAGGACATCCTTTTGAACTGCTAATGGACATATATAGTTTGTCTCCAGAGGTCTCTGAAGTGGGTCATTAATAGCACATTAGTAAAATTAACCCCAAGGTCTTGTTTTGCCCAAGTGCCAACAATTCAGTGACAGTTTCTTTGACCAAACTTTAGTCAGACTCCTGAAACTTCTAGACCTATCTGTGCACTTATTTATAAAATCAGGATTTAGTAAGGACCCTCAGTCAGTTTAACTAGAACCCTCTACCCTTAATATATGATCACCCTTGGTATCAAATCAGGCATTCTCCACCATCTCTCAGGTGCTGTGTGGTCATGCTAGCCTGCCTTCAGTAGGAATCCTGTGTGGTTGGTTTAGCCAGAACACCCTTATCTCTGGTGTTTCCTCTTAGAATTTTCTCATCCACTGACCCTCACCCTAAGCTCTGACTATACACTTCCACTTTCCCAATCTTATATTCAGACTGTGGATTTGTAGTCCACCTTGTAGGTTTTATGAGCAATGCCTGCTCAGTTTCCCAGCTGCATTTTTGTAACATGAAACAGATAATGCTTGCATCATTCCTTCCTGTATCAAGACAGGTTAGAATGGGATGTATACAGTAATTTGCAAACTTGGTCCACTCTGCTCCCTCCAGTTTGAGGGGGGAAACTGGGTGGCTGCTTGCTCAAGACCGTATCAATACCACACCAGCGAGGGTTGGGGCAAGAATAAAAATGCCACAAAACATTACTAACATTTGAAGATGGCTTTTGATTTGCTTGCGCATTTGCTTGTTTCTATAAACCACTGACTGTTTTCCAGAGGTACTACAAAGTTAGTTCAGAAAGTTTTTGGGTTTGTTTTTTTTTTCCCCCAGTTTCTGTAAGGGAACTAACTATAGCTTGTCGATTCCTAGTTCAACATTTTCAAGACGTCACTGCAGGAACCGTATTTTTTACTTATTTCCTTTTCCAGCAATTTTTACTTTTTAAATGAATAAGGTGGGGGAAGTTTTATAAATTGCTAAAAATTACAGACCTTATATGAAAAATGCAGTTGGGAATTTACTCTCCTAATGAAAAGTGCTTTTGTCTTACCACATATTAGGAGCATAGAAGCAGGCAGGAAAGGGATTGTCTTAGCTCAGGCATTATAACAAAATACCACAGACTAGGTGGCTTAAACAACAGACATTTATTTCTTACAGTTCTAGAGGCTGGGAAATCCCAAGATCAAAATGCTGGCAAATCCTGGTGAAGGTCCAATTCCTGGTTTGTAGACAGCTGCTTTCTCACTGTGCTGTGCTCACATGACCTTTTCCTCAGTTTGTACACGTGGAAAGAAATCTCCTTTTATAATCTCTCTCTTCCACTTATATGGGTATTATTCCCACCATGAGTGTTCTACCCTCATGACCTAATCTAAACCTAATTACTTCCTTACAGCCCCATCTCCAAATACCATCACCCTAGGGATCGGGGCTTTGGTGTATGGTTGGTTTTTTTTGTTTCTCATTCACCCAACTAACAAACTTTTAAAAAATATATTATTAAGCAGGGATGGCATTCAAATTACTTTGTTCAGGACCCTCATGCTGAAAGACATGATTACAGTTTGAACAAATGCAAAGGCACACTACGATTTGGATCAGAAAGACTTAAAATCAAAAATCTCATTTCTCCCAAAATAAATATATAAATTTAATACAATTCCAACTAGAATATCAAAAGGTTTTTAGATTTTGAGAACACAATCTTCATTTATATAGGAAGAAAATTAACTTAGAATAGCCAATAAAACTATGAAAAACAGCAAGGAGGACTTTGTTATGCAGTATCAAAATACAATAAGGCTAATGTTAAATCAATTTATCAATTAATATGGTATCGAAGTAGAAAAATAGATTAGTGAAACAAGAGAATACAGAAATAGGTCTTGGTATAAATGAAAGTACAAGGCAGTTTCAGTTGAATGAGGAAAAGATCATGTGGTTAAAGGATTACATAGCTGTTTCAGTTGAATAGAAAAGGATGGTATTGATAAAGTATTGAGAATACGCCTTTCCCACTGACCCATGTCTGGAAAGATGATCTTAGATTTGACTTTCTACCAGTTTTCTTGAAGAAAATACTACTGTATATTCCTAATTTGTATCCTGTACCTGGATAGGGGTAGGGGGAGCTGTGAATTGGCATGTAGACATCCATAGCCTATGTGACTAAGGCATCATGTCTTGGGAAACCAATGCAGCAGCTTCCCTGTGCTTAAGTGGGTATCAGTCTTACAACTGGGTGTGTACAGATGCAGTAGTGGGTTATCATAACATGTCTTGGATGAGAATGTTATGTTTCCCAGAGCTTAGGTGAACTATACCCATTCTGACCTTTTCTCCCCAGAGCAGCACAGGATCCCTGGAAGCTGTGCTTGCTTGGGCAGTTGCAGTACTGTGAAGGTGGTTTTGTTTTAGTTTTTTGTTTTTGTTAGGGCAAGGCTGATAATAAACTGGGTTAAAGCCTGTTCTGTTTTATTGATTGCCGGTTCAAATCTGTGATTGCTGCTGGTGGATACCACAAGTTGGTGTGAGAACTGTGTGACTGGCTGCTGAACAGATGGGTTATTTTAACAAATTGTACTTGTATAACTGGAAACCCTTCTGGAAGAAAATAACAAGGAATTCTCATTTTATATAACATTAAAACTTAAATTCTAGATGGACTAAATACTTACATATTGAAAAAAGCAAACAATAAACAACTTGCAAGAAAACCTAAGAAAGACAATCTAGAGATTAAAATATCTTCTTAACCAATCCATTAAGCTTAGAAAAAAATTATAATACATATCTGATTATATAGAAATTTAAGATACTTTTATGGAAAAATCATTTTTATGATGAAAATTAGCAAATTCCTAATGTCTAATACATAAAGAGGACTTCAAAATGAGCTAACAATAAGAAAATCTACAAAGAAGCAAACCTAGGAGCAGATGGCTACATTCATCAGACAGACATGAATTTGAGCAGTATGTTACCATCTGTTGCAGGGTTAGAGGAAAGTTGTGTTTTGAAAATAACTGATAGCATCTATTAAAATAAAAAAAAATAGCATATGTCCTTTGATTTAACAATCTCTTGCCTGTAACCTATCCTCCACAAATAAAAACATCTGAAATTTAAGGTCTGATTTTAAGAGTGTTTTACTAGTGGTGTTTGTGGTGGCAAAGAACTAGCAACAAGCTGAATCAACAGGGGCATGTCAGAGTAAATCTGAAGTATACAATATCACATGTATTACTCATCTGACTCAGTGTGACTATCCTAATCGTTGTTACACTTTGGCACTAGCCAACTACAGGAACCAAAAGGTAATCCTCCTAGTTTGGTCTGAATTGAGAGTTCTTAGTTGGTCTGGTGACTTCAAAGCTGCATAAGCTCAAAGGCAAGCAAAACACTTAAGAAATATAAGAGGAATGCTTAATGAGGAATGGAAAAAAATAGAGGATAACTTAGATTGATGTAGATATACATGTTATTTGGGTACATTACCCCAGATAATCAATGCCTGGCATTTATAATCTTATCTCAAGACCAACCTTCAAAACTGCTAACAAACGGTGTAGTGGTGTGGTTCTATTAGCATTTCATTATTTTGAATTTAAAAGAAATTGATGTATTTGAAATATGACTAAGGTTTAAATGTTGGATACACATTTTTATCACTATTCAAAAAGAGCACTAACAACTTTATATATGTCAATTTGCTGTGGAAAGGGGTTGAGTAAACAAAAATCCTCAAAAAGATTTGCTTCAAATAAAAGAATACTGTTTAGGTCTCAGATCTCCTTTTTTTTTTTTTTTTTTCTTAAAGGATTGGTTGAGTATATCTGGCAGAATAGAAGAAAAACCGTCTGAGGTTAAAATTGAAGGTGAAATGCAAGAGCTGACATTTTACTCAGTGGCATATTTAAAAATTTAAGAGTAACTTGGTTTCTTCATTTAAAAAATATCAAATTCTTAATGCCAGTACTGGTTATGTGGACTTTAAAAACTCCTGAAAAATGTTTCAGTAGAAACCAATTCTTAATAACAAGTCTGTGCATGTATTATTAAATGGTATGATCCTTAAATGTATGTAATCCAACCAACCTGATGTACAGTCATGCTATAACTTCTAAGTAGAGATCACACAGATTAGTGATAGTTCACATGCAAGAGTAAATTTAAATAATTTAAGCTACCATCCCAATTTTAAAAAATAACTTATAGTAAAGATAGGATTTTAGAAATATTTCCTATAAAATATTAGTATCTATCTGGGATTATGAGTCTATTATTACATGTACTCCACGTACAGCTTTCCTACGCCTATCTTTATCTTTTTTAATTTTCAGAAATAGCACAAACAACAGAACACTTATATTACCACAGCCCGAGGTAACTAAGAGGTAACTAACATTTTGTTATATTCACTGGGAATCTTTTTTTCTTTTTAATGATAAGTGTTTAGATACAAAACTGAAGTATCCCTCAACTACCATTCTTGGTCCCGTTTCTTTTCCACTACTGTTCTTTCTAGAGGCATCCACCTTTGGGAACTGCATGTGTATCCTTCCAATCCATTCTTCAGTTTTACATAAAAATGTTTATCTATAATCAGTGCTTAATAATAGTGTTTGTGTTGATTTAATTTAAATTCACAGTTATGATTTTATTTATCCCTTCATTGTTTTTACTCTACATGATTTTTCAGGTCTTTCTATTAATATATTTATACGTATATAACCTGTTAACTACTAGAGAATATTTTACTATGTTCCTATATCACATTTTATTTATCCAAATCACAAGCAACAGACATTTGTTTCCAATTTTTTCCTAATGTAATTCATGCGTCAATGAACATAAAGATAATGACTCCCTAGGTACACATATTGGTTTCTTGGGGATAGGCATGTACACTCAAGAGTGAGTATCCTGGAATCTATTTTAGAAATTCCCTCTTACCCCAAGGTTTTAAAAACATTCTCCTATTAAATTCTTATATTACTAGGTTTTACTTTTTGTATTCTAGTCTTCAATACTTTTGGATTTCATAATAAATACTTTAATGTATTACTACAGCAGAGATCTAATATTTTTCCACATAAAGAGTCAGTTACCCTGAGACCATTTTTTGAATCATGATTTCATTTCCCTACCAACTTGTGATACCACCTCTATCAATTAACAATTCCCAATAAAGGCATGCATGTTTCTGAATACAATATTGTACCAATCTCTGATTTCTACAAATGCATCAAGAACAAATAATTTTGATTACGTATGTAGTGAATCATTTTTAAAATGACAGTTTTGTCTCTTAATGTCAAATCTTTATACCTCTTAATGCATCAGGTAGGCCTTCCAGAACCATGTTGCTTAGGGTTCACGACTGGATCCTTATTTCAATGAGACTGCTCCTAAAAGTACGTCATTAACAATGTTTGTTGTGGGAGTTCTGGGAGTATAGGTTTTCATGATACTATGATACTTATTAAAATTGTTAGTATTTAACTTTTGAGTTGTTGGTGAAGTATTTTCCACATTCATGTCACTTTATTGTAAAATGAATTTTTAATATGCCATTGAAGTGTGAGTTCTGATGAAAGTTTTCCTAAATTCAAGGCATTCATAGAGCTTTAGTGAGTATGAATTCTCTGGTGTCTAATATGATGTGACTTCTGGCTAAAAGCCTTCCCACATTCACTACACTGATAAGGTTTTTCTCCAGTATGGATTCTCATATGTAAAGCAAGAGTTGAGAACTGAGAGAAGGCTTTCCCACATTCATTACAACCATAGGGCTTCTCACCTGTATGGCTTCTCATATGAACAGTAAGAGATGAACTTTGACAGAAGGCTTTCCCACATATTTTACATTCATAAGGTTTATCACCTGTATGAATTCTGACATGTACAATGAGTGATGTGATTCGAGAGAAGGCTTTTCCACATTTATTACATTCATAGGGTTTCTCTCCTGTATGAATATTGTGATGTTTAATGAGGTACTGCTTCTGCCTAAAGATTGTTCCACATTCATTACATTTATAGGGTTTTTCTCCAATATGAATTTTCTCATGCTCAGTGAGATTTGATTTGCCACTGAAGGCTTTCCCACATTCTTTACATATATAGGGTTTCTCTCCTGTATGACTTCTCTGGTGTCTAATCAGGCTTGACTTCTGAATGAAAGCTTTCCCACACCCTTTGCATTCATAAGGTTTCTCTCCAGTATGTATTCTTTGATGGATAATGAGGTTTTCCTTTTGGCTAAAGGCTTTTCCACATTCATTACATTTAAAGGGTTTCTTTCCACTGTGGATATTCTGATGTTTAATGAGGTATTGCTTCTGGCTGAAGGTTCTTCCACATTGATTACATTCAAATGGTTTCTCTCCCGTATGAATTTTCTCATGCTCGGTGAGATATGATTTGCCATTGAAGGCTTTTCCACATTCCTTACACGCATAGGGTTTGTTTCCAGTATGATTTCTCTGGTTTTTAATGAGGCCTGGAATCTGAATAGAAGCTTTCCCACATTCATGAAGTTTCTCTCCAGTATGATGTTTCTGATGAGAAAGGAAGTTTCTTTTCTGGCTGAAAGCTTTTCCACATTTATTACATTTATATGGTTTCTTTCCTGTATGACTTCTCAAATGTAGAGTAAGGGATGAGACTCGAGAGAATACTTTACCACATTCAGTACATTCATGTGATTTTTCTCCAGTATGCATTTTCTTATGCTCTATGAGGTTTTGCTTCAGGCTAAAGGTTTTTCCACACTCACTGCATTCATGAGGTTTCTCTCTACTATGAATCTGATCATGCTGACGGAGATCTGCTTCAGGCTGAAGGCTTTCCAACATTCTTATCATGCACAGATATTTTTTCTAACAAGAATTCCTCAGTATCTCTTGACATGTGACACAGATAAAAGTTTTTCCACATTCATCAATGTCATATGGTTTCTCTCCAATATTAATCCTCAAGTACCTAATGAAGTTGAATTTATGATGAAAGACTTCACAGTGCTTATATTGAGATTAGACGATTATGGATTGGGATGAAACATATGACATCATTGTATCCTTAATGGTTCTTTCTTAGACAGCTTCTCTTATATTTAAGTATAAATTATGTTCTAAAGTCCCTTAAACTGAGTCCCATACATAGAGATATAGTCTTAAAGAATCAGTGTCTGTGTTCAGAGGAAATATTTTTCTGTTACCCAGGTTTTCTGAGTTTTTCCCTAGCTGTATTTTCATGCAGAAGTAGACAACTCACATGTCTTCCATGTATGCCTTTACCTATATGTTTCCCAGACCTTTTCTAAAAGGGAATACAAAAAAAAAAAATCATTGAAAAGAGCTAATAACTGTAAAATATTTAGTGCCTGGCAAGTAGTAAAACTCCAATAAAGTAGCTATCATCATCATCAACATCACTATACTTGTGATTTTTTTCCCAGTATTAATAAAATTTCAGAAATGTGGTATTATAAAATAGACTATTTCAAACCTAGTCTACCAGTATAAAAGAAAGTTTAAATACAAATAACATTCACAGGTGCATCTAATCTTAAACTGCTTTAATTATTATTACTATTTATGTTTTTATATATATTTTTTAATAGCATGGAATCCAATGTGGGGCTTGAATTCATAACCCTGAGATCAAGACCTGAGCTAAGAGTTGGACACTTGAGCCACTCAGGCACCCCCCCTTTTTTATTTTTTAAGATTTTATTTATTTATTTGACAGAGACAGCCAGCGAGAGAGGGAACACAAGCAGAGGGAGTGGGAGAGGAAGAAGCAGGCTCCTAGCGGAGAAGCCTGATGTGGGGCTCGATCCCAGAACGCTGGGATCACGCCCTGAGCCGAAGGCAGACACTTAATGACTGCACCACCCAGGCGCCCCACACTCAGGCACCCCCTAAACTGTTTTTAAATGTAACTCTGTACACTTTATAAATAAGTAAAATAAAACATAAAGAACAGGTGACAAACAGATGAAAGACAAAAACATAAAATTGGGAGAGCCTAGGATGAAGGGATAAAAAATAGAAGAATTATTAAAGAGAATGTGTGGTTCAATGAAATTCTATAGCTTTCTGAAACTCCATTAAAATGACAGTAAGAGGATGAAGGGCATATACTCATAAACATTAAGAGGTTGAGGAGATACCACTGGATGAAAAGTTTTAGGAAATTTTGAAAGGAAAGCAGATAACTATAAATTAGCAGAATCGAATGACTTAAAAAGCCAGCAGAAGAGAACACAAAGGCTCTATAACTGGAGAGACTGGTTGAGAGTAGAAGGTGAAACTTATAAAAATGATTATAAAAGCAGCGGCTGATGGTATAACTAAGAGCCTCCAAATTTAGTGATGATAGGCAAAGAAGATTAGAGTAACATATTGAAAAGAAGGTAATGAATAGAGTTCATATGCAGATTAGGGTTCCAACCCCTTTCTACTGCTGCTTGTCAGAAATGCTGGTGGTTGCTGGTGTCAGACAATGAAAGGGTTCTTTTCTGAAAAAATGAGAAGACTCTGAGAACATTTATAGATACTAACATGGAGTCATATAAAAGAAACCTGACTGAATGATGCACAGCAAAGCCCACCATTTTACAAGCCCCAACCATGCACACAGATTACAGTAATATTTTGGGTACCTCAATATTAAATATTAATGTAGCACTAAAGATCACAAATATTTGATGAAAGCCCTAAGGTGAAAGATAGATAAAAACAAATAGGAAAAAACAAGGAAAGGAACAAAAGAACACACACATACAATATTATAATTAGTATTACAGAAAGCCAAGAGTTTGTATAGCACTGAAGTATTAAGAGGGTTAGTGCTTTCTGCAAATAAACCATATGACGTTGACCTCAAAAATTCAATAGGTTGGGGAAAAAAATTCCAGGAAATCTCCCAGAATGAAAAAAGGAAGAATGGAAAGAATGAAGGGAGAAATAAATGACTGGAATATTCATGGGTTTGTGGAGGCATCTAGGAGGTTCAACATTTCCTAAAGGAGTTCCAGAGAAAATACAAAGGAAAATGAATGCAGGAAATTTTCTGGATCCCTGAATGTTAACAATCTGACTATATATATATAAATGACATATTTTAAAAGATTTTATTTTATTTGTTAGAGAAAGAGAGAAAGAGAAGGGGGAGGGACAGAGAGAAGAGAATCTTAAGCAGACTCCATGCTGAATGCGGAGCCTGACACAGGACTTGATCTCAGAACCCCGAGATCCCTACCTGAGCCAAAACCAAGAGTTGGATGCTTAACTGACTGTACCACCCACATGCCCCTAAAAGATTTTATTTTTAAGTAATCTGTATACCCAGTGTGGGGCTTGAACTTACAACCCTGAGATCAAGAGTCACATGCTCTACCAACTAAGCCAGCCAGGTGCTCCCAAGCCGATACTGTTTTAAAATGGTTAAATCACGGGGCGCCTGGGTGGCTCAGTCGTTAAGCATCTGCCTTTGGCTCACGGTGTGAACCCGGCATTCTGGGATCGAGCCCCACATCGGGCTCCTCCGCTGGAAGCCTGCTTTTTCCTCTCCCACTCCCCCTGCTTATGTTCCCTCTCTCGCTGGCTGTCTCTCTCTCTGTCAAATAAATAAATAAAAAATCTTTTAAAAAAAAAGTGGTTAAATCAAAAGTAGGTAAAACAGCTATATAAAATGTGGGTATAAACACCAGCAGACTCAGTTAAATGAGTTGAAAGTAGTTGCCTATGTGGAGTAGGAACTGTGGGTGAGGAAGGATGGAGTAAGCATAACTATAGTCCTATTTCACTTAAAAAAAAAAAGTCTTTTATTTATTTAAATAATATCTACACCCTCTGTGGGACTCAAACTCATAACCCTGAGATCAAGAGTCACACCCTCCTCTGACTGAGCCAGCCAGGCACCCCCTACTTCACTTTTAAAACCCCCTATTCGTTATACCTACAGAGATGTCCCTGACTTGAGCTTTTCAACTTGAACTGATCTATAATTGTATAGTAACTACAGACTATGCTCTTTTTATCTGATTGCAGTTTTCACAGGGCTAAACAGCAAAGTACACATACATTTAATTAAAAAAAGTAAAACAGGCCAGAAAACAGCCATTTTTGCTTTGAAATCTAACTTACTGCAGTGTTTTGATTGATGCTATCATTTCTAGATACAGAAACTGTTACTGCCATCAATTTCAGTTTTCATTTGCTTTCCTTTCATTATGCCTGAAATAAATGGCACCAAAGCTCTTCTGTGAAGAGCTCATTTCTTGTCCCCCCTTTCTTTCTTATATAATTGTTTCCTATCCACTAACTGTAAATCTTCAGTTTGATCCTGATTTGTCTTGTCCCTCTCAAAATTTTATCCTCATTTTCTTTCTTTTTTAAAGATTTTATTTTTAAGTAATCTCTGCACCCAACATGGGGCTCATACATACAAACCTGAGATCAAAGTCCCGTGCTTTATGGGCTGAGCCAGCCAGGTGCCCCTCCTGATTTTCTTATAAATCATTGCAAGAACTGACTCTAGTAATATGCTGTCACTCATATCAATGCTGTAATTTACATAATTAGAAAACAAAAGCCCTCAACATTTACTGCATGCCATATGCAAAAACTCACTCAAACTGAATCAAAGACCTAAACATAAGTGTTAAAACTATTAATACAAAAAGAAAAAATGGTAGACTTCATCAAAATTAAAAACTAATGCCCTTCAAAAACACAGTTAACAAAAAGAAAAGCCAGACTGTTAGAAACTGATAAAGGGCTCATATCCAAAATATATAGAACACCTAAAACTCAAAAAGATAATCTAATTTTTAAAATGGTATAAGACTAAATAGACATTTCACAAAATCAGATATTATGAATGGCCAAAAAGTACATGAGACGTTCATTTTAACTAGTGATCAGAAATGCATATTAAAATCCCAGTGAGGGGCGCCTGGGTGGCTCACTCAGTTTAGCATCTGCCTTTGGCTCAGGTCATGATCTCAGGGTCCTGGGATTGAGTCCCACATTGGCTCCCTGCTCAGCGGGGAGTCTGCTTCTCTCTCTGTCCCTCCCCCCTATTCCTTCTCTTTCTCTCAAATAACTAAAATCTTAAAAAAACACACACACAAAACCCAGTGAGATACATTACACACCCACTAAAATGGCTATAGGTAAAACTACTGCCAATCCAAGTGTTAGAATGTGAAGCAACTATAACTCCCAATGATGGGAGTAGTGGGTGAGGATGAAAAATGGTTCAACTACTTTGGAACACAGTCTGACAGTATTTTATAAAGTTAAATATACACTTACTATTCTATGCAGCAATCCCACTCCTAGTCATTTTTTTCAGAAAAATGAGTATGTATGTTCACACACAGACTTAGTATATAAATGTTCATAATAGCATTATTCATAATAGCCCAAAATGTAAATAATCTAAAAATGTCTATCAACTGGTGAATAGACAAATTATGTCCATACTTATAATAATAGCAATAAAAAGGAATGAAATATTAATCTATATAACATGAATTAATTTCAAAAATGTAAAACTAAGTCAAAGAAATTAAATGCTAAAGATTATGCAGTATATGATCACATTTATATGAAATTCTAGAACTAGCAAGCTATAGTACATGAAGCCAATTAGTGATCATCAGGGATGGGGGAGGGGCGTGGTTCAACTGCAAAAGGGTACAAAGAACTACTGAATCTGTTCTGTATGTTTGTTTTGGTGTTCATTTTATTACTATATACAATTACCAAATAATCAAATAATATACTTAAAGGGGGGGGTGACTTATTTTATGTAAATTATTCCTCAATGAAGCTGAAAACATAAATCCACACTTGAAGCTCTACAACCATCACTATTTAATAATCATCTTGCTTGTGCTCAAGACTGCAGATCCAAAGGGTAAAATACTGGCCTTTCTCTCAATGAGCTTCAGTATATGTCTTAAACATGAAAGTGAAAAACAGAAATATAAGAGAGTATATACTTAGGATCCATGTTGCTCTGGAAGCTATAAATACGGTATGGGAGTAGAGAGATTAGAGAGACTGGGCTAAAAGTGATAATGAAGATATATTTTAATAAAAATGAAGCTCAAGGGTAAACAATGGATAGGACTTAGATGGATTACTGTACAATCAAAGGCAAAGACACAAATAATTTCATATATATGAAGGGGGAGGTAAAAAGGATGCAGCTGATCCTATTTAAAACTGGAATAATAATCTCAATCACCAACTGTGTGGTAAACAGAGAAGGGAGAACGAAAACATACTGATGTATAAAATACACATCACTCCTTAGTGGGGACTAAAGAAACGAATGATGAAGACTAAGAAAGTTATGCATAAAAAGGCAACCAAGAGAATATTATAAAATAATAAAATATAATAAGCTTTTCAATTTTTCAGAAGGAAAGATATATATACCCAAGACAAGGAAATCAAAGATCCTACAGTAAAGGATAAAAAAGATGAGGTCAAATTTAAAACAATGCATAATATTAAATAAGAGAACCAATACTAGCCATATTGTTCCTCTCAATAAACAGAACTAAAATTAAAAAAACTATTAAAAGAAAAAGACGGTAACAGACTCATACAGAAAATTTTCAGGCTCCAACACATACCTCCTGAATCAGAAAATCTGCTGGTAGGGCCCAGTAATCTGTATTTAACAAGCCCTCTAGATAATTTTGACACATGCTAAAGTTTAACAACTGATATAACAAAACACACCTAAACTCTATACATACAAGATACACATCTAAAATGGTATCACAGGGGCGCCTGGGTGGCGGCTCAGGGCGTGATCCCAGCGTTCTGGGATCGAGCCCCACATCAGGCTCCTCAGCTAAGAGCCTGCTGCTTCTTCTCCCACTCCCCCTGCTTGTGTTCCCTCTCTCGCTGGCTGTCTCTGTCAAATAAATAAATAAAAATCTTTAAAAAAATAATAATAAAATGATATCAGAAATGCTGAAAATAAAGAATAAAGAGAAAAGATAATCATGAATACATAAACCACAGAAATCCAAGACACAAAAACACATTAGTAACTGAGAAAACTACCTTTCCTCAAGCATCAAATCCATAAAATAGGATGTTATGGATTCGAGCCCTGTGGGGCTCCATGCTCAAGTGCAGAGTCTGCTTGTCCCTTTCCCTCCCTTCTTTTCCTCCCCTCACTCATGCTCTCTCTCCCTCTCTCACATAAATAAATAAAATCTTAAAAAAAAAGAAAGGAAAAGACAGAAATGACATCTCCTTGGTAATTAAAACTCCTTGTATTTTTATAGGGATGACATCAACATACGTATTTATTCATACATATTTATCAGAATTGAATTTTCATACTGTAAATTTATTTTAGAGAGCGAGACAGAGAGAGAGCTGGGGGGAAAGGAAGAGAGAATCTCAATCAGACTCTTTGCTGAGTGTGGAGCCCAATGCAGAGTTCAAATTCGTCACCACGAGATCAAGACCTGAGCCGACATCAAGAGTAGGACGCTTAACTGACTGAACCACCCAGGTACCCTTCATACTGTAAAATTCTGAACTGAACTAGGCATTGTCATCTGAAAATCAGGCAAAATGGTTCTTTCAATAGCATTTAAACTTGTGGTTTAAAAAATATTTTCAAAATAGAAATCAAGATAGTCTAATGCTAGCAAACTCCTTTTGTGCTGTAAATGTCTGACTTGAGTAGTGGCAGCAGAGATCCTATGGTTTACATAGCCTTACGTATTTACTATCTGAACCTTTACAGAAAAAGTTTATTGACCTCTTGCCCTACCGTGGTGATTTCTCCCTCCTCCACCTGGCTGTTGCACTGTTGATCCAGTTTCAACCATAACTGAATGATAAAGGAGACAACCTGGAAGAAATCTGGATCCTTAAAGGACCACAAAGACCAAAGCGACCATGCAAATCTTCACTGCTCACCACATTAACTGTTATGTGACCAAGAAATCAATTCTTATATTCCTTAAAGCGGTACATTTAAGGGTTTATTATAGTCAGTTAGCTTTACCATGACAGATATACTTTTTAGTCCCACATCATGCTTTACAACATCATATATCTGCAGATGCCTACTCAACTCAGGCATTTGTTTTGTTTTGTTTTTTTAATATTTTGTTTATTTATTTGACAGAGAGACAGCCAGCGAGAGAGGGAACACAAGCAGGGGGAGTGGGAGAGGAAGAAGCAGGCTCCCAGCGGAGGAGCCCAACGTGGGGCTCGATCCCAGAACACCAGCATCACGCCCTGAGCCAAAGGCAGATGATGCTTAACGACTGAGCTACCCAGGCACCCCCAACTCAGCCATTTGTAGCATGAAAGCAGTCACAGACAATAAGAAAATGAATGGACAAGACGCACTGTAGGTGGTCATGTTTCAGTAAAACTCTTCACAAAAACACATGGTAGGGTGTAGTTTGCCAACCCCTGCTCTAACAGGTCACCACTTCCACAGAATACAGTTAAGAGTTTGCTTGACATTTGTGCATTCTGATAAAATATTTTGAAAATATTTAACCACTAGCCTGCACCTTTTTCCTCAACTGATTCACATATTCACTTGCTACTCAAAACCTGCACTTGAATGTCTAATAGGGAGCTAATTTACCCTGCCCCAGACCAAATTCTTGTTCTCCCAAATGATCTTCTCCCAAATTCTTCTCATCTTGTTAAATAGCAACCTCATTTTCCCAGTTGCTCAAGCCTTGAACAACTGTCTCCTAGATCACACACCTATTACATCTCCACATCCTGTTGGCTTTATCTGCAAAATATGGTCAGCACCTGGCCATTTCCATAATCCTCACTCAGCAGGACCACCAAAGTGTAAGCCACATCATGTCTTGACTGGATTATTTAATAGGCTCCTCACTGTTCTCCCTACTTTCGCCTTTGCCTCTTTATAAATCCTCTCAACACAGCAACGCTGTGTATTCTTGTCACAGTCAAGTCATGTCATTGTTCTGCTTGAAAGCTCCCTTGTATACTCATAAAAACATTTAGAAGAATACAGAGTTAATAGTGGCTGCTTCTGGGGAACAGAAATGGAGAAGTGAGGGCCAGGACTGAGAAGACATACCCATTATTTTACTTTTCTATTAAGTATATGTACTGGATTTTAAAGGGAATAGTATTATTTCTTTTTAAAAGTAACAGAGAGGTGAACTTGTAGGCAGTCAGGACAAATTTCCAAGCCTGCTATATTGTTAAAAAGCAAGAGGGGGATGGGGCGCCTGGGTGGCTCAGTCGTTAAGCATCTACCTTCAGCTCAGGGTGTGATCCCGGAGTCCTGGGATCAAGCCCCACATTGGGCTCCCTGATCTTCTGGGAGCCTGCTTCTTCCTCTCCCACTCCCCTTGCTTGTGCTCCCTCTCGCTGGCTGTCTCTCTCTCTCTGTCAAATAAATAAATAAAATCTTTAAAAAAAAAAAAAAGCAAGATGGGGAGAAATGTGCTATGATAGTTGGAGGTAGGAAGAGAATAAGAAATAAGGATAAGGGATAAAATTCAACTCTGAGATATACAACAATGGAAGCAGGAAGAAATGATAGAAAGTTAAATTTTATTAGAAATTTTTTTTTTGAGAGAGAGAGAGGGCAAGCAGGGAATGGGAGGGGGAAAGGGTGAGAGAGAATCCCAAGCAGGCTTCATGCCCAGCATGGAGTCTGATGCAGGCCCTATCTCATGACCCTGAGATCATGAACTGAGCCAAAATCAACAGTTGGATAATTAACTGCCTGGGCCACCCAAGCACCCCTAGAAAGTTCAGTTTTAAAAGAATCTACATGCTAAGATTTGAAAGATTACAGAACTTGTAATCCTTGGCAAGATGACTAAATGCTTAAGTCTAGACATCTAGGGGGAAGTGAAAAATGGAGAATGTTAGTGAAAGGGAGAACACAATATGTAGGCTGTAAAATTTATCAAACTGAGACTACAAATGAAGAGGCTGGAATCCAGAAGAGAGATTAGAGGGGCAACCAGTCCCCCAGAATCTGAGGAAAAAAGAGCACTGATCAAGCAAGAGTATCTGGAAATGTTATTTAGGTATCTAACGAATTTCCAGCAACTGTTACTCCAAAGACAAGGGCTGATAAGACAATTGCCTCAAAAAAGTTTTCAGAGGTTGCAGGTTGAGTAATTGTAATGAGCCTTTATCCCACTGATACCTGCTGAGTTCTTTCTTACTCACCTGGATAGCACCTCCTTTATATTTCTCTCTCAGTCATCCACTGCCTTCTTGTTAAACTGGTACCTTAAACTTCTAAACAGTGACTCAGAGCTTGGACATTACTATTGAGGGTCCAAGTAGCATCCCATAATTCAGGCTGAGGCCACAGGGCTCTTGGAGGTTTTGAAGGATAAGGCAAGTGCAGTTGCTGTGGATGCACAAGGAAGCTGGCCTGTGAAAAAGAACAAAGTAATGATGACCCTTTGGCTGGCGTACACGCGTATTTGAGCACATGGAAAAAAAAAAGAGTAGTTATACTTTGCATCCCAGGCCAAACCCATTATGCCATTTAAAGTCTCCACACATTTCAGAAACAGGAAACCTTATTTTCAGCATTTAGGTGATACAGCGAAATTACAAGACTGAGTTGTTAGCGTTCTATAGAATCACAACCTAAACAGGTACCTTTGAGCAGATGTAACGTGTCCTTGCTCCTGACTGAACAGTCACAGTTTTTATTATCATTTTCCCCCATGAAAACACTTTTCTCATAAATCTAAAGTCACCAACCTTAAATGATATGGATAAAATGTAAAGGATATTATTCATGTATTCTTCATGGTCAGAGTTCTTAAAATTTTTAGCAGCCTAGTATTTTACCTAGGTTATGTTACTCTAGGAGAAATGAAATATTATAAGTGCCCTATAATTATATGGTCATTCATTGATTCAGCAAACATACATATTTATCATTTACTATGTGTAATTAAGATATCTCGGCCTCCATTTTGTAATATGGTATGACAGACAAGAGTTAAACTTACTCAGAAGCTCTTCCCTTACTCAGATATAAGAGGCTTCAACTCTGGCTGGACACTGTTATGAACTTACAAAACAGGTAATACATAGGGGAAATGGATGGAGGCAAACCACAGGAAGCAGGAGATATCAGTACTAACATTTTGGGCATAAAGAGTTTGAAGGTCCTATGCAACCTCAAGGTGGAGCTGTCCATTAGGCAACTGGATATGTGAATAAGTAGCTCAGGACATGGCTCAAATAAGGAATGGACATTTGTCAGTCACCTGTTAGGTGTAGCCACAGCAATGGAATTCTGTTCTTAAGAGGTTAAAAAAAAAAATCAAACTGAGAAATTTAGGAACACTAACAGTTAAGAGACAAACAGTCACTAATGGAGCTTTTGGTGGGGGGGTGACTGGAATTAAACAAATGAGAGTAGTACATTGGAAGTCAAGGAAACATTCAAGAATGAGACAGTGATAAATATCTAAAATATAATGGAGTGAACATAGAAATCTAATTCCTCCATCCCAGTTAAAAATGGAAGTCTACAAACAGGCAAGCAAAAATGTGATTCTTACCCCTGCCTTAGCTGTTATCTCCCTCCCCATCAACCTTTTCTATTTTCTGTGTAAACTTCAAAAGTTTCTTTATGCACCTACAAATATACATTCTTATTCCCACTTATTAAAAAAGTAGTATATTACATATTACCAAACAAGCCCTTAGCTTTCTTCACGAAACAAAATACCCTGCAGACTTTTAAAATCTAAGATATGACATATATTTCCATTTGTACAAGTCTTCTTTTGGGTCTTTTGTTAACACTAAAGAATTTAGTGTTATATAGATTTTATACATTGCCTGTTTATCCCAAGATGTTTTGTCTGATTTGTCGCTATTGTAAATAAAGTACTGTCTTCATAACTATTACTGATTACTTTTTGTATATACCAAGCTATTCTTTGTGTATATGAATTTTTGTACCATGGTACTTTTTCATTTTATTGAAAATTACGTTAAGTGTGATAGAATACTGGAAGAAAGTGTCGTTTTAGATAGAAGAAAATTTGTTTCACTACATTTGGGCCATTTGGTCTGGGGAAAACCTGGTCAAATTACGAGTCATTGCCACTTCGCTGAGAAACAACGGAGTTCTAATTCTAAGTCAGTTACTTGGTATTATCTGCACCAAAGACAGGACAACATCCTTCACAATTCTGTGCGGTCTATACCTTAGTGAAAGCTAGCTCTTAAAGCTCCTTAGTCCAGGGCTTCTTAAAGCTGTTCACCAAAGTTCCTCCAAAGAATTAAGAAAAGTCAATACACCGGGAGTCTTGTAATCCAATAACAAGTTTTTCGGAAATGTTTACTTTTAAAAATTGTTAATACTGATTTTGTTTTCTACTCCACAATGAGCCTGCCTTTATATAAAAATCGCTTTAAAAATCACTTATCTCTCGATGTCTTAGCCATTTTCCTTTCTTTCAGAAAAACGGATATTCCAGAAAGATGCATCTTTGTTATCATTTAGAAACGAGAAAAGTGAAGTTGAGGTTGCTACCCCATAAAGCTCACAATGCCATCCATCCTCACGAACTTGGAACCACACAATTCTCACGCAAGTTGTACCTCTACAACCCTCTCACACCCTCCGTCACCCACCCGCGAACTCGCCCCAGTTTCCTCCTGTACCCCTGCCCCCATCCGCACAGGCTTTGAACACTGCACGTCACAGAAAGTGATTCTTCCGCTTCAGCCTCCCCAGCCCTGTCGCAGGCTCTAAGAATCCTCCCCTCCAGATTCCTTGATCGAATTCTGAACCCAGAACCCCAGGTCCCACGCCCAGATCTGCGCCTTGCGAGGCCGAAACCACACTCACCCGCAGACAAAGACGACTATGGCGAGCCAGAAAGTCTGCGCCTGCGCACTCCTTGGGCTGGCTCGCACTCCCAGAGGTCTCCTGGGCTTCGCCAAGCCCAGCTCAGTACCGGACAGAATCTGTCGGTATTGGCCGGTCCTCCACTTTTCTGCCTGCGGACTACATTTCCCATAAGTTTCAGGGGTTCGAGTTCGCTTTTCGCGCTTTCTTTCCTGCGCCAGAGTTTGTGGGACTGTCTCCCTGGTCGGGGGAGGAGTGTAAGTAGTCCCTGCCTGGTGGCTCCGTGTCTCATGACACAGTTTAAATACTCCTACCTGTTAAGGCTACCTTTGGGAGAGGACTGTAGTGTGCCTTGGGTTATAATAAACTCAGTTCAAGCATGCCGGGCTTACTCCAAGTAGGAGCCAAGGTGTGAGACTACCTACCTGTGGAGCGCCGAAACATTTCGGGGTGGGCGAGGGGGAGGATCTCTGGCAGGGCTCAAACCGGGAGCCATCTTCTCTATCACCAGTGCGGAGCTTAACTACATTTCCCAGGAGGCATCGCGTCCGCCGCTCCTCCGCACAGAGAGGAGGGCGGCTTTGAGCTGAGCTTTATTTAGACGCGAGTGATGGTCGCTCCGCAGCTCGCTCCGGCCACTAACATGTTTCAGAGGAGACCGAGGTTGAAAAGAGCTCGGCGCCGGGACGGAGAGTGAGTATTGAGTCTGTTCGGGCAGAAGGGGCTGAGGAGGTTTGGTGGGGAAATTTTGTGAGTGACAACTGAGGTATGTGTGATTGTGAATGTGTGTGATACCTTGTGTGCGGGTGTGGATTAGTTTATCATAACACTGTGAGTCCCGGTGGTATGATTGTTAATGTGTGACCGTGTGTAACACTGTGTGTGGGGGTTACCTGTGGCTGTGTAACTGTAGTGGGTATGCGCTGTGTGACCTTGTATTCCACTGTGTGTGCTAGTGTGGGGAGCTTTGTGACTGACCCGCCATGACCCGTACTGTGACTGTGGAGCCCAGTGTGGGAAGGGGAGGGAGGGTGTTTGTGACTGAGGGTGTGACTTTGTGTCTAGTAGTGGGTGTGAGACTGTGCAGCACTGTGTGGATTTGCACTGTGTAACACATAATCATATGGGAGCACAAGACAAGACAGCTCTGCCCCTTGACAGTCTTACTTTGACTCCTCTCTGACGCGGAGATTGATTTGGAAGCTCTGGCCTCACCTCAGATGGCGAGGGTCACGTGTGGCAGGTGGAGCCAGTTGACTTTCTCATCCGGGCCCAAAAGAATGGTCTGTTATCTCCTTTCACGTCTCTATCCTTCTCCAAGAAAGGTCTCCGTTGGAGAGGAAATAATTGTTGTGACTACTAAAAGTTATGTTTGAGGTGACTTAATATTTTCTCTTTATCTCTGAAATGCTTTATTTTTTCAGGACTTGATTTTTTTCTTTCTTGGTAAACGCCTAACAAAGACCCATCAAGTAACCTGGAACCTACTGTTTCTCTTAGAAAATATTTTCCTTGCATTCCCAATTTTTAAAAATTAATATAGCAAATAGTGCATTTTACTTGTTTATTTTAAAAGACTTATTCTTTGAGAGAGAGAGAGCGCGGAAAGCCTGAGCGGGGAGGGGGAGCGGCAGAGGCAGAGGGAGAGTTAGAGAATCTCAAACCAACTCTCCACTTTGCGTGGAGCAGGAGGCAGGGGTGGATCCTGGACCCTGAGATCAAGACCTGAGGGAAACCAAGCGGTGGTCGTTTAGCCAACTGAGCCACCAATGCCCCCACAAATGGTACATTTTATATTGAGTGCTGAGTATGTTGGTTTTACTTATATACATATATAAACGTGTAGATTCATATACATGCGTACATATCTTTTCATTTAAGTGATACTGTAACTTATCACATAATTGAAAATTCTTTGAGAATATATTTTTTAATTTTAATCACCTGGGAGTGCTTATCACATGTGCACTCCTTAATTCCCATCACTTGTTTCACCCATTACCCCCCCCCCCCCTCACATCCACCTACTCTCTGGTGACCATCAGTTTGTTCTCTGTAATTAATAGTCTGTTTCTTGGTTCGTCTTTGTTTTTCCCCTTTGCTTGCTTATTTTGTTTCTTAAACTCCACATATGAATGAAATTGTATGGTATTTGTCTAGGACTTATTTCACTTAGCATTATGCTCTCTAGCTCTATCCATGTCCTTGCAAATGGCAAGATTTCATTCTTTTTTGTGGCTGAATAATATTTCATTGTGTGTATATAAACACACACACACACACACACACACACCACTTCTTTATCCATTCACAATCAGTAGACAGTTGGGCTGCTTTCATATCTTGGCTGTTGTAAATACTGATGCTATAAACATAGAGGTGCGTGTATCTCTTTGAATTAGTGTTTTTGTATTCTTTGGGTAAATACCCAGTAGTGTGATTTTGAGATCAGATAGTAGGGTGTTCTGTTTTTAATTTTTTGAGGAACCTCCATACTGTTTTCCATAGTGGCTGCACCAGTGTGCATTCCCACACAGTGCATATAAGAGTTCCTTTTTTCTCCACATCCTCACCAACACTGTTGTTTTTTGTGTTGTCGGTTTTAACCATTTGTCAGGTGTGAGGTGAGAGCTCGTTGTAGTTTTGATTTGTGTTTCCCTGATGATGTGGTGTTGAACATCCTTTCGTGTGTGTTGGCTATCTGTATATCTTCTTTGGAGAAATGGTTGTTCATGTCTTCTGCCCACTTTTTAATTAGATTGTTTTTTGGGTGTTGAGTTTTGTAAGTTCTTTATATATTTTGGATACTAACCCTTTATTGGATATGTCATTTGCAAATATTTTCTCCCATTCCGTAGGCTGCCTTTTGGTTTTGTTGATTGTTTCCTTCACTGTGTAGAAGGTTTTTATTTTGATGTAATCCCAATAGTTTATTTTTGCTTTTGTTTCCCTTGCCTCAGGATACCAATCTAGAAAAAACTTGCTATGGCCAATGTTCAAGAAATTACTGCCTGTGTTCTTTTCTATGATTTTTATGGTTTCAGGTCTCACATTTAGGACTTTAATCCATTTTGAATTTATTTTTGTGTATGATGCAAGAAAGTGGTCCAGTTTCATCCTTGTGCATGTTGCTGTCCAGTTTTCCCAATAATGTTTGTTGAAGAGACTCTTTTTCCCAATGGGTACTCTTTTCTGCTTTGTCAGAGATTAATTTACCATTTAGTTGTGGATTCATTTCTGGGTTTTCTATTCTATTCCATTGATCTATATGTCTATTTTTGTGTCAGTAGCATACTGTTTTGGTTACTACAGCTTTGTAATATAATGTGAAGTCAGGAATTGTAATGCCTCCAGCTTTGCTTTTGTTTATTAAGATCGCTTTGGCTATTCAGGGTTTTTTGTGGTTCCTTACAAATTTTAGGATTGTTTGTTCTACTTCTGTGAAAAATGCTGTTGGTATTTTGATAGGGATTGAGTACTTTGGGTGGTGTGGACATTTTAACAATATTTGTTCTTCCAGTCCATGAGCATGGAATTTCTTTCCATTTATTTTCTTGTTTTCAATTTCTTTCACTAATGTTTTGTAGTTTTCAAAGTATAGGTCTCTCATCTCTTTGGTTAGGTTTATTCCTAGGAATCGTATTATTTTTGGTGCAATTATAAATGAGACTGTTTTCTTATTTTCTCTTTTGCTGCTACATTATTGGTGGGTAGAAGCGCAGCAGATTTTTGTAGGTTTACTTTGTATCCTGACACTTCACTGAATTCATTTATCTGTTCTAGCAGTTTTTTGATGGAGTGTTGTGGGTTTTCTACATATTATATCCTGTCATCTGCAAATATTGAAAGTTGTACTTTTTCCTTACTGATTTGGATGACTTTTATATTATCTTCTTGTTTGATTACTGTGGGTAGGACTTCAATTACTATGTTGAATAAAAGTGGTGAGAGTGGACATCCTTGTCTTATTCCTGACTTTTGGGGAAAGGCTCTCAGTTTTTCCTCATTGAGGATGATGTTAGCTGTGAGTTTTCATATATGACCTTTATTATGTTTAGGTATGTTCTAACACAACTTTGTTGAGGGTTTTTATCATGAATGGATATTGTACTTTGTCGAGTGTTTTTTCTGCATCTATTGATATGGTCATATGGTTCTTATCCTTTCTCTTATTGATGTGATGTATCAGGTATCTTTTGCAAAATTAAACCATCCTTGCAACCCAGGAATAAATCCCCCTTCATTGTGGTGAATGATTTTTTTAATGTATTGTTGGTTTCGGTTTGCTAGTATTTTGTTGAAGATTTTTGCATCTCTGTTCACCAGAGGTAGTGGTCTGTTGTTCCCTTTCTTTGTGGTGTCTTTTATCTGGTTTTGATATTAGTAATGCTGGCCTCATGGAATGAATTTAGAAGTTTTCCTCTCTTCTGTTTTTTTTTTTTTTTTTTAATAGTTTGAGAAGAATGGCTATTAAATCTTCTTTAAATGTTTGGTAGAATTTGCCTGTGAAGCCATCTGGTCCTGGACTTTTTTTGTTGGACGTTTTTTTGATTATTGATTCAGTTTCATTGCTAGTAATTGGTCTGTTCAAATTTTCTTCCTGCATCAGTTTTGGCAGGTTATATGTTTCCAGGAATTTATCCATTTCTTCTAGGATGTTCAATTTGTTGGCATATTTTTTTTTCATAATATTCTCTTGCATTTCTGTGGTGTTGGTTATTAGTCTTCCTCTGTCAAATGTGTTTTTATTTATTTGGTTCCTTCTCTTTTTTTCTTGATAAATATGGCTGAAGGTTTATCAATTTTATTAATATTTTCAAAGAACCAGCTCCTGGTTTCATTGATTTGTTCTACTCCTTTGTTGGGGTTTTTTTGTTTTTTGGCTTTTGTTTGTTTGTTTCTATACCATTTATTTCTGCCCTAATCTTTATTATTTCCTTCCTTCTCCTGGTTTTGGGTTTTGTTTATTGTTCTTTATCTAGCTCCTTTAGGTTATGTTAGCTTCTGAGGTTATGTTATTTGAGATTTTTCTTGCTTCTTGAGTTAGGCCTGTATTGGTATAAACTTCCCTCTTAGAACCACTTTTGCTGCATCCAAAGGTTTTGAACCATTGTGTTTTCATTTTCATTTGCTTCTATGTATTTTTTTTATTTCTTCTTTTATTTCCTGGGTGACCCATTTGTTGTTTAGTAGCATGTTATTTAGTCTCCATGTATTTGTGGTCTTTCCATATTTTTTCTTGTGGTTGACTTCTAGTTTCATAGTGTTGTGGTCAGAAAAGATGCATGGTACAACTTCATTCCATCTTTTTTTTTTTTTTTAAAGATTTATTTACTTATTTGAGAGAAAGAAAAAGAGAAAGAGAGTGCAAGCAGGGGGAAGGGCAGAGGAAGAGGGAGGGAGAATTCCAAGAAGCATTTTTGCTGAGCCCAGAGCCCACAACGGGGCTCGGTCCCAGAACCCATGAGATCATGACCTGAGCTGAAACCAAGAGTTGAACACTCAACCGACTGAGCCACCCAGGTGACTCCAACTTCATTTTAGTCTTTTGGAATTTGCTGAGGGTTATTTTTTGGCCTAATATGTGATTTGATCAGGAGAATGTTCCATGTGCCCTTGAAAAGTGTGTTTATTTCGCTATTTCAGTATGGAATGTTCTGAATATATCTTTTAAATCCATCTGGTCCCGTGTGTCATTCAAAGCCATTGTTTCCTTGTTGACTTTCTGTTTGGATGATATGAGCATTGATGTAGGTGGGATGTTAATGTCTCCTACTATTACTGTATTATTATAGATTAGTTTCTTTATATTTGTTATTAACTGTTTTAAGTGTTTGGTTGCTCACATGTTGTGTAGGTAAATATTTACAATTGTTGTATCTTCTTGTTGTATTGTCCCTTTTATTGTTATATAGTGTTCTTTCTCTCTTGTTACAGTCTTTGTTTTAAAGTCTGATTTTGTCTGATATAAATATTGCTACTCTGGGTTTCTTCTGACATCCATTTGTATAAGTGTTTCTCCATTCTCTCACTTTCAATCTGCTGGTGTCTTTAGTTCTAAAATGAGTCTCTTGTAGGCAGCATATAGATGGGTCTTGTTTTTATCCCTTCTGTCACCCTGTCTTTTTTTTTTTTTTTAAGATTTTATTTATTTTAGAGCATACAAGTGGGGGGAAGGGGCAAAGGGAGAGGGAGAGAGAGAATCCCAAGCTGACTCCACACTGAGCAAAGGAGTCTGACGTAGGGCTCAGTCTCACAACTGTGAGATCATGACCTGAGCCGAAACCAAGGGTCCAAGACTTAACTGAGCTACCCGGGCGCCCCGTGTCAGCCTGTGTCTTTTTTTTTTTTTTTTTTTTTTAAGATTTTATTTATTTATTAGACAGAGAGAGAGACAGCCAGCGAGAGAGGAAACACAGCAGGGGGAGTGGGAGAGGAAGAAGCAGGCTCCCAGTGGAGCAGCGAGCCTGATGTGGGGCTCGATTCCAGGGCCCTGGGATCACGCCCTGAGCCAAAGGCAGATTCTTAACGACTAAGCCACCCAGGCGCCCCAACACCCTGTGTCTTTTGATTAGAGCGTTTAGTCCATTTACATTCAAAGTAATTGATGTGTATTTCTTGCCTTTTTATTATTTTATAGTTGTTTCTGAAAATTTTCTCTGATTCATGTCTTTCACTCTTTAATGGTTTGCTGGTTTTATTTAGTGATATATTTGGGTTTCTTTCTCATTTTCTTTGCATTTCTATTAGTGGTTTTCTTTGCATATCTATTAGTGGTTTCCATTAAGTATGTATATGACATCTACATATAGCAGTCTAATTTAAGTTGATGGTCATTAAAGTTTGAACCCATTCTTTACTCCTCCTATCCCCAGGTTTTAGGTATATGGTGTCATATTTTACATTCTTTTTTTTTTTTTTTGGATAAGATTCTTGACTGATTTTTTACACAAATATTAGTTTTTACTGCCTTTATGTCTCCTATCTTCACATTGTCATTTTTAGTTTTTCCTTTCCACTCAAATAGTCGCCTGTAATATTTCTTGCAGAGCTTATTTAGTGTTCATGAATTCTTTTAGTTTTTGTTTGTGTGGGAAAATCTTGATCTCTCCTTCTATTGTGAATGATAACCTTGGTGGGTAGAGTATTCTTGGCTGCAGGTTTTTCCCATTCAACACTTCGAATATATCATGCCACTCCTTTCTGGCTTGGAAAGTTTGTGCTGAAAAATCTGCTGATAGCCTTGGGGTTCCCTTTGTATGCAGCTATCTTCTTTTGTCTTGCTGCTTTTAATATTTTTTCTATGTTATTATATTTTGCCAATATGATTATGATTATCTTAGTGTGGAACTGCTTTTGTTGATTTTGTTGGGGGTTCTCTGTGCCTCCTGGATCTGGATATCTGTTTGCTCCCCCCCCCCCCAACATTAGGGAAGTTTTCAGCTATTGTTTCTTCAAATAAATTATCTACTTCCCTTTCTTTTCTTCTTCTGGGACTCCTATAATACAAATGTTGTTATTGATGGAGTCACTGTGTTCAACTTGATTACTTTTCATTACTGTCCTCTAGGTCATTCATTTGTTCCTCTGCTTCTTTTAGCCTGTTCATTCTGTCAAACGTGTGTCTCATTTTGTTTATTGAGCCCTTTATCTCTGTTATGTTATTCCCTATTCCTGGGTTAATTGTTTCACTGATGTCTTCCACTCTTTTGTCAAGATCAGTGAGTATTCTTATAATCATTGCTTTAAATTCTCTCAGGCATGTTACTTCTATCTGTTTTACTTAGATCTCCAGCTGTGACATTGTCCTGTTCCGTGGCCTTGTTCTGTTCTTTCGTTTTGGACAAATTCCTCTGTCTTCTCATTTTGTCTCATACCTGTTTCTATGTGTTAAGAAGGTCAGTTATGTCTTCTTTTCTTGACTGTGATGGCTTTATGAAGAAGAGTCCTGTAGTGCTCTGTACTGTAGTGTCCTGTGTTCCCCAGGGCCTGTCACTTCTGGAAGTGTCTCCAGTGTGTGCTCTGCTGTTGTGTGCTGGCCGCTATAACCTTCAGGCCAGTCGTCTTCAGAGTCTCTCTTTACCTGTTGTGGGCAATGTTTGGTTTCTGGCCTGAATGTGGTGCGTTTTTACTAGGTATGCTCTGGTCTGCTTGTGAAATCAGACTTGTCGCTGCTGCCACTGGAACCAAGGCCTCACAAAACTCCCAGGTCAGGAGACTCATTATTGGCAGGGATTAGAGCTTGTCTTCCAGGGGAGGGGGCTTGCTGTGCTGGAACAGAGGCAAGCTGAATGGGAAGGACCAATTTCTGGAGTTCTGGGGCTGGATGGTGTGGCTGGAGGGAGTGGGGTTTGGTGTAAGCAATTTAGGTAGGGAGGGTGGGTGCTGCACTTGTTCCCACAGGTGGCCCTGTGCTTATGCTGAGGCGTAAGAGAGGGAAATGGCTCCTGCCAGTTTCTTTGTTCCCGGAGGGCTCTCTCTGTGAATGCAAAGGCTACCTCTCAGTGACACACTTCGAGATGAGTAACTAAACTTCCCCGTGTGTGCCCCAGGTGCCCTTCAGTTTGCTGTTTCCACACTGTAAATTTATAGGCTCTTTGCCCTGCATTCTCTCCAAGAGCAGCTCCAGTGTCCTCCAGGCTTTCCCAGAGCCAAGCACACTGACCTTCAAAGGCTCTGCTGGTTATTTGAAATTGAAGAATCAGTTTGTGGATAACAGATTCTGGCAGTAACCAGAAAAGTATCCCACCTGCAAGGTGAAAGCAAGGGGTTTTTATGAGAAAGGATGTGGGGGGCAATTACATGATTTGGAGAAAAGAAAAAAAAGTTAATACTCATGGGCAGAACCAATGTGGTTACACATTGACTGTTCTCTTGGTGTTAATAAATGAAATTGTTCCTCCTATGCATTAATTATTCTGTCTTCAGAAAGTCCACAGCGAGCAGTTTTGTTGATCAAGATATTCATTGCCCTGTTGGTTTTACAGATCATTGCTTGTAAAACAGTTGCTGCTTCTGGGTCAGACCAAGGGTCTTTTGCCCAGTTCAGGATTATTAGATCATTAGCCATTTGTTTTAGAAAGGAAAATGGAGCTTTTTTTTTTTTTTTTTTTTTGAGATTTTATGTATTTATTTGAGAGAGAGATCGAGTGCACATGAGAGCACAAACGGTGGAGACAGAGAAGCAGGCTGCCCATCAAGTAGGGAGCCTGATGCAGAGCTTGATCTCAGGACCCTGGAATCATGACCTGAGCCGAAGGCAACCGCTTAACTGACTCAGCCACCCAGGCTCCCTGAAAATGGAGCCGCTTAACTGACTGAGCCACCCAGGCTCCCTGAAAATGGAGCTTTTCATGGAGTACCTGGGTGGCTCAGTTGGTTAAGCATCGCCTTTGGCTGAGGTCATGATCCCAGGGTTCTGGGATTGAGCCCCACCTCAGCGGGGAGCCTGCTTCTCCCTCTCCCTCTCCCTCTACCCCTGTTCTCTCTTTCTCAAATAAATAATTTTTTTTTTTAAATGGAGCTTTTCTTAAAAATGGGGCCTCTCATATCCAAAAATTTTGTACGATCATACAATATTAAATGATAGAGAATTTTAAGTTGTTAATATAAAAAAGTTACTTGGTAAAAAAATATTTACCTATAGATGTATGAAATGTGTAGTAGCATTTCTCTCCATTGTAACTGTGAGGTTTATAAAAGGAGTTTCTTGTCTGTTTAGTTTTCATTTAACACAACGACTGGCACATAAATGGCACTCAGTAGATATTTGATGAAAGAATAGTAAGTACTTAATAAGTGATAGTAGTGATATTTACTTTCTGGGTTGCATGGAAGAAACATACACAAAATGTCTTAGATTTGTGTAACTCTAATGGTACTCTACATGTGTTAACTATGCCTCTAGAGGAGGGCAGTCATGTGCCAAGGAATATATTCATCCTGTTCATTCATTCATGTTCAAACTGAGTATGAGTTTTTTAGCCTCTGCAGGACTTTTAATGTGGGTGAAAGATATTCACTGTTAGTCATGTTTTCTTCAAGTCTTACTTTATTAAATTTCTACATCTAATTAATATATCAATAACCATCTTTTCAAGAGCATTTAAACAATTACTAATTTTGATTAATGTAAATTCCTTAAGCTATTTAAAGTTCGATTACAACCTTAATAAGTGTGATACTGGAATTCATAATAAATACGTATTTGTTCTTCATAGCCTTTTCTGGCACTGAGCTCCTAAAACCCTTGGAATTTAGTTAAGTGTAGAGAGCTATCAAGATGTCTTTTGTTATGTTAATCAGGTGACTTTGGGAAATACTTAAATAACCAAAGCCTGGGCTGCTTGCTAGTGACCCCAGCCAGGTCAGCAGAGGGTTGGAACTTTCAGTCCCCCTCCATCTTTTGCCGTGGGGGGGTGGAGGGGGCAGGAGGTTGAATCATTTGCCAATGGCCAGTGATTTAATCAATCATAACTATTGTTAAATTTAAAAAATTCAAGAGTAAATTTTAAAAATTCAGTTAGCTTTATTAAATGATTCATGAATGTGTTGCCACGCCCTGAAATCAGATTTGTTTGCCCCATGCTAAGTAAGCCAGAGAAAGGTTTATTGAAGGGCACCCCAGTGAGAAGGCAAAGATAGGTCCCAAATCTACCTTGCCTTGTTGAGCCTAGGAACAGTTTATATATTATTAGCAGAGCTTGTGGGTATTAGGGCAGGAACTGGAGGGCCTTGAAACTTCTAGAGAAGGTCTTGAAACTTCTCCAGGTTAGGAGTCGTCCTCTGCATCCTGGCCTGGTGCCTTCCAGCAGTCTTGTTACATGTTGCCCTGTGTCTGCAAAAGAGATGTTATTGTTGTGGGGTCATGGAGCACAGTAGTCAAGAAAGAATTCTTGAGACATATAGTGCAACTTAGTAAGTATATTTAGCTGCACTTTTGCCATATGGTGGTTTTATGCTTAGTACTCAAGGGGGAGGGGACATGCAGGGAGCATTATGTCATAAATATCTTTGAATTTCTGCTTGTAAATTTCTACTCCCATGATTTCTCTGGTGCTTAGCATTCAGTTCAATATTAACTATCAGGGAGATTTATAGGCAGTCATGAGACCCTTTAAGAATGTAGCAACTAGCATGTATTTATTTAAACCTTATCGGTACTATTCAGGCTATAGGTCAGCCTTCAGGGCTAAAGGTGAACATTTTTGTGCTTCTATCCTTGATCAGTTATCAAGCAGCCTGTGTCCCCAGTTCCTGTAGCTAGTACTGGCGGAAAAAAGAACAAAGACCAAAGTTAATAATTCTTGCAAGGCTGTGGAGGAATATGCCTGTGTGTGCAGCATGTGGAAATATGTGTCAGAGTAGTTTAGTTTACATGAATAAAGATGTATATGTCCAAGTTCACAATCTATCAAGTAGGGGGGATCTACAAAGAGCTACAGAAAGGTAAGTTTTTAAAAGCAGGACAAGGAAGTCATAAAAAGACAAAAGGATTATTTCAGATGAGCTTGAGACGAGCAGGGACTGGACTTGATTCACCTCACCCCTAACCAAAAAATCCAGTGTTCCTTGGCTAGGTCTGTAGAGGGACGAGCTGAGCCCCAAGCTTCGTTAGTAACATACCTCGCGGGAATGCAGAGGTACGCTGTACACCTAAAAGGGAAGCAGGGCTGCAAGAACCGGAACAAACCATTCTGCACCAAAACGGACCCAATGCTGACCTTTCGCCAAATTTCTCCCACGTTTTAATACTAAAAATCATGCCCAGGGGTGGAATTAGACATGTGACACATGAAGAAGCATGACCTTTAAGTGTGCAAGTGCCCCCAAAAAAATCCCTGCCCTACATGCTTAGCCATCATCCTTTTCCGGCTTAAGTCTGTAAAGTTCTCCTTGACCTCTCCTGGGGGGACAGCCTGAGGGTCTTCCCTTTGTGCTGTCTCCCTTGTGCTTGAGCCTAAGTCAAAATAAAGCCTAGGCTGGAACTCCGATTTGGCAAATGAACAACTGCTGTTTAGAGAGTCCAAGCGCCCAATTCAGGATCAAGGTCACCTTCTTCTGGAGAGGAAAGCATCTTATTAGGTGAATTTCCTCATTTTCCTTTGGGGGATGGAGAGGGCTTCTTTGACAAATAACTTTATTGGTACTGACCAGACTGGTTAAGACGGCATTTCTGGGGGAGGTTGAAAGTGCTGTTAGGTTAGGTATTAAACCCCTGTAAATCCGTTTTGGGCCTGTGGTTTTCTTTTAAAATAGTTATTTTGCTAGCAAAATGAGTTTATTTAGAAACAGCAGAAGAATTACAATTTGGGACAAGAAAACCATGGCACATCACAGACAAGTCCGAAGAAACAAAGGAAAGGTCAGCTTTTATTAGGTTTTAGTAGGAAATTGGGGAGGGTTGTTTTGAACACAAGTTCATTGCAGAAGAACAGTTGAGGTCGTGGAGTTTTCTTATTGGCTGCAAGCAGTGGTTAGCGCATTGTTGCAGAAGCAGGGAGAGATCTTCCCTCTTTTTATTAAAAGCAGGAGATAAAATTCCTACCTGAAAAGTGTCCTCCCTTGGCAAAATAAGAATTATTCCTTCCTTCTTTCTGCTGGTTATGCAGCCTGCAAGGAGGTGGTACTTGAGAGCTTCCCCTTTATTGGGAGGTTTAAATGAAATTTTCTTTACTCATTTTCACTTTTTTTTTAAATACAGTATTATAATCGTTTCAGGTGTCATTTTCACACTTTTTAACACTCTAACGAAGCCTCCAGTAAAAATCCAAAAGGATGGGGTTCAGAGAGCTTCTGGGTTGGTGAACATGTGGAAATTTGGGGAGAGTGGAAAGTTCAGAGAGGGCATGGAAGCTCTTTGCCTTTTCCCCATACCTTGCCCTATGCATCTCTTCCATCTGAGTTTTCCTGAGTTATTTCCTTTTATAATAAACTGGTAATCTAGTAAGTAAAATGGTTTTCTGAGTTCTGTGAACCACTCTAATACATTAATCAAACACAAGGAGGGAGGTTATCGGAACCTCCAATCAGTATGCTGGTTGGTCAGAAGTACAGGTGACAGCCTGGGCTTGCTACTGATGTCGGAAGGGAGGTGGTAGTCTCGTAAGACTGGGCCCTTAACCTGTGGAATCTAACGCTATCTCCAGGTAGATCATGTCAGAATTGAGTTAAATTGTAGGAGATCTAGGTGGTGTTGGAGAATTGCTTGGTGGTGTGGAGGACTCCTCCCCCCCCCCAACACTGGAAACCTGTCAGAATAGTTTAGTAAGGCTTATTCTTTTGGATACTTTATTTTTAAATATTTTATTTATTTATTTGAGAGAGATGGTGAGAGAGGTCATGAGCAGGGGCAGGGGAGAGGGAGAAGCAGGCTCTCCACTGAGCAGGGAGCCTGATGAAGGGCTTGATCCCAGGACCGTGAGATCATGACCTGAGCTGAAGGCAAACGCTTAACTGGCTAAGCCACTCACGCGCCCCTATTCTTTTTGATATTTTAAACGTGAAAACAGCAAATAGCATTGGAAGTAAGGAGATTTAAGAAGTGGGAAAAGATTTTTAAAAAGAAGGAAATTGTGATATTTAAGGAAGAGATAATGGTGGCCCAAGCTACTGTGTTAATAGTGGAGAGGGGAATAGAGGGATTTGAGATATAGTCAGAAGGAAATGTTAGAATTTGCCAAAGGATTTAATGGAGGAGGAGAAGGAAGAATGAAAATTGACACTGAAATTTCTGATTAGATTTGACAGAAGCACAAGCCAAAGAAACGTGCAGATTGTACCTGCTGGGGCCATTTTCCCCAGATGAGTGTTGGCATGGCAGAGACTGAAATAACTTGTCACCATTCAGTTTTGAGTTGGGGCCCTTCTAATGATAATCACATGACCTGGCCTTTCATGTTAAATGTAAAAAATAAAGGTATAAAAAATTGAAGATAACAGACTAGTTAGAGTATTTTCTGAAGATAAGGACTTGGTGCTTTGAATGTGATTAAAATCATTTAGGTGTTTGCTGGTGTTTCTCAGGAGTGCAAATCAAGGTGAGAATCTTTCTCCAGTACCATTGAGTCTATAGCCTTTCCCCCTTAGTTTCCTTGAACATGGATTGTTTTTCCTAGTCCTTTCTGTCCCAGTCTATGCTGAGAGGCTCTAACTTCTCTAACTTCCTTCTCCCTGACTATATTCCTTCCTGTACTGATTGCACCTTGAAATTCACTTTCACTTCAATTAGAATTATTACCCATTCTGACTTAATGAGAGTAACTGTAGAAATGCAGTGACTATAGTAGAAAATACACAAGAAGATGAATGACAAGTTTGTGATCCTTTTGTTTTTTAATAGATTTTTACTTATTTGATAGAGAGAGTGAGAGAGAACACAAGAGTGGGGCGAGGGCAGAGGGAAGAGCAGACTCCCTGCTGAGCAGGAAGCCCGATGCAGGACTCGATCCTGGGACTCTGGGATCATGACCTGAGCTGAAGGCAGATGCTTAACCAGCTGAGCCACCTAGGTGCCGAAGTTTGTGATTCTTAATAGGGAAACACGAGAAGCATTCCTATTAAGTCAGTAAAGAGACAAGTATATCCATTTTTTTCTACTACTAGTTAACATTTCTTTAGAGGTGCTAGGTAGAGTAGTTCAACAAGAAAAAACTTAGAGGTAAAATAAAATTCTGAAAAGAAGTAATATTATCATTAAATGCTTGATCCATAGGGAGTATACAGAGAGGAAAAATGTTTATAATTTTTTTATTACCCTCTGAATCTGAAGTTGAGTTAAACACTTACTAATCATTAATTAATGAAGGACTCTGTCAGTTTCTGTTCAATCTCCAACCTGTTTCCATTCTCCCACTACAGACATTCAGAATATCTTTATATTGAATATATTCTTCCAAAGTTGTATATTTTACATGCATGTATTTTTTTAATCTATACACAAAATATGTGTTCTGTTCCTTTTTTCTTTTTCACTGACTACCATGTTATTACAATGTTTTTGTCGCTATGTAAATGTTTGTCAAGGCATCTACCACTTTTTGCCTATTTGCTCTTCCAGAGGATGGACACTTAGCTTACCTCCAATACCCGACCACCGTAAGAAATTAAATTAACATCTTTGTGTATATTCCTTTATGGACCTGTTTGAGAATTTTCGAAGGCCATTAATATCTGGGTCATAGGGTATGAGTTTACTTGTCTGAGTAGTGTCAAATCATCTTTAGATTGGTTGTACAAGTCCACATTTCCACTAGCTTTGCATATGAGTGTTTCTGTGCCCCTAAATCTGCAATGAACACAGCACTATCTAGCTTTTTTCATATTTGGGTCTAAAGTATTACATCTTTGTAGTATTACTTTGCTTTTCCCTGATTGCCAGTGATTTTGAGTATTTTTTAATGCTTGTCAGCTTTTTGAGCTTTTCCATTTGTAAATTGCCTCTTTGTACCTTTTGCTCATATTTCAATTCAGATTGCTGCCTTTTTCTTGCTGATTTGCAAGAGTTTCTTAAATATTCTCAGTATTAATTTCCTGGCAGTTTTGGATTTTGCAAATAATCCTATGTGTATTCCGTTTCTTTTTAAATAGAAAGGCTTTATTTTAATACCACAGTTGCATATTTTCCCCCTGTGGTTTATAGTACTAAATTGCTATTTGTTTTTCTGCTCTATGATCACAAAGAAATTCTCCAGTTTTGTCTATTAACTTTATAGTTTTACCTTACACATTTAGGTCTTTAACCCATTCCAGAGCCCAATTTTGTATTTTCACTTTAAAAAGAAAAAGATTTTATTTATTTATTTGAAAAAGAGAGAGAGAGAGAGGGAGAGAGAAAGAACAAGTGGGAGGGGCAGAGAGAGAAGGAGAAACAGGCACCCCCTAGTTTTGTATTTTCACAAAACATATTCTCCCAGAGGCACCTGGGTGGCTCAGTCAGTTATGCATCTGCCTTCAGCTCAGGTCATGATCCCAGGGTCCTGGGATCGAGCCCCGCATTGGGCTCCTTGCTCAGCGGGGAGTCTGCTTCTCCCTTTTCCCCTGTTCATGCTTTCTCTCTCTCAAATAAATAAAATCTTAAACAACAACAACAACCATATTACCTGATAATTGCCTCTTTCAACCCTTCTCTGTGAGGTTATGTTTTTTTCCCTACCCATGGATGAAGTGTTTGACAAGTGTTTTTACAGTCTTTACTAGTAAAAAATCTAGTGGACCGGATGGATTACCCTCAATTTGCCAAAAAAAATGCCCAGTGCATTGTGTTGATTAGGACTCTAAACTCTGTTTAAAATTAAGACTTCTCTCTTCCTATAGCTCAGTCTTACTTTTTTAAAAATTGAGTTTCTTCTGTGTTTATTATAACTGTCAATAATTTAATTAACAACATTCACAACTTAGCACCTCAGTCTTAAAGACAGAAGAAGCCTGTGGGGCACCTGGGTGGCACAGTGGGTTAAGCATCCGATTCTTGGTTTCAGCTCAGGTGATGATCTCAGGGTTGTGAGACTGAGCCCTGCATTGGGCACTGCGCTCAGCACAGAGTTGGCTTGAGTTTCTCTCTCCTCCCTCTGCTCCTCCCCCACATGCTTGCTCTCTTGCTCTCTTTAAAAGAAATAAATCTATTTAAAAAAAAAAAAAAGATAGAAGCCTATGGAAGAAGGAGAGTGTGTGCAGTTTCTCTGTTTCCCCTCCATGTTCTTCTAATCTTTGCCCAACACTAGATTGTCCCTAAAAGTAGGAGCATCAGAAGGAAAGAAAGATAAGAGACAGGAAAGGTCTTACTTATCTAATACTGTTGTAATCAATTTTTGGTTTTCTCCTGTGTTGGTACATATTCAGACCTGACCCTTTTTCTTATTGTGTTTTGCCTTTCTGGGTTTCTGAGTAAATACCTTGCTGAAGATCTCTATCTGCAGGGGAAGCCATGAGGTTGGTACATCCCCTTCGCAGAGGCTACTTAAAATCCTGACATTACTCCCAAGTCCCCAGGAATACAGTGGTCAACCTTGCTGCTCCAGAATTTCTCTAGGACAAGATAGATTGCCCCAGGCCAGATCCCTCTGTGTTGTCCACATCTAGTCACTAGGTGGGAATTAGGCTCCCATTTCTTTTTCCCCCAGATGGCAGAAAAAAAGAGAAATTTCTCCTACAAACTCCTTTACTACACTCCACTGTGGATCTTAGGGGCACTGGGATCTCTAGGGTCTACTTGCTTTGTTTGAGGAGACAAGGAAAAATCTACCTTCTTTCCCCAGGTTGCTGAGAAACACTGACAACTCTATCCTTAAATAGTCCTGCCTCACAAAAAGTCTTTTTCCTCATCTTCTCCAATTTCTCAAATACCTTGAGGTATGTTGAACTGAGGGTGGCAAAATTTGCTTATAGCCTGTTCTTAGTTTTCAGATCTTGTATAGATACCCAGAACCTCATTTTGGAATGTACTGTATGCTGTACCTGTTTTCTTTTTCTTTTTCTTTGGTTGCTCAGGAGAAACTGATACAGAATGAATTCTAGTTCAACATTCAATTTATAAATTGAAAGCAATTTTAAGCAATAGGAGACTTTAAGTTGGTTGGGTATAAAAATACACCAAAATCAATATACAGTATATGTAACATGGATACATGTGAAAACTATAACAGAAAATTAATGGAAAAAAACTTAAAAGACCCCAGGAATAATAGACACAAAAAATATGATAGTAATGAATAAAGTCAATAAGAAATGAGCATAATCTTATGAAGAGAACTTGAATAGAGAGGAAACTAACAGGAAAAATATATAGTATAGAAAGCCTCAAACAATTAAAGATTTAAAAACAATTTACAGGGGTACCTGGGTGGCTCAGTCAGTTAAGTATCCAACCCCTGGTTTCAGTTAATGTCACGATCTCAGGGTCATGAGATAGAGCCCCGGGCTCTGTGCTCAGTTTGAGATTTTTTTCACCCTTCTTCTCCCTCTGTTCCTCCCCCTGCTCCTGTGCTCTCTCTCAAATAAGTACACAAAATCTTTTAAAAAACCCCAACTTATAAAAATTTAATATGATCCCAACCTGAATTATTTTATGAAAGGTTGTTTCTGAAGTCCATGTTAAAACACAAATATGGTAGAATAGGAAAATTCTCAAAAAGAATAATTCATGACACTTGTTCTACCATATATTTAAATATAATGTAGCAATATTAAATTACCATAGTGGCAAGGATACTGGGAAATGAGCAGATGAATCAGTGAAACTAAATAGAAAGTCCAGAAACAGGAGTGCGCCGGTGGCTCAGTTGGTTAAACATCTGCCTTTGGCTCAGGTCATGATCCCGGAATCCTGAGATTGAGTCCCACATCTAGCTCCCTGCTCAGTGGGGAGTCTGCTTCTCCCTGCCCCTCACCCCACTTGTGGTCTCTCTCTCAAATAAAATCTTAAAAAAAAAAAAAAAAAGTCCAGAAACACTGAAACATAGAAGGGAATGTTGTATTCTCCATATGATAATTCTGGCATTTCTAATCAGTAGTGAAAAAAAGGGTTTTTTTAGTACTTGGTTTATAATACAATGAAGCAACCATTTAGAGGGAGGAAATTAGATCCTTAATATTTCATATCATTCTACGTTGGATCAGAGATTTAAATGTAAAAGATGAAATCATAAAAGTTGGAGCAATAAGATGGGAAAGAAATTTTAATAGCCTCAGGACATGAAAATCTTTTTAAGTCTAACAAAAATCCTAGAATCCATAAGAGAAAAGTGTAATTGTTTTACATGACAAAAATTTGGAAATGCTAGAAGCTCAGGTGACAAATAATGAAGTGGGAAAATTTACATGCAACATATATACAGAAAAAGAACTAAATTTTTTTAAATGATACAGAGGTACCACAAATCATAAGAGGAAAAAATAATCCAAAGGAAATCGAACAAATAATATATAGAGACAGTTCATAGAACCGGAAATAAAAATGACTTTAAATATGGGTCTATTAAAGTCTTCTCAGGCTGTCATAACAGAATACTACAGACTGGGTAACTTTACAGAAATTAATTTTCTCTTGCTTCTGGAAGGTGAAAGTCCAAGATCAAGGTGCCAGCAGAGTTGGTTTCTGGAGAGAACTCTCTATTTTTTATTCAGCTATGTTGACATATAACATTGTATTAGTTTTAGATGTACAACAAAGTGATTTGATATATGTATATATTGCAAAATAATTGCCTCAATAACTTTACACCCATCACATTGTTACAAAAAATTTTTTTCTGGTCTACTCTCCTAACTGCTTTCAAATATATAATACAGTATAATAAACTATAGTGAACTTGTTGTACATTACATCTGAGACTTATTTATCCTATAACTAGGCTCTTCTATCTTTTGACCTCCTGTACTTGTTTGCCTCACCCCACTACTCCTCACCTCTGGCAACCACCAGTCTCTTCTCTGTATCTATGAGTTTAGCTCTTTTCTTTTTTAGACCAGATACAAGTGAGATAATATAGTATTTGTCTTTCTCTGACTTACTTCACTTAACGCAATGTTCTCAAGATCCATCCATGTTGTTGCAAGTGGCAAAATTTCCTTCTTTTTTAAGGCTAAATAATATTCTGTTGTGTGTATGTACACACACACACACACACACACACACACACACAATTTCTGTATCCATTCATTCATTGATGGACGTGTAGATTGTGTCCTTGTCTTAGCTATTCTAAATACTGCTGCAGTGAACATGAGGTGCAGATATCTTTTCAAGATAGTGATATCATTTCCTTCCATAAATACCCAGAATTGTAATTGCTGGATCATATCGCGGTTCTGTTAAGTCTTTGAGGAAACTGTGGTATTTTCAATAGTGGCTGTAACAATTTACATTCCCACCAACAGTACAAAAGCATTCCCCTTTCTTCACATCCTCACCAACACTTGTTATTTCTTGACTTTTTGATAATAGCTATTCTAGTAGATGTGGTGGTATCTCATTGTAGTTTGCATTTGCCTTGGTTTGCATTTCCCTGATTGATTAGTGGTATTGGGTACCTTTTCATCTACCTGTAGGTCATTTGTATGTCTTTGGAAAAATGTCTTTTGAGATCCTCTGTCAAATTTTTAATTGGATCTTTTTTTTTCTATTGAGTCATATGAGTTCTTCGTATATTTTGGATATTAGTCCCATATATATTATTTGCAAATGTTTTCTCCCATTTCATAGTTTACTTTTCATTTTGTTGACTTGTTCAGTTTTGGCTTAGATGTCAAATCCAAAAAATTATCAGGAAGGATGTCTAGGAGCTTAATCTCTGTGTTTTTCTTTTATGAGTTTTATGTTTTCACATCTTACTTTCAATTTTTTATCCATTTTTATTTGATTTTTGTGTATGGTGTTAGAGTCCAGTTTCATTCTTTTGCTTGTGGCCCAATACCATTTACTGAAGAGACTGTCTTTTTCCCTACTGTATATTTTTGCCTCATTTATCATAAATTGAGTACATATGTATGAGTTTATGTCTAGACTCTCTAAACTGTTGCATTGGTATATGAGTCTGTTTTTATGCTAGTAACCATTCTGTCTTTTTTGTTTTTTAGAGTAAGCTCAACACCCAATGTGGGGTTTGAATTCAAGATCCTGAGATCAAGAGTCACATGTTCTGACCAGCCAGGTGTCCCAGTAACCATTTTGTTTTGATTATTGTAGCTTTGTAATACAATTTGAGATTGGAAAGTGTAAAGCCTCCAGCATTGTTCTTTCTCAAGATGGATTTGGCTATTTTGGGATCTTCTGTGGTTCCATACAAATTTAGGATTATTTGTTCTAGTTCTGCGAAAAATGCTGTTGGTATTTTGATAAGGATTGCATTAAATCTGTAGACTACTTTTGGTAGTATAGACAGTTTAACAATATTTGTTCTCACAACCTGTGAGTATGGAATATCTTTCCATTTTCTGGTGTCAATTTCAATTTCTTTCATCAGTGTTTTATAGTTTTCAGAGTACAGGTCTTTCACCCTGGTTAAGTTTTATTCCTAGGTACTTTATTATTTTTGGTACAATTGTAAATGGGATTGTTTTCTTCATTTCTCTTTCTGCTACTTCATTATTAGTGTATAGAAATACAGTGGATTTCTGTACATTAATTGTGTATCCTGTGTCATTACTGAATTTATGAGTTCTAGTACTTTTTTAGTGGCATCTTTAGTGTTTTCTGTATATTGTATCTTGTCATCTGCAAATAGTGAAGGTTTTACTTCATCCTTAACTGATACGGATGGCTTTTATTTTTTCTTGTTGTCTGATTGTTATGACTAGGACCTCCACTATTATCTTGAATAAAAGTGGTGACAGTGGACATCCTTATCTTGTTCCTGATCTTGGGGGAAAAGCTCTCAGCTTTTCACCTTGGGTATGATGTTAACTGTGGGTTTTTTCATATATGGCCTTTACTGTCTTGAGGCATATTTCCTTTAAACCTACTTTGTTGAGGATTTTTATCATGAATGGGTGTTGTACTTTGCCTAGTGCTTTTTCTACATCTATTGAAATAATCATATGGTTTTTATCCTTTCTCTTATTGATGTGATGTATCACATTGATTGATTGCAAGTATTGAACCCTCCTTGCAACCCAGGAATAAATCTCACTTTGTGGTGAATGATTTTTTTGATGTATGCTGGATTTGGTTTGCTAATAAATTATTGAGGATTTTTTGCCTCTATGTTAATCAGAGATATTGGCCTATAGTTCTTTTTTTTTTGTAGTGACTTTATCTGGTTTTGGTATCAGGGTAATCCTGGCCTCATAGAATGAATTTGGGAGTTTTCTTCCTCTTCCATTTTTTGGAATAGTCTGAGAGAAATAGATACTAATTCTTTAAATATTCAGTAGAATTCACCTATGCAGCTGTGTAGTCCTGGATTTTTGTTTGTTGGGAGTTTTTTAATTTAATTTGATTGCTGGTGATTGGTCTGTTCAAATTTTCTATTTCTTCATGATTCAATTTTGGCAGGTTTTATGTTTCTAGGAATTTATCCATTTCCTCTAGGATGTCCAGTTTGTTGGCATATAATTCTTCATCATATCCTTTTATACTCCTTTGTATTTCTCTGGTGGTGTTTGTTTTTTCTCTCTTCACTTCTGATTTTGTTTGAGTGCTCTCTCTCTCTTTCTTTTGATGGACCTGGCTAAAGGTTTATCAATTTTTTTGATCTTTTCAAAGAACCAGGTCCTGGTTTCATTGATTTGTTCTATTGGTTTTTTTAGTTTCTATTTCATCTATTTCTGTGCTAATCTTTATTATTTCCTTCCTTCTATTGGCTTTGGGTTTTGTTTATTCTTCCTTTTTGTAGCTTCTAAAGGTGTACGGTTAGGTTGTTTTTTTTCTTGCTTCTTGTGATAGTCCAGTTTTGCTGTAAAGTTTCCTTTTAGCGCAGCTTTTACCACATCCAAAAGGATTTTGGACTGCTGTTTTTTCATTTTCTTTTGTCTCTATGTATTGTTTTTAATTTCTTTTTTGTTTTTGTTTTTGGTTCACCCATTCGTTGTTTATTAGCATGTTATTTAGCCTTGCTATATTTGTGTTCTGTCCACATTTTTTCTTGTGGTTGATTTCTAGTTTGAAAGAGTTGTGGTCAGAAATGATGCATGATAGGACTTCAGTCTCTTTGAATTTGTTGTAACTTGTTTTGTGGTCTTACATGTAACCTATTCCAGAGAATGTTCCATGTGCCCTTGAATAGATTGTGTATTTTGCATTTTTAGAATGGAATGTTCTGGATGTATCTGTTGCATCATCTGGTCCAATGTATCATTCAAATACAGTTTCCTTGTTGATTTTCTGTTTAGATGATCTGTCCATTGATGAGTTCCCTACTATTATTGTATCACTATTGATTAGTCCTTTTGTCTGTTATTAGCTGCTTTATGTGTTTATGTGCTCCTGTGTTGGGTGCATAAATATTTACAATGGTTTTATCTCCTTATTCGATTGTTCCCTTTATAATTGTGTAGTATCCTTCTTTATCTGTTGTTACAGTCTGTGTTTTAGAATTTATTTTGTCCAATGAAAGTATTGCTACCCTGGCTTTCTTTTCAATTCTGTTTGTGTGCTAAATGCTTTTTTATCCCTTCACATTCAATGGGTATGTGTCTTTAGGTCTGAAATGAGTCTCTCGGCAGCATATAGGTGGGTCTTAGGTTTTTATTCATTTCATCACCTTCTGTCTCTTGATTGGAGCATTTAGGCCACTTACAAAGTTTAGTCCATTTACAGTCAAAGTGATTATTGATAGGTATGTGTGTATTGATATTGTTACTGTTTTATGGTTGTTTTGTAGTTCATGTTCCTTTCTTTTCTTGCTCTCTTCTCTCACTGTTTCCTGGCTTTTGTTAGTGATATACTTAGTTCCTATGTGGGATGGTTTTGTTTTTGTTTTTGTTTTTGCATATTTGTTACCAGTTGTTGAAATTTGGTTATCATTAGATTTATATATAACATCATCTGCAATAGCAGTTTATATGACATTGACGGTCACTTAAGTTTGAACCCATTCTAAAATTACTAAATTTTTACTCTGCTCCACCCCCCCCCCATGTTTTAGGTATATGGTGTCATATTTTACAACCTTTTATTTTGTAAATTCCTTGACTGATTTTCATAGATAATTTTACTGCTTTTCTGCTTCCTGCTTTCCTTAATCCTGTTTATGGTCTTTCGTTTCTGCTCAAACAGTCCTCTTTAACATGTCTTGTAAGGCACGTTTAGTACTGATGACTTCGTTTACTTTTTGTTTGGTAAAGTTTATTTCTCCTTCTATTTTGAATGATAGCCTTGCTGAATAGAGTTGGGCTGCAGGTTTTTTCTTTTAGTACTTTGAATATATCATGCCATTCCCATTCCCCACCCCACGTTTATTATTTATTTATTTTTCTATTTATTTACTTATTTATCTATTTATTTATATTTTATTATATGTTAGTCACCATACAGTACATCATTAGTTTTTGATGTAGTGTTCCATGATTCATTGTTTGTGTATAACACCCAGTGCTCCGTGCAATATGCGCCCTCCTTAATATCCATCACCGGACTAATCCATCCCTGACCCCTGTCCCCTCTAAAACCCTCAGTTTGTTTCCCGGAGTCCATAGTCTCATGGTTCATCTCCCCCTCTGTTTTCCCCCCTTTAATTTTTCCCTTCCTTCTCCTAATATCCTCCCTGCTATTCCTTATGTTCCACAAATAAGTGAAACCATATGATAATTGCCTCTCTCTCCTTGACTTATTTCTCTTAGCACGATTTGCTCCAGTTCCATCCACATCAATGCAAATGTTGAGTAATCATCCTTTCTGATGGCTGAGTAATATTCCATTGTAAATATGGACCACATCTTCTTTATCCATTCATCTGTTGAAGGGCATCTCGGCTCCTTCCACAGTCTAGCTATTGTGGACATTGGTGCTATGAACATTGGGGTGCATATGGTCCTTCTCTACATCTGTATCATTGGGGTAAATACCTAGTAGTGCGAATGCGAGGTCATAGGGTAGCTCTATTTTTAATTTTTTTTAATGTTTTTTTATTATATTATGTTAGTCACCATACAGTACATCCATGGTTTCTGATGTAAAGTTCGATGCTTCATTAGTTGCGTGTAACACCCAGTGCACCATGCAATATGTGCCCTCCTTACTACCCATCACCAGCCTATCCCATTCCCCCACCCCCCTCCCCTCTGAAGCCCTGTTTGTTTCTCAGAGTCCATAGTCCTCCTGCTTCATTCCCCCTTCTGATTACCCCCCTTTCTTTATCCCTTTCTTCCCCTACCAATCTCCCTAGTTCTTATATTCCATAGATGAGAGAAATCATATGATAATTGTCTTTCTCTGCTTGACTTATTTCACTTAACATTATCTCCTCCAGTGCCGTCCATGTTGCAGCAAATGTTGAGAACTCGTTCTTTCTGATAGCTGAGTAATATTCCATTGTATATATGGACCACAACCTCTTAATCCAGTCATCTGTTCAAGGCCATCTTGGTTCCTTCCACGATTTAGATATTGTGGACAATGCTGCTATGAACATTGGGGGTGCATATGGCCCTTCTCTTCACTACGTCTGTATCTTTGGGGTAAATACCCAGTAGTGCAATGACTGGATCACAGGGTAGCTCAATTCTTAACTTTTTAAGGGACCTCCACACTGTTTTCGAGAGTGGCTGTACCAACTTGCATTCCCACCAACAATGTAGGAGGGATCCCCTTTCTCCACATCCTCTCCAGCAATTGTTGTTTCTTGCCTTGTCAATTTTGACCATTCTAACTGGCGTAAGGTGGTATCTTAGTGCGGTTTTGATTTGAATTTCCCTGATGGCTAATGATTTTGAACATTTTTTCATGTGTCTGTTAGCCATTTGTATGTCATCAATAGAAAAGTGTCTGTTCATATCTTCTGTCCATTTTATGATTTATTTATTTGTTTCTCGCGTATTGAGTTTGAGAAGTTCTTTGTAGATCTTGGAGACCAGTATTTTATCTGTAGCATCATTTGCAAATATATTCTCCCATTCCCTGGGCTGCCTCTTATTTTTTTTTTACTGTTTCCTTGGCTGTGCAGAAGCTTTTTATCTTGATGAAGTCCCACAAGTTCATTTTATCTTTTGTTTCTCTTGCCTTTGGAGATGTGTCATGAAAGAAGTTGCTGTGGCTGATGTCGTAGAGGTTGCTGCCTATGTTCTCCTCTAGGATTTTGATGGATTCCTGTCTCACATCGAGGTCTTTCATCCATTTGAGGTTTATCTCTGTGTATCGTGTGAGAGAGTGGTCAAGTTTCATTCTTTTGCACGTAGCTGTCCAATTTTCCCAGCACCATTTCTTGAAGAGACTGTCTTTTTTCCACAGGATGTTTTTTCCTGCTTTATCAAAGATTAGTTGCCCAAAGAGCCGAGGGTCCATTTCTGGGTGCACTATTCTGTTCCATTGGTCTCTGTGTCTGTTTCTGTGCCAGTACCATGCTGTCTTTGTGATCACAGCTTTGTAGTACAGCTTGAAATCCGGCATTGTGATGCCCCCAGCTTCGTTTTTTCTTTTCAACACTTACTTGGCGATTCGGGGCCTTTTCTGGTTCCACACAAATTTAAGGACTATTTCTTCCAGTGCCTTGAAAAACGTCCTCGGATTTTGATCGGGATAGCATTGAAAGTGTAGATTGCTCTGGGTAGCATGGACATTTTAACTATGTTGATTCTTCCGATCCATGAGCATGGAATATTTTTCCATCTTTTTGTGTCTTCCTCAATGTCTTTCAAGAGTGATTTATAGTTTCTAGAATATAGATCCTTTACATCTCTGGTTAATTCCAAGGTAACGTATGGTTTTTGGTGCTATTGTAAATGGGATGGATTCCCTAATTTCTCTTTCTTTGGTCTCGTTATTCGTGTATAGAAATGCAACTGATTTCTGAGCATTGATTTTGTATCCCACCACGTTACTGAATTGCTCTATAACTTCTAATAGTTTGGGGCTGGATTCTTTTGGGTTTTCCATATAGAGTAGCATGTCATCTGCGAAGAGAGACATTTTGACTTCTTCTTTGTCGATTTGGATACCTTTGATCCCTTTTTGTCGTCTGATTGCTGTTGCCAGGACTTCTAGTACTATGTTGAATAATAGTGGCGAGAGTGGGCATCCTTGTCGTGTTCCTGATCTTAAGGGAAAGGCTTCCAGCTTTTCCCCATTGAGAATGATATTTGCTGTGGCTTTTCATAGATGGTTTTTATGAGATTGAGGAATGTACCCTGTATCCCTACATTCTGAAGGGTTTTAATCAGGAAAGAATGCTGTATTTTGTTAAATGCTTTTTCTGCATCTATTGAGAGAATCATATGATTTTTGAATTTTTCCTTCTGGATAAAATCTAAGACACTGATAGATTTGTGAATGTTGAACCACCCTTGCATCCCAGGGATGAATCCCACTTGGTCATGATGGATAATCATTTAATGTACTGTTGGATTCTGTTAGCCAGGATCTTGTTGAGGATTTTGGCGTCCATATTCATGAGGGAAATCGGTCTTTATTTCTCCTTTTTGATGTGGTCTTTGCCTGGTTTGGGGATCAGGTAATATTGGCTTCATAGAACGAGTTTGGTAGCTTTCCTTCTGTTTCTATTTTTTAAATAGCTTTAGGAGAATAGGTATTATTTCCTCTTTGAATGTTTGGTAGAATTCCCCAGGAAAACCATCCGGGCCTGACGTTTTGTTATTTGGAAGGTTGTTTATCACTGACTCAATCTCTTCATAATTAATTGGCCTGTTTAAAAAATCAATTTCTTGGGGCGCCTGGGTGGCACAGCGGTTAAGCGTCTGCCTTCAGCTCAGGGTGTGATCCCAGCGTTCTGGGATCGAGTCCCACATCAGGCTCCTCCGTTATGAGCCTGCTTCTTCCTCTCCCACTTCCCCTGCTTGTGTTCCCTCTCTCACTGGCTGTATCTATCTCTGTCAAATAAATAAATAAAATCTTTAAAAAAAAAAAATCAATTTCTTCCTGTTTCAGTCTTGGTAGTTTATAGGTTTCCAGGAAGGCCTCCATTTCGTCCAGATTGTTTAATTTATTGGCATATAGCTGTTGATAAAAGTTTCTAATAATCCTCCAAATTCATTGGTGTTGGTTGTGACCTCTCCTTATTCATTCATAATTTTATTAATTTGGGTCCTTTCTCTATTCTTTTGGATAAGTCTTGCCAGCAGTTTGTCAATTTATTTATTCTTTCAAAGAACCAGCTTCTAGTTCTTTTGCTCTGCTCTACTGTCCTCCTGGTTTCTAATTCATTGATCTCTGCTCTAATCTTGATCAACTGCTTTCTCGTGTGTGGATTAGGCCTGTTCCTCTGTGGCTGTTCCAGCTTCTTGAGGGGAGAATATAAAAACTGCATTTTAGATTTTTCTGTTCTTTTGAGTGAGGCTTGGATGGCTATGTATTTCCCCCTTAGGACTGCCTTTGCAGTATCCCATAGGTTTTGGACCGTTGTGTTTTCATTCTCGTTGGTCTCCATAAATTGTTTAAATTGATTTTTTATTTCCTTGTTTATCGAATCATTCCTGAGCAGGATGGTTGTTAGTCTCCAAGTGTTTGAGTTTCTTCCAAATTTTTCCTTGTGGTTGAGTTCCAATTTCAAAGCGTTGTGGTCTGAGAATATGCAGGAAATAATTTCAGTCTTTTGGTATTGGTTGCGACCTGTTTTGTGACCCATGGTCTATTCCTGAGAATGTTCCATGGGCATTAGGATAGAATGAGTATTCTTTGGTTCTGGGGTGTAGTGTTCTATATATGTCTATAAGGTCCAACTCATCTAGTATGCCATTCAAAGCACTTGTTTCTCTGTTGATTTTCTGCTTAAGTGATCTATCTATTGCTGAGAGTGGAGTGTTGAGGTCCCCTACTATTAACGTATTTTTATCTATATGTCTCTTTATTGTGGTTAAGAGTTGGCTTGTGTATATTGCTGCTCCCCTGTTGGGGGCATATATATTTAAAATTGTCATATCCACTTGTTGGTTACAGCCTTTACGAATAATATAGTGCCCTTCTGTATCTCTAACTATAGTCTTTAGTTTAAAATCCAACCTCTCTGATATGAGAATTGCTACCCCAGCTTTCTTTTGAGGTCCATTGGCGTGAAAGATGGTATTCTGTCCCTTTACTTTCAGTCTAGATGTATCTTTAGGTTCAAAATGAGTCTCTTGTAGACAGCAAATGGATGGGTCATGTCTTTTTATCCAATCTGCAACCCCGTGGCGTTTATGGGAGCACTTAGGCCATTTACGTTGAGACTGATTATTGAGACCGATACGTTCTTCTGCCTCATTCACCCTGGCCGTCAGAGCATCTAGTTTTGACTGCATTTGATTCATAGAATTTTTAATTTCTGCTGGATTCGCTCTCATTTCTGCCTTTAGACATTCTATATTCTCATTCACATTTTCGTTAATACTTTTTTCAAGTCTACACATCATCTTGACCATTGTTACTGTTTTGTGGTTGTTGCCTGTAAATACTTTGTTTCTATAGATTGTGACTTTCTGTTCTGTATCTCTCTTGGGGCCTTTTTACTTTTATAGAACTGCGTTAATATCTCTTGTAGGGCCGGTTTCGTGGTTATGAAATTGGTTAATGACTGGCGATTCTGGAAGGTCTTTATCTCTCCATCAATTCTGAATGACAGCCTTGCTGGATATAGGATCCTTAGCTGCATGTTTTTCTCTGAAAGAGCTTTAAAAATGTCCCCCCCAACCCTTTCTCTCATTCCAGGTCAGACAGGTCTGACGCAATTCTGATACCTTTGCCTTGGTACGTGAGAAATTTCTTTGCCCTGGCCACTTTCAATACTGTATCCTTGAATCTAATATTTGCGAAATGCACTATGCCGTGACGTGGCGTAGGTTTGTCGTGGTTGAGCTTGGGAGGGGTCCTCTCTTCCTCTTGGACACAGATGTTTGTTTCCTTTGCTAGATTAGGGAAATTTTCAGCTACAATTTGTTCAAATAGCTCTCTACACCTCTGTTTTTCCCCACCCCCTTGGGAATGCTGACGATTCTTACATCGTATCGTTTCATTGAGTCACTAATCACTCGTAACCTACATTTTTGAGATTGGATTTTTTTGAGCCAAGTTTCTGTTTTAATTTTCTCTTCTAACCCATCCTCCAATTCGCCGATATGTTCTGCTGCCTCATTCACCCTGGCCGTCAGAGCATCTAGTTTTGACTCCATTTGATTCATAGAATTTTTAATTTCTGCCAGATTCGCTCTCATTTCCGCCCTTAGAGATTCTATATTCTCATTAATGTTTTCGTTAATACTTTTTTCAAGTCTACACATCTTCTTGACCATTGTTACTCTGAACTCCATTTCTGATAATTTGGTTATATCCATATCCATTAGTTTTGTGGCAGAATCCACAGACTCATTGTCTTTTCTTTGCTGGGGTGTTTCTCCTTCTCTTCATTCTGATGAGGAGAGATTGCGGGGTTGTCCAAAGCCCAAATTATTGACCAGGACCCATGCAGTGCGCACTTGGTTTATGGGGACCTTAGGGATGTGGGCTTCTTGATTTTTCAGCCTGCCTTCTGGGGGAGGGGCCTGCTGTGCCGATACTCAGGCAACCCTGTTTGGGTAGAGTCTCCATGTCCCCTGCGAGGGGGGATGGGGATGGGCACACTGTGAGCCAGTATTTCCAGGCTTTTGTTCTCTGGTGGCTTTCCCTGGCGGTTTGTTGAGCCTCTTCTGAGAGTCAGAGCAGTAGTAGCTGAATCTCAGCCTCTGTCTCAGAGCAGAGGATTCACAGACCTTTCTCCACTGTTGTCCTGGCCTCTTCAATTCTGTTTTTGTTGGTGCTGTTCAACCCTGCAGTGTCCCGGGATGTGCACCCCACAGCCATCGTCCCATCCCTCACTTCCAGGGCCCGCGGGTCTCTGTCCTTTGTGTTTCTAACACCGCCAGCCGCCCCTGCGCGCTCCAGAGCTCTGTTGCAGTGTGGTTCGGGCGCACTCCTGAGCTCCGGTTTTCAGACTGGTCGCGCATGTTCCCCGGCTAACAGTCTCTGTCTGCTTTCTCACCAGTGCCGGTCCACGTGTCTGCTGGCTTCCCAGTGCAGGTGGCTACCGCCTCCCAGCGCCCGAACACAGCGGCTCCCTCCCCCTTCCGTTTATCTTCCCATATCTGTGCGAGGTTTCACGGTTCCCCGCTTCGTACCTCAATACTCAGCGCTGGAGATGTTAATTTGTAGAGATCCAGATGTATCTTCCTGTGTCTCAGGCTGATTCTGTGGATGTTCAGGATGGTCTGGTACCTATCCAGCTCTACTCAGGGGCCCAGCTGAAAAAGGGGACCCCTACTCCTCCGCCATCTTAACTTGATCCTGGCCTGAAGGGTTTTAATCAGGAAGGATGCTGTATTTTGTCAAATGCTTTTTCTGCTTCAATTGGGAGGACCATATGATTCTTGTTTCTCCTCTTATTAATGTGTTCTATCACACTGATTTGCGAATGTTGAACCACCCTTGAATCCCACAGATGAATCCCACCTGGTGTTGGTGGATGAACCTTTTAATGTAGTGTTGGATTCTATTAGCTAAGATCTTGTTGAGAATTTTGGCGTCCATATTCATGAGGGATATCGGTCTGTAATTCTCCTTTTTGATGGGGTCTTTGCCTGGTTTGGGGATCAAGGTAATGCTGGCCTCATAGAATGAGTTTGCAAGTTTTCCTTCTGGTTCTATTTTTTGAAACAGCTTCAGGAGAATAGGTATTATTTCTTCTTTGAATGTTGGTAGAATTCCTCTGGGAAGCCATCAGGCCCTGGACTCGTTTTTTGGAGGTTTTTGATCACTGCTTCAATATCGTTACTGGTTATTGGTCTATTCAGGTTGTCAGTTTCTTCCTGTTTCAGTCTTGGTAGTTTATAAGTTTCCAGAAAGGCATCCATTTCTTCCAGGTTGCTTAATTTATTGGCATATAGTTGTTGATAATAATTTCTAATAATTGTTTGTATTTTCTTGGTGTTAGTCATGATCTCTCCCCTTTCATTGATAATTTTATTAATTTGGGTACTTTCTCTTTCCTTTTGAATGAGTCTGGCCAGTGGTTTATCGATCTTATTAATTCTTTCAAAGAACCAGTTTCTAGTTTCGTTGATTTGCTCTACTGTATTTCTGGTTTCTAATTCACTGATCTCTGTTCTAATCTTAATTAATTTTCTTGTCTTGCTTTGCTTAGGCTTACTTTGTTGTTTGATCTCCAGTTGGAAGTTGTACCTTACAAGGTGTAAGTATAGGGTCTGTATTTTAGATTTTTCTATTCTCTTGAGTGAGGCTTGGATGGCTATGTATTTCCCCCTTAGGACCGCCTTTGCAGTATCCCATAGGTTTTGGACTGATGTGTTTTCATTCTCATTGGTTTCCATAAATTGTTTAAGTTCTTCTTTAATTTCCTGGTTGACCCCAACATTCTTAAGCAGGATGGTCCTTAGCTTCCAAATGTTTGAGTTTCTTCCAAATTTTTTCTTTTGTTTGAGTTCCAGGTTCAAAACATTGTGGTCTGAAAATATGCAGGGAATAATCTCAGTATTTTGATATCGGTTGAAACCTGATTTGTGACCCAGTATGTGGTCTCTTCTGGAGAAAGTTGCATGTGCGATTGAGAAGAATGAGTATTCTGTTGTTTTAGGGTGGAATGTTCTGTATATATCTATGAGGTCCATCTGGTCCAGTGTGTCATTCAAAGCTCTTTTTTCTTTGTTGATTTTCTGCTTAGATGATCTGTCTATTGCCGAGAGTGGAGTGTTGAGGTCCCACTATTATTAACGTGTTATTATCTATATGTCTCTTTATTTTGGTTAACAGTTGGCTTGTGTAGTTGGCTGCTCCCATGTTGGGGGCATAGATATTTGTAATTGTTTGATCCTCTTGTTGGATAGACCCTATAAGAATTATATAGTGTCCTTCTGTATCTCTACAGTCTTTAGCTTAAAATCTCATTTGTCCGATATGACAGTTGCTACCCCAGCTTTCTTTTGAGGTCCATTGGCATGAAAAATGGTTCTCCATCCCTTTGCTTTCAGTCTGGATGTATCTTTAGCTTCAAAATGAGTCTCTTGTAGACAGCATAGGGAGGGGTCATGTTTTTTATCCAGTCTGCAACCCTGTGGTGTTTTATGGGAGCATTTAGGCCATTCACATTAAGAGTGATTATTGAGAGAGATGATTTTAATGTCATCATGTTGCCTGTGAAGTCCTTGTTTCTATAAATTGTCTCTGTAAATTTCTGTTCTGCATCACTCTTGGGGTCTTTCTACTTTTATAGAACCCCCCCCCCCCTTCATATTTCTTTCAGGGCTGACTTGGTGGTCACATATTCTTTCAGTTTCTGCCAGTCTTGGAAGCTCCTTGTCTCTCCATCCATTCTGAATGACAGCCTTGCTTGATACAGTATCCCTGGCTGCATGTTCTTCTCATTTAGTAACCTGAATATGTCTTCCCAGCCCTTTCTGGCTTGCCAGGTCTCTGTGGGCAGGTCTGATGTTATTCTGATGTTCCTCCCTCAGTGCGTAAGAAATCTCGTCCCCCTCGCCGCTTTCAAGATTGTTTCCTTGGTTCTAAGATTTCCAGCTTGTACTATTATATGTTGTGGTGTGGGTTTATTCTTATTGATCTTAGGAGGGGTCCTTTCTTCCTCTTGGACATGAATGCTTATTTCCTTCCCCAGATTAGGGAAGGTCTCAGCTACGATTTGCTCAAATATATCTTCTAGACCTCTCTCTTTCTCCACCCCCTTGGGGATCCTGATAATTCTGATATTGGAATGTTTTATTGAGTCAGTAATATCTCTCAGCTGAATTTCTTGAAATTGGATTCATTTTTCTCATGCCACCTCTTTTTCCTTCTTTTCTATCTTATCATCTAACTCACTAATTTGTTCTGCCTCGTTTTCCCTGGCAGTCAAAGCATCCAGTTTAGACTCCATATCATTCATAGCATTTTTAAGTTCAGCCAGATTAGATCTCTTTTCAGCCCTTAGAGATTCTATATTTTTGTTAATATTTTTCTTAAGCCTAGATAGCGCCTTGGTAATTGTTACTCTGAAATCCATTTCTGACATCTTGGTTATCTCCATATCTATTAGTTCTGTGGCAGAGGCCACAGTCTCTGTTTCTTTCCTTTTTTGGGGGTTCCTCCTCTTAGTCAGTCTGATGAGGTGTGGTTGCAAGAATGCAAGAATGGTTGCAAGAATGTAGAGACCTGTTTATCTTCTGATATCTGCCTGCGGAATCACAGTTCCCACTTCCTACCTTGAGACCAACCACCGGATATGTTCTGTTTGTAGAGATCCAGATATATCTTCTTACATCTCAGGCTGATTTAGTGGGTGCTCAGAATGGTCTGGTAGATAACCAGCTCAATTCAGAGGACCAGTTGAAATGGGGTCCCCTACTCCTCCGCCATCTTTCCCCCTCCCCCAGTTAACCATAAATGTGAGGGTTTCTTTTGAACTATTTCATTACATACATGGCTATCCTTATGCCAATACCAGACTGTCTGAATTACCATAGTTTATAAATTTTGAAATCTTGTAGTGTAGGTTCTCTGTCTTTATTATCTTTTGAAAGTGGCTATTATAGGTTCTTTATATTTCCCCATAAAATTTGGGATTCATATGTTATTTTCTACAAGAAAGCCTGGGATTTTAGTAGGAATTTTTGTTGAATCTGTAGATCAATTTGGGGAGAAATACCTTCTTAACAATATTGAGTCTATTAGTTCAGGAACATTATATAGCTTTCCATTTATGTAGGTCTTCATTTTCTCTCCGTATCCTTTTTTTTTTTTGTCATACAGGTCTTATACTCTTTTTTTTAAGATTTCGTTTATTTATTTGAGTGAAAGATCACGCATGGGGTGGAGGGGCAGAGGGAGAAGCAGACTCCCCGCTGAGCAGGGAACCTGACATGGGGCTCTGTCGCAGGACCCCAAGATCCTGATCTGAGCCGAAGGCGGATACTTAACCCACTGAGCCACCCAGGTGCCCCCCATGTCTTATGCTATGTTGTTAAATGTATTTCTAGGTGTATTGTTTTTCTTTCTGTTGTAAATCAAAGTGTTTTTTTTTTTTTAAAGATTTTATTAATTTATTCGACAGAGATAGAGACAGCCAGCGAGAGAGGAAACACAAGCAGGGGGAGTGGGAGAGGAAGAAGCAGGCTCATAGCAGAGGAGCCCGATGTGGGGCTCTATCCCATAACGCCGGAATTATGCCCTGAGCTGAAGGCAGATGCTTAACTGCTGTGCCACCAAGGCTCCCCTAAATCAAAGTGTTTTATTAGTATTTTCATTTTCATAGTCTGCATGTAGTGTATAGAAATAGAATTGATTTTTGTGTATTAGCTTTGTATCAGTGACCTTCCCAAACCCACTTATTAGTTTTATAATATTTAGCCTTATAATATTTTGTAAGTCACTTTGTATTTTCTGCATCTGGTTGTTGTCATACTTTTTCTTAAAAGATCAAATAGTGATGATCTCAGGACTGTGGCCATGTGGTATCTTTTGCAAATACAGTTGACCCTTGAACAAAATGGTTTAACCTGCATGGGTACACTTATTTCCTTTTTTCCCCTGATAAATACAGTACAGTACTGTAAATGTATTTTCTCTTATGATTTTCTTATAACATTTTCTCTTTTCTAGCTTCCTTTATTGTAAAAATACAGTATGTAATACATATAACATACCAAACGTGTTAATCAACTGTTTGTTATCAGTAAGTCTTTCGGTCAACAGTAGGTTATTAGCAGTTTAGTTTGGGGGGAGTCAATAGTTACAGCTTTTCGACTGTGCAGGAGACAGCACCACTACCCCCTGTTGTTCAACTCTGACATGAAAGTGTTTATTGGCAATACGACATAAATGAATGGGCAGGGCTGTGAATCAGTAGTACTTTATTTACAAATTTACATGCTCTTTGTATTTTGCAGGCAAATGCAGGCTGTAGTTCTCTAATCCCTGTTTTGTATACATAGTTATGATATTTGCAAATAAACACCATTTGTGTGTGTGTGTTTCAGTTTATAATCCTTTCATATCTTGTTGTCTTTTAACATTGGATAGAAAATACTATAGAAGATAAATGAATATTGTAGGATCAGAAATCTTTGTCTTACTCCTTAGGGATAAAGAATTCAATATTTCACTGTTAAGAATAATGTTAACTGTAGAATCTTTTGTAAATGCTCTTTATCACGATAAGGAAGTTCTCTTCTAATCTTCCATTGTTGAGTATTTTTAAAAAATCTTGAATATCTATCAAGTGCTTTTTTATCATTCATGATAAAACATCATCATGAAATTTTTGTCCTTTATTGTATTAATTGGCTTTTAGCGCATTCTTGGGATAAATACCTTTGGTCATGTTTTATAACCTTTTTTGTTAGTTGCTGAATTTGGTTTGCAATTTTTTTTAAGTAAACTCTACTTCAGCCTGGGGCTTGCACTCATGACAGCAAGATCAAGAGTCACATGCTTCACTGATTGAGCAAGCCAGATGCCCCTGGTTTGCTTTTTTTTAGTGACCTCTGTGCCCAGCATGGGGCTGGAACTCACTCATGACCCTGAAATCAAGGGTTGCATGCTCTACTGCCTGAGCCAGCCAGGGGCTCCTGGTTTGCTGGGGGGGGGGGGGGGGGTGTTGTTTTTTTTTTAAAAAGATTCATACCTCTATGTTCATGGGTATCTTGGTCTATAACTTTTATGGTGTCTTTTGCTAGTTTTAATATTGGGGCAATACTGGCTTCATTGAATGAATTGAGAAGTATTCCCTCCTTTATTTTCTGAAGGAGTTTGTGAAGGATTGGTATTATTAAAGCAAACAAACAAACAAAAAAAACCCCATCTCACCAAGGAAGCCATGTAGGGCCTAGGCTTTTCTTTTGGGGAATTTTTTTTTTTTTTTTTAACTCTAAGACTGTGCCCATTTTCATTGTGGCTGCAATATTTTCTTTTATGCATCTGGATTTTGAATAACATTTAGAACATTTCCTTTTATTCAACAGCACACCAGTCCGTTCTCAAACATTTCCATTGCTCCCCCTCCATCCACTCACCACTCTCTCCAGTGACTCTTTTGTCTCCCCCCAAGCAATGTAAGTCTTCTGAATACATCTTCTGAAAAATCAAGGAAATATGACCAGCCCCCCATCCAGGAATACAATTTTCCAGTATCTGACTCTAAAGAAATGGAAATCTATGTTTTCCCTGATAGAGAATTCAAAATACTTGCAAGGAGGTTGAGTAAGCTGCAAAAAACAAACAAACAAACAAAAATAAATAAATAAAACCAAGCAGAAATACTGGAACTTAAGAATACAGCTAAATAATGAAAAGTGAAATACAGAGCATCAGCAAAAGAGATAACCAAAAGAGATAAACTGTGAACTCAAAGTCAGGCCAGTTCAAACTATTTAGAGAAGAACAAAGAAAAAAATTAAAATGGTTAAGAAAGCCTATATGAATTAAGGGAGGCCATGACAAAAAGCAATTTAGACATTGTGGAGTCCTGGAAGGAGAAGAGATGGAGAAAGGGACAAAAAGCTTATTTAGAGAAATAATGACTGAGAAATTCCCAAATCTGAGGAACAATTTGGACAGTCACGTTTAGGGAGCTCATAGGTCCCTAGATTTAACCAAAAGAGATCTTCTCCAAGATGCACTATAATAAAACTGTCTAATAACAAAGACAAAATTTTAAATCAGGAAGACAAAAAAGTCCTCATATACAAGGAAACACACATGAGGTTATCAGTGGATTTAACCTTGCAGGCCAGGAAAGAGTGGGTGTATATATTCTAATGCTGAAAGAAACAAGCTGCCAACTAAGAATATGTTATCTAGCCAAGCTTTGCTTCAGAAATGGAAGAGAGAGACTTTCCTAGATGAACAAAAAGCTGAGGGAGTTCATTACCATTTCACCTGCCTTACAAGAAATGTTAGAAGGAGTTATTCAAGCTTAAATAAAATGGCACTAATTAATAACATGAAAAAATATGAAAATATATAACACATTAGTAAAGGTATGTATATACTCAAATTCTGTTACTTGAATACTGTAATATGGTGCTCTTATAACCATTTGTTTTTAGTATGACAGGTAAAGGACAAAAGTACTAAAAATAACCATAGCTACAATCATTTGTTAATGGATACACATTAAAAAATGGTAAATGGTGACATGAAAAATGAAATGTGTGTGTTCACTTCGGCAGCACATATACTTAAAAATTGTTGGCATGATACAGAGAAGATTAGCATGGCCCCTGCAGAAAGGAGGACATGAAAAATGAAATGTGTGCATGGGAATGAAAGAGTAGAGTTTGTATGTGTTCTAAATTGATTTATCAGTGTAAAATAGACTATTATATCTGTAAGATGGTTTATGTAAATCTCATGGTAACCAAACAGCAAAACCAATAGTAGATACAGAAAAGATAAAGAGAAGGGAATCAAAGCATAGTACTACAGAAAATCCTCTATTCACAAAGGAAGACAACCAGAGGAATAAAGGAACAAGGCACTACAAAACAGCCAGAAAACAATAAAATGGCAATAAGAAGACCTTACCTATCAATAATTACCTTAAATGTAAATGGATTAAATTCTCAAACTGAAGGCATAGCGTTGCTGAAAGATTGTAAGAATAAGAACTAATTATATACTGCTTATAAGAGACTCACTTCAATATTAAGGACATATATAGGATAAAAGTAAAGGAATGGAAAATGATGTTCCATGCAAATGAAAACCAAAATATAAGGCAACTGTTCTTACATCAGACAAAATGTACTTTAAGTGAAAAGCATTAAGAAAAGAAGGTCAATTCATCAAGAGGCATAACAATTGTAAATATGTATGTATTCAACATTGGAGTATCTATATTAAAAGAATAGTAGATATGAAGGGAGGAATAGACAGAAATACAATAATAGTAATGGTCTTCATTACCTCACTTTCAATATTGGATAGATCACCCAGATAGAAGATCAGCAAGGAAACACTGAACTTGAACTATCCTTTAGATGAAGTGGACCCCCTTTGCTCTGTTTACCCTGTGATTATTACCTTGTATAGGAGTATGGTACTTTTGTTATAATTGATGAGGCAACATTGATATATTAATTGAGGCTCATAATTTACATTTGGAATCACTGTGTTGTATAGTTGTATGAATTTGTAAAATGCATAATGTCATGTGTCATATAGCATCATGTTATATCATTACAACATCACACAAAATAGTTTTACTGCCCTAAAGATCCCCTATGCTCCAGCTATTCATCTCTCCCTCCTATTCCACGGCATCCATTGATTATTTCATTGACTTTATAGTTTTGTTTTTACACAACGTCATAGAGTTGGAATCATACAGTATGTAGTCTCTTCAGAGTGGCTTTATAAAAAATTGACCCAGGATTTGTTTTAATCAGGTATGGTAAGACACAGACACAGAGATGACTGTCAGGAAGCAAGACGTTTTTATACTTACAGGAGGTACAGCGTGCAACATAGGCTTGCATGGGGAAGCACCAGCATCTCTTTTGAGGTAGAAAGAACAAGGAAAAAATGTGGACAAGAGACTTTACTGTGATTTCTGCAGAAAGGAATGGGTGGGATAGGGTAAGCAGGTTTAGGATTAATTAGTTTGAACAATCTCAGAAGGCTTTGTGGCAAAGCGTTGTTCCTAGTTGCTAGTATATGGCTCTGGGGTGATTAGGGCAAGGGAATAAGTGACCCTGAGTATGAGCCCAGTAAAGGAGGTTTAAGTTTATGCTCTGGTTGGTTAGTTTGCATGTGAAAGGCATACTGCCAGGTAAATTTTTACTATCTGTAAGGAGTTGGCTACCCTAGGAGACACAGGTAGCCACAGAGACACACACACTCCAGAGTCAGTAAGTCTCTAGGTGTGAAGGAATCAGAAACGCAGAAAATAAAAAGGCACTTATTTCATTCACTACGCAATATGCATTTATGTTTCATCCATGTGTTTTTGTGGCTAAAAGCTTAATTTTTAAAAAATCTTTGCATAATAATCTGCTGTATAGATGATAGCAGTTTGTTTTCACCTTTTAAAGACCTTTTAAGGACCTCTTCATTGCTTCCAGTTTGAGAAAATTTAAGAATATGCTATTACCATCCAAGTGTGGATTTTTGTGGACATAAGTTTTCTACTGATTTGGGTAAATATCTAGGAGAAAGATTGCTAGTTCATATGGTTAGGAGTAATTTTAGCTTTGTAAAAAACTGCCAAATTATCTTCCAAGGTGGTGGATCCATTTTCCATTCCTACCAGCAATGAATAAGGATTCTTGTTGCTAGACATCTTTGTCAGCATTTTGAATTTTAGCCATTCAGATAGGTGGATAGTGGTATCTCATTATTTTAATTTGCAATTTCCTAATTGCTGTAGGATGTTGAGCATCTTTATGTAAGCTTATTTGCTATCTGTATATCTTCTGTGAGATGTCTGTTTAGATCTTTTGTCTGTTCAGATCTTTTCTCTGTTTTTTAATTGGATTGTTTGCTTTCTACTGTTAGGTTTTAAGAGTTCTTTGTAGATTTTAGATTCAAGTCATTTATCATATGTGTTTTCCAAATAATTTTCTCCTAATCTGTGGCTAGTCTTTTTATTCTCTTAAGAGTGCTTTTTGCATAGCAGAAATTTTTAATGACATCTGACTTAACAGGTTTTATTTTTCATGGATCATGCTTTTGGTTTTTTGTTTTTTTTTTTAAAGATTTTATTTATTTATTCAACAGCGATAGAGACAGCCAGCGAGAGAGGGAACACAAGCAGGGGGAGTGGGAGAGGAAGAAGCAGGCTCATAGCGGATCCCATAACACTGGGATCACGCCCTGAGCCGAAGGCAGATGCTTAACCGCTTAACCGCTTAACCGCTGTGCCACCCAGGCGCCCCATGCTTTTGGTTTCTTAAGAAATCATTCCCAAGCCCAAAGTTACCTAGATTTTCTTCTGTTTTATCTTCTAGAAGTCCTTTAGTTTTGCATTGTACATTTAGGTTTGTGATGAATTTCGAATTTTTTAAAGAAGCTTAAAGCCTGTCCCTAGATTCATTTTCTTAATATGGATATCCAGTTGTTCCATCTTCATTTGTTGAATGATACCTTTCTTCATTGAATTGTATTTGTTCCTTTGTAAAAGATCAGTTGGGTCTATTTGTGTGGATTTATTTCTGAGCACTCTATTCTGTTTCATTGATCTGTCTATTCTTTTGACAGTACACAGAGTCTTGATTATTGTATCCTTGTAGTAAATCTTGAAGTCACTGTTAGCGCTCCAACTTCTTTATCTTCAGTATTGTGTGGACTTATTTTGGGTCATTTGCCTTTCCATATGAACTTCAAAGAGTCAGTCAACATCTACAAAATAACATGCTGAGATTTTGATTGATATAGTAATGATTCCATAGCTCAAGTTTGGAATAACTCATCTTAACAATACTGAGTGTTCCTATCTATGAATATTTTTTCTTTTATTTAGTTCTTTTATTTCTTTTGTCAGTTTTTTCTGTTTTACGTATATTTTTTAGATTTATTCTTTTTCTTATGTGCTAAATGGTTTTTAATTTTAATTTTATATTGTTCATTGCTGGTATGTAGGAAAGAACTTGACATTTGTATATATTAACCTTGTAGCTTGCAACCTTGGCTATAATCACTTATTAGTTCCAGGAGTTCTTTGTTGTTGATTCTTTTGGAGTTTTGCATTGTCAACCATGTCGTCTGCAAACAAAGATGGTTTTATTTGTTCCTTTTTAATCGATGTACCTTTTAGTTTTTTTTCTTGACTTGTTCCATTAGCTAGGACTTCCAGCACAGTATTGAAAATAGTGGTGAGAATAGATAGGTTTTTGTAGATGTTCTTATCAAGTTGAATAAGGTCCCTTCTATTCCTAGTTTGTCATGAGATTTTTAATCATAAATGGGTATTTTTAAAAAATGCTTTTCTGCATCTATTGACATGATAATATATATGACTTTTCTTCTTTAGTCTGTTGATGTGTAAGGGATTACTTGATTTTGCAGTGTTGAGATAGCTTTGCGGGCATAGGATAAATCTCGATTGTATTGTATAATTTTATACATTGTTATATTTGATATTGTGTTTTGTTCGGGATATTTGTTTTATGTTCATGAGAGATACTACTATGTGATTTTCCTTTCTTATAATGTCTTTATGTGATTTTGCTAGTAAGGTATTGCTGGACTCATAAAATGAGTTAGGAACTCTTTCCTGTTATTCTATTTTGTGGAAGATACTGTGGAGCATTAGTATCATTTCCTATTTAAATGGTAGAATTCACCAAGTGAAACCATCTGTGCCTGACGTTTTCTGTTTTAGAAGGTTGTTAGGGATTCAGTTTCTTTAATAGGTACGGGCATAGATTTTCTTTTTGTGTGTGTATTTTGCTAATTTTAACCTTTTAGGATTTTGTTTAATCTAAATTATTTAATTAGTTTTCATACAGTTGTTCATAGCATTTCCTTATAATACTTCTAATTTCTGTGATGTCAGTAGTCAGGAACTTTTTCATTATGAATTTGAGTAATTTGAAGCTTTTCCTTTTTTTATTTTCATGATCATTTTAGATAAACATTTCTAATTTTGTTCTTTTAAAGAAATAAATTTTGGTTTTATGTATGTTCTTTTTTTTTCTATTCTCTCATTTATTTTTCACCTATTCTTGATTTCTTTAATTCCTTTTGTTTCAGGTTTTTCTCTGTAGTTAGTGTACAAAGTTAGGTTCTTCCTTTGAGATCTTTTAAAAATATTGGCATTTATAGCTATAAATATACCTTTATGCAGTGCTTTATATGCATCTCTTAAGTTTACTTTCATTCATCCAAAAGTATTCTAATTTTCCTCATGATTTTTTCTTTCACATTTTGATTAGTTAAGAGTGAGTCGTAGGGGCAGCTGGGTGGCGCAGTTAGTTAAGCATCTGACTCTTGGCTTTGGCTCAGGTCATGATCTCAGGGTTGTGGGATCAAGCCCTGCTCTGGCTCCAGGCTCAGTGGGGAATTTGCTTGGGATTCTCACTCTCCCTCTGCCCACCCCCCCGCCGTGCTCTCTCTCTAAAATAAATCTTTTTAAAAAGTGTGTTGTATAAGTTCCACATGGTTGTGATTTGTGATTTTTTTCACATTTTTGTTACTGACTTCTAATTCATTATCAGAGTGTACTTCGTATGATTTTAATTTCTGTAGATTTATTGAGACATGGCATAAGGTATGTTCCTTTTTTCTTTTTCTTTTTTTTTTTTGTGGGGGAGGGGGCTGCTTCCAAATGTTCTCTTTTTTTTTTATTTTATTAGTCACCATACAGTACATCCCCAGTTTTTGATGCGATGTCCCATGATTCATTATTTGCGTATAACACCCAGTACACCATGTAATATGCGCCCTCCTTAATACCCATCAGCAGCCTATCCCAATCCCCCACCCTTTCCCCTCTGAAGCCCTCAGTTTGTTTCCCAGAGTGCACAGTCTCATGGTTCATCCCCCCTTCTGTTTACACCCCCTTTCATTCTTCCCTTCCTTCTCCTACCGATCTTCCTATTTCTTCTGTTCCATAAATGAGTGAAACCATATGATAATTGTCTTTCTCTGCTTGACTTATTTCACTTAGCGTAATCTCCTCCAGTCCCGTCCATGTTGATGTGAATGTTGGGCAATCGTTCTTTCTGATGGCCAAGTAATATTCCATTGTATATATGGAAAAGGTATGTTCTATCCTGCAGAATGTTTTGTGTACTTGAGAATAATGTGTATTCTGCTATTATTGGTTAGCGTTTTTATTGATGTCTTTGATCTGGGTGGTTTATAGTGTTGCTCATGTCTTCTGCTTTTTGTTGAACATCTTCCTAGTTGTTCTAGCCATTATTGAAAGTGGTTTGAATGTTCTAATTACTGTTAAATTGTCAGTTGTTACTTCATGTATTTTGGAACTCTGTTTTTAGGTGCATTATTTGTCACTCAAGTATTTTTATGATAGTAGTTTTGAAATTCTTGTAAGATAATTCCAATATCTTTGACATCTTTTTAATGTTTTCCGATGGTCTTTTCTCATTTAAGTTGAATATTCCTCATTCTTGCTAGGATGAATAAGTTGTTATTGTACTCTGGTAATTGGTGTTATGACATTCTGGTTCCTGGGGAAATGTTACTTGGTGAGCTGGGATTTAGGCATGGCTCTATTCACACACATAGTTTATGGAGGCCCCCACTAGGTGGAAGGGGAAAAGGCCTTTGTTCCTGTTGTGTTAAGAGTGGTAGTCAGAGTCAGATTATACACTGCCTCTTCAAATGTCTGTCAACTAGTAGAGGGTGGAACAGCAGCTAGTAAGTGCCAGGTCACAATGATAATCAAGACCTAATCACACTCACACCCTCCCAGTGTACCCATCCACGAGGAGAAGATGAGGTGTGTTTTATTTCTGGGCTATGATGGCAGTGTTCCACTCACATCCTTTTAGGGTCCACATTATTGATGTGCCAGGATTGGCAGTCAGGTTTCTGCTCATACAGCAGCTGAATGCACCCACTGTTTGGGAGAAGGGACACTGCCTCTTTATTCCTGAGTTGGGATGATAGGGCTGTGCACACACGAAGCCTTTGCAGATACTTACTGGCAAGGGAGTGGTGCTGCTGGCTGTTGTGGAGAATGGTGTGGGAGACAGGCATTTCTCTTTACTGTTCGGTAAAACAGAGTTGGCATTGTCAAAGGGCTTTTTGTTCTCCAGGGCTGCAATCTTTTCAGCCCTTCGTTTGAGGAAAACAGGCATATCATGGGTGTTGTTTTCTTGTTAGTATGTGGTTTGTTTTTTTGGTAATTGTTTACATCTGGTGACATTTCCAATTTACAAGGTTCTCTGATACTCAGGCCTGAAGCCAAAAACAAAACAAAACACAAAACAAAACTAAACCCAGCTCTCCTCCAAGGAAGTCACCACTGGGTTGGGTTGTTCCTTAAGTCCCAAAGTCCATAATCAGTTTGCTCCCACTTCTGTTTCAGATTCTCATTGTTTCATGTATTTATCCCCATAGACCTTATGTCTAATAAGTGGGGAGGAATAGGGCAAAATATGTTTACTCCATTGTGTCCAGAACAATGTTTTTTTTGTTTTTATCTTTGCTCTTTTGCATGTAGGATTTTTGGGGTTTTTCTTTCTGATGCTGTTAGGATTCTTCTGTTATTACTGATTTAAGTCAGTTTGGTTATGATTTAGGTCAGCTTTGGTGTGACTTGCTTGGATGAGTTGAACTTCCTGGGTATGTGGGTTTACAGTGTTCACCAAATTTGGAAAACTTACTTCTGTAAATGTCCCCCCCCGCCCCGTTCATTCTTTTTGCTCTCTTCCAGGGATCCCAATTACAAAAATTAGTTGATTGCAGTTATCCCATAGTTTTTCTGTTACCTAATTTACTAGTCTGATTTTCTGATCACCTTGTAGTTTTTGTTGCTGTGTTCTCAAGCTTAATGTTTTCTTTCATAGTGTCTATTAATCTCATCGACTGTATTTTTAAATCTTAGACATTTTTTAATCTCTAGAATTTTGTTTAGGTCTTTTTAATATTTACTACATCTTAACATGATTGATCTCTTCTTCCTTGTTGGGCATGTGGAAAATAGTTTAGATGGTTGTACTGCCAGTATCTATTGCCAAATATAAAATCTAGCAAATCAAATATAAAATCTATTTTTGTCATTTTTGGATGTGTTTCTATAGATTTTTCTCATTATACTCCTGTATTCCTGCATTCTGACACTCCTGTTTTTGTTTTTCCTACCAGCTACACATCATAAAATTTGCCTTGTGCTTGGTATTTTTTGTATTTCTAGAAATATACTTAAGCTTTGTTCTGGAATATATCTATGTTACCTGGTTAATAGTTTTCTCCTATTAAGATTTCCTTTAAACTTTATTAGGTGGGACCAGAAAGCCTTTAGTACTAACTTGCTTCTCTATTGAGGCAATAACATTTCAAGTAATCTAACCAGTGCCCTGTTATGTTATGAAGTTTACCTCTCTAGATGATGGGGACACAATATATCTGGCTGTGTGAGCTCCCAAGGGTTACCCATGCTTTTGCTAGGTATTTCTTTTGTTGGCTTCAGGTGGTTACCTCCATGCACTGATCAAGACTTGCTCTAGTAGTCTGCCCTGCAGACTAGCTTTCTCTGCCTCCCTGGACTCTCATCTCCATCTTGGCATCACAGTGCTCCCCCTGTATTCCTCCTCCCTGTGCTGAGATGTGAAAATGCCTACTAGGAATTAAGTGGAGTCAAAAGTATGGATATTACATTTGTTTACACTTGGTTAGGTGTTTCTGTTGTCTAATGTTAAATATCTGAAAACAATTGCTGCTTGTATTTTATCTAGTGTTTTGTTACTTTAGCCAGGAAGGTAAATCTAGTCTATTTTCCATTTTGGCTGCAAACAATATATTTTTCTTTAAGTTCTAGACTTAGAGAAAAATTATAATAATACAGAATTTCCATACATTCTTCTTCCAGTTTGCATAATATTAACATATTACATTACCATAGTACAGTGATCAAAACCAGGACATTAACATTGGCATAGTACTATCAATTAAGTACTGGCTTTTTTTTTTTTTTTAAGATTTTATTTATTTAGAGATAGAGAGTGGGGGGAAGAACAGAGGGAGAGGGACAAGCAGACTCTGCGCTGAGCACAGAGCCCAATACAAGGCTCAACCCCATGACCCTGGTATCATGACCTGAGCTGAAATAAAGACTTGGGCACTTAACTGACTGAGCCACCCACGCAGGAGCCCCTAAAGTACCAGATTTGGCAGAGAGAGACAGCCAGCGAGAGAGGGAACACAAGCAGGGGGAGTGGGAGAGGAAGAAGCAGGCTCATAGCGGAGGAGCCTGATGTGGGGCTCGATCCCAGAATGCCGGGATCACACCCTGAGCCAAAGGCAGATGCTTAACCACTGCGCCACCCAGGCGCCCCTAAAGTACCAGATTTGGATTTCACCAAGCCTTCTCCACTAATGTTCCACAGATTAGATCCAAATCCAAATTCCTGCATTGTATTCAGTTGTCAAATGTCCTCAGGCTCCTTCAGTCTTTTGGGAGTTTTTCATTCTACCCTTGCCACTCATGACCTTGAAAGGTCATGTATTTCTGGAGTACTGGGTGAGTTATTATATAGTAAGTTTTTCATTTTCAGTTTGTCTGCAGTTTCCTCATGATTACATTATGGTTATGCTCCGCCCCCCCTTAAGTCAGAATACTAGTCATGTGGTATGCCCTTCTTAGTGCCTCACTTTGGGTGAGCATCACATGCTGATGTCTTATTACTGGTGATCATTTCAAAAAGGTGGTATATGGACTATTTTCTCCTTGTAATTATATATTTGGGATAGATACTTTGATAAAATTCTAATGGCCTGTTTCTCTTTAAACTTTTGCCTTCGGGGGCGCCTGGGTGGCTCAGTCGTTAAGCGTCTGCCTTTGGCTCAGGGCGTGATCCTGGCGTTCTGGGATCGAGCCCCATGTCAGGCTCTTCCACTGGGAGCCTGCTTCTTCGCCTCCCACTCCCCCTGCTTGTGTTCCCTCTTTCACTGGCTGTCTCTCTGTCAAATGAATAAATAAAATCTTTTAAAAAAATAAAATAAAAATAAACTTTTGCCTTCATTTTAGCATCCATCAATGAATTTTGTGTATAATTATTGTTATTACAGTGTTTTCCTATCTCCCTCATTCCTTTTACATTTATTGATTAGAATTCTTCACCACTAAACTGAAAGTGGATTCCATTATTGGAAGCTAATTTCATGGTTCACTGCAGCAATAAACAGGATAGGTCTGGAACATTCTCTTGTATTTGGGGGGGAAACCCAAAAACTTCTTATGTAGACTAAGGGAAATGTGGAAACAATAAAGTACCAAATAAAAATGGAAAGGAATGAAGTTTTAACAATTTGAGCACCAAAGATAAGTAGCAAAAAAAAAAAAAAAAGTTAATAGCAATAATTACATTATCATTTATTGTACCAGCGGTCTGTGAAATGACAGGTGTTCTTAACAAAGTTCAAAGAAAAACGTTAACATAATGTGACCAAAATATAGCTGTAATTACAAATAAGGGAGGCAAAATAAGAATATTCTTGTATTAATTAAATTTTCATTTATGTATGAATCATTTCAAAAAGTAAGTGCCAAGATACATGGTTATTTTGTTTCTGTCATTAATTTTTAAGTGTATATGTAAGGTCTAGGCAGCTCATTGTTTTAATTTGTTCAAGACAGCAAAAAGAAAAAGGAAACTGTAAAAATACACAAAGGAGTGTAAGGCAAGTCATTCTAAAGTATTAATAGTAAGAGATAAACTAATCAGCACTGATGGTAACTTAGAATAACCAAGTAAAATGGGATTAAAGAGCACATCAGCAGTGTGATCACATTATAGCTCAGTAAATAGAATAAACTGTTAATAATTGTAATAGAGTTGAACTATTTTAAAGACATGAAATAGTATATATCCTGATAAAAAGGGTAACAGAGATTCATTCTTATTTTGTAGCATATGAAATATCTACTGTGTGTGTGTGTGTGTGTGTGTGTGTGTGTATTAAGATTTTACTTATTTGAGAGAGAGTGAGTGAACAAGAAAGTACCAGGGAGAGGGAGAAGCAGACTTTATGCTGAGCAGGGAGCCTGGTGTGGAGCTTGATCCCAGGACCCTGAGATCACGACATCATCACCCGAGCCGAAGGCAGACGCTTAACCAACTGAGTCACTCAGGTGCCCCTAAGTTAACCAACTGAGTCACCCAGGTGCCCCTAAGTATGTGTTTTTTTTAAAACTGCTAATTTAAATGAAATACTAATTAGGAGTATTTAAAGAAAACTGCCCAATATATCCAATAAGAAAATGGCTTAATTACTATTGCTGGGTCATGCAGAACTTTAGAGTCCAAAAATCCTGGGGAAGACCAATTTGAAGAACTAAAATATAACAAATGCTGGTGACATAAATGTATTTAAACAATAGGTAAATTTTCTTATAAATATCTAATAACCAGTGACTCATAATTAACATTAATTGCATAACCAGGTCAACTCTCCTGACTAAAGAAAGAGATGATGGACAGTTAAGAATGGCAACTTTATTTCTGTTCACTAATTTTCTCTCTTCTTTTGCTTTTCCTTCCTTTCCAAAATCAAAGTTCTATCAATTGTTAAGCTGCCACAACCCAGCAAGGCAACACTAACAGGGAATAAAAAGTATAAATATACAAAATGCAAGAAGCCATGGTAATAATAGAATTGTAGACTCTCTAAATGTAAGTTTACTAAGTTTATAATCATTGCAATAGCTGTAGATTTTCCCCTCCTTTAATAAATCTAGAGACAGATAAGAATGGCTTAGTAAATTTTACAAAATATTTAGAAGTGCCTCTTTCCTTTGGATCCCACTGGTGGTGAAAAGGCTCTTGAAAGTAATTGTTGTGGTAGGTAAGTCTGTCATGTCAAAACAGAAATTTTAGAAGAAATCAATCACTTGATGACAATGGAAAGGAAATTACTCATCTAACATTAAAACAAAAACAATAGAAAATGAAACAGAAACAAATCTACACAAATACCATGCAGGGCCATAAGACTTCAAAACCACATGGTATGTGACTGGAAGTTTTAACTCTCTGGAGGAAGAAAAGTATATCATATATAACAAAAAATTAGAATGCAAAAGATTTATTTGAATAATATTACAAATTAATAAGCCAAAAACAATGAATAAAGAACAAAACCACAAACATCAAAAATAACTATAAACAAAATATGCCTGGAAAAGAAATTCATGTGAAATTGACTCTAACGATTAGTGAAACACATTTTCCACACATATCAGAAATGAACAGGGACCACCCTATCTAAATGGATATTCAGAATGTTAACTGATATAAAAAGGAGAAACAAAAACAAATATTTGGCAATATCTAACAAAACAAAGTATACGTCACCTATCACTGAGTAATTCTACTTCTAAATAGAGTGGCCAGGAAGTCTGGAAACAATAGAGCAACATAATCCCCTTGATTACTTCTTATTTCAATGCATGGACTTTCCCAGTGAAACTCAGAAGCAAAAGGCTTTTGTGCATGTCTGTCATTCAAAAGACAAAACACCAGTACAACTTTTTCGATATCAGGTAAGGTGCTTACCCACACTAAAGGCACTCCCACATCCCTTACATTCATAGGGTTTCTTACCAGTATGAATTCTCTGATGTTTTGTAAAAGATGAACTATGTCTAAAGGCCTTCCCACATGCCTTGCATTCATAAGGTTTCTCTCCAGTATGAATTCTCTGATGTTCAGTAAGGGCCGAACTATGTCTGAAAGCCTTCCCACATACCTTACATTCATAAGGTTTTTCACCACTGTGAATCCTCTGATGTTGAATAAGTGCTGATGTAAGTCTAAAGAACTTTCCACACTCTTTACATTCATAAGGTTTCTGACCACTGTGAATTCTCTGATGTCGAGTAAGTTCACTACCTACTCCAAAAGCTTTCCCACATTCCTTGCATTTATAGGGTTTCTCACCAGTATGAATTCTCTGATGTCTAGTCAGGGATGAACTGTTTCTAAAGACCTTTCCACATGCCTTGCATTCATAGGGTTTCTTTCCGGTATGAATTCTCTGATGTCGAGCAAGTTCTCTACAGACTCCAAAGGTCTTCCCACATTCTTTACATGCATAAGGTTTCTCACCTGTATGAATTCTCTGATGTTCAATAAGCTGTGAACTAATTCTAAAGACTTTCTCACATTGTATACATTTGTATGGTTTCTCACCAGTATGAATTCTCTGATGTTCAGTTAGCTGTGAATGGAATCTAAAGTCCTTGCCACATTCCATACATTTGTAAGGTTTCTCATCAGTATGGATTTTCTGGTGTCGAGTAAGTTGTGCATGCACTCTAAAGGATTTCCCACAGAAAGTGCATTCATAGGGTTTCTCACCATCATGAATTATTTGAAGTGGAGTTATTTCTTCAACTCTTCCAATGGTTCTTTCATACTCCTTCCATTTATAGCACTTTTGATAATCATGCATTTTCTGTATACTAAGGTCTTCATAAAAACTAAATGCATTCTCATATTCCATATATTTACAAGGTTTCACACCACTATGTATATTCAGTTGTAGGGTATGTGGGTCATCTCCAAAGGTTTTCCAATATGCGTTATATTGATATGTTTTCTCACTAGTATGTATTCTCTCATATTCATCAAAATTTAAGTCACAGCTAAGGACCCTCCCATATTCCTTATATGCATGGGGCTTCTTGCTATCATGAACTCTCTGATGCGATATAAGAGACTTACGATGTCTGTAATGGGGCACTTTTTCAGAGTTGATTTTCATTTGGCTGAAATATCCCACTTCAGATCTTTGTACTTCAGTCTTGCTTTTGCTTTGCCAGTCATTTCTGGCAAGACCAATGAATTTACTTTCTGTTACTTTCCACTGAGAACCACTTTTTTTAGTGATGTCCTTTCTAGTAGATGAACACTTTGTGTCATACTTGGACTCCAAATCTGAAAGAAAGGGGAAAAGAAACACAATTTTTGTTTTCATGTGCCATAAAAATGAAACATTTATACAATGCAGAGGAGAAAAACTGCAAATATAAATAATGCAAGTGAATGATTAAAATACCTCAATGAAGTTTTAAGAAAGATCAGAGAACAATGAAAACATAATGTAATAAGATTGTGAGGTTTCTGATAAAGGAAACAGACTAAGTCAGTGGGTCTGACATTTAGGTGTTGATCATCTCTTAGTAAGCTTGCTGAGAGTACTAATGTTTGGGGATCCAATCCAGGTAAACTGACCAACATCTACAGATGCAGAACTAGTTATCAATATCATGTATAGATATAGCTAATGCAGATCACAATTTGATAATCTATACATACTAACAATTTTGGTTTTGTTTTTTGTTTTTTTAGTAGGCTCCAAGCCCAATGTGGAGCCCAGTGCAGGGTTTGAACTCACGACCCTATGATCAAGATCTGAACTGAGATCAAGAGTCGTACTTACCTGACTGAGCCACCCAGGCACCCCAGGTTTGTTTGTTTTTGTTTTTTAACAATAGAATCCAAATACTTTACTGTGGATAACAAGGTGCTTGTAAGACCTCATCTTAATCCATTATCCCCTTTCACCTAATCTTTTTTTGACCTCTTACAACAAACATAATTTCCACCCACAGGATGTTTCATTGCTCAGAAATGGGTTCTTTATATACCACCCACATTTTACTGTCCAGATCTAAAAGTTACTACCCTCAGAAACGAGATACTGATTGTAAGTTCATATTTATGTTTCTGTTCCAGTATCTAATGGCTTGCCCTCACATTCTTCGTATTTTTTAGTTGTGTATTCGGTAATCTTCTGTTATACTGTTTAGCCTTATTCCTTAAATTCCAAAAGGAGAATTGCAATCATTATATGCCACTGAACAAGTCCCAAGGACATGTAAGTTGACAATTACAGTGAAATTAAATCACTGGATGAAAAAGGTCTAAATAAGACAAAAAAGGAAATATTACAAAGATTAGTCACTGGGTAACATTATTGATCATCAAAACAATTATGTACGTATAAGAATAATGCAGTAGGCGCGCCTGGGTGGCACAGCGGTTAAAGCGTCTGCCTTCGGCTCAGGGCGTGATCCCGGCGTTATGGGATCGAGCCCCACATCAGGCTCCTCCGCTATGAGCCTGTTTCTTCCTCTCCCACTCCCCCTGCTTGTGTTCCCTCTCTCACTGGCTGTCTCTCTCTCTGTCAAATAAATAAATAAAATCTTAAAAAAAAAAAAAAGAATAATGCAGTAGTTTAAGTATGCCTCCATGCCTTCCAACCCTCACACTATACTGCAGTGATTTATACACATACACACACACACACACAAAAGTAGTGTTTATGAACGATTTTTTCTAATGGACTCTCCAATTACTCTTTTTTTTTTTTAAGACTTTATTTTATTTTATTCGACAGAGATAGAGACAGCCAGCGAGAGAGGGAACACAAGCAGGGGGAGTGGGAGAGGAAGAAGCAGGCTCCTAGTGGAGAAGCCTGATGTGGGGCTCGATCCCATAACGCCGGGATCACGCCCTGAGCCGAAGGCAGACGCTTAACCGCTGTGCCACCCAGGTGCCCCTATACATACTGTCTTAATCACTGTTGTTAACTCCCTGCTATGCATAACCATGATTTTCTTCATGTCAATAAAGATGAAGAATTTTATTTACTGTTCTTCATTAGCTTTTTCACTATCACACATCTATCCTACTGGAATCCTAGTTTGTATTTAAACGTTTTTCTTCGTGCTCTTTCCCAGATACCTTTCCATTTTCCTGTACTCAAAGTCAACCATTGTTATACTCTGCAAGGCAGTTTCAGAATATTTTAGATATTATAGTAGGTATAAATCATAAGGCTTATGCAGTTCTGGAAGGGGAAGAAGCTAACAGAATGATGTGGAAAAGGTGGTACAGGTGGGCAAGAATGGAAGGCACTTTGTAAAAAAGAATCTAAACAATGGCTGGAGATTGGCAATTAGATGAGTGGATAACCTGGGGAAAATCCAAAATAAATGACAAACATTGCAGGATACAGGGCAAAAATAATTTCCTGTGACTGAATTATGTTATATGTAACAAAGGTATAATAATGCAATCATTATTTAATTAGAATAATAAAATCATAAATGAATGCTGGTATCAGTATATCGAAAAGCACTTCTCCCTAGAAATGAAAAAAACTTTCTACCAGATGTAGAAATGAGATTACAGAAATTTCAGAGAATGATCACATTGAAAATACAGTTGACCCTTGAAACTGGGGTTGGGTGCTAATGCCCTCCACAATCAAAAATCATCATATAACTTTTGACTCACCCCAGACTATTAATAGCCTACTCTGACTGGAAGCCTTTCCAATAACAAACAGTTGATTAACATGTATTTTATATGTTATACGTATTATGTACTGTAGTCATACAAGCTAAAGAAAAGAAAATGTTAAGAAAAGCATAAGAGTGGCGCCTGGGTGGCTCAGTTGGTTGAGTGTCTGCCTTCAGCTCAGGTCATGATCCCAGGGTCCTGCGATTGAGCCCTACATTGGGCTCCCTGCAGGGGGCCTGCTTCTTTCTCCCTCTGCCTGCTGCTCGCTCCCCTTGCTTGTGCTCACTCTCTCTGTCAAGTAAGTAAAATCTTAAAAAAATACATTTATGGTATTGTAGTACCTTTATCAAAAAATTCACATGTAAGTGGATCCACACAGTTCAAACCTGTGTTGTTGAAGGGTCAACTGTATTACATATTAAAATCTATGGAAGTCAACATTAGTCACAAAAAGTAAGGATTTAGATGTTAATAAGGAAAAAAATAAAAATAAGTAATGTATACATCCCAATCCAGAAGACAGGAAACAGTGACCTAAAGAAAAGGTGAAGGGGGAATTCAATAAATACAGAATCAGATGTAGCTAGAAAACATATAAAAAATATAAATAACAAATATAAAAAATAAAATGATAGAAAACCATCAGAGAAGGTATTTTCTAAAATGTTTTAAGACTGCTATGCTAATCAGTTTGAAAATGTTGACTTAGGGTGAATTATTCTCTAGGTAAATAGGTATTAGAAACCCCAGAAGCCATAAAAATTGAAAAAGACCAATTTGCTAGACAGATAAAACTGTTAGAGACTCACCTCCTATGAAACAAAAAAGTCATAAACATGCCTATTGCTCAGGTTGTGGTAGTAAAGCATGTAATAAGCTAGGGCTCCTAAAAGAAAGATTCAAGTCATGATCTGGTGTAGGGAAGGGAGATGTGCCCTTGACTGTTGTGACAGAAAGCAAGAAATCTGAATATATATACACTACTACAGTGTGAGGATGGAAGGCAGGGAGATATGATTTAACTGTTACATTATTCTTATAGGACACACAAAACACCTGAAGGAGCTAAGGCAGACTACCATCTGACAATACAAAAATCAAAGAAAGGGGAAAAACCTTGGTGTACTAAAATACGCTAAGTAAATAGGTAAAATTAATACCTCGTATTGATTTTTAAAACTTAAAAGACCAGAACAACACACTTCTCACCAATTCAGGTGTCTGGTCTGGGATAGGGAAAGGCATAGGGTGAGCCTGGGAAGGTCTCAAAAAGCAAGAATAAATTTAAAGATTAAAGGACTGAGTCAGAGGTACACAAAAATCACCTTTAGAAATTTCTTGATATCCATCAAGAAATGGGCATCAAGAATTAAGACTGGTGAGCTAAAGTAAACTGAACCAATAAAAATCAAATCCATGAGCCATAAGCAAGAAAAAGTTAAAATTTCAGAGGCATCATTTTAAGTCACTAATTAGTTACAGTCGTAGGAAGAACATAAACACTCTTGCTGGTAACACAACATGAGGGCAACTAATAAATGCAGAAGGAATGACGGACTTAGAAAACATCTAAATGAAGATTTTTAATTGTAAAAATCACTGGGAAAATTATTAAGGAACTATATATTCATAGAATGACAAGCCAAGACCAGAGGATTTCTTTCTCTTTTTTCTTTCTTTTTTTTTTTTAAGTAGGCTCGCTCGGGACTTGAACTCACAACCCTGAGGTCAAAAGTAGGATGCTTAACCAACTGAAACACCCAGGTGCCCCTCAGAGATTTCCTTCTGACCATACTGTGTGAATTAGCTTTCTCCCTCATTCTTTATTCCTTTGTTGTTGTTGTTTCACTTTTCTTTATCGGAGTTATCACTATGATACATTTTCTAATTATTTGTTTTCCTGTTTATTATACATCTCACTAGTGAGTCAATTCCATAATAGCAAGAACTGTATCATTTTTTTCTCATCAATGTACTGATAGGGCTACCACAGTATTTATCTCAGTCTAGATAGTGATTAAATGTTGAGTATATAAATGACTGTGAGTTTTTGTCAAAAGAGAATTTATATAAATCCGAACAGAAAGCAACATGGAAAAAATGTTGGTTGCACCGGGGAAGATGGGCTTCCCCAAGTGTTAGGCTTTCTTCCACAGGGCTTTACAGGGAGTTTCCCAAAAACGTCACAGCGACCCACCTCTTCCCAGACAAGCTGGGCGTTTTACTGTGGTGATGGTTTTCCCTCTCTTACCAGCCTTCACTCACCCAGCCCTCTGTTCTTGTCATATCCCTTACAACCCTTCAGAACAACTTCCCTTCCTCCAATAAGGTGATCACAAATGGCTTAAAAATGGACAACCTGCTTACGACAAAGAAATGTAACATAAGGTATAAAAAAAAAAAAGAACTACAATTATATAAAACACTTAAGAGAATTGGTTAAGTTTTGATAAATGAAGTTGAAATGATACTGAGAGATTTCAGAGAAATGTGAGGAGATTGAAAGACCATTCACCTTAGAGTGACCACAGAATTACAAAGCATAAAGAGTTCTTTATCCAACCATTTCCTACTCTTTGTCTTGTGAGGCGATTTTTTGTTCTAGTTAACAACATCAGCTTTTGTGTCAGACTACTTGGGTAGAAACCCTCCTTTTGACACTAATTAGCTCTGTAACTAACTCTGGAGAAGTTGCCTAAATATGTTGTCTTAGCAAATTAATACAACTAGGATTCATGCCATAGGGTTAGAAAGATTCAATATATTAAATGTGCTTAGAAGAGGGCCTGGTACATGGCAAGAACTATGTGATCTGACAGGAAAACGAAAATATTAAAAGATCCTTGCTGGAATACTGACAATATTAAATGCAAAGTTCTTTAACCATAAAACAGGTATAAGACCATACATGTGAGGCAATGAACATGAATTCTGTTTATCCATCTAAAATGTAAATTATGCAGATTCTTTTAATAATCATAACAATTCAGGACACAAGTTTCTTAGCTATTCTTCAAGAAGGTGGGAAAGAAAACAGCAAAGCATTTATAGCAATTCTGACTTCAGTCATAATATAATAGCTATCTCAAAGGATGTGCTGTATGTCTTCTAAAATTCAAACTACACATCCTGGGTATCAGGGAAAGTAGAAATATGAAGGGACTGAGAAGGTACAAACATCACGAAGAATGATGAATGTGCTTAATGGAGGTGTCATCTCCAACACAATGTTCAACCATGCCTCTGGAAACAGGAAGAAGAAATGTACCTACTTTCTTAAAAGATAGCCTGAGGTTTACTAAAAAGCAACTGATATTCAATAGAGCATATTCTAAATGATAAGCAGCAGATAAATTTACCCAGTGAGACCAAGTTGCTGTAGTTCTCCATCATCACATCCCAATACAAGTCCCTCTGAGCTGAATCCAGATATTCCCATTCCTCTTGAGAGAAGCTGATGACCACATCCCCGAATGTCACCAATTCCTGAAACAACAAACCATATACAGGTGAAACTGAAGGAAATATTTTTGAGAAAAAAGAATTGCATCATGGTAAGTAGACTAAATAGTAACCTCGTAGGCCAGGGGTAGAAGGTTATGGTATGAGAAGGAAATCAGTGCTCTGAAACAGGACTATCTACGTATCTTTAAAAAATCCATTTGATTCAGAGATATCTTCCTGCATATTATGGATTTTTTAATTAGTCAAGCATGTCTAGAAATAAAATGAGTTTACAAATTTAAAAAATGTGTTCATGTACATTGCCTACATACTGCATGCCTGCTGCATGACTTAATAAAGATGAGTTTCTACATCCTTGAAGTCAGAAATACCTAACTTCGAAAATGAGCTGTGAATACTACTTTATAATTTCTTGCAGCCCCAAGTTCAACACTATGTTAAGTATTATTTAATATGATATGGTCAGAATTTTTACTTCTAATGACAAACTATTTAATAAATACTTTTTAGTGGCTATAAAATAGTCTATTTGGTGAAAAAATAGTGGCTTAATTGTATTTAGACATTTACAGTGGATAAGGTCTTCTCCAACTCTGGAAGTCTACAATCCTCTGTTTATGTATGATGGAAACCAGTCGAGATCGGAAATTCGTGTCTCTTCAGGAGAAGTACAGAGTTTGCCCATATGTAATCAAATGGATATATCTGATCTTTTTCTCTATCCAAGAATATGGAAATATCTCCATCTAGAGATTCCATTTCTACTCTATAGCTGCTGTAGACAAAAGACTGAACAAATAAGAGTGTTGAACATTATTCGGAGAATAGATAGGCACATTAGGAGTTACACTGTTATGTTTGGTTCCAGCTCTCACTAGAAAGTGAAAAACTATGGCAATGTAGGGCAGGCTCTATTTGGTAGGAAGGTTCAGAAAAAGGAAATTCACAAAGGAGACAGATCCAGCAACTTACATGATCCATGCTTAGAACTGTAAAGAATTGGTCCGGGAGTTCCATTTCTGCCATGACAGCGTGAGGAACTCCGATGACATGCTCCTCCGTCAAAACTGGTAGAAATTATATAGCAAATGAAAAAACCTTTGTTTAAAAAAAATCTAAAGCTTATTACAAGCTGAAATTCTGCAGTATCTGAATCAAACCCTTCGTTGTTCATCCCATTTTAGTGAGAAAAATACTCTACTCCATACTGGTACAGTCAAGGCTTCTTCACCACTCATCAACCCTTGCTCCCAGATACATGGCCATCTTCCAGGGAGGAGCAGGACATCAACATTTCACATCCTACCCCCACCTGCCTATTGCTCAGGAAAATGCAGCAAAGGGATAGAGATTTTCTTCTGTCTAGCAGCCACACATAAAATGTAATGTGTACCCTGGGTGTGGCACTGGTAAGAATACCAGGGTTCCAGTTGGCTGCCTTGGATCATGGGAGAGGATCGGGGATCATGCCGAGAGCAAACTGCAACCCCGGACTGCTGCACCTCACCCCCCCCCCCATCTACTAAGCACTCAGTTCTTAAAAGAAGAGTGAAGCATGCTATTGTCCCTAACCCAAGCACTGGATCTGGGGCTCAGTGATTTTGTCCAGGGGGAGAAGCAGGCCACAGACAAGAGAGCTCTATCTCTCTCTCCAAAGGAAATTACTTCATTCATAACTATGGAAAAGTTCAAGCCTAAGGACATCCTCAAAAACAGTGAAGTTTTGGTAAAAGACTATTAGGAGAAGACTGAAGACTCACTGGAGGTATTTGATTTTCACAGGCAGTATATACATGTATTTCTTTCCCTTTACTTAACTATTTTGAGTATTAACTGTATAAAATAATGTATTATTGGGCCTATAACATATAAAAGTATAATATTTTTGCTAATAACATAAAGGAGGTAGGTAAAAGCAAAGCCAAATTGGGCTAAGTAAATGAATACAGATGGTACTTCAAATCCACAATATCAAATCAAAAAAATAAACAGTAAATAAGGGGCACCTGGCTGGCTCAGTAGGTATAGCATATGACTCTTGATCTTGGGGTTGTGAGCTGGAGCCCCACATTGGGTGTAGCACTTACTTAAAATTATAAGATTAGGGGTGCCTGGGTGGCGCAGTCGTTAAGCATCTGCCTTTGGCTCAGGGCGTGATCCCGGCGTTATGGGATCGAGCCCCACATCAGGCTCCTCTGCTGTGAGCCTGCTTCTTCCTCTCCCACTCCCCCTGCTTGTGTTCCCTCTCTCGCTGGCTGTCTCTATCTCTGTCAAATAAATAAAATAAAATCTTTAAAAAAAATTATAAGATTAATATAATGAGCTATAGATGTATACAGGTTTTCTTTCGTTCTCATACTTTTTAAAAAATTTAAATTCAATTAATTAACATGTAATGTATTACTGGTTTCAGAGGTACAGGCCTGTGATTCATCAGTCTTATATAATACCCAGTGCTCATTATATCACATATCCTCCCTAATGTCCATCACCCAGTTACACCATCCTTCCACGCCCCTCCCCTCCAGCAACCCTGAGATTGTTTCCTACAATTAAGTCTCTTATGGTTTGTCTCCCTCTCTGGTTTTGTCTTGTTTCATTTTTTTCCTCTCTTCCCATTTGATCCTGTTTTGTTTACTAAATTCCACTTATCCGTGAGATCATATGATAATTGTCTCTCTGACTTATTTCACTCAGCATAATACCCTCTAGTTCCATCCATGTCACTGCAAATGGCAAGATTTCTTTTTTTTTTTTTTTTTTTTTTGATGGCTGTGTATATACACCACATCTTCTTTATCCAGTCATCAGTCGATGGACATCTGGGCTCTTTCCATAGTTTGGCTATTGTGGACACTGCTGCTATAAACATTGGGGTGCAGGTGCCCCTCTGGATCACTACCTTTGTTATCTCTGGGGTAAATACCCAGTAGTGCAATTCCTGGGTCGTAGGGTAACTCCCTTTTCAACTTTTTGAGGAACCTCCATACTGTTTTCCAGAGTGGCTGCACCAGCTTGCATCCCCACCAACAGTGCAGGGCGGTTCCCCTTTTTGTTCTCACACTTTTTAAAAGACAAGTAACACTTCTCTATCTCACTGGATTTTAGTATATAGTGGAAGCTGTTTCTCATTACATGTATACATTAAGTTCTGGATCAGCCACTAAGAATAGGTGCAAATCCTGTATCTCATAAGGTGTTAAATATCCAAAATACATAAAGGACTCCTACAACTCAGTATAAAAAAAGACACAGTCCAATTAAAAAATGGGCAGAGGATCTGCATAGACATTTTCCCCAAAAATAGAAATGGTAAACAAATACATGAAAAGGTGCTCCATATCACAGAAATCTCATCAGAGAAATGCAATTCAAAACCACAATGAGATACTGCCTTATACCTGTTAGAATGGCTGTTATGAAAAAGACAATGAATAACAAGTGTCGGTGAGATGTGGAGAAAAGGGAAACCTTCTGCACTGTTGGGAATGTAAACTGGTGCAGCAGCTCTGGAAAACACTATGGAGGTTCCTCAAAAAATTAAAAATAGAACCACCATATGATCTAAGCAATTCCACCTCTGAGTATTTATCTGAAGGAAATGAAAGCTCTCAAAAAGATTTCTGCACCCCCTGTGTTCACTGCAGCATTATCTACAATACACAAGGCATGGAAACAAGCTAAATGTTCATTGATGGGTGAATGGTTAAAGAAAATTTGGTGTGTACACAGAACGGAATATTATTCTGCCATAAAAAGGTAAGGAAATCATGCCATTTGCAACTACATGAATTGACCTCAAGGGTATTATGCTAGCTGAAGTAAGTCAGAGAAAGAAAAACACCCAATGATATCTCACTTATATCTTGAATTAAGATTTAAAAAACAAAAAAACCTCACAGATACAAAACAGTGGTGGTTTCCAGAGGTGGGGGGGGGGGGATGTGGGTGGGCAAAATGGATGAAAGTGGTCAAGGAAGGTACAAATTTCCAATTATAAAGTAAGTCAAAGGGATGTTAATGTATAGAATAATAATTATACTTGATATTGTGTTGTTTGTTTGAAAGTGGCTAAGATGGTAAGTCTTAGAAGTTACCAGAAGAATAAAAAGTTCTCAGAAGAAGGTGATGGATGTTAACTAAATATATTTTGGTCATCATTTTGCAATATATACATATATTAAATCATGTTGTACACCTAAAACTAATGTGTTACATGTCAATTATATCTCAATAAAGCTAAAAGAAATAACAATGGTGAAGGCAACTGAAAAGCAAATATATAATCCAATAATACTGTATTTTGTGTCTGTTGTTCCTCCTTTTTTGCAATGTCTTTAAAGACCTGCATAATACATAATTATAAACCTATTTAAAGGGCACACAATGTATAAAGATATAATCTAGGACTAAAACAACATTAGAAAAGAAGGCTGGAGCCAGTTATAGGAGCTAAACTTTTCTATACTATTAAAGCTAAATTGCTGTACAGTGAAGGTTTGACTCAGCAGATCTGAAATGTTTAAGCTCTGCCCATTCCAAACAAAAGTGTAGGCCGTTAACCACCTCTTGGCAGATTACCTCTAGTCCCTGGAGTTTCTGGCATTTAATGATTTTAATCTGTATCGTGTCATTGGAAAAAAAAAAAAGACAACTGAGTACAACAGCTTTTCTGACGTCTGCGAGTCCTTCTAGCAAATCGCTGAACCTGAGAGTGGTCTTGGGACCCCTGAATAAAGTTGGTTTTATTCCAAACTAGTTCATCACAAACACAGATTTTTAATTGAAATCTACAGGATAAATGCTAAGAAAATGACTAAATGATATAATGAATAGGAAATTTAAAAAGGCATGAAATGGTAAACTACAAAAAAAATCAATGGAACAGAAAGGAAGTCAATTAGGAACAGAAAAGTAAAGAAGATAAAGTGTATATAGAAAACAAGTAGAAAAATGGTAGAAGCAGTCTTCAGTTATTACATATTAAATGCAAATAGATTTTTCAACTAAAAGGCAGAGATTGGCAGAATGGATAGAAAATATGGTGTAACTGTATTCAATCCACAACAAACTGATGACAAATCCAAAAATATAAATAGGTTGAAAATAAAAGGTTGGAAAAGTATATTGCATACCAGTAGTCATCAAAGAGCTGGATGGCTATATGAGACCAAATAGGCTTTAAGTCAGTACTTCTTATAAGAGACAAAGAAAGCTCTCATATGCTAATAAGAGGGTTTGCCTACAAGAAGACACAACTATGAACACATATGCCTTACACAAAGCCCCAAACCATATGAAGCAACAGTTAACAGGATTGAGGGAGATAAACAGAAAGTTTTATTTTTTAAGATTTATTTATTCATTGGGGTGCCTAGATGGTTCAGTCAATTAAGTGACTGACTCTTGATTTTGGCTCAGGTCATAATCTCAGGGTTATGAGAGTGGGCCCTGCGTCAGTCTCTGTGCTCAGCTGGGAGTCTGACTGAGATTCTCTTTCCCTCTCCCTCTGCCCCTCCTCCTGCTCGCACACACATACATGCTCACTCTCAAATAAATCTTAAAAAAAAAAGTTTTGTCTATCCATAATAAAATTAGAAATAACAGAAAAATGGGAAACTAAAAAATATGTGGAATTTAAACAAAACACACCTGAATAATTTATCAAAAATGAAAAGGGAAACTGGAAAATATCTTGTGAATAACACAACATATCAACATTTATGACATGCAATTGATGATTAGAGGAAAACTTTCAAAGCTTAAAGTACCTATAATTAAAAGTAAATAGGTCAAATCTCACCTCCCTCGTCACTGGGAAAAGAGTAAAGATGTCAAATAGGAAAAATACCCCAAAATAAATGAAACTGAAAGCTAGTTCCATGAAAAGTTCACAAATGTTTAGATAATCTAAAATGAAGAGAGAGAAGACTCCCGTTACTATAATCATAAGTGAGAGGGGACAATACTACCAACCTTACAGAAATAAAAATTGATTACAAAGGAATAAGATGAACAATTGTACAAGAAATCAAAAACCCAGACAAATTGCATAAATTCATAGAAACAAACTTTCAAACTTACTCATGAAGACAGAATATTTGAATAATCTTATAACAAGTAAACTGAATTAGTTATTTAAAAAACTATCCACACAGAAAAGCCCAGATCTGCATAGCTTCACTGTTAAATTCTATGAAACATTTAAAGCAGAATACTAATTCTTCACAAACTCTTCAAGATGTACAAAAGGAGAGAAAACTTCCCAACTCATTTTATGAAGCCAATATTAACTTGATAGTAATAGAAAAAGACATTACAAAAAAGGGCAACTATCACTAATATCTTTTATGAATACGGATGCAAAAAGTCTAAAAACACTAGTGACTGAATTTAGGAACATATAAAACATTATATACCGTGAGTAAGTGGGATTTATCCCTGAAATTCAAAATTAGATTGTTAATCTAATGTATCAGTATAATAAAAAATAAAAACTACATAACCATCTTCATACATGAAGAATAAGCATTTGACAAAATCCAACACCCTTTCATGACAAAAGACAGTGAATTAGGAATAGAAGGGAACTACCTCCACATGATAAAATTGACAGCTACCATTAGACTTAGTGATGCTTACCCCTAATATCAAAACAGGTCAAGGATATACATATCTTATTGCCTTTTTTTTTAAATTTTACTTATTTATTTGAAAGAGAACGAGCACATACAAGTGGGAAAAGCAGAGGGGGAGAGAATCTCAAGCAGACTCCAGCTGAGCACGGAGCCCCATGGGGGGCTCGATCTCACAACCCTCACGATCAGGACCTGAGCCAAAACCAAGATTTGGACACCCACCCAATTGTGCCACCCAGGTGCATCCCCCCATTGCCTCTTCTAATCAACATTGTTCTAGAGGTCTAGCAAGGACAAATAGGAAATAAAAAGAGGCACCCACAGTGGAAAAAAGGAAGGAAAATGATCTCCATTAATAGATGACATGACCGTGTATACAGAAAACCCTGAAAAACTGACTATAACACTATTAGAACTCAGCAAGATATCAGGATGTAAATAAATATGTAAAAATCAATTATATTTTTATACATGTGCAATAATAATCTGAATTAAAATAATTCAGGTGCCTGCATGGCTCAGTCGGTTAAGCGACCAACTCTTGACTTCAGCTCAGGTCATCATCTCGGGGTCATGGGATCAAGCCCTGCATCGGGCTCCACACTCAGTGGGAAGTCTGCTTGAGATTCTTTTTCCCTCTCCCTCCTCCCCTCACCCCCACTCACACTTGTGCACATGTGTACTCTCTCTCTAAAAGAAACAAATCCTAAAAAAAAGAAAAAATTCCATTTATAACAATATCCAAAAGAATAAAATACTTAAGAAAAATGCAAGCTGTGTACTTAAAAAAAACACTAGTGGAAGAACTTTAACTTGAAAGTCATCCCATGTTTATGAACTGGACTACTAGACAGTAAGATCACAATATTCCTCAAAACAATCTACATATTCAATGTAACCCCTATCAGAGTCCCAACTGATTTCTTTGTAGAAACTGACATGCTGACTTTTAAATTCATATGAAATTGTAAGTTATTCAGAATAACAAAAACAGTCTGGGGAAAAAAAATTGGAAGACTAGCATTTCCCAACCTAATCAAAGCAAATGAACATTGCCATAAGGTTAGATATATTAATCAACAGAATGGAACTGACTGGAAATTAAACCCATATATCTCTAGTCAATTGATTTTTTTAAGATTTATTTATTTTGGGGGGGGGGGCGAGGGACAGGGAGAGAAAGAGAATCTCAAGCAGACTCCCTGCTGAGGGGAGAGCCTGACTCTGGGCTGGATCCCACGACCCTGAGATCATGACCTCAGCCGAAGGCAGACACTTAACTGACAAGAGTCACCCAGGCGCCCCCCCCCCTTTTTTTTTTAAGATTTTATTTATTTATTTGACAGAGACAGCCAGCGAGAGAGGGAACACAAGCAGGGGGAGTGGGAGAGGAAGAAGCAGGCTCCCAGTGGAGGAGCCTGATGTGGGACTTGATCCCAGGACTCTGGGATCACGCCCTGAGCCAAAGCAGATGCTTAACGACTGAGCCACCCAGGCGCACCCCCCCCTTTTTTTTAAAGTCCCCCTTTCTATTTTTAAACTTCAATATATCAGGATCCTTTTATTTAAAACATATCTCTTATTATAAATAGCAAATGGCTTTTTTTTTTTTCCCCAATCTGACACTGTCTTTAGTTTGGAGTGTTTAGTCCTTTTATCTTTAAAGTACTTTTTACAGGATTTAATAAGCCTGTTACCCTTTTGGTTTTCTATCTGTCCCATCTGTACTTAGTACTCTATTCCTCTTTTCTTGACTTTTTTAGATTAATCAAATTTATTATCCCACTGTATTCCACGATTAAAATGTACATCGTCATATAATTCATTTAGTGATTACTTACACTCAAGCATGTATTCTCAATCAGAATAAAATTGCCCCAAATAAGTGAAAATTGAGGGGGAAGGGGAGAGTCTTACTCCTTTTATGTATAAAGCGCACAGCATGTAAAGAGATACACAGGGTACATCTGTGGTTCTAAATTGTCATGGGGGTACTCAATTAGGGAAAAAAAATGTCTAAAGATGTTTCCTCTGGAGGGCAATAAGGAAAAAAAGTTTGCCAGGGGCCTTGGGCCACATTGTATCTATTTGACCTCTGGAGGGGCTTGAAACTGAGTAGCTAAAGTAAACCACACAGTTGCTCTGTGGCTATGTTTCTGACTCTCAATAAAAACCTTGGACACCAAGGCTCAGGTGAGATTCCATGGCTCACTTCACATATGTTCTTACGAACTGTTGCTGGGAGAATTCAGCACTTGTGACTCCAGTGGAAGCTCACATCTAGTTTTTCTGGCTCTTCACCCTATGTGACTTTTCTCCTCACTGATATTAAACTATACCCTTTCATAACCGCCATTTTTCCTAATTCTGTAAGTTATAACACATCATCAAATTTAAGGATGGTTTTTGGGGAAGTCTGACAAATGATGGTTTTAGTGTAAACTGGTCAAAACCTTGTAGCTTTGGGTTTGTCTCCATGATATCTCTCCTCAACAACTACAAAGGTGCATTGTCTCATTTTTTAAATAGTCCTTATCATACCCTACCATAGTTTTAGTCCTATTCATAGTTATTATTTACATGATCAATTATAAACAAGGGAAAGAAGCTATGTCTCTTTAATGCTAGTATCCCAAGTTACATGAACAATACTGGCATACTGTAGGCACTTAATAAATATCTGGTGTTTTATAAATGCAACTTCTGGAAATTCTTAAGAAACATAAAATTCTATTATAAAGATCTATATATATTACAAAGTCGTTTATGATAATTATGAATATCTAAGAGTAGGCAATAGGTTAAATAAAGTATGGTGAGCTATATGTTACCAATATCTGCAGTATTTGACATTGATCCATATTAAATGTTGATGAAAAACATTTTTTGATGAATTAGACAATCAGATTTAAAAAGTGATTAGAGGCTGGATACTGTCATAATAAAGAACATAGGATCCGTCATCCAAAATTCAGGTTGTTAACTTTATCTTTGGTTGTTACTGTGTAACTTTTTACTACATTAGTTAGTTACTTTTTTTCCTCATCGGTAGAATGGGAAAAGCACAGTGACCTACCTCAAAGTGTTCCTATATGTATCAAATGAAATAAAACATACAGCACTTTCAGTGGCATATAATAAACACCTAATTGTACCAAGCAAAAGTTGCCTATTAATTAATGAACTTGTCAAGAATATTTCATGTCCCTTGTTTCATTATTATTTTTTTAAATTCCCTTTGTGTTTCTCCTTTTTCTTATAGTAAAATTTGAGATTCCTAAGTCTGTGCTTCCATGTCATGTTAACTCATTTCAGTGTCCAATCTTCAGATTTCAATTCTTCCTCATTAATATTTGTCACAATGATTCTCAAAAAGCAAAGGAAGACATATATTCTTGCCCTCCACATAAAGCTGCACACATATAACTAGCTCAAAGAATCTGATCTATTAAGTGACAACTTGAGCATAATAATAAAATGTTCAATCTTGTTCCTATGTCCAACACAGGAGTTACTGCATACTTATTTCTGTTTCTAAATCTGTCCTTTCAAGTATAATGTGTATAATGATGTATCTATGACACTTGGATCTCCCAAATCATTCCTGTGTCCTATGAAAGAAACCATAGTCTCTAAAATACATGAAATTCTGAATAGCAGTCTTAATTCATATTTTGTTCCCCTGGAACAAAAAAAAATTTCAATTTCAATTCCAAAAGTTCTGAATACTTGTGTCAAATCGCATGGTGACCACAGCCACTATCTACTTATAACTACATGCCTAGAAATATATAAAACTGTAACTTTGTTATTGCATGGAGCACTGGGTGTTATACACAAACAATGAATCATGGAACACTACATCAAAAACTAATGATGTACTGTATGGTGACTAACATATCATAATAAATTTTAAAAAAACTCTAACTTTGTCTCTTTTATGTGGCAAATTCATGTGCCAAATTTCCTGTTGGCAGAAACAAAATAAAAAACATACCCAGATGCAAATACCCTCAACAAAACAGCAAAATGAATTCAACAATATATTAAAAGGATCATATACCATGATTAAGTGAGGTCTGTTCCAAGGTTGCTAGGATGCTTCCACATCTACAAATTAATCAAATGACACACAATGAAGGATTAGCAAAATGAAGAGAAAAAAGATAAAAAATTAAGGATAAAAGTCACATGATCACAATAGATGCAGAAAAAGCATTTGACAAAATTCAACATCGATTTGTTAAAAATGCAACAAAGTGGGTACTGAGGGAACATACTTCAACTTAACAAATGTCATATATGACAAACATAGCTAAGATCACACTCAATTGTAAAAATCTGAAAGCTTTTCCTCCAAGATCAGAAACACAAAAGAATGCCCATTCTTACCACTTTTTTTTTTTTTTTTTAAGATTTATTTATTTGACAGAGACACAGCAAGAGAGGGAACACAAGCAAGGGGAGTGTGAGAGGGAGAAGCAGGCTTCCCACTGAGCAGGGAGCGTGATGTGGGGCTCAATCCCAGGACCCTGGGATCAGGACCTGAGCTGAAGGCAAATGCTCAACCAACTGAGCCACCCAGGCGCCCCCCATTCTTACCACTTTTATTCAGTATTGGAAGTCCTAGCCAGAGCAGTTAGGTAAGAAAACAAATTAAAGGCATCCAAATCAGAAAGGAAGACATCAAACTGTCACTATTCGCAGAGACATGCTACTATATATAGAAAACTCTAAAGACTACACCAAAACAAAACCAAAAAAAAAAAAAAAAAAAACCTTAGAATTAATAAATTCAGTAAAGGTGCAAAATACAAAATTAATATACATAAGTCGGTTGCATTTCTATTGCTAATAATGAATGATCAGAAAGAAATTTCAAAACAATTGCATCAAAAATAATAAAATACCTAGGAATGAATTTAACCAAAAAGGTGAAGGAACTGTACACTGAAAACTATAAGACATTGACAAAAGAAACAGAGAAAGACACAGATAAATGGAAATGTAATCCATGCTCATGAACTGGAAGAATTCCTACTGTTTTCGCTTTTTTAAGATTTTATTTATTTGAGAGAGAGCACAAAGGGAGAGTGAGAGGGAGAAGCAGACTCCCTGCTGAGCGGAGAGACTGATGAGGGGGTTGGTCCCAGGACCCTGAGATCATGACCTGAGCTGAAGGCAGATCCTTAACCAAGTGAGCCATCCAGGTGCCCCAGAAAAACTAATACTGTTAAAATACCTAGACTGTGGGGACACCTGGGTGGCTCAATCAGTTAAATGTCTGCCTTAGGCTTAGGTCATGATCCCAGGATCCTGGGATCAAGTCCCATACTGGGCTTCTTGCTCAGCAGGAGCCTCCTCCTCCCTCTGCCTGCCACTCCCCCTGCTTGTGCTCTGACAAATAAATAAATAAAATCTTAAGAAATAAAACTAATTCAGACTACCACAAAAGATAGATTCAATGCATCCCTATCAAAATTCCAATGACATTTTTCACAGAAATACAACAAACAATCCTAAAAAAATGTATAGAACCACAAAAGACCCTGAAGAGTCAAAGGAACCTTGAGAAACAAAGCAGGAGGCATCATGCTTTTTTATTTTAAACTGTATTACAAAGTTACAGTAATCAAAACAGCATGATACTGACATAAAGAGAGACACATTAGTCAATGGAATAGAACAGAGAGCCCAGAAAAAAACTCCTATATGGCCAATTAATCTATGACAAAGCCAAGAATATACAGTGGGGCAAAGACAGTCTCTTCAAGACATGGTATTGGGAAAACTGGACAACCACATGCAAAAGAATGAAACTGGAACACATTTTACACCATACATAAAAGTCAACTCAAAATGGATTAAGGAATTGAACATAAAACTTGGAACCATAAAGTTCCTAAAAGAAAACATAGAGGGTAAGCTCCTTGACATTGGCTTTGGCCATGATTTTTTGGATCAGACACCAAAAGCAAAGCAACAAAAAGAAAAATAAACATACGGGACTACAGCAAATTAAAATGCCTCTGCACAGCAAAGGAAACCATCAACAAAATGAAAAGGTAACCTACTGAATGGGAAAAGATATTTGCAAATCATTTATCTGATAAGGGGTTAATATCCAAAATATATAAAGAACTCCTACAACTCAACAGCCAAAAAACAATCTGATTAAAAATGTGTAGAGTCTAAAAAGACATTTTCCAAAGAAGACATGCAGATGGCCAACAGGTACATGAAAAGTTGTTCACCACTAATCGTTAGGGAAATGCAAATCAAAACCACAATGACCTATCACTTCACACTTCTTAGAATGGCTAAGTGTTGGGAAGGGTAAAGAGAAAAGGAAACCTTTCCTTGTGCACTGCTGGTGGAAATGTAAATTGGTGCAGCCAATATGGAAAACAATATGGAGGTTCCTCAAGAAGTTAAAAATAGAACTACCATATGATCTAGCCATTTCTCTTCTGGATATTTATCCGAAGGAAACTTGAAGATTAATTCGAAAAGATATATAAACATACCCCCATGTTCATGGAACATTATTTATAATAGCCAAGACATGGAAACAACCTAAGTGTCTATCAACAGATGAATGAATGGATAAAGAAAATGTGGGACACACACATATATAATAGAATAATATTCGGCTATAAAAAGGAAGGAAATCTTGCCATTTGTGAAACATGGATGGACCTGGAAGGCATTATGGGAAGTGAAATAAGCTAGACAGGAAAAGACAAATGCCTTTGATCTCACTGATACGTGAAATCTTAAGAACAAAAACAAAAACCCCAACTAATAGATACAGAGAACAAATGAGTGGCTTCTAGGGGCAGGGAGTAAGAGGTAGGCAAAATAGGTAAAGGTGTCCCAAAAGTACACATTTCTAGTTATAAACAAATGATGGGGATGTAATGTACAGCATGGTGACTATAGTTAATACTGTATTGTCTCCTTGGGAGTTGCTAAGAGTGTATATCTTCAAATTTACATTTATTGTGTCATTCTAGATTTAATCTAGATTTACAGTGGTGGTCATTTCACAGTATATTACAAATATTGAATCATTACGTTCACCTGAAATTAACATATATTATACGTCAGTTATATCTCCAAAACGAAACAAAACTAAACACCCAGAGAGAAAAAGTTTAGAAGAAGGTACACTGAATTATCAAGAGTGATTATTTCTGGATGGTGGAACTATGGCTAATCACTGTTTGTTCTTTACAGGTTCCTTAAAAACTGAGTACCTTGCGACGCCTGGGTGGCGCAGTTGGTTAAGCATCTGCCCTTGGCTCGGGTCATGATCCCAGCGTCCTGGGATCGAGCCTCGCATCAGCTCCTTGCTCAGCAGGGAGCCTGCTTCTCCCTCTGCCTGCCTCTCACTCCCTCCCTTTCTGTCCCTCTCTCTCTCTAACAAATAAATAAAATCTTAAAAAAAAAAACAAAACAGTATCTTGCAACAAACATGCATTAATTCCATCATCAGAAATACACAAGGAAGCTATTTCCCCTTAACAGATTCAATAGTCGGAGGCAAGTTTTCTTTCTGTTAAGAACACTGTAAGCAAAAAGATCTTCAAAATGAATGGGACCATCAAGGATATCTGTGACTGAAATCACTCCTGTAAACTTGTGAACACCCTTTTGCTGTATCTCAGCAATGCAATACGGCACATTCACTATTCACAAACCCGAATTAACAAAATTCAGGCAGGTAGTATTTTCAGACTATTAAAAAGAAAACCACGGGTCCAAAAAGGCACCAGTTAGGTTAAGGCCCGTGGTCAGTAAACAAAGACCTAATACCTACCCAAACTACAGTTTCGACTCCCAGCAAACATGGAACTTCCTGGCCAATACTAGGACATATACTAATATACCCCTTCTTCACCCCTTAGAAGAGCAACCTTACATAAACAATGAATTCCTTGCATGAACTGCCTAACAAATTAATTATTAAGAATTATTAAGAGAATTAATAAATTCCTTTCTTTTTTTGATTCACTCTCTCTGCCTTTAAAAAAAAAATTTTTTTTGGGGGGGGGGGCGCCTTGGTGGCACAGCGGTTAAGCATCTGCCTTCGGCTCAGGGCGTCATCCCGGCGTTACGAGATCGAGCCCCACGTCAGGCTCCTCCACTATGAGCCTGCTTCTTCCTCTCCCACTCCCCCTGTTTGTGTTCCCTCTCTCGCTGGCTGTCTCTATCCTGTCGAATAAATAAATAAAATCTTTAAAAAAATAAAAAATAAAAAAAATTTTAAAAAAAATTTTTTTTTTCTGTTTAGCTCAGCAGAGCTCCCCTCTACTTGTTAGATGGAATGCTGCCTGATTCATGAATTGTTCGACAAAGCCAATTAAATTTTCAGGTTTACTTGTTTGAATTTTGTTTTTTTTCAACACATTTCATGGCAGCAGCACTTTTGGCATTTGGAGAAAATGAGGAACACAGGTGTGGCAGCCCTTGGACCCTTCTAAATTCACCATCTTGCCATTTCCAAAGCCTGCTGGCAAGTCCCCTCTTAGTTTGAGCTTTGTTCTTTTTAACGTTTGAGCTGCCGATCTAATTGGCTTTTAATCCAGGTTGAACAGGTCAGTCTAGACAGGAGGCTCTAACAGCACTATTCCTTAGCCCTTGGTTCAGTCCACAATTCCATGTTGGAATCCCCTCCCCAATTCCAGTCCACAGTCCCCATTTACTACCTTTCTCTATTTCTAATATGGAGTTTACTAGTTTAGTCCACACTGGAAATTGCTGGTGGTACACACAACTTTCTCGTGGTCAGCCCACCATGACATCTCTTGGTTACTGTTGGTTTGTTAAGGTACACACTTGTTTGTCTTGTTTATGAAAACAAAGGCTTAGCTAATGGGATCTTTAAATTCCAAAGAGTTAAGCATTCCACCTTCTGGCACACTTGCTTATTTTATAGCTAAGATCTATGGTCCTGGAAGCTATAAAAATCTATCTGCTTGTTTTGTATCCTAAGGAACTTGGCTTGGTAACCATCAAGTTGGGGGCCCCAGGATAAGGATGGATGGAAATGTGAGTTGTACCTTATTTGCATCTAGATGTGGCTGGGTAGAAATGTGGGTTAATTCCATTTGTGGTGAGGGTCCTACAAACTGCTGCCAGCCCTCATGGGAAATACAATGTAGAAATACCATGGTCATGACGGGAAACAATCCGAGTGCATAAGATCATCTAAGTGCACTTGAAAGCAAGGCTTCCCAAATTAGAATTGGCAAGCAGAAGCCCACAAAAGGTTTAAAAATTCCAAAATAATGTCATTAAAAGATTACGCTGAAGAAGGCTGGAAAAAATTAAATATGTGAGAGACAGCTGTAACGAAAGACTGTAAGACATAACCCCTACTGCTCCCTTCTATCCTTCCTGGAGTACTCATTCTACTAATCCTCTGAATTGTTTATCCACTCTGAAGACTACGTAACTGTAAACAAAAGTCTGCCAAGTTAGTGGCCTTACAGGCACCCCATTACCACCTTCAAAGGAGGGCCCCTCCCAGAGTTGACAAAACTGAGGGATTTTCTGGTAAACTTCTACATTTCCCTTTAAACAGAGAAAAGGAAACTCTGGTAGATATCAGAGCCTGCAGAGTGGGTCCTAGAAAAACTGGCACAAGCCAGTAAAGAGGGAAAATTCTTACTAGAATCAGTTCTTCTGAATCTCTATCTGTAATGCCAAGTTGAAAAGAAAACAAAATTTCACACTGTCTCTTCCTTTCCAAATCCAAATCCACTGTATTGATCCTTTGTCTCCCAGGGATAGCTTCTGACTTCTTAATCTAGTTGTGTGGGACTGGGGTTGGCTTTTTGCCTGCCTGGAATGCACAGGTGGTTGGTTCTTACTATTGGCTATCTTTGGGACTAACTGGATGTTGGGAAGGTAAGATCCTTTACATGCTCTTTGGGGACCCATCTTAGACCCAAGGCAGGTTATTCAGTACTGCCAGAAATATTTAAAATTAGAACTATTTACCCCTAAAGAAAGAAGCAAATTGAAGATAATATAGTTGGATAGATGGATTAACCTATAATGTCAATTTAACATACAACCCAAATCTCTGAGGAATTGAGAGCAACTATCCTTACAAATCCATTGCACAACAAAAGTCAGCTTTACTTTTTTTTTTAAGATTTTATTTATTTGAGAGAGACAGAGAGCAAGAGAGAGCACAAGCAGGGGAGGGAGTAGAGGGAGCAGGGAGCCAGACGCAGGCCTTGAGCGCAGAACCCTGGGATCATGACCTGAGCTGAAAGCAGACGCTTAACCAACTGAGCCACCCAGGTGCCCCAAAAGTCAACTTTAAAGGCAATTCAAAATTCACCTAATCCTTTACCAATTCCAAACTTCCCTTGTTTATCTCAAAAGGCTTGTAAATGATTGGCCTTAGGAAATCAAAGTCCTTCCTGGAAGCACTTATATTCTTTCTCTGTCCTTAGAAGTTATATCTCTTATCATGTCTTTGAAATGTAAACCTGAGATTGAGAGAAAGAAAAAGGGAAGGCATTTTAAAAATACAAACTGCTAAAAGGGCTCTTGTACCCAAAGTTTAGCACAACCTCTTTAATTCCAGGGACAAAAACAAATCTTAAAAAATCTTGTCCACAAATATTAGTAACTATACAGTCTTTGCACCTGTGTTTGTGTCTATGTCCATATACAGTTGTAAATGTATACGGATGTATATGAGATATTCTACCTTCAGACGGTCTCACTAAAATTAATTATTAAAAGCCCTATTCAAGTGAAGCACCTGAAAGTATGGGCCATTCTGTAACTCTCAAAAAGATAGAAACCAACCCAAATGTTATTCAAGTTTATGTTATCTGGGGAAATATTCTATATGAAAGCTAATTTAAGGTTGATGTTTAATTAAAACAGGCATGTCTTTAGAGTTAGCATTAAACATAAAAAACTTTTATTCTACCTGAGTTTACTAGCCAAGTTAGTTCATGTTATCTCTTACAAAATCTGTCAACAAAAAAGTAACAGCTTGGGGAAGACTTCCAGGAAAGATGGTGGAGCAAGACGATCATAATTTCACCTCATCCCATGGATACAACTAGGTAACACATCAGTGCAAATAACCCAGAAAACGACCTGAAGATTGGCAGAACAAACTCCACAACTAAATGTAGAGAAGAGGCCACACTGAAGAGGGCAGGAAGGGCAGGGATACAGTGGGAAGCTAAACCCTGCAGGACGGATGCTGGAAGGAGGGAGCTGCAGATGCAGAGAAGGGCAAGAAACAGACTATCACAACAGGAGCCTGCACAGGGAAGATGAATCCCCACAACATCTGGCTTTGAAAGTCACAGGGGCCAAATTTCATGAGTTCTTATAACCAGTAGTATTTAAAGGCTGGAACTCTAAAAATCAGCAAACTCAGCTCTGGGAAAGGCCAGAGGGTGATATGAAACTGAGTCCCTGCCCTTAAAGAGTCAGTACAACAGACAGCCCACTGAGGGGCAGCTTATAGAAGCAGCAGTTTGAGAAAGGCCTGGGCAATACATGAGGGAGAGTAAGTTACTAATCTCAGAGTTCACGGAGAGACTTTTCCAGGAACAAAGGAGCTGGCAGAGGCCGTTTGCCTCCCCTGTCCCCCCACCATTGTGGGAACCTGGGCAGTGCAAGCATTCACTACCTAATTTGTCCTGCCCTCTCCAGCTGCGCCTGTCTCAGTCCCTGCGCTGTGGGTCCCCTCCCCAAGAAGAATGGTGCAAACCTTGCCAATACTGCATCTTCTGATCTCTTGCAAAGATGTGGGCACTTTGGTACAACTGCCCCTGACTTGAGTGACTTTGCAGAGTAGTCCAGCTGCCCTGGTCTCTACAGTGGCTGCAAGTCCCCTGTGGAAGAGGACCAGGACCGCTTTGTTAAAAGTGTATGCTTCACCCACTACTTTCAAGAGAAAGCAACATAGCTGACTTTCATAACACACAAAACAGATACAGAGAGTTACGCAAAATGGGCACACAGAAGAATATGTCCCAAATGAAAGAACAAAAAAAAAGTACAGCGGGGCGCCTGGGTGGCACAACGGTTAAGCGTCTGCCTTCGGCTCAGGGCGTGATCCCGGCGTTGTGGGATCGAGCCCCACGTCAGGCTCCTCCACTAGGAGCCTGCTTCTTCCTCTCCCACTCCCCCTGCTTGTGTTCCCTCTCTCGCTGGCTGTCTCTATCTCTGTCGAATAAATAAATAATCTTTAAAAAAAGAAAAGAAGTACAGCAATAAACCTAAGCAAAATGGAGATAATATGCCTGATAAAAATATTTAAAGTAAAGATCATAAAGACTCACTGTACTTGAGAAGAATCCAGGACCTCAATGAGACTCTTATACAGAGGTAAAAAAGAACCAATCAAGGATGAAAAACAGTAATTGAAATTAAAAATACACTTGATGGAATAAATAATACACTAGAGGAAGCAGAAGAATGAATTAATGACATGGAAGACAGAGTAATGGAAAGAAATCAAGCTAAACAAGTGAGAAAAAAATTTATGCAAAATGAGAATAGACAAGGGCACTCAGCAACTCCACGAAGTGTAATCACATTCACACTATAGGAATCCCAGAAGAAGAGAAAAGGGAGCAGAAAATGTATCTGAAGAAACAATAGCTGAAAATTTCCCTAACCTCAGGAAGGAAACAGATATCAAGATCCAGGAGACACAGAGATCCCCCAACAAAATCACCACAAGATTAACACCAAGACACAAAGTCATTAAAAGGGAAAAAAGTAGTGATAAAGAAAAAAATTTTAAAGCAGCAAGAGAGGGGGGAAGAAAAAAGGTGGCGGAAGAGTAGGGGCCCTTTCTTCAGCTGGTCCCTTGAATAGACCTGGATATCTACCAGATCATCCTGAACACCCACGAAATCAGCCCCAGATGTAGGAAGGTACATCTATATCTCTACAAACGAACATCATCAGCGCTCAGTATTGAGGTACAAAGCGGGGAGCCGTGAATCCATCCACAGATATTGGAAGATAAAAGGAAGGGGGAGGGAGCTGCCGCGCCTCAGTGCCCGGAAGCAGTAGCCTCCTGCACTGGGGAGCGGGCGGACTCACTGACTGGCACCTGCAAGAAAGCAGACTGAGACCGTGAGCCTGGGAACATGCATGCAACCAGACTGAAAACCCGGAGCTCCGGAGCACACACTCGACCTAGACTGAAACCTAGTGCTTGGGAGAGTGAAAACCAGAGCTCCAGAGCGGGCACAAACCACACTGAAACAGGAAGCTCAGGAGTGCGCACATGCAGGAACCGGGGGCGGCTGGCGGTGTTAGAAGCACAAAGGACAGAAACGTGCTGGCCCTGGCAGCGAGGGCTAGGAGAGTGGCTGGGGGGCGCACAACCCAGGAGGCTACAGGGTATTAGCAGCACCAGCAGAAAAAGAGTTAAAGTGGCCAAGAGCTCAGTGGAGAGTGGACTGCGATCTCTCTGTTCTGAGACAGAGGCTAGGATACGGCCACTGCTGTTCTCTCAGAAGAGTCACAGAAAACCACCAGGGAAAGCCTCCAGAGAACAAAACCCAGAAATACCAGCTCACATTCTGCCCATCCCCATCCTGCCTTGCAGGGGATAGGGTGACTCGACCCAAACAGGGTTGCCTGAGTATCAGCGTGGCAGGCCCTTCCCCCAGAAGACAGGCTGAAAAATCAGGAAGCCCACATCCCTAAGGTCCCTATAAAACAAGTGCACACTGCCTGGGTCCTGGTAAATAACATGGGCTCTGTACATACCCGCAACCTCTCCTCATCAGAATGACAAGGAGGAGGAATCCCCAGCAAAGAAAGGAGACAGAGACTGTGGCCTCTGCCAGAGAACTGATAGATATGGATATAACCAAATTGTCAGAAATGGAGTTCAGAGTAACAATGGTCAAGATGATGTGTAGGCTTGAAAAAAATATTAACGAAAATATTAACGAGAATATAGACTAAGGGCGGAAATGAGAGCGAATCTGGCAGAAATTAAAAATGCTATCAATCAAATGTAGTCTAAACTAGACGCTCTGACGGCCAGGGTAAATGAGGCAAAGAACAAATTAGTTAATTGGAAGATAGGATGATACAAAAGAAGGAAAAAATGGGAACTTGGCTCAAAAAAAATCCAATCTCAAGAATGGTGATTACAGGAGATTACTGACTCAATTAAATGTTCAAATGTCAGAATCATCAGCGTCCCCGAGGGGGTGCAGAAAGAGAGAGGTCTAGAAGAGATATTTGAACAAATTGTAGCTGAGAACTTCGCTAATCTGGCAAAGGAAACAAGCATTTGTGTCCAAGAGGCAGAGAGGACCCCTCCAAAGATTAATAAGAACAGACCTACACCACGTCACATAATAATACAATTCCCAAATATTAGATCCAAGGATACAGTATTGAAAGCGGCCAGGGGAAAAGAATCCACACCTACAGAGGAAGGAACATCAGAATAACGTCAGACATGTCTAGAGAGACCTGGCAAGCCAAGAAAAGCTGGCAAGTCATATTCAGAGCACTAAGTGAGAAGAACATGCAGCCAAGGATCCTTTATCCAGCAAGGCTGTCATTCAGAATTGATGGAGAGACAAGGACCTTCCAAGACCGGCAGAAACTGAAGAAATATGTGACCACCAAGCCAGCCCTACAAGAAATATTAAGGGGGGGGGGGGTCTATAAAAGTAAAAAGACCCCAAGAGTGATACAGAACAGAAATTTACAAACTATAGAAACAAAGAATTCACAGGCAACATGACATCATTAAAATCATATCTCTCAATAATCACTCTAAATTTCAGTAGCCTAAATTCTCCCATAAAACGCCACAGGGTTGCAGATTGGATAAAAAGACATGACCCATCCATACGCTGTCTACAAGAGACTCATTTTGAACCTAAAGATACATCCAGATTGAAACTGAAGGGATGGAGAACCATTTTTCATGCCAATGGACCTCAAAAGAAAGCTGGGGTAGCAATTCTCATATCAGACAGATTAGATTTTAAACTAAAGACTGTAGTTAGAGATACAGAAGGATACTATATTATTCTTAAAGGATGTATCCAACAAGTGTCTATGACAATTATAAATATCTAAGCCCCCAACAGGGGAGCAGCTAGATACACAAGCCAACTCTTAAACAGAATAAAGAGACATATAGATAAAAATACGTTAATAGTAGGGGACGTCAACACTCCACTTTCAGCAATAGACAGATCACCTAAGCAGAAAATCAACAAAGAAACAAGAGCTTTTAATGACATACTGGACCAGATGGACTTCATAGATATATACAGAACACTCCAGCCCAGAACAACAGAATACTCATTCTTTTCGAATGCACATGGAACTTTCTCCAGAACAGACCATATACTGGGTCACAAAACAGGTCTCAACCGATACCAAAAGACTGAGATTATTCCCTGCATATTCTTAGACCACAATACTTTGAAACTGGAACTCAATCACAAGGAAAAATTTGGAAGAAACTCAAACACTTGGCAACGAAGAACCATCCTGCTCAAGAATGATTGGGTAAACCAGGTAATTAAGAAGGAGATTAAACAATTTTTGGAGACCAATGAAAATGAAAACACATTGGTCCAAAGCCTATGGGACACTGCAAAAGCAGTCCTAGAAAATACATAGCCATCCAAGCCTCACTCAAAAGAACAGAAAAATCTAAAATGCAGTTTTTATATTCTCACCTCAAGAAGCTGGAGCTGGAACAGAAGAACAGGCCTAACCCAAGCACAAGAAGGTAGGTGATCAAGATTAGAGCACAGATCAATGAATCAGAAACCAGGAGCACAGTAGAGCAGATCAAAAGAACTAGAAGCTGGTTCTTTGAAAGAATAAATAAGATTGATAAGCCACTGGCCAGACTTATTCAAAAGAATAGAGAAAGGACCTAAATTAAAAAAATTATGAATGAGAGGGGAGAGATCTTGACCAACACTAATGAAATAGGAAGGATCATTAGAAACTATTAGCAAAAACTATATGCCAATAAATTAAACAACCTGGAAGAAATGGATGCCTTCCTGGAAACCTGTAAACTACCAAGTCTGAAACAGGAAGAAACTGATTATCTAAACAGATTGATGAATTATGAAGAGATTGAAGCAGTGATCAAAAACCTCCCGAAAAACAAGACTCCGAGGCCTGATGGATTCCCCGGGGGAATTCTACCAAACATTCAAAGGAGAAATAATACCTATTCTCCTGAAGCTGTTTGAAAAAATAGAAACAGAAGGAAAACTACCAAACTCATTCTATGAGGCCAGTTTTACCTTGATCCCCAAACCAGGCAAAGACCCCATCAAAAACGAGAATTACAGATCGATATCCCTGATGAATATGGACGCCAAAATTCTCAACAAGATTCTAGCTAATAGGATCCAAAACTGTACATTAAAAGGATTATCCATCATTACCAAGTGGGATTCATCCCTGGGATGCAAGGGTGGTTCAAAATACACAAATCGATCAGTTTGATAGATCACATCAACAAGAAAAGAGTCAAGAACCACATGATCCTCTCAACTGATGCAGAAAAAGCATTTGACAAAATACAGCATCCTTTCCTGATTAAAACCCTTCAGAGTGTAGGAATAGAGGGTATATTCCTCAATTTCATAAATACTACCTATGAAAAGCCGACAGAGAGTATCATTCTCTATGGGTTAAAGCTGAGAGCCTTTCCCTTAAGATCAGGAACATGACAAGGATGCCCACTCTCGCCATTATTATTCAACATAGTACTAGAAGTCCTTGCAACAGCAATCAGACAACAAAAAGGGATAAGAGGTATTCAAATCAACAAAGGAGAAGTCAAACTGTCTCTCTTTGCAGATGACATGATACTCTATATGGAAAACCCAAAAGAATCCATCCCCAAATTACTAGAACTTATAGAACAATTCAGTAATATGGCAGGATACAAAATCAATGCTCAGAAATCAGTTGCATTTCTATACACGAACAATGAGGCTGAAGAAAGAGAACTTAGGGAATCCATTCCATTTACAATAGCACCAAAAATCATACGATATCTCGGAATTAACCAGAGAGGTAAAGGACCTATATTCTAGAAACTACAGATCACTCTTGAAAGACATTGAAGAAGACAGAAAAAGACGGAAAAACATTCCATGCTCAAGCATCGGAAGAATTCACATAGTTAAAATGTCCATGCTACCCAGAGCAATCTACACTTTCAATGCTATCCCGATCAAAATACAAATGACATTTTTCAAGGAACTGGAACAAACACCCTTAAAAATTTGTGTGGAACCAGAAAAGGCCCCGACTTGCGAAGGAAATATTAAAAAGGTAAAACAAAGCTGGGGACATCACGTTGCGTGATTTCAAGCTATACTACAAAGCTGTGATCACCAAGACAGCACGGTACTGGCACAAAAACAGACACATAGACCAATGGAACAGAACAGAGATTCCAGAAATGGATCCTCAGCTCTATGGGCAACTAATCTTTGACAAAGCAGGAAAAAACATCCAGTGGAAAAAAGACAGTCTCTTCAATAAATGGTGCTGGGAACATTGGACAAGCTATATGCAAAAGAATGAAACTTGACCACTCTCTCACACCATACACAAAGATAAACTTCAAATGGATGAAAGACCTCTATGTGAGACAGCAATCCATCAAAATCATAGAGGAGAACATGGTCTAACCTCTTTGACATCGGTCACAGCAACTTCTTTCATGACACATCTCCAAAGGCAAGAGAAACAAAAGATAAAATGAACTTGTGAGGCTTCATCAAGATAAAAAGCTTCTGCACAGCCAAGGAAACAGTCAAAAAAACTAAGAGGCAGCCCATGGAACTGGAGAATATATTTGCAAATGATGCTACAGATAAAAGACTGGTATCCAAGATCTACAAAGAACTTCTCAAACTCAATACATGAGAAACAAACAAATCATAAAATGGGCAGAAGATATGAACAGACACTTTTCCAATGAAGACATACAAATGGCTAACAGACACTTGAAAAAATGTTCAAAATCATTAGCCATCAGGGAAATTCAAATCAAAACCACCTTGAGATACCATCTTATGCCAGTCAGAATGGCAAAAATTGACAAGGCAGGAAACAAATGTTGGAGAGGATGTGGAGAAAGGCGAACCCTCTTACACAGTTGGTGGGAATGCAAGTTGGTACAGCCACTTTGAAAACAGTGTGGAGGTCCCTCAAAAAGTTAAAAATAGAGCTACCCTATGACCCAGCAATTGCACTGCTGGGTATTTACCCCAAAGATACGGATGTAATGAAGAGAAGGGCCATATGCACCCCAATGTTCATAGCAGCAATGTCCACAATGGCCAGACTGTGGAAGGAGCCGATATGCCCTTCAACAAATGAATGGATAAAGAAGATGTGGTCCATATATACAATGGAATATTACTCAGCCATCAGAAAGAACGATTACCCAACATTTGCAGCAACATGGACGGAACTGGAGGAGATTATGCTACGTGAAATAAGTCAAGCAGAGAAAGACAATCATCATATGGTTTCACTCATTTATGGAACATAAGAGATAGCAGAGATTGGTAGGAGAAGGAAGGGAAGAATGAAGGGGGGGTAAACAGAAGGGGGAATGAACCACAAGAGACTATGGACTCTGGGAAACAAACTGAGGGCTTCAGAGGGGAGGGGGTGGGGGAGTGGGATAGGCTGGTGATGGGTATTAAGAAGGGCACATATTGCATGGAGCACTGGGTGTTATATGCAAACAAAGAATCATGGAACACTACATCAAAAACTAAAGATGTACTGTATGGTGACTAACATAACAATAAGAAATTAAAAATAATAATAAAATAAAATAAAGTAAAATAAAAGCAGCAAGAGAAAAGATGACAGTTACATACAAGGGAAACCCCATAAGGCTATCAGTGGATTTTTCAGCAGAAACACTCCAGGCCAGAAGAGAGTGGGATGATAATATTCAAATTGCAGAAAGGGAAAAAGGTCTGCAGCCAAGAATACTCTACCTAGCAAGGGTAGCATTCAGAATAGGAGGAGAAATAAAGAGTTTCTCAGACAAACAAAAACTAAAGAAGTTCATCACCACCAAACCAGCCCTGTAAGAAATATTAAAGGAATCTTTGAGTGGCAAGGAAAGACCATAAGTAAGTGTATGAAAAGCATGAAATACAAAAGCAGTAAAAATAAGTATATCTGTAAAAATCAGTCAAGGGATGCACAAAATAAAATAATGTAAAACACTACATCATATACCTAAAATGTGGGAGGCAGGTGGGAGAGAGGAGTAAAGAATAAATTCAAACTTAAGTGACCATCAACTTTATATAGACTGCTCTTTATAGAAGATGTTATATGCAAACCAAATGATAACAAATCAACAACCAGTAATAGATATGCAAAGAATAAAGAGAGAGGAACCTAAGTATATCATTAAAGAAAGCAAGCAAACCATGAAAGAGAGCAAGAGAAGGATCAGAGAAAAACTACAAAAACAACTACAAAACAATAAGAAAATAGCAATAAATACATATCTATTAGTAACTACTTTGAATATAAATGGAGTAAATGCTCCAATCAAAAGACACAGGGTAATGGAATGGATAAAAAAACAAGGCCCATCTATAGGCTGCCTATAAGACTCATTTCAGACCTAAAGTCACCTGCAGACAAAAGTGAGGGGATGGAGAAATATTTATCATGTAAATGGATGTCAACAGAAAGCCAAGGTAGAAATACTTATATCAGACAAAACAGACTTTCAAACAAAGACTGTAACAAGAGATAAAGAAGGATACTATATAATAATAATGAGAACCATTCATCAAGAGGATATAACAATTGTAAATATTTATGCACCCAACATGTGAGCAACCAAATACATAAAATAGTTAAAAACAAACATAAAGGAACTAATCGATAGTTATACAGTAATAACAGGGAACTTTAACACCCCACTTATGTCAATGGACAGGTCATCCAAACAGAAAATCAAAAAGGAAACATGGCTTTGAATGATACATTGGATACTGAATGGTTTTAACAGATATATGCAGCACATTCCACCCTGAAACACCAGAGTACAAATTCTTTTCAAGTGCACATAGAACATTCTCCAGAATAAATCACACAAAACACGTCTCAACAAATTCAAGACAACTGAAGTCATACCCTGCATTTTTTCTGACCACAAAACTATGAAACTAGAAATCAACCACAAGAAAAAAAAAATCAGGAAAGAACACAAATACACAGAGGCTAAATAACTTGCTACTGAACAATGAATGGATCAAGTAAGAAATCAAAGAAGTCAGAATTATATGGGAACAAATGAAAATGAAAATACAATGGTCCAAATTTTGGGGATGCAGGAAAAGCAGTTTTAAGCCGGAAGTTTAAGGCAATACAAGCCTACCTTGAGAAGTAAGAAAATCCCAAATAATAACCTAACCTTACATATAAAGAAGCTAGAAAAAGAACAAACAAAATCCAAAACCCACAGAAGAAATAATGAAGAAATGAAGATTAGGGCAGAAATGAGTGATATCAAAACTAAAATAAAAAACAAAAATAAAAGAACAGATTAGTGAAACCAGGAGCTGGTTCTTTGAAAAGATCAACAAAATTGATAAACCTCTAAGAAGAATCATCCAAAAAAAAAAAAAAAAGTACTAAAATAAAATCACAAATGAAAGAGAAATAACAATCAACAGCACTGAAATACAAACAACTGTAACAGAATATTATGAAAAAGTATATGCCAACAAATTGGACAATGGACAAGAAATGGATAAATTCCTAGGAACATATAACCTACCAAAACTGAAGCAGGAAGAAACAGAAAATTTGAACAAACCAATTACTAGCAATGAAATTGAATGAGGAATGAAAAAACTACCAACAAACAAAAGTCCAGAACCAGATGGCTTCATAGGTGAATTCTACCAAACATTTAAGGAAGAGTTAATATTCACTCTTCTCAAACTATTCCAAAACACGGACAAGGAAGGAAAACATCCAAATTCATTCTATGAAGCCAGTATTACTCTTATACCAAAACCAGATAAAGACACCACAAAAAAAGAGGACTACAGGCCAATTATCTCTGATGAACATACATGCAAAAATCATCAACAAAATATTAAGAAACCAAATCCAACAATACATTAAAAATAACTCACCATGATGAAGTGGGATTTATTCCTGGGCTGCAAAAGTGGTTTAATATTTGCAAATCAATCAGTGTGATACATCACATCAATAAGAGAAAGAATAAAAACCATACATGATCATTTCAATAGATGCAGAAAAAGCAGGTGACAAAGTACAATATCCATTCATGATAAAAAAAAAAAAACCTTCAACAAATTAGGTTTAGGAAAAATATTTCAACATAATAAAGGCCATGAAAAACCCACAGCTAACATCACACTCAATGGGGGAAAACTGAAAGTTTTTCTAAGATCAGGAACAAGATAGGGATGTCCACTCTCACTACTTTTTTTTTTTTTTTTAAAGATTTTATTTATTTATTCGACAGAGATAGAGACAGCCAGCGAGAGAGGGAACACAAGCAGGGGGAGTGGGAGAGGAAGAAACAGGCTCACAGCGGAGGAGCCTGATGTGGGGCTCGATCGATCCCGTAATGCCGGGATCACGCCCTGAGCCGAAGGCAGACGCCTAACCGCTGTGCCACCCAGGCGCCCCCACTCTCACTACTTTTATTCAACACAGTACTGAAGTCTTAGCCACAGCAATCAGACACACACAAAAAATAAAGAGCATCCAAATCAGTAAGGAAAAGATTAAAACTTTCACTATTTGCAGATGACATGATACCATATATAGAAAACCCTAAAAACTCCACCAAAAAAACTACTAGAACTGATAAATGAATTCGGTGAAGTTGCAGGATACAAAATCAGTGGACAGAAATCTGCATTTCTATACACTAATAATGAAGCAGCAGAAGGAGAAATTTAAAAATTAATCCTATTTACAACTGCAATGAAAAGAAGAAAAATACTAGGAATAAACTTAGCTATAGAGGTGAAATACCTGTACTCTGAAAAGTATAAAACATTGATAAAAGATACTGAAGGTGACACAAAGAAATGCAAAGACATTCCATGCTCATGATGGAAGAACAATTACTCTTAAAATGTCTATACTACCCAAAGGAATTTACAGATTTAATGCAATCCCTATCAAAATACTAAAAGCATTTCTCACAGAACTAGAACAAACAATCCTAAAATTTGAATGGAAGCACAAAAGACCCCAAATAGCCAAAGTAATCTTGAAAAAGAACAAACTAGAGGTATCACAATTCCAGACTTCAAATTACATTATAAAGCTATAGTATTCAAAACAGTATGGTCTGGCTTAAAGACAGACAATGATCAATGAAACAGAAGAAAGCCCAGAAATGAACCCACAAATATATGATCAATTAATCTTTGACAAAAGAAAAAAAAAAAAAGTATCCAATGAGACAAAGACAGTCTCTTCAACTAATGGTGCTGGGAAAACTGGACGGCAACATGCAAAAGAATGAAACTTTCTTACTTTCTTTCACCATACAAAAAATAAACTCAAAATCGATTAAAGACCTAAAACCATAAAAATCCTAGAAAAAAGCACAGGCAGTAATTTCTCTGACATTTGCTGTAGCAACATTTTTCTAGATATGTCTCCTGAAGCATAAACTCCATCAAAATAAAAAACTGCACAGCGAAGGAAACAATCAACAAAACTAAAAGGCAATTGAATGGCAGAAGATATTTGCAAATGACATACCAATAAAAGGTTAGTATCCCAAATATATAAAGAACTTATACAACTCAACACCTGAAAAACAGATAATCCAATTAAAAAACAGCAGAAGACATGAACAGACATTTCTCCAAAGACTTACGGATGGCCAACAGACGACACATGAAAGGATACTCAACATCACTGATCATCAGGGAAATGTAAATCAAATCAATTACAATGGGATATCAACTCACACTGGTCAGAACAGCTAAAATCAAAAACATAGTAACTGTTGGTGAGGATGTGGAGAAAAGGGAAACCTCCCTCTTATACTGTTGGTGGGAGTGCAGACTGGTGCAGCCACTGTGGAAAACCGTATGGATTTCCTCAAAAAGTTAAAACTAGAAGTACCCTACAATCCAGTGATCGCACTATGGGGTATTTACCCCCAAAATATAAAAACACTAATTCAAAGAGATCCATGCACTGTTGTCTCTATCTCTGTCGAATAAAATAAAATAAAATCTAAAAAACAAAAAACTTAATAATAGCTTGAGACAGTGGCTTTGTCTAATATTTAATAAAGTTTTTGTAGGTAATCTAAACATAATAGTTAAGAACAAGTGAATTAAATGTAAGATGTAAGCAAGATAAACTGTAAATGCAGTTTTGAACAATATGAATGTCTACTTAGTCTTCCCAAATCTTTCTGGTAATCTAAAAATTAAAATTTTGCTTAGGTTAAATGATGAGTAAAGTTAAATTCATTAAATATCTAGATCATTTCTAAATAAGATAAATACTAAAACATTAATCACTGAACCTAGATTTATCTACTTTTGGCTTCTTATTACAGGGAAACTAAAAGATATATGGATGTGTTAATGCTACACTGGAAAATTTTTTAAAGATTTTATTTATTTATTTGACAGACAGCCAGCGAGAGAGGGAACACAAGCAGGGGGAGTGCGAGAGGAAGAAGCAGGCTCATAGCGGAGGAGCCTGATGTGGGACTCGATCCCATAACGCCGGGATCACGCCCTGAGCCGAAGGCAGACGCTTAACCGCTGTGCCACCCAGGCGCCCCTACACTGGAAAATTTTAAAAGGCATATGCCTCTAGAATTTATGTAGTATGTTCATAAATTTGCAAATCTAAAGATTGCTAGTATACCAGACAGTTCACATTTGCTTAATACTTGATTTTCACTAGAAATTAAGGTTTCTAAGAGCTAAGAATGCTAATAAATGTAATTAAGACTACTGGAAAGAATAAGGGAAACAACTCTGTATACAAAGGAAGATGTGTGTTTTTGCTAAGAAAAAAGCATGAGGAATGGAAATACATTTTTGTTAAGGAAAAGACAGTAATTTTGTCCTAAAGTGAGCTTGGTTATTTAAAGAGGGAAAACATTAGGCAAAATCCAAATGTAAAAAACAAAGTGGTAGAAGATTTGTGGGAAAGAATCTTTCTGGAAAGAAGTTTTAATATGTGATCAAGCTGGCTCTCATCAAAGATAGCAGCAACGCAATCATAAAGATTGTGACACCTGTGGATAAAATCAATTCTGCTTTTGCAAAAATGCCATACTTTGCCATCCTGATGTACTTGTAACACAGCAACAGTTTCCTCCTAAATTGAAGAAATCAAGATGGGTAAACAATGGCTGTAAATTAAAGGAGCAGTTAGTGGTATGGGAAACCCAAAACAGCTGCTTGGTTTTTCCCCACTCCTTGACAAACCTGTATTTTATCTTTTGCTTTCCTTTACCTACCATAGTGCATTTAGGATGACTTGTTATGAGTAAGACATTGGTGGGGGAGACATCTGTAAAACTGCAAAAAGAGTCTGTCAGTGCCTGGTCTGCCAGGTCCATATTCCTGGAAAAACTATTCCTGTCCCCAGAGGCCTCAGATCCCTCCCTCTGGGCCCTTTGAACACCTGCAATTAAACTTCATTCAGCTGCCACTCAGTATGGATTGTTATTGTACGTATGTTTTCTCTGAAAGCCATCACACGTCGCGAGGCTTCAAAGTGGCAAAGAAAAATATTATTAACAAGTGTGTATCCCACTTGGGGTATACATTCCACAATCTGCAGTGATTTAGGCACCCACTTCATTGGACAAATCATATGAGCCTTAACAAAGGCCTTACAAACTTCTTGAAATTCTATCATATATAACCTTCTGCTGATTCTTTCTTGTCTCATGCTAGTATGACCAGCTACTCTAAGTCTCTCATGTCTTATGCTCAAGCTTATCATCAATAGGTAAGGAAGCCTTCCTGGATCCCAGTTCAAAGGGAGTGGTTGGTCAGTATAGAGCCTGGTAATTGGGTATTCTGCAACAATCATCAGAAAAAGACAGCCCTTGAGCCAGTTGTAAAGAGGGCCTTTCTTACCAAGTACTCCCTCCTGACCACTGACACTGCTGCAAAACTAGAAGGTATTGAGCCTTGGGTACACGCCACACAACTGAAGAAGGTTCCTCGGGATACCTGATCTCATACAGATGCTGGAGATTCGTAAATCAAATTGACAAGGAAGAGAAGTAGCTGACATCAAGGCAGACTGCTTTCACCCAAGATTATGGATCAATACTTCGTACTTTAACTACACATGAAACCCTTTCTCCTTCTGTTCCTTTTCTTTCCTTTGGCATTGGCCTAGAAGGATAACATCCCTCATCTTTATCTCCCGGGCCATTAGTAAGGAGTGGGCGGTAACCCCTGGTATTTAGAACCTTTTATTTCAGGTGAAGAGAAAAATCTGTGTCCCTAACTTTTCATAAGCAAAGTAAGACATCTCATTGGTTGACATGTGAACTTACATCATCAAGTTATAAAGGATCTACAAAGAGGCATTCATGATTCAAGTCACCTGTTTTGGCAGGTCCCTCTCCTTAGTGGCTAGGGATCAGTGTAAATGAAACTAACTTCTTAGTTCTTGAAATTTTTGCAGAATCTGCTGCTAAAGCAATTAACTGCCCAACAAAGGCCTTTAGACTCCCGGACAAAGTTGTTCTTTTGGTGGGGGGGGGGGGGGGGGCAGCAAAGCAAAGTTTATTGAGCCACAGCAAAGTGATAGTACAAAGCTCCCAAAGAGGGAAGGGACCTGAGAGGGTTGCCCTGGACAAAGTTTTTCTTGATAACAGCAAAACCCTTAATTATCTCTCTGCTGAGCAAGGAGGTATTGTACTATGTACACCTGCTGCACCTGGATTAACACTCCTGGGGAAGTAGAAAATCAATTATGTAAAAATCACCAAAAAAGCCACTTGACTTAAAAAGATGATGCCTTCCACAAGAGTCTTTGACTTATCCGAGTTTGATTTGTTTGGGTCTTGGGGACCATGGCTTCAACATACATCCCAATCATTGAAAATTATCCTGCTTATAGTCATCATAATAATCTCCCTGATGCTTTCTATTCTCTCAGAAGCATTAAGTGCACGTTTGCAACCGCTAACCACTAATCAAATGATCTCTCTAAGACTGAAATGTCAGAAAAGAAAAAAAGAGGATGACTGACTTAAAAACCGTGAACCTGAAGTTGTAACCTGTGAATATTACGGAGATAAAGCCAGAAGTCAGGACCTGTGAACGCCGCACAAAGAATCAACAAAAGCTGCAAGAACTAAAGAGTAGGAGCTGAGTCGTGCTGATGCTTTAAATTTTGATCCCTCAGTTAAACTGATCAAAGGAGGGGAATTGTTAAAAAGAAAACCACAGACCCAAAATAGCATCACTTAGGTTAAGGCCCCAAGTCAGTAAACCAAGACATTATTAATACCTAACCTACCTGCAGTTTCAACCCCCAAGGAATATAACCTTAACCAGTCAACATGGAATTTTCTGGTCAATACTAGGAATCTTAGCTCCCTTCAGGAGGGCAACCCTGCTTAAACAATGCATTCCTTGCTAATAAATTTTTTTTAACACTCTCTCTGCCTTTTAAAACCTTCCTTTTGTTTAGCTCAGTGGAACTCCCCACTATTTGTTAGATGGGATGCTGCCTGATCCGTGAATCAGAAAATAAAGCCAATTAGATCTTCAAATTTACTTGAATTTTGGTTCAATTATCCTGAATTTTGTTAAAAAGACTAAGAAAACATGTGTAAATAAGGCAGAAACGTGTTTTGTACAGAGTATGTGCTTATTATACATGCCTTCATTCCTTTATTATTCAATGAGTAATATTTTTTAAATTTTATTATATTATGTCACCATACAGTACATCATCAATGAGTATTATATTAGATATATTCTTACAAGATTGCTTACAAATGCAATCTTAGTAAAATCGATTCATATACAATATTAACAATTTGGAGTATTTTTCCTATATAAATATATTGTATAATATTAATATCAGTCATTTTTCTTTTTAAGGCTACATAGTTTCTCTTACCTATATGGTATTACATCACATTTATGTAATGTGATTAACTTAGTTTTTAAACTTTATTATATGTTTCATGTAACCTCATGAAATTAAAGATATTCTGCAAACAAAACAAACCAAAAATAAATAAATAAATAAATGTTAGGCATCATATAGAATGATCTGGAATAGAATTTCAAGAGATTTGTGGTCCCCTGAGAGAACTAAAATGGAGTCAATTTGCATTAGGTTAAGAAGTTCTTTTTTTTTTTTTTTTTTTTTTTTTTTTTTTTTTGAGAGAGAGCAAATAGGAGCTGGGGGAGAGGCAGAAGAAGAGGGGGAAGCAGACTCCCCACTAAGCAGGGAGCCCCACGCTGCCTGGGATCATGACCTGAGCCAAAGGCATTCCCTTAACCGACCGAGCCACCCAGGCATCCCTAGGTTAAGAAGTTCTATTCTAGGACATTAGCAAATCTGATTTTCAAAGATTCCTCTTAAATGCTCATCAAAATTAATTTTGTATTTTCATTGTTCTTGATTTATAGAAAATTTATGGTGAATACTTATAATCTTCACATAACAACATTTTTGTTTCTTGAGGACTTGTTAAGTGCAAGGCTGTTACTAAGTGCTCTCAGCTGTGCCCAGATTAATGTTTCTACCCTTATAAAAACTGGAAGGCATTAATATTATCATTATCTACATTTTAACAACATAAAATTATAAAACAAATATTAATAACTACTGACCTCCTTGAAATGTGGCTAGAGTGAACAAGGAACTGAGTTTTCAATTTTATTTTAATTTTTAATTCAAATACAAAAGCAATATAAAATGTTTTCCAGTTAAACAAAACTTTATTGTTTTGGTATAACTATATTTCACCATAACCACTGAAAATTAAGCATTCAAACTGAGAAGTGCTATCACAGTAAAATATGTATCAGATCTTGAAAACTTAGTATGAAGATAGGAATTTAAAACATTTCAATTTATTTATATTATTACATGTTGAAATGATATTTTAGATATATTGGTTAAAATAAGTTGTATTATCCAACTTAATTGCAACTGTTTCTTTTAACTTTCTAAAATGTGTGCAAAAGAAATTTTTAAATTACACTACTGGCTTGCATTGTATTTCCATCAGAGGGTGCTGCTTCAGACTCAAATACCATTATATCATGCTGCCTCTCACAGCCTATACGACTACGTGGTCTGAAAGAGAGTCATACTGCCAAATCTCAAGACTTAGTTGTCACCATTGAAATCGCCTCGTGGACTCTCAGGAAAAACTCCCTGCCCTTGTTCACACAGACCTCTCTTCACAATACTCCAATCATATTCCTACTCCTAAAATGTTACTGACTGAAATCAATCAAACCATTTCCTACCTTGCTTTGTTTGAAAATCCAGTCTATGAATAAAATCAAATGTATCTGGTGTTTTATCCTACCTAACCACCAGTCTCTTCCTGGACAAAACACATTCTAAAGTAAGTCCTTAGTTTATCCTTGAAGAGTTCAACTAGTTCTATTTCTGTACCATCCTTTGGAAAGAAAAGAGCACACGGGGAAACAATAATTACCAACAGCAATGTGAATATGAACTGGGAAGGAAAAGGGTATTTGGAAAGGCACTGGAAGAGAAGGGGACCTATCCCTATGGTCCTGTTACTAACTGGGAAGGGGCATCCTGAGACCAGGTAAATGGACACCTCACAATTAGGTCTTACAATTTAGAACGGCAGCAAATATTTAACGTTCTGTAGAACAAATATACATGACAGAATAAAAAGTAAACATGAACTGACCTTGAATGGGCTTTTAAGTGGCAAAGCTCTCCTCCACTTCAGGGGGTTTCTCTTGCAGAACTACAGGACCACAAGAAACTCCTGAGACTCTTGGACAGGCTAAATAAGAACACACTGTCCACCATCAGACATAATTCATTACCCATCACAAATACATCCAGGTGGAAGTAAGAAGAACTAGGATACTGCTGACTTTTACCAGTATTAGAGAAAAAGGTCAGCATCACCAATAACCAGCGCTGGAATCTAACCAAGTTCACAGCAGTTTCTAGGGGGAACAGGTGTGTTCTGGAACATGTAAATGCCCTCCAGAGTGTATCCAAAAGAGGTTCGCCCAGGAAGAAATCTTTTACCCTGTGTCCCTCCCATCATGTCTTTCCAGAAATCTGTCTTGAAGTCAAGTGCAAGCCTAAATTCTCATCCCATGACTTAGGATGTACTTTCCTGCTTGGTACTTTCATTCTAGGTGTGAAATCCATGACTTCCCCCTCTGATGTCTATTTCTCCACAGCTAGATCAAACTGGCCCTGGGGTGTAAGAATAGAGGAGAATCAAGCGAAACACGTTCCAAGGAACCACGGAACTTAGAGTGGATCCTGGGTGGGCAACGCTCACTTCACCAATGTCCCCTCTGTGTTAAGCACCCGGCTACATACTGGGCACAAGGTGAGATAGATATACATCTATATCTATCTATCTATCTATCTATACATACATATAGATATATATCTATATACTTATATGTAAAAAAAATTTACTTTACTCACTTTTATAAGCTCATTGAAAAACAAGTAAACAAACTTCAAACTCCTACAGGTTTACTGGGGAAAACAAAAACCCACACCGACTTCGTTCAAACTTACAGTCAGTACAACAGAGCTGTCACAGGATCACTCGGTCACAGTATGAGATACTCACATCACCGTTGACTATATACTGATAGTCCCACTAGCCCAATCTTATACCAGTCTGGGCACTCCAGGGCCCGTCACACACTCTCACTCACACGCATGCACGGGCGTGCACTAATACCCCACAATGAACTCTTCACAGACAATAGCACCGGAAACCAACGTCGTCCGGGATTCACGCAAACACTGGGACGAGCTCCCTGGCTGCACCTGCCCCACCCCGCGCCCCCGGAGCTTAGGGCCTCCGCACCGCGAGCCCCTCCCGCAACCCTACCTGGGTCACCTCAACTCACCAGGCATAACCCAATAACCACGACGATACCGGAAGGGGAACCAAAAGTCGACGTTCATTCGTAGCCCTGAGGCCTGTGGGAAGCGTAGTCCAACACTGAAAATGTCCAGGTTTTCGAGGGCCGCGGGGAGGGCAAAGGTCGCAAAGTCCACGCCACGCCCCGGAGACTCCTGGGGGTTTCAGGGTGCGCGGGTTCGCTCCTCCTGGGCGGAGGAGGGTTGACGTTGGCGGTTCTTCAGGCGCCGAGGAGCCGGCGTTTTGGGAGCGAGGGATCCTGGGTTGAACTAGAGCCCCAGCCCAGGAAGTAATTGGAAACCTGGGCGGGGGAAGGAAAGAAAAGGGAAGCGGAAGCCAGGAGGAAGACTGGAGAAACCTGTGTCGGGGAGGACCCGGTGAGAACCGGAATCCCCAGACCCGGAGGGTTGAGGTGAAAAGAGGGAATCAGGAACCTGATCGAGGAGGACCAGGGAGAGACTCGGGAATCCGTGCTGAGGGCGGTCGGAGAAGGGTTGAAGAGGGTACCGCAGTTTGGGTGGAGATGGCTGAGGCGAGAACTGAAAGCCGGTGCCTGTCGAGGTTTCTCTTCACGCAGGCCTATATGTGCGGGACCCCAGATCCGTGGCTGTGAACCAGAGGGTGACGAGTTTTGTTGTCAGTTTGCCTCTTGAGAAAGCCCGAGCACCCAGAATGGCATCTGGCACACAGCAGACGCTCAGTATGTGTATACCTGCCCTGGTGCGGGTTTTATACCATTACTGCCGGGAAGTTCTCTGGTGTCCTTTTCCAGTCAGTCTCACAACAGAGACAGCCATAGTTGCGAGATACGTCGCCGTAATTTAGTTTTGTCGGTTCTGCAATTACATATGTCTCCTTTTGCACATCCTGGTTTTGTAAGGTTTATTAATGTGTAGTTCATTCTTTTTATTTATGGACAGCATTCAGTTGTGTGAATATACCATAATTTGTTTATTCATTTTTTCTCTTGAACATTTTATTTCCAGGTTTTATATATTATTAATAAAGCTGGCATGTTTCCATTTCTCCTTTGGAAATACCTAGAAGAAAATGCTGGGTAATAGGTCAGTCTATATTTAACTTTCTAAGAAGTTGATAAACCTTGCAGAATGATTAGTCGTTAGTGACTTGGGTTTGAGGCTCAGTGTGACTATGGAGTCAGTGGCTTCCAAGATTGATTTGGTATTCTTGTATGGAATTATGAGATGGGCTTACTGGAGTTAATGAATGTCATGTAAGGTACATGGGATTATGGTTTTGTGAAGTGGATGAGATCTAGGAAACTGAACGTGTCTGTACAAACTTATTTATCATGATTTTGTGTATTCCACAGTGACCGTGAAATTAGATCACTATGTAAATGATATTAATGAATAATTGAGAAACGCTGTGTCTAGTTAAGTATGTGTCATTTTGATTCTGCTTGCAGAATTATGACTATTTTAATCAAGTAAAATAGCAGTATAGAGATACCCAAAGTAAATGAAAACAGGATATCGAAGAAGTATCTGCAGTCCCGTACTCACTGTAGCATTGTTCACAATAGCCCAGACATGGAAACAGCCTAAGTGTCCACTGATGGATGAATGAATGAAGAAAATGTGTATATATATGCAATGGAATATTATTTAGCCTTTAAAATGAAGTACATCATACCATTTGTGACAACATGGATGGAACTTGAGCGCATATGCTAAGTGAAATAAGTCAGAGAAAGACAAATATTGTATTTACAATTTACATGTGAAATCTAAAAAACCAAACTCATTGAAATAGAGAGTAGAATAGTAATTTCCAAGGGGTTAGGAGGGTGGGAGAAATGGAAAGATATTGGTCAAAGGATATGTCCATGATGACAAGTGCCTTGGAACAGAGTAGGTCTTGAATCTCAGTAAAAGAAGAAATGGTATCTTAAGCCTTCCTTTGGACATAAATTCAATACTATCTACTTTTTTCTTTCATAGACTCACTGGAGAATTTCTAAAGGATGTATGTTAGCAAGAAGTAAATTAAACCTGGAAAAAGAGAATGAGATAAAATTGGTAAATATGTTGGGAAGTCTAAGCATATACTAAGTAATAATTTTAATGATATTTCAAAAATTAGATTAAAATCACGAGATAACAATAGAAAGAATGTACTTAAAGCATTCTTTCTCTTTTTTGAGATTTTATTTATTTATTTGAGAGAGAGAGAGAGCACAGGGGAGAGGGGCAGAAGGAGAGGGAGAAAGAGTCCCAAGCAGAGGCCAATGAGGCCAGTCCCAGGATCCCAAGATCACAACCTGAGCCCAAACCAAGAGTTGGCTTAACCAACTGTGCCACCCAGGCACCTCCAGTACTCAAAGCATTCTAAGGTGTTTCTTGAGATACCAACTAATTATGAATCAAAGATACAAGTTAAAAATATAAGGGTAAGCTCTAAAAGCGATAGAATAATGTTTAATCCAGGAGAGGAAAAAGAAGAATAAAGAAAACTTGATAGATCCAGTAGAATTCAAAGGTTACAGAAGAAGCAAGTATAGGCTTGAATAAAAAGAAACTAGGGAGATACAGAGCTAAAAGAAGGCTCGTGCAACAGCTCTTGGAATATGAAGCCTCAGCAGGGTAACAGGTCAGTTGTTGAGGCTAAAGTGCAGTGTCATTGCTTTTCTCAGTCTGTGTATTTGTGAAAATAAACCTAAATGGTGAGTGCAGAAAAGAGAATTGGTTAAAAATTCAGGCTTTTACATCGAAAACCGGGGATGTACTGTATGGTGACTAAGATAATATAATAAAAAATCATTATTAATAATAAAAAAAAAAAAAAATTCAGGCTTATCACTTTCCACTCCCTGCCCTCCCATTACTCCCAATTTAGAGATTTATGGGGGCTAAAGGATGAGTGTGAAGTTTTTGTATAATTTGATGTAGAAATGGGCTGCCTCCGGGGCGCCTGGGTAGCGCAGTCGTTAAGCGTCTGCCTTTGGCTCAGGGCGTGATCCTGGCGTTCTGGATGGAGTCCCACATCGGGCTCCCCCGCTGGGAGCCTGCTTCTTCCTCTCCCACTCCCCTGCTGTGTTCCCTCTTTCGCTGGCTGTCTCTCTGTCACATAAATAAATAAAATGTTAAAAAAAAAAAAAAAGAAATGGGCTGCCTCTTGACCAGCAGGTATTCCCAGATCCAAACTCATGTGGAGAGAGTCAGTTATAGGTTAATGTTCATGAGTTCTGGGGTCAAACAGATCTAGATTCCAGTCCCCACCTGCACCATTTTTAGTTGTATATATCCTTTAAAATCACTGAGACTCATTCTCTTCCTAGAAAAAGTGAAGATAGATGTGCTGCTGTTCTGCCTATTCTCTGTAAGTGAAGGGGTATTTATAAAGAATATAAAGTGCCTGTAGTTATTCAGTAAATTAGTGTTTTTCTACATGTATGTCACAAAACTGAAAAGCTGGAAAATTGTATAACATAAGGCACTATGTACACGAAAAGAGATTACTGTGAATTCTTGTTAACTGATAACTACTTTAAATCACATTGATATGCCCTCTTTCCTTTATTCTTCAGCAGTGGCATCATGGGAGGTTGAGTTTTGGTGGGCTAGGAGGTAATGAGAGCCTGGATCGTGACTAATGATACACACAGCTCAGTTCCCAAATATGTCAGTAACTATGGATCTGTAAGCAACAGCTTACATTTACCCTTATGTCTTCTGAGTATGAGTATATATGGTTTCTTGATTTACATGCCACATTATTTAGGTGGCTTAGACATTCATCATGGGGCAGAAGATGTAACAGTGAGAAATCAGGCAAAGACAGGATTGTGCAGGATGGAACATGAAATCTCATTCTGACTGTAGAACATTATATGCTCTACATTATATTGTGTCTTTAAAAAATTACCTTCTGCATTTTCCATTTTCTTATATTTTCAGCTTTTCAGTCCTGTTTTGTCTCACAATGCAAACAAGTAAACATGTTAGCCTAAGGATGCAGACCCACCTAATGAACAGTAGTAAAAAATAATCTTAGAAAAATATGAAGGAAATGTCCTTCCTCTCCCTGTGGAGCTGCAGAGGAATTAATACCATTTTTTGTCATAAAATTTATTTTAAAGAACCTGATATAATAAGGTGTTGAATTGAGAATAAATGAATATCGGCCTCATTCTCCTTTCCCTTACCTTCTATATCTGTAAATCTAATTAGTTATTTATTTCACTATTTGGTACCCTGGTAATAATGTTTAAACTATCATCGATGTTTTACTGAAAACCATAACTATTCATAAGATTTTATGTTAAGAGAATCCTGTTTACTTTCTTTATGCATAAAGGTATAAAGGTATATCCCGTGACTTCCTTCAGCCAACAGGGAAATGCAAAGCAAAATAATAATGAAATACTACACACCCACCAGGATGGCTATAACCAAAAATAAAGATAATGAGTATTGGCAAGGACATGGGGAAAGCAAAACTCATACGCTGCTGGACAGAATATAAAATGGTGAGTTACTGTGGAAAATAATCTAGCAGTTCCTCAAATGGTTAAACATAGATCCACAATTCTACTCCCATGTATACACTCAAGAGAAATGAAAATATATGTCCACACAAAACATGCACATGTGTTCACAGCAGCATTATTCATAACAGCTCCTCTGAAAGTGGACCCACCAATTCCACTCCTCCATATACATCCAATAGAATTAAGAGCATACACTCAATAAAAACCCTGTACATGAATGTTCATGGTAGCATTATTCATAATAGCCCCAAACTAGAAACAACCCAAATGTCCATCAACTATTGAAGGAATAAACAAAATGTGGCATATCAATACAATAAAAAGAAATGAATACTGCTACGTGCTATATACAACACGAACCTTCAAAACTTTATGGTAAATAAAAGAAGCTAGTCACAAAGGAACACATGTTGTATAATTCCATCTGTATAAGATGTCCAGAGAAGGCAAATATATAGACAAAGTAAATTAATGTTTGCCTAGGTCTAGAGCATATCGAGGGGTACTTAACTAATAAGGTCAGTTGATATTTTTCATACCTATGTATACAGTATATACAAATTTTATATCAAAAAGCCCTAAAATACAGCAAAATGAGAGGTTGCAGAGTAGACATAAGACCAAACATTTAAAACCAATTCCCCTTCCCTGTCTCTCTCCTTCCCACCAGCTAAGGGTGACAGTGTCTGGAGCTGCAATAGATCAGCCCTTCTATATTCCCAGCTTGCCTATTCCTCTTGAATTTCCATGTTGAGGTTAGAAAGAAAAGTGATGCAACATACCACAGACTCTCTTATAAAGCCCAAATGAATGTTGTTGGGTTTTTTTAGCAAGTTTTAAACCATGGAACCAAACATTAGTTTCCCAGAATCAAACTTTGTAGCCTTTTTACTTTTTAAAAAATCTCTTTGTTTTTTTGGTTTGGTTTGGTTTTGGTTCATTTACACCCCTTAATTGGTCTTTGTAGCCATGGAACAGTTCAGGCCCTACTTCCGTCTCTTCTTGAGAACATCATTCTCTTCTGACATTTTCCTACGCTGGTTAATGCAGAAATAACAATATATTATCTAAAATATCTATTTGTGGGGTACCTGGGTGGCTCAGTCAGTTAGGCAACTGCCTTTGGCTCAGGTCATGATCCCAGGGTCCCAGGACTGAGCCCTGCGTCGGGCTCCCTGCTTTGTGGGGTGTCTTCTTCTCCCTCTGCGCCTCCCCCTCCCCCTGCTTGTGCTCTCTCTCTCAAATAAATAAGTAAAATTGTTAACAAATAAAATAAAATGTCTATTTGCCAACAGAAAATTTATAAGACATGCAAAGAAACTGCAGAGTGTGATCTATACATTGGCAAAAAGAAAAAGAATCTGCCTATGAGAGCAACCAGATGCCAGATTTAACACAAAGACTTCAAAGAAACCATTATAAATACATTCAAAGAACTAAAGGGAATCATGATTCCAAGTAAGCTTGGAAGAGAATCTCTACCTCCAGATGAAATCACAGCCTCAACCAGCAGCAGAATGATACAGATAGATTCAGTCGAATGTATCTATTCCCTATGACTAGATAACTCTACTTCTGTGTAAAGAATGGCAATAAGGAAAAAAAAAATACAGATAATTTTTGGAAACTGAACTGCATCCTTTTGTGATATGCTAAAGGTGCAGGTTTGCTCAGTGAAAATCAGATACACAAATCATCCATGACAATGTAACAAACACCACGGATGTACATGAAGGGATTGATGGAAATACTAAGTTACACTACAGTTTGTTTTTTTTTTAAGGGTTTTATTTATTTATTTGACAGAGAGAGACAGCCAGCGAGAGAGGGAACACAGACAGGAGGAGTGGGAGAGGAAGAAGCAGGCTCCTAGTGGAGAAGCCTGATCTGGGGCTCGATCCCAGGACTCTGGGATCACGCCCTGAGCTGAAGGCAGATGCTTAACGACTGAGCTACCCAGGTGCCCCTGTATACTACAGTTTTGTACAGCACCTGGAACTATATATTGGTAATGAAACATAACACATTAAATATATGTAATGTCATCATTTATTTTATTGTAATGTAATATCAATAAATCATTTACTGTGTATATTCACATGTTTCCAGATTTATGGCTACCTTATATACACACCTTAGAGAAAATTCTACTTACATAAAAGAGGAGGACAAATATCTTATAAAGTGAAAAAATTTTGTAATAGTGAAAAAAGTTTCAACAAATTAAATCTTGAAGAATGGGAAAAATGTATTCATATATATGAGTGAGAAGGATTTCCATTCTCACATTTATTACATTAACGGCTATTTTATAGCATGAATTTAAGTATAAGATGAATTGAAAGTAACATGAATAATATGAAATAGCTTATGATTTATTACCATGATGAAAGTGATTTCAAATTTACAGAATTTTTCTCTGATAAGAATATCCTAATATTCAAGAAGAAGAGGAATGAATGAAAGTCATTAATGTTATTAGTTCAATACATTAAAAATTCTCTGATTTTGAGAAAGGAATGTTGTTATAAAAGCCTTAATACATTTCTTTTATGTTTTCTTAACATATAAGTTCTGATTTTCATTAATGTGTGAATAAAATCTTACCATTACCCAAATTTCTATCTATTTCATAGAGTGTCTCATGTCTCATCAGGAAACCTTTTCTGATGTACTTAAAAGTATCTTCCACAAGTGAAGGCTTTCCCACATTGCATAAATTCATGAGACTTAACCACCAATATGAATTCTCTAAATTCACTAAAGCTCTTCCTACATTATTTACATTCATGTGGTTTCTCAACAGTGAATTCTTTAATGACCTTTAAAGTTTCTACTAAACCCAAAAGCCCTGCATATTACTTGCATTAATAGTGTTTCTAACCAGCTGGAAATACACTTTTGTGGTTTTAGAAAGCAGTCATCTTGATAATAAATGCTCTGTGGAAATGAAATGCCTGACTATTAGAGGGTGATGCTCTTCCAGCATATTTTTTAGTCTATTTTTTTAAACTGAGATAAAATTCATGTAACCATAGACTATACCCCTTTAAGTGTACAATCAGTAGTTTTTAGTATATTCACGAAGTTGTGCAAACATTACCACTAATTCCAGAACATTTTCACCATCCCCAAAAGAAACACTATAACCATTAGCAGTCACTCCCCATTCTTCCCTCTCCCCAGCCCCTTACAACTACTAATTATTTTCTGTCTCTGTGGTTTTACCTATTCTGAATACTTCATATAAATGAAATCATACAGTATGTGGCCTTTTGTGTCTGGCTTCATTCACTGAGTATGATTTTTCAAGGTTCATCTATGTTGTAGAATGAATCACTCTTTTTTAATGGCTGAATAATATTCCATTGTATGGATATACAACATTTTATTTATCCATTTATCATCTGATGGACATTTGGGTTAATGTGCATATTTTCGAGTGGGTCAATTTAGACTCTATGATTGACAAAACAAGCAGTCTACGCTTTTCTGTTGCCAAAGAAAAACCACTGGCTTTTTTTTTTTTGAATCCTGAATTCATACATTCTAATTGCCTAGACCAGACTCTTAAAAAAAAAAAAAATTATTCATTTATTTCTAAGAGAGAGAGCACAAGTAGAGGGAACAGCAGGGAGAGGGAAAAGCAGGCTCCCTGCTGAGCAAGAAGCCCAATGCAGAACTTGATCCCAGGACCCTGGGATGAAGGCAGATGCTTAACTGACTGAGCCACCCAGGCCTCCCTCCTAGACCTGACTCTTAAGCTGAAGCCTGACCATGAGCTATTTCAGCCTTAACACACAAGCTTGTGCCAAATGGAAATTGGATAAAATTGCTCTGTTCAATAAAAAGGGTTCAACCATCCTGAATATCCACGGAATCAGCCTGAGACGCAGGAACATACATCTGGATCTCTACAAATGAACATCTCCAGCGCTGAGTATTGAGGTACGAAGTGGGGAGCCGTGAGAAACCGCGCACAGATATCGGAAGATAAATAGAAGGGGGAGGGAGCTGCCGCGTTAAGCGCCGGGAAGCGGTAGCCACCTGCACTGGGGAGCGGGAGGACTCTCGGACGGCACCCGTGAGAGAACAGACTGAGACCGTGAGCCGGGAGCCCGCGCCACCAGACTGAAACCGGAACTCTGGTGCGCTCACTGGAACCAGACTAGACCAGGAGCTCCGGGAGCGCGCAGGGGCAGCTGGCGGCTGGCGGTGCAAGGACAGAGATGCGCCGGCCCTGGAAGTGAGGGCTGGGACATCGGGTGTGGGGCGCACATCCAGGGACACTGCAGGGTTGAGCAGCACCAACAGTAACAGAGTTAAAGTGGCTAGAACATCAGTGGAGAACGGTCCGCGATCCCTCTGTTCTGAGACAGAGGCTGAGATTCGGCCACTGCTGCTCTGACTCTCAGAAGAGGCACAGCAAACCGCCAGGGAAAGCCGCCAGAGAACAAAAGCCTGGAAATACCTGCTCACAGTGTGCCCATCCCCATCCCCCGTCGCAGGGGACACGGAGACTCTACCCAAACAGGGTTGCCTGAGTATCAGCAGAGCAGGCCCCTCCCCCAGAAGGCAGGCGAAAAATCAAGAAGCCCACATCCCTAAGATCCCTATAAAACAAGGGCGCACGGCCTGGGTCCCTGTCAATAATTTGGGCTCTGGACAACCCCGCACCCTCAACTCATCAGAATTTCGAGAAGGAGAAATCCCCTCCCAGCAAAGAAAAGACAATGAGTCTGTGGCCTCTGCCACAGAACTAATGGATGTGGATATAACCAAATTATCAGAAATGGAGTTCAGAGTAAGAATGGTCAAGATGATGTGTAGACTTGAAAAAAGTATTAACAAAAATGTTAATGAGAATATAGAATCTCTAAGGGCGGAAATGAGAGCGAATCTGGCAGAAATTAAAAATTCTATGAGCCAAATGCAGTCAAAACCAGAGGATCTGACGGCCAGGGTGAATGGGGAAGAAGAACGTATTGGCGAATTGGAGGATGGGTTAGTAGAAGAAAAAGCTAAAATAGAATCTGGACTCAAAAAAATCCACGCTCAGGAATGTAGATTACGGGACATTACTGACTCAATGAAACGTTCCAATGTCAGAATCATCGGCATCCCCGAGGGGGTGGAGAAAAACAGAGGTCTAGAAGAGATATTTGAGCAAATTGTAGCTGAAAACATCCCTATCCAGCAAGGGAAACAAACATTCATGTCCAAGAGGCAGAGAGGACCCCTCCCAAGCTCAACCACGACAAACCTACACCACGTCATGGCATAGTGCATTTCGCAAATATTAGATCCAAGGATACAGTATTGAAAGCGGCCAGGGCAAAGAAATTTCTCACATACCAAGGCAAAAGTATCAGAATTACGTCAGACCTGTCTACACAGACCTGGAATGAGAGAAAGGGTTGGGGGGACATTTTTAAAGCTCTTTCAGAGAAAAACATGCAGCCAAGGATCCTTTATCCAGCAAAGCTGTCATTCAGAATTGATGGAGAAATAAAGACCTTCCAGAATCGCCAGTCATTGACCAATTTCGTAACCACGAAACCAGCCCTACAAGAGATATTAAGGGGGGTTCTATAAAAGTAAAAAGGCCCCAAGAGTGATACAGAACAGAAAGTCACAATCTATAGAAACAAAGGCTTTACTGGCAACATGGCATCATTAAAATCATATCTCTCAATAGTCAGTCTCAATATAATGGCCTAAATGCTCCCATAAAACGCCACAGGATTGGAGATTGGATAAAAAGACATGACCCATCCATTTGCTGTCTACAAGAGACTCATTTTGAACCTAAAGATACATCCAGACTGAAAGTAAAGGGATGGAATACCATCTTTCACGCAATGGACCTCAAAAGAAAGCTGGGATAGCAATTCTCATATCAGACAGATTGGATTTTAAACTAAAGACTATAGTTAGAGACACAGAAGGGCACTATATTATTCTTAAAGGATGTATCCAACAAGTGGATATGACAATTATAAATATATATGCCCCCACCAAGGGAGCAGCAAGATACACAAGCCAACTCTTAACCACAATAAAGAGACATATAGATAAAAATACGTTAATAGTAGGGACCTCAACACTCCACTATCAGAAATAGACAGAACACCCATGCAAAAAATCGACAAAGAAACAAGGGCTTTGAATGCCATACTAGATGAGTTGGACCTCATAGACATATATAGAACACTACACCCCAGAACAACAGAATACTCATTCTATTCTAATGCCCATGGAACATTCTCAAGAATAGACCATGTTCTGGGACACAAAACAGGTCTCAACTGATAACAAAAGACGGAAATTATTCCCTGCATAGTCTCAGACCACAACGCTTTGAAATTGGAACTCAACCACAAGGAAAAATTTGGAAGAAACTCAAACACTTGGAGACTAAGAACCATCCTGCTCAGGAATGACTCGATAAACCAGGAAATCAAAAATCAAATTAAACAATTTATGGAGACCAACGAGAATGAAAACACAACGGTCCAAAACCTTGGGATACTGCAAACGCAGTCCTAAGGGGGAAATACATAGCCATCCAAGCCTCACTCAAAAGAACAGAAAAATCTAAAATGCAGTTTTTATATTCTCACCTCAAGAAGCTGGAACAGCAACAGAGGGGCAGGCCTAATCCACGCACGAGGAAGCAGTTGACCAAGATTAGAGCAGAAATCAATGAATTAGAAACCAGAAGTACAGTAAAGCAGATCAACAGGACTAGAAGCTGGTTCTTTGAGAGAATCAATAAAATTGACAGACCACTGGAAAGAATTATCCAAAAGAATAGAGAAAGGATGCAAATTAATAAAATTATGAATGAAAAAGGAGAGGTCACAACCAAAACCAATGAAATTGGAAGGATTATTAGAAGCTTTTATCAACAGCTTTATGCCAATAAATTAAACAACCTGGAAGAGATGGAGGCCTTCCTGGAAACCTATAAGCTACCAAGACTGAAACAGGAAGAAATTGATTTTTGAAACAGGCCAATTAATTATGAAGAGATTGAGTCAGTGATAAACAACCTTCCAAAAAACAAAACTCCAGGCCCGGATGGTTTTCCTGGGGAATTCTACCAAACATTCAAAGAAGAAATAATACCTATTCTCCTAAAGCTGTTTCAAAAAATAGAAACAGAAGGAAAGCTACCAAACTCGTTCTATGAGGCCAATATTACCTTGATCCCCCTACCAGGCAAAGACCCCATCAAAAAGGAGAATTACAGACCGATTTCCCTAATGAATATGGACGCCAAAATCCTCAACAAGATCCTGGCTAATAGAATCCACAGTACATTAAAAGGATTATCCATCATGACCAAGTGGGATTCATCCCTGGGATGCAAGGGTGGTTCAACAATCGCAAATCGAACGGGGTCTTAGATTTTATCCAGAAAGAAAAATTCAGAAATCATATGATTCTCTTGATAGATGCAGAAAAAGCATTTGAGGAGGGAGTTAAGATGGTGGAGGAGTAGGGGACCCCTTTTTCAGCCGGTCCCCTGAGTCGAGCTGGATAGGTACCAGACCAGCCTAAATAACCACGGAATCAGCCTGAGACGCAGGATGATGCATCTGGATCTCTACAAATGAACATCTCCAGCGCTGAGTATTGAGGTACGAAGAGGGGAGCTGTAAACCATGCACAGATATCGGGAGATAAACGGAAGGGGGAGGGAGCCGCCGCGTTTGGGCGCCGTGAAGCGGCAGCCACCTGCACGGGGGAGCGGGCGGACTCACAGAGGGCACCTGCGAGAGAGCGGACTGAGACCCGTGAGCCGTGAACCCGAGCCACCAGGCATCTCCCGGAACACCGGAATCCCGGTGCGCTCACGGGATCCAACTGAGACCGGGAGCTCCCGGAGCGCGCGCGGGGCGGCTGGCGGCTGGCGGGCCACCTGCACAGGGGAGCGGGTGGACTCGCGGTCGGCACCCGCGAAACAGCAGACTGAGACCCTGAACCGGGTGCGCGCGCCACCAGGCTTCTCCCAAAACTCCGGAATCGAGGTGTGCTCACCGGGCATAGACTGAGACCGGGAGACCCGGGAGCGCGCGGGGCGGCCGGTGGCTGGCGCCATTAGAAACACAAAGGACAGAGACGCGCCGGCCCTGGAAGTGAGGGCAGGGACGTTGAGTTGGTGCGCACATCCCAGGACACTGCAGGGTTGAGCAGCACCAACAGTAATAGAGTTAAAGTGGCCAGAACATCAGTGGAGAACGGGCCGCAATCCCTCTGTTCTGTCACAAGGCAGCCTCTGCTGCTCTGACCCTCAGAAGAGGCATAGCCGGCCGCCAGGGAAAGCCGCCAGAGAACAAAAGCCTGGAAATACCGGCTCAGAGAGCGCCCATCCCCATCCTCCCTCGCAGGGGACACGGAGACTCTAACCAAACAGGGTTGCCTGAGTATCGGCGCGGCAGGCCCCTCCCCCAGAATACAGAAGGCAGGCTGAAAAATCAAGAAGCCCACAACCCGAGGCGCCTGGGTGGCGCAGTCATTGAGCGCCTGTCTCCGGCTTAGGGCGTGATCCCAGCGTTCCGGAAAGGAGTCCCTCATTGGGCTCTTCCGCTGGGAGCCTGCTTCTTCCTCTCCCACTCCCCTGCTTCTGTTTCGTTCTTGCTGACTGTCTGTCTCCCTCTCTCAGATAAGTAAATAAATAAAATCTTTAAAGAAGAAGCCCACACCTCTAAGATCCATATAAAACAAGGGGCACGGCCTGGGACCCAGTCAATAATTTTGGGCTCTGGACAACCCCGCAACCTCCCCTCATCAGAATGACAAGAAGGAGAAGCCCCCCCCCAGCAAAGAAAAGACAGTGAGTCAGTGGCCTCTGCCACAGAAGTAACGGATATGGATGTAAACAAATTATCAGAAATGGAATTCAGAGTAACAATGGTCAAGATAATGAGTAGACTTGAAAAAAGTATTCAGGAAAATGTTACTGAGAATATAGAATCCCTAAGGGTGGAAATGAGAGCGAATTTGACAGAAATTAAAAATCCTATGAGCCAAATGCAGGCAAAACTAGAGGCTCTGACGGCCAGGGTCACCGAAGCGGAGGAAAGGGTTAGTGAATTGGAGGATGGGTTAATAGAGGAAAAAATAAAAATAGAAGATGGTCTTAAAAAAATCCACGCCCACGAATGTTGGCTACGGGAGATTACTGACTCAACGAAACGATCCAATGTTAGAATCATCGGCATCCCCGAGGGGGTGGAGAAAAACAGAGGTCTAGAAGAGATATTTGAACAAATTGTAGCTGAAAACTTCCCTAATCTAGCAACCATTAATGGTTTAAATTCTTGCTTAAAACGCCACAGGGTTGCAGATTGGATAAAAAGAAATGACCCATCCATTTGCTGCCTACAAGAGACTCATTTCGAACCCAAAGATGCATTCAGACTGAGAGTAAGGGGATGGAGTACCATCTTTCACGCAAATGGACCTCAAAAGAAAGCTGGGGTAGCAATTCTCATATCAGTTAAACTGGATTTTAAACTACAGACTATAGTTAGAGACACAGAAGGGCACTATATTATTCTTAAAGGAAGTATTCAACAAGTGGATATGACAATTATAAATATATATGCCCCCAACAGGGGAGCAGCAAGATACACAAGCCAACTCTTAACCAGAATAAAGACACACATAGATAAAAATACATTAATAGTAGGGGACCTCAACACTCCACTCTCAGAAATAGACAGAACACCCTGGCAAAAACTAAGCAAAGAATCAAAGGCTTTGAATGCCATACTCGACGAGTTGGACCTCTTAGATATATATAGAACACTACACCCCAGAACCAAAGAATACTCATTCTATTCTAATGCCCATGGAACATTTTCAAGAATAGACCATGTTCTGGGACACAAAACAGGTCTCAGCCGATACCAAAAGATTGAAATTATCCCCTGCATATTCTCAGACCACAACGCTCTGAAATTGGAACTCAACCACAAGGAAAAATTTGGAAGAAACTCAAACACTTGGAGACTAAGAACCATCCTGCTCAGGAATGACTCGATAAACCAGGAAATCAAAAATCAAATTAAACAATTTATGGAGACCAATGAGAATGAAAATACAACAGTCCAAAACCTATGGGATACTGCAAAGGCAGTCCTAAGGGGAAAATACATAGCCATCCAAGCCTCACTCAAAAGAATAGAAAAATCTAAAATGCAGTTTTTATATTCTCACCTCAAGAAGCTGGAACAGCAACAGAGGGACGGGCCTAATCCACGCACAAGGAAGCAGTTGACCAAAATTAAAGCTGAAATCAATCAAGCAGAAACCAGAAGTACAGTAGAGCAGATCAACAGGACTAAAAGCTGGGTCTTGGAGAGAATCAATAAAATTGACAGACCACTGGCAAGACTTATCCAAAAGACAAGAGAAAGGACCCAGATTATTAAAATTATGAATGAAAAAGGAGAGGTCACAACGAACACCATTGAAATTGGAAGGATTATTAGAAATTTTTATCAACAGCTATATGCCAATAAACTAAGCAATCTGGAAGAGATGGAATCCTTCCTGGAAACCTATAAACTACCAAGATTGAAACAGGAAGAAATTGATTTCTTAAACAGGCCAATTAATTATGAAGAAATTGAGTCAGTGATAAACAACCTTCCAAATAACAAATCTCCAGGCCCGGACGGTTTTCCTGGGGAATTCTACCAAACATTCAAAGAAGAAATAATACCTATTCTCCTAAAGCTATTTCAAAAAATAGAAACAGAAGGAAAGCTACCAAACTCATTCTATGAGGCCAATATTACCTTGATCCCCAAACCAGGCAAAGACCCCCTCAAAAAGGAGAATTACAGACCGATTTCCCTAATGAATATGGACGCCAAAATCCTCAACAAGATACTTGCTAATAGAATCCAACAGTTCATTAAAAGGATTATCCACCACGATCAAGTGGGATTCATACCTGGGATGCAAGCGTGGTTCAATATTCGCAAATCAATCAGCGTGATACATCATATCAACAAGAAAAGACTCAAGAACCATATGATCCTCTCAATCAATGCCGAAAAAGCATTTGACAAAATACAGCATCCTTTCCTGATTAAAACCCTTCAGAGTGTAGGGATAGAGAGTACATTCCTCAATCTCATAAAAACCATCTATGAAAAGCCTACAGCACATATCATTCTCAATGGGGAAAAGCTGGAAGCCTTTCCCTTAAGATCAGGAACACGACAAGGATGCCCACTCTCGCCACTATTATTCAACATAGTACTAGAAGTCCTTGCAACATCAATTGGACAACAAAAAGGGATAAAAGGCATGCAAATCGGCAAAGAAGAAGTCAAACTGTCTCTCTTCGCAGATGACATGATACTCTATATGGAAAACCCAAAAGAATCCAGCCCCAAACTATTAGAAGTTATAGAGCAATTCAGTAATGTGGCGGGATACAAAATCAATGCTCAGAAATCAGTTGCATTTCTATACACGAATAATGAGACTGAAGAAAGAGAAATTAGGGAATCCATCCCATTTACAATAGCACCAAAAACCATAGGTTACCTTAGAATTAACTTAACCAGAGACGTAAAGGACCTATATTCTAGAAACTATAAATCACTCTTATAAGACATTGAGGAAGACACAAAAAGACGGAAAAATATTCCACCCTCATGGATCAGAAGAATTAACATAGTTAAAATGTCCATGCTACCCAGAGCAATCTACACTTTCAATACTATCCCGATCAAAATACCGAGGACATTTTTCAGAGAACTGGAACAGATAGTCCATAAATTTGTATGGAACCAGAAAAGGCCCCGAATCGCCAAGGAACTGTTGAAAAGGAAAAACAAAGCTGGGGGCATCACAATGCCAGATTTCGAGCTGTACTACAAAGCTGTGATCACAAAGACAGCATCTTACTGGCACAAAAACAGACAATAGACCAATGGAACAGAAGAGAGAACCCAGAAATGGACCCTCGGCTCTTTGGGCAACTAATCTTTGATAAAGCAGGAAAAAACATCCTGTGGAAAAAAGACAGTCTCTTCAAGAAATGGTGCTAGGAAAACTGGACAGCTACATGCAAAAGAATGAAACTTGACCACTCTCTCACACCATACACAAAGATAAACTCCAAATGGATGAAAGACCTCGATGTGAGACAGGAATCCATCAAAATCCTAGAGGAGAACATAGGCAGCACTCTCTACAACATCGGCCAAAGCAACCTTTTTCATGACACATCTCCAAAGGCAAGAGAAATAAAGGATAAAATGAACTTGTGGGACTTCATCAAGATAAAAAGCTTCTGCACAGCCAAGGAAACAGTCAAAAAAACTAAGAGACAGCCCACGGAATGGAAGAATATATTTGCAAATGATGCCACAGATAAAAGTCTGGTCTCCAAGATCTACAAAGAACTTCTCAAACTCAATACGCGAGAAACAAATAAATCATAAAATGGGCAGAAGATATGAACAGACACTTTTCCAATGAAGACATACAAATGGCTAACAGACACATGAAAAAGTGTTCAAAATCATTAGCCATCAGGGAAATTCAAATCAAAACCACACTAAGATACCACCTTATGCCAGTTAGAATGGCTAAAATTGACAAGGCAAGAAACAACAATTGCTGGAGAGGATGTGGAGAAAGGGGATCCCTCCTACATTGTTGGTGGGAATGCAAGTTGGTACAGCCCCTCTGGAAAACAGTGTGGAGGTCCCTTAAAAAGTTAAAAATTGAGCTACCCTATGATTCAGCCATTGAATTACTGGGTATTTACCCCAAAGATACAGACGTAGTGAAGAGAAGGGCCATATGCACCCCAATGTTCATAGCAGCATTGTCCACAATAGCTAAATCGTGGAAGGAACCGAGATGCCCTTCAACAGATGACTGGATAAGAAGTTGTGGTCCAGGGGCACCTGGGTGGCACAGCGGTTAAGCGTCTGCCTTCGGCTCAGGGCGTGATCCTGGCGTTACGGGATCGAGCCCCACATCAGGCTCCTCTGCTACGAGCCTGCTTCTTCCTCTCCTACTCCCCCTGCTTGTGTTCCCTCTCTCGCTGGCTGTGTCTATCTCTGTCGAATAAATAAATAAAATCTTTAAAAAAAAAAAGAAGTTGTGGTCCATATATACAATGGAATATTACTCAGTTATCAGAAAGAGCGATTTCTCAACATTTGCTGCAACATGTACGGCACTGGAGGAGATAATGCTAAGTGAAATAAGTCAAGCGGAGAAAGACAATTATCATATGATTTCTCTCATCTATGGAACATAAGAACTAGGAAGATCGGTAGGGGAAGAAAGATTTAAAGAAATGGGGGGGTAATCAGAAGGGGGAATGAAGCATGAGAGACTATGGACTCTGAGAAACAATCTGAGGGCTTCAGAGGGGAAGGGGGTGGGGGAATGGGATAGGCTGGTGATGGGTAGTAAGGAGGGCACATATTGCATGGTGCACTGGGTGTTAATACGCAACTAATGAATCATTGAACTTTACATCAGAAACTATGGATGTACTGTATGGTGACTAACATAATATAATAAAAAAACCTTAAAAAAATAAAAAATAAAATAAAAAATTTAGAGTCATAAGTAAGAACAAGCTCAGTTTGCCAATCTTAGCTCTGGAAGTTACTGTGTGCCTTAGTAAGCACTTTATCTGCTCTGCCTAGATTTCCTTATAAAATGAGAAAAACAATAGTACCTGCCACCTCTGTCAGTTGTCAGGATTAACTGAAAAGAAACAAAATATTATCTATTTTTTATTGATGATGAAAAAACTATTTCATGCTCTATAATCCACTTTTTTTAAAGGAAGTTCTCTTCAGTTCTTACCATTTTTTGAGATTGAAATTTGAGCTTCTTAGGCTTCTCTTCCTTATAATGTTAATATATTACAGAGCACAGCTCGAAAATATAGTCTTCACTAACAACATTACCACAGACAGTTTCAGAAAAAAAAGGACAGCAGCTACAGAGTCACCACTCTTTCTCATAAAACTAGCTCAGAGAATCTGACCCACTCAAGTAACAAAGTGAAAATATTAACAAAAAAACTCAATCTTGTCCCCTGCCTAACCCAGACTTTTATGTATATTTATAACTACTAACATATAATTCTGTTATTTGAAATTATAAATCCAAACTTGTCAGTGTAATTTATAAAATGTAGACTCCTAAGACACTTGCTCTTGATATTAGTACTATCTTGTGAAAGTTATCTAAATCTGTAAGAAGGAAGGAAGGAAGGAAGGAAGGAAGGAAAGAAAGAAAGAAAGAAAGAAAGAAAGAAAGAAAGGAAGAAAGAAAGAAAGAAAAGAAAAGAAAAGAAAAAAAGAAAGTTCTGAGTACCCTTACCTGATAATTTGTTCTCCTGGAATTATTCATAAATTGATATCTATATATTCCAAAAGGTACAAATAGTCAAAAGGTTTGTCACATCGGTTGGGCATCATTGTCCCTTCCTTCTTATACCAACTGATAAAATTAATTTGTATATCAAAACCCAGAAAATGGAGGCCGCCCTAGTGGCCTGGCCCACATCACAAATCTAAACGTTAGTCAGTCTGCACTTACAGGATACACCTGTCAAGGAAACCTTACGTATATCAAGCACAATCCTTCATCTCAGCTTAAGCTAGCTTATCTTACCCTAAAAAATAAGACCTACTAGTGTTTTAAAGAAATCCCTGACCTCTTATCCAATCATACCATTTCTGTGTTGCGTCTTCTAACATTCTAGAAAACTCTCTTGCCCAAAATCCCTCCAGAAGAGTGTTACATTGCATGTGAGGCACAGTACTCCCCCAATCCATGGATTGTTTTCCTTTGAATAAAAACATCAAACTCATCACTAAATTGTTTTAGTTTGGTCATTTGACACTACAGACATGGAGGTGTAACAAAACCAGTGATTGGACTGTATTCCTTCTTCAATCTAAGAGGTCTTATTTTAATGACTAATTCTTGTAAATTTTTTTAAAAGCACAAAATCATAAACATACCTACAAGGAAAACTTTAGAAGAATGTACACCAAAATATTAGTGACTATTTCTGGATGCTAAAATTATGAGTACTTTTTTAAAGCTTATTTATTTTTTAGTAATCTATACACCCAATGTGGGGCTCAAACTCACAACCCCAAGATCAAGAGTCGCATGCTCTTCTGACTGAGCCAGCCAGGCACCCCTAAAATTATGAGTACTTTTAACTTTGTTTTACAAATTCAACTTAGATCAGTACTTTTTTCAAGAAGACCATGTTAATTTCATCATTAGGAATACAGAACAACATGGGGCACCTGGGTGGCTCAGTTGTTAAGCCTCTGCCTTCAGCTCAGGGTGTGATCCTAGGGTCCTGGGATCAAGCCCCGCATCGGGCTCCCTGCTGGGAGCCTGCTTCTTCCTCTCCCACTCCCTCTGCTTGTGTTCTCCCTCTCGCTGGCTGTCTCTCTCTCTGTCAAATAAATAAATAAATAAAATCTTCAAAAAAAAAAAAAAGGAATATAGAACAACAAATTCCATTTAGAGCATTTTTCTAAAAAGAATTGTAGGATGGGCTATCTTCTACTTATTATGTAAACTGTGAGCACACAGGCTGGCAAAATAACTGGTAACAGCACTAAAACCAGTGTGACTTAAACCTACCAAGTCTTGTGCCCTCTTCTACTTTATTTCATCAATATGAGACACTTCCATGTTAAGATTCCCCTGTGAATGAGCACAACTCAGGTGACGTTTTCAGACTAACCTGTTTGGTCCATAGTAGAGGCTTAATAAATGTGACTTTATCATTGCCTTTCTCCACTGAATGCCTGGTTAATGTATCATATTGGATATAATCCTTGAAAAATTGTTAAGAAATGCCTATAATAAACTTTATATTTATAATTTAGCAATTTCTTGAGTACTTTTGTTCATAAACATGAATACTGCATAGCATTACATTTTTTATTTTTTATATCAGAATCTCTTAATTTATATAATATTAATTTGGATGTAATGTGATAAACAATATTTACATAATACAGGAAATTATTTTTAGACAAACTCCTCCTAAAGTTGACTTCCAATTATAAGTTATTATAACTAAGTTACTGGTTCAAAACTTGTTTGGGTCATGTATACCTTTGATAGTATCATAAAATTATAGACTTTCCCCCAAGAAAAATATGTATTAATAAAATAAATATGCAATAATTGGGTATACAATTGCAAGGCAAATCATTTAAGGTGAAGGATTCCTGTTTTATTTTTTTAAAGATTTTATTTATTTATTTGACAGAGAGAAAGAGAGCACAAGTACGCAGAGCAGCAGGCAGAGGGAGAAGCAGGTTCCCCACTGAGCAGAGAGCCCGACCTGGAGCTCGATCCTAGGACCCTGGAATCATGACCTGAGCCAAAGGCAGACACTTAACTGACTGAGCCACCCAGGCACCCTGCTTTAGACCATCTGAGCATATGGCTCATTTTCTTACTTACAACTACCTATTATAATTAACTTCTCATTTTCATTGCTCCTTATCTATGAATGTGGACTTAAATTATCCACATAATAACATGTTTTTAACTCAAGCACTTATTATTGTCAGTCACTGTTCTAGTGGCCTATTAATATTAACTCTCCTAATCCTCATAAAACCCTTTGAAATCCATACTATTACTTGCATTTTACAAACAAATTACGGAATAGAAAGATATTGAACATATTATCCAAACCCACAAATACTAAATGGCAAAACTAAGATTTAAAATTAAGGGTCAGCAACTTCTGTAAAGGACCAGATAGTAAATATGCTAGGCTTTGTAGGCCTAAAGGCAAAATCAAAGATATTATGTAGAGCTTATTTAACAAGAGAGAGAACAAATTTCCACAAACTTTTTAACTGACCAAATTCAAAACTTTATTTGTAGACATTGAAATTTGAAATTAATATAATTTTCACATGTCAAAATATGGCTCTCCTTTTGATATGTTTTCAATTACTGAAAAATGTTAAAACCAGTCTTAGTTCACAGGCCAAAAAAAAATAGGACACAAGCTGGATTTGGCCTGCTGGGTCAAAGTCTGCTGACCCCTGCTCAAGACTCAGAGACCATTATAGAGTACACTGAAACCAATCAAACTATCTACCTTGCCATTTTTCCACTCATGTGTCTGAAGAATATCTAAAGTATCAAATGTATAATTCTACCTAAACATTGGTCTCTTCCTTAACAAATCACCGTGTAAAGCAAAAAAGGACTATTTCTGCATCACAAGAATGCTCATGACAAAAAGCATACATGGGGAGGTGTTGGCTATATGAAAATTAACTGTAGGAAGAGCATTTGATGAGGAACTGGGAAAGAAGATCCATCCTCATGGTACCATCATTAACTGGGAAGAGAAGGCCTAGAGACCATTTACCTTCTCTACGTAAATGTATAAGTCACTATTTGGCAGGGCAGTTCAGATGAAGTCATTCTATATCCTGAAAAACAAAAATGAAATTTCATAAAACAAAGAGAAAGCTCAAAATGACTTCTAGCTTGGCTTTAAGATGTGTAACTATAACAATGTTCTCCTCTCATTGCTCTTCTTTTGGAATACAGCAAAAATTGGAAGGAAAAGGGAAGCACAACATAGCAGGCCCTTCCTGGAGCCCAGACAGGCTAAACAAGAACACACTTCCTCATCACTAGCAAGCCCCCATGATATGTATTAAACACACACTAATGGAAGTATGAGAAAGACTGGATCATTCCCTGTATCATAAGGAAAACTCAGGTCCATTGAAGCCTGGGACTGGAATCTATGTTCACAGCAGTTTTCTGTCAACAGAGCTATAAAAATGCTGTGGATCTGCAATATGCAACCTGACCCCACGGAGCTGCCACGGGGAAAATTCAAAGGAAGTAATCCTACTCTTGGTGCCTCCGTATCATGTCTTCCCAGGACCCTGCCTTGGGGGCAATTCCAGCTCTAACGTCGCCACAATAAACACAGGGCGGTACTTTTTAGTTGTAACCTTCATTCTAGGTCTCAAAAGTTCAACTTCCCTTTGATAGCCATTTTTGTGCAACTAGCATTTCTGTACTGTGTGGTTATAAGGTGCAATGACAGAGGCTGTGAAAGAAAACCCAGTACAAAAAATTCCAAGTGGAACTTACAACTGGGTCAAGAATACACTACACTTAATGTACTCTATTCCTTCAATATGTTAAGCACTAGGCTGGACAATACATACAGGGTGCACTGATGAAGGCATGAACGGAACAAAGGCCATCCTTTAGAACAGTGAGCCCCCGTGGTTAACTAGGGCCTCGAAGTCTTTCACAGGCACAGACTGAGTCACACGGGGATCTTGTCCACAGACAGATTCCTCAGCACCAGAACCTCAAAAATGAAGATCTACCTTACCTAAAAATAAAAAAGCTCCACTAGGCCAATTCTGATTAGCCTCCGGTTGGTCACAATAGAGCTGTGATGGAATCACTCCGTCACAATAGAGCTGTGATAGAATCACTCGATCAGAGTACAACACAACTCACAGACACAACTGACCATGGTCATAAAAAAGGCTCCGCCCCCACACAGTCCCAGGGGGCCTAATCTGGACCACTCAGGGCCTCCCCAGAGCGCGCGCTCGCACATACACACTCTGACACATACATATACTCTCATGATCACATCCCACACCGACGCAGTCACACAATTGCGCGCGCGCACACACACGCGCACACACACACTCACCTTCCCCACAAAGGCCCGACGCTCCTGCTTCACCTGCTCATTAGGCGCCTGGGAAACTCCAGACCTCCCGCGGTGAGCTCCTCCCGCACCCAGACCCAGGTCACTTCAACTCACCACACGGAAAACGGTGACCGCAAGCCTAGCGGAAAATGAACCGGAGGATGAGGTTCACTAGCTCCCCCAGGGCCTGTGAGAAACGTAGCCCACTCTGGAAAAGCCCGGACGTTGACACAAACAGTCCCGAGAGCCGGTAGCTTGGACAGCTGGACTACTAACGCACCGCCCCGTAGACTCCTGGGAGCTCCGGCCCACGAGGGAGTGCGCAGGCGCAGACGCCTGATCCTTGGCCGGGGGTGAGGTTGGTAGGTCCTAGGGGCTCTGAGGAGGCGGGAACCCGGAGCTCGGACCGAGAGGGCAGACTAGGAAGCTGGTCCCGGAGGGGAGGGCAGGGAGGAAACAGGGAGTTCCAGCCGGGCCTGGTAATTCTGAGGAGGGAGCCGGAACCGAGCCCACGGTAACCAGACCCTCGGATCTGTGCGAGCGGGGCCTCGGGCGTGGTCCGTGGGCGTGACCCTGAGGGTGACAATCGAGTTTGACCTGAAGCGAGCTCTGCGCTGGGGGTGGGGATTGTCTGTTTTGACCCGGGGAAGCTCCATCGCTGGGAGCGGGGCCTCATACAGCGGGCGCTGCGTGTGTGTGTGTGTGTGTGTGTGTGTGTGTGTGTGTGTGTGTATGTGTGTGTGTGTGTGTGCGCGCGTGTGCGCCCCGAATTGAGGCGGCCTCCTGTGCCCCACCTGCTGCGTTTTGGGTGCCTGCTACTCTGGGAGATGTTGGGACCGATTGTGTGTGAAAAGTGGACGGAGTTGTGTTGCTGCCTGGGGTTTCTCCTTATGTGTCTAATTTTAGATTAGGTGTGGGTCCTGCTTGATACTATAGGTAATTATGGAGAAGTGAAAGAGATTTTGTGACTTTGCCTGGAATTATGCAATGTGCTGTCTGAGGTTGTAAATGACATATGGGTACTGTGAGATGGTGGTTTTCTGAAGTAAGTTTGGTTGAATATAACTGTGCATGTGTTTGTAACCTACTGTTATTATTTGCGATGGCTTCGTGATTGAGAAACTCTGCACGACTACTATCTAGTTGGGTATTTAAGATTTGATTATCTGAAGAGTGGTCATTAAGCCTGCCTCCAAAATTGTACCTCAGTAGCAATTTAGCAAATACAGGTATGAGTATTGGAAAGGAAGAGGTAAAATTTCATTTCCGAAATGGTAAGATTCATTACAGCGAAACATTATGTGAACTAAAACCAGTGTGTTGAAATTAATAGTGTTCCGTGAATAGCAAGCAGTAAAAAAACAATTTTTGCCCGTAACTAGTACTTTCAACACTGATATATGAGTGAGGTTTTCTGCTTCTGGATGAAGTCAGTGGCAGGGTCAATAGCTTCTTCAGGCATTCCAAGATAATAAAAAAGTATTTGGTATACTTTTAATCACAAAGCCAGTCTCATTTTAATAGTTAAAATAATTTGCTAATTAAAACATTCACTGTAGCAGTCAATACTTTAGACTTCATTTAGCATAGTATCCTCTCCCAGGGAACCTACAGAGTGGAAAGATCAATTTCTTTTCTAGTTCCATACCTGTACTACTAAAAAGTGTTGTTCAATAGTTAATCCTTAAATTAGCTATTAGTAAATTTATAATAAATAAGTTAATTTTCAGTAATTAATTATGCTTATTAAGTCGTGTGATACAGGTGAATCAATAAAGATTAAGTAGAACTTAAAGTTCAGATATTCTCAAGCATATAGGGATATGTAATATATGATAGAGATGGCATTTCACATTAATTGAAAAAATATGGTTTACTTAATATGTAGTGTTGCTAAACAAGAAAACACAATTTAAAAAGCTTCACAAGGTAAAAACACTTTAATAGTCATATGAGCAACTAAGAAAAATTATTTGCAATTTAAAATAATTGTTAGTTTACTAAATAAAAAAGGAAGATAATATCAATTAGAAAATTAAAACATATGAGAAAAATAGACATACTATAAGAAGATGCCATCAAAAAATAAATAAAAGGAGCTTCTTCTCTCATAATAAGAAATGTGTAAGCTAGAATTACAATATATATCTGATAGGCAGAGATTAAAAATTTATTATCAACTGTATTCATCAGGCTGTAGGGAGGTATTCTCCTGTGCTGATACTAACAATGTAAATTGGTAGAAAGTCCATGAAGAACTATTTGGAAATATATGATAAACCTGTCTTCCATGGTGGATGGAAGGTAGAGCTGCAGAGGGAAAAACACAATGTTCCCTCTCTCTCCAGCAACAACAGATTGTCCAGATCCATTCTAACTCACGAAGAGACTAGGTTTCTAGTGGTGAGGGAGCAGAATTTGCTTTTTTCCCCACTAATCTTCACCCTTGATACGTGTGGGTACACAGAGTGGTGAAACAGTGAAAATTGATGCAGATTTAACTGAATTATTCTGGGAGATCTAAGTCAAATATGGTTTCACATGGCTCTTTGTATCCTCCCATCTCTGCCTTCTCAGGATTCTTCCCTTTTCCAAAAGAAAGGCTCAAAAGAGAAGGTTCATCTCTTGCAAATCTCAGAGCCATGCCTCAGGTGAGATGATGTTTCCTCTCTTTCTGAAATAAGTTGTTTTCAGGTGATACAAGCATTTGCTTCCCTATCCTTAAATTTCCTGGATGTTGGCATTTGCTTCCATGAAACTGGTCTCCAGTAGGGCAAGCAAGTGGCCTAAATACAAAATGTAAGGAGTACTTTCAGGGCTGTGCATCCCTAAATTTTGCACCCTACATTCCTCACCTGCCCCACCTAGTTGCCGACCTGTTCCCAGTTTTTCTTACTCCAACCAGATAAACATAAGCCTTTCCCACGTGTACCTTCTAGTTGTAGCCAATGTTTACATATCGACTTGGTATATTATTCATCATCTCCTTTCTTAGTCTTCTCACAAACGTACTGCTGGAACAGAAATGTATTATTTTGATTTAAAAAGGAATATATTGCTTTACTGAATCTATCCATCTTTAATGAATCTATCTTGTCTAGACACTGATTTGAGATCTAAGTTGTGAGGAGTCAAGGAGCAGACATGGAAAAACTTTGATCATCTCCAGTGACCTAGGTTTTGCAATGATACAATGGGAGGCAGAGTTGGTAAATCACATTATTAGTTTGTGGTAAGATGTCTTGTTGTGTGAGGTTTCCAAGAGAGAGATTTGCTTGCAAGCTTGTACAGAAAACTGTGATTTTGCATTCTCCCTCTGTGATCCTCCTGTCCATTTTATCCAATTCTTTCAAATGGTGGCCAGCCAGTGAAAACCTTTCCAGTATTTCAATGCTGTTGCAGATTTTTCTTATCATTTTGGTTTCTTCTAATTTTTTACATGTGAGTGCAGCAGAATGAAATGCATATGCTTCTCCATTCTTAAAGCATTCTACTTTGACTCAAAGGTGGTACTTTTTCCTGTTTTCATGTCTCTCAGAAAATTCCTCTTCATCTACCCATCTTCAAAATACTGGTTTTCCCCAGTTGCCAACTGGTTCTCTTCTCTTCACTGTCTCTTTTTCTCTATGCACAGATCCACTCTAAAGCTTATATTGATCTAATTCTAGTGACTCTCAAATACCTCTCTTCATCCTAGACTTCTGTTCAGAGTATCAGAATCATATATCCAATCTCCAAAAGTTATGACCACCTGAATGTCCCATAGACACTTCAAGTTCATTTCCAAGGTCTACTTCATTACCTCCTTTGTTCCAGCTTATTCTTTCTTCTGTTTTCCATGTCCATTTTCTAGTCTAAGCCTCTCCCCACTTGCCTATGCAGGTAACCCAAGAGCTCTGCCTCTTTTTTCCACTCTGCAACCAATTTATAACCAATTCTGTTGCAACCCATTATGCACTAACCAGTTTTCCCTTCTCTAGACCACTAATACCACCTTAATCTAGGAAACATCTCTAACAATGGTTACTTGTCTTTCCCACTTAACACACCTCAAGCCTTCTCCAGTCTTCAAGAGTATTGCCTCTGAAGTACAAATTTTATCAGATAACATATGTGCTATTTAACATTTCTCTATACTCCACAAAGCAGCAGACCAAGGAAAGGGCATATGCATTAGAATGGAATGTACAAGACAGTATATTGAAAGGGAAGAAAATACTAACAGATTGCATTCAAGAGCAGATCATCAACTCTGTGGATTGCCATTAATGCTGACTTATAAATGAATATAAATATGTTGAGAGCATTCTCAGTACATTTTAAGACCACTGCTCTGTAGGAACAAATCTAGTATTATTCCATAAACATGCCCACGGCCTACCTCAATATATGTTTTTCTTCTTAGAGCTCAAAGACTTCCCTAACATACTGTGCCTTTTACGATTTCCTCAGTTTACTAGCTAATTTTCCTCTCCCCATGAATTTTAAAAGCTGATCCCATGTACAAAACAAATTCATTGTCAGGACAAAATTTTGATGTCCTCAGTGAAGCCTTGGAATACAAAATGAAATTTTTCTTCACTTCATAGCACTTTCCTTTGTACATATTTCTGTCATTCATCTGTAATATCTGTAAGGTGTATGCATTTATATGTATGCCTCTCACTTAACCTGTAACTTCTCATGAGCAAGGCCAGGGTTTTATTCATTTTGGTCCACCAGGCAACCAGTTACATTTAATGCAAATAGTATGATCTTATATATATTTTTAGTATGAGATAGTAAGTAAATACAGAATGTATTATCAGAGAGAATTTTCTACAATAAAAAACACAAAATAAGAAAACTAGTCTGACTAGTGAACATGGTCTCCAGTATCTAGTTCTCACTAGTTCCAGTCACTTTAGGATGAACTAGAGTATGCCCTTACAGGGATCAGTGTCATTCAAGGATGTGACTGTGGACTTCACCCAGGAGGAGTGGCAGCACCTGGATCCTGCTCAGAAGGCCCTCTACAGGGATGTCATGTTGGAAAACTACTGCCACCTCATCTCTGTTGGTAAGGAAAATTCCTTGAATCTTGCAACATCATACATCTCCTTTCAAGAATTTCTAAAGCATATGGAACTTTGAATTTCAGAGATCAGAGGTGATGAATCTCTTTTTGTTAGCAGACAGTGTGATTATGTCCTCACTTGCCTAGTGCAAGGTATTAACTTGGTAAGATGTTAATGTGTACCTTGTCTGTCACCTTAGAGCTGTATCTTTCTCTTCCTTCAATAGTTTTGAAGCCCAAACAGCTTAGACCAAATCTCATTTTTTATTACCAGGGTTTCACATGACTAAGCCTGATATGATCCGCAAGTTGGAACAAGGAGAAGAACTATGGACAACAGAGAGAATGTTTCCAAGTCAGAGCTACCTTGGTGAGTCTGCACAGACAAAATCCAGTGAACTCAGGTAGTTGACACCTTTGAATGTTTTGAGGGATCTATTATTTTAATTGTGGTAAAATACACATAACATAAAACTTACTATCTTAACCATTTTTAAGCATATAGTTTGGTGGCATTAAGTACATTTACATTGTGCAACTATCACCACCATCCATCTCCAGAACTCTTTCATGTTGTAGAACTAAAACTGTACTCATTAAAATATAACTCTCCATTACCTTCTCCCCCTAGCCTCTGGCAGTCACCATTCTACTTTCTGTCTTTATGAATTTAACTACATAGGTACCTCATATAAGTGGAGTCAGTGTGGTATTTGTCTTTTTTGTGATTAGCTTTTTTCATGTAACATAACGTCTTCAAGGTCTACCCGTATTGTAGTATATCCGAATTTCCTTCCTTCTTAAGGCTGAGTAATATTCCAATTGTATGTATATATCATATTTTGCTTATCTAAGGACACCTGAGTTGCTTCTAACTTTTGGCTACCACAAATAATGCTGCTATGAGCATGTGTATACAAATATCTACTTGAGTCTTTGCTTTCAGCTTTTTTGGTATATACCCCGAAGGAGAATTGCTGGAACATTCAGTAATTCTGTTTAATATTTTGAGGAACTGCCATACTGTTTTCCATAACAGCTACCGCATTTTACATTCCCGGTAACACAAGAGTTCCAGTTTCTCCACATCCTCACCAATACCTGTTATTTTCTATTTTGGGTTTTTGGGGGTTTTTTATAGTTGCAGTCTTATTAGGGATCTGTTTTTAAAGTCCTGAGATCTCTGATGTGCCTATCTAAATTTTTATTTTGACTGTCACTCCTCATGTAAGTTCTTTCCTTGTTTGCCTTATTGTTTACAGAGATATTGACTGCTATTACGTTAGCAAGAATCTCCTCCATGCTTTGTAGGTATAATGTACATGGAGATCTTAAGTGTGAAGTCCTTTGAGTTCTGACAGAAGCATAAACTCATGTATGTGACACCCAATATAAAGTACATTTCCATTAACCCATTAAGTTCTTTCAGGCCTCTTCCAAGTCAGTCCCTCCAACGAGGACAATCACACTTGTGATTTCTACTAGCATAGATTAGTTTTGTCTATCCTAGACCTTTTTCATATCTATTTTCTTTAACTCAGCTTAATGTGAGAGAGATATACATGTTTTTACAGTAGTTTAAATGGTTTCTTTTAATTATAGAATAGTATTCAGTTATATGAATATACCAGTTTGTTTATACATCTCTAGTTCATAGACATTTGAAATGTTCCAGTTTGGGGTCATTATGAATAAGGCTATTGTGAACATTCTTGTAAACATCTTTGTGTGGACATATGTTTTTGTTTCTCCTCAGTAAACACCTAACAGGTGGTATCACTCATTCATTAGGCAGGTATATATTTCACTTTTTTTAGAAACTGTTAGCTTTTAAAAGTTACTGTACCGTTTTAAACTTTTACCAGAAATGTGTGAGAATTTTGATCATCCCACATTCTCTTCTGTGTTTGATGTTACCAGTATTTTCATTTTGGTCATCCTGAAGGGTATGGTAGTATATCTTTGCAGTTTTAATTTAGATATCTTTTAATGACTGATGATGAACTTTTTAAAGTGCTTCCTCAGAGGTGCCTATTCAAATGTTCTGCCCATTTCTGTTGGGGGGTACTGTATTTTTTCCTCAAGTAGTAGGAATTCTTTACATATACTGGATAGAAGTCTTGAATTTGATATAGGTATTCTGAATATTTCCTCAGGTCTGTGGCTTGTCTATTTATTTTAATGGTGTCTTTCAATAAGCACAAATTTTTTAACTCTGATGAAATCCAATTTATCATTATTTTCTTTTATAATTACTTCTTTGATCTCTCAAATATTTTCCTTCTAGGTTGTGATGATAGTTTCCTATATTTTCTTCTAAAAATGTTATGAATATTTTGCTATTTTTATTAATTCTGTAGCCCATCTCATGTTAAGTTTGGTTTATGATGTGAGGTAAGGGCTGAAGGTCTATTTTCTTCCATATAGATATCAATTTCTCCCATCACTTGTTACATTAAACTAAATTGCTTGGTGATCTTTTCAAAAAATTGTTTGATTATATTTGTGTCAGTGTATTTTTAGACTATTCTTTCCTTTGCCGTGTTTTAAGTCCTATTGACAATACTATTTGGTCTTTGATTATTGGAAATTTCTAATAAGTCTTGAAGTCATAGTAAGTCTTCTAACTTTCTTCTTTTAAAAATTGCTGTAGCTATTCTGGGTCATTTTCTTTTTTAAATACATTTTAGGATCAACTTCTTGATCTCTTTAAACAAATGTGCTGGGATTTTTATTGGTGAGAACTAACATCTTAGCAATGTTGAGTCTTCCAGATCATGACTATATTATATCTTTCTATTTTAGTTGTCTTCTCTACTTCCTGTAAGCAATGTTTTATTATTTTTAGTATAAAGGCCTTATACATATTTCATTATGTCTAATCTTTTAATATTTTCATGCCAGTGTAAATAGTAGGATATTTAAAATTTCTTTTTCCAGTTTGTTGTTAATGTATGTACCCATAATTGACTTTTATTTATGATTTTGCATACGTCTACTTATTGTATTCTATTTATTACTTAAGTTTCATTGTTGCTACTGTTGTCCCTTGTTTGTTTTGGTATATTCCTTTAGTTTTTGGCATACAAAACATGCTTTGTAGAAAAGAGATATTTTATTTCTACACTTGTATATGTTATTGCTTTCATTTCTTTTTCTTACTCTGTGGTACTGATTAGAATCTGCAGTACAATGTTGAATAGAAGTGGTGAGAGTCAGCATTCTTATCAGGTCACTAAATTTTTTTTAATGATTTTTTATTATGTTAGTCACCATACAGTACATCCCCGGTTTCCGATATAAAGTTTGATGACTCATTAGTTGCGTATAACACCCAGTGCACCATGCAATACGTGCCCTCCTTACTACCCATCACTGGTCTATCCCATTCCCCCACCCCCCTCCCCTCTGAGGCCCTCAGTTTGTTTCTCATAGTCCATAGTCTCTCAGATTTCATTAAATTTAGAAGGAAGACATTTAATATTTCATTCTTGAGCCTAATATTAACTGTAGGCTTTTCCTAAGTGCTCTTTATTAAATTCTGGAAGTTCTTTTCCTAGTTTTCTGCTTGTTTTAATTATGAATGTTGATTTTAACATGCTTTTTCTAAATTTGTTGAGATGAGCATATGATCTTCTTTAATCTATTACTATATGTATGACATTAATTATTTTGAATTTTAAACCAAATTTGGACTCCTGGGATGAGCCCCAGTTGGACAACATGTATTATCCTGCTTCTAGATTACTAATATTGATTTTCTAATTTTATAGTAAGTTTTTATGTATGATTTTACCAAGGATAGTGGTCTGTAGTTTTCTTGTAATGTCCTTGAAAAGTTTTGTATCAGAATTGTGTCAGCAATATCAAACAGGGGGTGTTCCCTCTTCATCATTTTCTTAAAGGATTTGTGTAATATTGGTATTACTGCTTCCTTAAATGTTTGATGAAAATCGTTATTAAGCCATTTGGGCCTATATTTTTATAATTCAAGACTTCTGCTTCCAGCCCTGAGGAAGTAACAGAGTCTGGAATTACACTCCTACAGGAAACAACAAGAAAACTGGACAAAAGTATTTTTAGATATTGAACAACAGGCAGCACAGGCCTGGATTCCTGAGAGAGGAGAAACAAATGAAATGAGCCCTACCTCATCCCAGGCTTTCATCTGAAGGCAGCTTCCAGACTGCAGTACAGAGAAAGGAATCCAAAAAGAACTTCACAATTTTACTGACTTGAAGAGGTTGACATAGGCATTCAAGGAGATTGAGGTGGCTAAAATTTCCAGGACATACTTCCCAAAAGAAGTGAGCTATGCAGAAAGAGAGTTCCCCAAATCTGGAAAAGGTTCTCCTTGAGTCTTTGGCTAAATATAAGCCTGCAGGTGTATAGGTGAGACTCTGTGAGACTAGACAAAGACATGTTCTAAGGAAAATACAACTACCATGGTGTTGTGACATGAACAATTCCCATAGCCTACTGAACAAAGAATCATTTTATTTCTCTCTAGCCAGAATGGAGACAACTTGTTACTACATAGAATGTTAGATAGCAAGGAGCCCAATGTGGGGCTTGATCCCACTGGGATCAAGACCTGAGCTGAAGGCAGACACTTAACCAACTGAGCCACCCAGGTGCCCAGTAGCTACACTTCTTGCACGTGAATGGCAAGTTCTTTCCTGAAGGGAGGTCCTGTGGGCAACTCTGTGGCTGCCACGGAATGCCAGTAGAAGGACAATACTCTTTATATGAAAATACAACATGTCTTAAACTCAACAACATTAAACTGATAATGTCTGATATGCAATAAAAATTATTAAAAATAAGAAGGAAAATATGACCTATACACAGGGGAACAAATCAGTCAATTGGAAAAAAAAAAAAAACTAAGTCAATAAACTCAGACCTAAAAAAGGTAGAGGTGGTGGAATTTGCAGACAAGGATGCTAAAAGAGTCATTATAAATGACCTCAATATCATAAAGGATGTAAAGCAAAAATGAACATAATGAGGCAAGATAGCAAAGATAGAAATAACCAAATGAAACATCTAAAGAGGACTATTTAATATCTGAAATGAAAAGAAAGACCCAACTATGTGAGATATATATATATAAATATTAAATATAGAGACACAGGAAGGTGAAACATAAAAAAATGAAAATATATATCATACTGTCTTGTGGTTACCACAATGTGAGGATGAAATTAACACCCTACTCCACTCACCCAAAATTTGGCTTCAGATGTCAAGACTAAAATCTGACATAATCAGGCTTTCTGGAAAGAGCAAGAAACATTCCCAGGCTGGTCCTAAAATGGCTTGTGAGTGCTAGGGGGTGTATCTGGCTTTCGTGTTTATTGTGGTTGAGGGGTAGGTCAGGTGAGGGTTCTACGTGTGGGCTAGTGATTGCATAGTTTAAACTTCCTGCCATCACCAATAGAAAGAGCATACAAGCTCTCTTATTGGCTTGCCCAGGGGTGGGGCAAGAGGGTAAAAAAGAAGGGCAGCTCTAGGAAGTTGTAAGCAATCAGACCTCAAAAATGGAATCAGACTCTGTTACACATGCAAACACTAAGCATAAGAAGATGGGAGTGGCTATACATCCAAGTAGATTTCAGAATACAGAATATTATAGTGATAAGGAAGGACACTTCATCAGAAGTCATAACAATTCTAACACAGCTTCAGAATACAAAGCTGTTTCTCAGCTTTTTATGATTATCATTCCCCTAGAGAGTATTTTTAGAGATTTTTTTCTAATTGCCCCCCATTAAATTTCAATACCATAATCTATGTTCTGTTGCCATTTGGAGGGCCACAGACTATTGTAATACCTGAGAAACTTATCATTTCCCCAGAATAAGTTTTGCTCCCTTGGGAGAAACCCTCAGTGAGAATTCATGAAATATATGAAACAAAACTGATAGACCTGAAAGGAGCAATCTAATCGTAGCTTGAGATATAAACACCTCTCACTCAGTAATTGAGAGAAGAAAGAAAACAATAAGACTATGGAATGCTTGAAAACACTATTACTCATTTGTATCTAGTTCATCTTTATAGACTATTTTACATGGAACATTCACCAAGATAGACCCTATATTCTGGGTCGTAAAACAATTATCAACAAATTGAAAAGAACCGAAATCATAATATGGACTCTGACCACAACAGAATTACATTTGATCCTTGAACAACACAGGTTTGAATAGTGCAGGTCCACTTAATACATGGATTTTTTTATAAGTACAGTACTGTAAATATATTTTCCTTATGATTTTTAAATAACATTTTCTTTTTCCTAGCTTACTTTATTCTAAGAATACAGTACATAATACAAATAACATACAAAATATGTGCTGACTGTTTATGTTATTGGTCAACAGTAGGCCATTGGCAGTTAAGTTTGTGGGTGAGTCAAATATTATTTATGAATTTTCAGCTGTGTAGGGGGTCAGTGCCCCAACCCTACATTGTTCAAGGGTCAACTGTAATTCAATTAAAAATATCTCTACGTGTAAAACTGACGCAATGTTGTGTGTCAACTATACTTCAATTAAGAAAAATGTATCTCTAAATTTTCCAAACATTAGGAAATTAATCACCACATTTCCAAATAACAGAAATCAGAGAAGAAATCATAAAGTAAATTTAAAGATACTTTGAACTGAATGATAATTAAAACAGTATATCAAAAATTGTGGGATGCAACTAAAGCAGCATTTTAATTTTTTATCCTTTTAAATCAGGGATCTAAACTGTCACCCTAAGTAACTAGAAAAAGAAAAAGAAATTAAATTCAACGTTAGTAAAAGGAGGGGCACCTGGCTGGCTCAGTCAGAAGAGCATGCAACTCTTGATCTTGGGGTCAGGAGTTGGAGCCCCACATTGGATGTAGAGATTACTTAAATAAACTTGAAAAGTTTTTTATAAAAAGTTAGTAAAAGGAAAAAATAAAAGACTAAAGCAAAAATCAGTGAAATACATAACAGAAGAATAATAGAGAACAATGAATGAAGCCAAAAGCTAATTCATTAAAATAGTTGGTAAAATTAATAAACCATAGCTAATATGGTTAATAATAATTTTATACTAATAAAAAATAGAAGGGGGTGCCTGGGTGGCTCAGTTGTTAAGTGTCTGCCTTTGGCTCAGGGCATGATCCCAGTGTTCTGGGATCGAGCCCCGCATCAGGCTCCTCCACTGGGAGCCTGCTTCTTCCTCTCCCACTCCCCCTGCTTGTGTTCCCTCTCTAGCTGGCTGTCTCTCTCTGTCAAATAAATAAATAAAATCTTAAAAAAAATAGAAGACACAAATTACCAATATTAAAAAATTAAAGAGGCTGCATCAATACAGATCCTACAGACATTAAAAGGACAATTAGGGAATAAACAAATAATTTTATGTCAATAAATAGGGAAGAGAGGACACTTCCCAACTCATTTTATAAGGCCAGCATTATCCACAACCATAGGCACTATAAAAATAAAAAAACTACACACCAACATCCTTCATGAAGCTAGAAATAAATCTATAATAAAATACTATAAAACAGAACCTAGCAATATTTTAAAAGGGTAAAACCTCATGACTAAAAAGAGTTTATCCCAGGAAAGCAAAGATGATGTGATATTCAAAAATCAGGGGCACAGTTGGTTAAGTGTCCAACTCTTGGTTTCGGCTCAGGTTGTGATCCCAGGGTTTTGAAACAGCCCCACGTCCCTCCGTGCTCAGTGCGAAGTCTGCTTGATATTCTGTCTCCCTCTGCCCTTCATGCCCATGTTCTGTCTTTCTCAATCAATAAATAAATCTTTAAAAAAAAATCAATCTATGTAATTCCCCATATAAAGGTGAAAAGGTGTCTAAAATCAAGGATCTGAGGTGCCACTTAACATAACTAGAAAAAAATTAAGGAGTAAAACCATGAAAATATCTCAGTAGACATGGGAAAATAATTAAATTCAGTTCCTATTATAAAGCCTTAGAACAGATTAGCAATCAAAGGGAATTTCCTTTGGCTTCATTAAGGGTATCTTTGAAAAACTTATAGCCACCATCATACTCAAGGTAGAAAGCCTGAGTGCTTTTCCTCTGAGATCAAAACCAGAAAAGATGCCCACTATCACCACTTCTATTAAACATCGTACTAGACACATGTCAGTACAATAAAGCAAGAAAAAGAAACTAAAAGGCTACTAATTAGAAAGGGAACTATCTTAAAAAAGGGGGGGGAACTATCTTCATTTATAGATGACATGATTATGTGCCTAATAAATCCTAAGGAATCTAAAAAGAACTGTTAGAACTAATAAGTAAATTAGCGTTTTCACAGAGTTCTTGTTTTAGAGCAAATTTGAAGAAATTTTGTCCAGTATTTCTACAATTATTTTTTAAATAATTTTAACCTATTCTCTGTAGAGTTTATTAAGGAATTTAAATTTTTTTTAAGTTTGGGTAATTTCTGTTAACCAGACTTCCAAAGTAGTGATTCTTCATTCTCTTATGTTCCTATGCTGTTAAACCCATCCAATGAACTTTGTATTTAAGATACAAGGTTTTTAAAGTTTGCATTTCCTTATCTCTTCTGAATTCTCCATCTCTTCACCCATATTTCCATCTTTTCTTCTAGATTTTGTAAACATATTTATTATAGTTATTTTAAATTCCTTATCTTGTAATTTTAATGTAGAGGACACATCAGTCTGATTCTGTTGACTGTTTTTTATCTTCTCTATTAGTCATATTTTCCTATTTCTTCTCAGGAAAACCTTGTAGATAATATGTTGTCAAGATGCTGGATCCTTTCTTCTTACTCTGAAGATTGCTGAGTTTTCACCCAGAAGGCAGTTAAGTTACTGGTAGCTCACGATTCCTTTTTAAAATTGCTTTTATGTTTCTTAGATGATATCTATTTCGGTTTCAGTTTTGCCTTTAGTTTTATGGTATTTCTCTTAGTCCTGGGATGCAGCCTTTACTCCTATACATGGCCATTCTGGGGTTTCAGTAGAAAGATCAAAGGTTCCTCTCACCAGGTTCCTCTGACTTGGCACAGGACTGGTATTAAAAACTATTTTTCCAGAGCTAAACAGCTGCTGAAATCTTTAATCAGTTCTTCCAGTGCTCCAGCTTTCTTTTTCCTTTTTGCTTCTTGCAGTCTTGCCCTGCAGATGCAGTTAACCAAGGTTTTGAGGAGAGGTTTATGCTAATTTAGGGGTTCTTCTATGACTTTTCCATTCTCAGATTTTGTCCTAAGATTTTTTCCTCAATTTGTTCTAGTAGCCCTGAACTTGATCTCAGATTTTTCTGCACAGGATGACTCCTGCTTTCTCCCAGTGATCTATCTATCCCTTGTGTGCTGCACAAACTACTAGGGCCCACAGTGGAAAACCTGGATACATTACGTAGTGTGGTTTCTTTCTTTTCAAATGTTTTATCCACTTCAGTTTCTGCCTGCTTTTGATCACTCTTTAGTGCTTTAAAACAAGTTGGTCTTTTACAGCTAGTCCATAGTTTATCATTGTTATCAGCTGGAAGGTTGTTTTGATACTAACCTCTTTGCCATTATCAGAATCTGGATGTCTAGGTCAGCAATTTCTCAAACTTTTTAGTTTTGGACTTGTTAATATTCTTAAAATTATTAAGGATTAAAAGAACTTTGTGCATATGTGTGTGTGTACCCTATTAGAAGTTAAAACAAAACATTTTTACTATGCATTAATTTATTTTAAAACAATATAAAAATAATAAACTTATTACATGTTGACATAAAACCATATTTTTACAAAAAATAAATATTTCCCAAAAGAAAAACAATAGTGACAAAAGTGGAGTTGTTACATAATTGAGATTTATGTAACAATAGCTGATTTTCACGTTGGATTCTGTATTCAGTTTGTTGCAAAATGTTGTTTGAATCGAAATATGTGAAGAAAACCTTCCTTCATGCATTACATATAGTTTGAATGAGAAATATTTATTTTTTTAAAGATTTTATTTATTTGTCAAAGAGAGAAATAGAGAGGGAGCATGAGCAGGGGAGCCGCAGGCAGAGAGAGAAGCAGGCTCCTGCTGAGCAGGGAGCCTGATGCGGGACTCCATCCCAGGACCCTGGGATCGTGACCTGAGCCGAAAGCAGACGCTTAACCGACTGAGCCACCCAAGTGTCCCTGAATGAAAAATACTTTAAGAGCCTTTTTAGATTGTCATAGATATTCTTCATTAATACTACACCCAAATGTAACAATTGGTAATTCCTGAACAGTTAGTTGCAGTGTAGAATCTGAAACCATAACAATAAACTTTTGTACGCTGTTACATAGAAGCCAATGGTCTACTTAAGTGGATATTTTACCCATGCATTTTTTGGTAATATTATATATTAATCATTTGGAAAGTAATTGTTCAGTGACATCTAACATCTTCCAAATTTTGACATGTTCCCATATACAATATTAATTTAAAAAATACCAAAGGCCACATTTGTTAATATCATCTGAATTGTCATCAGAAAAGTCTAAGTATTGGGAAGCTGACAAGCTCATTGTAGCAAATACAAGCTTTCCAACATAATGACCTTTACTTGAACACTTGAATTTTATCATTGGTTACAAATATTAGTAGATGTTTTCCTTGAATTAACATGCTCACATTGTTCAAGAAAATGTCTACCAGGGGCGCCTGGGTAGCGCAGTCGTTAAGCGTCTGCCTTCAGCTCAGGGCGTGATCCCGGCGTTCCGGGATTGAGTCCCACATCGGGCTCCTCGGCTGGGAGCCTGCTTCTTCCTCTCCCTCTCCCCCTGCTTGTGTTCCCTCTCTCACTGGCTGTCTCTCTGTCACATAAATAAATAAAATCTTTAAAAAAAAAAAAAAAAAGGAAAGAAAATGTCTACCAGAGGGATGCCTGGGTGGCTCAGTTGGTTAAGTGTCGGCCTTCAGCTTAGGTCCTGGGATCAAGTCCTGCGTCTGGCTCCTTGCTCGACGGGGAGCCGACTTCTCCCTCTACCTGCCACCCCCCTGCTTGTGCTCTCTCTCTCTGACAAATAAATAAAATCTTTAAAAACAGAAAAAGAAAATGTCTACCAGATACTCACATCTGAGTAATGATCAGTTGTACTCTCAAGTAAAAATGCTGTTCTAGGGTCTCTGGGTGGCTTAGTCAGTGAAGTGTCTGCCTTCGGCTTGGGTCATGATCCCAGGATCGTGGGATCGAGTCCCACATTGAGCTCCCTGCCCAGTGGGGAGTCTGCTTCTCCTTCTCGATCTGCCTCTCCCCCCTGCTCATGCTCTCTCTCTCAAATAAATAAAATCTGAAAAAAAATGCTGTTCTACAAAAAGGATATATCCCCTGCTTTTTTGAAACTTCATGTTATGCCACCTTGTTTTTACTAAGGACCTCCATTAGTACCTGTTTTCACTAACCAAAAGAAATCCAAAGAGGAGTTTTGCTTTTACAAATCAAGGTGAAAAGCAAAAATAGCACTCAGCGTTTGTTTTGCAGCGAGCTGTAGAGGCACTGCCAGGCTCCTTCCCAGGAACTACACTCATCATCTCATCATCAAACTGCCATAGCTTTGAGCATCTGTGTTTTATCTGAACTTATTTTGCACATCCGTTAGCAAGATGTGTCCGAAAGCTAAAGAGAGGTTATTTTTTGGATCTGGGAATAAGCTCAAAAATTTTTCTGTATAAATTAATGGTAATTGCTTCTTCACTCTATGCCATTTCAGCTTATCAAAGGTTTCACAGGAACATTCTGTTTTTGGGTACAGCAGGAGGGAGTGGAGGGCCCTGTATTCAGTTCTCAACTCAAATAATTACACCAGCACTTTTCCTCACAAAATATTATACTCTGGTGTGCAACAGAATTGCTTTATGCATACATCTTTAATCATCACACAGAATATTGAAAATATGTGTACTCAAGAGTGGAGAGCTAATAAAATTAATGATTTTTTTCCTGCTTTATCAAAAATAGTCTTACATGAAGCCTTTTTTCTTATGGATTAGAAATATAGTGATTGCTATTATAGATTGGTGCCAGTGTGTTCATTTATGCTGATGTGCCAGCATTTTACCCACTGTATTAATCATATTTTTTATTTTCTATATTTTATGATGTTTTGACAACTTTAGAGGGCCTTGCTGCCTGGGGAGAGATTGCCCCTCCCAGAGCTAGCTAATTCATAGAGACAGTAAACAACCTTTTGGTAAGCCCACATTTCATATAAAAACCAACCAACCCCAAGTCCATACCCTCAACTACCTCCTTTACCTAACTCACACACACCAAGCCAACATTTCCCGTGCCCTAAAACACCCAGGGCCAGGTAGCATACAACTAAAGACCACCCCTATAACCCGTAGCCTCCCAACACCGTTCAAAAAGCCAGTCCTAAACTGTTTCCCCTGCCCTGCTTTGCTTTTCCCATGCAAGCAAGTCCCAAAAAAGGCTCTGGCATAGGCTTTCGCCCCTCTCCTTTCTACCTCCTGACCACCCCTGCTGCTTCTACATGTGGCCCTGCAAAGCATGGTATGTCCCCTCCTCTCAGGAAATGTACTGAAAATCTTTTAATGGCGTTAGCCTATGTCATCAGTCACTTTCATAAATTAAAATTCCACAAGTACAAAGGAGACACATAGACAAATGGAGTGTTGTTATTAACAAAAATAGTTTTGATTTTATGGACTACCTCTCCCCCTCCTCACCTCCCACATAAGGATCTCATATTCTAAGGTCCATGAATCACACTTTGGGAACTGCTGATTTAGGCCTTTCTTGTCTTTCATGTCTTTAACATTTCAGTCCTCTATCTTTTTTCTTTTGTTCAGTCTCCTATTTATAGGCATTCTTAAATCTATCCAAAAATTTATCTAAAATCTAGTATTTCTTCCTCTTAGTTTTCATTTTCTTTCCTTTCTTTCCCGGTGCAATGTCTTAACTGTTTCTTGCAGTCGGACTCGCATCCTATTCTTACCATGACACCTGCCATCAGGTTTCAAAATCCATATGCTGTGGCCCTAAGATAATTTTGGTATCACTTTTTTTCAATAAATTTATTTCCAGTAAGTCTCTGTGTTCCATACCATAGTGCTCAGATGCCTGATACCTACCCACCTTGATTTGGGTAAAAAAACACTAACTCATTTTAATCCTATTTCCCTGAGTGCCTTTTACATCTTTGTTGCTTTTCCTCCCTCCTTTATTGCCTAGAAAAATATTTATTGAATAAATTGATTTTATTTCAGTGTGGTCTCTCATTGGTATCCTTAAAGGCTCTTTCTTCATCTTCAGTTCTTGCCTTTATAAAAGTCCTATAATTTGGGGCACCTGGGTGGTGCAGTCAATTAAGCATCTGACTCTTGGTTTCCATTCAGGTCACTCAGGTTTTGGTCTCCGGTTGTAGGGTCAAGCCTTGTGTCAGGCTCTGCACTGAGTACAGGGTCTGCTTGGGATTCTCTCACCCTCTCCCTCTGCATACCCTCCCCCAACTTGCACGTCCGTGCATTCTCTCTCTCTTAAAAAAAAAAAAAGTCCTGTAAACTATAACAATCTGATCCATTCTCAAGTTGTGGTTTTCTTGTTTTATGTGAATGGCTTTCAAATAGACATTTTCAGCCCACTTCTCCCACTTGAACTCTAGTGTATATTTTGATCTGCCTACGATAAGACAACAATCAGTTGTGTCATCCTTTTGATTATTGACTTATCAGAAATAATAGTCATTGTCTTTACCTTATCCTTACTTATTTCTATTTCCTTTTTCTCCCATAGTCAGCCCCTTGTTTTTTGTTTTTTGTTTTAAGATTTTATTTATTTATTTGACAGAGAAAGAGGTAGCGAGAGAGGGAACACAAGCAGGGGGAGTGGGAGAGGGAGAAGCAGGCTTCCCGCTGAGCAGGGAGCCTGATGCAGGGCTCCATCCCAGGACCCTGGGATCGTGACCTGAGCTGAAGGCAGACGCTTAACGACTGAGCCACCCAGGCACCCCCACAGTCAGCCCCTTGTAGTAGCAGGTTGATTCCATCATCTTTGCTATACTTAATTATCTCTCACAATTTTTGTTATCTTTACATCCTCTCATATCCTCATTTGCTACTGACCTCTTCCAAAATGAGAGCATATTGTTTCAGTAACTACTATAATTACTATTTGGATTTGCCATGATTTTTACCCAGTTATTTCAGATTATATTGTCAATAAACCGAAAAGATATCACTTATTATATGAAATTTAAGTCCCTTCTTTTTCAAGGGCTGACAGAAAAATGTCCCATCTGATCATTCCCAATTTATTTCTCTCTGTGACCAAGAATTCTTGCTCATCTCATTGTTCTAGTCCCCCAGATGTACTCCATACAATGGATTTTATTCCTCACAACTGACCCTTTCACTATATGATAGCTGCTACATACCCATATAGATACTTGCAAAGTTAGCCTACTACAAGTCAGAGGGTACAGTAGTATACACAAGACCACCCTCACTTCTGACACCAACTGTAAGCTCAGGGGTCCCCAAGACTAGTGCTAGTATCAACAGTATGCTATAAGGACTCATGGAACTTACTGAAAGCTATAATACTCAAGAGTTATGGTTTATTACAGAAGAAAAAATACAGATTAGAATCAGCCAAGCACAAAGGGCAGAGTCCAGGAAAGTACCAAACATAAAGCTTCTAGTAGATCTCTCTCTGTAGAATCATGGACAGCATTACCTTGCTGGTGTGACAATACATACAGAATATTGCCAGGGAAGCATCGCCTGAGCCCATTGTCCAGAGTTTATAAGGAGGCTCCATGACATAGGCATTATTAACGGTACATGTAGCCAATCTCAGTTTTCAGCCCCTTAAAAGGTCAAGCTGATACTGTGTAACCAAAGCACCCACCCTAAATCACACTGGTTGGTGTGGCTCAAAGACCTCACCCTAAATTATATTGCGATTTTCTGGCTGGCCAAAGGCTCCCAGGCAACCAAATACATATACGAAGGGCTTAGCGATTACTTCCCAGGAGCCAAAGGCAAATGTCAGATGTCTCTTTGGGCAAGGGTATATTCTTAACTATACAATACTACATATCATGTAGCTAAAAGATCAAGTTTCCTCTGTGAAATGTTCCTTGACTACTCCAGACCATGTCACTTCCTTTTTTGCTGCATTCATATTCTACTTATGTCTAAATTGTAAACAGACGCATGCTCTGGTATGATCAAGCTGCTTTCCCCATCCAATTAACAGTTCCCCCAAATAAGATTCTCTCTTTTCTTTACCGGAGTTTGTAATAGAGGCTAGATATTCAGTAATTACCAATCTTTGATATCATGCAAGGAAAACATCTTTCTCATCCATTCAGAAATCATTTAATGATAAGTTTTTTTAAATATACATGCCAAGATCACATCCCTATATCTCAGATAACCATGTGTTAACATATACTCAGAAGATAGTCAATAAAATATTGGCATCCAAGAGCATAAGTTTTAGTTGGGAAGGCAATATTATCAAATTGAGCATTTTACATGTAATATTCATATTAAAATAGCAGGTTGTTGAAAGAGTTCTTGAAATGAACGGTCCAGATTATAATCTTATTTCAGACAAATTAGACATGAAAGTATAAAAATAACGTATGAAGGCTTTTGGATAAATTGAATAGTAGAATGTCTCTGAAGGTGGTTGAGATTCTTAGATGATGTAACTCCAGTTACTAATAAGATTAATTTTAGTGTGTTCTAGAACTGCACATAAATGGAATTGTATAATATATACTCTTTTGCATAAAGCTTTCACTCTGAAAAATGAGATTCATTTCTTTCCATTGTGTATCAGTAGATTTTTTTCTTTTTTATTGGTGAGTAATACTGCATTGTATACATACAGGACACAATATTACCATTTACCTTTTGATGGATACTTGGGCAGTTACCAGTTAAGGGCTATTGTAAATAAGACACAAGTCAAGGGTAAGATGAATCCATATTTAAAATTACGCTACTAGACATGGGTGGTAGTAAGGTAACAATGATCAGGTATAGCCAAAAATTATAAGAAAAATAATAGAGTCAAAAGAAAGAAAGAAAAATAATAGTCAATCAGTGCTGTAATCATACAGTTGAAGAATGTAGGCCTTCACATCCCCCATAGGGAATAGCGGAGTTAGGGTATGTTACTGCATTGGGAGGAAAACTTAAACCCACCCTTCCTTTTTTTTTTTTTTTTTTTTTTAAGATTTTATTTACTTGACACAGAGAGAGACAGCCAGCGAGAGAGGGAACATAGGCAGGGGAAGTGGGAGAGGAAGAAGCAGGCTTCCAGCAGAGGAGCCTGATGTGGGGCTCAATCCCAGGACTCTGGGATCACGCCCTGAGCCAAAGGCAGATGCTTAACGACTGAGCCACCCAGGCGCCCCTTAAACCCACCCTTCCTGAAAACTGAAAAAATAATTCAGCAAATGAAAGGAGGAAAAGTTAGAACTGATGGTCAGGAGAATTTAGTTATTGACCATCTCTGGAAGAATAAATTGATGGTAGCAGCATTCAGAATACAACAGTGATTATATTCATGTTTCAAGTATGCTTTCTTCTCTGGTTTATTTTATAATTCCTTTTTTAAAGATTTTATTTATTTGAGAGAGAGTGAGAAAGAGTGGGATGGGATGGGGGGCGGGGAGAGGTAGAGGGAGAGAGAGAAGCAGACTCCCTGCTGATCAGGAAGCCCGACGTGGGGCTTGATCCCAGGACCCTGAGATCATGACCTGAGCCGAAAGCAGATGTTTAACCAACTGAACCACCCAGGTGTCCCTATTTTACAATTCCTAATGGAAATAGGTTTCCCAAAGTCTTCCCTTTCAAGAGAAAATAAGTTGTGTGGAGAGTTAGGGCCTAGGCTATAAACGGTGTTTCTTTCAACACTAAGAAATGAGTGCTTGAGGGGCACCTGGGTGGCTCAGTGGTTAAGCATCTGCCTTTGGCTCAGGTCATGATCCCAGCATTCTGGGATTGAGCCCCGCAATGGGCTCCCTGCTCAGTGGGAAGCCTGCTTCTCCCTCTCCCACCCCCCCGCTTGTGTTCCCTCTCTCGCTGCCTCTCTCTCTCTGTCAAATAAATAAATAACATCTTTAAAAAAGTAAAAAGAAAAGAAAAAGCAATGAGTGCTTGAGAAAGTTCATTTGCCATGGATGGATTACATGCAAATAAGGAAGAAACAAATGGAAGTATTTTATAACACATATTTAGGCATGAGGGAATAATATTTAGGCTTTAATTTCTACCTGAACATTTCCCTTGCTTACTGGTTAGTACCCTTAATAAGCTCACTCCATTATTTCTGAATCTGCCCATTCCAAGAACAATCCCACTTTCATCATCCTTTGTCTTCTGTTTACTTGTCCTTGTGTTTATTATACCTGCTCAATGTAGCTTATATTTACAATATGCCAAAGATATGAGTGTTCTTTTCTTATGCCAATTTTTCCTCATTTTAACTGTGTAGCAGGATTTGTGTTTATATCATATGAATTTTCCCTACCAAGAGGTAATTTATTTTGGCCTTTGTGTAGACCACAATCGTGAGGCAGACAGTTGCACAATGGGTTGTTTGTATATACATCCAATCCATAACATATATGTGAAAACTTACAGTGTTGTTATTCTTTTCTAGAAGAAGATGGAAAAGCTGAAGATGTTTTAGTGAAGTTCAAAGAATACCAAGACAGGCACTCTAAATCAGTCATATTCATCAACCACAAAAGACTAATTAAGGAAAGAAGTAATATTTTTGGGAAAACACTTACTGTAGGCAAGAACCGTATTATTTCAAAAACAATGCTTCGTGAATATAAGCCTGATGGAAAGGTTTTAAAAAATATTTCGGAATTAGTCAGTAGAAATATAAGCCCTGTAAGAGAGAAGTTTGGTGAGAGTAATGGATGGGAGAAATCATTCCTCAATACTAAGAATGAAAAAATGCATACTGCAGTGAATCTCTGTAAACAAACAGAAAGGAGTCTGAGTGGTAAACAAGAGCTTATTCAGCATCAGAAGGTTCAAATTCCTGAGCAATCATTAGGTCATAATGAATGTGAAAAATCCTTCCTTATGAAAGGAATGTTATTTACACATACTAGAGCCCACAGAGGAGAAAAACCCTATGAATACAATAAAGATGGAATAGCTTTAATCGAAAAGTCAAATCTCAGTGCCCATTCACAAACTCTTATGGAGAAGAAACCCCATGCATACAGCAAATATGGGAAGTTCCTCTGCAGAAAGTCTATTTTTATTGTGCATCAGAGATCTCAAACAGAAGAGAAACCCTTTCAATGTCCTTACTGTGGGAATAGCTTTAGAAGGAAGTCATATCTCATTGAACATCAACGAATTCACACAGGTGAGAAACCTTATGTTTGCAATCAATGTGGAAAAGCTTTCCGTCAAAAGACAGCCCTCACTCTTCATGAGAAAACACATATAGAGGGGAAGCCCTACATCTGTATGGATTGTGGGAAGTCCTTCCGCCAGAAGGCAACTCTCACTAGACATCACAAAACACATACAGGGGAGAAAGCCTATGAATGTACTCAGTGTGGAAGTGCTTTTAGAAAGAAGTCATACCTCATTGATCATCAGAGAACTCACACAGGAGAGAAACCATATCAATGTAATGAATGTGGGAAGGCATTTATCCAGAAGACAACCCTCACTGTACATCAGAGAACTCACACAGGAGAGAAACCCTATATTTGCGGTGAATGTGGGAAGTCCTTCTGCCAAAAGACAACCCTCACTCTCCATCAAAGAATTCATACTGGGGAAAAACCCTATATTTGTAATGAATGTGGAAAGTCCTTCCGCCAGAAGGCAATCCTCACTGTTCATCAGAGAATACATACAGGAGAGAAATCCAATGGATGTCCTCAGTGTGGGAAAGCCTTTAGTAGGAAATCAAACCTCATTCGCCACCAGAAAACTCACACAGGAGAGAAACCATATGAATGTAGAGAATGTGGGAAGTTCTTCAGTTGTAAGTCAAACCTCATAGTACATCAAAAAACTCACAAGGTAGAAACCATGGGAATTCAGTAAAGGATATGACTTTTTTGGTAAAAGCTTTTGAAGTCATAGTAAACCCTGTACATGATATAGCTTGCAAATATAATAATATACAACCGTTTAAGGTACTATTCCACAAATTTGCCTACTGTTTGTGAGCCTATATAACACACAAAGAATAACTGGACAAATGACAATAGTCATTGAAAATACAACCCTAAATTTTTTATTATTAGATTCAGTAGGCATAAACTTCCTCTGTCAAGTTTCTACAAACATTTAAAATTGCTTATTTTCAATTTCAATACATACCTTGTTGTGACCCAGTAATAAGCAGTTGACCAACTGGTAGTTGTCCCTGGACCACATTGTGAGCAGAAGTGTTTTAAAAGAAAGGAAGTGTGAACTGTATTTCTCATTGCAAATATGAAACAAAAATTAGTTGTTACCTCCTCAAAATTTACCACAGTTCTGACTTCTAACATTATAAATTAGGTTTTGCATATTATGAACCTTTATATAAATTGGATTATACATCATGTATTCTTTTATATATGGCTTGTTTCATTCATCATTATGTCTGTAAAACTCATCATTAGTGCATGCGGCAGAAATTCGTTTATTTCTATTCTATATAGAATTCCATCATATGATTAAATTGCAATTTATCCAATCTACTGTTGATGGACTTTTTCATTGTTTACAGCTTAGGGCTATAATAAATAATGCCTCTGTGAACATATTTGTCCTTCGGTGTACATACATTCATTTCTCTTGTGTTTATACTAGGAATGGAATTGCTGGGTCCTACAGCATATGTACGTTTGGTTAGCTTTGGTAGATACTACCAAACAATGCAGAACTTTCACAGCCTGAGATAATTCACTCTGAAGGAAAACAACTGTGAATATTACTGATATGGTGATGTTTCTAACCAGAGAATTCATGCTAGAGGGAAACTCTACAAATATGAAAACTGATAATCCAATTATAATGCATGTACAAAGGCTTTTAGCCACAGCCCAAACTGTAATTTAATACCAAAAAATGTAATAAATGTGAGATTGCCTCTAGGCACAAAAATGCCATATTTGAAATCTAAAAGTCATGCTAAGAAAAGGAAGGCTCCTAGCATGCTTCCTTGCATTAGAGAGTTCTAACTGGAGAAAAATCCTATGAGTACAGTAAAGGGAACAGGGGATAATAGCTTTTACCTATCGCCTATATCTTGCTGGATGTAGAAAAACGATGGATATGGAAAAGCTTATAGTCATAGTTCAAATCATACACAACACCATGGGATTCACATTGGATGAGAACTCTTTAAATGAAATAATCATAAGGGGTGCCTGGGTGGCTCAGTCAGTTGAGCATCCAACTCTTGATTTTGGCTTAGGTCATGGTCTCAGGGTTGTGAGATCAAGCCCTGTGTCAGGCTCCACCCTCAGGAGCCTGCTTTGGATTTCTCTCTCCCTCTCCCTCTATCCCTCCGCACAACCCCCAATACACATGCTGTCTCTCTCTAAAAAAAATGATCATAAGAATGACTTTAGCCATAGTTCACTCCTTATACAACATCAAAAAATTTATACTAAAGAAAGGGAAATTTTGAAAGGGAATAGATGAGGCTTGGAACTCTAACTCTGGGGAAAGCTGCTTCCAGGAAGAAGTCTAACCATACTGAGATCATAATGCTTAGAGAGTCTACATGTAGGCACCTGGTCAATAGCCCCAGCTAAACTCCCAGCCATCATCCAGTACCATCTGTCGACGAAATGAATGAGGTAACACCCAACTGGAACCACCTGAAAGACCCCAAGCAAGAACTGCTCAGCTAAAGCCTTCTCAAATTCCTGACCCACAAAATGGTTACATTTTAAAAATTAAATTGGATTGATTAAAAGAAAGGAAAAATAATCTCTGAGTATCTATTATAAAATAATGGTATGAACATTTGGATTCAGAGTCAATGAGCAAAAGTGTGGCAACTACTAGGAGATTTTTGGCATGATAAAAAACAAACTGATCCTGAAACAGTTGAAGATTGGCTGTATTTTTTGTTTGGAATTACATACATAAATAACTCATTGAAGGGCTCATATGCTATCTTCTCATTTTCTGGCAGTAAATTATTCTTATCAACTTTAACCAAGTATGCAAATATATTCTTCACAATTTTGCAAAAAAATGAAAATAGCCCCAAAAGACCTACTGGATAATGCAGAGAGAAACAAGTTTATCTTTGAAAGATCCTGTGCAGAGTCATTTCCTTGATGTTCCGTAAACTAAGATGCAGAGAGAAATCAAGATATGAAGATAAGTACAGCCATGTCCTTGTATAAGGTACTTTGAATGCTTTGAAGAAAGTCTAAATGAATTTTTGCTTTCCAACAAGCTATTCACATATAAGCTGCTTCTTAGAAGAAGCAGGCCCAATATTTTATGTGTTGGTGTGAAACGGGATTGGGCTATGTTTCATACTCCTGTATGAAGATTTCTTTTGAAGAAGTTGGGCATGTTCTTTTTCATTAATTTTTATGAATATTTTATGAATGGATAAATATATGAGAGGAGTACTTTTCAACTATCTATCAGTGAATGAAGTTTGGGCAGCTCTTAGGAGTGAACATGATTTTGGATTGCAAGTCCACGTACTCCTAAATATATATAACAGAATAGGAATTAATTCACAAATTCATATTTTATACACCTAACTGCACGATCATGGGACAAAAGAGAGTTAACGTGCAAAGAATCATTCAGTCCAAAGGACTGACAAGACTCCACAGAGCATATCCATGTAATGCTTTTGTTTAAAAGCAAAAGAGGGGTGCCTGGGTGACTCAGTTGGTTAAGTATCTGACTCATGATCTCAGTTCAGTTCTTGATCTCAGGGTCATGAGTTCAAACCCCACACTGTGGAGCCTTCTTAAAAAAATAAATAATAAAAAAAATAATGAAACCAAAGGATATAGCTAAGAGAAAGAAAAGGTAAGTAAGCAATTAGGGAGTCAATTATCCAGGTGCAAGCTCCCCAGTGTCCTTAAGATCATAAATGACAGGGGCGCCTGGGTGGCTCAGTTGTTAAGCATCTGCCTTCGGCTCGGTGTGATCTAGAGTCCTGGGATCGAGCCCCACATCAGGCTCCTCCGCTGGGAGCCTGCTTCTTCCTCTCACTGGCTGTCTCTCTCTGTCAAATAAATAAATGAAATCTTTTAAAAAATATCTTAAATGACAATAGATTATCATAAATTTAATCAGGTGGTAACCCTAATTGCATTCCAGATGTGGCAGATGTGGTTTTGTTTCCTGAGCAAATTAACACAACCTCTGGTATGTGGTATACAGCTATTGACCTGGAAAATTTTTTTTCTAGGTATCTTTTTTTTAGTAAAGACCACCAGAAGTACTGTGTTTTCAGGCCAGCAGTACACCTTCACTGTCCTACCTCAGGAGCTGTGTTAGTCTGGGTTCTCCAGAGAAACAGAACCATTAAGGGGTTCATACACACACACACGTGTGTGTACATGTATAAACCCCTAAGTGGTACACATACACAGGTACATAAATGTGTGTATATACACATACATGTGTGTATATATTGTATATACACACACGTGTGTGTAACATATATGTATACAAACATATATATACCCACATATATAAAGAAACAGAAGGCAGAGAAAGAGAAAAAGAGATTTATTTAAAGAATTGGATCATGTTGGGGCACCTGGAGGGCTCAGTGGGTTAATCATCTGCCTTTGGCTCAAGTCACGATCCCAGGGTCCTAGGATTTGAGGCCCACATCGGGCTTCCGGCTCAGCAGGGAGGCTGCTTCTCCTTCTCCCTCAGTCCTTCTCCCTACTTATTCTCTCTCTCTCTCTCAGATAAATCAATAAAATCTTTAAAAAAAAGAAAAGAAAAGAATTGGATCATGCAATTATGGAAGCTGGCAAGTAAAAACTCTGCAGGGCAGTCATGCAGGCTGGAAAACCAGGTAAGAGTTGATGCTGCAGTTCAAGCCTAAAGGCAGTCTGCTGACAGAATTTCCTCTTCTTCAAGAGAATTCAATTTTTTTCTATTAAAGCCTTCAACTGACTGGATGAGGGCCACACACATTATGGAGGGCAATCTGCTGACTGAAATGTTAATCTTGTCTAATAAATACCTTCAAAGACACATCTAAAATAATGTCTGACCAAATATGTAGGTACTGTGGCCTAGCCAAATTGACACATAAAATTAACCATCATAAGGGTACATCAACTCTCCAGCTCTAGGTCATAATTTAGTCCACCCACACCTCAATCACATTTCCCTTGCATAAGTCATCATGCTAGGCCATTACATTAATAGACTCTAGACATATTGGCAAGACATTTGTATGTCAGACAGTTGGAGATAACTTTGGCAAAAATTCAGGGTCCTTCCACCTCAGTGGCATTTCTATGCAGTCAGTGTGGTGCATATTGAGATATCCTTCTTAAAGTGAAGAATCCCCTCCTAAAACAAAAGTAGAGCCATGACACATAGTGAACTCTTTGGATTTTAGACACAACGTTTTTTTAAAAAAAAGTAATCTGGATATGCCATTATGGCCCATTTACTTAATGAACTGAAAAACTGCTAGTTTGAGTGGGGAAGTTTATACTATCTCAAATGAGAGAGGTATATTGCAGATTTGGCTCAAGCAGGCCCTGAAGGCAAAGTTGCATGAATAAGTGGACTAAAGGGGCACCTGGGTGGCTCAGTCAATTGAGCATACAACTCTTGATTTCAGCTCAGGTCATGATCTCAGGGTCATGAGATTAAGCCCCATGTCAGACTCTGTGCGGGGCATGGAATCTGCTTAAGATTCTCTCTCTCTTCCTCCCCCTTTCCCCCTCCCCACCATGCTCACTCTCAAAAAAAAAAAAAAAAAGATTAAGTGAACTAAAACACACATGACCGCTACTCCTAAGATATACCACTCCCAGGCCACCCTATGATCTCACAGGGAGTGCCCTACAACCAGCTGGCTGAGGAAGAGAAAAATGTGAACATGGTTTACAGATGGTTCTGTATGACATGAAAGTACCACCCAAATAAGGACAGTTGCAGCACTACAGCCCCTTTCTTGGACCTCCTTGAAGGATAATGATGAAATCTTCCCAATGGGAAGAAATATGAGGAGGGCATATGGTTGTTTATTTTGCCTAGAAAGAGAAATAGCCAGAAGCAAGAGTCTATATTCATAGGCTGTGGCCAATAGTTTGGTTAGATGGTCAGAGACTTGGACTGGAAAACGTGTGATGAGGAAGTCTGGGGAAGTGGTATGTGGACAGACTTCTCTGAATGGGAAAGGATGTGAAGATATTTGTGTCCCATATGAATGCTTATCTCAGCAGAAGAGGATCTTAATACATGTATAGGATGACCAATTCTGAGGATATCAGTCAGCCTCTTTTCTCAGCCACTTGTGTCATTACCCAGTGGGCTCATAAAAAAAGTAGCCATGGTCCCAATGATGGAGGTTATGCATCGGCTCAACAACATGGACTTCCACTCACCAAAAATGTCCTGGTTATAGCTACTGCTGAGGGCCCAGTCTGCCAGTAGCCAACACCAACACTGAGTAACCAAAACGGCATCATTCCCTGGGTGATATGGTTAATCTTTCCCTGTATTCAGTGCTTCCACCACACTATTACCTGTGGAGTTAAAGAGCACCTTATGCATCATTGTGGTATTTCAAATAATATTTGCTTCTGATCAAAGGGCTCATTTCATAGCAAATGAATTGTGGCAATGAGCCCATACTCATGCTACTCACATGTTCTTACCATGTTTTCCATCATTCTGAAGAAGGATTTTTTTTTTCCTGAAAAAGCTATCTTGATAGAATGTTAGAATGGCCTTCTGAAGCCTCAATGTCAGTGCCATTGAGATAGCAATATCTTGTGGGATTGGGGAAGTGCCTTTGAGGATGCAGTATATGCTCTAAGCCAACATCCAATATATGGTGCAAATGGGTCCAGGAGTCAAGGAGTGCAAATGGGAATGGTTCCACACATTATTACCTGTCGTGATCCACTAACAAAATTTTTGCTTTCCATCCCTGTAACCTTAGCCTCTGCTGGACTAGAAGCCTTAGTTGCAAGTAGAGGAATGCTTCCACCAGAAGATAACGATCATTCCATTAACCTGAAGGTTGAAGCTGCCACCTTGGATTGAGGCCGCTTTGGGCTCCTCATGCTTCTAAATCAACAGGCAAAGAAGGAGGTTTACTGTACTCAATGAGTGATTGGTCCTGATTACCAAGAGGAATTTGGGTTGATAATATATAATGAATGTAAAGAATCTTATGTCTGAAATATAGGAGCCCCCTTACCATGTCTCAGTACTACCATGTCCTGTGATTAATGTTAATGGAAAACTACAGCTGGATTCAGAAAGGACTGCTAATGGCTGAGACACTTCAGGAATATTTGATTTATCCTGACAGGAAAGAATCAAATCAGCTGAGGTACTTGCTGAGGGCAAAGTAGACATGGAATGTGTAGTCGAAGAAGATAGTTATAAATACTAACTATGAGATGACCAGTTGTAAAAATGAGAGCAGTAACAGCATGCATAATTCTTCCTCATTTTGTTATGTGTATATACATATTAACCAAATATTTTTGTTTCCTTCCCTCTCTTATCCCCTTACTGTCAAACATAAGATTTATTAGAATTAGTTAACTTTGTATCACAGTTACAGGATGTAAGAGTGAACCTCACCTAAGGACTTTTGCGTACTCTCTTGGGGAAAGGGTTGATGTGTTTTCAGTTGTACACAGGACAGTGTTTCATCTTAGTTGGAAGTACGACTTATTGTCTTCATTTGAAGAGTGTGATTAAAGGAAATGTGTATGGGTGCCAAGTTGATAAGCAGTGGACAGTTAAGGTCATTTTTATGTGTCAATTTGGCTAGACTACAGTTATTCAATCAAACGCTAATCTAGGTGTTGCTGTGAAGGTATTTCATAGATGTGACTAAAGTCCATAATCAGTTAGCTTTAAGGGAGATCATCCTAGATAATCTAGGAGGGCCTGATTTAAGCAGCTGAAAGACATTAAGAGTAGAGCTGAGGAATTCTGAAAAGAAAAAATTCTGCCCGCGGACAGCAGTTTCATCTCATGTCCAAGAATTCTAGCTTGCCCTTCCTGATTTTAGACTTACTTATTAGCGCCCCCCTCAATCACATAAGCAGATTCACTGCAATAAATCTTTATATACTGTTCTGTTTTCTGGTTAAATATTGACTGATGTAACAGTCTTTCAACTTTTCTTCTTCCAGACCCCTGACTAGGCCATTTACCCTTGGAGTATGATTCTTTTCTTGGGCCGCTTCTCCTTCTACGCGAAGTGGATGACCAAATGCAATACCTGAAGTTTCACCCACTGAGAAAAACGTCTCTTTCAGAGCCGTCCCTGTGTGAAGCTTCTGTGTAATGCTGCTGCTTTCCATTTCAGTTTACATTCACATACAGAGCTAACAAACTGTAAGCCAAGTTCAGCCTTTTTCTTTCTTCCTCAGTTGGTTATACGGGACTCCCATATGTCCATATGAGTGATCTGAGACACTGGTGGACGTGATGGGTGACATGCTCATGCAGATTGTGTCCCCTTAGTACTTCTTGTGCATGATTCTGCATGTACCATTTCCATTTTTTTCAAAGATTGCACTGGGCTCATCCAACTTTATCACTTTGTGGTTCTGACAGGACATACCTCACAATGGGCAATTCAGGGTACATGGTGACTTGGTTTCACATGGTCAAGCATTCTGTCTTCACAGAGCCCAGGAGCATGCCAGGAGCTTATTTTCTAAAACTGTGTACTTCCCTGCTGTGGATGACATGTCCTTGCTCATTCTGCTCTGACTAGGGCTTGCCATGAACTTCACACCACATCGTTTTCAATCAGTCGTATCTCCAACTGTATACAGTATTTCAGATCATGTAGCTCAGGTGGAAGCACTATTTGCACCTCACCTGGGACGTGCTACTTTACTGTGCTAGGCTCCACTCAAAGCTAGCATTCTTTGTCATCTGTATATGGGTTTTCTAAAATGTTGAATGTGTTGCTTTCATAGCACAAAGAAGTTTGCCTGGAAGTGCACTTTCTTCTCAATAGCAGAGGATAGAAACAGAACAATTTCTCTTTTACTGTACTAAGTGGCAGGTCTCCAAATCTTTGTAGGTTTTTCTCTCATGCTTTGGGGAACATGTGTCTTAACAAGGCTTTCAATGTGCATGGCATCCTTTCCCCATGCTATCTTGTTAAATTGATGTCATCAATGAAATGAATTACTGTGATGTTCCAGATTTCCTCATTTTATATTTTGACAGAGGTAGCAAAATCATAAATACACATTTTGTTTGTCACTTGCAAATGGTCTTTGGTTTTCTTTTGTGATTGGAATAGAAAAGAATACAGTCGTTCAAATCAATTACTATGTACTGTGCATCTGCTATAACAAAAATACCAATTTCAGAGGCTACTAATTGGTAGAGCTTACAGTAGCCTACAGCCATCTTCCAGTTACATTCACAGACTGGCGCATAAGGTAGACATATGATCATGAGATATAATAGTGACTACCAACCTTACATCCTTTTGGTCTTTAGGGTGGGACTAATCTCTACTCTTTCTGGGATGTGATACAGTTTTTAATTTACCATTGTAGCTTGAGGGGACAGAAGTAATCTCAGAGATTTCTACTTGGTCTTTTCCACTGTTACTCTTGACACTTAAAGGCCAAGAATTGCATATGTGGAGTAATTCCAACTCCAAAGTATGTCAATACTTATTGTAAATTTAGGGATGCACAAAATAACCACCAGATGGTCTGTGATCTATTGTAAGCTAGACATTGGTCAGGAATCCACCTATTACCCAACCCTTGCATAAGACTATTTTAACATGTGGACCATGGTAATGTTTTAGGTCTCTGGATATCATCGTCAATTCAGATCCTTGTATGGGAGATTTCAAGATGTCTGGCTATTTTCCTTTTTCCAATGTGTAGTTGCTCAAGTAAATGGCCATAGGTCCCCGTGGCAGAAAGACTAAGATGTCCCTCAGGGATCTCTAACTCCTGATATGCCTTTGTGTAATCCCCTTCTCTTGAGAGTGGGCTGACTTGTCACGTTATTTCTAATCAATAGAATATGGCAAAGATCATAGGAAGTCACTTAACGTGATTAAAGTTACAAATGAGAACTTCTTTCTTGCCAGAAGACTCTTTATTGACTGTCTTGGTGGCTTTGATGAAGTAAGATGCCATATTGAAGAAGCCCATACAGCAAATGGAACTGAAACTGGATCCTGGCCAACAACCAGCATGAAACTGATGTCCTTAGTCTAACAGCCTATGAGGAACTAAATCCTGCAAATAACCATCTGTGCTTGGAAGTTATCATTCCCCAGATGTACCTTCAGGTAAAACCTGGCCCATACCTTGACTGCAGCCTTTTTTAAAGTTTTATTTATTTAAGTAATCTCTACACCCAACATGGGGCTCGAACTCACAAACCTGAGATCAAGAGTCACATGCTCTTCCAACTGAGCCAGCCAGACACCCCTTGACTGTAGCCTTATGAAAGACCTTGAAGTAGAGGGCAAAGGTTGTGCTCAGACTCATAAACCTCAGAAACTGTGAGATAATGACTGTGTTTTGCTCTAAGCTGCTAAGTTTGTGGTAGCTTGTTACAAAGTAACCAATAACAGTGTAATAAAGGGTATGATTCCATTTTTGATGTTTGACTACTGTGTATCCCTTTAGTGCAGGTAGGGAACTTCAAACTACATAACCCCAGCCTCTTCATGGGAACCCTTACAGAGCCCCACCCAAAAGCACAATAAAAATCCAAGCCACTCTCCCCTCCCTTACCTCTCAGTCCATTCTGAGACCTACTTAGAATCCTCCTTTCTTCTCCCCAGAAAAATCTCACTATGTAATAAAACTTTCCATACCCTGTTGGTGCATGTGTGGTACTATGTCCTGACACCTAAACCAAACTTCAAGTTGGGGGTCTATCCCATATCTTTAGGGTGGCTGCAAAAATTAGAGCAGTGAGCAGAGTGTCTAAGCAATAGCTACCACTACCAGGGTGGTACCACTCTCATGCTTTGGTTTCCTAACAAGCTCTGTTGCCTTTTAGCAACTATGCATTTTGAGTTGTTGCCTACTGGAAAGCATGCTGTTTGATCTGTGCTGCTGTCTGGAGAGTTCGTGCTTTGAGCTTTGCCATTTTGTGCTGTATTTTCTGAGTCCTACCAAACCTCCATTATAGATTTAACTGACTTAAATCAGAAGTTTTGATAATTGGCATTTACAGGCATGAGATTGAGGCCCTCCTTAAAGTAGCCCTGGGTTATGTGTCTTTGCCCAAATCTCTCAGATTGAATCATATGTCTCAATTCCAGCAAAGTCATTATTGATACTAGGCTCAGAGAAATGACTCTTACCCTGGGACTATTAGTTGTGTGTTTCAAGCAGGCATTGACACTCATTCTTAAGTGCATGCAGGAGAAAGACTGATACCCTGTGCAATATTCAGGACTGCTGGGTGATTGCTTCTGTGAAAGAAAAGCAGTCACCATGTAGCATGCTATAATCTATATTTCTTTTAAAATCAGATGGTCAAGATCATACAAAATACCTTTGCCAGTGCTGCTCCCTATGCCTCTGCAAAACAGATTCTGATCTTCAGAGTTATAGAAGAAAAAGACTCATGGAACCCTGTGGCATGGTGCCTTATGAAAAGTGGCCCTATGCTTTATGCTCATCCCTTTTGAAGGGTGTAAGACAGTATCATCGTATTAGCCAACTGTGAAATAAAATAAGACTGACTTTGGGATTGATTGAGGGCCACAGTTTATCAATGTTCAGAAAGCAGGGTGGGAAAATCAGTACCCAGAGTTGCTAAAATATATAACACTATATATTGCCTACTGTGTTAGTTTTAAACAAAAAATTATGAGACATAAAAAGGAACAGGAAAATATGACCCATACATGGGGGGGGAAGCAAGTAACTGAAACTGTCTGAGAGGGCTCAGATGTGACATTTAACAGAAAAGGACATCAAAACAGCCATAAAAATTACGTTGAAGAACTGAAGGAAAGCATGATTAAAGAAGCAAAAGAAAATATGACAATGCTTCATCAAAGAGCAAACATTTATAAAGAGATTGAGGGGCGCCTGGCTAGCTCAGTCAGAGGAACGTGCAACTCTTGATCTCAGGGTCATGAGTTTGAACCCCACATGGGGTGTAAAGATTACTTACATAAAAATTTTTTAAAAAGAAAGAAATTAAAACTATAGAGAACCAAATAGAAACTGAGTTTAAAACTGCAATAACCAAAATGAAAAACTGACTTGAGGAACTCAACAGATTGGAACTGGCAAAAGAATGAATGTGAAGATTATGAAGATAAGTAATTCCAAGAACAGAGAGAAAAAAGAATGAAGAATGAGCAGTCTCAGAGAAATGTAGGACACCATTAAGAATGCCAACACACATGTAAAGGAGAGAAGCAGAAAAAACTTAGGAAATAATGGCTGAAAATTTCCCAATTTACTGAAAAACTTTAATATACACACCCAAGAAGCTCAAGAAACTCCAGGCAAAGATCCACAAAGACTTTAGGATAAAATTAATAAAAGCTAGTCAAGAAGAAACTTTTGAAAGCAACAGAAAAAGACTCATAGGGGAAGGGAGGAAAAACTGAAGGGAAAAAAAATCAGAAAGGGAGACAAACCATGAGAGACTATGGACTCCAGGAAACAAACTGAGGGTTTGGGAAGGAGGGAGGTGGGGCGACGGGGTAGCTGGGTGATGGGTATTAAGGTCGGCACGTGTTGTGATGAGCACTGGGTGTTACAACTAATGAACTGCTGAACACTACATCAAAAGCTGATGATGTACTATATGGTGGCTAACTGAACATAATTAAAAAAAAAAAAAGAAAAAAAGAAAAAAAGATTCATCACTTACAGGGGAGCTCCAATAATGTTAACAGCGGCTCTCTTATCAGAAACAATGAAGACCAGAAGAAAACAAGATGAAATAGTCAAAGTTCTGGGAGGAGGGGGGAAATTCGTACATGAAAAATTTTTTATGCAAGTAAAACTGTCTTTAAAAAATGGTGAAATAGCGGTGCCAGGGTGGCTCAGTCACTTAACTGTCCAACTCGGTTTCAGCTCAGGTCATGATCTTGGGGTCATGGGATTGAGCCCCACAGCTGGCTCCATGCTCAGCATGGAGTCTGCCTGAAATTCCCTCCCTCTCCCTCTGCCATTCACCATGCTTGTGCTCTCTTTCTCTCTAAAACAAATACATACATACATACATAAAATCTTGAATGAATGAGTAAATAAAAACTAAAAATGGTGAAATACATTGCCAGTGAAACCAAAACTGAGGGAATTTGTTGGTAACAGACCCACCTTACAAGATACACTAAGGCAAGTTCTCCAGAATGAAAGCAAGTGACTTTAAATGGTACCCAAAAGTACCAATAAAGGTACTGATGTAATTATTAAAAAGCACAAATGCATATTTCTTCTCATAACTGATCTAAAAAGCAATTATATATGTACAACAATGTTTTGTGATAGTCCCAACCTACCGATAACCAATGTTGTGGCTGGACTGGCCTTTGTGATTCTTATGATGATTGCAATATGCCCTCAAAAATAAACATCAGGAAACTTTGGAAGAAATCATTTATTACCTACAAGACCTGAAAATTACACAGCACACTTGAGCCATACAGTGAGGGTGCAGGGACAGAGACAGAGGGTGACGGGTTCTACTTTTATTGGGGTTGTGGGTGGGGGGACTAGGGTTTTGTGGGCTTACTCTTTACTGATGAAGTTAGAACATAAGAGCAGGAATTTAAAGTGCAGGAAGAGGAAAAAAAAAACAAGAAGCCCAAATGGTCAGTTATTGAAATCAACCAAGATCTCTAAAAAACAAAACAAAACAAAACAACAACAAAAAACAACAACAACAACAACAACAAAAAACCTTGGGAGAGGGGAGGCCTGGCTCTTTATCTAGTCACGTGGCTGGCAATGTGTTTGAAACAGCCATCTTTAAGTGGATGCCTCTTTGAAATGGATGTGTTGGTTTAAGTCAGGCACTTGCATTATTAAAGAAGAAAAACTGTTAGGGCTTATACTATACAATACTATAAAATTGTATACAATATAACTTACTGTTAGGCCTAGAATCTACAGAAATGTACTACATTAAATAATAACAGCACAAAGGTGAGTGGAGCAAAACTGTATTAGAATAAAGAAATGACACTAGATAGTAACTTGAATCCCCAGGAAACAAAGAGAAATAGTAATAATAAATAAGAAGGTTAATATAACAACTCGATAGTATAAACTTTTTTGCTTTTCTTTATTCAGCATCTGTAATAGACACAAAAATATATAAAGTTCAGGTTCATGACATATATAGATATAATATATAAAATAACAACAAGAAAGGGAGGATGCGGAAACAGAGCTATCGATGGGCAACATTTCTATATCCCACTGGAACTAAGTTAATACACAGGTAAAGTAGATTTTGGTAACTTAAGATATATATGGCAAGGTACATACGCGAGATTAAGACATTTCCAGACAGACAAAAACTATAGGAGTTCATCACCACACTAGAACTGCCTTAAAAGAAATGCTAAAGGGAATTCAAGTTGAAATGAAAGGACACTAAGTAACAACACAAAATCTTAGGAAAGTATAAAATTCACTGGAAAAGGTAAATAGTCAATCTCAGAATAATATTGCAAAGATGGTGCATAAATCACGTGACTATAAAAGTTAAAAAACAAAAAATATTAAAAATAACTAGTTACAGGGATGCCTGGGTGCCTTAGTCGGTTAAGCGTCTGCCTTTGGCTCTGGTCATGATCCCAGGGTCCTGGGATGGAGTCCTGCATCGGGCTCCTTGCTCAGTGGGGAGCCTGCTTCTCCCTCTGCCTGCTCTTCCTGCTGTTTGCCGCTCTCCCTGCTTGTGCTCTCTCTCTCTGACAAATAAATAAAATCTTTAAAAACAAACAAAAAAAAACTAAAAAAATACCTAAAATAATTTCTTGATATGCAATATAAAAAGATGTAAAATGTATCATTAATATAAAATGGGGAGAGGGCAGAGGTAAAAGCAGGGCATTTTTATGCAACTGAAGTTATTAGCTTAAAATAGACTGTTGTAAGATGTTTTATGTAAACCTCATAGTAACCACAAAGAAAAAACCTATAGTAGATACACACATTAGAAAGAAGGAATCTATTTTTAAAAATCATCAGAGGCACCCAGCTGGCTCTTTTGGTGGGGCATGCGACTCTTAATCTCGGGGTCATGAGTTCAATCCCATTGTGGGTGGAGCTGACTTAAAATAAAAATAAAAGGGGCCCCTGGGTGGCTGTTGGTTAAGGGTCTGCCTTCGGCTCAGGTCATGATCCCAGGGTACTGGGATAGAGCCCCATGTTGGGAGCCTGCTTCTCCCTCTCCCCCCTACTTGTACTCTCTCTTGCTATCTCTCTCTCAAATAAATACAATCTCTTTTAAATTAATTAATCTATTTGAGAGCGAGAGGGAGACACAGAGGGAGAGTGAGAGGAAGAAGCAGACTCTCCACTGAGCAGAGAGCCCAACATGGGACTTGATCCCAGGACCCTGAGATCATGATCCGAGCCAAAGGCAGATTCTTAACCAATTGAGCCACCCAGGTGGCCCAAACAAAACCTTTAAAAAATAAAAAATAAAAATTTGAAAAAAAAGTAAAAAATCATCAAATCACAAAGGAAAACAGCAAGAAAGGAAGAAAGGAACAAAGGAACTACAATACAGTAAGAAAACAATGAATGAAAGTGGCAATATTAAGATCTTATCTATCAATAATTGTGAAGAATTAAATTCTTCAATTCTTTCAAAAGAAGAAAAGAAAAAAGATCCCAAAGCATGCTGCCTACAAGAAAATAACTTTAGCTTTAGGACACACACAGGCTGAAAGCGAAAGGATAGAAAAAGTTATTCTGGGACGCCTGGGTGGCTCATCCACTTTAGCGTCTGCCTTTGGCTCAGGTCATCGTCTCTGGGTCCTGGGATGGGGCCCCTCATCAGGCTTCCTGATCAGCGGGGAGTCTGCTTCTTTCTCTCCCTCTGCCCCTCCCCACTGTTCATTCTCTCTCTCAAATAAATAAATAAAATCTTTTTTTAAAAAGAAAGAAAACGACATTCTGTGCAAATGATAATCAAAAGAGAGCAGAGGTGGTTATGCTTAAATCAGTAAAAATAGACTTTTAGTCAAAATCTGTCAGGAGACAAGGGTCGCTATATAAGTGGTCGATTCATAAAGAGGATATAGCAATTACATATATACATGCATTCAACATCAGAGCATTTAAATATGTAAAACAAATACTGACAGATCTGAAGCAAATACTGACAGATATGAAGGGAGAAGTAGAAAGCAATAAAAGGATAGTGGATAATTTCAATATCCCACTTTCAATAATGGATAGCTCTTTCAGACAGAAATCAATAAGGAAAAAGTGGACTTGAGTAACACTTTAGACCAAACGGAACTAACGGACATACACAGAACATCCCAACCAACAGCAGCAGAGTACACATTCTTCTCAGTAACATACACAGCATTCTCCAGGATACATCATACGTTAGTCTATAAGAAGTCTTACTATGTTTAAGACTGAAATCATATCAAGTGGGGCGCCTGGGTGGCACAGCGGTTAAGCATCTGCCTTCGGCTCAGGGCGTGATCCCGGCGTTCTGGGATCGAGCCCCACGTCAGGCTTCTCCGCTAGGAGCCTGCTTCTTCCTCTCCCACTCCCCCTGCTTGTGTTCCCTCTCTCGTTGGCTGTCTCTATCTCTGTCTAATAAATAAATAAAATCTTTAAAAAAAAAAAAAAGAATTTTTAAGTAACTTTTTTGACCACAATGGTCTGAAACTACAAACAGGAGGAAAACCAGAAAATTCACAAATATGTGAAAATTATATATTTTCAGGAGTAAACACTCCTGAACAACCAATGGATCAAAACAGAAATCAAAGAGTATCTTCTGAAAAATGAAAATGGAAACAAATGTATGGGATAAAACAAATGCAGTTCTAAGAGGGGAGTTTACAGGAATAAAAGCCTACACTACGGGGGGCAAAACAATTTAAGTACCTAACTTCACACCTCAAGGAAGTAGAAGAAAATAACTAAGCCCAAAGTTTGCACGAGGAAGGAAATGATAAACCTAACCTTTCATATAAATGAAAGAGACTTAAAAGACAATAGAAGAGAGCAACAAAAACTAAGAGCTGGTCTTTTTTAAAGACAAAGTTGAAGAACTTTTAGCTTGTCTGACTTAACCAAAAACAGACAGAGAGGACTCAAATAAATAATATTATAAACAACAGAAGAGAGTTCCAATATTGCAGAGCAGGCAATGAAAGATTTGGAGCAGAAAGGCAGTAAGTTTATAGTTGACAAAATGTTTGTAAATCCCAGATAATACTGAAAATAAATGAAAGCGGGCTAAATTTGGAACAATGATGAGAATTTCATGAGTAAAAGATTATGATTAATCTACTTTCATCCAATGAATTAAAAAAGTAGTTAATCCCTGGAAGAATACAAAAGAATTGACAGTTGTGGTTGTCCCTGTGTAAGTAAAGCAGGTGGCTATAGAACCAGATATTAAGGAAGCTTTAATTTTTACTTTACTTGTTTAACTTTTGAATTTTGTAGCATATGCTTTTATTACCTAATTTTTTAAAATTAAAAAAATTAATGTAATATCAAAACATACATACACTCTCATGGTTGGAATCTACCCAATGGAAATAAAAGTGATAATGTAAGAATGTTTATTGTATGATCATTTGTGATGAAAAATAGAAACTGAATGTCTACAGTACAAAATGGCTTAAAATACAGATATATATCCTATATAAGAAACATTCTGAAGCTTTAAAAACAATGAGTTAGATCTATATGTATTCACCTAGGAAAATGTTTGCAATTATTTGTGCAAAAAGAAATTGCCATGAAATATGTCACTACAGGTGGTATAACCTTTCCACACACATGCAATAAACCCTTCATTTTCGCATATGTTTGAGCAGGAAGGAGCAACACACACATATTGGCTATTTAGGGATTTGTGAAAGGGGAAGCAATTGTTTTATTTCTGCCACATTTCACTAGTTTCAGTAAAAACACTATTTTATAAAATTTATCTCCAATACTGGGTGTTATAATAACCCAAAACAGCACTGGAACCAGAGCAATTAAAATTTTTTACCTGTTAATTACTTTTCCATTTTCCCACTTGAAGGTTTTTTTTTTTTTTAAGGATTACTGAAATAAATCAATACTAATGAAATTCAGTATTTTACCAACTTTTACCTTGAAGAAAAAAGGAAAACCTATATTTCTAAAAACAATATCATAATGCTAGACTAGGATGAGTGAGGAGAGGAAACCTTACTGGCTTCTCAACTGTATGAAGTGCCTGATGTAGATTAAATTGCAAGCCATGATTAAAGGCCTTTCCATGCTCATAAGGTTTCTTTCCAGAATGAATTCTCTGATGGTGTGAGAAGCTTGAATGATAGCTAAAGGCCTTCCCACATTCCTTACATTCATAGGGCTTCTCACCAGTATGTATTCTCTCATGTTGAATAAGGTGTGAATGAAGTCTAAAGGCCTTACCACATATCATACATTCATGAGGTTTCTCACCAGTATGAATTCTCTGATGTCTTTTGAGGTGTGAGCACTGTCTAAAGGTCTTCCCGCATTCCTTGCACTCATAGGGTTTCTCACCAGTATGAATCCTCCGATGTAGAGTAAGCTGTAAGCCATCACAAAAGGCCTTCCCACATTCACTACATTCATAAGGTTTTTTGCCAGAATGGATTTTCTGATGGTGAGAGAAGCTTGAGTGATAGCTAAAGGCCTTTCCACATTCTCTACATTCATAGGGTTTCTCACCAGTATGAATTCTCCGATGAATGGTAAGGTGTGAGCGATGCCTAAAAGTCTTTCCACATTCTTTACATTCATAGGGTTTCTCACCAGTATGGAGTCGTAGATGTTCAGTAAGTTGAAAGCCACGAATAAAAGCCTTCCCACATTGCTTACATTCATAAGGTTTTTCACCAGTATGAAGTCTCTGATGTTGAGTAAGCTGTGATCGCTGCCTGAAGGCCTTCCCACATTCCTTACATTCATAGGGTTTTTCACCAGTGTGAACTCTCTGATGCAGAATAAGTTCTGAGCCATAATTAAAGGCCTTTCCACATTCTTTACATTCATAGCGTTTTTCACCATTATGGATTCTCAGGTGTTGTTTAAGTTGTGAACAATGAATAAAAGCCCTCCAACATTCCTTACATTCACTGCACTTGCTACTAGTTTGAACTCTCTGTTTAGGAAGATATGATGCATTAACAGTCTCTGCACATTCCTTACATTCAGAAAGTTTCTCTTTAGAATGAGTTCTTTTGTGATGACTAAAAAATAAATGGTAACTAAAGTTTTTGTTACATTCTTTACATTCAAAAATTTTCTCTCTATTGTAAAATTCTTGAGCGAGTAAAGTATGTTGGTTAAATATAGGCATGTGTTCATGGTTGATAACAAATTGCCTAAAATAGCCCTCCTGTTCCTGTTGTGTCTCAAACTGACTACTACATTCCCAAATATCTCTGAAAATGGACTTCTCAGGATTATGACTTTTAAATTGTTCCATGATAGCCCATCGGGATGGCTCTGTCTCATAAATGTCTCTTTTTGGAGATAACTTCTTGGCCTCACACCTGGACACCAAGTCTGAAAGATAAGAAACACATTTTAATAGCTGGCTTTGTGTTAGAAAAGAAATAAAATATCTACGGTAGAAAGAGAGATAGCTGAAAAATAATTCACATAAGAGATGAACAGCTTGGAGAGCTCTTAAATACCATCGTGTAAGTGAATGAAAAAAAGGGTAAGGAGAACACAGAGAAATGAGAGCTCACAGAAGAAAGTGAGGGAGTTAATTAATAAGCCCAGTCAGTGGTTCCGAATTTTTTTTAAGATTTTATTTTTAAGCAGTCTCTACATCCAACAGGGGGTTCGAATCCACAACCCCAAGACCAAGAGTCAAACACTCAACTGACTGAGCCAGCCAGGCGCCCCAATGGTTCTGAAATTTTAATCTACCTCAGTGTTTGCTGCAATTATGGACGTACAGGAAACATTCTGGATCAAATCAATCAGTATTTACCAGAGTTTTTAGAATGAGATCAACTGAATCAGAATCTGCAGGAATGTATTAACACTTTCCACCAGGCCAAAGGATTATCATATGGAGACTGCTAATTGCCCCCAAATGTATATTGTCTATTGACTGAACCCAAGGTTTTTAGTTGAGGACAAGGCTGCCCAAAATAAACTGCATTTCCCAGACTCTTTTGCAGAATATGCAATGTAACTGGATTCTGTCTTTAAAAAATGCATATTATATAGTAGCTTATGAAATGTTAAAAGCTAGCTGGCCCATGACCTATATCCTTTATTCTCCCATTTCCTCAGACTGCAGTGTGAATGTGGTGTCATGTCACATAATGGTTTTGCAGAGCAGAGTTTCCACTCCAGCCTGGACTTCAATGCAAGAGAAAATTAACCTTATATATAGTTTAAGCTGTTATTATTTTTGAGTCTGTCACATGCAGCCAAACCTATAACCAAACTCAAGTAGCTTCCTATTGAACTGAAATTTAAAAATCCAATTCTTTATTATGAGAACACAAGGCCCTCTGTGTACTTATAAGGCCTCATTTTGAGTCCACTTCCATTTTATTGGTGTGCTACAACACTAAACTCCTTTCAACAATTAGGACATTCCAAAGTCCTTCTTATCTTAGAGCTTTTCAGAGGCTGTTTCAGAAGAAAAAGTTTAAGCCTGACAGCTGTATAAAGCGTTCTATTCTAACACAATTTATTTTTCCATTTTCCTAGTGATGGACATTCGGGTTGTTTTCAATTGTTGGCTATTATGATTAGTACTGCTATGAACATTCTCGTACATTATTTAGGTGGAAATAGGACTCCTTTCTGCTAAATGTATACAGTTAGGAGTGAAATTGTTGCATCATGGGATATGCCTTTGTTCAGAGTTCACTGACACTATCCAATAGTATCCTCATTTTCTCATCAAACTGTAAAAGAGTTCCAGGTCTTCACATCCTCATCAACACTTGTTATTGTCAATCGTACATTCAGGCATCCTGGCAGATATGCTAGGATACTGCATTGCGGTTTAATTTGCAATTTCCCTGATGACAAATGAGGTTGAACACTTTCCCATATGTTTATTAGCCAACTGGTTATCTTCTTTAGTAAAGAAATTACTGATTTTGTGTGTGTGGTAAAATTCATATAACATAAAATCTACCAGTTTAACCATTTGGAAGTATACAATTCAGTAACTTTTAATACATTCTCAATGTTATGCAACCATCAGATCACTATCTAATTCAAGAACATTCTTATCATGCCAAAAAGAAACCCCATAGCCTCTTCCTCTCTTCCCCCCAGCCCCTGGCAACCACTAATCTGCTTTGTGTCTCTATGAATTTGTCTATTCTGGACATTTCATACAAACGGAATCACACAATATGTAACCTTTTGTGTCTTTTTTCACTCACTACAATGTTTTCAAGGATCAGCCATGTTGTAATATGTATCAGTACTTCATTCCTTTTTTAATAGCTGAGTAACATTCCATTGTACAGATATACCATTTATCCATTCATCAGTCGAGTGTCATTTGGGTAGTTTCTGGGTTGTATTGTTCTTTTTTCTTTGTAGGAATTCTTAATATACTCTGAATATAACCAACATATTGCAAATATTTTACACTCTGGGGCTGGCACTTTCACTCTCTTAATGTTTTGATGAACAGAAGCTCTTAATTTTAAGGCAGTCTAATCCCAAGGTCATGAAAATATACTCATATTGTCTCCTAATTTGCCTTTCATATTTAGACCTATAACCTACCTAGATTAGATTACATGATGTGAGATAGGATTCAAAATGCCTGGCTTCTGATGTAGTTATCCAATTAGCTCAGTACCATTTATTAAAAAGACCATCCTCTGCCTGCCTTTCTCTGTAATCCATTCCAATAAATATTTCAACCCCCATACCTATGTTAAAACATTTCTAAAGTCACCAACAAAATCACTTTGCCAAAATCAGTGCTCTAGCGCTAATCATCACTCTACTCAACTCATTAGCAGCATTTGACACAAATGATCAGTCCGTTTGCTTCCTATATACCATATTCTTCTGGATATCCTCCTACCTTTCTACTTGTACTCAGTTCCCCTTAATGCATCCTCTTCTACTACCTGACCTCTAAATATTGGAATGTCCTGGAACCCAGGCTCTGGTTAGCTATCAATCTACAGTCTTTCCCTGTAACAGGTCTCACTTAAATTCCAGTCATATACTCCTAAGTCTTAAATTGATAACTCTGGCTTTTTTTTTAATTGTGGCAAAATACACATAAAATTTACCATCTTAACAATTTTAAGTGTACAGTTCAGCAATGTTAAGTATATTCACATTTTTGCAGAACCAATCTCCAGAACTTTTTCAACTGAAACTCTGCACTCATTAATAACTCCTTCCCATTCCTTCCTTCCTCAGTTCCTGACATCCACCATTCTACTTCTGTTTCTATGGATTTGACTACTGTAGATACTTCATATCAGTGGACTCACACAGTATTTATCTTTTTGTGACTGGTTTATTTCACTTAGCATAATGTCCTCAACATGTTCATCCATGTTATAGCATGTGTCAGAATTACTTTCTTTTTAAGGCTGAATAACATTACACTGTGTGTGTATATATACACACATTCATATACATGTGCATATATGTGTGCATATACATATGTATGCATTACTAGACACAAACCACATTTTGTTTATCTACTCACTTCTTGATGGACACCTAGGATGCTTCCACCATTTGGCTATTGTGCATAATGCCACTAAGAACATGGGGGTACAAATATCTGTTTAAGTTGTTTCTTTCAATTCTTTTGGGTAAATATCCAGAAGTAGAATCGCTAGATCATATGGTAATTCTTTTTAATTTTTTGAGCAACCATCATACTGTTTCCCACAATGGCTGCACCATTTTACACTCCCACCAACGTAAAGCTTCCAATTTCTCCACATTCTTGCCAACACTTGTTATTTTGGTTTGTTGTTGTTGTTGTTGTTTTTAAGATTTTACTTATTTATGTGACAGACAGACAGAATGAGTACAAGCCGGGGGAGCAGCAAAGGGAGAGAGAGAAGCAGGCTCTCCACTGAGCAGGGAGCCCGATACAGGGCTCGATCCCAGGACCCTGGGATCATGACCTAAGCCAAAGGCAGACCCTTAACCAACTGAGCCACCCAGGTGCCCCTTGGTTTTTGATAGTAAACACCCAAATGGATGTGAAGTGAGATTTCACTGTGGTTTTGATTTGCATTTCCCTAATGACTGGTGATGTTAAGCATCTTCTCATGTGCTTACTGGCTACTTGTATATCTTCTTCGAACAAATGTGCATTAAAATCCTTTCCCCCCTCCTTTTTCAAATTGAGTTGCTTGGTTTCTTTGACATTGAGTTGTAGGATTTCTTTATATATTCTGGATATTAACCCCTTTTCAGATATATGATTTATAAATGTGTTCTATTCCAGAGGTTACCTTTTCACTTTATTGACTATGTACTTTTATGTGTATACTTCTAGCTTTTATCTTGTATTCAATACAAATCTAATAAAATTCCTAAAATGTTGTTTGAGGAACCTGAAAAACTGATTCAAAAATACATTTGGAAAAACAAACATTTAAGAACAGCCAAAACACTACTAAAAGAGATCAAAGTCAGAGAATTTATCCTGCCTATGATAAAGACATCATAAAGACTTAAGACAATGTGGTATTCAGATAGGGCTTGACTCGTGGAAAGACCAGAAGCAGAGCCACATAGAAAGCATTACAGATCAGTGGTGAAAGAATAATTTAATAAATGGTATTAGAACAATTATCCTTATAGATATAGAAAAAACTACTCTGGTTCCCTACCATACACCATAAATACATAAACTCCAAATGCATTAAAGACCTACAAGTTAATGGAAAAACTGTAAGGCTTATGGGAAAAAATACGGATATATATAAAGCACACCTAAAGGGAGAACGGATTTCTTGAACAAGACACAAACAGGCTAACTAGAAAAAAGATAAAGCTAAAACAAAATTGGCCAAAAGATCTATTTAGGCATTTCACAGAAGAGGAAACACTAATGCTAAACAATCATATGCAAAGATGCTCAAAAAATCAAGGACATTCAAATTAAGATATAATGAGATACCATTTCATACTCATGAAACTGGTAAAACTTAAAATATCTAAGAATTTCACTCATTGTTAACATGTTGAACAACCAAAATTATTAAACATTGCAGTGGTAATATAAATTACTACCAACACTCAGGAAAACAATTTGGTGTAACATAAAGTTGAAGATGAACATGTTCTATGATCCAGCAATTCCAACAGTACATAGCCTGGAGAAAATCTTGTATTATGTGCTTCAGGAGACATTTAAGAATACTCACTGTACCACTGTGCATATTAGCAAATAATTACAAACCCAAATTATAACAACCAGAAATTTGTGGAATGAAATATTACACAGCTATGAAAATGAACTCAGGCATAAAAGAATATGGGGAAAATATTATAAACCATATGGTACGAAATAACCAAATCACAAAAAAACCATCTCATTATCATTTTTATAAACTTCAAAATAAGCAAAACACAACAAATAGTATTTAAGGGCATACACAGGTATCATAAGCTATCTTTAAAAACGGAATAATTATAATACAATTCAAGATAATGGTTACCTTTAGAGATGTAGCAGGGGAAGGGACCAGGGAAAAGTATACAGGTAGCTTGCATGGCATTGGTCATATTGAACAATTCCTGACTAATTCACCAGATAGACTCCTCAGATTAAATAAAACATTCCATTTTCTCTATAATATATTATGACAGGATCCAGCAAGATCAGCCGTACTAGTTACTTTGCTACACATATCCAAGACGATCCCAACAGCCAAACTGTATGCCTGCCAGAAGTCAGCTGTATTTGTTCCCCTCCCTGTTTATGCCAATAGATGAAATGAATATGAAAACTGATTGTTTCACTAAACTAACTGTTTTTGGGAAATCACATAATGGCAATCATTTAAGAAAAAGCAAAAAAAAAATGCTACAAGAAAAAGATTGGCGATGGTAACAAAAAAATGAAGTACTCCACATACACACTGTCTTTAGGATCGTCCCCCTCTTTAAAGAAATCGAAGCAAATATCATAGAAAATGAACATTCTAAAGTTTTTTTTTTTATTTTTTAAAAAGATTTTATTTATTTTAGAGAACACACATGGAGGAAGGGGCAGAGGGAGAAGGAGAGAATCTCAAGCAGACTCCTCCTTGAGTGTGGAGTCTGATGAGGGGCTCAGTCTCATGACCCTGAGATCATGACCTGAGCAAAAACGAAGAGTCAGACACTTAACCAACTGAGCCACCCAGGCGCCCCTACAGTTCATTTTTTTTTTTTTTAAGATTTTATTTATTTATTCGACAGAGATAGAGACAGCCAGCGAGAGAGGGAACACAAGCAGGGGGAGTGGGAGAGGAAGAAGCAGGCTCATAGCGGAGGAGCCTGATGTGGGGCTCGATCCCGTAACGGCGGGATCACGCCCTGAGCCGAAGGCAGGCGCTTAACCGCTGTGCCACCCAGGCGCCCCCCTACAGTTCATTTTTAAAGGAAAATTTAAAATCTTAATCACAAAGATTGCATAGACTCCCTCTTCCCTGCTTCTATCCTAAATAAAACCAAAACCCTGGAAATTACCTATCATACAACAATAAAGTAACTTTGAAAGCTGGAAGGAAGAAGATTAATTGATTTGGATTCCGTGGACTTGAGGAACTACCACATGGTGAGTTAGTTCCCTGGGTTTGTTTTCTTTCTCTTCCTTTCTTTTTTTCTTTCTTTCTTTCTTCCTTTCTTTCTTTCTTTCTTTCTTTTCCTTCTTTCTTTCTTTTCTTTTTTCCTGTTTTTTATTTTTTAATTCTATTATAATTAACACAGAATGTGAAATTAGTTTTAGGTGTACAACATAGTGATTTAACAATTAGATACATTATTCAGTGCTCATCATAATTAAGTGTACTCTTAATCCTTTTCACCTATTTCACCCATCTCCCCACCCACCTCTGGTAACCATCAGTTTGTTCTCTAAGAGGGTTTTCTTCCTTTGTCTCTTTTTTGTTTCATTTCTTAAATTCCACACGAGTGAAATCATGTATTTTTCTTTGACTATTTCACTTAGCATTATACCCTCGAGATCCATCCATGTTGTTGCAAATGGCAAGATTTCCTTCCTTTTATTGCTGAATAATATTCCATTGTATATATACACATCTTCATCCATTCATCTATTGATGGACACTTGGGTTGCTTCAATATCCACGCTATTGTAAATAATACTGCAATAAACATGCTGCATATATCTTTTCAAATTAGTAATTACATATTCTTTCTGTAACTACTCAGTAGAATTACTGGATCATATGGTAATTCTATTTCTTGTTTTTTGAGTAAACTTCATACTGTTTTCCACAGTGGCTGCACCACTGTGCATTCTAAGCATGCATGAGTTCTTTGTCTCTACATCCTCACTAACACTTGTTTATTGTGTTTGATTTAACCATTCTGACAGAAGTGAGGTGATACCTCATGGTGATATCTCATTGTGGTTTCAATTTGCATTTCCCTGATGACCTGTGATGTAGAACATCTTTTCATGTGACTGTTGGCCAACTGTATGTCTTCTTTCGAGAAATGTCTGTTCATGTCTTCTGCCCTATTTTTTTTTTAATAATGATTTTTTATTATATTATGTTAGTCACCATACAGTACATCCCCGGTTTTCGATGTAAGGCTCGATGATTCATTAGTTGTGTATAACACCCAGTGCACCATGCAATACGTGCCCTCCTTCTACCCATCACCGGTCTATCCCATTCCCCCACCCCCTCCCCTCTGTAGCCCTCAGTTTTTTTCTCATAGTCCATAGTCTCTCATGTTTCATTCCCGCTTCTGATTACCCCCCTTTCTTTATCCCTTTCTTCCCCTACTGATCATTCTAGTTCTTATGTTCCGTAGATGAGAGAAATCATATGATAGTTGTCTTTCTCTGCTTGACTTATTTCACTAAGCATTATCTCCTCCAGTGCCGTCCATGTTGTAGCAAATGTTGAGAACTCGTTCTTTCTGATTGCTGAGTAATATTCCATTGTATATATGGACCACAACTTCTTAATCCAGTCATCTGTTGAAGGGCATCTCGGCTCCTTCTACGATTTAGCTATTGTGGACATTGCTGCTATGAACATTGGGGTGCATATGGCCCTTCTCTTCACTACGTCTGTATCTTTGGGGTAAACACCCAGTAGCGCAATGGCTGGATCATAGGGTAGCTCAATTTTTAACTTCTTAAGGGACCTCCACACTGTTTTCCAGAGTGGCTGTACCAACTTGCATTCCCACCAACAATGTAGGAGGGATCCCCTTTCTCCACATCCTCTCCAACAATTGTTGTTTCTTGCCTTGTCTATTTTTGCCATTCTAACTGGCGTAAGGTGGTATCTCAATGTGGTTTTGATTTGAATTTCCTTGATGGCTAATGATTTTGAACATTTTTTCATGTGTCTGTTAGCCATTTGTATGTCTTCATTGGAAAAGTGTCTGTTCATATCTTCTGCCCATTTTTTGATGTGTTTATTTGTTTCTCGTGTATTGAGTTTGAGAAGTTCTTTGTAGATCTTGGATACCAGTCCTTTATCTGTAGTGTCATTTGCAAATATCTTCTCCCATTCCGTGGGCTGCCTCTTAGTTTTTCTGTTTCCTTGGCTGTGCAGAAACTTTTAATCTTGATGAAGTCCCATAAATTCATTTTATCTTTTGTTTCTCTTGCCTTTGGGGATGTGTCATGAAAAAGGTTGCTTTGGCCGATGTCGCAGAGGTTGCTGCCTATGTTCTCCTCTAGAATTTTGATGGATTCCTGTCTCACATCGAGGTCTTTCATCCATTTGGAGTTTATTTTTGTGTATGGTGTGAGATAGTGGTCAAGTTTCATTCTTTTGCACGTAGCTGTCCAATTTTCCCAGCACCATTTATTGAAGAGACTGTCTTTTTCCCACCGGATGTTTTTTCCTGCTTTATCAAATATTAGTTGCCCAAAGAGCTGAGGGTCCATTTCTGGGCTCTCTATTCTGTTCCATTGGTCTACGTGTCTGTTTTTGTGCCAGTACCATGCTGTCTTTGTGATCACAGCTTTGTAGTACAGCTCGAAATCCGGCATTGTGATGCCCCCAGCTTTGTTTTTCCTTTTCAACAGTTCCTTGGACATTCGGGGCCTTTTCTGGTTCCATACAAATTTAAGGACTGTTTGTTCCAGTTCTTTTGAAAAATGTCCTCGGTATTTTGATTGGGATAGCATTGAAAGTGTAGATTGCTCTGGGTAGCATGGACATTTTAACTATGTTAATTCTTCCGATCCATGAGCATGGAATATCTTTCCATCTTTTTATGTCTTCCTCAATGTCTTTCAAGAGTGATTTACAGTTTCTAGAATAAAGGTCCTTTACGTCTCTGGTTAAGTTAATTCCAAGGTAACGTATGGTTTTTGGTGCTATTGTAAATGGGATGGATTCCCTAATTTCTCTTTCTTCGTTCTCGTTATTCGTGTACAGAAATGCAACTGATTTCTGAGCATTGATTTTGTATCCCGCCACGTTACTGAATTGCTCTATAACTTCTAATAGTTTGGGAGTGGCTTCTTTTGGGTTTTCCATATAGAGTATCATGTCATCTGCGAAGAGAGACATTTTGACTTCTTCTTTGCCAATTTGGATACCTTTGATCCCTTTTTGTTGTCTGATTGCTGTTGCAAGGACTTCTAGTACTATGTTGAATAATAGTGGCGAGAGTGGGCATCCTTGTCATGTTCCTGATCTTAAGGGAAAGGCTTCCAGCTTTTCCCCATTGAGAATAATATTTGCAGTAGGCTTTTCATAGATGGCTTTTATGAGATTGAGAAATGTACCTTCTATTCCTACACTCTGAAGGGTTTTAATCAGGAAAGGATGCTGTATTTTGTCAAATGCTTTTTCGGCATCGATTGAGAGGATCATATGGTTCTTGAGTTTTTCTTGTTGATATGATGTATCACGCTGATTGATTTGCGAATATTGAACCACGCTTGCATCCCAGGTATGAATCCCACTTGATTGTGGTGGATAATCCTTTTAATGAACTGTTGGATTCTATTAGCAAGTATCTTGTTGAGGATTTTGGCATCCGTATTCATTAGGGAAATCGGTCTGTAATTCTCCTTTTTGAGGGGGTCTTTGCCTGGTTTGGGGATCAAGGTAATATTGGCCTCATAGAATGAGTTTGGTAGCTTTCCTTCTGTTTCTATTTTTTGAAATAGCTTTAGGAGAATAGGTATTATTTCTTCTTTGAATGTTTGGTAGAATTCCCCAGGAAAACCGTCCGGGCCTGGAGTTTTGTTATTTGGAAGGTTGTTTATCACTGACTCTATTTCTTCATAATTAATTGGCCTGTTTAAGAAATCAATTTCTTCCTGTTTCAATCTTGATAGTTTATAGGTTTCCAGGAAGGATTCCATCTCTTCCAGATTGCTTAGTTTATTGGCATATAGCTGTTGATAAAAATTTCTAATAATCCTTCCAATTTCAATGGTGTTGGTCGTGACCTCTCCTTTTTCATTCATAATTTTAATAATCTGGGTCCTTTCTCTTTTCTTTTGGATAAGTGTTGCCAGTGGTCTGTCAATTTTATTGATTCTCTCCAAGAACCAGCTTCTAGTCCTGTTGATCTGCTCTACTGTACTTCTGGTTTCTGCTTGATTGATTTCAGCTTTAATTTTGGTCAACTGCTTCCTTGTGCGTGGATTAGGCCTGTCCCTCTGTTGCTGTTCCAGCTTCTTGAGGTGAGAATATCAAAACTGCATTTTAGATTTTTCTATTCTTTTGAGTGAGGCTTGGATGGCTATGTATTTCCCCCTTAGGACCGCCTTTGCAGTATCCCATAGGTTTTGGACTGTTGTATTTTCATTCTCATTGGTCTCCATAAATTGTTTAATTTGATTTTTGATTTCCTGGTTTATCGAGTCATTCCTGAGCAGGATGGTTCTTAGTCTCCAAGTGTTTGAGTTTCTTCCAAATTTTTCCTTGTGGTTGAGTTCCAATTTCAGAGTGTTGTGGTCTGAGAATATGCAGGGGATAATTTCAATCTTTTGGTATCGGCTGAGACCTGTTTTGTGTCCCAGAACATGGTCTATTCTTGAAAATGTTCCATGGGCATTAGAATAGAATGAGTATTCTCTGGTTCTGGGGTGTAGTGTTCTATATATATCTAAGAGGTCCAACTCGTCGAGTATGGCATTCAAAGCCTTTGATTCTTTGCTTTGTTTTTGCCAGGGTGTTCTGTCTATTTCTGAGAGTGGAGTGTTGAGGTCCCCTACTCTTAATGTATTTTTATCTATATGTGTCTTTATTCTGGTTAAGAGTTGGCTTGTGTATCTTGCTGCTCCCCTGTTGGGGGCATATATATTTATAATTGTCATATCCACTTGTTGAATACTTCCTTTAAGAATAATATAGTGCCCTTCTGCATCTCTAACTATAGTCTGTAGTTTAAAATCCAGTTTATCTGATATGAGAATTGCTACCCCAGCTTTCTTTTGAGGTCCATTGGCGTGAAAGATGGTACTCCATCCCCTTACTCTCAGTCTGAATGCATCTTTGGGTTCGAAATGAGTCTCTTGTAGACAGCAAATGGATGGGTCATTTCTTTTTATCCAATCTGCAACCCTGTGGCGTTAAAGCAAGAATTTAAACCATTAATGTTAAGGCTGAGTACTGAGAGATATGCTTTTAATTCTGCCATGTTGTCAGTAAAGTCTTTGTATTGGCTGTGACTTTCTGTTTTGTATCACTCTTGGGGCCTTTTTACTTTTATAGAACCCCCCGTAATACCTCCTGTAGGGCTGGTTTCGTGGTTACGAAATTGGCTAGTGACTGTCGATTCTAAAATGTCTTTATTTCTCCATCAATTCTGAATGACAGCCTTGCTGGATAAAGGATCCTTGGCTGCATGTTTTTCTCTGAAAGAGCTTTAAAAATGCTCCCCCAACCCTTTCTCTCATTCCAGGTCTGTGTAGACAGGTCTGACGTAATTCTGATGCCTTTGCCTTGGTACGTGAGAAATTTCTTTGCCCTGGCCGCTTTCAATACTGTATCCTTGGATCTCATATTTGCGAGTTGCACTATGACGTGACGTGGTGTAGGTCTGTCATGGTTGAGCTTGGGAGGGGTCCTCTCTGCCTCTTGGACACGAATTTTTGTTTCCCTTGCTAGATTAGGGAAGTTTTCAGCTACAATTTGTTCAAATATCTCTTCTAGACGTCTGTTTTTCTCCACCCCCTCGGGGATGCCGATGATTCTAACATTGGATCGTTTCGTTGAGTCAGTAATCTCCCGTAGCCAACATTCGTGGGCGTGGATTTTTTTAAGACCATCTTCTATTTTTATTTTTTCCTCTATTAACCCATCCTCCAATTCACTAACCCTTTCCTCCGCTTCGGTGACCCTGGCCGTCAGAGCCTCTAGTTTTGCCTGCATTTGGCTCATAGAATTTTTAATTTCTGTCAAATTCGCTCTCATTTCCGCCCTTAGGGATTCCATATTCTCAGTAACATTTTCCTGAATACTTTTTTCAAGTCTACTCATTATCTTGACCATTGTTACTCTGAATTCCATTTCTGATAATTTGGTTACATCCATATCCGTTACTTCTGTGGCAGAGGCCACTGACTCACTGTCTTTTCTTTGCTGGGGGGGGGGGGCTTCTCCTTCTTGTCATTCTGATGAGGAGAGGTTGCGGGGTTTCCAGAGCCCAAATTATTGACTGGGTCCCAGGCCGTGCCCCTTGTTTTATAGGGATCTTAGAGATGTGGGCTTCTTCTTTAAAGATTTTATTTATTTACTTATCTGAGAGAGGGAGACAGACAGCAAGAAGGGAACAGAAGCAGGGGAGTGGGAGAGGAAGAAGCAGGCTCCCAGCGGAAGAGCCCGATGAGGGACTCCTTTCCGGAACGCTGGGATCACGCCCTAAGCCGGAGACAGGTGCTCAATGACTGCGCCACCCAGGCGCCTCGGGTTGTGGGCTTCTTGATTTTTCAGCCTGCCTTCTGGGGGAGGGGCCTGCCGCGCCGATACTCAGGCAACCCTGTTTGGGTAGAGTCTCCGTGTCCCCTGCGAGGGGGGATGGGGATGGGCACGCTGTGAGCCGGTATTTCCAGGCTTTTGTTCTCTGGCGGCTTTCCCTGGCGGCCGGCTATGCCTCTTCTGGGGGTCAGAGCAGCAGAGGCTACATTGTCACAGAACAGAGGGATTGCGGCCCGTTCTCCACTGATGTTCTGGCCACTTTAACTCTATTACTGTTGGTGCTGCTCAACCCTGCAGCGTCCTGGGATGTGCGCACCAACTCGGCGTCCCTGCCCTCACTTCCAGGGCCGGCGCGTCTCTGTCCTTTGTGTTTCTAATGCCGCCAGCCACCGGCTGCCCCGCACGCTCCCGGGTCTCTGGGTCTCAGTCTATGCCCGGTGAGCACACCTCGATTCCGGAGTTTCGGGAGAAGCCTGGTGGCGCGCACCCGGTTCAGGGTCTCAGTCTGCTGTTTCGCGGGTGCCGACCGCGAGTCCGCCCACTCCCCCGTGCAGGTGGCCCGCCAACCGCCAGCCGCCCCGCGCGCGCTCCGGGAGCTCCCGGTCTCAGTCTGGATCCCGTGAGCACACCGGGATTCCGGTGTTCCCGGAGATGCCTGGTGGCGCGCGTTCACGGCTCACCGGTCTCAGTCCGCTCTCTCGCAGGTGCCCTCTGTGAGTCCGCCCGCTCCCCCGTGCAGGTGGCTGCCGCTTCACGGCACCCAAACGCGGCGGCTCCCTCCCCCTTCCGTTTATCTCCCGATATCTGTGCATGGTTTACAGCTCCCCTCTTCGTACCTCAATACTCAGCGCTGGAGATGTTCATTTGTAGAGATCCAGATGCATCATCCTGCGTCTCAGGCTGATTCCGTGGTTATTTAGGCTGGTCTGGTACCTATCCAGCTCGACTCTGGGGACCGGCTGAAAAAGGGGTCCCCTACTCCTCCGCCATCTTAACTCCTTATCTCTTCTGCCCTATTTTTAATTGGATTATTTGTATTTTGGGTGTTGAGTTTTATCAATTCTTTATGTATTTTGGATACTAGCCCTTTAACAGGAATGTCATTTGCAAATGTCTTCCCCATTTGTTAGACTTTTAGTTTTGTTGATTGTGTCCTTTGCTGTGAAGAAGCTTTTTACTTTGATGTAGTTTCAATAGTTTATTTTTGCTTTTGTTTCCCTTTTCTCAGGAGACATATCTAGAAAAATGTTGATATGGCTAATATCAGAGAAACTACTACTTGGGCCCTCTTCTAGCATTTTCATGGTATCAGGTCTCACTTGTAGGTCTTTAATCCATTTTGAGTTGATTTTTGTGTATCGTGTAAAAAAGTGGTCATTTCATTCTTTTGCTGTGCAGTTTCCCCAACAGCATTTGTTGAAGAGACTGTCTTTTTCCCATTGGATATTCTTGCCTCCTTTGTCATAGATTAATTGACCATATAATTTTGGGTTTACTTCTGGGTTTTCTATACTCTTCCATTGAACTATGTGTCTAATTTTATGCCAGCACCATACTGTTTTGATTACTACAGCTTTGTAGTGTATCTTGAAATCAGCTACTGTTTCTTCAGCTAAATCTTCTGCCCTTTTTTCTCTCTCTTCTCTTTCCGGGATCCCTATAATGTGAATATTATTATACTTATGGTGTTGCTGAGTTCCCTTAATCTATTTTCATTTTTTATTATTCTTTTTTCTTTCTCCTGTTCAGCTTAGTTGCTTTCCCTTATTCTGTCCTCCATGTCACTGATCCATTCTTCTGCTTCCTCTAGTCTACTACTTATCCCATGTAGTGTATTTTTAATTTCAGTTGAGTTCTTCACCTAAGATTGGTTCGTTTTTATGTTTTCTCTTTGTTAAGGGTTTCACTGAGGTCGTCCTCCACTCTTCTCATAATTCCAGTTAGTATCTTTATGACCATTACTTTAATTCCCTATTACTTATCACCATTTCACTTAGGTCTGTCATTGTGATTCTGTCCTGTTCCTTCATCTGGAGCATATTCCTCTGTCTTTTCATTTTGTCTAATTCTGTCTGTTTCTGTGTGTTAGGAAAGTCAGCTATGTCTCCTGCTCATTAAAGTGGTGGCCTAATGAAGAAGAGATCCTGAATGCCCTGCAGTGCAGTGTCTTCGTTCACCAAAACCTGGCACTTCAGGGGTGTCTCCTATGTGTGTTGCATATGCCCTACTATTGTGGCTGAGCTGTGTTTGCCTTAAGTCTAGTCATCTGCAAAGGTTCTCTTTGTCTATTGTGAGCTGAGCTTAGTCCCTGTGTTGTCAGAGGGCCAGTCTGAGGCTGCTTTGGGCTTCAGTTGGGTCAGAACAGGTGTTTGCAAGAGATGTAGTAGCACCGAACTTCAGGGTGCTCTCCTTGTGTTGTTTCCTGAGCTGTCACTGGTGAGCAAGGCCTGTAATCAGATCAGATATCTGCTCCCAGCCCACTGCTGAAGCCAGAGTCGAACTGATGTGGTTATCTTCCCGTACCCAAGGCAGGAGTCACTTTGGAGTGGTGCTGGCCCGTTGGAGGTGCTTGCACACTGTCATACTTGTGGAACCACTTTGGAGAACTCCTGTCAGGCCAGGTTGGAGGGGCAAGGTCCAAAGGAGAACATGGGGGAAGGTGTATGGTATTAGCAAGGTTTGTACTGGTCTGCAGTGGGAGAGGACTGGTAGCCACTCTGGAGAACTGCTGAGGGAGGGTCCACAGGAGAGCATGGGGGCAGGGCATGCTGTTAACAAGCCAGGTGGAGAGTGTGCATGCTGTGCTGGTTCCCACAGGTATCCATGTATTTATGCTGGGGGGGCAGGGGAAGGAAATGGTGCCTGCCAGCTCTTTTGTTCTTGGATAAGTCTCCCACAGATCGCTGCCCCACCAGCACATATTCTGAGATTAGCAAATAAATCTTCCTATGTATCCCAGGTGCTGTTCTGGCAGTCTTTGGGTAATTTTCTGGGTTATTCACACTGATGTGGGTGTTATCTACTGTATCCATGGAATGAGATAAGCTCAGGATCCTCTTACTCCACCATCTTCCCAGGAAGTTTGTCCCTGGGTTTTCTTTTTATTTCTTATATACCCACATAATGGGCACTGGACAGTAGGCCTGCAACCTGGAACCACTAACAGGTGCACACACACGCACCAATAGAAATCTACTCTTTCTAGCCAAAAGACTAGGAGCAGGGAACCCCAACAGACTTAGTGGGATCCCTAGCACCTGCTCCATAACCTAGACCTTAACAACAGTTTCATCAGCCAGCTGCAGTAGCAGCAAGAATTCTGTGACTGATGTATCACTAGCCACAGCACAAGGAAGTCTCTTGATGTACAAGCCCCCAGTTCACAACCAGGGCACTGGCTGGAAGATCTATCCACCCAGAAAGGTGCCATTAGCAAAGTCTTGCATCTCCCTGTCCTCTGCCCAGTGGCATAAGGAAATCCATGCCCAGTGCCTTCTATATCTCAGTGAAGCTAAGTGTATCTCAATGGCTTTTGCCTCCCCCATCCCACAGAAGATGGTCTAGCTATACTGGGGATCCACAGAACCTTTCTGTCCTTGCAGACAACACATCAGGGACTGAGCAGGATTCCCAGCAGTACCAGAGATATAAAGCATATCTGAATAGCATTGAAAGGGCTCTGAAAACTAAGCTGCCATTAGAACTAAAGCTTACAAAAGGAGGCCAGATCTATACACTAAACCTAACAACATGACTCCCCACTCAAATAGATTTTAAAAGACTTAAATAGAATCAAGACTCTCTTATTATAAAAACAAAAATGTCCAATATACAATAAATCACTTGTCTTACCAAAAGTCAGGGAAACCAAAATCTGAAGGAGAAAAGGCAATCAACTGAGACCAATACCAAGATTAATTAGATGCTGGAACTACCTGACAAGGAATTTAAAGTGGTCTTCATAAAAATTCATTGACAATCAATTACAAACTCTCTTTAAACAAACGAAAAAAAAGAATATTTCCAGAAAAAACAGTACTTACCAAAAAGTAAATGCAATGAAAAATGTAATAGGTGTTATGAAAGATACACTAAATGGTCTCTAGAGTAAACATAACAGATGCTAGAAATCTGTGAACTCAAAGACAAAAATTTTTACATAATCTGAAAAACAAAGATAAACAGACTTAAAGAAAAAATACAGCCTCATTCCCTGTGGACAATAACAAAAGATCCAACAGTCATATCATCCAAGACCCAGAAGGACAGAAAAAAGACTGTAGTACTGAAAAAGTATTCAAAGATATAACAGTTGAACTTTCCAAATTTCATACAAGACAAATCTATAGATTTAAGAAACTCAGCAAATAACGCTTTATTAAGAAAAATCCAAAGAAATCAAAACCAAGACATCCATTTCTGAAAACTAGACAAAATCTTTAAACAGCAACACACATTATATATTGATGATAAAGAAACACCAGTTCAGGGGCGCCTGGGTGGCACAGCGGTTAAGCGTCTGCCTTCGGCTCAGGGCGTGATCCCGGCGTTATGGGATCGAGCCCCACATCAGGCTCCTCTGCTATGAGCCTGCTTCTTCCTCTCCCACTCCCCCTGCTTGTGTTCCCTCTCTCGCTGGCTGTCTCTATCTCTGTCGAATAAATAAATAAAATCTTTAAAAAAAGAAAAAAAGAAAGAAACACCAGTTTTTCAAAAGACTGGATTTCTCATTTGAAACCATGGAGACCAAAAGGAAACAGAACAATATTTTTCAAGTACTAAAAGAAAAGAACTGTGAACCTCAAATTCTGTACCCACTGAAACTATTCTTTTTTTTTTAAATATTTACTTATTTATTTTAGAAGAAGAGAGAGTGTGTAGAGGGGAGAGGCAGAGAGAAAGGGAGCGAAATTCAAGCAGACTCTGAGTGCACAGCCCAATGTGGGGCTCGATCTCATGACCCTGAGATCATGACCTGAGCAGAAACCAAGGGTCAGACATTCAACCCACTGCACCACCCAGCCGCCCCTCCACTGAAACTATTCTTAAGGAATGGAGAATAAAGTCATTCTCAGACAAAGGAAAATGAAGAGAATTTGTTGTTGCAGACATGCCCTTAAAGAGTGGCCAAAGGAAGCTCTCCCAACAAACAAAATGATAACAGAAGAAGGCTTAGACCTTCAGAAAGGAAAAAATAGAATGAGCAAAAATAGAAGAAAACATACCAGGCTATCCTTTACCCCATGAGTTCCTTTAGTCCTATTTTATGGTAAAGCAAAAAAAACAAAAACAAAAACAAAACAAAAAAAGAAAGAAAAGGAAAAAAAAAGAAAAAAAAATTTTTTAAAGATTTTATTTGACAGAGAGAGAGACAGCCAGCGAGAGAGGGAACACAAGCAGGGAGGAGTGGGAGAGGAAGAAGCAGGCTCCCAATGGAGCAGGGAGCCCAATGTGGGGCTCAATCCCAGGACATTGGGATCATGCCCTGAGCCAAAGGCAGACGCTTAACGACTGAGCCACCCAGGCGCCCCGGTAAAGCAAAAATTTTAACACTATCTCTTGTAATCAATGCATGTAGAAGAAATACTTAAAACAATTATACCAAAAAAGTCAGGAGGATAAAAGGACCTAAATGGATGTAAAGTTTCTACACTTCACTTGAAGTGGTAAAACATCAAAACCAACAGGCTGTATAAGTATGTACGTACATGCTAATACTAAGAGCAAACAATAAAATAAAAATAAAAAACCAAAACAAAAGCAACATATTAAAAAACATAAATTAAAATGCTACTCTAGAAATGTTTGAGTAACTCATAGATAGGCACGAAAAAAGAAAAGAACAAGAAACAGAAGAAAACAAAATGACAGATAAAAGCCTTAACATATCAATGATTTTTTTCAATAATTACCTTTAAAATACCTTTAAATACCTTTAAAATATCTTAAAATACCTTTAAATTACTAAATCACAATTAAAAGACAAACATTGGCACAGTGGACAAATAACATGACCCAACATGGTGATAAAAAACTCATTTCAAACATGACAAAGGTAGGTTGAAAACAGGAGTGGAAAAATATATATCATGTACACATCAATCCAAAGAAAGTAGAAATTAAAAAAAGAAAGTAGAAATAGCTATATTAATATCACATAAAATAGACTTCAGAATAAAGAAAATTAATAAGTACCACCAACAGATCTCAAAATACATAAAGCAAAAACTGATATAGCTGAAAAGAGAAAGAGACAAAACACTCTTATACCTGGGGATTCAAATACCCTACTCTCAGCAACTGATAGAACCACCAAAGAGAAAATCAGAAAGGATATAGAAGAACTACCTGAACAAGACTATCAATAATAGGATGTAATCAACATTTACAAAGCCACCCAACAATAGCAGAATACACAATGTTTTCAAGTACACAGTGAACATTCCCCAAGACAGACCTTATTCTAAGTCATGAAGCAAATCTTAAATTTAAAAGAATCAAAATCACCCAGAGTATATTCTATGATGTATAGTGAAGAATTTAAACTTGCCCAAAGAGAAATCTGGCTTTTGTCTTCATCTCCAACGAGAAAATCTCTACACACAATGTCTTTGTTTAGGACCACAGCTACCAGGCAGTCTAACAATGGGATTTATGATGTAGGCTTTGAGCCATGTGGTACCAATTCTTCTCCAGAGAGACAGAAATCTAAAGGTATGAGCTCTACCTCTTGAGAGGCTGGAAACTAAAGGCCAACCACATGGGCAGCCAACCCAGAGCCCAAAAAAAGTTTGGGGTTCCTGGGTGGCTCAGTCGATTAAGCATCTGACTCGGCTCAGGTCATGATCTCAGGGTCCTGGGATTGAGCCCTGCATCTGACTCCACACTCAGTGGGGAGTCTGCCTATCCCTCTCCCTCTGCCCCTCCCCCTGCTTGTGTTTTCTCTGTCCCTCAGCCTCAAATAAATAAAATCTTTTTTTTTAAGAAATCAAATTCATAATTAAAAGATCCCAATAAAGAAATCTCCAAGTCCACATGGTTTCACTGAAGAATTTTACCAAACATTCCCAGAATCTTACACACAGTTTCTTCCAGAAAACAGAAGAGAATACTTCTCAAAGTACTTGATGAGGCATTACTCTGATATCAAAACCAGGCAAAGGCAGCACACACAAAATAACTGCAGACCAACATCCCCCATGAACTTAGATGAAAAAAATCCTCAATTAAATTTTACCAAACTCAATAATGTATAAAAAGAATGATATACAATGACTAAGTGGGATTTATTCCAGGTATGAAAGGCGAATAATATTTAAAAATCAATGTAATCCATCATATCAACAACTAAGGAAGAAAAAAATCCCATGATCATATTAATAACCACTTATGATTAAAAAAACTCTCAGGGTGAGGGAGACAAACCATAAGAGACTCTTAAACATAAGAAAAAAACTGAGGGTTGCTGAAGGGGAGAAGGGTGGAGGGATGGGGTAACTGGGTGATGGACATTGGGAAGGGTATGTGTTTTAATGAGCACTGGGTATTATATAAGACTAATGAATCACAGCCTGTACCCCCGAAACAAATAATACATTCTATGTCAATTAATTGAATTTAAAAAAAAACAAACCTCTCAGGGCATTAGGAAGAGAAGGGAACTTCCTCAAACTCATAAAGAGCATAAAGAGCATCTACAAAAAGAACCTAGAGCTAATATACTTTATGGTAAAAGACCAAATCCTTAATGTTTTCCCTCTAAAACTGGTAAAAATGATGTCCTCTCTTACCACCCTTATTTAATGCAGCCCTGGAAGTTCTAGCTATTCCCATAAGACAAGAAAATAAAGGGCACATTTTGGAAAAAAAGGAAATAAAACTATCTATTTGCAAATGATATGACTGTCTACAAAAATGAATCTACAAGGAAATAACTGAGCTGAAAAAGGTAACAGAATACAAGATCAACATACAAAATCAATTTAATTTCTGTACATTGACAATAAGCAACAACCAAAATAAAAAGGCAATACCATTTATAAATGCTCCTGAAAAATGAAATACTTAGGTAAAAAAATTAACAAAACATGTACAGGATCTCTATGATAAAAATTACAAAATGCTAATAAAAGAAATCAAAGAAAAAATACTTGAAGAAACATGGATTGGAAGACTCAACAGAGTAAAGATGTTAACTCTCTAACTTCATCCACAGTTTAACATAATTCTATGAAAATATCAGCAAGTGTTTTTGTAGACACAGACAAGGTTATTCTAAAATTTATATGCATAGGGGTGCCTGGGTGGCTCACTTGGTTAAGCATCTGCCTTCAGCTCAGATCACGATCTCAGGGTCCTGGGATCGAGCCCCACATGGTGCTCCCTGCTCAGCAGGGAGTCTGCTTCTACCCCCCCCACCTCTGCCCCTTCGCCCACTCATGCTCGCTTGCACTCTCTCTTTCTCTCTCAAATAAATAAAATCTTTTAAAAGTAGAATAAATAAATAAATAAATAAATAAAATTTATATGCATAGGAAAGAGCACTAAGGATAGTCAAAAGAATTTTGAAAAATAACAAAGTGGGAAGAATCACTCTTTCTGTTATTAAGGCTTACTTAATCAAAGGCTTACAGAAATTAAAGTATGGTACTGGCAGAGGGTCACAAAGATCAATGGTACAAAACAGAGAAGTCAAAAATGGAGCCACACAAATGTGTCCAACTGATCTCTGACAAGGATGAAAAAGCAATTCAATGGAGAAGGGATAACGTTTTAAATAAATGGTGATGGAGCAACTGGACATTCATGGGGGGTAAAAATTAACCTTTACCTGAAGTCTCACATCTGTAAAAATGAACTCAAGATGGCCCATACACTTAAATGAAAAATGTAAAACTATAAAACTTTTTTAGAAAGAACACAGGAGAAAATCTTTAATATGTAAGACTAGGTAGAGTGTTTAGGCTTGATGTCAAATAAAAAAAAAAAAACCCTCACAATTCATAAGATTAAAAATGGATAAATTAGATTCTACCAAAATGCAAAAGACCTTGGTAAAGGATTGAAAAGAAAAATTAGAGACCTGAAGAAAATATTTGTTTAAATCACAAATCCAACAAAGGCCTATCTAGAATACATAAAGAACTTTCAAATTCAATAGTAAAACACCAAATGATCAAACTAGAAAATGGACAAAGACATGAACACACATTTCACTGAAGAGGATATACAGAAAGCAAATAAAGACATGAGAAGATATTCAACATAATTTTCTATTAAGGAAATTCAAATTAAAACCACATTGAGATATCACTACCCACATAAAATGGCTAACATGAAAAACAGATATAACACCAAATGCTGGCTAGGATTCAGTGAAACCAATCACTTCCACATTGCTGGTAGGAATATAAAACGGTAAAACCATTGTGGAAAATAGTTTGGCAGTTCCTTTCATTACATGTTTGAGTTTTACCCCAGACTTATTTTCAAGTACACACTTTTACATGAATATAAGGAACATATATTTGTGTGTGTACATATAGTTGTAATTCACATAATATATATATATATATTCTTACATTCAAGTACTATATACATGTGATAGAAAAAAAGAGCCAACTTCAAAAGGACACACACTGCAGGATTCCATTTATATAACATTCATGAAATAACATATTTATATAGATGTAGAAGAGATTAGTGGTTACCAAGGGTTAGGAATAAGGAAGAAAGAGATTTAGCAATAACAAACAGGAGGGAGCCTTATGGTGATGGTACTATTGACTATTCTGACTACCGCAGTAGTGATACAAAACTATGTGATAAAACTGCATAGAACTACACACACACATACACACACACACGAGTGTGTGTGAAACTGAAGAAGTCTGAAAAAGTTCTATGGATTGTGCCAATGTCAATTTTTCAGTATGATATCGTACTTTCGTCCACGATACTAACTTAATCTGGGGAGGATGGAGGAGGGGTACATGGGACTTCCATGTACATTTCTTTGCACCCTCCTGTGAATCTATAACTATTTCAAAATTAAAAGTTTTTTTTAAAGATTCTACTTATTTATTTGAGAGAGAGAGAAAGAGAGACAGAGAACACAGAGGAAGAGTGAGACGGTGAAGCAGATTCCCCTCTGAACAGAGAGCCCAATGCAGGGCTCAATCTTAGGACACTGAGATCATGACTGAAGGCAGATCCTTAACCAAACCAAGTGAGCCACCCAGGTGCCCCTCAAAATTAAAAGTTTTATTTTTTTTAATTTTTTATTATGTTATGTTAGTCACCATACCGTACACCCTTAGTTTTTGATGTAGTGTTCCATGATTCATTGTTTGCATATAACACCCAGTGCTTCATGCAATGTGTGCCCTCCTTAATACCCATCACCGGCCTATCCCAATCCCCCACCCCCCTCCCCTCTGAAGCCCTCAGTTTGTTTCCCAGAGTCAGACACTTTTTCAATGAAGACATACAAATGGCTAACAGACACATGAAAAAATGTTCAAAATCATTAGCCATCAAGGAAATTCAAATCAAAACCACCTTGAGATACCACCTTACGCCAGTCAAATGGCAAAAACTGACAAGGCAAGAAACAACAAATGTTGGAGAGGATGTGGAGAAAGGGGAACCCTCTTACACTGTTGGTGGGAATGCAGGCTGGTGCAGCCGCTCTGGAAAACAATGTGGAGGTCCCTCAAAAAGTTAAAAATAGAGCTACCCTATGATCCAGCAATTGCACTACTGGGTATTTACCCCAAAGATACAGATGTAGTGAAGAGAAGGGCCATATGCACCCCAATGTTCACAGCAGCATTGTCCATAATAGCTAAATTGTGGAAGGAGCCCAGATGCCCTTCAACAGACGAATGGATTAAGAAGATGTGGTCCATATATACAATGGAATATTACTCAGACATCAGAAAGAACGAATACCCACCATTTGCAGCAACATGGACGGGACTGGAGATTATGCTAAGTGAAATAAGTCAAGCAGAGAAAGACAATTATCACATGGTTTCACTCATTTATGGAAAATACGAAATAGCAGGGAGATCGGTAAGAGAAGGAAAGGAAGAATGAAGGGGGGATGAACCACAAAATTAAAAGTTTTAAAAAAGAAACCACCACACCTATGCAAAAAGAAAGGTGTGGCCAGACATCAAAAACTGATAGAAGAATGACATCTTTAAATGAAAACAAATCACTTAGGAGAGTATATATCATTTTTCCATAATTCCTTCCATATTAGTTTCTTAGGACTGATGTAACAAAGAACCACAAACTAGGTGGCTTAAAACAACAGAAATATACTCTTTCACAGTTCTGGAGCACTAATACTGATACACAGATATCATCAAAGACCTCTAATCTGTAGTATGGCCCTGTTCGTGCCTCCAGGACCCTATACTTTCCAAATGACCTCCTTCCTTCCCAATCAACCCTCTGAGATCTCTCTCTCTCTTTTTTTTAAATATTATTTATTTATTTCAGAAAGAGAGAGCAGAAGTGAGGGGCGGAGGGAGAGGGATAAGCAGACTCCCTTCTGAGCAGGGAGCCCAACGCGGGACTCGATCCCAGGACCCAGGAATCATGACCGGAGCCAAAGGCAGACGTGTAACCGACTGAGCCACCCAGGCGCCCAACCCTCTGCCATCTCTACTTCCTCAATGTAATTTTCTTTAACTTTCCCAGTTTCTAATCAATCCTAATTTTTCCTACTATGCCATTAGAACATATGGTCTTGATCTACTATTGTGACACTTAAAAAAAAGGTATTCCTATCACCTTGTAAAGCAACTCAGAATTTTTAAAAAAATTATACACTGTTGATTGTGTCCTTTGATGAAAAGACGTTTTTAAGTTTGGTGTACTCCCATTTGTCTATTTTTGCTTTGGTTACCTAACCTTGCTTGGTGTCATATCCCAGAAATCACTGCCAAATCCAAAGTCATGAATTTTTTTCCCTATGTATTATTTTAGTTTGGGTTCTTACAGTTAGTTCTTTGATCCATTTTGAGTTAATTTTTGTATATAGTGTAAGGAAAGGATCCAACTTTATTCTTTTGCATATGGATATCCAGTTTTCCCTCTACCATTTATTAAAGATACAGTCCTTTCCCCCATTGAATGGTCTTGGGACCTTTGTCTAAAATCATTTGGTCATATATCTGAGAGTTTATTTCCAGCCTTTTTATTCTATTCCATTTTTTAAAGATTTTATTTATTTATTTATTTAGAAAGAGCAGTGCAAGTGGGGGGAGGGGCAGAAGAAGAGAGAGAGAATCTCAAGCAGATGCCATGTTGAGCACAGAGCCCAATGTAGGGCTCAATCTCACGATCCTGAGATCATGACCTGAGCTGAAATCAAGAGTCAGACACTTAAGCAACTAAGTCACTCAGGCACCCCTATTCTATTCCACTGATCTATATGTCTATCTTTATGCCAGTATCACACTATTTGATTACATAGTGTTGTAATTAGCTTTGAAATCAGGTTTTCCCTAATTTATCTAAAATAACCTTACCAGCCCAACATTCTGACCAGTTGGCTTACTCCTTGAAATAGCTTCCTGCCTCCTGATCATTGCTGACTCACCTGGGCACCGTCCTCCTGCCACTTCCCTCACAACCATCCAGGGCTCCTTCCCTTGCTCTAATGAAGAGATCACAGCCGGCTTAGATATAGAAAGTCCTGGTTATAAGAAAAGAAATGGAGATGAAGTAGAAATCAAAGTACCCAAACACTATGATTCAGAATTGATAAAAAAAAATTTGATAAAAAAAATAGACTATAGCACAAAATGGGTATTAGGTAAGTCTACAGACAAAAAAAAGAAAAAAATTAAACACTCATATTCAGGTAAACTCAAGATAAAAAACAAAGCAAATAAATAGGTGATAAAATGCTATTTAAATTAGATAAGCTTTCTGTCTCTACTTCTCTATAAGGAAAAAACAGCTTCCTTAGTATGCTCATTTCAGATACTTTTCAATGTTAAATGAAAAGTTTTCAATGTTAAATGAAAAGTTCTTAGAATGTAACTCCCAAATGCAAATTGTTTAAAAGAGAGCACATTTGTTGTAGGAAATGGAATAGTGTTCATTTCAGCACTAATCAGTAAGTGCTATTTCTTGATTCAGTCCATCACTACATTAACTGGGAAAGCTAAAGAGCTTCACACCCAGGTCCCCCGTGTTGAGTTTTAATCTACACCAATGCACTTACAGGTTTAGCAGCACAGTGCAAATGAAACAAAAGATGAAGTGGGTTTTTTGACCATTAACAACTTAACAATTAATTTATTAATATTAGATAATTAAATAATTAAGCCTAAGCTTCAATGGCACAGAATTCCAATTCTATTCTTTAATCATCAAGGAAGAACATTAATTATAAGGACCAGAGGATGGGGAAAATGAAGATCCAACCTATCTAGGTGTGCTCGTTTCTATGCAAAGAAAAAATTCATCTAGTTATTTGAAAGGTAGCCCTAAAATTCATGGCAAAGTAAGAAGAAATTCCAAGAAACAGATTCTAAATTATAAGAGGCAGATAACTTTACCCAATGAAACCAGGTTGCTATAGTTCTCCAACATCACATCTTTGTACAAATCCCTCTGTGTAGAGTTCAGGCATTCCCATTCCTCCTGAGAGACATCTATAGCCACATCTTTGAACATCACCAACCCCTAAAATGACAAATAACAGTACTATTTTTGAAATTATAAGAAATATTTTTCAAAAGGAAGAAGAGGTGCTAAAAGAAAGCATGCAGGAAAGGGATAGTATATATAGTGTATAGTGAGTATATAGGCAAAGGTTGGAAGCTTGTGACATAGGTCAAAAAGGAATTTAGTGGAAATGAAGGAGAGTGCCTACATGTTCTTAAAAATTCAATTTCTGCAGACATATCCTCTTGCATAGGATGGAAAACTGTTAATCAGTCACGTAGAAGTTTAAAAAAATACGTAGAGGTTTCCAGCTAAGTTAAATAGTTAGAAATTTTTTAATCTTTCCATAATGTCTTATGAAAACCTCTATCTTCAGAAAAAGGACTTGAAGATTTTTCTTCATCATTATGATTATGTCATAAGCATTTTTACCTTTTATGCAAATTCTTTAGTAAATATCCAGTGCAGACTGTATTTTCCAAGGACAGAACAACAACTCCCATCCCATATGCTCTTCTTCAGTGTAACCTTGACATGCCCCCACACCATTGGTATAAGGTCTATGTCCTCTGCCCTTGAACCTGATCCTGGGAAAACAGTTGTGACTTACTCAACTTATAAAGTATAGCAGAAATGACTATGTGACTTTTGAAGCTGGATTATAAAAATATCTCTCCACCCAGTGAGAAAACACCTTACACCAGTTCTCATAATGTCTATTTGGAAAAGTCAAAATTGTGGAAAAGTTCAAAGATTTCTCATGTGTGATTCAATTAACCATTTTTTCCTGACAACACCATTTCCTGTGAGGACATCTCAACTGGGTGGCTGGTTTTTCTCCTACAATCCTACTCCATCCTCAATCTCATTCTGTCCCTTATTCTCATTGCTGGTGCCAGCAACTGTCCCTCCTTCTCTAAAATCTAATGTCATCATTTCATCAGACTATACATGCATTACCTCTACCTACTGCAGTGATACGCTAACATCGAGATATTCCCCCTCAGGAATTTTAGCTCCAGGCTCAGTGCCACCATCTCCAATACTACTCTTATCTTAATTCTCAGTGATTTCAAATATCTATATAAAGTATTCCATCTATTATCCTGACCTCCCAATTCCCTCACCTCCTCTCCAATGATCTTCTCTTCCACTCTAGTTCACTCTTTGTATCACTATCCTAGACCTCATCATTAATAGTAACTTCAACATCTCTAAAATATCAACTGTCTCTCTGGACACCTTTACATTGTCACTCACCACACTCATACCTCTTCTCCCCCTCATATCCAATTTAAATTCTATATTCAGCTAATCATCCAACTTCATAATGATGCCTAGTGTGAACTTCTTTTTCATACTTGCTAAGCAAAGCCTGAATCCTAGATAAATCTAACTCTCATCCTACTCTATCACTATAACTATGTAACCGAATACAACTTGAGAAAATCACCAACCTTAATGACAAGTTTTTATTTTCATATTTTATTTTCCTTTCTTAAATGGTTCAGAACAAAAAAGATAAACATTCAGATGTCTTATGCCCACCCTTGTCCTTTCCATTTTGTCTCCCAACCTCCTAACCCCTTATAGACGAGCAATTTTATGTTTCTTCTTAAGTCTTTGCAATATCTTTAAGCAAATACAAATATATATATATTATTTTACACAATTTTAACAGAAGGTAAAATACTATAATATATACACTGTTCTGTACTTGATTTTTAAATTCTAAAGTTAATGGTTTCCTTATTTTTCTATAGGTACATATCCTCCATTTTTCTATTTATCATAGTTTATTTAACCAGACATCTCAAGATGGACACTTGGTTGTTTCCAATCTTCTGCTCTAACAAACAATAGTATGCAATGAATACTTCTGTAAATATGTCATTTTGTATACCTACAGGAATATCTATGCCAGAGAGCCTCAGAAATCAGATTGCTAGGTCTAAATGGAAAACGCATTTGTAATTTTGGTAGATGCTGTCAAGTTGCCCTCCACATCAGCTGGACCATTTTGTCAGACACCAGCAATACATGAGAGTACTCATTTCCTCACAGCCAAGGCAGCAAAGCATTTTGTCAAAACATTTTGTCTTTATCAATTTAATATGATAAAGAAATTATATGTCAGAATTTTAAATGGCATTTCTTGAATTATGAGTTGAGTATTTTTCTTTTTGGGGGTTTTTATATTTCTTTTTCTGTGAAATTTCTGATCATGTCCTTCGACTCTTTTCCTACTGGGCCATTTGTCTCTTTTTAAAATTTCTTAGTCTTTATAAATTAGATGATAAGTTCAGTGTCTGTATATGAATTGTAAATACATTCCCCATTTTATCATTTCTCTTCTGACTTTGCTTACCAGTGTTTCTTGCCATGCAGAAGTTTTTTATTTTTTGTTATCAAATTTGTTAATACTTTCTCTTTTAGTTTCTAGAATTTTGAACCCTAGTTAGAAAGTCCTTCCTCACATCAAAGTTATGGAGGAATACTCCCATGTTTTAGTCTAGTAATATTATGATTGCATTTTTAAAAATCAAATCATTCAGGGGCACTTGGGTGGCTCAGTTGGTTAAGCGACTGCCTTTGCCTCAGTCATCATCCCAGGGTCCTGGGATCGAGCCTCGCATTGGGCTCCTTCCTTAGTGGGGAGCCTACTTCTCCCTCTACATGCTACTCTGCCTGCTTGTGCTCTCTCTCTCCGCCTGCCAAATAAATAAATTTCTTTCTTAAAAAAATTAAATCATTCAATTTAATTGGAGTTTATCCTATATGGTAGATGAGATACAGATTGGGCTTTATCTTTTCCAAATGGCTACCCAGCTATCCAACAGTATTTATCAATAGTCTATCTTTAACCAAGGAGGTAAAAGAATTGTATAATGGAAACTATAAGATGCTGATGAAAGAAACTGAAAAAGACACAAATAAATGAAAAGACAGTCCATGCTTAAGGAATGGAAGAATTAACACTGATAAAATATCCATACTACTCAAGGCAATCTACAGATACGATGTAATCCTTCAAGTCCCAATGGAATTTTTCACAGAAATAAAACAAACAATCCTAAAATTTGTATGAAACCATCAAAGACCTCAAATAGCCAAAGCAATCTTGAGAAAAAGGAACAAAGCTAGAGACATCACATGTTGTGATTTCAAAACACATTACAAAGTTATAGTACTCAAAACAGTATGGTACCGGCATAAAAACAGACACATAGATCAGCGAAACAGAATAGGGAGCCCACACGTGTATGATCAATTAATTTATGACAAAGGACACAAGAATATACAATGGGGAAAAGACAGTCTCTTCAATAAATGATGTTGAGAAAACTGGACAGCCACATGAATAAGAATTAAACTATACCACTATCTTACACCACACATAAAAATCAACTCAAAATGGATTAAAGACTTGAATGTAAAACCTGAAATTATAAAACTTCTAGAAGAAACCATAGGTGGTAAAGGTACTTGGCAATGGCTTTTTGGATTTGATACCAAAACAGCAAAGGCAACAAAAGCAAAAATAAACAAACGGGACTATATCCAACTAAAAATCTTCTGCACAGCAAAGAAAACCATCAACAAAATGAAAAGGGAGAAAATTTTTGTAAATCATGTATCTGATAAGGGTTTAATAATCAAAATATAAGAACTCATACAAGTCGATAGCAAAGAACCCCAAATAATCTGAATTAAAAATGGACAGAGGGAAGATGGCGGAGGAGTAGGGGACCCCTTTTTTCAGGCGTTCCCCTGAGTCGAGCTGGATATGGACCAGACCAGCCTGAATATCCACAGAATCAGGTTGAGACGCAGGAAGATACATCTGAATCTCTACAAATGAACATCTCCAGCGCTGAGTATTGAGGTACAAAGCGGGGAGCCGTGAAACCGCGCACAGATATCGGAAGATAAATGGAAGGGGGAGGGAGTCGCCGCGTTCGGGTGCCGGGAAGCGGTAGCCACCTGCACCGGGGAGCGGGCGGACTCGCGGACCGGCATCAGCGAGAGAGCAGACTAAGACCGTGAGCCGGGGAGTGCGCGCCACCAGACTTCTCACAGAACTCCAGTGTGCTCACTGGAAACAGACTAAGACCGGGAGCTCTGGAAGCGCGCGGGGGCGGCTGGCGGTGTTAGAAACTCAAAGGACAGAGACGCCACGGCCCTGGAAATGAGGGCTGGGTGGCCGGGTGTGGGCGCACATCCCAGGACGCTGCAGGGTTGAGCAGCGCCAACAGAAACAGAGTTATAGTGGCCAGAACATCAGTGGAGAACGGTCCACGATCCCTCTGTTCTGAGACAGAGGCTGAGATCTGGCCACTGCTGCTCTGACTCTCAGAAGAGGCACAGAAAACCGCCAAGGAAAGCCACCAGAGAACAAAAGCCTGGAAATACCGGCTCACAGTGTGCCCATCCCCATTCCCCCTCGCAGGGGACACGGAGACTCTCCCCAAACAGGGTTGCCTGAGTATCGGCGCGGCAGGCCCCTCCCCCAGAACACAGAAGGCAGGCTGAAAAATCAAGAAGCCCACATCCCCGGGTGCCTGGGTGGCGCAGTACTTAAGCGTCTGTCTTCGGCTCAGTAGGTGATCCCTGCGTTCCGGAATCAAGTCCCGCATCGGGCTCCTCCACTGGGAGCATGCTTCTTCCTTCCCAACTCCCCTGCTTGTGTTCCCTCTCTCGCTGGCTGTCTCTCTGTCATATAAATAAATAAAATCTTTAAAAAAAAAAAAAAGCCCACATCCCTAAGATCCCTATAAAACAAGGGCGCACGGCCTGGGTCCCGGTCAATAATTTGGGCTCTGGACAACCCCGCAACCTCTCCTCATCAGAATGACGAGAAGGAGAAATCCCCCCCAGAAAGAAAAGACAATGAGTCTGTGGCCTCTGCCACAGAACTAATGGATATGGATATAACCAAATTATCAGATATGGAATTCAGAGTAACAATGGTCAAGATAATGTGTACACTTGAAAAAAGTATTAACGAAAATATTAATGAGAATATAGACTGCCTAAGGGCGGAAATGAGAGCGAATCTGGCAGAAATTAAAAATTCTATGAGCCAAATGCAGGCAAAACTAGAGGCTCTGACGGCCAGGGTGAATGAGGCAGTAAGAACGTATCAGTGAATTGGAGGATGGGTCAGTAGAAGAAAAAGCTAAAATAGAATCTGGACTCAAAAAAATCCACACTCAGGAATGTAGGTTACGGGAGAATACTGACTCAATGACACGTTCTAACGTCAGAATCATCGGCATCCCCGAGGGGGTGGAGAAAAACAGAGGTCTAGAAGAGATATTTGAACAAATTGTAGCTGAAAACTTCCCGAATCTAGCAAAGGAAACAAACATTCGTGTCCAAGAGGCAGAGAGGACCTCTCCCAAGCTCAACCATGACAAACCTACACCACGTCACGTCATAGTGCAACTCGCAAATATTAGATCCAAGGATACGGTATTGAAAGCGGCCAGGGCAAAGAAATTTCTCACGTACCAAGGCAAAGGTATCAGAATTACGTCAGACCTGTCTACACAGACCTGGAATGAGAGAAAGGGTTGAGGGGGCATTTTTAAAGCTCTTTCAGAGAAAAACATGCAGCCAAGGATCCTTTGTCCAGCAAGGCTGTCATTCAGAATTGATGGAGAAATAAAGACCTTCCAGAATCGCCAGTCATTGACCAATTTCGTAACCACAAAACCAGCCCTACAGGAGATATTAAGGGGGGGTTCTATAAAAGTAAAAAGGCCCCAAGAGTGATACAGAACAGAAAGTCACAATCTATAGAAACAAAGACTTTACTCGCAACATGGCATCATTAAAATCATATCTCTCAATAGTCAGTCTCAATGTAAATGGCCTAAATGCTCCCATAAATGCCACAGGTTTGCAGATTGGATAAAAAGACGTGACCCATCCATTTGCTGTCTACAAGAGACTCATTTTGAACCTGAAGATACATTTAGACTGAAAGTAAAGGGATGGAATACCATCTTCCACGCCAATGGACCTCAAAAGAAAGCTCGGGTAGCAATTCTCATATCAGAGAGATTGGATTTTAAACTAAAGACTATAGTTAGAGACACAGAAGGGCACTATATCATTCTTAAAGGATGTATCCAACAAGTGGATATGACAATTATAAATATCTATGCCCCCAACAGGGGAGCAGCAAGATACACAAGCCAACTCTTAACCACAATAAAGAGACATATAGATAAAGATACACTAATAGCAGGAGACCTCAACACTCCACTATCAGCAATAGACAGATCACCTAAGCAAGAAATCAGCAAAGAAACAAGATCTTTGAATGCCATACTTGACGAGTTGGACCTCATAGATATATATAGAACACTACACCCCAGAACCAAAGAATACTCATTCTATTCTAATGCCCATGGAACATTCTCAAGAATAGACCATGTTCTGGGTCACAAAACAGGTCTCAACCGATACCAAAAGTCTGAAATTGTTCCCTGCATATTCTCAGACCACAACACTCTGAAATTGGAACTCAACCACAAGGAAAAATTTGGAAGAAACTCAAACACTTGGAGACTAAGAACCTTCCTGCTCAGGAATGATTCAATAAACCAGGAAATCAAAAGTCAATTTAAACAATTTATGAAGACCAACGAGAATGAAAACACAATGGTCCAAAACCTATGCGATACTGCAAAGGCAGTCCTAAGGGGAAAATACATAGCCATCCAAGCCTCACTCAAAAGAATAGAAAAATCTAAAATGCAGTTTTTATATTCTCACCTCAAGAAGCTGGAACAGCAACAGAGGGACAGGCCTAATCCACTCACGAGGAAGCAGCTGACCAAGATTAGAGCAGAAATCACTGAATTAGAAACCAGGAGTACAGAAGAGCAGATCAACAGAACTAGAACTAGCTGGTTCTTTGAGAGAATCAATAAAACTGACAGACCGCTGGCAAGACATATCCAAAAGAATAGACAAAGGACACAAATTAATAAAATTATGAATGAAAAGGGAGAGGTATGGGGGGCAACTGGGTGGCACAGCGGTTAAGCGTCTGCCTTCGGCTCAGGGTGTGATCCCGGCGTTATGGGATTGAGCCCCACATCAGGCTCCTCTGCTGGGAGCCTGCTTCTTCCTCTCCCACTCCCCCTGCTTGTGTTCCCTCTCTCGCTGGCTGTCTCTACTCTGTCAAATAAATAAATAAAATCTTTAAAAAAAAAAAAAAAAAGAAAGAAAAGGGAGAGGTAACAACCAAGAATAATGAAATTGGAAGGATTATTAGAATCTTTTACCAACAGCTATATGCCAATAAACTAAGCAGTCTGGAAGAGATGGAGGCCTTGCTGGAAACCTATAAACTACCAAGACTGAAACAGGAAGAAATTGATTTTTTAAACAGGCCAATTAATTATGAAGAGATTGAGGCAGTGATAAACAACCTTCCAAATAACAAAACTCCAGGCCCAGATGGTTTTCCTGGGGAATTCCTCCAAACATTCAAAGAAGAAATAATACATATTCTCCTAAAGCTATTTCAAAATTAAGAAACAGAAGGAAACTACCAAACTCATTCTATGAGGCCAATATTACCTTGATCCCCAAACCAGGCAAAGACCCCCTCAAAAAGAAGAATTACAGACCGATTTCCCTAATGAATATGGGCGCCAAAATCCTCAACAAGATCCTGGCTAATAGAATCCAACAGTACATTAAAAGAATTATCCATCATGACCAAGTGGGATTCATCCCTGGGATGCAAGGGTGGTTCAACATTCGCAAATCGATCAGTGTGATACATCATATCAACAAGAAAAGACTCAGGAACCATATGATCCTCTCAATTGATGCCGAAAAAGCATTTGACAAAATACAGCATCCTTTCCTGATTAAAACCCTTCAGAGTGTAGGAATAGAAGGTACATTTCTCAATCTCATAAAAGCCATCTATGAAAAGCCTACTGCAAATATTATTCTCAATGGGGAAAAGCTGGAAGCCTTTCCCTTAAGATCAGGAACACGACAAGGATGCCCACTCTCGCCACTATTATTCAACATAGTACTAGAAGTCCTTGCAACAGCAATCAGACAACAAAAAGGGATCAAAGGTATTCAAATCGGCAAAGAAGAAGTCAAAATGTCTCTCTTCGCAGATGACATGATACTCTATATGGAAAACCCAAAAGAAGCCACTCCCAAACTATTAGAAGTTATAGAGCAATTCAGTAACGTGGCGGGATACAAAATCAATGCTCAGAAATCAGTTGCATTTCTGTACACGAATAACGAGAACAAAGAAAGAGAAATTAGGGAATCCATCCCATTTACAATAGCACCAAAAACCATACGTTACCTTGGAATTAACTTAACCAGAGACGTAAAGGACCTTTATTCTAGAAACTATAAATCACTCTTAAAAGACATTGAGGAAGACATAAAAAGATGGAAAGATATTCCATGCTCATGGATCGGAAGAATTAACATAGTTAAAATGTCCATGCTACCCAGAGCAATCTACACGTTCAATGCTATCCCGATCAAAATACCGAGGACATTTTTCAAAGAACTGGAACAAACAGTCCTTAAATTTGTATGGAACCAGAAAAGGCCCCGAATCTCCAAGGAACTGTTGAAAAGGAAAAACAAAGCTGGGGGCATCACAATGCCGGACTTCGAGCTGTACTACAAAGCTGTGATCACAAAGACAGCATGGTACTGGCACAAAAACAGACACATAGACCAATGGAACAGAATAGAGAGCCCAGAAATGGACCCTCGGCTCTTTGGGCAACTAATATTTGATAAAGCAGGAAAAAACATCCGGTGGGAAAAAGACAGTCTCTTCAATAAATGGTGCTGGGAAAATTGGACAGCTACGTGCAAAAGAATGAAACTTGACCACTCTCTCACACCATACACAAAAATAAACTCCAAATGGATGAAAGACCTCGATGTGAGACAGGAATCCATCAAAATTCTAGAGGAGAACATAGGCAGCAACCTCTACGACATCGGCCAAAGCAACCTTTTTCATGATACATCCCCAAAGGCAAGAGAAACAAAAGATAAAATGAATTTATGGGACTTCATCAAGATTAAAAGTTTCTGCACAGCCAAGGAAACAGTCAGAAAAACTAAGAGGCAGCCCACGGAATGGGAGAATATATTTGTAAATGACACTACAGATAAAGGACTGGTATCCAAGATCTACAAAGAACTTCTCAAACTCAATACACGAGAAACAAATAAATCAAAAAATGGGCAGAAGAAATGAACAGACACTTTTCCAATGAAGACATACAAATGGCTAACAGACACATGAAAAAATGTTCAAAATCATTAGCCATCAAGGAAATTCAAATCAAAACCACACTGAGATACCACCTTACGCCAGTTAGAATGGCAAAAATAGACAAGGCAAGAAACAACAATTGTTGGAGAGGATGTGGAGAAAGGGGATCCCTCCTACATTGTTGGTGGGAACGCAAGTTGGTACAGCCACTCTGGAAAACAGTATGGAGGTCCCTTAAAAAGTTAAAAATTGAGCTACCCTATGATCCAGCCATTGCACTACTGGGTGTTTACCCCAAAGATACAGACGTAGTAAAGAGAAGAGCCATATGCACACCAATGTTCATAGCAGCAATGTCCACAATAGCTAAATCGTGGAAGGAGCCGAGATGCCCTTCAACAGATGACTGGATTAAGAAGTTGTGGTCCATATATACAATGGAATATTACTCAGCTATCAGAAAGAACGAGTTCTCAACATTTGCTACAACATGGACAGCACTGGAGGAGATAATGCTAAGTGAAATAAGTCAAGCAGAGAAAGACAACTATCATATGATTTCTCTCATCTATGGAACATAAGAACTAGAATGATCAGTAGGGGAAGAAAGGGATAAAGAAAGGGGGGGTAATCAGAAGGGGGAATGAAACATGAGAGACTATGGACTATGAGAAACAAACTGAGGGCTACAGAGTGGAGGGGGGTGGGGGAACGGGATAGGCCGGTGATGGGTAGTAAGGAGGGCACGTATTGCATGGTGCACTGGGTGTTATATACAACTAATGAATCATCGAGCCTTACATCGGAAACCGGGGATGTACTATATGGTGACTAACATAATATAATAAAAAATCAATAAAAAAAAAAAAAAAAGAAAGTAGGGGTAATCAGAAGGGGGAATGAAGCATGAGAGACTATGGACTCTGAGAAACAAACAGGGCTTCAGAGGGGAGGGGGGTGGGGGAATGGGATGGAGTAGTGATGGGTAGTGAGGAGGGCACGTTTTGCATGGTGCACTGGGTGTTATACGCAACTAACAAAGCATGAAGCTTTACAACGGAAACCAGGGATGTACTGTACGGTGACTAACATAATATAATAAGAAAACATTAAAAACAAAAATGGGCAGAGGATTTGAATAGACCTTTCTTCAATGACAGCATAAAAATGGCTAACATGAAAATGTGTTCAAAATCACTGATTATCAGGGAAATGCAAATCAAAACCATAATGAGATACTGCCTCACACCTGTCAGAATGGCTATTATAAAAAAACACAAGACATGACAAGTGTTGGCTAGGATGTAGAGAAAAAGGAATACTTGTACACTGGTGAGAATCTACTACAGAATTGGTGAGCCTACTACAGAAAAGAGTATGAAGATTCCTCAAAAAAATTAAAACCAGAACTACCATACGATGCAGCAATTCCACTTCTATGTATTTATCCAGAAGAAGTGAAACTATCTACTTGGAAAGATACAGGGACCTCCATGTTCACTGCAGCATTATTTATAATTGGCAACATATAGAAACAACCTAAGTGTCTTCCAATGGATAAATGGATACAGAAAATGTGATACACACACACATATACATAAGCATGTTATTCAGCCATTAAAAAAAAGAGGGGCAACTGGGTGGCTCAGTTGGTTAAGTGTCCAACTCTTAATCCCAGCTCAGATCTTGATCTCAATGTTCTGAGTTCAAGCTCCACACTGGGAGCCACACTGGGTGTAGATCCCACATTAAAAAAGAGGGGGGCGCTTGGGTGGCTCAGTCAGTTAAGCATCTGACTTCAGCTCAGGTCATGATCTCAGGTCTTGGGATCAAGCCCTGTGTCAGGCTCCCCACTCAGCAGGGAGTCTGCTTGTCCCTCTCCCTCTGCCCCTCCTCTTGCTCATGCTCTCTCTCAAATAAATAAAAATAAATAAAATTTAAAAAAAAAAAAGGAAATCTTACCATTTCCAACAACTTGGATGGACCTTGATGGCATTATAATAGGTGAAATAAGTCAGACAGAGAAAGATGAGTACCACTTATATGTGAAATCTAAAAACAGAAAACAAAAATCAAACTCATAGATACAGAGAACAGATTGGTGGTTGTCAGAGGTGGTGGGGGGCTGGTGAAGTGGGTGAAGCTGGTCAAAAGGTATAGACTTCCAGTTATAAAATTAATAAGCCCTGGGGATATTATGTACAACATGGTGACTATAGCTATTAACACTGTATTGTATATTTGAAAGTTGCTAAAGGACTAGATCCGAAAAGTTTTCATCATAAGAAAAAAAAAAACTTGTGGGGCGCCTGGGTGGCACAGCGGTTAAGCGTCTGCCTTCGGCTCAGGGCGTGATCCCGGCATTATGGGATCGAGCCCCACATCAGGCTCCTCCGCTGGGAGCCTGCTTCTTCCTCTCCCACTCCCCCTGCTTGTGTTCCCTCTCTCACTGGCTGTCTCTCTCTCTCTGTCAAATAAATAAAATCTTTAAAAAAAAAAAAAAGAAAAGAAAAAAACTTGTAACTATGTGTGGTAACAGATATTAACTAGACTTACTGTGCTGATCATTTTGTTACATATACATATACCAAACCACTATGTTGTGCACCCAAAACTAACGTAACGTTACATGCCAATTGTACCTCAATAAAAAGTCTATCTTTAGCCTGCTGTTTTAATATATCACTTTTATCGATATTAAATTACCATATGCAGGTATATTTCTAAATTTTTCTATTCTGTTCCCTTGATCTATTAATACAATAGTACCATGATGTTTTAAATACCATGCTTTATATTATGTATAATTATATGAATTATCTGGTAGAGCTAAGTTCTTCTAAGAGGGGATTAACAAGATCCAGAGTCAGTCAACAATATATAATATACAATGTTGAGTATACAATAAAAAATTATTAGAAATGATTACTAGTAAGAGATTACTAGAAATGCAAAAAAAAAAAGAAGAAAATATGACCCATACTCGAGAAAATCACTTAATAGAAACACCAATAATAATTCAGATGTTGAAATTAGCAAACAAAGTTTAGAGAAATTTAGGTACTTTAAAAAAGAACCAAAAGCAAATCCTGATATCAAGAAATAAAAAATTCACTGAAAGGATCTATAGCAGATTAAACACAAGAGAAGAAAAGATCAAGTAAACTTCAGGACAAGTCTACTGGAATCACCCGCTGAGGGTCCAGAGAGAAAAAAAGACTGGGGGAAAAAAAAAGTAATCAGAGCCATAATAATCTATGAAACACTATCAGTCCAACATACACGTAATTGGAGATTCAGAAGAGAAAAACAAAGCAAAAAAAAAAAAAATCCTTAGAACCAATGGGCAAAATATTTTCCAAATCATTTTTAAAAAAGCAACCCATAGATTCAAAAAGCTCAATGAATCCCAAGTAACATAAAAACAAAGAATGCTAGGGTTGTCTGGCTAGCTCAGTTGGAAAAACATGGGACTCTTGATCTCAGAGTTGTGAGTTTGAACCCCACATTGGGTGCAGAGATTACTTAAATAAACTTAAAAAGCAAACAAACAAAGAATATTATACCTATGACCATTATAATCAACCTGCTGAACACCAAGGATAGGGAAAAAAAAACAAAACTTAAAAGCAACAGACTCCCTTCCCTACAAAAGACACATTATTCAGAGGGGAACAACAACAGGAATCAAAGACTAATTTCCATTAATAACAATGGAGGCAAAAGAACAAAACAGTATCTTTAAAATGCTGAAAGAAAGCTGTCAACCTATAATTCTATATCCAACTAAAATCTTTCAGAATGATGGGGAAATAAAGCTTTGGTGTTGTTGTTTTTTTTTAAATTGTTTTTCAAGAGAAATGAAAACTGAGAGGATTCTTCACCAAAAGACCTGTGCTATAAAAAATGTTAAAGCAAGTTCTCCAGGGGGACAAAAATTGATACTAGGTAAAAACTTCTATCCACAGAGGAATGAAGAGTACTATAAAAAATAAATTTGGGGGTAAAAAGAAAAGATATCATTTTCATTTCATAATTTCTTTAAAAGATAACTGACCATTTAAAGAAGAGAAAGCTTTGTGGTTTTAATGCATTTCGAAATAAAATATATGAGAACAATAGAAAAAAAAGATGTGAAGGGAAAATGGAAGTATCTAGTCATAAGATTTTTGCAGTATTTGTGAAGTTGTATAATTACTGTAAGACTGTAATAAAGTCTTTTCAAAAGCATATTGGAAACCTTAGAACAACCTCTAAAACAATAAAAAAGTAAAAACAGTATAGCTAATAATCCTATAATGGACATAAATGGAGTTCTAAAAGGTAGTGGAGATACATGGAATACTAAACAAAGATACAACTTGTCCAAGAGAAGGCAGAAAAATAGGGGGGAAAAAGGAAAAATAGATGACAAGATAATAGATTAAAACCTAATAATTACATTCAATTTAAACAGTTCATGGAGAAGTCAACAAACTTTTTCTGGAAAGGTTCAGATAGTGAATACCTTAGGCTCTATGAGTCACATATAGTCCCTATCACATATTCTTCTTTATTATTTATAACCCTTCAGAAATGCAAAACCATTCTTAGCTTGAGGCTACAGGCTAGATTTGGCCAGCATACCACAGATTGCTAACTCCTGGTCTAGATAATCGAAGGTGGAGATTATCAGACTGCATAAAAAAGCAGGATCAAACTATATGCTGTTATAGGAGATACACTTAAAATAAGTTAAAATAAAAGGATGGAAAAAGATATGCCATGAAATAACAATAAAAGAAAGCTAAAGCAGTTATATTAATAAACAGAATGCAAGAAAAAGAATATTATCAAAAGGAACATTTCATAATAAAGGGATTAATTCATCAAGAAGATATAGGAATCTTGGGACACCTGGCTGGCTCAGTCAGAAGAGTGTGCAACTCATGATCTCAGGGTTGTGAGCTCGAACCCCCATTGGGTATAGAGATCACTTAAAAATAAATAAATAAATAAATAAACTTAAAAAAAAAAAGGACATAGTAATCCTAAATATGCATGCACCTACTAACAGAATTTCAAAACATAAAGCAAAACTGACAGAATTGTAACAGACAAATAAACAGCTGTATGTGTAGGTTTCAACAGTCCTCTCCCAGTAATTGATAGACCAAGTGACCAAAAATCAGAAAAGATATATAAGAGTTGAGTACTAATACAAAACACTTGACCTAACTGATAAACACTCTATCCAACAATAGTATAACACCGCTTTTTTTTTTCCCCCCAAATGCACACTGAGCATTCACCAAAACAGTCCACATTTTGGGCCATAAAACAAGTCTCAATAAATTTAAAAGGACTGATATCACAGAGTATGTTCTCTGACCACAACAGAATTATGAATTAAATAAATTAAAAATGAATTCTCAGAAAAATCTGAAAAAGTGCCCCCAAATTTGTAAGTTAAAGAACACTCTTCTAAGTAGCCCATGGGTAAAAGAAAAAAGGGAATTTTTTTTTTTTTTTAAGATTTTATTTATTCGACAGAGATAGAGACAGCCAGAGAGAGAGGGAACACAAGCAGGGGGAGTGGGAGAGGAAGAAGCAGGCTCATAGCGGAGGAGCCTGATGTGGGGCTCGATCCCATAACGCCGGGATCATGCCCTGAGCCGAAGGCAGACGCTTAACCACTGTGCCACCCAGGCGCCCCGAAAAAAGGGAATTTTGAACTCAAAAAAGAGGAGAAAATTAACCCTAAAGTATGCAGGAAAAAGGAAAGAATTAGATCAATAATCAATGAAATAGCAATCAAGACAAGGGCAAACTGGAAAGAAAAATCAAAACTAAAAGCTGATTTTTGAAAAGATCAATAAAATTAATAAACTGCTAATATACTCAACAAGAAAAAAAGACAAATTATTAACATCAGGAATTAAGAGAGGGGCATTACTATAGATCTGACAGGCATTGAAAGGATAATAAGGGAATATTATAAACAACTTTACACTAATAAATTTGACATCTAAATGGAAATAAATGAATTTCTTGAAAGACACGAATTACTCAACTAATTCAAGAAGAAATAAAACTGGGGCATGTGGGTGGCTCAGTTGGTTGAGCGTCTGCCTTCAGCTGGGGTCATGGTCCTGGGGTCCTGGGATGGAGCCCCGCATGAGGCTCCCTGCTCATCAGGGAGTCTACTTCTCCCTCTGCCCCTCACTTGTGCTCTCTCCCTCTCTCACGAATAAATAAATAAATAAATAAATAAATAAATAAATAAATAAATAAATAAATAAAATCTTAAAAAAAAAAAAGAAATAAAACCCCCAAAACCCTATATCAATTAAAGAAATTAAAGTCTCCCCATGAAGAAAACTTCAAATTCAGATGGTGTATTCACTTTCTACTGTTGCTATAACAAATATAGTAGCTTAAAACAACAAATTTATTAACTCAGTTCTGTATGTTAGAAGTCCAACAAGGGTTTCACTAGACTAAATCCAGGTGTCAGCAGAGCTGTGTACCTTTCTGGTGGCTTTAGTAAAGAGTCTATTTCCTTGCCTTCTCTTTGCCTCGTCTAGCCTCTAGAGGCCACTTACATGGATCATGGCCTCTTTCCCCCATCTTCAAAGCCAGTAACATTGCATTTCTCTAATATACACATTACATTCTCACATCTCCCTCTGATCCTGATTCTTCAGATAATCAAAAATAATCTCCCTATTTAAAAATCATTAATTTAATAACACCTGTAAATTCCTTCTTGCCACATAAGGTACCATATTCACAGCTTCCAGGATTAGCACATAGACATCTCTAGGGGTCATTATTCTGCTTACCACAGATGCCTTTGTTGTTGAATTCTATCAGACAATTGAGGAAGAAATAATACAATTCAATAAATTCTTCCAGAAAATAGAAGAGGATACATTTCCTGACTTACTTGATAAATTAAGGTGTAACAAAGACATTTTCATGGGGCGCCTGGGTGGCACAGCAGTTAAGCATCTGCCTTCGGCTCAGGGCGTGATCCCGGCATTATGGGATCGAGCCCCACATCAGGCTCCTCCGCTATGAGCCTGCTTCTTCCTCTCCCACTCCCCCTGCTTGTGTTCCCTCTCTCTCTGGCTGTCTCTATCTCTGTCGAATAAATAAAATCTTTAAAAAAAAAACAAAAAACAAAGACATTTTCACGTAAAGAGAGCTGAGACTACTTATGATCAAAAGACACAAACTATAGGAAATGCTGAAGGAAGATATTCAAGCTAAAAAGAAATGACACCAAACAGAAATTCAGATCTTAAGAGCAATTAAAATGGTATATATGTAGATAAATAAGATACATTTGCAAATAATCCAATAAAGTACTTTTTCAAGATTCTTTTTAATTCCTTTGTTTCTATGGATTTTCCCCTTTTTAAATTTTTATATTGCACTTTCTCTTTCTTTCCTAATTTGCGATTTGTCTTATTATTTTATTAATGATAAGCTGTTCCTGTTTTCTAACACATACAATTTTTATCTTTATAAAATTCCTTCCATATTTCCTTCTGCTTCCTTTCAACTTATATATTTTCATTATTTTTGTTAGAAGCATTAAAGCTGTAACTTTGCCCTTAGAGCCTTACTTTAATTAAATCCCATGGGTTCCAAAATGTAGTGCTATCACAGAGTACCAGAAATTCTTTACTTTTAGATTATATTTCTTCCTTTACCCAGGAGTTATTGAGACAGATTTTACAAATTGTTGGTAAGAGTATCTTTACTTTTATGGTTTTGTTATTAAATCCTAGCTGAATTTCACTGTGTTCAGAGAACATGGTTTATCATTTCTACCTACTTGGACTTTATTGTGGCCTAATATTTTGTTATTTTTCCTGATTGATCTATGGACACTTAAAAAGAATGTATATTCATTATTACTAGGATACAGAATTCCATATCTACTAATTAGGTAGATTTGATGGGAGTGTTTCATCCTTACTAAATTTGTCCACTTGACTTGACTTTGAAAGGATTAGTGTCCTCTACTACTTTTTTCTTTTATGTGCTTTCCTATTTGCTCAAGGAAATGTGATGCTATATATGTGATGCATGTGTATTTATAACTATGTTATTCTGTTTTGAAATGTATACCTTAGAATTATATGGCATCCTTCTTTGCCATGTTTAATAGTGTGAGATGGCCTGAATTTCTGTGTTTTTAGTTTCTATTTGTCTGGTATAATTTATCCATCCTTTCATTAAACTTTCTGAGTCACTTAAGTGTCTCAGAGTCTCTTAAGTGCAGAGAATAGAGTTTTTCTTTGAGACTCAATCTAAAAGCCTTTTTCTGAGTTAAAATTCATACACATTTATTGATAGGACATATATTTGGTTTTTGCTCTTAGTTTTATCTTGTAATTGTTTTGTTCATTTGTTCACACATATGTGTATATATATCTGTGTACCTTAAAACTTAAGTCTGGTATTATATAAATGTATTTTTTTCTCTCTTACTACAAGTTAAGTTCCACAAGGGATGATTTGTACATGTGTTATTTTTTCCCCCACCAATTTATTCGTAGTTACCTAGAAGAGTGCCTGTCACATAGTAGGTACTCAATAAATATTTGTTAAATCACCTCATCAAATCAAAGTTCTAACAAGAGAGACATCAACAGTTCCTTCAAAAGAATACTATTTCTGTTCTCTCCTTCTCCTGGCAGAGTCTGAGCATATGGGAAATGAAAAATGATTAACTGAATGATTGTAAGAACACTGGTTAGAAAGGAGAGGAGCAAAAAGGAAGACCTTCAAGTTTTGAAACCAACACTACTCACTAGTAAGTTATTGTATGATATTCAGTCAGGCAACAGTATCAGGATAAAGAATGCAAATATTCATATGACTATAGAAAAAAAGGACATCAATTAGGAACAAAAAAAATATCAACTTACATGGGCCATGGTTTTTTTAAAAATTCAAAGTATTAGTCCTCTTCTTAGTTCCACTTTAGGAGAAACTCACAGTCCAAAGAAAACACTGCTGGATGAGAGGGGTTTAAAAAAAAGACATGAGATGATCTTGCTTCTTAGCTCCCAGAGTGCTAATATAGAATGACATTTTTCTTCCCCCTTCATGTCTCCTATGCCCAGTCCCCATTCACACATATATAAAAGATTCGAGGGAAATCGGACAAATCCCAATCTTACTCAAAACAAGAAGGGAAGCCAAGTATAGGAGGATGGATTCAGAAAGAAAGACTGGGCCCAGGCTTTTTAGCAGGAAAGATTTAGAGAGGCAGACCAGTGTCCCAACCCTATGATAAAAGGGACCCAACCAACCTGTTCAGACCTATTCTGACAAGATCGTCACTGAATTAAGAGGAAAAAGAAAAGGAAATGGACATTACAAAAAGATTAGAGAAATAGAAAACGACCCAAAAGCCCTAATGCATGACTCACAGGAATTTCAAAAATAGAGACTGATGGAACACAGACGAAAAAGAGGAAATAAATAGAACAAAAACGTCCAGACTAGGGGCGCCTGGGTGGCACCGTCAGTTAAGCAATAGACTCTTGATTTCAGCTCAAGTCATGAGATCCAGACTGTGTTGGGCTTTGCGCCTCGCCTGGAGCCTGCTGAAGATTCTCTCTCTCTCCCTCTCCCGCTGGCCCCCCCCCAACCTCTGCACACACATGCACATGAGCCCTATCAGTAAAAAATAAATAAATAAAAATTTAAAAATTCCAGACCAAAATAAATACTTGAGACTTTATTTTGCAGTACTGGTGAGAACTAAAAAAGCACACCTGGAAACATCCTGGAAAATCTTATGAAATTTATTCCTGAATACAGACAAAAGACCTAAATACCCTGCAATAAAGAATTACAAAACAACGTGTATTGTGGTCTAACCTTTCGGGGAAAAATACATACATACATATGTAAGCATATATGTATGCATATAAGAAGGGTGAAAGTATTTGTAATAAAATGTTCAAAGTGGGGGCACCTGGGTGGCTCACACAGTTGGTTATTCATCTCACTCTTGGTTTCGGCTCAGCTCATGATCTCAGTGGGATCAAGCCCTGTGTGGGGCGGCTTGTCCCTCTACCTCTGCTCCTCTCCCTGCTCATGTGGTCCCTTTCTCTCAAATAAATAAATAAATAAATAAAATCGTTTTTAAAAAATGTTTAGAGTGGTTGAAGAATTATAGATAATTTTTACTTTAAATGAAGAAATATAACAAAGGAATTTTAGAAGTTTATATGAACATTCCAGGTAAGTAGCAGCACCTAATCATCTTAGACACTGATTTTAGATGTGCAACAGCGCCACTCTTTCCTCCTACCCTAGGTGTTTCTAAGGAGAATGGCAGAAGTAGTGAGGTAGAGAAGAACTAGGAGACACCAGGCTTTTCCTAAGTAATTTCTAAACCCAGTGTGGAGCTGAACTCACATCTGCAAGATCAAGAATCCCATGCTCTACTGACTGAACCTGCCAGTGCCCCCAACCAGGCCTTTCTTGAAGCTCAAACTTTGTGTGACCTTGTGTGTGATGTGGAGTAGACATTGTCTGTGACCATGATAACTATGATTCTATGACACGTGCTGATGTGTTTGAGCTCTACATATAATTGTTGGGGATGAGGGCTAAGTGGGCATAAGGGCAGTCTGTGGTTGGGGAGTGGTTGTTTTTGTTTTACTATATATGTGTCTGTGGTTCTGGGATAATGATAAACGTGGGTTGGATTACGTCCATTTAGCTTTGTATTGTATGAATCTACAGTTGAATACTGTAATGTCTCCCTAACTGCCTGATTATATAAGCCTGGGTGTAACGCTTTGTGTAGTTGTGTTTTATTGATTTATTTATGCAAGTATCTGAGGCTTACACAAATAGCCACCCGCAATCATGGTCACAATCACATACAAACTCCATTCACACAAATGGTCACGCAGACAATTACACTGTCACAAAAGCACGCTCCCGAATCCAGTCGCTCTCACGACTAATAGCCAAATACACTTAGTCCGGAGACAAACGCAGTTTCCTTCACGCACTCACAACCACCCAATCTATCCTCCCTAGAGCAGCTCCCGCACTTTAGAGGCCTAACACTGCAGACACTCCGCTTGCCCAGGCCTGGAGCTCCAGGAGTCCTTACCTTCAGCATCCTCAGGTAGGTCTTTGGTCCAAATTCTGATTCGCATTCCATGCGAGGCCGCACGCCCAGCCTTGCACACTCTGCTGGTCGGGTAAAAAGCCCTCACCTGCTTCCGCGGCCGACTAGTCAGCCAACTTCCCTACCGGAAGTAGCTTTGAACCGCTGTGTCCTCTGGGAAACGTAGTCCGAAAGGAAAGCGCCCGAGAGCTGAAAGAGGTAAATCTTCCGCCAGGTTTCGGGATGAACCTGCGCAGTTTCTCTCGGGCCTGGAGCGACGCTACAAACTCTCCCTTTCCAAGGCTCAGACCCGAATTTGGGGTCTGAATTCGCGCCCTCGGATTCCTCTGAGAGCGGATTTCAAGCCTGGCACCCGGGCTGTCCCTACCTCTCAAGATGGACGCGCACGTGCTGTGGTTTGAGAATTGTCGTCTGATGCGGCGGGATCCGGCCTTCGTCTGTAAGGTGGCAGTGCGAGATGTGTTTTCTGAAGAGTCCGAAGGTGGGACTGGCCGAGGGTGTCTGATCGAGAGGGAGAGGATGTCTGTGTTACACCAACTGAGGGTGTCCTGAGTGAGGAAATTAGTTTGTGAAACGTTTTTGAGACCGTTTGAAATAGCGGTCGTGCTGCTCGTGTGGGACCACGCGCAGTGATTGTGAAGTGTGTAATGTAACGTGGCTTAGGAGGGAGGGGCCATTTGAGACCGTGTGATTGATTACGCATGCTTGTGGGCGGCGCGACTCTGCGGGCAGTGAGTTTGTAACGTTCTGTGGGAGGCTGTTTGTTTTTGGGTCTACATGTGACTAGCAGGAGCAGTTGGCTATGGCAGGTGTCCCTCGCGAGAAGGGAGGAGGCTGGTCTCCCTGGTGGATGAAACAGATCCCTGGGCCAGACGGAGCTGATCCTGAGCCTTACATGTATGCGTGAGGGAGGCATGAAGCGATATTGTGGGGTCTAAGTGTGTGTAAGAAACCAGAACTGACCAAGAGGGGTGGGAACTAATACAGACTATCTGCCAGAAGAGACAAATCTAAAGATTTTTAACCTTGCTGAAAGCCCAGAAACCCTATCTCAAAGTGCCATGTGAAGAACTGTATCAGTGAGAACAAGTGGTTGTGTTTCTGGGTCTGATTCTTGGTCACGTGTACAAGTTCGTTTGCATTTGGTATTGTCCAAGGTGTTGAGTGAAATATACAAAGTATGGGAAAGTGGTTTGTAACTGTACCCAAGTCTCTATGAATTGTATGACAGTGCAAGGGCAGGTGATTAAACGTTGACTTTGAGGTTGATATATGTGAGTTTGAACTGAGTATGACTGGGAGAGCATGTGAAAGATCTGGTAAATTTGTTTTTGTATGTTTGAGTGTAACTTATGCAAGTTAAAATCTGGATGCAAGATAATGTGTGTGGCTGTGATCAGGATGTAGTAACTACATGAGAGACTGCAGTACTGTAAGTGTGAGATTGAGTACTCTAACCCTCTTTACTTACCTCTAAAAAGATAATGAGGGGCGCCTGGGTGGCTCAGCCCTTAAGTGTCTGCCTTCGGCTCAGGTCATGATCCCAGGGTCCTGTTCAGGGAGAAGCCTCCCTCTCACACCTTGCTTGTGTTCCCTCTCTTACTGTCTCTCTCTGTCAGGGGGAAAAAAAAATCTTAAAAAAAAAAAAAAGATGATAGTTAAGCTTCCTGAAGAGTAGGTTTTACTTGAAAATTAAGTTTCCAATGGAAATTTTAAAAAATCTAAGTATAACTTAAAACATAGATTTAAAAAATATGAACTAATTTATTGTGATGAATGCAAAATGATCATAAAGATTTTTTTTAGATCTCTGTTACAGGGTAACTGAGAGTATGGTTAGTATTCTTTGGTGGAAGTGTAATAGATGGGAAGTCTAACTTCTCACTCAATCTGTATAAGTGAAAGAGTTCTAGTCAAATGAACGAAAGCCTAACTTGAATAATAAAAAGTCATGGACTGTCAGACAATCTCGGACTTGACCCAATATACAGACCCAGAACCCCTTGAACGAAAAGCCCTGCTACACTGCCAAAAATTTATGCTGATAATTTTCCCCCATGCCTTCCAAAAAGGAACCCACAGCCTTTATCAGGGTGACCATACATTGAGGAAAAGGAAATTATCAGACCTTGGACACTGGCTTTGAGCTGTCACTAATTCCAGGAGACCCAAAAACTCACATTCAGGGTAGAGGCTTAAGGAGGTCTGGTGATCAATGTTGTTTTAGCTAAAATCCATCTCACAGCAGACTCAGGGCTGCCTGAACCCATCCTGTGGTTTTTCCCCCAGTTCTGGAATGGATAACTCAGCAACTGTCTCTCTGCCTGTTGAGTGAGGAAAGGACAAGTGAAAACTACTAAAACTGCCTCTGCCTAAAAAAATAATAATAATAGACCAAAAAAATACTGCATACCTGGAGGGATTGCAGACATTAGTGCTACTATTAAGAACTTTAAAGATGCGCAGGTGGTGATTCCCACCATATCCTCATTCAGCTTGCCTATCTGGTCTCTGCAGACAGAGAAATCTTGGAGAATGACACTGGGTTTTCATTAGCTGGTGGTGACTCCAACTGCAGCTGTTTTACCAAATGTGATTTCATTACCTGAACAAATTAACACATTCCCTAGTATCTGCTATGCAATTACTGATCTGGAAAATTTCCCCCCTCCATCCCTGTTAATAAAGACAACCAGAAGCAACTGTTTGCATTTGGCAAAAACAAGTAATATACCTTCAGTGCCCTACCTCAGGGGTACATCAGCTCCCCAGCTCTATAATTTAGTTTATATGTATAATAATTTAGTTCACGGGGATCTTAATTATCTTTCCCTTCCACAAGATGTCACACTGGTCAATTACATTCATGACATTATGCCACTGGACCTAGCGAGCAAGAAATGGCAACTACTCTAGATTTACTGACAAGACATCTGGGTATCTGGGTTGGGAAATAAATCCAACAAAAACTTAGAGGCCTTGTACTACCTCGGTGAAATTTCTAGGGATCCAGTGGTGTGGGGCATGTCATGATATCCCTTCTAAGGATGAAGGAGAAGTTGTTGCATCTGGCTCCTCCTACAGCTAAAAAAGAGGCACAAAGCCTAGTGGACCTCTGGATTTTGGAGGCAACCTATTCCTCATTTGGGTGTGTTATTTCAGCCCGTTTACCGAGTGACGTGAAAAGCTGCTAGTTTTGAGTAGGGCCCAGAACAAGAGAAGGCTCTGTGACTCTGCAACAGGTCCAAACATCTATGCAAGCACTTTGCCTCTTGGGCCATGAGGCCCAGTAAATCCAAGGGTGTTTGAAATATCAGAGGCAGATAGTGATGCTGTCTAAAGCCTTTGGCAGGACCCTATAGATGGGTCACAGTGTAGGCCCTTAGGATTTTGAAGCAAAGCCATGCCATTCTCTGCAGTTAACTACTCTCCTTTTGAGAAACAGGTTTTGGTCTACTACTGGCCCTTAGAGACTAAACCATGGGCCACCAAGTTACCATCATAAACTGGGTGTAATCTGACCCAAGAAACCATTAAATTGGGTGTACATAGCAGCACTCACATAAAATGGAAGTGTTGTATAAGTGATTGGGTCAAGTATGCCTTGAAAGCACGAGTAATCCTACTGGTCAGAGCTTTGAGTAGTGCACCTGGTTTTTGTTTTGTTTTGTTTTTGCTTGGAAGAAGAAGTGGTCAGATGTGCAATTACATACTGATTCATAGGCTGTGGCCAGTGGTTTGGCTGGGTGGTCAGGAACTTGGAAGGAACATGATTAGAAAATTCATGCAAAGGAAGTCTGGAAAAGAGGTACAGACCTCTCTGAATGGGTAAAAGTGAAGCTCTTTGTGTCCCATGTTAAATGCTCAGCAGAGGAGGATTTTAATAAAGTGGATGGGATGACCCAGTCTTTGGACACTAGTTGGTTTCTTTCCTCAGTCACCCCTGTCATCACCCAATAGTTTCTTGAACAAAGTGGCCACAGTGGCAGTTATGGCAGTTCAGCAACATGGGTGTCCGCTCATTAAGGCCAACCTGGTTACAGCTACTGCTGAATGAAGTCTGCCAGCAGCGGAGACCAACACTGAGTCCCCAATATGACACTATTCTCTGGTGGCAGGTTGATTACACTGGACTGCCTCCATCATGGAAGGGGCAACATTTTTTTTTTCCTACTAAAGCAGACACTCTGTATCCAGATCACTCTGGATACAGATTTGCCTATACTGTACATAATGCTTCTGCCAGTAGACTTACAGAATGCCTTATCCACAATCATGGTATTCTAAACAGCATTGCTTCTGATCAAGGAACCCCTATCACAGTAATTGAAGTGCAGCAGCAGGCCCATCCTCATAGAATTCACTGGTCTTCCCAAGTTCCTCACCATTCTGAAGCAGCTGGCTTGACAGATGGAAAAATGTTTTGAAGACTCAGTCACAATGCCAGCTAGGTGGCAGTATCTTGCAGGGCTGAGGCATGCTTCTGTAGAAGGCTGTGTATGCTCTGGTATCAGCATCCAGTATCTAGTGCTGTTTCTTCCATAGTCAGGATTCACAAGGCCAGGAATCAAGGGGTGGAAATGGGAGTGTCACCACTGACTATTACCTGTAGTGACCCAATAGCAAAGTTTTTGCTTCCCCTCCCCACAACCTGCGCTCTGCTGCACAGAAGTTTTAGTTCCAAAGGGAGGAATGCTTCCACCAGGAGATACAGTGATTCCATTCAACTGTAAATTAAGACTGCTACCCAACCACTTTGGGTTTCTCATCCCTCTGAATCAAAAGACAGAGAAGGGAGTAAGTGTGCTGGCTGTGGTGATTGATCTTGACTACCAAAGGGAAGTTGGAGTGCTACTGCACAATGGAGATGAGGAGGAGTGTGTCTTGAGTACAGGAGATCCTTTGGGGCATCTCTTAATATTACCCTGCCCTATGATTAAAGTGAATGGCAGACTACAAACTATAAAAGACAGGATTACTCGTGGGCCAAACATCCAAGAATGAACGTTGGGTCACCCCACCAGGTAAAGAACCATGACAGCTGAGGAGCTTGCTGAGAGCAAAGGGAATATGGAATGGGTGGTAGAAGAAAGTAGTTATAAATGCCTACTACAACCATGTGACCAGTTTCAGAAATTAGGACTATGATTGTCAATGAGTGTTTATTTTGTTGTGTGTTTGTATGTATGTATATAAATATCTTTGTTCCTTTTTTTATACCGTTATCATGTAATATAAGATGTATTGACCTTACAGTATGTACGTATTGTTAACTTTACATCATAATATTTAAGTTATGGGTTATAAGGGAGAAAAGTAAACATCCTGCAAGACTTTGCACTCTCTTCTCGGGAAGGGATTTGTGTATTTTCTGGTTGTATGCAGGCCAGTTGTATCATGTTAAGTGGATGTATGACCTTGTTACTGTTTTTATGCAGATATTAAGTATGGTTTACAGGGAGATGCATATAGGTGCCAAGTTGACACGGGGTGGACTTATGATGCCTAATTTTGTGCAACTTGGCTGGGCCATGATGCCCAAATATTTGGTCAAATATCATTCCAGATGTTTCTGTGAAGGTGTTTATTAGATGAGATTAACATTTAATTTAAATTAAAGCAGATTACCCTCCAGAATGTGGGTGGGCCTCATCCAATCAGTTGAAGGCCTTGATAGACTAAAGACTGCCCTCTTCCTGAGCAGAAAGGAACTCTACCAGCTGACAGCTTTTGGACTCAAATCGCAGCTGCTCCCTGGGTGTTCAACCTACTGACATGACCTACAGATTTTGGACTTAACAGGCTTCCACAATCTCATAAGCCAATTCCTTAAAATCTCTTTCTTAACCTCTCTCTTTTCTCTCTCTCTCAATACACACATACAGACACACACATACAGACATATACATCCTGTTGTTTCTGTTTCTCTGGAGAACTCTGACTAATACACTATTATAAGGATGTGTATTGTCTAATTTAATCTTCATGAGAACTCTGTGAGGGAGGTATTACCATCCCCAGTAAACTGCTTAGGCAAGTGAGACATCAAGGGCTGAAATAAGTTGTGAAATGTCACAGAGTTCTTGAGAGATGAAACTAGAACTTGAGTTCCAAGTCCTCAATCTTTATTTAACTACCAGATTCTACTATTTTCCAACTCTGTACCCTCTGCTGTATTTCACTAAGCCATTCCTGATGAGATCTCTCTTTGACAATTAAATTGAGGCCAAAATCATGATTATAGTGTGGTCTATCATATCTTATTTAACACACTGTTTATTCTGAAACTTTTTTTTTTACTAATTATCAAGAATTCTTTTTAAAAATTATTTATCTATTTGAGAGAGAGAGCAAGCACACATGAGCAGGGGGAGGGGCAAGGAGAGAGAGAAGCAGACTCCCCACTGACTGGAGAGCCCAACTTGGGGCTCGATCCCAGGTCACTGGGATTATGACCTGAGCCGAAGGCAGACATTTAACTGACTGAGCCACCCAGGTGCCTATATTATCAGGAATTCCTCAGTGAATATCCTTGTAATACTTATTTATTTTTAATTCTTCCTAAGACAAAGTATCCTAGAAGTGGGATTTCTGTGTAAGACATTGGACATGCCTACAGTATACAAGTTGTGCCTGTGTACTTGGAAGAAACACAGATGAATAAGATATAATTGCTACCTGGAATTCTTCCATTAAAAGACATAAAACAACTAGACCAGGGTTTGAGCCTCTTAGCTCTTCTCTAGGCAGAAAACCCCTAGGTATGCTTGGAAAGAAACTGTTAGAAGGGACATAAGAGAAATCATTCCTAGCTAACTATATTTAGAATATGCTGAGCTATAAATCTAACCTAAAGACCCACAACAGAATTTTTTTCACCTATTTTTTAAGAACTTCACTTTAATAAAATTTTTTATAACATAATCTAAAATCAAGACATTCTTGTTTCTTGTGAAGAAAATAGGAAGTATACTTAAATTTATGTAAGTTATGGAAATATACGTAAACAAAAAGTCAGTATCACAGACTAGAAATCAATAATTTTAACATTTAGAAGTAAAATTCCAGATATTTTTCTTTCTATTGCTGCTGTCTGACATTCTATCTGTAATGAAATAGATGACCTTTTGGTACATGGAATAGTTGTACATGTTGTGTAGTAACCTGCTTTAGCTACTGTCAGTATATTTTGAATTTTTCTGTTTTTTTTTTTTGTTATTCCTCAATTTAATTTTTAATGACCATGTAATACCTTATTGTGAGGAAGTTCTGGAATTTATTAAATTTGTATATTCTTGCTAGACTCAGAAAGCTGAACCATGCCAGAGAAATTCCTTCTATATGCTGCCTAGCTCCCACATCTGGCCCACCTTCCCCTTTCTTCCAGGGTCATATGGAGGGGTTTGTGGAGTTGGAATGTTTTTGTTGTTTGCAGGACTGTCAACTTCCAAAGACGTCCATCAAGTTCTTCAAGGTAAAGGATGAGTGCCTGAACACTGTTCAGAAGGATGTAACTACAAGGATGGGATGTTGGAGCCTGGTTTTGCCCATTAAGAATATTTTCGCTCATTGTTTATAATCTGCCTACTGGAAGTATCCTTCTTCAATATGAATCTCTGGAGAGTCATTGATGAACTGATTTGGCATTTGTGTAATTGGATACAAACAACTGCATTTTGTTTTTACTGGGGCTTCATTTTCTTGATACCTAAGGTGATTTGATCTTCCTCTGGCCATTCATCCCTGATTGGCAGCACCTCAGCAGACCCAAGTCCCATTTCATTTCCTATATATAGGAGTTTATATCTCTAAGCCAGATGTGATTTCCTTATTAGAGGAAAGGAGACAGCCCTGAATGGTGGAGAAACCAATGAGTAAACAGCTTCAGGAAGAGGGAAGCCAGGGGCGCCTGGGTGGCACAGCGGTTAAGCGTCTGCCTTCGGCTCAGGGCGTGATCCCGGAGTTCTGGGATCGAGCCCCACATCAGGCTCCTCTGCTATGAGCCTGCTTCTTCCTCTCCCACTCCCCCTGCTTGTGTTCCCTCTCTCGCTGGCTGTCTCTATCTCTGTCGAATAAATAAATAAAATCTTTAAAAAAAAAAAAAAAGGAAGAGGGAAGCCATTGCAGGTAAAAGCCCAGCTGATGTGAAGAGCTAGAACTTTAAGGTGTTGAGAAGCTTTCTTTAGCGTGAATTCTCAAAGACACATCGCCATCATCCCCATTCTGTCACTGTGTCTGTAGCTACTTCTATAATATTTTGTGAATATAAAAGAAATAAATACAGAGCATTAAAATTCAGAAAACAGTGGGAATCCTAAAATAACAATAATCCACTATGAACATTTACTGTAAATCCCTTTACCCTCCCTGTATTATAGACTTTCCTTTCAAAAACAGAATTGGCTACATGTGGCTATTCTGAAACCTACCTTCCTTGTCTAACACTAGTGAACATTTTTCCATGCCAACAAGTAAAAGTCTAGAGCATCTATTGTAATGTAAAAAACTTCCATTTTTTAAAGATGGAAGTGTATCTTTAGAGTAAATTCCTAATATTGGATGTCAGGTAAATATATACTTAAACAGCAGTGGTTTGAACTGTGCAGGTCCACTTATAGGCAATAACTATTGTTATTGGTAAGGATTCCAGTCAACAGTAGGCTATTAGTAGTTAAGTTTTGGAGGGAGTCAAAAGTTACATAAGATTTTCAACTGCACAGAGGATAAGCATCCATAAACCCCTGTGTTGTTCAGGGTCGAATGTAGATACTTGGGGTTTTTAAAATGTAGATAGTTTTTAAACATACTGTTATATGCCCCACATATATTGCTTGTACCAGCAATATATGATACTGCCTAATCCCCTGTATATTAGTTTTCTATGGCTGCTAACTGTAACAAATGCTGTAACAAATCATCACAAACAATAATTGTTTTCTCTCGTAGTTCTGGGGTCAGAAGTCCAAAATCAAGAAGTCATTAGAGCCAGACTCCCTCTAAAGACTCTAAAGAGGGAGTCTTGAGGGAAGAATTAGGGAAGAATCTGTTCTTTGCTTCTTCCACAATCTGGTGGCTGTAAGTATTCCTTGACTTGTGGCCCCATCACTCCAATTTCTGCCTCCATGGTCCCATTGCCTCCTCTTCCTCTGTCAAATCTTTCTCTGACTCACCCCTACAAAGACACTTATCATTGGATTTAGGGTCCATCCAGACAATCCAAGATAAACTCTTTATCTCAAGGTCCTTAATTTAATTATATTTAATTTAATTAATTCTTAATTTCTAAATTAACATTCATAAATTCGAGAGATTAGGACCTAGACATATCTTTTTTGTGAGTCACCATGCAGGCTATTATACCCTGTCTTACTAACACTATGTTGTTATACTTTAAAATTTTTGCCATTCTGATAGGTGGGAAATGGTGCCAGTATCATTTTAATTTCCATTTCTCTTTTCATAATTTAAGTGTTACTTTTACATATTTTTTGTGAATTGTTTGTTCCTTTTAACCATTTTTCTGTCAAATTTTTTGGTATTTCCCTCAATTTTAAGAGTTTTTTTTTTAAATTGAGGTGTAAATTGACATATGACATTAGTTTCAGATGTACAACATAATGATTCAAAATTTGCATATATTGTGAAGTGAAGAGGGTTTTTTTAATATTAGGAATTCTTATGGACTGAATTATGTCCCCACCCCCAATTCCTAACATTGAGGCCCTAATCCCTTGCCCCATACCTTAGAATGTGACTTTATTTGGAGATAGGGCCTTTAAAGAGTTAAGTTAAAGTGAGGCTGTTAGGGACCCCAATCCCATCCAAGTACTAACCAGGCCCGACCCTGCTTAGCTTCCGAGATCAGACTATCGGGCAATCAGGCGTTCCAGGTGGTATGGCCCGTAGACTAGGGACCCTAATCCAATCTAACTAGTGTCCTTATGCAAAGAGGAGATTAGGGTATACAAAGAGACACACCAGGGGTGCATACATACAGAGAAAAGACCACATGAGGAGTCAGTGAGCCATCTTCAGGCCAAGCAGAAGAGACCTCAGGAGAAAGTAAACCTGCCAATACCTTCATCTTGGACTTCAGCTTTCAAACTGTGAGAAAAGTAATTTTTGTTGTTTAAACCACCCAGTTGGTGGTATTTGGTTGTGACAGCCCTAGCAAACTAATACAGGAATATTAGCCCTTTATTTGTGATACACCTTGCAAATATTTTTTTCCCAATTTGTGAGTTGTCTTTTGATTTTATGTTTTTTTCCTAATGTAGTCAAATCTGAATATTTTCTTTTATTGCCTCTGTTTTCTGAATCATAGTAAGAAAGTTCTTTCTTTTATTGAGGTTAAAGAGGGATTCACTGATGCTTTTCTCTAAGACCTATGTGGTTTCATTTCTTATGTTTACATTCCTAATCTATTTGGAGTTTATTTTTGTGGTAGGATAATGTAAGGTATGGATATAATTCTATTTTTTCCCACACGGTAAACCAGGAAACTTGTCCCAGCTATGTGCTTATATTTTAATTTTTTATTTTGAGATTATAGATTTACATGCAGTTGTAAGAAATAATATAGAGATCCACATAACCTTCACCCAGCTTCCCTCAATGGTTATTTCTTGTAAAATTATAGTACAATATCATGACCAAGATATTGATATTGATATACTCCACAGAACTTACATCTTTTGCCAGTTTTACATGCACCCATTTGTATATCTATGTGTATATTTAGTTCTTTGCATTCTTATTATTTGTGCAGAGTCATGTGACAACCACTACCATCATGATTCAGAACAGTTCTATCCCAAGGATCCCTTTTGCTACCCTTTTATAATCACAGCCACCTCCTCTCCACCCAATTCCTGGCATCCTCTAACCTGCTCTCCACCTCTATAGTTTGGCACTTTAAGAATGTTATATAAATGGACTCATACAGATTATAACTTTTACGAGATTGGTTCTTTTTCAGTTAGCATAATTCCCTTGAGATCCACCCAAATTGTGTGTTTCAATGGTTCATTCCTTTTTATCGCCAGTGGTTTTCCATGGTAGAGATAAACCCTAGTTTGTTTAACCATTTACCTGTTAAAAGACATTTGGGTTATTTCCAGTTTTGGATTATTACAAATCTACTATGAACATTCATGCATAGGTGTTTGTGTAAACCTGTGTTTTCATTTCTCTGGGATAAATGGCCAAGATCTCAGTTGGCTGAGTCGTATGGTAAGCTATGCACTCACTTTTATTGTGAAACTTCGCTTATTTCAATTTTGTTCATTCCAAGCTGTGTGGGATTTTGTTTGCAGCATCATTGGTCATAAGGAGAATGCAAATTAAATATAAATGTACCATACACACCCATTAAAATGGCTAAAATTCAAAACACTGACAATAATAATGCTGATTGGGTGACGCAACTGGAATTCTCATACACAGCACGTGGGAGCATAAAATGGAACATTCACTTTCAAACACTATTTTGCAATATTTATTAAATCTAAACATTTACTTTCTAACCTAGCAATTCTATTTTTGGGTACATAACACAAACAGCTGATTTCATATGCATGCCAAAGACTGACACAAGAATGTTCATAGTAGCTTTACTCATAATAGCCAAAAACTGGAAACTCAAATACTCCATCAACAAGAGAATGGATAAATTATGGTACATTCAGATAATATAATACTATGTTAAGTTACAAGCTACTGCCATGTACAGCTCGGTGCCTGTTACGGATACAATGTTGGATAAAAGAGGCCAGACACAAAAGTACATACTGTATGACTGCAGTTCTATAAAGTTCAATTATTGTGATAGAGGTCAAAATAATGGATAACTTTGAGGTATATTGATTGGGAAGAGACATGAGGGAGGCCTCTGAGATGTTGGAGTTTATCTTTATCAAATGGTGGTTGTAAGGGTTTATAAAATCATTAAGCTATGATTTTAAGATCTGTGTTCTATTTTGTACAAAAGTCTTATTTAAAATGAAGGAAAAGGGGGAGGAGTTAAGATGGCGGAGGAGTAGGGGACCCCTTTTTCAGCCGGTCCCCTGAGTCGAGCTGGATAGGTACCAGACCAGCTTAAACAACCACGGAATCAGCCTGAGACGCAGGAAGATACATCTGGATCTCTACAAATGAACATCTCCAGCGCTGAGTATTGAGGTACGAAGTGGGGAGCCCTGAAACTGCGCACAGATAACGGAAGATAAACGGAAGGGGGAGGGAGCCGCCGCGTTCGGGCGCTGGGAAGCGGCAGCCACCTGCACGGGGGAGCGGGCAGACTCACAGACGGCACCCGCGAGAGAGCGGACTGAGACCGGTGAGCCGGGAGCGCTCGCCACCAGGCATCTCGCGAAACACCGGAATCCCGGTGTGCTCACAGGATCCAGACTGAGACCGGAAGCTCCCGGAGCGCGCGCGGGGCGGCTGGCGGCTGGCGGGCCACCTGCACAGGGGAGCGGGCGTACTCGAGGTCGGCACGCGCGAAACAGATGACTGAGACCCTGAACCAGGTGCGCGCGCCACCAGGCTTCTCACGGAACTCCGGAATCCCGGTGTGCTCACCGGGCATAGACTGAGAACCAGAGATCCGGGAGCGCGCGGGGGCGGCTGGCGGTGTTAGAATCACAAAGGACAGAGACGCGCCGGCACTGGAAGTGAGGGCAGGGACGCCGGGTGTGAGGCGCACATCCCAGGACGCTGCAGGGTTGAGCAGCACCAACAGTAACGGAGTTAAAGTGGCCAGAACATCAGTGGAGAATGGGCCGCAATCCCTCTGTTCTGTGACAATCCAGCCTCTGCTGCTCTGACTCTCAGAAGAGGCATAACAGACAGCCAGGGAAAGCTGCCAGAGAACAAAAGCCTGGAAATACCGGCTCACAGCGTGCCCATCCCCATCCCCCCTCGCAGGGGACACGGAGACTCTACCCAAACAGGGTTGCCTGAGTATCGGCGCGGCAGGCCCCTCCCCCAGAACACAGAAGGCAGGCTGAAAAATCAAGCCCACAACCCGGGGCGCCTGGGTGGCGCAGTCATTGAGCGCCTGTCTTCGGCTTAGGGCGTGATCCCGGTGTTCCGGAAAGGAGTCCCTCATCAGGCTTCTCCGTTGGGAGCCTGCTTCTTCCTCTCCCACTCCCCTGCTTCTGTTCCCGTTCTTGCTGACTGTCTCTCTCTCTCAGATAAATAAATAAAATCTTTAAAGAAGAAGCCCACATCCCTAAGATCCCTATAAAACAAGGGGCACGGCCTGGGACCCAGTCAATAATTTGGGCTCTGGACAACCCCGCAACCTCTCCTCATCAGAATGACAAGAAGGAGAAGCCGCCCCCCCCCCAGCAAAGAAAAGACAGTGAGTCTGTGGCCTCTGCCACAGAAATAATGGATATGGATGTAACCAAATTATCAGAAATGGAATTCAGAGTAACGATGGTCAAAATGATGAGTAGAATTGAAAAAAGTATTAACGAAAAGGTTACTGAGAATATAGAATCCCTAAGGACAGAAATGAGAGCGAATCTGACAGAAATTAAAAATTCTATGAGCCAAATGCAGGCAAAACTAGAGGCTCTGACGGCCAGGGTCACCGAAGCAGAGGAAAAGGTTAGTGAATTGGAGGATGGGTTAATAGAGGAAAAAACCAAAATAGAAGATGGTCTTAAAAAAATCCAAGCCCACGAATGTAGGTTACGGGAGATTATTGACTCAATGAAACGTTCCAATGTCAGAATCATCGGCATCCCCGAGGGGGTGGAGAAAAACAGAGGTCTAGAAGAGATATTTGAACAAATTGTAGCTGAAAACTTCCCTAATCTAACGAGGGAAACAAACATTCGTGTCCAAGAGGCAGAGAGGACCCCTCCCAAGCTCAACCACGACAAACCTACGCCACATCACGTCATAGTGCAATTCACAAATATTAGCTCCAAGGACACAGTATTAAAAGCGGCCAGGGCAAAGAAATTTCTCACGTACCAAGGCAAAGGCATCAGAATTACGTCAGACCTGTCTACACAGACCTGGAATGAGAGAAATGTTGGGGGAGCATTTTTAAAGCTCTTTCAGAGAAAAACATGCAGCCAAGGATCCTTTATCCAGCAAGGCTGACATTCAGAATTGATGGAGAAATAAAGACATTTCAGAATCGCCAGTTATTAACCAATTTCGTAACCACAAAACCAGCCCTACAGGAGATATTAAGGGGGGTTCTATAAAGGTAAAAAGGCCCCAAGAGTGATACACAAAAGAAAGTCACAACAAATACAAACAAAGACTTTACTGGCAACATAGCATCATTAAAATCATATCTCTCAGTTCTTGGCGCTAATGTAAATGGTTTGAACGCTCCCATAAAACGCCACAGGGTTGCAGATTGGATAAAAAGAAATGACCCGTCCATTTGCTGTCTACAAGAGACTCATTTCGAACCCAAAAATGCATTCAGACTGAGAGTAAGGGGATGGAGTACCATCTTTCATGCAAATGGACCTCAAAAGAAAGCTGGGATAGCAATTCTCATATCAGATAAATTGGATTTTAAACTAGAGACTATAGTTAGAGACGCAGAAGGGCACTATATTATTCTTAAAGGAAGTATCCAACAAGTGGATATGACAATTATAAATATATATGCCCCCAACAGGGGAGCAGCAAGATACACAAGCCAACTCTTAAACACAACAAAGAGACATATAGATAAAAATACATTAATAGTAGGGGACCTCAACACTCCACTATCAGAAATAGACAGAACACCCTGGCAAAAACTAAGCAAAGAATCAAAGGCTTTGAATGACATACTTGACGAGTTGGACCTCACAGATATATAGAGAACACTACACCCCAGAACCAAAGAATACTCATTCTATTCTAATGCCCATGGAACATTCTCAAGAATAGACCATGATCTGGGTCACAAAACAGGTCTCAACCGATACCAAAAGATTGAAATTATCCCCTGCATATTCCCAGACCACAACGCTCTGAAATTGGAACTCAACCACAAGGAAAAATTTGGAAGAAACTCAAACACTTGGAGACTAAGAACCATCCTGCTCAGGAATGACTCGATAAACCAGGAAATCAAAAATCAAATTAAACAATTTATGGAGACCAATGAGAATGAAAATACAACAGTCCAAAACCTATGGGATACTGCAAAGGCGGTCCTAAGGGGGAAATACATAGCCATCCAAGCCTCACTCAAAAGAATAGAAAAATCTAAAATGCAGTTTTGATATTCTCACCTCAAGAAGCTGGAACAGCAACAGAGGGACAGGCCTAATCGACGCACGAGGAAGCAGTTGACCAAAATTAGAGCTGAAATCAATCAAGCAGAAACCAGAAGTACAGTAGAACAGATCAACAGGACTAGAAGCTGGTTCTTGGAGAGAATCAATAAAATTGACAGACCACTGGCAAGACTTATGCAAAAGAAAAGAGAAAGGACCCAGATTATTAAAATTATGAATGAAAAAGGAGAGGTCACGACCAACACCATTGAAATTGGAAGGATTATTAGAAATTTTTATCAACAGCTATATGCCAATAAACTAAGCAATCTGGAAGAGATGGAATCCTTCCTGGAAACCTATAAACTACCAAGATTGAAACAGGAAGAAATTGATTTCTTAAACAGGCCAATTAATTATGAAGAAATTGAGTCAGTGATAAACAACCTTCCAAATAACAAAACTCCAGGCCCGGATGGTTTTCCTGCAGAATTCTACCAAACATTCAAAGAAGAAATAATACCTATTCTCCTAAAGCTATTTCAAAAAATAGAAACAGAAGGAAAGCTACCAAACTCATTCTATGAGGCCAATATTACCTTGATCCCCAAACCAGGCAAAGACCCCCTCAAAAAGGAGAATTACAGACCGATTTCCCTAATGAATACGGATGCCAAAATCCTCAACAAGATACTTGCTAATAGAATCCAACAGTACATTAAAAAGATTATCCATCATGATCAAGTGGGATTCATACCTCGGATGCAAGCGTGGTTCAATATTCGCAAATTAATCAGCGTGATACATCATATCAACAAGAAAAGACTCAGGAACCATATGATCCTCTCAATTGATGCCGAAAAAGCATTTGACAAAATACAGCATCCTTTCCTGATTAAAACCCTTCGGAGTGTAGGAATAGAGGGTACATTTCTCAATCTCATAAAAGCCATCTATGAAAAGCCTACTGCAAATATTATTCTCAATGGGGAAAAGCTGGAAGCCTTTCCCTTAAGATCAGGAACTCGACAAGGATGCCCACTCTCGCCACTATTATTCAACATGGTACTAGAAGTCCTTGCAACAGCAATCAGACGACAAAAAGGGATCAAAGGTATTCAAATCGGCAAAGAAGAAGTCAAAATGTCTCTCTTCGCAGATGACATGATACTCTATATGGAAAACCCAAAAGAAGCCACTCCCAAACTATTAGAAGTTATAGAGCAATTCAGTAATGTGGTGGGATACAAAATCAATGCTCAGAAATCAGTTGCATTTCTATACACGAATAACGAGACCGAAGTAAGAGAAATTAGGGAATCCATCCCATTTACAATAGCACCAAAAACCATACGTTACCTTGGAATTAGCTTAACCAGAGACATAAAGGACCTATATTCTAGAAACTATAAATCACTCTTGAAAGACATTGAGGAAGACATAAAAAGATGGAAAGATATTCCATGCTCATGGATCGGAAGAATTAACATAGTTAAAATGTCCATGCTACCCAGAGCAATCTACACTTTCAATGCTATCCCGATCAAAATACCGAGGACATTTTGCAAAGAACTGGAACAAATAGTCCTTAAATTTGTATGGAACCAGAAAAGGCCCCGAATCTCCAAGGAACTGTTGAAAAGGAAAAACAAAGCTGGGGGCATCACAATGCCGGACTTCGAGCTGTACTACAAAGCTGTGATCACAAAGACAGCATGGTACTGGCACAAAAACAGACACATAGACCAATGGAACAGAATAGAGAGCCCAGAAATGGACCCTCAGCTCTTTGGGCAACTAATCTTTGATAAAGCAGGAAAAAACATCCGGTGGGAAAAAGACAGTCTCTTCAATAAATGGTGCTGGGAAAATTGGACAGCTACATGCAAAAGAATGAAACTTGACCACTATCTCACACCATACACAAAAATAAACTCCAAATGGATAAAAGACCTCGAGGTGAGACAGGAATCCATCAAAATTCTAGAGGAGAACATAGGCAGCAACCTCTATGACATCAGCCAAAGCAACGTTTTTCATGATACATCCCCAAAGGCAAGAGAAACAAAAGATAAAATGAATTTATGGGACTTCATCAAAATTAAACGTTTCTGCACAGCCAAGGAAACAGTCAGAAAAACTAAGAGGCAGCCCACGGAATGGGAGAATATATTTGCAAATGACACTACAGATAAAGGACTGGTATCCAAGATCTACAAAGAACTTCTCAAACTCAATACACGAGAAACAAATAAATCAAAAAATGGGCAGAAGAAATGAACAGACACTTTTCCAATGAAGATATACAAATGGCTAACAGACACATGAAAAAATGTTCAAAATCATTAGCCATCAAGGAAATTCAAATCAAAACCACACTGAGATACCACCTTACGCCAGTTAGAATGGCAAAAATAGACAAGGCAAGAAACAACAATTGTTGGAGAGGATGTGGAGAAAGGGGATCCCTCCTACATTGTTGGTGGGAACGCAAGTTGGTACAGCCACTCTGGAAAACCGTGTGGAGGTCCCTTAAAATGTTAAAAATTGAGCTACCCTATGATCTAGCCATTGCACTACTGGGTGTTTACCCCAAAGATACAGACGTAGTAAAGAGAAGGGCCATATGCACCCCATGTTCATAGCAGCAATGTCCACAATAGCTAAATCGTGGAAGGAGCCGAGATGCCCTTCAACAGATGACTGGATTAAGAAGTTGTGGGCCATATATACAATGGAATATTACTCAGCTATCAGAAAAAACGAGTTCTCAACATTTGCTGCAACATGGACGGCACTGGAGGAGATAATGCTAAGTGAAATAAGTCAAGCAGAGAAAGACAACTATCATATGATTTCTCTCATCTATGGAACATAAGAACTAGGATGATCAGTAGGGGAAGAAAGGGATAAAGAAAGGGGGGGTAATCAGAAGGGGGAATGAAGCATGAGAGACTATGGACTATGAGAAACAAACTGAGGGCCTCAGAGGGGAGGGGGGTGGGGGAATGGGATAGACCGGTGATGGGTAGTAAGGAGGGCACGTATTGCATGGTGCACTGGGTGTTATACGAAACTAATGAATCATCGAGCCTTACATTGGAAACCGGGGATGTACTGTATGGTGACTAACATAATGTAATAAAAAACCATTAAAAAAATAATAATAGGGGCACCTGGGTGGCATAGCGGTTAAGCGTCTGCCTTCGGCTCAGGTCGTGATCTCGGCGTTATGGGATCGAGCCCCACATCAGGCTCCTCCGCTGTGAGCCTGCTTCTTCCTCTCCCACTCCCCCTGCTTGTGTTCCCTCTCTCGCTGGCTGTCTCTATCTCTGTCAAATAAATAAAATCTTTAAAAATAATAATAATAATAATAAAATAAAATGAAGGAAAAGAAATAATACATGCTCAGTAAATGGCGGGTCTATGTTTTGAATCCACATTTCTCTAAATCAGTGCTCTTTGAATTCTGGTTTTTGTCCCAGATGCCCAGATTTTACTACATTAACTGAAACCTCAGAATAGATAATTCATTTAAACAAACAAGCACAACTTCCAGTAAAGGTAGATTTAAAAGGACTGATAATATCCTATATTAGTAGAATTGACACTCTTAATGGTATGTTGGTGAAAATTTAAGCAGGGCAATTGTTGAAGGTATATAAGTTGATTTTAACTTTGAAAGCCTCATTCTCAACAATGTTTAAGACTTTAAGATATACATGTTCACAAAAAGGAGTGTGCAGTGAAATACTGTATGGGGGAAAGCTGAAAGAAGTTAAATATCCTTCAATAGGGAAATACCTGGATAGTATATCCAGACAATGTAGTCAAAACATAGTGATAGTTTGTAATTTGATAACATGAAAAGCTGTTCACTGTAGATGTTAGATGAAGAAGGTGGATTACAAAACAGTATTGTATGATTCTGTTTTGAATGAATAAGTCGTATATGCCTATATCCATGTGTTAATTCACAGAGAAACAGATGAAATGATTTGTAATAAAATGTTCAAAGAAGCTGTTTCTAGGGGCGCTTGGGTGGCTCAGTTGTTAAGCGTCTGCCTTTGGCTCAGGGCTTGATCCTGGAGTCCTGGGATCGAGCCCCACATCGGGCTCCTCCGCTGGGAGCCTGCTTCTTCCTCTCCCACTCCCCCTGCTTGTGTTCCCCCGTTTCTCGCTGTCTTTCTCTGTCAAATAAATAAAATCTTAAAAAAAAAAAAAAAAAGCTGTTTCTAAATGAGCTTTATTTTAAGCTTTTCTGTATTTTCTAAATTTCTGAATTAAGAATGTACTAATTTTAAGTCAGAAAAAAATAGAGCTAATCCCTCCCTATTTGAAAGCAGAAAAAATAGTAGGAGATATGTGTATGAAACATGGAGTAGAGTGCTGTAGTGCTTTATGTGGCCTGAAGTTTCTTCATAGATGTGAAGACTTTCAGATTCTACTACCTTAAAGATCTTAAATTTTGAAACCTAAGTTGTTGTTTTTTTTTTAAATTTAAATCAATTAGCCAAGTATAGTACGAAACCTAGGATTTTAATACACAATGGATTCCTCTTGCTGGTTGCCCCTCAATTACCTCGGCTCAGATCTCTTATTGCCAATCTCTCCACCAGCTATTGCTCCAACAAGGAAATCACATCTACCTTGGAAATTAATTAATACTAAACCCTGCATGTAGGAGAAGAAATGGGACTTGGGCCTGATGTGACCTATGCAGAAATTCAGGCCATTTCTTTGAGGATTAGGCAGAAAAGGAAGTGAAAGTAAACTGAAGGATCGGGACGATGACACTTTAGAAAACACAGCAGAGATACCCATTTCTACCTCCAGGAATCTTAAATCTTCAGAAAATTAGCTAAGTACCCTAATGAGTCACAGTGAAGGAAGTAAGATGGCTCCAGAATGCAGATTTTGAATTGGAAAGGGGAAAAGAGATACTGTAATCTTGGAGACCCAGTTGATTAGTTAGGTAAATGTATATAGAGCCTATATCACACCCTTGAACAAATAATTCCTCTGAGTGGGTTGAGTCACCTATACTCCACTCAGCAGAAGTCAATACCACATTCCTAAGTCTACATACCCATGAAATGACAGGAACCCATGTCTTGCTAAGTTTCTGGAAGGGAATGTAAAGTTGGTGAAGACATGGGAGCTGGACAGTAAGAAGGAGTTGCTCAGAAAAGTTAATAGTTAAATTATAAAATATCCATGTAAAAGAATACCAAGATAAATGCAAAGCTGAAGAAAGTAATTAAGGATGTAGAAAAATTTCAAGATATAATACCAGTAGAGAAATCACCTTACAAAACAGGTTGACCAATACAATTATATCAATATGGAGTGATAGATTTTTTAAAAGTCTAGAAAGTTAAACACCTGTTTCAGTTATTTATTGCTATGTAACCATCCCAAAAGTTTGTGGCTTAAAACAAAAAACATCCATTAGCTCATTATGGGGTTGGCAAATTGGGCTTGGCTTGGCTGAGTGGTTCTATTGATTCCACTCATCTGATAGCAGTTAGTGGTTTGGTGGGGGCTGGATGGTCTAATATGGTCTCAATGAAATATCTGGCAGCTGTTGCTGAATGTCAGCTGGGCTTCTGTTTCCAGGTGATCTTTTGTCTTTAAGCAAGCTAGTCATAACCTTCAGTTTGAAGTGGTCTCAGGGCAGGAAGAGGAAAAGAGCAGAAGCTGCAAGACCTCCTAAGGCTTTGTCTCGAAAGTCTTACAACGAACGTCACTCCCACCACATGCTATTAGTCAAAGTATATCACAAGGCCCTGCCTAATAGTAACCTAACCATTTCAGGAGAACAATTACTCCCTGTTCTGAAAAACAAAAAAAAAGAGAACAAGAGCAACAAAACCCCCAACCTTGAGCTTGGTTTCAGATATGCCCAGTCACTTTTCTTTTATTCAGGGCTCCTCACTCAGAGAAGAGCACTGCAGGGGAAGAGGAGGGAATCATCAGACACCAGACCTTTCTTGGAGCACAGACTAGTGAAATTGGAAGAAATTCTTCAGCACCACTGTACACAGTCTCTTGCCATCTATCACACGCGAAGTAAAACGGAGATGGGGAGTACTGCTAATCCTTTTTAGTGTGAAAGGGAAAAGCCAGGATCACTGACATCCAGGGCTGAAACCTTTTCTAAGTTCACAGAAAGTTTCCTGGAGAGACACCTTTGGGAATGATGTGGTTCTGAAACATGGAACTTGACCTCAGCTCCCAAGGGAGTTCCTCTGAGGAAGGACTCTCACTCCTAGGTTCTCCAAATGTCTTCCTAGGACTCTGCCTAAGGAACTCTTCCAATTCTAAAATTCATTCCCAAAACAGGTTGGTGCTTTTTGCTTGTATGGAACCTTTATACTACCACTCAATATCTGACTCCCTTTTGGTGACCTTTTCTCTGCAGCTGGGGTCCATGGCTCTAAAGCAGGAGAAAAAAGGAAGTTGCAGGGAACCCAGGCATACAGATCCTAAGAACGAACAGAACCTAAAATTGGCCCTTAGATGGGCAACATCATCTTCACTGATACTCCCACTGTGTTAAGCATGAAGCTAGGCACTGGAGGTGGGGGTGCCCTGACAAGGCAACTCGGGCCATGCTTCGGTGCAGCGCGACTCTAGTTAACACAGGCATTGCAGTCTTCACAAGCACAAATATACTCTCAAAGAAGTCTTCAACAGACCCCTCAGCCCCGACGTTAAACTCAGAACTGAAGACGTGAAGCTCCATCTTGTTCCACAAACTCGTACGGGTCAGAGAATTAAAAGCCTCTTCCATCACACTGGGTAACAACTAGGCACTATTTTATGATGGGTGGTCTCAAACCCCACAGTGTCACATGCCTCACATCACAGCCGACCGGTCACCCACAATGTCCTGCATCCGATTAGGGACACACACACATCATCTGTCGACCACATCACCGCACATACTCGCACTCGGCTTCGTCACGGTCACAAACGCGCATACACAGGCTTGAGCCCCGGACTCCACACACCCTGCACCCTGTCTGCACTGTGGGGGCGATGGGCTTCCTCACCGTGCGCGACTGTTGCCGCTCGGAGCGCGACGACTTTCAGGGATTCGAGAGATAACCAGAGAGGACCCAGGGATCAAAGTTCTTTTCAAAAGCTGCATAGGGGCTGTGGGAAATGTAGTTCAAGACCGGAAAAGCCCGTATGTGAGGAGGCGCGAGCGCGCGCGCGCGGAGGCTGCGGCCTCAAAGACGGAGCCGCGGAGACACTTGGGAACAGCCCGCGCGGGAGTACGCAGGCGCAGACGGCTGGCCTACGGTCGAAGGTGAGGCTGGTGGGTCTCACCGAGGTGGAGGAGGCGGGTGATGGCGGGACCCGGGGGGATGTCGAGGAGGGAGGCGGGAATCTGGGCTGGGAAAAGCGAGGAAGGAAAAGGGAACCTGGGCCAGGAAGGCCGGGGAGGAAGGCGAGAGTCTGGGCCCTACAGAGAGCGAGGAGGGAAGCGAGAACCTAAGCAGAAGAAGGAACCAGGAGCCAGGGCCGAAGAACGCCGAGGAGGGAATAGGGAGCCTGAGCGGGGAGTGCCCTAGAGGCAACTGGTAGTCCAGGCTGGACAGCGCCGAAGAGGAAACTAGAAGCCCGGGACTGGTGTGAGGTTGGGGAGGGCAGGAATTTTGTCTGTTTTCCCCCCCGTAAGTAAACCCCAAGTCTTGGAGTGCGGCCTGGCACACACGGGCGTTCAGTTCGTGTAGCTTTTTGTGGCTGTCCTTGTGTAGTTTGGGCATGTGTTATGCGTGTGACATTGTGGAACCGGTTGTTTGTCAAAGCGATAAGGTCTCTGTGTGTGTCTGATTTTTCAAATAGGTTACGAGTCGATTTGTGTTTGAGACTGCATGCGACTTTGGAGAGACGACAGTAAGGGGTTTGTGAGTAAAATTTTGCTACTTTGTGTAGAAGTCTGTTATTGGCTCTGTAAGATTATGCATGACGTGTGCCTATGGGATTGCGATTATGTGGGTGATATAACTGTATCTTTGTCTAATTTTTAAAGTGTTTTGTGTGCCAATCCTCAGTAATTCATGAATATTGTTTATTGTGTGACTGAGATGGAGCACTTGAGAAACTGGATGCATGACCAGTTAAATATGTATTGTTTAGATTGTCTGAATATTGGCCTTTTTATACACTTATAAAATTTGACCCTTCGGCAGTTAGACAAGTGAAGTAGAGATTTTTTTTTTTTTAATGGAGAAAAGGAAGTAAAATAAAAATAATTTTCAGATGGTAGGATTGTATATTGGAAAACCCCACACTGACTAATAACCTGTACGTTCAAATGAGTAGAACACCATTTGGGAGGACACATAAAAAAATTTCTCCATAATTGCGACTCAGAATTCCTATTTGGGTGGATCTGTTTCTTTCCTTGCTGCTGGATGCATTCCTAGACAGATTCAGTAATTTCTTCAGTCATTCTGAAGACTGAATCTATTGAACATTCAAATCAGTCAAATCAGATGAGAGCAGTCTCATCTTCTAATAGCTATTAAATAAGATATTCACTCTAGAAATCAATACTTCAAACTTGTTTTGAAAGTTCTCTCCCGGGTGCCTGGGTGGTGCAGTCAGTTAAGTGTCTGACTCTTGGTTTTGGCTCAGGTCATGATCTCATGGATCATGAGATCGAGTCCCACATTGAGCTCTATGCTTAGCAGGAGTCTGCTTGGATATTCTCTCCATCTGCCCTTTGCCCTGCTCGGGCTCACTCTCTCAAATAAATAAATAAATAAATCTTAAAAAAATAAAAATAAAAGTTCTCTCCCTCCTGCTGGAAGCCTGTGGGGAAAAGAGTACATACATGATCAGTTTCTTCTTTAATTCTTCAACCTCTGTTTTGTCTCTTTACCCCCCTAGGTGGGTAGTCCCTAGTTGGAATGGATTGGGAACTGGAAAACAGGAGACAAGTCAGAAGTCAGGGACAAGAAGAGGCTAACATGATTGGTACCATTATAATTTAGTGTAAGTCATCTCTTAACCTTCTGAGAGAACCCACTGCTGGGAACTTCCAGATACACTTACCTTCTCATGGGTACAGCCACTTCTCCAGCTGTCTCCTCAGTGTTTCCTCTGGGCATGCAGTAGTCCTCCTGCTCTGGTGGGTCTTGTGTCTCCAGTGAGTCCTCTTGGCCAAGAGGATCCAAGCCAACCCAGGCAGGCTCCATCCATGGGTTGCCCATCTAGAGCTCAGGTGAGAATTAACCCTCTCAATCACTTTGCCCTCTCAAATCCTGGAAATATGTACATTTCCCCCAAAATTCTCTCACCACTTTGGTTTCCAGTGGCATCCACCTCTGAGGGGCCCCTTGTTTTCTTCCCCTGGAAAGCTATGCCCTAAAAATAATTTTTACTCTCCTAGACATTTCCTTCTCTCAGCCTCTCCAGCCTCTTGAAGTCGGGGTTATGTTTTTTTACAAGACTTTATTTTGGAATGAGGGACACTTAGAAGCTTGTTTTGCTCACCATCTTTGGGACATCTGCTGAGACTGAGAGAAAAATGTCTAAGTTACCATGCTGTTGAAAACAATGACTACAATTAGAAAACTCAAAGGTTTGTTGGAAAAAACATTGATAAATCAATAGGCTTTATATGTGTGCTTACATATATGTATATATATGTATCAGAAAACTATTGAAAGTTGCCATCAAAAATATGAGTTACAAAGGATTTTGTAATCCGTGAAAAAAGAATTAATGTTCCTAAGGGACTCAAAAAGTAAGACTTGAATAAAAGAATAGGAAGACACTAAGTGATAATGTGTTCAAACTCCCTAACATTATGCAGTTCCATTAAAATTTCAGTAAAATTTTTGAACTTTCTAAAGTTCTTAGGAGAATATGAACAAGCCAAAAATTCTGAAAGAAGATAATGAAAGGGGAAATAGCCCTAACCTGATACTAAAATATGTTTTAAAACTGTAGTAACTGCAGAGTCATCCAGACAATTAAATGAACAGATCAGTGAAACTAAATATAAAATTCAGATCTACTCAAATATATAAAGGAAAGTATATGATGGCAGTTTTGATGAAGGGAGGAAATAATATGTTATTGAACACCTGACAGTACTAAGCCAGATGGTCAATAATCTGTTATAAGTTATTTTTGCATAGGAAAAACACAAAGTCAATTGAGAAACTATAAAAAATTATTTTAAGTGAATGCAATATTTCCAGGGCACCTGGGTTGCTCAGTTGGTTAAGCATCTGCCTTCGGCTCAGGTCGTGATCCCAGGGTCCTGGGATCATCCCACATCAGGCTCCTCTCCACAGGAAGCCTGCTTCTCCCCCTCCCTCTGCCTGCTGCTCCCCTGCTTGTGCTCTATCAAATAAATAAATAAAAATCTTAAAAAAAAATACAATATTTCCTTCCTCTAAAAAAGATCTAATAACCAATCTAGAAAATAAAAGTATGATAGAGAAATGAAGGAATTATAAGAGACTATTTACATGAGAAACTAAGGATGTTTTTTAAACTTATGAAAAGAAGCTTATTTTCTGACATAGTAAGAAAAATAAAACCTAGAACCACAATTTCTACCTGTTAGGCAAGCATCAAGAAGTTTATATCAGCATTTGTCAGGGTGTGGGGTGACAGGTATTCTCATATATTGCTGGTGATAGTATAAATGGTAGAGCCTTATGGAGAGCAGCTTGGAGGTAGGCTGCTAAGAGAGGAAAGATGGTGCTAGAAAGGAGGGGAACTTGCCCAAAATCTAACCTGTTGCCCAAGAGCCTGTATCTCTGGATTTGGGGGTAAAATAAGATATGTCTAGCTCATTCTCCCCCTGTAAATTATGTGGAATGTGCAGAATGGTCAAGGGCCAAAGCAAGGGAAATGGAGGCAACTTCAGTTTAATCCTAAGTCATAAGAGAGCTATAAGGCATGTATAGTGTCATGTGGCTTCTTTTCATCTCAGCTTTGCCTTCATAGGAACTGCCTCTTTTCCAAAGAGGAACCCAAAGGAAGACTGGTCACCTCTTGCAGATCTCAAAACCATGGCTCAGGTGAGATGAAGGTTTCTCCTTTCCAAAATCGTCCTTTTTTTTTTTTTTTTTTTTTTAATGGGTTTGAGCATTTGCCTTTCTTGCACCAAATTCCCCTTACAGAGAAGGGGTCCCCATTTCTTCCCATATTGGCCAGATAAGGCTTTTCCTTCCACAAATGTTCCTTCTAATTTTAATCACTGTTCACAAATTAAGTGGGTATATCATTGAACATCTTCCCAGTCTTCTCCCACAAGCAGAGCTGGGACAAAAAATGCTTTTCCTCAAATGAGAACATATTACTGCATGAACTTGTCTTGTTTAGATAAAAACAGTAAAGATGGGGGCGTCTGGGTGGCTCAAGTCAGTTAAGCGTCTGCCTTCGGCTCAGGTCATGATCTCAGGGTCCTGGGATCGAGCCCCACATCAGGCTCCCTGCTCAGCAGAGAGCCTGCTTCTCCCTCTCCTTCTGCCTGCCACTCTGCCTACTTGTGCTCTCTATCTCTCTGTCAAAGAAATAAATAAAATCTTAAAAAATAAAATACCATCAACATTAAAAAAAAAAAGAAACAGTAAAGATGGAGATGGAATTGATAGATTGCTATTAATAAGTGTCAAGGAGACTTGTCTTGAGGCTTTGAGAATAGAGCTATGCTGGGCAAATTGTACAAAACTGAGAATCTTGCTTTTCTCCTGTCTGATCCTTCAGTTTTGCTCATAGCTGCTAACAATTCCTAAAAATCTGTGGCCTGCCAATAACACTCCCCCATTATGCTAATGGTGTTCCTATGTTTAAATTTCTTATAATTTTATATTTGGAGGCAGGAGAAGTAAATGTATGTGCTTAGATCACTGTACTGAATTACAAGTGTAACTCTTGAAATATTCTGTTCTTGGTTTCAAAGATGTTACTCTCTCTTGGTTCTTTCAGAAAATTCATCTTTAGGGGCACCTGGGTAGCTCAGTCATTAAGTGTCTGACTCTTGGTTTCAGCTCAGATCATGATCTTGGGGATAGGGGATTGAGCCCCTTGTCCAAGTCTGCTTGGGATTCTCTCTCTCCCTTTGTGCCTCCCCCCTACCCCCCGCTCACATGCACTTGCTCTCTAAATAAATAAATAAATAAATAAAATCTTTTTTAAAAAGGAAGAAAATTCATCTTTGTATCTGGACCTTTTAAATACTAGGGTCCTCCAGATTCTTTATTGGTTCTCTTCTCTTTACAATCTTCTGTTCCTATTCACAATCTACCACTATTCTAATGATGCTCACATAATTCTAAACCTCAAATTCTGTCAAAACCAAATCTAGTCTCCCAACTAAATATCACCACCTGCATGTTCCACAGATACTTCAGGCACATCGCCAAGATTTATCTCATTATCTCCTGCCCATCCTATCCTTTCTTGTTTTGTTTTCAATCCGCTTTTGGCTCTGTCCCATACCCACCTGCTAATACAGCTAGCTTGAGTTAAATAAATGTCTCTCTTCCACTGCACAGTTTAGTGATAAATCTTATTCCTTACAACACAGTTCCTTCATCCCCACTGATATCTTTATTTTGAGTGCCTCTTTGATAACCATGGTCACTTGTTTTCCCGTTTTAACACCTTTCTCCTTTTCCAGTCCTCCAAGTACTCACCCCAATGCTCATGTATGGATCTTTGTGTTTCTATGCTTTTCTGTTTAACTCTGTGTATGTCTGTTAAAATATACATAATATAAAATTTCACCATTTTAGCCATTGTTAATTTTATAGTTTAGTCCCATTAAGTACATTCACAGTGTTGTGTAACCAGCACTACTATGTATTTCCAGAAGGTTTTCATCATCCCAAACAGAAATTCTGTACTTACAACATTAATCAGTAACTGTTCTCTTATAACTTTTTATAGCATCAGACCTAAAGCACATTAGAAGAATGTGTAAAGACAGCCCATTAGGGGAGTGGAAGATGTTAAAATGCTTATTAATCATTTAAATTCAAGAATAGTCATCATTAATAATAATACGATTTTCTAATTCATGAATATGAGGTACATCTTTTTTTATTTAGATCTTTAAATTCTCTCAGTAATGCTTTGTTGTTTTCAGTTTACCATCTTGCACATGTTTTGATATATTGATCCCTGGGTATTTATTTTTTTATGTTATTGTAAATGCTATTCATTTTTATTTCAAATTCTCACCATTCACTGCTAAAATATGAAAATGCAATTGATTTTTGTATATTGACCTACAGTCTTTCTAAAGTTACTTATTAGTTCTAGTAATTTTTTGTATATTCTTTAGGATTTTCTACGTAGACAGTCATGTCATATGTGAATAATGACTGTTTTCCGTCTTGCTTTTCAATCTATTCATTTACTACTTTGTCTAGAACCTTCAGTACAGTGTTGAATAAAAGTGGTGAGAACAGACATTTTTACCTTGTTCCTGACTTAGGGGAAAGGGATCCAATGTTTCACTATTAAGTATGGTATTAGCTATATAGGTTTTGCATAGATCTGGTAAAAAAGTTCTAGTTTGCTGATAGTTTTTATAATGAGAGGGTGTTGAATTTTTTCAAAGGTTTTTCTGAATCTATTGGTTATTCCCCATTATATGACCTTTTTTTTTTCTATTAACACAGTGAATTATATTGATTTTGAAGTGTTCAGCCAACTTAGTCGCCCTAGGATAAACGCCACTTTGTCATGATATTTATATATATATATATATATATATATACTGCTTGATGAATTTGCTAATACATTGTTAAGGATTCTTTTGTTTATGGTTCATAAGAATTTGGTCTAATTTTTCTTATAATACCTTTGTTTAGTTTTGATATCAGGGTAATTCTTTTTTTTTCTTAAGATTTATTTATTTGAGAGAGAAGTGTGTGTGCATATGAGCGGGAGGAGTGGCAGAGGGCGAGGGAAAGAGAGAATCTCAAGCAGACTCCCCACTGAGCTAGACACTGGGCTGGATCTCATGACCATGAGATCATGACCTGAGCCGAAACCAAGAGTCAGCCGCTCAACAGACTGAGCCACCCAGGCACCCCAATATCAGGGTAATTCTCATAAAATAAGTTGGGTAATATTTTCTGAAAGAATTTGTGTAAATTGGTATTATTTGTTCTTAAAGTGTTTGTTAGAATTCCCCAGTGAAGCCATCTTAGCCTGGAGATTTTTTATGTGGGAAGGTGTCTAACTAGCAGCTCAATTTCCTTAGTAGAATTAGGAATATTCAGTTTTTGGGGTTTTTCCCCTTTGGTGAGCTTCTGTAGTTTGTATCTTTCAAGGAATTTATCAAATTTATTGACATAAAGTTGTCCAAAATATACTCTATCCTTTTGATGTTTGTGCAATCTGTAGCAATGCCCCTCTTTCATTTATGTTATTAGTAATTTGTGTCTTATTCTTTTCCTTGGTCATTTGGCTAGAGGTTTATCAATTTCATTGACTGTTTCAAAGTACCAGCTTTTGGGGCGCCTGGGTGGCACAGCGGTTGAGCATCTGCCTTCGGCTCAGGGCGTGATCCTGGCGTTATGGGATCAAGCCCCACATCAGGCTCTTCCGCTATGAGCCTGCTTCTTCCTCTCCCACTCCCCCTGCTTGTGTTCCCTCTCTCGCTGGCTGTCTCTATCTCTGTCGAATAAATAAATAAAATCTTAAAAAAAAAAAATACCAGCTTTTAGTTTCATTGGCTTACTCCATTGTTTTTCTGTTTCCTCTTTCTTATCTTTTTTGTTTCCTTTTTCCCCCCCCAATACTTTGGGTTTAATTAAATCATGTTCTAGTTTTGCAGATGGAAGCTTATATTATTGATATGGGACCTTTTTTTCTAATAGAAGCATTTAATGCTATAAATTTCCCTCTAAGCACTGTTTAAGTAGTCTTCAAGAAATTTGGACATGTCGTATTTTTATTTTGATTCAGTTGAAAATATTTTCAGTTTCCCCTGTGATTTCTTTTTCAACCTATTGGTTGTTTAGAAGAAATGTATCTAATTTCCAAATATTGGGGATTTTCCAGATAGCTTTCTATTATTGATTTCTACTTTAATTCTTTTCGATCAGGGAACATACTCTATTTGATTTCAGTCTTAAATTTATGGAGACTTTTTTTGTGGCACAAATTATAGTTTAAATTGATGACTGCTCCATGTGCACATGTAAAGAGTATTCATTCTGGTGTTATTAGGTATTCTTTAAAAAATCAGGCCAAATTGGTTGATTGTGATGGTAAAGACTTCTGTATCCTTATTGATTTCCAGTCCATTTATTATAGCAGTGACTGAGAGGAAAGTTGAAATCTTCAGTTATAATTTTGGTTTTGTCCATTTTTCCTTTTCTATTCTATTAGGTTTTACTTAATGTATTTTGAAGTTCTCTTTTTAGGTGCATTCACATTTAGAATTGTTATATTCTCTCATGAATTGACCCACTCTATTATTATGAAATGCCTTATTTAGTCCCTAATAATATTCTTTGTTGTGAAATCCATCTTGTTTGATATTATAGCCATTTTGACTTTCTTATGATTAGTAGTTACACAGTGTATATATGTTTTCCATCCTTTAAAAAAAAAAGATTTGTTTATTTTAGAGAGAGTGTGTGTGTGAGCAGGGAGAAAGGGAGAGGGAGAGGGAGAGAATCCTCAAGCAGACTCTCCACTGAGCGTGGAGCCTGATGTGGGGCTCAATTCCAGAACCCTGAGATCATGACCTGAGCCAAAACAAAGAGTTGAACGCCCAACCAACTGATCCACCCAGGCACCCCCTCCATCCTTTTTACTTTAATCTTCCTGTTTTCATATTTATAGTGAGCTTCTTTTTTAAAGATTTTATTTATTTATTTATTTGAGAAAGAGAGAGAGTGTGCGCGAGCAGGGGGAGGAGCAGAGGGAGAGGGACAAGCAGACTCAGTGCTGAGTGCAGAGCCTGATGTGGGCCTCGATCTCATGACCCGGAGATCATGACCTGAGCTGAAACCAGGAGTCGGATGCTTAACTGACTGAGCCACCCAGGCACCCCTATAAGGAGCTTCTTTTTTTTTTTTTTTTTTTTTTTTTAAGATTTTATTTTATTTTATTTGACAGAGATAGAGACAGCCAGCTAGAGAGGGAACACAAGCAGGGGGAGTGGGAGAGGAAGAAGCAGGCTCATAGCAGAAGAGCCTGATGTGGGGCTCGATCCCATAACGCCGGGATCACGCCCTGAGCCGAAGGCAGACGCCCAACCACTGTGCCACCCAGGCGCCCCATCCTATAAGGAGCTTCTTATAGATAGTATATAGCTTGTTCTTACTTTTTTCTCCGGTCTGATACTCTACTTTTTTATTGGACTTTTTAGTCCATTTTCATTTAATGTAATTATTAATACATTGGGTTTAAATATACCATGTTGCCATTTTTTTCTATTTTCCCCAATTGTTATTTTACTTTTCTTTTTTTTCTATTCTTATTTTCTTTTAGATTGAGAAATTTTTTTATGATTCCATTTTTTCTCTATTATTCACATATTACAAGTACTTCTTCGTTTTATTTTTTTTAGTGGTTATCTTAGGCCAAGGATTGGCAGACTATTGCCTGAGGACTAAATCAGTCTCGCCACCTGGTTTTGTAAATAAAAATTTTACTGGAACACAGCCAGTTGCCAAAGTGTTTGGATAGCTTATGTTGCTTTCTCTTCAAGTTTACTGCTCTTTACTTCTTCAGTGTCTAATCTATTGTTACTCCCATCCATTGATATTTTCATATTATGTACTTTTCTTCTCTAGAAGTTCTTTTTGATCCTTTTTTATATCTTCATTTTCTCTCATCATATTCATCTTTTCCTCTGTATTCTTAAGCTTATGGAGCATGTTTACAGTATCTGCTTTAACGTCCTTATTTGCTAAATCCATCACCTGTTATTTTTGGTTTGCTTGGGGTTTTTTCTTCCTTCTAAATAAGGTCCTATTTTTCTGCTTCTTTGAATGCCTGGAATTTTTTTTTTTTTTACTTGAATTTTCAAATTGCTGAAGGCTATATTTTGGTAAGTTCCTTTAAAGAATTAAGCTACTTCAGATCATTTTGACCCTCTTGAAGCTTAAGCTTTTGTTAGTGTAGAGCAGCATTTGGTCTAGGGCTAGTTTAGCCCCATTAACCTTGGTTAGCAATTTATACCTCACGGCTAAATCCAGCTAAATCCCCTGTTTTTGTGAATAAAATCATATTAGAACACAGCTACACTCTTTTTTTTTTACATGTTGTTTATTATTGCTTTTGCACTACAACCACAGAGTAGTTATAACAGAGACCATATGGCCCACAAGCCTAAAATATTTAATGTCTGGCCCTTACATAGAAACCTTGCCAACTCCTGCTCTGCCTGTGTGTTATCAGCTCTCTCTGTTCTGGCTGGTGGGAATACAAACTGTTCTCAGGCCTATTTGAGCTCTGGGAATTGTTCACCCTATTACTTGCCTCTTTTTCTTTCCCCGGCTCCACAGAGTTTTGCTCCCATATATTTGCAGATCAGTATTCATAGATTGAAGGGAATCACTCTGCAGATGTCTGGAGTGGTCTTGGGGTATGCTGTGGCTCTGCTACTTCCTACTCATTATTTTGCCTGGCAGTTCTTGCCATCTTGGACCCTCCAAACTCTGATCTCTGTTCCTGCAACTCAGGGAGACTGCTGGGCTCTGTTTGTGTATCCTCTCCAGGTTCCTGACCTAGAAACTGTTTTTAGGTGGTAGGCTGGGGCAGTTATAGAGCTTACTTTGTTTCCCTTCTTGTAGGATCATCATTTTGTCCTGTCAGCTGTGCAATACTTGAAAACAGGTGTTTAATATATTTTTATAGTGTTTCAGTTGTTTATGGTAGAAGAGAATTTCTTATAGTAGTTAATTTCCATGGAAATGGTAATGTGGAGTACTGATTTCTTTTATTGGATGGTTAATTTGGTTCAACTTAAATCTCAGACTAATTAATTGGTGGCAGTTTGAATCCCTGCTTTATTTCCTTTATGTTTAACCAGGGTGCTGATTCTGGCCCACCCATACCTAATTCAGGTATTAGCCAAAAGTATGAACAAAATTTATTCACACTCTTTGGGGCTCCCTTCTGGCTTTCATTTCTGTGGTATTTCCGTACTTCCTTTCCAGCTGCTACTGTTGCCCTAAACGCTGTCTTTTGGTTCTTCAAGCCAGTAAGACCATGGGTTTCCACCTCAATTTTATTTGCTACACACAGTCTCTACTTGGGACTTGCCCTCAGGCTACAGGTAGTATAAATTGGCAGTTCTTCCCTTACTCTTCTGTTCTTCCATGTGTAAATCCTCCCCTCCAGTTTGTTTGGGTCACTTTGCAGTACCTTCCAATAGTTATATATATATATTCTAATCTGGCGTTTATAGTTATCTACATAACAGTCAAATAAGAGGTATTCTGCCATTCTTGAAGCAAAACCTTTGCAAATCCACCCTCATTTTTTAATCAGCTTTATTGAGGTGTTATTTATATATAATAAAGGCACTCATTTAAGTATAGAGTTCATGAATTTTGAAAATAGTATAGGTCTATGTAATCACAACAGTCAAGATTACAAAATTTCTGTTACCCCAAAAAGTCCCCTCCTGTGCCCCCATACAACCAGTAGCTCTTCTGCCACTCCTGGCCTTCAGTAATCATATATCTGCTTCTGCTGCTATAAATTAGTTTTGCCTCTTCTTGAATTTCATATAAATAGGATAATAGAATATGTGCTTTTGGAGAGATTGGCTTGTGTAACTCAACATGTTTTTGAAGTTTATTCATGTTGTGTACAGCAGAACATTCTTTGTATTGCTAAGTAGTACTCAAGTATATGAATATACTACAATTTATCTACTCATGTTTTGATAGACTTTTTTTTTTAAGATTTTATTTATTTGAGAGAGAGAGCGTGTGCACGAGTGTGGGGAAGGAGAGGAAGGAGCAGACTCCCCACTGAGCAGGGAGCCCAACACAGGGATCAATCCCTGGAACCAGAAATCATGGCCTGAGCCAAAGGCAGATGCTTAACCAACCTTGCCCCCCAGGCACCCCAAGACATTTTTCCCCCTACTTTCCGACTATTACAAATGATGCTCCTATGAACATTTGCATAGAAATCTTAGCGTGAACTGTATTTTCATTTCTTTGGGGTAAATACCTAGGTGTGGAATCAGTGGGTTGTATGAAAAATGTATGTTTAACTTCATAAGAAACTGCCAAATTTATGGAGAGTAGTGCCATTCTACATTCCCACCAACAATATGTAAAAGTTAGAGTAGCTCCATATCCTCACCAGCACTTGGTATGGTCACTTTTTAATTTTACTTATCCTAGAGAGTGTGTAATGGTATTTCATTATTTTAGTTTTCATTTCCCTGATATATGTAAAAATGGTGAGCATTTTGCTTATTTGACATTTATATAATTTCTGAACTTGTTCAGAGCTTTTGCCAATTTTTAATGCATAGATTTTTTTTGTTGTTGTATGAGTTCTTTATATATTCTAAACATAAATCTTTTGTCAGATAAAAGTACTGTGAATTATCTTTTCCCAGTCTGTGATTTGATTTTTTATTTTCTTAAAGGTCTCTTTCCAAGCTGAAGTTTTTAATTTTGACGAAGTCCAGTTCATTAGATTTTCAAATTTTATGATGTGTGTTTTTTGTGTCCTATCCCAGAAGTCTTTGCACACTCCAGGGTTATGCATATTTTATTTCTGCTTACTATATGAGTATTATGAGTTTAGAAAAATTTTTTAAGTGAATTATCTATTTCAACTTAATTCTTTTTATGCATAAGAATTGAGGTTCCTTTTTTAAATGAATATTCAGTTTTTCCAAAGTTGTTTGTGAAAAGACATCTTTTCTCTACTGAATTATCCTGGAGCTTCTGTTGACAGTTAACCATATATGTGTAGGAATGTTTCCATAGTCTGTTTTATTGATGTGTATATTTATGCTTTCACTAGTGTACACAGTCTTGATTAAGTCTATGAGGTCACAAAATCAGATAATGTGAATCTTCCAACATTTTCTTTTTCAAACTTGTTTAGACATGCTAGGTGTTTTACATTTCCAGGTAAATTTTAGAATCAACTTACCAATCTCTATAAAACAGTCTATTTAGGGGAGCTTGGGTGACTTAGTCGGTTAATCGTTCAACTCTTGGTTTCGACTGAGATCCTGATCTCATGGGTTGTGAGACGGAGCCCTGCATTGGGCTCTTTCTCAGCGGGGAGTCTGCTTGAGGATTCTCTCCCTCCAACCATCCCCCTACTTGCATGCTTACACATGCACTCTCTCAAATAAATAAAATCTTTTAAAAAGGGAAAGAAAAGAAAAAGAAATGTGTTGGGAGATTACTAAAAGTGGTACTGTAAGGGGTACCTGGCTGGAGTTAATGGAGCATGTGACTCTTGATCTCAGGGTTGTCAGTTGAAGCCCCACGTTGGTGTAGAGATTACTTAAAAATAAAATCTTTAGGGACGCCTGGGTGGCTCAGTTGGTTAAGCGTCTGCCTTCAGCTCAAGTCATGATCCCAAGGTCCTGAGATCAAGTTCCACATTGGGCTCCTTGCTCAGTGGGGAGTCTGCTTCTCCCTCGGCCTGTTCTGCCTGCCGCTCCCCCGCTTGTGCTCTATCTCTTTGACAAATGAATAAATAAATAAAAATCTTTAAGTAAATAAATAAAAATTGAAAAAAAAAAAAGTAGTGCTCCACAAATACGAAATGAGTTAGGTGGTTGTCAGTATTCTTTAGAGATTCTAAATTTGTCCGGATTTTCACCCCCTTTGGTCTAGTTCTTTCATTTACTGATTAACATCAACCACGGTTTTGGACTTTTTTAAGTCTCATGTTACTTTTGTTGATTTTTGCCTAATGTATTTTGAAACTTTTCTTATTGTTAACATATAGTGTAGTATTGGTTTCAGGAGTAGAATTTAGTGACTTATCACTTACATATAACCAGTGCTCATCACCAACATGTGCCCTCCTTAATACCCATCACCCATTTAACCCATCCCCCACCCAGTTCCCCTCCAGCAACCCTCAGTTTGTTCTCTATTATTAGACTCTTATGGTTCACCTCCCTGTCTTTTTTCCCTTCCCCTGTGTTCATCTGTTTTGTTTCTTAAATTCCACATATGAGTGAAAGCATATGTTATGTATCTTTCTCTGACTGACCTATTTCTCTTAGCATAATACAGTCTAGCTCTACCCGTGTCATTGCACAAGGCAAGATTTCATTCTTTTTGATGGATGAGTAATATTCCATTACATATATATGTTATATATATGTGGATGCATTTGGGGTCTTTCCATAATTTGGCTATTGTTGATAATGCTGCTATAAACACTGGGGTGCATGTACCCCTTTGCATCAATATTTTTGTATCCTTGGGTAAGTAAGTAGTGCAAATTTCTGGGTTGTATGGTAATTCTATTTTTAACTTTTTAAAGAACCTCCATACTGTTTTCCAGAGTGATTGCACCAGTTTGCATTCCAACTGTGTAGGAGGGTTCCCCTTTCTCCACATCCTCGCCAACATCTGTTGTTTAATGTGTTGCTAATTTTAGCCATTCTGATAGGTGGGAAGTAATATCTCATCATGGTTTTGATTTGTATTTCCCTGATGATGAGGCTGTTGAGCATCTTTTAAATGTGTCTATGAGCCATCTGGATGTCTTCTTTGGAAAAATGTCTCTTCATGTCTTCTGCCCATTTCTTAACTGGATTATTTTGGGGGGGGGTGTTGAGTTTAATAAGTTTTTTATAGATTTTTGGATACTAACCCTCTATCAGATATGTTGTTTGCAAATATCTTCTCCCATTCTGTAGGCTGCCTTTTAGCTTTGTTGATTGTTTCCTTCACTGTGCAGCTTTTTATCTTGATGAAGTCCTAATAGTTCATTTTTGCTTTTGTTTCCCTTGTCTCTTGAGACTTGTCTGGTTAAGGTTGCTATGGCTGATGTCAAAGAGGTTTCTGCCTTGTTCTCCTCTAGGATTTTGATGGTTTCCTATCTCACATTGAGATTTTTCATCCATTTTGAATTTATTTTTGTGTATGGTGTAAAAAAGTGATGCAGTTGCATTCTTTTGCATGTTGCTGTCCAGTTTTCTTAACACCATTTGTTGAAGAGACTGTCTTTTTTCCATTAGATATTCTTTCCTGCTTTGTCAAATATTAGTTGACCATATAGTGTGGGTCCATTTCTGGGTTCTCTATTCTGTTCCATTGATCTATGTGTCTATTTTTGTGCCGGTGCCATACTGTCTTGATGACTACAGCTTTGTTAATAACTTGAAATCTGGAATTGTGATGCCTCCAGTTTTTTCAAGATTGCTTTGGCTATCCAGGGTCTTTTGTGGTTCCATACAAATTTTAGGATTATTTGTTCTACCTCTTTGAAAAATGCTGGTGGTATTTTGATAGGGATTTCATTAAATGTATAGATTGCTTTGGGTAGTATAGACATTTTAATAATATTTGTTCTTCCATCTCTCTGTGTCATCTTCAATTTCTTTCATGAGTGTTCTATAGTTTTCAGAGTACAGATCTTTTACTCTGGTTAGGTTTATTCCTAGGTAAGTTATGATTCTTGGTGCAACTGTAAATGGGATTTGTTTCCTTGATTTCTCTTTCTGCTGCTTCATTATTGGTGTATAAAAATGCAACAGATTTCTTTATGTTGATTTTGTATCCTACGACATTGCTGAATTCCTATATTCTAGCAACTTTTTGGTGGAGTCTTTCAGGTTTTCTACATAGAGTATCATGTTGTTTGTGAATAGTGAAAGTTTTGACTTCTTCCTTGCTAGTTTGGATGCCTTTTCTTTCTTTTTGTTGTCTGATTGCTGAAGTTAAGACTTCCAGTACTGTGTTAAATAACAATGGTGGGAGTGGACATCCTTGTCTTCTTCCTGACCATAGGGGAAAGGCTTTCATTTTTTCCCCATTGAGGATGATATAACTGTGGGTCTTTTGTATATGGCCTTTATGATGTTGATGTGTGTTCCATCTATCCCTACTTTGTTGAGGACTTCTATCAAGAGTGGATACTGTATTTTGTCAAATGCTTTTTCTTTTTCTTTTTTTTTAAGATTTTATTTATTTGACAGAGAGACACCCAGCGAGAGTGGGAACACAAGCAGGGGGAGTGGGAGAGGAAGCAGCAGGCTCCCAGTGGAGTAGGGAGCCCAATGCAGGGCTCGATCCCAGGACACTGGGATCACGCCCTGTGCCAAAGGCAGACGCTTAACGACTGAGCCACCCAGGCGCCCCATGTCAAATGCTTTTTCTGTATCTGTTGATAGGATTGTGTGGTTCTTACCCTTTATTAACATGGTGTGTCATGTTGATTGATACGCAATACTGAACCACCCTTGCAGCCCAGGAATAAATCCCACTTGATTGTGGTGAATAATTGTTTTAATGTACTGTTGGATTCAGTTTACTAGTATCTTGTTGAAAATTTTTGCATTCATGTTCATCAGGGATATTGGCCATAATTATCCTTTTTAGTGTGATCTTTGACTGGTTTTGGAATCAAGGTAATGCCGGCCTTGTAGAATGTGTTTCGGAGTTTTCCTTCCATTTCTGTTTTTTGGAACTGTTTAAGAAAAACAGGTATTAACTCTTTAAATGTTTGGTAGAATTCTCCTGGGAAGCCATTAGGCCCTGGATTTTTGTTTGTTGGGAGATTTTTGATTACTGATTCCATTTATTTGCTTGTTATACATCTGTTCAACTTTTCTATTCCCGTTTCAGTTTGGGTAATTTATGTTTCTAGGAATTTATCCATTTCCAGATTGCCTAGTTTGTTGGCATATAATTTTTAACAATATTTTCTTATAATTCTATTTCTGTAGTGTTGGTTATGATCTCTCCTTTTTCATTTGTGATTTTATTGATTTGGGTCCTTTCTCTTTTCTTTTTGGTAAGTCTCGCTAGGGGGGTTATCAATTTTATTAATTCTTTCAAAGAACCAGCTCTTAGTTTGACTGATCTGTACTACTGAGTTTTTTGGTTTGTTGGGGTTTTTGTTTTTGTTGTTTGTTTGTTTGTTTGTGGGGTTTTTTTTTTTTTTTTTGGTCTCATTTATTTCTGCTCTAATCTTTATTATTTCCCTTCTTCTGCTGGATTTAGGCTTTATTTCCTGTTACTTTTCTAGTTCCTTTAGGTGTAAGATTAGGTCATATATTTGAGTTTTGTTTCTTGAGGTAGGCCTGTATTGCTATGTACTTCCATCTTAGGACCACTTTTGCTGCATCCCAAAGGTTTTGGACTGTCATATCTTCACTTTCATGTATTTTTTTTTTAATTTCTTCTTGAATTTCCTGGTTAACCCACTCATTCTTTAGTAGGATGTTCTTTAACCTCCATGTATTTATGGTCTTTCCAAATTTTTTCTTGTGGTTTACTTCAAGTTTCATAGCGTTGTGGTCAGAAAATATCTATGGTATGATCTCAGTTGTTTTGTACTTGTTGAGGCCTGATTTCTGACCCAGTATGTGATCTGTTCTGGAGAGTGTTCCATGTGCACTGGAAAAAAATGTGCATTCTGCTGTGTTAGGATGAAATGTTCTGAATATATCTGTTAAGTCCATCTGGTCTGGTGTGTCATGCAAAACCATTGTTTCCTTGTTGATTTTTTGCTTAGATGATCTCTCCATTGCTGTAAGTGGTGTTAAAATCCCCTACTATTATTGTATTTTTATCAATGAATTTCTTTATGATTGTTATTAATTGATTTGTATATTTGGGTACTCCACATTGGGAGCATAAATATTTACATTTGTTAGGTCTTCTTGTTGGATAGGCCTCTTTATTATATAATGCCCTTCTTCTTATCTTGTTACAATCTTTGGTTTAAAATCTAGTTTGGGGGCTCCTGGATGACTCAGTCGGTTGAGTGTCTGCCTTCGGCTTAGGTTGTGATCCCAGGGTCTTGGGGTCAAGCCCCACGTCGGGCTCTCTGCTCTGTGGGGAGCATTCTTCTCCCTCTCCCTCTGCCTGATGCTCTGCCTACTTGTGATCTCTCTCTCTCTTGCTCTGTCAAATAAATAAATAAAATCTTTAAAAAATAAAAAATAGGGGTGCCTGGGTGGTTCAGTTGGTTAAGCGGCTGCCTTCAGCTCAGGTCATGATCCCAGTGTCCTGGGATCAAACCACATATCAGGCTCCCCACTCCACAGAGAGCCTGCTTCTCCCTCTCCTGCTGCTGCTCCCCCTGCTTGTGTGCTCTTTCTTTTTCTCTCTCTGTCAAATAAATAAATAAAATCTTAAAAAAAAAAATAATGTTACCAGGTTAATGAAAAAAATAATAATAAAAAAATAAAATAAATAAAAAATAAAATCTAGTTTGCCTTAAAAAGTATGGCTACTCCAGCTTTCTTTTGATGTCCATTAGCATGAGAAATGGTTCTCCATCCCCTCACTTTCAATCTGCAGGTGTCTTTACTAACCTGTTCTTTAAATCCTTTTAAATATACTTTATATATTAAGGCAATTTTAGGTTCATGGCAAAATTGTATAGAAAGTACAGAGTTTCAGGGTGTCTGGCTGGCTCAGTCCATGGAGCATGTGACTCTTAATCTAGGATTGTGGGTTCAGGCCCCACATGGTGTATAAAGATTACTTAAAAATAAAATCTTTTTTTTTTTTTAAAGGTACAGAGTTTCCATTTACCCCCGTCCCCACAGATGAATAGCCTCCCCATTATTAACATTTTGCAGCAGAGTGATATATTTATTACAGTGAAGCTACATTAACACATCATTATTTCCCAATGTCTATAGTTTACATTAAGGTTCACTCTTGGTCTTATATATTCAGTAGATTTTGACAAATATATAATGATACATCCACCATTATAGTGTTATACAGAATAGTTTCACTGCTCTAAAAATCCTCTGTGTTACAGCTATTTATCCCTTATCCCTTCCTCTTTTTTTTTTTTTTTTTTTTTTACTATCTCCATAGTTTTGTCTGTCCAGAATGTCATATAGTTGGAATCATACAGCCTTTTCTGATTGGCTTCTTACATTTAGTAATGTGCATTTCAGGTTCCTCCTAACCTGCTGTTTGGTTGTTTTTGTTGTTTTTTAAAGATTTATTTATTTATTTTAAGGAGGGAGAGACAGAATCTCAAGCTGACTCCCCACTGAGCATGGAGTCTGACGTAGGGCTCAATCCCATGACCCTGAGATCATGACCTGAGCTGAAATCAAGAGTCAGATATTTAACTAAGCCACCTAGGCACCGCAAACCTGTTTTTTATTCATCTGTTTTTATATGTGTTGTGTTTTATGTCAATCAAATACATTTTAATAGTTCACTTTCATTCATGTATTGACTTTTTAGTTATATCTATTTCCATGCTAGGTTTTTCTTTACTTCTCTGAACACATTAAGAATAGCTTCTTTGAAGCCTTTTGTTGGCAAAATCCAACTTTGGGGCCCACTAGGAATTAGTTTCTCTGGCTTTTTCTGAATATAGGTCATATTCCCCTTCCTCTTGTTTTGTTTTGTTTGTATGTTTAGTAATTTTTCCTAGAAACCTGGATATCATGAATAATACAGTAATCTGATTCTGTCTTTTTTTTCCTGAGGATTATTGGGTTTTTTTTTTTCTAGCAGGCAACTAATTTGCTTGAAATCGAACTTTAAACTCTGTCCCCACCCCCAAGTGTAAAGCAGTTGATATATCAGCTCAGTTCTTTAAGCTTCCACCTGTTGCTTTTGACCATAGCCCCCTTAGGGGAGGGGAGATGGGTTCTCTTTGTGTTCATATACTTTAGCTCTTGATTAAGGAACTGGTGTTTATACTTATATTTTAGGGCTTACTTTCTGGAGCTCTCTGTCTTCCAGTGTTTCACCCCTTATATTTCCTGCTGCTTTGTGAGCTGCAACTTCTGACACCTCCATCCAGTAAGGCTCCAGTTTTCTTCTGCTTGAGCTATGAGCAAGTTATGTAGTGCTGTTAATCAAAAATGCAGAAATCTCAGAATCTCACCAGGTGTTGGTGCACTTCTGTTTTTCAGAACTCTTTTCTGGTATCTTTTTGCTAAGTCCTCTGTGGTTTCTCCAACAATTGCTTAGTTTAACTAACAACCTGGAGTTCTGGCAGCGTTTATATTCTGATTTTGGTTCTCATCCTTTCTGTTGTTTTCTCACTTCAATTTAGGGGTGCCTGAGTGACTCAATTGGTCAATCGTCCCTTGATCTCAGTTCAGGTGTTGATCTCATGATCATAAGTTCAAGCCCCACGCTGGGCTCAACACTGCATATGGAGCCTACTTAAAAAAAAAAAAGAGGGGTGCCTAGGTAGCTCAGTTGGTTGAGCATTTGCCTTCAGCTCAGATCATGATCCCAGGGTCCTGGGATCGAGCCCTGCATCGGCTGCCTGCTCACTGGGAAGCCTGCTTCTCCCTCTCCCTCTGCCCCTTCCCTGCTTGTGCACTCTCTCTCTCAAATAAATAAAATCTTTAAAGAAGAAGAAGAAGAAGGAGAAGGAGAAGGAGAAGGAGAAGAAGAAGAAAAGAAGAAGAAGAAGAAAGAAGAAGAAGAAGAGGAAGAGGAAGAAGAGGAGAAGAAGAAAGAAAGAAAGAAAGAAAGAAAGAAAGAAAGAAAGAAAGAAAGAAAGAAAGAAAGAAAGAAAGAAAAGAAAGAAAGACTTTATTTCTAAATCTCCAGCTCATCTGCCAGCTCTAAATTCTGCCTCAGGAGCTGTGGGGTTTCTGGTACCTTCATGCAAAAAAAGTCATGAACTGAACATCTTACCTATTGCATTTGCTGTCCGTTAAGAATAAATTCTCCTTCAGTTTTTGCTTGCTTTGATTATTTTCCAGTGCCATCTGTCATTTATTACATATTGTGTTCAGATATATATGTTGTGTTAATTATAAATAATTACTATCTGAGGGATCGTTTTCTTGACCAATTACTTTTGGATGCCAGAGTTGTTCCCATGCATTCTGAAACCATATTCTCCCCGCATAACACATTAATCTTGACAGGGAAAAATTTTACCTCCTGAATTGTGCTCCCCTTGTAATATACTGCATCTTGTATATTCTTTTGTTGTAGTACCTGTAACACCTTCTAGCAGGTTTATGTTTATACATACTTTCTTAAAGGTATGTGTTCCTTGCTTTGAGGCAATGCAGGGACCATGCTTTGTATGTTTTGGCATTCCAGTAAACTAATGCACTTTTGAGATACAAAATGACCTCATGTAAATATTTTTAGAATTAATTATTAAATAAATTCAGTGACAGGTATTTCTGTCTTCACTTTTGTTTACCTTACTACGTAAATGACAAAACAAAAATGATTGGCTTTCTTTATATTCATATGGATGCCCCAAAGGAGCAGGATCAAAAGTAGTCCACAATATCTGGTCAGCTTATTCTGATCATAGTTCCAATCCATTGCAGGCATCAGTGTCATTCAAAGATGTGACTGTGGACTTCACTCGGGAGGAGTGGCAGCACTTGGATCCTGCTCAGAAGACTCTCTACATGGATGTGATGTTGGAAAACTATTGCCATCTCATCTCTGTGGGTAAGAAAAACTCTCTTGGAAACTTTCAGTAGCATACATTTCCTTTCAAAGTGCCTAAATTGTCTTGAATTTCAGGCTTAGGAGGTGATGAAGTATTTGTTCACAGAAAGGATAATCGTGTACTTACCCAGAGCAAGGTGTTAAGTTTTCTCTTACATGAAGTATCTTTAATTTGCAGTATTGAAAATGTAGTTTACTAATTTTTCAAATGTATTGAAGCCTAAGCATCTTAATCAAAATTTTTCTTTATCAGGGTGTCACATGACCAAACCTGATGTGATCCTTAAGTTGGAACGAGGAGAAGAGCCATGGACCTCATTTGCAGGTCATACCTGCTTAGGTGAGTTTCTGAAGCTTCAGGTGGATGAAATCTAGTGGAGAATAAATTTTAAAATGGTCACGTGGTGGGTGGCACCTTTGAAATATTTTCTTTTTAAAGGCTCCTAACCTTTGCAAATTGTAAACCTTTGCAAATTGCTTGCAAATTTTAAACTTTCAAATATCACTTTCCGGATATAATATTGTTTTCTTAGTCTGCTTGATATTATCGAAGATAGTTGCCACTCTTAATCAAAATGTACTATAAGTCTTCCTTTAGATCTTTTTTCTTGATTTGTGTCTCTTTCTAGCTTTCTCAGTCCTTTATCTTCTTGCCATTGTATATATTTCTTTTAGGCATTCTTAAATCTATTTTTAAAGAAGAGAATATTGGTTAATGTTTTTCTTCTCAGTTGCTTTCCATTTTTTTCTTTTTCTTTTTATTACCTCAGATTTGTTTTCTGTGCTAAGTCTAATAAGCTCCCCTTCTCACCACAAATCTAGCTGTTAATTTCAAAACTCACTTGCTTTGACCCAGATTGATAATTCCACAGTTATCATTTTCCTCCAGTAAACTTTTATGGTTCGTTTTATGTGGCTGATCATCATTGCTGAAGTCAGCCCTTGGTGTGGGTAAAACATTAATGTATTCTTATCCTGATTCCCTTAGTGATTATTTCCAGCTTGGTCTGTTTTCTTCATTACTGGCCATATTGCCTAGAACAATACCTGGCATGTAATAGTCACTGATACATATATTTTTTCATGTATATTGTTTCAGTAGACTCTCAGTCTTATTTCTCTGATTTGACCTCAAGGATCTGCCTTTAAATTATAGTAATCTCATCCATTCTGAGGACCGAAGCTCTTTGTTTTATGTAGATGTCTCTAACACTGACATACTCAGTACATTTCTCCCACCATTACTGGAGTTCCGCACTCTTATGTTTCACCTGTTTTGTGACAATATGTTGGAAATGAAAATCATGAACTTTCCTAGCTTTTAAATTCTTCCTCATTATCTATTTCCAAATTATTTTATTTCTGCCATGATATCAGCTTTTTCTGTCTCTATCATCATCTCTTGTGAATCTCTTCTTAATCTGTATTATATTTATCAGCCTGTGAGATATATTTACATCTTCCCATATTTTCATTTTTCACTGATATCATACAAAATGATGTTACCTTATTTCATGTCTTGCCTACAATAATTACATCTTGGCTTTGCTGTAATTTTTTCTTAACGCTATTTATTGTTCCTTATTTATTATATGAAATTGAAATTCTTCACTCAAGGACTACTAAAATAAGCCTTCATTTGGTCTTTTCAACTTTCTGTCCCTTGTGGAAAACTTGGTAATTTCCACTTGATCTAGTCTCCTCAGTGTTCTCCATATATCTACGATTTGTCATGATGTCTGTACTTTTCATTGTGTTCTGTTCTCCCTTTCATATACTATGTATCTTTTAAGTTAAGTCTTGAGATTTTTTCTTCATAAACTGTTCCTTAACTACTCCTCACCCTTTTTCTGAATTCCCATGCTACCTACTAACTAAAACACAACTTTTGGGTATGATTATGTAATTTGATGCCTGATTATACATGGTTTATGCTTAAGGATTCTTTCCTTAAGAGGATAAGATCCTCTATTCGAATAATTTTTGCAATAGTATGTAACATGTTAAGTATTCAGTAGTTGCTTCATTAACTGTGGAGCTATACAAAGGAGGTCTATTTTTCCTCCATTCAGAAAGCTTATACTGGTAAGTTCCTTTCAGATGTACCTGCTCAGGCCATGGATGTATAGATGCTGATTCAAATGGTTGAATTCTGCCAAGCGCTAATTTTCTAGGTAGGAAACACAGTGTTAATACACACTCAGAAGAGTTCAAAGGAGATAACCAATAAAGTATTCTTTTCTATGAAAAAGGATTATTATCAAAATCTGCATTTTTTGTGAAATATTTATGACTTGATTAAGCTTATAAAAAGATTTGTTAAAATGACTTTCCTAGACCATAACCATTTTCAAGTTATAAAGAAATAGTGCTTAAAGTGGTGGGGGGAAATAAATGAAGGAATTTTGATATCATTGAATGGTAGCATTTTCTTGAAGAGTATCTAAATATGAGTAGAAGTAAGATTGAAAGACAAGCCAACTGATGAAAAGAACATGAGGAAAGCATGTGATTAGGAATAAGTGAGATATTTATAAGGCAATAAATATGAGGCCTTACTGTTGTTATGTGTGAGATTTGTCAGATATGTGGACAACCCTAAAAACTTGTTTGAATATAAAAAGTGAATCTATAAAAAGTGAATCTAGGTAATTTAAAGTCTTGTTTACAGAGGTTCCTTGTATGTTAGTGTTAAGGGTAATGGACTGAAGGAAGAAACCTAGTTTTTTTAACCTAGGTTTAACATTATTCTCCTGGATGTCGATGATTGCAAAGTAACAGAAGTCAAATATAGCTACAAAATTATAAGAGAAATGAAGGTTAAAGTTAATGCTTTAGAATGAGCATGAACAATCTAATCTTGTCCACCATATGGAAAACTGGAGTTAAAAAAAGTTACTATATTGGGGGAAAACTTGCAACAGTCTTTTCTTTAAACCTGAAAAAATAAGTCTGCAAAGAGGAATAGTTATAATTTGATGGTCATGAGATTTTTGTTATTGAACAACCCTAAAAGGACAGACAATAGCAATATGAATAGGCCAGTAAATATACCCCTAGTCAGTTTTAAAGTTCCTGTTGGAAGTATTTTCTTAGCTCTTTTCTCACAAGAGAAAATGATTCCCAGGTATATGGAGATAAGAGCCTAGGATATAAGATTGTCTTTCTAGGGGCGCCTGTGTGGCTCAGTCGATTGAGAGTCCAACTCTTGATTTTGGCTCAGGTCTTGATTGCACTGAGATCAAGCCCTGCCTCAGGCTCTGCACTCACTGGCGAATCTACTTGAGGCTTCTCTCCCTCTCCCCCCACTTGCACGTGTGCTCTTTCTCTCTAAAATAAATCTTTTTTAAAATCATTATTATAAAAAAATAAAATATTTTTTAAAAGTGTCCCTCTAAACACTAGGAAATTGATACTTGGAAAGATTAATTAGCCACTGATGGATACATGGAAAGGGGTGGTGGAACAACTGGAAGTGTTCTGCCTCACAATCTAGGGATGAATGTATAAAAGGCTCTGATCTGTGTTCTCCAAAAGTATTCCTTCCTTTAATATTTTTCTTGAACAAGCTTTTCTACTAATTTTTTTTTGTCCATCCTACTTAAAGTTTACTGTCTTTGAAAGATTCACTTCATTATTTCTGAATCCACCTATCCAAGCATGGTTCTTTTTTTTTTTTTTTTAAAGATTTTATTTATTTATTTGACAGAGATAGAGACAGCCAGCGAGAGAGGGAACACAAGCAGGGGGAGTGGGAGAGGAAGAAGCAGGCTCATAGCAGAGGAGCCTGATGTGGGGCTCGATCCCATAACGCCGGGATCACGCCCTGAGCCGAAGGCAGACGCCCAACCGCTGTGCCGCCCAGGCGCCCCCAAGCATGGTTCTCTCACCATTCTGTGTCTTCACCTCACTGCTTAGTATATTCGTTTAACTTTCTGTATGAAGTTCTAGTTACTAGTGTTCATTGCTTAATTTTTTACTTTTTTCCACACTGAGGCAGAGTTTTTATTTAGGTTTTGTGTCTTTTCCCAGGCAGGGAATAATTTGTCCTGGGTCTTTTTTGATCTCATATGCTAGACACTAATACAACTTCTTTCCATAGCAAATATGTGAAGATTCACAAACTGTTATTAATTATATTCTTTTGTAGAAAAAAATTGGAAAGAGGAAGACTTTTTAGTGAAATTCAAGGAACACCAAGATAAGTTTTCTAGATCAGTTGTATTCATCAACCACAAAAAACTGAGTAAGGAGAACAGTAATACATATGAAAAGACATTTATTTTAAGCAAAAGTCCTATTAATTCAAAAAATCTACCTCCTGAATATGACACTCATGGAAAGATTTTTAAAAATGTTTCAGAATTAATCATCAGTAATCTAAGTCCTGCAAGAAAAAGACTTAGTGAGTATAATGGATATGGGAAATCACTCCTCAATACTAAAGCAGAGACAGCTCAACCTGGAGTCAAATCCCATAATCAACATGGCAGGGCTGTCAGTCATAATGAAGTACTTATGCAATATCATAAGATGGAAACTCCAGCACAGTCATTTGGATATAATGACTGTGAAAAAGCCTTTCTTAAAAAGGGAGGCTTAGTTACACATAATAGAGCTTACAGAAGGGAAAACCCATCTGAATATAATAAAAGAAGAGCAACCAATATTGAAAAAAAACATACATGCACTGAATGTGGGAAGTCCTTCTGCAGGAAGTCAGTATTGATTCTGCATCAAGGAATTCACACAGAGGAGAAACCCTATCAGTGTCATCAATGTGGAAATTCATTTAGAAGGAAGTCCTATCTCATTGATCATCAGAGAACTCACACAGGAGAGAAACCCTTTGTCTGTAATGAATGTGGTAAGTCCTTCCGCCTAAAGACAGCCCTCACTGATCATCAGAGAACACATACAGGGGAAAAATCATATGAATGTCCACAGTGTAGGAATGCCTTCAGATTGAAATCACACCTCATTCGTCATCAGAGAACTCATACAGGAGAAAAACCATATGAGTGTAATGACTGTGGGAAGTCCTTCCGCCAGAAGACAACACTTTCTCTACATCAGAGAATTCATACAGGAGAGAAACCCTATATTTGTAAAGAATGTGGGAAGTCCTTTCACCAGAAGGCAAACCTTACTGTACATCAGAGAACTCATACAGGGGAAAAGCCCTATATTTGTAATGAATGTGGAAAATCTTTCTCCCAGAAGACAACGCTTGCTCTTCATGAGAAGACTCATAACGAGGAGAAACCCTATATTTGTAGTGAATGTGGGAAGTCCTTCCGCCAGAAGACAACCCTTGTGGCACATCAGAGAACACATACAGGGGAAAAATCCTATGAATGTCCTCACTGTGGGAAGGCCTTTAGAATGAAGTCATACCTCATTGATCATCACAGAACTCACACAGGAGAGAAACCATATGAATGTAATGAGTGTGGGAAATCCTTCAGTCAGAAGACAAATCTGAATCTACACCAGAGAATTCATACGGGGGAGAAACCCTATATTTGTAATGAATGTGGGAAGTCCTTTCGCCAGAAAGCAACTCTCACTGTACATCAGAAAATACATACAGGACAGAAATCCTATGAATGCCCTCAGTGTGGGAAAGCCTTTAGCAGGAAGTCATATCTCATTCATCATCAAAGAACTCATACAGGAGAGAAACCATATAAATGTAATGAATGTGGAAAGTGCTTCCGCCAGAAGACAAATCTCATTGTACATCAGAGAACTCACACAGGGGAGAAACCCTATATTTGTAACGAGTGTGGTAAGTCCTTCAGTTATAAAAGAAACCTCATTGTCCATCAGAGAACTCACAAGGGAGAAAACATAGAAATGCAATAAACGATGTGACTTCTTTGTAAAGCCTTTCCAAGTTATTGTAACACTTTAGTTTAAAAAGAAAAAAAAGCATGCTAAAACATTTTAATAAGGTAATTTTAATCACAAATGTGATAATAAAGTACCAACTATGTAACTATCTACTGTTTACTAGCATATATAATGAATATGATCATTGTTCTTGAACTCTAACAGAAATGAAGCTAATTTTTAAGTTTCCAGGTTCTATTGACTCAGTTTCTTTTTTAAAAAAGTTCTTACATAATACATGTGGAGGCAAGATACAAAATGGTTATAACATCAGTCTCCATAAAAAAAAAAAAAAGAAAATATGAAATGTATTTCTCCTTATGCTCTGGAATAAAAAACAGTTGTTACTTCCCCAAAGGTTACCATGTACCTGACTTATAACATCATAAAGTAGTCTTTGCATGTCTTTAAACTTTACGTATGTTTTATCATGTATCATGAATTTTTTTGTGTCTTGTTTCATTCAACATTTTTAAGATTCATACATTATTGCATGTGGCAGTAATGTGTTCATTTTCATTCTGTTTACTCTTCCATTTCAAAAATATACCACTATTTATCCTCTTGATGGATATTTGTATTTTTTATAATTTTGTTTTAATAAAAATACTGCTATAAATCCTGTAAATATTCGTGTGTGTGTGTGTGTGTGTATTTCTGTTAATCTAATATTAAGATGAATTACTCAGTCCAAGGGTGTATGTAAGTTTTTTCAGCTATGGTAGATAACTGCCAAACATCTCAGACCTTTCTTACTATGAGATGATTCACTTTGAAGAGTAATAGCTCTGATTGTAAGCAATGTGGAGAAAGGTCTTTAGCAGTCACTCAACTGGAGAATTCTACTAAAAAAATTCATATAATGTTACAATTGTAAGAAGACTGTTAGTCATGAATATATGAATGTAATAAATTTAAAAAGACACTTTAGCTGTGTCTTAAACCTTACACAAAACCAGAGAATTCGTATTGGAGGGAATCCTATAATTGTCATGATTATAGGGATACTTTTAGCCATACTTTACACCTTATTCAACATCAAAGAATTCATACTAGAGAAAGGTTAAGAAGCGACATAGATGAGTAAAATTTTGGAGAATAAGTCACAGGAGACAGAATTATGAAATAAATATTTAAGTAAGCTTTTATACCTTGATTTAGTTCAGGAAATAGGGTCTCTGGATTCTCAAATGAAAAATCACTGGAGGGGCGACTGGGTGGCTCAGTTGGTTAAGCATCTGCCTTCAGCTCAGGTCATGATCCCAGAGTCCTGGGATCAAGCCCCACATCAGTCTCCCTGCTCAGCAGGGAGCATGCCTCTCCCTCTCCTCCCAGCTTGTGATCTCTGTCGCTATCTCTCTCCCTCTCAAATAAATAAAATCTTTTAAAAAAAAGAAGAAGAAAAACCACTGGAAATACTGTGATGTTTGAGAATTGGAAATCAGCTAGGACAGTAACATTTATAGCATCTTTTCTGTGAAAATAGTAAGTTCAGCAGCACCTTGAACAGTGTTATGAAGACCCCTGATTGATTATAACATATATTTACTGTATACATTGTTACTGTGTATAATAAAATGCAGTGGAAATTTAAATAAGCTTTCCCCACTCCACAATTGAGGCCCTCTTAAAGAAAGGGACAGCAATTGCCAGTGGATAATAAATGGAAACATGCTTGTCCAGGGCTTGCAGATAATTTGAGAGAGGAAAAAAAAAAAAAAGTGGGTGATAAGGAAAATCAGACATGATAAAAATTCAGACTTGAGGGTCATAGAAAATATAATGCCTTGTCTGACCAGACAGAACACTGTGGAATTTAGCCTTTACTAATAATTTATGCTTAGAGGGATTTGGGGTTTTTGAGGGGTGGGGTTTTTTTTGTTTGTTTGTTTGTTTTTGAGTGTGAGCAGTTTGAACATACTAGAATTAAATAAATAGGTAAGTTACAGGGTCTATATTCATAACTATAAGAATCTAATAATTGTTTCCTTTGAATAAATCCATATTTGTATATGAGTAAATACTATTATATGCTAACAATGGCAACTAACAAAAGAATTATACTCACAACTGACAATGCAAGCCTATCCTTTTCCTGGGTATGTAGTGAGTGGGAGGTGTGGTATAACTAAATCTGTTCGAGCCTCAACCAACCAAAGATGTTGGGAATGTGAGTCACTTTTTCTTGGATATTCTACTCTCATTTGTTTCTTTTCTCCTATGCATTTCGGTGGCTGTCATAAAAATAGAAATTATCTAGCATTCCTACATGTGCTATCCTGCCTCCTGATTTACTAATTATATCCAAAATACATATCACTTATAGGAGGGGATGGAATGGGGTGTTATTAGAAGAGACACATTGCTACTGTATTCATTGTAATGAAAACTTTAAAACAGGTAGGCCAGTCCCAGACTCCTTTGGTGTCCTAGGACAAACAGCAAATATCCTAAACCTATATTTCACATTTTACATTTCCCTTATTCCCAATCCTGGAGTAAGCCCTCCTCATGCAAATCTCTGGTATGTAATATATCTCAGTTGGCCGAAGTGGGGATGGGCAAAAAAGATACTATTCAAGTGTTTGGCCATAAAAAGTTACCCTACTTGAAGTGTCCCTGAAAAAATTCAAGGAAATGGCGGATGTGAAGTTTTCTGTATGATTTTTCTTTTTAAATTTAGAATTAACTTTTCCATTTAAAATTAAGTCCATTCAATTTAATCTTATGTCACTTTATGAATATACTGCAATTTTCTTGTTGTTTTAACCACCAAATTTGTAGTGATTTTTATGGTAGCTCCGGGACATTAATACAGATTTTGGTATCAGAAAATGGGGCTCTGCACAAACACCTAAAAATGTGGAGGTATGTTTCAGTAATGGGTAGAGGCTGGAAGAATTTTAAGCCACATGATATAAAAGCCTAGATTGCCTTAAACAGACTGTTAAGCTTAGGGATGGTAAGATGTAGGCTCAGGAAAAAAAGAGCAAGACTGAGAAAGCTATTTTCTTAGAGGATACATATATCCCCAAGAGCAGACTGTTATTATAAATATTAACATTTAACAGTGTTTCTGGTGAGGGCTCAAAAGAAAATGAGAAAACTATTATTGGAAACTGGTAGAAAGATTATTTGTATTACACAGTGGCAGAAAACTTGGCTGAATTGTGTTTTATAGTTGTGTGAAAAGCAAACTTGTGATGAATTTGAATACTTGGCTGAGGAAATTTCCAAAGAAAATGTTGAAGGTGGGACCTGGTGTACAGTAAAATGTGAAAGAAAAGAGAAATTGAGGAAGGAACTATTATGCAAAAAGAAACCGAAGTTTGATTATTTGGGGGAATTCTCAGCCTATCCAAACTGCAAAGGATGCTGAGATTAGGAGAAAGCGTGCTCTGGAGAGAGGGTGTGCCTGGACAACCTTTAGCTGAAGAGATTAGGTATGTGACTCATGGATCCCATCAACTATCTCAATAGAAATGAATAGAGATGGTTGCCCAACAGTGATGGCTGTTTTTTAAAATGTTTTAATTGTGGCAAAATATACTTAATGTAAAATTTACTACTTTAACAATTTTTAAGTGTGCAGCTCAATGGCATTAAGTACATTCAAACTGTTTTGCAACCATCACCATTATCCATCTCCAATATTTCCTCATCCCTAACTGAAACTTTGTATCCATCAAACATTTAACTCCCTATTACCACTTCCTCCCAGCCAGTGGTAACTACTATTCTACTTTCTGTCTCTATGAACTTGACTGTTCCAGGTACCTCATATCATGGAATCATATATTTGTCCATTTGTGTCTGGCTTCTTTCACCTAGCATAGTATCTTTGAGCTTCATCCATGTTGCATGTGTCAGAACTTAATTCCTACTAAAGGCCAAATTACATGTTCGTTGTATGTATACACGACATTTTACTTTTCCATTCATCCAATAATGGATATCTGGTTTGCTTCTACCTTTTAACTATTATGAATAATGCTGCCATGAACTTTGGCATACAAATATCTGTTCTAGTCCCTACTTTAAATTCATTCGTAATTGTTGTATGATAATTATATATTTTTTTTTTTGGAGGAACTGCCATAATGTTTTCTATAGCAACTTCACCACAAGAGTTTCTCCACATCCTTGCTACTGATTATTATTCTTTCTTCTTTTTTTTTTTTTTTTTTTTTTAGTTAGAGCCATCTCAGCGGTTGTAAAGTGGTATCTCATTGTGGTTTTGACTTGCATTTTCCTAATGACTGATGATATTGTTTCCCTTTACTCTTGATTACACACATTTTTGTTTGGTTTTGTGGGGTTTTTTTCTGGATATAGGATTTGGAATTTGGAATTTTTTCTTTCAGTGCTTTAAAATGTCCTTCTTCCAGCCTCTATGGTTTCTCATGAGAAATCTGCTTTTGTTTGAATTTCCCCCTCCAAATGTAAGGTGGTATTTCTCTTACTTTCAAGATTTTTATCTTGTCCTTAGTTTTCAGAAGTTTGACTATGATGTGACATGACTGGGGGCGGGGATGGGGAGAGGCTTGTTACTTAGTGTCTTGAATCTGTTTATGGTCTTTTGCCAAATTGGGGAATTATCAGTCATTATTTCCTTGAATACTTTTTCAGTCCTGTTGTTTTTTCCTTTCAGGACTTCAATGTGAGGAATGTTAGATCTTGTATTATAGTCTCACAGGTTCCTGAGTTGTTTTTCACTCTTTTCTCAGTCTATTTTTGATTATTCAGATTGGGTAATTTCTGTTGTTCTGATTCCTTCCTCTGTCTCCTCCATTTATGCTGTTAGCACATCTATTAAGTTTATTTCCATTATCATACTTCTCAGTTAATTTTCCTTTGTTTCTTTTTTACATCTATTTTCTTCTCTGGACTTCACATTTCTTTGCTGAGACTTTTTTCTTTTGTTTCAAGTATATTTGTTTCAGGCATTTTTATGAAGTTTTATGTATTTATGAGATAATTCTAATATCTTTGTCATCTCGATACTCTTTTGAATATTTTTCACTCAATTTGAGATTCTCCTGGTACTTGTTATGATGATGGATTTTCAGTTAAAATGTGGACATTGTGTGTTAAGATTCTAAATCTTATTTAAACCTTGTTTAAGCTGGCATTCTCTGACTCCACTCACATGGGAAGGGGGTGTGCCATCTTGTTATGGCAGGTGGGAGATAGAAACACAGGTTTCTCACTCAGCCTCCACCAACGGGGGGGTGGGGGGTGGGGGGGAGGAGGAGTCCTCCTTACTATTATGTGTGAGTGGGAGTTCTGGCACCCTCCCAGCCTCCTTTTCATACCTCCCTGGCTGAGAGAGGTAAGAATGCCTTTTTACTGCTCTTCATTTGCCATCCATATTCACCATAGAAAAGAATGGCCTAGTTAGCCTGGCTGGTGGTGAAGATCTTAACTCTATATTATACTTACTCTGACACCAACCCATTTGGTTGCTAAAGATTTCCCTCTTGGGGAACACTCCTGGGTGGCCTAGTTAAGTGTCTCCCTTCGGCTCAGGTTATGATCCCAGGACCCTGGAACTGATTCCCGCGTCAGGCTCATTGCTCAGCGAGGAGCCGGCTTCTCCCTCTGCCTGCCACTGCCCCTGCTTATGCTCTCTCTCTGACAAATAAATAAAATCTTTTAAAAAAATTCCCTCTTGGTACTGCTGTGGCTGTATCTTATAAATTAACATCTTATTAATTAACATTAACTTTTGTTCAGTTGAAAATATACTCTAATTTCGTTTAAGACTTCCTGTTTGACTCCTGGACTGGTTACATGTCAGTTGTTTAATTTTCAAGTATTTGTGGACTTGCTAAATATCTTTGCTATTTTTTTTCTATTTAATCCCATTTTGGTAAGGAAAATGCTTGGCATGATTTCAATTCTTTTACATTTATGAAGATTCAGTTTATGACCCAGAATATAGTTTATCTTGGTGAACACTCCACATGCAACTGAAAAGAATACATACTCTGCTGTCCATCTATAGATGTTGTTTAGATGGCATTGAATTCTTCTGTACCTTGATTTCTTGTCTGTTGATCTATCAATAGGTAAGAGATAAATGTTAAAATCTCCCACATTAATTTTGGTTTTATCTACTTCTTTCATTTTATCAGTTTTTGCTTTGTGCATTTATTTTATATATACACATATATATCCCCTGCCTTTACCAAGGTATAACTGACATATAACATTGGGTAAGTTAAGGTGTACAATGTGATTATTTGATACATGTATATATTGTGAAATGATTACCACAAAGGGTTAGTTGACATCTCCATCATTCCATGTAATTACCTTTTTGTGGGTGTGGTGAAAACAGTTAATCTACTTTCTTTGCAACTGTCTATTACATAATTCAGGATTAACTACAGTCACCATGCTGTACATTAGATTCCCAGAACTTACTCATAACTAGCACTTTGTACCCTTTGACCAGTATCTCCCCCACTTTTCCCATCCCAAGCTTCTGGCAACCACCATTCTCACTCTGTTACTAAGTTTGGCTTTTTTAGATTCCACATATAAGTGAGATCATACAGTATTTGTCTTTCTCTGACTTATTTCACTTGCATAATGCTCTCAGGGTCCATCCATGTTGTCACAAATGGCAGGATTTCCTTCTTTCTCATGGCTGAACACTACTTGTATTTATGAGTGTACACATATACCACATCTTCTTAATCCGTTCATCTATAGATGCATACTTAAGATTGTTTCCATATCTTGGCTACTTTGAGTAATGCTGCAAGGAACATGGCAGTGCAGATACATCTTTGAGATCCTGATTCTATTTCCTTTGGATATATACCCAGAAATGGAATTTCTGGATCATATAATACTATTTTTACTTTTTTGATGAATTTCCATACTGTTTTCCTTAGTGGCTGTACCAATTTACATTCCCACCAGTGATGTACAAGGGATCCCTTTTCTCCATATCATCACCAACACTTAAGTCTTGCCTTTTTGATAATACTGTTCTAACAGGTATGTGGTGATATCTAATAGTGATTTTAATTTGCATTTTCCTGATGATTAGTGATGTTGAGCACCTTTTCATGTACATGTTGGCTATTTCTATGTCTTTTTTGGAAAGGTATTTATTCAGGTCCTTTACCGACTTTTTACTATTGAGATTTTTGCTGTTCGAGGTTTTTTGCTATTGAGTTGTATAAATTCCTTGTCTTTTATATATTAATCCATTATCCAGGTAGATGGTTTACAAATATTTTCTCAAATGTATAGGTCAGCTTTTCCTTTTATTTATTTTTCTGTCTGGAAACTTTATTTTTATATATTTTTAATTTTCTTTTTTTTAAGAGATTTATTTGAGAGAGAGAGAAAGAGAGCACAAATGGGGAGGGAGGAGGCGGCGGGAGGGGGCGGGCATGGGAGGAGCAGAGGGAGAGGGAGAGAGAGAATCTTCAACAGGCTCCCCAGCCAGGGTGGAGCCCAAGGGCATAGAGCTTGATCTCATGACCCTGGGTATTTTCACTGAAAAGACTAGGAGATTGACAGTGCTTTCCTTAAAGTACTTTTAAAAAGTACTTTAAAAATGTTCCACCTACCCATAGCATTCATACTTTCTGATGAGAAATTTTGTTATAAAAGGTATTGTTCTCCTATATGTATCAGTATTCCATTGGAAGCCTTCAAGATTTTTTTCCTTTGATTTTCAGCAGTTTTATTATGGTTTGTCTCAGCAAAGGTTTCTTTTTAGTTTATCCTTTTGTGGGATTACAGGCATACATCATTTTATTGAGCTTTGCAGATCAGGCATTCTTTACAAATTGAAGGTTTGTGGCAAGTCAGTCCTGAACAAGTCTATTGGTGCCAAAAATTTTCTGACAATATTTGCTCACTTCATGTAGACACACAAAGTGTGTTATATTTTGGTAATTCTTACGTCAAAATTTTCATTGTTATTGTATTTGTTGTAGTGATCTGTTATCAGTGACTATGACTCACTGAAAGCTCAGATGATGATTAGCATTTTTTAGTGATAAAGTGTTAGTTAAGGTATGTATTTAGTTTACACAGTGCTATTGCACATTTAACATACTAATGTAGTGTAAACATAACTTTTATATGCACCGGGAAACCAAAAAATTCATTTCACTCTCTTTATTGTGATATACTTTATTGGGGTAGTCTGGAACCAAACCCACAATAACCCAAGGCATGCCTGTATAATCTTTCTTGAATCTGTAAGTTTATATCTTTTGCCAAATTCGGTAGGTTTCTGGCCATTATTTCATTTCTTCATTGCACTTTCTTCTCTCCTTCTACAATTCAAACGACACAAGTGTTAAACTTCTTGGTATTGTCCCTTAGGTCCTGAGGTTTCTGTTAAAGTTTTTTAATCTTTTATATTGGAGGGGTGCCTGGGTGGCTCAGTCAGTTAAGCATCTGCCTTCAGCTCAGGTCATGATCCTGGAGTCCTAGGATCAAGCCCCATGTCGGGCTCCCTGCTCAGCACTCCCTTCCTCTCTCCCTCTCTCTCTCTCAAAATAAATATATAAAATCTTTTTTAGAATTCTTATTTTGGATAATTTTTATTGATGTATGTTCAAATTCACTTATTAACTTTCCTTTGTTTTCTCCATTTTGTTATTGAGCCCATTAAGTTTTAATTTTTATTATTTTTCAGTTCTAAAATTTACTTTTGGTTCTTTTTTTATACCTTCTATTTCTCTGTTTAGTCATTCTCTCAAGAGTGGTCACCTTTACTTCTTGGAACATGGTTCTCATAGCTGTTTGAAAGTCTTTGGTAATTCTAACATGTGTGACCTCAGTGCTGGGTCTTCCCCACCCCCCACCCACTGTGAATTGAAATTTTCCTCATTCTTTGTATGTAGCATACATTTTGTTTCTTGGACATTTTGAATAATTTGATTCTCTTGGCCTAGCTTAAATCCTATGGAAGTTGATAATTTTGGTTTGTTTTAACAGGCAGTTTATTTACATTCATTCAGCATGCAAGTTCCAAACCACTTTCTGTGCCTTGAGGCTCCAATGTCAGTTCAGTTTTCAAAGGATTTGCAGTGTTTTTATGCTTAATGTGTGCTTCACCCACTATCCATTCTGAGATTCAGATGATGAGATATCTATCTTCTGATTCAGTTCTCAAGGCCTTTGGTATGCTGCCTAGTGTCAGATCTACACATGTACAGCTTGAGAGGGCTCCTCAAGTCCATACACCTCACGGGACCCCTGACTAAGTTGCCTCCTCGCCTCTCTCTCCCCAGAACTCTCTAGTTCCCAGAGGTCCTCTTCCTGACCTAGTTAGATCTAAAGAGCTTTGGTTTTCCTTTTTATTTATTATTATTATTATTATTAAGTAGGCTCCACAGCCCACCTGGGACTTGAACTCAGGACCCAGAGATCAAGAGTCACATGCTCTACAGACTGAGCCAGCCAGGCACCCCTTTTAGTTTTCCTATTCTGCTGTGCCCTTCCCACAGCTAGGTCTTCCTCCAATGCCAAACAGTAAGAGAATAAAGAGGAGAAAAGTAATGGGATTTCCTCTATTCTATTCAAAACAGACTTTCACTAATAAGGTAGGATTCCCCTTCCTCAGGGTTTAAGTACTTGCTGGTAGCTGCTGCAATCACCACCTGCCCACTACAGGATTGCAGCTTTCAGGACTAGTGTTTGCCTGGGCTGAGACCAGAAAGAAAACAAAAACAACATAAATTTCTTACACATTACCCCACAAAATCCTCCTCTCCCCCTCATTTAACCAGAGACAGCCTCTCTTGGTTTCTATTTGAGCTTGATGCACAGTTCTGCTCTAGGCCAGAACACTTAACCACCAGATTAGTCAAACTTCCAAATTCTGGTTTCCTTCTCCAGTCTACTAAAATTTACTTTCACGTTTCTCTAATAGCTGCCCATACATTCTCTCTAGGATTTTAATTGCATTCAGCAGGAGACACAGGGAGGAATATACTAATTCTATCTTAACTGGTATTGGCTTGTTCTCTTTTTTCCTTTCTTTTTTTTTTTAAGATTTATTTATTTTAGAGGGAGAGTGTGTGAGCAAGGGGAGAGGCAGAGGGACAAGAAGTGGGAGAGAGTCCCAAGCAGACTCCCCGCCCAGCACAGAGGCCTTCGTGGGGCTCACTCCTACAACCCCAAGATCATGACCCAGGCCAAAAACCAAGAGCCAGACACTCAACCGACCAAGCCACCTAGATGCCCTTCCGTTTTTTGGGTTTTTTTTTTAAACTTCTTGAGTTTGGATACATCTTGCTTAAGAAGCTGTAAATAGAGTGCAATCATAAAATTACATAAATTTTTTTTTTAAAGATTTTTTATTTATTTATTTGACAGAGAGAGAGACAGCCAGCGAGAGAGGGAACACAAGCAGGGGGAGTGGGAGAGGAAGAAGCAGGCTCATAGCGGAGGAGCCTGATGTGGGGCTCGATCCCATAACGCCGGGATCACGCCCTGAGCCGAAGGCAGACGCCTAACCACTGTGCCACCCAGGCGCCCCAAAATTACATAAATTTTAAAATGGTGACCAATAAGCAAAGTTCTAGCTCTCAAATCATTATTTCCTCAATTCTCGGTTTCATTGCTACTGTTTTCCTTAGGGTATTTGTATTCATATTCATAAATCTAGATTTTTTTTTTTTAGAAACCGTCCTCATCCAGTATTGTTTCAGACTGTTAGCCTCATAGAATTAGCCTGTAAAATTCTTTTACAGATTATCTCTGCAGTTTTTACCTGGTTACTTAAGTATTTTTTTAAAAGAGAGATTTTGAACCAAATTTTCATTTTCCCACTACATTTTTTAGACCAGGCCAATTTCTACTTTGAGTCAATTTGAAAAAAAAAAATATTTTATATACATAGTATTACCATGCTATTTTAAAACTCTCCATAAATATATGTATGCCACCTTATTAAAGCCATTGTATTTCTCATCTTTACATTGATCAAATTATAAGTCTAGTTTAGATCAGTGTTTTTTCCACAGAAAATAAATGTTTTATTCTTCCTCCATACTTCTAACTGTATGAATGGTTTCCTTCTGCTGGGTTTAGGTTAATCTGTTCTTTTCCTAGTTTCTTAGGTTTGGATTGCTTTGACAGCTTATCAACTCTCCATTATGTGAAAGACACTGTATTAGAACTAGGATTATAAGTATAATCATGTGGGGCAATAATCAGTTGTTAGATGGTGACTGTTAAGCAAATCAAAATTCTGGCCCTAAATTTTCATCTCCCGCATTTATCAAAGAGTACTAATTTCCCACAAGATGACTTTCCAAAAATTACTTTTTGATCACCTCCTACAGGTTTTGATATATAGCAACTCATTATCACTCATATCTGAATGATGTCCTATTTCAACTCTGGTCTTCCCTTTAAATCAAACAAATAAAATATAAATTTCCAAGAGGGGGTTAGAATCACTTCACAGATTACTTTCTAATTGTAAGGATTAAAAAGGACCTTTAAAATGAGAAATTTGACAGTCATCACCTTAACCATATGATCAAATTTAGCCACATGGTATCAACATGTGCCTCTTAATATATGACAACACAAAATATTTAACATTATTTGTGAAATATTCTTGCAAAATTGTTTAACCCAAACTCAATCTTCTCTCTACACTTAATTTCCAATGTAGATGGCAGAATAAGTTAAATGACAACATTAGGAAACAAGCACAACAACCCAAAATACGGAACACCCTACAAGACAACTGCATGGCCTCTAAGAAGAAAAAGCCAGCATCATGGAAAGAGGAATAAAGGTAGAGAACAAAACTAGACTAAAAGAGACATATCAACTAAATGTAATTTATGAACCTAGAATTGATGCTAAATAAAAAGAAAAATATATAGCTATTAAAGTCAATCTTGGGACAACTGGGAAAATTTGAACATGCATCACTTGACATATTTTAGAAGGTGTGATTATGTTATGGTTATGTAGAAAATTATAGGAAGATAAAACAAATATGACAAACTGTTAGCTTTTAAACTGAGTGGGGATTGGATGGTAAATGCATGTTCATTATCCTTTTCAACTTATCTGTGTTTGGAAGTTTTCATAATGACAAGATGGGGAAATTTAATGGGCAGTTTTCTCCCTGGGAAAACATCATTTCCCATATGGTGTTTCATCCCCGTGATCCTCTGATACAGCTCCTTGTAGGACTGGCTCCCTCTCATTCTTCAAGATTTCAAGATTAAAAGTCTCTCCCTCTTATTCTCTCAAGATTAAAAGTCATTTCTTCAGAGAGGCTGTACAGTCAGAACCTACCTAATTCCATGTCCATTATTCTGTATTCTAACATCTTGTGCTTTGATCTTATTTCACTGTTTTCAATTACATATTCATTACTTTTCTAATTTGTTAATCCATTTTTTTTTAAATGTAGGCTCCATGCCAGGTGTGGAGCTCAATGCAGGGCCCAAACTCAAGACCCTGAGATCAAGACCTGAGCCAAAATCAGGAGTCAGACATTTAACTGACTGAGCCACCCAGGCACCCCCTCCGTTTATTTTCCTTTATTTCTGTAACCTCAAACTTACCATGGCTAAACCAAACTCCACTTTATTCACTATTAAGAAACAAGGGCTAGATGGTTGGCTGGTTCAGTCGGTGGAGCATGCAACTCTTGATCTCGGGATTGTAAATTTGAGCCCCACATTAGGTGTAGGGATTATTTAAAAATAAAATCTTTAAAAAAAAAAAAAGAAAGAAACGGGCTGAGGATACAGTAATTGTTTAACTATAGAATAACTGAATCACTGGATTTAATAAAGAAAAATAATAAAAGTAAATAATACAAAGATAAATCATTGAGGAAGATGCTTATCAAAATACTCTTTACCAGGGCACCTGGGTGGCACAGTCATTAAGTGTCTGCCTTTGGCTCAGTGCGTGATCCCAGCGTTCTGGGATCGAGCCCCACATTAGGCTCCTCCGCTAGGAGCCTGCTTCTTCCTCTCCCCCTCCCCCTGCTTGTGTTCCCTCTCTCGCTGGCTGTCTCTCTCTGTCAAATAAACAAAATCTTTAAAAAAAACAAAATACTCTTTACCATAATTATGCAATAGTTATTATGCATGGCTCATTGCCTATAACCTCTCACATCTTCCATTATAACTTGCTTGTCCTTTTCCTATAGTGATTAAATACATGTTTTCCTGCAACAATTTCCTTTCAGATGGAAATGAAGTTGATCCAAACAAGCTCAGTTAAATGTATAAATAGAAAAGGTGACTGCAGTCTTCCATTGTCTTTACCCTTAAATATAAAGATATTTCCACCACAGTTGACCATTCCCTCCTGTGGCTGCTCTTTTTTGCCCCCATTTCAATAAAGCTATAGGATGTTTAACTTCATATTCACTCATAGTATTACACATCTACCCAAAGATGACTATTCTTTTTTGTTCAGTGAAACTTTTTGTCCGGTGCTCCAATCTATTTTTTCATAGTCAAAGCTAACCAGTAGTGTACTTTCTAGCAAAGTAGCTCAATAATTATTCAGGATACAAAATTCAGGTATTGTAATAGGTAATTTAGTAGGTATATCCAAAATAGACCTTGCTATGATAAAATCAAGGTGTTGACAGGGCTGTGTTCTTTCTGGAAGTTGTAGGGAAGAATCTATTTTCTTCTCTTGGCTCATGACCCTTCCTCCATCTTCAATGCCAGCAGCATAGCATCTTCAAATCTCTCTACCATGTTTCCATCATTACATCTCCTCTGACTCTCCTGCCTTCCTCTTTCTATGATTACACTAGGCCCACCTGGATAACCTAGAATAATTTCCCCACGTCAAGATCCTTAACTTAATCACATCTGCAAAGTGCCTTTGCCTATGAAGTTCTGGGGATTAGGACACGAACACTTTGGACCATTATTCAATGGTGTGTCCCAGTTGGATTTATTTTAAATGAAAGGATAGTTAATATGATTAACTAAAAAATCACAAATGTTCAAAAAGCACGTGACAAATTCAAAACCCGATTTTTTTAATTCCATAAAATAGGAATTGTTATATAGATATATTGCAGTCTAAAAGCCAGGAACCTTTTATTACAGCATCATTTATAATAGCCAAAATATGGAAGCAGCCCAAGTGTCCATTGATTGATGAACAGATAAAAATGTGATATATATGTACAATGGAATATTGTTCAGCCATAAATAAAATGAAATCTTGCCAATAACATCGATGGATCTAGCAAGTATAATGCTAAGTGAAATAAGCCAGTCAGAGAAAGACAAATACCATGATTTCACTCATACATGTAATTTAAGAAACAAAACAAACAAGCAAAGGGTTTAAAGAAAGATAGAAATCAAGAAACAGACTAACTATAGAGAACAAACTGAGGGTTACCAGAGGGGATATGGGTGAGGAGATGATTAAATAGGTGATGGGGATTAAGGACTGAACTTGTGGTAAGCACCGGATGTTGTATGTAAGTCTTGAATCACTATTTTGTGCAGCTGAACTAATATAACACTGTATATTAACTAACAAATTAAAATGAAAAGTTAAAAAAAAAGGCAGGAACTAAGGAGGAAACACTGGAGGCATTCCTGTTAAAGCTGGCAGGGGGCAGGATGTGCTTATCACCAATCCTACTATTAGCTGATACAGAAGAAAGTTAGATACGTAAAATTTGGGAAAGAGGGTAAAAAGCTAACAGAATTTACACATAATGATTGTATCTCTGCAAAACTCAAGAAAATCAAGTAAGAATCTACAACCAGAGAATTCAGTTTGGTAGGGGGATATAAAATTAATATACAGAAATCACTAGCCTTCATATACAAAAACAATAGTTTCATATTGGAATTAAGCATTTTTTTAAAGATTTACTTATTTATTTGAGAGAGAAAGAAAAAGAAACCCAAGCAGATCCCATACTGCGCACGGAGCCTGGTGCCAGGCTTGATCCCAGGATCCTGAGATCACAACCTGAGCCAAAACCCAAGAGTCAGACACAACCAACTGCATGACCCAGGCATCCCAAGCTTCTATTTTTAAAGCAAAAAACAATGTGAAATTAGCAAAATTTATGAAGGGCACAGTAAAACTCTCCTAAATAACAGAAATACATTTAAACAATGTTTCCTCCTATTCTTGGATGGGAGCACTCAAAAGCATCATATATATATTCTCTTATTTCATTACAAACTCATTATGTGGGCCCCCATGAAAATGCCAGTTTTTTCCTCTAGATCTATATATATTAAATTTAAAGTTGATATGGAAAAATAAACAAGCAAGAACTGCATGGAAGCGTATAAAAAAGAACAGTGGAAGAATAACCATACCAGATGTCGTGTTGTGTTTTAGTCTGAAGACTTAATAATGAAAACATTGTAGAACTGTTGAATATACACACAGTACAAATAGAACAGAATAGAAAGTTCAGAAACAGATGCAGATATCATTTTACAGAAGTCTACTGTATATTAAGGTGTAACATCAATTCAGTAGGACAAAGATTTTTAAGTATGTGGTATTTAAAACACAGGGTGCCTGGCTAGCTCAGCTGGAAGAGCATACAACTCTTGATCATGGGGTCATGAGTTTGAGCCCCATGTTGGATGTAGAGATTGCTTACATAAATAAATAAACTTAAAAAAATAAAACACAAACAAACATAAATACGAAAACAGAAAACTAAGAAAACCACAAGCCAAAACAGGAAAGAGTACTGCAGCAAAAGGTGACTCACCCCTGGTGTTCCAAGCTCAAGGTTTGTCAAAATAAGTAGAAAAGGGGCCGCCTGGGTGGCTCAGTCAGTTAAGCGTCTGCCTGCAGCTCAGGTCATGATTCCAGGGTCCTGGGATCAAGCCCTGGATCAGGGTGGGGTGGGGTGGGGGGGTGTCCCTGCTCAGCAGGGAGCCTGCTTCTCCCTCTCCCTCTGCTGCTCCCCCTGCTTATGCGCACTCTCTCTCTAATAAATAAATAAAATCTTTTAAAAAAAAGGAAGTAGAAAAGAAGACATAATAAACCACTGGTGTTTATTTGGGTGGGGAAAGGGTACTAAGCCAAAAACAGCAGATGGACTGAACCTGTACATCATGTCCTGGAGACCCGAGTGACAACTGTTTGCCTTTAGGAGAAAGCACTGGTGTGGGAACTTAGATGTGATTCACAAGCCAGTTGCTGGTAATGACCTAGAAAGAATGGGGAGCACCCACCTCCACAGGACTAACTGGTAAGGTAACTGATGCCCTATAACAATGATAGTTCCCTATATCACAAAAACAGGTCAGCTTCAAATTCATTTCTCCAATCAGACTACAAAGAAATCAAGCTGATTTTTTTAAATTGTTACAGGAATAAGAAGACCAGAATTTTAGAACAAGTTTAAATAGTATCCTCAATAGATACAAGGAATTAACAAATCTAGAAAATGGAATCACTTAGATTATATAGAATTTCAATTTGCACTCACTGAAACAAAAGTTCAGTAGCTGGTCTGAATTGCAATAAGTACACAGTAGACTAGTAAATCAGGCCACAAAAAAATAAAGAGAGAAACAGCACCAGAATGCAGCAGAAAGGAATATAGACATAGAACAATGTAGAATAAAATTTGACATTCAGGGGGCGCCTGGTGGCTCAGGTGGCTAAGCGTCTGCCTTCGATTCAGGTCGTGATTCCAGGGCCCTGGGATCGACCCCTACATCAGGCCCTCTGCTCAGCAGTGAGTCGGCTTCTCCCTCTGCCTCTGTGCTCTCTGTGCTCTCTCCTGCACATGCTCTCTCTCACTCGCTCGCTCTCTCAACTAAATAGTAAAATCTTAAAAAAAAAAATTTTTTTTTTTGAGGGATGCCTGGGTGGTTCAGTTGGTTAAGAGGCTACATTCAGCTCAGGTCATGATTCCAGGGTTCTAGGACTGAGTCCCACATCAGGCTCCTTGCTCAGCGGGGAGCCTGCTTCTCCCTCTCCCTCTGCCTGCTGCTCCCTCTGCTCGTGCTCTTTCTCTCTCTGTCAAATAAATAAATAAAATCTTTTTTAAAAAAATTTGACATTCAGCAGTTTTTAATTTTTTGGAATGGTAGGTCACAAATCTATTTCAAGGCTATATTCACTATGTCGCCTTACTCAGAGAAATTTACACACCTATACACATTCACACATGTGCTTGTTATGGGCAGTAGCAGAACTCCCAAAGTTCACTAATGGACATCTCCTGAATGACAACATTCATCTAATAATTTTAATGTTAATAGGAAAAATAGGGAGAAGACCATGTTCTTCACAAAAAGAAGGAAGTTTCCAAAATTAATGATGGACAGAAATGCTCAGATTAAATCAGACCTATCATGTGGTCAGAAGGAAAATACCACTTATCTCTAGTTTTGAGTTGCACATTTTTTTTGCATTTTAACATCTCTGAAATAAAGTTTCACAAATAATGACATAGCCTAGTTTAATTAGTGACTTAGTGATTTTTTTTTAAGATTTTATTTATTTATTTGTCAGAGAAAGCACACCAGCAAGGGGAGCGGCAGGCAGAGGGAGAAGCAGGCTCCCCACTGAGCAAGGAGCCCAGTGCAGGACTCAATTCCAGGACCCTGGGATCATGACCTGAGCCAAAGGCAGATGCTTAACTAAGCCACTCAAGTGTCCCATGATTTAGTGATTTTTAATATAAGTAAATAAAATAATGGTGGAATTACAATCAATGGTTTATTAAATTCAATCAAATGTATTTTAAAAATAATCTTACTAAGCCTTTTTGTTCTATTTTTCACAATTATTTTCTAAAGAATTTTTATTTATTCATTTGAGACAGAGACAGAGCACAAGCAGGGGGAGAGGCAGAGGAAGAAGCAGACTCCCCACTGAGCTGGGAGCCTGACATGAGGCTCGATCCCAGGACCTGGAGATCATGACCTGAGCCGAAGGCAGACTCTTAACCATCTGAGCCAGCCACGTGCCTCTCTTTTATTTATTTATTTATTTATTAAGATTTTATTTATTTGAGGGGCGCCTGGGTGGCACAGCGGTTAAGCGTCTGCCTTCGGCTCAGGGCGTGATCCCGGCGTTCTGGGATCGAGCCCCACATCAGGCTCCTCCACTATGAGCCTGCTTCTTCCTCTCCCACTCCCCCTGCTTGTGTTCCCTCTCTCGCTGGTTGTCTCTCTCTGTCAAATAAATAAATAAAATCTTTAAAAAAAAATAAAATAAAAAAAAATAAAATAAATAAAATAAAATAAAAAAAAAGATTTTATTTATTTGAGTGGAAGACACAGAGAGCACAAGCTGGGGGAGGGGCAGAGGGAGAGGGATAAGCAGACTCCCCGCTGAGCAGGGAGCCCTATACGGGGCTCAATCCCAGGACCCTGAGATCATGACCTGAGCTGAAGGCAGACGCTTAACCAACTGAGCCACCCAGGGCCCCAATTCAATCATGTATTAAATAAAAATGCAAAAAATAAGTAAAACAAGAAAGTTCTTTTTTTTTTAAGATTTTATTTATTTGACAGAGACACAGCGAGAGAGGGAACACAAGCAGGGGGAGTGGGAGAGGGAGAAACAGGCTCCCCACTGAGCAGGGAGCCCAATGCAGGGCTCAATCCCAGAACGCTGGGATCACGACCTGAGCCGAAGGCAGAGGCTTAATGACTGAGCCACCCAGGTGCCCCAAACAAGAAAGCTCTTAGAAAGAATTCAGAACCATGGGGTGCCTCAGCAGGGAGCCTGCCTCCCCCTCTCCCTCTATTCCCAGGCTTGTGCTCTTGCTCGCTCTCTCTTAAATAAAAAAAAAAAAAGAGAAGAATTCAGAACCTGAAAGATGAACATAAAAATTTTGAGTGTTTCAAAAAGAGAAAAAGCTGTGTGCTCACAAGAGAATAAGTATCAGATTAATCAGACTTTTATCAGTTACAAATATGTGAGGAAAACTGTCTAAATCTTTAAATTAGAAGGAAAATAATTTTGCATTTAGAACCCCGTACTTCGCAAAACAGAAGGGGACTCTAAGCAGAATAAAGAAATCTCTGAGTGCCAACAGAAAATGAATATCCAACTTTTAATCAAGAATTACACATCTGGAGAAGGAGATACACATGAGCCATAAACCAGAAAAATATCCATTCATAAAAATAGATGCAAGAAACAGAGATAATAGAAACATCAGACAAAGATGTCAGAAACAGTTACTATAAATAAGATCCATGTACAGGAAAACATGAACATGATTTTTTTAACCAAAATAGAACAGATGAAAACAAAACATCTCAGTATTTCCATACATTCTGTATAGAATTTACAGCCGATTAGACATTGTAGCAAAAAAAGTCCAGTGAACTTGAACAACAGAGCAACAGAAACTATCTAGAACAAAGCTCAGAGGAAAAAAGAAAAAAAGCGAAAAAACAAAACAAAAACAGCAATAATTACCTGTGGGATAATACCAAGAAGTCCAACATATGTGTAACTGGATTGTAAGAAGGAGCAAAAAGAAGGTGAACAGAAACAACCTTTCAAGAAATAATGTCCAGCTTTAAAATATTTTGACTGAAAAATATAAAAACCCCATAGATACAAGAATCTGAACAAACCCCAAAAAGAAGAAACATAAATGAACACACACACAGAGGCACATCATACTATGTTGCTGAAACACAGTGATAAAGAAAATAATTTTTAAAGGAGTCAGAGGAAAAAAGACATCTAGATATTTTGCAACCAAAGGAGCAAAGAACTATAGTTGACTTTTCATTAGAAACTACACAAGTTAGAAGACAAAATTTGTCAACCTAGAATATTATACACAGTAGAAAATATCCTTCAAAAGTGTAGATGAAATAGAGTTTTTTAGACAAACAAAAGCTGAGAATTCACTGTTGGCATACCTGCATTGCAAGAAATATTAAAGGAAATTCTTTGAGCAGAATGAAAATACTAACAGGTAGAAATCTGGATCTACACCATGACGTGGAAAACATGGGAAATAACAAACATGAGGGTAAAATTTCACGGCTTAAAGGAAACACATACATGTAAAATATATGACAAAACTAGCACACAGAATGGGAGAGGGGAAATAAAAATGTACTGCCGTTAGGTTCTTAAACTGTATGTGGAATAGTATATTATTTGAAGTAAAACTGTGGTATGTTAAAGATGGATATTATGGCCATGATAGCAAGCCCTAAAGAAAATACAAAAAAAAAAAAAAAAAGAGGTATAACTAATAAGCTATGGTGGAGATAAAATGGAATAAAAAAAAAAGTCTCAATTGGAAATTAAAAAAAGAACAAAAAACAGATGAAACAAAGAAAACAAATGGCAAGATGGTAGAATTGAGTCCAACCACAGTGGTAATTACTTTAAATGATAATGATTTAAACCAGGGATTGGCAAATTTTATCTGTAACAAGCCAGGTAGTAACTGTTTTAGGTTTTGGGGGCCATATGGTTTCTGCCATAACTATTCAACTATTCAGTTGCAGCAAGAAAGCAGCTACAAACATGTAAACAAATGTGATGACTGTATTCCAACAAAGCTTTATAAAAACAGGTGGCAGGCTGGATTTAGTCCAGGAACAGTTTGCTAATTCCTGGTCTTTTTTTTTTTTTTTTTTTAAGATTTTATTTATTTATTTATTTGACAGAGACAGCCAGTGAGAGAGGAAACACAAGCAGGGGGAGTGGGAGAGGAAGAAGCAGGCTCCCAGCGGAGGAGCCTGATGTGGGGCTCGATCCCAGGACCCCAGGATCACACCCTGAGCTGAAGGCAGACGCTCAACAACTGCGCCACCCAGGCGCCCCAAGCTAATTCCTGGTCTTAACACTGTCCAATTAAAAGGCAAAGATTGTCAGATTGGATAAAAGTATAAGACCAAACTATAAACTGTCTAAAAGATACCCACTTTAAATATAAACATATAGATAGTTTAAAACATAGGAAAAGAGGGGCGCCTGGGCACTCAGTTGGTTAAGCATCAGCCTTCAGCTCAGGTCATAATCCCAGGGTCCTGGGATCAAACCCCACATCCACCTCTCTGCTCGATGGGAGAGCCTGCCTCTCCCTCTGCCTGCTGCTCTGCCTGTTTGTGCTCTCTCTCTCTCTGCCAAATAAGTAAATAAAATCTTTTAAAAATAATAAATATAGGAAAACATATAACATGCAAACTAATCATAAAAGGCAGAAGTGGCAATTTTAAAATGAGACAAAGTAGACTTCAGAACAAGGAATATTACCAGGAAAAAAGAATTTTGTAATGAAAAAGGGGACAAAAAATCCTAATATGGTTGTACCTAATAACAGAGTTCTAAAATACATAAAGCAAAAACAGACAGAACCGGGAAAAAATTGAGAAATCTATAATCACAGTTGGAGATTTCAACATATTTCTCTTATTGATAGGACAAGCAGACATAAAATCAATAAAAATAAAGAAGAGTTGACCAACTCTGTCAACCACCTTGAGATTTAAAGAATACTGTATTCAACAACAGCAGAACACATACTCTTTTCAGCAGCATGTAGAACATTTCATCATTAAACACCACATTTTGGGCCATAAAACAAGTCCTTATAAATTTAAAGGCTTGGAATATATTCTCTGAGCACAAAAGAATTAAGCCTGAAATCAGTAATAAAGATATTTGAAAAATCTACAAAATGACTGATATTCAAGCATCATATTTCTGAAGAATCCATAGGTTAAAGAAGAAATCATGAGGAAAAATTAAAACTTTTGACCCAATAAAGAAAATATGGCATGCTAAAATCTGTAAGAGGCAGCTGAAAAAAACTACATAGAGGGGAGGGAGATTTCTAGCTTCAAATTCCTGTATTACAAAATTTAAAAAGTTATCAAAATCAATGATCTAAGAAAGAAACTATTTAAAAAGTGCATATTAGGGGTGCCTGGGTGGCACAATGGTTAAGCGTCTGCCTTCGGCTCAGGGCGTGATCCCAGCGTTCTGGGATTGAGCCCCACATCAGGCTCTTCCACTATGAGCCTGCTTCTTCCTCTCCCACTCCCCCTGCTTGTGTTCCCTCTCTCGCTGACTGTCTCTATCTCTGTGGAATAAATAAATAAAATCTTTTTTTAAAAAAAAGTGCATATTAAACCCAAAACAGAGAAATTATAGAGTGGAACTCAGTGGAAGAGAACAGTAGAGATACAGAGAAAAATCAATTAAAAATTAATTCGTTCTACAGGAAGAAATAGAAAATTTGAATAGACCCATTACCAGCAAAGAAATTGAATCAGTAATCAAAAATCTCCCAACAGGGGCGCCTGGGTGGCACAGCGGTTGGGCATCTGCCTTCGGCTCAGGGCGTGATCCCGGCGTTGTGGGATCGAGCCCCACATCGGGCTCCTCCACTATGAGCCTGCTTCTTCCTCTCCCACTCCCCCTGCTTGTGTTCCCTCTCTCGCTGGCTGTCTTTATCTGTGTCAAATAAATAAATAAAATCTTTAAAAAAAAAAAATCTCCCAACAAACAAAAGTCCAGGACCCAGTGGCTTCCCAGGAGAATTCTACCAAACATTTTTTAAAGAGTTAATATCTATTCTTCTCAAACTGTTCCAAAAAATAGAAATAGAAGGAAAACTTCCAAATTCACTCTACGAAGCCACCATTACCTTCATCCCAAAACCAGACAAAGACCCCACTAAAAAGGAGAATTACAGGCCAGTATCCTAGTGAACATGGATGCAAAAATTCTCAATAAAATATTAGGAAGTTGAATCCAATAGTACATTAAAACAATTATTCACCACAATCAAGTGGGATTTATTCCTGGGCTGCAGGGATGGTTCAATATTTGCAAATCAATCAACGTGACATACCACATTAATAAAAGGATAAGAACCATTCAATCCTGTCAACAGATGGAAAAAAAGCATTTGACAAAATATAGTATCCATTCTTGATAAAAACCCTCAACAAAGTAGGGATAGATGGAACACACATCAACATCATAAAGGCCATATACAAAAGACCCACAGTTAATATCACCCTCAATGGGGAAAAAAATGAAAGCCTTTCCCCTATGGTCAGGAACAAGACAAGGATGTCCACTCTCACCATTGTTATTTAACATAGTACTAGAAGTCAAAGCCTCAGCAATCAAACAACAAAAAGAAATAAAAGGTATCCAAATTAGCAAGGAAGAAGTCAAAGTTTCACTATTTGTAGATGACATGATACTCTATGTAGAAAACCTGAAAGACTCCCATCAAAAAATTGCTAGAACTAATACATGAATTCAGCAAAGTTGCAGGATATAAAAACAATGTACAGAAATCTGTTACACCATTATAAAGCAGCAGAAAAGAAATCAAGGAATCAATCCCATTTGCAATTGCACTAAAAATCAGATACCTAGGAATAAACCTAATTAAAAGATCTGTACTCTGAAAACCATAGAACACTTATGAAAAAAATTGAAGATGACACAAAGAAATGGAAAAACATTCCATACCAATGGATTGGAAGAACAAATATTGTCAAAATGTCTATGCTACCCAAAGCAATCTACACATTTAATGTGTAATCCCTATCAAAATACCACCAGCATTTTTCACAGAGCTAGAACAATCCTAAAATTTGTATGGAACCACAAAAGACCCCAACTAGTCAAACCAATCCTGAAAAAGAAAAACAAAACTGGGGGCATCACGATTCCAGATTTCAAGCTATATTACAAAACTGCAGTCATCAAGACAGTATGGTACTGACACAAAAAAAGACACCTAGATCAATAGAACAGAATAGAGAACCCAGAAATGAACCCACAACTCTATGGTCAACTAATCTTCAACAAAGCGGGAAAGAATATCTTCAACAAATGGTGTTGGGAGCAACATGCAGAAGAATGAAACTGAACACTTTCTTACATCATACACAAAAATAAATTCAAAATGGGTTAAAGACCTAAATGTGAAACAGGAAACCATCAAAATCCTAAAGGAGAACATGTCTTTGACATCAGCCATAGCAACTTCTTACTAGATATGTCACTGGAGGCAAGGGAGACAAAAGCAAATATGAGCTACTGGGACTCCATCAAGTTAAAAAGCTTCTGCACAGTGAGGGAAACAATCAACGAAACTAAAAGGCAGCCTACAGAATGGGAGAGGATATTTGCAAACGACATATCTGATAAAGGGTTAGTATCCAAAAATCTATAAAGAACTTTTCAAACTTAACGCCCCAAAAACAAATAATCCAGTTAAGAAAAGGGCAAAAGTGGGGCGCCTGGGTGGCACAGCGGTTAAGCGTTTGCCTTCGGCTCAGGGCGTGATCCCGGCGATCTGGGATCGAGCCCCACATCAGGCTCTTCTGCTATGAGCCTGCTTCTTCCTCTCCCACTCCCCCTGCTTGTGTTCCCTCTCTCACTGGCTGTGTCTATCTCTGTCAAATAAATAAAATCTTTGGAAAAAAAAAAAAAAGAAAAGGGCAAAAGATACGAAGAGACATTTTTCCAAAGAAGACATCGAGATGGCTCATAGACACATTTAAAAGATGCTCAACATCACTCATCATCAGGGAAATACAAATTAAAACCATGATGAGATACCACCTCCCACTTATCAGAATGGCTAAAGTTAACAATATAAGAAACAAGGTGTTGGTGAGGATGCAGAGAAAGGGGAACCTTCTTGCACTATTGGTGGGAATGCCAACTGGTGTAGCCACTCTGGAGAACAGTATGGAGGTTCCTCAAAAAACTAAAAATAGAACTACCAGCAATTACACTACTAGGTATTTACCCAAGAATACAAAAATACAGATTCAAAGGGGTACATGCACCTGATGTTCATAGCAGCATTATTAACAATAGCCAAACTATGGAGACAGCCCAAATGTCCATCGACTGATGAATGGACAAAGAAGATGTAGTGTGGGATGCCTGGGTGGTTCTGTCGCTTAAGCAGCTACCTTCAGCTCATGTCATGATCCCAGAGTCTTGGGATCGAGTTCCCCATCAGACTCAGTGGGGAACCTACTTCTCCCTCTGCCTACCGCTTCCCCTGCTTTTGTATGCTGTCTCTCTGACAAATAAATTAAATCTTTTTTAAAAATTAAAAAAAGGGGGGCCCTGGGTGGCTCAGTCATTAAGCATCTGCCTTTGGCTCAGGGCGTGATCCCAGGGTTCTGGGATCGAGCCCCACGTTGGGCTCCCTGCTTTGCTGGGAGCCTGATTCTTCCTCTCCCATTTCCCCTGCTTGTGTTCCCTCTCTCGCTGGCTGTCTGTCAAATAAATAAATAAAATCTTTAAAAAAAAAAAAAAAGGAAGATACACACACACAATGGAATATTACTTTCCACTCCATTACTTTCAAAAAGAATGAAATCTTGCCATTTGCAATGACATGAATGGAGCTAGAGTATGTTATGCTAACTGGAATAAGTCAGTCAGAGAAAGACAAATACCATATGATCTCACTCATATATGGAATTTAAGAAAGAAAACAGATGAACATATGGGAAGGTGGGAAAGGAAAAAAAAGGAGAGAGGGAAACAAACCATAAGAGACTCTTAACAATAGAGAACAAACTGAGGGTTGATGGAGGGAGGAATGGGACAGATGGATGATGGGTATTAAAGACGGCATTTGTTGTGATGAGCACTGGATATTGTATATAAGTGATGAATCACTTAAATCTACTCCAGAAACCAATATTGCACTGTTAACTAAAATTTAAATGAAAAAAAATTAACTGGTTCTAAAAAAAATTCTTTGGAAACATTAATAAAATTGATAAACCTCTACTAGATTGATCAAGAGAAAAGAGAACACAAAATTACCAATATCAGAAATTAAAATGTGGACATCAAAATTAGTTTTAAAAAGCAGATATGGGGCACCTGGGTGGCTCAGTCAGTTAAGCATCTGCCTTTGGCTCAGGTCATGGTCTCAGGGTCCTATGATCAAGCCCCAAGTCGGGTCCGGCTCCCTGCTCAGTGGGGAGTCTGCTGTTCCCTCTGCCCCTCCCCCCAACTCGTGACCTCTCTCTCTCGTGTTCTCTCAAATAAATAAATAAAATCTTTAAAAAATTAAAATTAAAAAAAAGAGGGGCACCCAGGTGGCTCAGCTTGTTAAGCGTCTGCCATCAGCTCAGGTCATGATACCAAGGTCATAAGATTGAGCCCCATTTCGGGCTCCCTGTTCAATGGGGAGCCTGCTTCTCCCTCTCCCCCTTTCCCTGCTTGTGCGCATGCACGTGCTCTCTATCTCACTCTCTAATAAATAAATAAATAAAATCTTTAAAAAAAAATAAATAAAGAGGGACTTTTACAGCAATAGAAGCCCCTCTCAAGAAACAAGAAAAATCTCAAATAAACAATCGTACCACCTTTAGGAGCTAGAAAAAAAGAATAAACAAAACGCAAAGCCAGTAGAAGGAAGGAAATATAATAAAGATAGGAGCAGAAATAAACAAAATAGAAACTAAAAAAGCAATAGAACAGACCGTTGAAACCAGGAGCTGGTTCACAGAAAATATCAACAAAATTGATAAACCTTTAGCAAGACTCATGATTTTTTTTAAAAAGAGAGAGAATTCAAATAAAATTAGAAATGAAAGGAGAAATAACAACTAACACCACATAAATAAAAGATTATAAGAGAATCTTATGAAAAATTATATGTCAACAAATTGGAAAACCTAAAAGAAATGGATAAATTCCTAGAAACACATAACCTCCCAAAATTGAATGAGGAAGAAACAGAAAATTTGAGTAGGTTTAGAGGAAACATAACTCAACATAATAAGGGCCATATATGAGTAACCCACAACTAACATCATACTCAACAGTGAAAACCTGAAATCATTTCCCCTAAGATCAGGAACAAGATAAGGGTGTCCACTCTCAACATTTTTATTCAGCATAGCATTGGAAGTCCTAGCCACAGCAATCAGACAACAAAAAAGAAATAAAAGGCATCCAAATTGGTAAGAAGTAAACCTTTCACTATTTGCAGATGATGTGATACTAATATATAGAAAACCTGGAAGACTCCATCAAAAAACTACTAGAACTGATAAATGAATTCAGTAAAGTGACAGGACACAAAATCAAAATATAGAAATCTATTGTACTTCCATACACTAATAATGAAACTGCAGAATGAGAAATTTTAAAAATGGTCCCATGTATACTCTGAAAACTATAAAACTCTGATGAAAGCAAATAAAGACGACACAAAGAAATGGAAAGATATTCCACGCTCATGGACTGGAGGAACAAATACTGTTAAAATGTCTATACTACCCAAAGCAATCTACAGATTTAATGCAATTGCAATCAAAATACCAAGAGCATTCTTCATAGAACTAGAACAAATACTCCTAAAATCCATGTGTATGGAACCACAAAAGAACCCAAATAGCAAAAGCAATCTTGAAAAAGAACAAAATCACAGGAATTACATCTCAGATTTCAAGATATCCTACAAAGCTATAGTAATCACAACAGTATGGTACTGGCATAAAAACAGAAACATAGATACATCAACAGAACAGAACAGAGAGCCCAGAAATAAGCCCATGGTTATATGGCCAATTAATCTTTGACAAAGGAGGCAAGAATATATAATGGGAAAAAGACAGTCTCTTCAATAAATGGTATTGGGAAAACTGCACAGCTACATGCAACAGAATGAAACTGGACCACTTTCTTACACCATACACAAAAATAAATTCAAAATGGATTAAAGACCTAACAATGAGGCCTGAAACCACAAAAATCCTAAAAGAGAACACAGGCAGTAATTTCTCTGACATTGGCCATAGCAACATTTTTCTAGATAGGTCTCCCAAGGCAAGGAAAACAGAAGCAAGAATAATGTATTGTGACGGAAGCACCTGGCTGGCTCAGTCAGTGGAGCATGTGGCTCCTGATCTCAGGTTGTGAGTTTGAGCTCCACACTGGGTGTGGAAATTGCCTAAAAATAAAATCTTTAAAAATAGTACTTTATCATACCAAAGTAAAAACTTCTACACAGCAAAGGAAACAACAAAACTAAAAGACAACCCACCAAATAGGAGAAGGTATTTGCAAAATGACATATCTGATAAAGGGTTAGTATTCAACATATATAAAGAACTGATACAACTCACACCCAAAAAACAAATAATCCAATTTTAAAAAGGGCAGAAGACATGAACAGACATTTCTCCAAAGAAGACATACATACAGATGGCCAATAGAAACATGAAAAGATGCTCAACATCACTGATCATCAGAGAAATGCAAATCAAAACTACAATGAGATATCACCTCACACCTGTCACAATGGCTAAAATGAAAAACAAGAAACAGCAAGTGTTGGTGAGGATGTGGAGACAAAGGAACTCTTATGCACTGTTGGCTGGAATGCACACTGGTACAGTCACTGTGGAAAACAGTATGAAGGTTTCTCAAAAAATTAGAAATAGGCTCCTGTGTGGTTCATCAGGTGGGCGTCCAACTCTTGATTTTGACTCAGATCATGGTCTTGGGGTCATGAGGTTGAGCCCTGTGTCGACCACCCTCAGTGGGGAGTCTGCCGGAGATTCTCTCTCTGCTTATCCCCCTGCTCATGTTCTCTCTCTCATAAATAAATCTTTTTTAAAAATTTTAAATAGAATTACCATATGACTCAGTAATTCCACTACTGGGTATTTACCCAAAGAATACTAATTTAAAAAGATATATGTACCTCTGTGTTTACTGCAGCATTATTTACAATAGCCAAATTATGGAAATGTCCATTGATAGATAAAGATGTGGTGTACACACACACACACACATACACACACACACACACACACACACACACACACACACTGGAATATTACTCAGCCATAAAAAAGAAGGAAATCTTGCCATTTGCAACAACATGGTTAGATCTAGAGGGTATAAAGCTTAGTGAAGTAAGTCAGTCAGAGAAAGACAAATACCATATGATTTCACTCATATGTGAACTTTAAAAAACAAAACAAACGAACAAAAGGGACAAACCAAAAAACAGATTCTTAACTACAGAGAACAAACAAATGATTAACAGAGGGGAGGTGGGTGAAGGGTTGGGTGAAATAGCTGAAAGGGATTAAGAACACACTTACCTTGATGAGAACTGAATAATGTAGAGAATATGAATCACTATATTGTACACCTGAAACTAACACTGAATGTTAATTATACTGGAATTAATTTTTTTTTTTTAAAGAAACGAAGGAAAATAGGTGAGAGTGGTCAAAAGGTACAAACTTCCAGTTATAAAATGAATAACTCCTAGGGATGTAATGTATAGCATGTTGATTATAGTTAATAATTTTATTGTATACAGTATTTGAAAGTTGCTAAGAGAGTAGATCTTAAAAGTTCTCATCACAAGAAAAAAATTTAACTGTGTGGTAATGGGGACACCTGGGTGGCTCCGTCAGTTAAGTGTCTGCCTTCGGCTCAAGTTGTGATCCCAGGGTCCTGAGATCTGTCTGCCACTCCCCTGCTTGTGCTCTCTCTCTCTCTCTCGCTTTCTGGCAAATAAATAAAATCTTAAAAAAAAAAAAAAAAACACTGTGTGATGATGGACGTTAACTAGACTTAGGAGATAATTTCACAAAATATATGTATATTGAATTCTGTTGTACACCTGAATGTTATATGTCAATTATGTCTCAGTTAAAAAAATGATAGTAAGAGCTATGGAGAAAAATTAAATAGGACAAGGGTGATAGGAAGTGCATTGTTGAGATGCTATTCTATACAGGGTGGTCAAGGAAGACTTTTCCAATTTGGTGATGTGTGAGTTAAGTCTTGAAGAAAGTGAAGGAGTAAGTGATACCAATATCAGGAGTAAGAAAACTCCAGGCAGGGGAATCAGCAAACTCATATGCAGAAGGGTCAGAATTAAGTTACCAAAAAAATTACAAAAGATAAAGTCAGGTTAACAGAGAGTCAGGTTAACAGAGAGCCAGATCACATAGGACTACACAAACAACTGTAGAGACTTTGGTTTTTATTCTGAGATGGGAAACCACAGAAAGCTTTAAGTCAAGATGTGACATAATCTGACCTACATTTTGGAAGAATCACCCCGGCTGCTGTGTTAAGAAGTAATTTTAGGCAGGCAATGGAGGAAGCAAAGACCAGTTAATAGGCTACTGCACAGATAAATGAGAGAAGACTGTGGCCTAGATGTGGATCAGCTGAACTTCTGCATGCAAAGGCTTCCAACTTCTGAACTGCCCTCTCACCTGGGCATACGTGTTAGTCACAATGTTGAAAATGCGTATGCTCTGTCTCAAGCACAGTTTCAATTAACTGCATAAAATGCTCTTATAGCGGTAATTACTTAAAATTTCCTTATTTATGAAACTCGTTTTGGCTATTATCTCAAAGACTGTCCCAAGGTGTTGTTTTTAGATCTATCCATCTTTTTTGTAATCCTTAGTATCATTAGTCTCTTTCCCTTTAGAAGTCAATGCGGGACATGGATTCCAGGTTGAGTACCCCAATGAGGACCATCTGAGCATTTAATTCAAAACAAACTGGAAACTCATCCAACTGTTTACTCACAGATTACCTGGTAAACCCGGTTCTATTGTATAGAACTCTTTGATCAAGCCCCCAATCTCATTTACACTTCAAAAATACTGCCAAAGTGAAAGATCTTATCACTTACGTGGACTGAGACTAACCAGCACCATTCCATAAATTGCACAGCTTTCAATACCAGGACTGTGGTGTGTGATGTTACTACAAGGTAATCTTATTTCCAACAATTCGGTTATGATAAAGGCTCTTGTATTTCCCTCACTAGACCAGCAGAGATCTTAGCAGAGATTTGGCACACAGAAGAAACTGCCAAATTCATACTAAGAGGGAAGGGATAGATTAAAAAATTGAGTCTTTGGATCTAACTCCAGGCCCCATATCCAAATGAAAAGTACTACGGACAAGGTTTGTTGAATGGGTTTTTGGTAGTCAGGAACTCTCAGAAGAGGGAAAAAATTATGCTCTGAAAAACAAGAACTATTTCAGGGAAGAAAGAAAAAACCCCAAAGCACCTTGATCTTGGCCTGTGGATGTTCAATAATCATTCTTTATTCTTCCTCTTAGCAATAGAAACTGTAGAAAGACAGAAGAAGAAATTGATGAGATACTGGCTTATCCTGGAATTCCAGTTGACCGGGTTGGAACACATGCTTCCTCCAGTCCCTCACTGTCCCCACACACGTACAAAGTAAAGTCGGGGAAGACTATACAGTCCAGCCTAATGTAGTTACAGGAAAGGCCTAGAATCTGTCCTGAGCTCACAGATGTCTCCTGGATAGAGTGGTGAGTCACACCTGCAATTACAAAACCCTCCACCCCATCACAATCTCATACACAACCCGCAAAGGGGTCACACTAGTCACACCTGCACAGCCACAGACACCTAATACCACACAGTCACAGACCAAAACACACACACACACACACACACACACGGTGCCGCACACGTTCCCAAAATCACACACACCCCCCTCACCGCGGGACAGTCCCAAACTGCACAATCACCGGCCCTCTACATCCCTGTGAACGACGGTGCAGTCATACAGTCACAGTCGCATACCCGCTGGGACCAAGATGGACCCTACTCCATCACCACCCTACTCCATCACCACATACAGTCACAATCACACAACACGACGACACGCGGTAACAATCACAATTAACCTCTCTCCCCCTCCCCCTCCTCCTCCTCTTCTCCCTCCCCCTCCCCCTCCTCCTCCTCCTTCTTCTTTTCTCCCTCTCTCTTTTCAGCCCGCTCTGGACACGAAATGCTCCTACCTGAACTCCTCACCCTAGTCGTTTCCTAGTTCCGGTCTGGCCCAAACTGGCTAAATCGCACGGGACTCCAAAGGCCCCGCAGCAGCTAACTCGGGGAAGCCAACGGTCCCGCCATTCTGCAAAGCGGCAGAAATCCTGAGGAATATAGCGTTCGCCTGAGGAGTCCCCTGGAAAATGTAGTCCGAAAGCGGACTGCAAACCTCCGGGTTCCTCTCAGCGCGGAAGCTGGGCTCGTGCTCATCTACCGCTTCCCCCGGACAAACAGAACGGCGAGATCCGACGCGGAGCGGCTGGTAGGCGGAGCTGCTTGGAGGGATGGAACCGCCTTGCCTACAGCTGCCTCAGCCCCGGCAGCTCGAGCGTCGCGGTAGGGACGGGACGAGACTCCGGGCTCGCGGCCGACGCAGCCTCGAGCCGCAGCGTCTGTGGGAAATGTAGTCCAGGCAAGAAAAGCAGCCACTCAGGCCAGAACGCGAGCGGACACCTGGTCCTGGCCACGGGAATCCGACCGGCGGCGCCCGGGAGATTTCTGGAGGTTCTTGTTCGCCCTCTGCATGCAAAGGGATGACATTTCATCTTTGTCGTGAGTGCAATCTTCGGTCCGCTCAGCGCTGAGGGTGAGAGTGAAGGTGGGACCTGTTCATCTCTTTCTGGACCGATTGGAGGTGGCGATAGGGAATGAATCACGGTCTTGCAGGGGGAAGTGGGGATGCGGCCAAGGGACGCCCTCAGGTGAAGAAGGCGGCTGGGCAGAGGCGAGTCCGGAGATGCTGCGTTGTGACCGCAGGTGTAACAGGGTGAATACGTGAATATGGGTCATCTGTTTGGGAGAGCAGGATTGTATTGGTGTATCACCAGTTAACCCGTAAGCCTCATCCGTAAGATGGTAAGAAGCATCTTTCTGGAGCATCAGTTTTCTTTGAAAGTTGACAGGAGAAAAAAGTAACCTATTATATGGTAGACAACATAAAATGGGTTTTTATGTTAAAATAGACATGTTTTGGGGCGCCTGGGTGGCACAGTGGTTAAGCGTCTGCCTTCGGCTCAGGGCGTGATCCCGGCGATCTGGGATCGAGCCCCACATCAGGCTCTTCTGCTATGAGCCTGCTTCTTTCTCTCCCACTCCCCCTGCTTGTGTTCCCTCTCTCCCTGGCTGTCTCTATCTCTGTCGAATAAATAAATAAAATCTTTTAAAAAATAAAATAAAATAAAATAGACATGTTTAGTATGGATTAAAGTGCTAATTTAACATGGTTTTAAAGCAAGAAAGAAGATTACAAAATAGTTGTTATGAGATGTTTGAGTTTATCAGTCGAGATCCTCAGATTTAGAAACACACTTTCTTATATACATTTAATGAAACTACTAAATTATTTAAGTTTGAATCTACCGCCTATTTGTTTTCTGTTTATTCCACCTGTTCACAATCTTAACCTTTTCAGGGTACAGGTTAGTTAGTTTGTACAATGTTCTTCAATTCGGGTTTACCTGATGTTTCCTCATCATTTATACATTATTAAAAAGATTTATTTATTTATCTATTTATTTATTGAGAGAGAGAGAGCGAGAGAGCCTACAAGTGTGTGGAGGGAGGGGGAGAGGGAGAGAGAGAGAATCTCACGCAGACTCCCCGCTGAGCACATAGCCGAGCACGGAGCCCCACGGGTCTCAGTCTCAGGACCCATGAGATCATGACCTGAGCTGAAACCGAGTCCCACACTTAGCCGACTGAGCCACCCAGGTGCCCCTCATCATTTGTACATTTTGGGGAATACCCTATAAAAGTGATGCTATGCTATTATCAGTTTTTCCTATCTGGAGACACACAATGTCAGTATGTTCCATTATGTGTGATGTTAATTTTTATTACTTAGTTTAAATAGTGTCCATTACTTTCTCCACTGTAGAGTTAATTAATGAGTCTGTTGCATTATTAATGAATTTTTAAAAAAGAAGCCAGCTAGCAAAGGAGTTTGGGAAATGCCATTTTCAGACTCCCAGTCCCAGCATTAGAGAAACCTATAGAAGGTTCCATGTGGGGCTGGAAAACAATAGGTTGATAACCAAAACATGATCATCTTGCGAATTTCCTTCACCTCTGCTTATTTATTTATTTGTTTTTCTTTTCCAGTAGTGCAGTCACCCCCTGGTCACCAGAACTAGGTGCTTCAGAGGTGTGCCCTGTGTGGGCTGCCTATGGCCCTCTGTTATGACTCCTGCGGACAGCTGCCAGCGCGATGGTGGGCGGGGCTGACCACCAGCCACCCTAAAACCTAGAGTGACTATTGCGGGTTCACTGGTGAGCAGAACTTGCCCTAGGGCTGCCCAATTAGAGGCCCACCTGTAGTTGCGGACCTTCACCTCTTTCTTATGTTGGATTACTGGTTTCTGGAGCTGTATCTTCTTTTATTCTTGGTTTAATCTCTCCCATAGCACCTTGAGAAAGGTTAATTTGGAGTAAAAATTTGGGGTCCTTACTAGTCTAAAAACGCCTTTGTTCTACCTCTTTTGGATGATAGCTTAACTAGGTTTGAAATTTTAGATTAGACATCGTTTTCCCTTAGAATTCTGAGAGAATTATACCAAAGCTTACAGTTTTTTATCTTAAAGTATGACGACAGTTTGATTTGTGTTTTGTTGTTCTTTCTCTTTGGAAGCACTTAAGATCTCTTCATACCTAGTTTTCTGAACTTTCACAAAGGTGTGCTTTGGAATGGGTCTTTTTTGTGAATTGTACAGGGACCTCTTTATTTTTGAAGAATCATGACCTATATTTCTAGAAAGCTTGTATTTGTTCTCTGAAAGTTTCCTCCATTCTGTTTGCTCCCCTCTCTCTTTCTTGAACTCCTTTTATCTGGATATTGAAATTCTTAATTTTATCTGTTATCTTTTTCATCTTTTATTACCTTTTTTTCTTTTTCTTCCTACAACTGAGTGATTTCCACAACAATACTTCCCATATCTGCTATTAAATTTTTAATGATAGCTATCTTTTTAATTTCAAGAGCAGTTTTTATAGTACATGTTATTTGTTTCCTTAATATAATATCTTATCTCTCTGTGGTATTGTGGAGGTTTTTGGTGGGTTGTTTTTGGTTTTTTGTCTTTTTCTGTTCCTTACATGTATCCATTTCCATGGCAATTCTTTTTTTCATTGTTTTCATTTGTCTTTCATATCACGATTTAAATTAACATGTTACATTTTCCCTAATTTACAGATTAATAGCTGTCCTTTCATCTTTTCTTAATAATGCACTAAAAAGATGACCGTAGGGGTGCCTGGGTGGCGCAGTCGTTAAGCGTCTGCCTTCGGCTCAGGGCGAGATCCCGGCTTTCTGGGATCGAGCCCCACATCAGGATCTTCCGCTAGGAGCCTGCTTCTTCCTCTCCCACTCCCCCTGCTTGTGTTCCCTCTCTCACTGGCTGTCTGTCTCTGTCAAATAAATAAATAAAATCTTAAAAAAAAAAAAAAAAGATGACCGTAAAATCTATATATGATGAGGACTTGTCAACTTTCGAGCTTCATTACAGAACTATTAGTCAAGAATTCAGACATTTCTTTGTCAGCCTCAAAATGTTAGTATTACAGGTTTTCTCCTGGGCTGTTCCATTTCTCCAGAGAAGAGTCTTCTCATCTCTTGAATACCAGAATTTTGGAGGTCCAGCAGTAATGAGGGCCCACCATTTATTTAAACCCCCTGATTCAGGGTGCCTGGGTGGCTCAGTTGGTTAAGCATCCAACTCTTGATTTAGGCTCAGGTCACAATCTCAGGGTCATGAGATAGAGCCCCATAGTTGGCTCAGTGTGGAGCCTGCTTAAGATTCTCTCTCTTCCCAGCACCCAGAGGACTCAGTTAAGCATCTGCCTTCGGCTCAGGTCATGGTACCAGGGTCCTGGGATCCAGTCCTGCATCGAGCTCCCTGCTCAGGGGGAAGTCTGCTTCTTCCTCTCCCTCTGCCCCTCCCCCTACTTGTGCTCTCTCTATATATCTCTCTCAAATAAATAAATCTTAAAAAAAAAAAAGATTCTCTTCCTCTGCCTCTCTTCCTCTGCCCCCTCCCCCACTCATATGCACTTTCTAAAAATAATAATAATAATAATAATAATAATAATAATAATAATTCCCCTGATTTCAATTTGGTGCCTTTCCCTGCCATCTGCTTTTCCTTTTTTTTTTCTTAAGATTTTTTAATCTATTTATTTGAGAGTTGAAAGCTTAATTTAGACTTAACATATTATGAAAGAATCCCTGTAAGAAAAAAAATGCTATGAATAGTGTAAGTATATTATAAATCATCCTATTTTGCAGTAACCCTTACTAATTGAAATCTGTATTAACAGGGATTCACAAATAAATTTCACCAAATATCTGAGAATACACTGTGGAAAGAAACCATATGAACTAACTTTCTCCATGTGAGAGCTTATGTTCACATCTTATTAGTCACTAGAGAAATAATGCAGCAAAGGAAACCTGTACATGTAAGGCTATTAGAAAACCTTTAGCCAGTTACTCAAACTGGAAGAATATGAGAAAATTCAAACTGTGGAGAAACTCGGTGACTATAACAAGTTCGGAGAACTGTTTTATCAGAAGCACAACTTCATAGAACATGAGAAAAGTTAAACCTTATGAATGTGAGAAAGCTTACATTCAGATGTTAAACCTTATAAGTCACCAGAAAATTCCTATTGGAAAGAAATCTTATTCATGTAAGAAATGTGGGAAAGCCCCTAGCCACAAACCAAATATCACTGACCATGAGAAAATTCATTTGGAATAGAAACCCTTTGAATGTAATCAATGTGGAAAAGACCTTGGTCAGAAGCAATACCTCACCAACAAGCATCATGTTGCTCACTCTGGAGAGAAATCCTACAAATGTAAGGAATATGGAAAATCCTTTAATCAGAAAGACAATCTCACTACCCATCAGAAAATTCATACTAGTGAGAAACCATTTGGATGTATTGACTGTGAGAAAGCTTTTATTCAGAAGTCAAGCCTCATTAAACACTAGAAAATGCATACTGGAGAAAAAACCTATACATGTAAAGAATGTGGGAAAACCTTCAGCAGCAAATCGAATCTCACAAAGCATGAGGAAATTCATATTGGAGAAAAACCTTTTAAATGTAAGGAATGCGGAACAGCCTTTAGCCAGAAGCAATACCTCATTAAACACCACAAAATTCATATAAGAGAGAAATTCGTTGAGTATAATAAATGTGGAAAATCCTCTCAAATTACATCGCTTATTTTACATGTGAGAATTCACACAGGTGATAAGCCTTATGAATGTGAGGTATGTGGGAACAGCTTCTCACAAAGCTCATCTCTTACTGTACATGAGAAGTAATACAGGTGAAAAACTCTATGGATGTAATCAGTGCAGGAAAGCTTTCTCTCAATTCTCAACTCTTGCTTTACATGTGAGAACACATACAGGTGAGAAGCCTTACCAGTATAGCAATCGTGGGAAAGCATTCAGCCAGAAGTCACACCACGTTAGGCATCAGAAAATTCATACTCATTAAAGATAATATGAATGCCTTGATAGCAAAGCTTTCAGTAGGAACTTACACCTCCTACACATCAGAGAATTCATCATGGGGTAAAACATTACGAATGTAGGAAAGCCTTTAGGAGGAGCTCAAAATACAAGATATCAGAACATTCCTATGAGGAGAAACATTAATATAATGAAAAGCCTGAGTCCAACAAAATTTTCAGTAAACATCATAGTTAATGCTGAACCTTTGGAAACATTCCCATTAAAGTCAGAGACAAGACATGGATGGATGCCTGATATCACCACAAGAAGTCAATATAATCCTAGAGACCAGAGCCAATGCAATAAAATGAAGAAGTATAAGGATTGAAAAGGAATACATATTTTCAGATGATATAATTTTTATATAGTTATTATTAAAACTTTGTGACATGCATTAATAGATATTAGGTTAATAGAATGGAATATGAAGCCCAGATAAAGATAAATTCTGTAAAGAAATTATGACCTAATTAAACAATGTTTTGGGTGATTAGTGCTTTTCTCTGTAGAAAGAGAGATTCCTACCTTATATCTTACATTGAAAAAAGGAAAATCGACTGTGAAAAAATAAATAAAAATTTAGGAAGACGACTTAGTATACCTGAATAGATTTTCCTGAACTATACCTCAAAACACCCTAGAATTTCTTTTTTTAGTATTATGCCTTGGAGAAACTCCAATACAATACAGAGAGATGTATACCATAATGTTCTTTGCAGTGTGATTTCTAGCAGCAGAAACTATTAGCATGATTTCTAGCAGCCAAATATTGGGAGTGAGAGGAATTTGAAATGCCTGTCATTAGGTAAAAGGTTGAATAAAATGTGTTATATTTATATGATGGAAAAATGTACAGCAATTTACCACAATGTATAAATAAGGAAAACCTAAAAACCATGATCTTGAGTGAAAAACAAATCAAGGGGCAGAGGATGCACATAATATAATAATATCTCTAATTGGAATAAAACAACATTAGATTGTATATTGGTTATGGGTATAGATATGTATGGAGAAGTATAAAAAAGGTTTGGATGATTATATGCTAAGTTCATGATGGTGATTGCCTTTGGGGACAAGGAAGGAGAAGAATGGGATAGGGGTGATGGTTAACAGAGATTTTGGCTTCATATCTAAATATGTATATGTTATTTAAAAACTACAAAGAAAAATAAAATATTTTACTTTTATATGGTGGTGATTCACATATTTGTCTTACTATTTTTTGTGTTTGTAAAGTTTTTCATAGTTGAAAAGGTGGATTTATATGACCAATAGAAATAATGTAACAGTGGTCTCCATTTCCAATCAGATACTAAAGGTATATTTTTTGAGAAGTTTTTATAAGCTGCTAAGTTTATTGAGCACCACAAACAATAAGCTTTGAAAGAATTGGAGGGGGGGGGCGCCTGGGTGACTCAGTCAGTTAAGCATCTATCCTCGGCTCAGGTCATGATCCCAAGGTCCTGGGATTGAGCCCCGCAGCAGGCTCCCTGCTCAGTGGGGAGCCTCCTTCTCTCTCTCCCTCTGCCTCTCCCCCTGGATCGTGCTCTCTCACTCACCCGCTCTCAACTAAATAAATAAAATCTTAAAAAAAAAAAAAAAAGCATGAGGCGGGGTGCTGGGCAGTTTAGTAGGTTAAGCATCTGCCTTCAGCTCAGGTCAGGGTCTCAGGGTCCTGGGATTGAGCCCCACTGCATTGGTTCCACGCTCAGTGGGGAGTCTGCTTGTCTCTGTGTCCCTTCCCCCACTCATGCTCTCTCTCTCTCTCAAATAAGTCTTTTTTTTTAAGTAAATAAGTAAATACCAGTAATACCAGTTCTTATTAAGTGGTTCTGGCTTCTGGCTGTGCCGTGGCCTTGATACACAGGCAGCTTCCTGCTCTGTCATAGAAAGAAAGCAGACCTCTCAGGCCACCTCCTCCACACAACACTTTCCCAGAACTTCTTTGGTCAAGCACCTCTTCCTTCCTCCCTACTCACACTTAATTGTGCAAGGAGTTTATCACCACGTATTGCCATGCCCTGGTGTGGCCACAGGAGGAACTCAGCCAAGCACTGGAGTGGCAGAGGGCTCTGTTCAAGAAATCCAGGGAGCCTGCAGCCCCCCTCAAAGACCATTCCACACATTCATCTTCTAACTAGCAATATGTCAAAGGGGAGCAGAGGGACAGATGGATAGACTAGCATTCACACGAGCTGTGGTTGACAGAATTCTGATTTTCCAAAACTCGTCTAACACAGTGGTGGATTGTGGTGATGTTAGTTGGGGTGGAAGAAGATTCATACCATGTATTTGTTTAGTGACCCCAAAGAATTTAAATTATATTATCATTTATATTTAATGATGATTAAATGCTCAGAAAATGAGTATCATGTTTTGATTCACAATTTTTACACCAAACCATTTCTTTGTTGTGTTTTGTTCTCTAAAAAACTCTAAGATTTACAACTCTGATTATATTTGCATTTCTCATGCCTATGTATCCACAGGTTTTCTTTTGTCCCTTTCTTCTAAATCCTGAAAGAATTTGTCTTTGCAATCAATGATATGGTTTTTGAAGTGTCAGGGTTTTTTTAAAGATTTTCTTTATTTGACAGAGACAGCACAAGCAGACGGAGTGGCAGGCAGAGGGAGAGGGAGAAGCAGACTCCCCGCTGAGCAGGGAGCCTGGTGCGGGACTCATCCCAGGACTCTGGGATCATGACCTGAGCTGAAGGCAGACGCTCAACCAACTGAGCCACCCAGGCACCCCAAGAAGTGCCAATTTTTTAAAAATTAAGTTATAGGTAATACCAATGCTTCTTATAATTGTGAAGTTTTGGTAGTTACTCAAAATTGTTTGATTCAATTATAGGCAGTTTTGTTATTTAGTAGAGGAGAAAAAGAAGTTTTCTAATAGAACATGTTTCTGAAAACATCTAACTGCTTACTGTGTAAAATTAAATTACTTAACTAATTTATTAAAAATGAAATCAGAGAGGCAACTGGGTAGCTCAGTTGGTTAAGTGTCCGACTCTTGATTTTGGCTTATATCATGATCTCAGGGTCACGAGATCAAGCCCTGCACTCAGCACAGAGTCTGCTTGACATGCTCTCTCCCCTCCTCTGCCCCGCCCCCACTCATGTGCTCATTCTCGATAAATAAATAAATAAAATCTTTTAAAAAATGAATAAATAAAATACAAAATACAAAAATTTTCAAATACTCTTTCTATATTAACTCATTGAATCCTTATGATGCAAGTATTATCATAACCACAATTTTCCAGATAAGGAAACTGAGGCAAATTGTCCAAGGTAAGTTAGCAAATGATAGAGCTAGAAATCAAACCCCAGCAGCCTGGTTCTTACTCACTATGCTTTACTTCTTCTCACACAAGACCCTAGAAGAAACTTTCATGAATTAGAAAAATCAATAAATGGGTCAGTTCCAAGATGGCAAGAGGAACAGGAGACCTAAAGTTCGTCTGGTCCCAGGAACTCAGCTAGAGAGCTACCAAACCATTCTGAATACCTATGAACGGAACTGGAAAATGAAGAAAAGAGTAACAGAAACTCTATGAACAGAAAAGTGACCACTTTCTGCAAGGAGGAGAAAAGATGGCGGAGGAGTAGGGGACCCCTTTTTCAGCTGGTTCCCTGAGTCGAGCTGGATATGTACCAGACCATCCTGAAAACCCACGGAATCAGCCTGAGATGCAGGAAGATACATCTGGATCTCTACAAATGAACATCTCCAGCACTGAGTATTGAGGTATGAAGCGGGGAGCCATGAAACCGTGCACAGATATCGGAAGATAAATGGAAGGGGGAGGGAGCCGATGCACTTGGGCTCCAGGAAGCAGTAGCCACTTGCACCGGGGAGCGGGCGGACTCACGGACGGGCACCCGCGAGAGAGCAGACTGAGACCATGAGCCTGGGAACTAGCGTGCGACCAGACTGAATACCGGAGCTCCAGAGTGCTCACTAGAACCGGACTGATACCAGGATCTTGGGACCGTGTGCATGACCAGACTGAAAACCGGCGCTCCGGAGCGCACACTCGAACTAGACTGAAACTGAGAGCTCGGGAGCGCGCGCAAACCACACTGAAACAGGGAGCTCGGGAGCGCGCTCAAGAACCAGAGGCGGCTGGCAGTGTTAGAAGCACAAAGGACAGAGATGCGCCAGTCCTGGAAGTGAGGGTTGGGAGAGTGGCTGTGGGGCGCACAACACGGGACGCTGTAGGGTTTTTAGCAGCACCAACAGAAACAGATTTAAAGTGGCCAAGAGAGCTCAGTGGAGAGCGGACTGCGATCTCTCTGTTCTGAGACAGAGGCTAGGATATGGCCACTGCTGCTCTGACTCTCAGAAGAGTCACAGAAAACCACCAGGGAAAGCCGCCAAAGAACAAAAGCCCGGAAATACCAGCTCACATTGTGCCAATCCCCATCGCCCTTCGCAGGGGTCATGGCGACTCTACCCAAACAGGGTTGCCTGAGTATCAGCGTGGGAGCCCCCACCCCCAAGAAGGCAGACTTTTTCAGAAGCCCACATCCCTTTTTCATCAAGAAGCCCACATCCCTAAGGTCCCTATAAAACAAGTGCACACTGCCTGGGTCCTGGTCAATAATTTGGGCTCTGGACATCCCCACAACCTCTCCTCATCAGAATGACGAGGAGGAGAAATCCCCCCCAGCAAAGAAAAGATAATGAGTCTGTGGCCTCTGCCACAGAACTGATGGATATGGAAATAGCCAGAAATGGAGTTCAGAGTAAAAATGGCCAAGATGATATATAGGATTGAAAAAAAATATTAACAAAAACATTAACGAGAATATAGAATCTCTTAAGGACAGAAATGAGAGTGACTCTGGCAGAAATTAAAAATGCTATGACTCAAATGCATCTAAACTAGACGCTCTGAGGGCCAGAGTAAATGAGGCAGAAGAACGAATTAGTGAACTGGAGGATGGGATGGTAGAAGAGAAAGTTAAAACAGAAACTTGGCTCAAAAAATTCCAATCTCAAGAATGTAGATTACGGGAGATTACTGACTCAATGAAATGTTCCAATGTCAGAATCATTGGCATCCCCAAGGGGGTGGAAAAAGAGAGGGGTCCAGAAGAGATATTTGAACAAATTGTAGCTGAGAACTTCCCTAATCTGGCAAAGGAAATAAGCATTCATGTCCAAGAGGCAGACAGGACCCCTCCCAAGGTCAATGAGAACAGACCTACACCACATCACGTCATAGTGCATTTCGCAAATATTAGATCCAAGGATACAGTATTGAAAGCGGCCAGGGGGAAGAAAATCCTTATGTACAGAGGGAAAAATATCAGAATAACGTCAGACCTGTCTACAGAGACCTGGCAGGCTAGGAAGGGTTGGCAGGATATTTTCAAAGTTCTATCTGAGAAGTATATGCAGCCAAGGATCCTTTATCCAGCAAGGCTGTCATTCAGAATTGATGGAGAGATAAGGACCTTCCAGGATTGGCAGAAACTGAAGGAATTTGTAACCACCAAACCAGCCCTACATGAGATATTAAGGGGGGTTCTATAAAAGTAAAAAAGCCCCAAGAGTGATGCAGAACAGAAATTTACAATCAATAGAAACAAAGACTTCACAGGTAACATGACATCATTAAAATCATATCTCTCAATAATCACTCTCAATGTGAATGCCCTAAATGCTCCCATAAAATGCCACAGGGTTGCAGATTGGATAAAAAGACATGACCCATCTATTTGCTGTCTACAAGAGACACATTTTGAACATAAAGATACATCCAGACTGAAAGTGAAGGGATGGAAAACCATTTTTCATGCCAATGGACCTCAAAAGAAAGCTGGGGTAGCAATTCTCATATCAGACAGATTAGATTTTAAACTAAAGACTGTTGTTAGAGATACAGAAGAACACTATATTATTCTTAGAGGATGTATCCAACAAGTGGATATGACAATTATAAATATCTTGCTCCCAACAGGGGAGCAGCTAGATACACAAGCCAACTCTTAACCACAATAAAGAGACATATAGATAAAAATACATTAACAGTAGGGGACCTCAACACTCCACTCTCAGCAATAGACAGATCACCTAAGCAGAAAATCAACAAAGAAACAAGAGCTTTGAATGACATAGTGGACCAGATGGACCTCATAGGTATATACAGAACACCAAACCCCAGAACAACAGAATACTCATTCTTTTTGAATGCACATGGAACTTTCTCCAGAATAGACCATATACTGGGTCACAAAACAGGTCTCAACTGATACCAAAAGACTGAGATTATTCCCTGAATATTCTCAGACCACAATGCTTTGAAACTGGAACTCAATCACAAGGACAAATTTGGAAGAAACTCAAACACTTGGAAACTAAGAACCATCCTGCTCAAGAATGATTGGGTAAACCAGGAAATTAAAAATCAGTTTAAACAATTTTTGGAGACCAATGAGAATGAAAACACAACACTCCAAAACCTATGGGACACTGCAAAGGCAGTCCTAAGGGGAAAATACATAGCCATCCAAGCCGCACTCAAAAGAATAGAAAAATCTAACATGCAGTTTTTATATTCTCACCTCAAGAACCTGGAGCTGGAACAGAAGAACAGGCCTAACCCACGCACGAGAAGGCAGGTGATCAAGACTAGAGCAGAGATCAATGAATCAGAAACCAGGAGCACAGTAGAGCAGATCAACAGAACTAGAAGCTGGTTCTTTGAAAGAATAAATAAGATCGATAAGCCACTGGCCAGACTTATTCAAAAGAACAGAAAAAGGACCCAAATTAATAAAATTATGAATGAAAGGGGAGAGATCACAACCAACACCAATGAAATAGGAAGGATCATTAGAAACTATTAGCAACAACTATATGCCAATAAATTAAACAACCTGGAAGAAATGGATGCCTTCCTGGAAACCTATAAACTACAAAGACTGAAAAAGGAAGAAATTGATTATTTAAACAGACCGATTAATTATGAAGAGATTGAAGCAGTGATCAAAAACCTCCCCAAAAACAAGAGTCCAGGGCCTGACAGATTTCCCGGGGAATTCTACCAACATTCAAAGAAGAAATAATACCTATTCTCCTGAAGCTGCTTCAAAAAATAGAAACAGAAGTAAAACTACCAAACTCATTCTATGAGTCCAGTATTACCTTGATCCCCAAACCAGGCAAAGACCCCATCAAAAACGAGAATTACAGACCGATATCCCTGATGAATATGGACGCCAAAATTCTCAACAACATCCTAGCTAATAGGATCCAACAGTACATTAAAAGAATTATCCATCACGACCAAGTGGGATTCATCCCTGGAATGCAAGGGTGGTTCAACATTCGCAAATTGATCAATGTGATAGATCATATCAACAAGAAGAGTCAAGAATGATATGATCCTCTCAATTGATGCAGAAAAAGCATTTGACAAAATACAGCATCCTTTTCTGATTAAAACCCTTCAGAGTGTAGGGATAGAGGGCACAATCTTCAATCTCATAAAAACCATCTATGAAAAGCCTACAGCGGATATCATTCTCAACAGGGAAAAGCTGAAAGCCTTTCCCTAAGATCAAGAACACAACAAGGATGCCCACTCTTGCCATTATTATTCAACATAGTACTAGAAGTCCTTGCAACAGCAATCAGACAACAAAAAGGGATAAAAGGTATCCAAATTGGCAAAGAAGAAGTTGAACTGTCTCTCTTCACAGATGACATGATACTCTATATGGAAACCCTAAAGAATCCACCCCCAAACTACTAGAAGTTATAGAGCAATTCAGTAATGTGGTGGAATACAAAACCAATGCTCAGAAATCAGTTGCATTTCTATACACGAACAATGAGACTGAAGAAAGAGAAATTAGGGAATCCATTCCATTTACAATAGCACCAAAAATCATACGTTATCTCGGAATTAACTTAACCAGAGACGTAAAGGACCTATATTCTAGAAACTACAAATCACTCTTGAAAGACATTGAAGAAGACACAAAAAGATGGAAAAATATTCCATGCTCATGGGTCGGAAGAATTAACATAGTTAAAATGTCTATTCTACCCAGAGCAATCTACACTTTCAATGCCATCCCAATCAAAATACTGATGACATTTTTTAAAGAACTGGAACAAATAGTCCTTAAATTTGTGTGGAACCAGAAAAGGCCCCGAATCACCAAGGAATTGTTGAAAAGGAAAAACAAAGCTGGGGGCATCACGTTGCCGGATTTCGAGCTGTACTACAAAGCTGTGATCACAAAGACAGCATGGTACTGGCACAAAAACAGACACATAGACCAATGGAACAGAATAGAGAACCCAGAAATGGACCCTCGGCTCTTTGGACAACTAATCTTTGATAAAGCAGGAAAAAACAAACAGGGGAAAAAGGACCGTCTCTTCAATAAATGGTGCTGGGAAAATTGGTCAGCTACATGGAAAAGAATGAAACTTGACCACTCTCTCACACCATACACAAAGATACTCTAAATGGATGAAAGACCTCGATGTGAGACAGGAATCCATCAAAATCCTAAAGGAGAGCATAGGCAGCAACCTCTACGACATCGGCCACAGTAACCTTTTTCATGACACATCTCCAAAGGCAAGAGAAACAAAAGATAAAATGAACTTGTGGGACTTCATCAAGATAAAAAGCTTCTGCACAGCCAAGGAAACAGTCAAAAAAACTAAGAGGCAGCCCAGGGAATGGGAGAATATATTTGCAAATGATGCTACAGATAAAAGACTGGTATCCAAGATCTACAAAGAACTTCTCAAACTCAATACGTGAGAAACAAATAAACAAATCATAAAATGGGCAGAAGACATGAACAGACACTTTTCCAATGAAGACATACAAATGGCTAACAGACACATGAAAAAATGTTCAAAGTCATCAGCCATCAGGGAAATTCAAATCAAAACCACACTAAGATACCACCTTACGCCAGTTAGAATGGCAAAAATTGACAAGGCAAGAAACAACAATTGTTGGAGAGGCTGTGGAGAAAGGGGATCCCTCCTACATTGTTGGTGGGAATGCAAGTTGGTACAGCCACTCTGGAAAACAGTGTGGAGGTACCTTAAAAAATTAAAAATTGAGCTACACTATGATCCAGCCATTGCACTACTGGGTATTTACCCAAAGATACAGACGTAGTGAAGAGAAGGGCCATATGCACCCCCATGTTCATAGCAGCATTGTCCACAATAGCTAAATCGTGGAAGGAACCGAGATGCCCTTCAACAGATGACTGGATTAAGAAGTTGTGGTCCATATATACAATGGAATATTACTCAGCTATCAAAAAGAACGAGTTCTCAACATTTGCTACAACATGGACGGCACTGGAGGAGATAATGCTTAGTGAAATAAGTCAAGCAGAGAAAGACAATTATCATACGGTTTCTCTCGTCTATGGAACATAAGAACTGGGAAGATCGGTAAGAGAGGAAAGGGATAAAGAAAGGGGGGGTAATCAGAATGTGGAATGAAGCATGAGAGACTATGGACTCTAAGAAACAAACTGAGGGCTTCAGAGGGGACGGGGGTGGGGGAATGGGATAGGCTGGTGATGGGTAGTAAGGAGGGCACTTACTGCATGGTGCACTGGGCGTTATACACAACTAATGAATCATCGAACTTTACATCAAAAACCAGGGATATACTGTACGGTGACTAACATAATATAATAAAAAATATTATTATAAGAAAAAAAAACTAGTATCCAAGATCTACAAAGAACTTCTCAAACTCAATACATGGGAAACAAATAAGCAAATCATAAAATGGGCAGAAGATATGAACAGACACTTTTCTAATGAAGACACACAAATGGCTACCGGACACATGAAAAAATGTACAAAATCTTTAGCCATCAGGGAAATTCAAATCAAAACCACCTTGAGATACCACCTTACACCAGTTAGAATGGCAAAAATTGACAAGGCAGGAAACAACAAATGTTGGAGAGGCTGTGGAGAAAGGGGATCCCTCTTATATTGTTGGGGGGAATGCAAGTTGGTACAGCCACTCTGGAAAACAGTGTGGAGGTCCCTTAAAAAGTTAAAAATTGAGCTACCCTATGACCCAGCCATTGCACTACTGGGTATTTACCCCAAAGATACAGACGTAGTGAAGAGAAGGGCCATATGCACCCCAATGTTCATAGCAGCATTGTCCACAATAGCTAAATCGTGGAAGGAACCGAGATGCCCTTCAACAGATGACTGGATTAAGAAGTTGTGGTCCATATACACAATGGAATATTACTCAGCCATCAAAAAGAACGATTTCACAACATTTGCAGCAACATGGACAGGACTGGAGGAGATAATGCTAAGCAAAATAAGTCAAACAGAGAAAAACAATTATCATGTGGTTTCACTCATTTGTGGAACATAAGAAGTAGGAAGATCGGTAGGAGAAGAAAGGGAAGAAGGAAGGGGGGGTAAACAGAAGTGGGAATGAAGCATGAGAGACTATGGACTCCGAGAAACAAACTGAGGGCTTCAGAGTGGAGGGGATGTGGGGGAATGGGATAGGCTGGTGGTGGGTAGTAAGGAGGGCACGTATTGCATGGTGCACTGGGTGTTATACGCAAGTAATGAATCATGGAACTTTACATCAAAAACGTGGGATGTAATGTATGGTGACTAGCATAACATAATAAAAGATGATTATAAATTAAAAATCAATAAATGGATACTTTAAAAATGAGTGAATAAATGAATGCATAGATTGCTGCATCAAAATTAATTCACAAAAAAAAAACCCAGAAATGAATAAGCTGTTGAACAGTACAAAAAATGATCAGAAGTGTTTTTAAAAAGTAGATATTTGGGCGCCTGGATGGCTCAGTTGGTTAAGCGACTGCCTTCAGCTCAGGTCATGATCCTGGAGGATCAAGTCCCATGTCAGGCTCCCTGCTCAGCAGGGAGTCTGCTTCTCCCTCTGATCCTCCTCCTTCTCATGCTCTGTCTCTCTCAAATAAGTAAATAAAATCTTTAGAAAAATGAAAATAAAAACAAAAAGTAGATATGTGAGAGGGATGAGAACACTCAAGTATAAATAAATGCAAAAGAGCGTTTGCAAAATGAACAAGAACTTAAGGACTGGAAAAGGATGTCCATTGGGGAAGAACAAGGGCACCTCCCTTTTTGAAATTAGAGAGAAACAGATAAGGGTAGCACAGAGAATAGTCATGGGGAACACAAAGGGGACATGCTGAAAAGATCTTATCTCCTCCTGATGTCCCAGGACTTTCTCCATAGGCCACGGCCTTTGAGGAGAGCTTCCCATCAAAGATCTCAAGGTTGTTTCTGGGGCTTTCCCCAACCTGATCAACCCTTGTTTGGGCACAGTCCTATCACTTCCAATCATCCACGGCTCTTTCCCTTGTTCGCATAAGGAGATTGCATCTGGTTAGAAATGGAACATTCACTACACAGAAAGAAAGAAAGAAAGAAAGAAAGAAAGAAAGAAAGAAAGAAAGAAAGAAAGAAAGAAAGAAAGAAAGGAAGGAAGGAAGGAAGGAAGGAAGGAAGAAAAGAAATGGGACTTGACCAAGCTGTAGAGATTCCAGAATTCAAATCCAGTTGCTTAGAAATGAAGGAAAAGAGGTAATTCCAGATAGGATTAGAAAAATGGTGGGTGGGAGGAAAGATTTTCTGAAGATAAGATGAAATTGCCCAAAGGAGCCACTCATTCTCAAACCCACAAAGCACAAACTACCACCTTAAGAAAATAGGAGAAAAAGAAAGAAAAAAAGAAAGAAAGAAAGAAAGAAAGAAAGAAAGAAAGAAAGAAAGAAAGAAAGAGAAAGAAGGAAGGAAGGAAGGAAGAAAGAAAGAAAGAAAGAAAGAAAGAAAGAAAGAAAGAAAGAAAGAAAGAAAGAAAGAAAAGAAGAGAAATTCTGCTATGCACATGAAAGATAATCCACAAATGCACGAATAAGAAGAAATTCCAGAAATATTTGGAGACGGATAAGCTTACCCACTGAAATCGGACTGCTATAGTTCTGTAACATCACATCTCTGTACAAATCCTTCTGAGCAGGGTCCAGGCATTCCCACTCTTCCTGAGAAAAGTCTACAGCCATACCCCTGAATATCACCAATCTCTGGAGAAACAAATCCATGTAGTACTAGTGAAATTAAAGGAAGTATTTTAAGATGGAAGAATCAGAACCATAAAAGGACACTGAGAGAGAAAAAAAGGGTGAAAGGCTGGTGCTAGAAGTTTGTGTTATAATACAGCACAGTAAGATAATTAGAGTACATTCTGTTGCTTAAGCATAGTAGGACTTTCCCATTATCCTTATATGCCTGGAAGCAAACAAAATCTATGTAGAGATTCAATAAACAAAAAACAGGGTCACCTGGGTGGCTCAGTCGGTTAAGTGTCCGGCTCTTGATTTTGGTTCAAGTCATGATCTCAGAGTCATGAGACTGGGTCCTGCATCAGGCTCCACGTGGAGTCTGGTTAAGATTCTCTCTCTCCCTCTCCCTCTGTCCCTCTCCCCACCCCACCTCACCCCCAATCGTGCACGTGCTCTCTCTCTAAATAAACAAAAAACAATGTTTATAAAATACAAAGCAAACTATAGGCTTGGTAATAAACAAATCATAAAAAAATGAATTCCTCATCTCCCATGAAGGACTAAAGAAGAAAAAGGATTTTTCCATTAACATCTTATAATAACATTTCCTTCTTGGAAAAGAGAATTAGAACTAGGAACTAAAACATGGCTGGCAAGAAAACTTCAGAACTGGAAAGAGGAAGGCTGGGCCTTCATTTTACTGTAATTTTTAAAAAACAAACTCAAGCTTACAGAATAGTTGCAAGTACAGTGGAAAGACATGCCTCATACCTGAATACTTTAGAGTGTGTTTCTAACAAACAAGAACTTTCTCATATAAACCATCACCATCAAAATCAGGAAATGAATATTAATACACTATTGCCTATCCTCAAACAAACCATGTGAATTTTGCCAATTGTCCCAATAACGTCCTTCATGGCAAAATGACTTCAATTTCATGTCACGTCTCCTTAGTTCATTCTGTCTGAATCACCTCTTCAGTACTCTCTGACTTCCGTGAATTTGACTGTTTTGAAGATTATGGGCCAGTTACTTTGTGGAATAACCCTAAATTTGGTATTGCCTGATACTTCCTCATGATTAGATTCAGAATATACATCTTTGGTGGGAAGGTCACAGAAGGGATACTAGGTCCTCAGTGTACTGTATCACATGACGCACAACTTGTCCCATTACTGATGATATTCACTTAGATCATTCAATTAAGGTGGAGTCCGTCAGACTTAGCCAAGGAAGAAAGTTTAACAGTATGTAAGTAAATATTCCATTCATCAAATTTTCAATATATTCATTTATTTTTTATATCAGTATGGATTTGTGGTTTCTCACTGTCTGAGAAGGGAGTTACAAATATTGAAAAGGGAAAAACTAGAATAAATACTGTGGTGTTAGAATGAAATTAGAGGAATCGGTGTGAACTCATGGTTTCTAACTCATGGATTTTGGCTCCTAAATACTATTTCCCACTTAAAAAGATATTGAGGGGCACCTGGGTTGCTCAGTTGGAGGAACATGCAACTCTTGATCTTGGGGTCATGAGTTCGAGCCCCATGCTATTCCATCATGTGGATACAGAATGATTTACTCATAATTTATCTATTATTGTATGTGAACTCTGGACTAGGTCTTTATACTACATAATTCTCCATATCTCTAAGTATATCCATGAAATAAATACCCAGAAGTAAAATCACTCAAAGTTAAAGGTCATTCCCAGGTATTACATAGTTTTTTATTCTAAACAAATCATTCTAAATCTTTTGAGGTTAGACTCCCTTTGGTGGACATTATGAAAATATAGATTCTTTCCTCATAAGATGGAACTGGACTTTTGGGGTGCACCTAATCACTGTCCAATAAAAACATAATACAAGCCATACATGTTAAATTTTCTTATAGCCATTTTTTTAAAGTAACAAAAGATAAAATTAATTTTAATAATATACTTTATTTAATTCAATATTTTCAAATATTATTTCATCATGCAATCAATATAAAAGAATTATTCATAGGATATTTTACATTCTTTGTTTCCTACTAGGTCTTTGAAGTCTGAATGTATTTTATACTTACAGCACATCTCAATTCTGATCAGTTACATTTCAAGTGCTCAATAGCTGCTTGTGGCCAGTAGCTACCACATTGCACAGCACAGGCTCAGTGTCATAGCCCCCATCATTCACTCAGACAGGAACACCTAGGGAAAAGATTCCTGAATAGATCTTGATTAAGAATTCTCAGGAGAGGGGCGCCTGGGTGGCACAGCGGTTGGGCGTCTACTTTCGGCTCAGGGCGTGATCCTGGCGTTACGGGATCGAGCCCCACATCAGGCTCCTCCGCTATGAGCCTGCTTCTTCCTCTCCCACTCCCCCTGCTTGTGTTCCCTCTCTCGCTGGCTGTCTCTATCTCTGTCGAATAAATAAAAATAAACAAAATCTTTAAAAAAAAAAAAAAAAGAATTCTCAGGAGAGGGGCGCCTGGGTGGCACAGCGGTTAAGCGTCTGCCTTCGGCTCAGGGCGTGATCCCGGCGTTATGGGATCAAGCCCCACATCGGGCTCCTCCGCTATGATGAGCCTGCTTCTTCTCCCACTCCCCCTGCTTGTGTTCTCTCTCTCACTGGCTGTCTCTATCTCTGTCGAATAAATAAATAAAATCTTTAAAAAAAAAAAAGAATTCTCAGGAGAAGGAAAACAAACACTCTCATGCTCTGAAAAATAAGGAAGCAACTTCAGAAAAGCAAAGAGCCACTAACAGTAGAGTTTATAGATCATCATTTCTTTCCTTGTCCTCTGTGCACCTTTCTTGGAAATGGGCAGAAATAGGGGAAGGAATCATGAAATATGGGCCCCTGCTTGTAACTCAGAGTGACCCAGAAAAATCACAGCCTCAATCCTTCCCCACTTCTCACAGACCCACAGAGGGAATCTAGGCAAGGAGGCCCTCCCAGGATTAAAGAAGAGCCAAATTCTTCTACAAGGTGGTCCAAGGTAGGGCAATTCAGAGGATGTACGGGATCTCCTCCTCCTATTCCAGAGTTAAACTGGTGGAAACCTCCAACTCTAAGTTTCATTCTAAGACCTGGTATAGAGCATGGAGACTCTTCACCTGAAAATTTTACTCTGGGCTCATGTTCTTCCTTGGGGGTGATTTCTATGAAACTCTCCTGTCACAATAAGGTGAGAGGGCAGAGGAGCAGCAGAGACCCCACAAACTTCTAGAAACTCTAACATTCACAGTTAGCCTCAGGGTGCACATCACTCCCATAATGCCCAATCTGTGTCAGCTCCTAATAGGATACGGATTGGAGATGCCAAGAGAAAACTGTACAGGTCCTGCTCACATGAAGGTGTAGAGGCACTGTTGTGAAGCAAGGGGACAGGCCCGGGAGAAAAACAGGGGATTGGCACTAATACCAATCCCAGAAACACAAATAAGAATCTGTACCTATCCCCTGCCAGTTACATTCCTATGGTCAAATGATCACAACTTCCCTCACGGTCTTCAAAATCCCCCAATGTACCATTGCACAGACAATAGAGATCCCAAAAACACTGAAATGAAGACAGAAACCTCCCACATTCACTCGCCTCACAGCCAAACTTTTACATTGTTACACAGGGTAACACTCAAAGTCGCCCTCACAGAGATGCAGAAGCACCACCACACAGCCACAAACCCATCATTAGAAACACTGAAATGAGGACACCCTCCTCCTCATTCCCAGTCCATTCCCAGCCAAATTTCTACCCATTCAGTAACACAAATGGTGACATACAGCCACACAGACGGTGCCCACGTTCGCAAAGATCCACAGAAGCACAATCACGCTGTCATAATTCAACCAATATATATCCCAGAGACACAATTATGGAGATTTATAAAAATAAAATCTTTAAAAAAAATGTGGGGCACCCGGCTTGCCCAGTCAGTGGAGCATGCGACTCTTGGTTTTGGCGTTTTAAGTTCGAACCCCACATTAGATGTAGAGAGATTACTTTGAAGTCTTAAAAAACAAAAACAAACCCCAAGTATGGAGATATGCTCATACCATCTCCACTGCCCTTCACCTTCAAACCCTTACCAGAATAAATAACATAAATGGTCACATGCAGTCACTACAATCACATTCATACAGCCATACCACTACACTCTCGCTAGCTGGACAATACAAATATGAAGACAATCCCTCCAATACACAGTCAATAACACAGACAAGAGACACACACAGTCCACGTTGTCACAAACGGTCACATGCATAATCCTGCAGTCACAATCATGCAAGAATCACACAGCCAGCCAGCGCCCCACCCCACCCCTGCGCGCTCGCGCACGCCCCGCCCCGGGCTCCCGGCTCCCTCACCCACCGCCTCTGGTAGGTGGGTTCGGCCGGCTTCAAACTGCACGAACGAAGCTCCCCGGAGGACAACGGACCACCGCAGGCGCGAAGCCGGAGCCCTGCTCCTAGGCAGGGAACTGCGACAGAGAGTAGGCTTGGGCACAGAGGTAATGTAGCCCAAAGCCCCGAAAGCAGGGCCGTAGATTCGGCCGGGTGACTGGAGTTGCCCTGAACTGCGCGGCCTCAGGACACCCTGAGTTCACTCACCCTGGGCACCAGAGATTTAGCCAAAGCACGAATGGGGGCCCGTGGTAGCCCCGAGGAGGAGAAGGTTCCAGGAAATGTAGGCCGGGGCTAGATGTCACCTAGAGGCGCGGTGGACCCTGTGAAATGTAATCGTGAGTCGTGCCAGCCTCGACCGCCTGGCCTGAGCTCCTCTCCGCGTCACCTGGCACGTTGCTGTGGCTGTCCCTGCGCAAAGCGGGCCCCTCCGCCCACAACTGAGCCTCTTCCCTCCGCTCGGATCAATTCACGCCCCCCAGGCTCGAATCATTGCGCTGCGAAGACATGTGGTAGTCCCAGACAAGGGGAAAAACCCTGCAACTCTGAGCTGAGGCTGTGGTTATGGGAAGTGGAGGGAGGCAGCTGCCAAAGGGATTCAAAGGAGAATGTGGGATCCTTAGCGACAGACCCTATGACTCTGCATATATAGTGATACATTACACCTGTAGGGGGCAATGACGGAGGCTCCATTTCAAATTGTGGGTCAAAAATCAGAAGAAATAAAACAGGGGCGCCTGGCTGGCTCAGTAGGTGGAGAAGGGGACTCTATCTCGGGATTGTGAGTTTGAGCCCCAGGCTGGGTGTAGAGATGACTTAAAAATAAAATCTTAAAGGAAAAAAAAAAAAAAAAAAAGATGGGGCGCCTGGGTGACTCAGTAGTTAAGCATCTGCCTTCTGCTCAGGTCATGATCCCAGCGTTCTGGGATCGAGCCCCACATCGGGCTCCCTGCTCAGCGGGAAGCGTGCTTCTCCCTCTCCCACACCCCCTGCTTGTGTTCCCTCTCTCGCTGCCTCTCTCTGACAAATAAATAAATAAAATCTTTAAAAAAAAAAATGAAAGAAAGTCGAATAAGAGAATTAGAATTTCAGAAGTTTTCTAGCCACTGAATGGGATAACAGGAATTTGAGAAGACGGAACAGAGGAAAGAAAATAGTGAAACTTATCAGTACAAGAAAAGATCCTAAAATTGACAGGCATGAGTCAATAAGAGGAAAGTCCATGGAGTACCAAGCACCAGTGAATGAAAAAGATCCATTCTAAGGCATGTAATTAGACAATATCAAAGCATCAGGGATGGCTGACTGCCACTACCAGCCAACATGAAATAAAGCCATTACAGAGTATCTAATAATGACTTAACACTCTAGACTGAATACCGAAAGCAACTATCCAAGGACTCAGAAATGTAAATAATCCTGGAGGCGGGCGGATAAAAACTTGAAGAATGAACAGTACAGAGGTCTGTTACCTGGGTTACTTTTCTTCTTTATCTCCTGTCTTTGACTGGAAGGAGGGCATGTCCCAGAACATACAATTGGTGCAAACAGCAAAAGCTATAAGAGAAATCCCTTCTCTCTAGGCAGACGACTAGAAAAAGAGGCTCCTGAATGGGAGTGGGGTGAAATTTCCTCTCTTTTTTTCTCTTTTCTTCTTTTTTCTCTACTGACTTTGCACCAAGACCAGCACTGCCAATCCTGAGGCTGCAGGGCCACTACAGTAGCTGTCAGCAGAACTAAGAAAAGAGGCCCATGGGGTCCAAAAGGGGTATGTTATTTTTTTTCCTTCTCTACTTGTGACATCTCACCACAAAGTGAGTTGTGTGACAGCTTGGGGGAGGGGGGACAACCAAAACTTTGACAGAAACCCACTCTTTCTAACCTGAGGACTGGCAAAATTGGCCCCTGAAAGTCACTGATGGGGGGAAAATCCTGGATGAGAGACCCAGAGAAGGGGATCCCCTGACTCTGTGAATGAACTGGTAGGAGACCCATACTCACCCTCAAGCTGTACAAGAATGGAACAGATTCAAAGAAGCATAATAAAGGCTCTGAGAAGTTAGCTGTGATATAAACCACTACACAAGTCCTAGACTAACCTCAGAGTGGCCTATGTGTGGGCATGCCCAAAGCAGCATAGTAAAGCCTTTGAAAATTGAAGTGATATTGAAACCATGACCCACAGAGGGTTAAACAGAACATTCAGTCTGAACCGAACTGGGTATACTGCCTGCTAAAATTAAAAAAATAAAAAAATATATCAGAATACAGAGTCTCCGAAAATAATATTTAAAATGTCCAGGATATAATCCAAAAATTACTTGATACAAAAAGAACCAGGAAAATATGGTCAATTATCAAGGGAAAAGAAAATCAACAGACACCAAAGTCAAGATGACTCAAATATTAGAATTATTAGACAAATTATCAGACAAAAACTTTACAGTTAACACTATGCTACATTTGACTCTTTAATTGAATGGAAATATGGAAGTTCTCAAAAAAGACAAACACTATAAAAGGATCCAAAGGGAAATATTAAAACTGAAAAATATAATACCTGGAATCAAAAAAAATTAGATGGACTCAATAGCAGAATGGAGAAAACAGAAGAGTCAGTGAACTTGAACTTGAAGATCATTAAGAAGTATCCAATCTAGGATGCCTGGGTGGCTCAGCCAGTTAAGCATCTGCCTTTGGCTCAGGTCATGATCTCCTGAGATCAAGTTCCTCATCGGGCTCCTTGCTCAGTGGGGAGCCTGCTTCTTCCTTTTCCTCTGCCTGCTGCTCCCCCGCTTGTGCTCGCTCTTTGACAAATAAATTCTTTAAAAAAAAAAAAGTATCCAATCTGAAGAACAGAGAGAAAAAGACTGAAAAAAAAAAAAGTACAGGTCCTTAGCAACCTGTGGGACAACAGCAAATGCTCTAAAATTTGTGTCATTGGAGTTCCAGAAATTGAGGAGGGAGAGATCGATGCAGAAAAAAATAGGGAAAAAAATAATGGCTGAAATTTTCTGACATTTGGTGCAAAACATAAATTTAAAAGTTCAAGGAGCTCAGTAAACCCCAAACAGGATAAACACAAATAAAATCATGCCCAGACACACCAAATTGTTTAAACAAACAAAATATTTTGAAAGGAGCCAGAGAAAAAGAACACACTACAAATAGGGGAACAATGATTCAAATGGTTGTGGATTCCCATCAGAAACCTTAAAGACCAGAAGACGGGAAAGCAGTATGTTTAAAGAGCTGATAAAAAAATTTTTTTTAAATGTGCCAATCTATAACACCAGTGAAAATATCTTTGGGGAAATAAATTGAAATAAAGACATTCTTAGATGAAGGAACATTAAGAAAACTCATTACCAGCACCTTATTCTAAAAGAAATGCTAAAGAAATTGTTAAAGTGGGATAGAAATGAAAGAAGGGGGAAACTTGGAACTTCAGAAAGTAAGAAAAAGCAACATAAATGGTAAATACCTGGGAAGATATGAGACTATTTTTCCCTTCTGAAATTATTTAAAATATGTATAGCTTCAAAAAGTATTACATTCTCTGGTAAGGTTTTCATTATATATAGATGTAGTACATATGACAACTATAGAATGAAGTGGGGAGGCTTTAAGGCTTATACATTATACCTGAAGTTGTCAGATACTAACTTTTAGTAAACTGTGACAACACAGGAATATGTGTTTTAATATCTAGAGGAACCACTTTTATTTTTTTTTTTTAAGATTTTATTTATTTATTTGACAGAGATAGAGACAGCCAGCGAGAGAGGGAACACAAGCAGGGGGAGTGGGAGAGGAAGAAGCAGGCTCATAGCAGAGGAGCCTGATGTGGGGCTCGATCCCAGAACGCTGGGATCACACCCTGAGCCGAAGGCAGACGCTTAACCGCCGTGCCACCCAGGCACCCCCTAGAGGAACCACTTTTAAAAATACGAAGAAATAAAGCCAAATAGACAATACATAAATTAAAATGTAATTTAAAAAGTATTCTTTTTTTAAAAGATTTTATTTATTTATTTATTTGAGAGAGAGTGAAAGAGAGAATGAGAGGAGTGCGGGTCAGAGAGAGAAGCAGACTCCCTGCTGAGCAAGGGAGTCCAATGCAGGACTCAATTCCAGGACTCCAGGATCATGACCTGGGCCGAAGGCAGTTGCTTAACCAACTGAGCCACCCAGTCACCCCACTAAAATGTATTCTAATGGAAAACTGTTTCTCCACTCATAATACAACTAGCATCAAATGTGTAGAGCTTTTTCCCCCCACATCAATCAATTTTCCAACTCTGGACACCAACTGGTATAATTTAGTCCAATTCTTGACAATAACTCTGGGTAGTCAGTGTCAGACTCCACAAGTTTAAGGGCTGAATCCCACAAGAGTGTCCTCACTTCAGACACTACTTTCAAGTAACGGGTCCCCAGGGTACCTACATTTCTGTCCAGCTTGGCTAATAAAGTCCAGGGTTTCCATATACACCCCCTCAGTTTCAATAATTTGCTGGAATGGCTCACAAAACTCAGAAAAAATGTTACTTATGTTTCCAGGTTTATTATAAAGGGTATTATAAAGGATACAGATGAACAGCCAGTTGAAGATATACACAGGACAAGGTTCATAAGAGTCCTGAGTACAAGAGCTTCTGTACCTGTGGAGTTGGGGTATACTACCCTCCCAGCACCTGGATCTGTTCACTGAGGGGATTCACAGTGCCTGGATAGATAAATCCTGACTTGTATATGCCTCCCTGGATGAGACTCACTGAAAAGCGGAGGAGGAGTGCCAGGAATGCTGGGCCTCCTCTTAAGTTTCTTGGCTGAATGAGGCCAGATTCTTACTGAGGCTCAAGGGTCTCTTCCAGAGAGTAAATGCTTAAATGCAGGCACCTGTACTGGTCACATACTTCATGAACTCCTTGCCTTGTATGTGGTGTGTTAATTAAACTCACAAAAATGTGGAGACAGATCTTGGCTCAAAGCCTTTTGCCACTAGAGTGTCTGGCCCCCAGGCCTCTCCCCTCTCCTTTCTCCTACTAAGGTGTTGGGAGTAACCTTTTCATTTGCCCTCTCAGGGTTTGCTGGCCAAACCCAACAGTTCACTAATCCGGAAACTCTCAAACCCCCTAGTTTAGGGATTTTTTGGAGGCTTCATCATATAAGCATGATGGATGCTTAATTCAGTCTCCAGCCCCTTTCCCCTCCCTGGAGGATGAGAGGGTAGGACTGAAAGTTCCAAGATTCTAATCATGGTTTGGTCTTCCTAGTAACCAGCCCCCATTCTGCAGCTATCTAGAAGCCCACCAAGAGTCACCACATTAGAACAAAAGATGCTTCTAGCACCCCTGTCACTCAAGAAATTACAAGGGATTTAGGAGCTCTCCGTCAGGAACTAGAGACAGAGACCAAATAGATATTTCTTACTATCTCACAATTCACATAATCCAAAGAAAACAGGATGGAGGGAATAGAAAAACAAAGCACAGAGGGACCAACATAAAACAAATAATAAAATGATAGACCTAAATCTAACCTTATCAATAATTACCTTAAATGTAAAGAGTCCTGGGACAGCAGGATGGCTCAGTCGGTTAAGCGTCTGCCTTTGGCTAGGGTCATGATCTTGGAGTCCTGGAATGGAGCCCTGGGCTGGCTCCCAGCTCAGCAGGGAATCTGTTTCTCCCTCTCCCTCTCCCTCTGCCCCTCCCCCTGCATGTCCTCGTTCTCTCTCAAATAAACAAATAAATAAATATCTTTTTTTAAAAATGTAAAGGGTCCTAACACACCAAATAAAAGACAGATTTTCCCTAATTATATTGAAAACAATTGCCCAACTGTATATTGTCTAAAGATATCTATCAGAGGGGCACCTGGGTGGCTCAGTTGGTTAAGCATCTGCCTTCAGCTCAGGTCATCAAGCCCCACACAGGGGAGCCTGCTTCTCCCTCTCCCTCTGACTGCCTCTCCCGCTGCCTGTGCTCTCTCTGTCAAATAAAAAAAATAAAAAATCCATCAGAAATGCAATGATATAGCTAGGTTAATGGTAAAAGGATAGGAAAAGATATGCCGTATAAACACTACTAAAAATTAACTTGTAATAGTCACATTAATAGCAGGCTTCATAGATTTCAAATCAATGAAAATTATTGGGTATAAGTAACAGTGAAAATTTTTGAAAATAATTTACAGAAACCTCAGGGACCTATGGGATAATATCAAAAAGCCCAACATTCATGTCATTGGGGTCCCAGAAGGAAAAGAGCATAGGACATGTACTAAAAAAATTTCTGAAGAAATAATAGCTAAACACTTCCCAAATTTGGTGAAAGACATAAATTACATGATCAAGGGAATTTTTTTAAAAAGATTTTATTTATTTATCCGACAGAGATAGAGACAGCCAGCAAGAGAGGGAACACAAGCAGGGGGAGTGAGAGAGGAAGAAGCAGGCTCATAGCGGAAGAGCCCGATGTGGGGCTCGATCCCATAACGCCGGGATCACGCCCTGAGCCGAAGGCAGACGCCCAACCGCTGTGCCACCCAGGTGCCCCGATCAAGGGAATTTTTAATAAAGATTTTATTTATTTATTTGAGAGAGAGAGAACACAAGTGGGGGGAGGGGCAGAGGGAGAGGGAGAAGCAGGCTTGCCACCCAGCAGGGAGCCCTACTCCAGGATCGATTCCAGGAGCCTGAGCTCATGACCTGAGCTGAAGGCAGATGCTTAACTATGAGCCACCCAGGTGCCCCTCAAGGTAATTTTCTTGACAAACAACTAAACTCAAAGAAAATCATACCTAGCCACATTGTAATCAGACTGCTAAAAAAATAAATAAAGGTACTGAAAAAAACTAGAACCAGTCAGACAAAAATAGCACAATACACGTAGGGGAGCAATAAATCAAATGGTTGTGGACTTCTCATAAGAAAAAAAAATAGTGCCCAGAAGGCAAGGAAACAATATTCTGAAAGTGATATTAAAAAATAAATGCCAGGAGGCACCTAGGTGGCTCAGTCGGTCAATTATCTGCCTTCTACTCAGGTCATGATCTCAGGGTCCCAGGATGAGGCCCCTGGTCAGGCTCCGTGTCTGCTGCTCCCTCTCCCTCTCCCTTTGCTGCTCCCCCTGCTTGTGCTCTCTCTCTCTCTCTCAAATAAATTAATAAATAAATCTAAAATAAAATAAAATAAAATAAATAAAATAAAATAAAATAAAATAAAAATAAAATAAAAATAAAAAAGAACTGCCAATCAGGGTGCCTGGGTGGCTCAGTCAGTTAGGTATCTGACTGGTGATTTCGGCTCAGGTCATGATTTCATGGGTCCTGATATTGAGCCCTGCTTCAGGCTCTGCACTCAGTAGGGACTCTGCTTGATATTCTCTCTCTCCCTCTCCCTCTGCCCCTCCCCACCCCCTCTCTCTCTAAAATAAATAAATAAATAAATAAATAAATAAATAAATAAATAAATAAATAAATCTTTTTAAAAAAGAACTGCCAAACAATAATTCTCTATCCAGTGAGAATGTCCTTTAGGAATTTGGGTGAAATAAAGGTGTTCTTGGAGAATACCTTTGGTGAATACCTTGGTGAATTTTCTTCTTGGAAGGAAAAGGAAGAGAATTCATTGACAATATCCCTACTTTGAAGGAAATGCTAAAGTTCACCAGGCTGAAGAAAAATAAATGGAAACTTGGAACTTAAGAAATAAAGGATGACCAACAGGAGTGGTACATATCTGGATAAATATAAAAACATTATTTATCCCTTTAAGAGTTGTCAGTGTATATAGATATAACATTAAACATAGAGAAGATTTAAAAAGGACTTTATGGTTGTGAGGCTTACATTTTACTCAAAGTAGTAAAATATCAACTCGATGTGGACTGGGAGAACTTAGATGTGTGTATAGATCTTTCTTGACTTGTGATGGGTTTACATCCAGATAATCTCATCATAAATTGAAAACATCACAAGGCAAAAATGCATTTAACACCCTTAACCTATCAAACATCATAGCTTAGCCTAGCGTACCTTAAAGATGCTCAGAACACTTGAGTTGGGCAAAAGCATCAAACACAAGCCTGATTTTATAACAAAGTGTTGACTATCTCATAATTTGTTGAATACTGTACTGAAAGTGAAAAACAGAATGGTTGTACAGATACAGAATGGTTCCAAGTGAATTGGTTGTTTACCCTCGTGATTGTGTGGTCAACTGGGATCTGTGGCTCACCGCTGCTGCTAAAATCTAACCCAGACAGAGAAACTCTGGGTTGAACAGTTTTTTCTTTCATCATTTGAAAAACGTTGTGCCATTTTCTCCATGATTTCTGATGAGATATCTGCTGTCATTCATTTCCTTCTAGAAATAAGATGTCATTTCTCTCGCTGCTTTCAAGACTTTTTCTTTATATTTAGTTTTCAGAAATTTGATTATAATGTGTCTTGGCTTGGATTTCCTTGGTTTTTTACTCCGTTTGGGTTTTGATCAGCTTCTTGAATCTGTAGGTTATAGATGTCTTTTGCCATATTTGAGACATTTTCCAGCCATTATTTCTTCAACTACTTATTTAGCCCTGCCCTCCTTTTCTCCACCTGTAGGACTCCTGTGATAGGAATATTATATTTTTTCTTATAATCTCACGGGTCTAAGGCTCCATTTTGTTCGTTTGTTTTATCTGAGGTTTTGTTTTCAGTCTAGTTTCTTCTGTCAGACTGAATAATTTCTATTGTCTGTCTTCAAATTTAATGAATCTTAAAAAAATTTAATGAGTCTTTCCTCTGTACCTTCCATACTGCTGTTGAGCCCATTGTCTTTTTTTTAATATCAGTTATTGTATATTTCAATTCTAAAATTTCCATTTAGTTTTATGTCTTCCATTTCTTGCTGAAATTTACTTTCTATTTTTCACTTGTTTCAAGTGTTATTGCAATTGCTAATTAAGGCATATTAATAATGGCTGCTTTAAAACCTTTGTCAGGGGGCACCTGGGTGGCACAGCGGTTAAGCGTCTGCCTTCAGCTCAGGGCGTGATCCCGGCGATCTGGGATCGAGCCCCACATCAGGCTCTTCTGCTATGAGCCTGCTTCTTCCTCTCCCATTCCCCCTGCTTGTGTTCCCTCTCTCGCTGGCTGTCTCTATCTCTGTCAAATAAATAAAATCTTTAAAAAAATAAAAATAAATAAAAATAAAAAAAACCTTTGTCAGATCATTTTAAGATCTCTGTCATCTGTGTTGGCACCTATTAATATTTTTTGTTAATTTATTTAAATCTTTTAAATAAAGTATTTTATTTATTTATTTGACAGAGAGAGAGCATAAGCAGGGAAAGCAGCAGGCAGAGGGAGAGGGAGAAGCAGGCTCCCCACCGAGCAGGGAGCCCGACGCAGGGCTCGATCCCAAGACCCTGGGATCATGACCTGAGCTGAAGGCAGCCATTAATGACTGAGCCACCCAGGCTCCCCGAGAGGGATAGAATCTTAAGCAAGCTCTACGCCCATCTCAGAACCTGGTGTGGGGCTCGATCTCATGATACCTGAGATTGTGATCTGAGCTGAAATCAAGAGTCGGAGGCCCAACAAACTGAGCCACTCAGGCAGCCCCTCTATTAATATATATTTTTTTAAGATTTTATTTATTTATTTGAGAGGGAGAGAGAGCAAGCACAAGCAGGGAGAGGGAGAAGTAGACTCCCCACTGAGCAGGGAGCCCAACTTGGGACTCAATCCCAGGATCTGGAGATCATGACCTGAGCTGAAGGCAGACGCTTAACAGACTGAGCCACCCAGGTGCCCCTCTATTAATATTTTTAAGAGACTATTTTTTAAAGCAGTTTTAGGCTCAAGACAAAACATCTATTGATTTTTATTCAAGTTGAGATTTTCCTGGTTTGGGTATGATTTTTTACTGGAACATGGACATTTTGGGCATTGGGTTATGAGACTAGATCTTATTTAAACCTTCAGTTTTAGCTGGCTTCCTCTGACTTGTTATGGCTGAGAGAGGAGAGCTACCACCTTGTCTCTGCCAAACGTGGGTAGAAGTCTATGTTCTCCACTCAGGCTTCTTTGACACCAGAGAAGAGGAAGGCCTCCTAGTTATTGCTGAACAGGGATAAAAGTTCCAGCTCTCCATTAGGCATCCACTGGTAAGCTCCCTGGCTGGGACAAATTGGACTGTATCGTTACTGGTTCCCAGGTGGTCTCTACTGACACTATAGGGGTGTGTGTGGCCTCATTAACACTGGGCAGTGGTGAAACTCCTGACTTCCCTGTAGGCCTCTCTGACACGACCCAGTAGGGACGCTGAGTGTGGGTACCTCATTACTGCTGAGTGGGGGGTAGAAGTCTCAACTCTCCAAATGGTTTACACTGATACCACGGAAGGGAGAGGTACTGTCTCACACCCGGTGTGGGTGATATCCTTTTCTGACACTACCTCTGTGAAGGGAAGGTAGGGCTGGGGCACCTTTTTATAGCCTGGCAAGTGTGGGAATCTACGTCCCCCATGCAGTCTTCACTGGCATAAGCAGAGCCCATTTTTTTCTATGGTGTTTTCCTGGAGTAGAGCAGTCACTGTATAAAAGTTTTCTGTCTTAGTAAGCTGACCCTTTCCTTGTTCTTTGGTTAGAAAGCAGGCTTTTGCTGGGGCTTTTTTCCTACTGTCTACACCAATTGGCACATATATAAAGCACATGTTTTAAATCAGTGATAGGTAAAACTAGAAAAGTAGAAAGTGAACAAAACATGAAAGAACTTGAATATTGATATAAAGAATTCAGATTGTTCTTGACAAGAATTGAAGAATTAGGGGAACCTGGGTGGCTCAGTCAGTTTAGCAACTGCCTTTGGCTTGAGTCATGATCCCAGGGTCCTGAGATCGAGTCCCACATTGGGCTCCTTGCTCAGCGGGGAGCCTGCTTCTCCCTCTGCCTGCTGCTCCCCCTGCTTGTGCTCTCTCTCTCTCTCCTTCTCTCTGACAAATAAACAAATAAAATCTTAAAAAAAAAAGAATTGAATTATAAACAGTTATTCTTTGTATAGCAATGAGATAACCAAAGCCATTTTTAGATTTCTCTGGGAGATACATGGAGATTGCATTTACCAATAACCACATTCTATAAGGCTCTGTCATCTTAAAAACTTTGCAGGGCACCTGGGTGGCTCAGTCAGTCAAATATCTGACACTTGGTTTCACCTCAGGTCATGATCTCAGGGTCCTGGGATAGGGCCTCCCTGAGGGACTCCATGCTCTGTGCTCAGTGGGGAGACTGCTTCCCCCCCGCCCCCGCCCGCCCCCCTTCTCAGGTAGTCTCGCTAAAATAAATAAATCTTTAAAAAAAAAAAAAAAAACTTAGCTTCTCCTACCCTTTCCTTCCTAGATTACGTATCTGATAGGAATCCTTCAATTATCTCAGTAACCCAGGTACCCAGACATTTAACCATTTATACTTAAATGAAGTTAGGAGAAATTTAAACTGATTCTGGTTCCAGGTGAAAAAGATGGTTGTGACTGTCTGCAGAGACCTTAAATAAGAAAGCAAACCAAACAGAACTGCGAAGCCCCTGCAGCCCCACTTTTCAGACTTGTCAGCACAGCCACAGCAGTCAACCATCCTAACTCACACTTCCCTCTAGTACTGTCCGGGCCTATTGTTTCATTTTGCCCTTAAAATTGCCAGCCATGGGGTGCCTGGGTAGCGCAGTCGTTAAAGCGTCTGCCTTCGGCTCAGGGCGTGATCCCGGCGTACCGGGATCGAGTCCCACGTCGGGCTCCTCTGCTGGGAGCCTGCTTCTTCCTCTCCCACTCCCCCTGCTGTGTTCCCTCTCTCGCTGGCTGTCTCTCTGTCACATAAATAAATAAAATCTTTAAAAAAAAAAAAAAAATTGCCAGCCATATCACAAACGCTGGATATGTGCTAGCCCTCAACACTAAAAGTTCTACCTCCACTTTCTGCCTTAATTTAGCCATGCTTTTCCTGAGGATTTCTCTTCCCCTATCGTCCACTAGAGTTGATGTTGCTTATTCCCCATGCCTCACATCCTATAGATCCCAGACGTCATTGTTTTGTTTCTTACATATTTATATCCCTCATCCTCACAATGGAAGTTCTTCAGTGAGAGCTATGTCCTATGTTAATACCCCTTCATATACTTTGAAATACTGTAATGTTCAAAACTCGTTCTGGGAATATAGATTTGAGAAAAACTCACAGATCTTTTTTTGTTAAAGAAACTGATGCCTTCCAGCTAGATTTGCTCAAACTCATGCTGGAAATTTTAAGGACTTACGTATCTAAGCTTATTTTCACAGAAACTGCGGTTTCAGTTAGGTTTACAGATTTCCAGGTTGTGGGTTGGATTATGTCTCTGAAAAGATATGGTTAAGTCCTAACCCTAATATCCATGAACGTGACTTTATTTGGAAACAAGGTCTTTGCAGATGTAATAAAGTTGAGATCACACTGCATCAGGATAAGCCCTAAATCCAATAATTCATGTCCTTATAAAGAGAGAGAGGTTTGCAGACAGACACAGAGGAGACAAGGAGAAGGAGACCATGCAACTACAAAACCAGGAATGCCTGGGGCCACAAGAAGCAAGGAAGCTGCCTTCTCCACAGCCTCTAAAGGGAGCATGGCCCAGATCACACCTACTAGTTTTGGACTTCTAGCCTCCAGAATGGGGAGAGAATAGCAAAATACCACAAAACTTGGTGGCTTGTTAACAAAATACTTGATGGCTTGTTTTAAGTTTTGTGGTATTTTGCTCTGGCAGCCCTAGAATAAAAACACTCCTCATTCACCGAAAACCTGTACATTCATTTTTGAATTTCCTTTATCTTTAGATCATCATCATCTGCTTGGAAAACTTACTCAACTGGCCAGTCCTCTTCTCACATATATTTTCACAGTGGTAAAGAACAGTGATAAATGAGAACATATCATGTGGATTACAAACTTAAGTTAAAAAGGGAAATTATGTATCAGTTTCATTTATGCAATCAGATTTGAAAGCTTAAAAACTACCAAACTTATTCCAGTAGAACTCCAAGTTGGCCAAACAGGAATTCTATAAGGAACTCAAAAAATGGACTTCTGTTGTTCACTTTTATTATACATGTACTTTTTAAAAGATAGGGGCGGGGGCACCTGGGTGGCACAGCGGTTAAGAGTCTGCCTTCGGCTCAGGGCGTGATCCCAGCGTTGTGGGATCGAGCCCCACATCAGGCTCCTCTGCTATGGGCCTGCTTCTTCCTCTCCCACTCCCCCTGCTTATGTTCCCTCTCTCGCTGGCTGCCTCTATCTCTGTCAAATAAATAAATAAAATCTTTTTTTAAAAAAATAAAAGATAGGGGCGGGCGGAGAGTTTAAAAAAACCCAAACTCATCTATAATTCCAGCTACTCAGGATTATCACTCTTAACATTTGCTAACCATCCTTCCTTATTTTATTCTGAGTATGCTCAGAAAGTGTACCTTGTATAGAAATAGTTATTTTACATCTTGTATTACTGACTTCCCTGCCACACTCTAGCAAATTGCCCATTTTTATTGCACTCTAAAAACATGTAAGAACAGTGGAATAAGTGACCTGAGGGTAATAAAAGGTATGTGCATGTCGTTTTCCCACCCCACTCTATTCATGTGTCTTGGCACTCCCGGGTTAGGAGAAAGAAAGAGATATTCCTCTTTTTTTATTATTTTATTTTATTTTATTTTATTTTATTTTATTTTATTTTTATTTATTTATGTGACAGAGAGACAGCCAGCGAGAGAGGGAACACAGCAGGGGAGTGGGAGAGGAAGAAGCAGACTTCCAGCGGAGAAGCCCGGTGTGGGACTCGATGCCGCAACGCCGGGATCACGCCCTGAGCCGAAGGCAGACGCTTAATGACTGCGCTACCCGGGTGCCCAGAGATATTCCTCTTGAACGTACATTAGGTGAAAGGGTTCTCAGAAAGAGTATGAGTCTTCCAACTTACACATAGCCCAATTAGGCCAGGCATGTATGGTTATCCATAATTGATGGGTGAGGAAATCAAGTAGAAAAAGCCAGGTCAATGCCATGACACAATTTGGGAACCAACTCTGATCTCTTCCAAAGACCTCTATCTCCTCTTTTTAGACACTCAAGAATAAGGAATTTTTAAATGATAGAAATGATCATGAGTTTACACTGAATTGGCTTTGCTCCAGACAGTTTCAAAAATATCTGGTGAATTTGCCAATTTCTTTGTGTGGTTCCTTTTACTTAAAGAATATACATTAGGTGTGCCTGGGTGGCTGAGTGGGTTAAGCTATTGATTCTTGGTTAAGCTACTGACTTGATTGCAGCTCAGGTCATGATGTCAGGGTCGTGAGATCAAGCCCCACACCAGGCTCTGCACTGGGTGTGAAGCCTGCTTGGGATTCTCTCTCCCTCTGCCCCCGCCCCACAACCCAGCTTGCACTCTCTCCATCTCTAAAAACAAAAAAGAAAAAAAAAACCTACATGAGAGTAGAATCATTTTACCTTCCTGGTGAATTCGAATTTTTACCATTCTCTATGACTTTATCTCTAGCGATGTGTTTGCCTTAAAGACTATTTTGTTCTTGTATGCTATGTACCTAGTACATCTTTCTCTGTATTTTTCTCCTTTCTGTGTCCTTATCTTTTTAGATGTGACTCTGGTAAACAGCATATAGCTGCTTTAAAACAAAAAAGCAGAAACAACAAAAACCAAAAACCAAAACTCATTATTTCACAATCTCTGATCTTAATTGAAAAGTTGAGCCTATTTACACTTTTTGGGATTAATGATGCATTTTAGATTTATTTCAAGTATTTGTTATGGTTTCTACTTATCTCTTTTTTGATTTTTTTCACTTTCCTGCCTTTCTTTGAGTTAGTTCTTTTCTCACTCCATTTTCTTCTAGTTTAGAAGTTCTCTTTCCCTGCTGCCTCTCCCTCTCTTAGTGGCTACCCTGTTATTTTAACATGCACACTTTCACCATCTTCTTGATATAAAAGGGACTTAGAATGCTTTGACCTAATAACTTGCTCACAAAAGTTTGCTTCTCAGAACTTTTTTACTTTTTAAATTATTTTTTAAATTAAATTTTTAAAAATTTGTGTAGGCACCATGCCCAGTGCAGAGCCCAACACAGGGCTTGAATTCATGACTCTGAGATTAAGAACTGAGCTGAGGAGCACCTGGGTGGCTCAGTTGTTAAGCCTCTGCCTTTGGCTCGGGGCGTGATCCCGGCGTTCTGGGATCGAGCCCCACACCGGGCTCCTCTGCTGGGAGCCTGCTTCTTCCTCTCCCACTCCCCCTGCTTGTGTTCCCTCTCTCGTTGTCTGTCTGTCAAATAAATAAATAAAATCTTTAATAAAAAAACTGAGTTGATATCAAGAGTCAGATGCTTAAATGACTAAGACATCCAGGCAGCCCTTTAATTTTAAGATTTTATTTATTTATTTTAGAGAGAGATAGCATGAGGAGTGGGAAGGGCAGGGGAGAGAGAATCTCAAGCAGGCTCATCACTAAGCATGGAGCTTGACATGGGGCTTGATCTCACAACCCTGAGATCATGACCTGAGCCAAAACCGAGTCAGACACTTAACTGACTAGCCACCCAGGTGCCCTCTTTTAATTTTATTTTTTTAAAGATTTTATTTATTTGAGAGAGAGAGGTAGAGAGGGCAGGAGCAGGGGGGAGGGGCAGAGGGAAAGGGAGAAGCAGGCTCCCCACTGAGCACGGAGCCCAACTCAGGGCTTGAACCTAGGACCCTGGGATCATGACCTGAGCTGAAGGCAGACTCTCAACTGACAGCCACCCAAGCGCCCCTAATTTTATTCTTTTTTTTTTTTTTAAGATTTATTTATTTGACAGAGAGAGAGGCAGCAAGAGAGGGAACACAAGCAGGAGGAGTGGGAGAGGGAGAAGCAAGCTCCCCGCTGAGCAGGGAGCTTGATGCAGGGCTCAATCCCAGAATGCTGGGTACTCATTGACCTGAGTGGAACGCAGATGCTTAATGACTGAGCCACCCAGGCGCCCCCCCCCCTCAATTTTATTCTTAAGTAAGTTCTACACCCAATGTGGAGCTTGAACTCACAACCCTGAGATCGAGAGTCACATGCTCAGAGTACCTGGGTGGTTCAGTCAGTTAAGTGACCAACTCTTCATTTCGGCTCAGGTCATGATCTGAGGGTCATGAAGTTGAGTGTGCTTCAGGCCCTACACTCAGAGTGGAGTCTGCTTAAGGATTCTCTCTCCCTCCCTCTGGCCCTCCTCCTTCGCTCTCCCAAATCAATCAATCCTAAAAAAAAAAAAAAAAAAAAAAAAAAAGTTATCACATGCTCTACTGAGTCAGCCAGGTACCCCTGTTTCTCAAAATTTTAGTTCTTTTCTTAACTCCACAAAGTGGACATTACCATTGCTGCATAGTCACTATTCCTTAAAAACATTTGTTGAAAAAAATTTTTGCATAAATATTTAACCCTTGGTATATTTTTTCTGGTCTCCAGTATTTTCTTCTGTTTCCACATATCAACCTATTTTCTACAAGATTGCTGGTGTAGCATTGCCAAAAACTCCCTGGCTCCATGTTAATTAATTCTAAACAGCTAATGAAAATTTGCCCTGAAATTCACTCCTCCAACCATCTGCATTTTATCTTTTAGTTCTGTAGGAGGATGATCTCATTACACAGAACTTTCATTCACTAACAAACTCTCATAATTCCCTTTCATTTAGCAGGTCATCTGAGTAAGTTTCTCAAACATCTGAAATCACTGGAGAAAGGTCACCGTTAGTATGTTCTTGGTCAACTCCATAAAATCCCCAGGGGTTTTTTGTGGTTCAAACCGGACATATCTTAGGGATGTATGAAATGAGGATTGCTTGATGAAGAAAAGGGGATTTTTAATGAAAAATTTAAGAGTCTTCATTTTACTGGAGACCCTTAAGAGCTGAGCATGTTTCAACTCTTAAGTATAACATACCTCCTTTTATCTTGAATCTTACATATTCCACCTTTCATTCTAACTAAACAACTTTATCTGATAGTTCATTGAGAAAATATAATTAATCAGGTTAAGAACTCCTTTTATTCTCCCCACATTTTCAGATGTGCTTGCAATGATGTTTATATTCTCTTCCTTCTTGTTCAAAGAAGCCAGTTCCTATCAACCACCAGCTGGATCATCTATGCAACAGTTCATCTTCTCTTAGCCTCTCAAGTATTTTGTTCTGAAGTTACTTCCAGTTTACAAATATACTCTATATATTCTATCTTTAATAACAAACCAAAAATAAACAACCAAAATCCCTTCCTTAACCTCACATCTGCTTCAAGCTGACTCACTCTGGGCTTCCAGCAGGATATTTCAAGTAGTCTATACTTGCTGTCACCTCTTCCTATCTTTGTTCACTATTTAAGTCAGTCTAATAGTGATGAACATTTATTGAGCATTTATTATGTAGAGAATACTAAGATTTTCTTTAATATGAATTATTAATCACAACTGTATGAGAACACGAGGCACTAGAGATAAGGTAACTGAGACACAAATGTTACAAAACTTGCAGAAAGCCTCCAAAATAGTGGCAGGATCAGATTTCAAAACCAGGAAGACTGATAGCAGAGCCTTACTCTTACCAATTCCTCCTATGCTGCTCCAATCTGGTTTAGGACCCCAGCAGCCCACCAAACAGGCTTTTCAAAAGGTCTACAGTGCCCTACATATTGCCAAACCTAAAGGACACCATATGCTCATCTTACTCAATTTTGCAGAAGCAATCAACAGAATGATTACCTTTCTCTAAAAAAGGATCTTACTTATTTGACAGAGAGAGCACACAAGCAGCGGAAGCCCCAGGCAGAGGGAGAGGAAGAAGCAGGCTCCCCACTGAGCAGGGAGCCTGATGTGGGGCTCGATCCCAGGACCATGGGATCATGACCTGAGCCAAAAGCAGACTCTTTACCGACTGAGCCACCCAGGCACCCCCAGAATGATTATCTTCACATACTCAGCTCTCTTGGCTTCTGTATAGATATCCTTTCTCCTTTGCATAGCAGATTGGCCACTTTTCTTCTACATGGCTCCTAAACGTTGCAGTGCCAAGGCTCCAAACTAAGCTGTCTTGTTTTCTCAAACACATACTTTCCCTGAGTGACTGACCTTATCCTATCACCTTCACTATCTAAAAGCTTTTGATTCCAAAGTTAGTGAGTGGTCTCCTATTTCCACATAGTATCAAACAAGCTTTTCAAATCTAATGTACCCATAATTGATTCTTTTCCCTCCCAAAATGCTTCTCCATAGCCCCCAACATTCTTTAGCCAGTTATAAGTTTAAAAAGTTGGCATTGTACTTGATGTCTTCCTGTTATCATGCACCTCAGGAAATCCTGTCAGCTCACCTCCAGAAAAATCCCAGAATTATCCATTTCTATCTCCAATGCAACATCTCTGTCCTAACTTCTATCACCTTCTGTCAGTGACTATTCAACTCTAAAATGGTCACCTCAAAAGCATCAAATGATCAAGTGTCAAAATGTTAGTCATATCACTGCCATACTCATTTTGATTCCCATTGCATTGAAGCCTTCATTCAACACAATGTCCTACAATCCTTACATCTTATGCCCCATGCCTGTGTCTTCAACCACATCCCACAACATTTTCCCTTCCTACTAGTGCATTATTTTCATTATCACAAAATGAAAAATGTTAACAACTCCCCACCCCCAACAAGAGCACTAGTAAAAATCTCAAAAAGGCAGCATGTTGTCTTGATATTGTGTATCTAATGTCTAGCATGTAATAGATGGTAGGCTAGTATTTGTCAAGAGTTAGCAAGAGCCTTCTCTCTGATCTATTACACTGAAATAATCACAACCCACAAACCACAATAACTTGCTCTATAGTCAGCTCTCCCACTAAGTAGATGTGAAACACTAAGCCTGTCACTTACCTTTTTTTTTTTTTAAGATATGGAGTAATATACATACTATTCAATAGAGCTGCTCTTAAGATAGAAGCGTTTAGGTCATCAGTTCTCAGAAGTGTGGTCCCTGGCACAGCAGCATTGGCAACAGCTGGGAACTTGTTAGAAATACAAATTCTCAGCCCCCACTTCAGATTTACTGAAGCAGCAGCTCTGGAGGTAAAGCTCAAGCACTTTAGGTGACTCTAATGTACACCGAAGTTTAAGAATCACTGACTATGGGGGTGCCTGGGTGGCACAGCGGTTAAGTGTGTGCCTTCGGCTCAGGGCGTGATCCCGGGGTTATGGGATCGAGTCCCACATCAGGCTCTTCCGCTATGAGCCTGCTCCTTCCTCTCCCACTCCCCCTGCTTGTGTTCCCTCTCTCGCTGGCTGTCTCTCTCTCTGTCGAATAAATAAATAAAATCTTGAAGAAGAAAAAAAAAAGAATCACTGACTATGATGAAAACACTATGGGGGGGAAAAGTAAGGCTAAATAAATGCCAGCTTAGTTATTACTTTGTATGACAAAATCACATTTAACTTTGTTATTCACTGGTGGTAAATAGTAACATTACAAAGCCGGATTTCTTCACAAAATAGTTTGTGTTGGTTCCTAGTATTTTAGACACAGAACCCCTTAAATATGAAATACATATGCAATCAGGGAAAGCAAAGAAATTGTTGCATACGTAACAGACACAACTAAGGAATACCTGAAACAGCAGATGTAAGGTTGACTGAAAATTAGGACATTTTAGAGGTTTTGTTGTGCTTGGGGTAAATAAAGGAGAATGTCTGGTGGCCCTTACATGGTTTGGGTATTATATAGAAGGTAGCACTATGTATCCAGGCAATGTGGGATTAACCAAGTTTTTACAGATCTTGACAAGTGATTCAGGTGTCCAACAGTCAAGTCACTTAGATCTATACGCTATCGATCAGAATGAAGTAAAATAGACATACTTAGGGGGTTCAGATCACCTACCTCCTGACATGCTGAGTAATAGACAATTCTGAACTTTAGAGTCAATTTTCCTCTATGGGCCAATATAACCAGTCTTGCTATGTGAGGGAGGAGTCCTAGGCCATGGCCAGTGAACTCATAAAGTATTCCCCTGGTTTTGTCTTAGAGTCAGGCTTGAATTCCTCTGTTGACTCCAAAGCTACACAAACACAGGAGCAGAGTTAAGAGAAGAGCTAAGTGAAGCAAGACACATTAAGGAGAAAAAAATACTTTAGGAAAATGTTTTATGACTAAAATCTTTATATAGACTATCTTAATTGCAGGTGATAAAATGGAGGCAGTATTAAAATGGTGTACAAACATGTGGTGCAATTCCTGAGATTAACTTATAACATCCATTTTAAAAAGGGGGTGGGGGACTTCATATTACGAAGGACTAAGATTTGGGGTGTCTGGATGGCTCAGTCAGTTAAGCATCCAGCTCTTGATTTCAGCTCAGGTCATGATCTGAGGGTTCTGGGATTGATCCCTGCATTGGGCTCTACACTCAGCAAGGATTCTTCTTGAAGATTCTCTCTCCTCTTCCTCTGCCTCCCAACTCTCTTTTAGAATAAATAAATAAATCGTAAGGCGAGTGTGGGGGAGACCTGAGCTGAGATCATTGTTGGAAGCTTAACCAACTGAGCCACCCAGGTGCCCCCAAAACTTAAGTTGTTCTCATGAAAATGTATAGCATAGGAAAGTTTATGTTCCAAAATCAGTTTATCTGAAAAAGACAAGTTATATGAAGTATGTGCATATACCCTTATTTAACTAAAAGTTCTTAAAAATTTCGAAGCTCAAATGATGTGTCGCAAAGTATGTTAGAAATGTAAAGACAGACCATATAGTGCACACATAACATGTAAAAATAAAACAGATTTGGATTATGCTGTCATTTTTAATTTTAATAAAATAGATAATTTCATATTACATAGAGAGCAAGTCCATCCACTCATCATTGATAAAATTTTAGAAATATTTTCTATAAAAAGTTTAGTACTTGATTGGGAATGAATCCATTAGAACATGATTTCTATAGGTACAGTGTTCCCATCCTCACCCCCATTCTTATTAATTTTGAGAAAATTTAAAAATACAGAAAAGTACAAAAAATAAGACAAGATATCCATATGCCACAATCCAGAATTATCCAGTATTTTGATATATTTACTTGCAGTCTTTTTACTTTTTAAGAGAAACGGATGTTTATATATAAAACTGAAGTCCCCTTTAAACAGTCCCCATCCCATCCCTCCCACACTCATCCCCTTCCCTTCTCCACTCTTCACAAGCAACCACTATTAAGAGTTTGGTCTTATCTTCCAATCCATTTCAAAAACATTTTAAAAACATACATACATACATGTATCCATTACCGATACATAGTACTGAATTCTGTGAGAAAAATTTTAATTTACAAAAATGTCATTGTAATATGTGTTTTTCTGCAACTTCATTTTCCCCCTTCAACATGATTTTTGAGATCTTTCTCTGTAATACATGTAGATATCATTTGTTAAATTTTACAGATATACAGTATTTCATCATATGTATTTTCCATTTTGTTCCCGATGGGCATTTAAGTTGTTTCCAACTCATGGCTACTACAAATCATGCCACAGTAAATAGACTGGTATGTATTTCCTAAGCATACAAACTCAGAGTTGCTAGGTATTCTTGAACTTGTTATAAGGAATGTTTCCCAACTCCCAAGGTCATAACCATTTCAGTATATAGCTTCTTCATATTCCTGTTTTCTCCTCTTGGATCTTACCTCAGTGTATAGTTCATGGTTTGTTTTTTCCTTGGAGAACAGATTACCTCCAAATCAGTTTACACAGTCTCATTATCTTCTCACCTCCTATTGCCATTTCTATCATATTCTAAATTCTAATAAATGCATAGGTGTTTCCAGAATCTCTTCTGTTCTGCTAAATCAATACAGAAGTCTCTTCCTTTCCAATACTTACAACTTATTTATTACATTGGTGAAAATCTCCAGATTTATGCAGACAGCAATAAGAAGCATGTTTCCCATTCTCGATTTTAGTGGAAATGCATCTAAAGTTTCAGCATTACCCGCACCATCAGTTTTGTTGGGTGCAGGATTTTTATCATATAAATGTCTTTCTCTTCAGTATAAATTTTCTGGTGTCCAATAAGTTTTTCGCTTTTGTTTTCCTCATTTGTGATACTTTCCTTCAGCATGGTTATTCCTGATGTGCTACGATGCTTAAATTCCTGATGAACGCTTTTCAATTTTTAAGACATTTACAGGGTTTTTAATGAGTATGAATTTTCTGATGTCTAATGTGGTGTGACTTCTGGCTAAAAGCTTTCCCACATTCACTACATTGATAAGGCTTCTTACCTGTGTGTATTCTCAAATGCAGAGCAAGGGTTGAGAACTGAGAGAAAGCTTTCCCACATTCATTACAACCATAGGGTTTCTCACCTGTATGGCTTCTCACATGCACTGTAAGAGATGAACTTTGAGAGAAGGCTTTTCCACATACATTGCATTCATAAGGTTTATCACCTGAATGAATTCTCACATGTACAATAAGTGATGTTCGTTGAGAGAAGGCTTTTCCACATTCATTACATTCATAGGGTTTCTCTCCAGTGTGAATGTTTTGATGTTTTATGAGGTACTTCTTCTGGCCAAAAGCTGTTCCACATTCACTACATTTAAAGGGTTTCTCTCCAATATGAATTTTTTCATGCTCAGTAAGGTTAGACTTGCCACTGAAGGTTTTTCCACATTCCTTACATACAAAAGGCTTCTCTCCCGTGTGAGTTCTCTGGTGTCTGATGAGGTTTGACTTCTGAATGAAAGCTTTCCCACAATCCTTACACTCAAAAGGTTTCTCTCCAGTGTGAATTTTCTGATGGGTAAGGAGGTTTTCCTTCTGGCTGAAGGATTTTCCACATTCATTACATTCAAAAAGCTTCTCTCCAGTATGGGTGTTCTGATGTTTAATGACATACTGCTTTTGGCTAAAGGCTTTTCCACATTCATTACATTCAAAAGGTTTCTCTCTATTATGAAAATGCTCATGCTCGGTGAGATTTGATTTGTGGCTGAAGACTTTCCCACATACCTTACAGGCAAAGGGGTTTTCCCCACTACAAATTCTCTGCTGACTGAGGTGTGACATCTGAATGGAAGCTTTCCCACATTCACAAGGTTTCTCTCCAGTATGAATTTTTTGATGAATGAGGATTTACTTTTGGCTGAAGGTATTTCCACATTTCTTACATTTGAAGGTGTGTGTGTATGACCTTTCAAATGTAAACTAAGGGATAAAATTCAAGAGAAAATTTTATCATACACAGTACATTACAAGCTTTCTCTCCAAGTATATATCTTCTAATGCTCAGTGGGGTTTTGTTATATTCACTGGTTTCTCTCCAGCAAAAATTTTCTTCTGCTCAATGAGATCTGTCATCTACCTAAAGGCTCCTCAGTATTCCTCAGAAGAACAGGGTTTCTCTCCAGCCTGACTTCTGCATTTAATGAAGTGTGACATGTGAGTGGAAGTTTTCCCACATTCAGTAAATTCATAGGGTTTCTCTCAAGTATGAATGCTCTGGTTCAAACTGTTTTAACTGAAGGCATTTCCACACTGATTTACACTTAAAGGGGGTAATTACCATAAAGAATAAGTTGTGGCAGGATTTCCAAACTAAATTAAATTGATGATGCCTTCCTACGCAACTTCTCTCATGATTTAAATTGAAAAAGGTGTTGCCCTTAGAAGATATAGTGTCTGAGATCAGAGGAAGTATTTTTCCAATTTTCTTATATTCACTACTTTTTTTTTTCTCAGTCTTTACTGGAGATGGATGCAACCTGCTTCCCAAGTCTTGTTGCCTCTCTATCTGCTCATCATCTTCTCAGGCTTCTTCTAAAATGGAGTACAAAGAATCATCATTTAAAGGCGTTAACGTATGAATTGCTTAGTACTGTGGCTGACAAATGGTAAGCACTTGATTATGTTAGCTTTATGTTATCATTATTTATGAATTTCCCCATTATTAGTAATAAAATTTTGGATTGTGCTTTTGGGATGAACTCTGAAAGCCCACCTCATAGTATGAAAAAGTCATCATGACCAACGTCACCAAATAACTTTTGAGAAGGAAACTCTTGTGGAGGATATCTGCATAGGAAATTAACATTCATGGGCACACAAAGCTTAAGGATTACTCTTGAAAAATAACCTTTCCCGGGGCGCCTGGGTGGCACAGCGGTTGGGCATCTGCCTTTGGCTCAGGGCGTGATCCCGGCATTGTGGGATCGAGCCCCACATCAGGCTCCTATGCTATGGGCCTGCTTCTTCCTCTCCCACTCCCCCTGCTTGTGTTCCCTCTCTCGCTGGCTGTCTCTATCTCTGTCAAATAAATAAATAAATAAAATCTTTAAAAAAAAAAAAAAGAAAGAAAAGAAAAATAACCTTTCCCGTTTCTTAGTTCAGCAAATAAATGTAATAAACAACAAGGAATTAACAAAGATAAAAAGATGACATAAAATTGAGAAAGTCTCCCGGAATGTCTAAGTAAAAGAAAGGAATTAACCAACAACTGCTTCCTTCTAAAACCCCATTAAAAAGACAAGAAAAGGGAAAATAGTACAAGCTCAGAAGAAAAAATGGGTATGACTAGAGACTTCAATACACAGAGACATTAACAAATTTTCTGATAACAAAAGAGCACACAAAGATTTTCAACACAGCAGAGCTGAGGAAGTTTATGTATGTAAAGATACTGCAGAAGATGCCAGTGTCAAACCAATTTATGCCACAAAATATCAGAAAGACTAACAAAATGGAGGGAATCAAGTACCTCAAAAGAAGGAATGGTAGGTAGAAGGATGATAGCTGAAAAAAAGATTATATAAGGTGCAGTTAGAGCACTACCCTCCCAATAGGACCACTCCTTTGTATGAAATGGAAATTATTCTTTGCAGAAATTTTATCAGAGAAAATCCACACTCAGGGACATCCAATAAGAGATGACAAGAGAGGGGCGCCTGGGTTGCGCAGTCGTTAAGCATCTGCCTTCAGCTCAGGGCGTGATCCCAGGGTCCTGGGATTAAGCCCCATGTTGGACTCCTCCACTGGGACCCTGCTTCTTCTTCTCCCCCTCCCCCTGCTTGTGTTCCCTCTCTCGCTGGCTGTCTCTCTCCATCAAATGAATAAATAAAATCTTTAAAAAAAAAAAAAGATGACAAGGGAGATGTGCTACACTGAAATCAATGGGATTAAATCTATATATAATATGGTAAGACTTCCAGGATAGTCTGTAGCTCATGTCAAAACAGGCTAACCATCAGGTATATATACCTGTAAGCAGGGTATGAAAGGCTCCTTCTCTGAAGAACCTGAAAAGCCTATGAAAAACTTCAGTAGGATACATACCCCTCCAAGATGATATCTGTCACCCGTACTCATTTTGGGGTGGGGGCAAAACAAAGGACCTGGCCACACCAAGGTTTGTGTGAGTAAAGCAGTATAATCATTCTGTGGAGACCCTGGTCCATAAGGCATTTTTCCTTTTTTTAAAAAAGATTTTATTTTTAAGTAATCTCTACACCCAGCGTGGGATTTGAACTCACAACCCTGAGATCGAAAGTCACATGCCCACCAACTGAGCCAGCCAGGCACCCCATGACATTTTTTTTTTTTAAAGATTTATTGAGAGAGAGAGAACAAATGGGAGGGGTCGATGGAGAGGGAGAGAGAATCTCAAGCAGACTATCTGCTGAGCAAGGAGCCTGACAAGGGGCTCGATCTCACAACCTTGAGATCATGACCTGAGCCAAAATCAAGAGTCGGACGCTTAACCAACTGTGCCACCCAGGCAATCCCACCCCATGGCATTTTACTTTTGATTCACTGACGCCTACCAGATGACTAGAAGCAACCAGGCATGAAAGAGTTTATGATGACCTTTTAGTCAATCAGTCTTAAATATGACTGCAGCCAATACTTCACACACATTTGAGAAACTCCTACTAGTAAGAAAGACAGATCAACATCAAAAGAAAACTTAAGGAAGTCTGAGGAATATAGGTAAGGAACAGTAAACAGCAACAAAACCTAAAACCAATCAGACAGAAGATATTTTATTAGTGAAACAACATGGTTCTGTAAGCAAAAAACAAAAAGTAATCTGAAATTAAGATGGGGAGTGGGAAGGTAGACTGTATTATCATTCACTAATAACAGGGTCATCTTCCTGCAGTAGGATTATAGTACTTCACCCTAGCGAACTCAGACATGGCCAGCCGCCCTGTTTGGCCAATGAAATATAAGCACAAGTGACAAGTATCTCCCAGAAGAACCTTTAAGATGACAAATTCAGGGGCACTTGGCTGGCACAACTGGTGGAGCATGAGACTCTTGATCTCGGGGTTGTGAGTATGAGCCCCATGTTGGGTCTACGTAGAGATTACTTAAAAATAGGGGCACCAGGTGGCTCAGTCAGTTAAGTGTTTGCCTTTGGCTCAGGTCATGATCCCAGGGTCCTCGGATCGAGCCCCATGTTGGACTCCCCGCCCGGCAGGGAGTCTGCTTCTCCCACTCCCTCTATCCCTGCTCATGCTCTCTCTCGCTCACTCTCAAACAAATAAAATCTTTAAAAAAAAAATAAATAAAAATACGGGGTGCCAGAACTAACCATATGATCCAGCAATTTCACTTCTGGTTATATATATCCAAAGAAAATAAAAACATTAAGTCAAAAAGATATATGTGCCCCATGTTCACTGCAGCATTATTTACAACAGCCGAGATACAGAAACAATCTAAATGTCCATCAACAGATGAACGAATAGAGAAATATGGTACATACATACAATGGAACATTATTCAGCCATAAAAAAGAACGAAACCTTGCTATTTGTGACAAGAATGGAACTTGAGGGTATTACAGTTAAGTGAAAGCAGTCAGTCAGAGAAAGATAAATAATGTATGATCTCATTATATGTGGAATCTTAAACAACAAATCAAGCTCATAGATAGGGAACATACTGATGGTTGCCAGAGGTGGGGGAGGGGTGTGGGCAAAATGGGTGAAAGGGGTCAAAGGTACAATTTCCAGTTATAAAATAAGTCATGGGGATGTAATGTACAGCATGGGAACTACAGTCAGTAATACTATATTGCATATTTGAAAGCTGCTAAGAGAGTAGTTCTTAAATGTTCTCATCGTAAGAAAAAAAGTTCTTTAACTATGTGTGTTGACAGATGCTAACTAGAGTTACTGTGGTGATTTTTTAATAATATATACAAACATCAATTATGTTGCAGCAGGTGGGGGGATGGGGTAATTGGGTGATGGGCATTTAGGAGGGCACCTGATGTAATGAGCACTGGGTGTTATTTGCAACTGATGAATCACTAAATTCTACCCCTGAAACTAATAATATACTATATGTTAACTAATTTGAATTTAAATAAAATCTTAGGAAAAAAGATGTACATCTTTTTTGTACATCTGAAACTAATATATTTTAAGTAAATTATACCTCAATAAATTTTTTAAAAGACAAATTCAGAGCATAAATCAAGGTACATATTAGCTAAGTGAAGCAAGTTCCAGAAAACAAAAGGAGAAAACTGATTAGAGGAAATTGTCAAAGAAAAACAAAAAAAAACCTTCCTCTCCTGTAAGACATGAATCTCTAAACTTAAAAGGCACACTTAATACCTTGCATGATGAATAAAAGATGCATACCTCCACATATCACCATGACATTTCAAAAGAAAAAATCAAGAGGCCATAAAAAAACCCTACTATATGTGTATATGTGTGTGTGTGTATAACCCAACTACACGTTGATATGTATCACCCAAAGGAATAGGAATCAGAATGACATCAAATTTCTCAACAGAAACACGAGAAGCTAGCAGACAAAATTCTGAGGGAAAATTCTAAGCTTAGCCTACCAATCTAATGGGACAAAGGCATTTTTCAGATATGCAAATGTTAAATTTCATCTCAATGCACCTTTCCTCTCAGGATGCTACTAGATGAGCTCCACCAAATTACTAGATAGAGAAGGTGATACAGAATCCAAGAAAGAGGGTATATGACATAGGGAAAACAAATGAAAAAAAAAAGTCGTTGATAATGTTGATGAAAAAGAGCTAACTATCAGGTCAAAGTACAGCCAGTTCCGACTGGAGTAGGAGGACAAAAATTCTACAGGTAAATCTTCACAGGAAAAAAAATGGAAAGAAGTTTCCCAATGCATTTGACCATGTGGAAACTAGTATTTAACGGGCTTTTAACTATTTTAAGGTATCCAAGGGAGTCTGTGCTAAACACAGAAAGCCAAGCAAACAAAAGTATGAGAAATACAAATTCCATGAAAGAAAAGAAGTATAATAATAAATAAAATTCTATATATCTACACATATACTTCTGTTGTACATGAAAAGATAATAGTTGTCTCAAAAAGATGTCTTAAATCATTTAAGTTGTGAACTAAACTAGTCACTTTTTTTAATGGAGCACCATTAATTTACTTCAATAAATTAGTAAGTGACTGCCTTACAAATTATGGTTATTCAGACTTGGATATTATTTGGCAGGTACTTTCTTGAGACAGAACAAAGTGAGAATCATCAGATTTTATCTAAGAAAACAAAAAAATATAAAGCTTCAAATTCCATATTACAGCTAATCTTAAAAATATTATGTATCAGGTGTTAGTGTAGTACCAAAGAATATCCACAATTATCTGAAACGGCTATTGAAATATTTCTCCCTTTCTAACTACATCTGTGTGAAGCCACAATTTTTTCATATACTTCAACCAAAATAACATGTTACAGCAGCAGAAATGAGAAATCTAGCTGTCTTCTATTAAACCAGACATTAAAGATACTTACAGATATAACAAACATTCTCTCTCTTCTGACTAAACCTTTTTCATCCTGGAAAATTATTTTTATTTAGAAGATCTGGTTATTTGTTTGTCAGAGAGAGACAGAGAGAAAAGGATAGAGAGCAAGAATGGGGGAGCGGCAGGCAGAGGAAGAAGCAGGCTCCCCACTGAGCAAGGAGCCTGATGCGGGACTTGATCTCAGGGATCAAGACCCGAGCCGAAGGCAGACGCTTAACCAACTGAGCCACCCAGGTGTCCCTGGAAAATTATTTTTATTAAGAAATATAATTTAGGTTTACAAGTAATAGGATTATTATTTTTTTTAATAAGTACACTTTTAAAAGTTTCTCAATTTTACTTTTAAATAAAGTAAATATCACTGAAGTCCACATAAAACAAAATGTCCTCATGTTTGCTTATATATTCCACTGTGGTAAAACCCATATAATACAAAATTTACCATTAACTATTTTTTTAAAAAAGCCAAACAGGCGCCCCTACTATTAACTAATTTTCTAATTTTTTGAAGTTGAGGTACAATTGACATAACATTATGCATTCTTTAGGTTCGGGTGTACAATCATTATGATTCGATATTTGTATATCCTGCAAAATGATCACAATAAGTCTAGTTATCATCTGTCACCATACATACAGATCTCTTTCTTGTTATGAAAACTTTTAAAATCCAGGTGGTCCTCAAGTTTTAAGAATGTAAAGGTGATTGCTAATGGGTATCAGGTTTCCTTTTGTGGCAATGAAAATGTTCTGGAATTAGTGGTGATGGTTGTACAATTTGTGAATATACTAAAAACCACTGAATTGTACACTCTAAAAGGATGCATTTTATGTTATGTGAATTATATCTCAATAAAACTGTCATTAAAAAAAAAAACCCAAAGGTGAAAGTCTGAGAACTGATACTCAAAACATTTCTCACTACTCATTCAACAAGTACCTTTTTCTTTCCTTACTTCATGTCTGGCACACTTCTAAGTTCTAGGGATAAACAGTATTGACCAAAACTGACAAAATTCCCTGTCCTCATTAAGATTACACTCTAGTGGACAGATAAATAAAGGAGAAGGTTTGTTAAAAAGCTATGACTGCTATGGAAAAAAAAACAGAGAAGGGTAGAGTTTTAATTTCAGATAGAGTGGCCTCTGAGAAGGCAAGATTTGAGAAATGAAAGAAGAAAGATATCCTTACAGGTATCTGGAGGAAGAGCATTCTGAACAGAATTTAAAGAAATTCACTAGCCTTGAGGAAGAGCCTGTTAAGCATATTAATTGTACAATGAATCATAATTATGCATATTATGTTCCTCATGTCCTTCTTTGACTTAGCGTGACCCCTCCTGTTTTTTGACCATCTTAGAATCTACAGAACCTTCTGAGAGCAGCTCCAATAACATGCTCCTAAAAAAATTTCTCCAATCTTGTCTTAGTTATGAACATCTTTCCCTGAACTTCTAATTACAATCAGATTCACTTTTTCTAAAGTGTTTCACACTATCTTTAAACCAAATTTGTACATAGCTAAGTCTTAACATCCTAACTATAACCCGAGATGCTGGATTGTACTAATCGCTCTACTCTTTTCTTTGAATGGCTGACAGTAGAAATTTTTTAAATGCTAGGAGCAATATCATGAGAGAAAAGAAGGAAGAGAGAACAATTTAGATTTTAAAGACTAAAAAGACAATAACCAAATCCAAAGTCTAAATCTTGACTGGATTCTGGCATTTTAAAAAAAGTTATACTCCACGCTGGGTGTGGAGTCTACTTAATAAAAGAAATAAGAACAAATTTTTTTTTAAAGCTATAGAAAGTATTCTGGAGATAACTGAGGAAATCTAAATATGGACAAATTATTACATATTAGGGCATTACAGCTAATTCATCTAAGGAGTGAGTAATGATATTTTGGTTATGTAGAGTGATGCCATTATTTTTAGAAAATGCATACTTAATTTTTTGGAGGCGAAGTGTCATGATGTTTCAGCACATAAAAATATGCATACACAAGGACAGAGACACATAAAACAGACATGGCAAAATAATTACTGAATCTACACAGTGGGTATATGGGAGAATGCTGTACTCTTCTTTCAGTTTTTAATATTTGAAATGTTCATGGATAAAAAACTGAAAAAGAAGAATTGATCAATAACATTACTTCCACAACAATTCATAGATTAGTTAACAAGTATCTCATATTTAACCAAAACTGAAGACAGAAAGAACATGGGCCTTTTTTTCAACAGGTTATAATATAGACTCCAGATACCAAAATATAAAAGCACGTAAGAAAGAATTTACTCGGGACTTTTGAATTTCCATGAAAATGTGAAACAGGATGGTCAAAGGGGAGATCAATACAAGAGGAACATGTTTAAATGGTAAGTAGGACCTGAATAGGTAGAACATTTCATAAGCAAAAGCCAAGATTCAAAGTAGAAAATATGCTCACATTTATATTTACGGTTAATATGTCCTCTCTTGATAAGATTAAGGTATATCTTTTTATTTTATTTTATTTATTTATTTGACAGAGAGAGCACAAGCAGGGGGAATGGCAAGCAGAGAGAGAGGGAGAAGCAGACTCCCACCGAGTAAGGAGCAAGCCCAATGTGGGGCTCAATCCCAGACCCTGGGATCATGACCTGGGCTGAAGGCAGCCTATTAACCAACCAAGCCATCCAAGCGCCCCTAAGGTTTATCTTTTTAAAGGCTTGGCTGACCATATCTCAAGGATCATGAGAAAAATAATCCAGACATAGTATGAAATTGGTTTTAGGTAATCTCTCTGGACCTGAAAATAATGAGCTGAAATCTCCAATTTGGGTATTATATTAATGACTTCACTGACACAAAAGAATGAAACAAGTCAGACAGTTGTTTATCCTAGAAATAGGTAAAATTATAGTGGGTAAGACAGAAAGGCTGGAAAAATAAAAATTGATACTACAGAGTTACTTCTAACTTCAATGAGTGTTGGTCACCTGGGGTGGCTCAGTCAGTTAAGCATCCAGCTCTTGGTTTCGGCTCTAGTCATTATCTCACGGCTAGTGGGATCAAGCCCCACCTTGGGCTCCACACTGAGCATGGAGTCTGCTTCAGATTCTTTTTCCCTTTCCCTCTGCTCCTCCCTACTTGCACGCAGGCACACGCACACACACTCTCAAATAAATAAAATCTTTTTAAAAAATGAGTCTTCTCTGGGATTTAATTTATAAAGAAAAGGAGGAAAGGCAGAATGCAGTGTTCTAGGAGCCACCTCCAGTAAGAGGAAAAAGGGGAAAAAAATAAAAGCAAAAGATAAGAAAACACTTAGAAAGATAAAGCAACATCTCAGGTCATCAAGGCACCAATCAAGCAGAACTGCAGAGAATTCCTACAGGGGTGATTCACATGACATAAATAGATCCTTTCTTCTAAAATGGTAAAACAGAATATCTCTGCCCACTTTTAACATCTGTGAAGGATAAAGAAAAACAAGGAAAAAAAAGGGGGGGGGGACTGCATTGTTGAGAAGAGTATGAAGTAGCTATAATTCTAATGTCTAATGAGGATTGCTAGCAAGCAGCTGCCATTGCTGTTTTTAGGAAGAGTTCTCAGGCACAATGCTCTCCGAAAACGTAAGGCACAGCCTCACGGGGCAAATCATCACCTCCTTGTTTTTACCAACAGAATCCAGGAATGTAGGCTGGATACAGAACACTTGGTGGACCCACCAGCATCCCTAAATGGTAGGAAAAGTAGGACTGAGCAAGGAAATACAGAGATACCATTAGTGAATAAAACGGCTTATTAGTACGGCAGAACAGAAGGTCACAACTATCTCCCTAAATTCCTGACTTGTGTATCTAACTGACCATGTGAATATGCACTTAAATGATCCGTAGACATATCACAATCAACAGGTCCAAAACAAATCTCTTGATCTAGCTCCCCAAATTCCTTAAGTCTTCCTAGCTCAGGCAATGTTAACTCATTCTCTTCTAGTTAAAACCCTGGAGTTACCAGTGTGATTCCTCTTCCTCTTTTAAACAATACAACCTAAAAAAAATAAATAAATAAAAATAAACAACACAATCTATCAGCCAATCCTGTCAGCTATTTCTTTAAAATACCTTAAGAATCTGGGGTGCTGGGTGGCTCAGTGTCTGCCTCCGGCTCAGGTCATGATCCCACGGTCCTGAGATCAAGCCCTATTATCGGGCTCCCTGCTTTTCTCTCTTTGCCCCTCCCCCTGCTCATGATCTCTCTCTTGCTTTCTCTCTCAAATAAATGAAATCTTTAAAAATAAAATAAAATAATAAAATAAAATAACTTAAGAATCTGACTTGTCACTAGCTCAACTACTACCATTTTCTTACCTAGATTACTGCAATAGCCTCTGATTAATCTCCTAGCCTTGGCCCCCTATACCTTATTTCCTATACAGCAGCCAAAATATAATTCTGATCTTATCACTCCTCTGCTCAAAACCCTTTGATGGTCTCCCAAATCACTTAGAATAAAGGCCAAAGTCTCTGATTTGGCCTGTTACCTAACCAAACCTATTGTTTTTCCCTTTTGCTCGTTCTGCGCCAGCCTACTCTGCCCTGATCAATATTTCTAAAACTGCAAGCCATAGCCTCAGGGCTTTTAGTACTTTTCGTTCCTTCTGGCTGAATGCTCTTACAACAAATACTACATACCTCACTTGCACATGCTTCAGATCTTTTTTTCAAATGTCTTCCTTTTAGTGAAACCTTTCTCTGACCAACTGATTTAAAATTACAACCGCCAACTGGCCTTCCCTATGCTGGTTTTCCTTGCTTTAATTTTTCTCCACAGCACTACCACCATCTGATAGAACATGTATTTTTACTTATTTACTCACAGCGTGTCTTCCTCAGGAAGGAATTTTTGAAAACTCTGATCAAGGACATCTCCTTAGAAACTGAAATGGTGCCTAATAATATCATTCAATAAATACTTGTCAACTATATGAATATACCGTGTTGATAGAAATGTAAATTGGTTTACTACTTTTGAGAACATGCTTATTTCTGTCAAATCTATAAATAAACATAACTGACTCAGCACTTCCACTTACGATAAATTACTACATAGCTGTATCTACATTATCTCTGCAAAGCAATATAAATAAGTAGATATGCACTTCTGTGTTCAAAAGCATACATCTGGAAACAACCTAAATGTCTATAAATAGGAGACAGGTTAAATAAAATGTGTTGGTAAGAGTCTCTCCCAGAAAACAAAAACAAAAACCAACAAAAATAACTATGGACACAATAGAATACATACTACCATTTATATGAAAAGGAAAACTAAGGGCTTACATACATGTATTTTCATATTTCCAGCACAGATATATGCTGGTTTATTCACAGATGACCTCAAGAAGGCTACATGTGAAACTCTTAAAAATGACTATATCTTTGAAAAAAATTTATAGGACTGAAGGTAAGAGGGGACTTTTTCACTGTATACCTTGATGTTCAAAAATTTTATAAGCTCATGTTATTGTATTAAAAACCAAATACAGATTCATAACATTTATATGCACACACACACACACACACAGCAGAAAGGGGAACTGATTTCTAAGGCAACAACTTCTGAAAGAGGTATATGGGGATGGAAGAGAAAGGGAGGCAGGAGTTTGTTGATGTGTGATGGGGGAGAAGGTGGATAAGATGACAACAGGGAGCATGATTACAGATGTAAAAGATAATTCAGAGGCATTTCGCCACTGAAAGAATGAAAGGTGGTGGCAAGTAATAAAAAAGGAACCTGAATGTCAGAAAATATATAAAGACTTAAGACCTATAAAAGACAACGCATGAGGAAAAAAGTCTATACACAGTGGGAGGCAGGAGACTGAGGGTATCAATGAAAGAGAGAACAATCACACAGAGGCAGTACAAATAAAGTGTGAAGTGCTGACATCCAGAATGGAGATAAGAAGGGCATCTAAAAAATCTGATTAAATAATACAATACTGAAGCAGAAAAAATGATGACTATAAATGTAATTCAGGTATCTAAAGAATTCATACCAAGTAAATACTCCCAAGTGTAGGGCCTGTAAGAAAATATCCTTGAGTATTTCAAAGGTGTCAATGCTGCCTGAACAACTGTGACCTGCCCTACCATTCACTCACCTGAACAAATTTCCTTTCCACTTCGTTCTTCACCATCCACAGTATCTTCTTATTCCAACGGAGGATCACATACAGTTTGGTCAGTTTATAACCTGCTTTTGGGGAAATGACACAGCACTAAAATGTTAATGCTGGGGACCAAAGTACCATCCTAGAACTCAGGCTGAGCCCTGGGGCCTCCAGGCCTTCTGAATGATGAGGAAGGTGCAGTTTCCAGGTGCACAAGGAAGCAGCCCTGTGAAAAAGAACGAAGTAATGACCTTTTGCCTTAGAGATTAAAGCACACACAATTATAATAAGCAAAGGGACTAAGATGATCTGAAACCTGAATTTCAGAGCCATGCTCATTAAACCATTTAAGTATCCACGCATCCAGAAATGGGGTAAAAAAGAGAACTATTTCTCAGAATTTCACTTACATACAAAAGCTGTTCATACCTTACATGACTGGTTGCTACTGTTTTGTACCACCACATTCCTACATAGGTTCCTATTTCTACATAGGGCCCATGGCCCTTATTCCTGGGTGAATTTAATACTCATATCTATGACAATAGCAGTAGATGCCTATCAGAACTAAGTCACCAGGACACAATGTATAGGAAACTGTTCTTATAGTATTCAGGAATAAAGCTGCAAAAGGTTTTCCTGGAGTCCTAATATTTACTTTGTATTATAATCTGATTAAAACTATGCATTAGAAATGTTCTGTAAATATAAGTTCATCCATTCATTCAAAAAACACTTTTAAGGACATTATTGGGACAACTGACAAAATTTGAATATGGATTTTGCATTAAATAATAGCAATGTGTCAATGTTAAAAATTCTCTGATTTTGGTTACTGTACTATGGCTATGAAAAACAATGTCCTTGTTCTTAGAAAATTCATGCTTAAGTACTAATAAAGGAAGCATATATGCAACTCAGTCTCAAATGGTTCCAAAAAATTACACACACAAATACCTGGAAAGAGAAAAGGAAAAATAAAGCAAAAAATGAAAACGTAAATGGTAAATTTGGATAAAGGATATACAGGACTTTCTGAACTAATCCAACTTTTCTATAAAGTTGAAATCATATATTAAAAAAAAAAACCAAAATCCTAAAAACTTGAGTTACTACTTATACACATATACACTATCTACTATGTATGTTGAAAAAGCTTGGTCACCAATTTTTGTGCTGGGGTGGGGCAGAGATGGAAGGCTTAGAACATAATTTAAACAGTAATGTACACAGAAATAGGAGAGGCTGAATTGGCTGAAGACAATCTGCAGGCAAAAGGAGATCAAGTTTGATATTCTGGACACCCAATGTGTCAGGTTTCTGAGCAACATGCAGGCAGGTATATCCATTAGGTAACTGCGCATATTCATAAGGAGCTCAGAATAGGCCTAGGAAGGAAACGGGAATTTACCAGCTGTGAGAATACCAGCGCTGCTGAAGACCTAGGTGTAATGTGACTGACTGCTTAGAGAATATACATAGTATATGAAGAAGACAGTCAAAGACAGAAACCCAGGAACACCCAACAGTCAAAGACACAAGGAAAGGTTTCAAAGGAGCATGGTGGCTGCTTAGTTTTGAATCTTTCAAGTACTTCTGAAAACTATACAAAATATCAAGACTAATGGGGGTGGTGGGTAGCCAATCCATACTCCATGATCTTTCATAAAACTAGTAGAGAGAATATGTTCACTCTAAATTATATTAAGTGTAGCCCCAAACACCCAAAATAGCAGATACCGTGCAGGAACCACAATAGTATGGTAGGTACAACAAGAACGACTACACAACGCTAAGAAGTCTTTGAAACAACAGATCTCAGAAATAATTAGCAAATATTCATTCTCAGAATGACAGCTGCAACTCAGTCTAATAATGAACAACAAAACTAGGGACCAAAAAACCCCTCCCAATCTCCATGTACCAAAGCCAGACCCGAACAATAGGCCTAAACAGGAAGTTGCAAAGAACCCTAGAAGAACTGCGAATGATTTCAGTGATTCCAAGTACTTAAAAAGCTCAGAAATCTGCAGCTAATATTTCTTTACCTAATGAGTAGGCCTCACCCTAAAGTAAACTAATAAAAGCAAGACCTAGATTAAACAGAAAAAGACTGCAGGGAAAGCAGGAATATGCCTAAAAAGTACTTGGGATTAGGGCGTCCCCAGATTTAGCAACTTCTACAAGTGAACTTATCATCCGGGAAAGCAAGTACTGTGAAGAATTATGGGAAACAGGGAGATGGAGGTAGAAGTCACCTTCAACCAGGTTAGGGTCCAAAGAGCTAGAGGAGGTGAGAAACTCCTTTGCTTTAAACACTAGAAAGGGGGGGGCGCCTGGGTGGCTCAGTCATTAAGCATCTGCCTTCGGCTCAGGGCGTGATCCCAGAGTCCTGGGATCGAACCCCGTATCCGGCTCCCTGCTCCAATGGGAGCCTGCTTCTTCCTCTCCCACTCCCCCCTGCCTGTGTTCCCTCTCTTGCTGGCTGTCTCTCTCCCTGTCAAATAAATAAATAAAATCTTTAAAAAAAAAATAAACACCAGAAATTGGGATGCCTAGGTGGCTTCTGCCTTCAGCTCAGGTCAGGATCCCAGGGTCCTGGGATGGGGCCTTCATCGGGCTCCCTGCTCCATGAGCCTGCTTCTCCCTCTCCTTCTGCCTGCTGCTCCCCCTGCTTGTGCTCTCTCTCTGTCAAATAAATAAATAAAATCTTAAAAAATAAAATAAAATAAAAAAATAAACACTAGAAGAGGTACATGAGCGCTGAAGCACAGAATGCTACTATGCTTCCTTTTTCCTGGTAATGGTCTCAAAAAATTTCTCATATTTGTAAGTAAACAAAATCATTTGTCTGTGTCCATACACAGATACTACAAGAAAAACAGTGAAAGCAAACAGCACCATTTTCAAACAGCTGAGTAAACTCACGTGAAAAATATTGCCACTAAGCAAGAAAGAAATGAAAACAAAAATTTTTAGAACTTTAAGAAACAAGCAAAGCTATATAAAGAACACAATGATAAAAACAGACTCTTAACTAAAGAGAACAAACTCAGGGTGGCTGGAGGGGAGGTAGGTGGGGGAATGGGTTAAAGAGGTGATGATATTAAGGAGGGGATTTGTTGTGATGAGCACTGGGTGTTGTAAGTGATGAATCACTAAATACTACTTCTGAAACTAATATTACACTATATGTTAACTAACTGGAATTTAAATAAAAACTTGAAGCTACAAAAGAATTTAAAAAAGAATACAATGATAGAGGAACTGAGTGAAGAAAAGGTCACTCAAAAGGAGAGAATGCAAAGAAAACAAAATAAGAATGGACATCTTGGGGCACCTGGCTAGCTCAGTTGGTAGAGCATGTGACTCCTGATTTCGAGGTTTTGAGTTCATTCCCCATGCTGGGTGTAGAGATTACTTAGAAATAAAATCTTAGGGCGCCTGGGTGGCTCAGTCATTAAGCATCTGCCTTGGCTCAGGTCATGATCCCAGCATTCTGGGATTGAGCCCCGCATCCCTGCTCAGCAGGAAGCCTGCTTCTCCCTCTCTCACTCCCCTTGCTTGTGTTCCCTCTCTCGCAGCCCCTCTCTCTGTCAAATAAATAAATAAAATCTTTTTAAAAAAATAAAATCTTAAAAAAAAAGAATGGACATCTTACTGGACATCTTATTTTGTTCTGCCTGAACTTTTTTTTTTTAAAGACTGCAGTATTAGAGTTTGGGGGGATTTTTGTTCTCATGATTTTTGTTTTCCTTTATTAATGTGATCTTTCCTCGTGTTTCATCTGAGGCACAGCAGTAGCCTCAGCCTTAAAACGTTTTGTTTCTACTCACATCCCCAAAGTCGCAGGCAGCATGGGTAATGTATATATAGGTAATCATAATCTATATCTGACCACAAAAGCCAATATCTTATCCAATGCAAAAACAAACATTGGAGGAGCTTCTATTATATTCTAATAAAAATAAGGATGCCCACTGCCTCAAGTATTATATAATTATAAGCAGTAATTCAATAAGTTAAGCTGGAAATAAAATTAATTTATAGAAATCAACGACTTTCGGGACGCCTGGGTGGCGCAGTCGTTAAGGCGTCTGCCTTCGGCTCAGGGCGTGATCCCGGCGTACCGGGATCGAGTCCCACATCGGGCTCCTCCGCTGTGAGCCTGCTTCTTCCTCTCCCACTCCCCCTGCTGTGTTCCCTCTCTCGCTGGCTGTCTCTCTGTCACATAAATAAATAAAATCTTAAAAAAAAAAAAAAGAAATCAACAACTTTCTCATATACCACAACAATGACTCCATTTACAAGAGCAATAGAAAAGATAAAGCGCCTAGAAATAAACTTAGTAAGAAGGTCTAAAACCTGTATGAAAAAAAAATTTAAACACTCCAGAGGACCCAAAAGGAAACTGGAACATATAAAACACATATCACGTACACGGACAATATTTAACATCATAAAGATCTAATGTCCCTTTCTCCTAAGTTATTGTATAAATTTAGCGCAATACCAATAAAAATAAGCTTTTCCCCCCTAGAGCTAGATAAGTTAACTCTAAAGTTTACACAGAAAAATAAATAAGCAAGGGGACTCCTGGGTAGCTCAGTCAGTTGAGTGTCTTACTCTTGATTTTGGCTCAGGTCATGATCTCAGGGTCCTGAGACTGGGCTCCGCACTCAGCGGGGAGTCCGCTTGGGATTCTCTACCTCCCCACCCCCTGGAAGCACGCACACGTGTGCACTCTCTCTCTCTCAAATAAATAAAATCTTGAAAAAAAAAAAAAAAGGAAAAGAAAGAATAGCTAGGAAACTCTGAAAAGAACAAGCAATAGAGACTAGCTACACCAAAATTATAAAGCTTCAATAATAAAAAGATAAATATTGGTATATGACTACAGACTGGAAGATGGATGAGACTATGAAGTCCAGAAATAGACCAAATACATGTGATAATTTATTATATGATCAAAATGGAATTTTAAAATAGTAAACTTAAAAAACAAATAAATAAAATAGTAAACTTAAGACCTTTTAATAAATGGAGTTAGAGGAATTGGGTAGCCAATTGGAAAAAGATAAACCTGGATGCACGCCTAATATCATACACCAGAATAAACTTAAATGGACTAACATATAAATATAAAAATGAAACACTATAAAAATTATAAGATTTGAAAGTACTGGTGAAGGCTTTCTGACTATAAATGAAAAGACTGATAAAGCTAACTACATGGGGGGAACCCTCTGATTCAACAGAATTTGTAAAAAGAGGGGTGCTTGGTTGGCTCAGTCAGAAGAGCACGCAACTCTAATCTCCCAGCTTGTGAGTTCAATCCTCATATTGGGTGTAGACATTACTTAAAAATAAATTCTTTAAACAAATCTTAAATATAAAAAATAAAAAAAAGAAATGAACAATGTCAAAATAAATTTTTTAAACTTGAAAAAAAACTGCAACTCATTTCACATAGGGCTAACTTTTCTAATGTACAGCTACTAGAAGAAAATGGGACCCCCACAGAAAAGTGAGGAAAAGGATATGAACAGACAGTTCCCAGGTAAATACACAAAGCCCTTAAACATATGGAAGATAATCAACCTCCCTCATAAGAGATGTAAATAAGACCTACACTGAGATACCAATTTTCACTTATGCCTTCGGCAAAAAATAAAATAATAACACTACACTCTAATGGTAAGGCTCTAGCAGAGAAGGTGCTCTTGTACACTGCTAGTAGAGTGTTGAGTACCTAGCTATATGGGCAATTCCACTTATGGCACTCTACTTCAGAGATACTCCTGCATAAGTCCAAAATGATGCAAGTAAAAAATTATTCATTACTGCAATTAGTAACAGCAAAAGATTGAAAACAACCCAAATGTCCAACAACAGATGTCTAACAACTGAATCAACTACGGTAAACATACACAATGGCATCTTATTTATACAGCAGTTAAAAAGCAAAGAATAATAATGATTAAAAAGACAGACCTCCAGGACACATGGAAAGAAACTATACTTGTTTGGGACAAAGAAGAATGTGATGGGGGAGGGAAGCAGTATGAGATGAGGTATCACTGTGAGATGTATTTTGTTGTTGTTGTTGTATCACATAAATATATAGTTACTTTAATTTTTTTTAATTTTTAGTTTTTTGGGGTTTTTTTAAGATTTTTAATTTTTTTAAAGTAATCTCTATATTCAATGTGGGGCTTGAACTCCCAACCCCGAGATAAAGACCTGCACGCTCTACCAACTAAGCCAGCCAGGTGCCCCCATTAGTTTTTAAATAATCAGATTCATTTCTCAAAAAGCAGTCCCTGAACTTAAAAACAAATTGAAACAAATGAACGCAACTGAATATTAACCTGAGTAACAAAGTTCCCCAAAGAAAGTTAATAAAACTTTAGAACAGAGAATTGACTATATACATCGTTAGTGGGATGCATTCTAGGGACAAAATAGCTACAAAAAAATTTTTCGTGTGATAAAGTATGTTCACGGTCACTACTAATACCGGTAATGTTACTGTGAAACCATTTTCCTTATATTGAAAGATAAAGCAAAGAAAATAAGCACGTATGTTAACATGTTTCAAAATTTTTACTATAAAATACCATTAGGAGCTAATTATTAGGTAAAAATATCATAAAATTTAAACTGAATTAGAAACACTTATATGAACTCATGATTTTTAAAAATGGATTTTCTAGCTTTATCACTAAAATGCCTTGAAACAAAATCACCCCTGCAGCAAAGAGACCATCAGTACCCAGATCTTGCGCTCTAATGACATTCTCCAATAAAAGGAACTAGAGCTCCTTGGGAGAAATGGCCAATTCCAAGTCTAAGAGGGAAGGTACAAGGTGGGCCTAGAGTGCAAGAAATTTTCAAATTAAATGGCAAGTCAAAATGAACCAGGAGTCAGCTTGGAGGAATGGCCACCAGCTAAAATTGTGGTATTATGAGTATCGGAAAGAAAACTAATTGCAGTTACGAGAACACAACTTTATAATGATGCTTACAAGTCACAAAAATTTGAAACAATTTGGGGTTCACAATCAAATAAATGTAAACAGAATTTTAAAAACTAGGAAATCATCACTTTCCAACCACTAAAGAAACTGATTTAGCCAAGGATTATTTATCAGTGTTGAAACCATCCATTAAATCAATGGGGAATGAACATTCATATGGTACCAAAATAAATCCATACAGATTTCATTTTGGTCGAAAAGGGAAAAATAAAATCACTAATGATGGACTAGTCATATTGTATGTCTCTCCTGATGTTATGCAGTTTGAAGATCATCTCTGATGTACTCTAGCCAAAAGTAAGTCACAACTGGGATTTTTAAAATACATCATCAGAGGTTCTGAATTACAACCATGAGAAAGTAACCATCACAGAAATCAAAGAACATTCTCATGAAAAAGATAACGATGGGTTTCTAAATTAGATGAATGTAACTTGAACACAAAAATCTAACTTCCTCATTCCAGTTATAAAAGGAAATGTCAAAAAAAAGTTTACACATGGAAATAAAAAAAGAACATCTATATATATCTGAATCTTTCAGATATTTCTACCAGAAATAGTAAAAATGGCTGTACTATTTCTAAGGAACTGTATTTTGCAGATAGTAATAATACTGCTATTATCACTTATCGAGTACTTACTACATACCAGGCACTATTCTTTAGAACTTAGAACTCCTTAATCTACACAACCACCCACACGGTGAATCAGATACTATTATTTTTTCTGTATTAGTAAATGAGAAACAAGCAAAGGTTTAAGTACACTAAGGTACAAAGTGGCAGAGGAAGTAGTTAACGGCAGTCTGGCTCCATGGCCTATGTCCTCCATAAAAACATAAAAAACAAAAAAAAGAAAAAAAAACTTTAACTTTTAAATATTAAACTCATATACTTAGAAAACCAACATAAATAGTTATTTGCTGGGGCAGCTGGGTAGCTCAAGTCATGATCCCAGGGTTCTGGGATGGAGCCCCAAGTGGTGCTCCCTTCTCAGCAGGGAGTCTGCTTCTCCCTCTCCTTCTGTCCCTACCCCCACTCATGCTCTCTCTCAAATAAATAAAATCTTAAAAAAAAAAAAAAGGTATTTGCCTTTGCCCCACCTATCCCAGTACCACTACCCCAAACAGAGATAGCCACTTGTATTAGTTTCTTGTCTATCTTTTGAGTTTCCTAATGGAAACAAATACAAACATATATTATTTCAGCCCCTTCTTACTTCAAATGAAGCGTATCATACATTTGGCATCTTGCTTTTTTCACTGAACAAAACATTTTAGAGTTATTTCAATGTCAATATACAGAAAGCTTCCTCTTCATTCTTTTGTATACCTGTGTATTATTCTGTTGTAGAGATGGACCTAATTTTATCAAACCAATCTCCTAGTGATGACTAATCTTTTCCTATACATACTAAACACTGCTGCAGCCGCGCCTGGGTGGCTCAGTTGTTAAGCGTCTGCCTTTGGCTCAGGGCATGATCCCAGAGTCCTGCGATCAAGCCCCACATCAGGCTCCTCTGCTGGGAGCCTGCTTCTTCCTCTCCCACTCCCCCTGCCTGTGTTCCCTCTCTCACTGGCTGTCTCTCTCTCCCTGTCAAATAAATAAATAAAATCTTTAATAAATAAATAAATAAACAAACACTGCTGCAATAAGCAACCTCAAACTTGTATCATTTCATGCAAATGCAAGTACATTTGTAGGATTAATTTCCAGATGTGAAATAGCTGCATCAAAAAGAAAATATATTTGTAATTACAGATGTTGCCAAATTTCCCTTCAATGGCCTGCTTTATGCTAACACCATACGATTTTAATTTATGAGGATTTGTATTTTATTTTATTTTTTTTTTAAGATTTATTTATTTATTTATTTGACAGAGACAGCCAGCGAGAGAGGGAACACAAGCAAGGGAGTGGGAGAGGAAGAAGCAGGCTCCTAGTGGAGGAGCCTGACGTGGGGCTCGATCCGAGAACGCTGGGATCACGCCCTGAGCCGAAAGCAGACGCTTAAAGACTGCGCCACCCAGGCGCCCCAGGATTTGTATTTTAAAATACGTTACCACTAGATGGATGGATCTAGAGAGCATAATGCTAAGCAAAATCAGTCAGTCAGAGAAAGACAAATACCATATGATTTCACTCCTGTGGAATTTAAGAATCAAAACAAACGAACAAAGGGGGGAAAAAAAGATACAAACGAAAAAAACGGACTCTCAACTACAGGGAACAAACAGATGGTTACCAGAGGGGAGGTGGGTGGGTGGGGGGATGGGTGAAACAACTGAAAGGGATTAAGAGTACATTTGTCTTGATGAGCACTGAATAATATATAGAATTGTTAAATCACTATATTGTACACTTGAAACGTATAACACTGTATGGTAACTACACTGGAATTGAAATTTTAAAAAAATACATTAGGGCTGGGCACCGACCTGCCCACACCCCAGCTGCTTTTCTTTTTCGGAGTTTTACTGTCTATTCTAGTTTATTTTTCCATATGAAGTGCAGAATCAGCTTATCCAATTCCCCCACTACCCCCCCCAAAAACTGTAGCTACTTTTATTAGGATCACATTGAATTAATAAATTTACTTAAATCTGAACACGCTTTATGACGTCTTCCTATTGAAAAATATGGTCTATTTGATAATATCTCACGTTATGCCTCTCAGCACTAAGTTCTTTTCTAATAGTTTTGCATACTGTTTCTTTCTCATTTTTTGTTATTATAATCACTTTTCTTCTGTTATGTCTTCTAACTGGCTGCTGTCTATTTGAAGACTGTTGATTTGTAAATATTAAATTGGTACCCAATTACTTTAGCTCTTATTATTTAAAATTCTGTTAGGGATGACTGTGGGGATTCCTTAGAAAAAGCATCTTTGCAGACAGGAGTAACGGTCTTTATTACTTCACAAAATCCATTCAACCTGGGAACACCTCGATTCACTTAGGAGTCAGACACGTAGAATCTAGGTCAGACTAATAAATATTGCAACAACTAAATTTCCTTGAAACAATGAGAATAACCGTGCCTAACCTAGAACTCCAAACCCTTGACTCTAATCCTGGGCTTCCTGTGCTATATGACGCTGTTGCTCAAAGTGCAATGTCAATACTTAATCTAGGGCTTAACAGCAGCCCTATTAAAATACCCTGTACAGCAATTTGAGATTGTCTGAAGCTCCCCCACCAACAAAAAGTGCCTTCGAAATAGTCCCGCTTGCTTAAAAAAGAAGAAACGACGGTGATCTGCATTCTACTCCAATTAAAAGTAAATCCGTTTTTACATAAAAATTCACTTTTAAATCATTTATCACTTAGTTTTTTCCCCCCTTCAAATATTCAAATAAAAAACACTAAACGAAGATGGCACCGTTATTATCAGCACTTTCGACAAGGGAAGTGCGGCTCGGATATTATTACCTCAATGCTGGTCTCCTGAATCTCCCTCTCAGATGTAGCCATACACAATCCTGCACCCACAGTTTCTCACTCAATAATCCCAACATCCAGTCAAACTTGCGGACAAACTCAGGGTCACACACGCTCGAACCCGCCTCAGAAACCTCCACCCCCACCCCACACGTAGGCCAGAAGCTCTTAAACCCACTCCTCATCCCCGCGTCGCGCCCCAAGAGATCCAGAATCCTCCCCTCCAACCTCCCCGACCCGATGGGCCCAAGACGCCCACATCCCACCTCCTACTTTCGCGCCACGTGGACCCAGGGGCCGGACTGACCCGCGGACAAAGACCAAAATGTCCACTCGGCGCGCTGCGCCTGCGCACTCCGAGGGCGAGCGAGCACTCCCAGAAGTCTCCGCGACGCGGCCCGCACGGTCACCGTGGCCAGGCCCAGGCTGGTATTTGATTACCTTCTGTCAACAACAACGCGGCTTTTCCGGCCTTGAACTACATTTCCCTTAAGGCTTTGCTGGTCAGCACTCTGTCCCACACGAACTAGGCTGCTTCTTCCAGTGGTTATGGGGCTTTCAGGGTGAGTCGTCCTGCTTTAGAAGAAAATCAGCTCAAGCCTGGCGGGAGGTTTGGAGCAGGAGCTCCGTCTTTGAAGCTCCCCCGGGCGCAGTGTCAAACGACCAAACTCAGGCTGTGAGGTACGAGGACGCCATCTTATCTGTGTCTGGTCTGGCTCTGGACTACGTTTCCCAGAGTCCACAGTGGCCCGACGTTACGTCTTTCTTGACGTCGTGGCGAGATCGTTAGCTCCACGGGGACCCGGACGCGACCAAGGGGAGGCAGAAGGTGAGGGGTCTGGAGTCCGGGGCGGGGACGGGGCGTGTCCAGAGCCTCCGGTCTGTGAGCGCTGGCGGGAGCGGGCTGAGGATACCAGATTGTGAATGAGTCTTTGTGGCTGCGTGACCAGGTGTGGGTGACCGAGTGTGTGGTTGTGGCCACCTGTCTCCAGGGTGTAAGTCTGGTTGTGTTCGTGTAACCACGTGTGATACTGTGTGTTGGGGGTGTGGGGTCCTTTCTACCTGGGGGTGATAACTGCTATGCCCCTGTTGTGTATGTGTTACTGTACGGCTTGTTCTTGCGGTGTGAGTGTGGTTGTGACTGTGAGACGGGTGAGGGTGTCTGCGGTTATGATTATGATTCCATGTCTCCAAGGTTAGCGTATGGTTTTGGTTGCACAATATTGTAGCCACGTGTGGTATTGTGTGCAATTGTGTGTCTGACTGTGTGGTGACAATTCGTGTGTATCCCTCTTGTGTCCCTTGGAGTGTGTCTGTGAAACGGTGGCTGTGTGTGGTGCTGTGTTTTTAAGTGTAACGTGTCTTTCTTTGCCTGTGTGAGTGTGACTGTCTCCAGAGTGAATGTTCAATTATGACTGGTTGATGTTGGGTGGGCCAGAGTGCCAGTGATTATGTGTGTCTCCCAAGTGGGTATGTGATTGTGATTGTGTGAGACATTTGTGGGTATTGGTTTGGGAAGGCTATGACTATATGAGAGTGACTTTGTGTGTCATGGTGGTGAGTAGATTTGAGTGACTGTGTATGTCTTTTTAGTGGGTATGAGATTGTGACTGTGTATAAGGGCCTGGAGGTGTCTGTGATTGTGTGGTTATGTCCTTGTGTGTTTCAAGAGTGATGTATGGTTGTGTTCGTGTGACACCGACCATTTGTGTCGCACCAAGTATGCCAGTGTGAGTGAGGTGCCTGTGACTCCAGTATACTGACCTTTGCAGAACCTGTGAAGTTAAAACAGACTGTGGCCCTGGACAGTGATAGCCTCAACCTCTACCTATGACACTGGGATTAGACATGATATCCAGTCTTCTTTAACTTCTGTCTCCTGTGTGGAGTTCAAAACGTTCTGCTTACTCACAATTCCTTTTTTTAAGTCTTCTCCAAGAAGATGTTGGGAGGAAAAGGAAAGAATTGCTATTGAACATCCAAAAGCTAAGATCAAGATGCATCAGTTTTTCTTCTTTGCCTGAGACCCTTCTTATTTTTTATGATGTGCTTTTCTTTTTCTGAAACTTCTTGCCTAACTTCTTCTTTCCCAAAGTGACCTGGTCTCTAGTATTTGTCGTTGGAGTAAATTATTGAGAGCCCTGGAGGTGAACTGAAAGGTCCATATACCCCCTGTTTCCTGTACACTTAATGTTCATTAAAAATTTTTTGAACTTTTCATTTTGAATTAGTTTTAGACTTAAAACTCTTGCAAAAATAGAATTCCCATATCCTTTTTTTTTTTAAGATTTTATTTTTAAGTAATCTTTACACCCAGCATGGGGCTCCAACTCACAAACCCAGACTCAAGAGTTGCACACTCCACTGACTGAGCCAGCCAAACACCCCAGAATTCCCATATACTCTTAACCTGCTTCCCCATATGTTACCATTTTACATAATCACAGTACATGATCAAAACCAGGAGATTAACATTGATACACTACTACCAACTAATCTACAAAGTTTATTAAAATTTCATCAATGTCCCTTAGTGTCCTTTTTCTGCACAAGGATCCAATCTAGGATCGTATGTTGCAGTTAGTTAGTAAGTCTTCCTAGTCTTCTTTGATCTGGCACAGTTCCTCAGTCTTTATTTGTCTTACTTGACCTTGACACTTAAAGAGTACTGGCCATTTAGTTTGTAAATTCTGCAATGTAGAATGTTCCCCAATTTGAGGTTGTCTGATGCTTCCTTGTGATTAAATTCAGAGTATGCTTTTGGGACAAGAATACCCCAAAAGTGATGTGTTCTCAGTGCATCGTATCAGGAGACCCTAGAGGTCAATTTGCCTCGTTAGTGGTAACTTTAATCACTTGGTTAAAGTGGTGTCCAATTTCTCTGCTGCAAAGTCACTATTTTTTCCATTGTAATTAATATGTGTCTTGTGGAGAAATAACTTAAGCTTCTCTTCTTACTTCCACCTGCAAATCTTAACATTCATTGATAATTTTTGCCTGAAAATGTTAGTACAGGCTATTTGCCAAATGGTGATTTTTAAATTTCCATCCTTCCTTCTATATTTATTAAATAGAATCCTACTGTTAGAAGGAGATTTTCCTTCTCCCTCACTTATTTATTTAATAAATTATTTATGTATATATAAATTGGATTTTTTAAATTTTTTTTTTAGTTCTGTAAGTTACAGTTCATTACTGTCCCTGTCTCTTTGCTAAAATTTCCCCAGATTTGGCCATTAGGAGTTCCTTTAAGTTGACTCCTGTATGCTTTCATTGTGTCCCCTTTATTATTTTTTTTAGTACTACCATATTTTCTGGCACCATGAGATGTTCCAAGCTGATATTGTACTTTTGTTACCCAAAACTGGGTTTACCTCTTGGTGCGTGTCAAGGCAAAAGACAAAACCAGCCAAAGAATAGGAAATGGAAGCGTTTTTCTTGCACTAAGTAAAGGAGAACACCAGGGATCTTCCCTAAAGCAGTGTCTCCCTGAGCAACAGAATTGGGGAAGCTTTAAGCTAAGGGTACGTATGTATTAACAAAGAGGCTTATACAATGGGAAATACAGCATGGAACTGGGGCAGAAGTCATCTTAAAATGACTGACTCGGGGTCAAAGTCATGAGGGCTGGCAAAGGACAGCGTCATCAGTTGTCTGGCTCCAATTGGTCTGGTATCTCAGTGCTCAAAGGGGTTTAGATCCTGCAAATATAATTCAAGAATATACATCAGGTCAGTCCTCACTTTTGGGTCAGCGCCGTGAGTTTTATGGCTGGTTTGTCATCCCTAGTATGATTAGGTTATCTTCTGGCCTGATAGTCGCCTTTGTTCTTACATTCTTTCACAAAATGGCCAGAGGCCTAAAATGACTTTTCTTTTATCAAGAAAGCTATGTCTGTCTGTTCCCCCACCAAGGACCCCTAACTCTTTCTGCTTACACTTTCCCAGCCCCAGTTCTAGAACATGTACATTTCCCAGGAAACACTAGCTCCTTTTAGTAGAAAATGATGTTTAGAAACCAAGATTAGACACACTCATTGCTTCTAGGTACTCTTAGCTATGAAATATATATCTGTACACACACACACACACACACACACACACATCTCTATCTATCTGAATGAATATCTTTACGGATAATCCATTGTTTTATATGATATCTCTAATCCCAGTTTAATACCAGGGGGTTTATTCCAGACTTCTCCATTTCCTTTTTTTTCATAACTCCTTTCTCTGACAATGAAAAAGTTGACTCTTGGGGTGCCTGGGTGGCTAAGTGTCTACGTTCAGGTCATGATCCCAGGGGTCTGGGATCAGCCTGTGTGGGGCTCCCTGCTTAGCAAGGAGCCTGCTTTCCCCCCCCCTTCCCCCCTTCCCCGCTGTCTCTCTCTCAAATAAATAAATAAATCTTAAAAAAAAAAAAAAGTTGACTCTCATTAACCACAATATATTTATTTATCTATTTGCTCAGTCCTAAGTAGAAAGTAGTTTAAGAATTGCTGACCCGGGGTGGGGGGGGGGCACCTGGGTTGCTCAGTCATTAAGCATCTGCCTTCGGCTCAGGGCGTGATCCCAGGGTCCTGGGATGGAGCCCCGCATCAGGCTCCTCTGCTGGGAGCCTGCTTCTTCCTCTCCCACTCCCCCTGCTTGTGTTCCCTCTCTCGCTAGCTGTCTCTCTCTGTGTCAAATAAATAAGTAAAATCTTAAAAAAAAAAAAAAAATTGCTGACCTGAGGTGCCTGGGTGGCTCAGTCGTTAAGCTTCTGCCTTCGGCTCAGGGCGTGATCCCGGGTCGTGGGATCCAGCGCCACATCGGGCTCCATGCTCCACGGGAGTCTGCTTCTTCCTTTCCCACTCCTGCTTGTGTTCCCTCTCTCGCTGGCCGTCTCTCTGTCAAATAAATAAAATCTTAAAAAAAAAAAGAGAGAGAGAATAGCTGACCTAAAATAGGACAAAATCAGAGAGGGAGACAAACCATAAGAGACTCTTAGCTATAGGAAACAAACAAACAAACTGAGGGTTGCTAGGTGGGTGGGGGGATGGGGTAACTGGGTGATGGGCATTAAGGAGAATACTTGATGTAATGAGCACTGGGTGTTATATGCAACTGATGAATCACTAAACTCTACTTCTGAAAGTAGTAATACACTATATGTTAATTCATTGATTTTAAATATTAAAAAAAAAGAATTGCTGACCTACACTTCCATACCTCATACAGTTATTTTTATTTTTGGTCTTACAGTATGTAGTGAAAATACAGTTTTCCCTACACCCTCCTGTATGGTAATGTTACTCATTTGTAATATAGATAGGTTCATTTATCACTATTTGTATTTTATTTTGGATTCATACATATACATGCTGGTTGATTTTAATTATCATTGTTATTATTATTTTTAAAGATTTTACTTATTTGACAGAGAGAGACAGGGAAGTGGGAGAGGGAGATGCAGATCCCAGGACTCTGGGATCATGACCCGAGCTGAAGGCAGACGCTTTAACGACTGAGTCACTCAGGCACCCCTATTTTAATTATTTTTTGAGTACAGGAAACATTACTGTGGTTCTAAAAGCCTTAATTTTTTTTTTTTAAGATCTATTTATTTGAGAGAGAGAGCACACACATGCGGTGGGTAGGAGGGGGAGAGAGAAACCCAAGCAGACCCCATGCTGAAAGGGATCCCAACTCAGGGCTTGATCTCATGACCCTGAGATCACGACCTGAGCGGAAATCAAGAATGTTTAACCGACTGTGCTGCCCAGGCCCCTTAAAAGCCATAATTCGATGAAAGATCTACTCAGTCACTCCTCCACCATTCCTTCTCTTCCAATCCTATTACCCCATTCTTTCCATACTGTTCTCACTCACTCATTGTAGGTAACCAATTTCGTTAGTTTGTTGGGGTTTTTTATGTTTGAATATTCATTAAAATATACAGAAAATGTAAACATACATAAACTTGGCCACTCTATTTTTAAATGTACCATTCAGTGACAGTAAGTACATTTACATTATTGTGCAGCCATCATCACCATCCATCTCCAAAACTTTTTTCATCTTCCAAAACTTGATGCTCCCATTGAACAATAACTCCCATTTCCCCCTCCCTCTAGCCCCTGAAAACCATCATTCTGCTTTCTGTCTCTGTGAATTAGACTCTTCTAAGTACCTCATATAAGTGGAATCATACAGTATTTGTCCTTTTGTGACTGGCTTATTTCATTTAGCTTAATGTGTTCATGATTCATCCATGCTATAGCACATGTCAGAATTTCCTTAAGATTGAATAATATTCTGTTGTGTATTTATACCACATTTTGTTTATCATTCATCTATCACTGGATGCCTGGGTTGCTTCCACCTTTTGGCTATTGTGAATAATAGTGCTACGAACATTGGTTAACGAATATCTGCTCAAATTCCTGCTTTCTCTTCTTAGGGGTATATACCCAGAAGTGGAATTGCTGGGTCACATAGTAATTCTATGTTTAATTTTTTTGAAGAATCACCATACCGTTTTCCACAGATGCTAAACCATTTCACCTTCTAACCAGCAAAGCACAAAGATTCCAATTTCTCCACATCCCTGCCAACACTTGTTATACATATATATACACATATGTATTTATATTTTAAAATATTTTTATGATATCCTAATGAGTGTAAAGTAATATCTCATGAATTTTTTTAAGTTTATTTATTTTTGTTTTAGTAATCTCTGCACCCCACATGGGGCTCAAACTCACAACCCTGAGATCAGAGTTACACGCTCTGCCAACTGAGCCAGCCAGGTGCCCCTCATTGTGGTTTTGATGTGCATTTCCCTAATGATTAGTGATGTTGGGGATCTTTTCATGTACTTTTTGGTCATTTGAATATCTTTGAGAAATGTCCTTTACCCATTTTTAAATTGGGTTGTTTTTTGTTGCTGAGTTGTAGGAGTTTTTTATTTATTTTAAGTATCGATCCCTTATCAGATACATGATTTACAAATACTTTGTTCCCGGTCCATGGATTGTCTTTTTACTCTGTTGACAGTGTCCTTTGGTGCATAAGTTTTTTAATTTTGATAAAGTCCACAACATTCTTTTTTCTTTTGTTGCTTTTGCTTTCTTTGTCATATCCAAGAAATCATTAATTAATTGAATCCAGCATTGTGAAATTTTTCCCCTATGTTTTCTTCTGAGAGTTTTATAGTTTTAGTTCTTATGTTTGGATCCGTGGTACATTTTGAGTTATTTTTTTTATATGGTATTAGGTATTAGGTCCACCTTCATTCTTTTGCATACGAATATCCAGTTTTCCTGATGCTATTTGCTGAAAAAACTATCCCTGCTGAAAATTACTTGACCACATATGTGAGGGTTTCCATTCTCTGCTGTTGGTGTAGATATCTGACTTTATGGCAGTACCACAGTTTTGATTACCGTAGCTTTGTAATAAGTTTTGAAATCAGTGTTCTTTGTTCCAGTGAACAGTGCTTGGTGTTCCAACTTTGTTCTTTTTCAAGACTGTTCCTTCAGATTCTATTTCTGCAAAAAAACATCATTGGGTTTTGATAAGGATTTTATTGAACCTGTATATCACTTTAGGTAGTATTGACGTCTGTCTTGGTCGGCTAAGGCTGCTCAGAGTTATGGAGGCTGGAAGTCTGAGATCAGGGTGCCAGCATAGTTGGTTTCTAGTTAGGACTCTCTTCCTGGCTTGCAGATGCCTGCATTCTTGCTGTATCTTCACAGGAAGAGAGAGGGAGAGAGAGAGAGAAAGCATGCTCTCTCTGATGTCTTTTTATAGGGATACTAATAGTATTCTATAAGGACCCCACCCTCACAACCTCATTTAATCTTAGTTACTTCCACAGTGGTCCTGTCTTCAAATACAGTGACAGTAGGTGTTCGGGCTTCAACATAGAAATTTGTCTTTCAGACCCTGGGCACAGGATATCTTATCATTTATTTATGTCTTCTTCCGTTTCTTTTAGCAATGTTTTGTAGTTGTCAATGTGTAAGTCATTTGCTTCCTTGGTTAAGTTTAGTCCTAAGTATTTTGTTCTTTTTGATACTATTATAAATGAAATTGTTTTCTTAATTTCTTTTTCAGACTGTTCATTATTACTGAAATGCAACTGATTTTTGTGAGTTGATTTTGTATCCTGCAATTTTGCTGAATTTGTTTATTCTAACAGATTTGTTGGGGGGGAATCTCTAGAGTTTTCTACATGTAAGATCACGTCATCTATGAACAGAAATAATTTTACTTCTTCCTTTCCAATTTGGACACGTTTTACTTCTTTTTTCTTGCCTAAACTTGCTCTGGCTAGGACTTCCAATACTATGCTGATGAACATCTTAAGGGCCATTTTTATATCTTTTCTGCGAATTAACCTGTTCGTATCTTTTTCCTATTTTTCTTGGTGTTTTATTGGTGTTTTTCCTAGTTTTTTGGTGTTTTGTCTCAGTGTTTAAGAATTCATAACGTATGAGGGATATTAGTCCTTCATCTGTGATGTATGGTGCACGTATTTTCTTTCAGTTTGTCAGTTTTTTTACTTTGTTTATGGTGGTTTTTTGGCCATACAATTTTTTTAATGTTATGTAGTCAAATTTACCAATATTTTCTTTTATTACTTCTGAATTTTGAAAGACTTTCTCAACCCCAAGATTAAAGAGGAATTTACCTGTGTTCTTTTCTAATACCTGTATGGTTTCATCTTTTCCATTTAGATCTCTGATACATTTGGAGTTTAACTTTGTATATGGTATGAGGAATGGATTTAATTTTATATTTTTCAAATGACTACCCAGTTTTCCCAACACCATTTATTAAAAACTTGTGATGCCATCCATCTCCATCATATACTAAATTTCCAAATATACTTAGCACTATTTCTAGGCCTTCCGTTCTGCTCCACTGGTCTATTCATCTATGTATGCACTTCTACCACGCTGTTTTAATTATAGAGGCTTTGTAATATATTTTAATGTCTGGTACAGCCACATCACAGAAGTCTGGATTTACAAGTCTAGGATAGAAGTTTGTTGCACAGGGGTGCCTGAGTGGCTCAGTCAGTTAAGCATCTGACTCTTGATTTTGGCTCGGGTCGTGATCTCAGGGTTGTGAGATCGAGCCCCACGTTAGGCTCTGCACTGGGCTTGCAGCCTGCTTATAATTCACTCTCTCCTCCTCCCTCTGCCCCACCCCCACACTTGCGCTTGCTTGCTCTTTCTCTAAAAAAAAAAAAAAGAAGAAGTTTGTTGCAGTGATCAGATCTAATTTGATTTGGGGGCATTTTGGGTTTTGAGTAGTCTTAAATTTGCTTTAAGCTAAATCCCTATTGTGCTTTTGCTAAATTATGAGAAATAAAAAAATTAAGTTAGTAGTACTTGATGTTTGTGAGTAGGTCATTACAGCAGGGTTTTATTTTTTAATATTTTTTAAAAGCAGTCTTTTTTTTTTAAGATTTTATTTATTTATTCATGAGAGACAGAGGGGGGCAGAGGGAGAGGGAGTCTCCCCACTGAGCAGGGAGCCTGACTCGGGACTCGATCCCAGGACCCTGGCATCATGACCTGAGCCAAAGGCAAATGCTTAACCAACTGAGCCACCCAGGTGCTCCAGATTCCGTAAAATTTTCAAACAGATTCATGACCCCTGAAAATTTAGAACCACAGGTCTAAAATCTAAGACAGTGATACCTGGTAATAGCCTTCAAGATGTCCAAAATTTGCACCCAACAGTAGGGAAACAGAAGAGGAATGTTCCATCATCTGTTACATTCACATGATGGAATATTATCCAGCTAATCAAAAATATGCTTACATTTGGAGTTTATTTTTGTGTATGGTGTGAGAGAGTGGTCAAGTTTCATGGATGAAAGACCTCGATGTGAGACAGGAATCCATCAAAATTCTAGAGGAGAACAGAGGCAGCAACCTCTACGACATCGGCCAAAGCAACCTTTTTCATGACACGTCCCCAAAGGCAAGAGAAACAAAAGATAAAATGAACTTATGGGACTTCATCAAGATAAAAAGCTTCTGCACAGCCAAGGAAACAGTCAAAAAAACTAAGAGGCAGCCCAGGGAATGGGAGAATATATTTGCAAATGACACTACAGATAAAGGACTGGAATCCAAGATCTACAAAGAACTTCCCAAACTCAATACATGAGAAACAAATAAATCAAAAAATGGGCAGAAGATATGAACAGACACTTTTCCAATGAAGACATACAAATGGCTAACAGACACATGAAAAAATGTTCAAAATCATTAACCATCAGGGAAATTCAAATCAAAACCACACTGAGATACCACCTTACGCCAGTTAGAATGGCAAAAATAGACAAGGCAAGAAACAACAATTGTTGGAGAGGATGTGGAGAAAGGGGATCCCTCCTACATTGTTGGTGGGAATGCAAGTTGGTACAGCCACTCTGGAAAACAGTGTGGAGGTCCCTTAAAAAGTTAAAAATTGAGCTCCCCTATGATCCAGCCATTGCACTACTGGGTGTTTACCCCAAAGATACAGATGTAGTGAAGAGAAGGGCCATATGCACCCCAATGTTCATAGCAGCAGTGTCCACAATAGTTGAATCGTGGAAGGAGCCAAGATGCCCTTCAACAGATGACTGGATTAAGAAGTTGTGGGCCATATATACAATGGAATATTACTCAGCTATCAGAAAGAACGAATTCTCAACATTTGCTGCAACATGGACGGCACTGGAGGAGATAATGCTAAGTGAAATAAGTCAAGCAGAGAAAGACAACTATCATATGATTTCTCTTATCTGTGGAACATAAGAACTAGGATGATCAGTAGGGGAAGAAAGGGATAAAGAAAGGGGGGTAATCAGAAGCGGGAATGAAGCATGAGAGACTATGGACTATGAGAAACAAAGTGAGGACCTCAGAGGGGAGGGGGGTGGGGGAATGGGATACACCGGTGATGGGTAGTAAGGAGGGCACGTATTGCATGGTGCACTGGGTGTTATACGCAACTAATGAATCATCAAGCTTTATATCGGAAACCGGGGATGTACTGTATGGTGACTAACATAATATAATAAAAATCATTTAAAAAAAATAAAAATGAAAATCAAAAAAAATATGCTTACAAAGTGTGAATCAGAACAATGAAAAGGATGTCATAAACAAAATGATAAATTAAAAAGTCCTCAAATTTTGCAAAGACCCCACTCAAAAATCTTCTGGTTAGTGAGTGAACAGGGAAGAAATTCACTGTGTATCTGACACCATGCTTTCTGCTTTACATACACTCTCATATTAATTTGCACTCTCCTAAAAATTGCTCATTCGCAGAATGTTTGTTTTTGGGGTTTTATGTATGTGTGGGTTTTTGTTGTTGTTGTTGTTGTTGTTGTTTTTGTCAGAGAGAGAGAGCCATTGCACAAGCAGGAAGAGTAGCAGGCAGAGGGAGAAGCGGGCTCCCCACTGAGCAGGGAGCCCAATGCGGGACTTGGTCCCAAGACCCTGGGATCATGACCTGAGCTGAAGGCAGTTGCTTAAGTGACTAAGCCACCCAGGCATCCCAGAATGTTTTTGATAATAAGGCTATATCAATGTACCAGAGAATATGAGTCACTATTTAAAGGACTATTTTTTTTTTAAGATTTTATTTATTTATTTGACAGGGAGAGACAGCCAGTGAGAGAGGGAACACAAGCAGGGGGAGTGGGAGAGGAAGAAGCAGGCTCCCAGTGGAGGAGCCTGATGTGGGGCTCGATCCCAGAGCACCGGGATCACGCCCTGAGCCGAAGGCAGACGCTTAACAACTGCGCCACCCAGGCACCCCAACATTTAAAGGACTATTAAAGAACTTTTTTTTATTACTGGTTTCAATCATAATTTCCCTTTTCGTCTCCATTCGTGTCCTAGGCATTGTCTCAATTGCTCATAATTTTCCTACTGCCAGGAAAATAAATACCAACTATACCTATGGTTATTTATTTTTAAATGGAAACAATATTGCTATGATTTTTATTATGAAAAATACAAACAATGCAAAAATAGAAACTTCCTAAAAATTCCTTCATCCAGAGATATTCTTAATATTTTGACAGCTATATTTCAAATATTTTTTCTGTGGGATTTTATAGAGAGGGATCACTTACATATAAATTATGTAACCTGCCTGCCTCATTTAATAATGCATTGACCATAGTACAGTTGTATTTTTTTAAAAGATTTTAAGAGAGAGTGATAGAGAGCACGAGTGGTGGGGAGGGGGAGAGGGAGAGAGAGAAGCAGACTCCCCACCGAGTGAAGAGCCAGTCATGGGTCTTGATCCCTGAGCTCTGAGATCATGACCGGAGCTGAAGTCAGACGCTTAACCAACTGAGCCACCCAGGCACCCCTATATTTACTTTTAAAGTGCAAATGATGTTACAGGTGAGACAAAACTAGTATACAAATGTTCAGAGTAAAGGATGATAAAGCACACTATTTACCCTGATATTATGCTGTGAGAATTCATAAGAGGGAGATAACTTGTATGACCAGAGCAGTCTTTGTCATGTCATGTCATATCTAAGTCAAACTGATCTCATAAGAGCTCTGTGGAGGGAAATTAGTTTTCTTGTCCTATACAGGACTTGCAGTTTTCATTCGAATCATCAAAAATCCAAAGTGTGACCAGTGGTGCAAAATGAGTTTAGAGCTGTTTGGAGAATAGTGGGGCAAATGCAGAAACATAACAGACCCATCTGACAAGAAGAGCTGAAAGGAAGCACCGCTTATGCATAGGACATGGCCCTAATGACTTCTCATTCTTTTCCAGGCACGATTACAGCACACATGAATATAGTTACCAAATCAAGAAGTTTGCTACTATTGGGAGCTGACAAAGAAAAACAAAAGCCATTCTGTGAAAATACAACTGTTTTTAGAATATCCTAAGCTATTATTTCATGTTCAAAGGAAGATTGTTTAAAAAAAACAAAAGTAAGTATTTTCTTTTTCATCTGCTGTTTGGGAATAGCTTACATTTCACAGAACCTAAAAATCATTTAAAAATTGGGGCACTTATACACAACTAAAGAATCATTGAACACTACATCAAAAACTGATGATGTACTTACTATATGTTGGCTAACTGAACTTAATAAAAAAATTTTTTTTTTTAATTGGAGCTCCTGGCTGATTCAGTTGGAAGAGCAAGTAACTCTCGATCGTGAGTTCGATCCCCACTTGGGGTATAGAGATCACTGAAATAAATAAAACTTTAAAAAACAACAGCAAAATAATTTAAAAATTAGTACATAGTTATTGAAAAAACATACACTTAAGTAAAACTAAGAACATTGAAGATCACAACCCAGAGATAACCAAAGTAATCTTTAAGGATAAAACTTCCTAGACATTTTTCATCTAATTTGTCTGTCTATATTGTCTGTATTGATATATCTTTATATTTTACAAATAGGACCACATGATGCCCAACTGTTTTGTAACCTGATTTTTTCATTTAATCATATCTTAAACATTTTTATGTTAACTATTATATAACTAAATTTGTGAATACTTGGAATTACTGATTATAGAAATCTTTCATTTATTTAACCTATCTGTTCTTGTCTTACTTAGAATACTGAATATTGCCTGAGAATGTATATATCTCTCATCGTAATGATTTTTGGTTGATGTTTATACTGGAAAAATGTATGTTTACATCCATAAAAGTCAATACAACATGAAAGATTTCACACAATGTGAAAAAATCCCTTGAGGTGTATAGAGTTGGAAATGAACCAGTTCTGCTGTCATTTCTGAAGCTTCCCCTGACTTTTTAAAAAATTGTTCTTTCTCGCATCGACCACAGGTTAGAGTCTGAATTTTCATATAGTCAGAGTATAGCTGAATTAGTATATTAGTTAGGACAGGCTGTTCTGCTGTGGTAGCAAACAACCCCCAAGTCTCAGTGGCTTACAGAATAACGTTTTATTAACTTGATCATGCTGCATGTCTAATGTGCATCAGGGTCACATTGTGGGCAGGGTCCCAGACCAAAGCCAACTCCACCAATATATAGCTGTACCTTCTGACACACAGTCCCCTTGGCTGCCACATCAGGGAATAGAAAGACTGGAAAATTGTGCAGTCTTGCCAGTGCCTCAGACTGAAGTGACTCTCATCACCTTACCTCAGATTCCATTGGCCAAAACCAGTTTATGACCCTGCCTGTCTGCAAGGTCTGGAAAATGTCACCTATATGCCCAAAAGAAGAGGAAAACTGGATAATGGTGAAACAGTTGTAATTCAATTAATGTCTCCCACACTGGCTAAAACCCATTTCTTTTTCTATGTGTAGGAAGTTGCTTCTGTAAATTAAGCGTGATTTCTTTTTGGAGCAAGGAGGATATCCTGGATTGAGGGTTGACAAGAGGTCTGTGTACAGGTGAGTGAGGAGACTAAGGAAAATGGAAGGTTTTCATGTGAAAGTTCACTTTCTCTGTGGGAATTCAGGAGCTTTAAGTTATTGTTTGAGAACAAGCCTCTCAAAGGCTCTAGAACTAATGGAGGAAATCAAGCTCCTTCAGCATATAAGTTCCCAAAAGCACCTCACTGTCACTCATGAATCCTTCCATGCATATTTCCTTTTGTAATTCACCCCCCTAATGAAGAGGAAGGTATACATTCTATTATTTATGATTATAAAACATATGCTTAAGGGAAAACTTGAAAATATAGAAAAAAACAAAGATTCTTTTTGTAGATATATACCTAGAGACAAATGTTGAAAAATGTAATTGAAAATTCTTTCAGTCTGTCTTATGTGCACACACACATGCATATATAGAACATATGTATATTTTTCCTTAAAAATAGGATTACACTGTACAAACTGTTTCATTAGCTACCTTAGTCACCCAAGGTTGTTTGACATCTTAACATCAACAAATATGTGTTGTTCATTTTATAGCAAGTGTTACTATTGTGTGCATATACTGTAATTTATGTATTTAATGAATCCTCCTTTTCTCTCCAAGTTGTTTCTGATGTCAGCAGTGTCTCCATCATGTAGTCCCCACACATTTTTTCGATTGTCTCAGCTATGGAGTTGCTTCATTGGAGGACATACCTAGTTTAATTTCTGCTAACGTTGCCTTGTTGGACGTTAACAGAGCTACAGCCCACTGTGTGTGTGATATGTAATAGTAATTTCAAATACTGAAATCTAAAACAGAACTCGTAATTGGTTTATTCAAACCTGCTCCTCTTACAGTGTTTTGTGTTACAAAATGACAACTTCATGCTTCCAGTTACTCAAGCCAAACAGCTTAGTGTCATCATGGATGCTGCTTTTTTTTTTTTTTTTTTTCCTTTGCTTTATACCTAAAATCAGCAAATCCTGCCGGCTCTACCTTCAGAGAATATTTAATCTGGTCAGTTCTCATCACCTCCCCCACCACCACCCTAGTACAAGCCCCCCTCACCTCCTGCCTGGATTACAGCAGTAACCTTCCATTTGTCTCCCTGCTTCCTCCCATGTCTTCTTAGTTCACTTTCTATGAGCGATCCTTTTCAGTGTAAATCGGATTATGCCATTCCTTGTCTTGAAACATTTTAGTGGCTTCCTGTCTTACTAAAGAGTAAAAAACCAAAGTTCTTACAGTGGCTCACAGGCCCCATGTGATCCAGCTTCCAGCTACCTCTCTCACCCAAATGAGTTTCTGACCCTCTGTTTTACACACTCCATTCCAGCCACCCTAGTCCTCTTCTTTATTAATCAAAGATAGCCTGCTTCTGCCTTGAGGCCTTTGCAGTTGCTGTTCCCTGTTACTAGGAATGCACTTCTCTTAGATAACTGCATTTTTCACTCTATATTCAGTCTGCTTATATATCACCTTCTCAATGAAAAGCTTCTTCGGCCACCCTTCATTCCCCCAACGTTCCCTGTCCTCTTACTCTTCTTAATTTTTCTCCACAGGAATTTCGCCACCTGACATATAAATAAAAATATCAATGTCAGTATATCAATATTTGTTATTGTCTCTTTCCATTAGAATGTGAGATCCACTGGGACAGGGACTGGATTTATTATCTTCCTCACACCTAGAACCATGCCAGTTGAGGTAGGAGCTCAGTAAATCTGAAAGAATTTTTGACTCCTCTCTCTTTCTCTGCCTCCATGTCTGATCAGATGCCAAAGCCTGTTGATTTTACTTCTCTACATCTTGAAATTATACCGTTCTTCCTTCTTTCCACTCTCAATATCCTGGGTCAGGTTCTTTGCTTGCAAAAGTATAAACACCTTTCAGTTGATCTCTCTGACTCCCGGTTTTACTCCCCTCCAGTAAAAGAATCTGGCCATATTGACCCTGTCACTTCCCTCTGTAAATTCTTCAGTTGCCTTCCATTCCTTACTGGGTGAAAAATAAGCGTTTATATTTAAGTTTGTATTCATTTGACCCTTCTCCTCCAGACACCATGGTAAGTGCCAGTCACACTGATGATGAGACCTGGTCTTTGCTCTCATTATTATCTTATTTCATTCATTTGCCTTCATTTTCCAGCCCCTGGTGTCATCTCCAGCATTATCTTCCTCTAGATCCTAGAACTAATTAAATTTAAATTTAATTAAAAATTCAGGGGAAAAATCAATCCCTCATTGTACGAGGCACTTTTTAGATGCTTGGTGCATGTGGCTGATGGCTACATTATTGGTGGTATAAATACGAAGATTTCCATCATCGCAGAAAGATTTGTTGGACAGACTGGTCTAGACCTTCCCCAAACTATACAAGTCATTCCAAATTATTCTCTTCTCTGCAAATATACCATATACTTTTGGTGCACTGTTTTTGTCACTGCCCTTCACCGATCAGAATACTCTTCTGTACCTTTTCTGCCTAATAAAATTCTCTGATTTTTAAGTCCCAGTTCATATTCTGCAACTTATAGGACATTTTCCTTGACACCACTGCCATTAAGTTAGTCTTCCTTCTGATCCACCCACCCACAAACCATAGGAAGCCTCTTGCACCTCTGATTAGAACCAGCCTTACTACCCTCCTTAAAACCCGAGTTCTCATTATTTTGAGGTACAGGAGATTTTCCACAGAACTCCAGCCTTAGCAAACACCAGCCAGTGAGGAAGTGATGTTCTGCAGGAAAGCAGGAGGGGAGGCTTACATGAAAAAGTGGGAGTTCTGGCCCAAGAGGCTTCTAGAAATTGAGTTCCCATTCAGTCAATACTTTGGATATGCAGGTGTGCTTGTAAGATACCTGGTTACTGTGATTTTCTTGCTCCTGTCTTGTCGGAGTCTTTGATGAAGGCTCTGGTGTTGGTGGTTTTCCTTTCTGGACTTAGAAGGAGGAGGTAGGTTGGGGCGCCTGGGTGGCATAGCGGTTAAGCGTCTGCCTTCAGCTCAGGGCGTGATCCCGGCGTTATGGGATCGAGCCCCACATTAGGCTCCTCCGCTATGAGCCTGCTTCTTCCTCTCCCACTCCCCCTGCCTATGTTCCTTCTCTCGCTGGCTGTCTCTGTCTCTGTCGAATAAATAAATAAAATCTTAAAAAAAAAAAAAAAAAAAAGAAGAAGGAGGAAGTAGGAGTACCTGGGTGGCTCAGTCAGTTGAGCATCTGCCTTTGGCTCAGCTCACGATCCTGGGGTCCTGGGATCGAGCCCTGCATTGGGGCTCCCTACTTAGCAGGGAGTCTGCTTCTCCCTCTGCCTCTGCTGCTCCTCCTACTTGTGTTCTTACTCTTTCATTCTCTCACTCTCTGTCAAGTAAATAAATAAAATCTTAAAAAAAAAAAAAAAAAAAGAAAAGGAAAAGTAGATTCAGAGAAGTACCCAGGAGGTTTTGCCTGTTGAGTGCAGAGAAGCTGGAAGACTTTGTTTAGGGATATCTTTTTCTCAAGGTTTGGCCTCCATAGGTATGCTATGCTCCTAGCCTGTGGGTACTGTCCTCAGCCTTAGCGGGTAAAGTGAGCGAGTCTGAGTTTTGATCCTCCTTGCAGCAGCTGCACAGGAAGATCAACTTGGAATAGGTGGGAGCCATTTAGGCCCCATGTAGAGTATAAACTAGCATCAGCAAGATAGGGAACTGTTCAGGCTGTAATCCCTCTTGCCGAGGTGGTTGGATTCTGTGTGACTCCTGGAGCGTATTTTTGTTGACTCCATCTTTTAGTTTCCCTAGAGTTTCGGGAGGGGCGGGGTTTTGCTAACTCTGTAGTTCTTGATATGAGTGTTGGGTGGTGGGACAAGGGAAAGGGCAAGGGAAGCAGAGCAGGGACATTGGAAGTACAGTTGTTTTAAGGTCTCTATTTAGGAGTGCTCAGGCAAGCTCAGTTTATGAGCGATTTCCCCTTTTCCCCCCTACTTTGCTTTTTCAGGACTCTGCACTTGTCCAAGAGAAGAATCTAAAGAAATCTGAGCAGCTCAGGTAGTTCTAAAAGCCATGGCACAGGTAAGTTGAAATTTCCTCTATCCTTGAAATACTCTCTCTTCCTTTCAAATCATGTGAACATTTGTGTCCTTTATCCCGAAACTTCCTTGTCTCACTGAGCCCCGTTCTTGCTCCCAATTCCTCCATTCCAGAGAAGAGTGATGATGCTCAACTTCCCTTGGTGGCTCTCTCTTCTCCAATAGTGTAGACATAGGGACACAGTGCTCTTACTAATGGAGCAGAAATATATTCTCTTAAGAGAGCCCCCCCTTACCAGAACCATGGTTGAGTGGGACCAGAGACGAGATAACTTTGATCTTTTCCAATGATCTAGCTGGTTTCCTTTCTTCTATTTTTAAATGTTACCCCCTCTTTAAAAATCATAAAACATTTCATACTACCAAAGAATATATAGAAAAACATATCTAGGACATGTATATGGTGTAAAAAATAATAATCAGTGTACTCATTACCCAGATTAATATACCATCTAAGCAGCCTGCATTCCCTTCCCAGATCATATCCCTTCCCACGCTGCATTACTGTTCCCACCAATGGTAATGACTGCTTTCAATTTTGTGTCAATTAGTCCTTTGATTTTTATAATAGTTTTACCATATATGAGTGCATACTAAGCAATATACTGTTGAGTTTTCTGTTTTTAAATTTTTATACAGTTATCATACTCTATTTTTTACCAGATTTTTTCATTCAACACACTGTGTTTTCAAATCATTCATGTTAAATTGTGTAGCACTAGATTGGCAGTTCTCAAAGCATGGTCCAGGAAGACTTCGACATCCTTTCAGGAGACAATACTAACATGTTATTTGCCTTTTTCTGTCACATTCTTCAGTGAGTGTACAGTGGAGTTTCCTAGAAGCTGTAAGATATGTGTTATCCCAATATATTGAATGTAGAAGTAGATGTGAAAATCCAACTTTTTTATTCAGCCAGTCATTAAAGAGATTGCAAAAATATAAAACAAAGCTATTAAATTTTTTGACAATATTTTTCTTAAAATGTGTGTTATTTATGTTACCATCTAACAGGTTTATTATTTTAATAAATTAATAAATTAATACTTTTAAACTTTTAATTTCTAATGTGGTAACTATTGATAGATATACCCAGCATTAATAGTTCTTCGAGGTCCTCAATAAATTTTTTAACAGCTTTATTGTATATATAATTTACATATGATGAAATTCACCCATATAAGTTTGATGGTTTTTAGTATATTTGTAAAGTTCTACAACCATCGGCACAATCCATTTTAGAACATTTTCATTACCCCAAAAAGAAATCCCATTTGCCTTAGCACTCTGTCTCTCCTCCTCATCCACTGGCAACCATTCATTTACTCTCTGTCTCTATGGATTTGCCTATTCTGGACATTTCGTATGAATAGAATCTTAGAATATTTGTTCTTTTGTGTCTGGCTTTTTTCACATAGTATGTTTTCAAGCTTCATCCATGTTGTAGCATTTATCAATATTTCACTCGTTTTTATACTAAATAATATTCCATGGATATGTATATTCCACATTTTATTCTTCAGTTCATCAGTTTATGGACATTTGGGTCATTTCTGCTTTTAGGCTATCACAAATAACACTACTGTGAATGTTGGTGTGTACCAGGGTTTGGGGCTGGACATATGTTTCCATTTCTCTGTACCTACATAATTCTGTGTTAAACATTTTGAGAAACTGTCAGAACTGTTTTCCAAAGTGGCTGCCCCATTTTACCTTCCTGCCAGCAATGTAAGAGGGTTCTGATTTCTCTACATCCTCACCAACATGTGCTGTTGTGGTTTTTTGGTAATAGTCATCCTAAAGAGTGTGAAGTGGCCTCTTATTATGGGTTTGATTTGCATTTCCCTAATGATTAGTGGTATTGAACATCTTTTCATATGCTTGTGGGCCATTTGTAAATCTTCGGAGAAATCACTACTCAAATTCTTTGCTTAGTTTTTAATTGTTTTGTCTTTTTTATTGTGGAATGGTAAGGGTTCTTTATATATTCTGAACACAGGTCCCTTACCAAATAAAAGATTTGCAAGTATTTTCTCCCAGTTTTGTGATTTGGATTTTCCCTCCCTTCCTTCCTTCCTCCTCCCTCCCTCCTTCCTTCCTTTCTTCCTTTCCTTTTTCTTTCTTTCTTTCTTTCTTTCTTTCTTTCTTTCTTTCTTTCTTTCTTTCTTTCTTCTTTCTTTAAAATAGAGGGAGAGGGGTGGGGCAGGGCAGAGAGAGAGGGAGAGAATCTTAAGCAGGCTCCTCCACCCAGCCCAGGGCCCAAAGTGGGGCTTGATCTCACGACCCTGAGATCATGACCTGAGCCGAAATCAAGAGTCAGATGCTTAACCAACTGAGCCACCCAGGCGCCCCGGGATTTTTACTTTCTTGATGGAATCATTTGTAGCACAAATGTTTTTAATTTTGATTAAGTTTATTTTAACTGTTTGTCCTTTTGTTTCTGTGTTTGATGCCATATCTAAAGAAACCACTGCCTGATCAAGGTCATGAAGTTATACTACTATGTTTTCTTCTAAGGGTTGTAGTATTATTAGCTCTACAACCTTACATTTAGTTCTACAACCTATTTTGAGTTAGTTTTTATGTATGGTATGAGGTAGGGTCCAACTTCATTCTTTGCAAATGAATATCCACTTGTCCTAGCACTATTTGTTAAAAAGAATGATCTTTCCCTATTGAATTGTCTTAGTTGACTTAATTTAGTATGTGGTAGTCCTTAGGGAACTGGGCAGAGGGTGCCTTTCTTCAGAAAGGTTTTGCACCTATGAGTGTTCTCAGACTCGGCACACTAATTTTTCACAGGGGATTTCCTCCAACTGCGTGAATAATGTTACTTTAAGTTCCATGCTTCCTTGAGGGTAGGCGTTGGGTTGTAGATCGGCAAGGGAAATGATTATTAGTAGTAATAGTGGTATCATTAATGATAATCCTTTTTTTCCCCACCTGGAGTGCAGAAGGTTCCTTGTTACTTTTTTCCAACAAGGTTTTCATTGGAGCTCACCATTTCATGGAGAGAGTAGCTCTTCTAGGATCCCAGCCTTAAAGTGAGGGTCATGGACTCTCACCCCATTTGGTATGTGTCCTAGGCCCCATACTAAGGTTAATCCCCAAAGTGTTTGACTTCAGAGTAGCCCCTGCTAACATATTTGCTTATCTCTCTGTGTTCAGTTGCGTGTGTGTGGTGTGTATTGTTTTTCTCATTGTTGTTAGCTCTGGGATTTAATTTTCCTTACCTTCTTGAGAGCTTAGAGAAGCATTAAATGGGTGTTATAATTTTTCCAAAGCCTAGGTGTTTGCAATAGAAGCCTCCCCACCCTTGCCACATAAACATGGTCAGAGCTGGAGTGGTTGGTCTTGGTCTCAGTGTGTGGTGATATCTTCTATTTTATGAGGCCTTCAGGATGGGGACTGTGATTGGGAACTTCAGTTACAGAAAGTTCTTTGGTTTTGCAAGGGAATTTATGAGAGATAAATAACCATAAGATGGTCCATATTGAGGTTGGCTGTGGGCCACATTTATGTGACTGGGGTACACCCTCCATCAGCTTTCTTATTTCAGGAACAAGGAAAAGTGGACTGTGAAGAATGATAGATAATTAACAGGTATATAATAAACATTAAAGACTTTGCAGATTTTAAGTTAGATGCTCCCAAGTAATGGGATGATTACATCTTACAGGACATAAGGTGCATCATTATACAGCAAATAAAAATCCCTGGGTTTACTATAAAATCTGCCTTAACAAAAAATATGCTCATGATATCTAATAAACTGCTTCTCAGTGGAGACACTGTCAGTATTCTCAGCAATACAGTTCTTTATTGTATGGGATTGTCCTTGTCCTGAGTACATGGCCCAGGTAAATCAGGACACTTAACATTCCTGATGCAGGGCACTAAATGTCAGCAGTAAGCTGCCCCAACCCCAACACCAGGCAACCTCTCCCAACATTGTGACAACTAGACCATCCCCTGCATGATCCCAAATGCCTGAAGGGGAAGGTATAACCTGGATTGAGATCCTCAAACTAATTATTAACCTGAGTCTTCAGGATAGTTTTAAAACATCTGTAAGTCCTATATTTTAAGATAGAGATTTATAAGACATTTTGGATTCTGTCTTTTTCATTATCTCCGTGGAGAAATGGTAAAGGCCTCATTTTTAAAAGACTTTATTATTTGCAAGGCCCTTGTTTGCTGTGTATTTTGTATATGCTATTTTGTTTATTTATAAGATCCCACTTAGCTAGATTTTACTCATTCCCAGGCGCTTGTAGGAAGTAGAAGAGTCCTGCTGTATGAAAGAGGTTTTAGCTCTAGCTACAGGAATATTCAAAAGCATGAAAGCCTCTAGTCAAATAAATATGCTTATTTTACTGCCTTCATGGCATAGGCATTCTGCCCTAGCTTGCTTGCTTGTTCACCTCCTTCCTACACTGTCCTCCATCTCCTCTCTTTCCATCTTTCAGACATTTTCCTGGATGAGTCAGGTTGTCAAAACCTAAACCTACTCATCAATTTTAACCTCATTTAAAATGCTATAACCAGTCATTATGTGCCTCCTGATGGATGCGATAGGAGGTACATAGCGCCATCTCTGATATATTCCTGCCCTTCCAAAAAAATGTGAATCAGGCCTCCAGACTTAACTACCTTTTCACAGAAAGTATGGCAGTAGAGCAACATCTTAAACTATTCCATGAAGATGCAATAAGCCAACGATGTGGGAGATTCTACTGATGCAAATGTTTCTTTAATAAGTAAATAGCAGTAACAATTTTTGAAGCATTTCTGGGGACTCTTACAGATTCTAGAGACTTAAGGAAACCTATCCACTAAATGCAATCTGTGATGGTAGATCTAATTTGAATCTTGATTTGAACAAACCAACTGTAAAAAAATCACTTTTGAGAAGATTGGGGCAATTGGAAACTTGATCTGGTTATCAGGAAATTATTGTTAATTTTATTAAGTATGATGATGATATTCTGGTTGGTATGCTTTTAAAAAAAAAGGCTGATCTGTTAGCTACTAAAGTATTTATGGGTAAAATACTATGATGTTTGGTATTTGCTATGTAGGATCTGCCTTGAAATACACCAGGGGTAAAAAAGAACAAAAGGGAAGAAATAAAACAAGATTTGCAAAGTCATGTTAATTGTTGAAGCAGAGAGATGGATTCATGGGGGTCATTATTTCTACTCTGTATACTTTTGTGAAATATTTTGAACATTTTCATAATAAATGAAAAAAAAAAAAGTCCTTTCATTTACCAGTAATGCACGGGTTTATTATTTCAGGGATTGGTAACATTCAGGGATGTGGCCATAGAGTTCTCTCAGGAAGAATGGAAGTGCCTGGAACCTGCCCAGAGAGACTTGTACAGGGATGTGACTCTGGAGAACTTCAGTAACTTGGTCTCACTAGGTAAGGATGTTGTTATAATGCAGGGCCAGACGGGAAACAAGGCTCCCAGGGACTACAACAGTGGGAGGTTGTTACCACCTCTAGTAAAGGGAGAAAACTGCTACTGGACAATGGTGAGAGCTGGAGTCATGGAGAAGGGCCCAGCTGACAGCAACTGTAGCCACTTCCAGAACTCCCCAGTCAGAGGAGGGAGGGAGAGGGATAAATATCCTGAACTCTCTCGTCCCACCCACTGGCCTCCTGCTGATGCTTTCCATATGCCAAACCCAATGAGAAACCATAGGGCCAGGATAATACAGTCCTTACAGGTAAGCTGTCTGGGGCACAGAGCAGGACCAAGAACAGGTAGGAATGGATTGAGCGGGGATGTGGGGGGAAATGGAGAATGACCACCATAGTTATCTACTGTAAATAATTCAGGACTAGTCTTCTGGAATTTCTGGTATCTTCATGGTGAATTTCTAGGGAGACTTAACAGGTTTCGGGCTGATTTTCTGCTCTCTGTTCCCAAGAGAACTGTTTGTGCTTTATGGAAGTGGAAATGGGTAGTTCCATGAGCACCTCTGTCTTCCTATCTTTGGACAGACTTGACTCCTTCCTTCGTTCCTTCCTTTATAATTGTCTCTCTTCCTTGGTGACCAAGGGACTGGGTTTGAATTTTGGAACAGGACAATCATGCTCCATTTCTTTTCCTGTAAACAGGACTTTCCATTTCTAAGCCTGATGTCATTTCCTTATTGGAGCAAGGGAGAGAACCCTGGATGATTACAAATGATATGACAGGACCATGGTGTCCAGGTGAGCGAGGGGTGATCCAGTGGGGGAGGTCATTGGGAATAATAGCCAGTGGGTGAGTCAGCTGATAGCAGTAGCTTGAGTTATTGTTGAGAAGCTTTCCTCCAAGCCATACCGAAAATTACAGAACAACAGCCTGAGACATGAAGACACGAAGAGCAAAGATCTTGTCAGCATCGGATCCCAAGGGAACCTTGCCCTTTCCCCCGTTAATCCCTCTCTTCTTTCTTCTTGCTTATTTTCCTCCCATTTCAAAGAGGGACGTGCTCCCTTCTTCCCCAGTGACTACCTTTTTACCTGTACTTTGGATCCTTTTTCCTGCAAGTACTTTCATCCCCTAAAAAATACTTATTTTCTTAAAACAGCTCGCTTTACCCAATTCAGCAATTCGTTTATTCTCTAAATGTTTGAGAGAGAAGGTCGTGCAGGAGCTAAGGGCACTGACTTGGGAATCAGACTGAGTTCAGATCTTGGCTCTGCCAATTACTAGATCTGTGAGTTTAGGTAAATTGCTTAAATTCTCTGTGCTTCAGTTTTCTCCTCTGCAAATGAGTTAAAAACAGAGCCTTCCTCATGTAGTTATTATTGTAATTGTTACAGGAATTAATAATGTGAAACTGCCCAGAACAATGGCAGGCAGTAGTGACCACTAAGTAAAGGGTATCTAGTGTTTTTAATTAGCACGTGCTGGACAATATTGGAATCTTTGAATACTGAATACTTAATCTTTGAATACTTTGAATACCCCCCCAACTTCTCTGTTATTGTTATTATTATTACTTACATCTGGAATTATTTTTTCTCTTTCTAAAGAACACCCTTAAAATTCCCTTTTGTGTAGGTCTGCTCAACAAATTCTGGTTTTGACCACATGAAAATGTCTTTATTCTACCTTCTTTCTTGTAGGATATATTTTTTTAAGATTTTATTCATTTGAGAGAGAGAGCGAGAGCACATGCGCAAGTGCATGGTAGGGAGGGGGAGAGGGAGACGCAGACTCCCTGCTGAGCAGGGAGCTAGATTCCAGGACCTGGAAAACATGACGTAAGCTGAAGGCAGATGCTTAACCATCTGAGCCACCCAGCTACCCCGTTCTCCACATGTATTTAAAACTAGTATTCCTTGGGTAGGACACTTGCCTCTCTGTTTATCTCTAACCCTTTCGATTATATTATTCAGAATCTGCATGTCCTTTTAACTTTCTATGTACTGGTGCTATGGAATTCTGAGAGCTGTTTCTTGTATTATAAGTAATGTTACCGCATTTTACATTTTTGTAAAGATGAAATATAAATCCTTGTTGCAGGGCGCCTGGGTGGCTCAGTCGTTAAGCGTCTGCCTTCCGCTCAGGTCATGATTCCAGGGTCCTGGATGGAGTCCCACATCGGACTCCCTGCTCAGCGGGGATCCTGCTTCTCCCTCTCCCACTCCCCCTGCTTGTATTCCCTCTCTCACTGTCTCTCTCTGTCAAATAAATAAAATCTTAAAAAAATAATAAAATTAAAAAATAAATCATTGCAAATTGTACACTTATCAGTACAGTCCATCCTTTATTACGTCACTTAGTGCTTTTAGCCTTGAATTCTGTTTTTTCTGATATTCCATCAAATGCCCTTTTTGTTGGCTTAAAAATTATGATATACCTTTGCTTATCCTTTTTTAAAAAACTATTGCCACTCTTAGGGTGTCCATGTAATCAAGATTCTGTTAGTTTCCTCTTTGAATCAATCCAAGATTCTTTCACTTTATTTTTATTTTTTTTTAATTTGCCCACACATACCCCAGATTCTTTCACTTTAAGAAGGGGATTCAGTATATTCTCATTATTGTAATGATTAATGTGTCTGTCCTTATTCCTGCCATTTTATTTTATATGTTCTATTCTTCTCTTATTTCTAGCTATTCCTGTTTTGCTCACATTTGATTATCCCTCTTTCTACCCTCAAGAGATTTTGAAGTTATACTTCCTATTTCTTTGTAATAGATGAGTCTTTAATATGACTTTTAAAAATGTGCTTAAACCTGTGTTTCTCTCCCTACCTCAAGACTTAAATAGAATTTTTTTTCTTTTTAGTAAAGTTTTTAACATTTTTGTTTTGAAAAAATTTTAGGCTTTAGAAAATTGGCAGAATTATTAGAGGATTCCCATACACCCTTCCCTCAGCTTCCACTAATATTAACATTTTATATAACCATACTATAGTTATCAAAACTAGGAAATTATCATTAGTACAATAGTATTAACTAACCTATAGATTTTATTAGAATTTTATCAAATTTTCCCCCAATGCCGCCTTCTGTCCTAAGATCCAGTCCCAGATCCCATATTACATTTAGGTATTATGTCTCCTTAGCAGCCTGTAATCTGTGATGGTTGTTCAGTCTTTCATGACCTTGATACTTTTGATGAGTATTATTTTGGAGAATACTTGGTGTTAATATGGCTTAATACTGGGGCGCCTGGGTAGCGCAGTCCTTAAGCGTCTGCCTTCGGCTCAGGGCGTGATCCTGGCATTCGGGGATCGAGTCCCACATCGGGCTCCTCCGCTGGGAGTCTGCTTCTTCCTCTCTCACTCCCCTGCTGTGTTCCCTCTCTCGCTGGCTGTCTCTCTGTCAAATAAATAAATAAAATCTTTAAAAAAATATATACATATGGCTTAATACTGGTGGTGTTCAACTTGATCACTGGGTTAAGGTTGTGTCTCTCATGTTTTTCTCCTGTAAAGTTACTGTTTTTCCGTCTGTAATTGGTAATTATCTTGGGTGGAGATACTTTGAGAATATACATTTTGCCTACTGATTTTGGTATCCGTTGGTGGATCTTGTCTGTAAGAGTTATTACAATAGTGTTGTCTAGTGTTGATTTTCTTTGTCCCTATTCCTTCTAAATTTTTTTTAAAGATTTTATTTATTTATTCGACAGAGATAGAGACAACCAGCGAGAGAGGGAACACAAGCAGGGGGAGTGGGAGAGGAAGAAGCAGGCTCATAGCGGAGGAGCCTAATGTGGGGCTCGGTCCCATAACGCCAGGATCACGCCCTGAGACAAAGGCAGACGCTTAACTGTTGTGCCACCCAGGCGCCCCTATTCCTTCTAAATTTATTAATTGGAATTCTTCTGTGAGAAATTGCTGTCCCTACCCTCTCTCCCATTCATTTATTTATTCAGTGATTTAGTTCTATCAACATGGGCTTGTGGGTATTTATTCTATGTGTTGTGGCCCACCGCTATCATTATTTATTTCATTGCTCAAATTATTCAAGCTTCGGCCATTGGGAACTCCTTCAGGTTGTTCATGGGTTCTCTTGGCATGTCCTCATTCTTTTTTGAGTACTTCTTTATTTTCTGGTACCACAACATGTTTCAGGCTTATCTTGTATTTTTTTTGCTGCCCCAGACATTCCTCAAAGAAGCCCTGGTTTCTTTTATTGGAGAATGGTATGAAATAGCATCTTTGAATTTCTTTTTATGAGGAAAGTAAGACCTTTATCATCTCTTACCTCCCTATGCCCTAGACCAGGGATTGGCAAACTATAATCAGTAGGTCAGACCCAGCGCATGGCCAGTTTTTTATATCACCTACAAGCTAAGAATGGTTTTTACATTTTGAAAGGGTTTAAATACACACACACACACACACACACACACACACATATATATATATATATATATATATACATATATATGTATGTGTATATATGCCAAGGAGACCTTATGTGGTCCACAAAGCCTAAAAACATTTACTATCTGGTCCTCTACAGAAAAGTTTGTTGACCATTGCATAGATTCACCCTCACCCCTAACCCACTCTGATTTTGTTTTAATGATTTTGTTTTAATGATCCAGAATTCTCCTTTCATAGCATCATTGTTCTTATATTTCATAAATTAGGAATTAATCCTTACTAACAATAAAGATATAAACCAGTCATCTGCCCACTGTAGTCTGTGAGCCTGTTGAATTCCATAAATACATTCTGAGGGGTGCATATACAAAATTAAAATGATATGTTTATGGATTTATATCAGTATCTGGCAGTACTATCTATATGAAACATTTCCAGAAGATTAAATAAACACATAAAATCTCATTACAGATCAGCACCAACAGATGAACATTTACCATCAATTTTGATGGTGGAGAACACTAACCTTGAACTCCAGTTAAGGAAAGTGCTGTCTTCCCCAGAAAGAATTCTGTTTTTCTATTTTTTTTCAAGAGTTTTAAAAAAGATTTTATTTATTTATTTGAGAGAGAGAGAGAGTATGAGCAAGGGGAGGGACAGAGGGAGAGGGGGAGAGAAAATCCTCAATCACACATCCTGCTGAGTGTGGAGCCCAACATAGGGCTCAATCTCATGACCCTGAGATCACAGCCTGAGCTGAAACCAAGAGTCGGACACCTAACCAAGCCACTCAGATGTCCCTACAATCTGGCCCTTTAAAGAGAGTTTGCCAGGACACCTTGGCTGGCTCATTGGTAGAGCATTCGACTCTTGATCTCGGGGTCTTGAGTTCAAGCCTCACATTGGATGTAGAGCTTACTTTAAAATAAATCAATAAATAAAGAATGGGGCACCTGACTGGCTCAGTCAGTAGAGCATGTAACTCTTCATCTCAGGGTTGTGAGTTCAAGCTCCATGTTGGGTGTGGAGCCTACTTAAAATTTTAAAAAATAATTTAAAAAAAGGAAAAGAAAGTTTGCCAACCCCTGATTTAGAGATATAACTGAAAACCCATGTTTGAGAAAAGCGTATATAATCAAAATTATATTTGCCATGCACCTAAACCAGCTTTAAATCACCAAGACATCTTCACTTCAAAGCTCAAAAACCAAGAACCAACCTTCTGGCTTTTCTTTGTGCTTTGGCTCTAACCTACATTTCCATGGTAGAGTGGAGTCCAAGGTTAAGACTGAACAGATATGATAGATACATCAATAAAGTACTCAGGTTTTTCCTTCTGTGTGTATTAGTTTCCTGTGGCTCCTGTAACAAATTACCACACCTTGGCGGCTTTACAACAATACAAATTTATGATCTTACGCTTCTGGAGATTAGAAGTCCAAGATGCATCTCACTGGGCTAAAACTGAGGTATCTGCAGGGCTGTATTCCTTTCTGCATCCTTTCTTTAGAAGGAGAATCAGATTTGGGGGGGGCGGGGCTTTTCCAGCTTGCATTCCCTGGATCATAGCCAAGCCAGCCGGATAGCCTCTTCAAATCTCCCTCTCTGATTCTGACTCTCCTACCTCCCTCTCTCACTTATAAGGACCCTTGTGATTACAATGAGCCCACCCCGGTAATCCCCATCTTATGGTTAGCTGAGTAGCAACCTTAATTCCATCTCCAACCTTAATTCCCCTTTGCTGTGGAATAGAACATATTCACAATTCCTGCAGTTAGGATGTGGACATCTTGGCTGAGGAGGGTGGGACAGTCATTATTCTGTCTACCACTCTGTATATGGGTTTGTTTGGGGGGAGGGGGCGGCTTTTTTTTTAATCATTTTATTTTTTTTCCTATCATGGTAAGTGTACTCTTTAATCACCATTCCCCATTTCTCCCATCTCCCCCCTCCCCCTGCCACACCTTCCCGTCTGGAAACCATTACTTGTTTTCTTGTAATTAAGAGTCTGCTTCTTAGTTTCTCTCTCTCTCCCTCTGTGTTTTTTTTTCCTTTTTCTTATTTGTTTTCTTAAATTGCACATATGAGTGAGATTGAGATCATATGGTATTTGTCTCTCTCTGACTGACTTATTTCACCTAGCTTTATACTCTCCAGCTCTATCCATGTTGCAAATGCCAAGATTGTGTTCTTTTTTATGGCTGGTAATATTCCATTGTGTATATATATCATGTCTTATTTATCCATTCACCTATCAGTGGACACAGGCTACTTCCATAGTTTGGCTGTTGTAAATAATGCTGCAATAAATTGTAGGGGTACATGTATCCCTTTCAATTAGTGTTTTTGTATTTTGGGGGTAAATACGCAGTAGTGCAATTCCTAGATCATAGGGTAGTTCCATTTTTAATTTTTTGAGGACCTTCCATACTGTTTTTCAAAAGGGTTGCACCAATTTGTATTCCCACCAACAGTGTACAAGGGTTCCTTTTCCTTCACATCCTTGCTGATATTTGTTGTTTCTTGTGTTATTTATTTTAGCCATTCTGACAGGTGTGAGGTGATATCTCATTGTAGTTTTGAGTTGCATTTCCCTGGTGATGAGTGATGTTGAGCATCTTCTCGTGTATCTGTGGGCCCTCTGTATAAATCTTCTTTGGAGAAATGTCTTCATGTCTTCTCATTTTTAACTGGATTTTTTGGTATTGAGTTGTATCAGTTCTTTATAGATTTTGGATACTAAACCTTTACTGGATACATCATTTGCAAATATCCTTTCCCATTCCATAAGTTGCCTTTTAGTTCTGTTGATTGTTTCCTTCACTATGGATGTATATGGTTTTTTTGTCTGTTTTGAGAAAAAGAGAAAGAGTGTGAGTATGAGTGGGGGGGGCAGAGTGGGGCAGAGGGAGAGAGAGAATCTTTTTTTTTTTTAAGATTTTATTTATTTATTTGAGAGAGAGAGAGTGAAGAGAGAGTATGAGAGGGGGGAGGGTCCGAGGGAGAAACATACTCCTCGCTGAACAGGAAACCCAATGTGGGGCTCGATCCCTGGACTCCAGGATCATGACCTGAGCCAAAGGCAGAGGCCCAACCAACTGAGCCACCCAGGCGCCCCGAGAAAAAGAATTGTAAGCAGACTCCATGCCCAGCACAGAGCCCAATTCAGGGCTTGATCTCACGACCCTGAGATCAGGACCTGAACAGAAATCAAGAGTCAGATACTTTACTGGGCCACCCAGGCACCCCATGGATGTATATGTTTTTTGAACACAGATCATTAAATGTGCATAAATTAAAAGTGTATATAGTATAACTCCACTGGAATTCTATATTTTGTTGGTAGGAAACCCGTTACTGTTTATTCCATACAGAATATTTAGTTGGTGTGTTTTCTTTTCTTTTTTTTCTTTTCTTTTTCTTTTCTTAGTTGGTGTGTTTTCTAAGTGCTTGTAGTTCTTGGGGTGGGGGAAGCTTTTAATTAGGTTTTTAGTTGTTTTTTTTTTAATAAATATCACATACAAGTTACCATTTGGCCATTTTTAAAGTATATAACCCAGTGGTATTAATTACATTCACAGTGTTGTGCAACCATCAACACTACCCATTTCCAGAATTTATGCATCATCCCAAATAGAAACTCTATTCATTAAACAATAACTCTCCATTTTTCCTTTCTCCCAGCCCATGATTACCTCTATTTTGCTTCCTATCTCTATAAATTTGACTATTCTAAGTACCTCATGTAAGTGGAGTCATATAATATGTGGCTTTTTGTATCTGGTTTAATTCACTTAACATAATGTTTCCAAGGTTCATCCATGTTGTAGCACTTACCAGAATTTCAAAAAAAGCCGAGTAATATTTCATTGTATGTGTATACCACATTCTGTTTATCCATTCACCTGTTGATGGACACTTGGGTTCTTTCCACCTTTTGGCTATTGTGAATAATGCTGCTGTGACCAAAGGTGTACAAGTTATTTGAGTGCCTGTTTTCACATCTTTTGGTGTATACCTAGGAGTAGAATTGCTGGCTATTGTGAATAATGCTGCTGTGACCAAGGGTGTACAAGTTGAGTGCCTGTTTTCACATCTTTTGGTGTATACCTAGGAGTAGAATTGCTGGATCAGATGGTAATTGTATGTTTAATTTTTTGAGGGTATTTCTCAAACTTTTAAGAGTTTTTCTTAAATCATGAAGATTATTCTATTAACTGTTATGTAAATTTCAAGCATTTTCCTCTGTCATTTGTCTTTTGATTTTCCTTTTGTTGCTTTTGTTCATGTGCAAGTTTTTTGTTTTCTTTTGCTTTTCACTTTTACATAGTGGAATTTACCAGTCTGCTTTGGTTGCTTTTGGATTTTGAGTCATTGTTTCATTGTTAGGTTTCCCCATACCTAGGTTATAAAGTAATCCATTGTGTTTCCTCTTAGGATTTGTATAGTTTCTATTTTCTTTTAACATTAAAACTCTATTTGGAGTTTATTCTGGTATATAGTGGTGTAATATATGGATACACTTTTATCTTTTTCCAAATGAGTATCCAACTGCCCCAACATTATTTATTACAAAAACTATCCTTTTCCCCTTTGAAATACCACCTTTATAATAAATTCAATTTCCATAAAAAATTCAGTCTTTTTCTGGCCTTTCTTTTTTTTTTTTTTTTTAAGATTTTATTTATTTATTTGACAGAGATAGAGACAGCCAGCAAGAGAGGGAACACAAGCAGGGGGAGTGGGAGAGGAAGAAGCAGGCTCATAGCGGAAGAGCCTGATGTGGGGCTCGATCCCAGAACGCAGGGATCACGCCCTGAGCCGAAGGCAGACGCTTAACCACTGTGCCACCCAGGCACCCCCTTTTTCTGGCCTTTCTATTGTATTCTATTGGTCTCTCTCTAGAATCCCATATTTATTCATCAACCACCCATTATTAAAAATTTATTATATGCTAAGGTTGGTTATAATAGCTAGTAAGAAAGACTATATTTCTGGGGCACCTGGGTGGCTCAGTCAGTTGAGTGTCCAACTCTTGATCTTACAATTATGAGTTCAAGCCCTTAAAAAAAAAAGAAGAAGAAGGAAAGAGAGGCTATATTTCTGCCTTTGGGGAGCTTTAGGAGAAACAAAACAAAAAGATCAACAGATGAATAAGTAAATGAAAATCTAATTACAAGTGATAAAAAGTGTTATGAAGACAGGTGCAAGATGTGGAAGAGAGAATCAGGCTGAAAGCTTTTTTGAAAATGTGCGTTTTAATCTGAGACTTGAAGGATGAGAAAAGCAGCCATACAAAGAGCCCAGGACAGGATTCCTGATAGATGGAAGAAACTGATGAGAGGTCTAAGATGGAAAAGACCTACATTTGTTTTAGAAGGCCTGTGATTTGGTACATACGGAGGAAAGGAGACAATGTTCAACATGAAGGCGCATTGTCCCTGGTTGAAAGAGAATGAAAATAAAGATAGGCAGGGACTCACTTTGCCAAGAGCCTGTGAAACATGGCAGTGATTTTGGAATTTATTGGAATTTTTCCAGTGACTTTGGAAGTGCAAGGAGAAGACTATGGAAAACTTTAAGCAGGAATTTTCATTTTGATTGGCGTCAGCATCATGTTGTGGAAAGTGTTAAAAATGTAGATGCTGGAGCGCATGGGTGGCTCAATCTGACTCTTAGTTTTGGCTCAGGTCATGATCTCAGGGTCATGAGATCCAGCCCCACATTGGGCTCTGCACTCAATGGGGTCTGCTTCTAGATTCTGTCCCTCTGCCCGTTCCCCCACTTTCTTTCTCTCCCTCTCTCCTTCTCGTAAGTAAATTTAAAAAAAAAAAAAAAAAAAGGATGCTTTATTCATATGAAGTGCCCAGAAACTGGCAAATTCTCTGCCATTAGTGATTAGTGGGGGCTGGAGGGAATGGAGAATGATGAATGACTCCTTAGTGGGCACAAGGTTTCTAGTGGGGGTGATGAGAATGTTCTGGAACTAGATAGTGGCAATAGATGCATGACATTGGGAATGTATTGCAGACTATTGAATTGTACTCTTTAAAATGGGGGGATTTATGTTTTGTGAATCTTACCTCAATTTAAATATACATATATTGTTTTTAAGTATGTATAGATATGTACATACAGGCTAGCATATGCACACACATGACTTGTCTCCTGTAGATTTTGATTCAGTCTGGGGTGGTCTCAGACATTTATATTGTTAACATGCTTCCTGGATGATTCTAATCTTTATAAAAATTGAGAAACCCCAGCTCAATTTCTTTTCTTGCTCCCTTCTGGCACCATATGAGCTCTCATCATATTTGCACTTTCATGCGCTCTTTAGAAATTGCACAGCAATATTTGAAGGGCGCCTGTGTGGCTCAGTCGTTAAGCATTTGCCTTTGGCTCAGGGCGTGATCTCAGGGTCCTGGGATCGAGCCCCACATCAGACTCCCTGCTCCGCTGGAGCCTGCTTCTCCCTCTCCCACTCCCTCTGCTTGTGTTCCTCTCTCACTGGCTGTCTCTCTCTGTCAAATAAATAAATAAAAATCTTAAAAAAAAATATTTGAGACTTATACAAGCCATTCACTTTTTAAGGTGATTTTCATTTTGTCTCTCTGGTCTGCTGTAGAATTTTTTATTTCTCTTAAAAGAAAAAACTGTATTTTTTTTTCTTTTTCAGAGCTGGAGTCCAGGTGTGAGAAATTTCCACAAAAAGATATTTCTGAAGTAGAGTCATTCAATTGGGAGATAATGGAAAGCCTTAAATGCTGTGATTTTGATGGCTCTAGTTTGAGAGATGACTGGGAATACAAAGGCCAATTTGAAAGACAACAAGTAACTCAGGAATGCTGTTTCAAACAAGTAAAAGTCACATATGAAAACATACCCACTTTTGAGCATCATACATCCCTCAGTTTACATCAGAACAATGAGATTGGTGAGAAACTGATTGAATGTAATGAATGTGGAAAAGCATTTAGCCGTGGCTCACACCTTATTCAGCATCAGAAAACTCATACTGGTGAAAAACCCTTTGAATGTAAGGAATGTGGGAAGGCCTTTAGTCGTGCCTCACACCTTGTTCAACATCAGAGAATTCATACAGGTGAGAAACCTTATGACTGTAAGGAATGTGGGAAGGCCTTTGGCCGTACTTCAGAGCTTATTCTACATCAAAGACTTCATAGTGGTGTCAAACCCTATGAATGTAAAGAATGTGGAAAGACCTTTAGACAGCATTCACAACTTATTCTGCATCAAAGAACTCACACAGGTGAGAAACCCTATGTATGTAAAGACTGTGGGAAGGCTTTTATTCGTGGCTCACAACTTACTGTTCATCGGAGAATTCATACAGGGGCTAGACCCTATCAGTGTAAAGAATGTGGGAAAGCCTTTAGACAGCATTCACAGCTTACTGTCCACCAGAGGATTCATACTGGTGAGAAACCGTATGAATGTAAGGAATGTGGGAAGGGCTTTATCCATAGCTCAGAAGTTACTCGACATCAAAGAATTCATTCTGGGGAGAAACCCTACGAATGTAAGGAATGTGGGAAGGCCTTTAGACAACATGCACAGCTCACACGACATCAGAGAGTTCATACTGGTGACCGACCTTACGAATGTAAGGACTGTGGGAAGGCATTCAGTCGTAGTTCATACCTTATTCAACATCAGAGAATTCATACAGGTGACAAACCCTATGAATGTAAGGAATGTGGGAAAGCCTTTATTCGTGTTTCACAACTGACTCATCATCAGCGAATTCATACTTGTGAGAAACCCTATCAATGTAGGGAATGTGGAATGGCCTTTATTCGTAGTTCACAACTTACTGAACATCAGAGAATTCATCCTGGAATCAAACCTTATGAATGTAGAGAATGTGGGCAGGCCTTTATTCTTGGCTCACAGCTCATCGAACACTACAGAATCCATACTGGTTAGAAAGCCTTGAATGTTAGGGGTGTAGGAGCCTTTATGTGGAGTTCACACCTGACTCAATATTAGATAATTTGTATGTAATGTAATTAATGTGAAAACCTTCACTTGTCACTTCCGTTACAGAATATCGGATAACTCATAGCAGAAGAAAATTGAATAAATGTGGGAATTCTTTTTGCCTCACACTCACTGCTTGCTAAGCATCAGAAAACTTATGCTGAAAAAAATATTAATATGAATATAGAAAACTTTCTGTTACCACTCAAAATGTGTTAAACTTCTGAGAATTCCTAATAGAAAATGACCTTATTAAAATATTTTGTGAATGTGCCTTTTACCACGATATACATCTTAACATTATCTCAGCTCCACCAGTTACTGACTGTATTGATTTTGGACAAATAATGCAGTCTTCCTGTTCCTCAGTTTACTTATTTTTAAGCAGTGATCATTATACTTACCTAATAGAGTTTTCCTGAGGACTATCAGATATTTTATATAAAGCCTGTGTTCAATAAATATTAGTTATCATTGTTAATTAATAATGGTATAACTGTTAAGGAGTTCCTGTGAGAGGAGGACCTTATGAATGTGTCAAATATCAAAAAGCCTTCATAACCACTTGTTATGATAGTTCATTCTAAAAAACAGTAGTCAAGTATAATTATCATGAGGTCTTCATGATACTTAAAGCTAGAAAGTCACAAGATTAGAAATTAACAGAAGAGTAACCAAAAGAAATCTGCCTATTTAGAAATCTAAAGCCACCTTCAAGTATGACTTCGAAAGCAATCAGAAATTTCTACATGTCAAAACCAGTTCAGCGTAGCCAAAGCTGTGTTCCTGTCAACCCAAGGATTGAAGGTAGGGGCTTTGTTCTCCAAATGTGGATCTCCAGCTCCTACTCATTGCCAGTTATATACTAAGCACATTGAAAAATGTCAACTCTAAAAATTAGAGGGAAATAACCACATAAACCCAAATCAACGGTAAGAATGATCATTAAAAACAAAAAAATAATAAACTAGAAAACAACAGTAGACTTCATATGAAGGTTATTTATTTTAACAATATAAGATGGATGATTGACAACCCTGATCTAGGGGGGAAAAACATTAGTATTATGAATAAGGAAGAGCTGAATATTCCTTCTAAATAATCACTATGCATGATTTTAATGTATTTGAAAATGTAAAGAGAATAGATTTTTACAAAAATATCAAAGTTCACAAAGATATGGAATACCTGAATAAATCAATGATTGTAGAAGGACATAAAAAGTCAGTCTGCCCCTTTAAAGAAAACAGTTTAACCTGCTAAAACTTCAAGGAACAGATAGATAATCCCTGAAAGAAGCTTGCCAGTTTATTTTCAAGGCTAAATAAAATTGCAATTTTAAAAAATTCGATAAGGATGGCTCCCAAGAAACAAATTTTAGATGATTATCATTTGTGAAAATAAATATAAATAAAATTCCTGCTAATTGAATCCAGTCTCTTTAAAGTTAGAAGCTCATTCTAAATGGAATATCTAGAATTTCACCTGTTGTGGGTTAATTATGTTTTCAGAATTTTGATATGACTCCAGATGACAGATAGGGAAAGAGCCCCGATCCAACCCCAGAGCTTGTGATTGAATCTGGGGAATCTCAAGAAGCATCCCCTCAATACAGGCAGTGTCTGGGGAAGCGGGCCTGTTGTCTCCGGAAGCCATCCATCTTTTCAGTCATCATGAGTGTTCACTAAGGCACCTGTATTTTCTACATGTGTCACTGCCTACGCAGGGTTAGAAAGTAGTATTCTGTATGTCATTTTTAAGTGGTTTAATGATTAAGATGTACATTTGGAGGGGCTCAAAGCTATGACATTAAGAAGTGTTACTTTGAATAGTTAAAACACATGCACAGGATAAATATTTTAAAGTTACGATTTGGTATGCAGACATAAGTCAGTCTCCACACCATCGATGCCCCTTCCCACCGTGTTATTCTATGTACCTATCACTGTATCAAGTTCTTGTATATACTTCCTGATTTTTATGTTTGCCTAAGTGTAGACATGCACATAACACTCTTTATAAAAGTTTTTTACATGAATGGTAGCAAATTTCTATACTTGATATTTTTGCTTATCTGTACACCTTGAAATTGGATCATATCAATACATATATAGTTGCCTTATTCTTCCTTAACAGCTGCATAGTATATGTGTTTCATTACTTATCCTGTCGATTTAGTTTTTTTCATTATTCTTTGCTTTCAAACAATACTGTAATAAATATCCTTGCACACAAATTATTTTGTATATGTGTGATATCTCTTTAAGATAAATTCCTAAAAGAGGAAGTGCTAGATCAAAAGGTATATACAGTTTTGAAACTTTCTATTCACACAGAATCTTATAATGTACCCCTAGTGCCCCCATCATCAGCTTCAGTAATTACTAGCTAATGGCCAGTCTTGTTTTATCTGTATTCCCACACACTCCCCCAGCCTCATGTCAGTTTTGAAGTAAATCCCAGCTACATCATTTCATCCATAAATATTTCAGTATGTATCTCTAAAATATATCACAATTTGAGAAAATATTTTCACTCCTTAAAAAAAATGGCAGGGTGCCTGGGTGGTTCAGTTGGTTAGGCGTCCGACTCTTGATTGCAGCTCAGGTCTTGATCTTGGGGTCATGGGTTCAGGCCCAGTGTTGGGTTCTGTGCTGGGCATGGAGCCTGCTTAAAAACAAAACAAACGTTTTAAAAAGGTAATACTGTCATTCCAGATCTGATGGTCAGTGTTCCAATTTGTAATTGATAAGCGTCGATTTTTTTAAAAAGTTAATTGATATCCAAATTATGTCCAGAAATTGCAGTTGTTACGTCTCTGAAGTCTCATTTTATCCATTCTTTCTCATCCTTTTTTTCCCCCTGATAATTTATTTTCTGAAGAAACTAGATTGTTTGCCTTACAGAGTTTCTCAGAGCCTGGTTTTTGCTGACTGCATCCCATGGCATTGTTTAACATGCTCCTCTATCCTTGGTATTTCTATAAATTGGTAGTTGGTATCTAGAGGTTTGATCAGATTGAGGAGGGTTTTTGTTTTGCTGAGATATTGAGACACAACATTGAGGTGTCTTTTTATGACATTAGCAACTATTGTTCAATTGATCTATTAATCCAGTAAGGATTACAAATGATACCTACTTCTTCTTCCCTTACTAGCCAGAATATTTTTATGAAGAAAAACTTCCCTTTAACTACCATTTGGTTACCCATGTTACAGCAAGGAAAGACAGGATAAATGCTTCTTTCTCTTAATTGGTTTTCAAAATAATGAGTTGGTTCCCTAGCATTCGGCCATGGTAATTTATGAGTTTAAGGGTGTGTAGCATATTTATTTAAATACAGTTTGGCTGTACTCTCATTGATGCTAAAATTGTTCCATGTTTGGGATGTGGAGCCTCTTCCAGCTGCCTCTTCTATCCTTTTGATATGACCCTATGAACACTTGCTTGCTGTCTGCCACAAGATGCGCCTTGTTCGTTTCCTACCTCCCACCTTGAAGCAGCCATTTTCCAAGGAGTCATCTTTTTTTGGTATTTTGACAAATTCCCAAACGGTATATAGAAACCACAAATCACAAGGAGTGCTCCATTCTCTGGTCAGTCATTTTTAGATAGCTGTTTTATACACATTGCTCAAGTGCCTTCAGGAAAATTATGCATCTATGCACCTGCCCACACAGAAGAGATCCCAAGACACCACATTTATCTAATCCTACAGAAAACACTTCTTTGAAATGTAGACCATTCGAAGGGTGAAAAATGGAAAAGTGACTTTCATTTTCACTTCCATTCCTTTGACTATGATTAAGATAGATGACCGTTTGTTCACATACTTCTTGACCATTGGTATTGCTTGTAGCATGGTGCCTAAAACATAGTAGCTGCTGAATAAATATTTGTTAATTGAATAAATTAATTGTATATTCATACCCTTTGCTCATTAGTAATGAACTAGTCATATTTTTCTACTTAAAAGAGCTATTTTTGAGAGGAATAAATGTGTATAAAATTCCTAACACAGTACTTGGGATTCATCAAGTGTTCCCTGGTCTTGTTACTTGCATACATTGTCATTTATGTCTCTGATTTGGCTTCTTTTTTTTTTTCCTACTTTAAAAGATTAAGAAATTGAGAGTCAAGAGATTAAGTAGCTTGCCCAAGGCCTCGTAAATGGAGAATCCTAAATTACAAGGGCAAGGTCAAGATAGGGCAGAATTTCATGTACATATACAGCTTTACAGATGTGAGACCATGAAAAGGGAAAAAAAGTGTTTTTTTCAGGTAATCTATAAAATGCATGGTCCTAGTACAGAAAATGGCAAGGCTAGGAACAAAGGTATAAAAGAGCTTAATTAGAATCTTTTTTTAAAAAAAATTATTTGTCCTTACAAAGAGTGAAATGCTCAAATAGAATACAGAGTATAGAGGGGCGCCTGGGTGGCACAGCAGTTAAGCGTCTGCCTTCGGCTCAGGGCGTGATCCCAGCATTATGGGATCGAGCCCCACATCAGGCTCCTCCGCTATGAGCCTGCTTCTTCCTCTCCCACTCCCCCTGCTTGTGTTCCCTCTCTCGTTGGCTGTCTCTATCTCTGTCAAATAAATAAATAAAATATTTTTTTAAAAAAAAATAATACAGAGTATAGAAAACTATAAGAAAACATTTTGAGTATCTTCACTAAAACATGCATGTTACCATTTTTGTATATTTCCTCCTAGCTTCTAAGTTTTTAAAAATTCATACTTTATGGGGTGCCTGGGTCGTTCAGTGGGTTGTCTGACTCTTGATTTTGGCTCAGGTCATGATCTCAGGGTCCTGGGATTGAGCCCCAGGGCAGGCTCTGCACTCAGCAGGGGGTCTGCTTCAGGATTCTCTCTCTCCCTCTCCCTCTGCCCCTTCCCCTACTCACACACCCTCTGTCTCTCTGTCTCTCAAATCTTTTAAAAAATTAATACTTTATTACGGAAAACTTCAAACATGCACAAAAGTAGAAAGTACAGTGAACTCTCGTAATTCTCATCACCCTGCTATAAAAACTGTCAACCCATGACCAGTCTTACTTTGTCCATATCCACACCCACTTCCTCTTTCTTTGGATTCTTTTTTTTTTTTAATCCTCTTGAAAGCAGAACTTAGGTCATATGATGATATCTGTAACTATTTCAGCAATTATCTCTAAAAGAATTAAAAAATACATATATGTCAGTAGAAATTTATAATCTTGAGCCATTAGTAGGGAGGACAATAAAATTTTCTACTAAATCTAGCTTAAGCTTATACTTATGATTCTCATTGTGATTGCAGAGACAGTTGTTTCATATGTATTAGGAGAATCAGGAATTTAGGAAAAAGTTTTCCTATGAACAACATTCTTACCCAAAAGTTCTCTCTCTCCTTTTCAAAAAAGGAAATTTTTCAGGTGCAAATGTGAGATGTGAAGCTTGCTTTGTTGTTTGTTTTTATTTTTAAAAATTGACTGAATTGGTACAACTCTTACCATAATTCTAAATCCTTGATGTGTTGACAGTTGTATCTGCTACTTTGCTCCTAGGAGACAGTCAGATATTTGTTGAATAAATAATAAGTAATAACAGGTAGTAAATTTGAGTTAATAAATTAGGCAAATGTTAGAACATTTTTGTGGGGAGAAGATGGAGGTGGGAAACCTTCCCTTTACCGAAAAAAAATTTTTTTGGATATAGATATGAAATTCCACACTATGCCTTAAACTCTAGCTGAAGGAGAATTTCATAAGTCATTCCAAAGAATTCATATATTTTTTTAAAATATTGTATCTGGGAAACCTGGGTGGCTCAGTTGGTTAAACATCTGTCTTCGGCTCGGGTCACGATCTCAGGGTCCTGGGATCGAGTTCCAGCGGGGAGCCTCCTTCTCCCTCTGCCTGTTTGTTCCCTCTCTCTCTCTCTCTCTCTCTCTCTGACAAATAAGTAAAATCTTTAAAAATATATATTTTATTTATTTACTTATGTGTTTGAGAGATAGAGTATGAGCAGGGGGAGGGGCAGAGGGCGAAGCGATGGGAGTCAATGTCATCAGTTTACTTGGTCAACTTCCTACTTTCTATCATCCTGTGTCCCCAGTGGAAGCATTCTCTCTGGGGACAAAGATCTTCAAATCAGCAGAGTTCAAAGTCTCCAGGGAAGTCAGGAAAAATTCTGCCAGTTATTGGGCATAATGATGAGAGGAGCCACTCCCACTCCCACTCCTTGATTCCCAGGTCCATGTATTTGGGTTTAGGGGAGACAGCACCGTATGATGGTCTCTGAGTCAAAGCATATACTGAGCCCTCTGAAAACAGAACTCTATCTTCTCAGGTTGTTGACTCCCAGCTGGCACCATAAGTGAGTCTTCAGTAAGTTATTCCACCCTCCAACTGAGCTAGCTGGTGCTGGATGATAGGGCATGTAGTTAGACCAAGTAATTCCATGGACATGAAACTATTACTGTACTTCCTTTGCTGTGAAATAACTTCTTTGACCAGATGCAATGCTGTAGAGAATGCCATGATGGTGAATAAGGCATTCTGTGAGTCCACCTACAATGGCTCCAGCACAAGCATTATGGGCAGGAAAGGCAAGTCCTTTTCCAGAATATGTGTTTATTCCCATAAGGATAAATCTCTGCCCAACCAGCCTGCCACCAAGTTGATGGTCCCTACAGGGAAGATTCTTTATCAGGGACACTATGTTGGTGTTTCTGTTGGCAGATTAGGCATTTGGCAGTTAACTAGTTAGTATTAACCAGGTCAGCCTTGGTGAGGGGAAGTCCACATTGTTGAGCCCATGCATAACTTCCATCCATGCCACCATGACCACTTTGTTCATGGGCCCATTAAGGAAGCACTGGATGGCTGAGGAAGAAGGCTGAATAACATCCACATAATGTGTCATCTTTGTCTACCTGATCATTAAGAATCTCCTCTGCGGTGGGTGTTCTTTAGTGGGCATTCATATGGAATGAAAGCCTGTGCTCATCAGAAAGCGCAATGCATACACCTCTTCTCCAGAATTCCTTGTCACCAATTTTCCAATATTGTTGCTTCCAAGTCCCTGACCAACACTAGCAACTGCCCACGAAACTATTCAGATTCATCCTTCTGGCAATCTCTCTAAGCCAGACAAATGATAAAAACCAAATATATTGTTCAAAGTCCTACCCACTGAAAGGAATCATTCTTTATCACTGGCCTTCAGGATCACCTCTGAGTAGGGTTATAACGCCGTAGCTATCAACTTTTCAGGCGGGACCAGCATATCATGCAGACCCGTCTGTTTTCCAGGCTCATGTTTTTATTTCCTCAGTCAACCTGTTGTAAGGAACATTCCAAGTGACCATAGGCATGGAAGAGTCAGTGTCCTAGGAGTTGGTTCCATATGGATCTGAGCCACCTCTTTGTGCAACTCACTGGTACCTTTTGGACGTGCCCAAGTTTGGTCTCTTATATACCATTCTTACCTGATGATAGATTGCTGCTGCTCACACCCAGCCTTATGGCCAAATGGGTCAGAAAACACACAGCTTATGATGGAAAGCTCAGGCTGAATGGTCACCTCATGTCTCAGTCAGGGTTTCAGTCTCTACCAAGGTCCAGTAGCAAGACAGAAGCAGTTTCTCAAAAGGAGAATGATTAGCTGCAGAAGATGCCATATATTTGCTCCAAAATTCCAGAGGTCTGCTTTGTGATTCGCCTATCGGTGCTTACCAGAGCCTCCATACAGCAACCCTATTTACCATAAACACTCAAGTACTTTTGGATCTTCTGGATCATAAGGCCAAGTGGTTGAATGACTTGTAGCACAGCCTAAACTCTCCAGAGAGCCTTCTCTTGTTCTGATCCCCACTAGAAACTTGCAGTCGTAAGTGCGACTATAGCACATTCCAATGTCATATATGTGGCCTGCACAATCCAAAGAGGTCTACCAAAATTTGTGCCTCTTTGTTCATAGTAGGTGATGTACTTTGGAGGAGATATGTCGACATCCTCCAGACCACGGAACCCAAGAAATTTCACTGAAGTTATGGCCCCTGATTTTCAGGGAGTTTGTCTCCTACCCTCTTATTTATATGTTTTACTGAGGTATGTAAAGCCCTTCCTACTTCCTGCTTCTCAGATCCAGTCAGCATAATGTCACCGATGTAATGCACCAGGATGATCTTCTGTAGAATGTCAAGATGGTCAAGATTTCTGCAAACTGCTTTATGTCAAAGAACAGGAGAGCTGACATACCCTGAGGCAACACCATGAAGGTACACAGGTAAAAGAAAATTGCTTCTGGTAGTTCTTCCAAATTGGTATTGAGGAAAAGGCATTACCCAGGCCAGTAGCTGCAGCTTAAGTACCTGGGGATATGTTGATATTTTCTAGTAGAAATACTACATGTGGGACAGGAGCTGCAATGGGAGCCACCATCAGGTTAACTTTACAATAGTGCAGCCAAACTGGTTAATTAAATGAAGATGTGATAGGTATCAATTTATCAAGTAATTACTTTCTGCAATTCCTTCAAGGATGCAGTATTGCTTGCCATTTACTGTCTTTGAAGGGAAGAGAAGTTTCAGGAACTTCCATTTAGCCCTTCCCATAATAATGGCTTTCATCTGCCAAGGGTAGAGATAGAAAGGCTCAGCCCTGTTGTCCATGGGCAGCTCTGTAGGGCCAGCCCATCCCAGTTCCACAGCTCCTGGTGGGGTTGATGAAGGCGTGGGGCTGTTGCTTCCCAGCCCGACTTCTGCCCCCAACCAGTTCTGCTGCCTTGACATCCATCTCCCGACAGATGCTGATATCATAGCACTACCTGTCAGACCTCTTTGAGTCTGCTTCCTGTGGACCTTGAGCATTTCTAATATTTTCACAGAAAGAAAAAGATCAAAGTTCTCAGCTCAATATTTTAATTGTGCTATGAGTATTAATGAAGAAGTCTTGTTTTTATTGTACTTACTTCTGGCATGACAAGGTATCAGTCAATATTCTTGTTCTATTTTGGTATATTTAATGATGTGTATAATTTTTCAGAGACAAATCAACTGTGATAAATTAGGAACCCCACCTCTCGGTGATAAGACTGTATGTTATCAAATCTAGGCTATTTTTTTAAAGATTTTATTTATTTATTTGACAGAGACAGCCAGCGAGAGAGGGAACACAAGCAGGGGGAGTGGGAGAGGAAGAAGCAGGCTCCTAGTGGAGAAGCCCGATGTGGGGCTCGATCCCAGAACGCTGGGATAACGCCCTGAGCTGAAGGCAGACGCTTATCGACTGGGTCACCCAGGTGCCCCTCAAATCTAGGCTATTATTTGATGACAACACAACACCCCAATTCTTGTGAATATAAACAATTCTTTTTAGGCAATTAAGTCTGGCATGGAATTGATCGCCTATTTCCTTAGAGCACTAATGCCCCACGCGGCACAATACTTTCCACTAACGTTACGTATCAGGCAAGATAAATTTATGGAGGTTTAAATGTATTTAAATTTAACTTTATATGCACAAGACCAAATACACTAATAGGATTAAAAAAAGACATTGTTAATCAGTATACATTAAGCTGGCAAATTTGTAAAAGGAATTACAAGTGATGGACCTAAAAGCATAACCAGAAAACACAGGGGAGCCATTAACTTGTTGGAAGAATTGCAGGAACAATTCTTCATAAAGCAAAGCTCTGGCATTCTTCTGAATCTCATTAAATGACTTTGAAAATGCACCAAAAATTGTTTAAAGTTCGTCAAAGAACTGATTTTTTAAAATATTTTATTAAGAGAGAGAAAGAGTGCACGCATGAGTGGGGGGAGGGGCAGAAGGAGAGGGAGAGACAGAATCCCAAGCACGGAGCCAGACACAGGGCTCCATCTAAGGACCCTGAGATCATAACCAGAGCCTAAATCAAGAGTGGGCCCCCCAACCGACCCAGCCACCCACTCACACCAAAGAGCTGAATTTTTGAAAAAATATATTTTGTTCAAAGATTGGAGCTACCATCCTGAATTTGTTTAATTGTCATGAGGGGCAATACTAAGTAGGTGAACTTAACTCAGTAATGAGATACACATTTCCTACTTGAAACGTAATTTCATTTGGCACATATTTTTAAAGCTGCTATTTAACAAACAAAACTGGCACATATAAGTGTTACTCTTGGCATTCTTAATGGATTGCATTGAAACTGCAGGGGGAAATTATATGTTTCAACAGGTGGAACATATTCAAGCACTCCAAAGGAAATTATTATGACAAGCAAAACAAAAGTAATCACCAGCATTATTGCAATATATTAAAGAACAATGTTAAGGTGGTTTGAATGAAATAAAATAGCAAATATTGTTTAAAATCCTGTCTGTCAGGGCGCCTGGATGGCTCAGTTGGTTAAGTGTCTGCCTTGGACTCAGGTTGTGATACCAGGGTCCTGGGATCAAGCCCCACGTTGCATGGGGCTCCCTGCTCAGCGGGGAACCTGCTTCTCCCTCTGACCCTCCCCCCTTCATGCTCTCTCTCTCTCTCAAAAAAAAAATCAATAAAATAAAAATAAAATCTATAAAATAAAAATAAAATAAGATTAAAAATCCTGTCTGTCCATTTAACCTTTGCAAACTGACTGATTAAATGAACTGTGGAAAATCCATGCACTGGAATACAATATACCTTATAAAGAAATATAAAGAGTGAGGAAGGTATTTATGTACTGATATGTACTCCAACAAGTTTACAACAGAGTCTAGCGTTTGTTAAGTGCTCAAGAAATGTTAGCTATTTTCATCCCACCAGAATGTAAGCTACCTGAATGTGTGGGTTCTCTTCGGTTTTCTTCACTGCTGATCCCCAGTGTCTAGAACAGTGCGCAGCACACAGTAGGTGCTCAGGAAATATAGTTCAATTTTTAATTGTGGAAAATTTCAAACATATACAAAAGTAGAGCAAACAGGATAATGAACGCCCCTTCCTCATTTCTATGACCCATCCTCAGCAAACTCGCTTCATCTAGACTCCCACTCACTTTCCCCCGCATGATGGGTTTCAAAACAAACCAAGACAGCCTATCATTTCACCCATAAATACATAAAATTGCATCTTTAAGTGACAACTCCTTATTACACCTAAATAATTAACATTAATTCTTTAAAACAATGAAATATCCAGTGTTCATATTTCCTCATTGGGTCATATATATTTTTCTATTTTTTTGTTTGTTCAAAACATATGCATATTGGGGCGCCTGGGTGGCACAGCGGTTAAACGTCTGCCTTCGGCTCAGGGCGTGATCCCGGCGTTATGGGATCGAGCCACACATCAGGCTCCTCCGCTATGAGCCTGCTTCTTCCTCTCCCACTCCTCCTGCTTGTGTTCCCTCTCTCGTTGGCTGTCTCTATCTCTGTCTAATAAATAAATAAAATCTTTAAAACAAACAAACAAAAAAAACATATGCATATTGTTTGTTCAAATCAGGACCAATATTGTTGAATGAATCTGCTAATTTCAGGAATGAATTATTCTTTTATGACTGAGAAGGCTGAGTGTATTTTGGGATATATATATATATATCTCACATCTTCTTTACCCATTCATCTGTCAATGAACTCTCCATAGTTTGGCTATTGTGGACATTGCTGCTATAAACATTGGGGTGCAGGTGCCCCTTTGAATCACTACATTTGTATCTTTGGGGAAGATACCTAGTAGTGCAATTGCTGGGTCACAGGGTAGCTCTATTTTTAACTTTTTGAGGAAATTCCATACTGTTTTCCAGAGTGGCTGTATCAGCTTGCATTCCCACCATCATCCTTGCCAACATCTGTTGTTTCCTGACTTGTTAATTTTAGCCATTCTGACTGGTATGAGGTGGTATCTCATTGGGGTTTTGATTTGTATTTCCCTGATGCCGAGTGATGATGAGCATTTTTTCATGTATCTCTTGGCCATTTGTATGTCTTCTTTGGAGAAATGTCTGTTCATGTCTTCTGGCCATTTCTTGACTGGATTATTTGTTCTTTGGGTGTTAAGTTTGGTAAGTTCTTTATAGATTTTGGATACTAGCCCTTTATCGGATAAAACATTTGCAAGTATCTTCCCCCATTCTATAGGTTGTCTTTTGTTTTTGTCAACTGTTTCCTTTGCTGTGCAAAAGCTTTTTATCTTGATGAAGTCGCAACAGTTCATTTTTGCCTTTGTTTCCCTTTCCCACCTCTATGAATTTTAAACCATGTAAATTTATGATCTATTCAGAAATTGCATGAATAAAAGTTAAAAGTTTTAAAAATCAAGTCCTAGGGGGCGCCTGGGTGGTTCAGTCAGTTGAGCCTCTGGCTCTTGATTTCAGCTCAGGTTATGATCTCAGGGTTGTGAGATCGAGCCCCACGTCAGGCTCCATGCTCAGCATGGAGTCTGCTTGAGATTCTCTTCCTCCCCCTCTGCCCCTTCCCCTCCTTGTGTGCTCTCTCTCTCTCTCTCTCTCTCTCAAAATAAAATAAAATCTTAAAAAAAAAAAAATCAAGTCCTTGGGGCACTTGGGTGGCTCAGTCAGTTGAGCGTAGGACTCTTGGTTTGGGCTGGGGTCATGATCTCAGAGTCCTGGGATGGAGCCCAGCGCTGGGCTCTGCACTCAGTGTGGAGTAAGCTTGAGGATTTTCTCCCTCTCCCTTTGCCCCTCTCCCACCCGCCTCTCTCTCTCTAAAATAAAGAAACCTTTAAAAAGTAATATAAATAAAGTCCTAGAATACCCAACAGGATTAGTGTGGAAGGTCCTGGTGGGAGGGGCGATTGTTCCAGGCCTGCCACAAGATGGCAGCAGAATGACACCAAAGAGTGGTTCTGGACCCTGGAAGAGTGTCTGAGTCTGTCTCCCTTCCCAACCACGACAGACAAATCTTGGGTTCCTGCCCACCCTTGCCTTGAGTTGTTCACTGTGGCTGGGCTAAACCATCCCCAGATTCTTTTTTTCTTTTTCCTTAAGATTTTATTTATTAGAGAGAGAGAGACAGAGCGTGTGCATGCGTGCATGAGTGGGGGGAAGGGCAGAGGGACAGGGAGAGGGACAAGCAGACACCCTGCTGAGTGGGCTAGCCCAACGCAAGGCTCCATCCTAGGACCCTGAGATCATGACCTGAGCCAAAGTCAGACACTTAACCCACTGAACCACCCAGGCACCCTCATCTCGATTCCTGATCCACAAAAACCGTGTAAGATAATAAATGTTGTCTGAAGCTGCTACATTTTGGGGTAATTTGTTAATTGGCAGTAGATAATTTATTCACTGGACATCATACCAAAAAATATTTTAGTATGTGGGGAGTTTATGTATGCATGTTTTAAGATTTTTATTTGGGGGGGCACCTGGGTGGCTCAGTGGTTTAAGCGTCTGACTTTGGCTCAGGTCATGATCTCAAGGTCCTGGAGTCGAGCCCCACTGTGGTCTCCCCACTTAGGGAATAGTCTGCTTCTTCTTCTCTCTCCCTCTGCCCCTCCTCTCGCTCGTGCTCTCCTTGTCTCTCTCTCAAATAAATAAATAAAATCTTTAAAAATATATATTTTTTAAAGTAATTCTACACGCAGCATGGGGCTTGAACTCTTAACCCCGAGACCAAGAGTTGCATTGCTCCACCAACCAAGCTAGCCAGGCTCCCCTAAGTATGTATTTCTAAAATATAGACTTTTTTTTTAACACAGCCACCAAAGCCATATCACATATAAAAATTTCAGATTATTTGTATAATGAAATATTCAGGCATTTGGAGGAAGTATCTGGGGGAAGAATACGGATATCTGCAATCTACTTTGAAACACAACAAAAAAGATATAGATTGATAGAGGCATAGATGGCTAGTTACATGATAAAGCAAATATAGCAAAATGTTATGGCAAAAAAAAATCTAGGTGTCACGTATATGAGTGTTCACTCTATGATGCCTTCACCTTCTCTGTATCTTTGAATTTCTTTTGTAATAAAATGTTGAGGGAAAAGTCTATCATTGTTCAAGTTTCCAATTGTCTCAAAAATGTCACAATTTTTTCTTTGACTGTTTGTTCATATCAAGATCCAAATAAGGTCTACATATTGACATTGGTTGGTATAAAAGTTTCATGGTCTGTAAACCACAGTATTTTGTCGCCTTTTTGTTACAGCAGCAAAGTCTTCAAGCTAGCCAATACAGGGCAGCATGGCTTTTATCCCCAGCTGGCACTTTATCCTGAGTTTGAGCTCTTTCGTCCCGCAAATTGACAAAACCATTTCTAAAAGAGATCCGAGCAATGGCAGCAGCAGCTTTTTGATTTGGGCTTCCTGACTCCAGGTCACTGCCATGGGGGGTGAGTTCTCAACCTCATCTCTGCAGGGGGCCACTTCAGAGCAAACCACTTTCTCAGGTCAGCTTTTAGATGTTTCCAGTCATTCCTGATCGCCAGCCAGGAAGCAAGGTGTGTGCTCCGTGCAACGGGAAGGGCCACATGCTTGGGGTTTAATGCGCGGCAGTTGTGCTGTTTTGAAGTTCTGAATATCTTTACATATGTACCTTGTAAGTGAAATTGGATGGCACAGTAGAGCTGGCTCCAGGGACCTGGGGCCTGACTCCTATGCATGGTCTCCTCCCACCACTCTCCCTGAGACAAACTTTTTTTTTTTTTTAAGATTTTATTTATTTATTTGACAGAGAGACAGAGAGAGAAAGAACACAAGCAGGCTCCCCGCCAAGCAGGGAGCCTGGCATGGGGCTCAATCGCAGGACCCTAGGATCATGACCTGAGCCGAAAGCAAATGCTTAACGACTGAGCCACCCAGGTGCCCCTTTTTTAAGGATTTTATTTATTTATTTATTTACTTATTAATTAGAGACAGAGCACAAGCAGGGGGAGAGGGAGAAGCAGACTCCTCGCTGAGAGGAGAGCCCAATACGGGACTTGATCCCAGGTCTCCAAGATCATGACCTGAGCCAAAGACAGATGCTTAACCAACTAAGCCACTCAGGTGCCCCTCTGAGACAAGCTCTTGGCTCCCTGTTCTGCCTCCCTGGGGCCTGGGACCTGTGCAAGGGCATAGGGAGGGTCAAGGTCCAATATGCCTCTGTTGTCTATGACCTCCGAGGGGAGGGCAGGGTGCCAGCTCCCCCCACTTCAGTCACCAAGCCATAGCACATTCACCAGGTAACCCAGCAGGAAAGAATGTTTTGCCCACCTTTGATCCCTGGCTCTTCTTGGCACCAAAGTTGCATTACCCCAGGCACTAAGCCAATGGGAAGGGCAGATGCCTGGTTCGACTTCTCTATCTCTGGCCAGAACACAAGGAGTTGGTGCAGTGGCCGGTGGGGAGAGGGGAAGCCAGCAGCCAGTGGGCAGTCTAGTTAATGACACATACTGCCATTAGGCACATTTGTGGGCATACACTGAGTTGCAGGGCCAGTGCCCCAGATGCCTGTCTGTGCTCACCCCGGGAGTATCCAATGCCCTAGGGGGCACAGCATTAAATAGCAAATTCAAAACTCTACAACAAGTTGAGAGAGAGCATGGAAAAAAGGAAAAATTTATATTTTAGTATAAATATTAATTAAATTCATTAAATTAAATAAATAGTATAAAGTATATAATAAGTTTCTTTTACAAAGTATAAAATAAGTATAAATTAAAATTTTATTTTAGTATTTAATGGCACTTTTTTCCTGCTGTTTCAACAAGGAGTCCCACATTTTCATTTTGCACAGTCCCCACAAGTTAGGTAGCAATCCTGATTAGAAGGCACTCTTTCAGTCCTTCCAACCTTTCTGGTATTCAACCTTACGTCGATTTCTATTTTCTTCCCTGAACACTGATGCTACGGCTGCAGATAACAGGGGAGAGCTGGATGAGTGGCACAAGGGCGGCCACTCCCTGAAGACACCCAGAAATATTTAGAAGATAGCTAGAAGAGAAGCATTGAGGTCCTTCTTCATTAAATGTGTGGGAGTGAGCAAACAAGAGAACATTTGGGTTAATTTCCTTCAACAAATATTTATCAAATCCACCCATGTGCCAGATGCTGGGAATGCAATGGAGTCTAAGTCAACAGATAGATAAATAGAACAGCTACACTGTTTTCCAGGGTGACAAACTGAGTGCAGAGGTGGGGGTAAGACAGGAAGCGGCCAAGACAGTTGCTATGCAGCCAAGTCATTTTGTATGCATGTTTAACAAATGCAGAGTCAAATATGGGTTCACAATAAAGCAAGAGATCACACAAAAAATACCCATTCAAACAAGGAAAATGATGCTGCCCTCCATTCCACTCAAGAAGTGAACAGCATATGCTCCCGAGTGAATATGAGATACGGGCATAATCTACTACTTCCTTGGTTCCCATGTCTCACCTGGATGAGTGTGAGTTGAGTGTATTTTTCATTCAACATGGTCCCTAAATCCAAACTTAACATCGATGTTTAGCCAAAGCCACAGCAATCTGCCTCAACATAGGAGGAAAAAGGACTGTGCTGGACATTATGAAAGATGGGGGCAGGGGGAAAGGTGCTATCTTACCTTCTGATATGGCATCATCTTAAGGTATTTTCAAGGGAAGTTTTAACTATACACTATTTTCACCTCAGGCACTGACTTGACCAAATCCAGGTGCAAGGAGACTCCGCTGTGCCCCAAGAGCCAATCATTGCTGGCTTTGTCCGTCCCCCACCCCCACATTTCCTGCTGCCCAGTAGTTGAGACATCCTGTCAATGCTGACTGGACTTCGCCTTTCATGCCCAGGCTGCCAGACACCACTGTGGTTTAGCACAGAAAGATGATCTGAAACAGTCAGGTCCTCTCTCTCAGCATTTTGAACAAAAACTATAGAAAAGGTTGGTAAGGAGACTACTATCATTTGAAATTTAAAGGTCATACCATAAGGGTCACCAAAGAGATCACTGCAAGCCAATGTTATAGGGGAGCAGAAATTATAAATAAGCAGACATCATTGGTTTCAGGACAGTAAGAAGCAGACGATGTGGAATGTGACTGAATCACATTGTTGGGGTTTTTAATATTCATCTTTATTAATTTTATTGTGAATGTGCACGTGAGGTATAATGGATTAGAGACAGATTTCTTTTTCTTTCTTTCTTTCTTTCTTTCTTTCTTTCTTTCTTTCTTTCTTTCTTTCTTTCTTTCTTCTTTCTCTTTTAATTTGAGAGAGAGAGAGAGTGAGTGTGAGAGAACCTGAAGCAGACTCCCCACTGGGCACAGAGCCTAACTCGGGGCTTGATCCCACAACCGTGAGATCATGACCTGAGCCAAAACCAAGAGTTGGATGCTTAACCAACTGAGCCACCCAGGCGCCCCTAGAGACAGATTTCTTATTAAAATACCTTAAAGTAAGTGCATCAGCTCCCTTTGCTCTAGTCCTTACTTTTAGGGCGATATGATGAAAGCCAGGTCAATTGTCCTATGTGAGTAGCTGGGTGGTCTGTCAGCAAGAAACAATGAAAAATAATTTTTCTCTGCTTAAAAATGAGAAGAAGGCAGCTCTATGCCTACAGATCTATGAGGGGAGACTAGAAGAGACACTGGTGCAGTGAACCAGGAGGGAGAAGACAGGGTGGCCTGGATCAGGGTGAAGGCACTGGGGAAAAGAGGTGGATGGAAGCGAGAGACCCAGGATCCCTCCTCAGGAATTAGGAACAGGGATATAGGGCACAATGCTGAAAACTGGAAGCAGTTGGCCACACCAAGCCCTGCCCATGAGAGGCCAACTCAAGTGCCTACCAGGACAGGGCAAGGGATATGAATAAGTGAAATACGTATAAGATATTAGGGATTGGTGGGGACTTGGGGGAAGTGGAAATGCATGTCCCTGTGTCAGTAGCAAACCACCCAAAATTCAGTGACTTCAAATAATAAGCATCTATTATTTCTCCTGATTTTGTGGGTTGGCTGGGCTGTTCTAATCTGACTCAGCTGGGGCTGGGTGGTCTAGGATGCCCTCACTCATGTCTGGTGATTGGCCTGGTCTCAGCTGGAGCAACAGCAAGTGCCAGGCCCAATGCCTCTTGTCAGCCAGCAGGCTAGCCTGGGCTTGCCCACACAGAGGTGGTCACAGAGTTCACAAGAGTGGCAAAAGAAGGCAAGTCTCCATGCACAAACATTTTTTCAATCCTGTTCATGTCAAAATGACTAATATACTATTGCTTTCGGCCAAAGCAACATGGACATCCCCTTATCAAGGCTGACTTGGCTACTGTTAAAAAATTATTCTGACACTTATTAAAATGCCAAGATGGACTTTATTCAGGACAATCGCAATATAGGGACCACTGCAAGGGAGTTTTTTGCAGTTGGGGAGAAAGATTGGGCTCAAGTCTGAATACAAGGAAAAGTGGGATTTAGAGCCAAAGGCGGTGGGGTCAGTGGATAGAAAATTACTAAGAGGGTAGGGTAATTCTTCGCTAAATAGATCTAACAGAATTCTTGCTGAAGGCTGGTCAGGGTGACCAAATATTGCCTGGGTGGGTGGGGAATGAAGAATTTGGTGGGATGTCAAGGATGATCAGATGTGGGGTTTCAGGAGGTTCTGGTTAAACTGACTTAGCAGGATTCTTGCTAAAACTGGACTCTATGAGGATAGAGACAGAAGCTCAGGCCTAGTCAAGCAGAGGGCTCAGAAGAGCCTAAGTTGGGTCAAGAAGAGAATCTTTGCCACTGCTGTGACTGTTGAGTGCCTGATCTGCCAACAGTCAATTTGAGTCCCAGATGTCACTATTTCCTGGAGAATCAGCCTGCTCCCTGGTGGAAAGCTGATTGCATTGGACCTCCTCTATCGTGAAGGGAGCAAAGATTTGTCCTCACTGGAATCGACAGATATTCTGAACATGGACTTGCTTCCTTCCCTATAATGCTTCTGCTGTCATCACTGTGGACTCAAGTGCTGATCTACAAACATGGCAGTCTACACAGCATTGTGTCGGATCAAGAAACTCATTTCAAAATGAAGGAAGTGCAGCAGCAGGTTCACACCCATGGAATAAACTGGTCTTACATTCACCTACACCCAGTAGCAACTAGCCTAACTGAAAAGTAGAATGACCCCATGACGCAGTTACAGCGCCAAGTGGGAAACAACACCCTGTCTGTCTTACAGGATGCAGTGTAGACTTTGAATCCGAGACTGCTGCATGGTGCTGTTTGTCCACAGCCAGACTCCCTCCCCACGCAACCCCACACAGCCACCTGCCTGGACTCCCTCCAAAGCCCCCATGCAACCTGCAGGCTATTATCTGCTCAATTCCCTCGGCAAGCCTGAGAGGCCTCCACCCAGGCACCTGTGGTCCAAAGGGGGCCATGCACCAAGCAGCCATTCCTTCTGCAAACAGCTCTCCCACCCTCCATGACCGCCATGCCCCGGAGGCCTCTGCCAGCACCCAGACTCCCGCTGCACGCCCACTCTACCAGCTGCTGATGGCCTGCTTCCCTGCCTACACTCCAGAGGCTTGTCTATTCATCCAGCAACTCCAGACCAGCTCCAGCCTGGCTAAGCTGGCAAACTTCTCTGCCATCCAATGGCCAAATCACGCCAAGGTCTAAACCCCTTCCAGCTTTGTCCTTCCTGGGGTACTCTCCCTCAACTCTAGGGTACCATATAAAGTTTCCTTGTATCTTATACTCTTTTATCGTAGCTAATAATCCTTTCTATTAAATTTCCCTGTTTAATCTATTGGGTGGTTTCTATCTCCTGATTGGACAGCGATGTATGAGAGTTACAATTGTTCTGCATCCTCATCAGCATTTGGTGTGGTCAGTCTTTTTCATCTTGTCCATCCAGTAGGTATGCAGTGATTTCTCATTGGGGTTTTAATTTGCATTTCCCTTATGATGCTTGATGGTGTGATACTGAGCATCTTACAATGTAGATATGCATCATCTCACTTGGGAAGATTTTGAATTGATTAATAAAAATTAGGTATACAAATATTATGTAAAGAAGTATTTAAGACAGTCAAAACCATGGTATTAACTTTTTTTGTTTTATGGAACCTGTGAATATTATTTAGTATCTTAAGTATTTGTAATATTTATGATAAATTGGCCTATTCAAATAACAGGTCAATTTAATAATTCCAATTTAAAATATGGAATCCAGTTAGTGACTAAGACTTACTGCTAGTTGAAACCTTACTGTTTACATACACTATTGGAACAATTAATGGACTATAAGATTTGATGCATTTATAAGTTTATAATTCTAAAGTCATAAAACTTATATTAAGTATTGAGCAAAGATTCATCTGTTGTATCAGCCTACGGCAGCTCTTAAATGAAAAAGTCTAACGTATTAAATTTACAAGCATAGTTTGAAAGTGTTAAGGGAGTTTAATTGTTATAAAAGCCCTCTTTAAAAGAGATTGTTAAACCCTTTTAGACTATGCCACAGTCATGACTAAAGCCATCAGGGCAACTGTACTTAACCCTGACAGCACATCAGAATCAAATAGATATGAATATAGATATATAATTTGTTTCTTCACCATCTTAAGGTAATAAGTTACAGATATGATACATTTTACTCCCAAATACTTCAGCCTGTATTTCCTAAAAACAAGAACACCCTGTTACATAACCACTGCACAATCATCAAAATCAGGAAATTGACACTGACACAATGTTATTGTCTAATCCGTAGACCTTTTTTAAAATTCACCCACTGCCCCACAAATAAAAAGAGAAAAAGTTTTAAATGATTTTTTCTAATCCAAGATTCAATCTATAAATTGTAGATATCAGGTTTTTCCTTTTTTAAAGTCCTTATCTGTTAGAGATACATATGTAAATATGAAATATGATGTTGAAATTTGCTTTAAAATCCTCCAATAAGGGGGAAAAGGAGTTGAATGGGGCAAATACATGAAAAGCACTATAATGGTTGTAACTGTTGAAGCAGGTGATGGGTCTTTCTCCTTTCCTTTGTTTGAAATCTTCCATGGTAAAAGGAAAATTAACTAAGTATAAAAATACTTGATATATAAATCTGTTAAAAAGAAAAATCACGGGCCCAAGATAGAGTCATTTGTGCTAAGGCCCCACTTCAATAAACCAAAACTTAATACCTAACCCAACTGCAGTTTCCACACCCCCAGGAATATAATGGGAATTTACTGGTCAACACTAGGAGGTAATCCCATAAACCGCAACCATTCCCCTTAGGAGGGAGACCTAGCCTAAAACAATGAATTCCTCGCTACCCCCACCCCTCCTCGCTGGAGGCCTTTCAAAACCTTTCCTTTTCCGTAGCTTCAGGGTGCTCCCTAACAATCACTAGACGGGATGCTGCCCAATTCATGAATCATTTAATGGAATCTTTCAGAGCTTCACATTTACTGTTAAATTTGTTTTTTAACAAGCCTACCGCTAGCAAGTAGTAAAAATAAGGGCCCTTATTTGCTTCTGTGCAGTTATTAGCTCAGTTATGCAATAATTTTGCAAGTTATTACCACGATTATGACTGTTAGCTCAGTTATGCTGTTCTATGAGCTCATTTAAACTCTCTCAAAAGCCTCCCAGGAAGATCCTGACTTAGCCCCCATGTTACAGATACGATAATTAAGGCTCGGAGGTGCAATCACCCAGTCTCTGTAGATAGAACAAGAAGTTGGAACCCGTTTATCTGCTCCCTCACTCGCTCTCCAATACCAATTCCTGTAAGAAGAGATCTGAGAGACCCCGGAGAGGAACTGCACTTGCCCCAGACGGGTATCTCCACAGAAACAAATCAAAAATGTATTCCCTGGTTCCGTTTTCCTCTCCACTTGGACCAGCAGAAATTGCGAGTAACAGATGGGATGCTTCGGACCTTTCGGCGCGGGGACGGGATTGGAGCGTCCCCTCCCCGGGCCTATAGCACGAATCCGAATCCGGCGGCGGGATTTGCCCGGCTTCCCCCACACCCCGCCCGCCACCACAGACCCCGGGACAGGCTGTCACGCGGCGCGCCGAGGGCGTGGCCTGGGATTCCCGGGGAGGGGAGGGCGCTGTGTGTCCTTGGGCCGAGAGGGGAGGTGACTCCGGCCGAAGAGGAGGACGCAGAATGAGGGGCCTGAGGGTGAGGGCCCCCCAAGGGCCGGGCGGGGAAACCCAACCCGGAAGCCCTCGCCCCGATACGAGACTCACTAAACATCCCGGGAACTGGGGCTTTGGAACGTGAGCCCCCGTCAGGGTTCGGGACTCCCTCCGAAGCAGCCTGGGACCCTCAACCCCCGCCTCCTAATCCGAGGGCTTCTGAGACAGCCTGGGACCCCTAACACGGCCCAACGCCCCGGTTTGAGCTTCTTTCCTTCACCCAGGTCTCCTTTAACGTCTCGGGACGTAGGCCCTGGGAACTTAACACCGCTTCCCCTCCCCCGGACTTCTTAGGCAGTATGGAAACCCCACTGGGCACCCGGATCCAGGAGGGGATCATTCCCGGGACATGGGCTCTCTCCCGTTAATCTAGGAGAACATCCCCACCAAAAAACGAAAAACCACCATCTCGGAACTTGGACCCTCAGAACAAGTGTCCCTTCTGGGTCTGCTCCTCTTCCAGGACCCTCTAGGCAACCGGGAAACCTCTAAGCCAGACTCTGTAGGCGCGACTCCCCTGCTGGGCCTTTGTTGGCAGAACCCCTTCCCTTCCTCGTACTGGCAGTCCGGATTTTGCCTTTGAGACACACGCAAGGGATAGGGCCGTCCGGGTGTCCGGGCCTCGAAGAGCCCCTCCTCTCCTCCCACCCCCCACAGCCATACCCTTTGGGGACACCCTTGCATGTGTCTCCAATACCCAACGACTCCCTCCCCGCCAGGTCTCCCAGGCGCTGGTTCGCTCTTTCAGCTCAACTGCCCGGAACCGCTTCCAGAACCGAGTGGCTGAGAAACAGAAACTCTTCCAGGTAGGCGGAGCAGGGGCGTGACGAGTGGGAAGAACCCGGACCCCAGGCTCCGTCCTGGAGCAGAGTAGGGCGGAGACGGGATACAGTCCACGGAACAACCTGTACCCCTTTCTCATCCGACGCCTCCACCATCCAGGCGGACAATGACCTCCCAGTGCACTTGAAGGGCGGGGGAACCGACAACATCCTGTACCGAGTGACCATGGGGCTCTGTTTAGGGGGTGAGTGCCGGGCCGCCACTGCCTGAGCGGCTGGGGAAGGAGGCGGGGCTCAAGCTGGAGCGAGGAATGGGCTGGTTCCCATGCTGAGGTTTGGGGAGAGGCCTAGTGGCTGGGCAGGGGCTTAGGGAGGGGATTGTGTTCTGAGCTGGCCAGGTTTGGGGGATGTTCCAGGAGTCTACGCTAGCATATAGAGAGGGAGCACCTAGGGCTTGGGCTTCTGTCCCAGGAGGGGGTATGGGGCCCAGGCAGGAATTGTGGAGAAAGCTGGCAGCCTGGTCTGGACCAAGGCTAGGGGATTCTCCACCCGAAGTGCAGTTTGGGAAGGGAGCTGGAGCCTGAACTGGAGCTGGGATCCAGACTGGTGATTGAGGGAGCCTGAAGAGGGGCTTAAAAGCTGAGATGGACTCCAGGGAGGCAATTGAGATCTCACGCTGTGTCACCTTACTCCCTCCCTAGGCACCGCCTATAGCCTGTACTGCCTTGGCTGGGCCTCCTTCCCTCACAAGAAGTGAGACCAAGAAGCTTGCAGAACCTGAACAAGCATCAATAAATGTGCTGGCTTCTTGGGGAACCCAGCCCAGCTGTGGCCTCCGTTTGTTTGCCCCCCCCCCCCCCAAGCCCATCCTCCCACCAGCAGGGAATCCCTACACTTTGACAGCCCATTGAATCCCTCATGCTAGAGGATTATTACACTACAAGGCTACCCGTAGGATGTTGCTGCCTCTCAGCCCTCCTGAGGGTCTGGGGATTCCAAACAGTACCCCTGGGCTGCCTCTCAGGGCCTGGGGATCTGGGATCATGTCCTGGAATTTGAGAGGGCTCTATTTTGGGATGGCAGTCCCTCTCCCTGCAGAGGCTCGAGGGTGGGAAGGAAGATACTGAGCATGGTCCATGACACAACAGAGGCTAAGGGAAGTGAGGACAGACTCACTCAGGACAGAGCCAAGAGGGAGCAAGCATGGCCTTGGGGAACAGAGCCTGGGAGGGGATGACGGGTGGAGACCTCCCAAGGGCCTGGCTCCTGCAGCAGCAGCAGAGATTGCCCAGACTTCTGGGTCCCTGTCTCAGCCTCCACAGGATCTGTACGGGATCTCAGCAAGAATGAGACTACGGCTCAACTAGAATCCAGTATGAGAGAAAGGACAAAGGCAATAAAAGGACTAGGAAATATGCAGATCCAGCTGGGGATAGACTTGAAGACAGACCAAACCACCCCCACCCTCTAGGACCTAGGCTTCCCTCTGCCCCTGATAGAGACAGAGCCACCCCTCAACGTTCAGAACAGGAGGCAGATCTCAGAGAAAGCAGCAACCGGGGTGCTTTTATTTCCTCCTGGCCCTGGCAGGCTGAGAGCAGAGGACAGACAAAGGCATAGGGACACCTGGGCCTGTTCCAGCCTAGAGTTTGGCTGCCAGGGTGGTAATTGTGAACAGGTGTGCTAGAGTGTGTAGGGACTGGAGTGATCCTCCTGGAACCAAGAGAAGGGCCCTTGGGGTGTGGAAGCAACGTAACTGCTGGGTTTGGCACAGGTGCATGAGAGGCATTATGGAGTGGGCGTGGGATAGGTGTACCGAGGGTGGAGTGACCCTGCGGACAGGGTGTGTTAGAGTGTCTCAGAGCCAGGGCTAACTCGGGGCATGGCATGCTGGGCCATGTTGGGCCCTAGCTGTTGACTGAGAAGCCAAGTGCCAAGGGCTAGGGGAACCAAAAGACCTGTGGGTCAGCAGGACCCATGAAGACGAGACTGCAGACTGGCTCAGCCCTGGGAGAGACGGAAGAATCCAAGGTGACTCCTATAGCAGGGTGATGAGGGGGCAGGTCTGGGGTTCCCATTCAGGAATACATCGTCAGCTGCAGCCACTGGGGAGAGGAAGGCACAGGGTGAGAAGCAGGGAAACAAAGAATAGCAGACACCTTTCTCTGCTCTCCCCCAGGGGTTGTTGGGAAAATAGGAGGCAGGGAGCCCAAGCTCCAAGTTGGTACAAGGAGCTGAGGGAAGGGGGTCCCCTGCTGGGCACCCACATCCCAGAACAGGAGTTCTTACCTCCTGGATGTTCACCTGAATTTGTCCAGTGCCATTCTTGTCAAGAGATTTGAAGGCACCTAGAGAAGAAAAGGGTTGGGGAATTTGGCTTTTAGGATAAAAATATACAGGGGCACCTGGCTGGCTCAGTCGGTAGAGCATGCGACTCTTGATCTCAGGGTTGTGAGTTTGAGCCCCACATCGGGTGTGGAGATTACTTAAAAATAAGATCTTAAAAAAAAAAAAAAAAAAAGATGGGGCGCCTGGGTGGCTCAGTCGTTAAGCGTCTGCCTTCGGCTCAGGGCGTGATCCCGGTGTTCTGGGATCGAGCTCCACATCGGGCACCTCCCCTGGGAGCCTGCTTCTTCCTCTCCCACTCCCCCTGCTTGTGTTCCCTCTCTCACTGGCTGTCTCTCTCTCTGTCAAATAAATAAATAAAATCTAAAAAAAATAATAAAAAATAACAGAATAACAAAAAAAGATAAAAATATACTAATATATGGGATGATAATAATGGCTAGCACTTGGGGCACCTGTCTCATTCAGTTGCTGCAGCATGCAACTCTTGATCTCCTGGTCATGAGTTCAAGCCCCACATTGCATGTAGAGTTTACATAATTAAAAATAAATAAATAATATAATATAATTTATTTATGATACGTAATATATATTATATATATAATATTATATATATAATATTTTGTGTGTGTGTGTATATATATAAAATGAAGTAGGGGCACCCACTTCCTGCTCTACACTCTGGTGTAGTTCCCATTCATGTCCTGAAACCTGACTCCATGTTCCCCACCCAAAGCCAAACTTAGGCAAACCGGGGTCTACACTGTCTTTGCTCCCTCTCTAACAACTCGGTTACCGCCCTCAGGTGTCCACACACATGGTGTCCTGGACACTGCACTCACTGCAGTTCCTATTGGCCCTCTTGCTGGTAAATCCAATGGCCGTTTCTTGGGCCTTCTCGTAAGTGACTTTTGGAATCGTCTGCCCTTATTGTCCATTCCCCCTTCCCTGCATGTCCCTGACATACCTGACCCTTTTTCTCTACCCATGGTTTTAATGCTTTGCCCTCCCAGGGCTCTTCTGGAGGCTGAGGGCTCTTCTGGAGGCTGAGAGATCTTCCTAAAGCCAAACCTGACCCCATCCCTCCTCTGCCTAGAACCTGCTATGGCTCTCCATTGCCCCCAGTAATGTCTGAGCACCCCTGAACATGACACTCACAGCCTTGCATGGCCTGACTGTGCCCACTGCTCCTGCTTCCTTTTATTCAATTCTCTCAAATCCAAGTTCAAATTCTGGCTTTGCAACTTCCTAGCTGAGCAAGCAGTTTTGCCTCCTTGAACCCTAGGTTCCTCCTCCACAAAGTGGGGACAATAATTCCCAATTCACAGTGGTCTTAAGGATTCAGTGCATTCATATTCCTAAGAGCCCTCACAATCCAGCCCCTTCTAACCCCTCCTAGCCTTATGTCTCTGCATCCCAACCCCTCTCCAGCATTCAGAATTGAGTTCAACAAAAAACACCAAAAGCACCACCTTCTCCTTCCCTTTGCACAGGCTGTTTCCACAGCAACACCTGTCTCCACTCTCTCCCTGGGGTCACTCCTCCTCATCCCTCAGGGCTCAGTTCACACATGTCCTCCTCCAAGAAGCCCTTCTTGATCCTTAGTCTGCATCAGGTGCCTCCTAAGTCAAACAGACCACTGGGCTTCCCCATTCAGAAATCTAAACCCACTCTGGCCCTGAGCTTCTCCTCCCAGGCCTGATCACTGCCCTGAGCTTCCCCTATCCCAACTGTAACCATTCTGAGCGGTCACTGTCTGGTGATTTGCCTCTCCTCCAGTGGACTGGGAGTGACGTGAGGGCAGGAACTGGGGCTGCTGCTGTTCTAGGAGTTGCTCGCCTCAGGGTCAGGCTCAGAGAAGACCTTGGCCAAAGGAGGTGGAACAAACCCCCACCCAGGAAGACAGCTGGGGTGTCACTCACGGAACATGGCATCCAGCCTGACCAGGCAGCTGATGAAGTTGTCAAAATCCATGTTCCCTCCTTCATCCGAGTAGCGTCGGATGATCATGTTGTAGAGATGTTCATTCAGATGGAACCCTGAGAATGGTTTCTTTTCTCAGGTATTGGGGCCACAAGGCCCGACCCACTCCCACCCCTAGGTTTCAGGTTCAGACCAGCTCATTGGGGGCTGCCTCATCAATGCCACCCCCAGTCAGACTATATCCCTGCCAGCCATACCTGCTGCCTCAAAGGCCCCTGGGAGTTCACTGCTGCAGATGGTACCTGAACGGTCAACGTCAAACTGTTTGTATATGGCCTGTAGGGACAGGGAGGTAAGGATTCAACTGAACGTCGTGGGGCGTGGCATCTTCAAGGCTTGAGGGTCTTTGGGCTAGGAGGTCATCACGCACCTGCCACTTTTTGATGTTGTTCCACAAGTACTTGAATTCTTGGAAGCCCAGCTTGCCGGTGGTGTCACTCTGGTGGAAGGGTGTTAAGAATAGTGTGATGACTGTACCCAGATGCATGCACTGTATGCACTGTGATCATGACCAAGCAGGGGAACCTGGGCTAAAACCTTGGATACAGTCTTACTTTTCTTTTTATCCATACATGGTTTAGTTCATGTTTCTTTTAAGATTTTATGTTGGGGGCTCCTGGCTGGCTCAGTTGGAAGAGAACATGACTCTTGATCTCAGGGTCATGAGTTTGAGCCCCACATTGGGTGTAGAGATTACGAAATAAATAAATAAATATTTTATTTTTAAGTAAAATAAATTAAAAATAAATAAGCATAACCATAACTTCTCTAAACTATAAATTCCTCACCTGAAGATAGTAACTAACTCATTTATAAAATTTCTTAAGTTCCAGCATTTTTTAAAAATATTTTTTAAAGATTTTATTTATTTGAGAGAGACGGATCAAGAGAGAAGGAGCAGGGCAAAGGGCAGAGGAAGAGGGAGAAGCAGACTCCCCGCTGAGCAGGGAGCCTGCCATGGGGCACGATCCCGGGGCTCCAGGATCATGACCTGAGCTGAAGGCAGACACTGAACTGACTGAGCCACCAGGCGCCCCTCACTTATTTTAAAGATTTTATTTATTTATTTGACAGAGAGAGAGAGCACAAGTAGGCAGAGTGGTAGACAGAGGGAGAGGTAGAAGCAGGCTCCTCGCCGAGCAGAGAGCCCCAAGCGGGGCTCGATCCCAGGGTGCTGGGATCATGACCTGAGCCAAAGGGCAGACACTCAACCAACTGAGCCACCCAGGTGCCCCACCATTTATAAAATTCTTAATAGCAATTCAATTTCATGAATGTCAAAACTTGTGAAAAACAAGGGTATCTTAGAATTCTAAGGAAATCAGGTGATCATAGTACACACCTGCTGGGTTTGTGATACAAGCAGAATGAGATAAAGCCCTTAGCTCAGGGGCTAATGTTTGATAAACCGTCAATAATAATAATCATGGCCAAGATTTATCAAGTTACCTAGTACATGCCAGGCAGTGCTAAGCTTCTCAGGAACATCACTTTTCTCACTAAATCCTTAGGACACCAGCCTCACCAGTATTATTCCCCAGTCACAGGCAAAGAAACCCATTCAGAGATGAAAATCTACCTAAGATCACAGTAGCAGCTAATGTGTACAGACCACTTCCTATGTGCTACGCACTGTGCTAAACCTTTTTCATGTGGCTCCAATTCAGTTTCACCACTATCATTCACTTCATTTTACAGACTGGCAAATTGAGGCCCAGAGAGGTTCAATAACCTTGCTAAGCGGCACAGCCAAGCTTATAGAACTCTGTGCAACGTATGTTATGTGATCACATGACAATGCACGTGTGTCTACATTTTCCCTATGTGCTGAGCATGCACGTATCTGAGATCAGCTAATGACTGGCCCATAAGCAAACTTGCAGGTGTGTTCCTGTGAACATGCCTTCACATATCTTCACCTATATGGTGTGCCCTTGTATATATGCGCATGAATATGGCCACACCTACAGCAGTTACAAGCTTGGGTTCTTGGGGCACCTGGCTGGCTCAGTCCATAGAGCATGCGACTCTTGATCTCTGGGTCATGAGTTCAAGCCCCACGGGGTGTAGTACTAGGAAGGAAGGAAGGAAGGAAGGAAGGAAGGGAGGGAGGGAGGGAAGGAAGGAAGGAAGGAAGGAAGGAAGGAAGGAAGGAAGGAAGGAAGGAAGGAAGGAAGGAAGGAAGGGAGGGAGGAAGGAAGGAAATAAGCTTGGGCTCTCAAGCCTAAAAGATCTAACTCCAAATTCCTATCCTGCCACTTACTCTTTTCGTATACCTTCAGACAAATGATTGCCTCTAAGTCTCATTTTCTTCACCTACAAAATGGACTATAACAATTCTGCCTCTTTTGGGACACCTGGGTGGCTCAGTCGGTTAAGCATCTGCCTTCAGCTCAGGTCATGATCCCAGGGTCCTGGGGTCAAGTCCCACCTTGGGCTCCTTGCTCAGCATGGAGCCTGTTTCTCCCTCTGCCTGCCTCTCCCCCTGCTTGTGCTCTCTCTCTCTGACAAATAAATAAAATCTTTAAAAAAAAAAAAATCTGCCTGTTTAATACAATGGCTATAAAGTGACAGCTGATGTTACTATTTATGGCCACATGTCTGGATGTGTGGTAGTGCATGTGTGTTCCGATGTATGCAGGTCCAAATGTGTGGGTATTCAAGCTACACTCTGGCTGTCCCAACCATGCTCTAACAAAACTCCTTCACCCAGGGCTTCAGTCAGATTGCTCCCAAGGATACATCCATCACGGCCACCATGCTGCGACATGTGTCAATGCCGAAGCCATCAGTTTTCAGATCAGGGTCTGTGGGGGACAGGATTAAAGTCAGAGACCAGAGGTCACAGCTACCCCAGCGCCCATGACTCTAAAACTGCCCTATGTGTTGAGCCCAATAACTCACGTCGAGTTACGACCTTGTTGAGAATGTTCATGAGTTCTGTGGCACTGACCTCCATGTCCTGTGGGGAAAAGTCAGGGATGGTTAAAAGGGAAGAGTGTCGTGAGGGAGAATGGGGATTCTTTGGGGATTGCCATTGTTGAGTGTGTGTACAAGGGCAGCCAAAGGAAGGCATGGAAGAGTTAGGACAAGGATGGGGGCCCAGGGTTACTTACATCTCCAGCCAGCTGGGCAAAGAGCCTCCGGAACTGCCGGACCTCCTCGCTCTCATTGGCCTCAATGTTGGAGTAATGGGTGCGTGGAGGCTGCAGAGGGAGAAGATCTCAGAGCAAGTGGGAGAGGGGTGCCCCAGCCACGACTAGGGCTCTAGGTGGGAAAGTCAGAGTGGGCTAGGTGGCTGGGTGAGCAAAGGAATGAGAGATGGTCAGTGAAGAGTGGCTATAGCTAAGACCCATGACTAAGTCTGGGGACATGGCAAGGGAGAGACTTAACGAGAGGAATTTCGTAAGAGGGACAAAAGGACAATGATGGGTGCTGAAAAAGGCCTCGGAGTGAGAAGCAGGGTCTCTGATTATGGACGGTGGCTTACCGGAGGCTCTGGGTTGTACTGTGCAGCTGCCTCACTGAGGGGAGACAAGAAGGGAGTTAGTGCCAGTGGGTGGGGCCTCCAAAGACCGCGCCAGCCCCCACGCCCTAACTCCCCAAACCCTAGCCCACCACCTCCCTACTTCTCCCTCTGCTTGACTTATCTGTCCTTGTCCTCACCTGTCCCTATCTTTGCTACCCTGGCTGCACCTCGCAGGAAACTCAGAGCCCTGCCCGCACAGTAGGCCCCACTCCTGCCAGGGCACACCTGCTCAAAGACAGATTCCTCAAAAGATCCAGCCCCTTCGACAGCTCACTTCATAGGAGCTCTGACCTAGCTTCCTGGGGCTCCACCCTCCTCAGGTCCCTTCTGTCTAGGAACCTACTCCATCCTATGGCTTCCTAACGCCTGTGTCTTCCCAACATCCCACTCCAGCTCCATGAGTTCCCACCCCTTCGAGGGGTGGCCATGGTTAATTAGGCCCCTAACGACAACCTGCTCCACCTCCACCAGGTGGTATTTCTGTTTTAATCCAGACAGTTCCCAGCCAGACCCAGTCCCTTCAAGATCATTTCCCCTATCCCACTAGGCCTCGGCCAATTCTGGGTGCACCCCTCACTGACCCACTACGACGGCCATGCCGTGCCCATAAGACAAGTCTTGCCCCCATGAAGAGATCCCACCCTAGCCTCATTGGCTCCGCCCCCTAACGTTCGTCGCCGGAGTGGCTGGAAGCCGGCCGCGCCCAACCCCATTAAGCCCCACCTCCCGAAACCCGAGCCGCGCCCCATCAGATCTTCCCCGTAACAGCCAGACTCCGCCCATGTCAAGCCCCGCCTCCTGAACTGCCATCGGCCTCATTACGGTCCGCCCCCTCAAGGCGGGTCCCGCAGCCCAGGCCCAGCCCAGCTTAATTAAGACCGTAGGTCAGTCTCCAGGTTACCTCAATCTATGCAGGCGGGACATGCTCCTCCGTCAGGCCCCTCCCCTCCTCGGGCCCCGCCTTACCTGATGGCACTAATGACCCCGCCCAGGATGCGCATGGCAGTTCCGCCGCCACCGCCGCCGCCGCCGCCGCCTCCGCCTCCTCCGCCGCCGCCGCCGCCGCCTCCAGCTCCGCTGATCAGGCCTCCGATCACATTCCCCAGGCCCCCGCCCAGGCCCCCGCCTCCCCCGCCGCCGCCTCCCTTCAAGAACGAGTTAACCAGGAACATGCCTGCGAATTAAGATTCCTGAGGAGGGAAAAAGGGGTCAAAAGGCCGCATCGCCATTGAGCCCGCTCCCTCCACACAAAAATACGCATTTCTGGCAGTCAGACTTGGGGGAGTAATATGAGGCCTCTGGGCGGGGTCCCATCCTCCGGCTGGGGCTTGAGGGTCCATTTGGCATGGGGTCGGAGCTTCTGGAGGAGGGTAGTTCTAGGATGGGTGGGATAGGGACCGAGGATCGGGTTTGAAATCCCTTCAGGGTCTAAAGGATCGCCGCCTACTTTGCGGGACCTTGGACTGAGTCTTTGCATAGGCATCATTAAGAGTAAGGGGCCCGGTCAGGTGGGGTTCCCAAAATGGGAGCCCCAAGTTGGTGTAAGGCATCTTTGACGTGTTTGAGATCAAGCCGCAGAACTGGACTTTGGGGTCTTGAGCGGGTCAGGGGCGCCGATCAGAAATTCTCCACCTGGAGGCCTCTGGGGCAGGGTTTAGGAAATCCAGAATGTGAGCTTGAGGGTTTCGGTACTCCCAGCAGCGGGATTACAATGTCACCGCTGATTCTGTGGGCTCAGGTCTAATAAGATTGCGGGTGTGAATCCCGGGGCCTGGAATAGCGGGGTTCCCTTTATAATTGGGAGAACGGATCTAAGGATCGTGGTTCTGGGGACCCCCACCCTGGGCAGAAATTTGTGGGGTACCTCTCAAATCCATGCTCGAATTTTAGATCCTGAGGCAGAGGGTGGAAGAGTCCCCGAGGCGGGATAGTGGGGTGCCGAACAGACAGGGGCTTCAAATCTGAGATCATGGATCTGGAGGACCCCTGAGACCAGGACTTAAGGGTTTTGTGGGATGTGGGGGCCGCAAAGACCGGGATTACGGAGTACAGGGGTAATCCAGATCGGGCGCTCACCGCCTAGCTCACACGTCCTCCGCTCCGTTCGTCGGTGGTGCTCCCGGGCCTCTGGCCGCGTCCGGCTCCGTAGGGCGGGGCGGGTGACTCAGGCTGCCCTGACCGGGTTAGGCACTGCGGGGCGGCGCACCAAGCATCCGCGCGGTCCTAGAGCCGGCATTGAAGCTGCGCCTGCGTGCGCCTAGCCCGCCTCACGTAACGGGACGTGGCCGCCGCGGCTCCGCCCTGCTCGTTTCCGGGGCTGTGGATTCCGACCCCTCCCTGACTCCAGAGGTCTGAGGTCTTCCGCTGTTCTTCTCCAACTCAGATGAATGAATCCAGAGAGGGAAGTTCAGGGGCCGCGCCCGAGATCACCCCCTTGTGTTGCAGTGTGAATTTTCGCCTCCATGCGGCCACGGGTGCGGTTTTTGGTCCGCTGGAAAAGGGACTCCTGGCACGCGGCCCCTATCCTAGGCTTGTCGCGACAAAGCACCTGGAGGCCCCGAATTTTGTTTGGCCCACAGCCCGAGGACAAGCGCCCGCATTTGTGGCAGGGGCTAAGGCTAGGCTAGATTTCTCGGGGCCCTGCAGCAACCCGAATGGAGGTCAAACGGCGGGAAGCACTTTGCCGCCTACAAAATTTGCCTGTGCCTCTTCCACCCGCACCCTTTTACCCCGAGTCAGGGTCACCAAGTGTCGCCTCCTTCTTCCCCTCTCTAAAGAGGGGCCTGGGCACAGAAAGAGCCCCTCTGGCCATGGCCTGGTTTCTGAGGCTAGATGTTCCCAAGATCCGGTGGAGGGATGGGGGGTGGGAAATGCAGAAACTGGCAGGGAAAATGGCGAGTGAAACCTCCTTTGGAGACTTTTCGCTCTCGGGCTCCAACCTGCAAACTTCAGGGTTCCTCAGAGGGAGTTAAATCTGGTTCCCAGGTATTCTGGACGTCTGGCCCTTGAATCTCCCCTGGAGGCTGGCTTAGCTTGAGTCTGAACCCTGGGTCTCCCATTTAATAACTGGGATCCTTTGGGCTCTGAGCAAGGCTGTTTCTTCTTTTAAGCAAGGATTTATTAACTGTAAAATGAAAACAAGTGTTCCCACTCCCCTTTAGAATTAAGTGGTAAAGGCTTAGTAAAGAGGAATCATTTTGTGTGCCTGTACCCATGCTGTTCCCTCCTCCTGTAGCCCACCTGGATTGCTCAGGTGGTTGACCAACTCACCCTTAGATAATCCTGGTTAAAAACAAAAACAAAAAACGGCCAAATACTCTCCTGAGCACTTTACTATAACCTAATATCCCCTTATAACAGTCCTATGGAATGGATGTATGCAGTCTTTCCATTTTACAAATAAATAAACTGAGGGTAAACTCCCTAGCCTGTAACTTTAACCACTACCCTAACGCATTGGCTCTTCAATAATATAATTAATATTGGGGTACCTGGCTAGCTGAGTCGGAAGAGCATGCAACTCTTGATCTCCCGGTCATGAGTTCGAGCCCTACATTGGTATAGAGATTACTAAAAACAATAAGCTTAAAAATATATAATTAATATGATAATAGCTCAGATAACAAGATCACAACAAACAAAACTGCAGTGGCAGCCAGGCCAAGGAGTTGCTACACAAGCCTTGCCTATAAGGCAGGAACTTAGAGGAGAGAAAATGGAGGCTGGTTCACTTGCCTGAGGTCACAGAGGATTGCAGAACCAGGTGTGAACCTGGGCATGGCTGATGCCAAAACTTTTGGTGATGACTAATCCAAATTCCCTTCTCACCACACCCTTCCCTGTCACACTGGAAAGCTTCCGCTGTCTGCCCTCTCCAGGGCTCACTTGCTGCCAGTCCTTTGCATGGGCTGTGCCCTTGACCTGGAACACTCCTGACTTTTTTACCTGGTGATGTAGGTACTCAGGCTTTGGTGTCAGCTCAGGAGTTCACCTCTTCCAGGAAGCGCTCCCTATCTTCACCCCTACCCGAGACTGGGTGAGGCTTGCAGTTGCTTGCTTATAACTTACACTCTCTCATAACACACACTGCCATCTCATGCCACTTATTGTCACCTAGATCAGTCTCCCTAACCTCTTAACCCTGGCTAGTTCCAAGCCTCAGGCCTTGGTCCTCCTCTGTATCCCACTCATGCCATGGAGGATCTCCCCCACATACATGGTTTAAATTCCGTCTCTAGGCTATTAATATCCAGATTTCTGTCTTCTACCCAGACGTCTCCAGGCTCCTACAAACTGCATTCTACTTACCTTCTCTGTGGGGGTCTCAGAAGTGTCTCAAACTTCACACATCCTAAACTGAGCTTCTGACTCCCTTCCAAATGTGCTCCCTCCCCACCTTCCCCACCTAGGTTGATGGCACCTCTGTGCTTCCAGTGACTGAGACCAAATAGCCCAGGATCATCCCTGACCTCTCTTCCACACCTACTCCAACCTGTCAGGAAAACTTGTTGACTCCACCAACACTGGCCCAGCCTCCATCCTCCCAGTCCTGGACACCACAGCAGCTCCTCCCTGGGCTCCCTGCTCCCCACCAGCAGCCAGAGGGAGCCTGTGACTCTGAGTCAGGTCAAGGCCCTCCCCTGGCTGCACCTCTGTCCTTGTAAGAGTCAAAGTCCTCACCACGGTCACCATGCTAGTGATCTGACCTGTCACCTCTCTGACCTCACCTCCTCCCCCTTAATAAAGCGAGAAGAAACCCTACTGGCAGCTTAACCTGGATGTTCCCAGCTGAACACAAGGAGACTCTGCAAGTGCAGCAATATCCAAACAGCCCATCTCCTGGTGCCCTTGAGGGCTGCTACCCCATTACGAAGGCCCTCTCTAGCCACGCCTTGGTGCCTCACCTCTTCGTGCCTCAAGTCTGCACATCTAGTGGTCTCAGGAAGGTCCTTTCAGATCTTTGATTTCACCCCCACACTCCTCACCCCACCCCCACACTGCCTTTATCATTTATCATCTGCTAACATAGTGCATAGTTTACTTATTTATCCAGTTCCTTGTTTTTCTCCACTAGAATATTAGCTCCTCAAGGGATTGCTGTCTGTCTTGTTCACCGCTGTGTACCTACTTCCAAGGACAGTGCCTGGCACATCCTAGGTACTCAGTAAATATTTGTTGAACGAATGACATGTTCTGTGTGAATTTTCTCAAATTTCAGCACCATCGATGAGATAGTACAGCAAGCATTACTAAAGTCCTCCACCATCTTCCAGATTTCTTTGCACTCAGGCATGGTTAGGTGACTTGTTTTGGCCAATATAATGTGAACAGAAATGTTGGGAGTGTCACTTTTATTTTTTTTAATTTTGTTTTATTATTTATTACTTTTTTAAAGATTTTATTTTTAAGTAATCTCTACACCCATTGTGGGGCTCGAGCTTACAACCCCAAGAACAAGAGTTGCATGCTACACCAACTGAGCCAGCTAGGTGCCCCTTATTTTATTTTTTAAAAAGTAATCTTTATGGCCAATGTGGAGCTTGTACTCCCAACCCAGAGATCAAGAGTTGTATGCTCTATAAAGTAAGCCAGCCAGGTGCTGGTGAGAGTGTCACTTTTTTTTTTTTTTCAAGATTTTATTTATTTATTTGAGAGAAAGAACAGGCTAACCTGGGGGGAGAGGCAGAGGGAGAGGGAGAAGCAGACCACCCACTGAGCAGGACCCTGGGATCATGACCTGAGCTGAGAGGCTTAACTGACTGTGCCACCCAGGCGCTCCCATAGCGTCACCTTTAAATGTAGCATTTAAAAGCCAGCGCTTGCTCTGTGCTCCCATCCCCTGGTTAGGCAGCCCTGGGAGCCAGACAGGCACAAATGTGCCACATGAAGGAAGCTAGCTGGATCCCTGAGCCATGCCCTGGAGGACAGCTGGCTGTTTTTATGAGCAAGAAGTAAAATTTGAGGAGTCAGTCTACTAAGGTCTAGGGCTCATTTGTTACTGCAGCATAACCTAGCCTATTCTGACTGATGCAGGTAGAATTTGTTACTGTCATGCCAATGAGGAGAGAGATGGGATTACTTGTCCAAGATCACACATCTGGTAAGTACCAGAGTCAAGATTTGAACTCAGCAAGGGGCCTGGCTGGTTCATTTGGGAGAGAATGTGACTCTTGATCTTGGGGTTGTGAGTTTGAGCCCCAAGTTGGGCATAAAGCCTATTTAATTTTTTAAAAATATTTTATTTATTTGAGAGAGAGGGCATAAGCAGGGGGGAAAGGGAGAAGCAGGCTTCCTGCCCAGCAGGGAGCCTGATGTGGGGTTCAGTCCCAGGACCCTGGGACCATGACCTGAGCTGAAGGCAGACGCTTCACCAACTGAACCACCAGGCACCACTAAATTTTTTTTAAAGATTTTTAAAAAAATTTTATTTATTAATTTGAGAGAGAGAGAGCATGCGTGCACATGGGGGGAAGGGGAGGGTCAGAGGGAGAGGGAGAAGCAGACTCCCCTCTGAGTAGGGAGCCCTGGCTCAGTCCCAGGACTCTGGTATCATGACCTGAGCTGAAGGCAGATATACTTAACCAACTGAGCCACCCAGGCGCCCCCGTAAAGTTAAAAAAAAAAAAAAAAAAAGATTTGAACTCAGAAATGCTGGCCCTGTAGCTCATGCTTTTAATCCTCTCAATTTGCGGCCTTAACGATGTTCATATTACAATGCCACCAATTAATAAACTGACAACAGTCATAACTGAGCTGGTTGCCTCCTGAAGTCCTGATGACCAGGCTGGGGTAACTGCTTTACAGGCAGGTATTGCAAAGCCACTCACGACTCTCTGCTAAAGGAACTAACATGAGGGGGTGGAGGTTCAGAGAGGGGGTGTCACTTGCCTGAGGGGTTGGCAGAACCAGGTCTAAACCCAAGCATGGTTGATGCCCAATAGTTATGTGATAACTAATCCGGATGAATGTGCCTCCACTTCCCTTTCTTTTTATTTAATTAATTAATTTATTTATTTATTTGACAGAGTGAACGCACAAGCAGGGGGAGCGGCAGGCAGAGGGAGAGGGAGAAGCAGGCTCCCCACTGAGCAGGGAGCTGGATGTGGGGCTCGATCCCAGGACCCTGACATCATGACCTGAGCTAAAGGCAGACGCTCTACTGACTGAGCCACCCAGGCGTCCCTCCACTGCCCTTTCTTTAACGGTATATTAGTCAGGGTTCTCCAGAGAAACAGAGCCAATAGAATATATAGAGTGAGAGAAAGAAAGAGATTTCTTATAAGGAACTGGCACACCACGACAGAGGCTGAGAAGTCCCACGTTCTGCTGTCCGCAAGCTGGAGCCCCAGGAAAGCCAGCGGTTTGAGTCCTGGTCCAAGTCTGGAGGTCCAAGAACCAGGGCAACCAGTGGTATAAGTCCCAGTCTGAGCGCAGAAGACCAATGTTCCAGCGCCACAGTCTGGCCGAACTCAAATTATTCCTTCCTCAGCCTCTTTGTTCTATTCAGGCCCTCAAAGATTTGCATGATGCCTCCTGCACTGGGGAGGACAGTCAGCTTTAGCCAGTCTACAGATTCACATGAGAATCTTGCTTGGAAACACCCTCACAGACACACCCAGAAATAATGTTTAGCCAAATATTGAGACACTCTGTATCCCAGTCAGCTTGACGCAAAAAAATTAACCATCACTCTATCCCCACTCAGCTTCCCAGGCCCCTTGCTGCCACGCTCTTGCATAGGCTGTGTCTCTGCAGGAACGTTTCTCCTACCCTTTTTGCTTTGGAGGTGATTTGGTGATCACACCTCATTAAAGAAGTCTTTCTTGACCTCCCCTACCACAGACTAGAGCAGGTTGCCCTGTTATATGCTCCTAGGATTCCCAAAACTTCTTCCCCAAGACATAACAAATTAAAATCAGTAATGATCAATAATGTCTGTCTCCTGGACCGGACCGGGGGCCTTATGCTGGTGGGCAGGCTATCTCAGGGACCACTGTATCCCCAGCATCATCCAGCCTAAGGCTAGCCATGGGACACGTGGTCAGTTATTCTTAGTTAGCTGTTATCTTCATCATCATCATCATCATCATCGTCATCCTTTGGGGGATTATTTATAAAGTTCAGACTTCCTCACAGAGTGGAAACCTGTCGGTGGAGTGTGTGCTTTCACAATTGCACAACAAACCTTCGTCGTCCTTCCAAACCATGGCTCCACCCCATAAAGTAATTCCCTCCTGCCTCCTCCTCCAGGTAAATCAGGTAACTTCTCTGGCATCCCACAGCCTTCTGGACTCCCATATCCCAACCTGACCACTCTGATGCCTGTGTGTTCACTTTATCATGATCCTTACTTTTTCTTTCTGTAGGTGTGCTGTATTTCATAATTTAAGATGTTTTGGGGCACCTGGGTGGCTCAGTCGTTAAGCGTCTGCCTTCGGCTTAGGTCAAGATCCCAGTGTTCTGGGATCAAGCCCTGCAACGGGCTCCCTGCTCAGCGGGAAGCCTGCTTCTCCCTCTCTCACTCCCCCTGCTTATGTTCCCTCTCTCACTGCCTCTTCTCTCTGTCAAATAAATAAATAAAAGCTTTAAAAAAATGTTTAAAATACCTGCTAATGCCTGCTTATTGTAGAAAATGTATAAAATATAAGCAAGAGAAAAAGGAAAAGGAAAAATTCACCCACTTTTCAAAGACAACCTCTATTTAGTTATGTTTCCTGCTTGATTTTTTCCCCTGGGAATATTTTTGTATATTTCTAATAATATATAAAATTTGCATGTGCGGGACGCTTGGGTGGCTCAGTCAGTAAGCATCTGCCTTCAGCTCAGGTCATGATCCCAAGGTCCTGGGATCGAGTCCCACATCAGGCTCATTGTTTGGCAGGGAGCCTACTTCTCCCTCTGCCTGCCACTCCCCCTGCTTGTGTCCAGTCTCTGACAAATAAATAAAATCTTTAAAAAAAAAATGCAGATGCAATTTGCATCCTACCCATCAACTTGCAAACAAAACTTGTATTAACCTGAAATGAGTAGCTCTATTCCCTTCAACTGCTCACCTGTGATCTGATTTCACTATTAGACATCAGCTCTTTGCCCTGAAAGTAACCAAGGAGACAACCCTCACACTCCATAAGGCAGAATAAATTAAACACTAAAGCTAGGATTTCATTTCTCAGTTATGCTCTGAAGAAGCAGCGGAGTGAGTCTTCCTTTCCTCTTTCTCCTTCTTGCCACCTGGCATGTGGATGTGGAGGGAGCCATCTTGACCCACACAGGCCAGGGCGATCTCCTAGTGATGGCAGGGCCATGGGTAGCAGTTGTCCGGGTACCTGATACTAAGAAGCTTTGTTACCAGCCCTGCACTGCTTACATCCGGCTGCTGTAGGAAAGTAAAAACACTCAGTTTTATTTAAGCCTCTGACATTTTGAGGTCTGTTACAAGGTTTATACTGAATCCTACCTAACCCTCAGTGCCCATTATACATACCCTGAGCAATTCCCATGTCTTTAAACATATATTTTTTAAAGATTTTATTTATTTGACAGAGAGAGAGACAGCAAGAGAGGGAACACAAGCAGGCAGAGTGGGAGAGGGAGAAGCAGGCTCCCACTGAGCAGGGAGCCCGTTGTGGGGCTCCATCCCAGGGTCTTGGGATCATGACCTGAGCCGAAGGCAGATGCTTAACCATCTGAGCCACTCGGGCGCCCCAAATAAGTACAATTTTTTTTAATTATTTTTTTCATATTCTATGCCCATTTTTATTTGTTGGTTTTTCATGTTAATTTCACATTATTTTGTTAATATCTTCATTCATTGAGGGTGTTAACTAATTGTCTATCATTTTTGTTGCAAATATACTTCTCTAATGCACATTTACTTCAATTTGCCTATGCCCTTTTTGGACATATCAAATATTCAGCTCGGGGTGCCTGAGTGGCTCAGTTGGTTAAGTGTCTGTCTTTGGCTCTGGTCATGATCCCAGAGTCCTGGGATCGAGCCCCACATCGGGCTCTCTGCTCAGCGAGAAGTCTCCTTCTCTCCCTCCGCCTCTCCCCCCACTTGAGCCCGTGCGTGCGCTCTCTCCCTCTCCCTCTCATAAATAAAATCTGTAAGTAAAATCAAAGATTCAGCTCTTTGTACAGCCTAATTCATCAGTCTTTTCCCTGATGGTTTGTTCCCCCCACTATTTTGAAGTTCAGAATGTCTTTCCCATCCAGAAGTTATTCAATATTTGCTGGTAAAGACCTCCTTTAGATTTTCACTGTGCAATTCCCCTACACACATATTATTCAAATCCAACTGGAATTTATTTTGTTATATCATGTAAGATGGGATTCCAAACTGATCTTTTCCTCCAAATAAGTGAGAGGTCAATCCAACTGACGTGACACAGTGCTTCTATCTTATAAATTCTTATGTTCTCTAGTCTGGCCAACCATTCTGTTATCTTATCCAGTAGATTGTTCTTACTCTAAAACCACACGTTAGATTATGTGAACTCCATGAGGACAGGGACTTTGTCTGTTTTGTTACTGCGGTAGCAACAGTACCTAGTAAGGTTCCTGGGACATGGTAGGATCTCAATAAATATCTATGGAATGAATGAGTAAATGAACACGTGATTGAATGAGTGGATGGATGGGTGAATGAATACAATATGCCAGGCCCTGTGCTGGCATTGTGAATATTTATGTTGTGAAAAACATATAGTCCCTTATGCAAAGCCCATAGGTAGCCAAAAACCATTTCCTTAATCCTGTATCAGTTAGCTTTTGCTTCATAACAAACTATCCCAAGATTAGAGGCTTAAAGCAACAATAATTTTTATTATTCTTCATGATTCTATGGTTCAGAAATTTAAATTGGTGCAGCCTGGTTTTTGAGATATCTAAGCAACATGTAAGGCAGGAGCAGGGAGCTGTCCTGTTGGCAGCCACTGTGTAAATCGGGAAAGGATCTAGGCTAAAGATAGCCCTGGGAATTGCATGTAGATGGTGATTAAAGTCACAAGAATTGATCAGAGGAGAATGTGTAGAATGAGGAGAGTAAAAAGACCCAAGTTAGTGCCTTAAAGAACGTTCTGTATTGGGGCACCTGGCTGACTCAGTCAGAAGAGTGTGTGACTCTTAATCTCGGGGTTGTGAGTTCAAGCTCCAAGTTGGATGTAGACATTACTTTACAAAAAAAAAGGGGGGGGGGAGTGCCTGAGTGGCTCAGTTGTTAAGCGTCTGCCTTCAGCTCAGGTCATGATCCTAGGCCCCTGGGATAAAGCCCCACATCGGGCTCCCTGCTCAGTGGGAAACCTGCTTCTCCCTCTCCCACTCCCCCTGCTTGTGTTTCTTCACTCGCTGTTTCTCTCTCTGTCAAATAAATAAATACGATCTTTAAGAAAAAGAAAAAGAAGAAGAAAAGATTGTTCTATATAGCAAGGTTAGACTATTTTATAAACTTGACCACCAAAGCTCTCACATTACTTGCATCAAGAATTGGGAATATGTGGCCTCCTCTTGAATCTGGGTGGGCTTCTGTTCTCTTTGATCAAGAGACAGCAACTGGGACGCCTGGTGGCTCAGTTGGTTAAGCGTCTACCTTTGGCTCAGGTCATGATCCCAGGGTCCGTGGACTGAGTCCTACATTGGGCTCCCTGCTCAGCAGGGAGTCTGCTTCTCCCTTTCCCACTCCCCCTCCCCCTGCTTGTGCTCTCTCTTCTCCCTCTGTCAAGTAAATTTTAAAAATCTTTTTAAAAAATTAAGTAAGTCCAGCTACCCTGAGACTGCGATGCTGGAAGGCCATGTGGAGGTGCTCTGGTCTTAGTTCCTCCTGAGCTCCCAGCCAAGAGCCAGCATCACTGTCAGCCACGTTGCTGAGTCACTTCGGACAACTAGCCTAGTCAAGCCTTGAGATGACTCCAATCCCAGCCAGCCTGGAAGCTGATCCTTCTGAACTTCTGACTAGATACATGAGAGATCCCAAGCCAAACCCTTCCTAAATTCTTGATCTACAAAAATGCAGGAAAAACAAAATGTCTAATTTAAGTTGTCAAGGTTTCGATCATACTTAATCCAGCAATAGGTAACTGGAACACAGGTACATTAAATACCTGCCAACAAATTAAAACCAAAATTTAACAGCTCGAAGTTTACTCACTTAAGTAATCTCTACGCCCAACATGGGAGCTCAAACTCCCGACCCCAAGATGAAGAGCCACATGCAATTCTGAGTTAGCCAGGCACCCCAAAAATGTAACAGCTTAAAACATTTATGATCTCATTTTCCTTGGGTCAGGAATTCAGGAGTGGCATATCGGGGTGATCTGGCTCAGGATCTCTCATGGGTATGCAGCTGGGTTGTTGGTCAGGACTGAATTTATCTCACGGCTCGACTAGGGTGAAGGATCAGCTTCCAAGCTGGCCCACTCACAGGACTGCTGGCAGGGGCCCTCAATTCGTTGCGGACTCTTGGCAGACCTCAGTTTCTCACCACATGGACTTCCCTATAGGGCTGCTTGAGCGTCATCACAATATGGGCAGCTAGTTATCCCAAAGGATCTCCCAGAGATTCTGATACAATGCCTTTTATGACCTGGTCTTAGAAGGCAACATCATTACTTCTGCCATGCTCTATTCCTTAGAAGCGAGGCACTAAGTCCAGCCCACACTCACGGGAGCCCACACTTCAGCTCAGCTCATGATCCCAGGGTCCTGGGTTTGAGCCCTGCATTAGGCTCCTTGTTCAACAGGGAGTATGCTTCTCCCTCTGTGCTCTCTCTCTCAAATAAATAAATAAAAACCTTAAAAAAAGAGAGAGAGAGAAGTGTCAAAGAACTTGGAACTTTTTTTTTTAACTTATTTGAGAGAGACAGAGCACAAGCAGGGGGAGGGGTAGAGGGAGAGGGAGAAGCAGACTTCCCACCAAGCGCAGAGCCCAATACAGGGGTCCAGGCGGGGCTTGATCCCAGCACTAGGACCATAACCCAAGCCGAGTTCAGACTCTTCACTGACTGAGCCACCAGGCACCCCTAACTGGGGACATATTGTAAAACCACCACAGCAGTGGTTGCAAACTCAAGAGGCACATATGTACCTCCTCACGGAGGAACTCAAACACCCCCCGTAAAATATATTTACCCGAAAATTGAACCTGCGTCTGACCCAGTTTTTGCATCTACCAGTTTATAGAACATACGTAGAGGAATAGAAGAATATAGTAAAGGATACCAAGAGGTACATCCAGCCAAATCAGACTGTAAGAAATCCCACAGGAAGACTGAGGGAGGAGGAATGTGGTAGAATAAAAGACTTAGATATCAATCAAATACAGTGCGTGAACCCTGTCTGTGATGAAATTTTGAAGTTTTTGGGTTCGTGAGCGAGCGGCTAAGAAGGTATTCTTGAGATGTTTTTCGTGCAGAAAGGTGATTTTATTCTAGCATATGGACAGGACCCGTGGACAGAAAGAGCTGCACTGGGATTGTCTGATTATATACTTTTTAATTAGTGGGGATTAGGGATAGCATAGGTCTCTAAGGAATTTGGATGCAAAGCTTTCAGGGCCTTGAGGGGCTAACTACTGTTAAGATAGGTTACCTTTAGGCTTTAATAAAACATAAACATTAAGGCACTAAGGGAGCCATGAGTTTCTTGAGGAAGGAAGGTCATGCTATGCATGTTTCAGGTATCTATCAGTGGGCTGCAAGCTGTAAAGAGACTTAATTTAAGCTACATTTCTCTTACCTTTGTTTTCCTCGTCATCTGGATTGTAATTTGAACAAACGAACAGGAAAAATACATTTATGAGGGGCGCCTGGTGGCTCGGTCCGTTAAGCGACCAACTCTTGATTTCAGCTCAGGTCATGATCTCAGGGTCGTGAGATCCAGCCCCGAGTCCAGCTCCTTGTGGAGTCAGCTTGGTATTCTCTCTCCCTCTGCCTCTGCCCTGCCCCCTGCTCATACTCTCTCTCAAAACAAATAAAATTTTGGGCACTTGGGTGGCTCAGTCAGTTAAGTATCTGCCTTCGGCTCAGGTCATGATCCCAGGGTTCTGGGATCGAGCCCCACAATTGGGCTCCCTGCTCAGTGGGGAGTCTGCTTCTCCCTCTCCCTCTGCCTCTGACTTGTGCTCTCTCACTCACATTCTCTCTCTCAAATAAATAAAATCTTAAAAAAAAATATTTATGAAACAACTGGGAACTTCTGAATACTGACCTATATTAGATATTAATGAATTATTGCATTTTTTAGGGGTGATTGAAACTCCTATCTTTTAGAAATACATACAGAAACATTTCCAAATGAGATGATATATTGCCCGAGATTTGCTTTAAAATAATGGAGGAGGAGAAGCAGCAGCAGAAGAAATAAAACACTATGGGCCATATGTTTGACAACTACAGAAGCTGGGTGATGGGTACTTGGGAAATCCTTAACTATTCTAATTTAAAATTCTCTTAATACCTTGGGGGAAAAAGATTTAACTGTTTAGAAAAGAGGAAAAGGGGGATATTTTTTCATCTAAGATGTGAGCGCCTTCACCTGGCTGGGTAGCCGACCACAAGCCTAGAGCGTGAATGACCGGTGGAGATGCAGGAAAGCAGCAAGGAGGGAAGACCGCCTAGCCAGCTCCTGGCCACAGAGTGACCTGGCCTGGTTTCTTCCAAGGGGCCAGAAAGTCAGCTCTCGCGCCCCCTCCAGGACGTCCGTTCCCACCCTCTGATTAAACTCTGACGGGCCGGCAGCCGTACACGCCTGCGCAACACCGCCCTCTGCGGAAGAGCCCACATCCCTTCACCCCACAATTCCCCGCGACCTCCGCTTGAGCTTCGGTTGAGCAAAATGAGGCTGAGGTTGTCGCATGGTTTTCTGGGAAATGCAGTTCGCGTGCCCGGCTGGAGCCACAGCCCAACGCGGGCCAGACTCCGCGCTTCAAGCACTGCGCGCGGTTCGCTGAGCAGTTCGCTGCTGCCCCCACGTGGCGGCTGGCGGTTATTGCACGCGTCCGGGACGCCTGATGTTGCCTGGACTTGGGAAACTAGTGTCGACCTGGGAACCTCTGGGAATTTCTCCCGAGGAGGGTAACCCCAGAAGTGCAAAGATGGGATGAGGTAAGAAATTAAGGTGAAGAAATTAGGGGCAGGTTCCGTTGTGAGGATTAAATAAAGCCAGCATTACTAATGTTGGCTGTATGTAGTCGTTATTATACCTACTGCTAGTATTTACTGAGCGGGCATTTACTATGTGCCTGGAGCTGATTAAAGTGCTTACTATGTATTAGCTCATTTAATGCTCCCAACAGTCGTTTGGGGGAAGTACTGTCATCACCCTAGATTTATAGGAATGAAGCTGAAACCCAGAGAAGGAATACTTGTTCAGTCCCCCAGGGGCTGCGTGACAGAGCTGGGCTTTGAACCCAGGCTGCCTGGCTTCCGAATCTGTGCTTTTCCTCAGAACGTTACACCACCTCTCTTAACCTACTGAATAATCCCAAGTTTGTAATTGGTATATGAATCAACTCCAGCAAGCCATTAAGCATGTTCAGTTGCTGCTTTAGCTCAGCTCCAAGACAAAGGTTGCATTCAGCCTAAGTTTGTGTTTAGCACAGGGATCAAGTTCCTGATGGCCATGATCAGCAAAGGGATTATTTCAGGCCTACAGAGCCCTGTCCCTTTTTGTTCAGGTGATTCCTATTCACGTGTCCCTATCCCCATTCCTTCTTTCATACCAGCACCACCTGGCAGATTTAATGATTTTGTTCTCCTTACCCCACTGCCGGCAACCTGATTCATAATTATCACAGTGAAAAAAAGAGAGACACGGGGCGCCTGGGTGGCACAGCGGTTAAGTGTCTGCCTTCGGCTCAGGGCGTGATCCCGGCGTTATGGAATCAAGCCCCACGTCAGGCTCCTCTGCTATGAGCCTACTTCTTCCTCTCCCACTCCCCCTGCTTGTGTTCCCTCTCTCACTGGCTGTCTCTATCTCTGTTGAATAAATAAATAAAATCTTAAAAAAAAAGAGAGAGACACACACACACAATGTTTGTCTGCCTTTAACTCCCAAGCAAGGACTCTGTCCAATTCATGAACGTGTCCCCAATATGAGGCCTGACATACAGTGGGGGCTCGAAAACTGTAGAGAGTGTTGGATATTTACTGTCTTCCACCTGTGATGACCTGAGGACTTAAGAAATCAAGGTTCATGGACTCTGGCTGAACTTAAATTGGTAGGTGCTGGTTAGGAAGTTGGGGAACATCCCCTCGAAGTCTCCTCACTCTGACAACTCCCTGACATGGTAGGGGCCTAAGCCTTGGGATCTTTTTCTAAAGTAACCAGTTTTTTTGGTTTTAATTTTTGTACATGGGCAATTTCAATTTTGTGTGTGTATGTACAGGTGCCTATCTATCACTGATGGGTGTCTGATGTGAATCTCAGTGTTCCCTGTATGTGTGGCTTCCCCAAGTCTGAGAATCTGTGGGTCACCCCAGGAAAAACTTCAAGGAGCTAACGAGGGGCTTCTGCACATGCAGATACAGGCACAGTGTGACCCAAGTTCCCCAGAAAGCAGGGACTGCATGCGAACAAGTCACATACCTGAGAGCACAATGTACTTTGCCCAGCTCCAAAACACTATGAGGGGCTTCATGCTCTTTCTAGTCTTTTGATTTCTTTCTTTTTAAAAGTATTATTAAGTGAACAGGTAAGGTCTCCCACCCATAGGAACTGTGGTGGAACTACTTATGGACCCCCAAAATCCCTTCTCCCCAGCTTCTGTAGTATAGGAACTTCTGATATTTGGCTAGGAACATGGCTGCCCAGAATAAAAACTACATTTCCCAGTCTCCTTTGCAACTACAAGTAGCCATGAGACAAAATTCTGGCCAATGAAATGGAAACAAGTTTTGAGTTGCACACATTCCTTAAAGGCAAGAGGTAGCCTTCCCCTTCCCCTCTCCCTGGTGCCTGGAGCTGATAATGTGGAAATAATGAGAAGGAGCAGAGAGAGCAACAAGATACATGTGTGGAGACTGGCCTCTGACAAAGAGGGATCATCATACCAGTCTCATTACATGAGACTTTACAATAAGAAAGAAACTACCTTGTTTAAGCCACTATTATTTTGGGCCCCTTTGTTGTAGCAGCAAAACATTACAGTAACTAATAAAGGACAAAGAACAGTCTTATGGGCCCCCAGCTATCAGCTAAGGAATAAAGCCTCATCCTGCCCAACCTCTTCTTTAACCAGCCTTCTATTTCACCCTCACCCACCCAGCCACTCCCCACCCCTCCTATAATCATCAGTTCCTCCAACACTTCCCAGGTTTCCAGCAAATTTAATGCATGAGTCTCAAAAGTCAATGGCAAGGTGAATAAAATTAAAATGGGCTCAGGGAAGAGGGCCATGGGCACACACAGGGAGAGGCAATGAGTAGGCGAATTAGTTGGAGCAGGCGGATGCCTTTCCTTGGGTGTCACATCTCATCCAACCCATAGTCTTCCTCGGGGAAGTCCCCCACTGTCACAACCGATGGTTTCACGAAGGCGCCGTACTTGGCCTGGCATTCGAAGTAGCGTTTCCCATTCACACTGCAGGGCATGATGGGGGAGGGAGTGGTCAGAAAGGGCCCCAACATGGCTCCCACCCCAAATGCTCACCCACATGTACTTAACGTATAAGCACACATATGCACACACAGACATGGGTATAAACACACACGTATGCCCAAATGGGATTGCTCATTACCTGCCATCGTTTTTCCCTAGTGGCTCATCATAGCGGACGCCAATCCAGTAACCAGGCTTGAAATCTGTGAGTCCTGCCCAGGGAGGAAAACCCAATGAAACCTCTGGGTGCAGCTCACCCCAGATTCATCCCCACCCACTGGGTATAAAGCCTGTCCTGGCAAAAACCTCTCCTTGCTACCAGCCAAAGCCACCTCCATCTCCTGCCCAGATTAATATGGCAGCCCTCTTCACTGGCCTCACTGTTCCTAACCTGGATCCCCTATTTATTCAACACCCGCAGTCAGAGGAGTCTTTGTAAAAACTTAAAATAAATAGCACTGCTACCTTGCCCCAAATTCTTCAAAGGCTGCCCATCCTACTCGGCATAAAATTCACACTGCTTATGATCAAATGATTTTTGACAAGGGTGCTGAGACCATTCAATGAGAAAAAATGGTCTTTTCAACAAATAGTTCACGGACAACTAGATATCCACATGCAAGAGAAGAAAGCTGGACTCCTATCTCACGTCACACACATAAATTGACTCAAAATGGGTCTAAAACTGATATGCAAAACATAACACTATAAAACTCTTAGAAGAAAATGCAGGAGTAAACCTTTATATTAGGCACTGGTTTCTTAGATATAATACCAAAAACGGAGGCAACAAAAATAATAAATTGGATTTCATAAAAATTTTAAAATGTTTGGCTTCAAAGGACATTGTCAAGAAAGTAAAAAGACAATCAACCTATGGAATGGGAGAAAATATTTGCAAATCATGTATTTGATAAGGGAATTGTATCTAGAATATATAAAGAATTCTTACAACTTGTTACAGGCTGCACTGTGTCTGCCAAAATTCACACGATGATGTCCTAACCCTCAGTACTTCAGAATGTGACTGTGTTTGGAGACAGGGCCTTTAAAAGGGTGATTAAGTTAAAATGAAGCCATTAGGGTGGGATATAATCCAATCCAATTAGTGTCTCTATAAGAAGAGGAAATGCACACAGAGGGAAGACCACGTGAGGCCCCAGCAAGAAGGCAGCCATCTCCAGCCAAGCAGAGGGGCCTCAGAAGAAACCAAACCCGCCAAAGCCTTGGTCTTGGGACTGCCAACTTCCAGAACTGAGAGAAATACATTTTTGTCATTTAAGCCATCCGGTGTGTGGTTCCTTGGTTATGGCAGCCCCAGAAAACTAATACACAACCCAACAACAGAAACTAAACAACCCAGTTAAAAAAATGGATGAAGGATCTGAATAGACAGTTCTCTAAGTAAGACAGATACACAAATGGCTCATGAAAAGATGGTCAATCTCATTAGCCACCAAAAGACTGCAAGTCAAACCTACAGTGCTGCCCCACGTCGTACCCACTAAAATGGCTATAAAAGACATAATAAGTGTGTTGGCGAGGATGTGGGGAAGCTGGAGCCCTCATCCGCCGCTGCTGCGACTATGACACGGTACGGCTCCTCAAAAGGCTACCCAGAGTTACCAGGTGACCCAGCAATGCCACTCCTACGTGCAGAGAAATGAAAATCCGTGTCTACACAACAACTTATACAAGAAGGTCCACAGCAGAATTATTCGTAATAGACAAGACATGGAAAGGACCCACACATCCATCAACTGACGAACGAATACGTAAAATGTGGTGTATCCAGTCGACGCGGCACTAGTGGGCTATAAAGAGAAAGAAAGCACTGACACGTATTACAACACGGATGAACCTTGAGAACTCAGTGAAACAAGCCGGTCATGAAAGACCACGTAGTACAGGATTCCATTTATCTGAAACGTCCAAAACAGGCAGGTCTACAGAGACAACATCGATTAGCGGCTGCCCAGGACTGGGGGGTCGAGGTTTCAGAAATGGGAGTGGCTACTGATGCTTACGGAGTTTCTTTCTGGGGAGATGAAAATATCCTAAAATTGATTGTGGTGATGGCTGCACAATTCTCTGAACATACTTAAAACTAATGAACTGTCTGCTTTAAGTTTTACGGTACATGGATTATAGCTCAGTAAAGCTATTACAAAAAAATAAAAAAACAAACCAACTGCTCTCCACTGTCTTCCAGGCCCTGCACGGTCTGGCCTTGCTCATGCATGGACCTCACTTCCTACCTCTCCCCTCATTTCCTCCCAACGAGCCTCGCTGACTTCCCTTCTCTGCCTCAGACAGGCCCAGCCTGTTCCTGCTCCGGGCCTCTGCACTCCCCATGCCCTCTGGCTGGAGCACCCTTTCCTTCATGCTGTCCTTCCCTAGGAAGCCTCGGGGATCACTCTCCAGGACGGAGTCTGGTGCTGCCTCTCAGCTCACACAGCCCCCCAAGCTTCCCTCCTCCCCACCCTCCTCACCTTTGCCCGGGCCTTCCCCATCTCAGCTCTGACACGGTGCCCTGTGCTTTCGCCTCAGAACTGACCCCTCTGGCCTCCACGTCCTACTTTCCTACCATGAACACTCTGGGCTGTCACTGTCATGGCTGGGTCTGTCTCTCCCGCAGGACTGGGATCTCCTTGAGGACCGGGTCGCCAGCACTGCCCACCTCAGGGCCGAGCAGAAGGCCTCTGTGGGCCACGTACCTACATACATGACAGTGCCCCGGCGAGGGGGCTGCCCAGGCGCCCGCACTTCACAGCGGCTGCCCACGGGGATGGCGCTGGCCTGGGTCTTCTCCTCGTTCAGGCGCTGGGTAGTCTCAGCCTCTTGCTGTGCCCGCTCCTCTTCGTTGTACCGGCCTAGCTTGCTGCGCTTCAGGAAGGAGCGGACTGAGTCTGGTGGGGGGGGGGGGGGTGGACAAGCTTAGACACGGTTTCCCTGGTGTGGCCTCTCTGCTAATGGGATCACCTTCCACCCACACAGGACCAACATTCAGAGAGAAACCCTTCTGGGTGTCAGAGGCCTGTTGCCCAAGCCCCAAGTCTCCCACTATAGCCCCGGCTTCTCCCCAGGACTCCTGGGGCCTCCCCACAATCTAGAAACTAAAAGGAAGATGCCTGCCTCCAGTCTTCCCATTAGCCCATCTTCCCACGTCCCTTCAGTATCATGTTCCCTCCATCCAGCCTCTCGTCTTACCCACTACACATTCTGATCTGTTTTGCTCATGCCCCCATGGGACACTACCCCCCCACAGATGACCCCCCCCCACCCCAGACTTCCCTCTCATGCCCCTGTCTGCCAGCCCACACTCCCTCACACCTCCCAGCCCCCATTCACACCCCACATCCTGTGCCCCTCCAAGCCCTATCTGTCCACACAACAACCTCATCCCATGCCCTCCACTTGCTATGTCTGCCTGTCCCCATTGCCCACACCACCAACCTCCCCACAGTGTCCCTGTCTGCCCCCAACCTCTGTCCACCCGCACAGACTCCTTCTGGCCCCCACATGCCCCATCCATCCCTCTGTGCCTGTACCTTGCCTCTGGTCATAGGCTTCTTGTGAGATCTGGTATTTCTCCACCTTGGACACATCCTCATACTCCCCAAGGCGGGCACCACTGTGGTCAATGACCTGCAGTGAGGGGAGGGAGGTCAGTGGGGAGCAGGGCCTGCCCTGGGAGGTTTGGGATGCTGGGGGCTGCACATCGCAGCATTCCCTGGATTTAAGTCTTTCCATCTAGGAAAGACCACATTCCTCTACCCTCACCTTTACCCAGGCCTTCTATCCTCTCCTGAGCCCAGCAGAAGGGATGAGAACAGGTGGCCACACTGGCCATCTCCCCCTCCTCACCTCTATCCAAGCCCTAAGAGGCTGGATCTGCTCCCATGCTGCCACCATCATCACTGATGGTCCCCAAGTCACTGGAACTGAAGGGCAGAGCTCAGGTCCTGCTCAGGAGACTTCTGGGCAGCACATCTGTCCTCTCTGGGCCTCTGGGACCCTCCTAAGCTGGCCCCAACCTGCAGACCCAGAAGCATCTCTTCCTGTGCTACCCCCAATATTCACTCACTCATTGTTGCTAAGCTCTCGTATGGCCCCCACTTGGGCGCTGTGCTGGGTGCTAGGGACACAAGGAGTGCTCATTCTGCTGGGAGACCAACCCTAAACAAACACATGCATCTATTAAACACCGGATGACGACAAGGTTCTATGTAGACAAATACCACAAAGAGGCTTAGGAGCCTGAGAGGGTAGTCAGAGAACGTTTCTGAAAGGAGGGGATGTCTGCGCCAAAGTCTAAAGCCTAAGAAGGAATGACAGGCACCAAGTCTCAGGTGTCCTTAGCCCTTTTCAGGAACAGTAGGGACGCCACCGTGGCTGGAGTGGAGAGCCAGGGGAAGGTGGGAGACACAACAGATCACTGCAGACTTTGGCTTTTACCCAGACTGGGATGCAGCCAGGGAGGCTCTGAGCCAGGAGCACCCTGACCTGACTCAGGGCACCACAGGCTCCTTCTGGCTGCAGGTGGGGAGCAGACTGCAGGGGGCCCCTGGGAAGGGCTGCTGTGGAGTCCAGGAGTGAGAGGATAGAGGCTGGGCCAGGGCAGGCGCAGTGGGGAGGAAGAGTGTAGACTCCAGATAGATTCCGGAGGTGGAGTGCACAGGGTTTGCTGACAGACTGGATATAGGTGTGAGGGAAAGACAGGGGTCAGCAAAGACTCTCAGGTGTTTGGCCCAAGCCACTGGGCCAACACAGCAAAATAGAAATAGCCCTTTTCTCTGGCCAGGATCACTAAGAATTTCTACTTTCTGTATTAAGGATCTCGTAAATTTGAGGTAGCTATTATTTTAAGCAACAAATATAGATAATATATTTTACATATATACTTATAATTGTTTTTAAGTAATCTCTATGCCCAACGTGGGGCTTGAACTCACGACCCTGAGATCAAGAGTCGCATGTTTACCGACTGAGACAGTCAGGCACTTCAAATATAGGTAATATTTAAAACAAATAAAAATTCCCCAGAGGCTCTACCTCTAGGAAACCTTCCTCAAATGACCTCAGAAGTTAGCCACCTGTCTACACCTGAATCAATGTGTGAAAACCTCCTGTTTGAGGATGCCACAACCCATGCCTGACCCAGCAGCCTCCGGAGGCTGAGGCTGCCCAGGTCAGCCCGAAGTCTTCGTCCTGTGGGCCCAGCACTATCCCGACCTGTTCCCACTATGACCCAGGCCCCATTATACCACCTGGACTATGGAAGCAGCCCCCTCCCTGGTCTCCCTACTCCTCCTGTCTTCTGCAGTCTGTTCCCCACACACAGTCAAAGGGAGCCTGTGAACACCTGAGTCAGACCAGGACTCTCCTGCCTCAGAGCCCTCCCCTGGCTTCCACTCCCCTCTGCCAGAAGACAGGCCACTCTTCAGTGTCCACGCTTAACTGTGCTCCCTTCCACCTCAGTGTTGGCACATGCTGTACCCTCTTCCTGCAGTACTCTTTTCCCTTCCTCAGTTAACTCTTCCTATTCTCCAGGTCTCTGCTCAGGCATCACCTCTTCCAGGAGGTCCTCCTGGACCTCACTAATAGGTCAAGTTCCCCCAGTATCGGCTCTCCCAGCTCTGTGATCTCCTATATGGCCCTCAGGTCTCTGACATTTCGTATTTGTTCCCATGAATATTTAGCTAACATCGACCTCACACACTGGACAGAGGTAAAACAGAGACCTCCTGAGACTTGGCTCACAGCTATACCCCTGGCATAACATGGATGCTCAGTGAACACTTACGAGGTAAAAAAGAGCCAGTTCTCTGAGCACACTGACTTCCAAGTCATGCAGACTGAGGTGAAAATTCTAACTATAGTTCATCCTTATGAAAGTAAATTCCATCCTGAAGCTAAGTTTTGCCTTTTGCAAGATGGGGTTAATCACACCATCTTCCAAGTCTTATTTTATGGATTCAGCTCAGTACTCAACAATGATTCATTGAGCATCTTCTCTGTACTAGGCATTATTCCAGGTGCTGGGGGAAATGCACAGTATGTCACAGAGTGCTACGAGCTAAGGACAAAAACCAAGTAAAGTGGAAAAGAGAGATCTACATTTTATACTGAGGTCAGTGAAGGCTTCACACCCTCCAAGTGTGTGAGGAAGGGAGGAGTGAGCCATGTGAAGCCATATAAAAAAGAACAACGCAGTCTCAGGGTATATAGCACTTGCAAAGGCCCCGAGGTGGAGGTCACCTGGGATGCTGGGATGTCTGAGGACTAAGGGGAGGACAGAGAGGATGATGTGAGTTGATGCATGCAGAGGTCCCGTGTTCCATCTTCTCCCAACACATCCAGTCTCGTCACTCACCCTGACCCACCTCACTCTCTATGCCTCTGCACACTGTTCCCTCCATCTGGCATGCACCTCCTACCCCTTAGCCTAAGTGGCCCTTTCCTCATCCTTCAGGTCTCAACTCAGGCTTCCCACCCCTCAGGAAGCCCCTTCTGATACTTCCAGGAGGAGTCAGGTACCTCTTTGGGCGCCCCCAGTTCCCTAGGCTTTTCCCAGACTGGTTCAGACTACTCTGGCTGTCACTGTCCAGTGATGGCTCTGTCTCTCTCCATGCTGGAGTGGGGGCTTCACGAGAGGAGGGTCTATCTTGGTTATCACACAGAGCGACGTACAGCAAGAATTTGTTCAATAAATAAATGAATGGAGGGGAGGTCTCACGTGGATGCGGCAGCCGTCGTCTACGGGGTACGAGCCCAGCAGTGCATCCTCCTGATCCAGCTTGCTGTAGAACTTGTCGTCAGGTCCATACAGCTCCAGTTCCATGCAAGAAGCTGGACTGCCCACCACCAGCTCTAGTTTACACTGCGCGGGGAGCAGCCGGTGGAAGGCTGTCAGCGGCCTCACCCTCTGCCCTGAGGCTCCACCCCTTATTTTTTTTTAAGGTGTGTACTTGCAAATTTATTTTTATATTTTTTAAAGTAAACCGTACGCCCAACGCGGGGCTCCAACTCACGAACCGAGATCAAGAATCGCCAGCTCTATCAGCGGAGCCAGCCAGGCGCCCCTAATTTCCGACCCTTGTACAACCATCATCCCGTCCTTGCTGTTTCAAGACACCCACCATTTAGGACCCACCTGGTTATCCCTGGCCACGCCCTATGCATCCTCTGATATTCCCAGGCTTCGCCCCCAATTTCTGGAACCTCAGGTTCCCTCTGGCCCTACCCCGCCGGGGCCCAGTCCCCAATCTGTTCAACCTCGGCTAATCCCTGGCCCCTCCCCGCGTTCGGGAAGCCTCTCCATTTCTTCTTTGCCCCGCCCCCTCAAGCCCCACGCCCCGCCCTCCGGACCCCGCCCCCACGGCCACACCTTGAACTCGGCGATGGTGAGGCTGCGACTGTACCGCTTTTCAGAGCGGAAGCTGTTGAGAGAGCTGCTGATGAAAACGGTCACTGTGGGCGCCGACAAGCCCGTCACCTCCATCTCGCCGCGCCCTGCCGGGGTCCGCAGCCCGGTCAGTCGCCTAACACCGGCTCCGCAGCAGCCGCCGCCGCTTCTGGGATATCAACCCCTCCCCCTGCTCCCAACCTGGCCAATCCATGCACTCCCGCAAGCAGGGTCCGCCAATCGCCGCCGTCTCTTTTCCACGACAGGAAGAGGGCTCTCCAGTATTCTTGGGTAGGCCCAGCCAATCCTGAGAGGTCTTCCATGGTGCACAGTTCTTCCAATAGCTGCCCGGGAAACGGCCCGGACGGGCGAAGGCTGAAGCCCACAGGAAGGACTAGCAAGAGTTACCTCGTCCGCGCATGTGCACTGGCCTTCAGCCAGCAAAAAGCAATGACTTCACTTATGATCCGCGCCTTGCACATTACGTGAAGCATCGTATTCCTGGCTCTCGTGCCATCCTAGTCTACAAACTGGGGAAGCGAGGCTCAGAAGTTGGAAACAATTACCGCAGGATATCAAAAAATTGAAGGAAGTTATTAATCGAACCTCGGCGCAGAGAGCCGAGCACAAAGCCACTGGGAGACAGTATATGTGCGTAGCTCCGCCCCTCCTTTGGCGAAGCAACTAGGCTTGACCCTTCCCGCAACCGGTCGCGCGGCGGTGCAAGTGCGGAAGGCTTGCTTGGCGGGCAGTGCGTAGATATGGAACCAGACGGGACCTACGAGCCGGGTTTCGTGGGTATTCGATTCTGCCAGGAATGGTGAGGCTGGGCCTGCGAGTGTGTAAGGGAAGCAAGTAATGGCCCCAGGACTGACCTCTGACTTCCTCCTCCCCACAGTAACAACATGCTTTACCCCAAGGAGGACAAGGAGAACCGCATTCTGCTCTACGCGGTGAGCACGACCCTGCGGAGCCCCCGGGGCTTCCCAGAATGGTCCACCTGTTCCCAGTGTGACCTCAACCTACTCCACGTGACCCTTACTCCTTTTTACGCCCCCCTACGAGTTTTGGTCTCGCTTCCTATCCCCCGAGTGAACCCTACTCTCTTGTCTTGCCTATCCCCGAGGTGATTCTCAATATACCCCATTATCCCAACTTCCAAGACTCCATGCTCTAGTTATTTCCTCCGGGGAAGACCCAGCCTTCCTTTTCAGTCCCTTCCCGGATCTCTCCATGACCCCCTTCTCGCCACACTCGCCCTCTCGTAGTGTCGGAATTGTGATTACCAGCAGGAAGCCGACAACAGCTGCATCTACGTCAACAAGATCACGCACGAAGTGGAGTGAGTGGCAGCACTAGAGTCTGGGGACGGGGTTGTTGCCATGGGAGGCCTGGTATGGGCACAATTATTCACCTTCTGTTCCCTCAGCGAACTGACCCAGATCATCGCTGACGTGTCCCAGGACCCCACGTTGCCGCGGACCGAGGACCACCCGTGCCAAAAGTGAGCGCACTGTTGGTTATGGGGATGGAGAGTAGGCTCGTCCTCACCGGATGAAGGGAGGAGGGAAGGGTATGGTTGGCTGAATGGCTGATTGTCCTCCTAGGTGTGGCCACAAGGAGGCGGTGTTCTTCCAGTCGCATAGTGCCCGGGCAGAGGTGAGTGGCAGGAGGAAGGCTTTCTGCGTGTTCCAGGGTTGGTCTTCCCTGGGGGCAGGGATACCAATATTGGGGGGGGGGGACCCTTACCAATGGGGAAGGCCCCTTTGCCTATTATTTTGGGGTGAGGCTCTGCTGGATAGAGGTTCTGTGTTGTACCCTCCCATGGGTCCAGACCCTTCCTAACCGTGCACCCTTTCTGCCAGGACGCCATGCGCTTGTACTATGTGTGCACGGCCCCACACTGTGGCCACCGCTGGACCGAGTGAACTATTCTCTCCTGTGTGTAATAAATACTGTGTTCTGTGCGTGCATTTCCTGCCTTTATTTGCCTCTCGTGGGTTGTGTGGGATGCACATTCTCAAGGAGCATGATGTAGGGCGCGGTGCTGCACGTAGGCATCAGGCCTCGAGCAGGTGAAGCCACAGTCCTCACACACATGCAACTTCTCACGGCGCTCACGGTAAGCATAGCTGGCTGGCTGCCCGTGCACTTTGGCAAGATGAGCTTCAAGTGAGCAGCGCTGTGTGAATGCTTTCCCGCAAGCTCCACATCGGAATGGGCGGATCCCTGTGCAGAAGGGCAGAGGGGGAGAGGACAGACAGGGCAATGGCCTCCAAACCAAAGCCTCTCCACCTTGCCCTCCATGAGCATTCCCGCATTTCTACTCCAAGTTGTCCAGACTTCTCTGCCTATGTCCCATCCTGTGCTACCTCCACCCAGTGCGAACATGGGCCAGATGCCCGTGTTCCCCCTGCTCGTCAGAATATTCCTTCCCCAGGGGGAGGAGGGAGGCTTTGCCGTTCGCCCTTCCATCTAGGACTTGAATTATGTAACCACTACGTCTTCACTCTGCACCCCCCAGCAGGCCTCCACCCTGGCACCACCTTACACCCACTGGCTGAGATCTTAAGAAGGAGGTTTTCCAAGCTTCCTGATGGCTGTCTCCACCCTGTGAACACAAACACTGGAAACCTCATCCTGGGCACCTCTCCCCCATTTCACTCCAGACCTTCCTGGGGCCCAGCCGCCCTTCCCTGTCCCTGCCACTCCTCACCCGTGTGAGTCCTCATGTGGCGCTTGAGGTCGAAGGCATCATGAAAGCCCTTGCCACAACAGCGGCACACATGGCGGCGTGCAGGGCTGTGGCACTTGAGGTGCCGTGTCAGCATGCGCTGCAGAGGGAAGGCCTTGGGGCAGAGCGGGCAGCCGAGTGTCCCTGGGCCCCTGGGAGTGGAGGCCAGACTGCCGTGCATGGGCTGTGGGAGGGACATGGGCGTTAGACCCCCTGGCTGGAGCAAATGGAATACCTAGAACCAGGAGACAAGGAGGCCTAGGAAGGCCAGAGACTGCTATTGATGTGTGCAAAGGCCTTCCCTGACCCTTCCCCATTGCTTTTACCTCGCTTTGTAGTTCTGTAATAGCACCTCTTCCAATATAGAGTTTTCTAATTTTATTGTCTATCCCTGCCCCCACCAGATTAAAAGCTCCAGGAAGGATGAATTTTTGTCTTATTCTTGGTAAATATCCCTTGCCTAGAACACTTCCCAGCTTTCAACAAATAATGAAGTAATCTCAGTCACATTTATATTCCGGCTAGTACTTTCCCTCTTCCAGGGCATGCACAGCTAAATAACCCTTCTGAGAACCCCAGTCTTCCCCCATCCTGCTCCTGTCACCTTTTCTGATCCGACATAAAGTCACCATCCACTTGGCTTAAATCTTGTTCTGCCCCACTGGACAGGGGGATCTCGGGGTAGGAAAGGTGGCTCCCCACCCTAGGGAAATGGTGCCTGGAATGAAGACTAACAGTGAGCTCTACTAAGAAAGGAAAGGCATTTCCCGCACAGAGAACAATAGGCAGAAAGGTCCTGAGGCTGGAGGGGCATGTGCAATGGGCTCAGGAAGTAAGGGACAGTCAGGTTCTGCCGAGGCTGAGAGCAGGCAGGGATGAAACTGAGCAGGGTCTTGTGGTCCAGCTGCAGACTCACCGCTGCCCAAGAGTCCCCGAGGCTGGAAGACTGGTGTGCTGGTGGGCCCTGCTGGTTGCTGCAGTCTGAGGAGAGAAGCCAGACGGTGATGCTTTGTGTCTCACCTACCCCTCACCTCCAGGTCCAGTGAGGGCCCCACCTGGGACATAGGCATCTCCCCGGAGCTGATCAGGCAGGTGGCCCCAGTTGGGTGGCTGTGGACGTCGACTCCTGACCAGGAAGGCACGAGGCATCTCCTCCAGGAGTGATGAGATGGCCCCACACAGACGACTGCCTCTTCCACCTGCAGTCACACCTCAGCCCCAGGATGACTAGAGAGGGAAGGGAGGGAGGGAGCGGGGAGCCCTGCAGGAGCCTCATTCTCTCCATGCAAATTTTGTGACCAGCCCAGGGAGCTGACTTAGCTGGCTTCAGTTACCTCTGCTACAGGACCCACCATTCCTCCCCCTTCTACACCAGGTTCCTGAGGGCACTTGGCAGCTGCCAGGGCAGCCAAGCACTAGGACCCCCAAGAATGTCAAGCTAGGGCAAGATTGGAGCCTAGACAGCTCCTGAAGTGGGGGGGAAAAAAAGAGACTGCAGGGAGGCTGTCTTCTCAAAGTGGCAGCAGAGCCAAGGACCTGAGGGTCTGTTTGCCAGGCAAATCAGTTACCAGCCGGACATCCAACAGCCTGCTTGGTTATTCAAATCACAGCAGCTGTCTGAGGAAGTAGGGGGTGGGGCGGTGCTGTGATTGCTAGCTCTGGAGGATGGAGAGACAGCAGGGTGCAGGAGAGAAGGACAAGGGGACAATGTAGGCTATGCATCTTCCAACAGAAAGCTCCACCTCTCTTGGGGCGCCTGGGTGGCACAGCGGTTAAGCGTCTGCCTTCGGCTCAGGGCGTGATCCCAGCGTTCTGGGATCGAGCCCCACATCAGGCTCCTCTGGTATGAGCCTGCTTCTTCCTCTCCCACTCCCCCTACTTGTGTTCCCTCTCTCGCTGGCTGTCTCTATCTCTGTCGAATGAATAAATAAAATCTTTAAAAAAAAAAAAAAAAGAAAGAAAGCTCCACCTCTCTGATTCTCAGATGCCCAGAGCTGACACTGGGAAAGAAACACTGTTCAGGTGTAGCTGGTATTGAAATACTCGTGTGTTAATAGTCCAGCTCCTAGTGATTGCCTGGGACACCACTTCCCCACTCTCCCACAGTCCAGGAGCCAAAGGGGGTCACCTGACACAGCCCAGGGACTCCCAGAACCCCACCCCTACACTCCAGCAAGTCTGTGTTCTAGATTGATCATTGTCTGACCTCTTAACCCGTGGTTAAGAATTCTGAATATTCTCTGTGCGGTTACTTCCTCTCATTTACCCAGTTGGTTACTTCCCCGAGCTCCAACTATGGGCCAGGCCTAGCTCAGCACTAAAAATGAACACATAACTTAGCCCACAGGGGAGACACACCAGTGACCTCGCAGAATGACCAAGACTATGATGGGGGTCCACAGGCAAAGTGATCCCAACTGCAACAGAGAAAACCCAGGGGGCTCAAGGGAGCCCAGAAGAGGCTCCTTATCCAGCCTAAAGGTTCAGAGATGACTGCCAGGGTGTAGCCCTAAAGGAAGATGAGGTTTCAGGTGAAAGGGGAGGGTGTTCCAGGCAGAGGGAACAGTCTACACAAAGGCTTGGTGAAGAGAAGCATTATTTCTTCACACTCCCTGAGAGTCAGTCCTGATGATTCGTTTGGGGCAGCAAGGGAGGTGGAACTGAGAGTCTATTAGCCCAGAGCTTTGCCACTTTCTCTCTGCAGGACCCAGGCAAGGTGCTTCTTGCTGAGCCTCAGTTTCTTCATCTGGAAAATGGGACTGATGTGTCTCCCTATCACTGCGTTGTGTCAAAGATCCATGTAGATCATGTGGGGAGAATGCTTAGCATGAAGCATATAAACAGGGTGGTGGTTAAGAAGTCTTGAGGGGTGGCTAGGCAAGCATGTAAGTTTCAATCAGTCCATCTGTTTTTTAAGTGTCGGGACCCCTGGGTGGCTCAGTCAGTTAAGCGTCTGCCTTCAGTTCAAGTCATGATCCCAGGGTCCTGGGATGGAGTCGCACATCAGGTTCCTGCTCAGTGGGGACCCTGCTTCTCTCTCTGCCTGCTGCTCCCCCAGCTGTGCGCTCACTCTAGCAAATAAAATCTTTAAAAAATAAAGCGTTTTAAGTGTCTCCATCTCACAATTACTGGATTTCATGCAGCCGTGACTGGTGTGTGCAGCATAGGTCTGGCAGCCCAGTATCTAGGATCGGTCCGGTGTGGGAGTACAGTGCGGAAGTTGCACTGAAGAATGAGCTCGAAAATGGTTAAGGGGAACCATCTTGTCTCTTTCCCGGTGCCCAGTTCTCCCTGCCCAGCACCATGTCTCTTGGGGCAAGTGGTTCCTGTGTCACTGAAAACACACTAGAGAAGAAATCCAGGGCTGGGTGTCTTTGTCCCCACACCGGTTCTATCCCATTCCTCCCTGCACTATGTCCTGGGAGGCGGACCTGGCCTCCTGTGCCCCTGGCTCCCAGTGGGATTTCGACAATGGGGAGCTTCACAGAAGATGGGGGAGAGGATTCCTCCAACTCTCTCCCTATAGAGTTGCCAGGCACGCAGCTCCCCTCAGGGCAGCCTTCTCTCCAGGACTGGCTCTTCAGGGTCCCACTTTGCTCCCTTGTATCTCTATCCCAAGGCGAGGGTGGGAGTGACAGCTCTCCTCTGGTACCAGTCCAGGATACCGTACCAGCCCTAGGATTTCCCTATCCCCTGCCCACTTCTTCGTGAACGATCCCTTCACTAAACTCTCTTTGAAATATCCTGTGTGAGCATACTGTCCTCTTCCTGCTGCGGCCCTGTGGGTCTACAAAGCGTGTGCACACACATTCATCAGCAGTGCTTTCTAAACCAGCCAGTTTGTCTGAGGAGAGAGAGTCTGGTCTTTCCAGGGCTGAAGAGCTCAGCATTAGGAAGTGGAGAGTGGCAGACACACTGGGTCCTACCAGCCCACCCTCCTCTTGTGCTGAGAAAACCCAATTTTGTTTGAACAGCGATATGCCCAGGACAGGAGAGGTGGCTGTTTCAAGTGAATCAAAGTAATCTCCATTCTTCTTGCCTGCAACTGCTCTGAAAGGGGAAGTGCCTAGGAAGGCTTAGCACCTTTCTTACTGCCCTGGTGGCTGCCCCTCTCCGGACCTTTGCTCCTAGTTGGGTGAGGGTGTACTGCCGAGTACTGGTATGGTAGCCATGTTGCAGCTCTGAGGGCCTAAGCTGGAGGGGGGAACTTAGACTCAGAGGCTAACAGAGCAGGAACATAATCAGGAGTAACAAATGTCCCTACAGCTTGGGGCCCATAAGCCAGCTGTTTGCTACTTGAGCTGAAGGCTTAATTATGATACAGTGTGGGAGGAGGGGTACATTCCACGACAGAAAAGCTCAAGATGGGTGTTCAGGGGCCTGGATGCCAAGCCTTGCCTCAGGGATCTTCGGTGACTGTGGCCAGGCAAGGCAGGGGCAAGAAGAGCTGGTCCCTAGGGGTCTGTAACCTGTGGGGCGGGGCAGGGAGAGGGACTTTGGGAAATAAACAATACTGGGCAACTCCTCAGATACCAAGATCAGGCATCTTATTTAGGGGTGAAAATTGTGTTGTGAATGTTTCTTGGACTTAAATGTCATGAAGCAACAAGGCCCTGCCCCTTGAACCCCATTCTTCCTCCCATCTCCTCTCTTACCCTTTCTCCTAGCTCACTCCACTCCTTCCGCATATGTTTGATCCCCCCAGTGCGGTGTTTGCACTGGCTGTTCTGTCTGCCCGGATACTTTCCCAAGATGTCCACATGACCTGTGCCTTTTCTCAGGCCTCAGCTCAAATGTCACCCCAGAAAGGCCTTCCCTGGCTCATCAAGCAGCACAGCGAACTCCCTCAGCTTACAGTTCCACAGATACTGTTTTAATCCCCATTTTGCTATCTAGAAGGCTAACGCCACGAAGACAGCTGCTTTGCTTGTCTTGTTCCTCCCCCTTCCCCCAGCAGGTACAACAGACAGGTACCGGCAGAATTTTTTAAACAGCGCAATTGGTTGTGATGTGTGTGTTTCCAGAGACAGCAGAGGGCGGTGGCCTTATGCCGAAGGGTCTGGCTCTGCCTCTAGGCAAGCCTAGGTTTGAGTCTCAGCTGTGTGGAATCCGGGGCAAGACTGGATCTCTCTGAGCCTGTTACTGGTGGGCCATGACCACCCAAAAGAGCAGAGAGGGGCTCAGGCAAGTGGTGGTTGAGGCCACAGAAAGCCGCACAGTGGGGCTGTGCTTCAGGAGAGGGCCCTGCCTTGCCAGCTTCCTTTTTATAGAGAATTGGGACAGTAGGGGCTTTTGTGGTCACCAGAGTGGCCTTGTTGGCAAACATGCCACATGGCTAGATGCCCGCTGCTTGGGGAAGCTGGTACCACAGCTGGGAGCTCATGGGATGAAGCTGGATAGAGTCCTCCTGCTGGGAGAGAATTACTTGTCCCAGCTGCTGGATGGCCTGGCATGCTGCTTGATTGTGCAGTCAGTGAGCTTGCTGGTCTCTCCTCAATTTCCCCGGCTGCAGGTGGGGACAAAAGCCCAGACCTCATAGGATGCAGCCTGGGCTTGGCCTGGGGGCCACGAACCAGTGGGGTGGCAGTGTATGTCCTGGGAGCCAGGGTCTGGCACATGGTGATGGCAGTGGCTCCAGTGGGTTCTTGGGCACCAGTAAGGGGGCAGGGAGGAAGGGCTGGCCCCTCCTTGGGGAATAGCTGGGCCAGGACCCCAGCTGACCCCATAGCAGCTCAGCAGGGATGGATGACATGGGATACAAGTGTTGGGGTCATCATTACTGCAGTTCCCAAATTTCTTGGGAATGCTGGTCCCATTGACGGGAGTCCTGGAACAAGGCAGGGTGCTGGGGCTGATGTCCCCCAGGTAAGACAGGAAGAGGAAGAGCAGGTGAGGGTACAATGCTAGGTGGCCAACACCTGCTGCATACAAATTTCATCCCTTCCAAAGTTTATCGAGCCACGTTCCCTGGGCTGGTCCAACACACCACTGCTGTCCACCCCACCTTCCTTCCCCACATCACCTTAGGGGGCTTTGTGCATGCAACCCGACAGGCACCAGGAACCATTCCTCTAAGCTGTTGGTTTATTTGCTTAAGATACCTATTTCTTCAGAAGCGGCAGGGCTGTCGTGGAGAGGGGGCTCTGGGCCTCAGTCCCCCCGTGCCTTCCTCCGTACGGCCTGCACCAGCAGCTCTGAGTAGTGTTCCAGCAGGGCATGCAAATCGGGGCTGGCCAGGGGGCACAGTGTAGTTGGGGAGGGGGAACCCAGGCTGGGCTGGGCCTGGGCCGGGGCCATGTCAGTCCCAACCAGCCAGTCATTGGCCTCTAGCTGGTTATGGATCCAAAGAAAGGTGGAGGCCAGCTCGGTCCGTGCCTGCCGCTGCTGCTCAGTGCTCATCTGGTCACTGGAGACCACCTGCAAGGGGTACCAATCTTATCAGGGGCCACCCAGCCCCGGCAGTCCTGGGGAGCCGCCCAGCCCTCTCCCCCGGCCCCGGGGCTGGGCTCACCAGGTGGTAAAGGTCCAGGGCTTCTTGGAAAGCAGTCTGCAGTCTGTGCACGATGGTGCTCACACTGCTCAGTTCAAGAGGAGCTGGGGGCAGGACACTGGCTGGCACCCCAGGCTCCTCCCAGTGGCCAGGGCTGCCCTGGACCAGACTGAGTGCATCTGGGGTTAGAGGAGACGGAATGAGAAAGACACCTCCACTTTCTAGCTGGCCTAAGAGAGGCCGGGGTGGCTGGGCTGATCCCGGAGGCTGTCCCTCTGCCTGGAACGTTTCCCTCCATCCCCTAAGGCTCACTTCCCTCCCACTCTGCTCAAATGCCCCCTTCTTCTTGAAGCCTTTTCTCATTATCCTGCGTAAAACTGTAACCACTGCCCACACCCCTTCTCACTTCCTAAACCTTTTCTCTTATTTCTGTCCTTAGCACATACTCTTTCGGGACACAATGAGCACTTTGCTTTACATTTAGTCTGGCCATCTCCCCAGTTAAGGTGTCCATTCTTTGTAGTCTTGTTGACCACCATGCCCCATGTGCCCAAGGTCTAGAACAAAGCCCAACACATATGAAGTGCTCACTAAATATCTAAGTGAACGAATGAATGAGTGAATGACGCAACCCCTGTGGCCGGGTCAAGTGCCCACCCTTGGAGCTAAGCCAGCTGCACATGGGATGAGCTTGGTGGACAATCCCTTGCCCCAAGAGTGGTACTTACCAGGGGTGGGCTCCAGGAGGGAGGTGATGCTGCCAGGGACCCCAGCCCTGGCCTCTGGAAGTGGGGTGCTGTTGGGGTGGGCAGGGGTGTTGAGGGGCTCAGGGACCAGGAGCCTTGGGAGAAAGGTGGAATTGTGGAGCCTCGGGGAGCTTGCATCCATGGGACTGGGGACTGGGAAGGTGGCTGTTGTGACGGTGACACTGGGTTGGGTGGCCAAAGGTTCCAATGGGGGAGGGGGTAGCAAGAGCCTGTCACAGATGCTCGACAGGGTCAGCTTCAGGCTGGCCCGGGCCTCGTGGTTGCCCCAGGAGGACAAGGCAGGTTCTCGGCCCTCGCTGTTAGAACTGGGTGCTACAGTGGTGGGGATGGCCTGGAGCTCCTGGCCCAGGGATGCCAGTTCCCCCATGGAGGAGGGCCTGTGGAGGGGCCTGGTCAGCTCAGCCAGCACAGGGCCTTCACTGTCCTCGAGGGAGATGCTGCGTGCCATCTTGGCACGGGAGCTGGCAGCGGCCTCCATGTAGGGGTGTGTGGAGGGGCCGTGGACACCCTGACCCAGGCCTGGAGTGGGTAGGGCTGTGGGTGTCGGAGGCTTCCCGTCAATGGGCAGCACTGAGGAGGAGGGGGCACGGGGCGCCAGGCCTGGGAGGCAGGGGGCTGTAAAGGAAGCAGCTGGCTTACTCTCATACCCAAGCCACAGAGCCGAGGGACAGGGGCCCACCCCAGGTGGCCTCAGGGTCTGAGTGGACCCTGCCCATCCCCCACCACCCCACGGTTCTGATGGGCATCCAGGGCTGTTTGTGGAGAAGCCCAGGGCTATTTATCTGTGGATGGGGGCACTCACTCAGTGGGCGCCAGGCCTCCGGGCTCTCCTGGGGCTCCTCAGCCTTTCTCCCAGCGAGGACCTGCAGGCACAGCATGAGGGGAGGACAAGGCCTCCTGGCTCCCGGCCCTAGGTTCTGAGGGAGGCAGCCCCCGTACTCACGCTGGGCCTGCCTGGGGAGGTGTAGCCAGCGCCTGCTCTCAGAGGCTCTGCTCTGGACTGGTTGCCCCCAAGCTCTGTGAATTTGACCTCTGGAGGCTTCACCAGGTGTAGGGGCAGCCGAGGAGGGAAGCTGTGGGTGAACCTGTGGGAAGGAAACCAGGCAGTTGCGGCTGTCCTGGGGGTCCCTGAGGGGACGCAGCCCCACCCTGGGGGGCAGAGAGAGATGGGGGTGGGGTGGGGTTCACCAGCAAATACCTGGATGTCTTCTGGAGGCGTGAGAGGAACTGGGCTGAAATGCTCAGCCGGGGATTAAAGAAGTCCTCAGACTCAGACGCCTCCAAGTCTCTCAGGGCTCCATGGAAGAGCTCTAGGGGAAGATGCCAAGGGAGCCTTCAGAATCCCTCCAGCCACCCAGCCCTTGGCCCAGGAAGGCCCGCAGACCAGCAGGTGGATCCCCAGAAACGCCATCAATAGACCACACACATGCGTAGGGAGCGAACACAGCAGGGAGAAGAGCCTGCGCGGCTCAGTCCTTAAAAGAAAATGCAAGCCCTCCTACCACCCTTGCCAGCTCTGCAGGGCAGCCCTACCCGAGACACCCGCGCTATGCCCGGCACTGGATGGCCTGCCCAGGCAGGGCCCTACCCTCGGGGTGAGCGTCAGTAAGCGTCTCGAAGTGGTGGCGGAGGAACTTCTCCTGCTCAGGGGTCTGGGGCAGGGAGCCGTCGGATATGCCTGGCACCTCGGGCTGGGATAACTCTTCTGCGGTACCTGGGCATCCTGGGGAGAGACGAAGGGGAGGTGAAGGGGGAGGGCAGGAGGGAATCGTCAACATCATGAGTCATGAGCAGACGCCCAGACAAAGACGCCAGACACTTAACAATGGAGAAAGCTGGACTCGCCCATCACACACCCTGCTGCCACTAGACCGAGGAGAGGCTAATGGCTCTGCCTCCTAGGCGAGGAAATGGAGGCTTAGTGGGCACCAAGTGCAAGGCTGATGTGGGGAGAGTGATTATATATCATGACCATCCCCTAGCGAGTCCCAGGCACCGTCTTCCCCACATCTGGCCCCTGCTCACCTGGCATGTGGGGCATCATCATGTCAAACCGAGGGTCCGGGGCTGGCCGTGGAGAGGGGGAGTGGGTGGTGGTGAAGCTGCACTCCAAGTCGGCCTCTGACTCTCCCGAGTCTGAAGGGGCAGAGTGGGAGTCAGGAGCCCAAAGTCAGGCCCTCACTGGGCGAGTCAGGTAAGTGGCTCAGGTTCCCAGGGCTTTGGTTTTCCAATCTGGAGAATGGGGGTAATAATACCCACTCTCCATTTTTATGGACCAGCAAGTTTACACTTGGAGGAAATGGCAAAGCTGAGGTCCTGCCAGTGCACAGTTGGGCTCAAGAATCCTCACGTAACAGCAGGGACCATGTCTGCCTTCGTGATAGACTCTGAGGTTCAGGAAGACTGAGTCAAAGTGGCCATTAATACCCAGAGAGGAGCCTGGCCGGACAAACAGATTACTGCAGCGTGTCTGCCTGCTGCCACTCACCCTCAGGTGGGCTCTGATCCTTCGGGCCGATGGAAGAGACTCTGAGGTAGGAGTCACCTTGCTGGTCTCTGAGCTCCCCCTTGACGTCCTTCGTGCAGTACTCACTGCAGTGCCGGAGGGGGGGTGGTGGTGGAAGGGAATGAGAACATACTAGGTAGTAAACAGCTGGTCCTCACCCCGGACCCCTAGACATCTGTGCCCTGCTCCTACTGAGCACTGCCTCACCTCTCCTGCCTTCTGCAAAGGCTCCCTGCACCTCCACCTGGAACCAGGGAAACTGAGGCAGCAGGAAGAGGCTCCCGTGTCGCCTGGGCCTTAATGCTCTGCCCCACTCCCACAGGCCCACGGGGAGAGCAGAGAGCAATTCCTTCAGCGCATGCCTATCAGCTGAGGCCTCCTCTCTCCAACACCTTAAGGCTTCCCGTGGTGCAAAGGACACCCACCTGTCTGTCCCTGTGACCATCACCTCTGCCTCCAGGGAGTAGATGATGAGCTCGCTGTCCTCAGAGGACTCCCTCTGCAGGGGCAGGAAGGAGGGATGCCCACAGCCAACCTCCTGGGGACTCTCCGGCTGCGGGGTGAAGAGGGCACATCCATCTGAGGCATCCCTGGCAGCCAAGTGTGCCGCCAACACCCACAATAGCAGGAAAGACGTGCTGGACCCTCATTGTGAGCCAAGCCCTGGGCCAAGTTACGTGCCTTGAGCTCATTCTGAGCTCCTCCTGCATGCCCATCAGCCCCTTTACAGGTAAGGAACTGGTACGGCTCCAACCCTCCGAGAGTCAATTTGAATGATGTTCAAGAACAGACAAACTAGTCCTCAGTGAGAGGTTAGAAGGCTGGTTACCTCAGGTGGGGGTACTGATTAGGACAGGCACAAGAGGGTCTTCCGGGAGCTAGAAAATACTCTCTATTTTGGCCTGGGTGGTGGGTACATAGGTGCATACATAGGTAATATGTATACCTAGGATCTGTACACACAAGTGTATGTGTACAATTTCACAATAAAAAAGACACATTTATACAATAGAATAAAAAATAATTTTGTCTGGAAAAGAACAGAGCAAGAGCTAAAGTTGCTTCGTACTTCTGAGGGCCCAGGCCCTATTCTTGGCACTGGATTCCTATTAAAGCCCTCTGAGGGCTTTCTTTTATGACCATTTTTTAGAAATATTTTTTTTCTTGGTTATCTTTTTTTTAATGAGCATTTCTTTTTTGAAAGCAGAAGCCTAGAGAAGTAAGCCTTGCGGCAAGTTGTCACACGGTAAAGAAGGGGTGGGGGGGGCTCTACCTGCTCAAATGTCCCCCCCTCCCCCCCAGCCACAGGCCTGCTCTCAAGCCCAAGCTTTTCACCCCCAATGGACCCACCTCCCAGACTCCTGGTGTGCCCTGGGAAGTCTCACTTGCACTCCACCACATCATGTAATCACCTTGCACCCCAAGAGTGGGACAGTCAGCCTGATTTTCAAAATGAGACTGCTGAGGCCCCAGGTCCTGGGTGGGCAGTCACAGTGCAGGGACTGTGGGCCAGGCTGGGGCGGTCTGTACCTCACTCAGCAGGGCCGCCAGGCTCTGGGGCTCCACTGTATCCAGAATAGAGTCCTCCAGGCTCTCGGGCTTCATGGGGGTGAAGTAGCAATCCAGGTCCCGGGCATCCAGGATGGTCTTGAGGGGCTCCTGGTCAGCCCGCTCTGCCCAGCGGCCATGTGGCTTGTAGCTATGCTTAGCGTGGAAGGCTGAGCCATCTGCCACATCTTCGTCTCCTAGCTGAGGGTGACAGGGGATGGTCAGACAGCTGGCCAAGAGTTCACCCACGGACTGCATGGACTCCATCCAGTCTCCTGGCTTTAAACACCACTCAGCAACAACCTCCAGAGAAACATCTCCAGCCTGAATCTGTCAAATTTCAGAAGCACATGTGCAACTGCTCTACAACTATATGGATTCTCAGTGATATTCCAAAGCGAACATGTTGAAAGCAACTCCTGATCTTCTGCCCGAGATCGGCTCCTCCTGAAGCCTTCCCTACCTTAGTTATTCTCGCCTGTTGCTCAGGCCCCAAACCCTGAGGTCATCCTTCATTCTTATACTGTCCCTCATACTCCACACTATATTTCTTCAGCAAATTCTGTCAGCTCTGCCATCCACACACATACGGTCACTTCTCCCACCCTGGTCTTGCCCAGTGCTGCCTCCAAATAAGACTGTGACTTGAGAAGCAGTGGAGGGTGGGTGTGTGAGAATTCAGCTCTGGAGCAGCCCACATCCTTGAATTCCTAGCTGTGTGACCCTGGACAAGTTACTCAACCTCTCTAGGCCTCAGTTTCTCCATCTGTGAAAAAAGAGTATGAAAAGCTCCTATACCTCGATGGGGATTAAATGAGATAATACATATAAAATATTTAGACCGGGGCACCTGAGTGGCTCAGTCAGTTAAGCGTCAGCCTTTAGCTCGGGGCATGATCCTGGGATCCTGGGGTCAAACCCCATGTCTGGCTGTCTGCTCAGCTAGAAGCCTGCTTCACCCTCTCCCTCTGCCTGCCACTCCCCCTGCTTGTGCTCTCTCTCTCTCTGTCAGATAATAAAATCTTTTTAAAAAATAAATAAAAATAAATACTTAGAGCAGAGCCTGCACAGAGTAAGTACACTGTGCGTATCTGTAATGTAATTCCACTTGCAGCATTCACTGATGAGGGGAAGCGTGGGGTCTTGAGAGCCCTGGTCTGCAGGGGAGGGGATGGCAGGGAGGAGTTCCCCGAGGAGCTGACAATTAGGTTTTGATCTGAGGACTGACATTGTTACTGAAATAAATCATCCCACCTGGGGTGTAGGATTCCGCTGCCAGCTTCTAACCCACTGGCTCCTAGCCTGCCCCTCCCCTAAGTAACAACCATTTATTCAGTCCTAACATCACCTTCTTTCTCTCACAGCCAGTCATTTGGTTCTACCTTCAAAATCTATCCAGCCTCCAACCTCTCCTCCCTGGCCCCCTGCTTGGCCCTCATGTTCATGCTTGGTACTACCTTGTGGCCTTCCTCAGCTCAGAGCCCTCCCTTGCCTCCATCTCACTCGGTGCCAGGGGTAAGAATAAGTGGAGAGGACAACAGGAGTGTTTAGGGAACACACCACAGCCCTCACGGTACCATACCATCTGGCCCCCATCACCTCTCTGCCCCCCTCTCCCCTCCAACCCTGCCCCTCATGCACCCTCAACCCAGGCAGCTGGGTCTCCTTGTACCTCCTTGAACACGCTAGTACGCACAATCCTGCCTTTGTCCTGCATACTGTTCTTTCTGCCTGGAACATTCTTTCCCAGGAACTGCATTTCTCCCTTGCTTCAACTCTGTTCAAATATCACCTTCCCAGTGAAGCCTTTTCTGTTCATCCTAAAATTGTTGCCCCTTTCCCCCAATATCTATTATTTTCCTTCTCAATTTTTTTTTCCTCCACAGCACTTATCAGCTTCCAAAATACTATACAATTCATCTGTTTGATGTGGATACTGTCCAGCTGGCACACTAGAAAATGAGCCTGTGAAGGCCTGCCTTGCTCCCTGTGGTAGGGAATGGCCAGAACAGCCTGGCACGGGGTGGGCGTTCACTCTATGTGTTACATGACTGAAGGGCTGTCTGAGACTGGAAGGATGATGGGGTTCTCCAGGGAAAGGAGAGACACAGAAGGGGAAATGGGCTCTCAGAAGAAAGAAGAATATGAAGGAGAGCACCCGTACTTTGCCAGCCCTAGGCATCCCGATCTCCGGGCAGACTCACCAGCCGCTTTGCCCAGAGTGGCAGTTTGCCATTGGTCAGCAGACATCGAGGATCTGGAGAGACACATGGAATCCATGAAAAGAGAATAAACACCCAACAGACAAACAGGCAACATACATAAATAGGCAATTCTCCAAAGAGAAAATATAAGAAACAACAGACATACCAAAAGATGCTCAACCTTACTAAGTGTCAGGAAAATGCAAATTTACACAATGGACCAAAACTAAAATGCTTCATATTATCAAGTGTTGGCAAAAGTGTGGGAGAGCAGAGGGCTTAACACTGACTGCTACATGGGGCAATAACTAGATGTGGAGGGCCCTTGGGGTTCTCTTTCAAAATAAAAAGTGTACTAACCCCAGAGCTGGCACTGCCAGCCCTCTCCTCCATCCTGGAGAAACACTCTCACATGTGCCTGAGGAGGCTTAGGAGGGGTCAGCAGGGCCTCATTTACAAAGGTGTACGGTTAGAAAAACCTGAAATGTCCACCCAGAAGCAAATAACCTTAAAATAGCCTACTATACTGTTGGTTAAAAGAGAGGGGCCTCTGGGGCATCTGGGTGGCTCAGTCAGTTGAGCATCTGACTCGATTTTGGCTCAGGCTGAGGTCATGATCTCAGGGTGGTGAGATCCAGTCCCGGCCGGGCTCCCCACTCAGCACGGAGTCTGCTTGAGATTCTCTCTCCCTCTCCCTCTGCCCCTCCCCACATTCGCACTCATTCTCTCCCCAAATAAATAAAATCTTGGGGGAAAAAAAAAGAGGGAGGCCTCTGTTTTGTATCCACCGACAGGTGGATTCTTCTTCTTCTCCTTCTTCCTCCTCCTCCTCCTCCTCCTCCTCCTCCTCCCCCTCCTCCTCCTTCTTCTTCTTTCCCCTTCTCCTCCTCCTTCTTCTTCTTTCCCCTTCTCCTCCTCCTCCTTCTTCTTCTTTCCCCTTCTCCTCCTTCTTCTTCTTCTTTCCCCTTCTCCTCCTCCTTCTTCTTCTTTCCCCTTCTCCTCCTCCTCCTTCTTCTTCCTCTTCTTCTTCTTTTAAGACTTTGCTTGTTTGAGAGATGTTGATATTTCTTCTTTTTTAAACATTTTATCTATTCATTTGAGAGAGAGAGAGAGAGAGAGAGAGAGAGCATGCACACCTGGGGTGGGGGGGAGAGGAAGAGGGAAGGAATCCCAAGTGCAGAGCCTGATGCAGGGCTTGATCTCACGACCCTGAGATCACAACCTGAGCCGAAACCAGAGTCAGACTGACTGAGCCACACAGGCGTCCTGATAAGACACTTCTGAGAGGAAAAAGATACCAAAAGATGTCTGCAGTAGAATATAATTTATGTACTTAAATATGACGTGTTCTGATGGCTGTGTACATATGCATATTAAATTTCAGGAAAAGGCCTATAAGGATTCATAAGAAACTGACAGAAGTGGCCACCCTGGAGAGGACATGGGATTGGGTGTGAGGGTGGCAACAAAGAAAATATCCTTACTCTGATTTTTTTTCCAAGGCTGAATTCTTACATTACTGTTGCCTACTGTCTAGTCAGCCCCTGTTGACAGAGGCCTCCATACCACACTGAAAGCCCCCAGCCTCTCTTAGCTGGAGCAACCATGGCCGATGGGACCTGAGAGAAGCCTGCCGGGAGCTTCTGGGCAAGTTTCCTCTCCAAAGGAGGTTGGAGAAGGGACTGTCTTATGGAACCAGCAGCCATCTTGCAACCACGAGGGTCTAAGCCAAGGCAACATGCAGAAGGGCATAAATTTAGAGAAAGCCTGGTCTGCTATAAAGTCATTGAGCTACTATTCTCCCTTTTGCCTGAACAACAGAATCTGTTGTCTTCTGGTCAACAGCACCTTGTTTTTCCCCTGGGACATCCCCTGCACCCCTGCCCACCCTCTTTGGTCACGTGGCTCCAGTGGAGCTGAGTCAATCCCCCCCTTCAGGGATGACCATGTGACCCAGGCCCAGCCAATCACAGCTACTGGCTCAGAAATGGGCACCATGATTCACACCAGAAACATGAGTCACGGCCTCAGGATTTTGCTTGAGCTACTGGGAAAGAGATGCTCTCTTCTCTAGAGTTTTATTACCTAGAGCTGCTGGGGGAATCTTTGCCACCAAGAAAGGGAAGGTCTGCCTGAGAGCAAAGCTAACATGGAGCAGAGTCAAAAGATGGAGAAAAATGTATTCCTTTAACGTCACATCACCTGACTACAGGAATCCAGCTATTGCCTGGAGCCAATACTCTGATTTTCAGGTATATGAAACAATAAATTCTCTTTCCAGCTGAAGCCAGTGCAAGTTTGGTTGCTCTTACATGGAGGGAGTCCTGAGATGTAACTATTGAGCTTCATTTCTAGGTCCTGAAAACCAAGTAGTGGGCAAAACCCAGCAAAGATAACTACACTGAAGTTCAAAATAGGACCCCTTTGATGGACCCCTTTCCCAACCTGGGTCCAAGCTCTCTTTGGATGGTGTCTTCAGCAACTCTTCCGGTTCACACTCTTCCTCCAGCTCATCCTCCGTCTGCTCTCCAGGGCTTAAGGAGCATATCTCGCTGGGCACAGATGTATAGCTCTCCTGCCTGAGGCCAGGAATGAGAATAGCAAGGAGACAAATACGTAAATGGGGTGGTGGTGGAAGGGACAGGAATCTGCCTAGGGCTGGGCCCTGTGCTAGCTTCAATATGAACATATTACTGATGTCTAGTCAAGATGGTGCTGGGAGATCTCCCTGCCACACCTGCTCTGCTGGAGCAATAAATGAGAAAAGGGCCACAGCAATGGGACAGAAAGCAAAGCAGATAGTGGGGCTTGAGTACTAAGCTGCTCTACTCTGTTCTGGGAAGTATGTGGGGAGGGCGGGTAGCAATAAGGTCTTATCTCCTTTGGAGTACAAGAGCCTAAAACACGCCTGACACAAGGTGGGCACTGGAAGGCACCTGGGCAGTGTGTAAGCCTCAAATCTAGGAGCCAAGAGGAGCTGCCCATTCCCTTGGTACCTAGATGGGCAAGACTTCCAATACTACACAGGACGGGAGGCTCATGTTCAGGCCTGGTCCCTATGGGGAGGTGATGGCAAAGCCTCAAGGCAGAGAAAGGCAAGGACAGCTCCAGAGGCAGGAGACAGGATAAAACCCCAAATCTCCCACTCAACTGAGACCTCCAAACTAAAATCCCTAACCAAAAATTAGATTATGACTTCACTCCAAATAAAACTGGTCTTGCAGCATAAAAACTTTGAAGAATAAGGGTCCACCACTGGACCCTTCCCTGATGACGTACCTCCCCACTGCACACTGGGTCAGGAGCCTCCCCTGGTCCCCACGGTCCCCTGGAGCTTCTTCCCCCATCACAGTGCTCACAGGTTCTCCACTTTGCTTTTCCACTTCAAAACCCTTCTCATATAAACTATCATAAATTTGTACTCAAAGTCTGTCCCCCCATCGAGGCCAGGGGTGCACAAAAGGCAGGGCCCAGGGCTGTCCTGGCCATGGCTGTGTCTTCAGCATCACTCCTCACAGGGCCCAGGGCAGGAAGACACTTCTCCGGCAGACAGACAAATGGGGCATGGCCAGGTCACTGCCAGCACCTGGGCTGGTTGCTCCACGTCCCATCCTTCACGTTCTGCTGCTGCTGCTGCTCCTGGTGGTTGATCTCCAGCAAGTGCTGCTTCATGCAGTTAGTGATTTCCGGGCCCAGGTGCCAGATGAACACGCAGCTGCAGAGGCCAAAGAGAGACGTGGAAGGGGGAGGAACAGTAAACACGGAAGCCATCTGAAACTGGAGTCACCTAGGTCACCACAGCCAGGACCCCATTCCCTGGCCCCTCCCAGAAAACACCCCCTTTCCGCTTAGTGCAGGGGCTCCAGGCCACATTGGGTCTACACCCTGGGCGGGATTCAGAGCATCCCAGCAAACCAGAACCTGTTCTGAAGTCCTCAAGACTTAAGGAAGGGGGTTGGGGAAGGACTGTAATAAACTGAAGGGAGTGACAAAAGGGACTTCTTTGGGCACCAACCACATGCTAAGGACTTTATATGCCACCTCATTTGATTCTCACTGTACAATTGTCAGGATGTTGGGGTCACCTCTCCTTTACAGAGGTGCAAACTGAGGCTTAGAGATGGGAAATGATCTGCTCAGGGTGCCAAGTAAGTGGCAGACCTGGGATTTGAACTCAGGGCTGGGTGTGACACCAAGGTCCACGCGATCAAAGGAGAAAGCAATAAGCTTGAACCCTCAGCAGAGCTCTCTGCATGGGCAGGGCAGGCCAGGAGTATGGCGTCCCCGCTGTCTGAGCCCCTGCGCTCCCCATAGTCCCAGCCTTGCCCACTCCCAGAGGGAGGCCAGCCAGGCGCAGCCCCCAGGTCCTTCCCACCTGTCTCCAGATACTGTGATCAAGTGACGACAGTCGTAGGTGAACTTCATGCCGGTAACGATTTCTGGAAGCAGAGCAGAGGAGCTGTGCTGGCCTTCTGAGTCAGGAGGCTGTGTGGGGGCGCGTGGGGCAGTGTCCCACATAGGGAGGCACACCCACCTGAGTGACCAAACATCTTGGCAACGCACTCGCCCGAGTAAAAGTCAATCACTGAGATGCTTTTGTCGGAGCAGCTAGTGGCCAGGAAGGTGCCTGAGGGGTCCACGTGGACCTGGGGAGGAGAGGACCCACATGACAGCGGGGCTGCCTGCTTCCTCCCTGTGGCGAGTACAGGTCACAGCTCACAGCCTCCACGGACGGAGGACCCTCTCGAGCGGGACACTTGGCTCGCGGACTTGTCCCAGGTAGCCCTCGGATGTATACCCTGGTTAGGACAGAACTCCTGCTCCCATTTCACAGGTAAAAAAAATTATCAGCCAAGCCCTGTGCCAAGCACTGTACAAGTGCAAACTGATTTCTTCCAGAAAACAACCCTCTGCTGGAGGTTCTTTCTAGCTGCATTTTACAGGTGATGAAACAGGCTCCAGAGGAGATGACGCTTTCCCAAGGCCATAGCCAGAGGCCGAGCTGTGAGAGTCTGACCTTAAAGCCTGAACTTGTAACAACTCCCCTACTTCAGAGGCTCTGAGAAGGTCCCCCAACCTTGTCCTGACAACACAGCAGGAGGCAAGCCTGGTAAAGCAGCCCAGGCCTCTTTGATTGTTCTCACCACACTGTAGCCACTCAAAATAGAAACCACTTAAATGTCCCGGTTTGGGAAATGGCTCAGGAAATAAAAGTTAACTAGTCTGTGACACCCCCAGCTCCCAAGCAACCTTGCTCAGCCAGTCCAGAGCAGGTGCTGGCCAGCTGTGATCTTTGAGCCCAGCAGGCCACAGGTCTCAGGTGGCCCAGCAGCCGGACATGGGGGATGTGCGTGCTTTTCACACGGAGGCCCCAGCCACTCACCTTCAGCAGGGACCCTTCGTCCCCCTGGGAGCCCTTGTAGCACTTCCTCTGCTTCCCACTCACGGTGTTGTAGACTCTGGGGAGATGGGGGCACAACGTGGCCAACCCGGCCCTGCCCACCTGCCCCCTCTTGCGTTCTGGCTCCAGCCTTACTGACCATCTTCCTCTCCCCTGGAAGCCCCTTGTCACCTCTCATCCCCCATCTGATGCCTGGACTGAAACCCCACCTCAGAGAATGAGCTGCCGTCTCAGGCTGAGGTCATGGAGGCCATGTATTGTGGTATGCACTGACTTAGTGTCTGTCTTCCCCACTACAGAGCAAGCAGAATGCCTGGAGCTTGATCTGAATGAGCAGATGAAAGAGGTGGAGAACCTCTTTGCACAAGCTCTCCCCTGTGCACGGCACCCTCCCCTAGCTCATTCTTCCACATCCTTCCCAGTCTCAGTTCAGATGTTCCTTCCATCAAGCCCTGCTTGGTCCCCAGGTAGGATCAGGGGTCTCCCTGGGCCCCCCAAGTCCCCTGGACTCTCTCAGCCCTGACTGCTCCATGCTGTCACTGTCTAGCGGGGTGTCCATCTCACTTCCCTTGGACCGTGAGCTCCGTGAAGGCAAGGCCTAGGGCTGCTCTGCCCACTTGCTGTGTCTTCTGCACTGTCCACCCCAGCTTGGGTGCTCAGGGAATGTAGGGAGTGCATGAATTTATGGGACACCTCAGCACCTCTTAGTCACCCCATACAGGCTTCTAAAGAGCCAGAAAGGACCCTCCTGGTGACCTCGAGGCTAGGCCTGGGTGAGCCCAGTTCCTAAGAAACACCCGCTGGATCCCTCCACCCAACCCAGCTCCTGAGGGACCAGATGAGCAGGGCGAAGAACACAGACAGCTCATGAGCAGACAGACCCAACTAGGTCTCCTACAGGCCTTCCTCCAAAACCAGGCCAGGCCGACTAAGAGCCTAGGACAGCGCCTTACCTCACATTGCGGTCCTGGCAGGCCACGGCCACATACTTTTGGGTGATGTCAATGTCCATGTCGTACAAGGTGGTCTTCTCTGCCACGTGGTGGGTACGGACAAAGCGTAGTCCATCCAAGGTCTGGCAAGGCAGGCAGGGCCTTCAGAGGACACCCCCGACAAGCTGCCCACCCCAGCCCCCAACGAGGCCAACCCACGCTACCCGCTGGGCACTGCGAAAGTAGATGCTCTTGTCAGCCCCACAGCTGATCATCTGGATGTCTCTGTTGCCTGGGGGAGAAGTAGGTGGTACATTAGGCAAGGTTTGGCCACTGCCGAGCCTGACTGGGGCCAGGCATCCCAGCTAGGGAACTCCCTGCAAGAGAACTCAACTCTGCTGGGGGTCAGGGAGGGATTCCTGGAGGTGAGTGGGGGCTGGGTGCAGGTGGTATTCTAAGATGTGAACTGTGTGTATGAGGTGGGACAGATAGAGCAGTGGCTTGGTGGCCTCTGTGGAATGAGGGCAGGTAGGGAAACAGGCCAGGGACACAGAAGGAGCACCACGTCTGATTTGGGATTTGGAAAGGAGATCTGGGCAACAGAGTGGATGCAGGACCAAAGCAGGGGGCAGGTGGAGAGAGGCAGACTGATGGGAGGTTCAGGCCATCCTGAGCAATCAGAGCATCCACGCGCACCTCAGGCCAGGCTCCGCGCCACAAGTGCCTCCCCTGCTGACTGCTCACTGGCCACTCCACTGTGCAAGTGTGAACCCGGGGCTTAGAGTCACACAGTCTTGTCCCCAGGGCACACAGAGAGTCAGGACAGGGCCAGGATTAGACCCAGGCGTTTTCTGGATAAGCACTGTGCTCTGAGGGCTGGCTTCCTCTCCATGCCTCAGTTTCCTGTCTGTACAGTGGGCCTATGACAGCTCCGCCCTATGGAGTTTCGTGAAGCCTGTGGAACAGTGGCTGCCACCTGGTAAGCACTCTACATATTCTTGTCTTTTTTCTTCTTTCTTTATAGACTTAGAATTATAACAGCACATATACCTCAGAGTCGTGGTGAAGATGTAAAGATGGAATAGATACAAAACACTGAGAATAAATAAATATAAAGCCCTGGCACCTCAGACTTGCTGCTTCATGGCAGGACATCTGAGAGGGCTCAGGCCTGATACACAAGGTGTTACTCAAGCAGGAGTCACTAGCCCACAGAAGGGAGCGAGTCCTGTGTGGGGGAGGGAGTGTGACCTGGGAGGGACCCAGAGAGGCCTGCAAATTACTGGTAATGTTCTGCTTCCTAACGTACGGTGGGGAGTCCAAGTACTTAGCAATGTTAGAACACAAGCGATCAGAACAGTCACTGGTTATAAACAATAGGTGTGTCTGTTCTAGTTCATACCCACTGATTATGAACCTTGACGGGAAGTTCATTGTATTATTCTGTAAGCTACACATATTGTATTCACTTGTTTGGATATGTTTCAGATAAAAGTGTTAAAGACTGAATCCTTCTTTAGCAGGGCAGCTGCTGTTAGGTTTCGACTGGCTGGAGCCCAGTTTATACTAAAATTGTCAATGTTTTGAGCAAAGCCCAGCTGGAATGGGGCACTCAGGAGCTGGGTTTAGGATTTACGTCTTGTAAGACTGGCTGGGGGTTCTGATGAAAACCCACATCCAGAAGGTGGCCTTAAGGACCAACTCCTGGGCCACCCCTTGGAACATCATCAGCGCTCTTGGATCCAGACCATTCATGAAAGCTGAGGTCACTGGTGGCCAAACTGCTAGACTTACTGATTTATTCTAACTCTATCCCATGGAATGAATAGGTTTTTAAAGATGTCTGAGAAGTTTTAGCTGAGCAGCTTTGGCTGTCTTCATCAAGACATCAAACGTTGTTAACCTGTTTTTGTCCATTGTTAATTTGTTTTAGCTACAGAGAGGTAGGGCAGGAAGTGGGGAGGACCAAGGAACGTTAACACCTTCTCAGTCACAAGTTTACATGTAAAAAAAAAAAACTCTTCATAGTCAAGAACTTAGAATGAGTCCATGGGTATATTCTCTCCATGAACAGATTCTTCTAGAATATAGTTTTGAATATGCTCTTGGGTTCTGATCAGTTAAACCCTGCAGGACCCACCTCCCCTCCCCTTGGGATCCTTTAGGGCCAAGAACCTCCATACTGAGTCTTTCGAGTCTAGAGGAAATCCCTTTGATTTCCTAGTTGAGTATGGGCTTTGCAGGGCAGCCCTAGGCAAGATCCGAAGCCTGCACCTCCTGGCTGTGTGACTCTAGCTCTGGAAATGGGGTAAGGAAGGGGCTATCTGCAGTGTAAGGATCCTCGCCAGCAAAGAATTAGCTTACAGCAATTTTCACGGTCACCTATTTTTCTGCCAAGATCACCAGTGTCCATCCTGCTCACAGGATTGGCACCCCGACTTCCTTTGGGGGAACAACATTCACCTAATTCCAGTCCTCCTGGATCAGAAGCAGAGGCAGGTGTGGGCTGGGGGCACATGAGTCAGACCTGCCCCAAGAAAACGCCCCAAAGCCCTGGCACCCATAACTGTTCCGGAAAAGGCAGGTGCCTCAAGCGAGCACAAGGGAAGTCAGCACCTGATTTTTGCCAAAATTGACAGAAAGGGAGGAAATCTCCCTCCAGTGGCACAGTGATAACCAAGATGACGCGCACTGCAGAAAGGCGCAGCTGACAGAGGGAGTCTTGGTAAGTTAAAAAAAATCATTAACATTTGGATCCAGCTGGGTCTGAATCCAGAGCTTGCTTGTCCTTTTTGTTTAAGCTAAAGGGAGTTTTGCTGTTACTTGTGGCCAAAGGAGCACACCAAACAAGGTGGAGGAAGCAGGAAGGAAGGGGCTCACCAGCGAACTTGATGGCCGTGATGGAGGAGGAGTGGTCGTCCAGGGTCTGCTCCAGGTTGTAGTTCTTCTCAACGTTCAGCACGTGAATCAGTCGGTCCCTACTGGCCGAGGCCAACAAGGTCAGCCCTGTGAGTGGAGAGAGTAGCCCTGGGTTCCCAGCAGGCCGCTTGATGCCTTGGCCTCCCAGACAGCAACGTGACTGAGCTTCCTTGAAGAAGGGGTCTTTGGTTCTATACCTGCAGCCAACTTGCCCCAAACCCAGAAAGGGGCCACTCCCTCAGCTCTCTGTAGTCTTTCCCCAAAGCCCCCAAACCCTGGCATTTCACATCCTGTGCTACTGGTTCAGGGGGATGAATCTTGAGGTACACACGGACGCTCAGCCACCTGTGCCCACAGCAGACGTCCTAGCAGAGCCCAGCAATCCTTCCTGCCAAGCCCAACTCTTTGGCCTGCCATGCGAGGCCTGCCAACTTCTCAGCCTCCCCAGAACACTGTTCCCTCACTCTCTGAGCTCTGGCTATATGGGTCTCAACTGGGTCCTATTGGCGGCCTGCTGCCACACTTCCTTCTGCCAGTGAGCCCCCTCAGACAGCACTTAACCTGGACGCCTGGCAGGTCTGAGGGTGGACACATGACCTGAGGCACAGGGGAGCTCAGGAAGGAAGTACTGAATGAAGAGAGACCTCAAGAAAAACTGGTGGGACAGAGGGTGCGGGGAAACGAAGAAGGAAGAAAGAACATGGGAAAGATTGCTAACCTATCAGGACATGACTCCACCTAAGTTCTATTCCTGCCAAAAATGTATCAGCCGAACAAAATCATGAGGAAAACAGATAAACTCAAATGGAAGGAAATTCTATAAAACGACTGGTCTATACTCTACAGAAAGCCAAGTCATAAAGACAAATTAAGCCTGTGGAAATGTTTCAGAAAAAAAGGTGATAAAAGAGCTACGAAAACTCAAGTGTGAACCTGGACTGGAAAAACAAAAGTGTTATAGCGGACAATATTGGGACAGCCGGCAAAATGGGAATAAGGGCCACGAAAGAGAGGATAGTACAGGATAAAGTGAAACCTCCACATTTGGTAAGTGCACGTGGTCACATAAATGGATGTCCTCACAGACCCACGAAGAGTAAAAGGTCATACCTTCAACTTACTAACAAGTCAGCAAAAGAAATGTCTATGCTAGTATTTTACTAATGTGAGCATATGTACACACGTGTGTGCACAAACATGGAGACAGAAATGGAGATGGGGAAGCAGATAAAGTCATACACACAGTCACAGGGTCAGATAGAATTTAAAAGAAAAAAACCTGAGGAATCTGGGTGAAGAGAACATGGGTATTCATTCTAACACTCTTGCAATTTTTCTGTGGGCATCAAACTTTTTCGAAATAATATGCTTGATATTATTTGATATATAATGTGATATATAACAGTTGATCTATCCATCCACTCTCTCATTCAATGCTCCTCTCTTTAACCTGAGCACTGTTCAGGGCATGGGAACCAGGGCAAGCAAGTCCGGCCCAGTCCTGCCTGCCAGAGTCTTGCATTCTAGAGTCCCCGCTGCCCCGGTCTCAGGGCCCAGCTACAGGGGCACTTACTAAACACAGGACTTGCAGCTGTCACTCACAGCCCCACCGGACCTCAACTACCCGTCCCTGCGGCTCTACCAGTGGGGCAACTGCCCTGCCTCTGCCAGCCGCCCTACAGAGGTTTACCTGTCTCAGGCTTGGAGTACTCCAGGCACAGCACCTCGGCATCATGGGCCTCCACCTTGACCAGCTCATCCATGAAGTGCAGCTCGTGGATCCTGGGAGACAGGCACTGCCCACTGTTCCCCGCCCGGAGCCCCCACCCCTCAGCTCTAGGTGCTCTGCCACTGCTAGGAAAGGTCAGAGCTGCCGGCTAGGCAACATGGAGAACTCCCTGCCCTCAGCCAACTAGTCTAGAGACGCCCAACCATTCTTCTCTAGAAACCTGCTATCTTGAAGGCGGCAGTGCTAAGCCTGGGCCACCTAAGTGGGCACCCAGTCCTTTATGGCTCCATGGGCCAGGTCTGGGACAGTCCTCTGGGGTGGGGGAGGGGCTAGGGGTCAGAGGTCACACTCAAGGATAGGACCTATGGGTGAGGAACACTTGATTTCAATCTCCCATTCTTAAAGACTCTCAAATCTAAACCTGCCCCGTTCTTTCCAAATGAAATCAACCAACCAATAGGCCGTCTAGGATGATACAAGAGACAGTCACCACAGGTCCTCCACTCTTCCTGTGTGATCTTAGCTTAGCCACTGGCCTCTCCTGCCTCAGTTAACCCATCTGGAAATGGCGCTAATACCAGCACTTACATCAGAGGGTTGGGGAAAGGGCTAAGTCGGTTGGTGAGCACAGGGGCAGGCCAGTGGCCAGCCAGGGAAGAGTGCTGCAGCCGAGTTAGCTCGTTACCGTTTGCACCACGCACAGCAGAGCGCTGTCAGTGTGAGCAGCCCACAGACATATCGGGTTGGCTTGCACAGTGACTGGTGTGAAAACGAGTTGCCAGCATTTAAAAACCATAGAATTTCATAAAAAAACCCTGCACTTTGTTCTTATTGGACAGTGGGGACATACGACAGTGGAGCCTGCGCTCCTGCTATTGCGCGGTGGCTATCCCCTTATGGAGCACATGCTCTCCAGCTCCCCGCATCCCTTCCCTTCCTCACACTCACAGCTGTCATTCGTCAACTTAAACCTGGTCCCCGTAAGAGCACTCATATTCTGTCAGCACCTACTAGGCCAGGAACATCTTAAAAAAACCTTCATAGTGTGGGTGAAAAGCCTGAGCCCTCAAATGTCCCATCCTCCCAGCCCCCCTCCCAGTGCCACCAGAACCCCCCATGCTCCAGCTGGCATCCTCTCTGACTGTTCAGCACTGGTGTCACATGGCTGGTAAAAGTGTCACCCTACCCTAGAATCATGCAAGCTTGCCTGTCTACCAGCTGCTGAGGTCCTGGGAGCTATCCTATCCCAGCCCTCTGGAAGATACTTCTCAGGTTAGGTTCTCAGGGATGGCTGCTTTCCAGATTGCCATTCACAGTCCCTCATTCCCAATGGGGAAGCAGAGGTGCCCAGGCCAGGGCTCCTTCACACCACCCTCAGGACCCAAGCTGAGCTGGGAAGCGTGAACGGTCACCCGCCAGGGCTCACTTGCCTCAGATTTCCACTTCGGTCTCCGGAAGCCAAGTGCTGGCCATCAGGACTGACCTGCATGACTCTCACCCCAGCCTTCACGTCCATAGGGGTCCCATTCTCACTCCCCCGGTCTGGGAAGTGGGACATGTTCTGCAGGTGCTGGATGTCATTCTCTACATACACGACCTTCAGCAGGGTCTGCAGGAAAGAGAGGGCTGAAGTCAGTGCTCTGGGAAGGTCTGAGGCGCCTCTGCAATTCTGTCTCCCAACAGCCAGCCTCCCGTTCTTCTTTAGTAACAGAACTCCAAATTTAACCTTCCCTACTCAGAATAACTGTTTCCTAGCCTCCCTTGCAGCTAGAGGAGCCTCTGTGAATAAATTCTGGTCAATGAGATGTAAAACAAGTGAGAAAACTTCTGCTTCCTTTTCCTTTGTCCTGCTACCTGGAGCTCCAACAGCCATACTGGATGACAAGGACAAGGGCTACTCCAAAATGGCAGAGTGGAGAGCTGAAAGCTCTTGGGTTTCTAAGGGCTTCCTGCAGCTGCCAAAACAGCTTGGACGGTTACCTCCAGACTATTTTTATGAGTCAGAAAACCAAACTTTTACCTCTTATTTGGGGTTTTTCTATTGTATGCAGCCACTTATAACATGTATATCACAGGTGTGGAAGAGAAGATGGTAGTACTGGGTGGGGGGGGCGGTAAAGGGGCACACACACCCTGCATTAAGGGCCTTTTCTGTTCCAGCCACACTGACCGCTCAGGTTTTCCAACTCACCAAACTCTTTCCTACCTCAAGGCCTTTGCACAGGCTATTCCCTTGGTGTAGGACACTCTCCCCTCCCCCTCTTTACTCATTCCAATCTTCTGTATCTCAGCTTAGTCCGCCTCCTCCTCTAGGAAGCTGCCCCTGACACCACAGATAAGATCAGATGACACTGTTATATATCCTACTAGCACTTTGCAATTTTCTTTCATGGTGTTATCATGCTTATGATTCTATCATAGGGGCGCTTTGGTGGCTCCGTTGGTTAAGCGTCTGACTCTTGATTTTGGCTCAGGTCATGATCTCAGGGTTGTGAGATTGAGCCCTGTATTGGGCTCTGCGCTCAGTGCCTCTCTCCACTCTTTTGCTCTCTCAAATAAATAAATAAATCTTTTATTTAAAAAAAAGTTTTTTTAAAGATTTTATTTATTTATTTGACAGAGGGAGAGCACAAGCAGGGGGAGTGGCAGGCAGAGGGAGAGGGAGAAGCAGGCTCCCTGAGGAGCAGGGAGCCCGATGTGGGGCTTGATCCCAGTACCCTGGGATCACGACCTGAGCCGAAGGTAGACACCCAAATGACTGAGCCACCCAGGTGCTCCCTAAATAAATTTTTATTTATTTTTTATTTTTTTAATTTTTAAAAAATGATTATTTATGGGGGCATCTGGGTGGCTCAGTCGGTTGGGTGTCTGCCTTCAGCTTGGGTTGTGATCCCAGGGTCCTGGGATCGAGCACCATGTCAGGCTCTCTGCTCAGTGGGGAGTCTGTTTCTTCCTCTGCCCCTTCCCTGACTGTTCTCTCTCTCTCTCCCAAATAAATAAATAAAATCTTTAAATAATGATTATATCATAATTAGTGCAGTTATTGGCTCACAGTCTGCCTCTCCCTACTAGACTGTGGGAGCCACAAGAGCAGGAGGGTCTGTTTTAGGCATTGATGTGTCCCCAGCAGGTATTACAGCACCTAGCATAGATCTTCCTAAGCATCTGCAGATTAAATGAATGCATGACTCACGTCTCAGCAGCTAAGAGAAGCTCCCTCACTGACCTAGCAATATCAACCATTTCTTCAGCAAAGTGTTTTCTCCCCACCCTCCCATCATGGCTCCCTCTAGATCCCGCCAGCACCCTCACCCAAGACTTCACAGTGTGGCAATGAGCTAGACAGGGGCAGCCCCTCTCTGGTTTGGTCCATCAGGTGCTCTTCCAGGGAGCTCTGACTCAAGACTTAGGGAACTATTTCATTTCTTTTGAATATGTCAGGTTGCCTGGAGTAGCTGTGTTGACACATACTCGGAGAGCAGGAGATGACTGGCAGAGAGAAGCAGGGAGGACAGACCGTGCTACCTCAGAAAGAAAAAGAAGGAGAGAGAGAGAATACAAGAGAGAGGGAGACACAGAGTGCTTCCTGGTTCTTGCCCCAGTGAAGCTTAGTACCAAGGTCCACAAGACTCTCTCTTCCCCCTATATCCTAGCTTAAAGTACATCTCTGTTCCTTCTAAAATATGGTTTACAATTAAGCCACTCACGTTACTGAAGATATTTTTCTGCCAGTGAGAGTCAGGGCTGCTATCCATGTTCCAAAAGCGGATGGTGTTGTCTGAGGAACAAGTAAGAAAAGATCCTGATGGCAGACAAGCTCTCTGATCTTCAAACTCAGGATACACCTACAGTTCCCAGAGAATAAGGCAAAAGGGCGATTCATTACAACCATTTCAATGACGACACTGTGATACTCTACTGCATTCTGGTGAAAAAAAGTATGTTGCAGATAAATAGGCATAATGTAATACTTTCTGTGTTAAAAATAAACAAGAGAAAAAGGACACTGAATGCTACTATATATTGTCCAGGCACCATCTTCAGCTCAGGTCATGAAACGTCCCCAAACATAAATTTCCAAGGCAAATGGTTCAGCTCAGTCAAAAATCACTAAGCACAAAAGGAAACAAGGTACCATGAGCAAGAAGCAACAGAAACAACAGTCCAGCTTCAAACACTGGCGTTATCAGACAGAATATAAAATAACTATCTTTAATGTTTAAAGAAATAGAAGAATTTTGACAAAAGTAAAAGTGTGAGTAGCCAACCATAAACTATAAATAACCAAGCAGAGCTGAAAAAGAACAAAACAACTATTTCTAGAAACAAAATGCAGCTCAGAGAGTCAAAGAGATAACATATGAAGGGATTTCAAAATACAGAACACTGGGCTCTGAGAAGATGATAATAGCAGGAGCACAGATTTTTAATCTAAAATCCCCATATAGGGGCACCCAGGTGGCTCAGTTGGTTAAGTGTCTGACTCTTGGTTCTGGCTCAGGTCATGATCTCAGGGTCATGGGGTCGAGCCCTACCTGGGGCTCTGTGTTCAGCGCTAAGTCTGCTTGAAGATTCTCTCTCTCTGCTCCTCCCCCCACATGCACACACCCGCGCTCTCTCTCTAAATGAATAAATAACACTTAAAAAAAAAATCCCCACAGAAAAACGAGCAACTAGATATCAAAACCAAAACCCCATGAACAACATTTACAGCAAAACTAGGTGATGATATTCTCTTAACTCCCAAAATACAAGCAGGTAGAGATAAACTACCCCCAACTACAAGATCTACATATTATTAACATGTACGTGAGAGAAAGTAAAGGGAAGCAGTGAGGCCCCTGAGAGACCTGACAAAGGATGACCCCAAAGTAGCCAACAGGTATTCATGGGAAGGTACAATGGGCCAAACTGAACAGCAGTTCAAATTGGGAGGGTTTCATCCCCTCCAATAGTGGTTGAGTGCAAGGTTTGGCAGTTAGGTCTGAGGGGGCTAGAGCAGTGAAGGCCCTGTGAATTCTCACAACTGACCTGCCAGGGCTGTCTTCCAGGACAAAGGTCTACCCTGAGGGGAAACTACTGGGAGTGGAAACAAAACTGGTCAGGATAGACAGGAGAGCCAGAATAAAGGGGAGGCTTAGAAAAAAGTAGAGGCACAACACATAAATAGAAACATTAACAAGGAAATATCAAAAAGCAAGCTGCCATATATTTTTTTAACGGTATAAAAATCATAGAAGATGGAATTCTCAGGAAATTAGAAAATCTGTTCTGAACTACACCAACTTCTGTTTTTATTTTTCTTTTTTTAAGGAATCTCTATGCCCAAGATGAGACTCAAACTCACAAGCCCCAGATCAAGAGTTTCATGCCAGGCGCCCCATGAACTACAACAACTTCTAAAAATTCAGAAAAACTAGTAACATAAAAATGAAAACAAAAAAAAAGACCAAACTCAAGTCCCAAACAAAGTTACCCTTTAAAATAAAAGGAAAAGAAAGCACACCAGAAACATATTTCCACAAAACAAACCAAAACTGTAACTTACTATTTCAAAATAAGCCAAAAGACATTAAAAAATGAGGAGATATGAAAAGCAACCTAAATCACAATTAGAAAACTCAGAAATAAGATGACAGAATTCAATGAGTTAGAAATAAATGAAGAAATCATTTCAGAAATAAAAGCCAAATGAGAAGGAACCCAAAAGTGACTAAACACAAAGCGTAAGGCATGAAGAGATAGGTAAAAAGGGGGAAATTATTAAAAATCAAAGAGAAATGATGAAAGAACTAAAAGGATATGAGAAAAAGTGACAATATTGAAGCGAGGCAAATAAGATCCAACATACAGATAATAGAAATCCCTGAAGAAAACCAAATCAAGGGAACAAAAAAATACTAAAACGTATACTACAGCAATATGTCTCCCTATAAAAACCAATACCAGGACACACCATAGAGTAAAATTACCAGGCTTAAAAGTAAAAGAAAAAAAATCCTTTGGGCTTCTAGGCAAATACAGCAAGTGACTTAAAAGGAAAAGTCATCAGACATTTCAATAACCATAAGAAAATGAAACAACATATTTAACACAGACACAGAAAGAAAATGTGAACCAAGCATTTTCTATCGAGCAGGAGTGACTTCAAGTATAAAAGGCAAACATAAACTTACCAAATGCAACAACTCAGAAATATTGTCCCATCACCTGTTCCTGACAAATCTTCTAAAGAATGAGCTCTGGACAACAAAAACAACTAGAGATGTCAACAAATGTCTATATATAAATATGCAGTTACTTGTAGAACAAAGAATAAATGCGGATCCAGTAACATCACTGAAAATGGCACAGTAAGGAACTCCAAAAAGCTATCCTTCCACCAAAGCAACCTTAAGCTGAAAAAACTGTCAGAATCAACTTTTTCAGAACTCTGGAATCTAACTTACAATAAACAGGGGGAGCTTAGAAAAGAAAGAAGCTGCAGAATTTTGACATTTAAGGAAATTGCTGTCAAATCATTTGCTGACCACTCAGATAATGGAATAGAGACTTCAGCGACCATCCATGAAAAAGAATACAATCTTTACAAAAGGAATTCAGAAAAATCACTAAGCAATTACAACCCACACAACAAACCCTAGCAGGGAGGGGGAGAATTTGATTTCCAGAGTCATCACATTATAATAGTCAAAATACCCAGTTTGCAAGAAAAAAGCTATGAGATAGATAAGAAAAGAAGAAAGTACAGTACATTCAGAGAAAAACAGAAATCAACAGAAGCTGTGCCTGCGGAAGCCCAGAGTGGACTTACTAAACAAAGAATTTAAATCAACTGTCTAATATACTGAAAGAGATCAAGGAAATTGTGGACAAAGGACTAAAGGAAACCAGAAGAACAATGTCTCACCACACAGGGAATATCAGTAAGAGAAAGAAATTATAAAAAGGACCCAAATAGAAATCTAGAGCTGAAAAGTTTAATAACTAAAAGAAAAATTCAGTAGGGTTCAAGAGCAAATTTAATGAGCAAAAGAATGAATCAGTGAACCTAAAAATAGGTCAATTGAAATAACCCAGTCTAAGGATCATAATGAAAAAATTTTAAGAAAAATGAATAGAGCTTAAGGAACCTACAGAACACTATAGAGAATATCAACATACACATATGGAAGTCTCAGAAAGAAAGGAAAGAAGGAAAGGGGCACAAAAAATATTTGAAAAAACAGAGGCTGAAAACTTCTCAAATTTGATGTGAGATATGTATCAACACATTCAAGAAGCTGAAAAAACTCCAAGCAGGATAAACTAAGAAAAGATCCATGTCAAGACACACCACAAATTATTGAAAGCCAAAGCCAGAGAAAATCTTGAAATCAACAAGAGATAGATGACTTGCTCCATACAAAGGATCGTCAATAAAATTAGCAGTTGGTTTCTCATCAGAAATCATAGAAACCAGAAGGCAGTAGGACAACATATTTAAAGTACTACAGAGAAAAAGTTGTTAACCAAGAATTCTATATCCAGCAAAACTATCCTTTAAAAATGAAGGAGAAATTAAGATGACACAGATAACAAATGATGAGGGAAATTGTTCCTAGTAGACCTGCCCAACAAAACATACCAAAGGGAGTCTTTCAGGCTTAAGTGAAAGGATATGAAACAACAACTCAAAGTCACATGAAGAAATAATGAACACCGGTCAGGGTAACTGTATGGGCATATGTAAAAGCCAGTATTATTTTTGGTTTGTAACTCATCTTTCTTTTCCTATATGATTTAATAGACAAAAGCATAAAACAATTATAAATCAAAGTTAATGGGTACACAATGTATAAAGATATAATTTGGGACAATAACAACACAAAGGAAAAGAGACAAAGTTACATAAAAACGGTGTTTGTATACTACTGAGGTTAAATTGGTATTACTTCAAACCAGTTTGTTATATATTTAAGATGTCACCTGTAATCCTCCAGTAAGAAATCAACTTTATTTTTTTAAAAGATTTAATTTATTTATTTGAGGAGGGGGCAGAGGGGCAGAGGGAGAAACAGACTCCCCACTGAGCAGGGAGCCTGACACGGGGTTCAATCCCAGGACCCTGAGATCATGACCTGAGCCAAAGGCAGCCGCTTAACTGACTGAGCCACCTACGTACCCCAAGAAACCAACTTTAAAATATACAGAGGAGGAAATGAGAAGGAAATAAAAATGGAACACTACAAATATAAACCCCAAATAAAGTAGTGAAAGAAGAATCAGGTAACATAAAAGACGTAAGATGTATAGGAAACCAACAGTAAAATGGCAAAAGTAAATCCTATCTTATGAGTAATTACTTTAAATGTAAATGGATTAAACTCTCTAATCAAAAGGAAATTACTGGCAGAATGTATAAAAAAGAAGATCCACTATGGGGCACCTGAGTGACTCAGTCAGTTGAGTGTCCCACTCTTGATTTTTGCTCAGGTCATGATCTCAGGGTTATGAGATCGAGCCCTGCATCAGGGTCTGTGCTTGGCACAGACTCTGCTTGAGATTGTCCATCTACCTCTCCCTCTCCCCCTGCTTGTGCTCTCTCCCTAAACAAACAAATAAATAAATAAAATCTTCAAAAAAAAAAAAAAAAAGATCCACTGTCTGTTGTCCATTAGAGGCTACTTTATATCCAGACACACATAGAGTGAAAGTGAAGGTACAGAAAAAGATATTCCATGCAAATAGTTAACTAGAAGAGAATGTTGTATGTATACAGTACTATCAGACAAAATAGACTGTAAATAAAAAACCATTTCAAGGGACAAAGAAGGGGATTATATATTGACAAAGGGGTCAATCATCAAGAATATATAGGGGCGCCTGGGTGGCACAGCGGTTAAGCGTCTGCCTTCGGCTCAGGGCGTGATCCCGGCGTTATGGGATCGAGCCCCACATCAGGCTCCTCTGCTGTGAGCCTGCTTCTTCCTCTCCCACTCCCCCTGCTTGTGTTCCCTCTCTCGCTGGCTGTCTCTATCTCTGTCAAATAAATAAATAAAATCTTTAAAAAAAAAAAAAAGAATAAATAACAAAGGGGCACCTGGGTGGCTCAGTCGGTTAAGCATCTGCCTTCAGCTCAGGTCATGATCCCAGGGTCCTGGGATGGAGTCCCGAGTCAGGCTCCCTGGTCAGGGAGTCTGCTTCTTCCTCTCCCCCTCCCTCTGCTTGTGCTCTCTCTCTCGCTCTTTCTCTAATAAAAAAATTTTTTTAATCTTAAAAAAAAAAAAGCGATCTCAGGGGTGCCTGGGTGGTATAGTCAGTAAAGCATCCAACTCTTGGTTCTGGCTCAGGTTGTGATCTCGGGGTCATGGGATAGAGCCCCATGTTGAGCTTTGTAATCACCGCAGTCTGCTTGGGATTCTCTCTCCCTCTGCCCACCACCTCTTCCCCACACGCACTCTCTCTCTCAAAATAAAAAAAATAAATCTTAAAAAAAAGTCTCAAATCAATAAGGCCTCACCTAAGTAAGTAGAAAAATAAGAGCAAACTAAACCAAAAGCTGGCAGGAAGAAGAAAATAAAGATTACAATGGAGATAAACAGTCTCTCCCCCCTCCCCCCAGAAATGGAAGAGGTGATCCTAAAATTCATATGGAATTATAAGGGACCCCAAATAGTCAAACGAATATTGATAAAGTTGTAGGAAACATACTTCCTAATTTCAAAACTTACTACAAAACTACAGTAATAAAAAAAATGTGCTCCTGGCATAAAGATAGACCTACATCAATGGAATATAATTGTGAGCACAAATTAAAGTCACACATCTATGGTATGATTTTCAACAAGTGTGCCAAGATTATCCAACAGGGTAAGAATAGTTTGTTCAATAAATGGTGCTTGAACTATATATCCGCATGCAAAATAATGACGTTGGACCCCTGCTTCAAGTATATACAAAAATTAACTCAAAAGAGATCAAAGACCTAAATGAACGAGCTAAAACAATAAAACCTTTTTTTTTTTTTTAATGTGGAGCCCAACATGGGGCCTGAATTCATGACCCTGAGATCAAGACTTGCGCTGAAATCAGAGTTGGACACACTTTACTGACTGAGCCACCCAGGCGCCCCTAAAACAATAAAACTCTTAAAAGTCTTAAAAGAAAAATAAATCTTCATGATTGTGGATTTGGCTATGGTTTGTTAGCTATGACACCAAAGATATAAGCAATAACAACAACAACAACAAAAAAGATAAATCACAGACTTCATCAAAATTAAAAACCTTTGTACATCAAAGGATACCATAAAAAGAAGTGAAAAGATAACAAAGAATGAGAGAAAATATCTGCAAAGCACGTATCTGACAAGGATCTAGTACCCAGAATATATAGAGAATTCTTACAATTCAACAGCAAAAAGACAAACAACCCAAATAAAAAATGGGCAAAAAATTTGAATAGACATTTCTCCAAAGATATACAAATTACCAACTGGTACATGAAAAGATGCTCAACAACGTCATTAACCATTAGGGAAATGCAAATCAAAATCACAACATAGGGGCGCCTGGGTGGCGCAGTCGTTAAGCGTCTGCCTTCTGCTCAGGGCGTGATCCTGGTGTTCTGGGATCGAGCCCCACATCAGGCTCCTCCGCTGGAAGCCTGCTCCTTTCACTCCCACTCCCCCTGCTTGTGTTCCCTCTCTCGCTGGCTGTCTCTATCTCTGTCCAATGAATAAATAAAATCTTTAAAAAAAAAAATCACAACATAGTACTACTTCACAAACACTAAGATGGCTATAATTTAAAAGCAAAAAACTAGTGTTGGTAAGGATGCGGAGAAATTGGAATCCTCATACATCACTGGTGGGAATGTAAAATGATGAGGGGCGCCTGGCTGGCTCAGTTGGAAGTGTGCAACTTTTGATCTCAGGGTCGTGAGTTCAAGCCCCACATGGGGTGCAGAAATTGCTTTAAAAAAAAAAAAGAGGAATGTAAAATGGTGCAGCTGTGGAAAAGTTTAGTGGTTCCTCGAAAGGCTAAACAGAGTTACCATTATGACCCAGCAATTCTGCTCATGGGTATACATCCAAAAGAACTGAAAACAGGTATTCAAACAAAGCCTGGACATGAACATTCAGAGCAGCACTCTTCGTAATAGCCAAAAGGTGGAAACAACACAAATGTCCATCAACTGATGGACAGATGAACAAAATGTGGTATATCTACACAATGGATTATTCAACCTTAAAAGGAATGAAATACTGAAACATGTTACAATGTGGATAAACCTTGAAAACATACTAAGTGAAAGAAGCCAGACACAAAGTCCACATATTCTATTATTCCACTTGTATGAACTATTCAGAACAGGCAAATCCATAGCGATAGAAAGCAGATTAGGGCTGGGAGAGTGGGAATAGGGAGTGATTGCTTAATGGGTACAGAGTTTCCTTTTGGGGTGATGAAAATGTTCCAGAACTAGATAGTAGGGATGGTTGTACAACATTATGAATGTACTAAATGCCACTGAATTGTACATTTTAAAATGATTTAGGGGCACGGTGGCTCAGTCAGTTCAGTGTCTGACTCTTGATTTCAGCTCAGGTCATCATTTCAGGGTCGTGAGATCGAGCCCTGAGTCGGGCTCTGCACTGAGCTTGGAGTCTCCTTAAGAGTCTCTCCCTCTCCCTCTGCTCCTTCCCCACAACCTATGCAAGTATGGGCACACACACTCTCTAACTCAAAAATAAAAATAAAAATAAAAAATTAAATGTTTTAAATGGCAAATTTTATGCTATGTGTATTTTACCATAATACATATGTACACTTATACCCATCTAAATAAATGGGGTCATAAGGGAGAGAATATGGTATATAATGTCTATATGATCGGATCACATAGATGTAGTAAAACTGGGGGAGAATGGAGAGAACATATGCAAAAAAATTGTTTTAACTCTTTTCAAAATTGAGTAATTGTCATTCTTAGACTGTTGTACCTATAATGTGGGAATAAGTAAATGATTAACGGGGATATTCTAATTCCATCATCCCCCATGTCTAGCATTCCAGAAGCATCAATCCGATACCTATGAGCATCCCCAGCACTCAGACTGTGAATTTGAAATACCAATTCAAACTGAAAACAAAACTCAGGGTTTCTTTAAGAAATGGCTGATTCTAGGTCTGGGATAGGAAATGTACAAGATGAGGCTGGAACATTTTGTCATCTCAAATAGCAAGGTAGTTCCCAAAGAAAGACTACTAGGGTCATGTCAAAGGGCTCAGGAGCCAACTTGAAGAGGCTCCTACTGGTCAAAGATGGGACAATTTGAGCTTAAATAAGGTTAATAACTGCAATGGATTAAAATATATCCAATATATTTACATATATGAGTATATAATGATATTAAACAAAAACAACTAATTACCTTTAGAGGACAGGGAACCAATTCATTATCTTGAAAACTGGTAAATAAAGGGAAAGAATCAAGCATTTATCCTGCCTTTCCTATATGAAGTGTATCACTGGGTGACCAAATGGTAGATGAGGGGAAGTGTTTCTTCATATAAGTAGTCCAACTAATAAAAAGAAATGATAGAATTAGAATATCACCATATTGTAACCCCCAAGGAATAAATGGATCTAGGCATTCAGCATCAACAGCTCCTAACAATAATCAATAAATTGTACATTTCCTTCGTGTGGTTTTCTAGATCTGTGTTATTTAAAAAAAAAAACACATGAAGGATAAAGAGTTAGGACATTAGGAGTTGCAGAAGAAGAAAAAGAATGGGGTAGAGGCAATTTTTACTTCTGTACTGGTTGTTTTTTCCAGAACTGATAAAAAGATACACCCACAGATATTTCTGTTGAGGAGACAGATATATATAAATACAGGCAGATGCAAAGGAAATGAACTGAAAGTACACATAATAAACTAATAACAAAGGTGAGGGTGAGAGAGAGCAGGATTGGGGGGTGGAGAGGTGATAAAAATAGACTTTAGCTTTGTAATATTTCACCTTTTTTTCTAAGGAGAATATATTTATATAAAAAATTTTAAAGTTATTTAAAAAACATTCTTGTTAAGTGAGAAAAGTGCTATCAGCAGAAACATCAGATCCACGAAGGCAGATGGATTCAAGCAGTCAAAGGGCTGAATAATGCTTATTCAAAAGGATCAAGTTATTTCTCTCAATTCTGAATTGGGCCACTGAAAACATACTTTCTCCAGGACAAATGCTCCTAGCAATAAGAAATTTTCAGGTGGTGGGGGGTAGAATACAATTATTTCCCCACCATTGTCTCATTTGCGAGGAAAACTTAGAACAGCTTTGGAGAATGAAAACACCCCAAAGACTCATTCTCAGAAAACTTCAACACTTGAAAAAGCACTAAGTTACACAAGTGGCCCTCCACAGCAAGCTCTCCCAGGTACACACACTCCTGACGCCGTTCTCCCCAGGGGCTGCATGCCTCTGCCCCTCCCCTCCTGCAGGTCTCTGCTTGAATGTCATGTCCTCAGAGAGGACTTCCCTGATCAATCTCCTCTCTAGCATAGCACCCTTGATCCCTCTTCCCCTACACTGTTTTATTTTTCTTTGGAGACGTAGTGCCGCTTGGCTGTTACTGATTATGTGTGTGAGTTTACTCTCCCGCCCAAATGTGAGCTCCAGCAGGGCAGGACTTTTGTCAGTTTCCTTCCCAGCTGTGTCCCCAGCACCTAGAACAGCATCTGGTACCAAGTTGGGGCCCAGGAGTATCTTGTGAAGGAATGGCTGAATGGGTTCCCCGAACTGCAGAAGCTTTTCCCAGCTGAGCCCCAGATGGTAGCTGAGCAGGGACAGAGGTAGGAAAAGAGGGGCTCACCTCCACATTCCAGACGTAGGAGCTGTGGAAGAGCTCCGACCACATCTTGCCTACTTTGTTGATGTCTTTGACATCCCAGATGTAGATGCTGTGGTCCTTATACACGCAAGACAGCCACTGATGGATGGGGTCGAAGGTCAGTGCCACTGTATCTGGGTAGACTGCTTCTGCCTTCCTGCGGAAGAGGAAGCTAACAAGGCCACATGGGTCATCAGTCACCATCAATGTCAGTGTGAGTAATGACAGCTGCCTCTGATGACACTCGAGCTGCCTCTTGCCTGGTAATGCCATCCCTTATGGTAACTGGGGTTACCCTCCAACTCTACTTCTCTCTCCTCCCTCCCTCTTCCTTTGGTTTTGCTACTAGTACAGAGGTTGTAAACTGCAAGCTTCTGCCTGGTCCCCGAGAACACCTGAATTTTCACCTCCCCTCGTTTCACCCACGCAAGCTCCATCGTCTCTCTGAGCATGGAAGGATAATGGGCATTACCTTACTTCTCTCTCATTAGCCCCACCAACACATGACCAAAAATCCCTATGCCAGGAGGCTGGGGAGCTGTTCCCTGGCCTTGGGCCTCCCTGCAGAGGCTACAGTTTACTAAGCACTTGCTACGTGCCAATCTAAGAGCTCCTGCTACACTGAATTCCCACAGTCTCCATGAGAGGCATGTACTGTATTTCACAGATGAGGAAACTAAAGCACACACAGCGAAGGTGGCAGAGCTGGGTGGCCTGGCCCCTGCAACATGACAGCGTGGGTCACTCAGAAAAAGTACCCGGGAGCTAGTGTCCGGCAATCTCAAAGAGGCAGCCCCAGGCACCCAGCACCCCCTGGTTAGATAGCCCCTCCCCCCAAAAGCCTTACAACAAAGGGGAAGATACACCACAGCTCAGCCCTGCCACCCATCCTCAACATGGCAGCCAGAGGGATCTAATAATGCTTAAGGCTGACTATATAACTAATGCCAATGCCTAAAATATCCAGTGGCTGCTCACTGACCTCAGAAAACACTACAAGCTCCCTGCCAGCCTCCATCCATGTTCGGACCTGTCTCCTGACATCCCCCCCGGCACACTGGGCTCTGGCCATACAGCTCCTAGCTGTTCCTGCACCATGCCAACCCCAGGACGTTTTGCCCTTCAGGAGTTTATACTTGTTATTAGGACCCACCTCTCCACATAGCTGGCTCCTCCTCACCAGAGAGACTTCCTCTGGCTCCCCAATCAACACAGCCTGACCCCCAGGCATTTTCCTTCCTGAGTTCCTGGTTTATGTCACCTAAGCATTTCTGACTATCTGAAATGACTTTGTTTATATACTTGCTTATCATCAAGCTCCCTCACTAGACTGCAGACTTCATGCTGGCAGAGATTTTGCTGCCTCGTTATAGCTCTATGCTTCCAGCCCAGACCTGGCCAGATCGGTCCATGAAGCTGGAAGCATGACTGGATGTCAGCAGACAGACTCTGGGTGGGCCCCTCTCCCACCCTCTGCTGGGCAGTACCTGGGCTCCAGGCCCTGGGCCACATCCACCCCAAGGTAGTGTGGTTTGGGCAGGTTCGCGAGGTATTGCAAGCTGTGGGCCTGGAAGATGCGGACTATCCCATCTGTGCAGCCGCAGAAGATGAGCTCCTGGCTGACACAGAGGCAGGAAGATAAGGAGACCTGTGGGGGCAAAGGGGACCCAAGTGGACTTGGTGCTCCACGTGGCCCAGTGCAGAGACATAGGGACTAAGAGAGTAGACTTCAGCGTCCAGAGAAGCCTTAGAGTTCCTTGGGTCTAAGAAGCCCATTTTAGCAAATTTTAAACTTTTGGAATCAGGGTATAGCAGTCACTATTGAAGGAAATGTGCCAGCAGGCAGGCAGAGGCACAAACTGTGACAGAACTGTCTACAGAAGAACTCAACTGTGTGTGGAGAATAATCTGCTCAGCAGATTGTGACCTCGGAGAGGTAACGTGCAGGACCAGGGCTGAATCTGAGACTTCTGTTTTATTCCCTATTGTTTAAAAAGAGCTTCATAGAGATTAGACTTCAGAGCAACGCAGAAAAATGTGACTGTATACAGGAAAGACTCTCGGACTAGCTATCCTACCCAGGATACACAGATGGAAGGGGCAGGAAGTACCAGACCTCTGGACGTAGATTAGAGGAGCTTTTCCAAATCTAGAGGGACTTAATTTATAAGTCATTTAAGACAACTGCTCAGGGGTAACCACCCATCTGTCAAAAGCTTTGGACTCACTTAAGCTGCTGAAGTTTTAGAAAGAGGATTCAAACGAGAAAAAAAAACAAATGATGTTTAACCAACTAGGAAAAACAGCTGAAACTCCGAATTCTTCCACAGGCCTGACACCGTGCCATTAGCCCTAAAGGTGAGCTCTGGAGGGGAGCCACAAGAGCAGGGGGAGGAAAAGGAGGGAAAATCATGATGCTCCTGCTGATAGCCATCCAGTCTCAGAACCGCAAAACAGTTTGGATTCAAATCCTCAGAACCTGAAGAAAAGTGCTTCTGCAATTTATAGATATATCATCCTTTAATTTAAAATGTTATGTATTTTTAATATAGTCCTTTTTTGACTAAAAAACGAAGTCAGTAATACCTTAGATTTGGGGGGAAAAAAAAAGATGCAGTCCTCCCACCATCTAAGAGTGCTCAGTGAAGAAGAGAAATGGGAACTGGATCAAACAGTGATGGGAGAGCAACTGTAACCTTGAGCCCATCACAGGGTACCAGGCACCATGCTGCGTGCCTTCTATATATTATCTCATGGGACTCCCTGACCAACTCTGTGAGGCGGGCAGCAGGATTTCTGTTTTATAGATGAGGAAACTGAGGCTCGGAGAGGGAGAGTCACTCACCCGGAGTCTCACAAGCAGAACTTCTGAGGAGTCAAACCCAGAGCCAGCGGGATCAACTACCAGGCAGGGGTATTACTGAGCATCCCTTGGAGACACATGCCCTGCGCAGAGTGTTTTCCCCGCTGATGGCAGGCAGGGAGCGTGGGGTACCTTTAGGTTGATCCACTTCTCCAGCACCCTCTTCTCGTTGAACTGGCAAAGGAGGCCCGAGTAGGACACACAGAAGGTACTGCCGGCCATCCGGCCCCGGCCGCAGGCCACACCACAGAAGATGTTGTTGTGCAGCTCACCCAGGATGCCCGAGCGCCCGATGAGGGGCACTGTGCCCGTCACCTGGAGGCACAGCAGGGCTCAGTGAGTCACTGTCCACATGGCCTAGATCCCAGCAAGGTCGCAATGGGACTCTCAGGACCAGAGAATATGACACATAGCTAAACAGAAGGACTCTAAGATGTTCCTCCAAATGAAGAAGGGAAGAAAGAACCAGAACACACACTTCTAGGCAGAGGGGCTGGAAGGCAGCAGTCCAGGAAAGAGGTGTGGCCCCGGGGTCGGTGGGAGGGGAGGAGATTTCCCAGCAGGGCCTGACAGTTAGCACCTAGAGAGCAGGCCCAGAAGCAGAACCTCTGAGCCCACTGCCTCCAAATCTCAGGTAAAGACAGGAGTCCATACTACCCCTAACGGTTCGTCTCCAGGCCTGGCTAAGGGGGCAGGGGAAGAAACCTACCTTTGCTTCCGTGGAGACTTCCAAGAACCAGAACCTCACGTGCCGATTCCCTACGGTGACAAAATAGCTGCTGTCCTCAGAGAAGGAGAGGGCGATGACCCTGCACGATACCTTGTTGGAAGCCACCACAATGTCTTTCTGGAAAGATCAATGCAGACAAGTTCATGCCAGCACCCATCCATTGAATCGTTTGTGCCTTTGCCCTCAGCCCGGCATCTCCTCACCCTCCCCTGCTCCAAGTCACATTTCTTTGGGCCCTCCAGTGAGCTGCTTTATGGGGAAACCCATGTGTGGCACTCATCGTTTCTAATACAGAGGAGACTGAGGCATGGAAGGGTTTCCATGTGTGAGTAAGTTCCAGAGCTCTCCCCCCGAGTCCACGCTCTATAGCTCACACATGGCTGAGCCTTCACAGCATGAAATCCTCTCGATAGTGGAAGGTGCTTCTCCCCACCTCTGCCAAGCTCAGAGAGGTGATGTCATGTGCTTAAGGTCACACAGCATGTAATGAACAGAACCAGGATCTGGTACCCGCTTGTGCCACGTCCAAGTCCTGCCCTAGCTGTTCCAAAGTCCAGCCTTCCAGCACATATCAACTCATTGATAAGTCTCACAACTCAATGAGGTAGATGCTAGCATATTCATCCTACAGATGAGGAAACAAGCTCACAGAGAAGTCAAGTCACTTGCTCAAGGTCACAGCTGGTCGACTTGAAAATAATTAGGTAATTCTACTAGTTGAGAGCTTGTCATTTGCCTCACAGTAAGTGTCTAGAACAGGGATCAGCATGCAACAGGTGCTCAATAAATATTTTCTGGATAAATGAGCACCTTACCAAATTATCTCATTTAGTTCGCTCAATGCCTGAGCCTCAGGGTGCTCTGGCAGCTGGCTGCCTGCCCACACACCCATCAATTGTCTTACCTTCCAGTCCCAGACGTTCAGTACCATGTCGTGCTGGTAGCCCATGGACACAATGTGCTTCATATTGGGGGAGAAGGCCACACAGGCCACGCCATACTTGTGGCCCAGCATCTCTGCCACCTGACTCTTCTCATCCACATCCCAGATGCGTACAGCAGGCCTATGCCCGTTCTGGGGAAGGCGGGGCCGTTACTGCTGATAGGTTCTGCACCAGGCAGGGCTAGAAGGGCTTTTAGGGCTGAAATTGTCATTGCCCCAGAATGTGTCCAAAAGCCACCTCCCCCATCTGCCCAGGAAGAAGCTGTTCTAGGGACCTCCCAGGCCTACTGGTGGGTAGAAGGAATGGCCCCAAGGCCCCTCCCCACCCACTCAATCACCATCACAACTCACCTCCCCAGTCACTATGTACTTCCCATCAGGGGAGAAGGCCAGAGCACTCAGAGACTTCCTGGGGGTAAGGAAAGGAGCTGGTCACTGGTTCCAAGGTGGGTAGGCAGCCAGACCCCTGTCTGGCTGTGCTCACAGAACTCTGCCCACTCCCGGCTTCCAAGCCTTGAAAGAGGCCAGGAGAGGTGATACCAGCAGCTCCCACACAGCCAACACTGCCTGTGTGCCCAGCACAGCACACACTGCGTTCCTTCCATCCCCTCCTGCCAGAAGGGGTCAGTGGCACAGGGAAATGGGGGTAAAAACAAAGGCCCCAAACCCAGATGGGGGGGTCACTGTACAGGGACCTTCCTTTCCTCTCCCTCAGCAGGGCTGGGCTCCCTAAGACCCCACCCACCCTGTAACCCCAAGAAATTCAGGTGCAGGAAATGGCACCAATCTGGTCTAACTACGGGCATGGTGCTGAAGGGAGGATCCTGGCAGATAGCACGCAGAGACAGCCTGCAGCTGTGCTCCACTGCTAAACACACTAGGTGTTCTGGAAATCCCATGAACAGTCAACATGTTTCTCTCCCGCCTTCACAAGGACTGAATGACCAGGCTCGTTTGTATGTTTTTTTGGCAGCAAGTTTCATGGTTCCCAGATGCTGTTGTTTTCTTCTCCCCTCTCTCTTTTATCTGTGTTCCTTGATAGTCTAGTAATTGTCTCCCTGAGTTAATTGGTGTGCAGATAACTAAGTAAATGCTCTGAGTTCTGACAACCACACGGAATATTTATCATCATCACCTCAACTCTGGTGGCTTCCCATTGCTCCTACAGCAGCAAACAAGGCAAGCTGCCTATCCAATGGCCACGTGCCCCTGCTTCCTCACTGACAGAATCCAAGTTTCAATTACAATGGCAGCGTCCCCAGTGAGAGTGCATTTCCTCACCTCTCCTGCAGCTACACAGGCACAGCTACACAATGGATTCTGGCCAACGAGAGGTAAGCTGAAATGCTGTGTGCAATTTCCAGAAAAGCTTCTTAAAGGGAACTCTTTGCCCTCATCCCCAGTCACTGCCCTTCTGAATCAAGGACATGACAGCCAGAACTCCATCTCAGACCATGAGACAACCTCAAGAACAGAAGCCTCACAATACACATGGTCAGAAAGACAGGCATATGGGGGTTCCTGATGCTTGCAGGGACACCAGCCGCCCGGGTGCCCACCTCTGGACTTCATTTATGAAAGAAGGGTATGTCCTTATATTTGAAGCCATGCTTGCTGTGGGTTTCTGTTGTCTAAAGCCACTCCTAACCTGTCACCTACCTTGAGCCTGTGCCTGGCCCTCTGCAAAATGCTATATGGGCATCACTGCACTAATCCCTCAAGTGCACTTTGTGAAGTCAGGACTCTCAGCCAGTTTTGAGATGAGGAGACTTCAACACAGGGAAGTCCTGCCCACATTACCTAATCTGACAGGGCAGAGCCCTGGCCACACATCAGAATTCCCTGCAGAGCCTTTTTTTTTAACATTTCTTTTTTTTTTTTTTTTAAAGATTTTATTTATTTATTTGACAGAGATAGAGACAGCCAGCGAGAGAGGGAACACAAGCAGGGGGGGTGGGAGAGGAAGAAGCAGGCTCATAGTGGAGGAGCCTGATGTGGAGCTCAATCCCAGAACGCCGGGATCACGCCCTGAGCCAAAGGTAGACGCTTAACCGCTGTGCCACCCAGGCGCCCCCCTGCAGAGCCTTTGAAAAATGTCAAAGCCATGCTAAGACTAGTGAATGAAATCCTGGTGAGGAACAGGGTAATATCTGCAGTTTCAGAGAAGTTCCCCACAAGATACTCACTGATCACCAGAGGAAAAGAGGCTTCACAGTTGGGAAAGCCTGGCAGACACCACTTTCACCAAAGGCCCAAGTGAACACCACCAGTCATAGGAGAGATCAATATCTAGCATCCTGCTAGAACGCACTGAGGAGAAAGCTGCATTCCTTCTGATGCAGAATCTCAGTCTATGAGGAAACATCAGACAAGCCCAAAAGCTGGGGCATTCTACAAAATACCTGGCCCTGTAATCCTTAAGTGTCAAGGTAATGAAAGTCAAGAACAGATGAAGAAACTGCTTCAGACTAAAGAAGCCCAAAGAGATAACTAAATGCAACGTGTGATTCTGGACAGAATCCTTTTGCTATAAAGAATATTCTTGGAATAAACGGTAAAACTTTAAAGAGGCTTAGATGGTAGTGATGTACCAATTTTAATCTCCTGCCTTTGTTGATACTATTGTGGTTCTGAAGGATGTTCCCCCTTCCCAAGGAAATACTGAAATATTCAGAGGTATAGGGACATCATGTCTGCAGCTTACTCTCAAATAGTTCAGAAAAAAAAAATTACTATATATATAGACCAAGAATGATAAAGCAAATGTGGTAAAAGGTTAACATTTGGGAAAAATGGGTGAAAGGTATACAGGCATTCTTCGTACTGTTCTTTAAAGTATAAAATTATTTCCGTATAAAAAATTAAAAAATTGCCAATACCTAGAAGTGGTTTCTGTTTCTACCTCATCTCCCCCTCACTCACTTCTTCATTCCAGGCACAGGACTCCCGGCTGCTCCTCAAAAAACCCAAGATTCTTAACCACTGCGCGGCCTTTGCCCTTGCTGCTTCCTCCACCTGGAACACTCTCCCCACACTTTCATAGGGGTCACCCCCTTACTTCTCTCAGGTCTCAGCCTCCGGGAGGCCCTCCCTAGGCCCTCTGATATGGTTCCCCTCTCCCTCACCATTCTCTGCCTGCACGGCTGCCCTAACACATCCTCATTCTTTCCTCCACAGCAATGGTCAGAGTTGGCTAGTAATTTGCCAACTGGTTTAGTCTGTCTCCCCCGCTGAGCTGTCGGCTCTACAAGAGCGGAGATTCTCACTGTCCTCAGCACCTGAAACACTACCTAGCACAAAGCAGCAGAATGTAGCTGAACTGACAGATGAGTGAATGAGTTAGTCACCCACATACGAGCTTCCAAGCAATGTGGAGAAGGGGTTAAGTACCAGGACCCTGGTCCCACCCCTACCCAATGCCCAGGGCCCAGCCTACCTGGCAGTGTTAAAAATGTGCTGCTGCTTGTTCTCCTTGGGATTCAAAATCACCACCACACAGCTGGGGAGAAAGAGGAAAATATGTCCAAACTAAAGGAAGTACTAGGGTCCAGGGATGATTCTATTCCCAACAGAAGAGCCCACATATAAATAAAGCTCCCTCTGAACAGAAGAGTCTCTCCTCCCCCTCCAGGTATCTATGCTGAGAATTCTAGGACAATTCATGTTATTAAATAATACATTCTTAAACAGAAACCAACACTTCCTCTGTGGTAACTATTCTGTCAGGCCCTGGGCTAATAAAGACCTTATGTACACAATCTTTTTAAATCCTCACAACTGCCGGGTGAAGTCGGACATCTTAGTCCCCTTTTAGAGATGAGGAAACTTGAAGCCCAGAGAGGGAAAATCCTTTGCCCAGGGCCAACCAGCAGGTCACAGACAGAGTGAGGATATGAATCCATACCTGTCAGATTCAAGAGCCCACCCCTGTCCTCTATCCTGCACTGCATCCCAAAGACGGAATAACACATACAATTCATTAGAAATGACGACAGGTTTGGCCTGCCCTATAGGCATGGAGGGAGTCCCTTCAGTGCCTAGAACAGTGCCAGGCTAGATCAGTATTTGTGAAATAAACAGTAGGAGGATATCTTTCAGTCCTCTCAACTACCCAAAAGGAGGATATCACTAATTCTGTTTAATGGATGAAAAAGGAGGTGCTCACAGGAAAGCACATGGTGGAACTGGGACACAAATCCAGGCTGTCTGACACCACGGCTTGGGTCTTTCCCAGAATTACTGCCACCTCCCACCTGCAGTCACAATAAGGCTTTCATAGTGATCATCACATGCCAGATACTGTTCTAGACACGGATGGACCCATGGAATCCTCTCTGCAGCACTCAGGGGTAGGCAGCTTATCTGCGGTCTACAGATGGAAGAGCCAAGGCCCACCCACTCACTCACCCTGCTAGGTAGGCCACGTGGCCTGTACTGGGGTCACAGGTTAGGCCACTGCTGTTCTGGGCTGTGATGCCAAGTATCTTCTCGAGTGACACCTGTGGGGGAAAAGCCCAAGTCAGAAGGACCTGTCCCAGTAGGTCCTTCGTGGCACCAGTGCCTCAGCCACACATTCAGTCCCTGTGGCCTCCAACACTAACTGAGCTTCTACAGTCATGCTACCAACAGCTAACATTTGTTCTCAACACGCCTTTGAAGGACACAGACTGGTGGGGAAGACAGACAAAATCCCTGCCCTCTTGGAGCTCACATTCTAGTGGTGATGGGATGAAGGACATAAAAAACAAAACAAATATGTAAAACAGATGTCAGGTGATGACAGGAGCAAAAAAGAAAAAGCAGGAAAGGATATTGGGAGTCTAGGGGAAGGAGAGAAGGCTTCACTGAGAAGGTGACCTCTGAATAAGTTTCTAAGTATTTTATATGGATGAAAGATCTGAAACCCCACAACAACCCAAGGAAGAAGATACAACTGTCATCCCTATTTTACAGATGAGATTATTAAAACTCAAAATCCCACATCTGTGGAGTGGCAAGGTTGGGCTACAAACCCAGCTAGTCTCTGGCTCCAAGGCCAGTACCCTGGGCCCTGCAGGAGAGACACACCAGTGAGCAAGAGTGGACACCCTCTGTTCCCTCAGCAAATTCAGTCTAGAGGTTCAACAGTAAAGAAACAACTGAACAGTCACATTTAAAATTTAAAAATTCTCTAAGCAAAATAATTTAAATGGGTGAGTCTTCATCATAGTTAATTAAACCTATTTAGAATATGGACTATTAGAACTGTGGTATTTTCATGGTTTGAATACACTAGCTTCCAATTCTTACAAAGTAAAACATTCTCAAGCAAGTCCTTGGCCCCAGAAATGAGAGGCAAACATAGGATGATATTAGCTCACGCTTCTTGAGCATTTACCAGGAGCCAGACACTCTTTAAATACCTATAGCTGTACTGACTTACCTAATGCTCACAATAACCTTGTGATGTGTTCATCATTGTCATCATCTCCATCTTACAGATGAGGATATAAAGGGGTCCAGAGAGATAACCCACCCAGGAAGCAGCAGCACCAAGACTCTAACCCAAGCAATCAGGCAATGGCACTCACATGGTTTTTATATCTGTCAATCAGCACTGCTGGGCACTAATGTAATATGATGGTCATTTTTTAGAGTAGAGCGTTTGTCAGCCAGATGGACTCTGTGCCACCAAACAATAAAAATAAATAAATGACACCAATTACTCAAAATACACAATCAAACAATAGTAGCTACCACTAATAGAGTACTTGCAACGTGCCAGGTATTGCTCTAATGCTTAAGATATGTGAGCTCACTTAATCCTCACAAATACCCTACAAGGGAATATTTATATTATTATCCTCATTTGACAGATGAGGAAATCGAGGCACAGAAAAGTTCATAACGAGAACAGAATTAAGGGTTAAGCTCAGGCAGTCTGGGTCCAGAGGCTGTTTAACCACATTGTTTACTGCCTCTCTGAAATTGCTATTGCTCTTCCTCTATTTTATACACAGTTTAGAGCTCATGAGGCACTTTCAGGTACATACAAGATAAGGGCTACAAAGTACAGGATGCTAAGTAAGAGATTAAAGTAGGTATCTGTCTTAGGCTGGGGTTCAAGAAGGCCTCTCTGGGTAGGGATATTCAGGCTGAGACTTGAGGGATGAGGAGCCAGCCAGGTGGACTGCGGCGAAAAGCCCAGAAGACTCAGCAAACACTTAGGACCCAGCAAACAAAACTTTCCTGGAGCCTCAGGAAAACAGAAAACAGGCTAGGGTGACTGCACATTGGTAAAAGGGTGCACAAAGGAGGTACAGCCAGAGAGGTGGGCAGAGGCTACTCGCCCAGGCCTTGCAGCCAGGAATGGGTGATATAATGAGAGTGCAGCAGGAAGCCATGTGGCAGGAACAAGATCCACCAGCATCTACCATGTTTCCACCTTCTACCTGGCCTCTGCTAACCAGGTCATAGTCACAATTTCATTTCTGCTCCCCTGAAACTCCATGATATGGTTATTGTTACTTCTATTTTATAAAAACAGACTTTGTAGCTCAGAGGGTTAGAGAACAATTTTTTAAACTGCTGCTGTGCTAATGGAATTCCTTCTACCTACTACTTACTTACAATTACTCACATGGTCTCCATAATTTGGGGTGCCAATATGTAATAAGAATTCCATACTGGTAAGGCAGAAGGAAAAAGAAGGCAGGCGGGGAGAGAAGGTGGAGTGAGCTGAGGGACAGACGAGGGAGGTAGAACTCGGGATTGAACACTGGTAGGGACCCTAAAGATCCAGCGAAGGGCGAGGTCAACAAAAATGGAAGAGCCCAGAGAGACAGCTGAAGGTGACTAATGGGATACGCAGGAAGGAGAGAGTAGATGGTGATTAGAACTAAAATACACTCTGGGGATAGGAAGAAATGGGCTGGGAATGGTGGGCACTACCTCAGAGAGGAGACGGGAGAGTGGGAGGAGCCCTGGCTAACGGGGCGGGACCTAGGAGACCAAGCGGGCCAGAGAGGAGCCTGAGCGGACGAGCCGAGGGCTGATAGGCGGGGCCAACGATCTAAGGGCGTGACCAGGGGAGGCCCAGGGGAGGCCCAGGGACCCTGGAACTGGGGTGGGCAGGGCAAACAGCTCCTCACCCGGTTCTGCACCGTGTCCTCCGACGCCGCCGAAAGTCGTGTCCGCCGCCGGAGACAGAGCGGCGGAGCGGGGGGAGGAGAGCACTGGCCCCTCCGCGCCGGAACTCCCACCGTGACGGATGGCAGCTTCTCGACAGCATCGTTCCGCGCGTAGCCTCCGGGCCCCAAGGCCGCCATCGTCGTGCCGGAGCCCGGCGACCGTTACGCTCCTCAACCGCCGCCGCCGCCTCCACGTCCTACTGGAAGAGCAAACGGCCGCGGGAAAGCCGGCGCCGCCGCCCATTGGATGCGGCGTTCCCGGGTCTGGCCAATGTGAGGGCTGCCGGGCGGCGGTTTTGACCAATGAGGGCTGAGAGGCGGAGCGAAGTATAGGGCAGGGTGGAGCCATAGCTAGTTTACTTGATGCCTGATCAAGGGAGGTGGCGTTTTTTATGTGGTCTGTGTTTTCACTATTAACAAACATTTAGGTTTTAACTTTTACGTAGCTAAGACCAAAGCCTCCAGTTCGTTTTTTGCTGCATTCCCCATCCGCGAGCGAGTACCCACGCAGTGGCAGTCGCCCGGATGGAAGCGTAGGGTGGAGCCGAAAGAGACCGACCACTTGGCACAGGCTTAGAAAAGCCGTGACTCCACCTCTCCCCCAACACGTGGTCAGGTCACGGGTGGCTAAGAACGGGCTTTGCGCCAGAGCCTAGCCGGTCCCCGTTTGCCACGTGACCCGGCGTAACTGTGGTAACACGACTGGGGGCGTAGAGCGCAGGCGCTGTCTTCCGTCCCCCGCACGTGACGAGGCACCAGGGGCCATCACGTGAGGCAGGTGGAGAGCAGGCGGGGCGGGGTTCGGCGGCGCCGGGCGAGGACCAAAGTAGGTCGGCAGACTGGACAGGGCTCAACGGGGTCGAACAGCCATGTCCAAATACTGCCGGGCGCCGAACTGCTCCAACACTGCGGGCCGACTGGGCGCTGACAACCGCCCTTTGAGCTTCTACCAGTGAGCGCAAGCGTGGGGCGGGGCTTGTGGGGGCGGGGCATGGGCGGGGTTCGAGGGTAACTGCAGCTATGCCGGGCTCCTGATCCAGCTTGCAGGTGTCTAGAAGCCGGGTTTGCAAAGTGAAGAGGCGGTATTCTCAGCACTAAACACAGCACATGCAAAGGTGCAGATGTGTTAAAGCGCAGGGGTAGACGATTAACTACAGGTAGTGAAAGGGGCGAGCGTGAGAAGTGGGACTGTGGAGGAAGGAGCCTAAAACTGCCTACCCGTTACCCCCGCGAATTTGAGGTATCTCAAAAACAAAACATCCGAAGCTGAGCTCCTGATCTTGTCTCCCTTCCAAACCTTCCACAACCTTTCTTATTTCAGTTAAGAGCTTACTCCATCTTTCCCGTTGTTCAGCCTGGCAACCTTAGAGTCATCCCTACCTCTTTTCTTTCCTTACACTTGAGAAAGTAGAACTTAGCTTGAACTGTTAAAAAAAAAAAATCTGTCTTCCCATTTATTATTCCCTGGCTGGAATAAAATACATGGGAAAATCCTGCTGAAGAGTTAATAGGAAAAATACCTCTATATTTTTCTCAGGGACATACTGCAGATGTAAAGTGAAAAAAAATCCCCTTTGAGTGACTGCTTTTTTACTAGGAAACTTTGTTCTCTAAAATCATAGGCTGTCATAAACTTCGCCATTTGGAATTATATCAGTAAAAATGAACCATCTCACTTAATGCCTGGAGGGTTGTCACTTTGACAACTGAGGTTGCTTCTGTCCAGGTGCAGAGCTTCAGGTAAGACATTTCTAGACACAGTTTTCCACATCTACCTAAACTTTATTGCTTTCAAGGAGACAGGACCCTGGACTCACTTCACAATCCAAACCTAATATCTATCCTTTTACACATAGTTCTGCGGTTAGTTTAAGCGTATCCAAACAGTTTTATTTACATTTCACCTAAAATTCACCCTTCTCCCAAATCCAAATAATAACGCTTTTTCTTTGTTGGGTGAGACTCCTCGTAGTACGGCTGGTGTGCAGTTTCCCTCATTGCCATGGTAAATAAACCTGACTCTGTTGGACTAGAGCTGTGTCTCTGGTGGCCTTAGTCTAAATGGGCCAGGACACATTCCTCAGCAGTCCATCAGCAGATCCTGTTGACACTCCCTTTAAAATATATCCAGAATTGACCACTTCTGACCCTGTTCTCTGCCTGCATTCTGGTTCTGGCCATTACCACCTCCTGACTGTACTATTTTAGTAGCCTCTTCATTGATCAACCCACTCCCACACTTTGATCCCCACACGCAGTCCCAGGGAACCTGTGTATCCCTGTCAGGTCAGAGTCCTCCTCTGTTCAGATCCTCCCCTGGCTCCACCTCACTCTATAAAAGACAAAAAGGTGAGACTGGAGCAGACAGAAATCCCTACAAAGCCCTACAGGCGCTGGATCCCCAATATCTGTATGACCTCATTTCCTTCCTCATGCCCCTTACCACTATGCTCTAGTGTCACTGGCAACTCGATGTTTCCCTAACATGCCAGGAACGTTGTTGCCCCAGGGACTTTACTTGTACTTTTCCCTCTGCCTGGAAAGGTCTTACCTTTATGGTCTCATTCTGTGTAAAATGATGAGCCTCTCCTGCTTTATTTTTCCTTTTAATGCTTATCACTATCTGGCATATCACATATTTGATGTATTCATTTATTGTCTCCCCCACTAGAATGTCAGCTCTATGAAGGCAGATTTTTCTCTGTCGTGTTCTCTGTTATTTCCCCAGCCCTCAAACAGTGCCTAGCACATAGTGGGTGCTCAGTAAATATTTGTCGGATGAATTTCATTAATGCATTTCAGATGCCCCCCCCAAACGAGGAAACCCAGCAATCCATGTCCCTTGAGGGACCCTGGTGCAGAATAGGAGTAATGCAGAGAAGTCTTTAAACCTAAATCAGCATGTCTAGATTTGCTTTTTTAGACATGTCACCCTGGCACTGTTTATTAATTCAGCAATTCTGAGTGTCTCCTGGAGTAAGGAAGCCCCTGCTGGACACAGAGGACCTCACAGATCTTTGTTCCTGTCTGGACAAAGCTCATGGATAGGTGAAGGGTCAAACATTGAAGAATTGAACACCCCGCCTGGGAGTCACTCCTGATCCTTTCTTCAGCACTGCTGCCCCCAGTCTAGTCCATCAACCCATCCTTTGATTTTACCCTCCAAACACATCCCCACCCTGCAACAACCACAACAAAACCCCTAACACCTTGGCATTACGGTTATAAGTGCAAATGGGAAAAACCTAACTAAACTGTTAGGAAATAACAGAAAACCCCTACATTTTCCAGCCTAACAACTTCTTATTACCTCTGCTCTCACAGTGTAGTTCAGGCTGCCATCCTCTGTTAATGAGACATTGAGATGGCTGCTTGCTGGCCTCCCTGCCTATACACTTCTGCATCCCTTACAAGAACAACTTATTTAGAGAGCACTTATTGTATGCCAGGCACGGTTCTGAGTGCTTCACATATAATAACAAGGAGAACAATGACAACCATACAGAGCAGCCAGGTGACTTTATAAAAATCAGTTCATGTCTATGTGGTTTTAAATCCCACCAATGGCTGCCAGGCTGCCCTTCACACAGGCTAACCCATTTCCACCTCAGGGCTCACCCCCGAGTCAGTCTTGCAGAAACCACAAGGTTAAGAGTTTGGTGAGTAGCTGTTTCCAAAGGAGATTCAGGAGAAGGTGTGGATGGGAGGAAGGAACAAGGTGAAACCTGTCGAGGGAAGTGGCTGCCAGGGAATAACATAAGAGCCTGCCAGGCAGCCAAAGGAAACACTCATTAGTTCTGTTTGCAGCCATTGCAGAACATAGGAGAGTCATCTCTAATGGGAAGCATATGAGTTAGGAATTGCATTTGGGTGGCAGCAAGAAAGTCGTGAAATATTATTATTATTATTTTTTAAAGATTTTATTTATTTATTTGACAGGGACAGCCAGCAGAGAGGGAACACAAGCAGGGGGAGTGGGAGAGGAAGAAGCACGCTCCTAGCGGAGGAGCCTGATGTGGGGCTCGATCCCAGAACGCTGAGATCACGCCCTGAGCCGAAGGCAGACGCTTAATGACTGCGCCACCCAGGCGCCCCAAAAGTCGTGAAACATTATTGGCTTAAAAACTATTATGGAGGTTATAGGATACAGCATGGTTAAGTTATGCTGCAATAACAGACACAAAATCTGCTACTACAACAAAGGTTTATTTCTCATTCATTGTATGTCCTTTGCAGACCATTTGTGGACCTGCTCTACAATATCCCAACCTGGGACTCAGGCTGAAGGAGCCTCCCCTACATGGAATATTGCTGGTCTTATAGGAGGGGGAAAAGACAAAGTAGGAAGAATCACCCAATGACTCCTCATAAATTCTATATTTAGAAGTGTCCTATGTCACTTTCAGTCCTTTGGCCAAAGGACTATGGCAAGCCTCAGGTCAGTGCAGTAGAGATATGTAATCTTCATCTGGGGAAGGGCAACAAATATTTTGAACAATAATAGAATGCACCAAGGGTTTATTTTTCTCTCAAATAAAACAAATACAGAGGTTGACAGACCAGCACTGGTGTGGCAGGTCCACAATCATTAGGGTTGAGGTTCCTATCTTTGTGTGCTGTCATCCTTAGCACGCAGCTTCCATGCAAGATGGCTGCCAAGTGCCCCAGCATCATGGCCTACCATTCCTGGTAAGAAGAAAAGAGAACGAAGGAAGAACAAAAGGGGCTCCAATTGTAACCTCAGTTAGCCCCCTTTATAAAGCCTTCCCAGAAACCCCACCCAATAGTGAGTTCTTCATCATTGGTCACCCCCAACTACAAAGGAGACTGGGAAATGTAGTAATTTAGCTGGGCATTTAACCACCCTAAAGACATTTTGAATTGATTGTTAGTAAGGAAGAAAATAACTTTTTTTTTTTTTTGAAAAGAGGGACTTCTAGCAGTGTATGCCACTACATGATCTAGAAAGATGACCGACGAGACTACACTATTTTATAGAAAAGGCAGACACTGGCTGTCCACTTAAAGTAGACTTTTTTTTTTTAATTTTAATTTTTTTTAAGATTTTATTTATTTATTTGACAGAGAGAGCAAGAGAGCACAGACAAGGGGAGCAGCAGAAGGAGCAGAGAGCCCGATGCGGGGCTCAGTTCCAGGACCCTGGGATCATGACCTGAGCTGAAGGCAGACACTTAACTGACTGAGGCACCCAGGTGCCCCTAAAGTAGATTTTTAGAGATTCCGTTATAAAAGTGTTGCCATCCAGAGGAACAAAGGAAAATAAGAAAAAGACTAAGTAAGGAAGAGAGTTTTCATGATACTTTCCTCCTTTGCCCCTTGAGCTGCCCTGATCCATTTGAGAACCCCTTCGCATTTAAGGTACCATCTCAGATTTCTCACACAACACTTAAGCATTCACTGGCCAGAGCTTAGTTACGTGGCCCCACCTACACAAAGGAACCTGGGAAGCATAGTCTTTTAGCACGGCACATGATGACCTCAACTAAAGTTGGAGTTTTATTAGTAAGGAAGAAGAAAAGGAGGTGTGAGTAGTCACTTGTCAGTCTCTGCCAAGGAGAAGGGAGTGGGGAATGCTGCTGCAAGAGATTTCTTGTGTGTGTCCAGGCAGAATGGGGTTGATGGGAGGATTTGGATCCCAAACAGAGGCGAAAGGGACCACAGCAGCCAGAGTTCCTGGCTGGGTGCCCTGGGGTTCTGCTCTTTGGGTTCCACAGCTCAGATTCTGAGTCAGCCCCTCTGTCCTCTTTCACCAGCTGCACCCCCACCCCCACCTGCCCTGTCTGTCGGCCTTTTGGCTGAGAAGTCTTGCTCCCATGCCCATCTCTGTTCATGCTGCCCACCTCCTTTCTTATGTGTCCTTTCCAGTTTCTTTATGCAAATACTAGCAAATCTGAATATGTGTTCTAATTTCTCCCTTTATTACTGTATTAGTTTCCTGTGGATACTGAAACAAACTTGATGGCTTAAAACACCAGAAATTATCCTCTCACAGTTCTGGCGACCAGAAGTGCAAGTCAGTTTTACTGGGTCAGAATCAAGGTGTTGGCATGGTTACACTCTCAGCGAGACTGGCTGTAGGAGAGAATCCGATTCTTGCCCCTTCTGATTTCTGGTGGCCACGTCACTCCAGTCTCTGCCTTTGTGATCACATCACCTTCTCCTCTTTCATCTGTCATAGCATCCGTCGACCCCCTTCTTACAAGGATCCTTGCAATCGCATGTAGGGCCCAAATGAACGATCTAGGGTGACTTCCTCATCTCAGGATCCTTAACTTAATCACATCTTTTGTCGTGCAATGTAGTATTCACAGGTTCCAGGGATAGAACATGGATATCTTTTGGGGGCCACTACTGAGCCTGCCACAATTACTAACAGCTAATATACTCTGTTTGGAACTTTGCTTTTTTCATGTAATGTATATGCCTGACAGTAGCATGTCAGTTCATAGATTGCCTCCACGTTGTTTTAGGGCTGTGTGGTATTCCTTTGTGTGCATGTGCCTGAGTTTGTTACTTTGTCTCCTATAGATGGTGGTGTCCCCCACTCTCTAACACCCCTTACTCTGCCCTCTTAACAAAGAGAGAGCGGGCTTTGGAGCCTTCAGCAGATGAAGGTATCCAGTGGTTTTTCTGGTCAACTTCTGTTCAGGAAATTGATACTGGTTTTCCATTTTCAGTTGTGGTGTAAAATTTCTCTTTGAGGTATCTTTGTTCCATACTTAAAGTTGGTCAATTTTAAGAAAAATATTAAGTAAATGTGACAGATATGGAAGGTATTACGCAGGTGGAATGTGGATGACTGACTATATTCTCTAATGCTGCATAACAAACTATCTCAAAATGTAAGTGCTTAAAATAAACATTTAATGTGTCACAGGTTCTGACAGCCGCCACAGGACAGACTGGCCAGAACTCAATTATGTGGCCACCCCTGGCTACAGATGAAGCTGGAATAAGATCTTCATTTTGGACAGTCTTGAGTCTCAGATAATCCCCACCCACTCCCACAGAGAAAGCTTTTATTTCATTTTTTTACACTTTAATTTTTAATTTGTTTTTTAATTGTAAAATACATATAAAATCTACCATCTTAACCATTTTTGAATATATAGCTGAGTAATATTAAGGATATTCACACTATTGTGCAACCAATCTTCAGATCTTTGTCATCTTGAAAAACTGAAACTCTATACCTGTTGAACAACAGATCCCAGTTTCCTACTCCCCCCAGCCCCTGGAAACCACTGTTCTATTTCTTTTTCTATGAATTTGACTACTCTAGATACCTCATATATTTTGTGTGTGTGATTGGCTTATTTCACTTACCATAATGTCCTCAAGGTTCACCATATTATATAGCATGTGTCAGAAATTCCTTTTTAAGACTAAATAATATTCCGTTGTGTGCATATACCACATTTTCTTTATCCATTCATCCATTGATGAATATTGGGTTTCTTCTAGCTTTTGGCTATTGTGAGTAATGCTGTTATGAACATGAGTGTGCAAATATCTCTTCAAGACCCCCCTTAACGATTCTTTTAGGTATATACCTAGAAGTAGAATTGCTGGATCATATGGTCCTTTTTTTTTACATTTTTTTGAGGAGGTGCCATGCTGTTTTCCGTAGTGGCTGCACCATGTTACATTTCCCACCAGCAGTGCACAGGGTTTCCGTTTCTGCACATCCTTACCACACTTGTTTTGTTTTAATTTTTATTTATTTTTTTTAAAGATTTATTTATTTATTTTAGAGAGAAAGAGCATGCGTGCACATACACATATGCTAGTACCGAGAGGGGCAAAGGGAGAGGGAGAGAGAAACTTTCAGCAGACTCCTTGCTGAGTTCAGAGCTTGACATGCGGCTTGATTTCAAGACCCTGAGATCATGACCTGAGCAGAGACCAAGAGTTGGACGCTTAACTGACTGTGCCACCTAGGGCCCCCTCAATTTTTAAATTTATTTTTAAAAATACTTTTATTTATTTGAGAGAGAGAGTGTGTGAGATCATAACCTGAGCTGAAGATGCTTAACCAACTGAGCCATCCAGGTACCCATTTTGTTTTTTTATAGTAGCCATTCTAATGGTTATGAGGTGATATTTCCCTAATGATTAGTGATATTGAGCATCTTTTCATATGCTGTTGGCTATCTGTATATCTTCTTTGGAGAAATATCTGTTCAAGTCCTTTGCCCATTTTTAATGGGATTAATTTTTGTTGTTGAGTTGTTTAAAAAACCTTTTAACAGTTGTTTTCAAGCATACACAAAAAATAGTTACATGAATGGATTCTCATGCATCTGTCACTCAGATTCACCAGTTGTCAACATTTTGCTAATGTTTTGCTAACCTTTAATGCATGATTTTAAAGTAAATCCCAGGGGCGCCTGGGTGGCACAGCGGTTAAGCATCTGCCTTCGGCTCAGGGCGTGATCCTGGCGTTGTGGGATCGAGCCCCACATCAGGCTCCTCCGCTATGAGCCTGCTTCTTCCTCTCCCACTCCCCCTGCTTGTGTTCCCTCTCTCGCTGGCTGTCTCTATCTCTGTCAAATAAATAAATAAAATCTTTTAAAAAAATAAATAAATAAATAAATAAAGTAAATCCCAGATATTAGTGCTTTTACCCATAAATCTTTCAGGATGTTTTTCCAGCAGATGACTATTTTAGAAGCATAAACCAATACAATTATCATACCTCGCAAAATTAATTTCTTACAACTATCCAATACCCAGTTCATGTTCAATTTTCCCCAACTGTGTTAAAATGTCTTTTTATGGAATGATTTGTTGCAGATGAGGTCCACAGCCTGCAACTGGATGTTCCTTAAATCTCTTTTAATCTATCACCCCACCCCACCCCCACCCTCATGAATGTAGACACTTTCCAGATTTGTCCAGTTTCATAAACTATTCTCTCAGGCTCATGTGGAGGAACAGATTGTGTGGGGGGTGGGGCACTCGGCTACGGGTGGCAAGATCAGGAAGGAGGCTGCTGCAAAAATCCAGCCAGGAGAGGATGGAGGCTGGCTGGAAGGGGCAGCAGAGGTGGGAGAGGTGGGCTGATGTTGGGTGTTTAAAAGGTGGAGCTGGGGCGCCTGGGTAGCGCAGTCGTTAAGCGTCTGCCTTCGGCTCAGGGCGTGTTCCCGGCGTTCCGGGATCGAGTCCCACATCAGGCTCCTCGGCTAGGAGCCTGCTTCTTCCTCTCCCACTCTCCCTGCTTGTGTTCCCTCTCTCGCTGGCTGTCTCTCTGTCACATAAATAAATAAAAAATAAATAAATAAATAAATAAATAAATAAATAAATAAATAAAAGGTGGAGCTGAAGAATGGGATGTGGGTTGGTGGTAGGGAGAGACTGGGTAGGAGGCAGGTCAGCTTCTGGCCTAGGGAGACAGGTTGGGAGCCTAGGGACCTCTGGGTGTGCATGTCCTCAGAGGGCTGGGACTGCACCTGATACTGCTGACCCTGTAACCCCACGGTCCTGGCAGGTTCCCACTGAAGGATGGCCCCCGGCTGCGGGCCTGGCTGCAGCACATGGGCCATGAGGACTGGGTACCCAGCTGCCACCAGCACCTATGCAGTGAGCACTTCACACCTTCCTGCTTCCAGTGGCGCTGGGGTGTGCGCTACCTGCGGCCTGATGCAGTGCCATCCATTTTCTCCCCAACACCACCTGCTCAGGTGAGCAAAAGGAAGTCCCACTGCTGGTGTCTGACCCCCAGTGTTCTCCACCTGGAAATAATCCATGGAGTCAGATCCCCAGCCTTCCTCTCCTGAGGGAAATCCCTCCTGCAGTCTGATCCTCAGCCCTCCCCTCCTGAAGGAAGTTCCTCCTTGATGTCTGGCCTTATCTGAGGGCAGTACCCCTTGGAGTCTGGCCCTGATGCCCCCTATCCCATGCCTTGTCTTCCAGAGGCTGCAGAGTTCCCGAAGCACTGAGAAGCCAGCTGTGCCTCCCTCCCCACCAGAGGCCACGCCCCTATCCCCAGGTGCAGCTGTCTCCGCCCCCGGCCCCAGGCACTTTGTGGTACTGGGGTCAGCATCTGGAGGCTCTGAGGCCGCAACCGCTGTGTTCCTGAGCCCCCTGCCCCCTCCTTCTGCTCCTGCTGGACCACAGCCTGGAGTCCGGGCCCAACACCCCTTGCCCAGGCTGGGCGCTGTCCTGGGAGCGCTGCAGAGGCGGGTGCAGAGACTGCAGTGGCGCCATGAGCAGCACCAGGTGCAGCTGCAGGCTCTAGAACAGCTGGCGCAGCAGCTGTGCAGGGACGGCCTGCCAGCTAGGCCCACCAGGGCCTGCTGTGCCTGGTGAGTGTGGCCACCTGTCCCCCATAGTGTATGTATTTCGTTTAAACTAGAGTCCAGTATTTAAGTCAGAATGTTTCACTCATGTTTCCAAGTTTCTGGCTTTTCTTGAAAAAGTCAGTATGGCAACGCCTACCAACTATTGGTCATAGCAGGATAATGGCTGCTCTATTTATTAATAATATTTAAGGAGCCCTTACTCTCTGCCAGACAGCGTTAATAACTTACTGAAAACTCACTATGACCTTGATGCTACAGTAACTTGCCCAAAGTCAGGCAGCCAGGAAGTTGCAGAACCAGGATTCAAACCAGGTGTCTGAGGATACAAGGATACATCACAGGATGCCGGTGCTCTCCTCTTGGAGAGCTCCCAGGCTGGCTCCCGATAGAGCTTGAATTTGCAGCTTATCTAGTTGAGTCTCCGTGGCCCCATCTAAAGGTCCTTTGCTCCTATATTTTACTACTGAGTACTGGAGGAGGGTATCCTCTCTTGAAAAATCAGTTTGACCAGGCCTTTACCCTGCTTAAAAACCCAGGGCCAAGTTTGAGGTCCCAGGCCTCTCAGCCCTCGCTGGACAAGAGAAGTGGGAAGAGGTTGCAGAAAGGAGCTCCCCCAGGGTGCCTGGGTGGCTCAGTGGGTTAAGCATCTGCCTTTGGCTCAGGTCATGATCCCAGAGTCCAGCGATCGAGCCCCTCATCTGGCTCCCTGCTCAGCAGGGAACCTGCTTCTCCTGCCCCTCACCCCATTTGTGTTCTCTGTCTCTGTCTCTCTCTCTCTCTCTCAAATAAATAAATCTTAAAATTAAAAAAAGAGGGTCTTTAAAAAAAAGGAGCCGCCCAAAGTAGCCCTGTAGCTAAGGTGTCTCAGCCTGACAGCCAGTGGGTTGGACATGGCACACAGATATGATTTTTTCTGGCCTCAACAACAGTGTTTTAAAATAATTTTTGGTCTTCCTGAAGGCTCAGCAGATGTAGCGGCACTAGGTTTGTATTCACAGCTAGTAGCAATCAGCTGGAACCACAGTGTGCTGCTCCTGGAGGCTCTGTGTTTGAGACTATGACCTGACTATGCTGGGGCACAAGGGGGACATACAGAAGAGCAGGGACAGAGCTCTGACTCAGACCCGGGACTCTTTATGAAGCCTGCCAGGGCCCCGGGCTGACAGTGTCTCTCTCTGCCTCCGCTGTCCCCATTCAATCCCTGTTTTTCCGTGTCATTCTCTCTTCCCACGTTCATCTTTATGTTTCTCCTGCCCCATCTCTCTGCCCTCCTGTCTCCCCATTTCCCCAAGTCTCTCTTCACCGGCATCTTTCTGTGTTCCTCATATCACTGTCCCTTTCTGTCTTCCCCTGTGTTTGGCCTATCTCCATATCTGTCTCTCCATGTCCCCCACATTTTCCTCTATTTCCCCGTACTTCTTTATTCCCCCTACGAATGTCTCTCTGGCCTCACATCTCTTCCCCTGTCCACCCCACAAATCTCTCTGCCCACATCTCTCTGTGTTCCGTGACATCCCCCTCCTACCTTGGCCTCCCTATTCCTCACCATTTTCCCCCCTCCTCTCTAACCCCCCTCTCCTTCCCTCCCCTCTTTCCCCTATGTTCTCCATCTCTCTCACTTCTTTGTCTGGGACTGCGTAGCTCCCTGGACCTGAGGAATCCTATCATCTGTGGAGGGCCTGAGATAGCTGTGGTCATTGCCCAGAGTCCTGCACCTCCTACATTGGATGCCAAGCAGGAGCTCCTGCACACTAAGACTCCCAGTGCATAAGTACCAGGACAGATAATGTTATGGGACAGATGACAGAAAACAGAGGAAGAGAGACTCCTCATGCATGGGCCTGCCTAGCCCCACCACCCATGCCTGGGCCATTGCAGCACCTCCCTCAGGGGCCTGACTCCAAGCACCCCCTTCTATGGAGCCCTTGAACCTTGGGGCTGACCTGGGCCCAAGCCCCAACGATCCTTATTCCCCTTGGTGCCAGGTCCCTGGTGCCAGCTTGAACCTTTGCAGTCAGTAATAACAGTCTCAGAGCAGAACAAGGATTTTACCTGGTTCTGAAGAGCGCCCTGTACCCTTTGCCAAGTCTCTTGCCGAGCTGGGTATACAGCAGTGAACACAGCCAATAAAATCCTGCCCTCACGGTGCTCCTATTCTGCTCGAGTGGAAGACAAACTAGTAAACTAATAAACAAGATCATTTCAGATTGTGATAAGCACTAGTAAAGACTAAATGAAAATGTAATGGGCTGGGGTGGCGGATGGGGGGATGAAGAGGACTCTCTATGGAGACAACGTTTGAGCAGACACCTGGATGAGAGGAGCTGGCGGGGAACACATATCGGCTGGATGCTCCAAGGAGAACAGCCGCTGCAAATGCCCAGCATACAGGGTATCAGCTGGGGGAGGGCAGTGTTGCTATGGCAAAAACTGAAGCAAGAAAGGGAGTGTGTTGGGGGGGTGCAATTTTAGAGCAGAGAAGGTCTCACTGAAAAGGCACCAATAAGTGAAACCCTAAACGAGGGGAGAGAGGGAACTGAGTATCTGGGGGAGGAGCATTCTGGGCAGAGGAACAGCCAGTGCAAAGGTCCTGCACTGAGGAGGAGCAAGGAAGCCAGTGTAGTGTAGTGGATGTGGGGGAGAGTGAGAGGAGAGGCTGGAAAGATGACGGGGGAACGTTCACCTAGGGCCTTGTGGGCTGCGGTTGAGAACATTGTTTTTTTATCTAGAATGAGGTGCAGCAAGCAGATGTTTCTGAGTCGAGGAGGGCCCTGATGTGGGATGTGTTGGGTCCCTGCGGCTGCATTATAGGGAGCAAGTTGTGGGGTAAGGGAGGAGGAGGGAGAAGAGGCAACAGGCTGCTGTCATAGTCCAGGTGGGAGAGGATGAAGGAAGGACCAGGATGAGGGCATGGGTGAGGGGGTGAGGGATGAAATTCCGGGAATATTTTGAAGATGGAACTACCAGCCCTGACCGTTAGGGGGCTGAAGGGTGGAAGGCAAAGTCACCCAGTCCTCTTTGGGCTGGGGTTGTGGGCAGTGCAGGCCACAGCCAGGCGGGTGTGACAACCAAACCAGGATGATGGAGCCAGGAAGGCCTGGCCCCTGGGCTGACTCCAGATCCTCTTGGGGTATATACAGGTTCGGAGAGGGTTGGAGGGGTTCATTGGCAGCTCTGTCCCCTAGACACTGCTACAGCCATGTAGCATGGTGATTAAAAGCCCAGACTCTCCAGCCAGGCTGGAGATGTTTAAAGTCTTACCTCCATCACCTATTTGCTGTGTGCCCTTGGGCAAGTGGCTTAACCTCTCTGAGCGTGGTAAGTGCTGTGTGAGCACTCCGTGATGATAACCAAGATGACTGATGACCGAAGAGGATGAAAGGAGTCTACAAAATCATCCCTCTGAGACACCCCTTATATGCGGCGAGCATGAAGAAGGGGTTAGGTCTGAGACCTGAGAGAGAGAAAACACTCATAACCACCACCACACGGAGACCCCTGCCCTAACTGGCCTGGTTTGCTGGCCTGCGAGCAGGCTCTATCCCAGGGGTATGAACGAAAAAGAAATGTGCCCGCTTTCCCCTCCCTCTCCTTTTGCCCTTGTCTCTGCTTCATCTCTTTCTGTTGCGATGTCTCACATCCTTTTTCGTGGCCATCTCTTCTTTCTCTCTCCATCCTCGGTGTCTATCCCCTTCCCGACGGTGCCTCAAGTCTTTCATCAAAGCGAGGAGCCTCCCGGTATCTCCGCCCCCGCGCCTGGTTGGGGGTAAAATTGCGCATGCGCCGCCAGCGCCCCGCCCTCTCCACCCCCATCCCCTGTCGGCGTCTGGGCCTCGTCCCCTTCTGTCTCCCTCTCCTCCCGCATCACTTCACCCGACACTGACACCCCATTACTCCGGTCTCCCCAGTCTCAGCTTTGGTCTCCAGACCCATCCGCCCGAGGTAAGATGGGTAGAGGGGAGGCCCGCGGAGAAGGGGAGGGGCGAAGCATCCTGCATCCCGAGATAAACAAACCCGGGGAGGGGGCGGCCTAGACTGAGGGGTCTGACGCGGGAGGAGAAGAATGGGGGGCTGGACCTAGGGGAAGTGCTAGGCGTCGGGCCCACATACCAGGGTCCTCTGAGGGGTAATGGTCGTCGCTATGATTGCCCAAAATCCAGAGCTGGGGGCGTGGGAGCCAGGGGCCTTGGAGCTTCTGGGAGCTTCTGGGGGCTCAGACCCTGGATCCTGTGGGGCGCTCTCTCTAAGTGACCGCTGTCTCCAGGATTTGTCTGAAAGCCGCCCCCAACTCTGCATCCGCCCCCCGGAGGGCCACTGAAGACCATGACTAAGACAGATCCCGCTCCGATGGCCCCTCCACTCCGGGGGGAGGAAGAAGAAGAGGAGGAGGATGAGCTGGTCCCCGAGGCCCCCAGCCCCACCCAGGAGCGCCGGCAGAAGCCTGTTGTGCACCCCTCGGCACCTGCCCCCCTCCCCAAGGACTATGGTAACCACCCTCCCCACCCTGCAATTTGGTCTGCAGCCTTGGGTGGCCAGGGAGGTTGGGCTGAGCTCTGCCGGTGATTCGGGGGGCTTTGAAAGTGGTCCGGGGGAGTCTTGGCCCTTGGAGTCCCCCTTCATTAATTTATTCATTCACCCGTTGGAGAACGGAATTGGAATAATCCTAATCTTTGATTCATGACACATCATTCATTTAGTCATTCAACAAACATTTACTGAAAGCCTGTCATGGACGTGGCTGTGTGCTAGGAGCTTGGGGCAAAGCATGGAGCCACACAGACCCAGTCTTTGCCCTGAGAGAACTTACAGGCCTCCATGACAACCTACACAGATAACGATGTAATATAATATAAATATATAATTACCAGACATGATGAGAATTGCGTTTGCCAATAGGATGCTGCAGGAGCTTTTTAAGACATGGTTTCCATGAGGAGGTAACATTTGAGGAAGACGCAAGGATGAGTTGGGATTTAATAAGGGAAAGGGCCAGGGGAAGGGAGTACCCAGAGAGATAACTGCAGGAGTAAAGGCTCCAGGGTAGGAAGTTATGGAGTGGAGAGTGTGACCTCTTGGAGAAGCTGAAAGTGTCTATTCATTCACCAAGCATATTTATCCATTGCTACTACTCTGTGACAGGCCTTAGTCTGGGTGATAGAGATTTATGGTGAGTGATCCAGGCATGATCCCTGTTCCCAGGAGGGAGCAAATAATAGTTAAATCAGAGAAGTTCAGATGGAGTGAATGCTATGGAAGAAATAAAAGATGGACATATAATACGGGGGCCCAGGAGCAGCACCCTGAGACGGAGTGGTCAGGGTGGGTCTTTCTGATGAGGCTTCAGGCTGAAGCCCAGAGCATGAGGAGGCGTCAGCCATAGGAGAGCTGGAGAAAGATAGTGCCGGGCTGTGAGCAGCAAGTCCAAAAGCCCTGAGGCAGGAACGGAAAACCATCCTGGAGCCGGAGTTAGGGAGTGATGGGAGTTGATGTGAGGGTTTGGCAATGACTAGATCTAGGAGGGCTTTAGGGGCTACTGTGAGGACTTTGAATAAGTGTGATGAAGGGAGAGCAGTTGGTGGGGAGATATTTAAAAGCAGAGGAGTGGTGGATTTATATTTTTGATTTATATTTTTAAAAGTGCCCCCTGGCTACTGGATACAGAGGGTGGAGGGGGCTTTTAGAAGATGTTGGCTGGGAATCCCCAGCAGGTGTAAGTTCAGAAAGGAGACACCAGGTTCAAAGAGTAGGCATTGCTAGGTTAGGGCAGGAGGGATGGCATCTGTGACCATGTCACCTGCTAGAGGTGGGTCAGAGAGGCTACAAGTTGAGCTCAGTCTGATAGAAAAATAAGAATGTTATCTGGGTGTCCAGTGCAAGGAATCTACGCCAGGAAACTGGAGAATCTCGTTTGGAAATGTGGCTAGATGTGGCTGAGGCCTGTGGCCTGGTGGGAAGTCAGAGGGTGTAGGCTGCTCCCTGTGCCCCACCCCTGCCTCCCTCAGAATCTTGCTTGTAGAACAAGGAGGGTTTGGTCACAGAAGATGAAGGAACCTGGAAACGTGGTGAGGAGAGAGAGAGGGCTAAGGTGGACTTAGTGAAGAACTTATGTATTTGTGTATTAAATGTACGCAATTAATTCAGCACACATTGATTGAGCACCTACTGCATGCCAGCTGCGATGCTGGGGAGAAGGGAGTGAGCAGACACCACGGAAACATAGTGAGGGAGACATAGTGAGGGAGACACGTGAGAGAGGAAAAGAGGGAAAAAGAGAAACAAAGGAAAAGAGGGAGGGAAAAAGGGAAGGAAGAAGGAGTAAACAAGTTAATGTTAAGTAGTGGAATGCACTGTGATTAAAGAAAGAAGAAAGGGCCCAAGCTGGAGAAGGGCACAGGTGCTGATTTACACAGGGTGGTCTGGGGAGGCCTCCCTGAAGAGGTGACATTTGAGGAAAGCCTGCAAAGCCTTGAGAAGGCTTGGGGGCGAACACCGTCCCTGGCAAGCAAAACAGCAAGCGCAAAGCCACTGAGACAGGAATTTGCTGGGCATGTTGGGAGGACAGAAGGAGCCAGTGTGGCTGGGTAGGATGAGTGAGGGGGAGAGGGTAGAGAACAGTCGAGGCCAGTTTGTCTGGGGCTTGTGGGCTGCGGGGAGGACAGTCGTCGGTACTTCGAGTGTGGGGGGGGAGCCAGGGCCGGGTTCTGAGCCAACGAGGGTGTGACGAGACTGAGGTTTAGGAAGGAGCATGCGGGCTGATTCTTGGAGGTGCTGTGGCACTTTCCCGGGCTGCGTGGCATCCGGGTGTTCATTTACTCATTCATACAGTATGCGCCAAGCTCCTGCATGTGCCAGGCCCTGTGCTGAGTGTTGACAATACTACAGGGAGCACCAGCCATCAGAGCCTGGTTGGGGGAGATGCAAATTCCTCCAGGCCCCTGCCCTGGCTGGCCTCAGGTTGGATCCTGCCCATGGGTACATTTTAATGTGTACTCCACACTATTTGAAAAATTGAGATTTTTCTTACAAACCAGGTTTTCTGGGTTTTTTTGTTTGTTTGTTTTTTAAATTTGAGATTTAGCCAAATTGTGCCCATACTGTGCCAGGGCAGCAGCATGCTAGAGCAGTAGCAGCTCCCCTCACCCCCACCCCAACCTGGGGGGAGGGGGGTGGCATGCAGACTCAAGGTACTGCACTCCTTCCACACTGTTGTTTCAAGGAATGGAATTTGCTGCTCAGTAGGATTGCTGGATCTTCCAACTTTTCAAGACACACTGAGGCAACCACAGTTTGATGTGAAACCTCCTGATTTTAAAGCCTCATGCTGGCCACACAGGAAATGTCTGTGGCCCATGCACCATATGGTTTGAGGCCCTGCGTTAGAGGATCTTAAAGGCAAAGGCCTAGAGCTGCCCTGCCTGAGGATGGAAAGAGGGAGTCAGCTTGCCTGGGGTGACTTTGGACCTCTTACTACCCTAGCCTTCACATTCTTCGATCCCAATGACCCGGCGTGCCAGGAGATTCTCTTTGACCCCCAGACCACCATCCCCGAACTGTTCGCCATTGTGCGCCAGTGGGTGCCCCAAGTCCAACACAAGATTGATGTCATTGGCAACGAGGTAAGATGCTTGGGAAGCCAGGGAAGGAAAGGATAGGGTCCCTCACATGTTTGGGTAAACCTCCCTGGTCCCTTGGTTCTCCCAGATTCTGCGTCGAGGCTGCCACGTGAACGATCGTGATGGGCTGACTGACATGACACTGCTCCACTATGCGTGCAAGGCTGGGGCCCATGGAGTTGGTAAGGTCCAAACCTCTAAAGCATGAGCCCCAACACCTAGGCCCCCAGACTGGACAGCCTCAAAACCACTAAGAACCCTGGCCCTCAGACCCCCACCCTGAATCCACAGCCTAAGATGCCAAAGCACAGTCCCTGAGGCCCGGGGCCTCAAGGGATGCAAGTTGACCTGGGCTGTTCCACAGGGGACCCTGCTGCGGCTGTGCGCCTTTCGCAGCAGCTGCTGGCCTTGGGCGCTGATGTAACACTGCGCAGCCGCTGGACCAACATGAACGCGCTTCACTACGCTGCCTACTTCGACGTGCCCGACCTGGTGCGGGTGCTGCTGAAGGGCGCACGGCCAAGAGGTGAGCAGGAGGGTCCGGGCTGGGAGGGGATGGGACCCAGGCTAAGAAGGAGGCTGGAGGCGGGAGGAGGGTGCCCCAGATGTGTGTTTGGGGAAGAGGGTGGGTGAAGGGCGAGGGGACCGGGATCCAAGGAGATAGTGGTAGGCTGGAGGCAAGAGGTGCGGGAGATAGGGCCCAGACCTCTGTGACCCATCCCCAGGGCTGGGCAGGACCTGGTCAGGAGGGGCGGGGCCTAGAAGGGAGGGAGGGAGGGAGGGGCGAAGCTCTGCATGTGAGGCTGTGGGAGGCCCTGGGGCCTGCGGGTTAGGAGGTGGACTTGGGGAGGCTGTAAGGTGGTGTTGGGGGGCCGGGTGGGGTACTGAGCCCACTCACCTGGAACCCTCCTCTCGTCCACAACCCAGTGGTGAACTCCACGTGCAGTGACTTCAACCACGGTTCAGCCCTGCACATCGCTGCCTCCAACCTGTGCCTGGGTGCTGCTAAATGTTTGCTGGAGCATGGTGCCAACCCGGCGCTGCGGGTACTGCACCCCTAGCCCAGCCCCCAATATTTTCCTTCTCCTTCCTTCCCCACCCTTTCCCGGCCAGCAGAGCTTCGGGAAGCTCATTACAAAAATCATTTGTACATTCAAATGAAGTGATAGCTGGTGTTTACTTAGGGTTCATGATGTGTCAGGTGAACTCTATTATGATCCCTATTTTACAATGGGGAAACTGAGGCAGAGAGAGTAAGTGATTTTTCCAAGGTTACCCAGGAAGGAATATCTTCTTTCAATGCTGGCCAACCCTGTGGCTGTATGTAGACAATATTTCAAGATCATGAAAAGAGTTGAGACTCTCAGTGAATGAGAAGATTGGGTCCCCCCATAAGCCTGCAGCATGAACTTTGACCTCCAACCCATCCATTTCCAGGTCCTATTCATAACACCAATTATTCTGCATTATTCCAGGCCCAGATATCTTAGGGGACGTGGCCTGTGTTCCTGAAGCCCTGCGTCTCCTCATTCCCTTTTGGCCCAGTTGGACCCCTGACCCAGTACCACAGGAGACCATTTTCAGTTCTCATCCCTCATGTGGTCTCATTCCAGGCTTGGGATCTCCCGAGGCATGGCCTCCGTAAGAGCATGACCTAGAGACTGAAGTGTGACCTTCATTCCCTTGGCTCCACCAAGAGTTCCACCCTTAATTACTTGAAATCCCCCGCCTGAAGTTGAGGGTGGTCTTCCCGGGGGACATGGTCTATACCTCAGTGCCTCACCCCTTCTTATGCCCATGTTGGCCTAGGGTATAACCTAGGTCTACCTTTGCTTTACCTGGACTAGGGGTCTCTGGGAACACGGGCTCAGTGGAGGTACAGCCTGTGCCACTGCATCCTCACTTCCTTTCTTCCCATTGGCTCCCAGAACCGGAAGGGACAGGTGCCAGCGGAGGTGGTCCCAGACCCCATGGATATGTCCCTGGACAAGGCAGAGGCAGCACTGGTGGCCAAGGAACTGCGAACCCTGCTGGAGGAGGCTGTGCCACTCTCCTGCGCCCTCCCCAAGGTCACGCTACCCAACTATGACAACGTCCCGGGCAATCTCATGCTCAGTGCCCTGGGCCTGCGCCTGGGAGACCGTGTGCTGCTGGATGGCCAGAAGGTCAGAGACTGGGGAAAGGTGGGGAGGGCAGGACTCAGCCCTCATGCCTCAGAACTGGGTCCTTGGACAGAGTGTAGACCCTCTCCTTTGGCCACCCACCCTCCTAATCATTCCCACAGTTGTTCTGTGAGTGCTTCCTTTGTGCCCCACCCTGGGCTGAGCTCTCAGTCCAGCGAGGGAAGACAGATCTATCACCTGACAGTGATGGCCCAGAACAGTCGTGGCTGTCATGAGGAAGCACAGCAGAGTGATCAGTGCAGCTCTGCACCTGTGAGTTCCCTTGGGCCTCGTGGGCCCCAGTCAGGGCCCACCTCTGCTCCCAGAATGGTCAGTACTTTGGGAAAAAAACAGGTCAGAACAATCAGGGGTGTGTTGAAATGGATGCACTCCCTTGAAGATAAGGTGGGATAAGCCAGGAGAAGAAAAGGAGAAGGGGGGTCCCACGTAGGGGGAGCAAGTATAAATGCCCAGAGGGCAGAGAGAATCTTTATTTATCCAGGTATCCCAGCTTTGATTTATTTCTCTGGGGTCCCTCAGTCTCCATGCTGGACCCAGCCCATCCTTGGGAATAAAGAGCTGTGTGAGCCCAGACCCACTCTCAAGGAGCTTTTTCTGATGAAGGAGACATGGCCAATAAAGTAAATGCTTGGTTAAGATAATGTCTGGTAGCAACAAGGGCTTTGAAAACCATTAAATGCTTGGATTTAGGAGTGCCTGGCTGGCTCAGTCAGAACATGTGACAGTTGATCTCAAGGTTATGAATTTGAGTTGGATGTTGAGATTACTTTAAAAAAATTTTTTTAGCTTAAAAAAAAATTTGGATTTAGTAAATTGCCCCTGGCTGAGGGCAAATGCAATTTTAGGCAGGGTGCTCCAAAGGCTTCTGCAAGGAGCTGATGTCTGAGTTGAGCTGCGAGGGGAAGGAGCTCACCTACAACAACATGGAGACAGAGGAAACAGCAGGTACAGAGGCCAAGAGGAGTGAAGGGGTAGCATGTCCAGAAGGTGAAGTGGAAAGGCCAGCAGGTGCTGGATCACACCCAACCTGCAGGCCACTGGAAGGAATTTGAATTTCATTGCTTGTTCAGCGAGAAACCGTAAAAGTCACATTGTTTCCCGATCAAGGGTTTTACACGCATCAGCCCCATCTGTAGCACCTTCTATACCTGAGCTAATCAAATCCATGTGACAATTCTGAAAGCAAAATGCGTTGATTCTCTCCATTTTACAACCCAGAAGACTGTAAGAGGCTCAGAGAGGTGAAATGTTTTGTTTGAAGATAAGAACAATAATAACAATCTGCCCCTTAGAGAAACAGCATAGCACAGCGGTTACGAGCTCAGGCAAATCTCAGCTTTGCTGCTTTTCAGCTATGGGGCCTGGGGGCATGATTCCACCTCTCTGGGTATCGGTTTCTTCATCTCTAAAATGGAGCTAATAACAGTACCCACCTCAGGTAGTTGCATGAGGCTTAACTTAATTAAAATCCGGAAAGCCCTTAGAATAGGGCTTGGTGCATCCCAAGCGCTCTCTGTGTACCAGGTACTATTCTGATCCCCACACCTATCCTCCACAGCAGGCACTATTAATTCACCCGTTTTAGAGACAAGGAACTGGGGCTTAGAGAGTGAAGCAGCCTTACACGATGATCATAGCCATACCCACTGAGGGCTCACGGCAACTAAATGAAATTACATATATTGCAAATGTTTCCACCAGGCAGCCAGCCTATGAAGTGCTTAGCCATCCCCATTTTACAGGTGAAACTGAGGCCTAGGAGGGCATTTGACCAAAGTTGCAAGATAATAATAGTTAACACTCATTGATCCCTCACTCAGCACTAGGCCCTATTCTGAGGCTATAACAGCCCTGTCCAATAGACCTTCCCATCTGTGAGGATGGAAATATTCTGTCTGTATTGCCTAAGAAACTAGCTGTAAGCCACATGTAGCTATTGAGCACTTAAAATGTGGTGAGTACAATCAGGGAAATTAGATTTCAATTTAATTTCAGTTCCTAATGGCTGTTTACTGCATTGAACAGGGCAGCTCTACAACCATCCTATAAGGTAGGTGTGATTTCTGTTCCCATATCATAGATGAGGACACAGAGGCACAGTGACGTTAAGTCATGTAGCCAGTAAATGGTGATGTCCAAACAGATTTGAGCTTGGGGCTCCCTCATCCACTCTCCATGCTGCCTGTGTGCCAGTGATCTATCATGGCGTCTCAAGGACCATCCCCCCCCCCCAACCATATCCTCCCTTGTTTCCTCAGACGGGCACACTTCGGTTCTGCGGGACCACAGAGTTCGCCAGTGGCCAGTGGGTGGGCGTGGAGCTGGATGAACCTGAGGGCAAGAACGATGGCAGTGTTGGGGGTGTCCGGTACTTCATCTGCCCTCCCAAGCAGGGTCAGTCCCACCTGGGGCTCAAAAGGGGTGGTGGTGGGATCCACTCAATAGTTCCAATGCTGCTGACTGGTGATGGGGGTGGGGAGATGATGGCCGGGCAGAGGGCAGAGGCTTGGACCACTCCCAGCGCAGGCTGTGTCCCCCCAGGTCTCTTTGCATCTGTGTCCAAGATCTCCAAGGTGGTGGATGCACCCCCCTCGTCCGTCACCTCCACACCTCGGACTCCTCGGATGGACTTTTCCCGTGTCACTGGCAAAGGCCGCAGGGAACACAAAGGTCAGTGGGGGAGCCTTCTGGGTGAGGAGGGTGAGGAGAGCCAATTTGAGGACATTCTGTGTGTAGCCCAGCTTCGGTGACTCAGTTTCTCCTCAGGCCTAAACGCCTGTGTTAGAGGATAATCTCTGAGTTCTTCACTTCTATGACTCCGTTTCTCTTTTGATGTAGTACTGGCCTCCCACCCAGTTCTTTAAAGGATCTGTGGGTTCTCTGCCTTCTGTGATTTAGTTTCCCCTCAGGTCAAGGGTTTTCGCTCAGTTTTAGGGAAGAATCTATGGGGTTTCTGGCTTTAGTGACTTGATTTATCTTTATACCCAACTCCTTCCTTCATTTTAAAAGGATAATTTCTGGGCTCCTGACTTATGTGACTCCATTTTTCCTTTGGCCCAAATAACCTCAGCTTTGAGAAAGGATATTGGGGTTTTCCAGGTTCTTGGTTCAGTTTCCCCTCAGGTCTAACCCCCCACCCCCCAGTTTTCTGGCAGTTGAGATTGTTTCCTTTCAAGCCCAAAGCCCTCCTGGTTCTGGGGAAGGCTCTAGAGTTCCTGATTGGAGCCAGGACAGAGTTTCTACCTTGGGTCTTTCTGGGTGGCCTGGGGTCCCCAGGGCTGGCATCTGGGGGCCCCAGTCCCTCCCCCTATGCCCTTTATTCCAGGCAAGAAGAAGCCCCCATCATCCCCATCTCTGGGCAGCCTGCAGCAGCGGGAGGGAGCCAAGGCTGAAGTTGGAGACCAAGTCCTTGTCGCGGGCCAGAAGCAAGGGATTGTGCGCTTCTTTGGGAAGACAGACTTTGCCCCCGGTGAGGACAGTGATCAGTGGTGGGGGGCGGGGGGGGGGCAGGCAAGACCTTGAGGCATCCTGACACCCCGCTGCTGCAGGTTACTGGTATGGCATTGAGCTAGACCAGCCCACTGGCAAGCATGATGGCTCTGTCTTTGGTGTCCGGTACTTCACCTGCCCCCCACGGCATGGAGTCTTTGCGCCAGCATCTCGAATTCAGAGGTGAGCCCAAATGCCAACGCCAACCCAGGGCACCTCCCAGAACCCTGATTCCCCACCCCTCTCTTCCTCTCGGACCAGCAGGACAGTGTGGATACCCACCTCCACACCCTAGCTCTTTCTGCGTAGGCCCTGTGGGCTCAGCTATCCTGGCCTCTTGTGACTGTGATTCCTCCCACTCTTCTTATGTCTCCCCAGGATTGGTGGATCCACTGACCCCCCTGGGGACAATGTCGGAGCCAAAAAAGTGCATCAAGTGACAAGTGAGTTGGGGCTGTGGTGTAGGAGGTAGAGGAGGGGTGAGGGCTTGGAGATAGAAGGAAGTGTCATGGGTTCTCAGGTATATGCTGGTGACAGAATCTCCAGTACTTAACAGGGGACACAGGGTCCAGGAAAATGATGAGACAGGATCCCGAATAGGATAAGTGCTGTGGGGGAGGGTATGGGGATGTTAACGACAAGGCTCTGGGCAGGCACTGGGGACATGGGTAGGTATGGGGGATATAGGGAATATTACTGACAAGAGATCTGGATAGGTATTGGAATGTGGGGTCCAGGTGGGTATTGGGGATGTGGATGAGTATCAATGACAAGGATTCTGGTTGGGTATTGAGAGTTTATCATCCCCTCACCTGAGACCTTGCCCTCCCCTTCAGTGACACAACCCAAACGCACTTTCACGACAGTCCGGACCCCAAAGGACATCGCATCAGAGAACTCCATCTCCAGGTGGGTAGCCAACCCTTTGGCCCACCTCCTATGGGATGTTCAGGGAGAGGTTGCACAAAAGGCCACTGGACACAGGGATCTGGACTTCTGGCTAGAGCTGGAAATAGAGGTTAGGAAAACTTGTGACTAGTAGCTTACCCAGAAAGAGTTTTTAGGGAGTATTCCCACACTGAATTCTGGTGGCTTCCACTCTTAAGGAGCAGGTGGAGGAGGCAGAACACCTTCTACTTCACAGGAGCCTGAGAAGGCACAGCCAGACAGGTAGAGACAGAATCCAGAAAGGCCAAATCCCAAGCACTTGGGGAAGAGCAGGGGTGGGGTCTTGGGGGGTGATGAATCCCGATGTTCCCGTATCCTGCATCGAGCTGTGACAGACGTGATTCTCCTTTCCAGGTTGCTCTTCTGCTGCTGGTTTCCCTGGATGCTGAGGGCGGAGATGCAGTCTTAGAGGCCTGGATACCTGAGAGTCAAAGAGTCCCCTCTAGCATCTCCTGACACAAGGAGTCCCCGAGTCACCCTGAGATAGAGATTCCCAGTAACACATCCAGAATAGAGACCCCATTAGCCAGCCCTCGATCACTGAGGCCCCATTATTAACATGATAACCCCCAAATACAGACCCCATGGTACCCAGAAAGAGATTCCCTGAGTGTAGCACCTTCAGGCTAGTCCCTGTCCCCAACCCCTCAGAGCAGACCCCCCAATAACATATTTCCACATCACCTCAAATGATGGTGACCTCTACATAATGCTCCAGAGTAGAACATTCCTGAGTCATTTGTCACTGGGTCAGAACCCTCCCCCATTAACAAAGACCCCACCCCCTCCCATCAATTCGCCTTGAAATAAACACAGGTCATACCTCCAGAGCAACAGAGTAACAGAACTACATTTAACATCAGTCCCCTCAAGATGTTGTGACCCCCATGGTCACCCCAAAAGCTTACACTGCAATCAGAGACACCCTACATTAACAAATACCTGCTCTTACCCCTCAAGAAGAGACCCACATTAACCAGCCCACTCTCACCCCAATTTACAGACACCAAAACAGTCCTGGAAGTGCTAATTACAGGACCCCTAAGTCTTCCTACCCTCTGCACCCTCAAGAAACCCCCAGTGCCTTGTATGAAGCCCAACCCACACGGCCCACAGCCCCTGTGCTGGCCAGGCTCCCAGAAAATTCTCTATTTTTTAAGTAATGACTTCCCCCTTTGGGGGACCCCAAAATTTGGAGGCCCCATTCTGGGACTCTGGGGATCCCAAACCCCAGAGTACATGTCCCAAATTCCCCTATGCCCCCAAGTCCTACAGCCCCTAGAGGACCCCAAGGCCCTAACTCCCAGGATCCTCAAACCATGGAATCCCCAAATCCCCAGGGAATCCCAAATTTAAAAATTCAATCCCAAGCCCCCAGGAAACCCCAATCATGGAGGTCCTTGTGCCTGGGATGGAGGAGACTGCAGTCAGGATATGCATCCCGGGCTCCCAGGGCACCTCAAGCCCTATTGGTAGGCACCAGGAGACCCCAAACAGGAATTCTTATCCCTGGAAACCAGAGCACTTAAATGCCCTGAGTCGATGGATCTCAAGACACCCAAATGCAAAGAGCCCCAGCCCCCAGGGAACCTCCAATCCTAAAGCCTCCATCTCCAATACATGAAGGGCCCCAAGGCCTTGAGGGGATCCCAAATCCTGGAACCCCTATTTCAGTCTACGTTCTGGTTACAGGTCCAAAACACCAACTCTGTCACTGGCCCCAAAGGACTTCACAGCACCCGGGCCAGACCAACAGCCTGAGGGAGAACCTAAAGGCCCAGGGGGTCTAGGGTGGACCTGGGGCCCTGACCACCAAGGACAGCTCACGACTGCCCCTTCACTGCATGTCCCCGAACTCAGCATGACCCCTATCTCCTTCAATAAAGATGTTTCTATGGCTTGTCTGCGTCAGGTCAATATCTGGGGAGTTGTGGGCCTGCCTCTGGACCCTTGCGGGGGGGAGGACGAGAGAGGAAGCCCTTCCTTCAGTCCAGCCTCCCCGCGGAATGGGCACAGATCGTTCTAACAATCTTTTCTTCCTGCGGCTTCCCTTCCCTTCTGGCCCCTTCCAAGGATACTCCTCCCGTCTGGGCCCGCTTCGCAGTGAGAACCGGTTGGGTTCTGGAGCCTGATTGGTCGGTGCCAGATGAAGACCCGTCTCCGGAGGATCCCCAGTGGCTCACGGGCCAGGAGGTGCAGCCTATCACTGAATGAGGGTGAAGGGGCGGGGCAATATTGGGTGAGAGCGCCGATTGGGTGGAAGGCGGACCCTTAGGACCTTTGAGAGTTCTCGTTGGTCTGAGGAAAACTGCGTCAGGAACGTGGGGCGGAAGTGGTTGGGAAGGGAATGGGGGTGTTTAATTCGGGTATTGGAGGGGACACTGGTGGACGGTCAGTGTTGGGGGTGGCTGGGGACGGAGACGGGAGGTGTCTGAGAGGGCTGAGAGTGGGCCTCTGAGGAAGCTCAGATGGGACTCCAGGGAAGCTCAGAGTGTGGAATTCTAGAAGACTCGGGGTGGAGAGACTAAGGGGTTCAGTTAGGGAAGAAGGTTGGAGAGGAGTCAGGCTCCGGACTAAAGGCCCAAGGTTGCTGCAGGGAAGGGGCGCTCGGGAGAAGTGTGAAGGGGTCCAGAATGGGGAGATCCGAGGAGACTGAGAGTGGACCTGTCTGAGGAGACTCAGATTGAGGGCACATGGGTGTTGAGAATGGGGCATCTGAAAGCGTTTGCGGCGGGAGGAGGGTGCATGGTGACTTTGAATATTGTTCGAGAGCCAGACTCATGGTTTCAAGTCTGAAGTTGTTAGGATGGGGTCTCAAACTGTTTAAAGGGGCTTTGGGGTGCAGCCCTGGAAGCCATGCGTGGAGCTCTTGGGAATGGCTCCCAGTGAGGTCAGAGATGTTCTCTGTGAGAGGCTTAATAGGGCAAAAATGTGTGTAGTTTGATGGGCCCTTGTGGATGGAGTTTGGGGCAGTGGGGCAGCGTTCTGGATGCTCACTGTGTCCGGGTGGCTTTTGAGGTGCTGAGGATTCGGGTTTTAGAAACCAAGTGAGTTTCCCTGTAGGGCTGAGGTGAGGCCCGGGCTCTTGATAAAGCAGGAAATGGGATCATAGCCTGATGGTGGGAGGCTTGGTGACTTCAGAGTGTCCTCCCCTCCCCCACAGGACTGGGTGCATGGAGTTGGTGTCGATGGAGGATCAGGACGCCAGGGTCCCAGCCCTGGAACCATTCAGGGTGGAGCAGGTTGTCAGGACTGGGGGTGCAGAGGGTGAAGGTGGGGACTAGAGGGTGGGAGATAAGAGTGGGGAGAGGTAGGCTGACTCCTGGGTTTGTGGACTGGGACTGCTCCCTCCCTCCAAATTCATTCTTACCCTCAGGATATAGCCCCATGTTCACCCCCACTTCCCACCCCAAAAATGGGCATTAGTCCTTTGAGGTCAGGCCCTGGCCTGTCTGGGAACATCTGGAGCCTCTCTTCAGAGGGAGGGTCTGCTCAGTGTTACTAGGACTCCTGTGTAGGTCTAAGGGCTGCACCTTCTGGGGGCTTTCTATCCTAGGCACCACCTGTAATCTACTATGTCCCTGACTTCATCTCCAAGGAAGAGGAAGAGTATTTACTTCGACAGGTAACCCCAACACCCTTCTGGTTTGTTTTACCCTCCTTCCCAGATCCCTCCCCAACCTCCAGGTTCTGTGTGAGAGCCTCTAAGGCTACACTGAAGATCTTGGCAGGAAGGAGAGTGCCATTCAGCACCCATCCCTCATCTTATTTACTCCTCTTGCAGGACCTGCTGGGGCCTGTCAGAAAGAGCCTCTCCCAGGAGGCTTAGGGGAAACCAAACATTCTTAGAAAGGTAGTTATTATGTAGCTCAGATCCCTGTGCTGGGATAGCCCAGTCCAGCCTCCAAAACAGATGAAATTGCTAGAAACAGATTCCTTATGCTAGCAACAAGGAAGTTACAAACCTTATACCCTCTGTGCTGAGATAGCCCAATCCTGCTATCATAGAGAAAAGGGGGTTATAAACATAGGCTAAGATAGCCCAGGTTGGGCCCTTGAGGTTTGGGGAATTGAGAATTTGCAGTTTCAGATTTCTGTGCTGACATAACCCAGGCACCAGAATGCTATAGAGGAAACTCTTCCCTCTGCTGAGATAGCTCAGCATAGACCCAGAGTCTTGGGAACAAGGTTACCAAGCACAGATCACCTGTACTGAGATGTCCCAGTATTCTGTATTCTATTCTTAAGGTTTGGAGAGAAAAGAATTTACAAAGCTCAGAGCTTCTGCATCCTCAGAGCCTTAGTTACAGAGCACAGATCTTCCTTGTGCTATCCCAAGTAGTCTTGTCCAGTTTGATCTCAAGAATAAGTTAGCTACAGAACACAGACTCTTTTTTTTTTTTTTAAGATTTTATTTATGTATCTGAAAGAGAGAGCGTGTGAACATTCATGGTGGGAAGGGCAGAGGAGGAGAGAAAGAATCTCAAGCAGACTCCCTGCTCAGCGTGGAGACTGACACAGGGCTCAGTCCCAGGACCCTGAGATCATGACCTGAGACAAAATCAAGAGTCAGATGCTTAACCGACTATCCACCCAGGTGCCCCACAGAACACAGACTCTTGTGCTGAAGTAGCCCATTCCAGCCCCATAAACCGTGAAAGGAATGGGGAGATTATCGAGTAGAGTACAGACTTCTTGGAGATTGTCCATTCTAGACCCTTGGGATTTTGGCAGTTGGAGAATTTTCAAAGTACTCTCTCCGCTATGCTGAGATAGCCCAGCCTCGCACATTTCCTCCCCCAGGTGATAGGAACAAAGAGGTTCCAGAAGTCAGGCTGTTCTGAGATAGCGCAGGATTCAGGAAATTACAGAGTGCGCACTATTTGCTGGGTTAAAAGAGCCCAGTCCAGCCCAGAGCTCTGAGTGGATTCAGACCACAATTGTGTAGCTCTGGTTCCTCTCCTTGATCCTGATAGATACAGGGGAGAGGGCAAACACCACAATCCTGGGAACACTGTCTCAGAGAACAATCCCACAGACTTTGAGATGACCCATTTCCACCCCCGGTAGAGGGCCCTGTATTGACCTGGGTCGGAGAATCCATGAGGGTGGTCCTGAAAAAGGACTGACCCCTCCCCACCTCCTAGGTCTTCAATGCCCCAAAGCCAAAGTGGACCCAGCTCTCTGGGAGGAAGTTACAGAACTGGGGTAAGTGTCCCTGCCTGGGGGCATGGGCAATTTGGGGATGTAGGCTGGGGCAGGTGGTCCAGGTTGGTGACACTGGGTGGGTCCTTGAGGGTTCAAGGGGTTCCAAGGGCAAGGAGGATCCTGAGGGGTGAGTGGAGGTTCTGAGAAACTAGGGATTTCCTGATGAGGCGGGGGTATCTCAGAGTGTCCAGGTGTTTGAAGAAGGCAGGATGCCTTGGTAGCGTCGGGTAGTGATCTCCAGAGTCAGAGGTTCCCGAGGGTCAGAGTGCTACCAACCACTGGGATATCCCTTATGGGGGCTCCAGGTGCCAGGGCTCCTCAGTTGGGTGTCCTCAGGACCCCATTGCCCTCTCCCAGGTGGGCTCCCCCATCCCCGGGGAATGGTTCCTGAGAGGCTGCCTCTGTGGCTCCAGCGCTACGTGGACAAAGTATCTGACCTCAGCCTTTTTGGGGGTCTCCCAGCCAACCACGTCCTTGTGAACCAGTATCTGCCTGGGGAGGGCATCATGGTAACCACACACCTTCACCCCGACCCCCAGACCTCTGATCCACCATGGGGCAGGGCATCATGTTGACCCACCTCTGCTCATTAAGTAGCCACATACCCTAACCAGGCATTCACCTCCCCATCCCAAGCAGGGGCACCCTCCTTGAGCCCCAGAGGGTGGGGGGGGGGTGGACTCTTGCCCTGTCCAGCCCTGGTGCCCACTCCCTAGCCCCACGAGGACGGGCCACTCTACTACCCGACTGTCAGCACCATCAGCCTGGGCTCCCACACCATGCTGGACCTCTACGAGCCGCGGCAGCCAAAGGATGATGACCCTGCAGAGCAGGTGGGCCCTGAGACACTGCCCTGGCCACTCGTGGGCATTCTGACATCCCACAGCCTCCGCGAGGCCCCAGTCCCTCCTGCTTGCAGGGTATCCCTGATACTCTCTCAGACACCTTCCCCCGTCCCCTCATGGAATGCACCCACATCCTCCCAGGCTCCAGCCCCATCCATTTGCAGGAAGCCCTAGGAATGATACCTGTAGACACCCCAGTACCCTCACCTGCTAAGTGGATGCCCCGATGCGCTACAGATCCCCTTGCCCCACACATTCAGAATGCTCCAATAGCCCAAGGTCCATATACCCTGTGCAGGACTCCCCAGACGCTGATACCCTCAGATACCCCAACACCGTTTACTCACCGTTGTCCCTGACATCCTCTCTTTGCTTACTGCACAGGGCACCCCAACACAGACCTCTCTGCCACTCCAGTAGTGTAGATCTGCCTTGTAGAACACCCTCAGATTCTCCTTGGGGCCTCAACCCATGACTTGCTGCTCAAGGACACCCCCCCACACACCCAGATATACTGAATCCCTTCTGTGAGGGCTCCGCACCACAGCAGCTTCCCTGACCTTTCTCTGAGTAATGCATTTCTGATACCTCAGGGTTCACAGAAACTCCCCTGGACACCCTGATCCCAGCTGCTCCTTTTTAGCCCTACATGGTCCTGGGTAGGCTGACACCCCCTTCTACTGTGTGGGTGTCCTCAAACACTCTGATGTCTGCAGGCAGGCCCAGACCACACCGGCTCCTCCCTGCCTCACTGTTACCCCACCCACACCCTCCCCTTTCTAGCTTCACCCAAGCCCTGAGTCCAGTTCCATCCAGTTTCCTAGGGCTGCTGATCCCTGGGTCCAAGCTGCAGTCAACTTCCAGGCCCCTCCCGAGGGACTGCGGGTCCAGGCCCGCCACCGGCGCCCACTAACCAAATCGCGTAGGATTTCCACTTCAGAGCTTCTCCCTGGGAGCACCCTTGCCCCTCAGCCTTGGCCCCTAGGAACTCGCTGACCTTCCCCGCCCCCCACCTTTAAAGTCCGCGGACCACTCTAACCCCCTGACTTCTGGGGACCCGCTGACCTTCAGCCCGCCCCGCAGCCCCGGTCCCCGCCCCGGCCAGTCACCTCGCTGCTGCTAGAACCCCGCAGCCTGCTGGTGCTCCGTGGCACCGCCTACACGCGCCTCCTCCACGGCATCGCGGCTGCCCGCGTAGACGCGCTGGACGCCACCTCCCTGCCGCCCAACGCCGCCGCCTGCCTGTCGGCGCGGCCCGGAGCCAGCCTGGTCCGCGGCACGCGCGTCTCTCTCACCATCCGCCGCGTGCCCCGCGTGCTGCGCACCGGCCTCCTGCTCAGCAAGTGATGCCTGGCGCCCGCCGCGCTCGCATTCCCGGGCTCTCCGCCGCCTCCTGACAGCTGCAACCCTGTGACCTTGGAACCCCGGGGCAGAGGGGGCTCCCTCCCACTCCCCGGGTTATTTATTTTCCCAGTAACTTTGTGGGAACTACAGGAAGAGGTCCCATTTCAAATAAACTAACAAAAATCTCTCTCTGGTTTTGGATTTGGGGGGGCAGATGCGTGGGTTCCTGTGGGGCACTGTGTCTGGGACCTTGGATGCTGTGGGCCCTGGGGTCAGATGTCTGGTCACCGAGTGGGGCAGAATCCGGGGCTCTTGAGGGGTCGGGATTCTATCTGGAAACTCCTTAGGTGTGATGAATGGAGTGAGCCTGGGAGGTTCAGCCAACTGGCCCGCTGGGGAGGAAGGAGTTAATTGGTGCTGCTCTCACCTGAGCTGGGCGTCAGATTACCTGCGACCAGGTTCTGCTTATTAGGAGGTGGAGCTGAGCCTGCCCCTGGGCCTCTGGCTGCCTCGGGCCTGGGTAAGTCCTACTGAGGAGATCTGGGGGTGGCGGATACCCCCGGCCAGGGAAAGGGCTCTCACTGTCCATCCCCAGGCTCCCAGCTATGGCCCTGCCACCACCTCTGGGCCTTAGACTCCCCTCAGAGCCCCTCAGCCACCCCCCTGAAGCCCCTAGGGAACTGGGCATTGCTGGATGTACCATCTGCCCTGCATCTGGAGAGGAGAGAATCAGGTAGGGGCCAGGGCTTTTGAAACTTGGGTCCCAAAAGGGTGGGGGCAGTAGCAGGGACATTTTGAGGGAGAGAGGTACTATGGCTATGATCACCTAGGGACATGGCAGAGGGAGCTGCAGACGGGTAGGGTAAGGTGGATAATGGGCACCTAGGCTCACCCAGAGGCCTGTCAATGCTTCATACCTCCCAGACTAGACCAGGCCCAGAAACTGGGGCAAGACTCCATGGACCCTCCCCAACACTTCCAGGGTGGGTTGAGGGGCACTGCGCCTGTTGCTGCTCCCCTCAGATTGCCAACACCCTCTACCAATGAGGACCCAGCTGGGGGCAAACACTGTGAGGTAAGCTGAGGTGATCCAGGCCCCTTATGCCAGCCCCCACTTTCTCTCCCCCAAAATCTGGGGATGAGATGATGATTCTGGAAAAGCATTGGGCATCTGTGAGGGGGAGGGATGCTCTAAAAAATGATTCTTCACCAGTCACGATGGAAGATTTTCATTATTTTACCAACTGGGAGAGAATTATTTCATCATTGACCCTGGTGCAGTCCCATTCCTCGTGGGGGTATCCAGCACCATCACCCCTCCCTGTCCAGGCCCCTAGGCCCCGTATGTCCATGTTTCTAGGAGCCTTGAAAACCTGGAGGCTTTGCACTAGAGGTCTTCAGGCCCGGTTCCACGGGGAAGGACTCCAGGTGGGAGCCGCCTTGGTGCAGACCCTGAGATGGACTCTGTGATAGGAGGAGCAGCAGAAGGGGGCAATGGGAGTAGGGGCAAGGTCTTGGTTGGCCCACCCGCCCTAACTCAGTCCCCTATATTCCCCAGCACCTCAGCTCCGGCCGGGAGGTATTGGAGGCTGAGCAGGACAGCCTGTCCCTATGCCTGTTGGGCCTGGGCCTCCAGCTGCAGGACCTAGAGCAAGGCCTGGGGCCCTGGGCAACAGCCCAGAGCAGGATGGGCCAGCTGCAGGTGGGCAGGGCCTCAGGAGTGGGTGCCAGCTTCCTGGGGTGGGAAATGGGTTTATTCCACATTCCAGGTATCTGCGTAGGAAAGGCAAGAAGGGATGTAACTCCAGGTCCCGGATCTCTGGTGCTCCTGGTGTGTGGGGGTACGGGTGTGTGGTGGGGGGTGGTGTCTAACCTTGTGTCCCCAGGCCCTCCAGGCAGACCTGCGTGCGGCAGCTGAGCGTGTAGATGCCCTGCTGGTATTTGGTGAGGGGCTGGCACAGCGGAGTGAGCCTCAGGCCCAGGCATCCCTGGAGCAGATCCTGAGGGCACTCAGAGCCCACCGAAGCAGCATCTTTCGGCAACTGTGGTGGCTGCAAGCCCAGCTGGTCAGCTATAGCGTGGTATGACCCACCCTGGCAGTCCCTGCCCCAGGTACCAATTTCACACTGCCCATGACTCTGTCCTCTGACCAGGTATTTGAGGAGGCCGACCCACTGGATCAGGACTTGGAAGTCGAGGGGGACTTGGACGGGCCAGGACCTGGTGGGGTCTGGGGGCCCTGGGCACCCAGTATCCACCCCACTCCCACAGAGTTGGAGTGGGACCCAGCAGGGGATGTTGGAGGCCTCAGGCCCTTGGTGCAAAAGACAGCCTGGACTCCAGGAGCTCCCTGTGAGCTGTGTGGCCACAGAGGCCCCCAGGGCAGGAGACAAGGCCTTGAGGTGAGAGCAGGTGGGGGATACCCCTCCCTCACAGGCACCCTTGGGAAACCTCCATATGTCTCTTATTAGGGTACTTCCCTTTCAAGGGGGTCTTGGTGGCTCTGTCTCTCCCTCAATCTCTCTGTGTCTCTTGCTCTCTTACTGTCTCAGTGTTGTCCTCCCTCCCTCCCTCCCCCTGCTTCTCTTGGTCTCTGTGTCTTCTCTATCTCTCTTTCCCTCTTGTGGTCTCTATCTGCACTTCCTCATTTTCTCCACCTTTCCTCACTCTCCCCTCTGCAGCCACCTTAACCTCCTGGTTCTTCGAACATTCCAAATTCACTCCTGTCCCAAAGGCCCCAGACACATGCCCCCCTCATCTCCTCACTTCATTCCAGTTTCTCCCCAAATGTCACCTTTTAAAATTTTTTTTAAATTTTATTTTTCTTAACTGAGCTTTATGCCCAACGTGGTTCTTGAACTCACAACCCTGAGATCAAGAGTCACATGCTGGGGCACCTGGGTAGAGCAGTCGTTGAGCGTCTGCCTTCGGCTCAGGGCGTGATCCCGGCGTTCCAGGATAGAGCCCCACATCAGGCTCCTCCTCTGGGAGCCTGCTTCTTCCTCTCCCACTCCCTTGCTGTGTTCCCTCTCTCGCTGGCTGTCTCTCTGTCACATAAATAAAAATAAAATCTTTAAAAAAAAAAAAAGGAGTCACATGCTCTACTAACTGAGCCAGCCAGGTGGCCCTCCCAAATTTCACCTCTTCATAGAGGCCTGCCCTGACTTCCAAACATAATCAGTCCTTAACCTTTTTATTTCCTAACAGCACTTACCACATCTTGACATTGTACATTTATTAATGTGTGGTCTGTCTCTGTTAGAATATAAGCTCCGTGGATGCCAGGACTTTGCCTATGTACAGTGCCTGGCATGTAATAGATACTCATTAAATATTTATTGAATGAATGAATAAGTAATGTCTCTTTTCTCTTGGTTTCTTCAGCTCTGCCCCTCTCTTCCTCTCCCTGAGATCTTTTTCTTCCCTTAGAATCTCATCTCTGTGACAAGCCCATCTTGGCCCTTGCCCAACTTTGTGTCTGTCCCTAGTTCTCCAAGGACCCCACACCTCTCTTCCCCCACAGGACATGCTCATGTCGGGCTTCAGCCACCAGAAACACTTGGCAGGTCACCGAAGACGCTCCCTGCTCCGGAAGTCTCAGGTGAGCTGGTCCTCAGCCAGGGCTATCACTCGGGAATCTTGATGGCAAGGGACAGAAACCTAACCCAAATTGAATTACACAAAAAAAGGGATAATTTTTTATTTTACCATCTAACGGAAAGTCCGGATGCTGCTGAAAAGATCTCAAGTGCTATCAGGGCTCAGTCCTTCCCTCTCTCAGGCTCTTCTTCTCCAAGGTGGTTTCCTTCTCAGCAAATGGCGGCCCCAGCAGCTAAACACTCATTTCACTGGTTCACCCACCCAAGGAGAAGCACAGTGCCACCGACCTACTGGCAGCAAAGTCCGAGGGCTGACTCCCACTTGGCCAGTTTGGATCATGACCTACACCCTGAACCAGTGACAGTGGCCAAGCTGATGGAGTGCTTCCATTGGCCAGACTGGGCTCACATGCCCAGTCATGGAAGTGGGAGTTGTGTGGGGTCATCTATTTGAGAGCCCGAAGGCCTGAGGGTGGGGAGGCAGGATGCCCTCCACCCCCTGCACACATTGAGCCACTGTTATCAGGAAAAGGAAGATTGGATGGAGGGCAGGCATAGATATCCACCCCACTTGGAGATATTCCAAGCCCCTGTGGGTTGGGTCCTGAAGGCTCAGGGGGTGCTAGGAAAGGAGGAAAAATAAACAGCTCTGTAGGTCTGTAGTAGTAAGGAAGAGTCCAGACTAAGTGTTACTTCCATCCATTCTGCTCCTGGCTGCTGTCTCCCCTTAGGACAAGAAGCAAGCATCTTCCAGTTTCCAGGATGTGATGTTGGAGGTAGACCCTGGGTGAGATGCCTGGGAGTTGGGTCTGGGGATGGGGGTGGGGTACAGGGCTTCTGGTGGCAGCGCAGCATGCACGTAACACTGCATTTCCCTTCACAGAGCCCCTGCTCCTGCATCCGGGCACTCCCTGACCTTCCTCCTTCTCCTCCTCCTCCTCTTCCTTCTCCTGGTGGGTGCCACGTTGCTCCTGCCACCATCAGGGGGGTCTTGCTGCTCTCCTGCCCGACTCTCCGTGACACCTTACCTGCTGCTCAGCTATGTCAATGGTCCCCCCCCAATCTGAGTACATAGCCCAGACATGTAATAAATCGTCACTGTCAAAGGATATGTCTTAGTCCGTTTGGTCTGCTCTAACAAAGTAACAGACTGGGGGTGGCTTCTAAACAATAGAAGTTTGTTTCTCACAGTTCTGGAGGCTGGGAAGTCCAAGATGAAGGTGCCAACAGATTGGGTATCTGATGAGAGCTGCTTCCCACTTCACAGATGGTCGCCTTCCCGCTGTCTCCTCACATGACAGAAGGGGCAGGGAGCTCTATTTCATAAGGGCTCTAAATCCTTTCCACGTGGCTCCACCATCATGACCTAATCCCTTCCTAAAGGCCTCACCTCCTAATGCTATCACGTTGGGGGTTAGGATTTCAGCATGTGAACTTTGAGGGGGCACAGACATTCAGACCATAACAGAATGTGTGAGGATATTGGGTGTTTGAGTTCAGAATTTGGGATACAGCTCTGATGTCTGGACAGCCCCCTCCACAGATCTCTTTGCTTTGAGTGTACAACACAGAACAGAATCACCCCATCTTGGATCGGGGGCCCCCAGCCCCTGAGACAAAGATTCAAGCACAAGTAGTGTATCAGGGAGGTGACCCCCTAGGCAGATTGATAGGGCAGTGGGGAAGTGAGCCAGGGAAGGCAGTTAATGAGCTGGCTGCTGGGCATTGGGGCTCCATCCCACTAGGGACCTCTGGGAGAGTCTGTGGAACACACTCAAAAGTGGTGCCACCCGAAGGGTGAAGAAGTCATGGCATTAATTACCGCTTCCATGTCTCATTGGTTAGGGACTGTTCTAGAGATGCTAACTTCCCATCCCATCCCACCTCTCCTGCCTGTCAAGGCTCCCCAGGCAAAGAGGCACAGGTGCCTGCCCCAGGAAGCTAGAGGTGTGTATGGGAAGGATGCAGGTGATGTGGGCCACCTGCCAACACCTGCTACAGCCCCTGTCCAGCATCCATAGGTGCTCTGTTCAAATATTCTACATGGGGGCTCCCAGGCTGGGCCATCCCTGGTGTAGGACCATGAAATCCCCCATCCCCAGGATCTTGACGACACCAAGCTGAATTGCCAGGGCTCAGTCCTGGAGTCCAGTCCTCAGCCTCAGGGGTCTAGGCTCCTCCTCTCCTCGGAGTTTATGCAATCAGGACAAGAGGAACAGGACTAGACTCAAGAACAGAGACAGAAGCCCTGTGCCAGGCTCCTGGATGTGCACTAAACACATGTCCCCTCTTTAATGCTCATGACCACCCAATGGTGTGTCCCCACTTAACAGAACGGGAAACTGAGGCTCTCAGGGGGAAGAGAGGAAGTCTCTGGCTCACAGCCACACAGGGAGCAAGTAGCTGAAGCCCAGTCCCCACTGATGTAAGCAGACATGGGAACTGATTTTTGTGGGTAGCTGAAAAGTTCAGGCTGCAAGCATTGTTGGACCCAAGGGCACACATGGTATCTCCATCTCTCAGTTCTCTCCACTAGTTTGGCTTCTTCTCTAGTGGTAGCCAGAGTGCCCCCTCAAAGCCTTCAAGCACACAACCCACCAATTCAGCAGCCAATAAGACAGTCACTCTTCCTTCCCTTACTGTTCCAAGTCAAGCAAAGTCCCAAAGCTGGCTCCCCTGGCCAGTGTCACCTGCTTCCCTGGCGGCTGCAGTCAGCCCTACCTGAACCCTGTGTACTGAAAATGGGGGAGGAGTGGGTCTCCAAAGAAAACCAGGGGGGCTGTCACCAGAAGGGGGAATGAACACGGAGAGAGGGGGGCAGGAAGTAGCAGATTCCGAGAGACTCCAGGTTCAGGGAAAAACCAGAATGCAAACCCATCTGTACTGTTTCCACACCAAGTCTCTGTCCCCAGTCAAGGAAGAGCCATCGTCACCCTGGAGTCACCGCACAGGGCGGGCAGAGTCTTGGCAATACTGGCCCAACTGACTGGGTAATGGAACAAATCTGTGCCATTCATTCATTCATTCATTCATTCAAAATTGAGTGTCTGCTTTGAGTCAGTTCCTGGTCAAACAGCAGGACTAAGTGAAGAAGACAGGTGAAAATCCCTGTCCCCGTGGCTGACATTCCAATGGAGGAGATCAACAGTCAACAAAAGCACTAGATAAAATATGTAATAGGTCATATAAAAAATATGTAATAGGTCAGATGGTGATTAAGTGCTAAGGAGAAAACTAAAGTAGGCAAAGGGACAGGGGATACAATTTCATTAGGGTGGTTGAGGAAGGCATCAGGGAGACAATTATGTCATTATGTGGTAATTATGTGATTAAAGTAAATTGTAGTGAGGAAAAAAGCCACAGGACTCCTACTAGAGTAGTGCTGTCCCAGACGATATAATGCGAGGCACAAATAAAATTTTATTATTACTTTTTAAAGGAGATAGAAGTTTACTGAATATACCACAACGGAGCAGCAGACAGGACAGCAAAAGAGAGGCTGTCTGCCAAGAGGTGGTGGTGAGGGGCTATAGTTATAGGGTGAAGTGAGAAAGTATGGGAATGTATGGAATTTTTCCCTCTTTGGTAATTGTGCCTGGTTGAGGGTAGTCCATTGGTCAGTGAGGACCTATGATTATTTCCAGGTGGGTCACTTAATGAGCCTTTTTGCATTCAGCTTGGTGGCCACTGTGGGCCCTTTTGCCTTGTCAAGTTTCCAGTGCTCAAGCCTGTTGCCTAAAAGCAGCCTCTACATACACCCCCCTGCCCCCCAGATCTGGCATATGGGTGGTGGGCTCATCTTTAGTAGCTGCTTTAATTTTAAATTTTCTAGTAAACAGGTGGTACCTGGGTGGCTCAGTCAGTTAAGCGTCTGCCTTTGGCTCAGACCATGATCTGAGGGTCCTGGGATTGAGCCCCGCATCAGGCTCCCTGCTTGGTGGGGAGTCTGCTTCTCCCTCTGCCCCTCCCCTCCTGCTTGTGTTTGCTCACTCTCAAATAAATAAATAAAATCTTTAAAAAAATAATAGTAATTCTGTTAAATAGTAATTCTAGTAAATAGCAGAAACAGGTAAAATTAATTATAACCTAATTTTTATTCTATTTAACCCTATATACCCAAAATATTATCACTTCAATATGTAATCAATCTAAAAATGTGATATTTTACAATTCTTTTTTCTTACTAAGTCTTTGAAATCTGGTGTATATTTTATTTTTTTTAATATTTATTTATTTATTTATTTGAAAGAGAGCATGAGTGGGTGGGGCAGAGGGAGAGAGAGAGAGAATTTCAAGCAGACTCCATGCTGAGCACAGAGCCCAAGATGGCCTCAATCTCACAACCCTGAGATCATGACCTGAACCAAAACCAAGAGTTGGACGCTCAACCAACTGAGCCACCCAGGCACCCCTGGTGTGTGTTTTATACTTTAGAGCACATCTCAATTCAAATGCTTTTCAAATGAAATGTAATCCTACAAAAATAAAGTTGTGATTAATGGAAAAAATGTTTTACACTGCTTGTTTTAAAATTTAAATTACTTAAATTTATAAAATTTTGGGGCTCCTGGGTGGCTCAGTTGGTTGATTGCCCACCTCTTGGTTTCAGCTGAAGTCATGATCTTGCGGTTATGGGAATGACCCCAGGTCGGGCTCTGCGCTCAAAGGCTCTGTGCTCAGAGCGGAGTCTGCTTCAGATTCTCTCCCTGTCTCTCCTGCTCACTCTCTCTCTCAAATAAATACGATCTTTAAAAAACATTTATAAACTTTTTAAAGATTCCTTAGTCCCTAATCACATTTTTATAAAGTTTATTTAAGTAATAATCTCTACACCCAACATGGGGCTTGAACTCATGACCCCAAGATTAAGAGTCACATGCTCTTCCAACTGAGCCAGTTAGGTAGCTCCCAATCACATTTCAAATACTCAAATCTCAGGTTGCTCCCTGTTACCATACTGGACAGTGGCAGACCCAGAGAAGAGCATTCCAGGTAGAGGGGGAAAGTGCAAAGGCCCTGAGGTAGAAGTGTGCCTGGCAAGAGGGAAGTCCAATATGGCTGGAGCATGAGTGGTGGAGGGGGAACATGGAAGGAGGTGAGGTGAGAGAGGTGATGGGGCCAGATCAGGCAAGGCCTTGTGGACCAGGGTGAGGACTTCTGATCTGAGTTAGGCTGGGGACCAATAGAGTTTGTTTTCCCAACTTCAATTCTGATACTTTTTGAACTTGTACAAAAGGAGATGGGACAGCATTGCAAGTTCTCCTAGATTCATCACCAGCTCCAGTCATTATCAACTCAGAGCTAATCCCATTTAATCCTCCCAGGCACTCACTCCCCTCTCCCTAGATTACTTTGAAGCCAATCCTAGACATCCTATCCTTTCACTCATGAGCAATTCATGGAGTATCTCCAGATCAGAACTGTTTTAAAATCGAATCACAATACTTTAACGCTGTCAAGAAAATCCTAGTCATTCCTCCACATCATTCATGTCCAGGATTGTCCAATGCTTACGGAGGGAGGGAGCTCAGCAAGAGTGGTGGTAACGTGGGGCACCTAGCTGGCTCAGTCCGTAGAGCATGTGACTCTTAATCTTGGGGTTTTAAGTTTGAGTAGCAATTACTTAAAAAAAAAAAAAAAAGTGGTGATAACTTGCTGGTGTGGCTACTGGCTCCTCATCAGGTACTGTGAGTTTCCCAGATGTCCTAAGGCCCCACTAGATCACCTCATGCACCTGGTCACTGGCTTGGCCCCTTAGGACAGCTGCATTTGTGACCCAAAACAAGAACATATTCTAGTGAACTGTCATTCCCAATTGGGTGGAGATCAGAATCTGTAAGGGAGACCAGATATTATTTTCCCAAAGGTCAAAAATCCAGAAATATAAGTTTAATTGCTTGCTATATCTGTGAAGCTATGCATAGAATTTTTAAAGGGGCGCCTGAGTGACTCAGTCAGTTAAGCATCTGCCTTGGGCTCAGGTCATGATCCTGGGGTCCTGGAATTAAGCTCCCTGCTCAATGAGGAGTCTGCTTATCCCTCTACTTCTGCACCACTACCACCCACCCCCCTTGTGCTCTCTCTCCCAAATACATAAAATCCTTTAAAAAAATTTTATAAAGTCTCGAAAATACAGGCTTTACTGTTTTCGAGTTTCTTATAAAAATGTGCCCAGTGTGTAAAGATCTCTGGTGCCCAAATATAAATGACCACTGACTTTTTGGGTTTTTTAACTTTGTTTCACATTACTGAAAAGTTTTAAGACTAGTACCACAAATTCCCATAGGCCCCTTTACCCAGACTCAACAAATGGTAACATTTTACCCCATGTGCTTCACCATTCACACTCTTGCTAATATAGTTATATATGTGCATACATTCTGAAGCCATTTGAGAGTAGACTGTAGACATGATAAGCCTTACTCCTAAATACTTTGGGTATAGTTCTTAAGAACAAGGGCATTCTCTTACACTAGAGTAGTTATCAGAATCTGGAAATTCAACTACTCCATTCAATTCTGTTACTAACCCACAATACATACTACAAATTACTCCAAGCCCCGTAAGTCCTTTACAGCAATTTTCTTAGGTCAGGAGATTCCTGTTTGACAGGGCCAGGGGGGTGAGAAGCACTGATCCTGTGCCTTAGCAGACTAAAAATCACAACACAAACGCAGAGATCAACCATGTGTAAATATTGGTGCACTCTGAGCCAAGGACTTGGGGGAGGTTTATTTGGGACAAGATCCCACAAGACAGGAGTCAGGGAGTAGGGAGAGTGAGACAGGCTAGGGGGCATGCCAAAAACGGTGCTTATGTTGTGGTAACCGCTGTGGGCAACTGGGGCTCAGTCCCATAGGGGACCTCTGAGGCACCCTGTGGAACAGACATTGTAATAGTCCCACCAGACAACAGGCAGGCTGGTGCACTCATTCAGTGACTGCTGTCCCCCGACAGGCTGAGAAGTGCCCCCGAGGGTGTTAACCCATGTACCATAACTCCCAGAAAGCCCTCATGCAAAGGAGCAGACACAGAGGCTCAGGGCAGGAAGCTGGCCGTCTCCTGGGAACCCTTTTCTTCAGCTCCAAGTGGACCCAAGCAGGGGACAGGGTCACGGAGTTGGGGTACCATCTGCTGCCACGCCACGTATTTAATCCACTGTATCCTAAGAGCCATATAAGGCAGGCCCTATTATGATGCCCATTTCACAGATAAGGATATTGCGGAACAAAGAGGTTAAATCACAGGCCCATGATCATATAATTAGTAATTACTATGTTGGGAGTTAGGATCCAAAACCAGGCACAGCATTTCCACAGTCCATGCTCTTCATCACCAATGACCTACAACCTCCTCCCTCAAATCAGGCCCTCCCCTCCCTCATTCTCTCTACCACACGAACTCTATTCATCTGTAATGCCTGGGTGGAATGTCTCCCCTCCTGACCTAGGTTGTCCAGCCTCAGCAGGAACTTGCTCACTGCCTACAGTCCTGCCAGAAACTCCCATTCTGGAGCTTCTAAGGACTCAAATTCTTGAAGCCAGGAGTGAGCAAAAGGGAGAGGTCAGTGCTATGGGGCTGGATGAGTAGGCCCCCACAGCCAATTTTAAGACTTTGGCTTTTATTGAGATGGAGTGAGGCCAGGATTAACAGGAACACCTTGATGGAGGGGAAAAAAAAAAAAAAAGCAAAAACAAAAAACAACTGAGGCTGAAGAGAGCTGAGCAACCTAAGATAGCTGAAGTAGAAGCCATGTGTACAAGCCACATAGCCTGTGCTCTGGCGCACTCCAGGGCCCAGCTGGAATCCTGCATTTCTCCCCTTTGCCCCCCACCAGGCCTTTGCCCACACTGGTCTTCCCGCTTAGAAGCTGGAATCCTGCATTTCTCCCCTTTGCCCCCCACCAGGCCTTTGCCCACACTGGTCTTCCCGCTTAGAAGCCTAACCCTACCATCCGGTAAACTCCTTATCATTCTTCAAATTTCAACTCCACTTTTTAACTCTTTGTGCACCTGCATGGGTATTAGGGCAGAGTCATGTTTCCCTTCTTCTATCCTCTCTTTGTCGGAGGTCTGGGCTCCTTTCCTAAGGCTGTCCTCCTCTTCCCAACAGCATTTGCGAATTCATCTGCTTTCCACTTATGTAACCGACATGGGTGCAAATACAGTTCAGTGCTGCAAAATGCAGTACCCCAGAGAATGTCTAGGGAAGTTCAATACATGGATATGGGAGGAGGTATGCCTGGGGTCTATGGGTCCATCTCTCCTTCCCGACCCCTGGGCCTTGCTGACAAAAATCCTCACCTGTAGCCGAGGCTGGACTCTTTAGCCATGTTTGAGGTCCCCAGTACTGCCTCAGGGGTTACCAGCCAGGCCTCCTCAGCTCCACCATTTTCTCTTCTACCTCACTACCTTCTATGAAGGAGTCAACTGGGGTTTCTTTGGTGTCAAATCAGGGTGGGTCCCAAGGATCTGCCCAGGTGTAAGAACTAGGCTGTTTCAACCAATCTGCTAGTCTAGAGGGCTCCAGCGTGGAAGAGACCTCCTAGAGGGTCACTTCTTGGTGTGTGAGGGCCTTTTCAAAAATCCCCAAACATGCAAAATCTTTAAGACCACCAACAGGGAAGTAATCACATCCCCAATTTTATTCCTTTTGTTCAACAGTCCTGGGAGAAGGGCGCAGGAGTCAGGGTTCCCCCTTAGAATCATCAAGTACAGGTCTTGAGGGGTCTTTAGTTGATCAGATGGGGTAAGATACCCCAGCCCCTTCCTCCCAGGTCCTAGTCTGCCGCAATTAATGGGAAGAAAGTTTTCCGAAGGGGGGATTCGGGGCTTCTCACCATCAGGATATCTTCCCAAACTTCTCAGCAAAAAGTCTGCTCTTCTCAGAGTTAAATACAAGACAGGGGAGCCCAGGGTCAAGAGAAGGGTGTCTCTTTCTGTCCGATGGCGGGCGTCCTGGTTCCCCATGCTTTCGGGTAAGTAGCTCTCAGCTAGACACAGTTCAGCCAGCCGGCAACCAAGCCACCCCAAATCCTCACGGGGAGAGTTCGACCCGTTATCATGGATCGGGCAAGTTCGGGCATCTCTCAGCATCCATCCTGGGGGTCTCGAGGACCCCACGTTGCTAGGAGGGCTCTCCGATTCCCCCAATTCATCCAGCTCGTCTTCTCAAGACATCTCACCCTCTATCAGGCGGGTTCCTCGGACCCCCCACGCAGTCAGGCGGGCCCTCGGTTCCCTTGTGCTACCGGGTGAGCTCCTCTGCCTGTCACCGCCCATCGGTAGTGGTCTCTGGTGTCCCCATGCTATCGAACGTATTCCTCGGACCATCACTATTGTCAGCCTGGGTCCCTGCGGCCCCCGCGCCTCTGGACTCCTCGGTTGGACCCCGCGGGCGCACGAAGGCACCCATGGCCGTGGCGTGGCCGGAGCGCAGCAGCTGCAGCTGGCGCCGCCCGCGGCGGTACAGGTACTCGATACGCAGCACGTCGGAGCGTGGCAAGGAGGCGTGTTGCCGGAACTCGGCCCGCACCCGCGCCTCGGCGCCCGGCTTCCCGCGGCCGGCGCGCAGCAGCTCACGGTACAAGCTCAAAACTTGCCTCTGCAGCCGGCTGGGCCGGCTCATGGTAGCAGCTAGGCCGCGGGCACACGCAGGCAATGTCCCACGAACAGTCGCGCAGCGGCACCTTTGAAGTGGCTGTGCAAGGCAACGGGAACTTCCGGCCCGCGCACTCCAAAACTTCCGCCTCCTGCTTTGTTATCCCATTGGCTGTCGATGCAATTACGTCACAATGTTGCGGCTCAGGGGCGGAGCTGCTGCTTCACAGGCCTGCGGGACAAGGAGGCTGTGTCCTTGAGAGGACTGCAGGTCTCGGAACACGGCGCGGGGAGGGGGGGGGGGCGGCGCAGGCGCTCCCATTCAGATTTTGGGTCGGAAGGGGACAGGATCCCGACCTAACTCCTGGGGTCCTGGGAGACGGGGGAACTAGAGGTTGGGACCTTTGCGTCCCCCTGGTCGTGGGGGTACTGGGAAGAAGATATAGGCACAAGCAGGTTTGGTCATAAGTTATTTATTAAAACAATCTCGGGGAGGTCCGTGGGCTCCTATCCCTAGGGCAGGTGTGCACAGGGAGGTCCCAGGCATGGGGACACAGAGAAGGACGGCGTCAGGTGGTGAAGTGTTGTGTCATGGCTGGAATAACAAGCTTCTCAGTGCTGTGGAAAGACCATTAGAGACGGGGTGTGAGATCCAAGTGCCCAAAGGCAGCCTGGGGCGCACAGAGTTGCGTTGATCGCGCCCTCTGCCAGATATGAGTCAAGTACGGGGGCAGGAGAAGGGAAGGTCCTGACCAGTTGTTGAAGCCCCGAGCCCGGCACGCCTGGAACACATCGGTTAGGCTGGCACCCCGGAGTCCTCCTGGGAGTATCAGGTCGTCGGCCGCAATTCCGTTGTAGTCCCCGCAGGCTGCTCGTAGGCGTCCTCGGAGCGCGGGGGAGGCCCGTAGGGCCACGGCCCCCTCGGGCCCCACCAGCACTCGCAGGGTGGGGGACCGCTCGATGACAACCCGGGAGCCCTCAGCCCAGCGTGCGACCACGCCCCTGCATACTTGGGCTGGAAGCCGCGCCAGTTGTCCGTTCACCTGCAGAGAGGAGAGGCGTATCAGGAGCGGGGATTAGGGTTTGAATCCCAAGGTGCGGCTCAGAAACCACTGTGAATCCTGCCGCGTGTCTCTATCAGAAACGCATATCCAGGTCTTCGCTAGAGGAATAAGGTCTGGGATTTGCTTTAAAATCCTCCAGCACGAACAAAGCAAAAAGAGTGGGAGGAAAAGATGAAAGCAAGAATGGCAAAATATTTCTAACTGTAACAGGGTTTCATTAACACCACTCTCTACTGTGAGGCTTGAAATTTTCCAAAATAAACTCTTTCCTAAAAGGGAGCTCTAGAGAACAAAGAGCCTTTGGAACCTGTCGCATCTCTCTCACCTGTGTCTTCATAATCTAATAACTGTTTACACATACTCTGTGCCAGGCACTATTCCAAGTGCTCTAATATGTGGTTATTTATTTTATAAGAATGTATGACAATATATTGCAGTATATGATGCAATTGATATATTGTGACCTAATTTATATTATTGTATGTAATTAATGATATTAAAGTATTTAGATGATATTAAATTCTAACACTCTGACAAGGTAGATCAGTACTATATGCCTATATCCCTCTTTTCTTTTACTCATTAGGAAACTGAGGCCCAGAGAAGTAACATAGCTTGCTTAGGTTCACATAGCTGGTGAGTGGCAGGGCCAGTTTTGAACCAAAGGGGTCTGATTTCATGACCTGTGTTCTTAACCATTCTCCTATACGTACTCTCTCCATTAATAATATAAAATCGGTTCCAAGAGCAATCACAGCTTTTTAAAAAGGGGTTTAGGTTTATTTACTTGTAAGTAATCTCCACACCCAACATGGGGCTCAAACTCATGACCTCAAGATCAAGAGTTTCAAGCTCTTCTGACTGAGCCACCCAGGAGCCCCAAAGAGCAGTCACAGCTTCTACTTATTGAGCCCTTAGTATATGCCACCCACTTTGCTGGAATCCTCACAGCTACCCTATGTGGTGAGTATTATTATTATCACCACTTTTTGTGGGTGAGCAAACTGAGGTATAGACAGGTTGAGTCACTCACTTGCCCATAGTTACATTAGGAGTTTAGAAGACACACAGGGTCTCTTGACCATTTAACCAAAGCTCTGGCTTAGCTTACCCACCAGCTTGTGGCAGATACCCCGGCTGTTCTCTTGCTGGACCATCCTCCCACTTACAGTTGGCCTCCACCGCACAGCTGTGTTCTTTTTCTCAGCATGGGGTTTCAGGTTTGTTTTCCTCTTAATAAATACTATCCACTTTGCCTGCCCAGATTCCAATTCTGCTGCTCCCCTGCTTCCGTGTTCCTTAGGAGAGCCAGGTGTCCTCCACCCTGGCATCTCTCTCTGCTCGATTTCCAAGCTCTCCTTGTCTGGCTTCTTCCCATCAGCATTTGAACATCCCTGAGTTTCTCCCATCACAAAATCCTAGTAGTAAATCAGTTCTACGATGCCCTTGCCCTCTGCCTCTTCCTGGCTTAGCTCTATTCTCCTCTGTTTGACAAGGGGAGTTTGCATGTACAACTTGTCAAGAGATGTGTCTATTCCTGCTATTCCTCAAACCTGCGATCCAGGAGCTGCCCCCACTGCTGTGATTTCCTTTTTTTTTTTTTTAAGATTTTATTTATTTATTCATGAGGGACAGAGAGAGGGGCAGAGGCATAGGGAGAAGCAGGCTCCCCACTGAGTAGGGAGCCCGATGTGGGACTTGATCCCAGGACCCCGGGATCATGACCTGAGCCCAAGGCAGACACTTAACCAAATGAGCCGCCCAGGCATCCCCCTGCTGTGAGTTCTCAAGTCACTAACAACCTCCTTGGCCCTAAGTCGAAGGCATTTAGTGGGCTATTTTAAACTCAGTAGCTGATTTTTACCACTATTCCCCAAATATGGTCACTCCTTTTCCCTGGCCTTGTTCTTCAACACTCCTCCCTGCTGTCTTCCCCAGCTTAACATCAGATCTCACTCATTTGTCACTTTCTCCAGAAAGCCTTCACTGGTCTTCTAAACTGAGGGTACCTCCTCTGGACTTCCACTGTTTCCCTGTGCTTCCCCCATTCCAGCCCTGATCACTCTGCCTAGGCCTCCCCTATTAGAGCTCTGATCACTCAAATCAGCTGGAGTTAGTGGGTCCTGAGAAGTCCAAGGTGAAGTTTCTGTGGGGTCTAGCGGGTCATGGGAGATCAGGACAAGGACATTTAGCCAATGGAGGTCAATGTGAGATCAGGGTGATGGGACAGTTCTATGTTAAAAGGCTATGGAAGGCCAATGAGGGATCAAAAGGCCCCAGGGATCAGTGCCAGGTTACAAAAGAGTCTTGGTTAGAATTGAGGAAGTCCCTTACCCATATTTCCTGATTGGTTCCCACAGCTGCACAGCCATCCCTGAAGCCGATGATCACTCGTGGTTTGAGAGCAGTGCAGCCAGGACAGGGCAGGAAGTCAGCAATGACATGGAACCAGTCAGGATCCTCAGGCCTGGAACCCACCAATGTGGCTAGCTCATAGGCACAGGACATAACAGGCATGGGTGTGAGTCCACTGAAGCCATCAAAAGTGGTGAAGAGGCCCCCCGGCTCTAGGTGGCACGTAGCACCCTGCCCAGCTTCACAGTACCGCACACCCCCATCCAAGACGCAGCCTGTGCCCTGTGGGCAGGAAAAGGGCCGGCACTGGAGGCCTTGACCACGCAAGCACATACAGCGTTCCTGGCAGCCAGGTAGGAGCAGTGCCTCCCCAACCTGCAGAGACAGAAAGACTCAAAATTGGATTCAAAAAACTTATGAGTATCAACAAACAACAAAGGGTATGTGTAAAACATATCATGAACGACTAAGTTCCCTCATATATAAAGAGTTCCTAAAAATTTAAAAAGAGACCAATAAGTCAATATGAAAACATGGGCAGAGGCTATTCAGAAAGTTAATAGGAAAAGAAATATGAATGTTTCTTAGGCGTTTGAAAAGATGCTCAACCTCCTAATAAGACAATACAAGTTAAAAATCCATTGAGATATTTTTTTCTCTATGAGATGCGCAAAAATAAAAACGTTTGATGAGTTCTCCAGTTGTCTCTCCAAATATCTATTAACGATATTTTTTGAATTAGGATCTAACCAAGCTTTGTTTACTGCCTTTGGCTATTGTGGTTTTTAAGTCTCTTTTAACCTAGGACAACCCCCCTTGCTTTTCGTCGGTGTGTGAAAAGCCTTAAGAGCTCTCTGCAAATGTTGATGTGTGGCTAGTGTCAGGGCTGGTGTGCAGTGGACGTGCAATGGCAGATGCATCAGCTCTTATGCCCTGTTCCTCCCGGTGTGGGCATCTCTTCATTTCCAGGCTTGGTCTGGGTTTTAAACATTCATGTTTTTACCTATCCAGTGGCCACCAATCTCCAAGACAACTATGTCAGCCATCTTGGGGCTCCTTTCTTTACTTCTGAATGGACTCCAAGAGCTGCAAAACCTTTGAGAGCACTTTGCCTGCTGAGGGTCCATCCATGGTCTTCTGGTAACAGCCTTCCACTTTTTTCGGGGAACTAGCCCCACTTTCAGTCTGTGGGGTTTCCCAGGTGGTATACCTACTCTCTGGCTTCAGCTCTGGGCACATGCCCCAGGCCTGGCCAATCAGAGACACATCAGAGCACCCCATCTCCTGGCTTCTGTGATTGGCTTAGGGATGGGCAAATGACCTAACTGGAACAATAGGAGTCAGCACTTAGACTTCTGCTGTAACTATTGAGAGAGAAGGCTGTCTTCCCACTGAGATGGCTAAATGTACTTAATAAACTGGGAGCAGGAGACCACCATGCCCTACATACAGAAGTGGTTGGAGAATGAGGCTATGCATGTCTTCAAATATCCATTCTCCATTTCTTTCCCAGAATTAGAATTTATAGCTGCACTCACGGCCACCCAGCTAAAGATACATCTTCCAGCCTCCTCTGCAGCCAGATGGGGTCCTTCTGTGAAGTTCTGGCCAATGGGATATGAACAGAAGTGATGTGTCCTACTTCTGGGTTATGCCCTTATAGAGAGGAGGACTGACCTCCCTGTCCCCTGTTTTCCTGGCCAACTTGTATGAATGTAGATGTGGTGGGGAGCAGATGATTGCAATACCACAGGGGAGGCAGAACCACATGATAGAAGAAGCCTGTGTCCCTGACTTGGAGGAACCAAACTGGTTATTCTTGGACTGTTCATTAGAGAAATAAGCTTCTATCGAGTTTAAGCCACAGCAATTTTGAGCCTCTGTTGTAGCATTTGGACCTAGAGCCTACTTCATATAGAAGCCAACACAGAAAAAGGAAAAAGGAAAAAGCAGGGATGAAAGACAGACAGAAACTTGAGTCCTAGTGACATCATTTAAGCCCCTGAATCCAGCCATACCTGAAGGCCTCAAATTTAAACACTTAGAGGTAGATATATCCTTGTTGTATTTAAGATACTTGGCATCATTTTCTGTCATTTACAACTGCAAATGCTGACCTATATATAGTGTGGTCCAGGAAACATCTTATGATGAGATATGGGAAACTTTGCACACACCCGCCCATGCCAGGGGACCTCTCTTACAGGGATGTAGCGTCCACTGTGAAAGCAGCCGCAGTGCTCCTGAGACACACAGTCTGTGCCATCAAAAATGAGTCCAGGGTCACACTCACAGCCCTCATAGCATTGGGTAGAACAGTGTGCAGGGCTGGTAGGCTGGACACAGCCCCCATCACAGGTCCGTGCGCAGATGCTGTAGTGGCTTCGGGGTGGACAAATCAGGGCTGCAGGTGGACGGCAAGGGCCACTGCTTAGGATTCAAGTTTCCCTCTCCAATCCTGTTGTCTCTTGCCCCAGTCAGGCTAGCTTCCCATTGATATTTCCCAACCTTCACATCTTTGCAATTACAGTTCTCTTTCCCTTGGATGCCCTCCCCGCCCCCCACTCTACTTAGCCAATTCCATCTATGTCCGGGCTTCTGTGATCCCCATCAAGAGGGGCTCTTCCTGCTGCCTGCAACCTGCCCCAGATGCATTCCAGACCCAGCCAGGGCACTCACGGCAAAGCTTGGGGCCCCTCCAGAGCTTCACAGGGATTCCAGCTTCCTGACAGGCTGCAGTATAGGCTGTGAGGGCATCACAGAGACCAGGGTGCTGGCCATGGGTATGACATCTGTCTTGTAGGCATATCCTGAGGAAAGGCTTGGCACTGATATGGCCCAGGCAGCGGCCAAAGGGACCATCTGGTGCCTGTAGAAGTCTACACAGTTTGGAAGCATTCACGATCTGGGCAAGTTGCGTGGGGCAGCTGATGCTAAAGTCAAGATTGGGCTGGGGCAGTGGGCAGGGGTTAGTGACCAGGCCCTTGGGCCATGATCTTTGGTCTAGAGGCAGGTCAAGGGGGCCAAGTTTGCCACCAAAGGCCCCACAGATCCCCACCAGCTGGCCGTGGAAGGTGGAAGGCACAGTTAGGTGCACCTGGCTGCCCCAGTCATACATGAGATGTAGCCCACAGGCCGTGTACACCACCACATAGCGGCCCTCCACTGTGGCCCAGGCCCTGCCCTCTGCCAATACCCAGGGCAGCCGGCAGTGCTCACCATCCACCTGTGGAGGAGGAAAGGGGTCAGGATTGGGGCTGTGAAGGCTGAGCCTGCTCGCGTGCCATTTCCCTGACCTTTGCACTTCACATTCCCTCTGCCTGGTTTGCTCCTTCCCAGATATCCACGTGGACCCCTCCCTTACCTCCTTCAGATCTTGACTCAAATGTTACTTTCTCAGTGGGGTCTTCCTCATCACCTTATTTAGAATTCTAAACCTCGTTACTCTGTTCTTGTACTCTTTCTCTTCCTTGTTTTATTTTGCTTTATACCCATCACCGGATGTACTACTTATTTTACTTATTTATTAACTTATCATTTGTTTCCCTGGAGGAATGTGAGCTTTCCCTGGAGGAATGTGAGCTCTCCCAGGACTTGCTCACCATCAAATCCTCCAGGGCTTTCCTGGACCACAGAGAGACTCTCCATATAATTTACTGAAATAATACTGAATGGTTGATTGTCTCCGATTCTGGGTAGGAGGTGATAATGCATACCTAACAGATATGCTTCAGTGAGCCGTTACTGTGTTCCAGGCAATGCTTCTACCTTGTCACATACTTGCACCGTCTCTTAAGCCTTGAGGGGCAGACACGCCCATTTTACATATGGTGGGGGACACTGAGGCACTTCCAGGAGGAAGAGGGCGGGGAGTGGGCCCAGTCCAGAGGACGCATACCGTGATGACGCCGGCAAGGGTGCGGTCTAGCTGCAGGTAGTGCCCGGAGATGTTGAGGCGCAGGCTGAGCAGCCCCGTGCCATCGTGGGCCGCGTCTAGGCTGAAGGGACAGGGCCCCTGGCTTGCAGTGCGAGCCAGCACGTGGAGGCAGCGCTCAGAACGGAAGGACGCTGGCGAGGGCAGCGTGAGCACGCGGCCATCGAAGGCGAGCACGTGCGCGGGCCCGGCGAGGGCGCAGTGGTCGCGGCCTGCCGGCAGGCACTGCCTCTCACCTCCGTGCAGGCCGCACACTCGCCCGCGCCGGCACGGCCGCGGCGCGCACGTCACCGCGCCGCCGGGGCCGCAGCGGCAGCGGCGCGCGCAGCCGGGCCCGGGGTACCACACGGCCGCCAAAGCGCGGTAGCGGCCGGCGCGGAAGCAGCCGCACTTGGCCGCCGGCACGCAGGCGGCGCCGCTTAGCACGAAGCCGGCGTCGCACACGCAGTCCTCGCAGCAGCGGCTGCCGCTGGCGTCGCGACCCGAGCAGCTCTGTCTGCCCGCGCACGTGGCTGGGCAGCACGGGCCGCACAGCTCGTAGTGCGAGTGCGGCGGACACCGCAAGGCTGGGGAGAGCCGCGGGGGTGGGAGGGTCAGAGCGACGGGAAAGACATAGAGGGACGCGGGGAAGAAATCGCGAGGGCCAGAGAAAGGGGTAAGCCGGAAGAGAGGAACAGACGAGAAGATGGAGACGGAGGATGGGGGGCCGGGGGCGGGGGAGAGCAACACGGCGGGGAGAGAGAACGGGGAACACAGAACGGAAACACGAGGTAGAGACAGGCACAGAGAAGCAGCGGCGAGAGAGACAGAGACAGTGAGAATGAGACAGGCACAAAAGACAGAGAGATCTCGTTAATTAACTGCTTCCCCTCCAGATCTAACTCCTTGGCAAGTCCCGCCTGGCTCCACCCACCCAGTCCTTAACTTCACCATCGGTCCTCCCGCGTCCGTCCTCTGGTGTCCCAAAGCTCTTCCGAGCTTCACCCGCTATGTCTGCTAAGCCCTGCGCACTCACGGCAGAAGTCAGGCGTCCTCCAGGGCCGCAGGTGCACGCCTAGAGCCTGACAGGCGATGGTGAAGGCGGCCAGGGCTCGGCAGACGATGTGACGAGCGCCGTAGTGGCGACACACGTCTTCCAGGCAGTTGTCCATAAACGGGAGTGGGTCCAGCGCGGCGTAGCATGGCCCGAAGGGACCCTCAGCTGCCCCCAGCAGCCCGCAATACGCGTCTCCAGCGAATTGAATGCGTTTGGCCACTGGGCACGGGCCGGGACAGAGAGGCCCGCAGAATGGGCCACAGCCCGGCACTTCTGCCACCTTCCAGGTGTCGGGCACCTGCACGGTGGGGCTGCTGGGGCCGTATTGGCCACAGAGTCCACAGAGATAGGGTCCATAGGGCCTCCGCAGCGTTACACGTGCGAGGCTGTCCCAGTCGTAGGTCAGGGAGAGGCCGAAGTCCGTTTCTACGCAGAGCTGGCGGCCTTGGTAGTAGGCACGGAGGCAGTGGCCGTGAAAGAAGGGTAGCGATTCCAGAATTCCGTCCACCTACAGGAAGGACATGCAGGTGGTGAGATCAGCGGGGAAGAGATATAGTGCTGTCAGGAGAAATTCTTGGAAATGTCAACGAAGGATCAGAGAAGGATCAAACGGAACATTGGTTAACAGCGATAGTCGTTAGGAATCACAGGGAGATTCAATAGGGCATCAGTGGAGGCTAAATGGAGGGTCAGTAAAGGATTCCATGGGGCGGGGGTCAATGGTAGAGTGATTAGATAAGAGTTAATGAGGGGTCCATGGGAGATCAACGAAGGTTAAAAAGAATAATTAGGGAGGCAGTAGGGAGGAGCCAGTAAAGGATCAATGGGAGGATCAGAAGAGGGATAATGGAGGAAGTGGCTAGAGAAATACAAAGGGTTCTGAGGATCAAGAGAACGCTTAGGTGGCTTTGGGTAATGGGGAAACTTAGCTGTTGGGTAATAGGGGGTGGAGTCAATGAATTTTAATGGAACTGTCTAGGGAAGGCTCAATGCGTATGAGACTGAGAATCAAAGACAGGAACAATTGGGATAATAGAAAGCCTTGGGAATTCAAAGGAGGAGTCAATATCAATAGGAAGCTCAATGGGAAGATCCATAGAGATGTAAATAGAATTAATGGTCCAGTCAGTGGACTACTAGGAAGGTTAACCCGTAGATCCGTACATATCTATGGGTGTGAGGTGAGGTCAAAAGGACAGTAAATAGGGTTAATGGGCCAGTCAATATAACAGCAGTAGGATCCATTGGGGAGGGGTAATGGATGGGTTTATGGGATATTCATAGGGGAGAAAGGGAAGGTCATTGGGAAGATCAAGGCTGGGTCTATGGTTAAAGGGGAGTCAACTGAGGACTCAGTGGAGGGTTAATGGGAAGGTAATAGGAGACTCAAGGATAATAGGAGTCTCAAATAGAGAGTCTGTGGGAAGGGGTCAACAGGCAAGTCAATGGGCCACTAGGAAACTGGAGGAAATCTTTGAGGACCAGTGAGAGAGTGAATAAAGGGGGTATCATTAGGAAAAGAGGGGTCACTACAGTTTACCTGTGTGTAGTAGGGATGGTAGGGGATAGTAGGTTGATCTGGAGCCTTTGAAAACTCACCCGGATGTGGTTGAGATCTTTTGGACTCATGTCCAGCCTCAGGCCACAGGCTAAGAGGGTCAGGGCCTTGGTCCAGCCACGTGGCCGCAGCAGTGGGGTCAAATTCAGGCTGAAGGGCTCAAGGTTGGCATGGGCTGTGCCACAGAGACCCACCAGGCGGTAGACACAAGAGCCAGGGAATTCATAGTGGGTTCCTCCAAATGTGTGGAAGTGGAAGTCTCCAGTGGCAGTGCAGACCAGTGACTTCTCCAGGACAGTGGGACTGGGTGGGGACTGGGCTAACAGGCAGTGGTACCAGCCACCTGTGGAGGCCTTGCAGTGACCATGGCACTTGCCAGGCCAACACTGGGGAAGCTGGCTTACCAGGGCCCCAACGGTCGGACAGTGGCATTGCTGAGTACAGTTGTCTGTCCAGAAAGTCTGGCCTTGGTGCAGGGAGCAGAAGCAGTGGGCACGGGGCACGCATTGGCCCCCTAGCAGCAGGTAGCCGGGTAGGCACTGGCAGGTCGGAGCACAGGGGTGGCTACAGTGCTCTTGGGCTGCGGGGTTGGCACATGTGGCTGGGCATGTAGAGCCACATGGAACAAAGCGGGCGTTTTCTGGGCACTGGGGACTGGGGCTGGAGAGCAGTGGTGGGGAAGGTGGGGAAACCAGTGGTGGGGCCACAGAGCTCGGAGCAGGGGCCGAGGTGGCTGTGGGGGAGAGAGAAGATCAGGCACCTATGAGCCCCAGAGGCCTGGGTAACCAGTCCTCTCCTTCCCAGGACTTAGGAGTCATGCCCCAATCTCTGACCCCTCAGACCACAGCCCTGGGCACCTTGCAATCGACAGCCTAGGACTCCATCTGTGATGCCACAGATCTCCTCCGTAGGGCAGCTGAAGGGGACACAGGCCACACCCTCCCCTAGTTGGCAGGTACAGGAGGAGGAGCAATTCTTGATGAGGACAGTCTGGCCAGGCTGTGGAGGAAGGCAAGGAGGGTGAAAAGGGAGGTAGCATTGAAGGGAAGGTACACCCAGACCTTCTGAGATGAGACCCACACAAGGAAGTGCATGGAAATCCGAGGCAAAGGGGGGGGACCCAAGTGAAGCTCTAACAAGGACCCAATAGGATGCTCACAGGGAAGTACTGGCCATTGTGGAAGCAAGGACAGTGGTCCACAGGGACACAGTCACGCCCGGCCGGGAAGAATCCATCCTCACACTCGCAGCCCTCAGAGCAGGGAGTGGGGAGCTGCACCACTTCCTGAACACCTGGACAGGCCGCAGGGCAGGGGTTCACACACAGACTGTAGTGGCTGTGGGGGGGGCACTGCATGGCTGTGAAGAGGGGGCTTGTCAGACTCGGGCAAGCCAGGGGCCTCCCCTCTGCTGACCCAGCACCCTCAGATTGCATACCTCCCCCTCAGATTAACCTCGACAGCAGTAACAACCAGCAGTGATTGAGCAGTGTCTGCATGCTATGTATGCAGTGAGCTAGCTACTTGAATGTATCCCAGATACGACTAACACGGCTTTCCTGCTCTTTGTCTTTTATGGGGTTTTCCCTCCCAGTCCCAGCCCCAGCTGAAGGGGTTGACTGTTACTTGAACCATCAAGTCATCCCACCTTCTATCCTACTTGTTTGGGTCCATTAGGAACCTGTCAGTGGATTCTAGTGGTGGATGTTTTTTCTTGCCTTCTCTGCACTTCTAATAATAATACCTCCACTTGCTTTTTAGCAACTACACATCCTTACTTTCAATACATGGACTGAGATGATTTCACATCCAGGTTCCAGGGATGTGTACAGAACCCAGGGCTGGCTAATCAGAGGATTCTTCCCTCCTCTGGATCACAATAACTGGACAGGTAAAGCCTGTGGGTAGTGACCCTGGGACTTTTGCTGGGGCCGCTGGGAAAAGGGTGTTACATTTTTGCAAAGGCTTTGAAGCTGGTAGAACTGTCAGCCTGAAGTTGCCAAAGCCTTGCTGCTACCACAAGAGGAGAAGAATCTGCTTTCAAACAAAGCTAACAGAGAGAGGATGGAAGGGAAGAATAAGATGGAGAAGGAGAAAAATGGACTTTTTAAAAACTGCGGTTGAGAATTCTTAATCCGGCTAAGCCTGAGGATAGAAACACCCTCAGTCTTCGTGGGTAGATGTGCTCCAGATCATTTGTTCTTTCTTCCTTCAGTTTGAGTTGGGACTCTGACATCGCCATTAAGAGTCCTGCTTGATACAGTGGCCGCATTGTGTATCCATGACCAGCTAGTTGGGCCAGGGCTGGGTAAATGACCATGACAGACAGAGGTGGAGGTGGCCATCAGTCTGTAAGTAAAGATCAACCCAAACAGATTCCCTCCAAGAACATTTGAGCCTAGAGGCAGAAAGAGGTCAGAAGGAGATAGACACTGACACCACAATGATAAGTCAAGGTGGGGCCAAGAGTCCATGAGATCATGGAGGATACATATGGACAGAGAAATTGGAAGTTGATGAGAAATTGTTAAATGAACAAAATATTCAGGTGCCAGCTAATAAGTCATTTTCTAGGTGTGTGTCCCTCTGGGCAAATTCCTTAACCATCTATGCTTTGGTTTCCCTCATCCATAAAATGTACTTGCCTGATGGGGCTCTTGGGAGAATTGAGAGCTTAGCACCGAGTATGTACACAGTAAGGTCAGCTGTTCTTTTCATGTTACTACTGGAACTATTTTTACATTATGGTTGGGAGAGAAACTATAGCATAGCGTGTCAGAGAGAGGATTCTGGAACCAGGTGGAAAGGCCAGTTCTGCCACCTACTGGCTGTGAGATCTGGAAAATTCTCTGTGCCTCTGTCCTCAACTATAGGCGGCAGACAATTGTCCCTATCTCCTAGAGCAGTTCGCAGGTGGAGTGAGGTGACTTAAAGCATGTAAAACTTGTTCTCAGACCCAGGCTTGCATCCAGGTCGCCTGGAGGGGCTTGTTAAAACAGGTTGCTGGGTCCCACTCCAGAGTTTCTGGTTCAGGAAGTCTGGGGCAGGGCAAGAATTTGCATTGTAAACAAGCCCTGAGTATGGGCAGCTGCTGCTGGTCCAGGGGGAACGATTTTAACACAGCACCTGATATTGAATGAGTGCTTTGTAAATGTTAGCTAAGGGATAAAATCAAATCTGTTTTCCCAACCATCGGGTGTGCAGGACTCTGTCTTGTTTGGTGGTGTATCATTAGCGTGGGCACGACACATAATAGGTCCTCAACTAACACCTGCACTATGAATGAAGCCCAGATCGCGGACTCCCGCCCCAACACCCCCCCCAGCCCCGCACCCCGCCAGCTCTGAAAGCCCTCTGGTGGGGAACATACGGCAAAAGCTGGGAGCCCTCCAGGGCCTCATATCTGCACCAGCCGTCTGGCAGGCAGCCACGTAGGCTTGCAGGAAGGCACAGAGCACTTCGCGGTTCCCGCGGGCACGGCCCACGTCGGCCACGCAGGCCTGGAAGAAGGGCTCCGGCGGCAGGAGTGCGTGGCAAGGTGCCAGCGGGCCGCTGGGCTCGCGCAGGAGGCCACAAGCGCCCCGCCCAGCTGCGTCTGCGCCCGCGTCCTCGGCGGCCGGTGGACAGCCCGAACCTGGGCAGGGACGTGGCGCGGCGCAGGGCCCGGGCCCCTGCAGCTGCAGGTCATCAGACGCATTGCCGTTGAAGTTGCCGCAGAGGCCGCGCGTGAGACCCCGGTAGGCCGCAGGCAGCTCCACGCTCAGGTGGCCACCGAGCTCGAAAAGCAGGCGCGGGCCCCCACGCACCGCAAGCACCACCGAGGCGCCCCGCGCGAAGGCGCGCACCCTGCCGCTGGTCAGCGCGAAGGGCAGGCAGCGCCGCACGCCGTCCACCTGCGGGAAGGGGTGGGGCAGCCTAGAGTGAGGGGGGAGGGCCGGGTCTGGGGAGAACTGGGAGGGGACTGTGAGGAGGGGTGGTGTGGGGAGTGTGTGCAAAGGCGAAGAGAAGTGGTGTGCCAGAATAGGGGAAGAGTGGACAGGGACTGCTGGAGTGAGAAGAGGGCCATGGGGTGAAGAAGAGTCAGGGGTGGGCAGTCCTTGGGAATGGGTATTGTGGGAAGGTGTGTGGAGATCTGGAGAGGGGAAGAGTGAGGGGGAGGGAGAGTGGTGAGGTGGGCCTTGAGTGCATGGAGAGAGGGGAAACTCCTTATTCAGGGACCGGAGAGGGACCTGAGGGCATCCATGGACCTGGGGGATGGAAGGCCGCAGAGGAGGGTAGAGCAGGGAAGAAGGAGAGAGGGGATGTGGGGACAGGAGGGGGAGAGAGGGGAGGGACCACTTTGGAGAGAAAAAGAGAGGAAGGGCAGTGGTGAGGCAGGGGCACCAGAGAGGAGGCTGGGCCAGCAGGGAGCAGGGGTCAGGGAAGGCTGGGTGGGCCTCATGGGGAAGAGGTGATAGTAGTTGTGGAGCAGGAGAGGGCGCATGGAGACCCCGGCGGCGGAGGAGAAGAGCCCGAGATGAAGGTTGGGGGTGGGCATGGGTGGTGAAGAGAGAGAGGAGGGAAGTGGGAGAGACAAAGAGCCTGAGCAGCACGGAAGGGGGGCGTGCAGACCCAACTATTGAGACAAGGATTGAAAGGGGCAGGGGCAGGAGAGGGGGGAAGTGGAGACAGGAGAAGGAGGAGAGTGGAAATGAAGTTGTCAGAGCGAGGCAGGCATCAGGAGGTACTCAGAGATCCCACCCATCAGAGCAGAAACTGCCAGGCAGCTGAGAGGAGGCGGACCACAGGGAGGGGGCTCACCCTGATGTATCCCCAGTCCTCCCAGTCTAGGCCGAAGCGGTGGCCATGCACGCAGAGCAGCACGCGGCGGAGCTCGGGCGTCCTTGGGCCTTTCTCCAGCACCACCTCGAAGGGCCACACACCCCGAAGGCTGCCCGTGCCCGTGCCCACCAACGAATAGGTGCAGGCGTCCGGGAGGTGGAAGGTGGTGCCATCGAAGGTGCGGTAACGGAGTTCGTCTGAGGCGAGGCAGAGGCCTGGGCCGCCCCGGACTGCGCGGCAGGGTTTGCAGGCCACCCGGCCGCCAGGGTGGCAACTGCAGCAGCGGCTGGTCGCGGGGTGAGGAGGCGGCAGCGGCACGCCGGGTTCAAAGTAGCGGCCGGCACTCAGGCAGCCGCACTGAGCCGCAGGCACGCAGATGGCGCCACTCAGCAGAAAGCCCGCGTCGCACACGCAGCCCTCGCGACAGAGCCCAGGGCTGTCGCAGCCATGTGGTGGCTTCTGCCCCGCGCAAGTGGCTGAGCAATCCGGGGCGCACAGCGTGTAATGCGAGTGTGCGGGGCACAGTGGGCCTGGGGGAGCAAATAGGATTGGAGGATTACTTAGAGGCATGTGGCTGTGGGAGTCTCGCCCTCCACCTCTGGGGCTAGGATGGGGCTGCAGGGATGAAGCTCTACTTGGGCGGAACTGCCGGAACCTTCAGATAACACCAGCTGGCTAACCATGGATCAGAGGCGTAGCTAATCTGTAGGGCTTGGATGGGTGAGGGTTTGGCGGCTGGGCTCAGGGGGCTGAGTCCCTGAGAGGTAAGGGCTGAAGGGCTGAACCATAATCAGGGCTGAGAAGAGGGAAGGATGAGAGCTGGGGGCTGGACTTCCGTCAGAGTAGGCCTGACACTTTAGGATGGGCCAAGTGGAGGGATGGGTGGAGGCTGGCACAGTGGGAAGTCCAGGGTCTCAGGGATACGTTGTGCAGGAATGAGCAGGCACCCTGGGATGGGCAACAGCCAAGGAGCTGAACCTCGGTCAGGAGTGGGACTAGGTTCCCCGGATGAGCAAAGATGGAGAGGCTGGACCGAAGCCCTGGGCACTTACTGCACAGACTTGACTTCCGCCAGGGGAAGACTTGGCCACCCAGCAGCTGGCAGGTTTCACAGTAGAGGCTGAGCATGGGGCAGGGTCCAGTGCCTAGACATACATCCACCATGCAATCTTGGACATAGGGGGCTGGTGCCAGCATCTCATGGCACAGCTGGAAGGGCCCCAGGGGGTCCAGGAGGATGTCACAGATGTGGGTAAAGTAGGCTGGAGTGCTGGTGGTCGGCAGGGTGACACAGGATGGTGGCAGTGGTGGCATCTTGTCAGCAGCATTCAGGCACCCAGTTGGGGAACCCACCAAATAGCTATGGCCGAAGGCCCAAGCCAGCGCATCCTCAGGCAGCTTGGTACCCAGCACAATTCCAGGCACATGGAGGTCATCCATGGGATCCCCATTGTAGTCAGCGCACAGCCCCACCACATGGCCCATATATGCCGCTGGAAGATCCACTACCACGCGGATCCCAGGGGCATAGGTTACACGCAGGCCAAAGGGGCAGCTGACCACAGTGTCCCAGCCATGGCGAAAGATGAGCGTACTGTTGCTCAGAGCCTGGAATGGTAGATTCTGCCAGTCTCCATTCACCTGTATGAAGAGGGTATGTCAAACTGGGGCTCTAGGAACCCAGTGTCAGTACCAAGGATGTGTATGTCACTAGGTAAGAGCAGGGCCTCCAGAAGGCCTTGTTGAGGGACTAAGGTTCTGTCTATAATAACACACACACACACACACACACACACACACACACACACACAAAGCTTGGGATGCTGTCCATGGTAGTTTTTCCAACAAATACTTGGATGGTGAGAACTGGATGGTGGATTCTGGGGTTTGGGCCTGTAGTATTCCTGGATCAGATTTGGCGAGTTGAAAATGATAGCCTCTGAATGTGACACATGTGCAGTGCTGGCACTTAGTCTGTGTTCAATAAATACTTGTTGAACTAATGCAGAGATGAATGAACGAGGTTGATTGGTCAAGTTAGGCTGTAGAGTCCTAGGGATGCTGGGATTTCTTGTAATGGCAGGGGCTTCAGGGTGCTATGCAAATGGCTCAGGGCAGGGAGGTCTGTCCATAGTGTATACAAATGTTGAAGCTGCAGTCCATGGTCTAACCATATTTGCCCACAGCACCTGCGGCTGGGGGTATAAGAATTGGGGGTGAGGGTTGTAAGCTTTGGGAATTGGAGATTTGGAATTCCTGGATTGGGTCTGGGGGTGCCCAGGACTTGGACTGAAATCGGGTTGAAATTCGGTTAACACGTGTAACCTAGAATAGTGCCTGAACACAGTAGGTGTTCAATAAGTGATTGTTGAATGAATAAATGGGATTCTTGGGTCAGGACTGGAGTTTCAAGAGCCCAGAATCAGGACTGAAAGCTCTGGTATATTGGCGTTCACAATGAAGGCTCTAGGATTCTTGAGTCAAGGCTAGGAGAGTCCTAGACACTCCAGGCCAGGAGTATTTGTCTCAAACACTTAAGTTGAACTATATGAAACTGCCACATTTGTAGGAAAAAACGTAAAATATTTGCAGCTTCATATGGTCCAATTTTAATAACTACATGTGTCAGGACAGTGAAGTATGGTAGTTAAGTGCCCTTTGACTTTGGAGTCAAGTTATCTGGGTTCAAATCTTGGTTCCTGGTTTGTTTAGCTGTCTCACTTTGGCAATTTACTTAACTTCTCTGTAAAATGAGAGAAATAATGATATTCACTGGAAAAATTGTTGTAAGGATAAAATAAGGATTTGTAATTGCACCTGGCACGTGTTGGGGCAGTGTTCCTTGGGGCAACAGAGGGATCTTAGGTTCTGGGATTAGGGTCCCTTAGGGCCCCCCATAAACCTGAAGTCAGGGCTAGACCTCTGGTCCCAAGAAAAGGATAAAACCCAGTCCTAACTCACATGCCTCCAGGCGCCAGGCAAATAACAAAATGAGTAAAGTTGAGAAGGTGGGATGTGATGGGGACTGTGACAAACTGGAGAGAAAGTATGTGCCCCTGGCTAGAGAGGGAAGTCCCAACCACAAGTGGCCATTAGAATAGGAGACCGGTTGCCAGGGCTTCTGGTTTCTCAAGAGATACTATACGTCCAGGCTTCCTCATTTAAAAATGGCTATTCAAATTAACAAGTCAGGAAACAACAAATGTTGGTGAGGATGCAGAGAAAAGGGAACCCTCTTACACTGCTGGAGGGAATGCAAGCTGGAAAACAGTATGGAGATTCCTCAAAAAGTTAAAAATAGAGCTACCCGGGGCGCCTGGGTGGCACAGTGGTTGGGCGTCTGCCTTCAGCTCAGGGCGTGATCCCGGCCTTATGGGATCGAGCCCCACATCAGGCTCTTCCGCTATGAGCCTGCTTCTTCCTCTCCCACTCCCCCTGCTTGTGTTCCCTCTCTCGCTGGCTGTCTCTATCTCTGTCAAATAAATGAATAGGGTCTTTAAAAAAAAAAATAGAGCTACCCTACTACCCAGCACTGCTAGGTATCTGCCCTGAAGATACAAATGTAGTGATTCAAAGGAGCACGTGCACCCCAGTGTTTATAGCAGCAATGTCCACAATAGCCAAACTATGAAAAAAGCCCAGATGTCCATCGACAGATGAATGGATAAAGAAGATGTGGTATGTGTGTGTCTGTCTATCTATCTATCTATCTATCTATCTATCTATCTATCTATCTAGATATAGATATTAAAATAGATATTATTCAGCCATCAAAAAGAATGAAATCTTGCCATTTACAATGACGTGGATGGAACTAGAGGGTATCACGCTAAGTGAAATAAGTCAATCAGAGAAAGACAATTATATGATTTCACGCGTATGTGGAATTTAAGAAACAAAATAGAGGAAGGGAGGGAAAAATAAAACAAGACAAAATCAGAGAGGGAGACAAATGATAAGAGGCTCTTAACCATAGGAAATAAACTGAGGGTTGCTGGAGGGTGGGGGTTGGGGTAACTGGGTGATGGGCATTAAAGAGGGCATGTGATGTAATGCGCACTGGGTGTTATATACAACTGATGTATCATTGAACTCTACTTCTGAAACTAATCATACACTCTATGTTAATTAATTGAATTTGAATAAAATAAAATAAAGTAAAATAACATGAAATAAAATAAAAAAGACTTACAAAAGCAAAAATATACCATGTTGGTGGGCTGGCAAACTCAATAGTCTCCTCAATTGGAGTTACAGATTCAGTGCAATCCCAATAAAAAAATTCACCCAAAAAGAAAAAAAATGGTAATTCAATAATAAATTTAAAATATTACCAAGGCAAAGTACTCATGCAAGAGAACTGACAATGTCTGGGTTCTGTCCTCCGTGGTCACTGAGAACTCATCCCCACAGCCCCACAGCTACTCTCCCAGTGTCTCTTCCCAGTGTCTTTCCTGACTTGATGAGAAAATTTGCCATGTTGAAGTGGTGTCAGAGTCACTGGGGCTCTGAATTACATTTCACAAAGGAGGTAGTTGAGGTAATGTTTTTGTTTTGTTTGACCATTTGCAGAGACAGCATAAAAGATACCCTGTAGCCAAAATGTTTAAATATGAGCTCTGCTATTTATCAGCTGTGTGACCTTGGGCAAATGGCCTCACCTCTCTGGGCCACAGTTTCCTCAGCTGGAAAATGGCAATGCCAATTGTGTCTTACCTTAGAAGGACTCTTGTGCATTCTGTGTTATTCCATCAACACCTAGTGAGCACCCTCCATGTAGCCTTTCCAACAACACTACAACCTCTTTTCCTTTGCCACAAGAAGTTATGGGGGACTGGGTAAGGGGCTTCTGGACGTAGGGTTTGATCCTAAAGAGTTAAGGCTTGAGTTCTGATTTGGGGGTTAGTTTTTTGGGGGCTAAAGGTAATCAGCTGGGTCAGAGATCATGGGGCAACAGGAAGGTGGTGGGAGTCCTGGGTTGAGGGTCCAGTATCATAGGACAAAAACTCAAGGTATGACCCTAGGGTGAGGTTAGGGGGATCTTAGGATCAGGTTTGGGAGTCTTGAGGTGAAGACTCTGGGTCAGAGGTCATCAGTGGGATCCCTGTGTGCATGTGTGGGCAGGGTTGGGATTTTCTCACCAGGACATGACCAGATTCCTTGGGGTCCAGCCTCAGGTGGCATCCAGACACGAGCACTTCAAGGCTACTCGGGACACCATCAGGACCAGTGCCCAGGAGCACACGGAAGTCAGCCAGCTCCTGTGGCGCCTGAGAACTAAGGCCGCTTAGCAGGTACATGCAAGAGCCAGGGAAGCGAAAACGGCGCCCGTCGAAGGTGATGTAGTGGCCTCCACCAGCCGCCACGCATGTGGCCATGCCCGAGGGCACACATGTGCGCAGGCCGTGTGACAGAACGCAGCGCTCTCCTGGCCCGCAACCCACCTCCGTGCAGATGACGCTCCCTCCTGAAGCTGGGCAGAGGCAGTGGCGCGTGCAGCCCACGCCCTCCCATAAAGTCTCGCCTGGTCCCAGCAGATGCCCCTGGTGCATGCACCCACAGCCACCAGGCCCCGGGCGCCGCAGGACACAGGCAGGGCCACTGTGAACATAGCCGGCATCACAGGCGCACGTTTCGCCGCAGGGCAGTGGGCACGATGCTCCCAATGGACCCATGCACGTCTCTGGGCAGGAGGAGCCACACGGCTCATAATGGCTGTTTGGGGGGCATTCAATGGCTGGGGGCAGAGGGAGAGGAAGGTGGAGGGAAGAAAGTGTTCACATCAGGATCTCCCAGTCTGGTTTTGGGGACCTAAGTATTCAGCTACCCCTGGAATGGAGACGTTCTCGCCCTCAGCTTTCAAGAGTCATGCCCAGGATCCTGGAATCCTCCTCCCCTAGAATGGAGGCTTTCCAGCAATCTCCATCTCACAGAGTAAAGAAGTTTCTATCATCAGAAACCAGAAGTCCCCTTTCCAGAACATAAAAGTCTGGCCCTGGGACACAGAGCTCTCACCCCAAAGCCTGGAGTCCTCCCTTGCCTAAGAGGACTTTTCCATCCACCAAATCTAGGAAACCTGCCTTTTAGAATTAACTAATTCTGGAACCCAAAGCCCGGAAGCCTTCACGCTAGGACCCGAAGACTCCAGACCCCAAGACCTAGGTGTTCCAGCTCCCAGAAACCAGAAATCTCGCCCCTAGGGTGGAAGAGTCTCCATCCCCAGACCCAAAGAACCCTGCCTCTGTGGCCTCCGCAGTCCCACCCCAGGGACCCTGCAGGCTTGCCCCAGGAATCAGCTCCAGCTTCAAGGAGTGCCACCCCCTAAGTCCCAGAATCCCCTTCCCCAGTAACCCATAGCCTTTTCCATCTGAGGTTCACTCACGGCAACCAGCCTGGAATCTCCAGGAGTCGATGTTGACACCCAGGCGCTGACACGCGTGCGCGTAGACCTGGAGGGTCAGGCAAAGAGCAGGGCGGTAGTTGGGAAAGGGGCAGATCCAAGCACTGCAGCTGGTCTCGAAGGGCGCAGGCAGCAGCACGTCATGGCAGGGGCTAAAGGGCCCGTTCAGAGCGGCCAGGATGGCGCAGGGCCCCGGGGTCTCGGGTGGGGACACTGTCTGGGCGCAGGGAGCAGCCCAGAGGGCGTGGCATGCGGCGTCGGGCGGCTGCAGGGCCCAAGTGCGCAAGAAAGCGCGCGGGTCCGGACCGTCTACATCGTCTGTCGGGTCCCGGTTGAAGTTGCCGCACAGGCCCACCACGTGCGCACGGTAGCCTTCGGTCAGTTGCAGAGACAGCGCGTGCTGCCAGTCGTACATCAGGCGCAGCGCGGGTGGCTCTTGCTCCAGACCAGCCTCTGCCCAGAGTTCTGAGCTCCGGAAGTGCAAACGCAGCCTCCCGTCGCGCAGCGTCGCCGGCAGCCGCAGCCGCTGCTGGTTCACCTGCGGGGGTGACCCAAGAGTAGGAGTCACCAGACAGGGTGCATTCCTGAGCCTTTGAGGTGAAGTGGAGGGTGAAAGCTGAGGGGGTTGGATTTGGGGATGCTGAGGGAGTGGGGACTTCGTAGCTGTAAGGTGGGAATGAGTTAATATATGAAAAGCACTTGGGACAGAGTCCACCTCACGGATCATATGAGGAGGGTTTGCTGTGCTTATTGTCCCTTCACAATGGCATCTGGATCCTCCAAATTCTGTGAGCTTTGGACATATCCTAGGACCACATGCAGCCACTGGCATGTCCGAAATTTCTCCTCAGGGAATGTTTAGAGTCATTGTTCTGGTTGGAAGGTTACTCCATGCACTAACCCGGAGTCTTTTTATTTTTTAATTATTATTTTTATTTATGTATTTTTAACCAGGAGCCTTGTTACCAACACCCAGATGGGACCTCATGCAAAATTCAGAAGTCTTCCTCTCAGGAATCTAGATAAGCAATTCTACTAACGAGCCTCCTGTTCATAGGGGAGCCTTCAGCTAGGACCCCAATGTTGTTGTTGTTGTTTTTTAATAATATTTATTTTGTTATATTAGTCACCATACAGTACATCCCCAGTTCTTGATGCAATGTTCCAATATTCATTACTTGCATATAACACCCAGTGCACCATGCAATATGTGCCCTCCTTACTACCCATCACCAGCCTATCCCAATCCCCCACCCCCCTCCCCTCTGAAGCCCTCAGTTTGTTTCCCAGAGTCCATTACCAAGAGCCTCCACCAAGAGCTTCCAGATCATACGCTATCTCTCCTTCCAATCCATGATTTCCATTTTTTGCATTCACCCACTAAAAAGGTTACCAACCCACCTTTTACTCTCATTCACCACCTTCACCCTGGTCCAACCATCATCTCCTGCCCGGACAATGGCAGCAACCTCCTTACTGGTCTCCTGGTGCATCCTTCACAAGCCCCATAGTCTGTTCCCCACGTGGCAGGCACAGTGATCCTGTTAACGCCCAAGTGATATTTCATCCCTCCTCTGCACACAATCTTCCCTTGGCTTCCACCTCACACAGAATAAAAGACAAAGTTGTTACAAGAGCCTATATGGAGGTAAACAATCTGACCCCCACGGTCTATCCCTCTCCTCTGCGCCACAATCCCTCCTCTTCAGCCTGGCTTCTTATTATTCCTCTAACATGCCTGTCAGATTCCCACCTTAGACATTTGATGTTCTCTCTGCCCAGAATGCTCTCCTCTCAGATATACACATGGCTCTCTCTCTCACACCTCTTTTAAGACTTGGCTCCAAGTTTCATCTTCTCAGAGAGGTCCTCCTACTTAAAACTATGCTCTCAGATATCCTGATGCCACTTTCCTTTTTTTTTTCTTAAAGATTTATTTATTCATGAGAGGCATAGAGAGAGAGGCAGAGGCAGAGGGAGAAGCAGGGAGGCTGATGCGCTTAACCGACTGACCCACCCAGGTGCACCCTGATGCCACTTTCCTGATCCATTTTTTCCTCCTTAGCATGTATCACCTTCAAACATACTACATAATTAACTTCTATTTATTGCTGATCTCTCTCCACTAGAACATAAGTACCGTGAGAGCAAGGATTTTGTCCGTCTTGGTCCCTGATGAGTCCTCAAAGCAAGGTCTGGTACATTATGATAAAAATTCCTTAATCAATGAAGAAACGCAGGAGTGTCAGGTCCTTGGGAGATGGGGGCTCATTTAATGAGAGTAGAAATCTGAGGCCCTGAGACTTTGAAGGTGCTAGATACCTGGGTTGGGGAACCATAAAGGCACTTGGGGGGAACTCCTGACTCCTGAGTAGCAGGGTGAGTTCCCAAGAGGTGTGTGGAGGGGAGTATGGAGCACCATGGGCTCACGCATCAGGCCCTAGCGTCCTCTACTTCTGAGCTTTCCATGTATTAGCCCATTTGATTCTCCCTACAGTCCGATTAGTTCAATCTTTTAATCATCTTGATTTCACAGACGAAGAAACTAAGGCCCAGAGAGTTTAAATAATTTGCCTAAGGTCATATGGCACTTGAACTCAGACCATCAGGTTCTGGAGTCCATTGTCCTTCTATAGTGGTGCTGAGGAGGGGCTTAGTATGTCCATAACCTCATAGGTTTGCTCCCTCTAGCAACCCTGATTAAACATATCCTAGTCCCCACAACCTTCCAGAGTAATGCCTCCAAACCTTCCCTGAGGAGAAATTTCGGACATGCCAGGGGCTGCCTGTGGTCCAAGGATAAGTCCAAACTCACAGAATTTGGAGGTTCCAGATGCCAGTGTTAGGGGACAATAAACATGGCAAACACTTCTCAGATGATAGTTACCATGAGGTGGACTCTGTTCCAAGTGCTTTTTGTATGTTAACTCATCCCCACTTCACAGGAACCTGCTAGAGATCCACAATCCCCAAGGGCAAAAGTGTCCCAAAGACTAAGATGTTTTGTGTATTTGATGTTAAAACATAACTGGCAGCAAAAGCTGACCTGAACTCATGGTATGGCTGCTTAAAGTCTTAATTTCTGTCAGAATATTCAGACATTTCACTGCAGAGATATTAATGTTTGTAATTATGTACCACCTATTTGAATTATCATATAATACATGGCATTTACATGGTATGACCACCTGAAATTCCAAAATCTGAAATGCACCGGGCCCCAAGCATTTTGGATAAGAGACTGTGGACCTATATAATTGCCTCCACTGCAGAGTTGACAAAAATGAGGGACAGAGAAGGATACAGTTTCCCAGGATTCCATACATAATGATTCTTACCTGGACAAAGCCGACCTCATGCTTGACAGCAGTGATGGTGACACCAAAGATGCGCATTGTGACAAAATGCATGGGCTGCCTCTCTCCAGAGCTCGCGATCCACAGCTGGAAGGCAGGGAGGCCACTGGGTAGGGCCTGAGGGCAATGGCTCAGCATGTAGGTACAGCCCCCAGGCACAGGGAAAGAGTAGCCATCAAAAGTGTAGATGTATGGTAGCCCGGAAGCCCAGCAGGTACCCCCTGTGATGCCCCCCTGCCCCTCACTAGAGACACCCGCCGTCTCTGATTTGGCCTCAGACACCATTTGGGACCCAGACACGATGCTGAGTTCTTGCTTTGCCATAGTCACAGCCTCTAAGCCTGGTTCAGTCACTGCCACCACCTTGAGCCCCAGCTTGACCGCTGAGATGGATTCTGACCTAGCCTGAGACACTGCCTTGGGTTTGGACTCTGGTTCAACTGTGGGCACTGGCAGGGGGAAAGGTGCAGGTGCTGGTTCAGTCACAGCCAGGGTTTCAGGAATCGGTTCTTTTACAGCCAGAGGTTCAAGTTCTGGTTTAACCAAAGCTGAAGATTGAGGCTGAAGTTCATTCACAGCCACAGATACAAGCCCTGGTTTGGCTTCAGGTGTGCGTTCTGATCCTGGTTTGGCCACTGCTGTGGTTTTAGAGTCCTTCAGAGTTATGGTCTTGGGACTGACCATGATCTCGGTGGCCTGGGTGCTGGCCACACACTCAGGTTTGTGCTTCACAAGGTGACATGTGGTCCCACTGGAGCAGGCATGGTCCTTACAGGATCCCAGGAACTGGGGTGGCATCATCAGGGAAGACTCTAGGAGGGGATAGAATTCTGTGGGAGGGTTCAGATCTTCCTCAGTCAGAATATCTGGAGATGAGATGAGATGAAATGATGTAACAGAACTGGGTCCTGGCATTTGGTCTCACCCCCTTCCTGCCTCCACGCACTAGGCCTCCAGGGTCATTAGAGACTCAACATTCATAAGCTAGTAGGGTCCCCAATCTAAAAGGAAGTGGGACTATATCGTCAGGAAGAGAAGGGTGGGGCTGAAGACAAAACAGAAATGGGCAGCACAGTGTGGGTGAACAAGAGGGCTGTGATGAGCTGGAGAGCACAGACTCCATCTAAGGACACCAATCAGTTATTACAAAATCTATGTGCCAGTAAGTCTAAACACATCTGTGGGTTGATTTTGGCCAGTGAGGACTTCCAGTATGCCATGTTAAGCAGCCTTAAGAATGTGTGTGTGTGTGTGTGTGTGTGTGTGTGTGTGTGTGTTCTGTTGGTATATAGCCACCCCATTTTCCAGGGAGGGGAGTTATTTTTTTCATAGCTGGTGATGCATGATGCTGACACCTACAGAGTGAACTTTTAAGAAATAACTTTGTTCTGTAGGGGTTTGCCTATTTTCCATCAAAATATAATACAGACTTTTGGTATGGATTAGAATATGAACTAAAGTATCAGCTCCCTATGGTAGGAATGTTTCTATGTTGTACATTGCTGCATCTCCAGTGCCTAGAACAGGCTTAGACTGAAGTGAATCTAAAAAAAAAAATTGTTGAAAATTAATAATAGCAAATGTTTACTGCATGCCAAACACTCTACTATGAACTCATTCTTTTAAATGCCACAACAACCTTATGAAGTTGTTGATATTATTATTCACACTTCACAGAGGAGAAAGTTGAGGTTCAGAGAGGTGATGTGATTTGCCCAAGATCACACAGCTTGTAGTAGGATTTGAATCCAGGTCTTTTGACTCCAGAATCCAGCTCTGAGCCAATTTTAATAAATGAATTGAAGTCCACGTTTTCATTTCTAAGAAACCCCAGCCTCTCTGACTATCCCCTCACTTTTCTCTCACCTCCCTGGTCTCCCCCTGTTTTTTGGGACTGGAAGAGATTGAGTGGGAGCTCCCTTATTCCAGCGTTACAGGGTAGCAAACTGTATTCAGAACCATGGTCAGCGTCCAGCTACTCTATAGTCTGTGCCTAGCCCTGTGCTCTGGGAGGCCACAAGCCGCTTTCCCAGCAGCCTGAGCGAGTTCTGGGTTTGCAGTTGCCACTTGCTCAGTGTGTAGCTTTGGACGGTGATTTCTTGCCTTCAACCTTCAACTGCTTCCTCTATAAAATGGGGGATAACAGGGGCGCCTGCGTGGCTCAGTCTGTTGATCATCTGGCTCTTGGTTTCAGCTCAGGTCATGATCTCATGGGTCCTAGGATCTAGCCCCAGGTTGGGCTCTGCTCATCAAGGAGTCTGTTTGAAGATGCTCTCCCTCTGCCCTTCCCCCCTCCACTCTCTCTTTCAAATAAATAAATAAATCTTTTTTAAAAAATGAAGATAATAAAGAGACCTGCCTCCAGAGTGGCTGTGAGGAATGTATTGTATAATGTATATACATTATATATAAGAGCATTTACCACTTAGCTCATAAGTCTGGACTATAAGTCTGTGTGAAGCAGTACAAAATAAAACAATACAAAAAGGTGGCTAAAACCTTGTGCTCTGGAAGCAAATAGACTTGGGTTCAAATCCTGGCTCTGCCACTTTCTAGCTGTGTGAACTTGGCAAAAGATTTGACCTCCAGCCATTCCCCTCCCCAGAAAAAAGGAATTATTATAATACTGTTATACAGTCAACCTCAAAGACAAGCCGGAAGTTCAAGCGCCCATTATTTTAACCCTTTCCCTGACCCCATTGTTTACATTTTACACCGTAGTAAAGAAAAAGAACATGTGACCTTCAACAATAACTTCCATTCTGAGCCCAGTGCCTGGCATATGATTTGGTGTACATTTAACAACTTATAACCATTATTATTCATTCCACAAATACTTCTTGAGGGTTAGGCACGTCCCAGAAACTGGTGATTCTACAGTAAACCAAAGATTTTTGTAAAAATCCGACTTCATGGAGCTATTTGGGGTGATGGAAATATTTTGTAGCTTGATCTAGGTGACAGATAGGTGAAAATTCATCAGGCTATATATCTAAAAATTGTACAATTAACTGTGTATCTTAGAACTTAAATTTAAAAAAAAAAACCGTTGACCTCAAGGAACTAATGGGAGAGAGAGAAAGAATAAGTATGAACAAGGAGAAGAAAGTAAGGTGGCTGGTGTGGCTGGACTGCAGTGAGGGAAGGGCAAGAATGAGAAGAGATGAGATCAGAGAGGTAATGGGAACAGATTGTATGGGGCCTCAAAAAACACTGTAAGTACTGTGCTTTTGCTGGGTGTAATAATTGCATGGAAAGATTTTGAGTGGAGGAGGGAGTGATTTGCATTTAAACAAAACAAAACAAAACAAAACAAAACAAAACAAAACAAAACAAAACACCCTGCCTGTCGGGCTGCTATGTGAGCAACTGAAGGTAATGTTATGATTTTCCCGGTCCCTGATCTTCTGGAATCCCATCGTCTGCTCAACTTCCCGCTGTCTTGGGCCCCAGGGCTGCTCACCCACGTTTGGCTGCCCCATGGCTTGGGTCCCGAAGCCCGCGCCCGGGGCGGTGCCGAAGCTAAGCACTCCCACCGGCGGCCCGCGAGTCTCCAGGAAGTGCACCACTCCGGGCTCAGGCCCATATGCCACCTCGGTCCAGACGAAACCAGGAGAGGGGGCCTGGCCTTCACCAGAATGCTGCCCGTGACGCGGCTCTGGGCCGCCGGGGATTAGGCGCCAGTGCAGGTTGGGCAGCGGCTGCTGATCAAGGAGCACCGGGGTGGGCTCGCGCGCCAGCAGCACCGCTACGTTGGAAAAGCCCGGCTGCGCGGTGAGCGCAAAGCTGCGGCTGAATGCGTCCACCGGAGGCAAGAGAGCGAAGAAGGGATTGTAGGCGACGCCCCCGCGGGCCGCAGCTGCAGCCAGGAAAAGCACCTGCAGGCCGGCGGAGGAGCGTAGCACCAGGGGGCGCACTGGGTCCACCGCGAAGTGCAGCACGACCCCAAGGCGCAGAGCCCGCGCCCCTTTGGCACCGCCCCCCCAGAAGCTCAGGCTGCCCAGGCTGTCAGCCACCACATACACGTGGTCTCTGGGTCCGGGAGCCGCGGGCGCGAACGGGGGTACCGCGTAGACGCGGCCCCAGTAATCCTGGGGCAGCAGTTGTTCGGACACATGGCCACAGGCCTTATCTCTCGCTTGCAGGCAACTGTGGCCAGCCAGCAGCGCGACGGGATGAGTAGCCACGACGCGGGTGCCGGACAGGTCGCCTGCGCTCTGCACCTGCAGCGCCTGGAAGGGCTCAAGGTGCACGAGGAGGGGCCGGCCGGCAGCATGCTCGATGCCATCCAGCAGGATGGGCACCGGAGGCGTGAGGCGCAGGCGCGTGGGCCAAGCGCCCGCCACCACCGCAAACTCCTTGTGCCGGTCGTGGGGCTGCAGCGACGGCGTCACCACCACGTAGCGAGTACCCAGCAGGCGGCGCGGAAGCGCTAGTGCGGTGTCTAGGGAGGTGCGCCCACGCGCGTTCACCACTGTCACTCCCACCGGTCGCGAGGCGGCTAAGCGCACCGCGCCCCCTGCCGCCCGCCGCGAGCCCCGCAGCTCCACGGCGCCGGGCAGGCGCACCAACGCAGTGGTGCCTGGCTGCAGGCTCAGCGCGCGCCGAAAGGGAGGTCCGCCCACCGGGTGCGCCCTCACTTGCACCGCCGTCGGAGGCCCCTTCGGAGGTGGCGACACGTACAGGCGGAAGTTGGGCTTCTCCGCGCCCCCATTCTCCAAGAAAGCCGTGATGAAGTAACGGCCCTGGAAATCCACAAATGCAACCGTTGGGCCTGAGGGAACCCAAGGGGAAAGGAGGGGGTCAGTGTACTCTGTTGGATTTTGAGGCCAAATACATCAGGTTCTAATCCTGACTGCCATGCTCTAGCCATGTCCAAAAAGTACCACCTTTGGGCCTCAGTTTCCTCATCTGTAAAAAGGGGGTGTTGGCAGAGCTATGAGAATATTAGATGAGATAATATATCTAAAGGCCATGGAACAATGTCTGGTCAATATTAACTTAAAATTAATTTGCTTCCTTTGAACCATCTGTCCTGGAAAGGCCTGCTCAGCCCCCTTCCCATAACCGGTTTGGCCAATTCCCTGCCACAGAGGCTATCCAAACAGTCCCTGGATCCAGCTGTCCCAAGAAGCTCCATGGTGGCCAATCCCTTGTTACAGAACCATGCCGGGCAGCCCCAAACCCCAGCCAGCACAACCAGTCCCCTGCTGCAGATCCAGACCGGCATCCCCCATGGATCACTCACCCCACAGGCAGCCCAGGGCACCAAGGCACAGCAGGGCGGGGGAGAAGGCAGCCATGGCCTGGGAGAGGGTGGACAGATACAGGCTAGTGCGGTCTCTCCTGCCAGTCTGCCTCCAGCCTTTGTACCGCAGGAGCAGAAGGGGGCACAAGGGGAATCCCAGAGAAGGGCTCAGGCCCTGGAGCCCAGGGAAAAAGGCAAGGCTGGAGGTCTCACCTGCAGGAGCTGGGCTGAGGCCACAGTGCGGGGGGTATTTATAGTCCCAGAGGCCTGCGCCCAGACCTCCCTGGGTCGGCACACCGGATGTCCCCATTAGCACCTGTTCCAGTCTGACCTGGTGCCATTGATTATAATGAGGCCTAATTATGTGGGTGGAGGCAGGGAGAGGGGGCAGACAGAGAGACAGAGGTGGAGGGACACAGAGAGAAGAAGGGAGGGACAGATGTGGGGAGGTGAATTAGATCAAAGGGGGGTTTCCAAGAAAAGCAGGACATGACTCCTGACCCTGCCAAGGATAGAGAGGCTTTAGGCTTGAACTTTCGGGGTCCTGGGAAGGCGGAGGGCCAGGAGCCTGGACTCCTGGATTCCGCGGAAGGAGGGGGAATAGACGCTGCACTTCTGTGTCTGAGGGAGGAGGGGACTGGGGACCTGAACTCCAAGGTTGTGGAAGTGACAGAGGCAGGAGAGGACACGATGTGCTGGATGTGCAGGTCTGGAGGATATGGGGTGGAGCTGCTCAAGGGAAGACAATGGCTTCCATGTGACTCCCCTCCTTCCAGAACATCCGGAGCTGGAGAACAATGGAGTTGCACCCTACATGGAGGATTTGGTAGGAAGGACAGGCTGGCACTCCAGACAAGGAAAGGCAAGGGACCTTGGATACAGTTTCCAGCCCCTTCTCTCCCAGGTCCTGGGAGCCTGCACCCCTAGCCCCTTTCTCCCCCCAGAACACTTAGCCTTTGGTAGGGAGGATAGAGGGAGAATTCAAGAAGGAATTCTTTCAATAGCGTCATTTCTCACCTGCTTAAGATCCTTCCCCTGCTCTTAAACACAAGCAGAGGAGGTGAAGGAAGGCTCCCCCGAGGGCACAGGGAACAACGTGGGTGTGTAAAAGGGTGGGCTTTTCAGGGAGTGCTTATTTCCTTCCAGCCTGAGGTGGGGAACATATATGCTAGAGATGGATCTGGGGGCAGGCGGGGGAGGGGCAAGACCGCTACAGCCAGGCTGAGTAGCTGTTAACTTTGTCCCAGGAAACCAGGAGAGCCATGGAGGATTCTATGCAGAGGAGGGTTAGGTTTGGCTTTACGAACATTCCCTGAACCAGAGTGGGAGACTGAAGCCAGGACCCCGGGGGGAGGAGATGCAGGAACCCAGATGGGTGAGGTAAGAGCTAGAAAAGGGTGGGGCCAAAGAAGGGAAGAAGGCTAGTGGGAGGCCTGCCAGGAGGCTGAGTGGAGGGTTGCCCTGAGAGGACCCACGTTTGGGAAGACCCTAAGGCCAACGTGGCACCCGGTGAATGTGAGAGGCCTGGGGGCTGTCCAGGAAGCCGAGGGGAGCCAGGTTTAGAGGAGGCGCCAGCGCGGGGGACAGAGACGTGGGGGTCTTCAGGAGAGAAGGAGTACAGAAGCGTGGGGGCATGTGGAGAGGTGCTGCCCCAGAAGGAGGGGAGTAGAGAAGCAGGAAGGGGGTCAGTTCCCAGCCCCAGGGGCTGCAGCGTTTAGGGCTGTGGATGAAGAGGAAGTTCCCAGAGGTTCCCAAAGATCTGATGTTTTACCCAGAGGACTGGGGAGAGGGAAGTGCACTCCAGGGGTTCCACAGAGTTGAAGCCAGAATATACCCAGAATAAAGTCCTTTGAAGTCTTACATTTTATACTCTAAATTCTTGCCAATTTTGCATTCGCTTTCATCAGTCTATCCGTGTGAGTTCTCATATAAAGATTTTCAAGTACCTACCAGTGACACCCATTAACCTACCCTTGTGCACCCCGCCCAACAGTGAAAATCGTCAAGTGAAAATGAAGCTGGATTCAGCCTGTGGCTTTGGGTCTCCCTGGCCAGTCTCCTGGTGCATTGGGTGTCTGTCACCCAAGTATTCAAGGCTCTTCATAAGCCTGCCCACAGTGACCAGACACTCTGAGCCTTTCCACAGGTAGCCCAGCCTCCCACCCGCACCTTGTTCTTTGTCATATGACCCTAGCCACCCTCCCCACCATAGACAGATGGATCTTTCTGAAGTCCAAACCTGACCCCGCCCTTGCCATGGCTGCCTAGTGCCTCCGGAACGGAGGCACAGCTCGTCAGCCTGGCAGCTGGCACCTGCCAACTCTCAAGCTCACCCCTCACTCTCCCCCATCTTCCACTCCATGCTCCTGTTGCACAGAACTTCCCCCAGCTCTTCAAGAGTCTAATCCTCTCTTCCTTTTCTTGTGTTTTGCACACAATGTTCTCTGTCCTTGGAAGACCCTCTCTTCTCCTGGCTCTTTTTGTATATCCCGCAAGTATGCAGGGCCCAGTGCAAAATGGAAATGTGGAGTCCTTTGTTCAAAAATTACTAAGAATCTCATGGTGGTGACAGCAGGGCATTCAACCAAGCACAGGGCCCTTCTAAATGTGAGGTGCTGTGGGGCTCTACAGGTCACACTGCCATGAAGCTGGCCCCGCATTCAGGCCGCCTCCCAAGCCAGGCCCAGTAAGGAACCCATTCTGGGCTCCCAAAGTCCCTTGCGCTTAGACAGGCCCTAATCAGTCTTGCCTGTGCTTCCCCCATCCCAGCCCTCTCACTTTGGGATGCCATTGTTTGGTGAGCATGTATTTCCTCCGAGGGCCTGGAGCTCTGTGAAGGTGGGGTCTGGGGCTGGGTTGGTCCCCCCTGTGCTCCCAGCATTGCTCTGCACGGGTCTGGGCAGCACCAAGCACTGACGCCCATTCTTGCTTTTGTGAAGCATATGGGGCACCGGGACTAGGGAGGAGCAAAGGCAGAGGCCACACTCAGGTTCAACCCAGAAGAGAAACATCCCTTTTCGGAGGACCGCTTTATCGGACTCTCCCGCATACATGCCCACAGAACGAGCTGTGAAAGCTTGGCATTAGCTGAGGCCTGGTGAGGAAGGGATCACAGACTCGGAGACACTCGGGGCCCAGGCACGCAGGTTGGACGTGGCAGCATGCAGACAGGCGAGCGTCCTGGTATCAGGACTACAGTTACTTCGAGAAAATGCTCCAGTAGCCTGGAACTTTGGTTCCAGGAAACTTGGTCTCGAAAACATGCAAGGCATTCTCAAAGCCACACATGGGTGGGCCGTGGGAGGAGTAGCACCTTCTGAGCTGAGGAAATTGGGGGATTCAGCTGGGCGGTGTCTGACAAGCTACATTTTAACTTTAAATTCTAGATACGTGTGATGATTTGTCCATGGTAGTATTGTTCCTGCATGGGGGTGGGGGGTGATCCAGGCACCCTGCAGGGGAGGAAGAGGGGGGCCATGCTAGAGGAACTAGCTTGCCCCCATGTCTCTCCTCCCACACTCTTTGCTTCCAAACATATAATTAGCTACCGCTGGGTGTGTGTCCCCCTTTCAGGCCTGCATTTCCTGGAAGGTAATTCCTCCCCAACCAGCCACGGTCTCTGCCTTGCAGAGCCAACGTCCACTGTCTGCCTGGTACATGAACCTGGAAAAAGCTCTTAATTTCTATGCTACAGAGAGGTCAGCTTCCTCATCTGAGGGTTGGATCCTTGGATAGCAGACACCAGGGTCCCACAGCTCTTCTTTCCAGTCTCTGCAATCTTTCCTGAGAGCCAGATCATCGGACAGTGGTCCACATTGTCCTCCTTTGCCTAGGGGACAGAGGCCTCTGGTGAGGTAGTCTCAAATCTCTCTCCAGTCCATCCACTTCAGGCCCCAATCTTGTTTGGGTCAGCATTCTGCCTGGACCATTGCAGTAGCCCCTTCCCTGGTCTCCCTTCTTCACTTCTGTCCCCTGTGTGCAAACAGACGTACCCGTGGAGCTTCCTAAAGATCAGGGCGCACTACCCTCCTCACTGTTCAAAACCTCCAATGGCTTCTCATGCCACTTCTGATAAAACCCAGACTCTTCCCGGCAGCCTACAGGGCCCTGCATCATCTGCCCCCTTCCCACTTTCCAGCCTCAACACAGCATCCTTTCCTCACCCCACCTCAGCAGCCCCCTTCAAACCCTGTTACTCCCCATGTACCACCCCCATCCCGGTCCCTACACTTCTGCACATGCTGTTCCATTTGCATGGGATGCCCTTTCCACCCCTGGTGCAGTTAACTCCAACCTGAGCATCCTTCAGATCTCAGCTGAGTAGTCACTTCCTCCAGGAAGCCTCTCTCAACCTCAATTCCTGGGTCAGGTCTCCTGGTTATAGGGTCTTACGGTTCCAAGTATCTCTCGGGCATGTCCCCATCCCCACTCCCCACCCCCCACCCGCGTCACCACAGATGCTTTACACTGGCTTGTGTGATTATTTAACATTTTTTTCCCACCAAATGGTGAGAGATGTGAGGGCAGGACCTGTGCCTGTATTTGCTCAGTATTGAATTGCCAGCATGCTGCACAAGTAGGCACACAATAAATTGCTCAATTTTAAAAGTAAGGGTTGAGGAATGGTGCACTCTGGCTCCCCCTTGTGGCAGCAACTGGTATCTTGTAGTTGGCACTAGATCTCCAATCTTCCCGCTCCTAGGCCGCCTTGGCCAAGACACCTCACTCACCCTGATGGCGTCACCTGACCTCAACCACCGAGGGTAACAAACAAGAAGGACCTCATTATGCTTCTGGAGGACTCGGGAGTCAGACTGGGTCCCTGGGACTCAGATTGTTCCCATGGCTGGTGGAAGATCGTTTTCAAAACCTACACCCACCAAGAAAACCGTTGCAGAATCTAGGATGTTATCCCACGAGGACAAGGTCATGTGCACCAGGTCTTGAGAACGGTCAGTCCAGTTGGGCCTCCTTCACTATGCCCCTCACACCAGCATCATGCCAGAGAACACTCACAGAACTGAAGCCCATCTCCCCCACCCCCATCTTCTCTGCCTCTGGACCCACTACCAGAGGAGGCCTGGAGTTAGGGAACACTATTCCTTTTCCTGCCTATCCTATTCCTGGATCTCCAATGAGGCCCGGTGTTACCGAGAGCCAGGGTTTGGTCTACCAAACCTGTAGGTCTGGGGTCTGAGGGGGGCCCAAGGCAGTCCAAGGCAGAGTAAGACCAGCCTTGCAGAGACACAGGGCTGACAGGTCCAGATCAACCTGAACCAGGCCCTAGGTCCACAGAATCACAGGGTCTGTGCTCCCTAACTATACTTTCTTACTCCTACTCTCAAATCAGCTGAATCGGGCACCTGCTGAACCAATCTCCTAACACTACTCTCAGTGAGGTCACCGTGGCCTGATAGCACTAAACAGAATAGTCACTTGGGTCTGACTTGCCTGGTTTGCTTTACTCTGTCCCTCCATCTGCTGGTCCTATTTAGTCTTTGTCAGGTTTTTCTTGCCTGTCTCTTAAATATGGAAAGTCCCAGAGGCTGTCTCATCACCCCATTCCTCATCTCCGCTGACATAACCTTCTTTTCTGTCCCCAGCTCCAGCCTCAGACCAGGGTCCTGAAGCCTCCTGGCCACCACCACCTAGATGTCTTCTGGGCCCCCCACATTCACCAAGTCCCCCATTGGCCTCAGCATATTCCCCAAACCTGTACCACCTTCCTGGCTCTGTATCAGGTGGCTCTACTGTTCTCTGCCTTGGCCAGAGCCCTGGGCCTCACCCTGGACACTTCCCTCCCCCATAGCACTTCAGCTCCATAACCTGTCCATTCAGCTTCCTCTCTCACCTACCCCCTATTCCTTTCCCCCAGCCCTGCCCTGGTCCAGTCTTGTCCTTACCCATCTGGGTTCCTGCCTTGGCTTCCCCCAGGCTCCCAGCTTCAGTCTTCCCCTCTGGTCCATGCTCTTCATGACAGCTAGAAAGAGCTTCCTAAAGCCCATTCATGACCCTGTTCCTCCCCTGCATAGACTCCTCCATGGCCCCCCAGTACTATTAGGCCAGAGTCTGAGTTCCTCAGCCTGGAGGTCCTGGACCCTGCTCACCCCTCCTGCCTTACCTCTACCACAATACCCCCAGTGTCTGGCATTCACTAAGTCCTTGCTTGTGCTGGGCCCTCTGCCTGGAACAGCTTTCCCTTTGTTCTTTGCCCAATTATCTCCTTCTGATGTCGTGCTCAGATCTCATCTTTCCTCCAGGAAGACTCCCTGACCACACCCTAGGCTGAGTCAGGCACCTTTCCTTGGCTCCCACAATCTCCTAGGTTTCCCTCATCGCCACGTCTCTGCTCACTCTGAACTATCACTATCTGGTCAGGGCTTGGGGCCCTCTGGGTCATGGTAGCATCACCCAGCACAGGGTGCACCCAGGGGGCACGCTCACAGAATTCTGTCGATTGAATGGAGGACCATCCTCAGCCTCATTCAGGAACCTCAGACAGAATGGGGTGGGGGGGGGTGTCTCTCCCCAGAGGAGGCATTCCCAACTCCAGACCCCTGCATAATCCCACCCCCCAACCACCACAGACAGAGACAAGGGCAAGGGCCTAGGCCCAAGCTTAGAAAAATAGGACTTTCTTGTTGTGCCCCGGTGCCCCCGACACCCTCCCCATCAGAGTTTTAAAAACCGTGAGCAATTTGGTGAGTCTGAGGCCAGGTCCCACGGGGTGCCTGGGTCCTCCCACCCCTGGGGCCAGAAGGGCCATAGAGGTGGGCACGAGGCTAGGGTCCCGTGGGTTCGTGGCTGGGCCTCCAGGGCTCACAGTCCAGCTGGACCACGGTGTGGGCCCTGGGCGCAGCAGGCTCAGGGGCGGGCGGGGCCAGTGTGGGGCCCAGGGCGCCGTTGGTCTGCAAACAAACGCTGCTGACGGGTGCGGGTGCCTTGGCCTTGCCGGGGGGCTGGCCGCCATGCACCTTGTAGCGCATAAGCAGCACGAAGATGAAGACCAGTACAGAGGCCACGATGACTCCACCAAGGGCGATGATCATGGTGCCGCCCAGGAAGGGTGCGTGCGGGGCCCCGCAGGGCCGCAGCGCCGGCTCTGTGGAGAAGCGGGCGCAGCCCACGGGCCGCGTGGCCGTCAGCCCCGTGGCGCCGTCCTCGTACACCGCCAGCACACAGAGATCGTAGGTACGGCCCGACGCCAGGTCCGACAACAAGAAAGAGCGGCTGTCGGCGGGAATCATCCTGGAGGGACAGGCAGGTGGGGGTCAGGTCTCTGGCTGCCCAGCACCCACCCTCCACTGTGCCCCAACCCTCTGGTCTGGCAGATCTCTCCCCCAGCCCGCTGTTAGCCCAAGTTCCTTCCCACCACCACTCATATTCCCTTTGGTCTAATACCCGGTCAGCCTCCTGACTGATAACCCATGGGTCATCTTGGGTTGCTGGCACCTGCCGCTCAAATCCCCCAGATTCCCTCGGGGGGCCACTGCCCACTGCTCCTCTGCTCTGCTGCTTCACCGTAGCCTCACTGCCCGGCTTCCCTGCAGTGCAACTTTCCCTCCAATCCCACCTCCCGGTCTCCCTCTAGACCCTCGCCCAACTTCCCAGGTTCCCCCAGGTTCCCCCCTCTACCTCTCCTCCAGCTGGGGCCTGATTTCCCTTTTCCAGCTGCCCTATGTTCCTCCAGCGTACAGCCAGAATCCTCTCATCTCACCACCTGATTCCCCCATACTGCTGATGCCTGATTTCCTTCTAACCTGCCAATGAATGTCCCCCTAGCCCCACTGCCTTATTATCATTATTGTCTCTACAGCCTGCTTTCCCGTGAGCCGTCTCTGTTCTCCTGAAACTGATGTGCCTCGGCCATCACAGCTGATTCCTTTTTCTCCCTGTTGCCTTATTTCTTCCAGCTCCAGCTCTTGATTCCCTTTTTGTCTCTGTTGCCTGGTTTTTATCCTTTCCTTTCCCATTTCCTTTTATCCTTAGCACCCAGTTCTACTTTATTTCCTTTTGGAGCAGAGCACCCTGTTGGAGATTTAACTTGTTTTATAATGTCTTATTCCTAAACTGCTTTAATGAGGGAGTCACAGGGAACTCCGTGATTGTCTCTGAGAGGGTGACTATCTAGGAGAGCATTTGTCTCACCTCCTGCCAGGCAAGGTGGGCAGGGCTGGTGGGATTTTCAGGTGTGGGCCCTCCATGGAGCCGACTCCCCTGCCAGGGAGTACGGCCATCTGAGAAAGGGGACAGAAGAAGCTTGCTAGATTTCCAGGATTAAAAAGGAAATCAATTGATGATCTCTTGAGATATGGGCCCCTGGGGAAGGAAAAGGGACCCAGGTACTGGGTTTATAAGGTGCATGCCCCAGGCGTTAGGAGGCCTGACTCCCTGCAGCCAGGCTTCGGGAACTGCACCCTGGGCCCAGCCTGGCAGTGAGAAGAGGGAACCACCCATAGCCACCCATGCAAGGTTGGACTCAGCCGAGAAGTGTCAGCAGCATGTGGGTCAGAGCTCCACTCCTGACCACATGTGGCCAGCCACAGCAGATGTTCCAAATGCTCTCCAGCCTGGGAGTGGAATATGTCCTGATCCACCTCTTGGAGTGTATAAGCCCCAGATTTTCTTCTCTCACTTGCAACAATTAAATAGAGAAGGGAATCCCCAACAGTGGGCAAAGTGAATGTTCCCGTTCACCTAGCAGGCGGAGCATGAACGAGGTTGAATTTGATTTAGGAAATCAAACGTTGAGATGTCACCATATTAGAACTCTAAACATGTGGAGCAGGTCACACAGCACAGACCCAAAGCCTGATCTCTGTTTCACCTCCTCCTTCATTTCATTTGCCCCATGAACTCTGGACCTTCCTGTTTGATCTCCTTTACTTCTTGCAACTTGGCTTATATCTGGTCCTGTCCTTTGGAAGCACCTGGTTCCTCTTTACCTTTATATTCAATTTGTTTGTACCGCTCCAACCTTGCCCCCCTCCCTGATTAACTTTTTATTCTTTTGGTCTGATTACTTTTTACTCTTGCTGCCTGATTTCTTTTTTATATCTGTTACTATTTACTTTTGCTGCCTGATTTCTTTTTATCACTACTGCCAGATTTCTTTTACCTTCTCTGCCTGATTTCTTTTACCTTTGCTGTCTGATTGGAACCTTCAGCCTCATTTCTCAGCTGTGTTGCAGCCTGGGGTGTCAACAGACATATCTCCAACCCTCCCTCCTCCTCAGTCTGCCACCCACGCTGCCCACTGCCTGGACCTTGCACCTGTAGACGAGGATGTCGTCGGCTGAGCTGTTGTACTGGATCTGGTACATGCGGATGCCTGGGATAGGCCGCTGATCTGGCCACTGGACAAGAGCAGCTGTGGCCCCATGCTCAGTCACCTGGACACCACGGTCGGTAGGGGGCCCAGTGTCAGCTGCCTTGGCAGCGGCGGAGGCGGAGGCGGCAGAGGGCGGGGTGAGGGCATCCGGATCCCCGTCCCGCGGGGGGTCACAACTGGTGCTGTTGGCTAGCTGGGGAGGTGGTGGGGGACCCACGGTCAGCTCAACAGCAGCGGTGGCCTCACCAGCTGCATTGGCCGCAATGCAAGTGAAAATGCCACCATCGCCTGGCTCGGTGACCAGCAGCTCCAATGTCCCGTTAGGGAAGGCACGAGCACGGCTCGAATTGCCCACCAGCCGGCCCTGGGGTGACACCCAGCGCACGCGGGGCTCGGGGTCCCCCACTGCCCGGCAGCGCAGGGCAGCTGGCCGACCTGCAGGCACTGCCAGGGGCGGCGAGCGGTGAGTCACCACAGGGGGCTCGCACACAAATTCCTCCTCACCCACAGCCCAGAAGTAGCGGCCGCCCAGAGCAGGCGGGGAGGCGCAGGCCTCCAGGTCATCCTCCCGGGCCAGCCGCCGCAGCCACACCAGCTCGCAGTTGCAGTGCAGGGGGTTCCCGCCAAAGGCCAGCACCAGGGCGGAGGCAGGTGAGCCGCGGGGCCTGGCCAGCAGTGGCAGGCGGGAGAAGAGCGGGTCAGGTGGGATGGTGGTCAGGCGATTGGACGTCATGTCCAGCCGTGCCAACTTGTGCAGGCGGGAAAAGGCGCCGGCGGGCACGGAGGCCAGCAGGTTGTGGTCGAGGCCCAACGTGTTGACGTTGCCCAGGCGGCCCAAGGCCTCCCAAGGCAGCTGCTCCAGGTTGTTGTAGGAGAGGTCCAGATCCTCGAGTGTCTCGGCGCAGTCGTCCAGGGCGCCGGCCGCCAGGGCCGCCAGCTGGTTGTTGCTCAGAATGAGATGGCGCAAGTTGACCAGGCCGCGCAGCTGACCCTCGCCCAGCGAGGTCAGCCGGTTCCCGTCGAGGTGCAGGGCCCGCAGGGCGCGCAGGTCGGCGAAGGCGCCGGCGGCCACGTGGCGGATGGTGTTCCGCGACAAGCTCAGATGCAGCAGGCCGGTCATGTTGGCCAGGTCTCGGCGGCGCACGGCCGCGATGAAGTTGTCCGCCAGGCGCAGCTCGGCGGCCCGGCGGTCCAGCGAGGGGGGCACGAACAGAAGGCCTGCCCCCGGGCACAGCACACTGAGGGGCAGGGACTGTGTCTGGCAGCGGCAGCGGCGGGGACACGGGCTGGGTGTGGCTGGCTGGGACGGAGACGAGGCAGGGGCCAGCGGCAGCAGGCAGAGGAGCAGTGGGAGGATGGCCATTGCGGGCGGGGGCGGCCTACAGGGAAGAAGGGAGGCATTAGGGCAGGCTGAGGCCAGAAGAGGGGTGCCAGAGGGCACTAGGGCGGTTCAAGACCGGGAGGGAAGGTGGGCTCAGAGGAAAACAGTTGGGTCAGAGATGGTCAGGCGGAGGGGTGGGAGGTGTTGGACAGATCAAAAGCCAGAGGAGATGGTCAAAGACTCAGAGGGATGTGTCATGGAGGGACAGAGGGAGCAGGCATGAACAAAGACAGTGAGAGGAGAGGGAGGTAATTAGAGATGGTCAGAGACAGTGAGGGAATGGGAGGGTTGATGAGAGTGTGTAGAAGGGAAGCCAGAGGGCTTGAAACGTGGTCAAAGACGGCCAGAGAGAAGAGGCGGTCAGGGTGGTGGGAATGATTAGAAGTAGTCAAACATGACCAGAGAAGGGAGGTGGTTAGAGATGGCCAAGAAGAGGAGAGGTGGACAAAGGAGGGGACATGGTCAAGGGTGCTCAGATCTAAGAGACATGGTCAAAGATGGTCAGAAATGGTCAAGAGCCACAGAGGTAGTCAGAGAGAGGACGAATGGACAGATGTGTCAGAGACAGCTGGAGATGAGGACAGCTGGGTAGAATGGTGGGTGCCGGGAGAGGTCATCAGAGAGAGGAAGGGCAGCCAGAGATACTAGAGATGATTAGAGAACTCCAGTGCTCAAGAGAGACAGAGAGAAGGGAGGTGGTCAGTAGGGTGGCAGACTGGCCATTGGGACAGGCTGAGAGGAGGGCGAGAGCAATGGCAGAAGATGGTCAGAGACAGGCCAAGGCTCAGAGTCAGGGGTGGACGAGAGCAAGAGAGCTGGTGAAAGATGATTAGAGAGAGGCACGGTGGACAGAATGCCAAAGGTGGTCACTGAGTGAAGCAGCAGACAGAGGTGGCCTGAGACAGCAGCGATGGATGGAAGTGTCAAAGATGATTAGAGCGAGGAGTGGTGAAGAGAGATGGTCAGTGAAAGGAACGGTGGCCAGGAGAGGCGTCTGGAGATGGTCAGATGAGACAGATGGTGGGAAGAAATTGGAGAACAGAGTGCGAGATCAGAGACCTGGAGGTGCCATAAACTGGGGAAGAGGAGGTCAGAGAGGGGTAGTGCTGGTCAAATAAATATCCAGAAAGTATCTGAGGACAGCAGGAGCTGGAGGCAAAACCTTGGGGTGGGGGGTGGGGGAGTATATCTGTTTCCTGGGGAAACCCCAAGGGTGCCCAGGGGGACCTAGTCCTCACTTACCTCCACCCCCAGCCACAAAGTTCCTCCCAAGTCCCTCCCTACCATGGGGGTCCCCCAGTAACCTTACCTGAGCTTGAAGCTGCCCCAGGGAGCAGAGTCCTCAGGCTCCAAGGGGTCAGGGGTCAGGGCTCTGGAGGGGGGGCCTGGTCATGCCTTCTCTGTCCCCAAGGCCTCTGTAGAGGGACTGTGTTGTGCCTCAGCCCAGATCTGTGGCCATGGAGTCTCTAGACCTTGATACTTGGGCTCCTAGATCTCTAAATATAGGGCCTCTAGGGGTCAATTTTAGAGACCTAGACTCCAGTTTGGGTTGGTCAGAGCCAGTGTCTCCTAGCTCTGGTCTTGGGATGCTAATACAGCCAAATGGAGAGTAATGGGTCTGAGTCTCAAGCCCAGTCCGGGGATCCGATACTGGGGTGCTGGGTTCAGATATTGGGGTGCCAAATCAAAATTTGTATGTCTCTAGCCCTCAATTTCAGCATTCGGGTTTGCAGCAAGGACTTCAGGCTCAAACTCAGGTTTAGGCCCCTTGGAATGCCAGGGTTCAGATCTCGGAATTTGAGGCCTAAATCTCAGGGTTCAGGTCCCAAATAGTGGGTTCCAGAGTATAGAATATGGGAATCTGGTCCCAGATTTCAAGGTCCCAGGCACAGCATTCAGAGTTCAGTTCCAGATTTGGGGCTTTAGATGCGAAATCTTGAGGTTCAGTCTCCAAATTTGGGGGTCCATATTCCAAGTCTTGGGGTTCCAGAGACTGATGTTGAGATTCCAGCCCCAGATACTAGGTGTTCCGGCTCCAGGTCTTCGGGTCCCAGCCCCAGATCAGGGTCTCAGTCTCAGGTTTCCAGATCTCTGGATCCAATCTCGGGGTGCAGGCCACCGATGTCGGGGTGCAGGCGCTGGGTTTGGGGCGGTGTGGTCCCGGCTTGCTTCCCCGGGCTGCGGCGGGGACTGGCCCGGAGGGAGGGGGGCGGATGCGGTGGGGGGGGGGGGTGGCAAGGCAGCCCCGGGGGCCGGGGTGGGGCGAGGCCTGGGCGAGGACAGACGGACAGACAGGGACACGCGGAGTGGAGACACCGCAGAGCAGGTGGGGGCGCAGGGGGGAGGGGCCGCTCTCAGAGACCCCTCCCCCGCCGGGGCCGGGGCGGGGGCCGGGCGGGGGCCGGGCAGGCGGGCCGGGTCCGGGCGCTCCCGCGGCCTCCTCGCCGGGAACCCAGGGCCTCGCGCGCGCCCGCGCTTAAAGGCGCAGGCCCCGCGCGTGCCCGCGCTTAAAGGTGTAGGCAGCCCCCCTCTCTCAAAGGAGCGCGTCTGGCCCCATCTCCCATGGAGTCGCCCTGGCGTTGCTTGGGAGTGAGAAAAAATCTTTGGATACGGAGAGACACAGAGACTGAGACAAAGAGACACACAGATTGAGAGAGACAGAGACAAAAAGATGGCAGGTTTAGATTCAGAGACAGGAGTAGAATGAGAGAGGCAGAGACAAAGAGATAGAAAGACCCACACATTCAAGGATGGAAATACACAGAGACAGTGGGAGAGCCAGAGAGAAATAGACAAGGACAAGACAGAGATAGACAAAGACAGAGACACTGAGAAAGTCAAAGAGACTGAGACACGGGTGGCTGAGGGGTTGGGCGGTATGGGGGGCGGAGACTGAACAGGGGCAACTCAGCTGTGAGGATGGGTATGTGTATTTGTGTGTGTTTCCAGTTCTTATTCACAGCTTTGAATACGGCCTTCCATCCCAGAGCCTTGGGCCCCCTAGCCTGTCTCCTGCTCCTTTGTCTCAGCACCACCTCCCTGGGATGTCCTTCCCTAAGTGGGGTTTCCTTACTTGGACCCTGGCCAGCAAAAGTTCTGATCTTTCAGGAGACTCTGCTCCTTCCCAAGCCTCCTTGTCCTGGGTGCAAGGGGAAAACTTGGCTCCCAGATCTGTGCCCTCTGGAAAGCTAGACCTCAAGAAGCACTGGACAGGTAGCCCATGGAGGATGGAAAAGATAGGAAATGGGACAGAGGCAGGAGACTAGACAAGATAGGAAATGGAACAGAGGCAGGGGACTGGACAGGTTGACCCAGAGAAGTGTGTCCACTACCTTCCCCTCTCCCTGACTTGAGTCCACTGCCCCACAGAGGACTCTGCTAGAATTGAACTAATACATGACTCACCAGGAGTTGGGGCTGCCTGTCATGACCATTGTGAGAGGGTAGTGGAGGGGAAGTGGGGGGTTCCACATGTCTCCTGGCACATGGTATCACAGGAAGAGGGATGTGGGTGGTGGTCTACAAGACTGCCCTTGGAACTTTGTTATAGCAACATGGGGGACCTGATCTTTGGGACCCCTGGTCTGAAGGGAACACAGGCTTGGCCTTTGGTCATGGCCCTAACCCTGGGGGGACCTGAATGGTCATATACCACCCCCAGGGACACCACCCCCCCAGTAGAGGAGTAAGCCACATTTTTGGGGGGTAGGAACATGTATGCACATCACCCTGCATCCTTAGCTCTGCTGAAGGTTTCAGAACAGACTTTTGGCTCCTTCCATTCATGTGTATTGAAAAACTGCAGCTAAAATTAACTCAGCTCTAGGGCCCATCTTTCCAGATCATTAGCAAAGTTCATTGGTGCTCCTGGCCCAGCATAGTGGATACTGGTTAATCAGACACTCAGAAAAAGGATGCAGAAGTCTCAGAGACACTACAGAAGTGGTGGAGATGGGGAGATTGATGGAAATACCTGGACACAGTCCAAGAGCAGAATGGGATTAGAATTCAGTGGAATTGACTGATTTGGGGGTGACCCCAGAAAATGGGCAAGCAATTGGGGAGAATGAGGCAGCGGAGGAAAAAAATTAATAGAGGGTGCAGGTGAAGAGCAGATTAACCCTCTGGGCAACTGGGACTCAGTTCAGCTGGGGAACATTAAGAAACCTTGTAGAACACATCAGAATTATGTTTCCCTCTCAACTCCCCCCCCTGCAAAATTTCTTCCCCCTGCCCCTGCATTTATACACTAGTCCTTACCCCTTTGGGTGATGGTCATCTCTTTGGTGGGAGGGGGTGGTGCTGAGAGCCATCTGGGATCTGAGGCAGAAAAGCAGAGAGGAATGCCTTGTATGAACTAAACCAGTTGTCCTCACACTTTAGTTGGGATCACCTTAGCAATCGATCTCCAGGCCCCAGTCTTAGAGCTTCTGATCCAGTACTTCTAGGTGAGGCCCAAACGTTTGCATTTCCAACAAGTTCCCAAGTGATGCTGATGATGCTGGTCTAGGGACCATACTTTGAGGACCACTGGGCTAAACCAGGGACATCTGCAGCTTGCATGGAACTGTCCACCACAGCTGTGCTGAAAGCTGGTGGATTGAGGGGATTTAGCATTCTAAGCGTGTGCCAGAGAAAACGACATATTTAGAGACATAAAGTGGGGCTCGGAAATAGAGAGGGGCAGATGCAAAGATGCTAGTTCAACATTTACTGTGGCTGTCTGGCCATGGCTGTGTGCTAAATGACACTGCAGCAGAAGTGTGTGACCTAGGCAGGGTCAGGGCCTGCTTTCACTGAGCTCAAATTTCAAAAGCGAAAAAGACACCTCTCCAGACAGCCCGAAGTGATCAGGGCTGGGCTGGGAGAAGCTAGGGCTGCACAGCCTGGAACTGTCATGACAGAGGCCCAAGCCACAGTGGCCAGGGTGTGACAGGGGATGCACAAGGCAAAATAATTAAGGGCTTTGATGGCAAAGCACAGGCCTGAGTGATCAGGGCTCTGATGGAGGAAGCAGAGGGGTGTGGGGTCCCAGAGGCAGAGTCTAACCCTTTAGGCGCCCTGGCTCCTAGCCCCCAGTGAGGGAGGCTTCCCAGAGGAGGGTACCTTTATGCTGAGACCTGAAGCATGAGTAGAACAAAGCAGGTGGGCAAAGGGACCCTCTGTGTTGTTTGTGTGCCCTCATGCTATAGCATGTGCAGTCTGGGGGGTCCCTGCGGTGCCTGAATAGTACTGTGCATATGTCTGCATGTGCTGCAGTCCTTCATTAGCTCCTGTGAGGGGATCCTGGTGGGATGGTGGTTTGGGGGGCTCTGCTTAATTGCTGCATTTACTTAATTACAACATCTGGAGAAGGGGACAAAAGCAGCGGAAAGAGCCACAGCAGGAAGAATGAGGTTAAACTGCCTGGGAGCTGAGGGGGGCTTCAGGGGAAGGGGACTGCTCATTTACGCACACCGAATCTGCCTGAATATACAAATACACACAGGGGACACATCCATATTCATACATGCACATCACGTACTCAGAGGCTCACCAGAACACAGACACAGCAGGCGCGTAGAACACATATGCACCTGGCTTCGTGTTCAAATACAGGCGACATGGGGTGCCTGGGTGGCTCAGTCGGTTAAGCATCTGCGTTTGGCTCAGGTCATGATCTCCTGGGATCTAGCCCCGCATCAGGCTCCCTGCTCAGTGGGGAGCCTGCTTCTCCCTCTCCCTCTGCCCCTCCCCCAGCTTGGGCTCTCTCTCTCTCTCTGTCAAATAAATAAATGAAATCTTTTTAAAAAAGATTAAAAAAAAAACAAATACAGGGGACATACACAAGTGCACACTTAGGCACACACCTCCGACACACACATGCACAGACTCACACTCAGACATGAGATCCTATGTGCAGAAACACACTCTGCACAGATTCTCTCTTGCATGCATGCGTGAGCCATATTCCCACACATACGCACAAGAAACATATTTAGAAAGCCGTATCAAACACCTATAAGGGATGGGTACACACACATGTGCATACACATACATACGCACATGGGCATTCAAATCAATGAAGTCTGTCTGTCAGAAAAAGACTTTATAAATAAACTTAGGGGGTGCTTGGGTTGTTAAGCGTCTGCCTTAGGCTCAGGGCGTGATCCTGGCATTATGGGATCGAGCCCCACATCAGGCTCCTCCACTGGAAGCCTGCTTCTTCCTTTCCCACTCCCCCTGCTTGTGTTCCCTATCTGGCTGGCTGTCTCTCTGTCAAATAAATAAAATCTTAAAAAAAAAAAATAAACTTAGGCCCCTTTCAAGTTGGGGGTTGTTTGAGCAATGACGGATGGAGGTGGTGTTCCTTTATCCTCAACTAGTACCCACCAACCCAAGTCCAGCCAGCAGCGTTCACTGGAATTAGCTCAGCTTTGTAATTAGCACATGAATTGATACTGAGGACTAGGAACTCCCTTTATTTTTATTTTTATTTTTATTTAAGATTTTATTTATTTGACAGAGAGAGAGAGAGCATAAGCAGGGGGAGTGGGAGAGGAAGAAGCAGATTCCCCACTGAGCAGGGAGCCCGATGCAGGGCTTGATCCCAGGACCCTGGAATCATGACCTGAGTCAAAGGCAGATGCTTAACCCTTGAGCCACCCAGGCACCCCTAGGACCTCACTTTAAAGATTAGGTCTGAAGGTGCATTCCCATGTGGATGGGTCAAAAGAGATGGGCAGGAAGATGAGTATATCCTCCCCACCTTCCCAAACATATACACCAACCACCCTAAATCAGACTGATGGATTTCTGGCGAGCACTGACTTCTACAGGGCAACCACAAGGTCCTCTGTGTGAGGCTCTGCTTGATGATGGTAGAAGACCTAATGCAATGCTCAGGGTCTGCTTTAATGACTCCCAACTGTCCACCTGGAAGAGAACTTCCATAAGAACATGGGGGAAAGTTTACATCTGTGCAAAGAATGGAGGGGAATATACAGATAACTTTTAAATAGTAAACATAGAGCCTTTGGGCCACTGTATGAAACTGCTATGTGAAAGCCTGAACACCACAACTGGGGATTAGAGGTTCATTTCACAGAATGACAGGGGGTGCCCAAGGTTTACAGCTATCAGGGGACCAGAGAGGAAGGGTCAGAGTATCAGTGTGTATATTGTCAGCTACTGTAAAAATGACTCTCTTGATTTCAGTGACTTCATACAATAGTTGATTTCTTTCTACAGGTGTCCTGCTTGGTTGGCAGCTGTCCTCCATCTGGTGACTCACACAGCCGACTTGTTCATCTTATGCCTCCATTATTTCCTGGGGCTCAGAATTATGTGCTTCCACCTGGCAAATGGGAGGAGACAGGGTGGAGAAGGTTCATCGGCTTCTTACAAAACTTGGCCCAGAAGTGACCTTCTATAAACCTCCCTTCTGCCCATATTTTATTGGAAAGAACTAGTCACATAGCCACCCCGGATGCAAGGAGAGTTGAGAACTTATTCCCAGGCTGGGCGGCTTCCTCCCTGTCATAATTACACAGAGTGTATGAATTATAATGGACCCAACATCAACCACCACCAGATCCGTGCCCTCAAGGGAGGCAGCGGGAAGAGGCAATGGGATCTCTTTTCATCCACTACACCAAATCCTTCTCCAGGGAAATGTCTCAGCCCCACCCTGACCACCCAACCACCTACCCTGGGCCCTTGCCTTTGGGCTGGATGACCACAAACTTTACTCCTTTGAAGGCAAAGTGAACCCGATTTGATAAATCTTTAGGTCGATGCAGAAAGATGATGGTGAGCGTCCAACATTATTTTCCCAAGCATTTATTGAGCCCTCACTATGTGTCAGACCCGATGCTGGGAGCACACCTGTGAATCAGATACAGCCCAGGCTTTGGAATTTTGTCTCCTCATAAGGCAGAAAGAGAACAGGTAATTTCCGAACTGTGGTGGTCAGTGTGATATTCCGTTATGAACAAGATGGGGGAGAGGCGAGGGACAAGGAAATCACCAAGTCTAGCTGCCTGTGTGTGATGGTGGGGTTGGGGGTGGAGGTTCAGTGAAGGGATGAGGGCAACATTTAAGGGGGAGGTCGCCTGGCCCAGAAGTGGGTAGGGCTTTCTAGGTGTGAACATAATCCCTGTGTGCACAGATCTGTGTGCTAATCAGAAACTAATGATTCCAGCTTCTAACACAAACAACTGTTGATTCAAGAGCTAATCAGAAATCTGATCTCTGTGAACAGAAACCTGTGCTGATTCATGTGCTAATTATAAATCTATGCTGATTGTAACCTCTGTGCTGGAGCAAGGCTAAATCACAAACTTGGGCAGGAACACATAATCAACTCAGACATCCACATGCTAATGGCCATTTTGAGTTGATTCATGTGCTAATTACAATCTTGGGCTAATTTAACAGAGCGTTACAGTCTTAGTGAAGAAAAGCCCTGACTAGGAAGCGTCACAGCCTAGGTTCATATCCCAGCCCTGCCACTGACCAGCTGAATTGACTTCGGGCAAATTATTCCCTTCTTTGGGCTTCAGCTTCATTCTTGTAAAGGGGGGGCTGATAGTACCTCAACTGGCTGTTGGGAGGATTAAATGAGATAATTCATGTAAAAAGCTGGGAGCAGTGCCTCACACATAAGTACTTACTCTATAAATACTAGCTGTAATGGTAACGATAATATACAGTCAACAGTTCTGTCATTTAATTTAATCTTCTTAGTGGGCTCTACCTCCAACTTCTGCACCGCCACCACTCTCCCTTGGCCCAGGTCCGGGACCCTGCCCTCTGGATACGCCTCCCAGGCAACCCTCAGCGTCCCCCAGTCCCGTCCCCGCTCCTGCCCCTCCCAGCACTATTCCCAGGTTAAGTTATAACCGCTCATCTGCCACGTGGGGGCAGCAACACACCACTCAGCCGCTGCGCGCGCGGTGCATTGTGGGGCACGTAGTCTCTTGCGTGAATTAAGCGGTGCTTCCCACCTAAGAAGCCCACTGCATTTCCCGGAAGGCTACGCGACACCCTCTGCCTCACCTTGCTCAAATCTGGTGGCTGAGGCCTCGCCCCCTTGGAAAGTTCGCCTCCAGAGCGGCGCGGGGGATTCTGGGGTGTCGGAACTGAGCCCCGCGCCCCGTGGGGGGGATGCTGCGCAGGCGCGGGCGGCTGGTCAAGCCAGATGGATCTTAGCGGGTGGGTGGGGGCCGCTGTTAGTCGCAGCCGCTGTGAAGCGAAGGGGAGTGGGGGGCGCTGCGCAGTCCCTTAAGAACCGGCGAGCCCCCCACCACTGTATATGCCGTGGAGCCAGCTCAGCCGCCTGCGGCTCTCCTGAATCTTCACTATCTCCTGTCAGGTCTCGAGTCTGTTTATGGCGCTTTAGTCTTAAAAGAAGAAAAATCCCTTCCTCTTCTTATCTCTCTTTTCCTTCACAGATACGCCTCTACCCCGTTTAAAAACAAAAAACCCAAAAAACTCCACCTTATTATGGTAATGTTCAACCATGCACAAGAACAGAATAGTGTAATGATCCCCCAGGTACCCATCGCCTTCTTCACCAATTATCAACATATGGCCAATCTTGTTTTATTTTTCTGCCTTCCTCCCTGCAGAATTAGTTTAAAGCAAATCCCAGACATCATATGATTGCATCCATAAATACCTTTATATGTATCTCTAAAATGCAAGGTTCTTTAAAAAAAAAAAAAACACCTTTATCACACCTAAAAACAAATAATTTCTTAATTTTCTTTAATACTCACTTGTCTCCAATTTTCCCTGATTGTCTTATAAATGTCTTGACTGTTGACTGGTTCATATCAGAATCCAAACAGGATCTATGCATTGCATTTTGTTGGCACCTGTTTAAGTCTTTTATTCTAGGATGGTTTTCCCTCTCTCTCATTCGTCTCACAGTCTCATTTGGCTGATTGCATTTCTTGGTGTCCTTTATTATGTTCTCTTCTGTCCTCTGTATGTCCTGTAAAATGGTCTATCTAGAGGCTGGGTCAGATTCAGGTTTAATTTAGAGATAAGACTACTTCATGGGTGATGTTGAGTTCTTTAATCAGGAGGCACATAATAATGTCTGGATGTTTCATGTTTGTGATGTTAATATCCAATGTTGGGTTTCAGCGTTGTCAGCCTGATCCATCCATTATAGTAACACAGCCAAACTTCAGGAGGGAAGTCCCTACATGCTCTCCTCTCCATCTCTCTCCCTCTGTTTCACAAAAAAAACCCCTGATACTTTTGTGTTGCTAAAGCTCTTCCCTGTAGCTAAACTCAAGAGGCAATTCTCTATCCTTAACCCTGGTCCTGTGATAACAGGCCTATCCTATGCTGTCCAGTATGGTATGCATTAGCCACACAGGGTACTGAAGGTTTAACTCGTCCTAATTAAGACGTGCTATCAGTATAAATACACACTGGGATTTCAAAGATTTATTACAAAAAAGAATGTAAAATATCTCAAGAATTCTAAAAACATGGGTAACATGTAGGGGCGTCTGGGTGGCACTGTCGGTTAAGCATCCCACTCTTGGTTTTGGCTCAGGTCATGATCTCTGGGTGGTGAGATGGAGCCCTGCATTGGCTCCATGCTGAGCACGGAGTCTGCTTCTGATTCTCTCTTCCTCTCCTTCTGCCCCTCCTGTTCATTCTTTTTCTCTCTCTCTCAAATAAATAAATAAATAAATAAATAAATAAAAATTTAAAAAAAAATTAAAAACATTGGTAACTTGTTGAAACAATAGTATTTGGGATATATTAATAATAACATATATGACTGAAATATTTTATTAAAATATTTTCACCCTTTTTGTTTAACCATGGCTACTAGAAAATTTTATTTTATTTTTAAATTTATTTAAGTAATCTCTACACCCAACATGGGGCTCGAACTCATGACCCCATGATCAAGCGTCGCCTGCTTTTCTGACTGAGCCAGCCAGGAACCCCTAGAAATTTTTAACTAAGACACATGGCTTACCTTCTATTTCTATTAGAAAGCATTGTTTTACACTTAGTGGTTTTCAAAGTGTGATTTCTGGGTCTGCAGCAGCAGCAGCATCATATGACAACTCGTTAGAAACGCAAATTCTTGGTTGCCCTGGACCCACTGAACTGTAATCTCTGGGGACAGGACCCAGCAGTCTGCATTTTAACAAGTCCTCCAGACCAGTCCTGTCTGAAAACTCCCCTTCTGGTTTCTGTGACACAGCTTTCCCAAACCCACCCACTTCGCCCGCTCCACTGTTAACACCCCGGGCCGAGCCCCATTCAGCACCGCCTGGACTACCGCAATTGCTTACAGACTGGTTTCCCTGCCTCTAATCTTGTGTCCTACTTGTAGTCCTCATACCACACCTTTGGGAGGAGGTGTCTTTCAAAAACATAAATCATATCATACTAAAAACCTTTCAGTGGCTTCTCATTGCACTTATAGTAAAATCCAAGCTCCTTCCTGTGGCCACTGCAGCCCGACCCCCAACTCCACATTGTCCTTCAATTTCCCTTTCACTCCTTCTGCCCCAGCCATCCCTTCTCACTGCTCCTCACACACTCCCAGCTCTTTCCTGGCTCAGGGACTTTGTGACGGCCATTCCGTCTTCTGGGAACATGGTTCTCCCAGATCTTTGTAGGCCTGGCTCTCTTGTCCTTGAGGTCTCTCAGCTCAGATGCCCCATCTCAATGCTGCCATTGTGTCGCCACAACTAAAGCCTGACTCCCCCACACCCACATTCACACAATATCACCCACCTTTCCTCCTGCATGGCGTGTTTCACACACTGTTCTTCCTTTCCTTCATTTGTCTGTCTCCTCTACGATAATGTAAGCATACAGGGCAGGGACTCACTCCTCTTGCATACAGCTTTGTCCCCAGCTTGTCACACAGTACCTGCACACCGCAGGTGCTCAGTAAAGGTCTGTTCACTGACCTAGTAAGTACTCCTCCTCAGTCTCTCCTGTGGCTTCTATCTATTCTGAAGTAAGAGGACCACTGGCATCCACAGCGTTTGAAAAATCGGAACACCGCCGTGACATTCTTGGTTTTTGGCTTCTGCCATATTGGGACAACATGGAGCCCACTTTTCTGCTTGGGCACGGTAGGCTGGAGCTGCCCTACCTGTGAGGGCCTGAAGAAGATACAGATATTAGAACAGAGGGACGTTAACACATGGAGGTGGTTATGCACCAGATGGAGGAGCTGGAGGGCCAAGCGGGAGCCAGTGAAGCAATCAGAAATTAGCAGCAGTGGGAAGCCACTGTCACTCCAGGCTGGAGGAACAAAGGGCAGAGGTGGCATCAGCAGAGCCCAGAGTGAAAGTCACCTAAAGGAAGCTGGAGGACCCAGTGGGATTGTTGAGCTGGCTGGAACTGTGAGGAGGCACAACCACGGGGAGAGGGATGAATTGCCATGGTCTCTTGCTCCCCCTCTCCAGGCTCCTGACACTGCTTCCCACTGGCAGAACCCCAGATAAATCCAGATAAAGGGGGAGACTGGGAACTGTGGCTGGGATGCAGGCAGAAGGGGGAGGCTGAGGACCAGATCTAACCTAGCCAATACAGCCTAGAGCAGCACGGCATGGGTTTCTGGGTAAATCCGTGTCCCCACCATGCCCTGTTGTCCCACACCAGGCCCTGCCCCCCAGCTTACATTACATGTCTGGCTGCTGTAGGATGAGGGTTAGGGTAGAATTTGCAACCCTGGTATTTTGCTGCATAACAAATTATCCGAAAATTAAGCAGCTTAAAACGACCATTTTCTTTTTCCTCTGACTTGATGGATCAGTTATTCAAGAAGGGCTCAGTGGGGCTGGGCTGGGCTGCGCTCACTTTGTGTCCATCACAAGGTTGAAGTCAGATGCCGAGTGGGGCTGGAGTCATTTGAAAACTCAACTGGCCTGGGTGGCTAAGGTGTCTCACTCACGTAGCTGGCAATGTTGCTAACTGTCAGATGAATGGTCAGTGGGCTGTTGGCCAGAGCAAATGCACAAGGCCACTCCAGCATGGTGATCTTACATGGTGGCTGGCTTCTCCCAGAGCATGTGTCCTGAAAGATCCAGGGCATTTTTTTTTTCTGAATTTATTTGGTCAGAGAGCCTATATCGGTTAACTGTTGCTGGCAACTATCACACCATTTTCTTCTTCCACATTCTGTTGACCACATCTGTTCCCAATACCTGCTCAGATTCAGGGGCGGGGGAGGGGGAATAGACTCCACCCTTTAAAGGAAGTTGCTGGGAAGTCAGATGGCAAAAGGCAGGGAGACAGAGAAAGTGAAAAATTGGAGCCATTTTTGTAGTCTTCCAGAGTCTTTGCTCCATGGAGTGTATTGGGTAAGGTAAATTACTAGCTACTGTTAACCAAAGAATGCCCAAATTTCAGTGGCTTGATACAATCTCTATTTCCTTCACACCACAGTGTAATGCAGTCAGTAGGGTGGATCTGCAACTGGGTGACCTGGGGACTCAGACTCCTTCCATCTGGTGGCTCTGGGCAACTTTAGTTGGCTTGCCCCTCCCTGCCCCCAGTCCTCTCTATCAGCAGATGTTAAAAGAGGTGAGGGCCACAAGGTTTTTAGAGTCACACCTGGAGGTCCAACACAACACATTTGCTCATGTGCTGTTTGCTCACATACCTGACTGCAAGGGACGATGGGAAATGTGGTGCAGCTGTGTACAAAGGAGCAAAGGGAAGCCATTTTAGTGACAAATTAGCCAGGCTCTGTCACACATTTTGTTTTGTTTTGTTTTTTTAAAGATTTTATTTATTTATTCGACAGAGATAGAGACAGCCAGCGAGAGAGGGAACACAAGCAGGGGGAGTGGGAGAGGAAGAAGCAGGCTCATAGCGGAGGAGCCTGATGTGGGGCTCGATCCCATAACGCCGGGATCACGCCCTGAGCCGAAGGCAGACGCTTAACCGCTGTGCCACCCAGGCGCCCCATGTAACACATTTTGGAATGTGGTAGCTATGAAAATAGAAAAGTTTTATTTATTTAGTTTTCTTGTTTATTGCCTGTCTCTCTCCACTAGGATATAAGCTCTATGAGGGCAGTTTTGTTCATCATTACATATCTATCACCCATCCAGGGCCTGGACAAATATGTGTTGAATAAATGACTATGTGCATGGGTGAATAAAAATTCAATAACATCAGGGGTGCCTGGGTGGCACAGTCGTTAAGTGTCTGCCTTCAGCTCAGGGCGTGATCCCGGCATTATGGGATCGAGCCCCACATCAGGCTCCTCTGCTATGAGCCTGCTTCTTCCTCTCCCACTCCCCCTGCTTGTGTTCCCTCTCTCGCTGGCTGTCTCTATCTCTGTTAAATAAATAAATAAAATCTTTTAAAAAAATTCAATAACTTCAGAAGATATAATATTACAAACTCAATAAAGACTGATATTTCTAAGGGGATTTTAGCAACATGAGAAATTGCTCATGTATAGTGAGCGCTTAGATAGGACATAGGTTAGTAGCATATGAACCCCGGAACAGAACTCTATGTAACAGTGGCTTAAACAAAGTAGACTTTTATTTCTTTCTCACCAATAGACCACGTATAAACAGTTCAGGGCTTCATGGTATCAGAGATCCAGGCTGCTTTAACCTATGGCTTTGCCGTCCCTTGGGGAATGCCCTGGCCTGCGTGGCCCAAGATGGCTACCACCACATCCACATTCCAGGTAGTGGGAAGAAAGGGGAAATGGAGACTCACCCCCATAGCTCTTTCCTAGCATAGTGAACAGAGAAATGAAATCTTAGCTTTGATGTCTAATTTATTTTGCCCTCTGTAGTGTGAGGGTTGTCTCCTTGCTTACTTTCCAGGGCAAAGAGCAGATGTCTAACAGTAATGTCAGGTCACAGATGAACAGTTGAAGAGAATATAGCTGTTTGTTCCAGTTTCATACAAATCATTTACAAAAATGGGCAGGATGAAAATTTGCATATATGATATGGTCAGAAATCTGAAGTGTTTGCGTGTATGTTGTCATATCTGTTGATTCTGTTGGTTCTTATTCATGATGTCTTAGATTTGTAGGAAGAATCTGAAGACCTAATGTGGTTGTACATTACTCCGGAGGGGACATTAATCCAGGACAAGACCTAGGTTTACCTGACTTAGGAGGTACAAGGAGAAACTGTTAGTTCACATGAAGGTTAGATGATTTCAAGTTCACTTTTACCTTGAGTGTGATGGTGTTCAGATCCCAGCTTAAGATGAAGAGCTGATGTTCAGACTCTCTGGTCAAGGTGGATCTGGGCCTTTATTCTTGCCTCTCTAGTCCCAAACTGCCTTCTGGATAAGAAAATGCCTTTAGAACAATGTGAAGGTATTTGTTCTGAAGGCATTTGAGTTCTGGGCTCCCCTCTTGCTTTATTTTAGATTTGGGTGGTATTTCCTTACCCTCTTACTAGTGCTTTGCTACTTAGAGTAATTTTCCCCATATATTTCATCTTGTATTTTCATTTGTTCCTCAGGGGAGGGTGATTTCTGATTTCTTAGACCACCATTACTGGCTGCAGAAGTCCTGTCCCCCCCCCCCAACAAATTTGCCTTTATGTATTTGTTGTGTTTTCTGAAATTAAAATATTTTTATTTTTAATGATTATATAAGTTAAAAATACTCCCCGTAAAAACACAAATTTCAAAAATAAAGAAAATATAAATAACCAAAATCTCACCACCCAGAGATACCACTGTTGATATTCTCTTGAATGTCATTCAGTTTTTGCTGTGCAGATAGACACAGTTTTACGTGTATAATTTGATATAAAAGGCGTCTTGTTATACACATTATTGTTATATATTTCTTTCATTGCAACCCTGTTTTGCTCTTACCCTCCCCGATCTCCTATCCTGACCCAGGTCACCAATATGACCAATGGTGGCAGCCTGCTGTGACTCCTTCCACAGTTTTATTCACCACCTCTCGATATGCAAACATATATACCCATATCTACAAGGGATTCTTCTGGTCACTGTTTGGCATCATACTATATTCATGTCTCTCTACCTTACTTTTTTCAGTTAAAATCCCTGCAAATCAGCTTGAAGAATTCTAATTCATTTATAATGACTGCATTTATGATGTGGATGAACCACAATTGATAAATCTATGGAACATTGCTTTAATTATATTTTAAAGGCCTTCATTTCACAAATAAAAGGTCTAGGATGTCTGTCCACTCCTAGTGTCGGGGTCACATTCTTGCCACAGAGAAAGGGAGGACACATCTTTGCCTTTAGGGACACGACCTGGAAGTTGTTTCATCCCACGTTCCATTGGCCAGAAGACAGCTACAAGGCCTCACCTGGCTCCAAAGAGGCTGAGAAACATAGTCTTGGCCAGGACACCAGAAGCCCAATTACAAATTCTATTTTAATAGAAGGGGAGAAAACAATGTTTGCGATCACTGGCATCCTGCTTCACTCACCTTGCAAGTCAGCATTTGCTAGCATTTTCCCACAAGTCCAAGTGGGAAACATCTGTTTAGTTGTCAACATTGCAACTGGTAGGAAACAAAGACATCGTGAAACCTCTTTACCAGTTCCTTTGGTGCTTAGAATTTTCATCTCTTTAAAACAATTTTTTATTCAGGTAGAATTTACATAGAGTAAAATACATCCTTTTACTATATTGTTTTATGAGTTTTGACAAGTGCATACAGTCATGTAATCTTCACAAGAAAAAAGAGAATTCTTTTTTTTCCCCAATTTTTATTTATTTATTTGAAAGAGAGAGAGAACAGAGAGAGAGATGGAGAAGGAGAAGCAGACTCCCCATAGAGCAGAGAGCCCGGTGTGGGGCTTGATCCCAGGACCCCGAGATCATGCCCTGAGCTGAAGGCAGACATTCAACCTACTGAGCCACCCAGGCGCCCCCACCGTTTTTTTAAAGAAGATTTTATTTAGGGGCGCCTGGGTGGCACAGCGGTTAAGCGCCTGCCTTCGGCTCAGGGCGTGATCCTGGCGTTGTGGGATCGAGCCCCATGTCAGGCTCCTCTGCTATGAGCCTGCTTCTCCCTCTCCCACTCCCCCTGCTTGTGTTCCCTCTCTCGCTGGCTCTCTATCTCTGTTAAATAAATAAAATAAAATCTTAAAAAAAAAAAAAAAAAGAAGATTTTATTTATTATTTATTTGAGAAAGAGAGAGCACCGAGGGAGAGTGAGAGAGAGAAGCAAACACCCTGCTGAGCAGGGAGCCGGATGTGGGGCTTGATCCCAGGACCCTGGGATCATGACCTGAGCTAAAGGCAGACGCTTAACCTACTGAGCCACCCAGGTGTCCCTCAGGAAATTTTTAATTTAGAGAATTTTGAAAAGATGAAACACAAAAGAATAACAGGAGCCCTCAACAGTCTATCTACCCCCGACAACCATCCAACTACAGCCCATGCTTTCCCACTCATTCTCCTCCCCTGTGTGGTTATGTAGCATAATATTTTATCTGTAAATATTTTGGTATTCGCATCAGAATTTTATCTGAAAGAGTGAGGAGAAGAAGGAGGCAACCTGGAAAATCAATTCCCCAGTGTGAATAGCAGCTGAAAATCCTGGGTGGTATTAGGACTTATGTAGCCCCAGGACTGATCTCTGGCCCTCCTAGAGATTCGGTGGTGTCCCTAACATTCTTGAACACATCCCCTTTGCTGTTTAAACTAGTTAGTGGCTTCTACTCTATGCAATGAAGAACCATGACTGCTACATCTGGGTCAGGTGTAACCTTGGTTTAGTGACCAGAGCCAGGAGGTGGGTGTAGGTAGCTCTAACTTGCAGAAAGAGCCCTAAGACAGTCACAGTGCAGACAGTTGTAAGCTGGGTAGTGTGCCCAGAAATGGTGCATGCTGAGGAACTATTGTTCAGGCGCCAATGGCATCCCCTACATGCTGCTTCAGTCCAGGAACAAGACTGTTCCTCCTTCCCTCTCCAAACCAGAGTTCTTATGGATCCTGCCATTTTCTTACAGACTTCGCCCCCGGCCCCAGCCACAGGTGATTGGTTTGGGGGTGGGCTGGGAATTCGTGCTGAGCCAATCTTAGCCCTTTCCCAGGATTCTTTTCTTTTTCTTTTTTAGAAGATTTTATTTATTTATTTATTTATTTATTTGAGAGAGAGAGAGCACGCATGGGGGGGAGGGGCAAAGGGAGAGGGAGAAGCAGACTCCCCACTGAGCTGGGATCCTGCCCCGGGGCTCCATCCCAGGACCCCGAGATCATGACCTCAGCCAAGTCAGACACTTAAGCGACTGAGCCACCCAGGCGCCCCTTTTTTCTTTTTTAAATCATGGGCTCAGCAAGAGTGAGCTATTGATGGTAGAAACTCCACAGTACCATAAGGAACAGAGAGGCTGAACAAAACTGGTCCAGCGAGAAGCAAAAGCAAGAGATGAAGAGTCTCCGAGTCAGTCTGGATCTGTCCAAAGTTCCGTCATCCCCTTTCCTCAGATAGTTGGGTGCTCAGCTTTCCCTTAGAGCACGTGTGCATTAACCTCCAAATCTTCACAAACTTCATCTTCTAATCTCAGCTAGTTCAAGCCGGGCATTTGAAACTATGTCCAGTAGAATACAGAATTGGCTGTAGTAACAAAGTCCCCAAAATAACAGTGTTTCCATTGTCTATTGCTCTGGGGTGCAGGGTGGCTCAGTTGGTTAAACAACCGACTCTTGATTTCGTCTCAGGTCATGATCTTGGGATCTTGCGATTGAGCCCTGAGTCAGGTTCCCCTGTCAGTGGGTAGTCTGTTTCTCCCTCTCCCCCTGCTCATGCTCATGCTCTCTCTCTCATATAAATAAATAAAATCTTTTTAAAAATTAAAAAAAATTCAGGGGTGCCTGGGTGGCTCAGTCCTTAAGCGTCTGCCTTCGGCTCAGGGCGTGATCCCGGGGTCCTGGGATCGAGCCCTGCATCGGGCTCCATGCTCCTCTGGGAGCCTGCTTCTTCCTCTCCCACTCCCCCTGCTTGTGTTCCCTCTCTCACTGGCTGTCTTTCTCTCTGTCAAATAAATAAATAAAATCTTTAAAAAATTTTTTAAAAATTCAATCTACCATTGTTTTGTAACAGACTATCCAAAAATGTAATGGCTTAAAACAACAACAATTTATTTTTTCTCATCATTCTTTGAGCTGGCTGAATGGTTCTGTTTCACATGGTGTTACCTGGGGTCATTCAAGTGGCTGCATTTGGCTGGTGGCTGACATGGCAGGAAAGATCCAGATGACTTCTTTAATCTGCCTGAGGCCTTGGCACTTGCTGTTGGCTGGGGTGCCTTGGTTTTCCTCCACATGGACTTTTTGCACATGCTATCTCATCCTCTAGGGCCTCTTTGTATGGCCTCACTCTCCAGGAAGGGAGCTTGGACTTCCTTACAGCATGGCAACTGGATTCTAAGACAGCAAAACCAGAAGCTATCAGACTTCTGAAGATCTACGCTCAGAACTGGAACAGCACCCCTTCCACCACATTCTTTGTCAAAGCAAGTCATAAGGTCAGCTCAGATGCAAGGGCAGGGAAAATGGACTCTCTGCCTCTTGATGAGAGGGATGCATACTGGGAGGAAGAAATTCTTGGTGACCATCTTTGGAGACTACCTACTAATGACTGTCTTTGAACAAGGCAGACGTTTCTCGGTCACCTAACAGTCCAGGGTTGGTTTGGTTTCCTCAAGATGATGGGAACTGAGCCTTCTTCTGTCTTTCCACTCGTTCATTTTGATGATGTTGCCCTCACCCACTTGTTCCAAGATTCCCACATTCAAATTCCAGCAAATGAGAAAATCAGCAAGAGGAGTAGAGTGCATCCCTCCACGAAGGCTAGGACTTCTAAATTGCTCATTTACTTCCCACACTCTGCATCAGCCAGAATGAAGTTCTATGGCCACTTTAAGCACAAACAAGGCCAGAAAATACAGTCTTTAGTTTGGTGGGCAGAGGCCCTGCTAAAAATTTCTTGGAAAAAGGAGCTGGAGGATATTGGCGGACACTAGCATTCTTATCTGCCAAGTGACTAATTCAAGAAGAAGTAGTGGGCATGTCTGGGATACCCTTAGACCTCTGCAGAGATCAAGAGCCATGTTTCAACCAACCTGTTACTGGTGGCCATTTAGTGCAATATTGAAAGAGTATTTACTAAGCAGCTGCTATATGTGCTGGGGATATAACAGTGAACGAGGCAGAAAGGTTCCTGTTCTCATGGAGTTTCCATTCTAGAGGAAGTAGCAGACAGTAAAAATGGGACTACACAATCCAGAGAATTTCAGGTATGATAAATACAGGAAGAAAATGAAATTGGTGGTGGGAGGTGACTTGAGCAGTGGTGGTTTCAGAAGAGGCCTCTGTGAGGGCATGACATTTGAGCTGAGATCTGGAGGGTGAGAAGGGGCCAGTTCTGCATGAACTTTGGGGAACGCATCATAGGCGGGGGAGCAGCAGGTACAAAGGCCCTGGGGTAAGAATGAACTTGACTTAAACAAGAAACAACAAGAAGGCCAGTATAGCTGGAGTAGGGGAAGCAAGGGAAAGAGGGGTAGGAGGGGAAGACAGAAAAATGGGCAGGTATTTATGCAAATATATGTGTTTATGTCTCTTGGGTAGATGCCTGCTTCCGTGGAATGGCTGGATCTCTGCATAGGTGCATACTTACCTTTACCAGACACTCTCTCCCAGAGCGGTGGTTCTGTTTTTCATTCCCACTAGCAGTGTGAGGTTCGCAATCTCTCCATGTCCCTGTTGACACTTGAGAGGGTCAGTCTTTTTAATTTTACTCATTCCAGTGGGTGTGTAGTCATATTTCATTGTGGTTTTAATCCGTATTTCCCTAATGACTAATGATGCTGAAAGCTTTTGCACATGCGTATTGGCCATTCGTGTCTCCTTTTGTGACGTTATCCGTCCACATTTTTGGGCCACTTACAAAATTGGTTCTCTGACTTTTCAAAAAGCCTCCTCTGGCTACCGTGGGGAGGGTGGGCTGTAGGGGCAAAAGTAGAAGCAGTCAGGGGGTGTAGCTTCTACAGAGACAAGCTCATCACAGGCTCAGCACATTGCCTGCTTTCTGGCAAAGTCAGCTTGGGCCTTGCCCAACTCTTGGGCTGCTTGCCAGGAGAGATTGAGACACTTACAGATCTCATGGGAGGTGAAGCAGCCCTACTTCCTGGAGTCTGGCCCTGGGTGAGGGGTGGCTCCCAGTCAGTTGGGTGCCCTCCGTCTCAGCCTTCTTTCACCCAATGGCCCATCCACCCTTGGAGAGCCCAGGCCGACCAGCCCAGGCCAACATTCTGTGGTCTATACCAGTACAGTCATACCAGTTGCTAAAATATTTAAATACTTCATTTTTGGTTGGTAAAGAACCCCTACCCCACCTCCCACAGATATCCGCCACCACCCCAGTCTGTTCCCTTGGGATACCTTGGACTTCCCCACATCTCGGCTACTAAAAGAGAGGCTCCAGGACTCAGAGCCGGCCCTATGGCCACAGCTGCTTGATTGGTCGGTGCGCAATTGTGCTGGCTGTGAGGCTGAATTTTTGGGGACAGCTCCAGCCCGGCTGGAGTTGGGAGCACCAGACTGGGAGGCTGAGTCTGAGGGGTTGAGGGAGGATTTTTATCAAGGAGAGCCCCGAACTGGAGACTTGAAGTACTAATAACAGTAACAGTAATGAGGATTAAGATTCACTGAGCAGTTGCAACGTGCCAGGCAGACATTACTCTGACAGACCTCATGTAACACTCGCAATAAAACTGGACCACAGCAGCGCTGCCCCCCACAGTGTGCGCCCCCTGCCTGGCCAGAGGGAGCCCAAGAGCACCGAGCACCCAGCACTGGAGTCAGATCAAGACCCCAAGTCTCAGAGCTTCCCTTGCTCTCTGACTGCCCGTGGCTCACTCAGCTTCAGCCACCTTGAGGCCTGGGTGCGGCTTGTGGGGTCTTGGGGGCCCGTTCTCTCTGCGCTCACTGCAGGCCTGGTGGCGGTAGTGGTGGGGTGTTTAGCGACTGCACGTGGCCAGGCCTGGATGATGGCGGCTGTTGGCGGCCAGTGCTACCTCCTCCTGGGCCCTGACCCTCCTCTGGCTTCCAAATCCCCCACCATGAAGGGCCACTCAGAGTCTGTCCCATGACCGGCATCCAGTTTCCCCTTTTCTCTCCTGAGACCAAGCCCAGGGAGCTGTGGGGTGTGACGCCTAGATGGGGGAGGGGGGCTTCCTGCCGTGGGCCCATCCCCCCAACGCCCTAACCTCAGGTTCCTCCTAGCCAGCCCCAGCTCAGGCTTCTGTGGGGGGACTAGAAGTCCCTGTCTCCTCCTGGGTGCCTTCCCTCTGTCCTCACTTCCAGCTACTTCCTCATTTGGTGGTGCAGGGCAGCCCAGCCCAGTGGTCAGCTCCCTGTCCCCCACTTGCCTCACCCCAAACCCCCAATCTTGTGTCTGTGCTGTGCGTATCTGTGTCACTGTCTATCCCTCTTTTTCTTGGACTCGCCACTCCTTTCTCCTTCCCTATCTTTCATCTTGGTTCTTTTTCTTTCTCCCTAAGGGTCAAATATCCGTCCTTGGGTCCTGTTTCCTTACCAACTTTATTTGCTGTGTGACCTTGGGCAAGTGTCTGGACCTTTTTTTTTTTTTAAAGATTTTATTTATTTATTCGACAGAGATAGAGACAGCCAGCGAGAGAGGGAACACAAGCAGGGGGAGTGGGAGAGGAAGAAGCAGGCTCCCAGCGGAAGAGCCTGATGTGGGGCTCGATCCCATAACGCCGGGATCACGCCCTGAGCCGAAGGCAGACGCTTAACCGCTGTGCCACCCAGGCGCCCCAAGTGTCTGTACCTTTCTGTACAATGGGGATGACGAGAGCATCTACCTCAGATGGGTGTTGTGGGGGTTAAAAGAGTTAACGCCTTAGGACAGAATGCCTGCAGCTCATTAGTGCCCATATCCTGATGGCTCTCTTTTAATTTCCTATAAACATCACAAAGTTCTTTTTTTTTAAAGATTTTATTTATTTATTTGAGAGAGAGAGACAGCGAGAGAGGGAACACAATCAAAGGGAGTGGGAGAGGGAGAAGCAGGGCTTTCTGCCGAGCAGGGAGCCCGATGCAGGGCTCGATCCCAGGACACCAGGATCATGACCTGAGCTGAAGGCAGATGCTTAACTGACTGAGCCACCCTGGTGCCCCAACATCACAAAGTTCGGATTATCAAATGATTATAGCTGGTGCTTATAAAAAGCTGACAAGTTTCGGACCCTGTTCTAGAGACATTCATCCATTTGCTCCCCACAAACCCCTACAAAATAGGCACTATTTTACTCTTCATTTTACAGATAAGGAAACCGAGGCCCGGAGAGGTTGAATGACTTGCTTCAGGTTGCCCAGCCAGGAAGAGGCAAAGCTGGCTTCAGTCAGAGCCACTGACTCTTCCTGGTACAAGGATGGCTGACCCCTGATCGGGGGTGGGTGGGCATATGTACCCTTTTTGCTTTTATGTTCAGTGCTTAGGGGCTACAGCATGGTCCCCGGGGGTGTCTAGGCCGGATTCTTCCTGGCATTATCTGTCTCCGGCCCTCCTCCTGTACTGTCCCCTCCTCCCTCCTGCCACCGCCCACCTCAGACTTCCTCCTTCACTTGGTTGGACGCTACTACACCACATCCCACCGGCCCTTGGACTCCGGTGTCCAGCAGCGTCGCCTGCGTCATGGGGGTCCTTGGACCTTCCAACAGGCTCCTGTTCCTGCCTCTCCTTCTGACAGTGGGTGGTGAGTTGGGGGCTTCTATAGCTGCCTCCTGAGTCCCTGGGCTCGGCTTGGGGCAGAGCAGGGAGCGGGATAGAAAGAGAACCAAAAGGGAGGTGGGGGAAAGCAGATCCCCAGGCCCCCAAAACTTATGGCTGTCTCCCAGAGCCTGAGACCCCAAGATGTGGCCTCTGGTGGCAGCAGGGGGAGGGGACTCTGCGGGTGTTGCAACAGGACAGTTCGGGGTAGAAGTAACGCTGGCCAGTGACCTTGACGCTGGCCCACAGGTCCCACCAGACATCACTTTCCACTCTTATCTCCTGGCTATCAGGACCCACCCTCCTCAGGTTCTGTGCCCACCCTCCAGTCACAGCCCCATGCTTCAATTTACCTTCTTTTTCTCTCCTCAGGTTTCAGCCCTGTCCAGGCACAGAACGGTAGGCCTAGACTCTGCCGTCCTCCTCCCTACCTCCCAAAGACCTCCCCATCTCTGTCTGTTCCCCAGTCTCTCCAAACCTTCCCCTGCTGACATCTCTTCCCAGTTCCCAACTCCCACTGACCACTCCCAACTCCTATGCCCCATTCTCAGGATGCAACTGCTCCGTGGTAAGTCCTGGTGTGCTGGCGGGGATCGTGCTGGGGGACCTGGTCCTGACCCTCCTCATCGCCTTGGCTGTGTACTCCTTGGGTCGGCTGTTCCCTCGGGGGCGAGGGGCTGTGGAGGGTGAGTGGGGCTGGCAGGGGGTAGCCTGGGATTCTCTGAGGGAGGGGTAGGCTCCCAGGTCACAATCATCCAAAGGGACAGTGATGGAGGGGCTGATTTTGCAGCAGCAAAATGTTCCAAATTCACCATCTTAACTATCTCTGCGCTCTGCACTACTCCCCATCCCCCAGCAGTGACCAGGAAACAGCGCATCACTGAGACAGAGTCGCCTTATCAGGTGAGAAAACCAGCTTCTCTTCCTCACATCTCACTCCTACCCTGTGGGTGTCTGTCCTAAACACTTCCCCAGTCCTTCTAGAACCTAGACCCTAAAGCCACTTTCTCAGCAACATTTCAAACCCTCAAAGACTCATGGGGCATCTGTCCAAAACTGCTTTCAATGATCAATCATGACCTTATGCTCAGCTTAGAATGTGTGAGAAAACATAGGAAGGGCTTTACTTGCACAAGGGCAAACGTAGGCCTTAGTGCGAAGGCAAGCATGGAATTGTTCGGGACAGGTTGATTTCTGGGAGAAGCTCTCAGAAGGGCAGACGACATAATTCGGCCCTAATTCAGCAACTCTGAAGAGAGGAGTTTTAGAATTTGGGGGAAGATCCTGTATCCCCTTGAGAAGCTGATGAAAGCTAGAGACTCCTCAGAAAAATCCACACGGAATTTACAAAATTGTGCATATAATCTAGGGGTGGTACAAGTATCTTGAAACCCTTCTTAAGAACCACCATCCAGGGGCACCTGGGTGGCTCAGTCAGTTAAGCATCTGACTCTTGATTTTGGCTCAGATCGTGGTCTCAGGGTTGCGGGATCCAGCCCTGTCTGGCTCTGTGCTCAGTGGGTAGTCTGCTTGGGATTCTCTCTCTCTCTCTCTCCCTCTGCCCCCCTCCGCGCTCGTGCTCTCTCAAATAAATAAATCTAAAAAAAAAAAAAAAGACCCCCCCATCTCCCCACTCCCACGTGTGCACGTGCGCACTCTCTATCTTAAAAAAAAAAAAACAGACACAAAACCACTGCTCAGACAGATGCATCTTTCCATCGCTTGCCTCTCAGTCATTGCCCTTCTCAACCCTTTAGGGGTCATGGGCTCCTGTGAGAATCTAATGGAAGCCAAATAGATCCCTTCCCATAAGGGTGCACACCCAGACCAGTCATTTGCTTATGATTTCAGGGATTCAGTCTGAGGGCTGCCTCTTGCGGCCATAGACGCCTCCCCCTGCAATTTTAAGCCTTGTTCTGTCAAGTCTCTTACTTATCTGTAGCTGGCTTTGCTTTTCCTCACTTGTGGATAAAAAGTCTCTTTGTAAAGTGTAAGCATCTTGAGTTTGGCTTTGTGAGGTCCAGAAGAATGAGGGAAATTTTCAGTTACTGGGGGCAATGAAATTTTAGGGCAAAGCATTATTCTAAATTATTCATCCTTTGGTGGAATTTGTCAAGCACCTCACAGCAACAGAGTTCACATCCTAGTTGGGGAGATGGACCTGAAGCAAATTAAAAGATAAGATAATTTGGGGCAGTATCATGAGGAAATAAAACTGGTGTGACAGTGACTGGAGTGTGTGTGTGGTGGGGAGAAGTTAGATGGCAAAATCAAGAAATGCTTCTCTGAGGAAGTGACGTGAGCTGCGACTTGAAGGGAGAAAGAACCATCCACGGGAATATCTAGGAAGCGCATGTTCCAGGCAGAAAGAACAGCTTGTGCAAAGGCCCTGAGGCTGGGGCGTAATGATGAGGCAGAGGAGACAGGGAAACACTAAATGCACTTGATTAAAATCCAGATCTTTTCCATGGCAGAAAGGTTAAAGAAGCTGCCGGGAGCCTTATAAGCCACTGGGAGAAGGCTGAATTTTGTTTTAAGTTTATTCAGAGGACCTCATCCACTAATGGTTCCCACCCTGTGCCTCCCATTAGGAGCTCCAAGGTCAGAGGTCAGATGTCTATAGTGACCTCAACACACAGAGGCCGTATTACAAATGAGCCCAAACCACAGCAGTCAACAACCTGATGCCTGGATCCGGTCATTCCTGATGTCTACCCAGCACCCTATTCCTACTCCCACGAAGATACAGATCCACAGAATGCCCACCCTGAGGGGTCAGACTGCTCTCCACTATTGCCCCCAAATAAATATGGCATACAAAAACACTGTTGAGTTATTCCAGATCTCTCAGCTGAGGGGGCAGGGATATGTGGGGTTCTAGGGGGTCATGGACCCAGAAACAGCTAAATAGGAGGGAAGCTTTGGGGACCCTGGGGTTCTTTGAAGAAGAATTAGAACCAGAGGGAGTTCAATTGTTTTATTCCACCCCAAAGTGGGGAGTGCGTTTCCTGTGTGGCCGCATACCATGCGGGATGAGAGGGTCAGAAGTCAAAGGTCTCACTTACAAGGGGGTCAGCCCCTGCCAGGCATGTTGATGTAGACTTTGTCATCTTCTGGGGGTGGGGGAGAGAAAGCATGAGGCCTGACCACCTACCACCCACCCACATCTCCACCTTCCTGGGGACCCCCTGTCTCAGGGGTTTCCTCCGGAGTTCCCCCCTGCACCGCCCCCAGGGTTTCCCCAGCATCTCCTCCAGGGCTTCCCTGGGGGACCCCTCCCTGGGGACCCCCTCTCTAGGGACTCCTCTCCCTCCGGGCCCCACCCTGTCTCTGCCCTCACCTCGGATGGGCCTGCGGCGTGGGCAAGCCCACACAAACACCACTGCAACAATGAGTAGCGACACCACCGCATCGGCGGCCAAGAGGCCTGCCAGCACTGGCAGAGAGAGGGGCCCACATCCGGAACAGGAACCTGGAGGGTGGGGGCCGAGGCAAGAAGGCGGTTGAGGGAGGTTCCAGACCCTCAGGGCTGCACTTTGGGCGTCTGGGGCAGAGGAAGTCCCTGGGGGGAGGCGGGGATGTCTGAGATTCCCTGAGGTTGACTTGGGGGATGAAAAGGGAGGTGGGGTCTGGAGAGAAGTGGGAGGGTGAGAGTCCCAGCATAGAGGGACATACGTGGTGCTTTGGGCATAGTGGGTACTCCCAAAGAAGGCTGGGGGGTGGCCAAGTCCCTGGGGCTTCAATTTGGTGATGAGGGCAGTGAGATGGGGACCCAGAGAGGACAGCAGATGCCCTGGGGGCTCTCATTTGGGGGTGAGAAATTAGCTGGTGACCTAGAGAGCCACCGGGGGTGTTCCAGGACCCTCAGGCCACACTTCAGGGGCAGAAGCAGTACCTCAAGAGCCATGGCAAAAGGGGAGGAGTGCCAATTTCTCACCTGGGGTCACCAGAGCTGCAGCCACTGTGAAAAGAGAGGGAAAGTGGATTAGCAAGGAGAGGTGGTTCCCAAAACAGGGTGCAAGGAAAGGTGATGTCCTGAGAAGTAACCTCCAGAGAGCGCAAATGAGAAAGAGGCAAGAGAGACAGAAAATCAAAAGTAGAAGTAGAGACAGACCCAGCAGTGAGAAGGGGAGATTAACAGGCAGCTACTCCAGACTCAGCTTCTCTCCCCCAAAGAACCAGGCTCGGAAGCCAAAATGGATCCCCAGGAAGGAAGGGATCCTGGGAGGACCTGCCCTTAGCTCTCCTCCCTTCAGATGTCACCAAGCCACCCCTCTCATAAATGCTCTGCCCGCCACCCCCCATAACCACTGGCTTCACCTGGCAGCACAAGCAGGAGCAGGAGGACACCTGAAGGGGCCATGGCGGGCTGGGGGCTAGAAGGGGTCTGGCAAAAGGCTGTGGTCCAGAGAAGTCCTGAGGAACAATGGGGGAGTGAAGAAGCAACAACAGCGGATGTCACCCTGCTGGTGGCAAGGTCACCTGCTTCCTGTGTGATGGTGTGGGAGGGGGAGAATTGGTGGGTCCCTGTGACTGCCTTTGGGGATCAACTGGATGTAGGGTCAGAGACCAGGGAGGCTGCTATGATTGTCCAGATGGGAGGTGACAGATGGACCAGGTCGTGGGCATTGAGGAGGCTCTGGAGAGATTTTGGAGGTGAAACCAACACAACCTGCTGATCGTGTAGGTATGGGTGTGTGTGAGAGAGGGGGATTCAGGATGACCAAAGCTTCTGGACCTTCTGGACGAAGCAACTGAAAAGACGGAGCATCCTTTGACAGACATGGAGAGGAGGGGAGCAGGTTTAGGGGGAAACTGCCAAGGTCTGGGGACACTGAGTTGGAAATGCCTGATAGATCTCCCTGGAGATATATAAATTTTCAGGTTGATGGCTTATGGATGGTATTTAAAGCCACGGGACTGGATGAGATCACCAAGGAAGTGAGTTCAGACAGAGGAGTGCCCCTGGCCCCCAAGAATGGGTGAAGAGGTGGAAAGAGCCAGGGAAACTAGGAAGGAACAACGTGTGAGGAAGGAGAAGCAGGAGAGCAGAAGTCTTGAAAGGCTGGCAGAAATGATTAACATGGCCACAGATGTGGGAACTGAGAATGAGCCTCCCCTGGGAATGTCAAGTTGGCTTGAGGGCTGGGAATTCCTGTCAGCTTAGTCTACAGCTATACCAGGCACCCAGCAAAGTACCTCCCTTAAGGTAATAAATTATTCTTAATGATGAATGAATAAATGAGAACTGACCTCTGAAAAAGAAGGTGATGTGGGGAAGAGGGAGAAGTTTGATCCCACCGACGTGAACTTCCCTCCCTTGGGACCAGGAAGTCCTGAACCCCAGCCTCCTCTCACCCCAGGACTCAGTAATACTGTCCCCTCCCAGCTCAGGCCCCAGAAATCAAAGCCTCCGGCCCACCTTGGACAGAGACCCAGAAGTCCAGGCCCCCACTGCCCTCCTCCTTAGGGTGTCCGCTATCCCCGGCCGTTTCTCTCTCAGACCAAAGTTGGGGTCCCCCAGCTCCCTCTTTCCAGGGAGGCTCAGGAGTCGCGCCCTTAATGTCAGCCCCGCCCATTCAGAGACCAGGCTTGTTCAAGCGCGACACGGGGACTCCCGGGCCTGTGGGCGGGGCCCTGCCCTTGACTGGGCGGTGCCAGAAGCCCAGTTTAAAAACTCGCGGGGCACTGACTCTAGATCGGGGACCCGGCGGCGGCTCCGCGGGGCAAGTGCGAGGCTGGCGCAGCGCCGAGGCCGCGGCCCTGGGGGCCCGCAATCCGCGCCACGGAATCCGCGAGGTAATGGAGGGGGCGGGGAGGAGAGGCACGCTCGGCCCCTTGAGAGAGCGAGGGCTGGAGTCCTGCTCCTGCGAACCTGAGAGACGGAGCTGGAGCATCAAGCCTGGGTGCTGAGAGTGAGCGTACTCGGTATTTGGAGGGGGCAGGAGGCCAGGACTTCTGGGTGGTGATGGAGGAACGGCTGGGATTCTGGGCTCCTGGGTCCTGGGGGGTAAGGGACCGGGGAATCGGAATCCTGGGTCACGGGGGGGGGGGGGGGACGGGCTAGGAGCTCCGACCACTGGGTCCTGTGGAAGAAGGCGGCTGGTGGCTCGGACTCCTTGCTCTAGAAAGGGGCTAGATGGAGTCCTGGGGGCGTGGTTGCTTAAAAATCAGCCACGAGTCGCTGCGGGTGAAGTCCCGCGCCCGGCCGCAGGGGTCCACGTTGGCCTTGACCCTGCCCGGGCCCCGGGAATTCCCGAGTCCCCACCCACCCCGGGTCCCCGGGCCGAGCAGGAATTCCCCACGTGCGGGGATTCCGAGAGCTCCACGCCTGGCCGCGCGCCCCGCCTCTGAGCGGGACACCTGCGGCGCGCCGCCGGGAGAGGAAGGGGTGGATGGAAGATTCCCTTGCGTGTGCGCCGTGACGTCAGCACGTCGTGTCTGGGCTGTTTCCGAGTTCGCCCTCCCCCGCTTAACCCTTGCTCTGCCGGAACCCGGGCTCGGAAGGGTGAGGGTTGAGGGTCCAGACTTCCTTGGTGGTAGGGACCAGGCTTCTGGAAACTGAGACTCCCAGGTGCAAGGCAGGGCGAGGCTGAGGGCCCGGACTCCTGGGTCCTGGGAAAAGGGGTGCTAGGCTCTCGGACTCCCGCAGAATGGGGCCTGGACTCTTAGGTCTGAAGGAGGGATAGGGTCTGAACTTCCGGAGCCCAGATGAGCTAGGGGGCTATTGATTCGTGGTTCCCTGGGGAGAGGGGCTGGGGACTCGGACGCCTGGTTTCCTGAGGAAAGTGTGTCAGGTCAGCTTCTAGGGCGGAGAGATGTTGGGAACCTGGATGTGCGTCTCCAGGGAGTGATTCCCAGCGACCCCCAAGGCCTCCGGACTGGGAGATCTGGGGGCTGGGATTTTTCACGGAAGTTGGGGGAGGTGCAGCAAAGGAGCGCCCTCCTCCCCCTTCCTCAGTTTCCACGACGCTGGTGGAAAGTTGGGTCAGAGGGGAAAGTGCGGAGCAAAGGGAAGGAAACGGCGGAGGCGGAAGCTGCACCTGAAAGCTAAGATTGGCTTTGGAGTTCTCAGGCGGCGTCAGTGTGCCAGTTTTTCCGCGCAGGAGGGTGAGGGAGGGTGCCCGAATCCACTCCCCCGCATAGTTGGGTGACTTAAGGACCTCTGATTGCTTCCCTCCCCTTTTCCTGTCCCCTCCTTCAGTGAGCCGGAGTGAACGCAGCCACTGCCCATCACAGACCGTGAAGAAGCTCCTGGAAGAGCAGAGGCGCCGTCAGCAGCAGCCTGACGCTGGTGGAGTACCGGTAAGATCCATGAAGCCCCATAAACTGTAATTCGTGAAGCCACGTCCTGTTGGGGAGAGGCTTGATGGCTGATGGGCCCTTGGAACAGATGAGAGGTGTAGTCCTGACTTAGATGCGCTGTGGGTGGGGAATGGATGCGAGGGATCTCTCAGATAAATTCCCCCGTGTTCCTGTTTTTGTTTATCTCTCTACAGGGACAGTTTCCACCTCCCCTGGCCCAGTCCCTGACTCCATCTGTGAATGAGAGTGAGGCCGGTAAGTCTGCAAACTCATCTGGTTCCCTCAGCTCCAGCCCCAGCTTTCTTCAGGGACTCAGACACCCCAAATCTTAGAACCCGGGGAACTTAGGAGTCAGACCGTCTTTCTTGCTGGGACCCAGTAGCAGTTGATCTCCCAGATTCTCTGGAGCCCATGGGTGTATGTACACAGTCCTTCCGTGTTCCAGGGGCTCAGGCTCCCAGCTTTTTGTTGCTCCCCAAGTCTAGGCCCTCAACCCTCAGTGTCCCTGGAGTCCAGGTCCCAGAAGTCCAAGCTTTCAATCCCTTGGTGTCCTGGCTTCTGGGTCCCAGCCCTTTAGTGTCCCACAGGTACTAGCTCTCAGTACCTCGGGAGATTCAGGGCCCTCACACCCGCCCTCCAGCCTTGGTCGTGATTTGCCCGGCTCTCATAACCAGGCCTGCCCCTGTTCCTCCTCTCACAGGCCATTCTCGCTTCCCAGTACACCAAGAGACTGTGGGTTCTGGACTTGGCAGCCTGGCTCCCACCACAGGCTTTCCAGACTGGGACCCCAACACGCATGCTGCCTACACAGACAGCCCCTACTCTTACCCTCCTACTGCTGCTGAAGGCTTCCCGACTCCTGACTTCTACCCACCCTCCGACCCAGGGCGGCAGTGTCCATTTTCTGTGGGGATGGAGGTGAGATATAGAGCGGGAACAGGATGCTGAAGGGCCCCAAAATTCCCAGTTGCCCTCATGCTAGATTAAGATCCCATTCTTCAGATGGGCAAAATTGAGGCCCCAAGGTCCAGGGTCACTTGGTATAGATGGGGCACCCAGCCACTCTCCCTGGCACTCTGTCCATGTACGTGTATATGTTTGGAAGAGGGAATTCTTAGCTGACTGGCTCTGCCCACCGCATGTATCCTTTAGGACCCCCTGGATACCCGGCTTTATGCAGAACCTTCCCTGCCACAGGCAGGATCCTGGAGAGGTTCTGGACTCCCCTTAGGACCCCCACAGTTGCCCCCTGTGCCCACCGGACCATCCCTGGACACAGCCCGTGCTCACATGCTGGCTTTGGGGCCACAACAGCTGCTGGCCCAGGATGAGGAGGGAGACACGTGAGTATAGGGGATTGCAGTCTGCCTGTTCCTGGCTTAGCTGGGGTGGGTGCTGTGCTCACTGCTTGCCCCCACCTGTCCTCAGGCTCCTGCACCTGTTTGCGGCTCGGGGGCTGCGCTGGGCAGCGTACGCCGCAGCTGAGATGCTCCAAGTGTACAGACATCTGGACATTCGTGAGCATAAGGGCAAGGTGAGGGCCAGGGGCCTGGACTCCTGGATTTGAAGGGAGATGGTCTGGGAGCCTGGATTCTTGGTTTTCAGGGAGGAGACTGGGGGCCCAGACTGACCTCCTTATCTCCTGCAGACCCCTCTCCTGGTGGCCGCCGCCGCCAACCAGCCCCTGATTGTGGAGGATCTGCTGAAGCTCGGAGCGGAGCCCAATGCCGCTGATCATCAGGGACGTTCTGTCTTGCACGTGGCTGCAACCTATGGGCTCCCAGGAGTGCTCTCGGTATGGCCAGCTGCCCGGTGGGGTGAATGGGATGGACTGGTCGCTCAGATCCTGGCTTCCAGGGCTAGGAGGCCTGGGGAGACTCTAATCCAGCACTCCGCCTTCTCCTTCTCAGGCTGTGATTAACTCGGGGGTTCAGGTTGACCTGGAAGCCAGAGACTTTGAGGGTAAGTTGGGTGGGTGTGGCAGGTGGGGCTTGGGTGGGGTGGGCGCTCCGGATGCAGAGCCCTCATCGTCTCCACCCTGCAGGCCTCACCCCTCTCCACACAGCCATCCTGGCCCTCAACGTTGCTATGCACCCACCTGACCTATGTTCCCGGGTGCTGAGTACCCAGGCCCGAGACGGGCTGGCTTGTGTCCAGATGTTGCTGCACATGGGTGCTGATCACACCAGCCAGGTGAGCTGGGCAGTGGGCAGCCGGCCCCTGGGAGGGTGTGTGGGATGGGTCACCTGGATGTCTGGCGGCTTCAGACAAACGCTGACTTTGCCTTTTGCCAGCCGTGTGAACTTGAGCACGTGGCTTCGTTTTTCTATGCCCCAGAGAATAAGATTACTGATCCTAGCTTGTATTTATCAACCACTTCCTATTCAACGAGCACCAGGTGTCACGGATGAGCTAATAGAATCCTCACCAACCGCCTTTGACATGGGCACTGTTATTACTTTTCCTGCTTTACTGATAAAAGAAACTGAGGCACAGGAGTCAAAAATCTTACACCCTGTAAGTGTCAGAGAGGGGATTAGAATCAGGTGACTTCACGCCAGACTCCAGCCCTTCATGGGCAGGCTGAGAGAATTAAACATCCACTTACCGTTTTGTTTTGTTTTTTAGTTAAAGAATTTTGAACACAGATAAAATACAGAAAATAGTGTAGCGACCTCCCCGTACCCAACGTCAGCAATCAGCAACTTGTACCCAGTCCTGCCCCATCAATTCCTCGACTTTCCTATAGCATTTTAAAGCAAACCCAAGCATGTATTTTCATCCACAAAAATTTGTGTCTTTAAAGTTAAAAACTCTTTTAACCTCAATACTATCATTGTACCTTAAAAAAATTAATCTCATAATATCAAATATCCTGGCTGTGTTCAAATTTCTGATTGACTCTAAAGTGATATACGTTGTTTTTTCATTAAAAAAAACTATTGCCATTATAAGACTTTGAAGGTTGCTCTTAGGGGCGCCTGGGTGGCACAGCGGTTAAGCGTCTGCCTTCGGCTCAGGGCGTGATCCCGGCGTTATGGGATCGAGCCCCACATCAGGCTTCTCCACTGGAAGCCTGCTTCTTCCTCTCCCACTCCCCTGCTTGTGTTCCCTCTCTCACTGGCTGTCTCTCTCTCTCAAATGAATAAATAAAATCTTTAAAAAAAAGAAAGAAAGAAAAAGAAAGAAAGAAAGTTGCTCTTAATTTAGAGCTTCCCCCTCCCGTCTCCTTGTCTCCTCTCCATGATTTATTTGGTGAGCCAACTAGGTTGTTTAGCCTTGTATAAACACATCGTATTTCTAATATCCGTTATCATTACAAACTCTTTACAGGCACATAATAAAGTTTCATTGTGGAAAATGTGTTTATTTTCTCCAAAATGTGAAGAGAACAGCTCAGAATGGAAGTGCATATAGGCTTAGTTTAGTCCCCTGATTAATGCTGCTCAAGTCCCATCCTTAGAGATAAAGTACAGTCCGTGTGGGATGGGTGCGTTTTACCATGCCTAACAGAATGTGGGGTGGCCAGGGCAGCTGCTAGCCCAGAGCTCCTTTGGAGGATCAGAGCCTTTTTCTCAAAGACACTTGGGCTGGAAAATTGTCGTAGTAAACATAGTTCTGTGATGCCTATGACGTGAATGGCACCCCCTTAAATGTGGTACTCTTGTATAGTGCACAACATAGATAATGGTGTAAGGCACCCGTGGGTGCTTGCAAAGGAGAGACAAGGCGTCTAAAGGCTCTTGGGTTCTGTGGGAGGGGCCCTGGGTGTGAGGACTGGCCTGACTTCCGCCGTTGCCTTCTCTACAGGAGATCAAGAGCAATAAGACAGTTCTGCATCTGGCTGTGCAGGCCGCCAATCCTGCCCTGGTTCAGCTGCTGCTTGAGCTGCCCCGGGGAGACTTGCGGGCCTTTGTCAACATGAAGGTGGGGGCCTAGGTTGGAATGTGCGATTGTGTAGGATGTGAAGGTGAAGGGCAGGGGGATGTTGGGAGGCCTGTGGGCTGTGGCTGTGGCAGGGACAATGTACAGAACACAGGTGGGGACCGTATAGGATGTGGACGTAGATTGCGGGAATGTACGGGACATAGAGGGGTGCGTGGAATGTGACTGCGGAGGGGATTCTGGGTGTGAGCAGGGGCAAGTGGGATGCGGCTGTGCAGGCAGGAGTGTGGGATTTGGGTGTTGGAGACTGTGAAGTGTACCGTTGAGGGCCCAGGCCAGCTGAGTCTGAATCCTCATCAGCCCTCCCCGCACTGTCCCCAGGCCCATGGGAACACAGCCCTCCACATGGCGGCTGCCCTGCCCCCTGGGCCGCCCCAGGAGTCTATCGTGCGGCGCCTGCTGGCAGCTGGGGCGGATCCGACACTGCGAAACCTGGAGAATGAGCAGCCTGTCCACCTGCTGCGGCCTGGGCCGGGCCCTGAGGGGGTGAGCGCTGAGTCCACCCTGACTGCAGAGTGGCCTCTGACCTAACAGGGAGAGCCCCTGACCCTACCCATTCGTGACTTTAGGGGGTGACTTTTACTCTCGGAAGGTGACCTTGATCCCTATCCAAACCTGACTTGAAAATGTGACCTCTAACCCCAGTGTTTGATTTCTGACCTGATATTGGTGACTCCTCCTAACCTCTACTTCAACCCTGACCTCTACTTCTAACCCCAAATCCTGACCTCAAGGTGTGACCTTTGATTCCCAAGTGTGATCTCCAACCCCTCACCCCAGCCCTGAGTTCTGACCTCAAAGTGGGACTTCTGACCTAAATGCGACCTATGACCCCTTGCCTCTACCCTCCGACTCCTGGTCCTCAATGTTAACCCCAAAGTGGGAACCCCCGCCCAGCAACAGCTTTCCCCTTCATCCCCAGTTCTGGCTCCTGAACCTTTTTTGTGTGTGAACCATCATCCCTAACTCCACATCTTGACTGTGAACCTCTGACCTGCAAACCCAACCGATCCTTCTCTGCTTCTCCACCTTCCCCTCCAACTTCACGGGGTCTGTGGCCCTGACCTCTCTCTCCAGCCTCCCTAACTTCTCCTCCCCGGTCTTGTCTGCAGCTCCGGCAGTTACTGAAGAGGAGCCGTGTGGCACCCCCAGGCCTGTCCTCTTAGGACTCAAATCCAGAACCTGGACTGATTTTTCCAGTCCCCACCGTCCTGTGGGACAGCCAGCGTATGCTAATGTTGCAAATCCATGATAATGTATGTGGAATGTCCTGCCAGCGGGGTCTTACATTAAAACCCCAAAATGGCTGCTGGGGGTAAACGAATCCCAATATTTGGGGTTGTGTAATACCCCTCCCCCACCCACAAGGAGCCCTCTTGATGATTTCTGTGAAATCGAGGCCCCTTGATTGTTTCTGTGAAACACCCTAGACCCCTAACCCTTTCTCCATTGGGATCTTTTGGGACCCCCTTCCCTACTCAACTCCAGTTCAACTCACCTAGAACCCCAGATGTGATTTTCCTACATAGTACTTGGGGTACCCCCAGAATAGCTCCCAGTGTTATCCAGTAGATGACCCCCCAAACCTCCCCAGGACCCACACCATTCAGGTCCTTACCCCTGAGACATAGGAAGGACTCTCCTAGATTCAAGTCCCCTAGGTCCTATGCTTTCTAATTCAGAACTCAGCTGGACCCCTGTCCCAGATCTGCGCATTTCCAGTGAATCCCTCCCCTATCTGAAACTCCTTATTAAACTCAGTTTGGACTATACAGTCAGTGTCTAAATCTCTGGGGGGATTGGTGTAGGGGAGCGGCCATGGCGCGTGGCTGAGGAGGCAGGTTTGGATGACTCTGTGGGGTGGGGTGTGTAGCAGACTGTGGGTACCAAGTCTGCGTCCTGTCACCTTCACCCCATCAGCACCTGGTGGTCTGAATGCCTGTGGGCATCATGAGACCGCTGGTGCCTGCTCTACCCTGGGTATGAGCCTGGTAGCCTTAAGTGCCAACAAGTTTATGCCACTTCCCATCTAACAGCCCTCGAAGCAGAGACTGAGGGGAGATGGTCTAGAAAGACTCCAGGTCCCTCACCTCTGTATGAGGATAGTGTAGAAGTGTGTGTTCTACACAGGCTCTCAGAATTCCCCACCAGAATCAAGCTCCAGTTCCCCCACACAGTTCTAGCTTGATGACATTCCCTTTCCTGATGCTTTCCCTTTTCTGTGTCCTTTCCCACCTCCCCTACCAATAGATTGTCCTCAAATCCTGCTTCTGGAGAGACCCAAACTAAGATAGAAGACCTCCACAATGCCCCTTTCTCATAACTGCCCCACAGCCTCTGCTCTGGATTTCATCCCAATCTTATCACCAAAACAGCCCTGCTGAAAGCCCACTGACTTAGCCCCCCACTGCTCAGAGCCTCTCAAGGACAACAAACCAAGCATACTTCAGGGCATGTGCCCGTGTCTCCACCCCAAAAGTTAAGGCTTGAAACAACCATCACTATTTGCTCATGATCCTACAGTCTGGTCTGGGCTCGACTGGACTGTCCTGCTTTGGTCACTCGTGGCAGCAGTCAGCTAGAGGCCTGATTGGGCCGGACAACTTCACGCACAGTCTGATAGCTCAGCCGGGATGGGTGGAACCAGTGGGAATGGGCCAAGCAGCTCTTTCCTCATGTGGTCCCTCCAGGAAGGTGGGTGAGTCTCTTCACAGGGTGGTTCCAAGAAGTGTTGTAAGAGAACAAGTGCTCGTTTGCACCGTGCTTGTTGACATCGCATTGGCCAGAGTCATTCACATGGCCAAGCCCAGAACTCGGGGAGGGAGCTCCACACCAGGGCTTGAATATTGGGAGGTGGAGTTTCGGGAGCCACCTGTGTTAGTCTCCCGCAAGAGCAGCCCTGAACCAGGGTGTATCTCTTTCTGTGTATGCACATAGTCGCAGCTGACCCGAGAAGAATCCATAGGAATGTTATTCCATAGATTCTAAGAACTTGACCGGAATTCATCTTACAGTCATATTGTGGCATAATTTAATTTCTGTATTTTTTCCTTTGTGGTACAAAGGTATTTTATCATCTTTCTATCATCTATCTATCTATCTATCATCTATCTATCATCTATCATCATCTATCTATATTTTATCTATCATCTATTTTATGTATGTATGTATGTATGTATCATCTATCTTAGAGTGTGAGTGAGGGGTGCGGCAGAGGGGGAGGGAGAGGGACGAGCAGACTCCATGCTGAGTGTGGAGCCCAGTGTGGGCCTCGATCCCAGGACTCATGATCACATCCTGAGCCAAAATCCAGAGTTGGATGCTCAAAGGACTGAGCCACCCAGGTGCCCCCATAAGGCTATTTCTTTTTTTTTTAATTTTTTAATTAATTAATTTATTTATTCGACAGAGATAGAGATAGCCAGCGAGAGAGGGAACACAAGCAGGGGAGTGGGAGAGGAAGAGGCGGGCTTAACCGCTGTGCCACCCAGGCGCCCCCATAAGGCTATTTCTTAACATTGATGGCAGTTCAGCGTCTTTTGACATATAAGATGTATATCCCAACATGTATCAACAAACACATGCACACACATATTAAAATGACAGAATGATAGAATGTCTCTAAGAAACTATTATTAAAAGAAAAATTAACAAATTGTTTTCACTGGGAAAAGAAGGCAGCTTAGCGGCACAAGAGCATCAGATGAACAATAGCAATCCCCTGCTGGAATTTCAACTATAAGCGTTTTAAAATTAATTACCCTAAGTATCGCCATTAATAGGTAAATATTATTAAGGAATCACACCCTGAGCATAGTGAACAAAATGGCCTTTCACTTCCTGTCCCTCCCGCCTGGAGCTCCTTATTCATTGTTAGCCTGTTGATTGCCCTTGACTGTGAAAACCCAAAGGCAGCATTTTCCCCTATCCGTGGTGCTCGTCATAGATTTCTGCTGGGGTTGTCTCAGTACAACTACAGGTATAACCGGTATCAGAATGATGTTGGAAACTGGATTCTCCCAAGAAGCTGTGGCATTGTATCCAACTTGCCTCATGTAGGCATCTTCCTCCCAATGCCTACCACGTCTATATTTAAAATACATGACTTGTATTTACATGTATATATTATGAAGAGACACTCTGAGCTCATAGGCTCTTCAGAAGAATATCTAACTCTAGGTGCTTCCTCCCTAGTCCATCTGTCAGAAAATTGTGTACTAAGCTGACATTAAAACATGACATATTACTGCCACCTGCTGGGAAGTTGTGGTAAAAATGCAAATCTACAGTGTCTAGAACGTGAATGGTATCACTTGGAATTTTGCAATGCACAGCCTGAACAGAATATGGGACAGCCTCGAATTACTAGACAGCAGGTTAGCAAAATGACTGAGTATGGAGACTGGAGCCAGGTTGCCTGGGTTAAATCCCTAGCTCTGACCATTCCTAGATGGTGACCAAGGACATGTGATGTAACTTATCTCCATTTCTTAACCTATAAATGGGAATAGTCACAGTACCTCCTTCATGGGATAGAAGTAATGATTAAGTGTGTCAATATATGTAAAAAGCTCTGGCACAGGGTGAGTGCCTTAAGAGTATTTGCTGTCATAATGTTCTAAAATTTATTTAACAAATACTTGTGGAGTAGCAGGCATACTTCTAACATCTCCACAACTATTAACCTTTTTAGTTTCCATAACAACCCTCTTGGGACAGGTAACAGCATCTGCAGAGGGCTAACCCCAACGTCACAAGATGGGGTGCATGAAGATTTAAATTCCAGTAGGCATTTGCAGACATCACATTCCCCTCTCTGGGACACGTAACTGGAATTTCCACACATCGGGGGATTCCTGTTGCCTCCCAAAGAAGGGATGAAAACCTGTGAGGGGCGCCTGGGTGGCTCAGGTGCTAAGCGTCTGCCTTTGGCCCAGAGTGTGATCCCAGGGTCCTGGGATCGAGCCCTGCATTGGGCTCCCTTCTCTGCTGGGAGCCTGCTTCTTTCTCTCCCACTCCCCCTGCTTGTGTTCCCTCTCTCGCTGGCTGTGTCTCTCTCTATCAAATAAATAAATAAAATCTTAAAAAAACAAACATGTGAATGGGAAGAGGGGTTCAAGATTCTCAGTCCCTCTTTAGGATCGCAGGTGGGGGTGGATGCTGTGTGTGATTGAGTGTGAGGGTGAAGCTGCCAGAACACAGCTTCCTTGCAGTCTGTCCCGGGATTCAGCAAACAGAGGTCTTGAAGTAATGAACCGTTCAGCAGCACGGAAAGCTCCTGAGTGGGCAAGGGGAGTCTATCCAGCCTTTGGGCCCGGCCACATGCAAGCCAATTCTGGCCCTTCGTACAATCTCCGCCCGGATTTAAAAATCCTTCATACTGTTTGAAGAGGTGAAGGAGGCCTGGGCAGGGATCCACACCGGCGTCCAGAGCTATGAGTACACGCTGATTTCCCCACAGAGACGCACGATGGCATGGTGGGGAACAGGATTTTATTGGGTTGTTAGTGGAGAGCACACGGGAGGGTGAATTCTAGGAAACAACAGACACTGGGACCAAGGTGGTGATCACCTTAAGGAACAATAAATTAACTTATAAAATAAATTAAGGTGAGGAAGTCCCAAACAGGGAGGCAGCTGGGAGTACCTGGGGATTTCTTGGGAATGGAATTTGGAATTGGAAAGGGGAAATAAGAATTTCCAGCCCCCTCACAAAGAGTGTGAAATGAACATTTTCAAGACCCCGCCCCCCAGGCTGGGAGCTGGGGTTCTGGGGCTCTAGGTAGAGGGAAGGTCTGGGCTCAGCCAAAGAGGGTGAAAGGGGCTGGTTCAGGGTCGTTCCTCCAGGAAGCGGTAGGTGGGGTTCTCATAGCCATGACGCTGCAGTTCACGCAGCTGCTGCTCCTCCAGGGTCAGCATGGGGTCCACCTGCAGTACGGGCCGGGAGGAACAGAGGGGCATAGGGACCTGACCGCAGATCTCACAGTTCCTCTGTGCCCAGGCTCTGGAACACCCCCCCCCCCATCCCATGTGTTTGTCTCTCACCTCCACCACTCCATGGCTGATAGCCCCATAGGGCTTCTTCCTGCGCAAGAGCAGTAGGGAGAGGACGATCAGGGAGCCCCCACCTGCTCCCATGATCAGCAGCCCAGACACGGCCTCTCGGGACACACCTGTCCCGGCTGGTGCCTGTGCGGAGAGGACATGGGGCAGGGGACATCTTTGAGGCTCACCAAGGCCCTGTGTGGCTTTGGGAGTCACAGCCTAGCTACTGACTTCTGACCTCTCCCCCTAGGTACCCAGAATAGTCCTCCTCTTACCAGCTCATCTCTCTGAATCTCCGATGAGTGGAAAGGAAAACCCCTTGGAACAGACACATTCACCTGGGGGAGCAGGAGGTGTCAGGGACTCAGGAGTCTGGGCCCCAGCCTCCTCCTCCCCTGGGCCCCGACAGGGCGTCCCCCAGCCTTCTTCTTCCCTAGGACCCCAAAGTCCATGTCCTCAATCCCTTCTTCCCTCAGGCCAAGGAATCCAAACCCCTGACACCCTCCTCCTTCAGACCTTGGAGTCCAGGACCCCTCTCCCATCCACCCTCAGGCACCTACAGGTCTAACTTACCTTTCGCTCATACTGCTCCAGCGGGGACATCTTCTCCTTCCCAGGGGATGCAGCATCTTGTTCTGTGGACCCTAACCCCCAAGTCCTATCTTACTCCTGAGAGTCAAGAACGGTGCTACCCCTGCCTGAGAAGGTGGTCAGAAGGGGCACCGGACTCTACCCCAGCAGGTCTGGTGCTCCCCACGCATGGACTCTTTTCCATTCTGGGCTTAGGGACTAGAGGGATTTGGTGGCTGGGGTCTATTCTGGGAGATACTCACCTTTTGGAAGGGCCATGGGGGTGTCTGCTGGCAGGCAGAGGAGGCAAGACAGGTGGAATAGTGAAGAAAGGAGGGCATCATCAAGGAAAGGGTGGAGACACACCCTCCCAAGGGCCCAAGGCCTACAGAGGCCTCCACAACCTTGGACATCCGTTTCTATCCTCTCCCACTCACTGTTGTGGCTAAGATACCCTCAGACTTTAGGGGACTAGACTTGAGGTTGGGTGCCTGTCCCCCAAAGTCTGGGCTATCTATATTTGGGTTAACTTACCGTCCTTGGAATCCAGAGGCTGCAGACCACCCTTGTCTTCACTGCTGCCCCCGGGGGCGGGGGCTTCCAATTCATTGGGACCCAGGTGCTCAGAGTGGAGGAGCTCCTCTGAGGGGAACAGGCAGAAAGGGGGTCGAGATCGTGAGCGTAGGGATGCCACAAAACAAAACTGGGTGAATAAATGGCATCCTAATAGTAGCATGATCTGGCGTAGCCGTAAGTGTGATCTGGGAAAGTGGGGAGCTAGATGGAGACGCCCCTTGGCAGGGAGGATGAAGGTTGAAGTTTCAAGAGAACGGCTTCTTTAAAGAGCAGGCTCACGTGTGGGATATCCGGGAGGAAGTCACAACAGATCTGGGGGCTGCGGTAGGTCACGCTTTCTGGTGTTCGTTCTCTCATGGGGGCCCCTTCCTTTGAATCTGGACTGGGTTTGTCACCTGCTTTAACCAACGGAAGGTGGGGCCCTGCCTTAAGAAGCCCTGGAACGGGAACCAGGGGTCACAGGCACTCACGGATCTGGGGCCGCAGCTCCTGAGCCAGGCGGGGGTTCTGGTCAAGCAGCCCCAGGCTCTGATTCATTCTTTCTTCAATGACTTGAAGGTGGGTCTGCACCTGTGGGGGAGGTAAGCATGAAGGATGAACGGGGCATCAAGGAGAGATCAGGAAACTGAGGAAGGGTGAATCAGGAAGGTCAACAGGCCCAAAGAAAAGTAGCATATACAATGGACAGGAAGTACGGTACAAAGGCCAAAAATTGGGCCACAGGAGGAAGAAAACTGGAGGAGGAGAAGCAGAATAAAAGGAAAAGAAAAAGGTGTACAGCAGACAGGAAGTGAGGGGCTTGGAAAAGGAAGTAAGGCGGAAGGGAAAGGAGTAGTCACTGGGAAAAGTGCGCAAGAGACAATACAAGTACAGGATACAGGGAATATGGCATAGACGACAGGAAGCGGACGAGAGTGAGTAGGAGGAGCAGAAAGTAGGGTCTGAGGAAAAGAAAGTGAGGTTTCAGGGGTTACAGAAAAGGAAGTGGGATTAGAGGGTCCTATAGAAATGATGTTCAAGGGCAAGACTTGGAGTTCAAAAGCGTAGAATGGGGTAGTGAGAGACAGGGAGAGAACATCCAAGAAATAGGAATTAGGATCTGGGGGCACAGAGCAAGGGCTGCATGGAAAACAAGGGGGTTAGGGAGAAAGGAGAGCGGAAGGACAGGTACAGGGTATAAGGCCCAAGAGAGGGATTCTGGGAAAGGAAGTAGGAATCCAAGGGACAAGAAGGGGGTCAAAGGCACAGGGGTGGTGGTGGAGGGGTGGGGGGTGAGGGCAGTGTTTCAGGGTCAGGGAGTAGGGATCCAAGGGGCTGGAAAGGGTCCTAAGGCACAGAGGTGGGGGGTTGCCAGGGACAGGAAGGGCGTCCAAGGGACAGAAAGAGCGTCTAAGGGATGGGGTCCCAGACACAGGGGTCGGAGGGAGAACGGGGTATTCGGGAGCTGGAGTGATAGGGATGTGAGCACCTGGAAGCGCATCTGCTGGGCCTTCTCAGGGTCCACAGCAGCCACGTGCTGGAAATGCCTCAGCGTGTGCCTTTGCTCCTTCTGCTCGGCCCGCAGGTAACGCCGTAGTGCCAGCAGGACGCGCTCCGCCTGGGGAAGGGACGAAGGCTGCCTGGGCCTGCCCCAGACCTTCTCACCCTCCGCCCTCTGCCCCCGCAGCTCCCACACCTGAGGCGGATCCCCCTGCAGTGCCGCCAGGAAACCTTCCAAGGCAGCCCGGCGCTGGTCGTTGATAAGGGCGATGACTCGGGTGGCGTGGGTCTCCACCAGGCGCTGTCGCTCACCAGACACCTGCTCCTCCAGGGTCTGCAGAATGGACTGGAAGTGCTGGTGAAGGCCAGGAAGGGTGAAGATGGGTGAAAGTCCGAGTCAAAGGCAGTCTGGAAAGGCAGGGCTCTAGAGCCAAGTTGGGGGTGGGGAGGGTGCTGTGGGTCTAGGCATGGGTAGAATCAACCCTAGGGTGGGAGTAGATCACAGGTCACTGGCTGGAAGGGGTGGGGATACAAGGTCAGGCAGAGTGCAGGCAGGACCAGGCCAACTGGGAGCTGACCTGAGGAGGTAAACTGTACTGGGTTGGAACAATCTAGGAACTGAGCTGGCTTGTATTTAGGGGAAATACTTTCCAAGTGTTATAGGACAGGTAAGGCTCTAGGCCTGGGCGGGGCCAACTGGAGATGGTCTGTGCCTGAACCGGATGAGAGGAGTGGAGCAGGAGTCAGGGAATGGGCTAACCTGAGCGAGGCTTAAAGGTGACAGGTGAGTCACGGGGCTGGGCCTAGTGAGGAGGGACTGAGTAAAAGTGAGAGCAGAGGGGTGGGACCAGAGTCAGGGGGAGGGGCCTGAGAAGGCCGGGGGCGGGCTGCATCTGCAGGGGCTCAGCTGGGGACGACCACAGAGCTGGCCCTCAGAGGTAAGGATCAAGTTAAGAGTAGACAAAACATGGCCAGTCTGAGGAGGAGAGAAATGTCAGGTCAGACATAGGCCGAGAGGGGTGGGGCCAGGAGAGACCGATATCACTAGGAAGGGGTGGAACTGAGTGAGGTGGGAACCAGGCCGAGACCAGGTGTGTCCCGGGTAGTGGATGCGTGAGAGTCAGACAGGCTAGAGGGCGTCCTACCTCATTCAGGGCCTGTCTGTCAGCCTTCGGCAGGTTCTTGGACTGGTTGTCTGCCATGGCCCATTCACGCATCACCTAGTATCAAGGGGAGCTTCAGGATCCTGGAATCTACCCTGCTCTACCCAGTGAGTCCCCCAATCCCTCTTCAAGACTTCGGAGGCTCCAGATCCCTTAGGTCCCACTGGCTCTTGGGTTCACAAGAGGTTAAGGCTCTGAAGGATTTTAAAGTAGAAGAATACAGTGTCCCAGAGTTTCCCTAGAATCTCGGTGGCATCTCAGTGGGATTCTAGGTAGGTCAGGGACCCCTGATCATCCTAGAGGTGGTGTTGAGGTCCAGGGGTTGCTGGGGGCTTGGGGAGTCCTTGGAGGCAGCCTCAATGTGTGCCTGTGTTTATTTAGGGAGTTCTGTGTTGTGGGAAATCCTGGGGCTCCCAGGATCATCACCTCATTAATCTGGCGCATCCTACGTTCCTCCAGGTCCATCTTGGCCCGCAGGAACCCCTCATGCTCGCTGATTTCTCCAGGCATGCCAAAGTACACATCCACACCATCTGTGGGCCTTGGGGTGGTGGTCACTGCAAGGCCAGGAACCAGGGAATCAGCCTGAAGCCCATCTCCAGGTCACCTTCCCTTCCTGGAGAACTGCATTTCCTAGAGCACACTGGAGGCCACCATGTGTCCACATAACCATAAGCTGCTGTGGGGCATCATGAGAGATCTGGTTCTGAACTGGGCCTGTTCTTGCAAAGGTTAGGAACCCATTATACCATCCTTCAGCTTCCCCAAAATAACCCTTAGGAACAACCAGAGGGCTCCTCCACCTCCAGGTACCCCCAAACCAACCCCATCCTTTGCAGTCTTCACAGGACAGCTCTTCCACCTCTTCTTTATCCAAAGTTACTCCCATCCCTTCCATTCCCCCCCCCCCCCCAGTTGGGTCTCTCCCCAACAGGTCCCTCCTAAAGATGCCCCTACACCAAGGCTCCCTTAAAGCATCCTTCCTCCAGGGTAGAGGGAACTAAGGGTCCAGAGACTGTCTCACCTTTGCTGACCGCTGCAGGGCTATGGGAGCTTGAGGGTAGAATTCTTTCCTCCTCTTCTTCCTCTTCAGCCCTTGGGGGCTCCACGAAATAATCGTCTACTGGCTGTAGGAAGGATTCCTCTTCTTCCTCATCCTCACCCCCCTCTACTCTGCCCCCTAGGGGCCAGGACCGGGTGGAGGGGTCTCTGAGGGAACAGAAGACTCAAGGCAATGAGAATCTGAACCCCGCCCCCAGGCTTCCATTTCCTGCCTCAGGAGCCTTGTGATGGGCATGGAGGGTCCCCTCCCACTCACCCAACTGCTGTCCCAGACGGATCAGGGGTCACCGGAGGGGGGCAGCACACATACTCCACACCTCGGAACCGATCTGTGCCACAGGGCAAAAGCATGCCCGAGCCATGCAGGATGAGGCCCTGGGAACTGCAGGCCTGTGGGAAGAGTAGGCCCAGATGCCAGGATTGTGGGTTAGGAGAGGGTAGAGGGGAGCTTGGATGCCTAGGTCTTGAGGACTGATGGGGCTGTAGCCTGGATTCCTGATTCTGTCCCAGTGGGAAGAGGGGGCTGAGGCCCAGACTCAGGTTCTGGAGGGGACTGGACTCCTGGGTTCTAGGGGGTGAGGATGGATGGGCCAGAGTCCTGACCTCCTGTGCTTCCTGATGCCTCCGCGTGGAACTCTCACACTGGTCCATGCGCTCCTGATGCAAGAACCGGCAGCCTTCAGGCACCAGCAGGGCTTCGCTCACAAATTCACCTGCTGGGGAACGGGGGGGGGGGGGGGGGGGGGGTGGCACCACAGTGAGACCTTCCCACAGACACTAGCTCCACCCTCCTCAGAATCCAGGCATTTTATCCTCAGAGGTTTCTCTGCCCCACTCTGGCACCAGACGTCCAGATCTCCAATGTGAACCTGAGCCCAGGGCCCAGAATCTCACCCCTGGGAGACCCCCCACTTCTAATACCCTGCCCCAGCCTGTGACTCACGCAGGCAGCGGAAAGGCACAACCTGGTGGTGGGGGTGGGCACAACGGCCACCTCGGGCACCCCCGCACCAGCGCTCCATGGGGATGGCCTGTGTCGCCTGTTCCACACGCGCAATCTGCAGCTCCGGGTACATCTGGGGGCACCGGGTAGGGGCGATCAACCCACAGCCTCACCCCTGCCAGCCGAGCTTCTCCACTGGCCATGTCCCTTTTCAAGGCTCTAGTGATCTCCCTAGGCTCTGCTTCTCCACAGAATCGGTCTTAAGATATCTAAGCCAGCAGGCCCCCTACCCACACCCCCAGTAGCTCTCCCTCGGAAGCCCCGCCAACCACCCCAAAACCCACCTCTCTCCTGGTCACCTCTGTCCCCTCCCCCAATAGGTTTGGCCCTCCTTTAAGCCTCACCTCTTCCTCTGTTTGGCTTCTCAGGAAGCATCCCTTCTTTTTGTATTAGAACTGCCTTTTCGTAGCCACGCCTCGTAGCTTTCTACTCCCATTGGGCTCCACCCCTTTTCCTACCTTGCAGGTCCAAAAGGTCTTTTTTCTTAGCCCCGCCTCTCCTCTGGCCACGCCCACCTATACCCCTATCTTTAAGGAGCCCACCACAGATTGCTAAGCTCCGTCTCTTCACTGGTTACCGTCCTTAGCTGGCCCTCTTTGCACGGTTCTCCTTTCCTGACCTAGTTTCTCAAAAACAGGTCCTGCCCTATCCTAAATTCGCCTCTTCCTTGGCCACGCCCCCTAGCTTTCCCTGCCTACCTAGAGCCTTCATTCTCCCTGGACCATGCCTTTTGTACCACTAGCTTCTTTTGGGCGACGCGGCCTAGTCTCCGAACCACTTTCCCGCTGACCACGCCCCTCCCAGTAGGTCCCGCCCACCTGTCTGCAGTATTCCAGCACGCGTTGCGGGTCCCGGAGACAGCGTCGCGAGCGCTGTGGGTCTGGTTCCCAGCGGCCGGTGCGCAGGTCCCGGTGAAGGGTTAGGTGCCCGCACAGTCCAGCAACCTGGGCCGACCCCGGGGCCTGAGGGTCGGGTCGGAGGGGTCAGAGAGGGCCCCGGGAAGCTGGCACGTGGGTCCCCTGAATCTTTGCTCCTTAGGACCGAGGGGTTCGGACCCCCAGCACCAGCCCCCTCCACAAAGCATCGCGCACCCGCCTCCTAAGAGGTACCGTTCCCCGGGAAACAGCTCCCACAGGGCGGGGGCGCCCCAGCTCTCCCGTTGCTATGGCGACCCGGGTCCCCCGGGAGTCTCGCGGCTTTGTCGCCCCGGAGACAGGCTCCGCCCCCACCCCGGCGCAGCCGCACTGGAGCCCGAAGGGGTTAAAACGGAATCGCGGGGGAGGAGGCCAGAACCCAGGCGTTCTGGCCCCTCCTCCCTCCATCCCTAGCTCAGGGTCCCACTCTCCAGTGCAAAGACGACAAGGCCTGGCTTCAGGGCCCTGCAGGCCTGGACACCAATCCTTTGAGGGCTGGAGAGCAACATCCCAGGTCGGGGGCTGGTGGCTGAAGACCTAGACTCCTGGGTTCTGGGAGGCTGAGGGGGCCCTCAAATGGGTCCAGAGGATGCAAGGGGCCAACATTCTTGGATCCAGGTGTCTTACTGTCTGGTGGGTCCCATGTTCAGGTGGGAAGGGGTTGGGGCTGAGTCACCTAGGTCAAGAGGGTCTGAGGGGGCTAGACTTTGGGGATCAGAGGCTCTGGAACAGCCAGGTCCTAAGCTAGGGGCGCGAGGCGGCTGGGAGGACAGAAGATGGGGATGCTGGGGCCTGAACTCCAAGGTTCATGAATGCCTAGTGCCGTTAGGGGCGTATGGGGGCTGGCCACTTGGCTGGAAAGACTGCGCTTTCTGCCCTGGACGTGTCCGCGTCCGGGTCCAAGGCCCGGTCCCGCCCCTTCCCCCATCCCCCAGGACCCGGCCGGGCCTCACCTCGGCCGCGCCGGGGCTCCCACCGGCCAGGCTCCCGACGGCGAGCTGCGCGCGCAGAAGGAGCAGCAATAGCGGCAGCAACAGCGGCAGCGGCGGCGGGCCCCGGCGGCGGCCCAGACCGCGAGCGGCGGGGCTGGTGGGCCCCATGTCCCGTCCCTCGCGCCCTCACGTCCCCTGCACTCCCGCCCGGCCCGGCCCCAGCGGTGACAGGAGCTCCCAGCGCCACCGCCGCCGCCGCCTCCTCCTCCCGCCGCCCGCGGGCTGCGCCGGCGCCGCCAGCCCCGCCCCACGCCGGCCCCGCCTTCCCAGCCAGGACAATAGCGTGGCGGCTCTGCGCAAAGTGGAGCAGCTCTGGAACCCCGGGTGGGAGCCAGCGCCAGGCCCCCGCCTCCTAGAGATTCCGGGAGTCCCACCTCATGCAAGGGCCTAGCCAGGAGTCTGGGTCATAGGCTCCGCCGTTTTGAGCCTTTCCTCGGGACCCTCACCCCCAGCTTTCTCTTCCCTCACACCCGGACACTCGCAAATCAGCCTTCTCTTCCGAACATGCCAGCATTGGAGACCTCTCCCCCCAGCAAATTCCTCTCTTGAGGTCCCAGGAATACAGGCCTCGGAAATTTCCCTAATCAAGGACACAGCAGTTGAGACCCAGTCCCCTTCTCACTCAGACCCAGGAGTCTGGGCTGCAGGCACCTTTATTTTCAAGACCAGAGACTAAGCCCCTGCCCTTTTTCCCTAAGACTCAGGGAGTTCTGCCTTCTGTTCTGCTTTCCAAGGATCCCAGGTGTCTGGACCTCTAATTCCTAGCTCAAGGATTCATAAACCAAAGCCCCCAGGACCTTTCTTTAAGAATGACCTGAGCCAGGTGCCCAGCACTCCAGGACAAGGGTCTCAACCCATCCTTGCTTTGAGGACCATGGCATTTCTATTCTCACACCCCGAGCCTCCCCCTCCCCACCTCCTCTTCAGGGCTCACTGCTTTGTCTCCTCAAATAACTAGAATTCTGTCTTCCCCAAGCCAAATGGAGCAGCCCTGTCATGTATGTGCATCTGTGCGTGTACGTGTACATGTATATCAAAAGAGCCTGGAGTGCTAAATGGGTAGCAAAGGATTGGGAGGTGGCTCATGGTTTTGTTCCTACAGCCACTTCATTGCCTAGGGTAGAGGAAGGGCCTTGGGGCAGATTCAATGGACCCCTTCCTTGTGGAGGGTAACAATGCTAGGAGAATCCCCAAGACACATTCACTTCTCAACCTTTTTTTTATTAAACATAAATATTCTCATCCCCAGATTCCACCCCCACCCACCCCACCCTACTCCCCTCTTCTCATGACAGTTCTCACCCTGTCCTCACTCCTTGGATTCAATTCTTCCAGGGCCTTTAAGGAAATTGGGTGGAATCAAGATAGTGCCATCTTAGGTTCCCAGAGAGTGAGCGACCATCTTGGCTGCACTTTCATTGGCCAAGCAAAGTGCCCGTCAGGGAGAACCAGGACAGGGCCTGGCCTGGCTTCCATCTAAATCTGTCCTATGTTGCCTGTCTTATCAACACAGGTGGTCATTTTGAAATCTCTTCTTTCAATGTCTGGAAATAACTTCCACCCCTGCCCCTAACTCCTATCACACCCCCTGTCTCCATCCCTCTACAAAGAGCCCATCTGCCATCTTGAATCCCTTTTACACAGGGGAATAGTGACCACTTTGCTCCCACTTGGGGCAACCCCTTTGGCTGACTTGACTGTACACCAGTGATCCAGACAATTGTAATGATCTTTCTCTCCCATCAATGTTCAGTTTTGGAGGAGGAAGGTCACCAACTTGTTCTGGTTCCTCAAAAATCAGGACAATCCATTGTGGCAAGTTGAAGATTCCAGGACTCTTCACTTGGAGAGGTGTCATACATGAGTCTGGAGACGTGGGTGGCTAGGTATGGGGAAGGCAGCATATGGGAAGGGTGGAGTCCTGGGGGCCAGATCTGGGGGTCCAACGGATGTAGGTTTGCTGTAGCTGGTAAAAGCTCGAGGGTGGGGTGTGGTGAGATAACCTGCCCGAGCTCTATACAGTCTGCAGGGGGGGACCATGCCTAGGTGTGAGTTGAAATCATAGAAGGTAGGAGTCCCTGGAGGTCCAAGGGGGGAGGGGGGCGGCAGAAAGAGGCCTCCTCCAGGGCCTTCACCAAGGCTCAGGCTCACACTGACTCCTCGGACCTTGTAGTAACCATTGGTTGGATCCTGAGGGGACAAATGGGATTTGTTAAGTTATGTGAGTATATAAAGCGGGGGGGGGGGGGGGGGGAGGGAGGTTAGGGTCCCTAATGGAGAGACACACTTAAAGCAAGACCTAGAGAGAGACAGAAAGACAGAAACAGGAGCAAGCAGAGACCCAGAGACAGAGATAGACATATAGACTGATAGGAAGACCAAGTGGGACAGAAAAACAGTGACAAGAGACAAAGGGACAGAAGGAAATGGGCAGAGAAAGGCAGCAACAGAGAGATATAGGCCTGCTAAGTCCTGGTGGTGTGGAAGGAGATGCAGCGGGGAACAGAGAGATTGAGACCAAGTTATTCATTCATCTGCCCCCAGCCCCAAAGCTCTGATTCTGTGTCATGCCTTATGCTGTTGCTGGAGGTGACTCTCATGGGGAGAGACTGGGGTCCCCTGCCTTCAAGGAGATCCCAGGCCAAAGAGGACATGGCAAATCCCCAGAGTCCAGAGGCGTCAGGGTAGTGATGGGGAAAGGACAGGCAGAGGGATAAGGCTTGATGGGGAAGCACAAGCAGGATTTCAGGGCTGGGACAGGAAGCCAGGACAGAGTGGTCCTGGTTGTGACAGGCGGAACACAGTATCATCAGGGCTGTGATGAGGGAAGCATGGGCTTTCTAGAACAAGAAATGTTTGAGTCAAGACCAGAGGAATATAGGACAGAATTAGGTAGGTATGGGAAAGAAAGTAGTGTTTCAGGCCAATAGAGTGGCATGTGCTATGTACAGAGGAGACAGAGAAGGGCTCTGGACTGGGGACTGAGGTCAGTGGAGCTCAAAAGAGGGGATCCCAAAGGAGGGGCAGGGGAGATGTGAGGCCAGTGTGGGACCTGGTAGGTGGAAGGGGCCTGGCAGAGGCATCCAGGAGGCCTGAGGTGGGCCTGTGATGGGAAAGCTCAAGAGGGAGGCCAAGGCTGGACAGATTTGTGGGTGTAATCAGCAGGTGTGCCAACAGGCTGTAGAGGTGAGTGAAGTAGCTCGGAGGCAGGAAGAGCGGGTGAAGGGGGCTAGGTCCCAGGGCTGGGGGCAACAGAGTAAAAAAGGAGTGGACCAAGTAGGGAGAGAGCTGGAGACTCAGTGAAGGGAACCCCTCCCTTTCCAATACTCACCTTGCTTTCCAGAGCCCCCTCCTCATCCAGAACCAGGTCACTGTGTTCCTTGTGCACGATGGGGCCCTGGGGTAGGGTGCGTAGTGAGAGGGAGTGCTCAGAGGGTCCTCCTGGCCCAGTGCCAGACCCTGACAACCCTTAGCTAGACAGTAGAGACTGGGCAGGAGGGACCAAGAGCCCCTGGAGCTGGGGTGTGGACTCAAGAAAAAGGGCCCTGGAGACATATTTGTTCTAGGGGATAACTGGGTCAGGGGCATATTTGGACTTGGGGGACATTTGAGCCTGGGGTCACTTGGGACTCAGACCCTCTTTGAGTTGGGGGGCCCACTTGGGACTGGGAGAACAGTTGGGACCAGTCACTAATTGTTCTAGAGGCAGAGTTGGGTCTGGGGACCCTGGCATCCTACCCGGTCCTCGCCGCTGCCTGTCTCCTCCTCCTCGGGGCCTTGAGAACTGGAGCCCTCACTGCTGCCTGGGATTTGCACCAGGTTCTTTTGCTTGGAGAAAGAGGCTGCAGCCAGAGACAGTGCGGCAGTAGAGATAAGGGATGGGGCAGGGTCACAGTTTGTGGAGACCAATGAGCAGGAAGAAAGAGGACTGGGTTGGGTCAGGAGTCTGGGAAACAACAAGAACCTGGGAGGGTAAGGAGCGTGACCCTGAGAAGATGGACATAGGGCTTGAGGGAGGAATCAGGGCCTGAAGGTGAGCCAAGACCAGAGAGGTGGGACTGGGGCCAGGTCAAGTCCAGGTCAAGGCCAGGTCAGTCAGTGGGGCCGGGGGAGGGAGGATTAGGGGTTGGAACTGAGGCAGGGCTCAGTCACTGACCTTTGCCATGGTGCCAGCAGCAGAGGGTCACCCCAATAATGACCATAAGAAGAGTCATGGCTGCAGCAGCCACTCCAGCCACAATCCGCACAGTGGGCAGCAAATCTACAGGGAGGAGAGGGAGTGTTCTGAGGAGGCCAAGTATGAGGCCCAGGAGGAACTGGGGAACAGGGATTCAGGGCTTGCTTAGGTTGGAGTCTCTGCGTTCAAAAGGTCACCAAGTTTGAGGATACCCAAGTTTGTAGTCCCTAGATTGGGGTCCTTCAGGTTTAAGGGCTCTTGAATTAAGGGTTCCGCAAGTTTAAACTCCCTGGCTTGAGGGGGTCCTAGAGTTTGAGCGTTTTTAAACTTTGCAATTCCCCATATTTGGAGCTTCCTTTCTTTGGGGCCCCTAAGTGTAAGGGGGTCTCTCAGTTTAGAATTACATATTTACATATTTAAAGGAATTTACTGTTTTGGGGGTCTCAGGATTCAAGGGACTTGTAGTTTTGAGGCTTTCAAGGTTTGAGGCTGTTGCATTTGTAGGTCCTTGGTTTAGAGATTGTGGCGTTTTGGGGGTTTGGGATCCTCAGATCTGGAGTCTTTAGGCCCAGGATCTCACCTCTACGGCCCAGGCTGACCTGGGTGCCTGCCTCACCCAACCGGTTCCTGGCACTGCAGTTGAAACCCCGGCTAAAGTCGGACTCCTGGGTCCCCGAAATGTGTAGCACAGAGATCAGGGCTGAGCCCTGTCCCCCGCGGCCCTCTGGGGCTGGGAATGTCTCCACCAGGAACCGACCCTGCGACCCTGCCGCCAGAAAGCCCTCATCCCAAGACCAGACCTGGGGGCACAAAAAAAGGAAAGTCATTAAGGAGATTGGAAGGGGTGGGAAGGAGGGACAGGGTGTCTGTCATTGCAGTTTTGGAGGTCGGGGTGGGAGGTCAGGGATCACGGCTGGGCCATTACAGCGGGGACATTTCCTTACCACGGCATCTGGGGCTGGGGATGCGAAGACTAGACATTGGAGGTGGGCGGGGCCCCTCAAGAAGGCGGGCGCAGAATGCAGGGCGGTCACAATCGGGGGAGCTGGTTTGGAGATTGTGGACCAGTCAGATAGAGGTCCTGCCCTCGGAAACTCCAATTCTCAACAAGCCGGGGCCAGGTCTTGGCCCTCTGCACTAAAGCCAATCAAGCAGGCCACGCCCCTCAATAAACTCCGAACCTCTCAGAGGCTCCCCTTCGCTAAGTCCGGCTCCTACCCCCCCGCCCCGCGGTCTACAAAGCCTGCCTTCTCAAGGCCACGCCCACTCCCGTTTCGAGCTCGCCCGCTCTGCCGGCTCCCAGTCCCGCTCCGCCCGGTCTTCTAGGGAGCGCCGCTTTCTCACCGTTCACAGTCAACCTAGCCTCCGCAGCGCCGCCCCCCAGGCCCGAGAGCCCCGGCTCAGCCCTGCACACGTAGTCGCCTGCATCCTCGGGCCCCACCGACGGAAGACGCAGCGTGGGGCCGGAGGCCAGCACCTGGGATAGGGTAGGGGCGTCAGAGGCAGGACCTTGAGAGGAAGCCCCGTCCACCGCCACCCACGGCCACAGGCCCCAGATCGGGTCTCACCTGCGCGTCCCCGCTGCGGGACCAAGTTACCCGTGGGAGCGGGTTCCCGCGCCAGGCACAGCTGAAGGAAGCGTCTTCCCCTACGTCTACTGACAAGGGCTCTGGCCTTGCCTGCAGAACTGGCCCGACTGGAGGAGAGAGAGGAGGCGTCGCATGGCCGGGGAGGGGTGCAACGTCTGACCCGGGATCAGCCACTCAGAAACGACACCCTCAAGGGTCCAATACAGGCGGGCGGTCTACAGCAACTCGGCTCACACTCTCTGCTCACACGCCCCGGCCCGCCCCCGCCCCGCCCCGGCCCCGTCGCACCAACCCAGCACAACCAATCCCGGCCTACATCCTATTCCGGCTCCACCGGAACCACGCCCCACTCTAGCCCCTGGCCCTTTACAGTCGGCCCCGCTTTGGCCACACCCAGGGCCCCGCCCCGGCTCACACTGCACGTCCAGCGCGGTGCTGCGGTTGGCGCTACCCACAGCGTTGCTGACCTCGCAGGACACCGGCTCAGTCAGGAATGAGGCGTCTGCCACGACCTCCAACATCGGCCCGCGGGCCCCGAGCACCGGGGAGCCTCCCTTTGCCCACCTGCGGAGGGAGTGGGGCTGTTCGTGTTGTCCCTGCTCCCCCGGCACACCCACTCACGTCCCAATTGCAGTCCTCCCCAAACCCGTGCTCCGGGCTGAGGAGAGGTGACCTTCGCGCTCACCTATAGCCAGTGACAGGAGGTTGGGCTGTGGACTGGCACAGGAAAGTGACCTTCTCTCCCTCCAGCGCGGTCTGTGGTTCTGCAGACAGAGTCACCACTGGGGGATCTGTGGAGGTGTGTCATGGTCAGCGGTGGACAAGGACCTGGAACACCTCCATGGAGCACCTGAGTCCAATGCCCAGCCTCTCACAGGCTGGGTCCCCAGTCTCCTCTTCCTTCTGAGCTAGGAGCCCAGGACTCCAGGTCCCAATTCAACCAGGGCTCAGGTCCAGAAGCTCCTCCTTCCTCATACCCTGGAGTCTAGCCTCAGGCCCCCTTTTCCCCAAGGGCCTCTGTCTTAAGGGCCGCTGTCCAACTGCACTCACACTGCAGGCTCAGTGTAATAGCTGTATCCTTCCCCGACGGCAGGGCCTGGCTCCGGGCCCGACAGACCAAGGTGGCTCCATCATCATGGCTGGAAGGAGTCAAGGATAAGATGCTCTCCACTGACCCAGTGGTTCCTTCCTTCAGCAGGGTCTGGAGATTATGAACAATAATGATTTCATCTACCCCTTATATAGTGTCACTTCTAAGCCTTTATTTAATCTCCACAATTACCCTATGAAGTGAATATTATTGTCCCTATTGTACAGATAAGGAAACTGAGGGACCGAGAGGTTAAGCAACTTGAATTCAAGACCAATCAACTAGCAAGTGGCTGAGCCAGGATTTGAACCTGGGTAGTCTGGCTCTGGAGTCCTTACCCTTAATCACATACCAAGGGTACCAACAGTTGAACCTCTTCCCTCCCATGCCCCTCTCTCCTCTGGATAAGCCTGTGATCTGAGTGGACCCCAAATTTCCCTCAATGGGCGAGGCATGCATAGGGATTTGGACCTGACCTGGTAGAAGGTGGTCCCATCCAGCCGGATCCCATCTCGGAACCACAGCAGCTCAGGGGTGGGGCGGGCATCCCCACGGCTCCGACAGGTCAGATTCGCAGGAACCCCAGCCACCAGAGACACAAAGGGGCCGCCCAGCACCTGGGGGGCTTCCGGGGGCACTGTGGGGTGGATTGGGGTCAGAGCTGGATCCTGGGCCCAGAGACCCCAATCTTCCCAGCTCTCACTGACTACCCCTCTGGGCTCCCTGGATTCTGATACTCAGCTAGCACTGGCTGTCCCCCTGGGCTTCCCAGGGACAAGTGAGCTGGGTCCTCACCCAGCACATGCAGTTGGGCTGGTCGAGAGCGGAGGCCTGCTTGGGTAGCCTGACATTCATATGATGCTTGATCCTCTAGCTCCACGGGCTTAATGTAAAGGTCGTGCTGGCCACTGGCTGCATTCCCTGATATCCAGTACCGGGACCACCCTGCAGTTAAGCAAGAGGCAGTCACACCATGGTTCTGAGTTCCTGGCCCCAGACTCCTTCCCCAGACATCCCACACGAGAAAGACACCCAAAAGTGGGTGCTGGGCCAGAGAGACTCTAACCCCCTCCCAGTCCAGAGTATGGCAAACTTGGGGGTGGGTGAACAGGTCAGAAAAAAGCAAGAAAACAATTACCATAGACGTCAGATTAGATACTACCTCTGGGGTGCGCAGAGGGCTCTGACAGGAGAAAGGAATAAGGAAGGTTCTGGGGAGCTGACAATGGGTGTGAGTAGTAGTTACACGGGTGTCTACTTTAGAACTATTTGGCAAATCTTCCCTTTATGTTTTATGTGCGTTTCTGCGTTTATGTAATATTTTATAATGCAAATAAAAATCCCCTACTCCCCAAGGAAGAAGCTAAAACTTCAGTTCTCCCGGGTGTTTATCTGAGCCCAACAATTTCCCAAATTTGAAAATATCAAAATAGAAACTTCATATACAGCCCAACTCCAGCACCTCCACCTGAAGCCAACCCTTCCTGGGTAGAGAGAACAGTGTCACCTGGCAGGTCCCTTTCACCTCCTAGAGCCAGCCCATCCTTCGTCCACTGAACCAGCCCCCAGTATTCGCCCAGGGCACAGGGCAGCCGGGCCTCCTCCCCCAGCAGTGCCACCAGGTCATCTGGTTGTTGCAGGAAATGGGGCGACAGACCTAGGAGGATCAGGTGAGGGGAGCAGGGTTGAGTTTAGCAATGAGCTTAGCTCCCTCATTCAGGACCCAGGAGTCCAGCCTTCCCGAGTTCTCCTGCAGACCTAGGAGTCTGAGCACACACACACCCCCACCCTGTTCCATCTACCCCAGTAAAGAGGCAGCTGGCAAACAATCCTCCCCCAAATTCACCCGCCCCTCGAGGTACCTGCATGTCCTCGGAGGCAGAAGAGGAGGATGAGGAGGGCGGGGACCAGCATTCTGAATGTGTCGCCCAAGATCCCGCAGACTTGGGGTTGCACTGGCTTCCTTGCTAACTCCTTCCTCAATGGCACACCTCTTATCACCCTGGTCGGAGCTCCTTTCGCGCCCGACTCTTCGCCCCAGGCTAGGAACCACCCCGTTTCTGGCCTGGAGCTCCCCAAGTCGGCCCAGCCGCAGGCTCCAACACTCTGAAACACAGGCGGTTTCCGCGCCCTCGGTCTCTGAGAGATCGGGGAGGGCCTGATCCCACTCGCCCCGCCCCCTGGGAGACCCGCCCCTTCCCATTGAGAAACTCCCGCGGCCGAGACTTGGATGAATGCTGGCACCGCAGGGCTGGGTCTCCCCGCGGGCTGGGGCCCCACCTAAATTGGGGTCTGGGAGCCGGAACACCTGGGTCGAAGGAGGGCGTCCGGCTGGGTTGTACACCTGCACCCTGCCAGGCTTGTGGGGGGCATGGCGGGGAAGAGAGTGGAAGAAACTTGCTCAGCCTAGGTCCTGGAGGGAATGCGCAGAGTGGAAACAGAGCTATAAATGGGAGCCCCTCGGGCTTCGCTAGTTTCCGCGCCTTGGGGAGGCGGGGCCCGGGGCTCCCGTGGGCCTGCGGGTCAGGGAGAGGACACCGGGGTGCCTGGGAGCAACTGGGACCCCTGAGAAGAGGAGGGGGTTCAGTTCTCGCCTCAAAATGTCAGCTCAAAATATCCCTCTGCCTGCCTTGTTACCGCTGCAAACCATAGCACGTCCAAGTATCTAGGAATCCAGGCCCCAGCCCCTCCTTTCCCGAGACCCCGCAGTCCAGGCTCAGCCCCTTGTCCCACTCGACTGTGGTTGCCGGGCGACGGCTGGGAGGCGGCGGTGCCCGAGCTGGGCCAGGCAGGGAGGCTGGGAACCGCGCAGCTTGTCCTGACGGCTGTATGCCGCCCAGCTGGGGCGTTCCCACGCTGCAGGCCTGCCGGTGCGCTGCGCAGCTGGCCGGGCAGGTGGGCGGGACCCCGAGCCGACCGAGTGGGGCCTGGGGGCCTGGGACCTGGGGTCTGATATTCCTGAGCCTGCAGGGACTGGGGGTCCACACTCAGGTTCTCTGCTGTTCCTGAGCTCAGATACTTGCGTCTCCAAATGGCAGGGGCTTGGACTCCAGGATTCTAAGACTGGGCGTTCAGACTTCTGTTGACAGGATGACCGGGTCAGAAAATCTGGTCTTAAGTCTTAGAGTCAGTGGATTAACCACCACTCTCTCCCGCCCCCACACAGGCCCAGGAGGATGTGAAAATCACAGACAGTGAACATCTGCCCTAAGTCCTGTTGGGGGGGGGGGGCGGTGTGTGGAGGCCTGAACTCCTGGGTCCCTGGGGAGAAGCAGCTGCAAACCTGGACTCCTGAGGCTGAGAGGGGTAGGTCCTCGGGACCAGACTTCTAGGTCTGGGGGCCTGAGCCCGCTTCTGTTTGGAGAATCCAGTGGCTGGATTCTGACAGAGGACGAGCTAGGAGCCAGTCTTGGGAGGAAGTCAGCTAGTAAGGCTGTTTTTCCAGACACTTGACATCGCTTCCCCTTCCTGGCTCTCTTGGGCCATAGGCATGGAAAAAGGGAGAGTGGGAGGTCCCAGGAGCATCCAGAGAAGGAAAACAGCCAAGGTGGAGGGTGAAAGGTTTGTGCTAATTAAAGGTCCCAGCAACTGACAGCTCTACACCCTGGCCCTGAGGGACACCATCTGGTGAGAGCCCCTATTGACTCTGCATCCAGCCCATTCCCCAGAAGGTGTGGGGGGCAGTTGGGAGAGGAAATGTGGGGGAGGGCGAGGAGTCAGTAACGGGAGGGAAGAAGAAAGACTAGAGGGAACATCGAGGATGGAGCTGTGGGGGTTCAGACCAGATGCCTCATCTTGTTCCTGGAGGAGGACCAGAGAAGGGAGTAGGGGTGGGGGCGGGGGGGGGGGAAATGAGCAGTTCCAGTTCCTGCAGGAGATAAGCACGCAGAAGAAGCTTATCCCTTGTGAGTGTGTGTGTGCATGCTGGGGTGGGGAGGGCAGGCCGAGAGGGTTATAAAATTCAAAGATGTGACAACCAGGAGGGCTCAGCAATGGAGACACAAATAAAAGAAAGAGGTGTAGTCAAATGTGGACTGAGAAAAAATATATTTTTAAAGATTTTCATTTATTTATTTGTCAGAGAAATAGAGAGAGCAAGTGCACAAGCAGGGGGAGCGGCAGGCAGAGGGAGGAGCAGGCTCCCCACTGAGCAAGGAGCCCGATGCAGGACTCAATCCCAAGACCCTGGGATCGTGACCTGAGCCGAAGGCAGCTGCTTAACCAGCTGAGCCACCCAGGTGTGCCGGAGAACAAATATTTACTGAGTGTCTGGTGTGTGAGAGACACAGAGCATGGGGAGTGGGGGATAGAGATGAGAACAAAGACAGAAAAAAAAAAAACATAGACACGTAGAGACAAAAGAGAGACAGTGACGTAGGTAAAGGTTGCCTGAGACGTAACCACCTGATTGGGGGCGGGGGGGGGGGCAGGGAGAGACAGAGGAAAGCTTCATGAGGTAGAACTCATATGGCCACAGGGTTCCCAAGCTGGGCTCACTCCTATACCCACTTAGTGCAGGTGGTCTTGGACCGTGGCTTTCACTCCACCCTCTCTGACAGCCCTGCACACTTATGCTTTAGACACTCAAGCGCGCACACACACACACGCAAACACACACCCACTCCTGAGTATACTTTCACAGATCACATTTCACTCTCACCTTCCCCATGCTCACACCCATGCTCATGCACTCACATGCACATATGCACACAGATATCTGCACTCTTGCAGTCTCTCAAGCACAATCTTGCACACTCTCCAGCAGAGATCCCTGATGGCAATGAGGAGATGTCTACTCTGGGAAGGCAGAGACTTGCCAAGGTCATGTACCAGGGGAGGGAAGAGTGGGGGAATCCTAACCTCATGCTGGGTCCAGCTGTCTGCCTGGGTCTGACTGGCTGCCCCTTATCCTTGGCCCAAGCCAGGCCCTTGGGGTCATGGGGACTGGGGAGGCACCGTGGAATGTTCCTGGCATGTGCTGACAGGGGATTTCATGCTCCAGCTGGGCCGGGAGGAGCCTGCTGGGCGGAGACCTGGAGCTGGAGACTCGGGAGGGTGCCCAAGGGAGGCAGCAATGTGAGGACAACATCGGGCTGGGTCTCTGCCACTGACCACATTAGCCTCATCGCTCTCCTGGGCTCCTGGAGTTCTCCGAGCAGCTGTCCTTCCTGAGGGGCTGTGAGTGGTGAGAGGAGAGCAAGGGTCGGGGGGGGGGCAGGAGAGAAGAAGGGTGAGACTGAAGAGGAGGAAAGGAGAAAGAGAGAGAGACTGACTCATGGGAAGAGAGGAAAACAGAGAAAGAGAAGGAGACAAATGGACCAAGAGAGACAATAAGAAAAGCCAGAGATGTAGAGAGAGGGACCCAGAAAAAGACAGAAACAGAGAGAGGATGTTGGCAGTGGACACTGCAAGAACCACAGGCAGAGGACCCAGGATGGCTCTGAGGACCCTCATCAGGGCTCCCCTGTTCCTCATGGGGCTGCTGACCACAGGTGAGTGGGATCCTGGCCTTGTGACCCAGCGCCAAGTGGCCCTCATTTCCCACTCATGTTCTCCAGACAGACCTTCTCTTGCTGACATCCCTGTGTCCCCAGGCCTGGCCCAGTTGCCGCTCCCTGCCTCAGCTCCACGAGGCTTCTGGGCTCTGCCTGAAAACTTGACGGTGGTGGAGGGGACTGCTGCTGAGCTGCGGTGTGGGGTCAGCGCTCCTGGCAGTGTGGTGCAATGGGCCAAAGATGGGCTACTCCTGGGCCCGGATCCTAGGATCCCCAGCTTCCCGAGGTACCACCTGGAAGGGGACCCTACTAGAGGTAAGGGATCAGGGCCTAAGACCCTGAACCAGCAGCAGGGCCTGACTGGGTTCCTGACCTGGGACCCCTGGTCTCACCTGCAGGTGAATTCCACCTGCATATTGAAGCGTGTGACCTGAGTGATGACGCCGAGTATGAGTGCCAGGTCGGCCGCTCAGAGACAGGCCCTGAGCTTGTGTCTCCCAGAGTGATCATCTCCATCCTGGGTATGGGTGAGAGACCGCCAGGATGCATGAGTCCCATTTCCAGCCCTCTCCTACCCCAGGGCCCAGGATCCCAAGCCCTCAGTCCCAGGCCCAGGGTGCACATCTGATGAGTAGTGAGACTCAAAACCCAAATCCTCCTATTTTTCTCAGTGGTGGCAGCTCACCCCAGACCTTTTCTCACCAGTGCCCCCCAAGGTGCTTCAGCTGACCCCCGAGGCAGGGAGCACAGTCACATGGGTAGCTGGGCAGGAGTACGTGGTCAGCTGTGTGTCTGGGGATGCAAAGCCAGCACCTGACATCACCTTCCTCCAGAGTGAGTGTTGGTGAACTGGTGGGGCCCCTGGAGTGGGGAGGGAGTGTGTCCCTCTGAGAGGTCCCAGAAAATAGGACATTCCTTGAGTGATGGGGATGCAGGATCGGTCTTGGGGAGATGTTGAGGCCAGTGTGAGACCTGTGGATGGGAGGGAACATCCAGGAAAGGACACCAAAGTGATTGCAGGACTGCTGGTCGGAAACTCAGAGAAGAGGCTGAGGCTCCAGATGGAGATATGGGTGTCATCATTGGTGCAGGAGCAAGAAGCTAGGTGATGGCGGTGGGTGACACAACCCGGCAAGGTGGTGAGGGCATGGGCCCAGGAGGAAGGCCTGAATGTGTGGAGGAACAGAGCTGGAACTTTTCCTCCAGAACGAGGAGGGAGGGGGCATTATGTCCACCCTGAGGATTTCCAGACCAGTCTCCCAGGGATCTGCCTCGGGGTGGCGGGGGGGGGGGGGGAGGCAGCATCCCTCTAGCCCTCTTGTTGCCTCAAGGTGGACAGACAATTTCTGACATCTCTGCCAGTGTGAATGCGGGGTCCCAGGAGAAACTCTTCACCACAGAGGCCACAGCCAGGTATGAAATTTGGGATGCCCTCCCCTCAGCCTGGCCCCCAAATTTCTCCATGAAAACACCAAGCATGGAGACCAGAGTCAGGCATGAACATCTGGGACCTAATTCTTCACTCTGACCCCTCCAAAACATCTTCATGGGAACCCTAGTTCCAGAGTATCAAGTACAAGGATTTTGGTCAGGTGTGGGCCTCTGGGATTCCAATTTTCACTGCTGACCCCCCAGATCTCCTCCATGGAACTCAAGATCCTAGAGGAAATCAGCAGAGAGACTTAGGCAAGGCGTGGGAACCTGGGATCCCCACCTCTTCACCCTGACTCCCCAAATTTCAGATGATGACTCTGACTCCAGAACCCCAACTTCCCATCCCAGGGTGACACCCCAGAGCTCAGATAACGGGCAGCTACTGGTCTGTGAGGGGTCCAGCCCAGCAATGGACACCCCTATCCGGGTCTCAGTCACCATGAATGTTCTGTGTAAGTGGGGAACTGAGTCAGCTGTGGGCATGGGGGATGGGAAGCAGGAATTGGGGGTCCTGGGGGGATTATGGAAGGTTCAGGTTCTCAAGGAGCAACATGGGGGTTCAAAGGCAGGTTGTGGGGCCTGGAAAGAATGGATGGGCTCCCCAGGCCCACTGAGTGACTGCTGCTTCCCAGTCCCCCCAGGACCCCCTATCATTGAGTGGCCAGGCCTGGACGAGGGGCACGTGAGGGCAGGACAGAGCTTGGAGCTGCTGTGTGTGGCCCGAGGAGGGAATCCGCCAGCTATACTGCAGTGGCTGAAGGTGAGGGCAGAGGCAGACATTAGGGTGGGAAGGGAAGCGGGGTGGTGGTGGGGGAGGAGCTGGCCCTGAGCTGGCCCAGGTTTGTCTCTGTCTTCAGAATGGCCAGCCCATGTCCACAGCATGGGGCACAGAGCATGCTGAGGCGGTGGCCCGAAGCATGCTAGTGATGACTGTGCGACCGGAAGACCATGGGGCGAGGCTCAGCTGTGAGGCCCACAACAGTGTATCTACGGGGATCCAGGAATGCGGAGTCACACTGCAGGTCACCTGTGAGTCCTCATGCCAGCTGCCCATCTGTCAGTCCGTGCCCCAGAGAACCATCTGCTTGTGCCCCCAAATCATGCCTGTCTGATGCCAAAGACCTTGTCATATGTCCCCAGTTCTTTGTCGGGGCCAGTGTGTGAGGCATCCAGCCTAGCTTCGTGTCTCTCCTCTGTCCATCATCCCTGCAGTCCCCCCCAGTGCCATTACCATCTTGGGATCTGCATCCCAGTCTGAAAACAAGAACGTTACGCTCTCCTGCATCACCAAATCCAGTCGCCCACGTGTTCTGCTGCGATGGTGGCTGGGTTGGCGGCAGCTGGTGCCCACAGAAGAGATGGTCATGGATGTGAGGCAGTGGCCAGGCTCCTGGGTCTGAGGGAGGAGGGAGCCGAGGGCACGACTCCTGGATCTGGGAGAGGACGGGCCTGGCAGCCTGGGTGACTGGGTCCTGGCCTCCTGGGTCTCACAGAGGAGGGGGTGGAGATGCTTTCCATGTCCCTGCTAAGGTCTGGGGTGAACCCAGACCTCAGGTACCGGGGATGGGACTGCTCTCATTGCCAAGTCTTAAGTTTGCTCCTTAGCAGGGCCTGCACGGTGGCCACATCTCCATGTCTAACCTGACGTTCCTGGTGCGGCGAGAGGACAATGGTCTGACTCTTACGTGCGAGGCCTTTAGTGAGGCCTTCACCAAGGAGACCTTCAAGAAGTCACTCATCCTGAATGTGAAATGTGAGCCCAGGGGTGCCCCATCCCTTAGAGACTCCCCACCCCCACTCTCAGGCCCAACCCAGAGAGAAAAGCCCCTCTTCCCGGCTTTCCTCACAGATCCTGCCCAGAAGTTGTGGATAGAGGGCCCCCCAGAGGGACAACGCCTCCGGGCTGGGACTCGAGTGAGGCTGGTGTGTTTGGCCATTGGAGGCAACCCAGACCCCTCTCTTACCTGGCTCAAGGTTGGTGCCAAACAAGGGTTTGTGGGGTGGCCAGAAATAGGGGGAAAGACGGAGCCCTTTCTCTCCTCCAGAGTCTTGGGGAATGTTGGAAAAACGTGAGCTTCTTGAAAAATACTGGAGAGTTGGAGTTTTGGTAGGGAATTGGAAAAGACACAAATGCCATGAAGATGAAACAGAATCCTAGGAAAATTCTGGAAACTCTGGGAAAACAGAATTCTAGGAAAAAAGAAGGAATTCTAGATGAGGAAAGGGAATTCTAGAGAAAAGGCAATTAATTTCACCAAAAGAAAAAGAAATTCTGGTGAAATCTTAGGGATTCAGATGAAATGGCAGCAATTTTAGGGAAAAACTAAGAATTCCGGGTCCAAGGACAATGAGGGGCAAAGGCTAGAAATTTGGGGGAGAGACTAGTTATTCCACAGAACATTTGAAAATCTATTAATAATAAATTTCATCTGCAAGATTTGGGGGTAAGAAAGTGAAATTTCATTAAAATTAAAAGAGGGATGCCTGGGTGGCTCAGTCATTAAGCGTCTGCCTTCGGCTCAGGGCATGATCCCAGGGTCCTGCGATCGAGTCACGCGTCGGGCTCCCTGCTCCGCTGGGAGCCTGCTTCTTCCTCTCTCAGTCCCCCTGCTTGTGTTCTCTCTCTTGCTGGCTCTCTCTCTCTCTCTCAAATAAATAAATTTTAAAAAAATCTTAAAAAAAAAAAGAAAAAAATCAGGGGCGCCTGGGTGGCACAGCGGTTAAGCGTCTGCCTTCAGCTCAGGACGTGATCCCGGCGTTCCGGGATCGAGCCCCACATCAGGCTCCTCCACTATGAGCCTGCTTCTTCCTCTCCCACTCCCCCTGCTTGTGTTCCCTCTCTCACTGGCTGTCTCTTTCCTGTCGAATAAATAAATAAAAATCTTTTAAAAAATAAAATAAAATAAAAATTAAAAAAAAGAAAAAATTAAAAGAAATTCTGACAGAATTCTGAGTAAATCCTGAGAAGTTAGGGGGCTAGTGAAAATTCTGGGGGAAGGACTAGAAATTATGGGAATGAAATTTAATTGGATAGAATTCTGGGAAAAAACTAGGTTTCTAGTAAAAGACTGGTGTAATAAGAGGATATGGGGGAAGGATTCGGAAATCTGTGAAAAGACCATGGAATTAAGGGAATGATCAAAGGAAATCTTTGGAGAAAGTGGGAATTTTAAGAAAAAGAACTAAGGACAGGAAACAACGTAGAAATTCTGGGAAAGGTTTGGGAATTCCATGGAACTTTCCTGGCGTGTGGTGCTTGCTAAGTGTAGCTGGAATGGATTTTAAGGAGTGGGGCTGAGGGTCGGCAGGGGACACCGACCACTGCTAGAGCAGAGGAGGCGGGGCCAAGGTGTGGGGCATGGGGCTGGAGGCCGGGTCCCACCGCAAAACCTTGGGGCTCTAGGGCCCCAGGGTAGGCGGGAGAGATTCCGTGTGGGAGGTGCTCGATTCCAGTCCCCATTCCTCTACCTGAGCTGGGTGCCAGGGGAAGGAGGACACTTTTCCTCATCACACGAAGGCTTTATCTGCGCTGGCGGCAGCCAACTCAATGGGGCTGTTTCTAGGGGGAAATGGCAGGGCTTCGCCGTCCCCCAGTCAGTCTTTGCCCTCAGGACTCCCGGACGGTGACCGAACCCCGGTCGCCCCAGGAGCCGCGGCGGGTGCAGCTGGGAAGTCTGGAGAAGTCAGGGAGCACGTTCTCCCGAGAGCTTGTACTGATCACGGGTCCGTCGGACAACCAGGCCAAGTTCACGTGCAAGGCGGGTCAGCTCAGCGCATCCACGCAGCTTGTGGTGCAGTGTGAGGGCGCGCTCGGCCACGGCCTGGGGGAGGGCGTGGTCGCGGCGGGGAACTAAGCCAGAGCCAGGCTGGGGGACAGTGGGTATGGAGAGCTAGGTCGTGTGCGGCAGAGCTTGGGGTCTAGGCAAGGCGGAAGCAGGCTCTGAGCCTCGCTCTTCTGACCCGTTCTTGAAGTTCCCCCAACAAACGTGACGATCCTGGCCAACGCGACGGCTCTGCGCCCAGGGGATGCATTAAACCTGACTTGCATCAGCGTTAGCAGCAACCCTCCTGTCAACTTGTCGTGGGACAAGGAGGGGGAGAGGTGAGAGTGCCAGCGGTCCCTCCACTCTCTGGTTCCGGTCACGCCCCTTTACCGTTTGAGCCCCCGCCCCCACCCCCACCCCCACCCCTGGTGTCCTGCCCCGTACCTAGTACCCCTCTGCCTCTGGTTCCATCCTTGAGCTAGCCCTGACCTGACCCTACCACCCCTGCGTGGGCCACAGGTTGGAAAGCGTGGCCACGCCGCCCCGTAGTGCCCCATTCAAAGGCTCTGCGGCAGCCAGGAGCGTCCTTCTGAGAATGTCTTCCCGAGACCACGGCCACCGAGTGACCTGTCGAGCCCACAGCCCTGAGCTACAGGAAACCATGAGCGCCTTCTACCGCCTCAACGTGCTGTGTATGTGGAAGCCCTCTTGATTCCCTCCTGACCTTATACTACTTGGGTCTTCACCTTGACACTGGCCTTTATCTCCATTCTAAAGCTTGAAACTTTCGTGACCTTTATCCTTGACCCCTAGCTCTACACAAACTCCTCTCCTGCCCAACCTCCATTTTGCCTTGCCCTTTATTCTAACCCCTGACTGTGAACCCTCCTGAACCCTCTCTCCAACTTTTAACCTGACTCTGGCCTTTACCCTTTTCCTAAACTAGATCCTGACCTCTATCCTGAACCTGATCGCTGAATTCAGCTCTGAACTTGTTACCTTGTCCACAATCTTAAATCTAGTCATGACTCCAACTTTAACCCTCATACCGGTACCTGATCTCAAATCCATCCCAGACCCCAACCTTAACAACAATCTTGACTCCCTTTGGCGCCCCTTCCACAGACCCTCCGGAGTTCCTGGGGGAGCAGGTGCTCGTGGTGAACGCAGTGGAGCAGGGTGAGGCACTCCTGCCGGTGTCTGTATCTGCCAACCCTGCCCCGGAGGCCTTCAACTGGACCTTCCGCGGCTACCGCCTCAGCCCAGGTTTGTGGAGTGGTCACAGAGAAGGGTGCAGGTCTCCCGGACTGGAGGGGGCTGGCAGGCCCCTCACCCTGACCTCCCCCAGCTGGTGGCCCTCGGCATCGCATCCTGTCTGGTGGAGCCCTGCAGCTATGGAATGTGACCCGCGCTGACGATGGCCTCTATCAGCTGCATTGCCAGAACTCGGAGGGCACCGCTGAAACTCTAGTGCGGCTGGATGTACACTGTGAGCCCCTATCATCACTCTGGGAAACTAGGGCGTTTTAGGACCCCGCCCCCATGGTAGCCACACCCACTCAGGGAATCTTGTCCACTGTGGAGTCTCCTATGGTGGAAGCTCCGCCCACCTAGGCGTAATCATCCATCCTGAAAGCCTCCCACTCTGGAGCCTTAACTGTGATGGAGTCACTCCCACTTTGAGAACCCTGCCCACTAGAGAGACCCTAGGTGGAATCTGCTCAGACAGGGGGGCCACCTACATGGGAGTTACTCTCATCAGGAAGTCTTGGGGCGCTTGGGTGGCTCAGTCGGCAAAGCATCTGACTTTTGATTTCAGCTCAGATCATGATCTCAAATTCCTGAGATTAACTCCTGGCTCCACTGTGCTCAGGGTGGAGCCTGTTTAAGATTCTCTCTCTCCCTTTACCTCTGCACACATGCACATATGCAGGAGCTCGCTTTCTCTCTCTAAAAAAAAAAAAAAAAAAAAAAAAAATTAGGAAGCCAAGCCCACTGTGGAAGATCCACTTTCTTACAATCCTGGAAGTTCACCAGACCTGCTCTTGTCACCACAGAGGCACAGTACAGTAGTGGGTGGAGAATGCCTCTCTAACCCTGAGAACTTTACTTTGCATAAAGGGCAGACTGTATCATACCTGTTCATACCTGTAACTTTCCTGAGCACCTCTAAAACACTTCTCCCACTTGGGGCCTTTCCCACCATCATCTGTATGGGCACAAGTGCCTTCCCCAACCCCTTGCCTCTCCCAGATGCTCCCACTATTCGAGCTCTCCAGGACCCAACTGAGGTGAATATTGGGGGTTCTGTGGACATAGTCTGCACCGTTGATGCCAATCCCATCCTTCCAGGGATGTTCAACTGGGAGAGGCTGGTAAGGATCTGATCTTTGGTAAATGGAAGTGGGGGCTGGGGGATGTGGTTTCTTGACTGTGAGTTCCTTGGGAGGAGGGATCACAGCTATATGATCCTATATAACTATATATTTGTTGGGACATCCTCCAAGGACTACCTGTTGAATGGCAGATGGATGGGTGCGTGAGTGGATAGATAACCAAGTGAGTGGGCAGGCAGGTGGATGTGTATATGGATCAATAGGTAAGTGGATGGATGAATAAGTAGATGGAAGAACAGATGGACAGACAAGTGAATGAATGGATAAATGATAAATAGATGAGTGACTAAAGGTTGAATGAAAGAAATGAATAGATAAATTGATAAAATTAGAGAGTAGATAGACGGATGAATACCATTAGTGGAAAGATGTCTGTGGAAGAACAATGGATGAACAGATGGATAGATGGATGGATGGATGGATGGATGGGTGCATGGGTCAATGGAGACATGGAGAGATGGATAAACAGGTAGTTGGATGAATTGATGTACAGTTGCATGTATTTATGGGTATGTGCATGTATGAGTAAATAGAAGGGGTGGATGGGTGGATAGATGGAAGTGTGGATAGGTAGAAGGAAGATGAATGAATGGGTGAATGCACAAATGGATGAAGGAGACGTAGATAGATAAATGAATAAATTGACAAGGAGATGGATGGTTAAATACATGGGTGGATGGGTAGATAAATCGCTCTGAGCATGAATGGTTGGATAAATGGATGAGTGAATAGTTTTCTGGATTGGTGGATGAATGGATGGGCCCATGAATGAATGATTGGATACACAAATAGATGGATGGATGACTCGGGGAATGGATAGATGGATGGGGGAATTTTTTCTTTGGCAGATCTGTGGAAGGTGATTGTGTCTGGGAGAATAAAGGTACAGGAGAGACCCAGTTTGGGTGATAATGGAGCTGGGGCCAGACTTGGGGGCCATCTCCTGTATTTTGTGCCTCAAGGGAGAAAAGGAGGAGGACCAGAGCCTGGATGACATGGAGAAGATGTCGAAGGGAGCCACAGGGCGTCTTCGAATTCACCATGCCAAACTGGCCCAGGCTGGTGCTTACCAGTGCATTGTGGACAATGGAGTGGCACCTCCAGCCCGAGGGCTGGTCCGACTTGTTGTCAGATGTGAGTAACACCCAAACTCCTGATTTCAAGGCCTGCTACTAAACTCACATCTCTCATGTCCTTCCACATATCTCATGTTGACCAACAACTCCTACTAGTTGCCCCCCAGGTGGAGCACCCCACTCCCCTAACTAAGGTGGCTGCAGCTGGAGATAGCACCAGTTCCGCCACCCTCCACTGTCGTGCCCGAGGCGTCCCCAACATCGTCTTCACTTGGACCAAAAATGGAGTCCCTCTGGATCTCCAGGATCCCAGGTGAGTCAAGGCCTAGCCAGGCAGCACTCTAGTCCCAACTTTGGTCCCCCAACCCATGTTACCTTTCCTGAATCCTTGCTACACCTCCTCCCCAGGTACACAGAGCACACATACCACCAGGGTGGGGTCCACAGCAGTCTCCTGACCATTGCCAACGTGTCTGCAGCCCAGGATTATGCCCTCTTCACGTGCACAGCCAGCAACCCCCTTGGCTCAGACCACACCAACATTCAACTCGTCAGCATCAGTATGGTGGGAGTGGGTTATGAGGGTGTTGGGAGGATGTTCCCTGGGTCAATCCCCAAGTCTCTGATTGTCACAGAATGGCAGGGTTCCCATAACTGAGAAGTGTTTATGAGTAGGGATGGAGTTTCTGCCTGCCCTGAAAATCCTAATGGAGACTGGATCTTCAGGGAAACCCACAGGAAGGAAAAGAAGGAGGAGGGAAGAACTTATTGGCCCAAGTAATCAAAAAGTAGGTTCTCAGGAGTCACTGGATCTAGGTTCAGCTGTCATCAAGAACTCTCTGACTCTCAGGTCTGCTTTTCTCTGTCTTGGCTTTATTCTAAGTTTCCTCATAGAGGGCTATTAGACTTCCCAGGAGAAATGGAATTTTTCTCTTCCTAACAGTGGTATGAAAGTACTAGATTTAAGATTTATTGGCTCTACTCAGCTCCCATCCCACCCCTGAACACCCTGTGGTCAGGGATGGCAACACCCTGGTTGGCTTGGCCTGGTCACATATCTCTCCTACAAGGAGTAGAGTCATTTCCATCAGAAGCACCTGGCCTGAGAATCTGGATGAGTGGTTTTCCAAAGGATACTCAGGGTTCTGTATCCAGAAGAAATGAGGAATGAATGTGACATAGGCACCAAAAAAATCCACACAAGGAACATATGTCATATACATTCAGTGCTCCTATTTGTCAAGCCTATTTGCAAATTTGCCTACTTGCTAAAAATTATTTGTAACCTCAAAAAATCAATACTCATACTGCTTTCTTGGTCATTCAGAAACATGTACAGAGCAGGTAAAAAAAACTGAGTCACCCAATGAGCACATTCTCAGCTGGGGTAGAACAACGTAACACTCTGCCTTCTTATTCCAGCTTTCATACTGTAAGTAAGTGTCCTCTTTGTGGCCTATTTAGTCCCACATTTTTTGCACTTTTGTGCTTTTTGTTAGTGATTCTGCTATTTAAAGTGGCCTCTAGCCACAGTGCTAACATGTTGTCTAGAGTTCCTAAGGATATGGAGAAAACATTGCTGTTGGATAAGCTTCATTCAAACATGAATTACAACACTGTTGGCCGTGAGTTCAATGTTAATGAATCAATACGCTACTTTAAATAAGGTGTCTTTAAATAGAAACACAAAAAACAAGGTCATGTATTGATTGGTTGATGAAAATGTTGTGACAGGAGGTTCACAGAAATCAAACTGCATTTCCACCAGAAGCAATGATTTGATGTTCTGTAATTCAGTGTTCATAGCAACTTTATAAAACATAACCACAACTAATCACAAGAATCGACTATATATTTAAAATAATTCTTAGAAAAACCTGGAAGGATCTTCTAGAACCTTTTGTATCCTCTGACTACTCCCCTCATCTTTTTCTTCAAAGGCCGCCCAGATCCCCCATCAGGATTAAAGGTTGTGAGCATGACCCCATATTCAGTGGGGTTGGAATGGAAACCTGGCTTTGATGGGGGTTTGCCACAGAGGTTCCAAATCAGGTGGGTCCCTGTCAGGGCAGGAAGGGATGGCAGCCAACATGGCTGGGGCACCTCCCTGAATGACTGCCCTCCCTCTCGTACAGATATGAGGCACTGGAGACCCCAGGGTTCCTCTACGTGGATGTCCTACCACTTGAGGCCACCACCTTCACATTGACTGGGCTGCAGCCTTCTACACGATACAGGGTCTGGCTGCTGGCCAGCAACGCCCTGGGGGACAGTGGACTAACTGACAAGGGAGCCCAGATCCCTATCACCACCCCAGGTGGGAAGCGACAATCTTGAACAGGTTGCAGAGCTCCTCAAGGGACTTATGGGATGATAGAGTGAAGTAAATATTATTCCTTTTTTATAGATGAAGAAACTGAGGACCAGAGAGACTAAGTTTACTGTTGAAGCTCACACAGTGAGAAGGAGGTAGAGATGAGATTGGAACTCAGGCAGATGAACTCCAGGAACCAGTTTTTAGCCACTAATCTATTCTGTCTGAATGTGATTAATGACACAAGGGAAATTAGAAAAATGTTTTAATTGAATGGAAAGAAAACACGGAAATTGTGGGGTGCAGCTAAAGCAGTGTGAGCAGGACATTTACAACACTACATGCTCATTTAGATTTTTTAAAAGGCTTCAGACTGATGCTTAGTTTCCATCTTAAGAAATTAGAAAAAGAAGAGCAAATTAAACCCAAAGTAAACAGAAGGAAGGAAATAATAAAGAGCAAAAACCAATGAACTAGAAAACAGAAAAACCATAGGGAAAAATCAATGAAATCAAAAGCTGCTGCTTTGAAAAGGTCAATAACCTTTATAAAGTGAGTCAACGAGAAAAAGAAAGAAGACACAGCTACACCCATATCAGGAATGACAGGGGGCATTACTACTAACCCTACAGACATTTAAGGGGAAGTTAGGGAATGTTATGGGCAACTCGATGCCAATGAATTCAGCAACTTTGATGAAAGGAACAAATTCCTTGATATGACTAATGAGAACGTTTGACTCTGGCAGGCACGGTAGTGTAGTGGCTCATCACACAAAGCCTGGTTTAGACAAGCCTGGATTCAGGTCCCAGCTCTGCCACTTCCTAGTCATGAGACCCTGGGCAAGGTGCTTAACATTATCCAGCCTCAGTGTCTAAAAATAAGGTATCTGAGATCTCTGCACCTGTCTCTGAAAGTAAGATCTCTCTCAGACAGTTGTGAGGATTAAATAAATTAATTTATCTAAAGTGTTTAGAACAGGAACCTGTACAGAGTTAGTGCTATGTAATACTGATTTGGAGAAATGCCCTCTGCTCAACTTCTGTTTACTTTGCCCTATTAAAGCTCCCTCTTTCTGTCTTTCCCTTCCTGACAGAGCATCAGCCTTCTTCCTTATGGAAGTAAGGAACTTCTCCCACTCCTCCTCTTTCTTTTCCCCATTACAGTCTTCCTTCTAAGTACTAAAGCATAAAGTACTACACTCACTTTGCTTGCTCTAGAACACCTCTATTAAGACATTCTGAGAACCCAGGATCTTTTTTGGTTAACCCTCCAAAATTGATAATTTGGGTTAAAAGGACCTTCCATACCATAAAGCACTCATCAATAATAATAATAATCATCATTGTTATTATTATTATTATTATTGGCATTAGAATGGCTGTTAATAGTATTGCCATTACTATCAGCAATTTGCAGCTCTCTTTGAAATATTCCTAAGAAGCCATAAATCAGTTCCTCAGAATGGGTTGAAAAGCTTAATAGGAAACCATGAAATAGTTAAGGCTTACCCAGATTCTTGGTGTAGATTCACAATCTCTATACCCACCCCGCAGGTCTAGACCAGCCTTCTAGAGAACCTGACTACCAGCTGCCCACAGAGCAGCCTGCAGGTAAGTTTTCAACCCCTTGAATATCCCTCTCTCCCTTGAGAATAGAGCCTTCTGGCTTCCAACCCCACCACCTCTGTTTTGTGGCCACAAACCCTTAAGACTTAGCTCTGTCCCTTATGCACATCCTAAGCTCTTTCTCTTTCCTGGATGTGACACATTTTCTCTCTGCCTAATTCAGTTTAATTCTGAAAGAATTAGCTGAATCCATGCCCTGTGCAAAGCCTGTATCAGTTGGCTTTAAAAAAAAGATTCATTTATTTATATTAGGGAGAGAGCGGGGGAGAAGGAGAATCAGAGAATCTTAAGCAGATTCCCCACTAAGTGTGGAGCCGGAGGCCGGGGGGCCTGAGGCAGACCCCCACATGGAGCTGAGGCAGGCCTGGACATGGGCTGACGTGGAGCCCCACATGGTCCTCGATCTCACGACCCTGAGATCAGGACCTGAGCTGAAACCGAGTCAGATGCTTAACTGACTGTACCACCCAGATTCTCCTGTATCAGTCGGCTTTCGATGCAAAATAAACCACTTCAAACATGGGCATTTACAGCAACAACCATTATTTCTCTTGATTCTACAAGTGGCTGAACAGTTCTGGTCTGGGCTACAGGCAGCTGGAAGCTTGTCTGGGATTGGTTGACCTAGGATGGCCTCCTTCTCACATATCTGACAATCTGATTCTTGGTTGGGACAATGGAGATAACTGCACCACATGTCTCTCCTTGACTTGTTCATATGGAGGTGGTCACAGGAGTCCCAAGAGCAGCAGGACTGGGCAAGCACTTTCAAGTGCCTGATTCTGTCACACCTGATATTGTCTCATGGGCTGAAGCAGGTGACATGTCTCAACTCAGAGTCAGTGTGGAAGGGGACTACTCAAGAGTGTAGTTACAGGGAAAGAATTATGACCATTTTGCTAACAATCCCCCCCTCAAAGTCTGAGATGGTTGCAAGTGACAGAAATTCAGCTGTTGTGGGCAATAAAAAGTTATTGGTTGGCTTGTGAAATTGAAAACTCCAATAGGTTCTCATGATTTTCACAAAGGATGTATTTCTCACTCTTTCTCAACTTTGCCTTCATCTCTGATGGCTTCCTTCTCAGGTTCTTTCATCAAGAGGGCAAAGAAGTACCCACCCCCCTCCACATACCTCCAGCTTTGTTCCACTTCTCAGTAGCCAGCAGAGGAGTGTCCTAAATGTTCTGGCAAAAATCCACCTTGGGTCAAATGCTGGATGGGTCTGAACTGATCACTGTGGAAAGAGGGATGGGTGCTCTTATTGGTCAGGGAAGTCCATATATCCTCCATGGAGATCTGTGGGAACATACAGCCTAAGAGTGAGGGAGTGGCTATTTCCTCAAAGGAAGATAAGTGCTGTTAGCAGAAGATAGGGAGATAGATGCTGAGCAGATGTCTACTTAGAGGGATTTAGTCTTGTCCTTAGGGATATAGCAGAGGACTCCGATATTACCTGGAAGGGAAGTTTGTGCAAAGAGGAAGTCATTTGAGAATAAAATCAGTTGAGAAGAAAGGACATTTACTAACACACATTTGACTCTTCCAAGGCTTAGGGGTGTGGCTTTGCCTCAGTGGTTCTGGAAACAGCCAGTGGTTAGTTTGTGTGGCTGGAGGGTCCAATACCAGCGTCTATGGTTGGTGGGGAAGGCTGAATACATGGGAGGAGATCTTGAATGCCCAGCTGGAGCTCCCACCTGAGTCTACACACAGGGCTCAGGTAGGACCCACTGTTAGTGGCTTGACTTGAGAAAGGAGCCACCTGCCCTGAGGTGGCAAGAAGGAGTGGATCTGGACATCCCTGCCCATCTGCTTCCCTGGCCTAGGAAGAGGGGCTTTGCTTAGTCAGAAATGGGCTTTCTCAGAGAATGCTGCTCCGGGCCTAGAGCCAGTCATTTTGGGTTCACTAAGGGGTACCTTCTTCCCCCAGGACCCTCAGGGATGCCCCTGCTGCCTGTGTTGTTTGCTGTTGGGGGTCTTTTGCTGCTTTCTAACATCTCCTGTGTTGGGGGATTCCTCTGGCAGTGGAGACTGAGGCGTCTTGCTGAAGGTGAGGAAAGACCATTCTTCCCCTGCAGGGATGGAGGCCCAAGGGTGACAGGGAGCCCTGGGGCTGCTCCATATTGAAAGTTTCCCAGGGACTGTTTGGCCAGAGGAGGGGTGTCTCTGATCCCTTTTTCCCTACTTCCCTCAGGCATCTCAGAGAAGACAGAGGCAGGGTAAGTGGGAATATTTTTCTGTAAGAAAGGCTCTGAGGAAGGAGGTTTGGGGATGAGAGGTGTCAGAGTCAACACCCAGCTGACCTCCATACCTCTGTCCTGGAAGGTCGGAGGAGGACCGAGTCAAGAATGAATACGAAGACAGCCAGTGGACCGGAGACAGGGACACTCGAAGCTCCATGGTGAGTGAGGGTGCTCCCAAAAGCTCTGCTAACAGGGAACCGGCAGACTAAATTTCTGTCATTAACTTCAGGTTAATCATTGTCCTTTCTGGGAACTATGGAATCAGAGGATAGAAAAGATTTTATCTGGGTTTTTTTTTGGGGGGGTTGTTGACAGGTTAGCACAACAGATGTAGAACCATATTACCACTCCATGAAGAACTTCAGCCCCCAGCTGCCACCAACACTGGAGGAGGTGTCTTATCCTCGAGGTGAGTCATGATCATATCAGAGTTCCCTCTGCTCATAGATCTCCCTGCTATCTGGACAGGTGCCTTGATTATCCCTTCCTTCCACTCCAACTCCAGGTTTCACACATCTTGAAGAGGCGGATATGGCTTTTCCTGGACACCTGTATGATGAGGTGGAAAGACTCTATGCCCCACCTGGGGCCTGGGGACCCCTCTATGATGAAGTACCAATGGTGAGGAGATTTGTATCAGCAGAATTCTTTCCTGGCTACCGCCAGAAACCTACCTCCTACTGTTTATATTAGTTAGGGTAAACTAGACGTCATAGCACAAAGTCCTATTTCCTTCTCACATAGCAATCAGAGGTGAGTGACCCTATTGCACATGGTTATTGCAGAACTCAAGTTCTTTCCATTGTGTTCCTCTGCCATCCTCTAGTGCATTGTTCAAGTTTGCATAGATGGGCTCGTTCACTGCGTGTTTCAACTGTGGGAGAGGGAAAAAGAGAGTGTGGTGGAGACACAACCCTGCCTTATGGCCCAGGCCCAGAAATGGTACATTCTACTCTTTCCCTGATGAGAACACAGTCACATGGTCACACCTAACTGTAAAGGAGACTGAGAAATTTAGTCCAGCTTGACATCTATATGCCTCACTATAGTTCTATTACCATGGAAGAAGGAAGCTATGCATTCTACTGAATAATTAGCCTTTTCTACTACACTGGTTAAGCAGACAGATATAAAGAAATAAGTTTTTGGCCCACTCAATTGAAAAGTCAAGGGATAGAATAGTCTTCAGGCCCCACTCAGGTGGAACCAGAGTGTCCTCCCTACAGATGTCCCTAGAAAATGCAGGTTTGTATCCTCTTAGATTAGTAACCTTCAGAGAAAGAGAAAGTCTCTTTTCCAATAGCTCTAAAGCCCCAGAGCTGACACTTTATTAGTCCAGCTTTGGTCACATACTTATTGTTGAACCACTGAGGCAGGGGAAAGACTATGCTAATTGGACAGATCTGGACTGGTACCCAGCCATGGCATCAGAGAGTAGGGGCCATCCACTGGACTGAGTGAGAGAGGAACAGAGAGCCCAGAGGGAAGTGAAGATGGTAGCTGGGCAGGCAAGAACAACAAACACTTTGACTATCAACTACCCCCACCTACTGTAAGGGAGGTGGGGCAGAACACTTGACTTTCTGTGTGGCCTTGGCAAATGCTCTGGCACCTCTAGGCCAAGGACTTCCCTCTGTAACTGTCCCAGGTGGGGCACTGTTCTCACCAGCATGGAAATAATGTGCATTAAAATGCTGTCCGTGGTGCTGAACCATATGTGCCCTGGAAAGCACAGATGCAATCTACACACTTTTTCTGTAAAGGTCCAGATAGTAAATACTTCGGGCTTCGCAGGACATGCTGTCCTTTTCAAAACTACTCAGCTCTGCTGCTGTAGTATAAAAGCAGCCATAGACAATACATAAATGAACAAGTGGCTAAGTTCAATAAAACTTTATTTTTGGACACTGAAATTTGAACTTCATATAATTTTCACATCATAAAGATTCTTCTTTTGCTATTTTCCCATTGATTAAAACATGTAAAACCATTCTTAGCCCCAGGCGGTACAAAAACAAGCAGCAGGCTGTATTTGGCCCATGGGCAAATCAGCTCTAAAATTTGCTGATCTAAAACAACAATTTCCTCTCAATCCTAGGGCAAAACACATCTCCAGTAAGGACCACTCTACATGGTCTTTTTTGTCTTCTATTTTGATGAAAATTTTGATATTTATAGGACTAACAGAATCATTATTCACATTCCACTCCAATTCTCAATATCATGCACTTTTAAAAGTTTCATGTTTCTGACATTTTAATTATTTTTCTGACAGAAATCATGAGATATCTTAGACTTGCTTAAAAATAACCCACATGGTGAGGTTAGGAGATGAAAAGATGGAGATATAGATAAATCAAGATCGACCAAGGGTTGATATTATTGAAGTTAGGGGTGGGTACATTGAGGTTCATGATGGAGACTCATTATAATCTCTCTCCTCTTTGTATTTGTTGGGTTTTTTCCTCATAATTAGAAACTAAAACATTTTTTTTCCCTGGGAAGTTGAGTAGGAGTGTGTATCCCTCCTAGAGCTGTAATGAGGACCTATAGGGCATCTTCTTATGGTTCTAACTCCACCTTTGCTTGTCAGGGCTCCTGTGACCCCTGCTGGCTTGAGGAGACATATGAGGATACAAGAGGAATCTATGATCAGGTGGCAGGAGACTTGGACCCTATGGAACACGATTCTCTACCCTTTGAGCTGAGGGGACATCTGGTGTGAGAGCCTTCTCGACACCCTTTTCCTACACATGCAGGACATAATATTCCACTGGTCCATGTGTGTAAGTGACAGGAGATGATCCAAGTAAGGCTTACATAAATAAGACTGCACTGGGAGCTGCCTTTAGAAACTAAACTTCTCCAAAGGGAAACAGTAAATTGTAAAAGACATCTCGATAATGAAAAGCTATTCCAGGGTCTTTATATTTTCTAAAGTAAAATTTTCAGAAGTTGGGAAAGACATAAAAATAGTTCATTTTGAGTTCAATTACACCTGAAATAGCTAATAATAAGTGGAATTTGTGAACCATTATTATATCTAACTTGTTTTATTATTTTCCACAGGTATCTAAAATATGATGTATAAACTATGACACACATGTAAACATAAATAGACTTTACAGAAAATAAAAAGACAACAAAACAAGCTAGATACAAAAGAATACATATTGTATTATTTCACTTGTAGAAATTCTAAAACAGGCAAAATTAATCTAAGGTGACAGAGCATATCAGTGGTTGCCTGGGACCATAAGAAGGGAATTGACTGCCAAAGGGCACAACAGAACTTTTTTGGGGTAAAAGAAATGTTCTATATCATGATTGTGGTAGTGGTTTCATGGGTGTATAGATTTGTCAAAACTCATTGAACTGTACACTTATGATGGGTGCATTTTATGGTACGTAAATTATACCTTGGTAAAGGTGATTTGTAAAACAGTCTCCATAATAAAGCAACCCAGCAAGATAATTCTTATTGTTTATATTGAATAGCAGAAAGACTGAGAAATCTGCCTATTTTTATGGAGAACAGAGTATAGCTAAGTACAATCTTCATTTAGGCCTCCACTTCTACTGGATTAATCATATTATCAAAACTGTAGGTTCAGGGGCGCCTGGGTGGCTCAGTCGTTAAGTGTCTGCCTTTGGCTCAGGGTGTGATCCCGGAGTTCTGGGACTGGGATCGAGCCCCATGTCGGGCTCTTCTGCTGGGAGCCTGCTTCTTCCTCTCCCACTCTCCCTGCTTGTGTTCCCTCTCTCGCTGGCTGCCTCTCTCTCTCTCAAATAAATAAATAAAATCATTAAAAAAAACACTGTAGGTTCAAATGCTCATCAACATATTTTTTTCCCTCAGTTTAGACTAAAATAAGCTTTTACACTATAGCACTCGAATACACAAATACGCGGGTCCAAACAATTCCCCTTTAATTTGAAAGATGATTCGGTTCTTAAAAGTAGAATTTTCCTAATTGTGTATTTTTCTTTTTCAAAGAAGGAACCTACAGCATTCTGTTTCCACACTGGCTAAGCAGGAAAGGTGAATTTATTGGTCGTTCTAGCTGACAGCATCAGGGGAATGCTGGCTTAATGCATTGCTGGATCCAGTATTGAAACAGAGCCAGGAAAGGTCTATTTTTCTACGTCTCTTGGCTCTGCTTTTCTCTGTGTTGATTTCATCCTCAGGTAGACTCTTCATTTAAGAAAGAAAGATGACCACTTACAGCTCTAGGCTGGCATTCCAAGCTCAGCAGCCACAGTGACTCTTTTGCCGATAGTTCTGGAAAGTCCTGGGGCTGCTTTTCCCTCGGCCCAGCTTGGGTTTTAAGCCCATCCCAGAACGGATCATTGTGGCCAGGGAAGAGAATATGCTGATATTCTTGGATTTGGGTTGTTGGGTACCACTTGAACGGCTTGGGTAAGGCTCCCCAAAGGAAATCCATGCTGTGGTTGGGTCTCTTTGTGCACTTCCTATTTCCTCTTGCCAGTGTCTGAATCAATGCACCAAATATCTATTGCTTCTGTCTGCCCATAATCTAGTCCCTTTTAATTTACATAAATAACTATGAATGAGACAAGTTCCTGATTACAACAAGCTCCTGGATCCAGCTGTGCCTGAAGTTAGAGCTGCTTCTGGACCATAAATTCCCCTTCCCCCTTAGGCCAGTCTGAATGGTGGCTTTAGTTAGTTGCAACCATAACTTACCCTCTTTCTTAAGCCAGTTTGAATGGGGGCCTTTAGTTAATGGATACAAAAAAATGGATAATTTGCAAGGGGCAGAAACTCACTTGAGCTCAAGTAGAACTAAAAAACCATTTATTTTACTAGTTACTAAGGGAAAAATAATAATGTCATAGTTGAGAAAACATTTAAAAATGGAACTACCCTATAATCCAGTAATTGCACTACTGGGTATTTATCCCCAAAATGCAAAAACACTAATTCAAAGGGATACATGCACCCCTATGTGTATTGCAGCAGCATTATTTACAATAGCCAAATTATGGAAGCAGCCCAAATGTCCATTGATAGATATATGGATAAAGAAGATGTGGTATAGATACACAAGGGGATATTATTCAGTCATAAAAATGAATGAAATCTAGGGGCGCCTGGGTGGCACAGCGGTTAAGCGTCTGCCTTCGGCTCGGGGCGTGATCCCGGTGTTACGGGATCGAGCCCCACATCAGGCTCCTCCGCTATGAGCCTGCTTCTTCCTCTCGCACTCCCCCTGCTTGTGTTCCCTCTCTCTCTGGCTGTCTCTCTCTCTGTCAAATAAATAAATAAAATCTTTAAAAAAAAAAAAAAGAATGAAATCTTGCCATTTGCAATGACATGGATGGGACTAAAGAGTATAATGCTAAGTGAAATAAGTCAGTCAGAGAAAGACAAATATCATATGATTTCACTCATATGTGGAATTTAAGAAACAAAACAAATGAACGAAAAGAAAAAAAGAGTGACAAACCAAGAAACAGATTCATAACTATAGAGAGCAAACTGATGGTTACCAGAGTGGAGGTGGTGGGGATGGGTGAAATAGGCAAAGGGGATCAAGAGTACAGTTATCATGATGACCACTGAGTCATGCACAGACGTGTTGAATCACTATATTGTACACCTGAAACTAATATATGTTATATGTTAACTCTACTGGAATTAAAATTTAAAACTTAATACAATTTAAAATAATAATAATAATAATAATAATAATAATAATGTTGAGGACGGGGAGCCTGGGTGGCTCAGTCATTAAGGGTCTGCCTTCGGCTCAGGTCATGATCCCAGCGTTCTGGAGTCGAGCCCTGCCTCGGGCTCCCTGCTCAGCGGGAAGTCTGCTTCTCCCTCTCCCACTCCCCCTGCTTGTGTTTCCTCTCTCGCTCCCTCTCCCTCTGTCAAATAAATAAATAAAATCTTTAAAAAAAAATAATAATGTTGGGGGATTTTTTTTGTTTTGTTTTTGGGAAAATTTTAAGAAAAGAAAAAAAGAAACTAGAAAATGAACCATAGAATAAATCTGAAGAAAATAGAATATTTCTTCTACTTTTAAGGAAATTAAAATAGCGCTTGCTTCAGCAGCACATACACTAAAATTGGAACAATACAGAGAAGATAGTATGGCCCCTGTGCAAGGACGACATGCAAACTGAAAAGTGTTCCACATTAAAAAAAGAAAATTAAAATTAAAATAAGTTAATGAAAAAGTAAAATGGAGATTCTTTTTAAAATTTTTAAAAAGATTTTATTTATTTATTTGACAGAGAGAGACAGCCAGCGAGAGAGGGCACACAAGCAGGGGGAGTGAGAGAAGAAGAAGCAGGCTCATAGCGGAGGAGCCTGATGTGGGGCTCGATCCCAGAATGCTGGGATCACGCCCTGAGCCGAAGGCAGACGCTTAACACCTGGGCCACTCAGGCGCCCCCTAAATTTTTAAAATTTTAATTTAAATTTAATTTTTTGAAGATTCTTTTTTAAATTTAAATTTTATTTTATTTCATTTTTTAAAAAGATTTTATTTATTTATTTGACAAAGAGAGCAAGAGAGCACAAGCAGGGGGAACAGCAGAGGAAGAGGGAAAAGCAGGTTCCCCGCCGAGCTGGGAGCCCAACACGGGGCTCGATCCCAGGACCCTGGGATCATGACCCAAGCCCAAGGCAGACACTTAACCATCTGAGCCACCCAGGTGCCCCTAATTTTATTTTTTAAGTAGGCTCTACTCCCAGCATGGAGCCCAACACAGGGCTCGAACTCACAACCCTAAGATTGAGACCCGAGCTGATATCAAGAGTCAGATGCCCAACTGACTAGCCACCCAGGCACCCCTAGAGATTCTTTTTAAAAAAAGCGAACACTATGTTCTTTAAACTGACAAAATATATAAATCTGATTACAAAGAAAAGTCATCAAAGTTATGGATGAAAAGAACTATGAAAAGCAAGAAGTAAAAATAAAGAGCTTTCACTCCTAAGGGTGGTTTGTGAGGCTAAAAGCAAGCCTGGACATGGTAAGAATGTGGATGTGTTGGGTGGGGGGTTATGGAAAGCCATGACAGCCCCGGGGTTAGGTGTCAGAGCCTAAGCAGACTGTGAGGAGTATGCACAGGAGGGTTGCACAGTACGGGCTGTTAGAGCCCTGGTGGAGTGAAAAAGACTGATACGGAGGACAGGGGTAGCAGCAACAGTAGGAGATCAGTTAAAGACAGGGGGATTGATCAAAGAAATAAATATATTAATGTTAGCTAGATTTCTCACTATCAGAGAAGGGGCTTATGCATGGATAAGAATGCATCATAAACCAAAGATAATGGTTGATCCCTGAAGTCCAGAAGAAAAGAGAAAAACAGAACAAAACAAAAATATTCAGGCACAACCATGTGCTCATGGAAGCGTACATTTGTACAACCACTTTGTTTGGCTGGGTCTACTAATTCTTAACATATGTATACCCTACAAACCTATAAGTATACTCCAATGTATATACCCAGCAGAGATGCTTATATCTGTGAGCAAAAAGACATAAACTAGAAAGTTCATTGGTACTAGAATCTGAACACAACCCAAGTGTCCACCAGGGAGAATAGACAACTTAGTTGCATATTCATCCAATAGACACTATGACAATGAGGATAAATGAACTACTGATTCAACAGTGTGGATGCGTATCAAACACATAGCATTGAATCAGAGAACTCAGACCCAAAAGAGAACATACTCTATGATTTCATCCGCTTGAAGTTTAAAAATAGGCAAAACGAATTGGTGGCATTAGAAGTCAAGAGTGGTCATCTTTGGGGCAGAGAGAAATAGGGATTGGAATGTGATACAACGAGAGCTTTCAAGGGGGATAATAATGTTGTTCTTTGACCAGGGGTGCTAGTTACACAGGTGGTGTCACTTCCTGCAAATTTATCATATCGAACACTTGTAATATGAGCACATTTATGTGTGTTTTACACTGTTAAAATTTTACATTATATCTCATAAGCGGCATTATGGTTGGAATTGAAATTTTCCTATATGGCGAACCTTTGGTGCCGTTCTGAACAACAAAAATCATCATTTTCACTCTATTCACATTATAGTTTCATTTCAGAAAAAGTATGTTTTAAATCGTACCACAAATTTTTATGCATTTGTATATATGTTATATTAGTAATTTCAGATAATTAAGAAACTTTTAAAACGCCTTTAAGGAAGGTTTCAATTTGTTTAGGGCACGGACGCAGGGTCTAGCGTTCCTGATTCCTCTCCTGTAAAAGTCTGTAGTGCCCTCCAACCAGCGTGGCAACCAAAAACGTTTGCGCAAGTTTCCAAAATTCCCACCAGGGGGCGGTACCGCCCCGTTTGAGAAGAACAAACCTAGCCCAAGATTCTAAGAAAGTGTTTTGTATACTGGGATCTGGAGCTCAGCAGAGAGGTCTGTGCTGGAGATAAAAACTTGATGGTGGTAATGGGAGTGTCCTCTGATGTTAAGTGGTCACCGAGCCCCGATATTAAAGGCTGAATAGGTGTGCAAGTCATTGAAACACAGAGAATCGCAGGAGTACTTGGGGGAGAAAGATTTTCCTAAAATTGTTGCTGGAGAATTGTTAGCGCAGGGAGTGATAGGAATTGAGGCTGGTGAGATGGACTAGGATAAACCATGAAAATCATCTTATGGTGTTTGTACTTTATCCTATGAGTGGTCAGAAGCCAATAAATAGTTGAAATAAGGACAACAGACAAACAGTATTCATAAGCTGTCTCCACATGCCAATCCCTATTCTAAGTTCTTTTTACGTGTTTTCTCCTGGAACCATTAGAACCACTCATGAGCCCAGTTGTTCTATCACCCAGCGTCCATTCACCCTTTCCCATTGCTGACTCTTGGGAAGCAGCAATACCTCTTCCCCCACTTCAAGCAGGCTTTCTGCGTTGGATGTAGCCCCCTCTACTTGGGGCTCCAGCAAATGGCCATTTGGATTCGGCCATTCTGAGTATCTAACTCTCCAACCCCAGTGATTGACTTAGGGGTCATTAGGTGACCCAATCAAAACGGAGAGGACTCTGATCCCACAGCTTTTCTCCCACTTAGAACTATGTCTCTTTGCTAATTTAACAGCCCCTTTCCCTCTCACCACAAAATGGGTGACCACCCACAGGACCATCTGGAGCTTCATGTGAGTACAGCATCTAAAAAGTGCATCTTCCAGCCTCAAACTGAGCTGTCCCTGCTCATACTGCATGGAGCGGAAGCAAGCTAGTGAATTGACAATCTGCAAGCAAAATAAGTTACTGCTGTGGTTTTAAGCCACCAAGTTTAGGGGCAATTTATTTTGCAGCAGTAGATAACTGGAGAATTGCTTCTGCCAACTCTCCCTCCTGGTGGCTTATTTTCTTGTGTGTTTGGTGATCTTTGAGTGTGAACTTATTACTTGATCTTAGTTACTGGGAGTCCTACACACTTAAATTGGGGAAGCCTTCCTCTAGAGAGGATTTTCTTCTGGTTGTGCTGGTAGTTAAGGGGCACGATTAACCTGGGTCTATCCCAGCCCCTCTCAGGGTCTTGGCTTAACTTGCGAGTACCAAGTCCAAATCCCCTACTACCTCTCCAACAGCCCAAGACTTAGCATCTCAGGAGCAGTGCTGTTTTCAGCAACACTCTCAGGGCAACTCTACCTCTCAGCTGTCCCCTGCTCTCCCCCACTGCCAGATCATGAATTTTTTGAGGGGGTGATTCTTGGGGACTCTTTTACTTCTTGTAAGATCACAGTGACTCAAGAAGGGGGTCTTATCCACAATTTACTCGTACTGCTGAAAGAAGGAAACTTTAAGTCCTGTGTCCAGCAAATGCCAAATAAATCCATTAAATTATTCATTCATTCAACAAAAGTTAAGTCCCATGCTAATCACTGGGGATAAATTAACGACATAAATGCGGTCCCTGTCCTCATGACACTTATGGTCTGGTGAAGAGGGAGCTATTAATAGGTATTTGCTCAAATAAGGATGAATGTGTCAGGAACTACAAGTAAAGTGTAGAATGGTTAAATTTCTCCTTGCAGGACACCTGGGTGGCTCAGTTGGTTAAGCATCTGCCTTCGGCTCAGGTCATGATCCCAGGGTCCTGGGATCGAGCCCTGCGTCAGGCTCCTTGCTTAGTGGGGAGCCTGTTTCTTCCTTTCCCCCTGCTTGTGCTCATGCGCTCTCTCTCTGACAAAAACAAAAACAAAAAAACTTTAAACTTCCCCTCAAGGCAGGGGCTGCTCAGGGTAGGCCTTGTTGAGGGCGCACCTTAAATCCTGAGACCTGAGGACATGTGGGAGTTAATTATGCAAATAAAAAAGGGAAGAGTTGTTTATTTTTTTATTATTTTAAAGATTTTATTTATTCATTTGAGACAGAGAGATACAGAGGGAGTATGAGAAGGCGGAGAGGCAGAGGGAGAAGCAGACCCCCTGTTGAGCCAGGAGCCGACGTGGGACTCAATCCCAGGACCCGGAGATCATGACCTGAGCCGAAGGCAGATGCTTAATCATCTGAGCCACCCAGGTGCCACTGTTTGTTTGTTTAAAGATTTATTTGTTTTAGAGAGAGAGAGAGAGAGAGAAAGAGCACAAGCAGTGGGGGGGAGAGGGGAGAAGCAGAGGAGGAGGGGGAGAGAGAGACTCTCCAGCAGACTCCATGCTGAGCGCGGAGCCTGACGTGGGGCCCAGTCCCATGACCCCGAGATCACAACCTAACCAAAATCAAGAGTCGGACACCCAACCAACTAAGCCACCCAGGCCCCCGTTTGTATTTTAAGTAGGCTCCATACCTAGCCTGGAGCCCAATGTGGGGCTTGGACTCACAACCCTGAGATCAAGACCTGAGCTGAGATCAAGAGTCAGATGCTTCACTGACTGAGCCCTACAGGCACCCCAGGAAGGGGAGAGTTTTAAGGGAAAAGGAACAGCAAGTGCAAAGGCCCTGAACAGGAAGAAGAGACAACAAGGAGTATAAGAGGGTGGTGGGGGGATATGTGAGGTCTAAGTCAGTGGAGTGTAGGGGTCATGTTAAGCGAAAGAAGACCATCTCAAAGATTACATACCATATGGCTGCATATATTTGACATTCTCAACAATACAAAACCACAGCGATGTTAGAAACGATCAGCGGTCATCGGGAGTTATGGGTGGGGAGAGGGTGTGGCTGCAAAAGCAATGTTTTGGGAGGATGCAACTTATGTTCTTATCTTGATTGCAATGGGGGTGTGTGTGTGAAATGAATTTACACATGTGATAAAATTCATTGAACTGCCCACCAGAAGAAAAAAAAGTTATTTTTTATGGTATGATCATTTTAAAAATAAAATTAAAATAATCTCTCCAGGTGATCTCAGTGTGCAGCCAATGTTGAGACACTGGTGATGGCCTTGAAGACCATTTGAAGGAGCTTTTCGTTCTCTTCAGAACCATGGGGAGCAAGGGAGGGGCATCCTTGAGATGGGAACCCCCAGGAGGATTCATACACTGAGGCGGTCCAGGGAGACCACTCTTTGGTCTGAAGGCGCCAATACTCTGGTTTGTTTCATGCATTCATTCAATAGTTATTCAGCACCTAAGTTGTGCTGCCTGTACCTGGGTAACAAAGCAAGACAAAAACTAAACTACTCCTTCCTCTTACCAGGTAAGGAGAAAGGAGTACTTTAGAGATTGCAAGGGGGAAATCTGGGAAAGGAGTCAGAAGCCTGTATATCTGCTCCCCACACTTGGCTAGAGTCCCTGTGCTGGATTCCCTGGAACCTGGGGTTCTCATGGAGAAGTTTTTGGGGGTCAGAGTGAGTAGACAGTGTCCCTCAAATGCCACACTGATCAAAGTGTTTGTGACTGTCACCCTTCGGATTTGGGGTTTCCATGAGGATTTGGGGGGATCTCCCATCTGTGTGGCGCCCTATTTATCTCTCCACTCTGGCCCCGCCTCATCCTTGCACCCCTATCCCTGCCTCAGTCTCCTCCCTGGCTTCTAGACTCTAACCCTCTCTCTTATCTACTCTCCCACTGGGCAGCCAGGGGGATCTTCTTTATTTTTTTTTCCAGAGGGATCCTCTTAAAGCCTAAATGTGAGTTTCTCTCCCACAGCTAGAATCTTCCACAGCTCCCCAGTGTGCTCAAGGTAAAATCAGTTCTTCATAATGAATATTTAAGGTCCCTCACAATCTAGTCCCAAAAGACAATTTTGTTTCTGGCTTCTCTCCTCTCCCTATACCTCTACGAACTCTAGTCCTCTTAATCGTCCAATGGCAGGTGTGGGAAGGCTTTGAACCTAGCCCCTCAGCCTGTCTCCTACCCTTCTGTCAAGGCTGCTCTGGCAGAGCTGATGAGGAGCCTGGGAGGCCTAATAACATGGTGATTAAGAGACCAGGCTTGGGGACTCTGGAGTCAACCTAACGGTCACCAGTAGGAGGCTGTTCTACTAAATTATGACTCTTGACCAAAACACAGGATTTACAGTAAATACATAGGATAAAGGAACACATTAGGTGACATCACATGAGTATAATCAGGGAACTACAGCACGTGGGGCATTCGACAAGACACCTGGGGTCTCAGGGTCATGAGATCCAGCTCTGCATCGCTGTTGTTGTTGTCGTCGGGCTCTGTGCTCAGCAGGAAGTCTGTTTGAACTTCTTTCTCTCCCTCTGCCCCTCCTGCCACACTGTCTCAAATAAATAAGTAAATCTGTAAAAAAATCATGAGGACTGTACCAAAAATATACCCCAAACACTAAAGAGACATAACAACCAAATGCAAAGCATGGATGGGCATGGATTGACTCTGGTTTAAAAAATAATAATAACAGCTATAAAAGCCATTTTGGAGTCAATTGGGGAAAACTGAACACAAATTCGATATTGATACTAAGGAATTATTGATATTTTCTTAGATGTGAGATGGTGGTGTGGGCATGTAGGAGGATGTTCTTCTTTTTTTCAGATTTATTTATTTGAGAGAGAGAATGAGCAGGGGAAGGGGCAGAGGGAAAGGGAGACAATCTCAAGCAGACTCCCTGCTGAGCAAGGAGCCTGAAGTGGGGCTCACCTCGAGACCCTGAGATCACAACCTGAGCTGAAATCAAGCGCCAGACATTCAGCCGACTGTGCCACCCAGGTGCCCCGTTCTTATTCTTAAGACATACATGCTGAGATGCCACAGGGTTTATAACTTCCTTTTTCTTTTTTTTTCTTTTCTAATATTTCATTTATTTATTTGACAGAGAGAGAGAGAGCCCAAGCAAGGGAAGCGGCAGGCAGAGGGAGAGGGAGAAGCAGGCTTCCAGCTGAGCTCGATTCCAGGACCCTGGGATCATGACCTGAGCTGAAGGCAGACACTTAACGGACTGAGCCACCCACGCGCCCCTGTAACTTACTTTCAAATGATATGGGGCACATGTTTATATTAAGAGGGAAAGAGGAGAGAAAAAGCAAAGGTGGCAAGGTTGCTGGATCTAGGTAGAGGGTGTATAAGTGGTCTGTGGTCATTCTTTAAACTGTGTTTGCCAATTTTTATGCTAAGTGTCAGAGAAAAATGAAATCATCAATGAGGAGAGTCCATACAACAGTACAATCTGCAAACGTTAAAAATGAGACAGATCAGCAAACCATAGAGAAAATTAACAAAGCCCAAGCTAGTTGTTTGAAAAGATCAACAAGATTGATAAAATCCCTAGCTAGACTGATGGAGAGAAAAAGAGAACAGAAATGACCAATATCAAGAGTGAAAGAGAGGTTATCTCTACAGATTCCATAGTTAGATTTGACAATTTAGATGAAGTGACGATTCCTTGAAAAACACAAGGAATGAAAGCTTGTGAAATAGAAAATATGAAGAGCCCTATATTTATTAAAGAAATTGAATTCATTATTTAAAAACTTCCCACAAAATAAATAAATAAAATCTTAAAAAAAAATACAAACTTCCCACAAAGACAACTGGCCTGAATGACTTTACTGGTAGATTCTATTAAAGACTAAAGGAAGAGACAACATAGAACGTCTCAAATTTGAGACGAAGCTATATGTGCTGAGATGGGAATGATCTTTCAAAATACATTGTCAAGTAAAAAAAAAATCAATGTGCAAAGGAATGAAAAGTATTTTCTCATTTCTCATAAGTGTGTATTCTGTCTTTGCAAGGATAGCCCATTGCCTTACAGGGAGGAAATTGAGGGGCTGAAATTCAGGAGTGGGAGAAAGACTAATCTTTCACTCTGCCTCCTTTCGTAGTATTTTACTTTTTTAAATATGAACTGTGCATGGAATTAAAACAAAACTGTTTAAAGACTTAGTTCAAGCTTTACCGGATTTATAGTCTGACTCTACGCACGTGTTCTGTGAACTAGGTACTGATAAAAGACTGCAAAAAGAGGCTGCATGGCTAAAATCTTGAGCCTGGGGTCTAGCGGATGAGGTCATTAAACCCATACTTGGCCACCCACTGGCTGTGTGATTTCAGGTAGGTAGCTCTACCTCTCTGAGCCTCTGCTTTTAACACCTGTGAATTAGGGGTTATGCGGTCAAAGATTAATTTTGCCTGGCTCCTGGGAGGTAACCTCTTGGAATATCCTGCTTGGTAAGAGTGTTTTGTTCACCTGAGGACATGCAGTGTCAGCTTGACCTCTGGAGGACCTAGAGACTAACGTCAATCATATGTGAGCACAGCGGTGACTGTGTGACTGACCCCCCAGCAGAAAGCCTGGACACCAAGGCTCACGTGAGGGCCCCTGGCTGCCATTCCCCGGGCGTGTCGTCACGCACTGGGGCTGGGAGCACTGAGCACTGTGTGCTCCATGGCCCTGGGAGAGAATGACTAGAAGTTTGTGCCTGGGGCCACCTGGATCCCCTGTGCCTCTTCCCTTTGCTATTTTTAATCTGTATCCTTGGAATAAACCCTGACAGTGAGTAAAACAGCTTTTCTGAGTTCTGTGGATCCTTCTAGCGAGTCACTGAACCTGAGGTGGTTTTGGGGATCCCCAAACACAGGAGTGGTGAACAGTGTGCACCTCACTGGGGGCACGGGCACCAGGGAGATCGTGCACACCCAGCACCTAACGATCATAGGCTGTACTTACTGAGCACGTCTGAGGACCAGGCTGCGTGAGCACATGAACGCACCGGCTCCTCACAACAGCCCCAAGAGACTGGCACTCTGATTCATGTTTCCTTTTTATTTTATTGTGAAATGTATGGTACATTCAGGAGTATAAAATGTAGGTGTATGACATGAAAAAAAAGTACTTAGGGGGCTGCCTGGGTGACTCAGTCGGTTGAGTGTTTGCCTTCTGCTCAGGTCAGGATCTTAGGGTCCTGGGATCGAGCCCCACATGGGGCTCCCCCCTCAGCAGGGAGTCTGCTTCTCCCCCTGCCCCTCCACCCACTTGTGCTCTCCCTCTCTCTTAAATAAATAAATAAATAAATAAATAAATAAATAAATAAATAAAATATTTTCAAAAATACTTAGAATATGAACAACTGTGAATCATCAGGTTAAGAAAAAAGGACAGGGAAGCCCCCAGAAGTCCCTACCCAGTTACAGCTCCTCCCATCGCCCGAGGTAACAATATCTCTGACTTTTGAGATAATCATTTCCTTTTTTGTCTTTCCTGAATGGTTCAGCTACCCATGTACATATTCCTAACACTAGTGTTTCATTTTCCCTGCTTTCAAGTGTATTGAACAGAATGATGCAGTGTGTCCTCTTTGGCATCTGGCTTCTTTCACTCACCGCTATGCATGTGAGATTTAACCATGGAGTTGGACGCATCAGGAGTCTGTTCCTTTTTCATTGCTGTATAATATTCCATATAGTTTGCCTTTGTAGCCCACAGTGCATCTCTACCCATTCTCTGGTTGATGGAGATTTGGGCGGCTTGTGGCCGTTACAAACAATGCGGCTGTGAATGTTCCTCCCTCTACATGTTTCCCGACGGCCACGTTCCAATTCTCTAAGATGTATGCTCAGCCTGGAACAGCTGGGTTACAGGTTACGTACGTTTTCAAATTGATTCAGTAACACTGCCGTCTTTCCTGTTTGAAGATGTAGTAATTGCAACAAGCGAGGTTAAGTAACTTTCCCAAGATCACAAAATCGAATTGCCTTGAACCTGGAGATCCTTGTTCAGAGCCCATGCTTTCCCTTAACACCCACTGGCACACGGTGGGCGTCTCACAATCGTGAGTGTTCTGCTGAGGGTTGTTGGGGGCTATGATTGGGGGTTTCCATCCCTGTCCCCGTTATTTTGAACTCTGTCCCCATCAGTTAATAATTAACTGCCCCCCAAGGAGTCTATGACCCTAAAAGATTCGCCTTGCCCTGGCTACTGCCTGGTTAATCAGTCACTCTGCCCCTGGCCGGGCAAGGGGCACTTGGTAGACCTCCTGCCTCCAAAGCCCCTTCACTTGCTCTAGAAGCAGCTAGGGGTTCATGATGCTTCGGACCTGTCATGTGCTCTGTTCCCAAGCTGGACCCTCTGCTGGGGGCTGGCAGCCCCTGAGCTTTGATGGTGGGGCTTTTCACCTCAAAGGCACAGGAGAACTGACACGAGCTTTGTTGGTGCTGCGGCTGTGTGCCTGGCCCCCCCTGGTCACACATGGCCTGGCGGTGAGTGGGGACCCTGGGGACTGGCCTTGGGCACTCCCAGGGCTGGGCTCTGAGCCCTTGCTCTCTGTCACTGCAGCTCCAGGCCTGGTCTCGGCGACTCCTGGGCTCCCGGCTCTCGGGCGCACTTCTCCGAGCATCTATCTACGGGCAGTTTGTGGCTGGTGAGACAGCAGAGGAAGTGAAGGGCTGTGTCCAACAGCTCCAGACCCTAGGCCTTCGGCCCCTGCTGGCCGTACCCACTGAAGAGGAGCCAGACTCAGCTGTCAAGACTGGGTGAGTAGGGCCAGGCCCCGGGAGGCTGGGAGGTTGGCCGGAAGGGGATTGGTGGGCTCCGGAAGCTAATGCCTGCTGGCTGGGCAGTGAGGCCTGGTATGAGGGAAACTTCAGTGCTATGCTTCGGTGTGTGGACCTGTCACGGGGCATCCTGGAGACCCCTGGCCCAACTGGGAACATCCTTATGCAGCTGAAGGTGACGGCGCTGACCAGTACTCGGCTCTGTGTAAGGGACTGGCAAGGTGGGGGAGGGAGGGTATGGCTGCCTACCAGGTCCCCCTCACCACTCCACCCACCACCCCATTCCAGAAGGACCTAACCTCATGGATCAGAAAACCAGGGGCTTCCTTGGAGCTAAGCCCTGAGAGGCTGGCAGAAGCCATGGACTCTGGGCGGGTAAGGATCTCAGGCTGGGAGAGAATGGATAGTTGGTGGGGACGTTGAGGGGGGGAGAAGTTCTCCGTACTTGGATGTAGCAGGCACCTGCCTAGCACCTGCTGGCAAGTAAGATGTTCGAACTATGTAACTACTGCTACTCCCCAGGCTTAGAACAATCGGAATAAATGCGGCTATAGCCCTAGGGTGTGGTTGGGATGGATGGAATATATGGGTCATCTGGGGGTCCTAGGTGAGGGCCTTGGGGCTGGAAGCTCTCAGAGGAGGGAGTGAGACAGTAGCTCTTTACCAACTAGAAGAAAGTAATCAGTATTTGGTCAATCAACTCAGCTATGTCGATGTTGACTGGAAGTTATGATTAGGCCAGTGGGGTTTTGGTTTGGTCATTCATTCATTCACTCATTCATTCACTTCTTTTTCTTTTTTTTTTTTTAGATTGAGATTTTCTTTCTTTTTTTTTTTTTAAGATTTTATTTATTTATTTGACAGAGATAGAGACAGCCAGCGAGAGAGGGAACACAAGCAGGGGGAGTGGGAGAGGAAGAAGCAGGCTCATAGCGGAAGAGCCTGATGGGCTCGATCCCATAACGCTGGAATCACACCCTGAGCTGAAGGCAGACGCTTAACCGCTGTGCCACCCAGGCGCCCCCATTCACTTCTTTTTATTTACATATACTATTGCTACCCTCCCTGCCATTGGCACCCACTCGATCCTGTATAATGTCTATTTCTTTGTTATTGTGAGTTTGTTTTGCCAAGTACAGTGTTTGGGGGACATATTTTTCCAAGATTTTATTATGAAAACTTTCAAACATATGGAAAAGTCAAGAGAATTTTACAGTGAACACGGTTAACATTTAACTATACTTGCTTGAAATCGTATCTGTCCCTCTATCCATTCCTCCATCTGTCCATCAATCCATTTTATTTTTCAATGCATTTAAAAATAAGTTGCAGACATCAGCACAGGACCCTCCAAATGCTTCAGGATGTATATCGCTAATTAGAGCCTGATAATTATTTACAGTATTTTACTTCTTTTGAGGTAAAATGCATATGCAATGGTATATACAGGTTGTAAAGGTATCTACTGATTATATCTATTTGTGTATTTCACAAATACACACACCTGGGCAATTCAAGTCCCTATCAAGGTACAGAACATTTTCATCACTGCAGAAAGTTCTGTCCTGCCCTTCCCCATCAGCCTGAGAATAGAATTTTAAATGTATACAGATAGCATGGTTATCTCTCTCTTTCTGTTTTCTGTTTTTCCCCTGAGCACTCTGATTTTAAGATCCGTCCAAGTGTCTCAGTGTGCATCTAGTCCACTGCTTCTAGCCGCTGCTCCTGGCCGCACAGTGCACCTCTCCAGGGACGGACCCGTCGGGGGGCCTCCGGGCCTCCACCACCACAAACAACGCTGTGGGGGAGGTGGTGTTCCTTTTACATTTTTTTAATTTGTCATTTTTAAAATGTGTCGCAGAACACATGGACGCAGGACTTCATGTTTCAGAGGATCAGCTTTAGAGTATAACAGAGTTTTGTCTCTTTATGAGCTTTAGTTTACTCGTGGGGACAGTGAGAGCAACTTCTTCCTAGGGCGGTTTTAAGGATTAAAGCCCCTGCCAGGCTGGCATCTGACTTCACAATGAGCAGAGGGGCCTTCCTCATCCTTGCGTCACATGCTTTCCTTGGCATCCCTAATACAAACCCCTGGTTTTCCTTTTCCATCTCTTCTGCCTCATTCTTAATCCTTGTTAGGTTCTTTTCTGTCTGTCTCTTCAATATGGCGGTTCCCCAACCCTAGCTCCTGGCTCCTGCCTCCTCACTCCTTACCCACCCTGCAGCCTCAGTTTCGCCACTGGGTACTCATGAGGCCCGTGTTTGTCTCCAGCCGCAGCCTTTCTCCTGAGCCCCTGGACATCCTCTAGACCCCTCACACCTACCAAGTCCCCAAGCCTGCACCCCTTCCTGTCCCCATCTCAGAGACAGCCCTCCCATCCCCGTCTCAGTCCCTACCTCAGGAGAAGGTGAAGATTGGGTGAGTTAAATATTTGGTGAGGTACCCGAAATAGCACCAGGCACCAAGTACGCCCTCTTTGAGGTGGCCATCATATGTAGGGAGTCTCACCAGCTACTAACTCCACAGAACTGCCCCCAGACTCTGCCCCCAGCCAGGGGGAGACAATTCTGACTGAGGAAAAGATAACTGGGCAGGTGCCCCGGCTCTTCCCTCCTTCTGGAGAGTTTTCTCCACTAAGCTGAGGGGGGGTTGCCACAGCCTGATCCTGGGGTGTTCCATTAGCAGAACTAGACCTGCGTCTCCACAGGACTCTGCTGGGTCTGGTAGAACTAAGTCCCACCTATTCCTCCTTCTCGAAATCCCCAATTTCTTTGAACCCAGCTGGACTCCTTGAGTCACCAGCTGCTCACATTAACCCTTGGAATCTCCATAGCAAGAACGTAAGTTAGGGACAATTATTATCTCCCCTGTGCACCCCCAGGGGTGGAGGAAATGATGACCAAGACAAACTCCCAGTCCTTGAGGCACTCATTTGCCAGTCAGGGAGGGGCAAGAGACACTCAATTACTAAAACCAAAGCCAATAACTAACAAGTATAAATAAGCATTGTAGGGACCAATAAGGCTGAGGAAGGAGAAGGGAAAGCCCCAGAGAAGGAGTTGCAAATGTGAACCAGGGAAAACCTTGTTGAGAAGGTGACATTGAGAAAAACACCTGGAGGAGAGGTAGGAGTGAAGCAAGTGGACATCAAGGGGAAGAGTGTTCCAGGTGGAAGGAACCGCCAGAACAAAGGTCCTGAGGCAGAAAGGTACCAGGCATGTTGAAAGACTAGCAGGGAGGCCATCATGGCTAGAGGGCTGTGAGCTCAGGAGAGCTGAGGAGATGAGAGCAGTGGGGCCAGACGGGTGGAGACTTGTGGGTTGCAATGAGGTTGCAAAGCAATGCCTTAGATGAGGATATTGAGGTCCTAATAATACCAGGTGACAACTGTGGCACCTACTAAGACCTGGCTACTCTTCCACACACTTTCTATGTGTGAATTCCTAGTCTCTCACTCACCGAGCTTCAGTCTCCTCACTGGTAGTTTGGGATAATTCTCTACCGCGATCATTGTGAAGATTATATAAATAAGATAGTATATGAAGTTACCTATTATTATAATGACAATAACATATATTGAGTGCTTATCATTTGCTAGCCCCACCCCATTCTTAGGTCCAGGCACGTCTTACAGTTCAACACAGCAACTCCATGAGGGAAATGCCATTATCCTCTAATTGTTGAAAAAATAGACAAAAATTGAGGCTCAGAGAGGTTATATGACTTGTCCAAGGCCATACAGTGAGTGGTGGAGTCAGGATTCAAACCCAGACCCTGGGCTCCTAACCACTTTATTCACCTCAATAAATAGTTCTATGTGATACAGCTCTGTTTCCTATTTCTAACAATTTCTAAACTTTTCTCCCTTCTGGGTGGTGGGGGAGAGGAGACCTAGGCCCTGGAAGGATCCAATCACCTGAGCCATTCTCGCCTCCCTGCTGCTCCCCCAGGATCTCCAGGTCTCCTGTCTCAACACCCAGCAAAACCAGCATCTCCAGGCCTCTCTGAGCCGCTTACACCGGGTAGCCCAGGTAACACCAGCCGTGGCCGGCCTCCACCACGTGTGCTGGACACCCTGAGGCCTGACCGTGGTCCCTCTCACCCTCAGCATGCCCGGGCCCAGCACGTGAGGCTGCTGGTGGATGCCGAGTACACCTTCCTGAACCCGGCTCTCTCTCTGCTGGTGGATGCCCTGGCCATGCGCTGGAACGGCCCCGGGGAAGGCGGGCCCTGGGTGTGGAACACTTACCAGGCCTATCTGAAGGTGTGTGGTGTACTCTGGGAGACCACGGGCTGGGGTCCTGGGGCCCTGACCCGAAGCTGCCGGGGTGCCCCACCAGGACACACACGAGCGGCTGAGGCGGGCCGCGGAGGCCGCTGACAGGGCTGGCCTGGCCTTCGGAGTCAAGTTGGTACGAGGGGCATATCTGGACAAGGAGAGAGAGGTGGCTCGGCACCACGGGACAGAAGACCCCACTCAGCTGGACTATGAGGCTACCAGTCGGAGGTAGGACTGGGCCAGACAGGCCTTGGAAATAAACATCTGACCTTTCATCCCGGCGCGCTGCCCGTGATGTTGAGCACCCTACGTATGTTCACATATCATTTCCTCTCCCTTGTCCAGGGCATCGTCACTTCCCGCCTCCTGTTTGGGTTCCCTGCTCCCTCCTTTGTCCACCACCACAACCCCTACCGCACAGGCAGCCAGGGGGAGCCTGTCAATATCTAAGTCAAACCACATCCCTCCTCAGTTCAAAACCCTTCCATTGCTCCCATTGCACCTCAATAACCCCCAAATCCTTACAGCAGCCCCCAGGCCCCACGTGATCTGGTATTGTCACCTCAACTTCTCTTCTGCCCCACTCTGTTCCTCCACACTGGCTTCCTTGATGATCCCCAGGGCCTTTGCATGTCTTGTTCCCACTGCTTAGAATGTTCTCCCTCCAGACAGCTGCTTGGCTCAATCCCTCACCTCTTTAGGTTTCCACTTATTTGTACCTCCTCAGGGGACCTTCCCTGCCCTCCCTACCAAAAACTAAAACACCCACACCTACTCTCTCCCTCAATTTATTTTTCTCTTTAGCACTTACCAGCATCTGAGGTTCTATAGACTTTTGTATTCGATTGCACACTGTCTATCTTCCCCTCTAGAGCGTGGGCCCAGGAGGGCAGGGGTTTCTGATTTGTTCATTGCTGAGCGCCCAGTGCTCAGAACTGTGCCTGCTACACGGCAGCAGTTCGGTACAGATCTGTTGAACACATAACCCCCAAGCAGTAGGCACTATTATCATCACCCCTCCCCCCATTTCACAGAGGAAGGAACCCAAGCACAGAGAGGTAGAATCACTTACCCAAGGTCACGGAGCTAGCAAGTGGCAGGGCCAAGTTCTGAACCCAGCAGACTGACTCTAGAACCTGGATTCTTACCCACCTCAAATCAGCCTGTGCTGGGAGCAAATTTTGGATGAACTCCTTGGGCCGCCATCCCGTGACCCTGGGAAGAACGAAAGTGGTCCTTTACCATATACTTTCTGATCACCTGATTTAGATCAGGACCTGTGCTGGACCCTGGTCCCAGTACCAGCTAAGGTAGTCCCCAGGCCCTGTCCTCCTAGAGCTTACAAAATCTATCTCCATTTCACATCGGATCCAGGAGAGGTTTGTAGAACCACAGGGACTGACCCAAGCTCACAGGACAAGGGGCCACACCATGGCCAGAAGCTAGACTTGCATCCGAGGCCCATGAGGGCTCCTATGTACGTTTGTGCCCCAAAGGCTTAATCACTGGCACCATTATTATTATTTTTTACTAAGATATAATTCACATACCATAAAATTCACAATTTCAAAGTGTACAATTCAGTGCATTTTAGTATATTCACAAGGTTGTGCAGCCATCACCACTAATTCCAGAACATTCTATCACCCCCCCAGAAGAAACCCCATGTCCACTGGCAGTCACTCCCCATACGCCTCCCCCTCAGGCCCTGGCAGCCTCTAATCTATTTTCTGTTCCCATGGTTTTGCCTCTTCTGGACATTCCATATCAAGGAAGTCATACGATGTATGGCCTTTTGTGTCTGGCCTGTTTCACTTAGCATAATGTTTCCAGGGTTCAACCACGTTGTCAGATGAATCAGTTCTTCATTCCCTCTTACATCTAAATAATATTCCACTGTATGGATGCACGACATCGCGTTTAGCCACACATCAACTGATGGGCATTTGGATCGTTTCCACTTTGGACTATTGTGGCTAGTGCTGCTCGAACATTCGTGTGCACACTGCTCTGTAAATACACATTTTCAATTCTCTTCAAAGCTCACTTCTCTACGAGTGGAATCGCTGGGTTCTGTAATTCCCTGTTTAACTTTCTGAGGAATTGCCAGGTGGTTTTCCAAAGCTGCTGCACCATTTTGCATTCATACATTGCACATTCTGAATAAATAATAAATTTATGTGATTAAAAATCAAAATGTGGGGTGCCTGGGTGGCTCAGTCGGTTGAGCATTTGACTCTTGGTTTCAGCTCAGGTCCTGATCTCAGGGTCATGAGAGTGTGGCCCTTGTCGGGTTCTGTGCTCAGAGCAGAGTCTGCTTGGGATTCTCTCTCTCCCTCTCCCTCTGCCCCTCCCCCTGCTTGTGTGCATGCTCTCTCTCTCTCTAAAAGATGAATAAATAAATCTTTAGAAGAAAATCAAAATGATATATGTGATACCTGGATAGCTTAGTTGGTTAAGCGTCTGACTCTTGATTTTGGTTCAGGTCATGAACTCAGGGTCATGAGATCGGGCTCTGTGTAGGGCTCTGCTCTGGGTGTGGAGCCTGCTTGGGATTCTCTCTCTCCCTCTTCCTCTGCTCCTCTCCCCTACTTGCTCTCTCTAAAAAAAATCAAAATGATGTGAAAATGAATACGTTGACATACCTCACTTCCACCCAAGTCCCCCTCTCATTTTGGAGTCTCCTTGCCCTCCCCAGGTGACTTACTTTGGTTAGTTTCTTACACATTTCCTAAGTTCCTTTATCCATAAACAGACAAACACAGAGATTTGTGTGTGCGTATGTGCAAAAGGCATCATGCCTACACACTGCTCCTTGCTTTTCCACTCCATTGCATATTTTAAAGGCAGAATAGTCTAATGATAATAAACCCAGGCCCTGGAGCATCAGACAGCCTAGGTTCAAATCCCAGCCCAGTCACTTTCAGCTGTGTAACCTGGGGACAAGCTTCGGTCTTCCCCTCTGTAAAATGGGGATAACCGGGACATCTACCACATGGAGCTGACTCGAGTGAATGTATGTGGGTCAGGCAGAACACTGGAGGAAAGAGAATTCCAAGCAAAGGGGTTTAACTAAAGGAAATGTAGTAAAATGTACTCTTTCTATAGACTATGGGCAAGGTTAGGGGAACCCCTAAGAGCATGAAGCTGTTATGACCACTGTTCCAGAGCTGAGGAAGTGGGGGCCACCCTAAAGGTGTTACCACGCACGGGACTGTCAGCGTGGGCCAGGGCGGGTGCTAAGGGGCGAAATACCCCAAGCTCCCTCTCCTCCCATCTTCTGAGCTCTTGCCCATTCCTCCATGGGTGATACAGGACATAAAAGTCAGCTTCCTGGGGGGCAGGGAAGGTCAGAGAACAGATCTGGGGGGCAATGGAGAATAACCAGTGTAGTACGCAAAGTCCTTAGGGTGGCACTTGGCTGGCAGCAAGCTGGCAAAGCATTTGCCAGTCAGTTTACCTTTCCGTATCACTGCCCCAGTGTCCTCACCCTTCTTTAGTGCCTGGCGCTGCACTATCCTTTGTGCGCCATCGTTCATTTGAGTCAGTCCCCACCGACAGACAGTTGCATTACTGCTCCTTGTGTTCCGTGGCCAATGCTGCAGTGAATGACCTTGGGTAAGTGTCATCTCGTGCACAGGGATGCGGCCCTTTGCTGTGAGATGGCCATTGAGCCAGGGGCTTTATGACACCCTCATCTCACTCCACCCTCAACAGTGCTGTTAGGTGAATTTGAATTGTTACAAGAGAGGAAACAGGCTCAGAGAAGGGCTATCCTTTGCACCTGCTGCAGGTGAAATGGGGGTATTGTCTGACTCCAGAGTACTTGCCCTTAAGCACCCCACATCCCGAGGACAGGAATCCTGAGTCCCTGGGGGCTGACCTTTAATCACTAGGTCCCATCAGCTGAACAGAATGTCTTCCTTCAGTTACAGCCACTGCCTGGAGCTGATGCTGACCCATGTGTCCCACCGTGGCCCCATGTGCCACCTCATGGTGGCTTCCCACAATGAGGAATCTGTTCGCCAGGCAACTAAGCGGTACATAGAGGGATGGGAAATGGGTACCCACAAGGAGGACCCCTCGACTCCTCTCCCTTGCTCACATGCCAGGGATGGGCAGAGGGTGGCGGACATGGAATAGAGGGAGAAATGGTGAAGGGCCAGTAGGTCCACAGGGATTCAGGGGAGGCTATTCAAAATATTTAACCCCCACAAAACCTGTAGGCCCCAGCTAACCAAGACATTGCTCCTTATATGCTGGGGCATAGGGAGGTCTGAGGGTCCTAGGGAAGGAGCTGGGACTCACTGGCGAGCTTCCAGGAGCCTGAGAGCAATGGTTATTTATCATTGAGTTTAGAAGTACTTCAAAATTTTAATAACTGGAACAGCCATGTGGGTGCATAATGGCTGACTTTCAGCTCTGGATCCAGCCACTGTCTGGATTGATGATGTGGCCTTTTCTGTAGCATGTGGGAGCTGGGCATTCCTCTGGATGGGCCCGTCTGTTTTGGACAACTTTTAGGGATGTGTGACCACGTCTCCTTGGCACTGGGTATGTGAATGGCCCATTCTCCCCATCCCACCACCATGACCCACCCAGCCCTCAGCTTCATCCCCTCCCAGCCAAATCCCTTCTCCCACTCCCAACCAGTGCCTGCCCAGGCTCCCCTCCAGAGCCTAAAGCTGGGCCAGCCGCCAGACTCTTCCAGATAGATCTGTGGTTCCGATATCTGAAGGCCTTGCACGCCTGTCTCTGAGCCTGCCGTCTGTCGCTGTTGCTGGTTCTTGATCATGGTGTCTTGTTTCCTGTGTGCTGTGTTATCTTGCCTGTCTTGCTCCCCGGGGTCTGAGACCAGAAGATTTATGTTTTCTTCTGCCAGGTGCTAAGGGGTACAGGACCAGTTTACCCTAAATTCAGAGCTTGAGGTTTCCTGAGGCATCTCCTGGGTGCAAATTTGAGCTACAAATATGTGAGGCTAATCCCTGGCCTTGATCTCTCAGAGATGGGTTTCTGTTTTCTTCACTGCTCCACTTATGGTCGAGGCCACCATTCTCTGTGAGTGGGCAAAGGTGGGAGGGTTGACTTCTGGTTAACTCTTGACACTGAGGGCGCAGCTTAATTTGAGGAAGTGCTCCATTACAACTCACCCTGGTCAGGCTCTGGGCCTCGATTTCTGCACCCCCTCAACTCTGTGAGGTCATCAAATTTTGCCTTCAGGGTGGAAGTGCCTCCTTCACGTCCTTCCCTCTTTGGATTTTCACTTTCTCTTAATGCTTGGATTACTAAATTCCTTACTCTTTTGGCAGTATTTTAATAACTTTGGGAAGATTTTTCTAAATGTTTACTGCAGGATTTTAAGTTTTTTCAGTGGGAAATTTTCTCCAACTGACCTAGTCTGCCATGTTCTCAGAGACGGAAGTCTCTGTTCTAGATGGGGCCTCCCCCCAAACATGAGTTTACACCCTGCCAACACTCTCCCCACAGGGCAGGCCGGCTATGCCGTGTATAAGTCCATCCCTTATGGCTCCCTGGAGGAGGTGATCCCCTACCTGATCCGGAGGGCCCAGGAGAACCGGAGTGTGCTGCAGGGTGCCCGCAGGGAACAGAAGCTGCTCAGCCAAGAACTTTGGAAGAGAGTGTTGGGGCGGGGCCTGAGGGCACCCCATTAGCATCCCCAGTGGTCATGTGGTTAATAAAGACCCTGAGCCATTGCCCAGGCTGCTGCCCTGCACTGAAGCTGCCTCCTTGGGGAAGGGCTATCTGTGACCTCAGTAGGCCCAAGCTAGGCTGCAGCTCAAGGGAGACCACTAGCTGACCCTAGAGCATAGCAAGGGCATTGATTCAAACACGAATGATGCCTCCCCCTAACCCTGAGGCAGCCTATCCTGCAGTGGGCCTGGAATCAGCTTTCCTCAGCCAGTCAATGACTCCTGTGTGAACTTTCTTCACTCCAGGGGATCCCCAGATGAAGAGCAGGCACTGAGGCTGGGAGGGATAGAGGGAAGAGGCAAACCACTTTTTCATTTAATAAGCATTTACTGAGGCTCCTTCTGAGCTATGCTCTGAGCTGAACAATGCTGGGGACACAACAATGACAAAGACAACTGCAGGCCCTGCCTCACAGGGCTCAGTCCAGTAGGGGTAGACAGACTTATCTTCAGACTGTGACAGCCTGGTGGATCAAGAGGAGACACCTGGTGATCAAGAGGCTTCCCAGAGAATTCATAAAGATAACCAAGGGAATACTGAGTAGAGCATTCAAAGGCAAGGGCGTGTGCGCAGACAGAAAAGTGTGAAATAGACTGGGGAGTGGGAAGACAGGGATGGAAGGTAGGCGGGCCAGATAATGCCATCTTTGATGCCAGATTTCAGGGCTTGGAATCTGTCCCAAGGGCTCAGGGGAGTCAGGAGGGTTTCAAGCAAGGGAGGGACAGAGTCAGGTCAGCCAGACCTGACTTTAGTAAGAGTCCCTGGCTACCATATAGTGACTGTACCAGACTGGGGAGACAGGCTGGGAGCCCAAGGGAAGCTGGAGTAAGAAATCCCTGCAGGCAGCTGGAGCATGGCAGGGCTATAGCGAACGGAGGAGGCAGGACAATCTGGAGGCTGAGTGGATGGGCCCCCGGGCTGAGAGGCTGGTTTGGAGGGAGACATTGAAGGGCGAGGTCCACAGCTCTGGCTTGAAGCGGGGAGACCCTGAGATGGGACTCGGGGAGGAAATGCAGTTTTGAGGAGATACTGCCAGTGCGGGACCCAGTGGATGGGAGGGCCCCAGGGGATTTCCAAGGGGGAGGTCTCCAGGACACCATGGGGCTCCAGGTTTGGGGCAAAGAAATGAGGCCGGGATTAGGGAAAGAGGAGACAGCCTGTGGTGTTGGTGAGAAGCATGGGAAGAAGACAGCCGAGGGCAGCGATCAGGAAGGGCCCAGTACCTGGGGGAAACAAGTCCTGGGGCAGGCGTAAGGAGAGGGTAACGTGTACCGCAATGCAGATAGCTCCGGTGTGGTTATCGCTTTCCCTTTTCTCGTATCACCTCAGCGTTGTAGGGGCGGGGGCGGCGGGGGGCCCACTGCGCAAGTGCAAGGCACTGATGCGCATGCGCCCCTGATTCCCGCTCAGTCCGACGCCGGAGCGAGCGTGCCCCGGTCACGTGGCAGTCATGTGGCGATCACTCTAGGAGTCTAACGGTAGGTGCAAAGATCTGTCCCCTGGGGCCTAAGCCCCAGAATCTTCCTGGAGCTCAGTGGGCCCTCAGACTAGACCCCGCCCCCCAGACCTCCCCCGTCCCTTATACTCCTCCTTCCTTCCCAGGCCTGGTGGCCCGCAGATCCGACCCCTTATAGGAATCCGGTTCCCAGCCTATAGACGCAGCCCTCAGACCCCTTCCGTCCTCATCCCCTTCCCCTAGCCCGCAGACCCCACCCCAACACCCAGAGGCTGCCCTGAACCTCAGTCCGTGTCCCAGCCCACAGAGCCTGCCTCAGGGCCTCAGGCCCTGCCCTGACTGCCCTCCTCCCTTCCACCCCCTCGCACAGCATGGAGACATCATCCCCTCTCGGGCCCCAACACTTCCTAGGCCCCTTTTCCACCAGACCCTTTCCCTAAACCCCTAGTCTCCTTTCCTCAGCTCAGATCCTATCCCTGGAGCCCTTACACCCCCTCCGCCAGACAGAATACCTAGCCTCAGACTCACTTAGACCCCAGACCTGCCAGTCTGTAGCTCTCCCAGATCCCACCTCTTTTCTCATTCAAACACCTAACAGCAGAGCGGATTCCTCCTGAGACCCATCCCTTTCTCAAGCGGCCCTCCAGGACTCCCAGCCAGGTCTGTTTTTCTTGCTCCCAGAGGTCCTATCTTCCCTTCTGTCTTCATGAGACCCCCTAGGTGATCCCTGCCCAGGAGCTGAGCGAGGCCGGAGCCCACAGATGCCCTCCCTGCGCTCTCGCTTCCCCGTGGAGCTGGGCTCTGTTAGGGATCCAGAAGGCCAGGTGGGACGACTGCATCGCCTGGCTGTGGCCGGGGGCCCAGGCTGGGGCCTCACTCGGCTCCTGCGGAGAGGTGAGGATTCGGCTCCTGCAGGTGCCTGCGGGAGCCATCTCAAGAGGCCGTGTAGGAGGTGGGACTTCAGTGGGCCAGTTGTGTACCAGGCACTATTGTGTGCCAGCCTCTGTGATGGGGATTTAAGGATTTAAGGATTACCTTCTGGGTCATTGTGAATGAAATCTATCATGAGAATTTAAGAGAGTGGTGAGGATGAAGTAGATACACCGAAAAGAGTGGCTTTGTAATTACAAGAGCCGGTCATGCAACTCCCCCTCCCCAACCCCAGGGTGAAATAGCCAGTGCAAAGGCCTTGAGGTCAAAACAAATTGTAAGTAGCAGCAGGGGAGGAGGGGGACTCGGAGAGGGCTGAAGCTAAGAGGCACCAGCTACAAACAGGAAAGGGCCTCTGAAGTAGTGGGTGAATTCTGTTATATTTTGTTGTGTGTGTGATGGGAAGCCATTGGAGTTGTAGGCAGGAAATTAACATCTAATTTACAATTTCCATTTTTCACTGATTTTTCTAAGTCGATTGTGTTTCTGGCCACTTTCTGAACTTAATAATTGTAAATTTTTATTCTACAGTTTTTGTTACCTACAGATGGTGACAATTTGGTCCCAGCCCTTTAAACTCTAATTCTTTTTTTCTTCGTGTAAGGTGTTGGCCAGAACCCCCAAACCTTGTTGTCAATGGACATCTCTTTCCTTGTTCTTGATAGTAAAGGGATTATTCTGTATTTCTCCATCAAGTATCGTGGGTGCTCTCGGGTTTTGGTTTGTAATTTTTGTAAAGTGAGGACGTTCCCATCTATTCTTAGTTTTTTGAGGTATTTGCCCCCCAAACATAAGTAAGTATTGAATTTCATTTTTAAAAACTTATTAATTTAGTGATTCATCACTTACATATACCACCCAGTGCTCATCATAACAAGTGCCCTCCTTAATACCCATCACCCATTTAGCTCATCCCCCCACCCACCTCCCACCATCAGCCCTCAGTTTGTTCTCTGTCATTAAGCGTTTCCTATGGAAATTTTGAATTTTATCAGGTGCTTTTTCTGTATCTGCTGAGCCAAATGTGATTTTTGTTCTTTAATCCATGAATATGTTTTCCTACATTGATTGATTTTCTTATGTTGTATCGTCCCTGATTTCTGGGAATAAATCAATTGGATAATCCCTTTTAGTCTGTTGAGGGGGTTAGCATTCCATAAATGGAATTGAAATATGATTTCATTTTTGGTTCTGGAAACTTACCTGGCTTTGAAATTAAGGTCATTCTATCTTCATAAAAGGAGTCTTGCCCTCTTTTTCTGTCTTTTTGTTTGTTTGGTTGGTTGGTTTTGGAACAACTTGTACAAGATTGTCTATACATGAAATGAAATGATTACCATTGTAATGATTATCTATATCGTGCAGTGATTTGTGTTTTAAGAACATCCTTCTGCAGGGCAAGACAAATGCAGAAAACCAGTGAGGATGCCATTGCAAAAGACAGTGGGCTACTGGGTAAAATAGAATGCAGTAAATGTGATATTCAGATATTCCTAAAGGACCATGTTTGGAGGGATTTTGTAACAGAGACCAAGCTGGGTTGGGCCAAGTGCGTGATTGATTTTAGCCGTATCTGCCTAGGACATAGGACTGCAAGGACAAAGACAGCATGCATTTGCCCTCAGTAGGGAGATAGGCGAGGGCCTAGGGGAAGAATTCGGGATAATGGGTATGGAGAGGAGGGGTTGGAAGAGAATCTGGTCAGGATGGTGGGGGGAAGGGATTGGCATAAGTGGAGTGCAGAGGAGGTTGCTACTTGGATTCGGCTCTTAGAAGCAGTATTCAAAAATAAACTTGAGATTTTGCCTGATAAAATCCAAAGAGTTTGCTTTTCTTGAAGAATTGGCTGCTGGCCACATGGGACCTGTATATATACACTGAATTAGAGCTGGGTGGAGGCTGCCTGCCCTGGACAGTGCACGAGGCTCCTGTCAGCCGAGGTCCCTGAGACATACACTTCCACCTGGCCCCCCGGGCACCTATGTGTGATTTTGACACTTCTGGGATGGCAGATGGGTGTCAGCATAGCAGGTAGATATCACCCCTTGTTGCAACTCTGGGGACTTACTAATGGTGAGCGCTGTGTTGAGACAGATTCTGAGCAGAGTTCCCAATGGTTGGAGGATGGGGGTTCCAGAACATACAGATAGAACCTGGAGTTGAGGGTGACCCAGGCAAGGAGGGACTGCGGGGACTGGGAATTGGCAGAAGTATTGTTGCATAGCAGCCCCCAGGACCTCTGCCTCTGGAGTAAAGGGCAGGGACAGTCCTAAGTGTTGCTGCCCCATAGTTGTCCAGGTGGATGGCGAGAACTCTGCTGGGCAGACGGGGCTCTTCCTCTCAGCGCTGCTGGGCCACAGCTGTGCCGTGCAGCTCTTGCTGACCTTTGGCGCCAACCCCAACCAGTGAGTGGACCGATGACCATGCCCCCACACTCCCAGGGGTCTGGGTCTGAGCCCCAGAGAGCCTGAGAGTCAGGGCTTTCCTCCCCAGAGACCACTCCCTCATGACACCTTTCCATCCTGATGATCCTTCCATCCCCACTGATCTCTCGCTTGTTCTCTGGACTAACCCCTTGTTCTCCAGGGACTATTCCCATTCTGCCACTACCTCCCATGCTCACAGTGAGACTCTCACCTCTCAAAGGCCCCACTGTGTCCCCAGGTGACCCCTCCTGTCCCGGTATCCACCTCCCATGTTCACTGTGACTCCCCTCATCCCTCAGTGCTTCCATCCTGCCACCACTTGTCCCTTTTCTGCCCCTTTCCTAATCCATTTCTGTCCTCATTGTTCCGCTGCAGCCGCTGCCTTGATGGCAGCACACCTGTGCACGCAGGCGCCTTCTCGGGCCGCAGCCTGGTGATGCTGCACCTGCTACAGGCGGGGGGTGACCTGCGTCTGCATGACCAGCAGGGTCGCACGCCTCGGGACTGGGCAGAGCAGGGTGGTGCTAAGCAGAGCTGGGAGGTGAGCAGTGGCCCAGGTGGGGTGGGGGCATATAGAGCCGGCACCCCCGTCTGCTTCACTGCACACGTCCCCCATCCAGGTGCTGGAGCTGTTAGAGCTGTGCCGAGCCCACATATCAGCGCTAGTGCATGACGGTGAGTTGGCAGCCAGTGCATCACTGGGCCAGTTGCAGGCCGGCTCTAGACACAGCCTGTGTGGCTCCCTGTCCTTGCTGCGGCTGGTGCGTGTGGACAGGTAACTATCCACATCCTGAAGCCCCCTCACCCACCACCTCCAGCTGCCCTAGACTCACCCCTGGACTTCCCTTTGCCCCAGGGCGCCGAGGCCGGAGCACATCAGAAGACCCCCCCAAATTCCAGCCTTGGGGTTTGGTCAGGTAAGTGGTAGAGGTTGGGGGAGCAGGGAACACCCCTGTCCGCTTTGTGCCTCATAGTCCCGCTCCCCATCCCCAGCTGAGCAGCCTGTGGCCACTGGGGCTGGTAACAGGCATACCCCTCGCGGACCCCAAGGAGATGCTGCCAGCCCAGGGCGAGCCCGACCGCACCTACGAGAGCAGCTCCCACACCCTCATGGCCAAGTGAGAGAGAGCCCCTCCCACACCCCCTGCCTAGCTGTCCAGCAGAGTTCTGGGAGGTGTCCAGCTCTCCTCCTTCCCTCGTAGGAAGACCCCCCATTTCAGACCTGTGGCTCTTTCCCCCTCCCCATTCTCTAGCCTCCTGTGGAGGGGCCACCCTGTGACAGCTCGGCAGCTGAAGGCACCTGGAACTCAGCCAGATGTGCTGTTGGCTGACCTTCAGCACTGCAGGTACACCACCCCCGGCCTTGCCCCAGGCTGGCCCAGCCCCACAGACCAGTCTCCGGCCTGCCCTCCGGACTCAAGTGTCTCACAAACAGGAGGCCAGGGAGTGTGGCAGTGGCCACAGTTACAGTCTTCACCTCTGGGCCAGGACCTGGCAAGGAGCCCTCCTGCTGGAGCAGCCACCCTTCCCCCACACTGTAAAGTGGGTCCCAGGGCTGTGTGCGGTGTATTACAGGCCACAGAGGGGTGGCTGGGCATGGGGAGGGGTACCCCAGATGGGGTATGAACTGGGTGTTGGCCCTGCGAGCCAGGTCTCAGTTTCTCCTCTGTCTGGCGGCTGGTGCAGATCGTCAACCCCTGGCCCATGCTGATCTGTGCCCAGGAGCAGCCCCCGCCATGCAGGTCGGGGCCTCCTGGTGAGTGGCCTGCTCTCCTCCCGCCCAGCACCCTGCACCACCCCAACCTGCTGCTGCTGATGGCACTGAGCCCATCAGCGGACCTGTCAGGGCTGTGCCTTCTCTTCGAACCCGTGTGGCTGGGCTCCCTGCATGTGGTGCTTCACCCACGCGGGCCGAGTCCGGGAGGGCCCTGCACTGTGCCGGGCCTGCTGCCTGGCCACCTGCTGCTGCAGGTGCTGGAGGCCCTGCTGTTCCTGCAGGCCCGCTGGCGCGCTCATGGCGGCCTCAGCTCTCACGCCGTGCAGCTGGTACGGCCAGGCCTGGCCAAAGTGGGCAGCCTGGAGCACGGGCGCCCGCTGCACCAGCGCTGGCTGCAGCCCAGGTGAGTGCCCGCCTCACCTTTCTGCCCCTGTATCCCTGTCCAGTGGCCCCTGGCTCACCAGGCCCCTCGGCCTCCACAGGTCACAGCAGGACTACGCCCGGGGAGGCCCAGGCCCAGGGCTGCCCCCGCCTCCTGAACTGTACCCCTGGCTGCCACTTGAGCTCATCTGCGGTGACATGCCTGCTGCCACCTCAGATCTCTACAGCTTTTGCATCTTGGCCCAGGAGGTGTTCACTGGTCAGTGAGTGATCCTACACCCTGCCCCACTGAGGCCGCCCTCTGGTTTGGGTCCCCCAATCATGCTTCCTCACAGGAGAGCTGCCCTGGGCCGGGAGAAAGGGGCCAGAGGTGAAGGCTAAATTGGAGGCAGGTGAGAGCCCGACCCTGGATCCCCTGGTGCCGGCCCCCTACCAGGCCCTGGTTCAGGCTGGGCTGGGCCTAGGGCCCGCTGACCGCTGGGGCAGCCTGCAGAACACTCAATACCTGCTGCGGGAAGCCATGGCCCAGGTACGGGACAGGTTGGCCAAGGTGGGTGGTAGCCACGGAACCTTAGGCAGGACCCGTGTCACACACGCAGCCTCCTTTCCACAGGACTCAGCTCCTGAGGTGAGTTCCCCGAGGCACTGGACCACACGAAGCCCTGTGTCTCAGGGTTTCCTACCAGGTTAGAGGGCATGGAGGGGGTGGTAGCCGGTGCTGAGCTCAGCTCTGCTCCCCATGTTCCAACCAGCTGGTCTGTCCCCCCAGAGACACTGTACTGTGAGGTGGCCCCCAGAGCCCAGACTACACCCGGGCCTGTGCCCCCTTTGATGTCCCTAGGCCCTTCCCCATGCCAGGTAGGAGCCAGAGCAGGTATATGGAGGACCAGGGGAGCTACGGAGCACTTGGGCCACTCATGCCAGCTCCTGCCATTGTCTCTGCAGGCCCTGAAGACGCCAGAGGTCACAGGCCACAGCAGAGTCCAGAGGGCCACAGCCTGGGACTCAGGCAGCAGCTTGACTCTCGGCAGCAGCCCGAGTCCCGGCCTCAGCGTCTACCCAGGCTCTAGCCCTGCAGCCAGGATCAGCCCGCACTGCTGCCTGGAGCCCAGCTCAACAGTATGGATCCCGCCAGTGACCTGCGCGACTGTCCATTCATTAAACTGTGACCCCTCACCCCAGTTGTCACCAACCCGTTTCCCTGGCTGCCTCTCCTTTGACCAGGGACCCCCCCCGGAACCCCCCAACTGTCCTCTCACTGACCTGTGCCCACTGACCAACCCAACTTCCCCCAGGGCCCTGTGCTGCACTCTAGCCTTCAGGACTCAGCCTCCCTTCTGGGGACCCAGGGTTCTGTGGAGCAGTTTGAGAGGAACTCAGCCAAGATGCCAGCCCTGCAGGGGCTGCAGTGGCACACACACAGGGCTGCCCTGCTGGACCCCCACCCCCGCCCTGTGAGCCCACCCCCTGCCTGCTGACCCACACCCTGGAGGCTGCTGGCAGGGAAGGCCACGAGGGCGGGTGAAGCAGGGGACCCTGAGCCTGTCCCCTGGCCCGTTTCACCCTCCCAGGCCCATCCTGAGCTCCGTGGCTACTGGGGGGCAGCTCCAGCCTTTTTCCCCTGCAGGAGCCCAGTCCTGAGCTGATCAGAGGAGGTCGCTTCTCCAGCCTGCAGAAGTGAGAACTGGGCCCTGCTGGGGACCCCTGGGGCCCTTTCCTCGTCCCCGCAGTGACCCCGGCTCCACCCCATCCCACTGCTCCCCAGGATGGACCTGCTGGAGGAGATCCTAGCAGAGCTGCGAGATGGACGCCGACTCGGAGACAAGCCCAGCCTCGACCCCGCTCCTGACACGGATTCTTAGAGGGCCAGTGACTGCCTATCTGCAGACACCGCCCCTCAGAGCCTCCCAGGAGTGACTTCCCATGCAGCACTTGCTGAAATGATGAAGTGATAAAGTAATCCATCTGTCTCTGCCTCTTTGTTCCCTGAGTCTGGCCCCATCATGACACTAGCAGCCATGTTTTCACTGTTTTTATTCATTAATTTTGTCAGATGGTTTAGTGGGGCGTGTGGGGGGGAGATGGGCAGGAGCTGTTCCCCAACCCCCTGTGCACAGGTCAGGACAAGTTGGGGGCTCCTGGAGGGAGAGGGAAGACAGGGTGTCAGCCTAGCCCTCAGATTTGTGCGAGAGCCCCCAGGATGGGAGGATGGTGGGTGGGGAATGGGTGTGCCCTTCGGCCCAGGGTAGGGAAGCTATAACAGGTTAGGGACCCACATCAGAAACAAGTTACAAAGTTAGAAACCTGGGGTAAGGGTCAGGAGTTCAAGAAAATACAAAACAAGGGACTGAATTGGGCCAAGATCAGTGAGGGGGAAGGGAAGGGAGGAAGGTCTTTCCCTGCTGTGGCTCAGCAGTAGCTTCGGGTCTGACCCTCAGAGTGGAGGGACCAGCTGGGAGTGGGGTAGGGGGGTGGGGGACCAGCCCCCTCCCTTCCTTGCCCCCCATTCCTGTACAAGGACCCACGGTGGTGCTCGCCCCCCCTCCCATAGGCTGGTGGGGCTGCCCTGTACAGCAGGAGAGGCTCTGGAGTTCCCCAGGGTGCAGGCACCCTGTGAGGGGTGTGGGGGCCCCAGGGGGCCCGCTGTTTCTGGGGTAGGCGGGGGGCTGGGGGGCCAGGATCTGAACGGCTACGGGGGTGGGCAGGAGGGGAGGAAGAGCTGGAAGAGGCGGGTGAGGGACCCCTGGGCCCCAGCGCTAGATTAACATAGAGGGGCTCAGGCCGGGTAGGGCGCCTGGCAGGATGCTGGGGGGCTGAGTAGCCAAGGTGGTCATGGGGAAAGCAGGAAGGGGCTGGTGGGTAGCTGAGCAGGAAGTCGGGGGACCTGTGGAGTGGTGGCGATTGGCCAAGCAGGCCATATGAGGCATTGAGCCTATCTGGGGGCATAGAGCGAAAGGGACTCCAGGACCTAGTGGGGCCAGTGTAGGGGGCTCCCTCACCCGTCTCGATTTCATAGTACAGGTTCTCTCCCCTGTCAAGTGGTGCAGGGGGACCTAAGGGGCTCCTCCAGACTGGGGCTGGGGAGCTGGTCTGGAAGGATGAGGAACCCAGGGGGTACAAGCCTGGTTTGGGGACCCCAAGGAAGGGCGGCAGGCACTCCCGAGGGGCTGAAGAGAAGAAGCCGGGAGTAGGAACCTGTGAGGGGACAGAATACAGGAACTGAGCTGCCATCTCTGGCTTATCCCCACACGCCCTGCACCCCCCACCTCTCCCGAGCTGGGCACTGACCTGGGCAGGGCCTCTGAGTCCCCTCCTTGAGGTCCCTGGGGGCCGCTGGCTCCTCACCAGGCTCCCATCACTTTGTTGCCTTGGTAGGGAGGGTGGGGGTCCAGGAACCCAGGCACCTGGGTGGGCTAGGGAGTTGGGGGCTGGCCCAACCCCTGAGGTCCCTGGGGGCTCACCGCCCACCTCCAACGACAGTGAAGGGTGGAAAGGGGAGTGGGGAGCAGAAGGGGTGCTCCCATGCTCCTGTTGGCTCTGTCTCTGGGCCACCTGCTGAGCCCGCTCAGCCAGGGCCAGGGCCATGAGGCGTGCTGGGTTCTTGGGGGGTGGGGGTGGGGCCCCCCCAGGGCGCAGGAGGGACAGGGGTGGGGGCAGCAGCGGTGAATCCATACCAGGACCTACACAGGGAGGAATGGGAAGAGGAGTCAGCCAGGTCTCGGGTGCAGCATCAGGGTCGATCAGGGCATGAGGCAGGCTAGCCAGACTCACCATGCTGGCCTTGGGCTCCCCGGGGAACAGGCAGCGCCAGCTTGCTGCAGATCTCCTGTTGGCACGTGTCACTCAGCTGGGCCTCAGCTCCCCGCAGCAGCAAGGGGATGAGATGGGGCCGGAGGCCTGGGCTGGGGCTGAGGGTTGGCGTTGGGGTGACTGAGGCAGGCGTTCCCCCGGCCCCCAGCAGCTCCAGGACAGCAGGTGGCACTGATACAGCCAGGGGCTCTGAGATGTCCAGGGCAGTGGGCGAGGCAGGACTGGCGGCCCCACGGGGTGAGAGGGCCTGTGGGGTCACCCTGGGTGGGAAGGCAGAGGCAGGGGCTGGGGGTGCCGGGCTGGCGGGAGGTGCCGGGTCCCCTGGTGTGGGGCTGCTGCAGCGAAAGGTCAGGGGATCAAAGTCGAGCCCCCGGAGCCCCTCCAGGCAGCGGGGTGGGCTGAAGTCCAGCTCGTCACCATCATCTAGCCAGGCTGAGGTTCGGTGTGAGGGGGACCCAGAGAGTGCCCCCAGCCCAGCTCCTGAGGATCCAGAGGATGAGGACTCCGAAGAGGAGGAGGATTCAGAGGAGGAGGATGACGAGGACAGGCTCTCGCAGGAGCCAGCTGGTGCCGGGCCCACAGGGAAAGCGTCACTGCTGGAGTGGGGTCGCCGGAGCCTGTGCAGCCTCTGGAGGCCTGGAAGGGGGAGCAGTTAGGTCAGGGGCCAGAACTTGACATAGCCATACAGCAGTAATAGTAGGGTACATCACCCAGTGCGTTAGGCTGGGGAAGTTACAAGAAGAGGCGCCTCCCTGGATAGGGTCCCAGTGGCTGCAAATCCAGGGAGAGCTTTTCGCTGTTCAGACTCACAGTGAGAAAGGAAAGAGACGGCAAGGCCATGATGAGACTCCTTCTACACCCAAAGGCAAGACTGACATCTGACAAGCACGCGGTTGGTGAGCAGGAGTCCAGCAGGGTCTCCTGGGCTCTCACTATGGGGAGTGCAGACTGGGCAACCAGGTTTGGAAAATGATCCTGCCTCCTCACGTAGGTGGAACATGAACAGGAGCATGGCCTGCGGGGCACCCTCCGCTCCTGGGTGCCTGGGGTGCTCTCCACAGTGTGGCCGTGCCGGGAGTGCTCACCAGGGCCCCCAGGCCCCTCAGGAGTCGGATGGACAAGCGACTCTGATGGGAGAGCCGCACACGGATACCAGAGAGCAGCCAAGAGGAATGAGCCTGAACTACACTCCGCCACGTGGGTGGCAGCGAGCAGAAAGTCAAGTTCCATATCCAGCACCACACCCCCTTTCTTAGGAGATCTTTAAAGTTTCAAAACAGCAAGGACTGTGCCATATGTTACTTAGGCAGAGGCCTTCAGGTGGTAAGTAAGACCTTAGAGCAAGGGGATGCTGCCCATCAAATCTAGGGTCCCCTCCGGTGGAGGGGCAGCAGATGGGAGAGGGGAGGAGCTTGCAGGTGAGGGAGTGGGGCTCTTCTAGTTCTGGCCAGTGGGTTCACCGGTGTTCGATTTATTATTTAGATTTTTTTCAAAAGGAGTGAATAAAAGCCTGAGAGGCCCCTGCCTGGACCAATGATCACAGTACATCATGAACCAAGGGTGAGGCTTTATCTAGCACCCTGCACCTCATGCCCACATTAGGAACTAAAAAACAAAACAAAAAACCACCCCAAATGCCCCAAATTTGAAGTACATTTAGAGGCCACCTCAGGGCCCCCAACCCTCCCAGCTCCACCAGGGCCTGGGGATGAGCCACCCAGCGCTCACCAGCCCCGCTGGCTTGTGATGACAGAGACTCCTCACTTTTGGCAGATCTCAGCGTGACTGTGTCAGGTCGGCCGCCTGCGAGGAGAAGTAGGATGGTCATGGGCACTCCGGAGTGCCTCCCCTCCCACCCTACACCCACGGCGGCCTCTGACCTGAAGGCTGCGGTGGGGCGCGGGTGCCCCCCAGCCAGGGTAGAGGCTTCTTTCGGGGGATGCTGGGGCCCCGACCCAGTGCAAAGAAGGTCTTCCAACTGCTTCCCCCTGGCTTTCGCTGTTTCTCGCCTCTCTCCCCTTTCCTCCTGGGGTTTGCGTGAGACACAGGAAGCAGTCTGAGATCTGGGGCCTCCAGGCTGGCCCTGTGCTCCCACCAGCATCCCACTCACCTTTCCACAGGTGAAGCTGGGGCCTTGGGAGGGGTGGGCTCGGTAGGAGTCCCCAGCCGGCCCTGGGTCCGAGCCTGGGCTTCCTCCAGCGTCAGCAGGCGAGTGGAGGGGCCGCTGCCCGCAAGAGACTTGGGCCTGGGGAGGAGGCAGCGGCCTAGGGAGTTGGGAAAGGGGGCAGCTGTCAGCTCAGGGGGCCACTCAAGGCCACAGGCAAAGCCAAGCGCTACAGCCCAAGCCCCGGCCCCGCAGCGTGCCCACCCGGGCTGGCAAGGCAGGGGGCCAGGGCGGATCAGGCGGGAATGGGTGGGCAGCAGGCAGGTGAGGAGGAGGAGTGAGGCAGAACGAGCTGATGAGGAGGCAGCTCCCAACAGCCAGCGAGGGCAGCGGCTCTGGCTTCAGTTACCTCGGGCCAGAGGGCCCTCCGACGTGCTGAATCCTGATTGGGCTGGGGTCCGGGGTAGGGCGGGGAGTCTGGGTGGGGCCGGGGCGGGGTCAAGTCTGGGGACCTCCCACCTCCTCCCTGGTTGACCCATGGCCCCAAGAGCCCCCAGGAGCTACAAGGGGTGAAGGAAGAACGATGTCCGGGCCAAGAAGTGGGGATCCTGAGCGTAGGAGCTGAAATGAGAAGGGGGGGGAGGGGAGGGAGAGGCCGGGGCGGGGTCCTCAAGGAGCCAGGAGGGAGGTCCAGCTTCAGTGGGGTAGGGATAGGGCTGGGAGCCCACCTGCCCTCCCACTGCAGCCCTAACAATGAGGGGGCAGTAGCCAGGACATCAGGGGGTGGGATGGGCATACCTGCAGGGTCGAGGCCAGCAGAGGTGAAGGTGTCGCTAAACAGGACATCCACGTGAGTGAGCAGGAATTCCACCACCACCGACTGCACCCGTACCTCCCTGAAGGCTGCTGCCCCACCCAGCCCCACTGACTCCAGTTCCATGGACCTGGATGGGAGGAGGGGGAGGGAGGCCAGGTGCTTTGAGCCCCAGCTGGTGGGTTCCAGCTAGGCGAAATGGGGAGCCAATGGAAGAAATGACGTCATCTAACACCTCCGACCTTATCAAAGTGATCACATCCAGGATTGGGTTCTCAACCTTTCCCCAAACCCCTACCTCCCTGCCTTCCCCATCTCAGTGAGTGCTCAGGCCAAATCCCTCTGGGTGTTGCTCCTGACCCCTCTCCTTTGTTCCCTCACACCTACATCCAATCTCTCAGCAATCCCTGTCTGCTCCACCCACAAAAATATCTCCTTATTCTAAGCTCTTCTCCCCACCATGGCGCAGCCTCCATCCTCCCACTCCCAGACGTCACAGCAGCTCCTCCCTGGGCTCCCTGTCTGTCCTGCCCCCTGCAGTCTGCTCCCCTCCACAACCAGAGGGAGCCTGTGATGTCAGGGCCCTGCTGGCTCAGAGCCTCCCCTGGCTGCACCTCCGTCCTGGCAGAAACTAAGTCCTCACCATGACCCAGGACCCCGTAAGTCACTCCTGTAGCTGGTGCCCTATCACTTCTGACATCATCGTCTCCTCCCCCTCAGCCGCTCCCTCGCTTGCTCACCCACTCCAGCCACACTGGGCTCCCTGTGGTCCTCCAGCACAGCAGGCACCTTTCAGCCTCCAGACACTGGCACTCGCCTTCCCTTGGCCTGGTCTGCTCCTCCCCAGATATCCCCACAGGCCCCTCCCTCGCCTCCTGCAGGGCTTGACTCAAATGTTACCTTCCCAATGCAGTCTTCCCCACCCACTTTATTTAAAGTCCTAAGCTTCCTTCTCTCTTTTTTTTCCTTTGTCCTAATAGTTCTTATATCCACCATCTCATGGACCACCTATTTTATTTAGGACAGAGAGCTCTTCTGCCTTGGTCACCATCGAATGCTCTGGGGCTCACCCTGCTACTGGCCTTAGGAAGACTTCTTATGGAAACCTCCCTTGTCACTCAAAACTTTCAAAATGCCATGACCCCGTGGATCTCCTTTCCCTGCTTTGTAATCTTTCTCCTTGGTACTCATCACCATCAGACCTTATTCTCTATTTTTCTTGTTGATAGTTCATTGTCCATCTCCCCATGAAAATGTGAGTCTAGGAGCACAGGATCTTGCTCGCTACCAGGTCCCGGTGCTGAGAACAAGGGCTGGCACCCAGGAGGTCCTTACGAAATAGGTGTTGAATGAGATGAATCAGAGAACAAAAGCTGTGTGGGTTCTGGGTGGGAAGTGTGGGGCAGACTTGAGGCCCAGCCTGTGGAAGGAAGCTGATGGGGGCAGGCTGTGAGCTGCCCGCTTACCGTAGAAGGTTGGGTGCCCAGACAATGGCCAGGTTGCGGGCATGCATGCTGGTGTTGGCACTGTGTCTCGCCATGCGGGCCAAGTGCCTCAGCAGGTATTCCAGGGTCCTGAGGATGGGAGTGGAGGAGAACACCTGAGCCTCAACTCCCTTGGGACCCCACCACAGGCCTTCCCTGCCCCTTCTGGCTTACCTGTAGTGAGGCGGGGGCAGCTGCTGGATGACGTCGTGGACACGCACCAGGCGTTCCTCCTCCCCAGGCACGGACATGGCTTCCTGAGATGATGCATAGGCGTGATGGGGGTGGGCCGAGGCATCCCCACACCCTCCAACCTTGCCAGCTCCCTTACTCACACTGAACTTCCCATAGAGCTGGTATGTGAGCAGGGGGTTCGGCAGCTCCCGGAAGTAGAGCTTGCAGAGGGAGGACACACTGTGGATGTCCTGCAGGAAGGCGGGGCCGGACAGTTCAGGGATCCTCTCGCTGTCGAACTCATGCCTGAGGCCACCAGGTCAAGAAGAAAGATTCAGGTCAGAGCTGACCTACATGGCTGTATTCTTCCCCCACCTCTCAGAGTGTCCGCACATGGATGCCACCCTCTTCCTGTGCTGGGCTCTTCAGAGGCAGAACCTTACGGAACCCCCCAACAACTCTGTGTGCTTCAACGGGCGTGCCCCCCATTTTACAGAGGAGGACACTGAGGCTCAGGTGGGAGAGGCTCCTGCTTGCGGCTACCTGAGGCCATCTGAATACAGAGCATGACCACGCATGCTCCAGTCATTTTCCTGGCTTCAAGAGGTCACTGGAAAATGTGGCCAAAATCCCAGCAGCCCCCACTCAGAACTCTCCGGTGGTGTCCCACTGCTCTTGGGTGAACGCCCTCTCATGTGACCTCGTGCCTTGTCTCTCAGAGCCCCAGGCTCCACACCGTCACCTCACGCCTCCTGTTAGTCCTGATGCTCATGCCTCACTGCTTCCCGCTTGAGACTGTTCTTCATGCTGTCCCTCCTCAGCTCAGACCCTCCTGTGGTTACCCCCTTACTTTGTGTAAAAGGCAAAATCCCAACAGTATCCTAACAGAAGGCCTTGTGTACTCTGCCCGCATTTACTTCTGGGACATGAACTCCTGCTGCTTTCCCCTTGTACTAACTGTTCCCACCACGGTGGGTGCTCATCCCAGGACGTCCGCACAGCTGGCCTGTCACCTCCTCTAGAGCAAGCCCTCCGCCAGGCGGCCTTCTCTGCCCACTGTATTTAAAACTGCAATTTCCCTCCCCAACATACTACGATCCTCCTTACCCCATTCTATTGTTCTCCACAGCACTTGTCACCTACTAGTACACTCTCTCATTTCCTTGTTTGTCTCTTCCTCCAGTGTGTGACCCCGCGAAGGCAGAAGTGTCTGTGTCCCCAGTGCCTAGTGTGTGGCATGTGGCGGGTACTCAATGAAGACTGATCTCTGCTTCCAATGCTTATTCTGCTCTTGCCTTTCAGGCCTCAGCTTGGGTGTCACTTCTTCAAGAAAGCCTTCCCTGACCCCAGCCCCAGTCCAACCCCACCCTAAGCTCTCCTAACCGTCCCCTCACCCAGATAACTCTGTGTCCACAGCACATGGCACAGGGCCTGGAATAGAGACAATGCTCAGTAAGTGTGTGTGGAAGGAAGGACTTGGTGGAGGGCCCTCACCGTAGCCTCTGGATGTTGGATGACACTCCTGAGAGCCGGTAGATTCCATCCACCACCCCATGGGCCTCAATAAACTCGGAGCAGCAGCGAAGTACCTGGGGCACTGGGAGAAAGCAGGGCTCAGGTCTGGGCAGGCTACAACAGGGTGGGAGGAGTAGGCTGAGCAGGTGGACATGGGGCCTCACCGTCCTGGCCTGAATTGCTGAGGTGCTCTCCAAGGTCACAGCCAAACACCCTCTGCCGCAGGATGCCCCGCTGCCGCAGCCGCTGCCGAGAAGGGCGGGAGCGCATGAAGGTTCGGAGGAGGCCAGCCAGCTTCCCACGTGGCCGGGGCACGGCTGTGGGAGGAAAGGCAGGTCATAGAGTGTCAGAGCAGCCACTGGTCTTATGGGGAGTGGGGTGGGCAGGGGCCTGGCCTCTTGTTCCCATTACCTGAGGTTAGAGAGGAGACACCCTGGTGTGTTGGGACACCACATGGGGGACCATCGGCATCTGTGGGGTGAACAATGGGTGGAAAGAATGGACGACAGGCAAAGGATGCAGGGAGGCCTCCCCATTGTGCCCCCGGCACTCACCCCCTTTTAGTCCTGGACCAGGCCGCTCTGTGAACAATTCCACACACTCACTGGGGAAGAAACCGACCTGAGGAGGGTTTGGGGTCAGTGAGCAGGCCACCCTAGCTGGCACAGTGCCCTGACCCCTGTCCACCCAAGCCAGGCTCACCTGGAAGCCTCGTTTGCCCCGCCACCAGCTCCGATCCTCGGTGGGTGGCATGTCGATCACGGAGACAATGTCTCCCACCTGGGAGGGGGAAGGTAATTGGAGGGAGGGTCAGAAGGGACAGGGAAAGTGGGGAGCCCAGCCAGGAAGCCCAGGCTTCCCCACAGCCTCACCTCAAAGGAGAGCTCATCTGGAGCCTGGGCTGTGTACCGTTTGATTACGTGCGCAGCGGCCACTGCAGGGATGTTAAGGGAGGCCTCCTCACTGAGGAGCAGTCGCCGCCCGTGGTTGTCCAGCTGAGATGGAGAAAGGCCAGAAGGAGGAGATAATAAGGGCCCGGGGGAGGCTGCTACCTGTCCCCTACCTAAGAGCCTCTGTCAGTCAGAGCTATTGGTCAAACACCTAAATTCTTGCCCAAAAAAGCCCCTCCTTTCCTCTCATGTCCCAGGACACCCCTGTACCCTCATCCTCCAGAGCAGACACTGCACATCTGCTCTCCGAAAACCTACTGGTTTGAGCCACTGCTGGACAGACGTTCTAGGAGTTACAGTCAAACCTATTTCTAACTGATATATCTTGAAATCCTCCCATCCCCACAGTCCAATGCCTGCTGACACACACGCACACACACGCACTCATTCTCTCTCACAGGTATGTGCCCACACAAACACTCCTCTGCTCTGGCTCATTTCTCTTCTGTGCCCACACACACTCTCAGACTGGTTCTTGCTCCTCAGACATCCCTCACTCACTCCCAACTCCAAGTCCCCCTTCCTGGGCCCACCTCCATCCAGGTGAGCACAGGCCCACAGTTGAGGTTACTGTCCACCAGGCCTGACAGGGTCTCCAGGTATTGCAGCAGCAGTGGTACCAGCATCTGGGGGCAAGTTGTCAGGGGGGCTTTTGTGAGGAGACCTTGAGAGAGTTTGCGGCCCTCCTATACTGCCCTAGCTCACCTCTGGGCAGGACTGAAATACAGCCTGAATGCATGGGTGCTGCTCCGCTGGTAAGCACTGAAATATTTCCATATCAGTTAGTAACAGGCTATGCCAAGCTCCTGTGTGCCCCCATGGGTCCGGGCCATGCTGACTCTCCCACTGAATCCCCTGGAATGCCTCATGATCCTAAAACTGAAAGGAGCCTCCCACTGCAGTTTCATTCTGGGCCTCTCCATTCTGACTGGTTGGAACCTGGGCCATACCAGTGTTTAAATATTTAACTATCCTCTCTTGATGGTTTCACACATTGCTCATGAGGACACACCAGAGGATACACCAGAGCTGAGGCGGGGGCTGAGACAACAGTTTACCTGGGCAGCCCTGGCCCCCTCTGGGGGTGGGGGAAGCTCTGGGAGGCAGGAGAACCTCCTGTCAAATATGCACCGGTGTAGGTGGGCATCCAGGGACCGGAAGTCATCATAACTTCGGAGAACTGGCCAGGAACGGCCCTGTGGGAGCAGGAGGGACAGAAAGGAGCAGTAGTCCCATGACACTGAGCTGAGAACCATGAAGACCAGTCTGTCAGGCCAGATGAGAACGGGGTGGCCTCACCTGACACGTCACTTGCACCCCAAACACCAGCTCATTCTCTCCAGAGAAGCTGGGGCCTTCACGCTCTGGGGACAACAGGAGCTGTAGAGGGAAACAAAGGCCCAGGTAAGGGTCTCACTTTTGTCCCAGTCCTGACCTTTCCAGGTTGGCACTATCTAGAGATGAATCTGTGTCCCCTGCCTGGGCCTCCCTAAGGGCAGGTGATGTCTCAAAGTACAGGGTCCTGGCACAGAGCATACACCTAACAAAAAGTTAGGTGAATGAATAAAGAAACGAATGGATGAATGAATGAACCATTCTCCCCTTCCACCCTACAACTCCTGCCACTGACTGCTCAGATGGGGGAAATAGCTATTCCTGAGATAGGTTTCAGGGGTAAAGTGGCTGATATTGCTTCAGGCTTGGGTAAGATCTCACCCTCCCACCTGAGTGCAAAGCCCTCCTACCTGAATATGGCCAAAGTCAACATTCTCATAATGGAAATGGGCACAGTCGGCCAGCCGGGGGAAGGGACCTCGAGGAGCCGAGAGCCTGGGGGACAGGTGACACATCACTGGCGGCTCCTGTGTTTGGCCCCCCTCCTAAGCTGAGCCTCACCCTCACCTCACCTTTTCCCAGGCTTCCCCTTCACACTGGGCCCCCCAGTGTGGGGCAAGGGCTGCACTGAGCCCTCCCCTGGGCCATCCAGGCTGTCAGTGCTGCGAGCCTGTAGAACAGAAAGAAGAATCAGAGGCCTCCAGAGATGGGAGCAGAGAGACAACGGGGGCATTGTTATCTGTGAGCCTGGGCACGAAGGCCCGAATTGCTTCACAGGCAGTCCTGCATGGAGCAGAAGGTAGGTCAGGGGGAGGTGAAGGCAACTAAGGTTAGGCTTGCTTCTTTGTGTGTTGTCTGGGGTGGGAGGCTGGAAGAGCAGAGCCTGAAGGCGAGGCAAGGAGAGCACATGCTGGTACCATCTCTCTTTGTTTAAAGCCCTCCTTCAGCCCCTGCAGGGTATAGTTATCTCCCCTATGTGCCTCTCCACACCTTTTATTGATGTCTGGACAATCACAGCTCCCATCTTATCAATCTTCCTGCTTCTAACCTCTCCCCTCCTGCTAGCTTCTTCACAGCAAGTGCCAGTATAATTTTCATACCACACATATCTGCCTGTCTCTCCACAGATCATAGACCTTCAATGGCTCCCTGTTATCTTCAAGATAAAGTCTGAATTCTCAGGTCTGTTTACCTCTCCAGCCCCATTTGCCGCCACAGCCTCCACTCTCAGAGCTCTCAAACTTCTAAGAGTCCAAAAAAAGCACCATCTTCTTGTTTCCTCCTAGGCCTTTGCAAAGGTTGTTCCCTCTGCGTGGAACGCTCTTCCCCATCCTTTCAGTAGGTTCCTTCCTCCTCATCCCTCAGGTCTTGTCTCTCTCATTCCCTCCTCTTGGAAGTTCTCCCTGACCCAGGCTTTGTCAGCCTCCTCTTCGAGACCCCTCTATCCCCTGAAGTTCTCCCATCCCAGCCCTGAGCACTCTGAAATATTGGTGACAAGTCCATCTCCCCCATTGGACTGTGACTTCCCCAGGATCAGGGTCCAGCACAGAGCTGGGCACAGAATGGATGCTCCTCACAAGTAAGGTTGAGCCTGATTCTTCTCTGGGTTCCAATGCCCAGTCACACAGCAGGAGCCAGGTAAAATCTGATGAATAAATTAACCAGCTGCCAGATCAGGATTTCCCAGGCTGGGCTTTAGCCTCTCCCTCCTTCATATAACTGCGACCCCAGGTTCATCCTTGGGTCTCACCCTCGGTTCTGTCCCTCTCCAGCCCATGAAGCTCCCCAAGGCAGGACAGGATGTGAATCTCTTTGCGCCTGGAACATGGGGTCTGCCAGGAGGTATCAGGGAATGTCTGTTAAGTGAGCGAATGAGGGAATGAATGGATGAATGAGCAGGAGCAGCATGGTGGGGAGGGGGTGGGGAGGGAGGGTGAGGACAAGAAGATGGAGAAGGACCCAAGGATCTAGCGAGAGGTATACTGCTGGTTTGGGATTGGGACTGGGGTGGAGTAAAGAGAGGGGAGATGCTGAAGAGGCTGAGGTTCAGGCTGATGGCAGGGGTAGGGGAGGGTTGATTGAAAGGGAGCTGAACGGAGTGAGAACGAGGAGAAGAAAAGGGTCAGGCTGAGGATGGAGCCGGGTGGGGGTGGGGCTCAAGAACCACCAAAGGGGCTGGTGGTGGAGGGGGAGGGGGCTAGTCAGGGAGGGGTGGTTGTTGGGAGAAGACGCTGAGGACCGCTGTGGGATGGGGGCTGGTGAAGGACCCAGGAAGCTTCAGCAGGTCCCTAGGGGGGGCACTTGGGGGTGCGGGTCCTTCCCGGGACTAGCCCATCCCCCCAAGCCTGGGTCCTCGGCCACTGTCACCTCCATCCAGGGCGTGGAACAGGATGCACACTGAGGGGGCGGGGCCGGGGAAAGGGCTCCGGCCCAAGACCTGCGGGGAGACGAGAGGAACCTCGACGAGGGGTGAGGGGCGGCGCGGGCCGCGGGCTCGGGCGGGGCCGGGGGCGGGGCGCGCGGGGCGGGGCCGCGCGCGGACAGACTGACACGCGGACGGACTGACGGCCGCGTGGGCCCCTCACCACCATGGTAGCGTAGCCTCCTCAGGCGCCGGCCGCGCTCGACCCCTCGCTCGTCGTCCTCGTCGCCGCTGCCGCCGCCATGGCGACACAAAGGGGAGGGCGCGAGCCGCGCGCGGGCGGCTGCAGGCCCCGCCCCTAACGGCTGCCCGTGGCTCCGGCGCGCGCCCCACGGAGGCGGGGGCAGCGGGGACGCGGCGCCGCTTCTCATTGGCTCCACCCTTGGCCTTAGGACGACACCCCGCCCACCCGGAGGGTTTTCATTGGCTTAGGCTTCGGTCCCATCCCTGGCTCGGTCGCTTCAGTCCCGCCCCGCGAAGTTTGACAGCGCCGCGCCCATGACTGCTTTTCATTGGCTGTCATTGCCCTCCTGAGACACACCCCTAGGTTCTTTATGCTTTGCTTCCAACACTTCCGACGCTAACCAGTGGGCCCTCCCCTTAGTCCACTCTCATTGACCAGTCCTCCGACACTTTTTCTCCCCTTTGACATTCTTATTTGGATTCTTCCATGGCCTCAGAGCTTTTCTCCACCGCCAAGCAGCTTTTCAAGGTCTCCCTCCTTTAGCTCCATCTTGTCGGTCCCGACCCTGACACTGCCCACAGAATACTGAGGGCATTTGCCCATGGAAGGTTTTCACTGGCTCAGATACCCTGTCTGGGACGTAATGCTAGGCAGTCTGGGACTGGGCCTCGCCCTTCCCACTGGACATTGTCCTTGCTTCCTCCTCTACTGCTTCTTACAGGCCGGCCTCCAGCCTTGACTCCTTTTTCCTAGAACTGGTTTCGCCCGCAACACCAGAACGTGACCACGCCTCCCATAAAGCCAGTCCCAAGAGTTCCGCCTCTGACTTGAGCCAGGCCCAGAATACACTATAACAACGCCCTTTCCAAGAGAACTTTTCCATTAGTCATGTTCTCAACAGGGTTCCTCACCTCAGAAACTACTGCTTTGAGTCATTCAATCATTCATTCAAAAACTCTAATCACTTAATTTGTGGCTACATCAGTAAACAAAGCAAAGGAAAATATATCCTGCTCACATGGGGCTCAAACGCTGGTGGGAGAAGACAATGAACAAAATGTTCAAAAATATAGAAAATTAGAAGGTGATAAATTCTATGGATAAAAAATTAAGCAGGGATTGAGGAAAGGGAATGCTGAGGGAGGGGGTCAATATAGAGTTACTTATTTCAACTTACTGAACTTGCTGACCTCACTCCCATCACAGGGATTTCTTATATGATGTTCCCATTGCCTGCAGTCTCCCCTCACCCCCCCCCCCCCCCACTAACCCCTTTGGTGGTTTTAAAACATGACTGCAAATTCTCTGATTCTGCTTTCATGAAAAGCTGGAGTCTATGTCCCCTCCCCCTTGAATCTGGGCAAGACTGACAACTTCAACCAACAGAGAATAGTGGAATTGACATTATGTGATATCCAAGGCTAAGTAGCAAAAAAGCAACGCATCTTCCTTTTTGTCTACTGCACTGACTAGCTCTAGAGCTTTGAGGCATCATGTGAGAAGTGCAGCTATGGCCAGGAAGCCATGCTTTGAGGAAGCCCAAGCCCTATGGAGAGACCATGTGTGAGCACTACAGTCCACAGTTCCAGCTGAGCCCAGCCTTGGAGTCATCTGAGCCCTGGTGCCAGACTTGTAAGTGAAGAAGCTCCAGAGATTCCTCCCCTGGCTGTTGAGTCACCTTTGAGTCTTTCCAGTTGAACCCCTAGACATCATGGAGCAGAGACAAACTGTCCCCAACTGTGCGCTGTCCGAATTTCTGACTCACAGAATCCATGAACATAATAGAATGATTGTTTAATGCCACTAAGTTTTGGGGATGATTTATAATCCAGCGATAGTAATTAGGATGGCCCTTTGTCAATTAGATAATTGACAATTGTCAGTTCCTACCTGTCTCAGCTTAAAGGTAACTTCCTCGGAAATCCTTCTAGGCTCCAGTCACCTCCCAACTAGATCAGGTTCTGCTACTATAAACATCTTTCATTTCTCTTTATATCTAAACAGCGACTTCCTTCTTTTTGATTTCATTTAAATGTGTGGTTTATTCAAAAAGGCTGAAAACAAATATATATCATGTCCACGATATACAGAAGCTACTTTTAAAAAAAGATTTTATTTATTTATTTGAGAGAGAGAGAGAGAACACAAGCATGGGGAAGGGCAGAGGTAGAAGCAGCCTCCCTGCTGAGCGGGGACCCCGACGTGGGGTTCATGGGGTTTGACGTGAGGCTCAAACCCAGGATTCCAGGATCATGACCTGAGCCAAAGGCAAATTCTTAATTAACTGAGCAACCCAGGTGCCCCAAGGAGCTACTTTTAACAGAAACCTATTCTATTCTCCCTTTTTTATAAATACAGATATTAAAATAATCCTGATCATACATTCTCAACATTTTATTATGAGAAGTTTCTAATATACAGCAAAGTTGAAGACACCCGTATACCCACCACTTAGATCTTACCATTGACATTTTACTGTATCTACTTTATGTCACATTCACCTATTACTCTATTCATTCTATTTCATTAATCTTACTATTTTTTTGATATATTTCAACATAAATAACAGACTTTGGTATACTGTCCCCTAAACACTTCAACATGCATATATTTAACTAGAGTTCAATATATGTTTTTATTTTGAGGTCAACTTTACCTACAATAAAATTCAGAATTTTCACTGAATTTTGACAAATGCATACACTGTGTAACCAAAATCCATACCCAGCAGGACAACTGGACTTTTTATATGGCAGCCCAGGGCTCCAAAGCACACAAAAGAGAGGGGATGCAGGGCCACCAGGTGGAAATTGTATCATCTCTTCTAATCTGGTTTAGAAAGTTAAAGCAGTGTCATTTCCTCTATATTCTATTTGGTCAGGCAGTCCCCAAAGTTCTACCTAGTTTCAAAGAGAAGGGACACGGACTCTACTTTTTAATGGGAAGTGTGTCAAAGAATTTACAGACAGAACAATAGGTTTTTCAATAGTCCAGACAGGTGATGTAGCCTAGACTGGGGTGAGGGCAGTGGAAGAAGAAAGGTTAAATTCTGGATAGATTTTTAAAGGAATTGCTAGTCAACTAACTGACAGTGGGGTGAGTGAGAGAGAGAAGTCAAGAAGGGCCAGGAGGATTTCGGCCTGAGGAGCTGGAGGGATGGAGCTCAGGAGAAGCAGGGAGGGGCAAGTTTAGGGAGAAGATTGAGAGCTCAGTTTAAGACCTGTGGGGTTTGAGACGTCTCTTAGGCCTTTGAATGGAAATGGTGAGCAGGTATCAGAATATAGGAGCGTAAGGTTCACAGCCAGGTCTAGGCTGAAAATAGAAATGTGGGGACCATTAGAATAGAGATGGGTGTTAGAGTGGTGAAACTAGATGAGAGCACCTGGGAATGAATACAGATAGTTAAGGCTGGGGACCTGGGACATGCTCAAGTGACAGGCTGGGGCAATGACAAGATGTGACCAGAGAGGTGAGGAGAAGGGTGGGACACTGGGAGCAGGGGAAGGAAGTGTTTCAAGGAGGGAGGGATGAGCACGCTAAATGCTGCTGCTGGCTCAAGCAGGCTGTGGACTGAGGGCTGACCACTGCCCAGCACTCTGATGAACCCATTAGCTTCATGCTCAGAGAACAGCCCTTTGGTCTTAGCTGAGACAGGAGGATCCATTTTCCGAGCTGAGAGTCAACTAAGGTGAGTCCCAGTCTTGCTTGACATCTGGCCCGGAATCCCTCCCCAGTCCTAACCTCAGAAACAATTCCTCAGAGGGGAAACCAGAAGAGATTTCGTGCCAATGGTAAGGAACTAGAGTGAGGGTGGGGCAGGAGCTGGATAGGGGAGGGAGAGAGCTATTTCTCTGAATTAGCATGACCCTTAGCCTTTCCAGAACGACTTTCTCAGAGGCAATCAGTAACGTGGAAAAAAATTTTTTTATTGGGAAAACTATAATTTGTACAATTCAACGTCGTCTGGTCTCAAGTGAAGCTCCTTCCCTCCGCAGCCGCCTTCCTGGGGACCTGGGAGGTGACCTGGTTGGAGGAGACCAAGTCCCTGGGTCTTCAGTGTGCTCCAGTAAGAGTGACAGTTGGGCGTCCACTTTCCTACAAAAAAAGCCAGGGTAGTAGAGGCTGAGGTTATGTGCTCAGGATTGGGGTCTGGGGTGGTGGTGGATGGCTCTGGGAACGGGGTGTTGTAGATCCTGGTGATGGTCTACCTTTTCTGCCGTCTCAGCTCCGCCCTCTGAACTCTTAGCAACTGAAGTACCGGGTCGTCCTGGAACTCGCTGCCGTCAGAGTCTAGGAGTAAAAGGCAGAGCGCCAGGAGGTCGACTCGTGAGGTGCTGGACTGCCATCCAGATCCGGCAGCACGCACAGCAGCTCACCTTCTGCAGCCTCCAGAAGTCGGGCGGCCTGGCAGAGCAGCTCTTCTGAGGGGGCGTGCTCAGCAGCGGACGAGGGCGTAGCCACCGCCTCGAGAGACCCCGCCTCGAAGGAAGGGGGCGGGGCCTCGAACGAAGGGGGCGGGGCCTCGACGCAAGTGGACACCTCCTCAGCTGGAGGGGGCGGGACCTTGCGCGGCGGATCCCCAGCTTCAGCCAAGGGAGTGTCTTTGTCTTTCCGAGACTCCCACACCGCTAGGGGGAGCGTGGCCTTGGCTTTCCGAGACTCGGCTTTAGACCGACCTGGCGGAGTCCGTGCCTTGGGAAATCGTGATCCAGATAGAGGGGGCGTGACCTCGGAGCGAGGTGGCGCAATCTTGGTTTGGGGGTGTGCGGCCTTGACTTTCAGAGATTCAGCCTCGGGCAGAGATGGGCCCTCAAGGTGAGGGGGCGTGTCCTCCAGGCTGTCCGGGAAGAGCCGAGCGGATACGACTTGGCCCAGGGCGCCTCGGAGCTGCGGGCCAGGTCCCTCGTCGGCTGCCAAGACTGTCCCAGCGGACTCCTGGCGCGGGGCTCTGCTACTCCGAGGCTTGGGGTCCTGCCTCTCAGGCTGGGCCGCGCTGCTTGGCGCAGGAGTGGGCGGGTCCTGGAGGGCGACTGGGGGCGGGACGGTGGAGGCTGTGGGTGCCGGGGTGGAGGCCGGGGGCATGGGTGTGGCAGCCGGAGGCGCAGGGGTAGAGGGTGTGGGAGGAATGGCCCCAAGAGATACCCAAGGTCCAGACTGTGGGGTCCAGAAGAACCCAGGGGGGCTGGGGCCCCAAAAGATGTGTGGAGAGAACCCTGGGGGAATAGGAGGCCTCTCCATATAGAAGGCCTCCAGGGGCCCAGGCCAGGCCACAGTGGCCCAACGTGGGACGCAGGTAGGCTGGGTTCCCAGGGAGCCAAGGGTCTCTGCAGGGGTAGGAAGGGCCTGTAGACAAACAGGGGCAGGGACCTGAGAGGGAGAGAAAGGGTAGAGGGCTCTTCAGTCCCCTTCTGGCTCCCCCTTCCTCCAGCTTCCCTTAGCATCCCTCCCTCCAGCCCCCTCAGGCTCCTCCCTCCCCCGGCTCACTGGAGTGGTGAGGGCAGGAGTCTGGGGTAGCACCCAGGTTCCATCACCCTGCCCTCCTCGAGCCTGTTCAAGCTTCCGCCGCTGCCGCCACTGGTATAGAATGTCATCCTCTGGATGCAGGGGTGCCTGGGAGGAGACCGGGGCTGGAGCAGGGACGGGGGCAGGTGCTGGTGCTGCTGTGGGGGTAAGTAGAAGGAGGAAGGATAAGGCCACAGCTGGGGTGAGGAGCAAACCAAGGACAGCCTGTGCACATACCCTTCAACTGTACCAGAAAGGTATTCAGACAGGCTCTCCAGACAATGTCCCAGCTCCTTTCCCAAGCAGGAAGTGAGAAAAGGGGCAGGGTCAGAGGAGAGAGCACTCATGGGCTTCTCAACCTGTCATCATTCAATTCTTTATTCATCCGCAAATATTTATTGAGTTCTTCCTATATGCCAGGCACTGTTCTGGACATTGTGGTTACAAGAGTGAACAAGACAGATCCTCCAGAATCTGCCCACTTCTCCTCCTCGTGACTGCCCTTTCTTGGGGCCAACCCTAAAGCAACCTCTTCTCTGGTCCCTCTACTTCTGTCCTCCCAATCTGTCTACCCCGCCCCCCCGCCCCCCACACATACCTCAGCCCACCCCACCCCCGCAGCCAGAGGGAGCCTAGGAACACCTGAGTCAGATCAGGGCCCTCCTGGACTGGAACCCTCCCCTGTCCTGATAAAAAGCAAAAGCCTTTGCATTTGTGCTTCCCACTGCCTGGAGTGCTGTGCCTCCTGTATGCACAGGGTTCCATCCTTCCCATGCTTCAGATCTTGGCTCAGTATAACCTTCTTAGCGGGGCCTTCCCTGGCTACTCTATTTAAAACTGCAGCACCCCCCAGCCCTACCACTTCCTGTCCCCTTTCCTGTTCCAGGTTTCTCCTTAGCTCTCTTCACCTTTTAACATATTCGGTGTGGTACTTGTTTGCTTACTTCTCTCTCCCTTCACAATGCCAGCTACACAATGGCAGTGGTTTTCGTCTGTCTGACCATTGCTATATCCACAGTGTCAAGAACAAGGCCTGGTGCGGTCAGAATTTATGGCATAAATGCCAAATGAACTATTTATTATATTGAAATGCAGGGTCCAGACCTGTGCTAGGGATACAGCAGTGACCAAGGGCAGGGCCACGAACTGTCCTCAGTTCAATGGGGCAAATGGACATCATTCCCATCACCCAGAGCATAACTTCATCGGTCATGATCAGTAGGGCTCCCATTGTCTCTTAGATGCCCCACCATCTGATGCTGCATAGAGAAGGGGGGTGTCATCCTGGATCTCTCTCTCCCCAACTCCCCTCTATATCCTGTGACTCTACTTTCAAACCTGGCCACTTCCCTCTACTCTGTTCCTCAGGCTCTGGACCAAGAGAAATTGCCAGCATCTCTCACTGGGGGGTCCACAGCAGCCAGAGGGAGTCTGTTAATAACCCAAGAAAGATCACATCCCTCCCTGCTCAGAACCCTCCCATGGCTCCTCAGTCCTAAGATAATGACCTCCCTAAGATAATGCCTCCCATGCCTACATGGCCCAATGTAATCTGACCCCTGCCAATCTCTTCCACCTGACCCCACACCACTCTCATTCCCTCCCAACACCCCCCCACACCCCACCATTTCTAGTCCATTATTTATACCATGCTCCCTCCCACCTCAGGTCCTCTGCAAATGCTAGAGGGCTGTTGTCCCCACCTTCATTGTTCAGGTCTCCACTTAGACAGCACCTCTTCCAGGAAGGCCTTCTCTGACTTCCCAGCATCACGATCCTCTCTTGCATGGCCCTCATTTCTGCTTACATTTCACATTTGTTTGTGGGGTTATGTAGCTATTTTCTGCCCCACATTCACTATATTGTGAAGACCATGAAGGTGGGACCACACACGGTTCGTTCACTGTGGAATCCCCAAGCCCAGGGCCTTATCCACAATAGGTATTCAATGTTTTTTAGATGAAAGAATGAATAAATTTAATCTGAAGGATAACTCATAAGGTCCTAGTTTTATCCCCATTTTGCAGATGAGAAAACTGAGGCTCAGGAAGGAGAGGTGAATAAAAGGTGAGGTGAAGCCAAAAAAGAGCAAAGAATCAGACAAGCGAGAGCTCAGCCAGGATCACACACCATGCAGGAACACCTCCCTGTTTACCACGCCTGCCTGGCCCCACTCACTCAAGCCCCATGAGACACGGACAGCATCTGTTCTGTGTGCCACCGCGTCCCAGGACCTGGCCATGCAGTAATAGTAACCCAGGTCCTTAATCCCATCTCTGAAATCTGAAGACTCCAGGTGGCAGGAATTGAGAGTTCAACAGTTTGTCTGCTTCAGCAAAGTCACGTCATATGTCCAACATCGACAGAGGGCTGGCTCAGTACACCAGGCTCAAACACATTAGTATTTGGTTGAACACTATGAACTTGTCCATATCCAACCATTTTTTACTGACAAAGACAAAAGTTTCATGTGGTTCAATGTAACACCATAGCAAAAAGTATGTCTGTTCACCCTCAATGAGATATAGAGACATGATAAACAGCCTTCGTATTCTTTAGGTCAGATTTTGCTGTCCAATCAGGTATGGGGTCAAATGAGCAAAAAGCCACCTGATTTTTGGAAATTTGTGTTCAGAACTGCAAACAGGATCAGAGAGAGAACCTGTCATACTAATGATAGGTATTGTTAGGACCCGTAGCAAGTGCTCCCTGTATCCCCCAACTCATTTATTACCCCTGTTTTAAAGTTGGAGAAACAGAGAGGCCCGGAGAGGCCCCAGGTCACACAGCTGGTAAGTGTCACAGCTGGGATTCACATCCAGTCTCTTCTCAATCCTGGCCTCAGAACTTACCATGTGCCTTGAGGTCAGAGCCCTTGCTGGAGTCAGGGGGCAAGGTCACAGAGAAGGGAGAGAGGCCCTCAGAGCTGACTGGGAATGAGGAGCTGCTGGTATCGCTCCGGCTGAGTGAAGAGGAGGAGATGGAGGCCTTGCTGTAGTGAGAAAGCAGAAGGGAGGCAACGGGGGTCTCAAAGGCAGTGGGTGGTGCTTGGAGCTGTAGGAGTGGGGAGGATGGTGGGGGCAGGGAAGGCACCTGCGTTTGAGCAGCCTGGCAGCTCTGCTCTGCAAGCTCAGTGTCTCCAGGTCCAGCAGGGATGAGTTCCATGTGTTGAGGCTCTGCAAGGGAAGAGGGATTAGAGGCTAGCCCCCATCTCAAAGAACACTGGGAAAGTGGCTTTGGACAGAGGGCCTGGAGTACAGGTCTGCATTCCCCCTGGTATCCTCACATGCTGGTAAGTCATTCTATGGAATCCGCTCCTCCTCCTCAGGGTCAGGGAAGAGGGACCCAGTTCTCCTCTGTGGATCCGCACCCCTCCTTGTAGTCATTATTGTGGGAGAAGTGTTGACCCCCCACCTTCCTGACCAGGCCTAGCTAATCACAACAATCTGTCCTCTGGTTCCACAGCAACTGGCTCAAAGCTGAATGCATGAGAGTAAGGCCTGGTGCTTTGGATGGAACTACTGGAAAATCTTCCTCTTTCTGCTGAATTAACTATGTAAGTTAGAAGCCTAGATTCACTGGAGCCAACTTCACTACTTCAAAGGGAAAGCCTGTCTGAGATTGAGCCCAACAAAGAGGAACAGAGAGTCAAGAGAGTCGAGCTCCTCCTAATAGTGTTCAAACACCTGGATCCGGCCATGCCTGAAAGCATATACATTTGGGATTTCTTGATTGCATTAGCCAATAAATCCTCCTTTTTTGTTTAAGCTTCCTTGAATCGGGGATTGACTCCAATTCTATCCCAGGGCTGGTGCTATCAGTTCAGGTACATAGGGAAGGAAGTAGATGAGGATGTCACCTGCTTCATTTCCTGAAGGGGTGCCACAGCCTTAGCCTGAGATGCGCTGGCCACCTTGGCAAGAGTTGGGACTGCTGTGTTGGGTCTTCCTTCTGGTTCACTGGCTCCTGCTGAGAAGCCCCAGTTGATTTTGGGAGGCCATGACGAATCTCTGCTGGGGGCACTGATCAGGAAAGGTTTTAGGCCGGCAGTGGATGGGACTGAAGCTGTTACCTGCTGCAAGTTGAGTGCTGGTGTCCGGAGATTCAGGCCGTAGCCACCAAAAGTCAGCTGGGGTTGGGCCTGCAGGGTGGCGTTCCTCTCGGCTTGTGGGCTGAGCCTGGCGGAACCGGTTTATGTACCTGTGCGCATCAGAGAATGGGAGGTGGGTGAATGAGGAGAGCCATGTAATAATAATAATAATGACAACAACAATCACAACAGCGATGTTTATCAAGTACTTTGGCAGTACCTAGTACTTGTCCCTCAACATCTGTTCTCTCTTACAGAGTAATGCAATATTATATAAGACTGTATAATACTGGGCACATAGCCACTCTTCTACAGATAGATTTAGCAGGGGTACCTATAGTTTTATGGCCACATAACTAGGTTCTTGACCAGCAGGGTTATGAGATGAGGAGATGTGATTCTGGAAAATTGATGTGGTTGGGAGCCATTTTGGTCCATAAAGGAAAGGGCAACAGCCTAGTGATGGGAGGCAGTAAGAGAGAAGGAAACTGTGTCCCTGACACCTTAACCAGGGGCTGCCATGTCAGCCCTGGTTGCTTCTGTCTGGATTGTTGGGTGAGGGAGAAATAAATGCTATCTTGCTTTAGCCACATTTAATTTGGGCCTGTTTGTTAAAGCAGCTGAACTTGGGTCCTACAAATCAAAGGGCTCACTATGTGATAGCACTCGTTATAGATGCTTTATAGACAGTAACTCACTGAAAGCTTGAAACAGCCCTAGGGGATATGTGCTGTTAATATCCCCAATTTACAGATGAAGAAAACTGAGGCCCACATCATACAGAGGGTAAGTGACAGAGCTGGGATTTGAACCCAGGCAGCCTAGTTCCAGAGCTCTTAATAACACACATAAAGTGTGGTCCTAAAAGTGCTGCATAAACAACTCTGGCCATGGTGATTATTATGGGAAGCCTGGCCCCTCCTGATCCAAAGCCTTCTTCCCCCCTGTCCCCCCAGGGCTGCTGGTACTTACTTGGCTACCACGGACTCCCTGCTGTCAACCAGGATGGGTGGTGGGGAGGCTCCCATCTGTCCTTCTGTGGTGCTGGGTGGGGAAGGGGTCCCTAAGCTGGATGGCCAGGACTCTTCAAACAGTTCAGAGGAGTTGGGACTTGTGGCCAGAGCCTTGGGAGCTTCTGGGCTTCTGGACCTCTGGGACCTGGATGGGCTCAGGGTCTAAGATAGGGAGACGGGGAGAAGAAAGTGAGGGTTGAGGGGTCATCCCTGTAGGGAATGAAGGCACACATGAAGTGTGTCTTAGTCGAGAGGGGAGGAAACATATCTCATAATGGTAACAACTCAGAGTGACTGGAGGCTACGATAGGAGATCCAGGTGACAGAGGACTGGGTGAGGGCAGAGCCACGAGGAAGGACTGTCTCTTAATCCCCCAACCCCCAATCTCTCATCATATGTCCTCCTTCCCTCTAGTTGTCACTCCCTCACCACTGGGCTCACACACAGCACTCTCTATGGAGTGTCCTCACCTTGGGGTGCCAGGTCTGGCTTTGGGATGGCCAGTAGTGGCTTTGATCCAGGGGAGTATCCTCAAAGGGGCTGTCTTGGATGGAGAAAACTGGCAGACTGCAAGGGCAGAGTGAAGGTTGGCAGGCAGAGCCCCCCTGTTGGGAGGCTATGGGGTGGAGTCAGGTTTCAGGGTTGGGAAGAGGAGGGCAGAGCCAGATTACAATTCCCATAGATTCCAGGAAGAAATGGACTATAATTCCCACGAAGCAGCACTGCACATTCAAGATAATGATACTAGAAGCTCGATTCCCACCAGCCCTTGGGGCAGTCTCAGAAAACCAAGTAACTGCCAACTGGTGGTTCTTAACCCTGAATCCAATCTAGGAGACGTTTAAAAATACAGATATACTGTCCTCACCCCAAGCCAAAAGAATCATAATATCTGGAAGGGGGCTGGTCATCTGCATCTCTTTCGCACCGTCCCAGGTGATTTTGAAGTGGAGCTCGGGTTAAGAACCATGGCTAAACCCGAATACTGTACATTTCCCTTAAGTACTGGGGACACTAAGGAGGAAATGGTAAATGGACTACAATCCCCATCAGTAACTGGGCTCCGCCTAAGCAAGAAAGGTCAAAACCAACATTCACAGGAGTCTGGGGCAGTTTCAAAATTCAGAAATTTAATTCCCAAGATGACACTGGACACCCTTAAAGGAAAAAGAAAAGCCCTTTGAGCCATTTGGGAAGCGGAACGTAAGACGCTAGGGGACCCAGATGTTGTGAAGTCCAGGCAGGAGCTGCCAAAGGATTTGGAGCATCTTGGGAGTTGTAGTTCCAGTGCGGTTGAAAAAGCGAAGACTCCGGACCCTAGCAAACCTAACCCAACGCTGTGTTAATCTCACCCTAGGACCTCCCCAAGCCTCCTGTGGTCCCCGGGAGAAGGATCGGTCTCACCTGCGGTCCATTCCGCAGCCACCTGGGCGCTTCCGCCAGCTCCGCTCCCTCACTGGGTTGACCCCGCGCGCATCTTTGTCGCTTAGCAATGCTCTGTCAGGCCCGCCCCTCTCCGGGAGTGCCCGCGCGGGAAGAGAGCGGCCTCCAAGGCGACCAATGATGGAGAGGAAAATAAAAGTAATTGGAAAGTGGCCAAAGAGAGATGTCGCACAACCAGCTGTAACTTCGGCCTGACTGAGAGAGCATGTTTGATTGGAGAACCGTAGCGCGCAGCAGTAATTGGCAAGCCTGTGAACCAATGGAAAGGACCTGAAGGTGAGCTCGCGGTTAGGAGGGGTCATAAAGTACTCTCGCTTTCCTGCAGTGACTTATAGCCACTCCCCCTTTTGCTGCAGAAATCTTGTCGGGACTCCAATGTAACGGCCGCTTTTCGCGTTGCAGGGCAATCGGGGAGTCCGTCCCCTCTCTAACCGCCGCCCCCTCCATCAGTCGGGCCAGCCAACGGGTCCCGCGGAGTCATTAACCACTTCCGTCTTGCTGCAGGAGCAGCTGGTTGCGCTAAGTGCCAGGCCTGGGCTCCCAGCCGAGGTGGTGGGATCAAAACGAGCTATTTCGGGTCCGACGCGCGGCCCCTGGGGGGCCAGCCTGGACTGTTCGTGCCCGCGCCCTCTGGCTGCTGCTCACCTGGCAGACCGCGCTACCCTGCGCACCCGAGGCTGAGTCAGAGGCCCAGAATTAGGCCCGGCTTGCCGGGGGGCTGGGCTCAGGGCCCTGCTGAGATGGAAGTAGGGTCTGTTCTGTGTCCTCCTGACAGCCTGGCCGGCTACCACATTCCCTGTACCCAAGACTCTGCTCCTAAGACCGCCATCTGCGTCATCCCCAGAGCTGCCTGCGGGGCGGGGGTGGATTAAGGGACTGCGAACTCTGCGGTGGGGTTTTCGGGCCCTGGGTCCCAAATGCTGCGTCGTCCTACCCACTCGGCAAGGCTTCGCCTCCTCAGCCTTAGTTTCCCCTTTGGGAAATCGGGGCATCACCTCTCCGGCATCCAGCAGGCACTTAGTAAATGGCCAAGTCATTGTTGGGCTTTCTAAATAAGGCTCTATTAATGGCCGGGGCTGGCCGTGGTCCCAATGTCCCCGGGCGGCCCGCCGAGGGGCGGACACAAGGCGTACTATAAGAGCGGCTGCGGCGCACGCAGGGGCACTGCGGAGCCTAGGGGAGGCGGCGGCGGCGGCGAAGCAGGATGGAGATCCCCGTGCCCGTGCAGCCGTCTTGGCTGCGCCGCGCCTCGGCCCCGTTGCCCGGGCTTTCGGCGCCCGGGCGCCTCTTCGACCAGCGCTTCGGCGAGGGGCTGCTGGAGGCCGAGCTGGCTGCGCTCTGCCCCGCCACACTGGCCCCCTACTACCTGCGCGCACCCAGCGTGGCGCTGCCTACCGCCCAGGTGCCAGGCCTGGGGGAGGGCGGTAACTCGACCACTTGCAAGGCTTGGGGCCCCGGTCATCCCGGGGTGGGGGGCGGTGGTGAGGAATGTCCCCCGACTTTGAGCGGGGGGAGAGTCCGGCCACTCAGAGGGGGTTCCAGAGTTCGCTGAGTATGGAATCTCAGGGCTGGATTACCGAAGGGGCTGGGAGGTCCCTGCCGGTCTGAGGAGGGTCTCGGCTCCGAAATGGCTGAGTCACGGATAGGGTGGGGCCGTCACTCTGAGGCGAGCGTTGGGGAGTCTGAAGGAGGCTGGTGACCCAGGAAATCTGGGGGAAAGAGGGCGCTCAGTTATTCTGAAGGGCATGGGGTTCCCAGGGACTCCTGAGGGAAGGGAAAGTTTTGTCATTCTCGGGGAAGAGTTTGGAGACGAAATGTGGCGACCCTATGTCTTCTGGAGAAACAGAGGGGAGGAAGGGTCCTGTGACTTGAGAAAGGGGGGCCTGGACACTCTGAGAAGTAGGGGGAGAATACTGGTAACTGTTGAGGGCATAAGCGGCCCCGTGACTCCAGTGGGAGGGTAAAAAGACGACTCTGGAAGCTGGGGGAAGAGGCATCTTGGCAATTTCGGGGGGGGGGGGGACGGTGTGCAGTAAGGGCACCAGGGGTTCTGAGGGATAGGGGGCTGGGGACTCAGTGTCCAAAGGACGCTCTGACACTGGGGGAGGGGCCAGGCCTGTGAGAGTGGAGGTCACTGACCTTGCAGGGGAAGGGGGTCTCATCACTCTGGATGAGAGAATCTCAGTGATTACAGAGGGAGGGATGAGCCCAGTTATTCTGGGTGAAGAGATCCTCTGGATCTACGAGTAGGAAAGGGGACTGCCCAGTTCCGGAGGCCTGGGACGGGAGCAGCGCCGGAACCGACGGGGAAGGGGCCTTGCTGGGTCCTGGGAGCCTCGCCCCTCTGATGACGATCGGGCTGTGCTTAGGTCCCGACAGAACCCGGGCATTTCTCGGTGCTGCTGGACGTGAAGCACTTTTCCCCAGAGGAAATCGCCGTCAAGGTGGTTGGCGACCACGTGGAGGTGCATGCGCGCCACGAGGAGCGCCCGGTGAGCCCGCTGGCAGGGGTGGGGCCAGAACGCGTGGGCGGGACCCGCAGGCCGTTGGGGCGGGGCATCCATAGGGAAAGGGCGGAGCCACTCAAATCTCTCTCTCCAGGATGAACACGGATACATCGCGCGCGAGTTCCACCGCCGCTACCGCTTGCCGTCTGGCGTGGACCCTGCTGCCGTGACGTCCGCGCTGTCCCCTGAGGGCGTCCTGTCCATCCAGGCCGCACCCGCAACGCCCCAGGCTCCACTGCCGCAGCCGCAGGCTGCTGCCAAGTAGGCGTCATGCCTGAACCCCGGGAGCCGCCTCAGGCCCCCTCTTTTAAAGCCGACCTGACTCCGCCCAGCCAGATGTCCCGAGCGCGCCAAAACCACCCACCCAATCTGGGATCCTACCCTGACCTTTCCCACGTAGACTGCCCTGGTAACATAGACCATTCCACTGACACTCTCGTTCTCACACCCCCTCCAGCTTTCAAACTCCTGACACCTTCCTAGCTTCCAGGCCCTCCGCGGACAATTCAGCCTACAGTCTCCCGGCCCCACTGACCCCTTTCTTGGCATATAAACCCACTCAAAACTCCCTCCTCTGCTTCCTTCTGACTCATCTATTAAAACATGCCCACATCCCATTTTAATCTTCTTCCCCCTCTAACACTAGATTATGGTGTGGACAGCCCTGCCTCCACCCTAGGCCAGTCAAGCATAATCCCTCTCCACCCCTCAAACATCCCAGACCATCCAAGGCCTGGTTCTCAAGATTCTGGATCCTTCCCCTCATCCCAACTGACAATCTACTCCCCCCCCATCTTGTGACTTGAAACCCCAGCACCCCTCTCCCTGACTCCTAAACCCCTTTTCTGACCCCCCACCCTTGGACATCTATTCCGGGCCTAGCAGGACCCTCAACCTCAGACTGCACAGATACCCATCGCATCTCCCCAGACTCTGCACGGATATCCTAAGCCCCACCCCCAACTCTAACCAGAACCCCCCCCCATTCTGTCTTAATCCCCAAATCTCCAACCACATATCCCACGTAACCCACCTTTCACATACCTCCCCTCATTCTCCAAGATTCAACCAAGCAGCCACTTTTGCTTTGGTACCCCACAGTCCTCCTCCCTCCTTGAATTTCCTGCCACCCATCCCCTCATCCGTTCCCCCAATAAATGTGCTAAAGCCGTGCCAACTGCTTTATGTCTGGGCCAGGAAATATGGGCTGGAGCAAGCAGAGGCTGGTGTGAAGGAGGGGAATGTTTATTGGGGGGATGTGGGGGGGCAGGGGAACATCACTGTCGCTCATACATCTCCCGTAGGATCTTCATGCTTTCTGAGTACCGAAGCTGATTCCGATGAGATGCCTCCTTCCACCTGTGGTGGGGGTAGAGAAGCAGAGGGAAGACTCAGCAGTTGGGGAAGAAGCCATAGGAGTACGAACAGGTTTGGGGACGCTCACCTCTGGCGGATGCGTTTCCAACGCTGCATGTTGCGGTAGATGAGTGTGGATGGTGAGGGCTCAGGCTCGGAGGGCTGCGTGGACAGAGAGGCCAGGCTGGGTTGGCCACGCCCAAGCCCCGTACCATATGCCTCATAGCCCTGGGCCAGCCTGCATACCCACCTCATCCTCAGGGGTACCCTGCGTCTCAGGCTGCAGGGGGGATGGAATTCGGGATCTGCAAGCATCTCCAAGTGGCCCAGGGGCTGTGGGTGGAGGCAGCTTGTACACATCACGACTCTTGCTGTTGGTGACCTCTGAACTCTGCGGACGCAAGGGCCCCACACCAGGCCCAAGAGAGTTTGAGAAGAGGGCCAGCAGTACACACTTCACCCCTCCTGCCTTTCCCAGTGACAGCAGACAGGAGGGTTTCACCAGGGACTGTCTTAAGAGCCATGCCAAAGAAAGGTCTGCTCCAGGGATCCCTGCCTGTATTCTGTCCAGCCCAGGGACCCCCAATCACTCCTACCCAGCCCAGTAACCCCCATCTGCTCCCCTAGGCCAGGTGGCTGCACCTGTTTGCAGTAAGGATCTCTGTCAAGCCCCCCAGCTTTTGGGGACCTCTGATCTTGGAGTTCACATCTACCTGCCCAAGGAAACCCTGTCCCCTCTCCCTCTCAGGCCAGGTAGTCATGTCTGTCTACTTTAAGGGGTTCCATCCATACCCTTGGCCAAAGGGTTCACATCCGTGTGCCTCACCGGATCGAGAAATCACTGTGGGACACGGAGACCTGTGCGCATCTATCCCACCAGCTTTGGGAGAGGACACCTCTAACCATCTACCCACTGGCTGCTGGGAGGGGGGCCCACCCCACATCCAACCTCCTCATCTTCAGGCAGTGGGGGCAGTGGTGAGCTGGGTGAGCGTTCACGCTCGCGCACGGAGGGGCTGTTGCGCATCCAGGCTCGGCAGATTGGGTACAGGGGCGTGTTCTCACTGAACTGAGCCAAGTCCACACTCCGGTCAAACAGCTTGATCACATACGTGTCTAGGGTAACAGGAGGGGAAGGTGTGTGAACAACCTCACACAGCTCCCTGTCACCGCCTGCCCTCTCCGGCCACTGCCTACTCACTGGATCGCTGTGGCCCTCCCTCAGCCAGCCCGTCATCCATCTCCCTCCTCTTCTTCCTTCGCTGGTGGGGGAAGCGGGCGGATGGCCTGTGTGGGGCAGGAGAACATCAGGACCAGGGTGGGGGTTGGGAACTTCTCGTCAGTCGGCTGGGGCCCCTGCCACCTTACCGTTTGCCAGTGGCTGCAACAGAACAATCCCTGTGGGGAGAGACAAGGTGTCAGCAGACTGGCCCTCGAGGGCGCCCCTGGGGATCCTGAGATGTTCACGTGGACCCCACCAACCCCTTAGACCCTGAGTCCCGCTCACGCCTCCGGGGCTGTAGGTGGCAACCATGAGGGAACCTAAGCTTCTGCTGCCACAGAGTCTCTGTACATGCAGGGTGGAGGACTACGGTGGAGGAAGCACGGAGAACGGTGGTCAGGGCTTGGATGAGGGAGGAAGTTGTCCATCACAAATGCTCAGATCCAGATCCCATCCACGAAACTTACTTGTTGTGGGTGTCCGAGGGGGTTTTCCCAGCTTCCTCCTCCAGACGCTCCCTGGTAGCAGAAGAGAACTATGGGCTTGGGGTTCCCAGAGCCGAGTGGGAAGGTGCTGAGTGGCTTGTCCACTGGGATCCTTGCTCCCTAATCCAGCCTCTGGGGTCCCACCCAGATCCGCCCAGGACTGGAGGGTCCAACTTGCCAGGACCCCCAACCCCCTGCGACCCGTGCCTGGCCAGGTCCCAACCTGTCCATGTGGCTCTTCTCCAGCAGACATTGCAAAACAGCATCAAGTTGGTTCCGGGCCTTGGCCATCTCCAACTCTGGGGAAGAAGATACCGAGCAGGACTCAGTTCCCAGGCCCAAGGCAGGTGGGCAGCCAACTGGGCCAGGGGCCAGGTATGCTGAGAGAATGCAGTGGGCAAGGACAACTGAGCAAGAGTGCTGGGTTCCAGGGCTGTCCCACATGCTCGTGTGTGACCACAGGCAAGCCACCTTACCTCACCTAGCCTGTTTCCTCATCTTGAAACTAGGTCTCCCAATGATACCTATCTGCAAGGACTGTTTTGAGGTTTAAGTAAACCTATGATGTATGTGAATCTCTTAGCAGCATGCATTAACAGTAAGTTGTACAGAGTACTTTTATGTGCCAAGAATTGTTCCAAGCACATCACACACGTTAACCCCGTTACATTTTCACAATAACTCTGACAGGTAGATATGATTATCCCCATCTTATGTATGATGAAACGGAGGCACAGAGAAGTTAGGCTACTTGCTCAAAGTCACACAGCGAAGAAATTGCAGGGCTGAGGATTTGCACACAGGCCATCTGGCTCCACAGCTGACATTATAAGGCAGAGACTCAAACTGGGTGCAGAATCTAGCCCCCAGATGTGCTTTGTTTGGCTGAAGCAGTGGTGTTATTTTAAATCTCAACTAAATCTGAATGGAAAACATTTAATAATTCGGAGATTGCACCTAAAATATCCATTTTTGGCTCCCCCCTCCCCCGTCAGGAAATGATATCTGGGCCCAGCTTCCTGTATTCCTGGCTCTGTCAGCCTGTGTGTTTACTTCCCCTCATCATAAAACTTAAGGATGTGATATTATAAATATTCTCCTCTTGCCCTTGTGGGGCGTTTGCTCTCCTCTTCCAACCAGTACCTAGCTTCACTCTGGCCCAGTGCTCAAAGCCTGGAAGGATACCTGGGGACATGCTTTACCAGCCCTTGGATGGGGAGACACAGGGATTCCCAACATCACTGAGGAGAGACAGGGTGGGGGGAAGGGCTTAAGGGCAGCTAAGATTCTAGCAAAGAGCCCTGGGCAGGAGCCAAGGTATAGATCATACCCACATCTCTTTCCCTAGCTCCTGCTTCTTTCCTGAACCTTAGACCTTGGGATCCCATGGTCTCCTAGATACCTTTCCCTGGACATCCCCTAGGCCCCTACCATCTACTGGGTCCCACACTAGCCTCAGTGCCTCTCTAAACTTTACCCCTTTTCCTGGGCCCCCACTTCGGGGGTAGCCCCAATGTCCCCCAGTCCCTCTTACCCTCCCGCACCGCAGCTCACCAACCCCATGGCCTGTCCACTTGGCCTCCTGAGTGTCTCTCCACCTACCTCCTCCCTACCCCGGTCCTCTCCCTTCCTTCTCCTGGACTCCCAGACTCAATCTCCTCCTCTGATCTACCCTTCACAAGGTGGCCAGAAAACCAAACCAACGCTCTCCGGCTTAGAACACTCCACAACTCTGAAGAGCCCCAGGACTGAGCTCTTTGGCCCAATGTTCACAGGCTCCCATGACCCTGCCTACCCCTGCCCCCCCAACCATCATTTGTGGCCAGGCTTTTACTCTCTGACCCAAGTTTTTTTTTGGCATTTGGGGGGCATTTTTAGTAACTCACTAAACTCATTTTAGTAACTCACTCCTCAGCTCCAAACTCGCCCTTGGCTCCCCATTTCCATCAGAGCAAAAGCTAAAGTCCTAACTTGGGCCCACAGGATCTGTCATTCCCTCCTGCTCCCCACTGCACTCCCTCTGCTCCAGCCACACTGGCCTCCCTGCTCCTCCTTGCACAAGCCAGATGAGTCTTCCACCTCAGGGCCTCTTCAGAGCTATTTCCTTGGTCTGATTTGCTGTTCCCTCACCTATCCTCATAGCCCTTTCCCTCGTCTTGTCAGATCTTACGTTCTGCTTCATTGTATTACCACTTATACCATCTAACACCCTACACATCATTTTACTCCCCGCCCTGGTCTGGATTCCATGCCTCTCTCACCACCCTCAACGTGCCAGTCCTGGTTTCCCATCAACTTGGACCCAACTCAAAATGACTTCCTCTCTCTCAGCGTCGGTTTCCCCATCCACCACGTTTCCTACTTCCTAGGATTACTGGGCTACAGTGACTGCCAGGATTAAAAGCTTCCTTGTACTTCAGGCGCTGAGCACAATGCTTGACCACTGCTGGAAATAGGGAAACTGAGGCAGAGCCAAGAAGAGTCCTTTCAGAGTCACACGGCTCGGGATCCCCATGTCTTACCGCACCACACAGTTTGAGCCACCACCATTCAATCTCAACGCTACCTAGAGCACAAACCGGTAAGGTATGAAGATGGCAAGAATCGTTCCATGCCTGACATGGCGATAGTCACAAGGGCGGCAGGAAGAAGTCGCGTGGTCCGTCTTATCGCGATAATCCTGTCTTTCGGGACTCCCGTACCCTGCTCGGTCGGTGCTCCCCTAAAAGCCCCCTACCTCGGGGTCCTCACCTGATTTCTCCACTTTCACCTTCACCGGGAACATGGTTTGGGTCTGAGGTGTGGCTAGCTGGGTCAGAGGAGCCCAGAAGAGCCCAGGGTCACAAATCAAGGCTGAAGGCAGACGGGAAGAGGTCAAGATAAGCTTTGTGCGCAGCCAGTCCTCCGCGGTGAGCAGTGTCCGGCGGCGACCGCTACTGCTGCTGCCACCTCCACTACTTTCCCTTCTGTGGGCGGGCCCTTTTGGCAATTGCCTATTTCCATTTGTCAGTGCAACCGTCGATCTCGTCCCTGACCAATTGACAGCTGCCTCCATCGGCTCCCAGGTCTAAGTCCCACCTTTCGAGGCCCCGTTTCCGGAAACAAATCAACGACATCCCGGAGCGCTTCCTGGGAGGTGTAGTTCCAGCTCCCGAGACTCAGCCAGAGTAAGGGCGCCTGCGCCGCGCGTGGCACGGTGGGTGATGTAGGATGAGGGCTTCGCAAGGCTTCTTGGAACTTGTAGTGTTAGAAGCTTTGCGTAACACCAACTTAGCTATTGACAGGGTTTATTTAACTGTGGGAGACCTTCTTGTCCCTGAGGAAGAGAAGTCTGGAGGTAGGCCTGTTCAATCTTACTGAGCACTCGCTAGGTGCCAGCTACCTCTTAATCTCTCTTCAGGCACAACCTCATTTATTTAGGAAATGTTTAGTAGTGTGCCCGGCACTCTTCTAGGCACTGGGGACGCTGCACTGAACAAAACAAAAGCTCTTGCCGTAATAGAGCGTATATTTTAGAGGATGTAAGATTACAAGAAACAGTGGAATATTTTAAATGAAATGAAATGAGAAAGGATACAACCTGAAGGCACATAGGGAGTACCAAGGTAGGGATTGAAATTTTAAATAAGATGGTCAAGAAAGCCTTCTCTGATAAAGCTCTTGGCTATGTCTATTGCTGCGGACATCTTCAGAAAATGGGAAACTTCCATTTACCACATATGGTTTGGCTTAGACAAATTCTAGGAGGTAGCACTGATATCCACATTTCTGATGAGAATACTGAGAACAAGTGGGAAAGTACAGTTTTCAAATTCACACACCAGCAGAGGATAAAAGCCCCTAGCAGTGCAAGCATTATTCCTTTCCTAGTTCTGCATCTGTAAAATAGGGTTCCTGAGCAGGAAAGTTCCTATTTCAGAGGGTGCAAAGAATGAAGGATTGCACAGAATGTGCGAAGCACTAAGCCTGGCACAAAATGGGCATTCAATACGTATTTCTGAATATTAAAAACCATTTTATGCTTCAACCTCCAAAAGATCCATAAAGTCAATATAGAGAATTAGAGTCCTTTATTGGGGGATGTCAGCAAAGAACACAGGAAATGGGAAAAAGTCTTAGGGGTTTGAGAGTGAGCTTAGAGTAGAGGAGCCCATCCTGGGTGAATGAGAAGGTCCCAGGCCTGTGCAGAGGAAACTATCACGGAGTACCCAGGGGTATGGTGAAGGAGAGGTAGTCACCAAGGGCGCCCCAACGGGGCCGGTAGATCTGGAAGATGGTGATCCAGGTGGTGAGCACAATCACCCAGAAGAGGAAGCCCACAGCTGAGCGCCAGACATCTATAAAAGGGAACAGGAATGGGTAAAGTTGGCCTCCACCTGCTCTCTGGTCTCTCCCCAACCCAACCGCTGGGCCTCTCTTCTCTCCCAGAGAACCAGAATTCTGGAACCTCCATCATTCCCTTCCAACACCTGATGGCTTCCCTTCATCTGTGCCCTGGACTCACAGCCTTTGATTTGGCTCTGCTCCGTGTATGCTGGGACAAGGAAGGCCTCTCGGAAGAACCAGAAGATGTTGACCAACCAGAGAAAAGGCAGGAAAGCAAATCCGCCTAAGAGAGAAAAAAAGCAAACAAACTGGAATGTAAGGCAGTGACGATCCTCCCCCCTCCCCCCGCCCCCAACTCCCACCTAGAGGACGGAAGGCCCTCTCCCATACCCAAGTTCAAATGGAAATCTCTGCTATCAGAGACTTAGAAATCCTGGCCCCTCCCTAGGGCCCCAAAATCTGACTCCTCATTCATCTCTTCCTCAGGACCCAAAGTCCGGACCAACTCTTCCCGTCTCTTGGGACCCAGAAGCTGAGGCCCCAGCTTCCTCTTCCCTCAGGTCCCAGGCCCTTCCCTCAGACCCAGGAGTCCGCAACCCCAGTCGCTTTATCCCTTAGACTCAAGAATCCAGGCCCCCGGGCTCTCTTCCCTCAGGCGCTCTAGTCCGGTCCCTTCTCTGTTGGGATCCTAGGAACCGGCCCTTACCCAGATAGTACTTCCGGCACAGATTCAACTTCTCCTCGTTAGACACCCGCTCCAAGTTCATAGTTGCGCTGAGACAGAGTTGTCCCGCGGGTATGTAGGGCAGGAGCCAAGCCTTGACCCCAAATGACAGATGCAGGGATCGCGAACAACCACGCCCCTATTACGACAAAACGCCGATAAACTGAAGGGTGGATTTGCTGAAAGAAGGGTACCCCGGCCCCCACCAGCAAGCTGACTGGGTTGAACGCTCTTCATGTTTATTCGGGTGCGCGAACGGCCCCCAACTCACCGGTGCCGTCTACTTCCTCCGCTTGGAAGCCTTTGCCACTTTCAACTCCGGACGTTTGCGCGACAGAGCGCAAGTATCTCTGGAGTTTGTAGTCTTTTTGGATGCGGCAACGCTGCACGCATGCGCTTTCGGGGAACTCCAGGCGGTGATTTTTGCCGGGAGGGCTCAAGCCTCTAACACGCAAGCGCAGTAGGCAGTTTCTGAGCGCGTGCTGTGTCGGGAGGCAGCGACGAACTACACTTCCCAATGCTCTTAAGGAACGGAAATGACGTGAGAGCAGCCAGAGTTGGAGGGTTCGGGTAAAAATGGCTGAATATTTAGCTTCGATATTCGGGACTGAGAAGGACAAGTGAGAACGGGCGCAGGGAGTGGCCCCTTGCGGGGGCCGGGACCGGAACGTTTGGTTCCCTGGTGGCTGGGAGGCGTTGGGCGGTGTTTCTGGGGTGTCCAGCCTCCCCGGCCCTCGGTTCACCTCTGTCTTTGCACCTCTTCCAGGGTTAACTGCTCTTTTTACTTTAAGATCGGGGCCTGCCGGCACGGGGACCGGTGCTCCCGGCTTCACAACAAACCGACTTTCAGCCAGGTGAGACCCGGCACGGAGCCTTGAGGGTTAACGCCTCCCGGCCGTTTCCCCTTCTGTTGTCCATCACCACGAGGTCCCGCCTTTTCCGGATTTCTAAGCCCCACCCCACCATCGGCTTTTTTCTTGTCGGGCCTCTGCAGGTTCCTCCCCCTCCTTCAGGCCCTTCTCCCAGGAACTTGGCCACGCCCCCGTACGTACAAATCACACCGCTGGGCTGTCCCTGACTGCTAGGTGTCTATTCTGGTTTCCTTAGGGGCAAGCATCGCTGATGCACTCAAGATGCTTAGACTTCTTCTCTGTTGCCAAGTCTCACCCCCAACCTTCATACCTCACCTCACCCCTTTGCATGCGCTCAGGCCCCGCCCCCTTTAAATTCTGTTCAGACCATAGTGCTGCTCAACCTGTACCGGAATCCACAGAACACTGCCCAAACCGCAGATGGATCGCACTGTGAGTGAGGGACCGGTCTTGGGGGCAGGGCGGACAGCCGCCAGCAGGCCACCCCCTGATTTCACCCTGCCCCCTCCTCCAGGTCACGTGAGCGACGTGGAGGTTCAAGAACACTATGATAACTTCTTCGAGGTGAGGATTGGCAAGGGATGGGTTGAGTTTCCTGTGGAGCAGGAGTTCAGCTGAGCTCCTCCTGGTCTTCCGCAGGAGGTGTTCACGGAGCTGCAGGAGAAGTACGGGGAGATTGAAGAGATGAACGTGTGCGACAACCTGGGGGACCACCTCGTGGGCAATGTCTATGTCAAGGTGCCTGCTGTCCCCACATTAGAGCCTAGATGTGGAGGCATTTCAGTGCCTGATGGCCACCACGGAAGCCTCACAGCTTGAAGTCCATCACTAAATCCAGCCCAGCCCAGAGCTGCTAACCGATCCCCTAAGACTTCTGAGTTTGATTGCTGACCCTGATCGACTTTCCCCTCAGTTTCGGCGTGAGGAGGATGCAGAGCGGGCGGTGGCTGAACTCAATAACCGCTGGTTCAACGGGCAGGCTGTGCATGCTGAGCTGTCTCCTGTCACCGACTTCCGGGAGTCATGCTGCCGGCAGTATGAGATGGGGTATGGTAGTACGGGCGTGGGGTGGGCACCTGGAGTCCCAGACTCCTGTGTGTTGGGGTGCTGTCATTGACAACAGCCTCGTCCATCCATCCATCCTCCACCCAGGGAATGTACCCGCGGTGGCTTCTGCAACTTCATGCACCTGCGGCCCATCTCCCGGAACCTCCGACGTCAGCTGTATGGGCGGGGACCCAGACGCAGGTACCTCAGGACTAGCTTGTCAAGACATCTCATACCCTAAGGCCTTTATACCCTGAGATGGACCTGATCCTATGCCCCAATAACAGTGTCTCTCTTTTGTATCCCAAGACTGGCTCTGAGCACCATCCAAAGACCAGCGCCTGAGTCTCAACCCCCAAACCAGCTGGAACTCCAAAGCCCCAAACACAAGACCAGTCTGGATCTCCAATCTGGAGATCAGTCCCTGAGAACCTGTCCTGATACCACTCAGGAACTCTGGTTACCTGCCCCATCCCAGAGCAGAGAGGCAGACCTGGGGAACTGTGCAGCACTCCTTACAGCTCTAATCCTCATCTCTCCACTCCTGTCCCCAGGTCACCCCCGAGGTCCCATACTGGCCACCGTCCCCGAGAAAGAAACCGACGACGTTCCCCAGACCACCGGCATGGCCGCTTCTGAGACCCTGGCTCCCTTGACCTCCACCCTTGACAGGCATAAATGTTCCTGGCCAGGACCCCTCCTGAAAGCTCCCTTAACCCCCCAGCTCCATCTTCCCCAGGCTCCGGGGCTCCATGCTGTAATCTGTTCAAAACAGGGACCTTCTCTTACCACCCCTCCCCTAATAAAGTTCTGTATTAAGGGTTTAGAACCTGTTAGCTTGAGCCTAGCTGTGGGCTGGAGTTTCCTTCCACCCCCACATCTCCTGACGAAAAGGGGAAGCGGGCTGGGCTCTGGCCACAACTTCTGCTGAAGAACTTCCAACAACAGGTGGGAGAGCAGCAGGCTCAGGGCCCAGGGCTGTAGAAACCCCTCAGTGGGACCGGTTGGGGTGGGGAAGCCTCTGTGCTGGGAACCTCAGCACTCTCAGGCTTCTCAAGGGGGCGGTACCTGGTTGTGGCAGGTTGGAGGATTCCCAGCCCGCAGGAGATTGGGGTTAGGGAGCTGAGGTAAGGTTACTGGGAGTTGAGTGGGAGTCTCCAGAGGCTGAGGGCTGGGTCCTCCATGCCAGCTGCCCTGAGGTGGGAGTTGGAAATAGCTAATACTTAAGCTTACCATATGCCAGGTGCTGTTCTAAGTACTTTACTTCAAGTAATGATTTTAATTCTTCACAATAAACCTGTGAGACAGGTGCTGTTACCCCCGTTTTAGGGATGAGAAAAGAGGTAAGGAAGATGGCAGAGGTGGGATACAAATCCACTCATTGTGGTTCCAGACTCCTCATTCTAGCCATCTTGAGGCCTTGGTGGCCCTTCTGATAATGAGCCAGGAGCTGGACTAGGGGCTGGGGATAGATTCCCGTCTTCCAAAGGGGTCTGGGGATCTCATACCCCCACATCACTGCTTCCTTCTTCTGCCCTGGTTTTCTGGAAAGTGTGACAGCGGCGCTGTGGTCGGAAGTCCTGCGGTCACGGCCCCCCAGGCTGCAGACCCGCCCGGATGAGGCCCCTATGCCTCCTCTTGACTGCCGCGCTGCTCCTGGCCCAGGCGGCGCCTCTGGGGGCCTCCCAGCACTGCGGGCGCCTCGAGTACTGGAACCCTGATTACCGGTGCTGCGGCAGCTGCCTGCAGCGCTTTGGGCCGCCCCCCTGCCCGGGTGAGGAGCGGGGACAGGGGTATGCATATGTTGGGGCGGAGCCAGGGGGTGATAAGGAGCAGGGGAAGGGACGAAGTCTGTGGGTTATTGCCTGTGAGGCTTGCTTCGGGATAGGGGCAGCGGGCCTTACGCAGATAACACGATGTGGGGCTCAGCTTGTGATGGAAGGGCTAGTACAGGTTACTTCAGGGCCACGGCGAAGGGGTGTTGCCTGTTAGGCGGGATCGCGGCAGTGTCCGAAGGGTGGGCGGGGCTTGGTGCCAGAGCGGGATGGGGTTAGTGGGGGGGCGGGGCCTGTGGAGAGAGGGTCTCGAGACTGGCAGGGCTAGTGCGGGGAGGGTGGGCACGTCGGTGATAGGTTGGGTTAGTAGAGTACAAGGGGTGGGGCCTGCTGGGATAGGACAAAGGGGAAAGGGTGTCGCTAGTGCAGGAGAGGAGGGGCTGGGCGGCGGCACGTGAAGACCCTGTTTCCCACCAGACTTCGAGTTTTCGGAAACTGCGGGCTCAATGACTCTGGCTATCACGTGTCGCGCCCCTTCAAAGAGTGTCCTATTGGGCAGTGCAACCCCGACAGTGCGGAGCAATGTAGCCCCTGTGGCACCGGAGCCACGGCCCCTGCCCCCGCGGGGAGCCAGAGCGGCGGAACACAGTGGCGCTGCAGAGAGGTGCTGGTCGGGCCCCGGAGGGCCTGGGATAGGGTGCAGCTTGTTGGAGACGGAGCGGGGGCTGGAGGGCGTGGTTTGGGTTAGATGGGCGGGGTCTGGAGCAAGGGAGGGGGTGTAGCCCCGCTGAAGAGAATAGGGTGGGGGCATGATAGGATCGGAAGACCTACCTGGGTTAAAGTGTGTGTGTGGCGGGGGTTAGCTGGATCAGGCGGGGGTTGGATCCCACTGAGGGAGAGAAGGATGGGAGGTTCAGGCTGAAGGGGCAGGAGTGGGGCATGCCTCCCGCTTTACTCCAACCTATTTGCAGAGGTCGGTTCCTCCCAAGGAGCCCTGCCCTCTGAACACCGGGAAACCAAGCGTCCTTAGCTCCCAGGAGCCCAGCCCATCAGCGATTTCCAGTGTCCAGTGGACATCTGAGCACAACGTCACTCAGCAGGCCTTGCTGAATTTTGCCCTGCCGGTGGTGCTGGTTCTCTTGGTGCTGGTTCTGCTGGTGACCTCAGCAGTGATCCTTCTGCTCGCCCAGCGGTGCCACCGCCAGGCAAAAGGTCTCCACCCCTATCCTGGCTTGGTCTGTGGCGACACCAACACCCATACCCTCTTCTCCTTGCACTCGTCCTCTCCAGGCTCCCTGGAGGCATCAGAGGCAGGGGTCTCACGGAAGGTCGCTCTGGTTCCACTCCTGGGCAGAGGTTAGTCGGGGACATGCCAGGGAGGGAGAAGGCGGGCTGGAAGATTGCCCTCACCCCTCCATTTGTCCCCCAGAACTGCCGCACCTGGCATCGCAGCCCCTGTCTCGCGTCCTGGATGAGCTGGAGGTGCTGGAGGAGCTGACTGTACTGCTGGATCCTGAGCCTGGGCCGGGTGGGGGGATGGCCTGTGGCACCACTAGACACCTGGCGGCGAGATACGGAGTGCCTGCTGCCTGGTCCACCTTTGCCTACTCACTGCGGCCCAGTCGCTCACCACTGCGGGCCTTGATCGAGATGGTGGCGAGGGAGCTCTCGGCTTCTCTGGGCCAGCTTGGCACACACCTGGCCCAGCTGGGGCGGGAAGACGCGCTGCAGGTGCTGTCCAAACTTGGCTGAGCTGGGGCTTGCCCAGCCTAGTCCTCAATAAAGTCTCCTGTGAAATAAGCGCCTGCCGTCTCTGGGCCTCATTAAGGCACGCTTTTGAAATAGTCTTAAGTGGGCCAAGACCGAACAGGAATCCTCTCATTCCACCACACACACGAGACCAGATATGGCCTGACGTGCCCCTGGGGGCTGGCCTCAGGTGCCTCTGGGCAACCAAGGTCCTCTCTGAGGACCCCGACTGGGTTCTAACTGGGAGTGTGTAGAGCACGTGTTGCTGTGAAGGTGTCACAGACCCCCCACAATTTACCCGTAATTCTGAAGGATGGCCTCTCACCCCTCTGTGGAGGCTGACAGGCTTCCCCGGCTCAGGATTGCTGTGGAGAAATGGGAGCTCCTACCTGCCCCCAACACCGTACAAACGGGCAGACCACCTCTCCAAACATTGACAGACTTTATTATGGGGGGTTCCCACCTGGGAACCCACCCTCTTAAATAAAAAAGTGCATAGAAAAGAAGGGATTTAGAAACCTTTGTACAGTATCTACATCCTGGGCCCCCAGGACAGGAAGGGGGCGACTGCTGGGTGGGCTGGAGGGGTGGAGGCAGGGCCTTTGCCACCTGCATGCCCACATCCACCCTGAGCAGGAGGGTGGGCGTGAGATGCTCTGGGAGGGACTCGGGAGCCCCCAGACTAGGGGCCAGACGGCAGCAGGGGGCGTGGCAGGCAGCCGCGGCTTCAGTTAAGGAAGCGACGGCAGCGCTTGGCGCCGCAGTTGCACGGCAGCTTGTTGCTGGCATCCTCGATGGGGAATTTGTAGTCGTAGGTGAGCTCCTCACCACGCAGGATGCGGCGCAGCGCGAAGATGACGATGTGCTTCTGGCCCTCCACGTGGATGACGCGGGAGAAGCAGTTGGGCTCACACGAGTGGTTGATGAAGCGGGCGGCGTTGCCGTGCATCGTGGCGTCCACCACGTCAAAGTCATCCATGCGGAACATGTAGCACCCGATACCCTGCAGGGATTGCGAGGGGCCGTCGGGCGCCCTGTCCCCAACGGAGCAGCCCCGCTTCACCCGCCTCATTCCCACGGCCCCGGGGAGCCCACCTTCCCATCGTAGAACTTCTCCCGCTTGTCAGTCAGCACGGAGCGAATGACGATGCCAGAGTACTCGATGACCATCTCGCCGGCATCGATGTTCCGCTTACAGAATAGGCCCCGCCCGTGGATGGCAGATCTGCAGGGTAGGACGGGCCAGGGGGAGCTCAGGGGGCAGGGGTACAGAACCAAGGCGGCCCCGCACCAGGGCACCTGTCCATCCACCCAAGGGGCATCCTCCCCCCAACCCCACTAACCTGTAGACACCCACAGCCTCTTTGGATGTCTTCTTGAGGTGACGAAAGCGCATGGCCATGGGCAGCTCCAGGCTGGTGGCACGTCTGGTAGGGTCAGCAGTGTCACAGGCTGGTACCCAGGAATGACCTCTCTTGCCCCTGGTCACCCTTTTTAGGACCCTTCCAGAACACCCCCAACACCATGGCCTGCCCTCCATACCTGGTTGACCTGAGCTGCACCTCATCCTCTTCCTCATCACAGGTGGCTCCCTCAGGGAGCACCCGGTGCTGGGAGGCCAGGAAGTTGAACATGTCAAAGGTGCACTTCCTGCAGCAGGGAGGGAGGAAAGAAGGGAGGATAACAGCCATTCCTTCAAAGAGGTGCCATCTACCTATTCCTTTGGCTTGGGCCTGCTGCTAGCAAAGAAGAAATACTGCTACCCCTGAAGACACAGGCAAAGGGGAATGGATGGGGCTCATTCTTCTGACGTGAATGCTAGGAAGAGTTCCTGGAGTGCCCTGGCATCTTCTCCCGGGCCTCAGTTTCCAACCTCTAAAGACCTAACTCCCACGCCTGAGAACCCCCACAGGGCTCCCCAGACCTCTCACCGGAGATAGACCTCGGCACGGGCCGCCCCGTGGGGATTCAGGGGTGGTTCCTCCTGGCCCTCTCCCTGCTGGTGGTAGCGGAACTTATAGTGCTGGCAGCGCTGGGCCCCGGGCAGCTGCTCTGCCAGGAAGATGACAGCGTCGTGGTGGATGCCCAGGAGCCTTGCCCCGCTCATTCCTGGGGACAGTCAAAGGTGAGGACACATGCATCATGTCAGAGGCCCATCTTGTCCTCTGGGAGTCCTCCCAGCTCTCAGCATCCCTGCGGCCTCTCCATTTACCACTGAAGGAGAGATGCCGGAGCCGGGCGTGCCCTCGGGCCTCTTGCACCTTCTCAATCAGAGTTCTCCATGCCCCTGAGGAGAGAGCAGGGCCAGAATGGTCAGGATGGGGCTCGACTGGACACCTTCCCCCCGTCACCCCGCACTCCCGACTCACCCTCCAAGCTCTCCGCTTCCACGCTGAACCCATCCTCACTGCTGATCTCAAAGCGCAGATGCGGGCCAGCCCGTTTGGGGGCCTGGTTCTCTTTGTCCTCTGGGGATGGAGGCTCTTCCTCAGAGCTTGAAGCCTCACCTGGTCCCAAGCAGCAGGTCAGAGCAGGTGAGGATCACCCCTCCTGGAGTCCAAAGTCCCGGGTTCCCCACCCTCTCCCATGGCCTCCCTGCACAAGCAGATACTTGGTCTGAGGGCTCTCTTCCTGCTCTAATTGCCCCGTGAGCCCTACAGGATGGACATTATTTTTTTCCTAAAGAGCCTGCGGTCCCTTTTCTGTAAGCGTTCTTGGAGAGATGAGCATCTCCGTAGAGGCCTGGACTGCCCTGGCTCTGCAGGAGACACTTCTGGCTCACTCAAACCCAGTTTACCAAAAATGCTCATCCACCCCTCATTCTTCTCTCACAGAAAATTAAAAATACCAGAAGTATATTTTACACATGTATTTTTTTTATATGCAGCACGTCTCTGTAAATATTACAAATTTATTATATAGGCCCCTACCTACAGACTCAAGTACATGTACGTTATGGGCTATTTAAAGGATTTCTCAGGGGCTGAATATCTTAGAGACAGAACAGAGAGGACTTGCTGCTGTAGGAGCTGGGGATGTGAGAGCCAGTGGAGGGTCAAGGACAACTCTGAGGTCTGGGGCCTGAATAACTGGAATGATAAAACTGCTGATGACTGAGATGGTGAGGGAGAGGGAGGAACAAGTTTGGGGTGAAGGTAGAGGGCTTAGTTTGGGACATGCTGAGTCTGAAATTCCTCTTAGAAAACCTGCCCTTGCAACCTGCAAGGAGATGGGGAGGGAGCCGGTAGCAGGATCCAGAAGCCCAACTACCCATCTGCTGGCTCTCAGAGTAAGAGGTGGGATTTAGAGCCACGAAGTAGATGAGAACACCTGAGAGTAAGTGCAGACAGAGGGCCGGGGCACTGGGACACACCAAAGTGACAGGCCGGGGCAATGACAAGACCTGACCAGAAAGGTGAGGAGAGGAGTGGGGTTTTGGAAGCCAGGGAAGAAAGTGCTACAAGGAAGGGGTGATCATCCCAGATGCAGTGGCTCACTCAAGCACGCTGTGGACTGAGGACTGACCGTCATGTCTGGAGGGGGAGGGTGGGGAGTACCTAAGTTTGAGTGGAGCGTGCTTTAGGAGAGGCAGGACCCACGTGGCCACACTTGCTCCCCACACCACTCCTCTGGGCCAACCCGACTGCATGCCCTCCCAGCACTAGGCAACTCTCCAAAGCTGATTTGCTGTGTGACCCACATCATCTCCAGGCCTCAGTGCCCCTGGGTTCACCTCTGACAACTTCTTCCGCCTTCACTTTGCCCTTACCCCAGCCTCACCTCCATTCTGTTCCCTGAACCCGACAGGCTGACTACAGGGGCCTCACCCGGGTGCTCTCATTGCCTTCTTTCTCACGGCGCTCGTTCTCAGCTGCAGTACACTTGCTAATGTACGTGTCTGTTTCCTCTACCAAAATATGGCGTGGTCCCTAAGGGTGGGGACCTGTTCGTCATGGTCACTGCCATATCCTCACACCACCTCTGACCCCCATACGCAGTCTTTCAGTTAAGCGGTCTCTCGTGTACCTCGCTCCGCTTCCACGCTCAGTAAGTCAGCACTACGTAACGAGACAATCCACACATCCGGACAGGGCTGGGGCCAGGAGAAATTCCGAGCCTCAGGCTGTTCAGTTACCAGCTCGCTTGGCTGTAGCCTACCCGCTCTCCCATAGCCCTCTATAACCAACAGAGCACTCACTGCCCTCCCAGCTTCACCGAGGCTGTCAGCCCAATCCACTCCACATGCCCCGGATCATGTGTCCTGATGGCTCTGCAAGTGCACTGACCTTCCCTTTGCTCCACCTCAGTGGTCTCCTATTCAAATCCAACCGCCACGCCTCCTCCCACCCCTGCTTCCATCCACAGGCCCCCTTCACCCTCCTCCATGGTTTTGCTGTCTCAGCCCTCATACAAACCCCTCTGGGCTGCTGCCCACCCTCTCCTCTCAGACCCTTAGCCAAGCTTGCCGGCAAGATGCCTGGGTCTTGTTTTGGCTTCCTCATCAACCACTGTCTTCAATTCTCACCTCCAGTGTAGCAGCCACCTCTGCCCTCTCCCACCCCCCCAAAAGCCCCTGCTTCCTGGACTCTGCTCCCAGGACCGCTGCTGGGTGTGTTGCCAGTGGTAGGGGTGGTCCGCCCTGCCCCCCCCACCCCCTCCTCCACCAATCCTAGACCCCACATGTCTGGTGTCCTCCGGGGCAACGCTTCTTCCTACTCCTGCCCCTCTCGATCCTAGGTGAGCTCCATCCTCACTGGCTGACCCCCAGGTGCTCTTGTCTACCTGCACGCTCTAAATCCCATCTCTAATTCTGACAGCCCCCACACTGCTCAGTTTTACTAGGGACCTAACCCTCTGACCCTGGCAGATTAGGCTCTGAAGCCAACCCCCAGGCTCTTGGGCACTTTCGAAGGGCCTCTCACGTGGAGCTGAAACTTCATCTCTGTTTCTGCCATGGGCCACAAGCTCCGAGGGCATCTTTCTAACTCTGAATACCTAGTCTCAGGCTCCGAGCCAGGTCGGTGCACAAGGTCTATCTTTTGAAGTGGACCAATTCTGCATCTGACCATCACCCAGCTGAGGCAAGCATGAGGAAGGAGGCATTGAGAGCGAAAGGCTGGTTCTTACCTGAGTAGTGGTGCCACTGGGACTCAAGCAGCAGGTCAGGGGGACCGTCAGGGGCCCTGGGAGGACCACCTTCAGGGAGTGGCAGCAGAGGGGACCGGTCCTGGAGGGGCCTGTGAGGAGACACCTGTCAGAAAGAGGAAGGGACGGAGATCCCAGAGCCTCTAGGGAAAGGGCACTGGCTACTCACCTCGGGCTTTCCTCCCCAGTGGGCTCCCCAGGCTCATCCAAGTCAAGAACTCCACGCACTGTGGGCGTTTTCATCCTCACTCGGCTAAACCTGGGGGAGGAACCCCAAGAAGGCTGAGCTGCCTTCTCCTGCCCACCTATCTTGCCCTCCTCCTTAGACTCGGCACATTCACTCACCCACTGCCACTAAGCCCTGGACCCTGGGGAGCATCCTCCAAGGACTCTCCGTCTTCCTCCAGCCGGGGGGTCTTGTTTGGGGGCGGCGCTGGTGGGGAACGGCCAGAGAAGGTGGACACCCTCTTGACGCGGATGGGCTGATGGGGTGGGCTGGGGGGCCCACTGCTCAACACCAGTGTCAGTGGAGGAGGGGGTGGTGGTGGGGCAGGGCGGACCACCCCTACCACTGGCAACACACCCAGCAGAGGTCCTGGGGGCAGAGTCCAGGAAGCAGGGGCTGTGGGGGGGATGGGAGGGGGCAGAGGTGGCTGCTTCACTGGGGGTGAGACGGGTTCACCCTCCCCAGCCATCTTCACAAACACTTGCCCCAGCTTGTTGACAAGGATGATTTTGGATGTGGCGGGTTTGGGGGGCTCGGGGGCAGGGCCCAGGCTCAATACCCGGACCCCTGGGGCCCCAGGGAGCCAGGCAAACGTCCGAGTGGGGTCAGCTGGGCTAGAGGGCAGGCCCTGGGGAGGCTGGCTGCCATTGGCCAGGGGAGGCGCTGGGGGGAGTGGCTCCTCTCTGGGCCCAGCACCTCCCTCCCCGGGCCCCCCTAGGTTCTTCAACACAAAATCCACAATTTCTGACGGCAAGTCCTCAGGAGGTCGGGTTCTGTCCCCTGCAGCCCCGATGACCCCAGCCCGGCCCACTCCTGGCCCTGAAGGAGTCCCCTGGCCCCGAGGCTGCTGGATGGCCTCTGCCTCGCTGTCCGTGCCGTCATCCACTCCATCCAGCTGTTCGATGCGGGGGGCTCCAGGAAGGGCACCAGGGGCCAGGGCAGGGCCAGACACCACAGTCACAGGGAAGTGGACATAGCGGGGGGTTGGGCTGGCCTCTTCCTCTGAGCTGTCCCCTGGGCCCCCATGGCTGCTCCCCACTGCCCCTGCAGCCACAATCTCTTCCTGGAAGGGCTCAGTCCCCAGCAGGCTGGCCGCAAAGTCCAGGTCAGCAGCACTCAGTCCTGACACCACCTCCATGTCCTCAAAGTCTGGGCCCAGGTCTTCAGGGGGTGGTGGAGGAGATGGGGCTGGGCCAGGGGGAGCCAGCTCCCCTGAGGTAGGTGTGAGGGCTCTAACGACTGAGGTAGGAGGGGGCACCCTGAGCTGTGGGGAGGTTCTGAGAGGGGGAGAGGCCCGCCGTGATGCCGGCAGCCTTGGGGCCAGGGGGCTGGGACGACGGGAACGTCTGGGGGGAGCTGGGAAGTCCAGGTCTCCCACCGTGGGGATGTGGTGGGTCAGAGAAGATGGACTTCCTGTGGGGGGAAGGGTCAGTGTCAGCCATGAGCTCCTGCCTCACCCACCCACCCCTCTCCCCGACACTCCCAGGTACTCACCAGGGGAGGGCAGGGGTCCAAAGGAGACACCCCCCAAGGGCCTCCGGGATGGTGAGTAGTTGGGCACTTTGATTCGAGCCCCCGAGAAGGAGCGGGGGGCCGGAGGAGGGGCACTGCTTGGATCTGGCCGAAGTGGGGGGTCCAGGTTCTGAACAGGTGAGTGGTGCTCAGGAGCTCCAGGGATAAGGGCATCTGTATCTGGTGGGGGGTCCACATGATCCGGGGGCTCTGAGGAGGCAGGAGAATGGCCTCAGGAATGGCAGGGGCTCTTTGTCAAAGCCTCTCCTCACACACCCTCCCTTCTTTTGAGCCAACTGAGCCTTCCCCACCCCTGCCGATGGTCCGGTCACAATGTGCACTCGTTCCCAGTCATCACCGAGGTTCCACACCCCTCTGTGGCTTCTTCAGAACCTCCACACATGCCCGGATCAGGGGCCCTTTGTAACCCCTCCTCACCCATCTCTGCCACCTTCCCCGTTCCCGGCTGCCTACTGTTCTGACTCAGGCCCCGCATGCCGCAAGGGGCACTGCCCTCTCTCCAGCAGGGCCAGTCCTACCACTTTCTCACCTGTGCCGCGCATCCCTGCCACATCAAACACATCTGCCCCATCCTGGCGCTTGGGGCTCCCCATTACCTGGCTCCACCCAATCTGTGAGAACAAATCTCTGCCGCCTCCTTCCAACACTCCCCTGCTAACAGCCAGGATGGCTGCACCCTCCTCCCTTCTCTACTTCATGTCATGCTCCAACCTGGCACAAACCCCTTCCCTGCAAACACAATTGAATCTCTTCCTCCTCCCATTCAGCCCACAACCTCTCCTTTTACCAGTCTCCCAGCCCCATCTTTGCTGTGTGCCACCCGGCTCTCAGCTACATCCCTCAGCACTGGCTCGGCTATGAGGGGACCAAATTGCCCTGAACCCTGATGTCACCGTGCAGAGCGACTGCCCTTGTTGACCTGCAGCACAGCAGAGCTTGTGCCTTCCTCAGAGGGCTGCGGGAGCATCACGGGAGCACATGCCCTAAGTCTGTTTGTCCAGAAGCTGCCACTCCCCACAGGCAGGTAGCTCTCCCCTTACTTCCTGTGAAATGCTGAGCACGGTCCCTGGTGCGTAACTTATAGCTATTAAGTGATCACTTATTGCCATGATGACAAAAGGAAGAATGGCAAACATCCTGGGGTTTCTTTAGAGAAGAGAGGAATTGGGTTGGTGGGTAACCATTTGGGGAGGGCAGCGTTCAGGGAAGGAAATGAGGGCATTCCAAGGCCCTTACCTGAGGAAGGGGCGGGGCTGTGCACAATGGTCTGATTCTCCTCTGCTGCCTCCAGGTGAACTGGCTCTTCCCTGGGACCCCATGGCCGATACTCCAGAATCCGACACCGATACCAGCAGCGCCGCCGAGCATCCACTGTGCTCCAGTACAGACGGGAGCACCTGTCAGGTGGGCGTGTGGGTAAGAGGGTCAGGACAACTCGGGAAATGGGATCCTGTCCTGGAGTCCTTCCATCCCACCTAGGCCCTCTGGGCTGCTCACTGGTAGCCAATGGGGAAGAGCCGTCCCTCGCAGTCCGAGAGATCAGACAGGGTACCCAAGGAGTCAATTCGGATGGAGCCTGTGATACAGAGAAGAGATCAGGAGGGTGGGCCAGGCAGGGTCAGGAAGACCAGGGTAGAGGGCAAAAGGCTTACCAATGAGAACATTGATGGCATCAGGTTCGAGCCCCGTCAAGAACTTTCGCTTAAAGTTGATGCCCTCGAAGTCCACATAGACTCGGCGGAGAACATCAAACCCATCAGGGGTCACGATCTCCTGGAAGGTGGGTGGCAAATGGGGCTGCTGGATTGGTGAGGGGCAAGGGGGATGTGAGGGAAGGCTTCAAGGCAGCGGATGGACATCTGGGGGCTTGGCTCAAGGACTCAGGAAAACAAGGAAGACACCAAGAGGCAGCTGGGGACAGGGCTAAGGGGCTGCAGGGAACTATGAGTGGGACGGGAAGAGAGAGCAGTAGGGTGTGTTTCCCCCATGGTTCTGGCTCACCTTGCCATCCAGCAGGTCTGTGTGTTTCTGGCAGAAAACTTTCTTGTCATCCTGGAAGATGCAATAGCTGGCCCGGGCGCACATGAAATGGAAGTTGCTGAGGCAGGAGGACAGGCAGCAGCCCACTGTGGCTCCAGGCTTCAGGCAGAGTTCACAGCGCTACGGTTGGAAGGGGATGCTGAGGGGAGAAGCCAGTGACCGAGACCAGGGTCTGATGCTCAGCATCACTGTCCTGGAGACTCTGTTTGGACCTGTCTAGCCCAGAACCTCGCAAAGCAAAGGCACTCATCAAACATACCCTCTTCCCTAGCTGCATCCAGGGCCAGGTACACATCAAAACTATTTCAGATTTTCTGAAGCAGAGTGTTGCAATAGCAAGAAAAATAACAACATCTAACACTTACCAAGCAATATTTACCATCTTTCTCACACCATTAAAAAAAAAATATTTATTTAAGTAATCACTACATTCTACATGTGGGGCTTGAACTCATGACCCCAAGACCAAGAGTCATATACTCTTCCAAATGAGCCAGCCAGGTGCTCTCTCACACCATTTTAATGTAAAACCTGTATCATTTCATTTAATCTTCACATTTGTAAACCCCCCCCCCCGTATATATCACCCCAAGTCTCACTTCCTGAGCCAGAGACATTATACAGCACCCCAACACTGGTGAGGAGGGGTTCTAACCCAGGAAATACCTCACCTCAAGGGACACAGTAGGAGCTAAGTGTCTTACTGTATAGAAAGCATCCAGCACAGGTTCAATCAACAAAAGATCTAACTTTTAATCTCCCAGGCTTCAGGCCCAAATTCACGGGGTGGGGGTGGAGGGAGCCACTATCACTGAAGTACCAGAGTCCTGGGACAACCAAAAAAGGTACCCAGGACCGGCAGTGAAAGGATGTGCTGGGGTAGAAATTGTGAAACAAGAGCGGTTTCCCCTGTGGCGGGTGGGGGTGGGGGGCCCTACCCCGAGACCCTGGGGCTGCCCACCTCTCTAGGCCCGGGCTCTCACCATCTGCCTCCCTCGAGCCACAGCAGCATGCACGTTTTTGAGGGAGCCATCATTTTCCTCAAACACTTCAGCTGACCAAATGGCACAGTTGACGTGTGTCCACTCATTCTGCCCAATGTATAGGAGCCGTCCTGCCTCCTGGGGGCAGAGGAGAAATGGTGTGAGGAAAGGCCCCAGCGACTAGGCCCCACAATCTGGGCTTCATATGGTAGCCCTCACCTTAGAATCCGCATCCCCATATTTGAGGCAGAGCGCACACTGACGAGGGTCCTCCAGGTGTGAGAAAGCAGCTGGATCCTTACCCTGAAAAGCTGGAAGAGGTGTGGGAAGGCAAGTCCCAGAATCAAGACCTAGAGCTTGCCCCACCAACTCAGAGTCCCTGGCGTCAGTCCCCACTTCCCAATACCTGCTGAGGGGTCCCCTGGAGGCTGCCCTGATTCTGGGGTCTCTGGTTCCTGCTGCCTCCACTGAGCGTAGACATGGTCCAAAGATGGGGGCAACACAGCATTGGGAAGAACTCCGCTGTGGACAGGCAGGGTCAGCATCTGACACGTCTAACAAGGGTGGCCACCCACAATCTTAGCCCAAACATGCCATGACACACTTGGTCCTCTCTCCATGTGGCATTTCTCCCAGTCTCCCAAATAAGCCAGGGCCCCTCATGCCACCTATGACACATGAAATGCTGTTCCTCATGACTGGAATACTCTTTTTCCACATCTCAGCTTGGATGTCATCTCTTCCGAGAAGCCTTAGCCCTAAACACCTTCGCTGGGCTCCCACAGCCCCCTGAACTTTCCCATCACCACTCTTACCATCTGGATCATCAGGCACTAATGTGCCTGCTCAAACCCCCAAACATGGCTTACTCACTGCTATTCCCCAACATTACCTTGCCCAAAGTAGAAACAAAGTGAGCTAACTGCACAATCTGAGTCTTTGCTGGCCTAGAACCACTGAGAATTCTCATGCTGACGCTAACTCTGTTCCTCGTCTATTCTCAGCCCAGGATTGAGACCCTGGATTCCCAGGTGCCCTTGCTTTTGCCCTTATTCCCTGGATCCCCTCCTGTTACCCAGCCTCACTCACTTCGGCAGCCGGGTACTCCGTCGCCAGTACTTGGGGTCGTGGGCGTCGAACCAGCCGAACGCAGACTCTAGCAGCTGGGGAGTGGGTTAACAGGATGAGAACTGGCTTCCCCGGGAAAGTTGGTAGGGGCAGGGTCTGAAGGACCCACACTCTCCTCCCCACTACCACTCAAGCCACTCTAGAGACATCCTCCACAGTTCTCACCTTCAGTAGGAGCCCCTTCATCTGGCCTCCAGCCCGGCGCTCTGGGGTCTCTCCTTCTTCCGAGTGCCTCATCAGGATGCCCACCATGTCCTCCATAAAGCTGTGCTGTAAGGGGGCTTGTCAGGATCAGAGCCCCCACCCTACCCACAGGCCCCTCCTCCTGGCACCCACCTATTCTTCTCAATGTCCCACTCACCACAGACTTGTAGTGGCCTTCCTCGAAGCGCCGACTCACTGCCTGCAGATCGCAGGGGCCTGGGTGCAGCTGCTTTCCAGCCTGCCCACACTGTAGAGAGAGAAAGTCAGCAGGACTGGTGCTGGGCGTGGCCCCACCCCTTCCTACCTCCTGAGCCCCGCAGACCTGAGTGCACAGCAGCAGTGGGCCCGCCACCTTGGAGCTCAGTAGACCCTGGAGCACCTGGCGCAGGCCCCCCTGCAGGGCCCCACTGAGGGCCTCTCGCCAGCGGGGGTGCGTGGCCCCTGCACACGGTCCGCAGGTATACAGCACTGAGTCTGGCAGCCCAGAAAGGATCTCATAGTCTTCATCTGAAACAGCCAAGGTGGGACAAGAGAGAATGGTTCAGGAGAACGTGAGGGCTCGCAGCAGCCCAGAGGAGCTGCCAAAGACATACATCTATGACACCTGTCCCATGAGGGCCTATGCTGGGGGTAGGACAGGACACCCCGCCCCCTCACCCCGGGGCAGAGGTGGCAGCCCAGGCACTCTGCCTACTCACCTGAGAGCCCCTCGCACTTGGCGTGCACCCAGTGGTCACACTGCGCACACTGCATCATCTTGCTCTCGTAGTCATTGTCTTCATAGCAGCGTGTGCAGATTGGGCAGAAGTTTCCTGCAGAAGAGGGAGGAAAAGGGCAAGTCAGAGGGGCTGGGGCCACCACCTACCCCTTGCAGGTCCTGTCTGGAGCCAGCCCCCATTTGGCTGCTGTGAGGGCTGCCTCTGCTATGCCTTATCTTGGGTCCCTACCATCCTCAAAACACTGGCTGAGGATACAGCCTCTTCAGCCTGGCAGCCCCAACGCCTCACAACCTTGCTAACATGCTGCCTGAACAAATGGGGAAAGCCCAGGTTTTCAAGGTCATCAGTGGAGACTCAAGGTTCCAAGAAGAGGTTGTACAATGGTGGGATCCAGGCTGACTCCCGCTGCCCCGAGAACTGTGTCCCTCCACTTGAGGTACTGGATAGGCTTCTGTGGGAGACTACCATGAACAGAAGAAAAGGTTCTGTGGCTACAAGAGGAATACAAAGCCACTAGAAAACCACATCTGTCCTGCCTGTCTAGGAGCCTGGCCCACTGCCCGGTGTCCCCCAGGTCCCCTGACAGGTCCCCACCTTTCTCATAGAGCTGGGTGCACCTGGGGCAGAGGCTGTAATCTCCAGACCACTCGACGTCCCAGTTCTTGCCTGGAGTCGCCCCACAGCTCTTACAGCGCACGCAGGCTGAGCAGATCTGGGTGGGGGGGGGGCAGGGTGATGTTAGGGGGAGCAGGCTGGAGCAGTGTGTGGGGGGTACAGTGGGAGGAGATGGGCAAAGAGGAATGGATGGTAAGCAGGAGACATACGAGGAAAGACAGATAAAAGGTGTACAAGAGAAGCAAGGAGGAGGGAGGAACAGGAATAAAATAGGGGAGACTGACAGAAGGAGACAAGGAAGAGTGGAGGTCAGGCAGGGGCAGGGGATTCTGAGCCCAGGACCATGGAATGCATGAACCCTTCTGCATTCTGCAACCATTCTGTACAAATTCTGCACACACGTCTTGTCTATGTGAAATTTGGGAAGAGAAAATGCTATTTATCAGATAAACTCTCACAAGGACCTCCAACCTTCCAGTCTGGGGGTAGTAGCGGCCTTAATTAGAACTCCAATGCAAGGTATGTGGGCCTCATTTCTCACCCAGTGGCGCCGTTTGCGTGTGGCCCGGGTTGGGTAGCTGGGCCCCAGGCAGGCTGGGTGATAAGCATGGCGGCAGCGCTCACACTCCAGGAGGTGCTGTTGGAAGTTGGGAGAAAAATAACAATGGCAGAACCTACTGGCACAAGTATACCCCTCTCCTCCATGCCTCCACCCACTCTCATGGCTCCTGTGCCCAAACCTTGGATCCCCGGCCTTTGCGCCCACAGACGTGGCAAAACTTGCAGCGGCGGCAGCACCAGGTGTCATGATGTTGGGGCAGGGGCCGCTCGGCCTCCTCCAGACAGAACGGATGGAAAGGGTCACAGCAGACTTGGCAGAACACCAGCTGGGGGTGGGGAGAGTGAACAATGGGCACAGTGTGAGGCCAGGAGGCCAAGGGATGAGACCCTGTAGAAAGGGCCCAAGCAATCAGGCAGTAAGGGCCAATGGAGACCTGGGGGGCTGTGGAAAAAGGCAGGGATCCAACCTCATGCAGGCCTTTGCTGGCACACAGCAAGCACACCATCGGTGGCCCCCCTGGCACGGACGTTAGCACGCTGAGGCCACCCATCAGCCACACGTTCTCCAGGTCACAATCCTCCTGAGGAAAGAGGATGCGGGATCAGAGAGCAGCCAGGAACACAGCCACAGCCATCTTTAAAGCCCTGGTTTCTCAGATACAACCCACAGGTTTCTTTCAAACACGGTCCTTGAAGGACCCTCTCCCTCAATGCCATACCTTAAAATCCACACGAACCCTGTGCACTCCATCAGGGGACTTCTGTTTTCCAGTCCAGCCATTGGGAAAAGATGCAAAGGGGCCAGGGGCCAAAGCATCCTAGGGAGAATGGCGGTGGTCAGAAGGCTGCCAGCCCCACCCTCTGCAGACTTCTCTCCACACTGTCCTCTACCCCAGCCTGCCCAACCCTATCTTTTGCCCAGATCCTACTTTGCTTTCCAGAAGGACAGACCTGCCTTACCCCTCAGGGCCTGTCCTCTGGTGTGGACACAACACGGCACTCAGATGAGCCCGTTACCCTGACTTGCTAGGAAGCTCCTGAAGGGCGGGACCATGCCTTCCACAGGGCTCAGGGTTCTTGGTGTGGGGCCGTGCTGACCTTGTCCAGGCGCCTTCGGGCCTTGAGCTGCAACACAGGCTGGAGGGTGGGTTTGCGGGGCCGGCTCTGCTCCTCGGGTTCTGGCACTGGCAGCTCTAGGCAGCACACATAAGTGGTGAGGGTCCCCCTCTTCCCTGCCCCACCCCTTTCCTCCACACCCCCCTAATGTTACCTGGATCCCCATGGCCGCCTTTAACCAACAGAATAACTCCTAGACCTGGCTCGATAAGCTACTGAGAACTTTATACACCCACTCTCCCTGTCCACCCCAAACACCATCTCTGTACTCAGCTACTTTCTCTATCACACAGACACAGGCCCCAGTCTGGAAACCGCCCCCCGCCAAGACACAGGACTGACTGAAAGGAGAAACAGCAAGCAATTCGCACCATTCTCTCGGGGGGTCCGACGCCGGGGAGCAGGGGGACCCCCAGGCTCTGAGTCATCCGAGTCCTCGAAGATATCATAGGAGGGTCGCTGTTTGACGCAGCGCCGGGCTGACTTGCGCTGCAGTAGGAGGGAGTCCTGCTCCTCGGGCCCTGGGGGGGCCACCACCTCCTCCCGGGGCCCCCCAGCTCCCGCCCCCCGGCGTGGGCCTGGAGGACCAGGGGAGGCCTCAGGAGATTCATCGGAATCCCAGGGCAACAGCGTCTTCACTATCGTCCGGCCTGTGGGAACAGGGGACTTAGTAGGATCTGAGCTCAGCCAGGGACATGGGACACTGGGATGCAAAAAGCCAAAAAGAAGTGGGGCAGAAGAGAACGAGTACAGGAGAGATATAAAAGCACACGATGGAAAGATGACAGAGGTAACAGACTGCAAAGATAAAAGGAGGAGAGCAAAGAAAACAGTTTCTTCCACGCCATGGATCTAAGTAAATTTGTATAAAGAAATACTCCTCAAACCTTGTTACCTTTTTTAGCCAGCCGTTCCATCTTCCGAGCCTCTATCTTGTCGCACTTCCGGTATCTGGGGAGGGGAGCAGCACGTCACCAGGGTAGGGGACTGGTGGTCTGGGGGAAGAGAGGAAGCTCTCCACAAGGATGCCAATCCCACTTCTCTGGTGGGGCAGGAGACCTGGGTGACTGACAACCACGAGTGGGAACAGAGGCTGTGCCCTGACTACTCACACACAGCACTGCTTCTTGGTGTTGGGGCCCCCAAACTTGGGCTTGTCCAGGCAGTTGACACAGGACCCACAGTCCTGCACACGCAGGCAGCCCCGACAGTGTCCACACCGTGCCATCCGCATCTTCTTGCCATGATGGGAGGGCAGTGAGCGCCGGGGTGTATGGGCCAGGGTCCCTCCAGACCCTGCAGGCTCTGAGTCTCCCCCAGGCCCTGCCGACTCCACCTTTCCCCGCCGAGACCGTGATGGGACACTCTCAGTCTCAGATGCTGATGACGTATCTAATGCAATGGAGAGGAAGGAATGGAGCCACAAGGCCACCAGGGCCTTTTACCTCAGTTCCCTGTTCTCCCCTAGATCTCATTCAACTGGCCCTCTGGTCCCGACTTTCCCACAGTGCTTACGTCCCAGGTGCCCCCAAATCTGCTCTAAGACCTAGTACTCCAACCTACTTGCCACCTGCCCCAAGCATCCAACTCAGCTCCCACTCTCCTAGGCTCTTGGTGCATGTGCTCGCCCCCAAACTTGACACAGCTGTCAAATCTTCCCACAACACACCCGCCCCTACCCTCCGTGGCGAGGTCCTGCCGATCCCGGAGAGGGAGAGCACTGAGGCGGGGGACGTCTTCAGGGACCATGGCCCGGGCCTGACCTAGGGCCACAGCAGCATGACGACAGACATGTTTGATACGGGGGCCTTGCACGGGGGACTCGGGGCCCTAGGGGAGGAGAAACCAGGAATACATGTGGGAAGTTGCCCCTTGTGCTCCTGCTACCAGCCTTCTTCAGAGGGCCCTCCTCCCACTCCATACCGACGGTCTCTCTCTCTTAGTTTCCATCGATTCATCTTCAGACCTGACAGAACCTCTATCTGAGATCTGCTTGACAGTCCCCACGACTTCCTCCATCTGCCCTCCAGGGCTCGGCTGGTGGGGGAATAAACAGGGTCAGAGGCTGGAAAATGAGGAGATAGGACCAGGGGACTAGCACGGGGGAGGGCCAGGGAAGGAACACAGGCAGCTGAGAAACAGGGAAGGACTGGCTCTGAGGGTTCCCTGAAATACTGGAGGGGGTCTGAGAAGGCAGAACGTTAATGAAAACTGAGAGAACTGAGAGAATCGAGGCTGGATGACTGGGTGCAGAAACCTGGCCAAAGCGCCACGCTCACCGGCATCAAAGACGCCACCTTCTGCTGCTGCTGCTGCTGATCGATCTTGAACAGCTGCACCTTGGCTCTCTTGAGGAGGCTGAACATTTTCTCCTCCACACCAGACAGCGGTAAGGAGCCCAAGCCTGCAGTACGGGCCTTGTCCAGTGGTGAGGGCTGCTGCGGCGGTGCCTGTGGCTGCAGTTGTAAGTGTGGCTGTAATTGTGGCTGCTGTGGTGGTAACGCCTGGGGCAGCAGCTGGGTTGGCAAGGCCTGTAGGGGCTGCTGCAGCTGAGCCTGAGACTGCTGCCCATTGCTCAGAGCTGGAGCCCCAGGAAGGGGCACCTCGGCCTTAACAGGAGTGGGGACCACAGGAGCAAATCGAGGCAGGCTGAGGTGGTTGGTGCGGCCCACTGCCCGTGGCTCAGGCTCAGCTGGAGAGTCATCGGCGGGAGGAGGCTCTGGCTCAGGGGCTTCAGGGGCCCCAAGAGGAGTAGTAAGCACCGATTCGTAGATCTTCAGGTGGGCTTCGCTTGGGGTAAACTGAGGCGCCCGAAGGAGCAGGGGCCTCCGGGATGGAGTGACAGGGACAGGAGGTGGGGGCGGGGCCGGTGGGGGGGCAGGAGGAGGAGGGGGCAGTTCCCGGGTCAGCGAGGTCCAGCGAAATGTAGGTTCCCTTAGAATGGACCGTCTCTTCTCAGGTAGTGGGACTGGGGTAGATGGGGGGGTTGGGGCACGCGGTGGAGAAGGAGCTGGTGCTGGTTCTGGGGGGGCAAGTGGGGAGGTGGCAACAGGAGGCCGCAGAGTAGGTGAGACTTCTACCTTTAGGGGTTTGGGGGGGTCTTCATCCATAAATCGCCGGGGTGTCTTGATGACTCGGGAGGAGCGGGCACTCACCACAGGCATAATAAACTGCCGGATATTCTTCAGGAAGGTGGTACTTTTGGGGGCCACAGTGGGGCTGTCTTCCGGAGGGCCTCCCATGGTGGTGCTGGGGGTTGTTGTGGGAGGAGAGGTACCCTCTGGCACTGCCCGAGCAGCTTCTCGCTCTGCCCGCTGGCTAGGAGTCAGGGGAGGCCGGCCCCTCTTCCTGGAGCATGTAGCTGGGACCACCAGAGGAGGGGATTCTTCCTGCTCCTCTGGGGCAGGAGGCGGTGGAGGCGATGGTGGGGGCAAAGGGGACACTGGGGGTGGTGGAGGGCAAAGTGGGGATGAAGGAGAAGTTGAGGGGGATGGGAGGGGTGGAGGAGGTGGAGGAGGTGGAGGAGGTGGAGATGGTGGCGGCGGTGGAGGGGGTGGAGGGGCTGGAGGAGTCGAGGGTGGGGATGGCAGCTTTGCCTCTTCCTTTTCCTCTGCTAGCATCATCTCTTCTTCAGGTCCAGCTCTCTCTACCCTTTCTTCTTTCTCTTCCTTGTTTTTCTCTTCTTCTCTCTCTTTCTCTCCCTCCTCCTCCAGCTTTAGCTCCTTTCTCCAGCAGGGGCCCTCTCCCGATCCAGATCCAACTCTTCCTTGGGGGGCATCCTGCCAGCTTTCCTCATGCTGATCTTGACCCTGACCTGATTCAAGTCCCAAGGACAATTGTCCCATCTTCACTTTTTTGGCCTTTGAAACAAACTTGATCACGAGAGGAAGCCCGCCTCGGCCTCGGCCTCTACCTCCACGGCCTCCTCGCCCAGACTGTCCTCCACGCTTGGGGGTCCCAGGTCCTGGGCCAGGCCCCTCCTTGCACTTCCAGCTGCCAGTTCGGTGTTTTACGGGAACCACAGGAGGTGGGGGCTCAGGTTTGGGGATTGTCACAGCTGCTTCTGCCACCACTACTGCTTGTTGCTTCTTCCTGCAGGGGCCTGCTGGCCGTCCTGGGGGCCGTCCCCGAGACCGACGTGGAGTGGAGGGCTCACATGCCCGGCTCCGCGGGGCTGGGGGTGCCTGGGCCCGCCGGAGAAGTTCAGTCAGTGCCTGCACCATCCGTTCTGTGCCCTCCTCACCCCGTTTCCGGGCAGGAGTCTTTGGGGGGGTAGGAGCGACATCTGCTAGGCGAGGAGGCGGAATGGGGGTCGTCTTATGCTTGCGGCCCCGACCTCGGGGGGCTCGACCTAAAAGGAGAATAGGTGTGGGGAGATGGGTCAAGCTAGCCCTGTAGACTGAAGAAGGCACTCCAGGAGGGCAAGAACTAAGTCTTACTTGTCTGTTTCCCCCACAGCCCAGCCTAGCTTGGGCTTTGAACACAAAACACGCTACGTAACTGATGGAGACTCTAGTTAAACAGGGAAGAGCTGACATGAAGAGCAACAGTAACATTCCTGTAAAGCTATAGAGGTAGAGTTTCCCCGTCACTCACCTCGCTGGGATCGGAGCGCAGAGCGCAGGGAACTGGGGGCCACATCTTCATCTGAATGAAAACCCTGAAACTCCTGATTTAGGGGACCAGGGGTGGAGGGGAGAAACAGCAGTCAGTGCCAAAGCCCTCATTCCACCTGAGATTCAGGTATGGAGATATATGCCCAGTTTCCCCCTTAACATACCCCTACCTATTTAGAGAACAACTTAAAGATTGGAAGATACGAAAAGTAGAGAAGACTCTCTCCCTAGGGATGTAGGCACAGGGTATTGTGAGCCCCCATCCCCTGCACCGGACTACACCAGCACAGCCGTCAGTGGTTCGCTGGCCCAGAAGGGAACAGAACTGGGTCTTCTCAGGCCAGGCGGTAGACACTACCCAAAGTCTCCCTCAACCTCCAACTCAGAAAAAGGTGGGACTACTGTTTACACACTCTCAGGATGCAGTTTTCTCCTGAATAAAGATGAGAATAAGGGCACTCAAGTTGGGTTTGGGTGTGTGTGTGTGTGTGTGTGTGTGTGTACGTACGTTTCAAATGGTTTACCATAATAAGCTCTACTCTAAGCCCTCAGGTGACTACAAACTGTCCTAAGTAATACAACCCACACCCTCCTGACTTTTCTGAAAGGCTGGGGGTAAATCCTGAGCTGAACTCAGACCTGCTAGAGTTCCCAGTCTCAACCTTTATTTCATTTTTCTTCAACCTGTGCCCCCAAGAGGAAGCCCTCCATCATGCTACCATCTCTCCACTTTAAGTAAGAAGAGGAATCGGGGTACTGGTGAAACCAGTGATGTGTCAGAGATTATGAGGCCAAGTGGAGCAGCCTACAGGTAAGAGCCCAGAGAACCCTAGCCTGGGTCCACTAAAGCCACGCTGCTGTCAACCACCACCGGTTGGGCATGCAGTACCCATAGCCTTCTCGCTCAAACCTCTACTGCAATAGCTTTGCCAACTACCAAGATCACCAGCCCAGGACACTTCTGCAGAACGTGCCTCAGGCCCAAGTACCCAGCTGCAGCCCCGGGCTTTTCTACTTTCAGAGGCCTTTTTCACCGACAGCTCCGTGAAACCTATCTCCCCCCAGGCCTATTTCCAGGGCCCCTTCCCTCCGCAGGGGCCCTAAGAACCTCGCTTCCCCACGCCACCCCTCGGGGCCACCCAGACCCTTGGAAGCCCCCGGCCTCCGCCCCGCCCGGCGTTGGGGACGCCTCCGACTGCCTCACCTCATCGTCGGATTCCTCGTCACTGCTCTCCTCCTCGGGCATGCAGCCTCGGCTCGGGCCCCAGCCCCGGCCCCGGCCCCGGCCCCTGCCCCTGTGAACGCGCGGGCCGGCCCATAGGCGGCGGAGCCGGCGCAGGCCCCGGCGGAGCCCCAGCAAACGGAGCAGGGCCGTGTCCTCCCCGGGCTCGACTCCGCCCGGCCCCGCCGCGCCGCCGCCGCGCCGCAGAGCTACTCGCACTCTCTCGGCCCCGCTGCCCCGTCCGCCGCGGCCCCCGCCCCCGCCGGAGCCCCGCGGCCGGCCCGGGAAGCGGCCCCGCGCGGAGCCAGGCCCGGGGCAACTGCCGCCGCCCGCCGCCGCCGCCATCTTGGCACCGTGAGAGGGGCCGGGGAGGCGGGGGGAGGGGCGGCCCGTGCGCAGGACCGGGGGGAGGGGAGGGAGAGGTGGGGCGGGGCGGCTGCGGCTCACGACAGTAACCAGCGCCGCCGCGGGGCCAGCGGGAGCCGGGGGCTGGGCCGGCCACGCGCGGGGCACCACGGGAGCGGGAGTCCGAGGCCAGGCGGCCCTCACCCTTAGACCGCGCCTGAAGAGCATAGACCCCGTGTTGCGGCCCGAGAGGGGTGAGGCGCAGGGACTTTCGGGAAATGTAGTCCAGGCGCCTCGCTCCTTCCGCCGGGAGCTAGGGCCGCGAGAGCTGAGACTGTAGGGTCTTAACCGGACTCAGAAAATTATCTCCGAGGCTGCCGGGAAGTGTGGTTCTTGCCCCAAACTCCTCCCATTGTTCTTGTCGAGACCAGGGCACATATGAACTACCACTCCCAGGGTGCAGTGGGCTTCAGACCATGGGTGTCCCAGCGACACTGGGAAATGAAGTTCGCGGCTGCAGGAGGCGTGGGGTAGGTAGGAAAGGGACAGCGGCAAAGGATTAGTCTCAGTTGGAGGCGCCCCTCGGCTGCAGTTCTGCGCAGCATGGAGGGGAGATGCTCGAGAGGCCGCAGCTCTGCGGTCCTTGCGCACGGGAGGAGGAGGGTGGCTGAAAGCTCAAGGAGAGGAGGAGGGTGGAGCTCGCGTTCCTCGAGCCCCGGGCTGGGGGTCCCAGACTCAGATTCTGCGCACCATTGCTTGCTGTGGAAGGGGCGAATAACTTGGTTTCTCACAGCCTCTGCCAACAGGGCTTGCTGCTAAGTTAGCCTGGACTTCGCGGCCCTCACGGGTCCCTACCTCTGGGGGAGAAGAGGGAGACCCGGGAGATGGAGATGGCCCCCCGCGTTGAACGGTGGATGCACCGCCACCAGGGGCCGCCACAGGACAAGGGGCAAGACTGCCCTTCCTTCCCTCTCCCCTGCTCACAGACTAAAGTCTGGACTCGGCTTCTGAGAGGAGGGCACAGGAAACTCTTTATTTGATTATGGAATCGCCAGTTCCCGCATAATTTTCACTCGTGCAAACTTCACTGCCCACACCCCACACGGGCTCGCTGACCCAGGATTCTGGGGCCCGCGGTCATCTGGGAGAAGGCTTTCAGCGCCTTTCCTGCGGTGCTTCTTGGAGCCGAATTTGCTAGGCTGCCATAGCTGCGGTGCTGGGTCAGAAACCTAGCCAGCCTGTCGGCCCGTCTTTCATTCTTTAATCGTATTGTTGGTTGAAGCCAAAGAAGCTATCAACACCCTCAGGTGGTGGAGGAAGGGGACCTACAGGGAGAGGTCGAGGCTCGGGACGGCCTCGAAGAGGAGGAGTACAGGAAGGTGGAGCGAATGGTCCATCCAGGTGGGAGCTGGCTGGGCGAGTGGCCGCGCATGTGCGCCTGCATGGAAGCCAGGCTGGGGCAGCCGGCTCGGCACAGAGGGCAGCGGTAGGGTGCGGCCCCATGCGTCCGCAGGTGCTTGGTCATGGCTGAGAAGTCCCGGGAGCGCTGGGGGCAGAGGCTACAGGAGAAGGGCTTCTCTCCTAGGGCAGTGGAGGGGGAGGCCGGTAAAGGAAAGAAGGGGGTGAAGTCTGGCATAGGGGTTGAAATGGGCAACTGGGCAAGGGAATTGTGTGGGAGCAAACCACACAGAGCCGACAGACCGGTGTTTGGAAGGGAGCAGATACTTTGCACTGGGCGGGGAGCCCATACCTGTGTGGACTCGGTAGTGCGTCTCCAACTGATGCTTGAGTGAGAACCTTTTTCCACAGACAGAACAAGAATAGGGCCGAGAGCGAGCAGGTGGGGGTGGGGGAGGTTGTTGGGGAGATGGGCCTGCTGTACTCACATGACCCACACAGGTTGCAAGTGCACCTGTGGGGACAGAGAAGGCAAAGGAGGTCAGGGCTTGGAATCCCAAATCTGACCACTGGTACTCCCAGACAAGACATCAGGAGCTACAGTGGGGCTGAGGCAAAAGCACCCTCACCCTACTCACCTGTGTGCCTCTGATCAGACTCTTCCATCTCCCCAAGACTGAGCTTTGTGGGGCCCTGGGGGAGGGAACCTGGAGGGAGCGGAGTGAAGGAGGTGCCCTACTCAGGCTGGACTCCTGGAGTCCCAGCCTTAGGAGAGAGAGACCATGTTACAGCATTTGTACAGGGCACTGATGGGCTTACCTGGGGCAGGACTGGAGTTGGCCAACTGGTTCTGATTCCAGAGACCTTTCTCAGGGTTCAGGGACAGTGGGATCCTGGGGATGGGGTGGGGAAGAGTTAGCCTTGGCAAAACCTGGGGTCCTGGCCAGACCCTTCCTGGAGAGGGAGGTGTCATGAGTCCTCCTCAGGGGCTGGGCTTTGAATTCCCCTGTGGTGGAAGCTTCTTGTCCTATCACCAGTTCAGGAAATGTACAGTAGAGATAAGAGATGTGGTGCCCTTCTACCCATCACTGCTGCCTATCCTGAGCCACTTCCTCCCAGCCAGGGAGGTCTTCCATTAGGCTCTTCACTCACCTCTGGTCCCGACGCCAGACCTCCTGCCAGGCTCCAGTGATGGGGGTGCTGTGGGAGAAGGGAGTGCCATATCTGGGTGGCAACAGCAGGATGCTCCATAGGGCAGGCTGGCCCGTCCCCAACCAAGGGGCCTCAGCCCACCAGGGCCTAGGAATGACGCTTGTTTGGAAGGAACCTGGTGGGGGAAGGGGGCCAGAGAACTCCCGCAGACTTTCCTCAGAGCCCTCTGGACTCTCTGTCACCCACATAATCACTTCTTGCTTCCCATCTGTTCCCCCATGGCCAAAAGGGGATTGCTTGAGTTTTTCTTTTGATCTCATCTGCTCCCCTGCACCCTCCTGCATTGCCTCTGCTATCTCAGGGCTCTCTCTTGGTGGACTTTGCTCATATAGTGTCTCCTGTTCTCTCCAACCAGCTTTAACAAATTGCTCTGGTCTCTGCTCTCCATGTCCCTCCAGTCCTCTCTCAGAATCCCTTGTGGGTTTCTCTGGCTCCTCCTGATGTTCCTTAAGCCCTGGACCCAGTTCTCTAGCCCTGTCCCGTCGAGCCCTCCTGCATGCCTCTTCCAGGGACTGCACCCCCAAGGCTCTGGCCGCTTCCTCAAGGGGTCCCAGTTCTCCAGGCTGCAGTTCTACACTCTCCCCATAAACAAAGTACAGAAGCTGGGCAAAGGTAGAAGGGCTGATGCCTTTCACCAGAGCCCAGCGGCCCCTGCGGCCTAGCTGCTGGCTCACACCTGCCAGCACCAGGCTGTGGGCAGGGAATTCTTGGCTTCCCACAGTGATCAAGGTATCACATAGTGCTGGCCGGAGCCTGGCTGCTAGTCGTACCAGCCGATCAGAGCCATAGGGGCTAGGCAGTCTTGTCGTCGGGAACAGGGGCATTTTGCCTTGCCTGGATACCAATCTCAGAGGACCTGAAAGAAAGGCCACAGTGTTGAGTCCATGGTGGAAAGGGGAGGGACGAACAGCATATTCTCAAGCCTGTGGAGGTGAGGGGAGAAAGAGTGAGTTGCTGGTTCAGAACTGTCTGTGCCCTGAATGGAACAAATTAACCCAAGAGAGGACCCAAGCTTATCCAGAATCATAACGGACCAGGGGGTAGGGGTGAAGGTGGGGGTGGCAGGAGAATGGGAATTAGACCATATTCAGGACTTAAAGAGTAAGGACAAGGCACTTAACGACCTTATAAAATAGTGGGTTCAAGGCTAGTATAGATGGGTCCTGCCAATTGGCAGTCTCCGACTTAAAAGAGAGCAGATGCTGATATTTCTGCTACTCTAAGTCCTTCTGCAGGGAAAGATACCTTGGAGCAGGCCAGGCTTTCTTCTTTCCAGACAAAGAGATCACTATAAGACCCAGTCAGACCTTGCAGTTAGGGATGGAGCAAGACACAGCTTCATGGAAGAGTTTTGAAAGCTAGTGCCGCCCCACCCCCACCCCCACCCCCACCCCTTCACATGGAGCTGAGTAGTCCTCTGAGAGGCAGAAAGGACAGTAAGACTGAGGTCATAGCTGCAGGAGGGCATGCCCTATGGCATCAATCAATTATCTCCCTATGGCTGAAACTTCTAGAACATGTCGTCAGAGAAGGACCTAGAAGAGACCCATCCAGTGGATTGAGAGTGTAGGTGCAGAAGCCACAGAAGAGAAGGTTTCCATCAAGGATGGAGAGAGATTTTGGAGAAAGTTTTGACCCCTGAGGAAGTGGGAGAAAGGAAAATGGGAACTATATAGGAAGAGGCTATTTTCTTTCCAGAATAGGATAAGGAAATGCTTTAATTTTGTTTTTCATAAGCCAAAAGCAAAGAATAGAAAGAGCCAACAAGGCAGCAATTTATCACACATCAAAACTACCACAGTGACTTTTAAGAAGAGAACTGGGAACCCAGATACTAAGAGACAGACCTAAGTGTCTCAGTGCCCAGTAGGCATATTCCTCAGTGTGGGCTCATCATGAGTAAGGACCCTTGTGGGGAGGATTACTACTTGGACACCTCAGGGAGAAGGCCACAAGTTGGTAGGAAGTGGACAGAAAAAGGGGTGTAATGGGAGGAAAGTCTCAGCTGGGGAGAAGCAACCACTCACCGGTTGTAGCTTCCTCCTGGACACCGCATGTTCTGAACTGCTGTTGGGGCTCTTGGGGCCCCCCCTGGAGCTAGCCCCGCCCCTGACCTCACAGTCTTCCATTGGGTGTCCCAAGTATCAGTCTGCCACAGTCCCCCAAGGGGGTGTGGTTTTATACCCCTGGCTCTACTTCACCCCTCTAGGAGAGACCACCTCCTCTACTTCCAGATTCAAGACATTCTGCCTCCCTTCCTGTCTCCTTCATTTGTGAACTTCTAGAGTCAAAGAAGTTCATGTGAAGAAGGTGCCTGGCTGACTCTGTAGAGCATGCAACTCTTGATCTCGGGGTTGTAGGTTTGAACCCCATGCTAGGTGTAGCGATTACTTTAAAAAAAATAAAAATCAAGGGGTGCCTGGGTGGCTCAGTCAGTTAAGGGTCTGCCTTCTGCTCAGGTCGTGATCTTGGGGTCCTGGGATCAAGCCTCATGCTGCATCAGGCTCCTTGCTCAGCCGGGAGTCTGCTTTTCCCTCTCCCTCTGCCCCTCCCCTCCCACTCATGCACTCTCGTGCATTTTCTCTACTCTCCCTCTCTCTCAAATAAATAAAAATCTTTAAAAAAAAGAAAAGAAAAGAAAGCAAGTAAGCTAGCTCATCTCGCAACAAGAACCTTGGAATAATCAGACCCGCATTTGAGTCTCATCTCTGCCATTTACTAGTTGAGTCACGTTGGACAAGTCACCTCTCTGAGCCTCAGTTACCTCATCCATGAAATAGGGATAACCTTTGCTTACCTCATTTGGAGGTGAGGGTGAAGATGAAATGACATGATGAATGTGAAAGTGGTTTGTCAGTACATAGCATCATTCAAATAGGATTAGTTCTTCTGAGAAGTGTCAGAGCTCTAGCAGCTGGAAGCTGTTTCTACTGCCTCAGAAGTAAAAAGGACTGAAACATCTGGATTCCAAGGAGAGAGTGAAGGAGGGCTAAAAGCATGCCTTGTCGTTCCTCTCCCTGACTTAGTACTAGGAAGCCTTAACTGCTCTGTGGAAATGACCCCTGTCATCTGGGCCACCACTGGGGACTGAATGTACGAGTGACTCAGATTCTCCCATCAAGCTCTGAAGGGGGCAACCCCAGGAAGGGCTGCGGTGGTCTTCGAAGAGAAAACTCCCTTTTCTTGGGTTGATGACAAATGACATTTCTCTGAAATCAGAACTCCGGGGTTTCTTTCACTTCCTGTCAAAAGGGTCAAGCTCTCAGGAGATTTCCCCTGTTTTCACACTTTAGCGCTCGTTAACCTGGGGAAAGGATGAGGTCTGAAAGACTCAAATTTCTTTTTCCATTTTTTATTATTCCATTATCCCTCATCCTGTGGCAATTTTTTCATTCATTCAACAAGCGTAGAGAAATCACTTATGATATGTGCCTGGTATATCATATATGCTGAATAAATAACTGGAAGATAAACAAATCAGGCATTGGTAGGCTGCTCTGGTGACCTGACACGGTCTGGTTCACCCTAGGATTCTCCCTTAGATCCTGGTCCCCTCCTAGACCCAAATATTATGTGCCTAAACTCGCATTTCTCCCTTTGGCTCCAGGACCCCAAAGTATTCAGACAGCCTTCTACTTTCTCCCTCCAGACCTAACATGCCTTCCCCCTCCACCTCTCATTCTAGCTTGGGTATAGGCAGATGTTAATCCTTCCTAGATCAGACAGGGTGTGCCAATGGGTGGGGCTGGTGGAGGGGCAATAATAGGGTGGGGAGAGGGGAAGCTGAGTCAGAGTGAAAGGGAAAATGCAAATGGACAGGCTGTGTTCATGTGCTACTCTGAACGTTAAATATTTTCCATTTCTGAGCTTTCTAACTCCTCATACCACCACACCCGGGAACTCATTAGACACCCATATAAAAGACACTTGGCCTGGACATAAAAAAGCACCAATCCCTGATATGTATGTATACAGAGAAAAACATCCTTTCTTCAACACAGTAATACAGTCTCTAAACATATGGAATAAGTGGGGAAAACCATGAGAGAAACCCCAAGTATAGAAGAAAAGGTACAGGGGTCTGGAAGATTACATCATCACCCAGTGGCCTCATCTCCCAGCCCTACTTCATGTGCCTGTGACTCAGCTCCCCCACTGGTATGATTTGCTCATTGGTGATCAAGAATGTTGGAGGCTGTGCTTAAAGGGCGGCATCCTCTGTAAGCCAAGTGTAGTTGACAGGGAGTGTCAGCAGGCTTTCAGGAAACCTAATAGGGAGAAGAAGGGCAAGGGGATTCCCCATTCAGTGAACAAAAGCCCCCAAGATTGGGAAACCCCATTTTGCCTCCTACCTGGTGTCTACCCCACTTAAGGATATCCTTCTTAGAGGTATCCCCAGGGCCCTCTACACCTCAGGCCTTAGGCTGGTGACACTCTAGGCCCTTCTCCCTACATTCTTGACTACACAGTCCAAGCCATCTTGCATTGAGCAGTGACAGCAGAAGCACAAGCAAATAGCACTTTGACTTGGATGAGTAGGGACACTGATAACTCTATTCTTGAAAAGTCTCCCATCACAGTCTCAAAAACCTTGTCCATCTTCCACTTCCCAGGCTGACTCTGTAGGAATCACCTGCAGTTGTCCCCTGGGGTGGACCCAGGAAACCACTGGTTCTGAGGACACAAAACAGCAACCTGGGACAGGGTAGAGTGAGTAGGAGAGATTAGATAGGACATAACTGGAAGGAAGTATGTGGGAAAAAGAGGTATGATTTTTGCCTCTCAGTCCCAATACTCATATTACTAAATAAAGTTTAAAATCTACTATTTTTTAAATTCTAATTGATAGGCATGACCATAAGCTCCTTCATATGCCCCTGCAGGTACAACCCAGCTTGATATAAAAATATCAACACAGCAATACAAGTATGGATTCTCTTTAAATACAATTAAAACTAAACCATCAGAATAGGCCAATTAGAGGCATGATTATTTGTTTTATGAAAAATGTTCTCCCTTTATCTCACTTATTTTAAATACTGAGTATTCCAAAGCCGAGTTAAACAAGATTCAATTTAGAAAAATTATATGAACTTTCCACTTTTTCCAGGAACACATCTTTTTCTTCAAATTAAGGTAGTTAAATTCCCCCACAGCATTTTATGCAGATGAAGGCCAATTATCCAAATCTTACATAAACTTTCAAATGCCCACTCTTTCTAGTTAAGTACATCCAACACATACCAGAGAAGAGACACCACGGAGTAAATTAGTTTCTTTCTTCCCCTAAATCTATGTTTCATATAACTGAAGAACCAGTATAATCATAGCCAGGTGAGCTGCATCTAGGTCATAGAGACCCTATCCTAGCATATCTTTTGTGGATCAAGTGAAAAAGAACTAGACTAGAAGTAAAAAAATTTAGGTTCCACTGCATCTTCTCTGTGGGTGGCCTTTTTCTTCAGCCCTACTATGGGGCTAACTCTTCTGAGATCCTCAATTTGCTCACAGGGGCTGTTCTCAAGACCAGTACTGAATACCAATATTGTTAAACCCATTCTGACTCCCTCTGGCTGTGTCACCCCCTCCCCCTTGGGCCACAGATCCCAAGGGCATCTAGGAAGTGCCCACCTAGAACATGTATCCCTCAGTTCTAGGCTGTGCTCTGGGAACTTGGAACCCTGGACTTCCTTGCCTAAATGGCCCACTTCCAGGACCTACACAGCCCTCAATCCCAGGTCTATACTCAGGAGGATGAACTGTGTGACTGATGTACCCACCCCAGACCCTGGTCGTGTGTGAGGGGCAGGTAGACTGAGCTCAGACATACAGACTAATATGCCTTGAAATATGGGCCAACACCAGGTATGGGGAAAAAGGGAAAATCTTCATTTCTAGTCTGGCCTAGGCCCCATAAATAATACAGGACCCTGCTTAATTCCAATGGTTCTTAATGTCATAGGTTAAGGGAATTACCATCCTTTTTAAAATTGTAAGCCACGGAATCAACACTTTACATCAGAAAATTATAGATACGCATACCATTGTGCATGTGAATTACAAGGAATTCATGGACTGAAGCCAGTCCTTGGGCAGGTTAAATATTCCTTGTTTATACTTGTGGCTGCTTTGCATGCCCCCGCCAACAACATGCACACAGTTTTCCTTATGAATTCCAGGAGCTCAAAAACCCTTGAAATCTATTCATAGACCACTCCCTTGCATCCCCCACCCAAGGTTTAAGAACTCTGGGTATACATGAAAGCATTCTGAAAGCTTTAATACCATGTAGAACTTGAACAGCTGAATGAAATTCGATATCAACACCCTGCCCCATAAGAATAAAAAATCTTCTGTAAAGACAACCTGGGTGATTTCCTAAGGAGCAGGATATCTCACACACATCTTCCTGTGCTGCAGTACAACATCCATCTTCCCTATGCATCTGGCCCTATTCTTACTGTCTGATATCTTCTGGGAATGAACAGGGTTTGGAAAAGAGTGGACCAAAAGGCCCTAACATGACCCAATCCTGGTTTTTTCTGGAGTCACATGGCAATAATATTTCATGTAGGGCAAACAACCTCTGAGATTCAGAAACTCCCTCCTCAAGAACCTCCAGAAGACCTTGGGCCTAACCTCCTGCCCAGGTTATCTAACCTGGACTGATACGGGAAAATCTGTACCTCAACCTGGAGTCCAGCGACCCCCCCCCCCAAACCTTGCAGCCACATGTTCTCAGCACAGCCTGGATGCAATGGCCATTGACAACTTCCCATTGGGCTTTTAACCTTGGCAACTCTCACTCTCAGCCCAGGCTGGATCCTAAGACCCCAGGAAATCTCTAAAGTACACACTAGTTTCATCTTTTGGCCAGTGACTCCCAATAAGCTCTGGAGAGTCACAGTCCTCTCCTTCCAGTCACCAGATCCAGACTCAGTCCAGAGCCCTCAGACAACCTTTCACGGTTCAAAGGCCATACGTCATGGCCAATGACGCCACGCAGAGCTCCAGGGGCCTCCAACTGCCCCACAATACACTTCCAAATCAAGTTAGCCTCAGGGACCATGGACCAGCTCAGGGCATGTTGGCCTGGCCTCTACCAGCCTCGGTCCAAAGGTGCCTAGGAAGCCCCATTGCCAGCCTTGCCAGGGCAAAGGGAGTCCCCAGGGACTCAAGCCCTCATAGCCCAGTTTGGCCTGGGCCAGTCCCAAGCCTGAAGAAGTGTAAGAAAAACCATGGCACTCACCGACTTGGATCCTGGTCCTCTTCCCACAGCCTCACATACACTGAGGGTGGCGCAAGCTCGAGTGGCCGTTAGAAAGTGGTGAGCCTTGCGAGGCCAAGAGCTCGAGGCCGCGGCGCGTGCACAGCTTGCCTGGCGCGCCTGGATTCCGAGGCGGACGCTGATTGGCTGCGGCGGTGGCCGCGTCCCGCTGAGCATGCTCAACGTTCTAAGAAGCACCTAGGACAGCTCCACTTGCTCTCTCCCACCTCGCGCCCCGCCCATTGGCTGCCGAGCTCCCAGCCACCCAGCTGGCTCTGTGGAGTGGCAGGGCCTTGGGGGCTGATCGGTCCGCGGACTTGGGGTTCAGGTCTCTAACGCTGAGATGTTACCCTCCAGCTCACCCCCCTCCCCTGCTGAGTGGCTGTAGACTTTGCCCTCCCTCCCGCCCTCTCTGTGAAAAGACTGGGCCCTGAACTTCCTTCGCCTCAATAGCCTTGGAAACTCCCCTCCGCAAGGGCTCAGGATACCACCGCTTTCTTGCTTCTGTCTTGCCACCCTAAAAGGGTTACCCTTTCACCTCTCTCTCAACCCCTGACAGTCTATGAAGTGTGTGTCTGTGGTTGGTTGGGAGGCCCTAAAGAGCCAGCCAGGCTTCGGGTGCCTGTGGGCAGCTTCCCTTTCCCGCCTCTTGCCCTACCCACCACTGATTAGTTACAGAACGCACCCTGCCTCACCCGGAAGTATGCGGGGAGAAGGAAAGCACAAGAGGCGGCAGTGCCTTGACCCGTGATTTGTCTAGATGCTCGCACTTCAAATGCTCATTGCCTGTCAGCTGAGCCAGGGTTTTAACTGCGTACTTCGTGTACTAGCCATCTCCCCCCTCATACACACACACCGCACTGTAGAGAGAATGGCCCGTTGCTCTGCCCCGCCATTAACTGGCCAGGGCTAAGAGCTCAGCCAGCTGGCGTTCTATCCCTGCAGGGTTTTGGTGCTGACAGGCGGCGAGCTCGCACCGCGCCAGTCTGGGAGCTGATACTGCCTCTCCAGTCCCACTAGCCCGGCTGCGGTTGCACTGCTGATTGGTTGGCCCCACTCTCTTCTAAGTGGCTTAGCTTTGGGTCCGCGCTCGGACACATCCAATGAAGAGTTAGGGCGCCTTAAGGAGGCGGGCATTGCCGACCGCTTCCACTTCTGATTGGTCTAGGGGATTGCTTCTTCTCTTTTGATTGAGCAGAGGGCCAGGAGGCGGGAGCCAAGTCCAACGGTTTCAGGCGGCAGTTGGACCTCTGTCCCTGTGCTTCAAGCTCAGCTCCGGGGCTTGGTGGGGTGTTGTCTGGCGCCCACCTCCGGGCAGCTAGCTGAGGAGCTGGGGACGAAGGACTGGCGCAGGGGGACCCTCCTGAGGAGGGCCTGGGACAGTAGCTGCAGCCGAAAGTCGGACGGAGACCGACTAAGGCTAGTGGCCGGCTGGTGGGAGTAAACCCCTCAAAAAGCTGGAGAAGACAGGTGCTGTAGCAATAGTAACAGCTCCCGCTCACCGAACCCTTTTGGGGTGCCGCGTTGTGTGCGTCATCTTGTTGACTCCTCAATAACTCTGTGAGGGAGCTGATTACTCTGCTGGTTAACCTCTGAGGCTCATTTGGCTCACGTCCCACGGCTAGAATGGGCATTGCTGGGACTCTGACCTTGTTCTGGTGAGAGTCCAGCATTTGAGCTACACTATGATTACATAGGGTTGATCATGTAGACGTGGGGTGGGGTCTGATGTGATCACGTGGCCCTGGTTTACCTCATCTACAAATTAGGGTTTTTTTAATTTTTGTTTTGGACTTGAATTTGATCCTGAAGCCTTCACTCCATGCATATTTTCAAGTCCTCAAACTTTTGGGCAAATGCATTTGCATTCTAGGAAAGGATATTTTAAAAATCGTCCTCATAATATCTTTGCCACTTACACTGAACCAAGCCAGTTTTAAGTGCTTTACATGTATCATCTAGTGGAATTCTTATAACAAGCTCTATCAGACATTTACTGCTATTATTCTCACTTCACAGATAAATGAATTGAGGTTGGGAGAAGAAATAGTTTTCCCTAAGATCTCACCAGGAGTAATTTTCAGAGCTGGAATTTGAACTAGGCCTGTTGCAGTCTGACTCCAGAGCCTAAACTCCTAATTCTTGGTATATACTGCCTCCCATCCTAACAGCTACAGGGTCCAGAGTGTGGGCACATGTGGTCGTGGAAAATCCTCACAGACACCCCAGAAATAGGAATAGTGACAACACCCATTGGAGCAGACAACCAAGGCTCATAGAGCTGAAGACACTCATCTCAGCTCACATAGCTGGTCTGTGGCTAAGCAAGGAGTAGAATGAATATCACATAACCTTCTGAAGCTGAACTCACATTCTTAATGACTCTTAACACTAGTCTCTTCCCATTTGACAGATGAAGAAACTGAGGTCCTGAGGAGAAATCAGAGCTAGAATTCAGACCCAGGTCTATCAGACCCAAGAGAATACCGCCCCTGAACCACATTGCCTCTCCTCTAGGAAGTAACTATCTGGTACATCCTGGGTTGGATCAGGTGAGGAGTCCTCTCACCCAGCCATCCTTGTCTACAAACAATGAGTTAATCTGGTCCCAACTTTGGCTCTAACGGTGGTTTGGCGTGTATTTCACAGCCCCAGAACTCTGGGGCAGGGGGGCTTCTCACTGAGAGGCTCTAATCATAAATGTTACAATTTGTTGAGCCATTTTTATGAGCCACACAAAGTGGAAAGCATTCTGCATGCCTCATCTCACTGAATCCCTATAGTAATTCTAGAACATAGGGATTGTTACTGTCCCCATTTTACAGGGGAGGAAACTGAGACCAAGGGAGGGATGTAACATTCCTACGTTTACCAAACTAGTGATAGGTGAAGCCTAGATGGGAACCCAGAGAACCTGACTGTAGAGCCCTCAAATCTAGCTACCTAGCATGTGCAGGCATAAGAAGGTGGAGTGAGGGACTCTGGGTTCTGGCAAGATTGACTAGGAAGAGTTATCAGCTTGGTTCTGGGGTTTGGACTATAAGATTAAGAGAGTCAAATGAGGGGAGTAGAGAAATAACTATTGCTTGTTGAGCAATGCCCGCATGCCAGACCCCGTGTTAACTAAGCTGCAATATATGTTGAGAAGCAGGGAGCTTTGTGGTTAAGAAACTTGACACTGGATCCAAATGCCTGGATTCCTATCCTGGCCCTGTTTCTTTCTAGTTGTGAGACCTTTAGCAAGTTACTTAACCTCTCTTGGCCTCAATTTCTTCATCTGTAAAATGGGGATAATGATAGTAAACACCTTTCAGGACTGTTGAGAGGATTCAATGAACTAATAGAACAGTGGTGTCTCTTTTTGTCTCCAGTGCCCTGAAACTGAGCTGCTTTCTTGCAATCACCATCACCCATCCTTGACTTTGGCATAAACACTGAAAATTAAGGCCCTTCTTTGCAATGGAAAATTCTGGGGGAATTGTGTTTCCAGAAGAGTTAGCGAGTGCAAAGGCCCTGAGACAGGAGTGTACTTAGTATGTTTGAGATACAGCAAGAAGTCTGGCTAGAGCTAGGCAGTTCAACTGCACAGGTGTTAGACCTAAAAATGACCGTGTACTTTATGCTTGTTAGAGCATAAAAGACATTTCCCCAAGCTTTGATCTCCGGAGAAATGCAAGGCCATGATTACTTTTGAGGTTTCAGGATTCAAGGTTGCTCAGGAATTTAAAGATGAAACTTAGAACTCAAGCCTTCTTGCTCTCCATCCAGGGCTTGTGTGTGGGGATCAGGAGACTTGCATTCACTCAAATATTTACTAAACCAACAGCGTATACCATCTGTGCTGAGCCCTGGAGAAGACTCAGCCTCTTTGAAATCTTTAGATTCAAAGATGTAACCTTCTAGAAAGGAATAATTAGACCTCAAAACATATCCTTCCAGAACCAAGTGAAAACTGTAGCAACTAAAGCCCAGAAGGGGCGCTTAAGCCAGGTGTGGGAGAGGGAGAAGGGCGAACAAAGACTTTCCAGAGAAGGTAGTAACACCTGAGTATATATTTTTGGAGTACCTCTTATGTGCTGGGCGTGGTTCTTGGTACAAAGTGTATAATGGCAAACAAGAAGAGACCAAATGTACGCGTACTTGGGCTGCCGTAACACAATTTTCATAGATGGGGTGGTTTAAGCAGCAGAAATTGATTCCTCACAGTTATGGAGGCTGGAAGTCCAAGATCAAATGGCCAGCAGGGTTGGTTTCTCCTGAGGCCTCTCTCCTTGGCTTGCAGATGGCTGCCTTCTCACTGGGCCCTCACGTGGCATTTCCCCTGTGCATGCACACTCCTTGATCTTTTCCTCTTCTTATAAGGTGCCATAGGCTGAACGTTTGTGTCAATTCATATATTGAAACATAATCTCCACTGCGCTGAAATTTGGAGATGGGGCCTTCCGGGGCAGGGGGGCAGGGATGACTAGATCACGAGTGGAGCTTTTATGAATAGCATTAGCGCCCTTATAAAAAGGCCCCAGAGAACTCCCTTGCCCCTTTCACCATGTGATGTTACAGTAAGAAGACAGCTATCTATGAACCAGAAAGTATCTCACCAGATACCAAATCTGCCAGTGCCTTCATCTGGGATATCCCAGCCTCCAGAACCGCGAGCTCGAGAACAGTAGATTTCTGTTGCTTATAAGCTGCCTGGTCTACTATAGCAGCCTGAGCGGACTAAGACATGACACCAGTTCTATTGGAGGAGGGGCCTCCCTACTCTTATGACCTCATTAATTCCCTCCTAAAGGCCCTATATCCAAATACAGCCACGTGGTAGGTTTTGGAGGGGACACAATTCAGTCTGTCACACAGAATATCTACCATTGAACAGCTCCCAGTCTGGTAGGGTGATGCATATTATTTACTTCAGAGCGAGGGAACAGAGCAGAATGGTTAAGGTGTTAGCTCTGGAACAAGACTGACAGGTTTGGGTCCTGCATGTACCACTTCTCAACCGTGTGAACTGGAGCAAGTTTCTTCTCCTTTCTGTGCCTCAAGAGAATCGAATAAACAGACACCCATGAAGTTCTTAGAACAGCCCCGAGCGGAGAGCAAGGGCTGATTAAATGTTGGCTATTGTTATTAGTTGCAAGTAAACTTAAAACTATGCAACGTGCTCTGAAGAAAAATCATGAGATAGATACTTTAAGAAAGGAAAACAGAACTCTAACCTGGCCAGGGTTTTCCGGAAAGGCTTCCTGGAGGAAGTGATGCTTGCACTCAGATTTTACGAATAATTACTCACTAACCTGACTAGGAGAGGGGTGAGTCCTCCAGGCAATAGGAAAATAGGTTCCAGAGCTCTGGGGTGGGAGCAAGCATAGCCCTGAAGTCCATTGTTGTTGGAGTGTAGACAGCAAAGTGAGGGGGGGCTGGGGGCAGCAGGGGAGAGTGAGGCTGGATGTGGTAGGCAGGGCCTGGCCTAGTAGGCCGTGCTCAGAAGTGCTGGCATTTCCTAAGAACCATGCAAAGTCACAGGAAGAGGTATTTTTTTTTACAGAGAATAGTTTAACAAACCCTTCCTGGGAAACCTACGAGCACGCCATGTGAAGAAGCTTGGGCTGGCCTGTCGTAGGCACATGGCCCAGTGAGACCCATTACCCCAGCCACCTACACCAACTGCCAGCCAGCCATACATGTGAGGGGAACCACCCCAGACCAAACAGCCCCCAGTCACCCCACTAGCTGCCTGCAGCTGCAAGAGTCAGCCCAGGTGAGACCCGCAGAAGAACTGCCTGGCTGGGCTCAGCCCAAATGGTCCCAAAGAATCGGGAGCTAAAAAATCATCATTTTCAGTCACTGTGTTTGGGATGGTTAAAAAGGGTAACTGACATGGACCAGAGTAGGTTCTAGGCGACAAATATCACTTGCCTTGATTCTGGATCTTGAAGGTTGAAAAATTCCAGGGCGCCTGGGTGGCTCAGTCTGTTAAAGGTCTGCCTTTGGCTCAGGTCATGACCTCAGGGTCCTGGGAACAGAGACCCTCATTGGAGCTCCCTGCTTAGCGGGAAGCCTGCTTCTCCCTCTGCCCCTCCTCCTCCTGCTCGGGCTCACTCTCCCAAATAAAATCTTAAAAGAAAAGAAGAGAAAGAGAGAAAGAAAGAAAGAGGAAGAAAGAAAGAAAGAAAAAGAAAGAAAGAAAGAAAGAAAGAAAGAAAGAAAGAAAAAGAAAGAAAGTTGAAAAATTCCTTCCATTAACAGACTTGTTTCTTCAATTTTCTGAATGAATTTTTATGAGATGAACTTTAATGCCCAGGGATCTTTTGATCATTCCCCCCCCCCCCAGTAGGACTGGAAGTAGCTCTTCAGAAACAAAACAAAACAAAACAAAACAAAACAAAAAAACCCCAAAAAACAAAAGAACAAAAACCACTGGTCTGTTTTGCATCTTTCTATTTCCATTTGCGGAGCGTCTGAAAAGGCAGTCAATTAAGGGAGAAATGATTCTATTTCATATTTTCAATAAATCTCTTACTTGGGTTAAATGGTGTGTTCCTTGCTGGGCTCAAGAAGGTGCTGGAGGTGGCCAACTACAATGTGGAGAAGAGTAACAGCCACCTGCTGGTCACAGCCCAGGGGAAACAGAAACAAAGCACTGGGATCTGGAGAGAAGCCACTAACTTGCAGTGTCCCTCTAGCGCCCCCTACTGACAAGGCCTAACTTTGCGCCAGCTGATAAATACTGGAATTAAGACGCAATAAATGGATAATTGGCCCAGTGAGTGATGAGGTCCCCAAATACTAATAAAAATGACAGCCATGATAATGGCTACCATTGAATGCTTTTTGTGTCATTTATCTCTGAATCATCAGGAGTAGGGTTATGGGGAGAGAGAATAGTGGTCCTTTCTGCTCCCAGGATCTGTTCATCCTTCCCTAGACTCAGAGCCTGAGTCCACTCTGGGTAGCCAACTTTTCCCTCTGGCAGGCCAGGCCCATTGGGTGGTGCTGAGTCCATCTCTGCTCCAAAGCAGGCATGTGCCCCAGGGATGGTCAGTCCGAGCTCTCTCCAACCCCCACACATGGTGATGGGACAGTGGGCAATGGGAAATAATCCAGAGGAGGGGCCTTGAACTTGCAGAGGGGGGCAAGACCACTTCTGGAGGTTCAGACATCCAGACAGGATGTGGATGTGGTGCTGAACCTGCTTGCCTCTCTTCCCTGCTGGTTTTTAAATTTTATTTTCACATTTTATTTTTCTCCCTAGCACTTATTTCCTCCAACATGTATATTTCCCTCTTTGGTTTTCTTGATCTCCTCTTCCAAAAAGTAAGCTTTTATAAAGGGAGAGATTGAGGTCTGATTTGTTCCCTGCTGCGTGCCCAGATCTAGACCAGTGCCTGGTGCGTGCCCATGTTAGGCAAGCAATAAATATTTGAATGTTTGAGTCATTATGTTACTGGCAAGACATTCACAATTTTACCATCTAGGACAGGGGCAGATGCAACTTGTCTCATCAACATAGCTTCCTGGGCCCCTAGTCCCTGGGGCTTAAGGGATCAGTGACATTGTCTGCGTAAGGTTGGGTCTCACCAGAGTGGCTCAGTGGGTTAAGCGCCTACCTTCAGCTCAGGTTGTGATCCCATGGTCCTGAGATGGAGCCCCATGTTGGGCTCCCTGCTCAGTGGGGAGCCTGCTTCTCCATCTGCCCCTTCTCCCACTCGTGCTCTCCCTCTCTCTCTCAAATAAATAAAAATCTTAAAAGAAAAAAAAAGATTGGTTCTCGCTGGATCTGGAAAATTTGGTTCTTACAATTCTACAGCGTCTTGAATACTCAGGACATTACATCACCATTCTGGAAGAATTTACACAACAATGTAAGTTTTTCCATTTAAGAGCGATTAACCCACATTGGACTCTTGGCACTCACCCCTAACTCAGGATAAGCAAGGCCCAAACTGGGGAGCCAGCAACTTCAGTGGCCAGATTTTCCCGAAGACTGTTACTGCCTTCAGATCCCCGCCCTTCTGGGAAGCCTGTTTCCTGCTGTCTGCTCTGTCTCTGAGGCAGGACTCTGAGCTCAATTCTGAGGGGACGACAACTAAAAATTCATTTCTATACAATGAGTTAAACCATTTGGGCTAATACCAGTAAAAGATTTTTTGATAAATTCAGTGAGTTGGCCATTTGATAACATGAACATTTTGTGAGTTGGTTTCTAATGAGTTGCTCTGTGTCCTTATTTCACTCCAGTCCTCAGCCATGTGTAATTTCTTTCTACAATCCAAACTGAAGACATTTTGAAACTATGCCATCAGATAAAAAAATTCAAATAATGACATTGGCCAGGTAGGTACTCTGAAAAAATCATGATGTGAGTGTTAATATTTTTTAAATCTTTTAAAATATTCATCAGTTATCAAAGTGGATAAATCATTTCTGAATTAAGGAAAATCACTCCTTAATAATAAAAAATTTCAAATAATGACATTGGCCAGGTAGGTACTCTGAAAAAATCATGATGTGGGTGTGAATATTTTTAAACTATTTTTAAATATTCATCAGTTATCAAAGTGGATAAATCATTCCTGAATTAAGGAAAATCACTCCTAAATAAAGGACATTTCTCGTGCATACACAACCTTTTCTTTTTTTTCTCCTTTTTTGAGTTCTACAAATATAGAAACATACAGTTTTTTCATATAAACTTTCAAAAATTTTTTTTTATTTATTTGAGAGAGAGTGAGCATGAGGAGGGGAGGAGTAGGCTCCCCACTGAGCAGGGAACCCAATGTAGGGCTCGATTTCAGGACCCCAGGATCGTGACCGGAGCCAAAGACAGACACTTAACTGATTGCACCACCCAGGTGCCCCCAAACTTTTTATTTTGGAAGAATTTTAGATTTGCAGAAAACTTACAAAGACAGTACAGAGAATTCTTGAATACCCTTCACCCGGTTTCCCCCAATGTTAACCTATTACATAGCCTTGGTACAATAATCAAAACCAAGAAATTAGTGTCAGCACACAACCATTAACTAAACTCCAGACTTTATTTGGATCATGCTAGTTTTTCCACTAATATATTTTGTCTTCCAGGTTCCAATCTAGGATACCACGTTGCATTTAGCATACGTTCAATTTGAGCACGTTGCGTTTTTCTCAATGAACAATTTATCTTGGAGATGGTTTCATAACAGCAAATATAAACATGGCTTCCTTTAAACCCAGCTGCATGGTATTCCATGGTGTGCAAATGAATTATAGAACTCCTTCTCTTCTGACATGATTTAGGTTGTTTCCCAGGTATTGCTTTTTAGTTATTCTTGTACCTAGGTCTTTGTACACACTTGTGAGTGCATTTGCAGAATAGATTCCCAGAGGGAGAATCAGGTGGTCAAAGGGGTGAGAGTTTTACATTTTAGTGACTAAGCCAACCTGCCCTCATGTAAGGAGCGTAAACACCAGTGGATGTAGTCAGAGGTGTGCCTGCTTGATTGCCAGTACAGTTTATTCTTTCCATTCTATCATCTCAGATGGTGAAAGAGAGACTGCCCCTTGGGGCAGGAGAGGGAGATGAGCCTGGGCAGGTGGCAAGGAGACAGGCCATAAGGGCCCCTTGGTGCCAGGCAGAGGTGCTGGACGTTGTCCTGAGGGCACTGGAGAGCCATGGAGGGTTAGAGGCTGGATCAAGCCATGGACAGATGTGGTCATGTAGAGATGTGGTAGGAAGAGCCATCACATGGCTACCTCTCCCTTGGATGGTCCTGAGAGCCTCACCGGGCCCTCACCTCTCTGTTTCCCTCTCACCCACAGGAGCGGGCATCCAAGTGTAGGGGCTGGGGTAGACATACCTGTCCTGCTGGCTGAGGCTTGCCTTGGCCAGGCCACACTGCTGCCAGTCCGGCCGAGTGAGCCACATTCTGCAGGCATGCGACCAGGTGGAGCCAAGGAAAGCAGTGACAGATCTGGGACAGAGGTGGAAGCCTGCCTCCCTGCCTTCCCAGAGGCCAGCTCAACCCCCCAGTCCCCAGCATTTGGCAAGGCCTGACCTGTTTTAACGGCTCGAGTAAAATTTGAAAATGTTTAGCAGAATCATTCTTTCCTCAATGCACATCTCACATCCCACAGTGACATTTTGATTAACATTTATTTATTGGTTTTGGAGGACAGCAATAATCATCATAGAATATTTGGAAAATACCAAAATGCCCAAGGAATGAAATAAAAAAATCCCCTGCAAGTATATCCTCTTCCTTCATAACCAATGATAAACTTTGGGGGACTTTGTTTTACAATTTTAATGCTAACGTGCACATATTTATATTTTTTATCAGAAAAGCAATCATAGGGGCACCTGGGTAGCTCAGTTGGTTAAGCATCTGCTTTCGGCTTGGGTCATGATCCCAGGGTCCTGGGATCAAGTCCCACATCGGGCTCCCTTGCTCAGTGGGGAGCCTGCTTCTCCCTCTCCCTCTGCCCCTCCCCCTGCTTGTGCTCTCACTCTCTCTGTCAAATAAGTAAATCTAAAAAAAGAGAGAAAGCAAGCATACTTAGCATGCTCTTTTTGCGTTGAATAACTTCCCAAGTATTCTCCCATGACAAATATTCTTTTGCACTGTGATTTTTAAGGGAAAACCTAATTTTATGCATACCAATCTCCATTAATTCCACAAACACTCTTTAAAGACCCTCAGATATAAAGTACCATATTCACTCTAATGTACGCTGAGCCCTTGGGTTGAACATCCCTCAGCGAAAGCACGAAGCATTTTCAAGTGCGACTTTGCTGTTTAAAGTATGAGTATGGGAGTCACCCTGGTGAATCAGCCTCTGTACACTGGGCATGGTGGAGTCCGCACATTTGAAATCGGGACTCACGCAGCCTCAGCGGATGGTGTATTTCTGCACTTGATTCTCATTACACAGCATTGAGAAAATTCCTGATTCACAATAAAAAGGTCTGTTAGTTCCTGAGCTTAGAATGACTGGAGCTCTCTGCCCCGAGGCCAGGACTGTTAGAACCCCCCTTTCACAGAGGGGCACACTAAGGCTCAGATCACGTAGTGAGGCTTGTGACAAGCTGTTGAGGCCGCTTTGCTTTCCTCAGAGAATCTGAGTCACAGACGAGGTCACTATGAACTTGCTCATGAGGACATGCCTGAATTTAAAAGCAGATGAGGCCGAATCCCCCCTTTCCTTGACACACGTTTACAGGGCAGTGAAATATGTGCACAGGATCAGGGAGATTTTCATTGCGGAGCCTGCAGGAAAGCCAGTTAGGCCAGTTAACCCGGAGCAGCTCTTGTGTGTTGAAGTATGGTGTGTAGGGGCGCCCGGCTGGCGCGGTCGGTCAAGAGTCTGACGCTTGATTTCGGCTCAAGTCATGATCTCAGGGTGGTGGGATCAAGCCCTGTGTCGGGCTCCTCCCTTACTCCCCACAAAGTGTGCTTGTCCCTCTCCCTCTGCTCCTCCCCTGCTCACTTGTGCTCTCTCTCTCAAATAAACAAATAAAACCGTTTAAAAAATAAAAATAAATAGATAAAAATGCTGTGTATCACATCTACATGGTGTTTTAAAATTCTGGCTTGCAAATAACGCTATACGTTGTTCAGTATCTTAGAAACCACTTTCCTTGGTTTTGAAAAATGATAATCTTTACACAAAGATTTTCAACATTATAAAGATATGCATGGAGTCCTTCGTGGGGAATATATATATATATATATATATATATATATATATATATATATATATATAATTTTTATAAAAATGGGGGGGCGCCTGGGTGGCTCAGTCGTTAAGCGTCTGCCTTCGGCTCAGGGCGTGATCCCGGCGTTATGGGATCAAGCCCCACATCAGGCTCCTCCGCTGGGAGCCTGCTTCTTCCTCCCCCACTCCCCCTGCTTGTGCTCCTTCTCTCGCTGGCTGTCTCTCTCTCTGTCAAATAAATAAATAAAATCTTTAAACAAAAATGAGATCAGTTATGTATCCTGTTCTGCTCCTTGCCTTGTTTACTTAACAACAGATCAAGATGATCTCTGACGCATCTATACCCTGGAATGCATTGCAACAGTTAAAAAAAAAAAAAGAGGTGAATTCATAAACACTGACATGGAAAGTGACCATAACATATAGTTAAGTGAAGAAAGCAAGTTACAAAGCAATATTTTAAAGCATGATTCTATTAAGCACGTGTGCGTGCTAACGTAAATATCTATAGATGTGTCAGTATAAACTTCTGAAAAGCCGAAAAGGACTTTCATCATGTGTTAATAGCAATTATCTAGGGGGGTTGAACCAGATTTGGGGAGGGGTGGTGATTTACTGGGGGTGAAATATGGGACGCTTCCCTTTCTAAATTTTTATAATCTTTAAGCAGAAGGGTTACAAATGATCTTGGGGTTTTTTAAAAAAGTATTTTTTCCATTCTTTTAAACATTATTCTAAAAATATTGACCCATTTCTTTAAAAAGAAAAGACCAGCCCTGAAAATATATCTATGGGAATAAAAGTACTGTACGTGGTTTGCAAATTTTTCTACTCTGCATTTCTTGGAGATTTCTCCATTAAAACATTATTTTTTACTACGGTGTGGTGTTCTAGACTACAGACATGGCATGGTTAACTTAACCAGTTCCCTACAGAGGCCCATTTAGGTCACTGCAATGAACATCCTTATACAAACTTTCCAATTATTCATGCCATTATGACATCTTTTTGTATTGGCTCACATAGCTCGATCTTCTTAAACAGCCCCAGGGAATCCAGTCCAAGGATAGAATATGAGTCGTACAACCCACTCCCTGCTGAGGGATGTTTCCAGTTCTTCACCCTAACAAAAAACCTCTTTGACCATTACAGATTTTGAAAAGCATATTTTAGGGGGCCCCTGGGTGGCTCGGTTGACTAATCATCTGCTTTCAGCTCAGGTCGTGATCCCAGGGTCCTGGGATCAAGCCCCGTGTCAGACTCCCTGCTCAGCGAGGAGCCTGCTTCTCCTTCTCCCAACTCGTGCTCTCTCTCGCTATCTCTGTCGTTATCTCTGTATCTCTCTCTCAAATAAATAAATAAAGTCTTAAAAAAATAAAAGCTGATATCTGAATTCATCTGCAGACCAGTGGAGTAAATGAGGACCCTGGGAAATGTCATTTGGTGGGGAAGGAAGCCAGGCCCTCTTAGCAGGGCCGAATTACTATAAAATGAACAGAGTTTGGCTTGCTTGAGAGAGGACAACAGTGAGGATGAGATTCCTAGAGTGTTTGCTGTCATGCATCCATTAGAGAACTTGCTGGAAGCTACAGCCCCTAGGAGGAGGCTGTCTGCCACCTGTACCAGCACAACAGCCCTGCACTCTAATTTTCCCATGATAAATCCCCCCACTTCCCAACACCATCCTTAGCAGCAGTATTAATTTATGTACCCTCCCTTCCCCAACCAAAGGATGGGTCTAGACTCTAAACTAAGACGGTAAGACTGAATCCCCAACCTTGGCTCAAGCTGTTGGGAGAGAGGCCTCGCTTGCTGCTGCGTGGCTTGGCTATAAAGATGTAAGTCTGGTGTGGCCAGAGAAATCCTGCGTGAGAATGAAGCAGGTTTCCTGGAAACTTAGATTGAACTCCTGGATCTAGACATGTCTGAAGCCAGCAATGCTGATTCAGTAACATGAGCCAAGAAATTCCATATTATGCTTCAGTCAGTGCTGGTTGGGTTTCTGCCACTTCCATTGGAAGAGCTCTTGTTCATTTGTCTTTGCCCCAGAAGGAAACAAATTAATTCATTCAACCAGTATTTATTGGATATTGATGCTCCTCTCTCTGCTGGGGGATGCTGGGGACAATCAAGTGACCATGACAGAGCTTGTCCCTCCCCTCATGGCAATCCCTGTCTACCAGAGAATAAACAATCACAAACTATTTAGCAGAAACGGCAACACTTGCCATGAAGCCTCGAGGAGCTCAGGGAGCTACAGCAGAGGCTTTGGTGATAGGGGTGGTGGGATCCGGGAAGGGTCGATGCTGAAAGACGGGCCAGAAATCAGCGGAGTGAAATGAGCTCAAGGGCTAAGGGTCCCTGTACACATGTCTGAGGGTTTCAGGGCACCACCCAGGTCCCAGCAGGACTCAGGAAGGTGATAAAATGTCTTTGGAAGAGAGGAAGGAGGGAAGGTTGAGGGAGGTGGGAAGGGGAGAGGTGAGGCAGCCATCCAGCCCTCAGCCGGAGGAAACAGGAACAGGAGGGGGAGGAGGCCGAGGCGTGCACGTGGCCTTCCCTTCTTGCTCCTCACAACGTGGTGTAGAAATACATGGCTGTCAGCATCACAGGGAGCTGGATGAGGAGGTGGTCAGGTGAGGGGCGCTCCAGCCCCACACCCACATCCCCCCTCGCCCATAGGCTCCCCGCCTCTCACCGTCCACATCAAGATGGCAAACCCAAACCACGAGATACCCCATGTGTAGCTGTCGATGGCATGGCCGATGTGCTCGAAGCAGCCCTGGGCAGGAGGGAAAACATGGGGTTTGTCACTGCGTGGCCTTCGGAAGTTCCCTTCCTTCCTCAAGCCTTGGTTTTCTCAGCCGTGCAATGGGGATCGTGGCAGTGTCTACCTCCCAGAATGGTTTTGGAGAGCCAGGGGTGTGATGTCGAACCCAGGCCCCAGACAAGTAGGTACTACTCTGGCGGTGGCTGAGCAGTCTGAGGGCAATTTTGTGCAGAGCTGCTTTCCATGCTGCCCACAAGTTCCAAGCGTTTGAAATCTGCCTTTAGGATCAGTGCAGTTTTGATACGTCCCCATTTAGGAAGGAGGCCAGTGGGTCCTGCGCCTCACAACAGAGTCACCTTCAGGTAGACCCCTGCCTCGACTTGGAAGCAGCCAAGAACAAAGGTTCAGGGTGTACATCCTGGAGTCAGGCAGGACTGAGTTGGAGGCCAGCTCTGCCATTTGTTAGCTGTCGGGGCCTGGGAATGATTCTGGCTCTCTGAGCCTCGGTTTGCCCAACTGTGAAGTGACAATCTTGACAGCAGGGGCCTCTGAAAGTAGTCGTGGGGAGTCCATGAAATGACGCATGTGCGCGCTCTGCGCAGAGTGGGCCTTCAGAAACGGCTGTCTGGCTCTGAGAGCGAGGTGGCTGGCGCAGGCTCCCCTCTCCGTGACACCTGATCTGAGATGTGTAACTGAAGGGCCCCAGGCAGCCGAAAGCAGCCAGAGGGACCGTTGGAACTGGTTCCTCTCCTAGTCTAGCCTCTGGTTTCTCTCTCTGCCTCTGCACTCACCTTGCTCTGGGTTAAAGCAGCTGGTTGGGGCCTGACTGCCTGAAACCCCGTCCCAGCTCCATCCCTCACTAGCTAATGAACTCAGTTTCATCATCCTTAAAATGGGATCATTATAGTCTTGTGCCTCACGGGCTGTGGTGGGAATTCAATAAGATAAAGACTTAAAGCACTTAGAAGAATGCCGGGTACAACGTAAAGGCTCAGCGGACGTCGTTACTATGGCTCTTGTGTTATTGATATGATTCCTGTTGCTCTTACTCCCAGACAACCTGAGAAAAGTGGCAGGTGCCAGCTCAAGACCAGACAGGCCCCGTGCCTCCCACTGACTTGCAGAGGGAGGAGGGACACATGGGGAGAGAGGTGAGAGAGCCAGAGAGAAGGAAGAGAAAGAAAGAAGCCAGAGAGGGGAGGAGGAGAAGAAAGTGGGAGGGAGGAAGAGATAGAAGGACCAGAGGGGGTCAGACAGACGCACAAACAGGGGAGCGGCAGGACAGGGACACACCTTGGTGAACAGGTAGTCCGTGTGGCCCAGGCGGCAGCCTTCCTCATGGAGGGGGATAAAGTTGCCAGTCCGCCGACAGCACAGCGGGGGCCAGGGGAACACCACCTCCGGGGTGGCTGCCCGGAAGGCTGAGGTGAAGTTCACCCAATCCATGGGACCGGATGTGCCACAGCACTCTTGCTGGAGGGAAAGGCAAGAGTCAGACGGGCCCTGGCTCCGAGAGGACAGCCACTCGCCTGAGGTCACAGAGTGAGGAAGGGCAAGGTTGGTTGCAGCCGGTCCGACTTCCCCATGTCCCAGGCCTCGAAGTGGCGGGGGAGGGAGGGGGGCAGGCAGTGTGTGCGTGTGAACAAAGAGCAGAAGATATTTGTCCCTGCACCAAGAGGCTGATGGGGGGTTTGAGTCAAACCCACACTTGTGACTCATTTTAAAATTCTTTTGAATTAGCTGGCAACAAAATCTGAGGTAAATGACACCAAAAAAAAGGATTTCTGGCTTCTTCTGGCCCCTGTGGGTGTTTAATTAGTGACCCTGAATGACGAAAACATAGGCTCTTTACATCTGAGTTCCAGTCTTGGCTAGCAGTATGACCTGAACCAAATTGGGACTTCACTTTCCCTTGGGTCCTCAATATTCTTCTCTTGTGCCATATCATGTTGGCTTTAATTAAGAATATGGCTTCTGGGGCTCCTGGGTGGTGCAGTCAGTTGGGTGTGTGACTCCTGGTTTTGGCTCGGGGCGTGACGGGTCATGATCGCAGGGTCATGGGATTGGGCCCCGCGTTGGGCTCTGCACTTGGCACGGAGTCTGCTTGAGACTCTCTCTTCCTCCCCCTCTGCCCTTCCCCACCCCCACACAGGTGCATGTTCTCTCTCTCTCACTCAAATAAATAAGTGAATCTTAAAAAAAAAAAAAAAGAATGTGGCTTCTTCTAGAAGCTGGTGGCTTGGGTTTGAATCCTTCTGATTCTGTGACCTATCAGCTGTGTGACCTTGTGTAAGCCACTCAACCTCTTACCTTGGTTTCTTCATGGCTAAAAAGCTGATCTCCCTTATGGGGTGGTTGTGAGAATTAAATCAGCTTTAAAAGTGCTTTGAACAGTACTAAACAAAAGTTAGTGCTCATTAAATGTTCGTTATTCTGATTATCCTCATTATTAAGAAGGTATCTGTAATGGTCAAGATCACGGGCTCAGGATCCAAGCTATCAGATTTTGATCCCAGCTTACCAACCATGTGACACTGGGCAAGTGACGTTTCCTTTTCTGGGCCTGTCTACTCATCTGGAAAGTGGCCACGACCAGCCCCGCCCCCCAGAAGAACCACCGGAGTGGGTATCATCTACCAGTGGGCATAATGGGAGGCACCATCCACCTCTGTAGTCAGAGCCCCAGGTCCTCCAGCCCTCCCTACCCCCGCATGCCCTCACCCCGCCTCCCCGCCTTGTCTACCTCGATCATGACGCGGTCCCAGAGGCGAGTCAGTTCCCGGCCCTGGTCCGTGTCTGCGCCGTAGAAGGTCAGCATCTGCTTGGTAATCAGGGAGGGGTGGGACACCATCTGCGGAGGGCCAGGAAGGACAGGGTCCAGTGGGGCTAGGTGGGGAGGGAGGTCAGCCTCCACTCCACCCCCAGACCCAGGCCCAGACCCTCGCCACTCTTGCCTCAAGTCATGCCCCTCCCCTGGCCTCTGCCCAGCTCACATAGTCACGGTGAGTGTAGGACGTGATGCAGGAGGCGCACTCAAAGACGTAGACGATGAGCATAAGCACCAGGTACTGCGGAGAGATGGAGGGAGAGACAGAGGGACCACCCGTTTGGGCAAAGCCTGCGAAGCCACACCCCCTCGAGGGATTTTAAAAAGATGCGTAGGACAATGTGAATGGTAGCATCTATGTGGCGGCCGTACAGGTGTTCCCTATTCAAGTCTTTCATCTTTTCTGTATGTTTGAAAATTTTTTATAATAAAGTGTTAGGAAAAAAATGAAATAAACAAAAATATGTAAAGTATCTCCTGAAATTAACTATTGGTCTGAACACAGTAAAATAAATGTCTACTATAGGGAAAAAATAAAGACATTCTTCAGACAACCAGAGACATTTGAACACAGACTAGGTATCGCAAGATGGACATGAAGGAACTTGGGTGAATTTTGTAGGGCATACAGGTGGCACGGTTGTTGTGCATAAAAAGAAAAAAAGCTCTTTCCTCACCCCTCACCCTCTCCCTTAAAGCAACAGGGGGTGGAATGTGGATATGCCAACACTTGTGCCAAGAGATGATGCGGCATAACGCGCCCGACTGCTCTCAACAACGTCCTTATCACTCAGAGAAATGTGCACTCAAGTATTTACAGGTAAATGACTTGGTGTCTGGAATGCACTTCAAAATGCCCCAGAAAGAAGCATGTGGGCAGGCAGAGGGTGGAGCCGAGGGGACCAAGTGGTCCAGGCTGTGGTCGATATTGCTGAAACCAGGTGAGGGGTATGCAGGGTTCATGCCATGCACTCCACTCTATGTTTGAAATTTCCCATAATAATTTTTAAAAATTCCGTATCTTAGTTAATGACAAACTAATAGGGGAGGCAAACACAAACTTTTTTTTTTTAAACTAGTTGGCTGAGTTTTAGGGTTTTGGTTAAATTGTTAATGTCAGAGAATTACATGCAGAAAAGAAAGAAGAAGAGAGGGAAAAGAGCCTTTCTAAGGCTCCATCTTACAATAAAGCCAAAGTCCTTACCAAGACTGGCAAGACTCACCTGATGGGCCCACTTTCCCTTTCTCGCCCTCATTCTCCATGCCCACTGCCCATGGTACCGCCTTCCCTGCGCCCTCATTGCCTCTCCCTCACCCCCACCCCCTCTTGGCTCTGGCTGCACTGGACTCCTGGCCCCCTCTTGCTGTTCCCTACCCCGGGAACACTCTTCCTGCAGACACAGGACTCACTCCCTCACCTCCCCAGGCCTTCCGTTTCTCTGGCTGCAGGCCTCCCCTCCCCCTTCCCCAGCTCCAGATTTCCCTTCCCTCCTCACTGTCCACTGTCGCTCCCATTGGGACATCCTCCCCCAAGGGCAAGGGCTTTTCTGTTTTCTCTCTAGATAGCCCCAGTGCCTAGGGCAGGACTTGGCCCACGGTTCTTCCTCCGTCAACATCTGTTGATTTAATAAGCAGCTGCTCCTGGGAATCTAAGAGGCCCTCAACCGTAGAGGAAGCACAATGTTGGCTCTGTGTTGGGGGGGCAGAATTAGAATGCCTGCCTTCCCTATCACCTGGGCTGTTGGCCTCTTTGAGCCCCAGTTTTCCTGTCTGGTAAATGGGTAGAGAAGCACTAACTCCTGAGGGCTGCTGGGTGTTGACACTGAGAGAGCTCATTTTCTAAACTGTTTAGCCTTGTGCCAGGCACACGAGAGGTCCTTGGGAAGTGTGGGTTCTTGTGGTGGTGGCTATTACTGGCAGAAATGAAGAGCAAGGCTCAAGCTGAGCTGCTCATGTTTAAATCCTGGCTCTGTCACCCACTTGCTGTGCAACCTCGGATAAGTGTCTTCACTTCTCTGAGCCTCAGTTTGAACTCTGTCAAATGGACTCACCATGATGACCGTATCTCCTGGTGGGTTGTGAGGAGTAAATGCACCAATCTATGGAAAGCATTTAGAATGTAACGAGCACTCCTGAAATGGCAGCTGTGCTATTATTACTGTTGTTGTTTTGACAGAGCTCATGTGCACAGAACTCGGGGGACCAACTAGCTGAGCTTCGCATCTCAGTCCTGCTACAAGAGCTGTCCTCCTGGGCAGAGCTCCCTTCCCTTCCTCTCTGTGCCCCAGTTTTCTCTGTAGATTGAGGGTAACAGCTGAGCCCACGTTAGTGGGTTATGGGAAGATTAAATCAAATGATTGCCACGAGGCCCGAGCGTGGCACATGCTGGACACACCTCGCGGCTACGGTGGCGGTGGTTACGTGACTCTGTGGTGACGATCTCCATGCCCGCACGGCCCCATGCCCTCCCCATGGGGCCTCACCGTGAGGATCATGGACCGGTGGCGGCAGAGCGCTGCGCCCACCCCAAAGCTGGCCACCACGAAGAAGGAGAAGCCGCAGAAGATGGCGATCCAGGCGCCAGCGAAGACGTCGTCCTTGCCCGAGACGCCCATCAGTGGGTACACGCGGTACTGGTCGGCTGTCACCCACACCGTCTCAGCAAACAGGGCCAGGCCTGACAGCTGGACAGGGCAGCCGGTTAGACAGGGAACGACAGCCGGGGCCGCGGGACTGTCCCTGAACAAGTTCCCCTTCTGAGCCTCCACCACCCTCGGTAAGGGGGGCACATAAGTCTGGCCAGGACATAGCCTTCCATGAGCGGGGGTGGGGCTGGGCAGAGGGTGGGGCTGCCCGGCTAGATCCCTGGCCCCCACCCTCACCCCAGCTGCCCGTTGCTTCAAGGACACAAGGAGATGCCACATGCGAAGCCCAGAGTGCATGACTGCAACAGAGGCGAGACTCGGTCACCCCGGCCTCCCTCCAACAGTGTTGGTATTCCTGAGCGGGGTTATCTGGCCAGGCCAGAGCAACTACAAATGCATCAATCCTTTGATCCAGCGATTCTGCTTGCAGAAGTCAATCCTGCCCGTGCGGGAAAATCGTAAGCCCACAAGGTTATTCCCTGCACCTCCGTGTCAAAGGCACCAGCATGCCACGCGAGGCCGTGCTCCACGGTGGTGGGAAGGGCTGGGGGAGGGGGCTTGCTGCGGACTCCCGTGGAGTGGCTTACAGGCTATGTGAGCAGGAGAAACGGGGAAGCACCGAACAGGTTGTGGAATGAGCTAGATTTTGGACAGAAAGGGAAGAAAATAGGTATATACGTTCCTCTTTGTATGTGCTTAAAGAAATGTTGGAGAAACTAAAAATCTAGGTACCTATAGGGATGAGAGATGGGGCACGAGGAGAGGGGAAGGCTTCTCAGTGGATACCTTTGACCCCAGTCAAGCTAACACTCAGCAAGCACATAGTGTGTGTGCGCCCCGCGTTAGTTCTAGTAACAGCTTTGTGTGTGATGATCCTTGTTAGCGGCTGCCGGGCTCTGTTGTTGCCTTGGCCGATCCAGACAGTAACCACACGGCCAGACTCTGGGCACAAGAATCCAAACCTCATCCTCTGGGCATTCCTATTTTCTCTCCAGCTACAGATGAAGAAACTAAGGCCCAGAGAGTTTCCGTTGCTGGCCCCAGGTCCCACAGTAGAGAGAGGCAGCAGTGGGGTTTGAACCCAGGCTGTCTGGCTCCAGAGCCATGTACAGGTATCACATTTTTGAAAATTAACTACTAAATGAAAAGGCATCGCTATGGTTAGTGCTCATCACTATGGGCCTCCTGGGCCCCAAGCTGGCACTTTATGTCTATAATCACGTTAAGGAGGATAGCATTTGTCAAGCACTTTTTCTGAGCTGAGGGCCACACGTGGATTAAGCCACACAACAACCCTCACTAGAGGACATAATCTGTATAGACGGGGAAGGAGCGCAGAGTAGAGTGGCTGGCTCACGCATACAAAGCTGGGAAGCAGCGGAGCTGGGATAGGAATCCAGGCTGCTCTGATTCGACAGCCTGCAGCATTGGCCGTGTAGGCGGGGGTTGGGGAGTGGAGGGGGGTCCTGGGCCCTCAGTACCCCCCCCCAGGCCTGGGCTGTCCCCTCCTCCCCACCCACCCACTGGGCTCCCAGCACTGGGGGAGGTCTCACCAGAATAATGAAGTTGCCCACCACCAGCAGGCCCACCACAACCGGAGACCCCTTCTCCGCCTCTGTTGCTGCGGAAGCCATAGTCCTGTCTGGCACACATGAGCCCAAATGAGGTGAGATAGGGGCCGGGAAGGGGGGGCAGCCCCAGCCGGACCCACCACCCTCCCTCCACACCCCAGCCACTAGGGGATGCTCCTGGCTCTCTGCTGAGCCCAGATTGGTCCTGAATGAATCCTCCCACATCCCTGATGGTGGGCCATCGTAAAGAAGAGGGGACCAAGGCTCAGACAGGGCAGTCCCTGGCCAGAGCTCAATGCTGGCCTCCCTGCACCTCAGAGCTTCCCAGTTTCCCCTGCTCATCCAGACCCCAGAGCCCCCTCCTCACCTTCTCTCTCCGAAGCCTCTGTGGCCAGCTCCTCCCACAGTGGCTCCCTATATATGCCCAGGCCTCTCACTGGGCCAGTCTCCAGGAAGGGGGAAGGGTGTCTGGAGGAGGGGACAGAGGTCAGCAGGCCAACCAGCATGGAAGAACAGTTTTATGAGCACCTCCCCCCACCCCAAGTGATTTATAGACCTGAAATTCAAGACTGTGCTCATGTCGGGCTGCATGAGCAGGGTGACGTGCCCAAGGCCTCTGGCCCCCAGGTTGCTGTGGTGGTGGAGGGGCTGGGGTTGGGAGGGTGAATCCACCACTTGATGTCTCTCCTTAGCACATGGGCCTTCCTGGGAGCAGGGCAGAGATCCAGGTCGGATCCACATGTGAATCCTGAATCCCAGAACTGCCTCCTGTTCTGGTGCTCCACCTCTCTGAGGCTGGGAGGGCAGGGGAGGCCCAGACAGGGACCCCAGCAGGCTAGGACAGAGCTGGACCAAGACAAGGAGGTGGGGAGGAGATGAAGGGGCAGGAGGGAGGGCAGCTCAGAAGGCTGATTATATGGGCCGCTTTTCTTCCGATGGTGCCCCCTAGTGTCACAAGGCTGATTCCTCAGGTGAAAATGGCCTGGGGCACCAAGTCCTCCCCCAGAACTTCTCAAGAACCAAGGCACTGACTGTGTTTTCTCTCTGAACTGTAGCTCCCTCAGTGTGTGTGATATGGGCAAACAAATGGAACTTAAAATTTCAGTGTTAAGACACTAGCTTGGTAATAAAACACATGAGATGTGTTCTCATTAAAATTAAAATGAGTACTTTGGTTTTTAGTCAATTCACTTTACATTTAAAATAGTTTTTCTCTGTTGATTTACATTTAAATTAAGGATTAATAAGAAAATTTAAATAATAATGTGCATGATCTGTCAAGTACATTTTATGAGCTTTAGCTAAAATAACTTGGTAATAATAGGGCCATGCTGACAATATGAAATATTTTTATTTTCAAATAGTTGTAACTGTTAGTAGTTGGAACTTATGTCTCAGCCTTTTGGCTAAGATCAAGTGTAAAATGTCTGGTAAAAGCAAAAAGTTATCATCAATGGAGCATTACTGTCGCCAGTCATAAAAGGGATCCATTTTGTTCCAGTGTGATGTCAAAGCCTTCTTTTTGAAAAATTTTTTATAGATTTTACTTATTTGAGAGAAACAAAGAGAGAGAGGGAGAGCACTGAGGGAGAAGGAGAAGCAGACTCCCTGTTGGGCAGAGAGCCCGATGTGAGACTCAAACCCACGACCCTGAGATCATGACCTAAGCTGAAGGAAGACACTTAACTGACTGAGCCACCCAGGCACGCTGTTTTAGTGTGATGGCAAACTTGAATTTTCACGATTCCTTCTTCTCACTATATAAGCCAGTCTTCAAACGATACATTTTGAAGTGCTAATTACTTCCTTTAAAAAATCACAATGCTGGGGCGCCTGGGTGGCTCAGTCAGTTAGACATCCAACTCTTGATTTTGGCTCAGGTCATGATCTTGGGGTCGTGGGAATGAGCCCCTCACCCACTTGCGTGTGCACTCTCTCTCTCTAAAAACAATTAAAAATCACAACGCCAAGATCTCCTAAAGAGGACTTTTGCCTATCGTACGACTATCCTATGATCCAGTCATTTGTCCCTGGGAATCCCCCCATTTTTGTCTACCAAATGCTCTGAATGTATTCATCTTAGTCCCGAGCTGGAAACCACCCAAATGCTCCTTATCAGTAGGATGGGTAAGTTTATTATGGTACATGCATACAAGGGATACTATTCAGCACTAAAAGGCAATGAGCTATTGGTGCTTGCAACTACAGGGATGAATTTCAGAAGCATTACACTAAATGAAAAAAGCCACACCCGAAAGACTGTAAATGTAGGATTCTAGATATGAAGTTCGAAAACAGGCAAAACCAATCTAGGGGGTAAGAGTCAGGGAAGTGGTTGCCCTTGGGGGCATTGTGACTAGAAGGGACAGGGAGGGGATTCCTCTTTCTTGGTTTGGACACTGCTTACGTGGGGTGATCAGATTGTGAAAATTTGTCCAGCCGTACAGTCACCATAACTGTACTTTTCTGTGTAATGTATATATTCTCAATTGCAATGTGTTCTAAAGAGGGTAAAACCTTTTCAAAGAAACATACTCGATGTGTCAAAGGGGTGTTTTCTAAATGGTGCACAAAAGCTGATTTTAGGCTGTCTATGGACTTGAAAGGAAATGGTATGAACCCACATAACTGATTTCTAATGGGAAAATGATCTAGTTCTAACCCTCTAATCTCAATGGTGCCATCGAGAAAGACTCAGCAGTCTGATGCTGTGTCCTGAACACGTCTCTCACCTTGCTTAGAGCAGGTCTCAACAGGCCCCGGTGTCTGATCAGAATTGAATAATATATTTTCATTGTGTTTATTTTTAAGGCAAGACGTTTTGTTTCCCGTGGTCAGTGATGACAGGAAAGTCTTCTAAAATTTTTGATATAAAATATTTCAAGTATACAAGACAATGTAGAGAATACCTGTAACAAACACCAACATCCTCCCTAGCAGCTTTGTCAGATCTATGTATTTTTCTATATTCACCGAAGATTGTTTTTTTTTTTTTAAGATTTTATTTATTTAAGGGAGAGAGAGAGAGTGTGTGTGTGAGCAAGAGAGAGCACAAGCCAGGGGAAAGGCAGAGGGAGAAGTAGACTCCCCACTGAGCAGGGAGCCCGACATGGGGCTTGATCCCAGGACCCCAGGACCATGACCTGAGCCGAAGGCAGACGCTTAACCATCTGAGCCACCCAAGCGCCCCAGATTGTTTTTTTTTAAAGTGGCATATATTGCAGATGGCATTTGGAGCCACCTCATCTCACCCCCTAGATAACTTCATTACTACATTTGGGGCTCATCACCCTCCACAACCCTTGCACTGTCTTCTTTTTCAGATCCCAGATGTCATGGGTTGAGTTAATTCCATACCCTCAGCTCATTATTCCCCACAAGATACCTCTTGTTTTAAATTTAACTTATTCCCTTATATCCCCATCTCTCAGTCGCTTTCGGTGCCCTCTACTGGCAAACACTAATATGTCCGCATGTATCTTTTTAGTTGGGTGTGCTCTTGTAAAATGGAGACCATTGTTTTCTGTGCGTGTATTCTCTTTTTTGTTATTAAGATTCACCAATGAATTTAGAATTATTCACCAATGAATTTAGAATTATTCACCAATGAATTTAAAGAATTATTAAAAAAGATATTGCAGGTGCTATTTATGTTCTTATTTTTCTTTTCTTACATTTTCCAATTTTTCTGTGATGGTGTGCATCAATATTGTAATAACATAAATTAAGTGAAAATAATAAGAACAATAAAATCAATGAATCCAGAACTTTGGGGATTTGGAGATTTTTAAAAATTATTATTTCTAAGTAATTATTAGTCAATTGTATGCCTTACTTGGAAACGGTTTAATAAATTTTTAAAAAATTAACATGCCATTCCTTACCTTGCTTTTTTAGCCCACAGTGTCTCGGACATCTTTCCATGCTGATAAAAATAAGTTTACCTTTTTTTGTTTGTTTAACATACTTTAATAAACTATTTTTAAAAAAAGATTTATTTATTTATTCTTGTGGGGGAGCGGAGAGGGAGAGAATCTCAAGCAGAAGTGGGGCTTGATCTCACGACCCTGAGATCAGGACCTGAGAGGAAACCAAGAGTGGAACGGTTAACCGGTTAACCGACTGCGCCACCCAGGCACCCCACATGCGTATTTGATGATTTACATAGCCGTGATTGTGTTCATTCTTTTCTTGCTTGGCACAGATTTTAGGATCCACCCATGCTAATCTGGACACACTGAGTCTGCAGCTTCTCATGGTTGCTCGGAGTACCCTTGGTATGCCCCCTTCACAGTTTACTGTCTCCTCCCCAGTGAGGACACTCAGTCTCCTTCCGACCCCTTCCCTCACCACTACTACTGTAAATAGTGCTGTTGGGAGAGTATCCCGCATGCACGACCCTCAGGCACTTATAGGTCTCTTTCCAGGCAGAATTGCTGGGTCATGAATATGCCAGGTTGCATTCCACAATGCTTGTTCCATGACCAAGAGTTCATGAGGGTTCCTGTACGCTTCCATTACCCCTCGCACTGGGCATTATCCAGCTTCTAGACTAGTCAGAGTAATTCTGTGTAAAGTGATGCCTACCATTACTTCAATTCTCACTTACTACTAATGATTTTGAGCATCTTTTCAAATGTGTGTGAGCCTTTTGGGTTCCACTCTCATGCACGCTTTCATATTTTTAATATAATACGCATATATTCATCAATATATAGAATAGCTCGATTTTCAGGTAAATTCTATATAAAGTGTATCTTATATATCCTCGTGCAATTTACTTTTTTCACCTCAACACTATGCTTTTGAAATTTATTCATCACCTATATGGCTCTAGCTCATCTGTTTTTTGCAAGAATACTTCATAGGTTAAGTTTCCTTTCCAAATTCTTTTTTGGCAAAGACCCTGGGGAACAATGGCAGCACAGAGTACGCAGACCTAGCGACAGTCTGAAGCCCCAAGTTTGGGCATTAAGGTAATGAGCAAATTTAAATCTCAGGTGCTCCTTGGCTCAGCTGAGGAGTGGAGGGCCTGAAAAGCATGGGTGGGCATGGGAGAGCTTCCAAGAAAGGGCGACTTTATTTATTTATTTATTTATTTATTTATTTATTTATTTATTTATTTATTTTTAAAGATTTAATTTATTTATTTGACAGAGAGAGACAGCCAGCGAAAGAGGGAACACAGGCAGGGGGAGTGGGAGGGGAAGAAGCAGGCTCCCAGAGGAGGAGCCTGATGTGGGGCTTGATCCCAGAACTCCAGGATCACGCCCTGAGCCGAAGGCAGACGCTTAACGACTGAGCCACCCAGGCGCCCCAGAAAGGGCGACTTTAGAGCTGGGTGGGGCCAGCGTGAAGTGTGGGATGAGGAGGAGAGAGGACAGACAGAAGGCATGGGGACACTAGGACGCATTGTGAGGTGGTGAAGCAAGGAGGAAGGCGCTAAAGTGGAGTAGTCAAAAGGGCTTCCTCGTTTTTTCTCAAATTCATTGAGCACCAAATACGTGATGGGGCCGAAACTAGGCCTCAAAGCCACAGTGCACATGATGAGTTTCTCAGGCCCAGCCCTGCGTGGGGCCATGCTGGAAAAACAGCGGTGATCAGGACAGCTCAGTTCCTGCCCTCACAGGCTCACAGGAGAACGGGAAGACAGACATTCAGTAGAGAAAGACAGCCCAGCATGGTCAGGGAGATGCCGAAGGGACCTGGGCACTGAGAGAGGAAGCCGCAGGCCAGAGTTCAGGGCCACAGCGGGGAAAACAAAGGGACATGTGTGAGCCCCAAGGAGGCATCTGACCCAGCCTGGGGTGTAGAGGAAGGCTTCCTGAAGGAAGGGGTGTTGGATAAAGGAGACTGAGGCCAGCTGGTAAAAGGCAGGAAAGAACATTCTTGACAGAAGGAGCACGGTATATACATACAATGGAATATAATTCAGCCTTAGAAAAGGAGATCCTGTGATATATGACAACATGGAGAAAACTTGAAGACTTGATGCTAAGTGAAAATAAGCCAGTCTCAGAAGGATAAATAGGTCACAATTCCACATTTATGGGGTATCTACAATAGTCAAACCCATTAGAGCCGAGAGCAGAATGGTGGCTGCCTGTGCTGGGGGGAAGAGGAAATGGGGAGTACAAAGTTTCAGTTATGCAGGACGCAGAAGTTCTAGAGATCTGCCGTACATGTGTCTGTAGTGAACAATACTGTACGATGGGCTAAAAGTCTGTTAAGAGAGTAGATCTCCTGTTAGGTGCTCCTATCACAATAATAAAAAAAGATATTTAGAAGGAATACTTTCTCATTATGTCCACACTCTAGAAAGGACACCAATGTGCTGATAGCAGCTAGTATTTAGAGAGCATTTCCAACACACCAGGCACTGTTCTGAGTACCCCGCATGTCTCCTAGTCTACGCACCTAACATGCAGCATCTCATTCAATCTGTACAACTGTCCTATGAAGGCGTCATTAACTTCATTTTATAGCTGAGAAAACTGAGACACGGAGAGGTCAAGTGACTTGCTCAGAGTCTCACAGCTGGAGGTAGAGTCTGAACTTGAACCCAGGCAGTCTGGCTGCAGTGCCTGGCCCTTTAACCACTACACCGTACTGCTTCTCTGTGTGTATATTGCCTTTGCTGGATTATTTTCCTTTTTTTGGTTTTTAATCAGAAGAATATATTCATGTATTAATTGTACAATTTGGAAAGCTTCAGAATACCAAATTGACAAGGCACAATCTTTAAGTACTATTACTAATGGAGAAAAGCAAGGCTCGGAAGATCAGGAACAGCAGGCTACGATGGTGGAGAGCCAGGTCTCCTTGCAAATGTATAAACTATCTTCAGAAGACGTAAGAAACCAGTAATGGCAGTCCCTTCTCATGGCTGGAAGAGCTGAGGAAGAAATATATTTTTCCTGCATAGTTTTTGCACCTTTGAAAAGGCTGAAAGTGATGTATCCAATGGTGAAATAGTTCTTCTATCCTCTTTTCCCCAACGAACATTGATTTGGAAAACAACCCATGACAAGAGCACCTCTGTGGGAATCTGGGAGTCCAGCAGAGAAGTTTCCTCACACCACTGGCGCAAAACCCCCAAGACTGAATGCATTGAAGAGAAATTCTACACAACTAGGAGTCAGGAAGCAGCTGGAAGAATGGCAGCTAGGGTCTCAGAAAGCACCAAAGGCACTTGGATCCTAATTGCATTGCGGACATCGGGGAGAGTGCCCATTGCCTTGCCTGTGGATCCCCTCAACTGATCCATGGGCATCCCAGTGCCCTGCACGCCTCACCCACACACCCAGGCCCATTTTGTGGCTAGCTCCCTTTGGATACCTCTGAGGGCTGTGAGAGTGAGTTTTTGAAGGTGGCTAGTAAGCATGCGCAGAAAGTCAGCTGACTCAGTGGGCCTGGAAGAAGGCACGCAAACTCGAGCAAGCAGCACAACCCAAGGGAAAGCAAATGGGAGGCAGTCAGCACTTGGTCTGGCTTTGCAGGATCAAGAGGAGGCATATCATCTTAAAAAACATCTCCCCCCACAAGGGAACAAGAAGTGTGGAGCAGGTGTATCCACAGAAAAGGTCTGAGAAAGCCTCAGAACCCCTAACAAAGCTGATGGAAGGTATTTCTCACCTGAAGGCAGTCAGTAAGCCTGGGTAAGGTGACTGCTTCTACAAATGAGAACACAATGCGGACTTCAAGGAATGTGAAAAATCAAGGGAACAGAATACTACCGAAGGCACACAATAATTTCCAGTAACTGACCCCAAAGAAAGGATATCTGTGATTTGCTTGATAAAGAATTCAAGGGCCCCTGGGTGGCTCAGTTGGTTAAGCATCTGCCTTTAGAAGCTCAGGTCATGATCTCAGGGTCCTGGGACTGAGCCGCACGTTGGGCTCCCTGCTCAGCGGGGAGTCTGCTTCTCCCTCTCCCTCTGCTCCTCCCTGCCTCGCTCATTCTCTCTCTCTCTCTCAAACAAAACAGTTGCTTAAAGGAAGCTCAGTGAGCTACAAGAAAACACAGAAGGACAATTCAATAAATCAGGGAAAAATATACACAAACAAAACCAGAAATTTAACAGAGAGGTCATTAAAAAGTACCAAAAAAAATTTTTGGAGCTGAAGAATACAAAGAATGAAATGAAAAAATGCAACACAGATCATCAACAGACTGGATCAAGTGGAATAAAGAATGAAAAAGAGTGGGGCGCCTGGGTGGCACAGCGGTTAAGCGTCTGCCTTTGGCTCAGGGCGTGATCCCAGCGTTTCGGGATCAAGCCCCACATCAGGCTCCTCTGCTAGGAGCCTGCTTCTTCCTCTCCCACTCCCCCTGCTTGTGTTCCCTCTCTCGCTGGCTCTCTCTATCTCTGTCAAATAAATAAATAAAATCTTAAAAAAAAAAAAAGAATGAAAAAGAGTGAAAAAAGCCTGAGTGAATGATGGGATACCATAAAGATAAACTACGCATTAGTAGAGTCCCTGAGAAGGGAGAGAGGGAGAAAGGGGGATAAGCTATATTTACATTAGACAAAATAGCCTTTAGGTAAAAAACTAATGAGATGAAGAAGGTCATTATATAACGATAAAGGGGCCAATTCACCAATAAAATATAAAATTTGTAAATATACATGCACCCAATATTGCAGCACCTAAATATATTAAGCATGTACTAACAGATCTGAAAGGAGAAATGGACAATACAATAATAGTAGGGGACTTCAGTACCCCACCTTCAACAATGGATAGACTGTCCCGATAGAAAATCAATAAGGAAGCACTGGACATGAACTATATACTTTAGACCAAACGGAACTAGAAGACATATACAGAACATACCATCCAATAGCAGCAGAATACATATTCTTCTCAGGTGCACAAAGAACATTCTCCAGGATAGATTCTTTGTTAGACCACAAAACAAGTCTCAGAAAATTTAAGACTGAAATCATAACAAGCATCTTTTCTGATCACAATGGTATAAAAGTAGAAATTGATTACCAAAAAAAACCCTGGAAAATTACCAAAAAAACCCTGGAAAATCACAAATATGTGGATATTAAACAACATGTTCCTGAACAACCAATGGGTCAAAGAAGAAATCACAAGAAAAATTAAAAAAATAACTTTAGACAAAAGAAAATGGAAACACAACATACCAAAACTTATGGGAGGCAGCAGAAACATCTAAGAGGGAATTTTATAGAGATAAATGCCTACATTAAGAAAAAAGAGGGGCGCCTGGGTGGCTCAGTCGTTAAGTGTCAGCCTTCGGCTCAGGGCGTGATCCCGGTGTTATGGGATCGAGCCCCACATCAGGCTCCTCCGCTGGAAGCCTGCTTCTTCCTCTCCCACTCCCCCTGACTGTGTTCCCTCTCTCACTGGCTGTCTCTATCAAATAAATAAATAAAATCTTTTTAAAAAAAGAAAAAAGAAAAATCTTGGGGCATCTGCGTGGCTCAGTTGGTTAAGCATCTGCCTTTGGCTCAGGTCATGATCCCAGGATCCTGGGATTAAGTTCCGCATTGGGCTCCTTGCTCAGTGGGGAGCCTGCTTCTTCCTCTGCCTGCCTGCTACTCCCCCTGCTTGTGTGCTTGTTCTTGCTCTCTCAAATAAATTTAAAAAATCTTAAAAAAACCCCAGAACTACAGAGGATGGCAGAAGCAGCTGACACCATGAGAAAGCAATCAGGCAGATCCGGAATAGGGGACACTCTACAAGACAACTGGCCTGGCCTCTTAAAAAATCCCATCTTATAAAAACAGGTAGGGTGGAGTAGGACTACTGTAGAATTAAAAAAAAAACTAGCAACCTAAAAAACCGATGCGGGGGCGCCTGGGTGGCTCAGTTGTTAAACATCTGCCTTCGGCTCAGGGCGTGATCCCAGGGTCCTGGGATCAAGCCCCCCATTTGGCTCCCTGCTCCCCTGGGAGCCTGCTTCTTCCTCTCCCATTCCCCCTGCTTGTGTTCCCTCTCTTACTGGCTGTCTCTCTGTCAAATAAATAAATAAAATCTTTAAAAAATAAATAAATAAAAATTAAAATAAAATAAAAAACCAAAGCAAAACTTGAACCTTGATTGGATCCTGGTACAAAACGTGGCCAACAGTACAGAAGACTTTTTGGGTACAATTTGGGAAATCTGAATATCAGAGATTAGGAAATTAATGTTAGTTTTTCTTAGAAGTGGTAGTGGTATGAAGGGACATGTTCTTTTTCAGAGATACGGACTTCAGTATGTAGAAGTGTAATGTCAAGATATTTGGAGACTACAGTTGACTCTCGAACAAGACATGTTTGAATTCCACAGGTCCACTTACCCACAGATGTTTTCCAGTACACACATGTGCAGTATACTGTAAACGTATTTTCTCTTATGATTTTCTTAATAACATTTTTTCTCTAGCTTATTATAAGAATAGTATATAATACATATAACATAGAAAATAATCAAGTGTTCATCAACTGTTTGTGTTCTCAGTAAGGCTTCCACTCAGCAGTAAGCTACTAGCAGTTAAGTTTGTGGGGAGCCAAGTTACATGCAGATTTTTAAAAATATGTGGATGGCTGGTGCCCCTAACCCTTGCCTTGCTCGAGGGCCAACTGTACTTTTAAATGGTTTAGTAAAAAAAACCCGTGTACACGCAAAGTAAATATGACACAATATTAACAATTGTTAAACCGAGGGATGCCTGGGTGGCTCAGTCGTTAAGCGTCTGCCTTCGGCTCAGGGCGGGATCCCAGGGTCCTGGGTTCGAGCCCCGCATTGGGCTCCCTGCTCTGCTGGGAGCCTGCTTCTTTCTCTCCCACTCCCCCTGCTTGTATTCCCTCTCTCATTGGCTGTCTCTCTCTCTCTCTCTCTGTCAAATAAATAAATAGAATCTTAAAACAAAAACAAAAAACAATTGTTAAACTGAGGTAGTGGGTGTTAACAGCAATTATACTTTTTCTGTGTGCTTGCAATTTTCCGTAATAAAATGTTGAAAGAGGGAATGTGTTATTTTTAAAAATCCCTGCCCTCATAGAAATTACCTTCTGGTGTGTGTTGGGGCAATGATCAAGGACAAATTAAGTAAAATACAGGGAATATTAGTGGTTAAGTGTGAAGGGCTGCAAATGTGTGTATGGGAGCTGAGATGCTAGGTCGAGTGATCAGGGAAGGTCTCAGTTGTACTTGAGGGAGACCTACAGAGACAGCCACGTGGGTGTCTGGTGGAAAGGCATTCCAAGCAGGGTGAACAGCAAATGCAAAGCCCTCAAGGTTGGAGCCGGCCTGGTGTATGTTGACGCTTCATTTGCTCACATAGTTCCTGTCGCCCTGAAAGGCCAGCATGGCAGGAACTGTGGGAGCAAACAAGAAGTGGTAGATCAGACAGGAAACAGAGTCCTATCAAATCTTTACCAAATCAAATACATAGAAAGTACGTATTTGTAAATACTTGTAGATATCCAGGCAGTCTCTGCGGGGGAATGCATGGGGAAGTGCTGATGATGGCAGCCTCTGGGCAGAACTGGGCATCTGGGATCAGAATAAGTCCCACATCTTTTCACTGGACTCCGTGGTGTATTTGAAATTTTCACCACATTGAAGTTCTTTCTTCTATCCAACACATGACATAAGCTTCTACAGTTCCTCAAAGCCCCTGGGCATGCATGAGGTCCTCTGCTTAGAGCCCCTCGTCCTCGTAGGCAGATGTTTCACAAGATCCCTCCCTAAGGCCATGTTCATTCAGTACAAGAACCATCTCTCTGCTCACCCCAATGTGCTTTGGATAAGTCTGTCTCTCAACCGTTTGAGTGGTCTTGAGGAAACACCAATCCAGCCGTAACCTGGTGCTCTAGCTAGCTATGCTGGGCAGTCTGGTGGATGGTATTCTGGACCACCATAGTGTGGCGATTTCTCTTCGGGCAGCAAGGATGAATGTTCTTAATTTGGCCTGCTTAAATGACTTCCAATCATCACCACGAGAAGAGGAGGCCCAGAACAGAGGGAGAAATTACACACTGTGCAGAAAACTGCTTATTAGGGGCGCCTGGGTGGTTCACTTGGTTAAGCGTCTGCCTTCGGCTCAGGTCATGATCCCAGGGTCCTGGGATGGAGCCCCATGTTGGGCTCTCTGAGGAGCCTGCTTCTCCTTCTCCTCCTGCCTGCTGCTCCATCTACTTGTGCTCTGTCAAATAAATCTTTAAAAAAAAAAAAAAAGATACTTAAAAAAACTCCTGCTCATTAGACGATATTAAAAATTTATCATTAATTTCTTAAGACGTAATAATGGTAGTATAATTATGTGTAAAATAAACCTGCAACTCTAAGAGAATACATATACTTACTTATTTCTGGATAACATATGATCCCCAGATTGGCTTTAAAATCACCTAGACGGGGAGGGGAATAATTAGAGATGAAAGTGATTGGTCATTTGTTGGTAACTGTTCAAGCTAGGCGATGGGTACACAGGAGTTTTTATTAGGCTATTTTCACGTGGTTCAAAAATTATGTAAGAAAAGTTTTTTTCAAACTGTATGGATAATAAAGGGGAATATACAGATAAATTTTAGCACACCCAGGGGCTTGAGGCTATTTTGTATAATCACTCACTCTATTGTCTGGTATAGAGAAGGTGGTCAGTTTAATAACATAAAACAAAACAGAAAAAAACAATCACCCTGAAGGCCCTCTTACTGGTCAAGGTATTAATTCCCACCACAGCTTCTTGCCCGACTGTCTGGCTCTTTTACACAGACGCAGTCTTAACACTTTTCCAATGAATATTTATTATTAGTTAAGCCATGATTCAGAATCCCAGGGTAGGGATCCCCATGCACCCAGGTTCCCCTTCACCACCCTGGGAGAAGGATGGAGGACAGAGGAGAGGTGGGCGGAGCCAGTTCAGATCTTCCCAGGAAATGTGCCTTCTGCCCGGCGGTCGTCCCAGGCTGATACCTGTGGAAAGACAGCCAGCGTTACTCCCTTCCTCCGTGGGGAAGCCAGATGGGTGAACGCTTGTCTTCCTCATTCTGCCCACCTGTTCGGTCAGTCAACAAGGAAGCCCCGTACTGCCACTGTTCCAGGAGTGGGAGAATCAGCAGTGACCCAGAAAGACAAAAATCACCGTCCAAAATGAACTGAGCTACTGAGGGGGTAGGGGATTGGCGGGGGTGGGTGGATGAGAAACATCCCACATTTGCTGCGGGGCTGTCCTTGGGGAGATGCAGGACTGTACAGAGATTCAAGAGTGTGGCTGTCCCTGTTTCAGGAACCCCAGAGTCAACACTCAATGATGTTTGGCAGAATAGAGGAAAGAAGACATACTAGGCAGCAGTGAGGGGGGAATAAAAAAAAAAGAGGCTGATCTATGCTCTGGCACGAATGGATCTCCAAGATACATACTCAAGTGCAACAAGATGCAAAACTGCATGGAGAGTATGACGATCCTACCGTTGACCACAGAGGTATGCACGCATATGAGCAACGACAGAAAGGCCCACATCCAACCGTTAACACTCCCCAAAGTAAAAACTAACATTCTGCAACTTGCGGTAGACCTTCCTACAGGCAGCCAGAAGCATATCCATTTAGACACAGAGACTCACATTTATATGCCATACATTAGAGGCAGTGGACAAAAGCATGGATACAGAAGAATGACTCTGAACCCCTGCCCCATCACTTCCTAGCTGTGTGACCTCAGGCAAATTCCTCAACCCTTCAGGGCCTGAGTTTTTAATGATGTAAAATGAGGATAGTGACAACAGTCTCCATCTCATACCGTTTTTTAGCATGTTTGCCCTCACAGAATATAAAGTGCTTACAAAGCAGCTGGCCCACGGTTAAGTGCCTATTTATACACACACACACATACACACCCCCTGTATCACGAATTCTACTTTGAAAAACATACATACAAACTGGGCGATACCATGTAGATTGTCCTACAACTTACCTTTTCCACAACTCTTAGAGCTCTTTCTTTTTTTTTTTTTTTTTTTAAAGATTTTATTTATTTATTCGACAGAGAGACAGCCAGCGAGAAAGGGAACACAAGTAGGGGGAGTAGGAGAGGAAGAAGCAGGCTCCCAGCAGAGGAGCCTGATGTGGGGCTCGATCCCAGAACGCCAGGATCACGCCCTGAGCCGAAGGCAGACGCTTAACAACTGCGCTACCCAGGCGCCCCTCTTAGAGCTCTTTCTGTATTCTGTCACATAAATCAAGATAAACGTACCATCGTTTATCTAACTCGGGCTGTTTCTGAATGCTCCTCATTACAAACAGCTCTGCGGTGGACATCCTTGTAGACGAGCATCTTTGTAGGATGTCTACATGTAAAACTGCCACATCTGGAGAGGTTTTTCCCCATTTTGTAAGCTTCTGCCAAAATGACCTCATTTATAGAACCACGAACATTTAGCACTGTCAACCTGTATAATTCTCGCACCAGACCGCAAGGTAAAAATGAGCATCTCTCTGTTGTTTTAAGCGGTGTTGTCCTGACTGAGTGGGGATAGACACTTTTTCATGTCTGGATTCCCCTGGATTCCCTTGCACTGGACTTGTACTGTCTATAGTCCACCGTTTTCTATGTGTGAATTTCTCATTCACTGGGTTTACCTCTCTGTCTCTCTTTTAAAGAATCAGGCTGGTCTGATCCAAATTTCTCTTTGCCCAATGATCCTACTTCATGGAATGGAAACTCAGGAAACCATTAAATAGAGGGGAAAACATTTCTTGCCACGGAATCGTACACTGAAGTGCCATTTTATAAAGTGAAAAAAGAGGCGCCTGCGTGGCTAAGTTGGTTAAGCATCCAACTCTTTTTTTTTTTTTTAAGATTTTATTTATTAGGGGCGCCTGGGTGGCACAGTGGTTAAGCGTCTGCCTTTGGCTCAGGGCGTGATCCCGGCGTTATGGGATCGAGCCCCACATCAGGCTCCTCTGCTATGAGCCTGCTTCTTCCTATCCCACTCCCCCTGCTTGTGTTCCCTCTCTCGCTGGCTGTCTCTCGCTCTGTCAAATAAATAAATAAAATCTTTTAAAAAAAAATTAAAAAAAAAAAAAAGATTTTATTTATTTATTTGACAGAGAGAAAAACAGCCAGCGAGAGAGGGAACACAGTCAGGGGGAGTGGGAGAGGAAGAAGCAGGCCCCAGTGGAGGAGCCTGATGTGGGGCTCGATCCCAGAACACCGGGATCACGCCCTGAGCCGAAGGCAGACGCTTAACGACTGAGCCACCCAGGCACCCCAAGCGTCCAACTCTTGGTTTTGGCTCAGGTCATGATCCCAGGGTCCTGGGGTCAAGCCCCACATCAGGCTCCCATTCTGGGAGCTCAGCAGGGAGTCTGCTTCTCCCTCAGCCCCTCCCCCTGCTCATGATCCCTCTCAAATAAGTAAATAAGTAAGTAAATAAATAAAATCTTAAAAAAAAAAAAAAAACCCAAAAACAAAAAACAGAAACAACCATTTATTCTTACTTCACCAAGTTTTTGAAATAAAGAAACCAGGGTAGCCGTATAAAGGGGGCTTTGCAGAATACATTTATAAGCCCTAACAAAGGGGACACTGCCAGCACCTGAGGGTAGGAACCACACAATCTGATGCTCTCAAGGCGAGGGCAGGCCCAGGTCCCGAGAATGGGGTGTAGGGCACCACCGGGCCTAGAAGCATGCTTCCTGGCACCCTGTCCAGCATGCACCCGATGCAGGCTCTGAGGGTGGAGGTGGGATGCTACATACTTGTAACATCAGGTTACTCAATCCCCCAGGGACAAGGGGAAATCCTGGAAGGGCACGGGGCACTCGAGGACACTTGACAATGTGGCCGGAGAGGGGGAAGGAAAACCAGGCAAGCTGAAGCAGACTGCATTAAGGCAATTTGTTCTCAAGAAATAAGCCCCAAAGGCATACATCAAGGATGCTTCAAATATACTGAAAAAATGAGAACATCACCTCCATCAAAAGGGAATCAGTTAAATAAAAGCATATGTAAGTTGCTAAAACAAGTAAGGCAGACCTATATGCATTATTATAAGAAAGGCTCCAAGACACACTGTAAATCAAATGTGCATAATAAAAAGGCACAGAACTGCACAAGATGGTGAGCCCCACAGGGACGGGGAGCCAGCACTGTGTATGTATTTGTGGAGTCCATGGGCGAGATGGATGTAGCAAGGACGAGGAGAGGGCCCTGGTCGCTCTGGCCAAGAGCCCTGACTGTTTGAGAGTACTGGCGAAAAGAGGGAAGGGAGACAATTCCAGAAAGAAGACAAGGCTCAGTCCCATGGACGGCGCAATGCCCTGTCCTCCCTCTGCTTCTCCCAGATGAGCCGCCACTGAGCTACCATACTTCTCTCTGCTAAGACCCCACCCCAGCGTTCCAAGGGCCCCAGGAGGTGGCACGTACCCAGGATATGGGGCAGAGGGACTTGTACACACGCCGGTACCATTCACACACGGAGACATCACCCCCTTTAGCAGTCATTGCCTTCTCACAACGGTGGAAGTCTGTGGAGAGAGCAGTTCAGGGTCAGCCCAGGCAAGGACTGGAACACATTATTCATCAAAACTGTCAGAAATCATCTTTACTTCACAACAGTTATATATACATACACCCACAAAACAAGTGTCACAAGGAATGTCTATTCCTACAGAAGTACTGATAAGGGCTAGATAGGGCTCGCTAAGTTGATTTTACTAGACAAGTACTGTTTGACTTGAAAATTCTGGGGTCTGGAATGAGGGGGCAACGTGAGGGGCACATGTGGGGATTATGGAAGTCCAAAACCAGGGCAAGGGAAGGGGAAGATGATCTTGGGGCTAAGATGCTGGCATCCTACAGAGGAAGACAGGAGGGAGATAATTTGGTTTTTTAAAGTAGGCAATTACTTAAAAGAAAAAAAAGAAAATTACTCCAGGTATTCCACACCTGGGCACATTCCCTACATAGCAGCATTCACACGGATGTCAAATTACATTTAAGAGGGGCGCCTGGGTGGCTCAGTCGTTAATTGTCTGCCTTCGGCTCAGGGCGTGATCCCAGCGTTCTGGGATCGAGCCCCGCCATCAGGCTCCTCCCCTGGGAGCCTGCTTCTCCCTCTCCCACTTCCCCTGCCTGTGTTCCCTCTCACTGTCTCTCTCTCTCTGTGTCAAATAAATAAATAAAATCTTTTTTAAAAAATTACATTTAAGAGAACGTTTATAGCACCGTCATTCGTAAAAGCCTGAAACTGGACAGCACGCAAGTGTCTGGAAATAAATTATGGAAAACTGTACGCAATCAAAATGAGCAAACTACATGCCACGGCAAGGAAGAATCTTCAAAACTGCTGGATGAAGAAGCCCAAACAAAAGAGAATATCTCCAATATTTGTCAAGTTCATCAAGAGGCAAACCTAAGAGCAGTGATAAAACCAAAATGTGACTGCCTTAAGTTGGCAGTGCAGCAGCTCTAGTTGAGGGAGTAGGATGCTGTGTGTAAGACAGGGCGTGCAGTAGGCAAGCAAGCTCAGACTGCTGACAGGATCTCATTTTCTCTCCAGGTTATAGTTACACGGGGGATTCACTTAACTATTATTCATTTAACTGTACATTATGTTTTATGTATTTCCTATATGTATGTTAATATCCGTCTCATACACACACAAATAAATCTTTAAAAAAAAAAATCATTGTAGGAACCAAAGTTTGTGACCCTGGCCCAGATCTTGGATTTAAACAGAGCTGTGATGAGGGGCATGGGCCCTGCAAGGTAGGATGTCCAGGCAAAAAAGAGGCCTGGGATGTATAGATCCCTGAGGAGCAGGCAACAGGTAAGCAAGCACCTTGAAGTGTGGGACCAGGAAAAGGTTCTGCATCCCTTCCCATCCCCGTGCCCTGCTTACCCAGGTAGTTCTGCCAGCAGTTCCTAGTCTGGTTCTGGTTGGGGAAGCGGCTGTCAAAAGGGGCGGTCTGGTAGTTCTTGATTTTGGTCTTGATTTCTTCTGCCATGGTGCTGACTCTTGGAGACAAAGAGAGTGGATGTTGGCAAAAGTTCTAGGGGGTGTAGGCAGGGGGATGTCGCCCACCCAGGCACGGGAGAATGGAATAGGTGAACAAGCCACCACTTTCTCCCTCTCAACATATACACACAGAGGTGAAGGGTGGGGCAAATCCATACATCTAAGTGTGGCAGTTACAGCAGGGCTTGGTGGAGGGCGGTAACTACTTAGCAAAATCAGGCCTTATTCATCCCAAAATAACACTAACTAACATTCACGGAGTGCTTAGTTTAGGCCAAGCACTGTTCTACACTTTACTTCTGCAGCCACCCTAAAAGGTAGGAACTATTACTATCACTGTTTCACAGACAAGGCACAGGGTGTCTAAGTGACTTCCCAAGGTCATACAAGTGCAGGAGCTGCACCCAATCATTGACAGAACCTACCCTCCAGAGGTTCTTCATCTCTTTGGTGCCATGAACTCAAGGGTCTAATGACCCTCTCTCAGAGTATTTTTAAATGCATTAAAAAACTGCAGAGCATCACAAAGAACACCAGTTGTATGTAGCTGAAGTAATCGTAAGTGGAAATGTATTCTGTGACATCTGCAACCATAATTTGATATAAGATGACCTGTGATTTTGATTGTGGACAAAGTCATGTATGATGCAAATATTACTAAAGCTGTTGCCTCCATTCCTAACTGAAGGAAATGCTACATTTCAATTACAGATTAGGAAAAATACAGATGTAATTTTTCCCCCATTCAAGTCCTAGCACACCTTGCATTCTACCGATTTTGCAGACCCAGAGTTAAAAACCCGTTATAAAGTCTTTTAAGAGGTGACACGCAGTTTTTGCCAGGTAATGTGAAACTGCCTCTATCCCAGAGAATTCGAAGAGTAATGGGGTTACAAAGAAGTGAGCAGGCCAGTGTTAAAGTCAAGGGACCCAAGGTAGTGGTGCGGAGTCTCGGGGAAAAGGGTAGAGGGGCGTGGGGAGGAGGACGTAGAATACCAGCGCTGGGACCTGTTCAGAGCAGTTGTTTTGGGGGCCGGGCGGGGGGGCTGGGAGGAAGGGAGGTTCAGGGATGACTCTGAGGCCTCTCCAACGTCCAAGCGGGAGGGAGGACCTGAAACCAGGGAGCCAGGCTGCGGCCCGGGAAAGCCAGGGGGGCCACGCCTGCGGCCTGAGATTGAGGACACTACAGTCCAAACTACGGGATCCAAACCCTGGACACTGGCTAAGTAGCTTAATATCGCTGAGTTTCAGTTGCTCCACTGTCAAAAAGGGATCATTACAGGCCCTACCTCATAGCGCTGGAGGGAAGACGAAATGAATTAATAAAGTCACTTGAAACGTTACCTGGCATTAAAGAAGAGCTACATACTCGTTAGCTAGAGGACTACTAACAGAACAGAACCCCAGGGACCAGGGAAGCCGGACGCCGCTGCCCAGAAACTCACTTCGTTCTCGGAGAAACTAGGTCCGGTTCCTCAGATCCCCAGGATAGGTCCCAGCTTCCCAAGCCCTCGACACTCACCTAAACACACCACAGCAGCAACTCGCAGCTCAATGTGACCCTCAGCAAAGACGCCAGAATCGGACCGGAAGCGGAATTAAGACCGGCCGGAAGTGGGGGAGGTGGAGTAAATGGGAGTCTTCCGCATGGCTAGAGCGCCCTCGGGGAGGCCGTCAGCGAAAACCACTAAGGCCTCGCCCATCCGGGAGAACTCCTAACTCCTATTGGGCTGAATACCTGTTCATCATCTCTTGGTACTCTTGGTCCAATCGTGAGCTTGCGTGGCACTTCGAAGGTCCGAGCTGGGGCTTGACACTTCTGGTTACAGGTTCTCATCACCTTACTGTTTTTACCGACGGAAAGGAGTTTTGGTTCCTTGGGGCTAGCTGTGGAGTCGGCCTGAGAGAAATATCCCAGCAGAAGTATCCTTATTCATGCAAGAATTTCTTATTGAACGCTTACCCTGTGCCAGGTACTTCTGTAAGCCTTGGGGAAGCATCACTGAACAAAACACAAGAATCCTTACTCTCTTTGTGATTATTACTGGATCAGTTGTTAGGGGTTTGAAATCAAACCAGTCTTTCTCCCAGGGTCATTATCACATTATGAGGAATACCCAGACTCCACCTCCTGTTCATTACCTTCTTCTTCTTCTTCTTCTTGCTCATTACTTTCTTTCCCCAAGCCTCAGAAGGCACAAATTAACACAGATTTGAGTTCCTGAAGACTCAAACCAAAGTCTTGCATCACAGAGAGGAGGGGTTAAGAATAAAAGCTTGGGTCTGGGAGAAATCTGTCCATCTTGGAAAGTGACACATCTGTGCTTCTAGTCAGAGAGGTATCCCTGACTCTTTCATACCCCACAGCTGATCTATCAAGAAATCCTCTTGGCTCTGCCTTAGCAATATATTCAGAATTTTCTCCCACATCTGGTTCTAGCCATGGGCACCTCCAGCCTCGGCTATTGCAGTAGCCCACTCCCTGGCCTCCTGGCTTCCCTACTGCCCTCCACAATCATCCACTCAGCCAGAGGGACCCTGTTAACACCTCAGTCAGATCATTTCCCTTTGGCCCAGAACCCTCCCCTTGGGTCTTGTCCGACTCTCTCAGTCAAAAGCCAAAGTCCTTACAAATGACCTACACAGTTTGGTCCCTCTTATACCCCCATTTCTGTCCTTCTTCTCTTTACTCCCACTGTTCTAGCCACACTGGTCTCCTCCTGCTTAAACATGTGGGCTGACATCCCTTTAAGGGCCTTTGCACTTGCTGTCCCCTGGGTCTGCAGTGCTCTTCCTGAAGCTGTTTCCTTCCCTCACCTCCTTCAGGTTACCTTCTTGGTTAGTCCTCCCCAGACAAGATATTTAAAATGGGCATCTTGGGGCACCTGGGTGGCTTAGTCGTTAAGTGTCTTTCTTCGGCTCAGGTCCTGGGATCGAGACCTGCATCTGGCTCCCCGCTCAGCAGGAAGCCTGCTTCTTCTTCTTCTTTTTTTTTTATTATTATAATATTTTAAAATTATGTTAGTCACCATACAGTACATCCCTGGTTTTTTATGTAAAGTTCCATGATTCATTAGTTGCCTATAACACCCAGTGCACCATGCAATACGTGCCCTCCTTACTACCCATCACCAGCCTATCCCATTCCCCCACCCCCCTCCCCTCTGAAGCCCTCAGTTTGTTTCTCAGAGTCCATAAGGATGCCTGCTTCTCCCTCTCCCACTTCCCCTGCTGTGTTCCCTCTCTCGCTGTGTCTTTCTCTGTCCAATAAATAAATAAAATCTTTAAAATAAAATAAAATAAAATAAAATAAAATAAAATAAAATAGGCATCTTGTCAGTCCATGGAAGGACCATTCGTTAGGGGCTCAGTGGTTCCCAGAATGGGGTAGGCTCTCCTTGGGGTCTAGATAGGAGTTCTATCACCCTCAGCTTGGAGTGGGAAGACAGTAGGTGATTTGGGGGATCAAACCCTAGCCCCAATTCCTTAATGGTCCCAGGCACTGAAAGGACACACATAAACTGTTTTTTTTTTTTTTTTTTTTTTTGACTCTTGAGTCCTCTCTTCAGGAGGGATACAGTAGGTAAACTCGAAAGTTAATGATTGGGTCTGATTCCTTTACAAGTCCCAGCACAGGCAGGCACAATGTAGGCCCTATAGGTAGTGAGATGATTCCTTTGAAAGTTACATCACACAGTGAGCACACAAGTAGGTCCCCTAAGACTCTGGGTGTAACTTGGGATCACGCGGGCGGGGAGGGGGGTGGAAGGTGAGTGTGGTGGTGCACACTTAGGGTCCCTAGCGGGTTTAGTCAGTATCCGTGGGAAGGATGCAGGCGGCACTCACGACTAGTTTGATGGGATATTTTTATTGGGTCGCTCCTCCCGGTCCACCCCCCGCGCAGTCCGGATAGGCCAGGCCAGGCACGCGGCCCCCGAAACGGTACGTGTACTTGCGCCCACCGCTCTTGCGCACGATGTCGCGGCGGTAGTAGTATCGTAGGCCTCGGCTCAGTTTCTCGTAGTTCATGCCGGGTTTCCTCTTGCGCTCACCCCACAGCCGCGCCACCTAGGACAGAGGCCGGGCTTAGTCTGAAAGCAGGAGGGAGCGGGGCTTGGCAACGGACGGGCGGGGCGGGGGGCGCGGTTTCAGGTACTTTCTGGACGCGAGTTAGTCCGGGTAACTTCTGGCGGGGTGGAGAGAAGTACGAGCTGGGGGCGGGGCCAAGTAAGGGGCAAACAGAGTGGCCCGGCCAAACTGAACGGGAGGAGGCCCGGGCGGGATGTGGCGCGTCTGGGAGGCTCCCCCACCTCTCTGGGGTCACACAGCTGGAACTCGCGGCTGTTGCCAGTCCAGCGGATGCAGTTGCTACGCTCCCCGTCTCGGAGCAGCTCCAGGAGGAACTGCCACAGCTGAATGGGACCTGTGGAGTGCAGGCAGATGAACACACTCGGCTTCCTAGACCCAGACCATGTCCCTTCGACGACCCAGCTGTCCGGGCTCCCTCGCTTCGAAGGTGCAAGGGTCCGGGTGTTCCCAACTCGGGACCCAGAAGTCCAGATCCCTCCACCTTGGGGCCCAAAGAGTCCAGATCCCTCCATATAAGGAACCCAAGAATCGTCCACAGGGACCCAGGCAGCCGGGGCCCCCGTCTCGGAAACTTAGAGCTCTGAGTTTGGATACCACACCTTGGTGACCCAGGCATCCGGACCCTCACCTTTTTCCTCTCAGTTAATCCAGGAGCCTAGGTTCTGGTCTCTTGCTCCCTATTAGACTACCACCGTTTTAGTTCTCTCCTCCCCTACGACCCACCGTCACCGCCTCTCTCTGGCTCTCAGGTGACTAAGCCTCGCACCTTCGCTGCCAGTTTCCCGGGTCCCGCCCCTACGCGCCTAGGCCCCGCCTCACTAGATTCTGGTCCTGCTGACCTCTCACCTCGGTGGTTATTTTTGGGGTAACAAGCCAAGGTTACGCCGTCCGACGGCTGGCTCGGTTCGGAGGACGTGGTGAGATCTGAAGTCTGGTACCCCTTTGAAGAGGTGGTGCAGTCCGTATGCAGCCCCGAGACCCAGGAGGTGGTACAGTCTGAGCCCGCAGGCCCACCCCACGAAATGGTAGAGTCCGCGCTCTGCTCCCCTCCGAGGCCCTGGCCCCAGTAGGCGGGGCCGTCGAGGCCCATAGAACAGTCCCAGTTAGTGGAGCTGGCGGCGGCCTGGGAGCAAGACCACGGGTTGGTCTCTCCCCCCGAGATGATACAGTTCTGGCCCGCTGCCCCCGCAGCACCAACGAAGGGGGCGGGACCCAGGCCGGGAGGGGCGGGGCCTAGGGCCTGGGAGACGCCGCTCCAAGGGTCCGAGCCGGTGCACTCCAAGTCTGTCCAGTCTCCCGACCACGGAAGAGCCTGAGGGGCGGGCTCTGTGAGGAGTAACAGACCCCAAGTGAGGGGAGCCCAGGTGTCCGGGTCCCCGGCCCCCTCAGGGGTTCTTGGAATCTAAGCTCTCAGCCCTGACGCCCTGCGCTCCCGGATCTAGGCCGTGCCATCTGGAGGACCCAGGCGTTCCCGTGCTAGCCCCGTTCCCCTCAAAGATCAAGTTTAAACCTCTAGCTACGGTGGAGGACCCCAGTCCCCTCATTACCCCGCCTCTGCGCACACACTCACCCGGCCCCCATGGAGCTTCTGGGTGCGGTAACGCGGAGTCCCAGTCCGGCTGTGGGAGCCCTGCGAGGGGTAAGAACAAGCAGAGTTTCGGGAAGGGTGTGAGCAATGACTAGAGACGCCCCCTCGACCACCCACCCAGCAGTCTTTATTTGTCCGGGCCTGAGTTATTACCCCCAGCCCCTACTCACTCACACCTAGAACTCAGGACCCTTGCCTCGTCCTCTTTCAACCTCAGCACTTCCAGCCCGAAGCCCTCTCCCCATTCAGCCTTAGGCGTCCAGGCACGCCCCCTTTCTCCCTCAGACCCCGGAGCCCAGCCTCTCACCTTCCTCAGCTCCCAGGAGTGCCAGCCCACAGCCACCTTTCCAGCGTGGCTCCCCTGTCCGCGTGTCCCCTGGGAGCGCCAGTTCGGGGAAATAGAAGCCGAGTTCAGCTCCTTCTGCAGGCAGTGAGGCGGTTAGGGCCCGGTCGGGGTCAGCGGCGGCCCCCACCTGTGCACCCTCCCCAGACGTGGACTCAGTCCCCGCAGCCTACCCAGCCCTGACAGCCTGTTCCCTGGAGGCACTTCCTGTGGAGACGCTTCATCCCAGTTCCAGAAGTCCATGGATGCGCCTTGTCAATGTTCTGGGCAGGGAGAAAAAAGGGGGCAAGGGGTGAGCTGGTGACACTTAGGGACCCTGGAGTCTGGGCCCCAGCCCTTGCTTCTCTCAGACCCAGGAGTCCAGGCCTTTTGCTCCCTCCTTCCCCAGGACCCTGGAATCTTGGCCTCCAGTGTCCCTTTTCTCAGACTAGGAGTAAGGGACTTCAGCCCTCTCCTCCCTCAACCCAGAAGTCCAGGCCCCCAGACATCCAGTTCATGGCTCACCTCTGGCGGGTTTCTCTGTCCCCGGCCAGGGGTCTCAGCCCCATTTCATACTATGTACCCCCTCCCCTGGGGGCCTGGGCAGGGGGAATTTTCCAAGACGTCAGAGCCGGGGGTCGCAGCAGGGTCGAGTTGCAGGGCCCGGGGCGGGGCCAAGCGCCCCCCGCCCCCGCCCCCCCCCCCCCCCAGGGATGGCCGTCTGCCTCCTGATAGCTACAGCTGTCCTGCTGCAGGGGTGGCTTGGACTTGGACAGGAGCTTGGGGAACGGTCGTCTCTGAGAGACCCAGGGTGCGGAGGCATGTTTACGGGGTGATGGGGGTGGAGCAGCGGGTTTGGTGGACAGGTTTTCCATCTTGGGTACTTGATCCTGCGACATGGGGGGTAGGGGGGAGGGTCTGGGGTCAGCTGGGCCGCGCCTGGCTTATCTGCAACAGGAAGGGGGATTTCCGGCCAGACCCCAGGTCCGCCAACGTCACAATCTGTAGGGGGACTGCGGGGCGGGGTGGGGGAGGCCGACCCAGGATCCCCAACCAGGCCGAGTTCTCCCCTTCGAAGGCTTTGAGGACGTTCTGGGGCTGCTCTTGAGTAGTGTCAATCATGATAACATCAACAATGTGACCAATAACCACAGTAATTCTAATAGCTAACATTTATTGAGGGCTCATTGCATGCCACCAACTGGGCCTTGGGCCTTCATTTAATCCTTTTATGAGGTAAGTACTAGTCTTCATTTTATGAAAGGGGAAATTGAAGCCGACTTCCCTTCACTTCTCTTCATCTCCAGAATCCTATGCTATAATAGTTTGAGACAAATGGAGGAAATTTGAGTATGAACCGAATATGAGATATAGAATTATTCATTTCCTTAGATGTGATTATGGTATTATGGTATAAAAGGTCTCTATAAGGAAATGAACACAGATATTTAGGGGTGAAGTATTACTTGCTTCAAATGATTCAGAAAAGAAACAAACGAACCACCTGTATACATGTAACATATATATATACATGCAATAGTTGGGACATAATTATAAATATAAAAAATAAATTTGCTGTTTATCTGAAACTTCAAATTTAACTAGGTGTCCTATATTTTTTTAAAGATTTATTTATTTATTTGACAGAGAGAGAGAGAATGCAAGCAGGGGGAGGGGCAGAGGAAGAGGGAGAGTGAGAGAAGCAGAATCCCCGCTGAGTGCAGAGCCCAACTGGGGGCTCGATCTCACAACCCTGAGACCATGACCTGAGCTGAAATCAAGAGTCGGATACTTAACTGACTGAACCACCCAGGCGCCCCTGTCCTGTATTTTTATTTCCTAAATCTGGTGACCCTAAACCCAGGTAGCTTGGCTTCAGAGCCCGTGGTTGTACCCATCCTGCTGTATGTATTAATAAGTATTTACCATTAAAAAGAACATCTTTGATATGGGCATTTTCCAGTATTCACCCTGCTTGACCATTAACCACTTGCCATTTTGGGGGTGGGAGGACGGGAGCGTGGGTATTGCTCTTCTGTTCATGTTACATTAGGAAATTGGGCCTTCGGAGGGTGAGCCACTTAACGGGTCACAGAATGGGCAGGTGGGGGGTGCTGGGATTGGCCTCAGCATTGGGGGAAGAAAGAGCCCCCAGGTATCTAACCCAGGGGCCTGCAGGGAGGGTATCCTAACCTGCTGATCTCCACTAGGCCCCAGGCCTCCTCTCCCTGAAGCTGGCCTTTCTCCTGCGTGTGTCCGACTGTCCATGGCTCTCCGCCCTAGTTAGTGTCCCTGGCTCTGGGTCTCTGTTGCACCAGGCCTGACTCCAGTGAGGCCTTGTCACCATCTCTCCTGCTAAGTTTCAGTCCCTCCCCATCTCTCTCCCTACCTCCTTATCTCTCTGTCTCCATCTTTCTCTCTGGGTTTTCTCATGTCCCTTCCCATTGTACTGCCTTCACCTGCAGGTCTCACCTCTCCATCTTTGTCTCCCTCCCCATCTCTCCATCTCCGCTTGCTACATCCTTTCATCTCATCCATCTGCCTCTCAACCCCACCGTCGGGCTTTCTCTCCCTTTCCTCAGGAGGACTTAAACGCACTCATTTAAAAGCTTCCTTTCGGAGACAAACCATAAGAGACTCTTAATCATAGGAAACAAACTGAAGGGTTGCTGGAGGGGAGGAAGCAGGGAGGACAGGGTAACTGGGTGATGGACATTAAGGAGGGCACGTGATGTAATGAGAACTGGGTATTTTATAAGACTGATGAATCACTGACCTCCACCTCTGATACCAGTAATAGATTACATGTTAATTAATTGAATTTAAATAGTGAAAAATAAAAGCTTCCTTTCTGCAATCATTCCTTCTTCCTATCTCCTCCCTTGTTCCTTGTTCCGTGACTGAAGTGAGCAGAAGGGGGTCAGGAGCAGGAAGGGCTAGTGATGTGGGGGTAGGGATTGAGGGTCCTGGGGCTGGCTTGTCTAGCCCAGGTGGCAGGGGGCTGAAGGGCACTTCCTGTGAGGGAGGGAGGCCCTCACCCTTCTAACCAGACTGGAAAATGTGACGTCAGAGAGGGAGCAGTAAGGGAGGAAGGCCAGAACAGAGGAAATTTGACACCTCCCCTGGGGGGGGGGGGGCGACCAGCTTCCCAGAGAGGTCTTGGCATTGTTTCCTTCCTCCTCCCATGCCCCCTCTCAACCCAGGGTTCTGCTGGCTCTGCCCCTGGGAGACCCTCATCCCCTCCCCACGCTTGAACCACGCAGTCTCCCTCCTTCACTTGGTCCCTGCCCCTGCCTCCTTCAGACCTCCAGTCCACAGCATGGCCATGTCAGGGCTCTTTCTAAACTGCAAATCTGATGCCAATCCATTTGAACTTGGTTCCAGCTTCTCAGGGCCTGCTGCTGCCTTCAGGGCGAAGTCTAAGCTCTTAGTCTAGTGTTCAAGATCCTCCTTGGACACTTCCTCAGACAGGCAGTGTCAAGCTTGGGTCTGGGAAGAGAGAGGCAGAAGAGACCCACAGATGCAGAGAGAGAATAGAGACTCAGAGATAGATGCTCAGAGACAAGAAACAGAGGGGCACTCACAGAGACACTCACAGGGAAACAGACACAGAGAAGCTGTGTACTCGAGGGGGTCCACACAGACATAAGGCAAGAGGAGTCGGCTGGGATTTGGCAGAGTGAAGAAGCCGGAAAACAGTCTCAGAGATGCAGAGGGTGAGAACTGCAGAGACTGGGAGAGAATGACAGCAAGAGCATGAGACAGACTCAGATGTGGCCAGTTCCTTCAGGAAGCCCTCCCCAACTCCCAGGTCAGCACCCTGGGCTCCGCCATCCCAACCCTAACCACTCCATGTGGCAACGGGCCAATCTGCCGCCACTGGACCCTGAGCTCTGAGGGAACAGAGTCCAGGACTATTTCAGTCACTGTCCCCAGAACTGGCTAGGCCTTTGGTGAGTTTGCTCAATGGACGAAAGCCTGGAAGGCTGTGACCTCCAGAAGGGCAGGGCCCAGAAGAACCCCTACCTTGTACTGAGAACACAGGCTGGAGTCAGAAGACAACCGGGCTGAGTCTCGGCTTGCTCGCTATAAGCCGCTGCTTTCTCCTCTGTGGAATGGGCTGCACTCAGCATACACTTGCAAGAGGCTTAAGGAAGATGTGATGGGTGCACAGTAGGGACGGAAAAATGCCCATCTGCATGTTTGTCTAGGTAAACTTTTAAAGCTCCCCACGATTCACTATTCCCAGATCCGGGGATGCCAAGCCCTACTCCCCAAAGAGTGCTTCCAAGCTCAGCCAGGGACGGAAATAACGTAAATTTATTGAAACTGGTTTGGGGGAGGGTGGGTGGGTGGATAGTGGGGGATCTTCCAAAGAGAACTGGGAGAAGAGCCAGCGCCCGGCCAGGAGGGAGCGGGTGCCCAGCCACAGACCCTATCTCAGGCCCAGTTTCTTCTTCTCCTTCTGCTTCTTGCGCACCACATCCAGGTTCCGGTCCTTCCACATACTCTTGCGCAGCTTGATGGGGCGTGAGCCCACATACTTCCCTGTGGGAATGGAGGGTTCAAGGTCAGGCTTGGGGTCAGGCTCAGGCCAGATGCTGGTCATACCCACAGTCCCTGAGAGAGGCCTCACCCACCATTCATCTCACGCATGGCGCGCACGTAGTCGCTGGGGTCCTTAAAGCTGACGAAGCCATAGCCCTTGGTCTTGCCTGTGCGCTTGTCTCGGATCACCTTAGCCTTAAGGAAGGATGGGAAGCGGCTGAAGGCGCGTGCCAAGATGTCATCATTCACTTCATTGCCCAAATCCCCACAGAAGATCCGGAAGTCATCTGGGGTTGGGAAAGAAGAGGTCAGAAGATGCAGATGCCTGGCCCTATGTCTGCCTTATTTAAACAGCCCCCCCTTCTCTGGAGGCATCCCCCAAACCCTCTTCCTTCTGTATCCCCAGCAGTCTTGGCCTGGGGCCCTCTCCATAATAACAGCCAACATCTGTATGGTATGTACCCTGCATTAGACTCTCTGCTAAGTACTCGAGAAGTTTTAACACATCTGGAACTCCCAACGGCCCTTTTACACCAAGGCACAGAGAAGTCATGTTACCTACCCAAAGTTACTCAACCAGGTAGTGGCAGAGCTAGGACAGGAACTTAGGCACCTGGCTCCAGGGACCCCACTTTTAACTACCTGCACTGCCTTTCCCCACCCTAGGACCATCTCATCTGTTCCCATGATGAAGGCTCCAACTCTGTCCTCACCCTGGCCTCTCCTCTGAGCCCCCAGCATCCCTTGGTCTCCTGGACATCTCCCCATGGATATCCCCTAGGCCCTGACACCCATTTGCTTCCTCTGCAAAGCCCGCTCTAATTCTCTAAAACACGAACACACTGTTTGATCCTTCTCCAAGGCTGACCTCCACTGCCATTCCCGAGCATATCCCCTGGGCTGGGCCTGAGCCAGACCGAACATACTCAAGCCCAAAGCATCCCTTCCCTGACAAGGCACATACTATTATTATTATTCCCTTGTTGGAGTGAGGAAAGAAGAATAGAAAGGTTAAGTGACTTGCCCAAGGTCACAGAACTGGGGTCTACAGCCTGCACTGACCACATCTAGGCTGACACTGCCATGCCCTGGCCTGGGGCAGGTAGATGAGTCCCAAAAGAAGAGGCAGAAGTCAAGGACTCAGAATCGCTTCCTCAGCTAGCACTGTGGCTGCCCCACAGCTTCTCTGGTGATTAAGGATACTCTCTGGGAACAAGTTAGGCCGCCCTAAGAGGAAATAGTCTGATAAACTCAGAGAGAGGGGTCTTCTACAAAACAACTGGGCTGGACACTTCAAAAAACTGTTATACGCAAGACAAAATGGTAGGAGGGAGACCATTCTCATGAGAAGATAATCTAGAGACTGAAAACTGCATGCATCCTGATTCACGGGAAAAGATGGCTGTAACAGATGGTTTAGGGACAACTGGGGACATTTAAACATAAAGGGAATATGAGATACTATAGAATGACCATTCATTTTTTTAGGAACGTTAATGATATTATGATATAAAAGAGACTGTCACTTTTCTTAGGTGATGAATGCGGAGGTATTTAGGAGTGAAGTGATAACTTCATTTATAACTCGCTCCAAATGACTGAGCAAAATCCAGAAAGACATACATACACATAGAAGGATAAAGTGAATATAGCAAAATGTCAATTGCTGAATCTAGGGGGTGGATATACATGACTGTTCACTGTGCAATTCAGTGTTAAAAATTTTTTTTAAAGATATTTATCTATTTGACAGAGAGAGAGAGAGAGAGAGAGGGAACACAAGCAGGGGGAGCCGCAGGCAGAGGGAGAGGGAGAAGCAGGCTCCTAACTGAGCAGAGAGCCCGATGTGGGGCTTGATCCCAGGACTGTGGGATCATGACCTGAGCCAAAAGCAGACACTTAACTGACTGAGCCACCCAGGCACTCCCAGTGTTTAAAATTTTTCATAAGAAGTTGGCAGGAAAAAAAAATGCTCTTTTACCTTTAGCAAGCCAGGCCTCTCATGAATAAAACAGAGTTCAGAAAGTCCTAGGTACCAATTGCCTCTACCAAATTCTGTTCAGTGGCTAGGTGAGGCCTGCCCCTCAGAGCCACGGTCTAGGCCTCCCTGAGGTAAGCACGCAGCAGGGCCTGCCCTACAGAGAGGCGGCAGTTGTGGAGTGACCTGGTTTACCTTCCCTGTGTCTGCCCCAAGGAGGAGACCTCGGTGTGTCCTTGAATGAGCAATGCCTGGCCCTGCCCTTGGGCCCCCTTACCTGCATCCCACTCCAGCAGGCTGGGGTCCTCCCAGCTGCTCCCAGCTGCTGTGCGAATGCAGCGTTTCAATTTCTCTGGCTTTCCTTTCTTCTTGTCCTCACCCAAGGGCTCTGGGACCTGTACAGGAAAGGGGATGGGGTGCAAAGGGCTTGGTGTTGGGAGTCTTCTGGACCCATGCATCCCCTTCAGGCTCCCCCACCTGCCTTTGCCCCTCACTCTCCTGCTTCCATAATTAAAGAACTGGATGTACTTCTGAATGTGAGGTACTTGTGTCTGCCTCCTCCTTCCCCATGTCCTCCCAGCCCCTCCAATTTTCTGGGTCCCCCTACCTCCATCAGTAGAGGACTACATGTGGTTTCTGGGTGTGGAAGGCCATGGGATCCTGTCTGTACTCCCCGCCCTTTCTACCTGCCTCCCATCCCCAACTGCTATGCTCCCTGCTTACCTCAAGAGCCATGAGGCCAGGGGGTGGCTCAGGCCGTGGGGGCCGGGGTCGTGGACGCAGGGACAGGAGCTCAGGAATGCGTAGTGGGGGAAGTAGGCCTCGTACAACTTCCAGCGGGAGGGGCAGGGGCTCAGGCTCAGGCAAAGGCATGGCCAGGGCCAATGGCAGGCTGGGCCCGATGACCGCAGGGCCGGTGGGGGCACCTCCTGCCCCAACAGCCACTGCTGCGCTAGCCTCCTCCAGCCCGGCTGCCGCGGCCACCACTGCCTCTTCCTTCTCTTTCAGGCCCAAGCCCAGGCCCAGCCCCAGCTCTCGAGGTGTCGCTGGCTCCTCCTGTGGGCAAGGCGAGACAATGAAGAGCGCCCTTTCAGAGGCTCAGATCTTACTCCCATCCTGTACAACAAAGGAAGGGCCTGAGCCGGAGAGCAGACAAGAGACACCTAGACAGAGAAAGGAGGCTCTAGTCAGAGACAGACACAGGGACAAAGACACCAGGGCAGAAAAACAGACGGGGAAAATCAAAAGAAAAATAGAGATATAGGGACAGAAACAACCCACAGCATGTGTTTCTCTACTTTCCTCACAAAAAGAAAGAAAAACAGATTTAGCCACGAAAAGCAATAGTGAGAGACTGAGACAGAGTCAGAGAGTGAGAAGGCAGACTTAAGACATGGCCCATCAAGCCAGGATTGAGCATCTCCCCAACCTTCACACCTCTGACCATGAGCTCCCTGTCCACACTTACCAGGGGAGGTCTCAGAGCAGCCATGGAGCTCAGAGGGGGCCCTGGGGCCCGAGCCATTGGTGGGAGCATCATAGGTGGTCCGGGGGGGCCAGGCAGAGGGGGGCCCACAAGAGCCTGGTGAGGGGGCCGCAGGGCCATAGGGCGGGGACCACCTGCTGCAGAAGAAAGAGCAGAATCTGTCAGGGTGTTAGTGGGGGAGTTGGAGGGCTGGGGGGGAAGTTATGTGGCAGGGATGATGACCCTGGCCCCCTCACCTGCTCTCTGTAGCACGTGGGGGACGAAGGCCGGACGCAGGATAGGGGCCCTCTGGGGGGCCACAGCTGTGGGAGAGAGAGATGGGGGTGTGTGTCATGGGGGACCGGGGCACTTGAGGTGAGGTGTGTGTGTGTAGGTACTCTCAGCATCCAAGAAATCCTGGAGAAGAGTCTGGGGAACCTTCTGGGAGATGCAGGAGTCTTTCCATTTGTTCATTCACAAAAATTTACCACTGGGCATCTCCTCTGGGCCTGTCCCTGTTCTGGACAATACTAGGGACACACCGAAAGACCAAAGGCTCTCAGGGAGCTCCTGGTCCAAAGCAGAAGGGAATAGACCCATCACCAGAGAGTGACATCCCAGAGTGATCAGGGCCAGGATGGGGTAAAGCCCAGGCAGGGTGAGTGGAACTAGGAGGAGGAAGCCTGGGGAGTGGTGGGAGCCCAGAGGAGCCCTTTGACCTAGCCAGCGTGGCTAGAGGCTTCCTGGAGAAAGGGACCTGTGAGCTGAAACCTAAAGGATAATAAAGACCCAACTGCCTTTGGTCAGGCAAAGGGTGACTGTAAAGACTACTGGCAAGGAGAACATTTACAAATACAATTTTTTCCCTTTTCAGTTTAGTATAATTGTAATAGCAGAAGTTGAAATTTGGAAAGCATCATAAGAGACTGGTCAAAAAGTCAGTAGGCGTCCAAGCATAGCCTTGTTGGCTGGACCATAGATGTCCTCCTGAGGGCAGCAGGGAGCCACAGCAGGGTTGGAAGCTGGGCAGGGTGACTAGGTCAGATGAGCATTTTGATCGAAACCATACTGGAGAATAAGAAATGTTGAGATTTCTCAGATATCAGATAAAAAAAGTATAACAGGAATTAAGTAACACAATCAATAAGTTTGATCTAATGGAGATCGTACCAGAACTTTATGGAACATGTATTCTTTTCATACATATAAGGAAGTAGTGTCACAAAAACTGACTGTGTATATAAAGGTCACCTTGACAACAAAAGTAAGAATGACCTGTGGAGAGGACAGATTCTAGTTAACTTGATTCTAATTTAGTTAATAGGCTTTAGAAGGTTATATTTGGGTGACAGTGAGCAGGGGAGAGAAGGGAGATCAACAAGAACGTTGTGGGCATTCTAGCAATGCTTCGGGCTCCTAGGGAGCATATGGGGATCTCTCTGTAAGGGGCTAGGTGATGTCGGGTCTTGACTGCCAGGTGAAGAGCTTGGCGCTTATTTATCCCATCAACAGATAGCACATAATGCTTACAATGTGACAGGCACCGAGACTTTTGTCCCTCATGGAGCTTGTATTTTAGAGGAAACAAAAGGTGATAACCATAATGAGTAAATCGTATAGCTTGTTACAAGGTATTAAGTGCTATGGAGAAACACAGCAAAGAGTAGGGATTAGGAGAAATGGCAAGGGGGTTGCTTTGCAATGATCAAGTGAAGCCTTACGAAGGCCAAACTGACAAGTATAGGATCAGGTTTGTGCTTTAGAAAGATGGTAATGTCAGAGCAGGGATGAAATGAAGAGGGTGAGTTAGCATAATGATGTCGGCAAGATGCTGCAGTAGTCAAAACAAGAGTGCTTGGTTAAATGTGGGGTTCTTGGCCCCAGACCTACCTGCTCGACGCAGGAACATAGCTTCTCGAGCCTCTGGACTGTCCAGGTGACTCCGATCACCAGGGCCAAAGCCAACTGTTGGAATGGAAAGAAACAAGGATGGTGGGAGGAGTGTCCCAGGCATCCCTTTTTATTACCGTACCTGATCCCTTGGCTCCCTCTCCTCCACCACTCCTTACTTACCTGGACCCACAAAAGGAGGGCCACCCACCATGGGAGGAACCACTGTGGCTGCAGCAGCTGCCCGGGCCTCCAGAGTCTGTTGGACCTGTTGGGGAGGAAATTGGGGTGAGGGGCCTGATTCAGTGCCCCCAAGCTGCCCTGGCTGGCTTACCCTTAGAGGCCAAGGGTTTCATTCTTTGCATTCCTGTGTGGTGCTGACGATCTGTCAACCTTAAGTCTAAGTTAAAATGTCACTTTTCGCTAAGGCTTTTGGGATCACACTTGTGAAAGCTGTCCTTAGCCCCTCCCAGTAGCAACTTTTCTTCTTATCCTGTTTCATCTTCCTCAATGCATTTGGCACTATTTGAAATTATGTCCAGCCTCTCCTGCTCATCTCCCATGCCACCACCCTGGTCCAAGCCATCATTGTCTCTTACCTAGATGATTATGGTAGCCTCTTCTTCAGTCTCCTTAACTCTGCCCTAGCCCTCTATAGTCTGTTCTCCAAACACAGCCATAGTTAGTTAATATCTAAGTTAGACCATAATACCCATCTGCTCAAAATCCTTCAACAGCATGCCATCTCAGAATAAAAACCAAGGTCTTTATGGTGGCCCACAAGGCACTACCAGGTCCGGTGTCTATCACCTCTCTGTCCTCATCCCCTCTCACTCTCCCCCTTGCTCACTCTGCTCTAGCCACGCTGTTCTCTCTGCTGTTCCTTGTACATGTCAGGTATGCACCTCTGTTATGGCCCTTGCAATGGCAGTTCTCTCTGCTGGGAATGCTCTTCCCCTACGTATCCCCATGGTTCCCTCTATCATGTCCTTTATATCTTTGACTCTCACTTCCTCAGAAAGGCTTTCCCTGACCACGCTGATAAACCTCTGCCTTTCTTACTCTACTTTGACCTGTCTTTCCCCAGTAAAATATAAACCCCAAAAAGGTAGCAATTGTTTTTCTGTCTTGTTTTCTGCTACATGCTTAATGCCTGGAATAGTGCCTGATGCAGAGAAGGCACCCAATAATCACTGACAGAATGAACAAGTTTCAGTTACTTGTTTTCTTTTTAGTAATCTCTATCCACTAGTCATATATAGCTTGCTACTGAGCAGGTGAACATGACTAATGAGACTGAGGAACTATTTAACTTAAACGTAAATTTTAAATAGATACAGAATATTTTTGTCATCACAGAAAGTTCTACTGGACAACATGCTCTAGAATATAAGCTCCCAAAGGGCAGAGATATTGTTTACTTAGTTGTTACTGTGTTCTCAGTGCCTGGCACATAAAACATTTGTCATGCTAATCAATAAATCGACATGTCAATAGCTCTCTGTATACAAACACTGTGTTCAAGGCACTGTGCTCTCTGATTTGTATGCCTTAGCTCAGCCGTACCTGCTGGTAAGTGTTGGTTGCGATAATTGGGCGGATCACTGGAGCTGCTGGGACCTGCATCGCTTCCACCGTGGGGACCGTGGGCACCGTAGGCACAGCAGTTGGGATGCCGGTTACCGGAGCCCCCAGAACTTCCTGCTCAAACCTGAGGAGGCAAAACCGACACCACAGCTCAGGACTTCGCATTAATTCTAAAACGTTGGGTATACCGCGATAGCGCCTTCACCCCTGCCAACCTCTTCTTACTCCCGCCCCCACAATCCCAAAAGTCCCATTTGCCCATGACAGAGCCATGTAGGGCTAATTTCGGCCTGGAGACTCCAGCGCTCGGTGGCTCTGACTCTGGGACGGCTTTTACCGCGGGCCTTACAGGGCCATCTCCGCCTCCATCTCCTTCAAGCGTTCCTCCCCGCTCTTGCCCGGCATGCCGCCGCCAGGGCCCGGGACCACAGGTCCTCCTGCACCCGGGAGTCCCGGGGCTGGCCCCGCCCCGGCCATCGCTGCTGCCGTCGCTGTCGCCACTACTACCGCCTCGGCCCAGCGGCCTCCGCCTGTTCCGCTGTCTACTCTCTGGTCTTGTCGGGGTTGGCGCCCGTGAATGACGTCTCAGCGAAAGCGACGGGCGCTGGTTCATGACATCATACGGAGCTAGGCCAATGAGAATCTGGCCACACCTGGAGGGCCCACCCCCAAGGAGGAATATAGACCAATCAGAGTGTCGAAAAAAGGAACCAATGAAGAGCCTGGGTCTAAGTAAGTGCAGTTAAGTGAGGCGGCCACGCCTTCATTGGAGGAACAAGGGCTAATGAGAGCGCTGTAAAGTCGTTGGCCCCGTCCCTAAAGAGGAGACTGGACCTTTGAGAGCTCAGAAAAGTTCGGAGGCTCCGCCTGTGCCACTGAGGCTCCTTCCGGAAGTTTTAAAACACGGCGTCCACATCAGCCCAGGGTCGGGGGAAGCTAGAGATTGCTGGGTTCCGTGGCCTTCTAGTTGGGGGTAGAAACACACTACCGGACTGTGTCTTCCAGAAAGACAAGGGACATGATGTGGGAAGCTCAGGGGGCGCTTGACCCAGGCTTTCTGGGGAAGGTGACGTCTGAAGACTTGCTAGATGAAAATGGGGATGTTCTGGGTGGGAGGAATAGTTTGTGTAAAGGCCGAGAGAGTAGTAAAATGCGTCAGCTCAGAAAGTCACGTGTGTGTAGGTTTGGTCTCTGTGTCCTTTCTTGGGACACAACTCATCCTTTTTTTTTTTTTTTTTTTGTAGTCCTCAGTATGTTTTATTATGAATATTTAAAATATACACGCTAGGGGCGCCTGGGTGGCTCAGTCGGTTAAGCGTCTGCTTTCGGCTGAGGGTCCTGGGATCCAGCCCCGCATCGGGCTCCATGCTCAGCTGGGAGCCTGCTTCTCCCTCTCCCTCTGCCTGCTGCTCCCCCTACTTGTGCTCGCTTGCACTCTGTCAAATAAATAAAATCTTATAAAAAAAAATACACAACATCAGAGAAGAATATAACAAACGTCCAGTTACCTCTCAGCAATTACTAATTTTGTACCCTTTTTGTTTCACCTATACTTATTATTTTGCTGGACCATATTAAAACAAATTCCAGACGTTAATAAATTAACCCATAAATGCTGCATGATGTATCTCTAACAAATAAGGACTAAAATTTAAGAGAAAAGAGCATTTTCATACCCGAGAAAATTAATTTCTGGTTCGTTCCCGGGTTCAGCACCACAAAAACAAAAAAACGAAAAGAATATTAATTTAATATTATCTAACATCCAGACTGTTAAATTTTCCCTGTCTCAAAATGTCTTTGTATAAAATCAGGCTATAAATAAGGCATGCACGTTGCATTTGGTTGCTGGGTGGGTCTTTTTTTTTTTTTTTTTTTTAATCCTGTCAGAACTTTTACTGGCTGTCTTGGTTTCTTGAAGTTCCAGGTCTAAGTCAGCAGTAATGAATGCTTTGTTAAAATACTGGCTTTGGGGATGCCTGGGTGGCTAAGTTGGTTAAGTGTCTGCCTTGGGCTCTGGTCATGATCCTGAGGTTCTGGAATTAGTCCCACCTCTGCTCACTGCTCAGCAGGGAGCCTGCTTCTCCCTCTCCCTCTGCCCTATCCACTGCTTGTGCTCACTTGCTCTCTCTCAAATAAATAAATAAATAAATAAATAAATAAATAAATAAAACATTTTAAAAACCACTGGTTTTTATTTGCTTCTGTGCTACAGATGTGATAAGAAAATAGGTTGCTTTTTTAACAAAACATTATTATTAACTAGAGTCCATACTTTATTCAGATTTTCTTGGTGTCTAATCTCTTATGTTTGAGCATTCCATCCAGAACACATTGCATTTAGTTGTCTTGCTTCTTTAAGCTCTTCTTGCCAGTGACACTTTCTCACATTTACCTTGCTTTTCATGAGTTTGATAGTTTTCAGGAGTACTGGTCAGGTATCTTGTAGAATGTTCTTCATTTGGGATCTGATGTTTTGTGGGGGGTTTTGGGGGAGGGGGTTGGGGGGAGACCTCAGAGGTAAAGTGCAATTCTCATTATGTCATATCAAGGGTACATACTATCAACGTGACTTACCACTGTTGGTGTTAACTTTGATCTCCTGGCTAAGGTAGCCTTTGTCAGGTTTCTCCACTACAAAGTTACTTTTCTTTTTACTTCCTTTCCACGCGCTTTGGAAGGAAGTCACTATGCGCAGCCCACACTTAAGAGGTCTGGAGAGTTAAATTCCACCTCCTCGAGAATGGAGTATTTACATAAATTATATGTAATTCTTCTGCACAGAGGATATGTCTGTTCTTTTATTACATCATTTTTATCAGTATGGATTCATGGATATTTTATACTTTGGGTTATAATTCAATACTACTTTTGTTAGGCACCCTAGGCACCCTGAAAGTACTATTTTAACCTAACCTGGAATAATTCTTATCTAAATCAATGTGCTACCAACCTGATGTAATTAGGTTCATTTGTTTGTTTTCAATTTTTAAGAGTTTTTTTCTCTTTTTTAATGATGAAAAATTAGATGTTTCCACAGTGCAAAGTATGAAAGAGTGTATATTCATGGATGTTTGGCATCCATCGCTATCCCTTTTACCTTATTCTCTTCTCAACTGTCTCAAAGTTGCAGACATTATCCTTAATACTTCAACATGCATCCTCTAAGAATAGTCTCCCACCTAAACTCAATGCCATTATCCCAGCAAGACCTTTTTTTAAAAAAGATTTTATTTATTTGACACAGAGAGAGAGACAGCCAGTGAGAGAGGGAACACAAGCAGGGGGAGTGGGAGAGGAAGATGCAGGCTCCCAGTGGACGAGTCCGATGCAGGGCTCGATCCCAGAATGCTGGGATCATGCCCTGAGCGGAAGGCAGACGCTTAACGACTGAGCCGCCCAGGCGCCCTCCCCCCAGCAAGACTTTTAACAAAGACACAGTAATATTCTCTAACATACAAGTTTTCCACTCCCAATTTGCAAATTTCGTTGTCCCCAAAATGTACTTTTACTTAAAAAAAAATTCCATGGTTCAATCAAGACCCACCTTGCATTTGGTTGTCACATCTCTTTTAATCTAAAGTAGTCCCCACTTGAGCCCCATTGACTTTCTGAAGAATACAGTCTAGTTGTTTTGTACAAGGTCTCCCAACTTGTATTTCACCCAGTATGTTTTTGGGGTAGAATCCAAAAGTGGGATTGTTTAGGCAAACAGTAAATGCATATGTAGTTTTGCTGGAGATTATCCTATAGGTGTCCCACTTTGCATGTCCACTGATGGATTGAGTGTTGTTTTCCCACAGCCTTGTCGGCAGTGAGCTTCCAAGATTTTGGGTTTCCTTTTTTGCAGTCTGATAGGTGGAAAATGTATCAAAGTAGGGTTTTAATTTGCTTTTCTCTTATTATTTGAATTGGAGCATATTTTCTGAGAATTGTCCATTTACTTTGCCAACTTTTCTATGGACTTGGAATTTTTCTTTTCTACTTTGACATAGACACGTGTGTGCACGAACACACCCCCCTTTATGGTATAAATTGCAAATCCCCCCCCCAATTTATCATTTCTTTTTATTTTGCTTTTTTGCCATGCAAAAGTTCTTAAAAAATTATTTATTTATTTATTTATTTATTTATTTATTTATTTATTTATTTATTCATTTATTTCTTTAGAGTGTGTGCGAGCAGGGGAAGGGGCAGAGGGAGAGGGAGAAAGAGAATCCCCAACAGACTGCGCAGAGCAGGAGCCTGACTCGGGGATCGATCCTATGACCCTGAGATCATGACCTGAGTGGAAACCAAGAGTCAGCCGCTCAACTGACTGAGCCACCCAGGCACCCTGCAAAAGTTTGTTTTTATGTTTTCATCAATCATTCCCCTATTGCATCTGGATTTTGAATCATATTTAGGAAAGTTTGCCCAACTTCTGGTTTATAGAGCACTTCACCTTCATGGAGCTCACATTCTGTTTGAAGGACAACAAAGGATAAATAAAGTAGAATACAAACTATGTTAGAAGATGTACTATGGAGAATAATTAAGCAGGGGGGGCAAGAACCTCCATGTTCAGTCTTGGCTAGGAGCCAAGATGAAGGGAGGAGGGGAACACTACGGTGGCACATAGGAAAGGAAATATGGTAAAGACACAAAGACGTCAAATCTCCCTCATTTGTAAACTTATTGCAACCCCAGTAAAACTCCCATCTGTGTTTGTATTTTTTCTGGAACCAGGCAGGTTGAGTATAAAGTTCATTTCATTTGGGAGAAAAAATTAGCAAGAAGAGACAGGGAAACCTTGAAAAATTAGAGCAAGACAGCAACTAGCCATTTCAGATACTAAAACAAGACAAAACCTTTATTATTAGAACACTGCGGGGATGGCATATGAGAGTCAGAAAGACAACAGACTTGGAGAGAATCCAGATACAGCCTGATTAATCATGGACATTTAGCGTATGAAGAGGAGGCATCTCAAATCACCTGAAGTTTTACTTTATATAGGTGGGTAAAGTTTTACTTTGTAAGTTGAAGAGTAATTCATGGTGAAATGCACAGACCTAAAGAGTATAGCTAGATGAGTTCTGACACCTACCCCTACTACCTTCAACATGTAATCTATTTCCAACTCTAGAAAGTTTCCCTGTCTCCTCCCTTGGCTGATCTCCGCTACCCACCTCTCCTTCAGAGGCAACCACTGCTCTGAGAATTTCAAGAAGTGCTACTGTGATATATGTAAAATAAGACAAAATTGGATCCATTTGGATAAATTCCAAATGACTTCAGAGGTTTAAATGTAAAAAAGAAAACTACATAAAAATTAGAAGACAAATCACATCCCCCACCCCAAACGCCCCCACCTCCTCAACCCTCACACCAGCATTTTGAGCTCAGGGCCACTGCTCTCGGTCTTGCCTCCTTCCCACCCCAGCCTCCCACAAGCCCTCCTCAGATGCCCACGTGCATCCCTCTCATTACCTTTACAGAGTGTGTGCAGCCTTCTATCTAAAGTCGCATCTCCTACAGCCTGCTTTATTTTTTCTCCAGAGCCGTTATCTTCCAACATACTACATATTTTGCTCACTTGTCAGGGGTCTGCTTCCCCATCCTAGAACAACTTCCTGAAAGCTGGGACTTTTGTCCATTTTGTTCCGTGCCAGATCCTCAGTGTTTAGAGAAAGTGCTCAATGACTTTTTGCTGAGGGTGAGAGTGATGAGGGGAGTTTTAGAGGGACCTAGGGTGGGGTCCAGAGTACCCCATTCTCTTGTCTTTGATGGGATGAAAGGACAGGTCCAAGGCAGTTGAGAGGAACAGAAACGCCTATGAGGGGGACAGCAAGTGTGGGTAGAGACAATGGGTTGACACATTCAGGCGATGCTCTCTTCCAAAGGTCTCATGGAGGGGTGAATATGAAGCTCTTGACTTCTGTTTGAGGCCCCTGTTCATCCGCACAGCTGCTGCAGGGCGCCTTGGGCCTGGACCCAGCGTAGCCGCCACTGGGGCAGGGACAGGCCCTGGCAGAACTCCTCGGACAGGGCAGCTTGGCCTGGCTGCTCCCACCTTGGGGAAGGGGATAGCATCACAGGAAGGCCTGGGCCTCTAGACACTCGACCTCCCCCCCAACACCATGGCCTCCTTGTCATGAGCCCCCCCCCCCACCCCGCCGAGTTCTGCCCGTTCCCCCAGCTCAGCACCTTACCCCACCATCATATGCCCCTCTCACCAGTCCTCCACAACCCCCTGTAGCTTGGGGATTCGCTCCAGCGCTTGTTTCAGCAGGTTCTCCAGCTGCTTCAGAGCCTGCCCCAGATTGTCTTTCTGCTCCTTTTCTTGGGATGCCCAGATCTGCAGCAGCTCTGCAGGTGAGAAACCCGGGAGGCAGTGTTGAGTCCTCTGGCTCCCTGGTGCCTCACAGTCAATGGGTTCCCAAGTCTCCAGTCACCTAGTCATGACCTCAGCATCTCTCCCAAACCTCTCCCTCCTCCCAGGTCCTCATCTCAGGGGCAAGCCCACCATCCTCCAGGCCTCATCTTGGATACCGTCCTCCCTCCTCGACAGACCATCAATCTCCTTGGCCCATCCCTCACCTTCTTCCCTCCTTCCCTATTTACCCCCCAACCTCCTTCCTAGGCTCCAAGCCTCAGCCTCCCACTTTGGTTCATCCTCTATACAGCAGACAGAGTGATCTTCCTAAAGCATAAACCTGATCCTTTCCCTCTCCTGTGTGGAACTCTCCAAGGCTCGCCAGTACCCCCGAGACAGAGTCTGAGCTCCCCAGCCTAGTACTTGAAGGTTTGCACTAGGTGGCCTCTGCTTAGTACCAAAACCTCGCCTGTTCCTCTGGGTCCACTCGAGACACCACCTTTCTTCCTGGAATCCCTTCCCAGTGTTCCCCACCCCAAGGCTTCCTCCTCAGACTGCTACAGCCCTTCACTCCAGCAGTGTTTCCCCCTGGAGACGTGACTGGGTCCAGTCCCTCTCCATAGGTCCAAAAGAGGTCCATCTCAGAGCAAGTACAGATCAGCAGTGCAGTCAGGGCCCCTGGGCCTGAATCCTGGCTCCACTCCATCCTTGCCTCTGACCTCAGGCGTGACACTTGCCCTTTCTTCAGCCACTCCTGTGGTCAGGTGTAAAAGTGGGGCAGGGGGCAGACTGGGGCATGCTGGAGTGGGACCTACAAGGCTTGTTGACAGGTTGAAGGTGGGGGGGTGGTTAGGGTGCTGGGAGGAATTAAGGATGACTCCTGGGTGGCTAGCCTCAGTAAGGAGAGTAGGATCATTTACTGAGGGAAGGAAACAAGGCAGAAGAAAAACAAAACTGCTTTTCAGCACAGAGAGAACTATGTTCTGTTACAGACATGCCAAAGCCCAAGACGTCCATGAGGCAGGATGATGCTGTGCCGTGTCTTGGGCTGTTCCCACACATAGCTCCTGCTCACTGGAGAGGGGTAGGCAGGAGCCCCAAACTCAGAGGTCTGAAAACGGTCTCTTCCTGCTTTGCTGATGGCACCCAAGTCATTTCTCATTAATACACCTCTTCTACCTATTTATCCTTTGATTCTGTGCTCTCTGCTTCTACCACTGGGATCCCTGGGAATGGGCATCTCTGGCCTCTCTCCCCATTGAGCTCTCAGGGCCAGTAGCTGGCAGGTACCTAGCAAGTGCTTCCTGAGGGAATCTAGCAGTGAACAACTTTTCTGAGTTCCAGTTTCTTCATTTGTAACTTGGGTCTTAATAATCCTTACCCTCAGGACGCCTGGGTGGCACAGTCGGTTAAGCATCTGACTCTTGATTTTAGCTCAGGGTGTGATCTCAGGGTTGTTAAGATTGAGCCCCACATCAGCCTCTGTACTGGGCATGGAGCCTGCTTAAGATTCTTTCTCTCCCCTCTCTTTTTGCCCCTACCCCCTCCTCCCTGTCTCAAAAAACCTCCCCAAAACAAAACACCCTACCCTCATCATAAGGACTGAAAGAGACTGCACATGTGCAGACGAAATGATCACAACCACACCAGAGGCACATACTGCTTACTGAGTGCTGTGTATTGTTCAGTGCCCTGTTTGGATAACCGGACTGAGTCTTCCCAGCAACTTTGTAAGGTACTATCATTATGCTTACTCCACTGAGGAGGAAACTGAGGCACTGGGAGATCGCACAGCAGGGAAGAGGTAGGGCTGAGAGGAGTTTAACTCCACAGCCTAGCTTTTAACTATTCGCATATCCTATCGAATGGCGATACGTGAGTACTTGGCAATTTGATGGGCAGGATCACCTAGTTAGGAGTACAGACACGTGTCAGACTGCCTGGATTTAAATTCATCTGCTGTGCAGATGAAACCAGTGAACATGCTTAAAGCACTCAGTGCACAGCAGGCACTGTGTCAGTAATGGGTGTCTGGGATTTCTTCTGGAGGCTGGCGGCCCTGGGAATGGGCAGGGATGCTGGTTGTGAAGGCAGGGCAGGCCTTACCCTGGGTGGATGGTCCTGGTGGCAGGCTGGTCTTCATGTGAAGCAGATCCCAGCACCGGAGACTCCGCTGGTCCTGGAGGAACAGAAGGTCCTGGCGAAGAGAGGCGGCCTTTGGGAGGAGCAGTTCCGGAGCCTGGAGGGAGGGGGAAGAACAGTCACTCAGGCAGGAGGGTGGGAAGACAGGTCCTAGGGGACAGGCACTCACCTTCCCTGCAGGCAGCCCCAGCGTGTGGCTCAGCACTATGAGGCCGGAGCCCCTCGGGGACGCAGGATGCAGCTGGTGGATGGATGGCAGGACTGTGGGCAGGGGCTGCAATCTGGGGGGAAAGTCCAGGTTGGGAGGGGTACTCGGAGGGAAGCTTGAATTCCAGAGGTTCTGGGGACTGAGAGGTGCTTCAGGAGGCCCAGGAACTTGGAGGTGGGTCTGGGGACTAGGATTCCAGGGTGGGACTGAGACTTGAGGATGAGGTCTGGCAGCTTGGGAACACTGGAGGCCTGCCATTATATTTTTGGCGTGGAATCAGGGAGCGATAGTGACCCATGGGAGGGGACTTGGGGGGTGGCCCCAGTCTTACCCTCCAGGGCTGTGCCGAAGCAGGGTGCCCAACAGAAGGTAGGGTAGATGCCGGGCTTCCTCCTCCAGACAGTGAAGCAGCTCCTGGCTCTGTGGTGCCACCGCCTCAGATGTGGGGACCACTTTTCGCTGAACCAGAGCCAGCACCTGTGGGGAAGGAAAGGGATGGGAGAAGCAGCCTGGAGTCACTGGGCCCCATCTCTACGAGCCCCAGCCCTACCCAGACCTTTCCCCAACTCCCACCTCACCTCTGCAGGGCTCCGGCACAGACGCGTCTTGCTGGCTGAGTTGCCCTTGATGAGCAGGCGGACCTGTTCCTGTGTCTCCTCCTGGGCAACCACGAGGCCACCAAGATGGGCTGCTTTCACTTTCCACCTCCCAGCCTCTGGCCCTGCCATCCCCTTTGCACAGGTCCTGCTTCCTCTTGGGACAATCACCCTGGGCCTCTCCCCACCACCAGAGGCCCAGTTTTGGATCCTAAGGCTCCCAGCCTCTCTGGCCCTCCATCGGGCACTGCCACTTCCCCCAAGGCCGGCCTCTCACCACCAGCTGGCGCCAGTGCAGGATCCGCTGCTGTTTGGCCTGAAGCTCCTGCAGCAGAAGCTGCCGCCGCCCAGCCACCTCCTCCAGCTCCTGGCTCTGGGCATGCAGGGCCTTGAGCTCTGCCCACAGGCCACGGCCCCGGAGCCCTAGCATCAGGGCCTGCCTGAGACACAGCAGAGAAGAGCCAGGGAGAGGAAGACGACTAAGACTCCTAGCGGAGGAGGGAGATCAGATCTGTAAGGATGCACAAGGAGCCACAAACACAGGGAGACAAACCAGGAGAGCAGGGAGGCAGAGCTGGGAGCCACAGGGGCAGAAAAAGTCTAGTATTCTGAGACCTCTGGGAAAGAGATGGCCTAGAGGCCTCTGCTGAGGGAGCCCCCTCACCTCTCACTGGATCCCAGGGCACATCTCTCCACCTCCTCCATCAGGCCTTGGAGGCGCCGGGTCAGGATTTGACGCTCCTTCAGAAGGGGGCCCCGCTGGGCAACCAGCACACCCACGGCCTGCCAGCCCTCCTGGGGCAGGGGTACAAAGTCAGGGTGGGCATGATCCCTGGGGGTGAGGGGACCAAGGGGGCCTTGGGATGGGAAGGGGATGGAGCCCTGGGAAGGATGCCCGGGGGTCACCTGCATGAGATGCACCATGGACGGCAGGGCCTGGCTGGAGTCTGACTGGTCTGGTGCCTGGGACCTGGGAGTGGGGTAAAACCGCTGACGGAGGAACCCTCCCCCTTGCCTGGGCTCTTGGGGGTGGCCAATGTCAGCCCACCTGCCAGACTGGTCACTGGGTTTCAGTTCCACCCCCATCAGCAGGTGCCTGGTCCTGAGTCTGTTCCCGCTTTACCCATCCACCCACCCTGCCCCGCCCTTAGGAGCACTCCTCTCCACACCTGGCGATCTCCATATCTCGGAGCCCATCCGAACCGCACAGGGACCGAATCTCTGCCTCCCGCTCTGCAGCCAGGTGCTCCAAGGAGGCCAGGATGTGGCCGGGAGGGTGGTTTGTCAGCAGTGTCTGGTGGGGGGAAGGGTGAAGTAGGGCCAGATGGGGGCAGGGCTATGAGCCGGGATCCATGGTGATGAGGTAGGATCAAGAGTTAGGTCCTGGCACCCTGAGGTTTGTTCATGGGGCAGAAAGTATGGCCCCCCCCTCACCTCCACTGAGGTAAGCCACTGCTGGTAGGAAGCTCCAAAGTGGTCATCTCGAGGGGTTCTGTGGGGTTGTGGAAGGAGACAGAGAATATTACAAGACACATCAACTCTCCCTCTACTGATCACCACTACCTTATAAGGTGGGGGGCTATCACTATCCCCATTTTAAGGATGAGGAAACCAAGTCCATCTATGCCTGCTAGACTTGAGTTCCCTGCTTATACCAACTAGCTGGCCTTAGAGCCTTTCACATGTGCTATTTATCTAGAATACTGTCTTAACCTTTCACCCTGGCTAAACCTCCTCACCAGAGAACCTGTCCTCCCTGACTCCTCAGGTGAGGAAGGAGTCTCCTCTTGGTCCCTGGAGTCTCTCAGGCTTCCCCACCCCCAACAGCCCTAACCATCCAGGTTGCCACTGTCTGTGATGGATTTGTTTCTTCCTTGTCCCAGCCTGGGAGCCCTGTCAGGGCAAGGCCTGGGGCTGACACAGTCCAGAGGCTGAGTGTCTGAGGAATTAACAGACAAGTAACTTCCCCCCAAAAGCCCAGGTTCTTGGCAGGCTCTATGGAGCCTGGATGACACTCACGGGACGTTGCCTCCCTTGGCCTGAGGAATTAGGAGTTTCTGTAAGAACTGGGTCCGGAGGGTGCAGGCTGTTCGGACATCACCCTGGGAAGAAGAGGATAGGGCATGAGGGGAACCCAGGGGTCCACCTGACCTGACTCCCCACTCCTTTCCCCAAGGCCCAGGACTCTTACCAAGACCATAGGCTCCAGGCCCAGGCCCAGGGCTGATGATGTCAAGGGTCCAAAGGTTATATCTACTTTGGCCTTCCTGGAGAGAGAAGTAGAGTTGGGATAGGAGTCCCTGGGAAAAGGGAGCTAGAAGAGATGACTGTGTCTCCTCCTGCTACAAGGCTAGTCACTGAGCATGGATCTCAGGGGCCACCTCTAAAATCAGGCCACTGACATTTCCTGGCTATATTAGTTTCCTCACTGGCCTCTGCTCTTGCCTTCTGCAGTCTGTTTTCCATCTAGTAGTCAATGATTCTGTTAAAACCTCAGACAGATCATGTCACCTTGCTGCCCAAAACCCTCGAAAACAATGTGATGTTTTCCCATCACACTCAGAACAGTAACAATGGGTATTAGAAACTCTTTTAAGCACTCTGCATGATTTAACTCACTTAGTTATCATACCTACCCCATAAAGTAGGTTTAATATTATCCGCATTTCACAGAGCTTATAAACCGAGGCACAAAGAAGCTAAGTAGTTTGTCCAAGGTCACAGAGCTGTAAGTGGCCAGGCTAAGGCATGAAGCCAGTCTCTGAGTAAAATTCCGACGTCTCCATGGCACTCTCTCCACCTCTCTGACCTCACCTCCTTGTGCCCTCCCTTTTGCCTGTGTAACTGAAGCTGAACTGGCTTCCTGGCTGTTCTTCCTATATGCCAAACTCTGCACCTCTGCTCTTGCTGTCCCTCTCCATGGAGATTCCTCCCCCAACTCAGATGTTACTTCCTCAGCAAGGCCTTCTCTGACCATCTTTCCTGGAGTAGCATCTCCCTCGCCCTTACTATCACACCACCTTTTTATCATAGCGCTTTTCTCTCCCTGCAATTATAGAGTCTGCTTCCTAGTTTATCATCTGGCTTCTCTGCATCAGAGTATAAGCTCCATGAGGGCAGAGACTTGCCCCTTATTTACTGTTCTTTCCCCAGAACATTCCCTAGATATACATTGGCACCATTTTAAGCACCAGAAATATAAGTGGCTGAGATGAGAAAACTTTCTGACCTCACGGACTTTAAATCCTAAGGAGTGGAGCTCAGAATTCTGGAACCCAAGAAGCAGTCAGGGTAGAGAACGGATGTCTCTAAGGAAAATGTCTGCCTGCCCCGCCTGGTGAAGGCTGGTCCCTGGGCACCTGAGGCCCACCTCTCTATGTCCTGCAGACGCCTCAGCTGATTCTGCAGCCGCTGCACGGGATCTTGCAGCCCACGCTGCTGTCTTCGCATGGCCCCAGCTTGGGCCCGGAGGAGGAGAGCACGACGCTGGGTGTCTTGCATGCTCTGCAGGGCTTGCTCCAGGGCCATGTCTGTAGGAGAAACACGTGGCTATCAGCATTTCCCCCACCTCCACTCTGTTGCTTATCTTTCCAGCCCCATAGGTCACCCTGAGCCTCGGTCTCTTGCTCCATCAGCTCCAGGCTCTGGTCTAACTCCTGGATCTCTGCCCGCAGGCGAGCAACAGTGGCTTCCAGCTCCAGCTTCCGACGGGCCTGGTGGGATCGGGTGCAGAGTCAGATGCATGGCCTGGCTGGGGCTTGGCCTGGCCTGACTGCTCTTTGTGGGGCATTGTTCTCCTTGTCTGCACAGGTAGGCGGCAGAGGGCTTATTGTAAGCAGTTTCTGTGTCTGATCTCTAGGTCTAGAAGAACACCAGGGTACCATCTGGCCTCCTCCTTCCTCCTGGGATTGCGTCCCCTATCCTCCTACCCTGTTTCCTGTCTCTGCACTGATGATACCACATCCCTGCCCCAGTTCTCACCTCCCCACTGAGCCCAACATTTAGGGGTCCCGAGGTCTTCTGGAAGCCTCCCCTAGACGTCACTGGGGCCCCTTGCACACAATAGGTCCTACACTGGCCTCCGTATATCTCCCAAACCAGTCCCTTCTCCCATCTCCCCTCATCAGCTTGGATGCCTCATATCCATGTTCACTAAACATTCAGCTCATGCCTCTCTCCCTTGGACTGTAAGCCCCATGAGTGTGGGGATCAGGGCTGTCTTGTGATCCAGTGTCCCTAGCATCCCATAACACAAGGCTGGGCCTAGAGCAGAAATCTACAAGTCCTCTTTTTGGATGAAAGAAAATCTTATAACACATGCTTCTCACCTCTGGACTGTCCTGGTGGCCATACCTGAGGAAATGAAGCCAGAGTTAGGGGATGACAAGGACTTCCAGGGGAGACAGGAGGTGTGAGGCTGTGGGTGAAAAACAGCTGGATGGGACTAGGGGAAATAGGAAGGAACAGCTTTTAGAACCAGTTACCAGAGTAGGTTTCCCCGGATCTTCTGGACACTCCTACAGCGGAGAGGCAGAAGGAAGAGGTGTTACTGTGGGGCTTGCCTGTGTCCCCTCCCCTGTCACAGCCTCCCTCATGAGGCCAGTCTCACCTCTGGCTGTGCACGTGCCGCAAGACATAGGCCCAGATGTCGGCCCCCTGGCCCAGACACAGTCTGTGGGGAGAGCAGGTAAAGGTATGCCTCGGGCACCACACAGGGTGGATCATCCTTATTCCCAGGGTGGTTGTGGTGGGTAAAGTCTTTACAAGGGAATTCTCACTTCTGGGGGGAAAGAGGGTTCATACTTTTGGGATGAGATATTCCCTCCTGGGGAGTTCTCAGTCTGAGTCGTGGACTTTTCACTGGGTGTGGGATTATTCTCATTTCCTGGTGGGGCGATTACTTTCTCCTGGGAGAGGGCTATCTCTAGTCACTTCCAGAGGAGGTGGTGGGGAGTATACTGCCAGGAAGTGCTCTCATTACCAGATGTGGGTCATCACTCCTATAGATTCAGTCTCCAATGGGATGGTCTTTGGCGACTCTTCACTGGTTGGGGTGGGGGTGGGTGGTAGCGTGTTGCATGGACAGTCTCACTCCAAAGATCTTACTTGCACACAGGAAGGGGGCTTCATTAACTCTGGGAGGATCCTCACTGGTGCCTCTGCTCTCACTCTGGGTGGTCTCACGGGGTAGGCGGTGGGAGTGTGTGGGAGGGTCATGGCCAGGGGTTCTTCACTCAACCCAGGATCCTCTTCCTGAATATACTCCTGGGTGTGGGGGGGGGGGCGTCCTTAAGGGTTATTCTCACTGAGGGAGAGGAAGGCGGGTCTTCAGTAAGGGGTGGGGCTCTCATCCCCAGAGACTATCTCCAGGGTTGGGAGTGCTCACTCTCAGAGCGTCCCTCCTCACCTGCGCAGCGTCGACTCCGGGGCTCGGGCTGCGACGGGCGCCCCCATCTCTTCCGTCGCCCAGCAACCCAGTTCCCGCGCTTCCTGCATTACCTCCATGACAGCGCCGCGGTAGCGCCTTCCCGCTCCCTCTTCAAGTATGGCGCCCGCCTCTGATGTCACGAGCGCGCCGGCAGTGACGCCGTCGGTTGCCCGGCGGACTGGGGCTGAGCGGCTCCCTCAGCGCGGCGCAGCCGTCCAGTTCCTCCAGCTCCTTCGGCTTGGGTCGCTTGGAGCGAAGATGATAGGGGTGTGGAGAAACGGTGGGGCCCGTTCGCTTTCCGCGCCCTCCCACTCACCACCAAGTGTCCCCTAAAAGGCAAAAGGTCCCAAATGCCTCCCTTGATTTTCTTGACAAAGTGGGACTTTCATCCTAGGAGGCCAGGTACGGAGATGCCAGACTTACTGCTCTTTGATTTCAGAAACAGGGTGTTTCAGGTCTGAGTGAGGGATAGGGGGCCGATAGCATGACCCTGATATCTCCCCGGCATGCATTCTTCCAGGTTTCGTTCGTCTTTACGATTCCATAACATTCGCGAGCCGACCCTGCCCCGGGAACACCGCGGTGGATGAGACAGCCCCAGTCTCCATGCTACGGAGCTCAGGTTCAGTGGGGGACTTAGACGCGCATCACCGTCACCAGGTAGGGATGGTAGAAAATAAGCAGCAGGAGTGGGTCAGTTTGGGACACGGGGAATGTGAGAGGTCTGCGGGCTGCCCCAGAAAGCACTGGGTACTGGGCCTGGAGTTCTGGAGAGCCCACTCAGCCTCAGACAGGGCCCTGAGAAATAGCAACATTCTCATGGATCTTTCACTGAACATGCTTGTCTAGGTCACCACTCTGTGGTGACTCACCTAACTCTCTAAGTAGTTACTCAATAAACAAATGAGGGGAGAGGAGGTGGGATGAGAATAAAGCTGGGGACTGAGGCAAGGGGGTGGAGCAGGATGAGGTATGGGGGTCAAGGGCAATGGTGGACCATATAGGGCTGTGGAGCACAGAGGAGACAACTTAGTGGGTGGGTCAGGAGATTGATTGGCTGTAGAGGGCGGGGCATCCAGGGTGAGAGCCAGAGGTCTGGGCTGGGGATTAGATGGAGCCGACCTTGAAATGCCGGTGTGAGAGAAGGGACAACTTTGGGGGAGATGCTGATAATCCAAGGGTTGGGTGAGTCTCTGGCACAGGGACAAAGGGACCATGGGATCACCATTAAGATAGCAAATTTGGGGGAGAAGCTGAGTCCAGCTTCAAGTGTTTATAAGGGCTGAGAAGCAGCAGAGGGTGCCAGGGGCTGATGTAATCCAGGTGGGCTTCCTGGAAGAACGAGCAGCTGCTACTGTGAGTGCCTAATTCTCAAAAGGTGCTATTTCGCTCAAACATTGTCACCCTTCTGCCTTTTGTGGGGTGTTTTGCTATTAAAAAACAAAATCAATTAGACAGCATGTCTGCCATTGGTCTATGAGCCTTTCAAGGGGCTTTAAAAAGGACTGGCTGTTAAGAGAATGAAAAGACAAATCACAGACTGGCAGAAATATTTGCAAAACACATACCTGATGATTGACTTGTATCTAAAATAGACAAAGAACTCTTAAAACCCAACCATAAGAAAACAAAAAGTCTTCTTAAAAATGGACAAAAGTTATGAACAGATATCTCACTGAAGAAGAGGTACAGATGGCAAATAAACATGAAAATTTGCTAACCATCATATCATTAGGGAATTGCAAATTAAAACAAAAATGGGATACCTCTACACACCTATTAGAATGTCTGAAATAAAAAAAAATGACACCAAATCCTCTTGAGGATGTGGAACAACGGTAACTCTCCTTCACTGCTGGTGGGAAAGCAAAATGATACAGCCACTTTGGAAGACAATCTGAAAAGGCAATGGACTCTATGATCACAAATATATGGCATTCTAGAAAAGGCCAAGCTATAGAGACCACTAAAAAGATCAGTGGTGGCCAGGGGATCATGGGGGGGGGGGGGTGGAAGGGATGGAAAGGTGAAACTATTTTGTGTGATACTGTAATGGTGGATACATCACATTATGAATTCATAAAAAGCCATAGAACTATACAACACAGAGTGAGCCTTAATGTAAAGTATGGATTCTAGTTAGTAATAATGTTTCACTATTGGTCATCAATTGTGACAAAGGTACCACACTCCTGCAAGACGGTAATAATAGGGGAAAATGTGGGTGGAGGGACAGGAAGTATATGGGAATTTTCTTTACTTTTTGTGTAACTTTCTGTAAGCATAAAGCTACTCACGAAAAATAAAGTCTATTAAAAAATAATTGGTTGAAAGTTGAAATATTGAATGAAACATCTATAACCATAACCTAATGATAACAGATGTACCTTGACTGAAGCTATAACATAAAAGGATTCTCTATGGAAGAAAGGCTAAAGGTTTTGGAAAAAAAGCTAAAGCCAAATAAGAGACAGCTATTACCAGTTTCACCTCCAACTCTAAAATAATTAAAAAAAAAAAAAAGCCACCCAGAGGTTATTAGACACATGCATTCCAGGTGCCTCTGCTTGAGAGCAGAACTGCTCCTGTTAACCATCTCCCCAGCAGCCACTGACAGATCTCACCACTGTCCTCCAGTCTGTGTGCTGGAGCTTTGTCATGTATCAGCCTGACCAGGCTGAACGAACTGTATCTTAGAATTACCTTCTCCGAATGCTTTCAATTAGGACGAGCCAATAGAGATTCTTGGGCAGGATTTGGAGGGCAGCAGTGAAGCAGCTGCCATTTCGTAGGTCACACAGGTTGTGGCTAGCTGGCTGCTGGCTCATCAGGCTTGCATAGGGCAGCAGCCAGGCCAGCAATTGTTTCACCTTTTCCTGGATCTTCCTCTCAACTTCTCCAGCTCCTGGGCCAGTTGTGTGTTTAGGTCCATGATGAAGGATGCCAGCTTCTGTGGACGCTCATATCACCAAAGGCAGAGGCCAGCTTGTACCAGCTTGTCTTAGCTTCTCCCCCACTTTACACCTGTCTTCCCTTCCTAACTGCCTGCCCCATGCACTTCGAGTGCCAGCATCAGACACTAAGACCACAATATTAGGGACTGCTTCATAACTCCAACCGATAAGGTTAAACTCCAGTTTATGTATTCTATCTATCTATCTATCTATCTATCTATCTATCTATCTATCTATCTCCCCCAGTGGTTCAGCCTCTCAGATGGAACCCCTATGCACTCTAAGCAGAGACTCTTGGTGTCTGTGGAGTTATTGTTACCTCAAGCTGCTGTTTATGGAGGAAGTTGCGTGGCTTTCCTCTTCCTCTCCTACATAAGAAGAGGATGTTTTCTTCTCCATTCCCCAAAGGCTGATGCAAAAAGGTGAGATTGGCATCTTACAGAAAGAAGAAATAGAAGTCATATTTGTACCCCCACCATGTTCAGTCTGTTAAATATACAAATGACAAAATGATTATCATCCCCAAACTGAGATGGTTAACCTGTGTTCTTCGCCTGATCCCTCTTGGACAAAATTCAAGTTCTCACATTAATGCCTGTAATCCGCTGCTTACAAGGTGTTCAAGGACCAGCATCCTCCAGGAGCTTATTGGAAGCGCAAAATCCCTTGCCCCTCCACTCCTGGATTTACTGAATCAAAACATGCATTTTGACCAAATTGGTCAGTGATTTGTATGCATATTAAAGCTTAAGAAGTGCCATCTACAGGATAATACTTTGAGGGGGATAAAACCTTTATTAGTATTAATATCCAGAGATGGATTCTTATCATTGGCTTCTTAGATACACAGTTTTAAAATTTGTGATGACTATGTGGCACATTTTAGACCATCCTGTCTCTAATTTCCTCATAACAATTGGCCTTTTTATGACCATGTCAACTGAAACATCAACTGGGCCAGCTGAGAGACCCAGAAGGTGAGTCTTAGAAGGTGAAGAGCTGGAAAGTTTTGGCAGAAGTTATTAAGGATACCTCAACACCCAAAGCAACAACTCTGTACCAAGTGTGTCCACACATACTGAGGAAAAGTAGGCAATACACACAGGAGTGATTTACAGCAACATGAGTTTGGTGGTTTCTTTCAGGGATGGAGGGAGGGAAGGAGGAACAGAGAAGAAGGAGGAAGGGTTTAATTTGTACCTACCACATTTTATTTAGAAAAAGAAGAAATCTGGTGCATGTTTACATCTATGAAATGGGGGCATGTGGGGGTCTGTTAGACTTGTTTCTGCACAGTCTGTACATTTGAAACCTTTATCTAAATTAAGAAATTAAAAGTTAAAAAAAAGTGGGGGGAACATTCTGGGTCTTCTATGGGTGGTGGATCAGAGGAGACAGGCCAGGGCAGGGAACTGGGGCAGGTTATGACAGAGTTGAGGCTTAGCAGGGGGCTGGTGGGAGAGGTGATCATCAGGCTGAGTGGGGGACTCTTACCCCTAGGTTAAGCCCTTTCCAGAGAGGAAAGCAGTGTTCTCATTGGGACATTACCTGTCAAGGCTCCCTTCCTCCCACCTCTGAGATTTTCTTCCTGCTGTGCCCCTTCTTCATTATCTTCAACGGCTACCTCCTCCTCTTATCTCAGAACTGCCCTCCTATGCAAGCCTTCTCTAACCATCCCCTCCCCGCCCCCTGCCGAGAGCAGGCCCCTAGGTTGATTGGATTAACTTCTCTGGATTCTCACAGGTAAGCCTCTTTCTGATGACAAATGCCCCAAAACCCAAGGTAGTGTTTTTTCTCCCAAACAAGAAATATCTTGGCTCACGTGATTTAGAAAGTGTCCTGGTTTCTTCTGGTTCAGGTGAGGTATGATCCAGCAGCTCAAACACTGGAAGGCAGTTATTATGAGCAAAGGCTCTGCAGTCTGACTCACTGGGTTTGGATCCTCATTCCATCACTCAGGCTAAATGATCTAGGGCAAGTCTCTCAATCTCTGCAGCCTCAGTTTCCTCATTTATGAATTAGGGACAATAATAACATCTGTCTTTAGTGTTGTTGTAGGGTTTAAATGGGACAACATGCATAAGCTCCTTGAACAGTGCCTGCACACAGTTGATTGCTCAGTGACTGTGATGATGGTGATGATGGTGATGTCACTGGGGACCCAGTTTCTGGCTCCCCTTTCTAGCGCTTGCTTCTTGTAGTCCCCCTCCCCCTTCCCCTCCCCCCCCCCCCTCCTCCTCCTTCTTCTTCCTTCATCCTAGCAGTTCCAGGCTCCTCTACCTGGTTGTAGAATGACTTACTCTGCACCATTTGAAGGGGAGAAAGATGTGGTTTTAGGGGGTAACGTGGAAGAGGTGGGCTGCTTCTCTTTACCAAAAGCTCCAGAAACCATTTATCCAAGTCTCATTTGCTCAGGAAGGGTCACATGCCCACTCTGAACCAGACTGTAGCCTGAACATGCCTCCCAAACCTTAGAATGACCACTACACTGTACCTCTCCAGACTTGTTTCTCTCCCACTTCCCCAGATCACACAAGGGGGCTCTGTGATTCCAGCTCCTGAGGCCAAAATTCCCTCTTTCTCTTACACCTATATCACGCTTCAGCAATTCCTGTTTACCTTTAAAGTTCATCAAGGCTTTTCCCTTTCTTCTTTCCCACTCCAGCCTAATGTACCATCCCCTCCCATCTGGAAAATCACAGAAGTCTCCCTGCTGTCACATGTTCACCATAGTCTGCTCCCTTCCAGAGTCCCAGGGAGCCTATTAACACCTGAGTCAGCACATGTCGCTTATCTGTTCAATGTCTGTGCATGTCACTCAGAGTAAAGCATGCTCGCTTTGATCTTGCCTTTGTTACCTCCCTGATTTCATCTCTAAACATTCCCTACCTTACTTTGCTTCAGCTATACTGGCCTCCTTACTATATCGCAAAAATATCAGATGGGGGGGCTCCTGGGTAGCTCAGTCGTTGGGCGTCTGCCTTCGGCTTGGGGCGTGATCCCGGAGTCCTGGGATCGAGCCCCACATCGGGCTCCTCCACTGGAAGCCTGCTTCTTCCTCTCCCACTCCCTCTGCTTGTGTTACCTCTCTCGGTGGCTGTCTCTCTCTCTCTGTCAAATAAATAAATAAAATCTTAAAAAAAATATCAGATGGGCTCCTCCCTCCAGGCCTTTGTACTAGCAGTTTCATCTCCCTGAGATCTCACCCCAGATACATGTCTGGTTTCCTCTCTAAAGTCCTGCAAGCCTTTGCTAAAAAGTTAGATCCTAATTGGGGCATTACCTTCCTCTCTATTTAAAACTATAGCCCCTCATCCATCCTCATTACTTCTGATCACCTTTTTCATGCCTTTTTTCCCCACAGTACTCATTTTAATACTTTTCCTACTTAAGTTTATCATCTTTCACACACCACCAGAATGGTACTGCAGGAGATACCCAATAAAACTTGGCTGAAGGAAAGAATAAATGAAAGAACAACACACAGTCCCCTCTGGTGGTGAGCCTATCTTCTCCACTGAACTGCAGATGTCCTGAGGACAGAGATGGGATCTATGTGGGTCACTGTTGTGTCTCCAGCATCACGCAGTGCAGAGCCAGGCATGGAGGGGGTTGGAGTCCTAAAGAGGCATATGTCTGCAAAAGATTCCTGAGCAATCTGTCGGATGGAAGGTAAAGAATGAGTGTTGGATTTCCTCTTCAAGAGAGCTGGAAAGCACCTGCAAGAGTTCTTGCAGGGAGGAGGAGAGAACCCCACCTGCTTTGGAGAGTGGGAGATGTGTGACATTACTCACTGCCATGTAAGTCTCCTTTTTGTTCTTTGAATCTCCAAGCTCATTCCAGCTTTAAGTCTTTGTGACTGCCATTCCCACTCTGGGAACACTGTTCTCACAGTTCTTGGAGCTGCTCTCAGACTTGGGCTTCCATGTCTCAGCTCAAAGAACATCTTAGAAAGGCTCCTTCCTTCCTTCCTTCCTTCCTTCCTTCCTTCCTTCCTTCCTTCCTTCCTTCCTTCCTCCCTTCCTCCCTTCCTCCCTTCCTTCCTTCCTTCAAGAGAGCATGCGAGGAGGAGCAGAGGGAGAGGGAGAAGCAGGCTCCCCACTGAGCAGGGAGCCCAATGTGGGGCTCTATCCCAGGAAGCTGGGATCATGACCTGAGCTGAAGGCAGACACACTCAACAGGCTGAGCCACCCAGACACTCCTTAGAAAGGCTTTCTGTGGCAAAGCCAGCTAGGTGTCTATAGGCTACTCAGTCTGAGACTACATTTTCCAGAAGCCCCTGCAACCAGTTGAGGCCATGAGACTAGTCCATCCAATGGACTGAGAATAAGAGATGTATATCGCTTAGGACCAAAGCTTTACTTAAAAAATTCCCCCCTGGCTTACTGAAGTATAATTGACAAAAAATGTAAGCTATTTAAAGTGTATAACATGGTTATTTGATATATGTATACATTGTGAAATTATTACCACAATCAAGTTAATTAATACATCCATTACCTCACATAGTTACCCGTTTTCCTCTTTTTTTGGTGAAAGTATGTAAGATATGCTCTCTTAGAAAATTTTAAGTATATGATACAGTATTATTTACCATAGTCACCATGTTATATATTAGATCCTAATATCTTACTCATCTTATAACTGAGTGTTTGTATCCTTTTAAAAGCCTGTTCCCATTTCCCCCAGCCCCAGGCAACCATCATTCTACTTTCTGTTTCTGTGAATTTGGCTTTTTTAGATTTCATATATAAGTGATACCACACAGTATTTGTCTCTGACTTATCTCCCTAGCATAATGGCCTCAAGGTATTGTTGCAAATGGCAGGATTTCATATTTCTCATGGTTTAATAATATTTCTTTATATATATACCAAATCCTCTCTATCCCTTCATCCATTGGTGCACACTTGGGTTGTTTCCATATCTTGGGTATTGTGAATAATGCTGCAGTAATTATGAGAATACAGATGTCTCTGAGACAGTGATGTTTTTTTCCTTTGGATATATTCACAGAGGCAGGATTGCCAGATCATGTGGTAGTTCTGCTTTTAATTTTTTGAGGAACCCCCATATTATATTTCATAGTGGCTGTACCAATTTACATTCCCATCCAAGAGTGTATAAAGATTCACTTTTGTGCTGAGGATTTTAGGAAGCAAGTGGAGGTTCTGTAGTCTCTCATCTTCTGGAGTCCTTCAGGGGACTCCAAGCATTTTAGGAGATGGTGGAATCACCAAGTAGGAGGAGCCTGGATCCCTCACTAAGTATGTGGGCAACCAGAAATGCCCACTTTGGGAGGTTCTGTGAAAGTGAAAGAAACAATTTTGTGAGCTACAGGAATGGTGGGGTTTATTTGTTACAGCCACTAGCATGACTCTAAACAGTATACTTCTAGACCTTATTGTCTGCTAGCTCAGTGTACCTCAAACTGTTTGTGATTGTGGAGTAGAACTCATTTTTTGGTATCTCCAATCTGTCATGTACTGATTCTTTTGGTCTATATCCTGTCTAACAAGACAAGTCTATTGATTATATTCTTGGATGTCATGGCCATGTCAACCTTCTGTGAACTTCGAAGTGCTTATTAGCAATTTCTGCACTTCTCTTGTTGCGGACCATTAACAGTAGTGTACCAGTAGTGGTACTGCTTTAGCTTATTACCCTGTTTTATTTCTCTCCTTATCATTTACCACTCCCTGTAATTATCTTGTTTATTCGGAGGTCTATTTGTTTATGGTATTCTTCCCAGTAGAATGTAAGCTCCTTCGGAAAGGAGTCGTACTTATCTTGCTCTGTTGAGTTTCCAGCTCCTAGTACAGTGCCTCGTACATCGTATGTGCTCAGAAATTCTGTGTTGAATAATGAATAAATGACAACCTTTGGTGGTGAGGGGGGAGAAGAGGCAACCATACCTGTAGTGGAAGTTCTCTACAATTGTTACTTGACCTGAATTCCTATCAGTTCACTGACAACTGCTTGACTCTCTGGCTTTCTGGTAGACCATAAGTACCCAAGATTAGGTCTGGCCTATTAAAACCCTCCTAAGTTTCCCCTACTAGAGATTAGACCACACTGGACTGTCACTGCCTGGTGATACGTCTGTCTTCACCTGGTTTATAAGTCCTGACGGGGGTGTGATTGAATCTGAAGTGGGAACTGCTATATCCCCAGCATCATAGCACAGCCAAGACCCTTGTATGAATAGATTTATGGCATGAATGCATGATGTGAACAGGAGGGGAGACTTCCCTGAGGAAATAGGGCCTTACCCTGCCTCCACAGCCCCTATTTCCTGTCAGGGTCCCAGGGTCGATCTTGAACTCTGGTCCAGTGGACTGTCCAACTGGCCCCTTTCTTGCCCAATCAACTACCTCAAGATGCTGGCTCAGGCTGTCAACACTTAGCAGTCCAGACATTTAGAAAAGGTGTCCCATTTGGCCCAAATGGATACTTAGAGCCAAAGTAAGTAACACTGTTGTATATATTTGGTAGTTTGCTGAAAAGGAGGTTAACGAGCAAGTAAGTCCATCATGAGGAAAATCAAGATGGTGAGTATGATGAGGCTTCCCAAAACAATCCCCAAGACTGCAATGTAGTAGACTTGGTAGGAGGTCTCAGCTGCCAAGGCTCGGTTATTCCACCTGTTGCTGTGCCTTGTCTGATTAGAGGGGAGAGGCCAGGACAGGAATAGTTGGGCTTCAGTGGGTTATTGTAATGGGTGAGCTATGGGACTGTAAGGACCCAGGGTGGGGACTTGAACCCACAGGAGGGACAAAAGAAAAAATTTGAGTCAAGGTCAAGGCCAGGATGAAAAGGGAGTCAAGGAGGAGAGGACTGGCGTGACACAGATTCCCACCTGGAGAGAGAAGATCAAGGCTACAATGCCTATGGGAAAACACAGGAGGAAGGCGCAAATCGACAGGCACATGTAGTCTTTGGGGGGCTTGTCCCGCAAAATTTCGAACGCCTGTGGGCAGGGAGTGGGTCATGGCTCAGTATGGCTTTTGGACTGTGCTGTCCCCTCTGACTCCTTTTCATGATAACTTGGCTCCTATAAATTCTCTGTTGACCTCCTTTGAAACTCATACCAATTCCAGCTCCTACCATGTCCCCTCTAACCTGTCATTATTCCCTCGCATACCTCCTCTGCCCTAGATCTCCCAGCCCCTTCCACCCCCATGCTCTGTAATCCCTGCCTGTTGCCAGTTACCCTTTCCCTGTCTCCTGTAACCTCCTCTCTGTCTTCTAGATCTGCCTTGCAGGTCCCTACAGCATGTCTCACTTGGCCCCTAACACCACCCCCACAAAATCCCTTGCTGACTCTCATGACTCTCATTGGCCTCCCTGGAACCGCAACTGAACCACTATCACACTTTGTTCCTATAACACCCTCGTGGTCCCCGAAAGCAGCCTTTTTGCCCCTATAGAACGCCTACTAAGAAGACCTTACTCAACCCTTGAACACTCTCGCTTTCCATCTACAAAACCTTGTTTCCTCGTAAAGCTCTCACTCTATAAAACTGTGCATGTCTACGGTACCTCTCTCCTTATCTCATTTGTAATATCCCTCAATTTGTCCCCATGAAGCTGTCATAGTCCTGTTATGAGCCTTACTGTTCAGCCATAAACTTCTCCCTTCCCCTCCCCCCCCCCCCCCCGGCTTCTCTGTTGGCTCCTCTAAGACCTCCTTCAAACAACTGTAAATTCTAAGCCCTCTCCATGTCCCCTCGTAGCCTCTTCATTGTCCCCTTATAAAGGCCTGCCCTTTTTCCCTCTACCACCTTCTCCCTACCTCTGAACCCAGCGTCCTGACCCTCTGAACTCCTCCTTCCTGCACTCACAGCAGCCTCCCTGTTCTGCTAAATCCATGTTCTCTCTGAATATTTCTCTTCTTATAACACCCTCTCTGCCTCCTCCTGAGACCCTTCTTGCCCACTCATTCTGCCGCTACTCACGCTCTCTTCCGCCCACCCTGTGCCCCCCAAATTCCCTCCCTGCCCCTTCAAACACCCCCATTAGGGCATCTCGGTCTGGGTACAAGGAGCCTCTCCCTCATTCCAACCTGCCAGGGGTTACCGTGGAAACCACGCAGGCCCCGCCTCCTATCCTGTCTTTCTATTACTATTGGCTGATTGAGGTTGCATGTGATAGGGTGGGGGAATCCAATACTCATATGGCTGCTGATTGGTCTGAAGGAGTTCAAGCTCTTCCTACTCTCTCAGGTGATTGGTCAGTTCTGGGAGTTGTTTTTATTAGTGTAGTTTCGAAGATCACTTACATGTTTTGGATACAAGTCCTTTCTCAGATATGTGATTCCCAAGTGTTTTCTCTGGGTCTGTAGGTTGTCTTTTTAATTTTCTAAAAGTGTCATATGCAGAGCAAAGTTTTTAATTTGTATTAAACCCAAATTACGATTTTTTTCTTTTATGGACGTGCTTTTGTTGTCATGTCTAAGAATTTCTCTCTGCTTAATCCAGTGTCAGGAAGATTTTCTCCTATGTTTTCTTCTAAATGTGTGATAGATTTACATTTTACATGTAAAATGACATTTTACATGTAAATCTATGATCCATATTGAGTTCATTATTGTATAAGAGGTGAGGTTTTCTTTTTGCTTTTTTAAAAAAGATTTTATTTACTTGAGAGCGAGAGAGCAAGCGAGAGGGAGGGGGAGAGAGAATCTGAAGCCCACTCTGCACTGAGCAGAGAGCCTGAGGTGGGGCCAAATCCCACAACTGTGAGAACATGACCTGAGCCGAAACCAAGAGTCTGATGATTAACGGACTCAGCCACTCAAGCAACTGGAGGTGAGGTTTTAGACGAGACGGTGATGATGATTTTCATTTTTTTTCCAATTAATTAAAACCATTAAAAACCCCTAGGGGTGACTGGGTAGCTCAGTCAGTGGAGCATATGACTCTTGATCTCAGGGTTGTAAGTTCGAGCCCCATGTTGGATGTAGAGATTACTTAAAAATAATTTAAAAAGGGGCGCCTGGGTGGCTCAGTCGTTAAGCGTCTGCCTTTGGCTCAGGGCGTGATCACAGAGTCCTGGGATCGAGCCCTGCATCAGGCTCCTCTGCTGGGAGCCTGCTTCTTCCTCTCCCACTTCCCCTGCTTGTGTTCCCTCTCTCGCTGGCTGTCTCTCTGTCTAATAAATAAATAAAATCTTTAAAAAAATATTAAATACTTCAGGATAAATCTGACAGAAGGCATGCAAGATTTGTACATTGAAAACTACAAAACATTGCAAAGAGATTTTAAAGAAGGCTTAAGTAAATGGAGAGAGGTACCATGTTCACAGATTGGAAGACACAAAATATTGTTAAGATGTCAATTCTCAAATTGATTTATAGAGTCAATGTAGTCCCAATACAGGCTTTTTCTTTTAAAAGAAATTTACAGGCTTATCCATAAATTCAGATGGAAATAAAAAAGAACTAGAATAGTCAAAACAACTTTGAAAAGGAAGCGATGGGAGAACTCATACTCTTTCACTTCAAGGACTGTTATAAGGCAGAAATTAAGACGGTGTGGTATTAGCTTCAAGAAGGACAAATAGATCAGTGGAAAAGGGTAGCCTATTCTTAGTTCAGAGATAGATCTTAACGTATGTGGATATTTGAGGTTTCTAAAATGTACAAAGGCAATAAAGTGGAGAAGGCTAGTGTTTTCAACAAATGTCCTGAGAATAATCGGCTATCCATATGCAGAAGAATACACTTAGACACATACCTTGTACCCAGTAAAAATGACCTCAACATGGATCCTAGGTCTAAAGTAAACCCACAACCATAAAACTTCTAGAAGAGAACATAAGAGAAAACTTGAGTTAAGCAAAGATTTCTGAGATTCAACAACAAAAGCATGATCTATTTAAAAAAAAAAGGCAAAATTCGCCTCATCAAAGTTAAAACTTCTGTTCTTCAGAAGACACTGTTAAGGGGCTCCTGGGTGGTACAGTCATTAAGTGTCCAACTCTTGGTTTTGGCTCAGGTTGTGATCTCAGGGTCATGAGATTGAGCCCCATCTTGGGCTCCACACTCAGCACGGAGTCTGCTTGAGATTCTCTCTCCCTCTCCTTTTACCCCTCCCATTTGTGGTCTGTCTCTCAAATAAGTAAATAAATATTTTTAAAAAGACACTGTTAAGAGAATTAAAAGACAAGCTGTAAACTGGAAAATATGATAGAGGACTTGATTCCAAAATAGATCACGAACTCGCAAAACTCAATAATAAAACAAACCAATAAAAATGGGCAAAAGAATTGAATAAAAACTTTACCAAATAGGTATATAAATGGTAGATAAGTCCTTGAAAAGGTACTCACTGTCATTAGCCATTAGGGAAATGCATATTAAAATCACAATGAAACACCACTACATACCTACATTCTAATTATGGCTAAAATTAAAAAGTAATCATACCAGGTGTTGGCAAAGATTTGGGGCAGTTGGAACTCTCATACTTGGCTAATAGGAATGTAAAACGGTACAACCATTTTGGAAAAACACTTCGGCAGTTTCATCAAAGTTAAACATAACATCTACCATATGATTCAGCCATCCCACTCCTAGGTATTTATCTAAAAGGAATGAAAGCATACAAAAACTTGTATATGAACGTTCACAGCAGCCGTGTGTGTGTGTGTGTGTGTGTGTGTGTGTGTGTGTGTGTGTAACTTCCTGGAAGTGTCCTCAAAGACAGGTCCACTTTCCCTTCCTCTATCTCACTGCCTTGGATGCACATGTGATGGCTTTAGCAGCCATTTTGGGCTTTGTGGATGAGTGCCCCAGATTAAGGAACAGGAGCAGATGGATGGAAGGAGCCCTACCTTGACATTTTGAGAGGCGTTCAGGCCAGTCCTAACCACCGAACTGCAGACTTCTGTGTGAGAGGGAAATGCCCTCTACCTTGTTGGCCATGTATGTGTGGTTCCCACCTTGCCCCCTGCTCTGTTACTTGCTGCTGAACCTCACCCTAATTAATTGTTCCCCTCACTGTTCTTCTGGTGTATGAGTCTGGTCATTAGTGTTGACCTTAAAAGAAAAAAGCCACCTATTTTACCAGAAAATGAGTTTATTCAGGAAGAGAAGGGGAACTGCAATTCAGAACAAGCAAACTATGGCGAATCTTAGGCCTGTCCTGAGAACAGGGGCTTACTTTCATAAGAGAAAGGGGGAAGCTGGGAAGGGCTGTTTCCCTGAGTTCCCACTGGCTGGGCTGCTGGGCATCCTAGGAGCAAGTCTCCCTCCTGCTGGGATATGTAAAGCAAGCTTCTTCGTGTTGGGGAATGAATATTTACTTCTTATGGCAACTGGTAGTGGGTGACAGCCTTCTCTTTAGGGCTTCCCGACTCCATTTAAAATAAGGTTTCTTTTATTTATTTTTACATCAGCATCATTTTATTTTATTTTTTTAAATTTTATTTGTCAGAGAGAGAGTACACAAGCAGGGGGAGCAGTAGGCAGAGGGAGAAGCAGGCTCCCCGTGAGCAAGGAGGCTGATACGGGACTCTGGGATCAACCTGAGCCGAAGGCAGACACCTAACCAACTGAGCCACTCAGCGCCCCTTCACATCAACATCGTAAGTTGTGCGGTGGTTAACAATCAAAATCAGTCAAAAGCCCTTGCAGTTCTGAAGTCTCGGGTATTTGCTCTGAATTGTTGGGAAAGCGCCGCACTGCCTGCCCTTGCTGCCACAAGAGGTGCTCCGTGTCCTGCCCAGGCATATTGGGGCAGGTGCAAAGCTGGCTGTGCTGAGGAGGTGTTGGGCATTGTAATGGAGAGGGAAGAAATGAGCAAGAGGCTTTACCACCTTTGCTCTGGGGGAGGGGGCAGCTGTGCCTGTCACGTTGCAATAAAGCTTTTTAAGGACAAGCACTTTCGTGGTACTTCACTGGAGGCTCTGTGAACTCATCTCATCCTTGCAGCACTTCCTGCGGGTTCTGTCATTGCACAGGTGAGAAATCTGAGGTAAAGAAAGGTTAATTAGCTCCCGCACCAGGTCCTGGCTGGGGATTGAACTCAGGCAGCTGGCTCCAATGTTCATGTGCCTGCCCCTGTCTGCGTCCAGGAAGGTTGCCATCCTGGGAGGCCCCTGGAAGCTGGCCTAGAGCTGGGGTGCTGACCAGGCAGAGCAGCGTACATCCCTCCCTTTGCACTGTATTCTCTCACCAGTCCTCAATCTGGCAAATGCAGACAGTCCTCATTCCAGGGGCTAAGGAAATCCCTAAACTTTGTTGGATCCACATCCTGGGCTGGGGATGAAAAGGGTGCTTGAGGCCACCTTGGGAGGGCTGTCCCTTCCCTTGGGAGAGGCCCTGAGCCCCGGCCTCTTGTTTCATGCCCATAGAAGGACTGAGGGCCTCCCCACAGGGAGGTGAGTGGGAGGCCCTGGAGATCCTTGAGTCAGCTGGTTCCAGTCCATGACCACTGTGGAGAATGGTCAAGAGCAAGCTGAAAGTGGGGGGTGTGGTGGGCGGGGCAGAATGGGCTTGAAACAGAGGCTGGCTGGAGGGCTGCATCATTTGCACCTCGTGTGACCCACACGAAGTCTCCCCGGAGGCTAGTGTTGCCTCAGCGGGTGGGGTGGGCTGGACAAATATGGAGAGAGGGGAGGCAAGCCAGAATGCCAGTGGGTGGCAGGATGAGAGAGGTGACAGAAGAGCCGAGGTCATCTTCAGCCGGAGGCTGCCCCTGCATCACCAACATCTGTGCGGCTTGCAGCTCCCTGTCTGCTGCTGGCTCTCTGCCACTCTCTACAGAATTTTGCAGTTGGGATCCCTCCCAGGGTCTGCAAAATTTCTCTGGCTCTGTCTGGGGTTTTCATACCAGAGGTCCCTAGATCCATTGGAAGCCATGGTACTAGTTCTGTCCGATAGACTGAGCAAAAGTGATACATGTTACTCTGAGGCCAAAACTTTATTTAAAATTTTTTTCTTTTACTGTTTTACTGAGGTATAATTGACAAAACTGTAATATATTTAAAGTGTACAACATGGTAATTTGATACACATATACATTGTGAAATTATTACCATAGTCAAGTTCATGAACACATCCATCACTTCAGAGTTACCTTTCTGTGAGAACACTTAAGATATACACTCTGGGGGCGCCTGGGTGGCGCAGTCGCTAAGCGTCTGCCTTCGGCTCAGGGCGTGATCCCGGCATTCTGGGATCGAGCCCCACATCAGGCTCCTCTGCTAGGAGCCTGCTTCTTCCTCTCCCACTCCCCCTGCTTGTGTTCCCTCTCTCGCTGGCTGTTTCTGTCAAATAAATAAATAACATCTTAAAAAAAAAAAGATATACACTGTCATATTTTAAGTAGATAACACAGTATTGTTAACTATAGTCACCATGTTATATATTAGACTCTCAAGATATTATTCATCTTAAAAGTTTGTACTCTTTTCCCAGACTGCCCTCATATCTTCTTTATTCATTCATCCATTGTTGGACACTTGGGTTGTTTTCAATCTTGGCTATTGTGAATAATGCTGCAGTGATCATAGGTTGCAGATAACTCATTGATTTTATTTCCTTTGGATATGTACCCAGAAGTGGGATTGCTGGATCATATGGTATTTCTAGTTTTAATTTTCTGAGGAATCTTCATACTGTCTTCTATAGTAGCTGTCAAAATTTACATTCCCACCAGGAGTACAAAGGGTTCACTTTGGGTAGAGGATTTTAAGAAGGTAGTGGAGGTTCTCCAGTCTCTCATCTTCTGCCTCAGTTCAAAAACACTCTGAGTCCTTAGAAGATGGTGGAATCACCAAGTGGAAGGAGCCTGGATCCTTAACTTAGTATGTGGGCCACCAGAGATGCCCACACTGGGAGGGTCTGTGAGCATGAGATAAAGTTCTGTTGTGTGAGCTATGGAAATGGAGTTTGTTATAGCTACTAGCATGACCCTCAACAATATACCCTCTAGAACTCATTGTCTGCTAGCCTAGTGCATCTCAAATTGTTTGTGGTTGTGAAATAGGAGTACTTATTTTTTGATATCTCCAGTCTGTCATGGATAGATTTTTGGTCTATACCCTGTTGAACAAGACAAGTTTATTGATCATATACTTGGATGTCTTGGCAATGCCAAATTGCTGTAAGTTTCAAAGTACCTGCTAGCAATCTTTACACTTATTTTGTTGCAGATCATTAAGAGATGGTTATAATAGTAAGGTCAGTCAGAAAGGGGTCTTATCTTGCTGTGTTGAGATCCCAGTTCCTGGCTTCTAGTACACTGCCTGTTACATCTTAGGTGCTCAGAAAGTATTTGTTGACTTATGAATAAATCATAAGCATTACAGGTAGTGGTTGGAGGGGGGGAGGAGGCACCATACCTGGTATAAAAACTGTGTACACTCATAACCTGACCCGAATTCTAAGTGGTTCATCAACAGTTCCTTGACTCCCTGGTTTTCTGGTAGACCACAAGTACTCCAGAGCAGGTCTGCCCTTTTACATTCCCACTACTTCGTTTTCCCCTATTAGAGATTGGACTACTCTGGACTGTCACTGTCTGGTGATCTGTGTGTCTTCCACCCTAGTTTATAAATTCTGAGAAGGTGTGGCAGGATCTGAAGTTGTCACTATTAGGTCCCCAGAATCAGGCAGCACAGCCAAGGTCTTTGACAGCATAAATAGATTTAGGGCATGAATGCATGAATGTGGGCAGAGGTAGGTTACCCTGGGGAACCAGTGCCCCACCCTGTATCCCATGCCCCACATGCCTTGGCAGGGTCCCAGTGTTGGTCTTGGGCTCGGGTCCAGTAGGCTCTCTTGAGTGACCATTTCCTTCCCCCAACAACCACCTCAAGTTGCTGGCTCAGGCTGTCAATACTTGGTAGTCCAGACATTGAGGTGCTGTTGTCCCATTTGGCCCAAATGGATACTTAGAGCCAAGGTGACTGACACTGTTGTATATATTTGGTGGTTTGTTCAAGAGCTGAAGAGAAGGTTACTGAGCAAACACGATCATCATGATCATTATCCAGGTGTTGAGTATACTGAGGCATCCCAAAGCAATCGCTATGACTGAGAGTACGAACGCTGTCTCAGAGGTCTCAGCTGCCAAGTCTGGTTCATTCCTATGGTTGTGGCGTCTTGTCTGGGTTTGAGGGGAGAAGGGAAATGGGAACAGATGGGCTTAAAGGGTTACTGAATGGGAGACAGGACTGTGAGGACCCAGGGTGGGAGCCTGAACCAACAGGAGGGTAGATCATGGATATAATTGGTTCAGGTTCAGGACCAGGGTGAAGAGGGAGGAGAGCGCAGGATTGATTTGACAAGATTCCCACCTGGGAAGAGTAGTACATGGCTGCACTGCCTAAGGGACAACACAGCAAGTAGGCCAGGATCGACAGCACGAGGTGGTCTTTCGGGGGCTCATCAGACATAATTTCAAATGCCTGGGGACAGGGGATAGGTTATAGCTCAGAATGACTTCTGGACTGTCCCCTCTGACCACCTCCCGTTTCATGCTAACACATCTCTCCTTGGCTCCTATAAATCTTCGTTGACCCCCTTTAAAACTCATACTGATTCCAGCTCCTACCATGTCCCCTCTAACCTGTCATTATTCCCTCGCATACCTCCTCTGCCCTAGATCTCCCAGCCCCTTCCACCCCCATGCTCTGTAATCCCTGCCTGTTGCCAGTTACCCTTTCCCTGTCTCCTGTAATCTCCTCTCTGTCTTCTAGATCTGCCTTGCAGGTCCCTACAGCATGTCTCACTTGGCCCCTAACACCACCCCCACAAAATCCCTTGCTGACTCTCATGACTCTCATTGGCCTCCCTGGAACCGCAACTGAACCACTATCACACTTTGTTCCTATAACACCCTCGTGGTCCCCGAAAGCAGCCTTTTTGCCCCTATAGAACGCCTACTAAGAAGACCTTACTCAACCCTTGAACACTCTCGCTTTCCATCTACAAAACCTTGTTTCCTCGTAAAGCTCTCACTCTATAAAACTGTGCATGTCTACGGTACCTCTCTCCTTATCTCATTTGTAATATCCCTCAATTTGTCCCCATGAAGCTGTCATAGTCCTGTTATGAGCCTTACTGTTCAGCCATAAACTTCTCCCTTCCCCTTCCCCCCCCCCCCCCCGTGGCTTCTCTGTTGGCTCCTCTAAGACCTCCTTCAAACAACTGTAAATTCTAAGCCCTCTCCATGTCCCCTCGTAGCCTCTTCATTGTCCCCTTATAAAGGCCTGCCCTTTTCCCCTCTACCACCTTCTCCCTATCTCTGAACCCAGCGTCCTGACCCTCTGAACTCCTCCTTCCTGCACTCACAGCAGCCTCCCTGTTCTGCTAAATCCATGTTCTCTCTGAATATTTCTCTTCTTATAACACCCTCTCTGCCTCCTCCTGAGACCCTTCTTGCCCACTCATTCTGCCGCTACTCACGCTCTCTTCCGCCCACCCTATCCCCCCATAAATTCCCTCCCTGCCGCGTCAGACATCTCATTAGAGGATGGGGATCTGGCACTACCAAGGCTACCTGGAGCCTCGCCCTCACTCCAACAGGCAGGAATTCCGCCTCCTATTCTATCTTTCTATTACTATTGGCTGATTGAGATTGCATGTAATAGGGTGGGCAATTCAGTACTCACATGGCTGCTGATTGGTCTGAAGGAGTTCAAGCTCTTCCTACTCTTTCAGGTGATTGGTCAAGACAAACCGGGGCATGACTTATGCGAGGTGCGGAGCGGGGCGGGGGGGGGGGGGGTGGTTAGGGGGGAAAGCACCACTTGGGGCAAGAATGATGTAGGCCTAGGAGTCTTGGGTTGCTTCTAGCACCTTGAGAGTGGTCATTTAACCCCTTGGAGTCAGATTCTTTAGCAGTAGGGGGAAACTGCGAGAATTAACATCTTTTCATGTGCATATTTGCAACTGGTATATCCTCTTTGGTGAAGTGTCAGTTCAAATCTTCTTTTCATTAAAAAAATTGTTGTCATTACAGTAAAATAGGGGATCACTTACATATTTTGGATACAAGTCTTTGTCAGATGTGTGATATACAAATATATTCTCTGGCTCTGTAGCTTATCTTTTCATTTTTGAACAGTGTCATTTGGAGAGCAAAGGTTTTTAATTTGAATTGAGTCTTAATTTTATTTTTTTACTTTTTTGAACATGCTTTTGGTGTCATGTCTAAGAAGTCTGCTTAATCCAGGGTCAGGAAGATATTCTCTTAATGTTTGACAGATTTACATTTTACATTTAGATCTATGATCCATATTGAGTTAATATTTGTATAAGATGCGAGGTTTTAGTGGAGATTAATTATGTTTTGCACATGGTCTAATTAATCTAACACCTTTGGAAAAAAACCCTGTTCTTTCTTCTATAAATTGCACTTGGATTCTTTTTATAATAAATTGACCATACTCATGTGGGTCTCTTTCGACACTCCTTATTCTGTTTTATTGATCTAGTGTCTATCCATTTGCAAATACCACACTGTTTTATTAATGTAGCTTTACAGTGATTCTGAAAATCAGGTAACATGAGTTCTCCAACTTTGTTGGTCTTTTTCAGAATTGTTTGACTATATTTGTGTTGACCTACAAATGTTGTTGGTCTTTTAATAGGAATTGCATTAGTATTTCAGACCAGTTTGGGAGAGACATGGAGCCTCCATTTCTCCAACATGTGAAACCTCTCCATTTAGGCCTTTTCTTTCCTTCGTCAGCAGCTGTAGTTTAAACACACAGCTGATACACGTAATAATTTAGATTTACACCCAACTACTTGCTTTGTGAGAGCTGTTGCAAATGGTATTATGATTATCATTTTTCAATAGCTGTTATTTTATTTATTTATTTTTATTTATTTATTATTTTGTATAGAAGTATAATTAACATACAGTCTTATATTAGTTTCAGGAGCACAATGTAATGATTCAGCCATTCTATGTATTACTCAATGGTCATCAAGATAAGTGTACTCTTAATCCCCTTTATCTATTTATTTAAATAAATTTGATTTTTTTTAAAGATTTTATTTATTTATTTGACAGAGAGAGACAGCCAGCCAGCGAGACAGGGAACACAAGCAGGGGGAGTGGGAGAGGAAGAAGCAGGCTCACAGCAGAGGAGCCTGATGTGGGGCTCGATCCCAGATCGCTGGGATCACGCCCTGAGCCGAAGGCAGACGCTCAACGGCTGCGCCACCCAGGCGCCCCTAAATAAATTTGATTTCTGATTATTCATTGCTAGCATAAGGAAACACATTGGATTTTTGTGTGTTGATATTGCAACCTGTGATCTTGCTAAACTTGTTTTATCAACTCTAGGAGGGTTTTGTTTTTGTTTTTGTTTTCTGGGTTTTTTGTAGATTCCTTGGGATTTTCTACATAGACAATCACGTCATCTACAATTAAGGGTCATTTTATTTCTTCCTTCAAATCCCTATGACCTTTCTTTCTTTTCCTGGCTTATTGTACAGATTAGGACTTCCATTCTGATGTGAAATAGAACATGCTTGCCTTGCTGCCAATTTTAGAGAGAAAGCCTTCCCTTTTACCATTACATATGATGTTAGCTATACGTTTTCTGTAAATGCCCTTTATCAGGATGAAGAAGTTGCCTGTTCGTCCTGGTGTGCTGAATTTTTATTGTGAATTGATGTTGAATACTCCTAAGTGCCTTTTCTGCATCAGTTGAAGATGTAGTTTTCCTTCTTGAGATGGTTAATGTAATGGATTGCATTGATTGATTTTCTAATATTGAGCCAGCTTTGCATTCCTGGGAGAAACCCCAGTTGGTGATGGTGTATATTCTATTTATGCACTTTGTAGTAGTCCCTTATTTTCCCTTTAGTGTGCCAGGGGCCTGTAGAGGTATTCTCTCCTTCTTTTCTGATATTGGTCATTGTATCTTCTGTCTTATTTTGTCAGTCTTACAAAAGGTTTATCAATTTCATCTGTTATTTTCAAGAACTGGCTTTTGGTTTCATTGACTTTCTCCACGGTTTCATTGTTCTTACCTTGTCAATTTTGTCGATCCCCCCCCCACTCTTATCTCTTCTTTCTTCTGCTTGTTTTCGGAGGGGGGGGTGAGTATTATTTTGCTCTTATTTTTCTAGTGTCTTAAGTTGGGAGCTGAGATCATTAATTTGAGACATTTCTTATTTTCTAATATGAGCATTTGAGGTTGTACGTTTCTTTTTAAGTACTGCTTTAGCTGCACCCCACATATTTTGATATGTTATATATTTCAATTTTGATCTGTTAAAAGCATTTTCTAATTGCCCTTGACCGATGAATTACTTGCTTGCATGTTTTTCCCCCACGTGTTGGGAGATTTTCCTATTATCTTTCTGCTCTTGGTCCCTACTTTACTTTTATTATGGTCAACACGTTAGTTTTCTATTTCTGTGTAACAAATCACCATATACTCAGTGCCTTAAAGAATAGCCATTCATTGTCACACTGTTCTATAGGGGAGAAATCCAGAAACTGTATGGCCGAGTTCCCTGCTCAGGTTTTCACAAGGCTGAAGTGAATGTGTCTGCTGAAATGTGTTCTCATGTGGAGCTCTGGATGCTCTTCCAAGCTCATGTGGTTGTGGCAGAAATCAGTTCTTTGACGTTTTGGGATTGAGGCCATTGTCTTTTCCTTGCTGGCTATCAGCCAAGATCTAGTCTCAGTTCCTAAAGTCACATGCATACCTTGCTGTGTGGTGCTGTTCATCTCAAAGCCACCAAGGGAGAATCTCCGTCCATCAAAGTCTCTCTCACATGTTGAGTCTCTGACTTCCTCTGTGTCTGACCCTAGACCCAGATAAAGGCCTCATGTGTTTAGGTTGGGTCCCCTCAGATAACGTCCCTTTCTTAGAGTCAGCTGTGCCATGTAACCTAATTTCATCCCAGAAGAGATATCTCATTATATTGACAGTCAGGGATTACATAGGATTATACCCCAGGGACAGGATATTGGTGGGGGGAATATTAGAATTCTCATACCACCATCAGATAATATGACTTTGTATGCTTTGCTTTGTGTGATTTCATATGCTTTTTATAATTTTAATTCTTGGAAATTTGTTAAGGTTTGTTTAATGAGCAAGGATATGTTCTATCTTGATTAAGTTCCATGTGCACTTGAAAAGAGTATTTATCTGCTGGGGCTCCTGGGTGGCTCAGTTGGTTAAGCATCCTACTCTTGATTTCAGCTCAGTTCATGATCTCAGGGTGGTGAGATCAGCACCACATTGGGCCCCACACTGGGTGTGGAGCCTACTGAAGATTCTCTCTCTTGCTCTGCCCCTCCACCTCCCCACTTGGGTGCATGAGTGCTCTCTCTCTCTTAAAAAAAAAAAGACTATGTATCTGCCTTCTTTAGATAGAGTAGTCTATAAATAACAGTTAGATATAGTCTGTTGATGGTGTTCAGATTTTCTATATCCTCACTAATTTTCTGTTTATTTGTCCCATTAGTTATTGAGAGAGGAATGCAGAGTCTTCAACTATAATTGTGACTGTTCGTTTCTTCTTTTGTTTTTATCATGTTTGGCAGGTATTTTGAAGTTCTGTTGTCAGTGCTCATACATTTAGGATTCTTATATCTTCCTGTTGAATTGTCTCTTTTATCATTATTTAATGTCTTTCTTTTTTTTAAAGATTTTTAAAAAAAATTTATTTATTTAACAGAGAGAGAGACAGCCAGCGAGAGAGGGAACACAAGCAGGGGGAGTGGGAGAGGAAGAAGCAGGCTCCCAGCGGAGCAGGGAACCCGATGCGGGGCTCAATCTCAGAACGCTGGGATCAGGCCCTGGGCCGAAGGCAGACGCTTAACGACTGAGCCACCCAGGCACCCCTATTCAATGTCTTCCTTTATCCTTGTTAATTATCCTTGCCCTGACATCTACTTTGTCTGATATTAATATAACCACCCATCTTTGTTTTGGTAGTGTTTTTATTTGGTAGTGTTTGCATGTCTTTTTCACCCATTCTTTTTTTTTTAAAAAGATTTTATTTATTTGAGAGAGAGAGAGAGAGAGAACATGCACAAGTGGGGGGAGGGGCAGAGGGAGAGAGAGAAGCAGACTCCCTACGGAGCAGGGAGCCCCATGCGGGACTCAGTCCCTGGACCCTGGATCATGACCTGGGCCGAAGGCAGACGCTTAACCAACTGAGCCACCCAGGTGCCTGATAGGTATGCACTGTTAAGAAAAACAAAAACAAGTCATGGCATGTTGATACATATGGCATTTGAAACTGTTGAATTTTAACTGCATCACCATAGTTTGTAGTGTAGCAGGCAGCAGCGCAGAGTGCTGAGAGTACCACATGTAATCCCTGTTGCAACTACTCAGCTCTGCTGTTGTAGCGTGAAAACAGCCATAGATAATAAGTCAGTACATACATGAATGAACATGGCTGTGTTCCAGTCAGAATATTTGCACATATTTGAGTGTACAATTTGATGAGTTTTGACCTATGTAGACACTTGTGAAACCATGACCACAGTCCAGATTACACATCCGTAACCCTAAAAGTATCTTCAAGCCTTTTTGAAATCCCCTTTTCCCTGTTCTCAACCACTACCATCCCTAGGAAACCACTGATCTGCTTTCTTTAATTATAGATTAGTTTACATTTTCTAGAATTTTACATAAATGGAATCATAATATATACTCTCTTTTCTTTGATTTTTTTTCACTCAACATAATTATGAGATTCCTCCAGGTTGTTGTGTGTATCAGTAATTCATACCTGTTTATTGCAGCTTAATGTTTATTTGTATGAATATACCAAATTTGTTTATAAATTCACATACCGATGAACATTGGATTGTTTCTAGTTTTGTCTGTTTCAAAGAAACCTTCTGTAAGCATTCATGTACAAGTTTTTGTGTGGATGTAAGTTTCATTTCTCAGAAATATCCAAAAGTGCAATTGTTGCGTTTCATTTTTTTTAAGATTATTTATTTGAGAGAGAGAGAGTGGGGGGTTGAGGGGCAGAGGGAGGGGGAGACTTCATGCTGAGTGCAGAGCCTGTCACAGGGCTCAATCTCATGATCCTGAGATCACGACCTGGGCCAAAACCAAAACCAATCTGAGTTGGACGCTTAACTGACTGCGCTACCCAGGCACCCTGCATATTTAGTTTTATAAGTAACTGCTAAATTTTTTTTTCCAGACTAGATGTGCCATCTTACACTGGAACCCGCAATGTATGAGGGATCAGGTTTCTCTGTACCCTTGCTGGTATTTGATGTTACCACTACTTTCCATAAATCTGAGCCACCCTGGCAGGTTTGTAGTGATATCACATTGTAGTTTTAATTTGCATTCCCTTGATGGCTAATGATCCTTAACATCTTTTTATGTGTTTACTTGCCATCTCTATATCTTCTTTGGTAGAAGGATGGGCATGTTTTTGTCCATTTTCTAATTGGATTTTACAAAAATATTTGGTTTTGGTACATTTTTTATATTTTTAATACAATATTGTCAGAACTCTCCAAACATAGTTATATTGGGAGTTAGGGTTCCAGTATATCAATTTTTATACAACTACCTTACAATCCAGTACTCACACTGCTGGGTATTTACACCCAAAGACAAAAACTCTAATTTAAAGGGCACCATGCACTTCTATGTTTTTTGCAGCATTATTTACAATAACCAAATTATGGAAGCAACCCAAGTGCTTATCAATAGATGAATGGATAAAAAAATAAAGAAGATATGGTATATATATACCACACGTGCACACACACACACACACACACACACACACACACATGCTGGAATATTATTCAGCCATAAAAAAGAATGAAACTTGCCGTTTGCAACAACATGGTTGGAGCTAGAGAGTATTGTGCTAAGTGAAGTAAGTCAGTCAGAGAAAGACAAATACTATATGATTTCACTCATATGTGGAATTTAAGAAACAAAACAAATGAGCAAAGGAAAAAAGAGAAAGAGACAAACCAAGAAACAGATTCTGAAATATAGAGAACAAACTGGTGGTTACCAGAGGGGAGGTGGATGGGGGATGGGTGAAACAGGTGATGTGGATTAAGAGTACCCTTACCATGAGGATCACTGAGTCATGTATAGAATTGTTGAATCACTGTATTGGACACCTGGAACTAATATAACACTGTATGTTAACTATGCTGGAATTAAAATAAAAAATTAAAAAAAGATATCAGATTTGAGGGACACAATTCAGTCCATAGCAATGCTCAAATTCACTACTCATCAGAGAAATGCCAATTAAAGCAATAAGGAGCTATTACTTCTCACTCATCAAAATGACAGGAATTCATAGGATTGATGATATCATGTGCTGCCAAGAAGGCAAAGAATGATTCTTTCAAACACTAGGGCTGGCAGTGCGATTTGATGAAGGCTTTGCAGAAGTCATCGTAACTTTGCAGAAGTTAGCCATCAAAGCGTCCAAAGCCCTTTATGCTTCAACCCTGCAGTCCCACTTCTTGGACTCTATCCTAGAGAAATACTTGCTCATGTGAACAGAGAGGAATGCTCATGGATGTTCTTTGCAGAATTGTTTGTGGCAGCCAAAAGATAGGAATAATCTAAATATCCATCAGCAGGAAGGACCCGATAGTAAATTTGGCAATCCCTGATGTAGCCCATCAGGCGGTTATTTTAAAAAGGGAGAGAAGAGGACGCCTGGGTGGCTCAGTTGGTTAAGTGCCTGCTTTTGGCTCAGGTCATGATCCCAGGACCCTGGGATCAAGTCCAGCATCAGGCTCCTTGCTCATCGGGGAGCCTGTTTCTCCCTCTGCCTCTGCCCCTTCCCCTGCTCATGCTCTCTCTCTCTCTCACAAATAAATAAATAAATAAATAAATAAATAAATAAAATCTTTATTTAAAAAAGGGAGAGAAAGTTACGGTAGGGGTTTTCTTTTGTGGGTAAATGACTGGAAGAGGGCACAGAGGTCTTCTAGTCTGTGCCTTGTTTCAGGAGCAGTTTACATAGGTGTGCGTTTTGTGAAAGTTTGTGGAAGTTCATTGGTATGCACATAAGAGTTGTACACTCTTATGCCCTTCAATAGAAACATTTTTAAAATTAGAGACCCAGTGTACTCTTGATTTAAATGAGACTCAGATTCTCAAACTCTTCATTTAAATAAGAAATCCAGTCCTATCATGGGTTATTGGAGAGTATTTCTTGAATGGGAAAGTATTGTTTTTCTCTTTTTAATTCACACATCCATGGATTTCATGCTAGTAATCTCCTTCTGATTTAACAAAGAAATTTCAAAAGCACATCTTTTTTCCAGAAAATAAGGACATCGGTTTAAGTCTCACCACAAGGGTGATACAATAAATGGGTCATCAGAATTGAAGGCTGTAAGAGGTTAAGAATCATAATCATAGGACATGGTAATAATGTCACATTCTGAGTGTCCTAAAGTTTGTTAAGTTTTCAGGGGTCAGAAATAAAATTTGCCAAACTAGTTCATGGTGCAGAACAAAATCTGCTCTCCTGCAGCTGTTTATTCTAGTGATACTCTCCCTCTTGTCCTGGTCAGGATATCCTTATCCTCCCAGACACAGAAGGGCCTACAGGTTCATTCCAGGGGCTGGAATCCCATGAGCTATCATTGAAGGAGAAATGACAGGTCTGAGAACATGGGAATGTACCCTTTGAACCAGAGGAGGACAGAGGGAGATTATTCAGAAGTGGACTACAGGGCATGAAGTGTTGAAGATCTTCAGGAAAAGATCATCAAGAACTAGTAGTCAGCAGAAAAACAGTGTGATGTCAATGTGTGTAGACACAAGGCATATGGAAATGCATAGAAAGGTAACTAGAAAGAGTTACGATAAAGTATTGACAGCAATTACCTTCAAGAAGAGGAAAATGATATCTCGACCAGCCATGAGGTGAGCTCCTCCATACTCTTTGTATTACTTGATTCTTTATGAGGATGTATTTATGTGAACATTGTGTAAATTAAAAATCCCAAATAAATAAATAAACAGGTTTCAAAACCCAAGGAAAAAAGAGAATTGAAAAGTTACCTGACCTGGGGCTCCTGGGTGGCTCAGTTGGTTAAGCGTCTGCCTTCGGCTCAGGTCATGATCTCAGGGAACCCAAGTTGGGCTCCCTGCTCACAGGGAACCTGTTTCTCCCTCTCCTCCCTGCTCGTGTTCTCTCTCACTACCCCCCCCTCAAATAAATAAATAAATAAATAAATAAATAAATAAATAAATAAAATCTTAAAGAAAAAAGTTACCTGACCTACCTCACAATGGGGAATTCTTCTGGAGAATTGGGAACAATTAGTGAAGGGCCACATAGATAACTGAGCAAATAAATAGTAGAAGAAGATGAGAAGGAGCAGGAAGAGGAGGGACAAGAGGGTCAGAAAGTAGAGGAGAAGAAGGCAGAGGAAAAGGAGGGAGAGAAAAAGAAAAGGAAGAAAAATCTGAAGGATCGCAGGCAGATGGGTTGCTTGGCTCCTGAGTTCAAACATTAGTCCAGCAAGAGTATGTAATCAACATCATGGCCCAGTAATGGAACATACTTCTACAGGCATAATGAAGTGGAAAGCCTAGAAATTGAGTTAAAAATTGTGACCTTTAGTAGTGGGGAGAGAGAAGAGTGGGTAAAATTGTTAAATCTGCACGTTTCATTGTAGTAGTTTGATGATGTTTCAAGAGACAAGACTATAAATTTTGTTTGGTTTTATATTTAGGTGGTGGTAAAAACCATGTGAATGCCTAAGAGTGGAATAAAGTTTAGGGGGAGTCAGAGAGCTAAAATGGAGAAGATTGTCTGGCTTTCCAAGTTTCCTAGCACAATGTGACTTTTTTGGACCTGGCTGTTCATGCTGACATGGGCCATCCTGACTCCACGTGGCTTTGCAACTGAATGTGACAGGCCCACCTTTCTGGGCTAGTGTGGGGAGGGACAGGGATGACCGACCCTCTAGACCCACTAACACAGCAGACAACCCAGCATAATCCCCTCTCCAGATACACTCATTACATGGAGTGTGATGGAGTCCCATAAGCACATGTAATCAACGCAGATACCCAGGATCATAGAGGAGAGAGACACAGCGTCATGACACCTAAGATTAAGGTTAACTCTGGACCAAGACCCTTCTTTGTTGTTTCCTTCACTCATTATGTCCTATGAACTGCCCAACAAGATGGGTCTGTCTGTTGAGCATGAATTTCAAGTAACCACCCCAGATGTCTGAGAAATGTAACTCTGCTCTCCTGCATCTTCACTGGTTAGGGTGGATTGAGTTATGGAATAGATAGACCAGACACGTGATGGCACAACACATATTTTCTGCCCAACCATGGGAGGCTGTTGGAGAAAGAGTGACTATTCCTAGAGTGGTTCAGACCAAGGCTGATGGGAGTTCTTCCTTTCCATGACATGTAGCTTTCAAATCACCATGCGTATCACTTGGCCAGTCAGCTAGGGGAGGAAGAGTATGGAAGAGAGTGCCTGTGGGGGTGGCTTGTGGTGCACATCACTTCTGATCAAATTCCATAGAACCAAAGACTGTCTATGGCCACACAGGGGAACCTAGGACACGTGGCTGAGTAGTGCTCCCAGGAAGAAAAGTTGAACTTCTAACTAGAGTTAGAAGACTTTTCCACAGCTACTCAACCTCCTTTTTATCGATAATGCCCATTCTCCTTGGCTATGGAAACTTAATTCTCCTAAGTCTAGGGTTTCTGGGTTCCAATTTGGGTTTGTTCGTGAAATTAAGGTACCAGTAAGAACCCCTGGGTGTTTGTTGTCCATGGTGTCAGCCTAGATTTCTGTTTTCCTTCATTCTGGATGGCTCCCGTGTTATCCCTGGCTCCCCTCTGGTAGTCACTCCCACCCTGGCACTTGGCATTCCTGTAGACTCTACCTCCTTTTCACCAAGCTGGGATATGGGCTAGCCTACTTGGCTGTCTAAGGCCATTTCTTCCTAGATCTCCACACCATGCAGCATATTTTCTTTGTGATCTTGGAGCCTCTGTAGGACTTATTTGTGAAGAGGTAATACAAGTGGTATCTGGGATCTTTGACATCTCACCCCTTCCTGAGACACAGGCCTCAGGGACCTCCTTAGGGATATATTTGCATCTAATCTCTCTTTCTCTACTTCCCCTATTCTATGAATAGGGGACCATTTACCTTTGACTGGGAGAGAGGTGGTCTTCATCAGCTCTTCCACTAAATCTACTGTTTATTTCTTGAAGTCTTTCCATTTTCCCCCTAGCAGTTTGACTTTGGGATCTCAAAAGCTGGATGGAGGAGATTTCTGTTTTTCTAGAAAAAGTAGAGATAAGAAACACATAGCCCCAGCAAAACACAGATGCTGATTCAGAAACAGACACACACATGCAAACATATGAGAAGCTGGAACATTCCCTTCATTTTTATTGGTTTAAATAAATATTTTTCTGAAAGAGCAGCCCAGTATCAAAGAGCTAAGCATATCCAGGGCATGAAAGTGAGGACCCCCAAGGTGGATGAAGATGGCTCTGGAGGCCAAGAGGATGAAGTAGTATGATGTCCCTAGGCTAGTGGGTTGCTTGGATGTTGAGTTTCTTGGCTGATAGGTTTCTTGGCTAGAAGATGTCTCAGATGTTGGTTTCTTGAGTGGTGGCTGATTCGGCTGGTTAGTGTCTTTGGGTGGGTCCTATTTGGGGTGGACCCTTGGACTACTTGGCCTGACCTTCACATAAATAGGACATAGGCATAAATGATGCCTAAACCGATGAGTATGGCGAATACATCCAGCCAACCAGTTCGGCCTGAGTTGATGTAAGCGTCTTCCCATTGGCTGCTCTTGTTGGCCTGCGAGGTCTGTAGGGACGGGAGCTTTAGATGTGGGCTCCTGAGTCCAGCCTTGTGACACCCTTGGGGAAGGGCTGGAGACCAATGGTCACTTAAGGGAAACCCCTACCCGGGTCCCAGGAGGGAAGCAGGTGCAAGGGGCTGGTAGAGGGCAGGATGGGCCATGGCACAGGTATTGCTTTACCTTGTAACTGAAGAATACAGCTATTAATCCCAGGGGAGGGAAAATAATTGCAGCCAGGATGGTCAAACATAGGTAATTCGGGGCATAAAACGCCAGTTCTTCAGGTGTCTGTGTTTCCTGTGGCGGCTTCTCAGGGGCCCCCGCAGCGGGTGGGGCCCCTGCAGCGGGTGGGGCTCCTGCAGCCGGTGGAGCCCCTGCAGCCGGTGGGGCCCCTGCAGCGGGTGGGGCCCCTGCAGCCGGTGGGGCCCCTGCAGCTGGTGGGGCCTCTGCAGCTGGTGGAGCGCCTGCATCGGGTTTTGGCGGCATGATCTTTCCACCCACACAAAGACAGATCCCGAGTGTCTTGAAAACAGAGAGCCAAACCCACTATACCTCCCCTTGTTCTAACCCAAGACTCCAGCATCCCAAGACTCCAATGGTAGAGGCCACTTCTTCACAATGGAGAAACCAACACCTCAAGTCCTGATTGGCTGTCTGCATAAGGGGGCGTGGTCCCACGATTTTCTTGTTCCCCAGGTGTCTGAGCTTGGAGCCAGGTTCCATCCTCTACTAGGACATTGACTCCGCCCGCCCTGATAGGGATTGGTTGAGAGCCGTTGTAATATCTGATCCTGGCTCCTCCTTGCTGCAGACCCCTATCTGCAGGCCTCACAGGAGGGCAGTACCAGAATCGCCTCTCAGAGAATGGTGGGAGAGAGGAAGTAGACAAGCCCAGTAAGAAAAATAGGAGATTTACAATCAGAAGGGAAGGAAAAGGAATAATGTCAATAATAGATTATAAAATGTTGAATTAGAAAAGAATTCTTCAGTCCATACTGACAGAAAGAGAGAGAAAGAAGGTGAAAAAGAGGAAGGTCTTTCTTAAAGTATGATGCCGTCTAGTAAGTGTGGATGGAATGATAGAAATGGGAAATCACCATTTGGTAGGCAGAATTCTAAGATGGCCCCAAGAGTCCTGCTCCCCGGTGTACACACACCTTTTCCCTGTTATTCATTCAAGTACTAATCTATGTGCTGCTGTGGAGGGATTTGGTACTTGTAGTTAAGTTCCCCAATCAATTAGGTTTAAGACAGGAAAAATATCTTCCATGAAAAAACCGTAATCCGGTGAGTTCTCATAAGGAACCAGGTCTTACTGGCAAAAATGATTCAAGGCATGTGATGGAGTGCAGTCAAGGGAGATACTCCATTGCTAGATTGAAGATGGAGGAGGCCACATGGCAAGGAATGCAGGCAACCACTAGCTGAAGTGGCTCCCAACTGATAGCCAGCAAGGAAACAGGACCTATTTTATATCTATAAGAGCAAGGATCTGAAATCTGTGACAACCGTATTTGTTTGGAAGAGGATCCTAGCTCCAAACGAGAACAAAGACTGGCCAACATCTACCTGGATTTTAGCCTTGTGAGATTCTGAGCATTCTAGAGAACCTAGACATTCTGATCTACAGAACTGTGAGTTAATAACCAAGTTTGAGGGCACTTGTTATGCATCATTAGAAAACCAGCAGCCATTTCAAACACCATAGTAATTAGTGACTCAGGGAAGAATTATCAGTGGATGCTAATGCCACTGGGTTTTAGCTGAGAGTTCCCTTTGCTGGTTGTTTTAGGGGGGTGGAGGGTGCGAGGAGCCAATCTGTAAAGACTTGTAAGTGGGTAGGAGATGACACAGTGAAGTCCACAAATATAGATTCCAAGATGATTTGTCAAAGACACAACTGTATTGAAGCACAGGCATGGACCTGGAAGTGCCAAGAACAGCAGGAAGGGACATACTCAGCGGTCAGCAAAGTCTTTGTGTGCATAGTCTTTCAGCCTCCGCCTTGCCACAGAAGAGTGGCCCTTGGGCCTGGAACACTTTCTGACCAAGAGCTAAAAAGCCCACACAGCCTGCAGGGTTCATCACCTCATGTGGGAATAGCTTTCCCCATTTCAGGCTCATCGTGTATTCTTTTCTTCTGCTTAAGTGTCTGTGCAGTGCTGGACTGTGTTGTATCTTTCTTGGCAGCTCTGAGACCAAGATGCAGCAGGCAGAAGTGTGTAGACTTCTATTTCTGGTGGGTTGGCATTGTGATGGTCTTTGCTACCCTCCACGTATTTGGAGTCCTCTCCTTGTATTGGTAACTAGCGCGTGGTGTTCTGCTTGACTGGATGAATAATTAGCTCAAAGCATTTTAAGAGGCAAGGTGGATATTCCAGAACAAAAAATATGAGGTGAGGGGAGACAGAACCAAGGTTGGGTGGGATGAAGAATGCAGATTGCTTTCTGGAAGGTCTCGAGGATGGTGGGACCTTGGATTGGGGGTGAGGTCTTCTTGACTAGTGAATCTTTTGTCTGAGGTGGCTTTGATATGGTAACTTATCTGGGTTCTGTATTTCTGAGCTCAGGTATCCCTCATCAGGTGAATCTCTTGACTGCAGTGCTCTTTAGCTGGTGGGTCCCTTGGCTGGTGGGTCACCTAACAAACAAGAGACTGAACATAGAAGGTGTATTTATGTGCATGTAATAGCCGGTAAACTCAGGAAAAGCATTTGACCTGAATGTGTCCTTGCTGTGGAACAGTTTGCTTCCCAGTTTTCTTTCTTGATCTGTTGGGGGATGATGGTGGAAAGAATGTGTGGCTTTATAGAATGAATTGAGAGTGCTCTTCGGGATCTCCATGAAGGCAACAGAGCCAGGACGTCTTCTACCTCCAGTGCTCATTTCTGTGCAGAAACAGATACAGGGGTGGGGAATGGGTTGTATTTTCTGGAGGTTAGGTCTTGGGCAGGGGTGACAGTGCCCTGTCTTCATAGTGTAGACAACAGCTGGGATTCCCAAGGGGAAGGTTATGATGACTAAAGACAGTGGACAGATTTGATGACTATTCTCTCTCTACTGTATATCTCTTATTTCCTGTTCTTTTTCTTCTTTCTTTCTCTCTTTTGCTTTTTTTTTTTTTTTTGGTTCTTCTTTCTATGTATAGAAGCTTTCTTGGCTTGGGCAGTTGGGTTTCAATTTCCAGAAAGTAAAGTATTTGGCCAGAGTCCTTAGGTAGGAAGGGACAGACTACCTCCTTCTGAGTCCTAGTCAGCTACGTCTGAAGGCATTGCTTGCTTTTCCATGATTGAGGGACTCAAGTTCTGCCCCTGTCTTTAAACTCCAGACTGGTTCATCAAACAGACATGCTGATTACTCATCTAAGTATGCCTAGATGACCTGCTTTCTAATTGGTTTTGTCTTCAGGGGCAAGTCTGGAAAGGTGTTAGTCCCTAGGAAGCTTCCTCCAGCACCCTTGGTACCAGTTTCCCAGAGTGCCCCACAGCTCTGGAGAGTGGGAGAAGAAAGGGAGACACCTGGGCCAGCATTGGGAAAGAGCCAGGAAAAGTCTCCACAAGGAGAGCATGGACAAGCTTGTCAAGACCTGAGATGTATCTTCTCGATTTAAGGGCAGAGAGGTGTTAATACCTTTGGTGAGGGCAGTTTCAAAGGATCAGTGGGGGCAGGTGCCATAATGTGGGACCCAAATGGTTTACAAGAAGAGGGGAGTGTAGGCAGAGTGTAGATAACATTTTCTGAAACTTTGGAGGTGAAGAAGAAAGGAGAGGCTGAGAAGAATGTGGGTTCCAATTTCTAGGGCACTAGAGGGCCAATGACTGATTTCAGAGTGTGAGGTGTGCAAGTGGAAATGATATACACATTTGCTTCAAGAAGTTTGTTGATGAAGGGCCAAGAGAGGCAGGACTGGGATAGGAGCAGGGGAGTGAGAGTGATTTTTTTTTTTTAAGATGGGAGAGACTTGGGCATATTCCACTGGATGGAGATGATGAAAAGATAGTACATGGTCCCATGTTCTGGCTCTCCTTTTGTCTCTGGAATTAGGGATGAACACACAAACAAACCCAGAATCATAGTTTGAGAGGGCTGGGGGGTCACAGGGAGTGAGTTTTTTTTTGTTGTTGTTGTTTTTGGTGGGAAAGATGAGATAGACAATGTGCCAGTGAGAGAGAGGATGGAGATGTGGGCGAGACGATTTAGTGGGGCTGAGGACACTCATTTGTTCTCCCTGTAGCCTCAGTATCAGAACAGGACCTGACACAAAGTAATTGCCCAATAAATGTGGACCGAATCAACATGCCTGGGTCTTAGAACCAGACTACATAGGTTTGAATCTCTGCCATGCCCCTAACTAGCTGTATTGCCATGTGCAAGTCACTTAATCTCTCTGGGCATGTTTTCTTACCTTTAAAATAGGGATAATAATGGCTTCTCCCTCATTTAATTATGACGATTAAGTAAATGAATATATGTAATGTAGGTAAAATGCCTGGTACATAGTATTATATAAGATGTTGATGATGATGATGGTGGTGGTGGTGAAGAAGGAGGAGGGGGGAGAAGAAGAAGAATGAGTAGGATTCAGAACATGTGGGAACCATCCTTCACCCTCTTCGTGTTGGGAAGGAGGGTTGGAATGTTGGGAAGGAGGGATGGAATGTGTGTGGATGCAGGCAGGATATTTATGAACCCGAAGCCTTAATCACAGAGTTTCGTTGTAAAGAAAAAACATCCCCAAAACTAGCTTAAGAAAGGAAACTTCTTGGGGCGCCTGGGTGGCGCAGTCGTAAGCGTCTGCCTTCAGCTCAGGGCGTGATCCCGGCATTATGCGATCGAGCCCCACATCAGGCTCCCTGCTCTGCTGGGAGCCTGCTTCTTCCTCTCCCGCTCCCCCTGCTTGTGTTCCCTCTCTCTGGCTGTCTCTCTGTGTCAAATAAATAAATAAAATCTTAAAAAAAAAAAAAAAGAAGGGAAACTTCTTGTAGGGCTACAGGGCCCTCTCAGAGGCATCTAAGGAAAGAATATTTAGTATAGCAGGCATATCAAACAGAGTTCAGTCAGGACAACAGACACCATAGGTATTTGCAGCGGGGGGGGGGGGGGTTGAAACAGAGGTTGCCCACGCAGGGATTGGAATCCTGTAAGAGCAAAAGGTAGACTAAGGTAACTCCATTCCTACTCCTAGAGCTGTGAGGACAAAACGAAGAGGTGGTGTTACAGGACTTAGAGAAGGCGGAGCTGCGTGGCTGATGCTCAGACCTCTGAAGATAAGGTACATCCTAATGGGGAGGTATTAGGACCACAAGCTGGTGATGCCCTGCAGTTCCCCCGATCTCCAGTGTGTGGCACTGCAGGCAGGCAAGGGCGCACAGGAGAGCCGTTACTGACCGGCGGGGGAGCAGGACCCAACGGAGCGCTGATGATGACTCGAAAACATCATCAGTTCTCAAAGTCTTTGGTTTCAGGACCCCTTTCACCCTTTAATTTTTTGAGAACCCCCCAAAAGCTTTTGCTTATGTGAGTTGTATCTATTGGTATTTTCTATATCAGAATTAAAGCTGAAAATTAAATATTTATTAATTTTAAAATAACAATAAAAAACCTTCCCATGTTAATACAAATAACAGTGTTGTCATGAAAATAACTATATTTTCCGAAACATTTGTGAGCAGAGTGGCATTGTTTTACATTTTTGCAAATTTCTTTAGTGTCTGGATGAAGAGAAGAGAACTGGAATCTCATACCTGCTTCTGCATTCAGTCTGTCGCTGTGTATCACACATCATGGAGCCCTTGCAAAACTCTGTATACTCATGAGAAAGTGAGGATGAAAAAAGCAAATTACATCTGTGTAAGGAAAACCCCAGTATTTCCTTCTGTTTGCCTCCTTTACTACTCAAACAGAATACTCTACTTCTGGTCACCAAAGGTGTAGGGATTTTTCTGACAGCAAGCAATTCTGTGGCACTAGCTGGATGTCCTATAATTTAATTCTGACACTGTCTATCTAGACATAGTATCAGATCTCACAGGTTAAGGGCTCAGTCCCTGAAGACTGCTGCTTCTTTTCACATGCCAACTGCAAGTAGTAGGTACCCCCCCCCCCCAGGTTACCCACACCTTCTGCCCGACTTGGCTACAAGTTGGAGGTTCTTATGACCTCTTACCCCTTAGGACCTCTGCACATAAAACTATACAACATTAGTGAAATATATTAGAGAAGACCTAAATATAAGGAAGGATTAGACCATGTTCATGGATTGGAGACCATATGATAAAGATGTCAACTCTCCCAATTGACCTATAAAACCATTTTTATTTTTTTGGTGGACATTGTTAAGCTAATTCTAAAATGTATATGGAAATCCAAAGCCCTAAGAAGAGCCAAGGCAATCTTGAGGAAGAAAAACAAAGTTGGAAGACTTACAGTAACAAATAGCCAGCCTTGCTAGAATTTTATAGTAACTAAAACATTGTGGTATTTGTGTAAGGATAGACATGTTGGCTAATGCAACAGAGTCTAGAAACAGACCCACATATATGTGGTCGTTTGATTTATGGTAAATGTGGCACTATAGTTTAGTCGGTAGAGGATGTAATTTTCAATAAATGGTGCAGGGTGAATTGCATATCCATATGGAAATAATTTGTTTTTTATGTTTTTTTAAAAAGATTTTATTTATTTGAGAGAGAGAGAGTGCAAGCAGGGGGAGGGGCAGAGGCAGAGGGAGAAGCAGGCTCCCTGGGAGCCCGATGTGGGCTCAACTGGGATCATGACCTGAGCCAAAGGCAGACGCTTAACCAACTGAGCACCCAGGTGTCCCTGGAAATGATTTAATCTAGACCCAACCTCACACTATATACAGAGATAATTTCCAGAATGATCACAGATACAAATGTGGAATATAAAACAGTTGAACTTCTAGAAGAGAGAGTAGAAGACAATTTCATGGTTTTAGACAAAGCACAGATATCCTAAATAGGACCCAAAACTAAACATGAGGAAAAGGTTGATAAATTGGACTACATTAAAATGAATAACTTCTATTCTTCCCAAAATGCCATTAAGAGAGTGAAAAAAGAAAGTCACAGCATAGGCAAATATACTTGTGCTATGTATATTAATGGCCAATGACCTATACCTAAAAAACATGTAGAGTATCTACACCTTAAAAACAAAAAGATATTTGGGGCACCTGGCTGGCTTAGTCGGTGGAGTGTGTGACTCTTGATCTCAGGGTTGTGAGTTCAAGCCCCACATTGGGCATAGACCTTACTTAAAAAAGATATTCAACAATGAGACAAATAACCCAGGTTTTTGAAGGAGCAAAGGATTTCAATAGACATTTCTCCAGAGAAGATATACAAATGACTAAAAAGCACTGAAAAGATATTCAACATCATCAGTCATTGGAGAAATGCAAATCAGAACCACAATGAGATATCACTTCACAGCCACTAGGATGGCTCTAATAATCCTTTTTTTTTTTTTTTTTTAGGAAAAATAACAAGTGTAGGTAAGGATAAGGAAAAATGAGGACTCTTATTCATTGCTGGTGGGAATGTGAAATGGTGCAGCTTCTTCTTTTAAAATATAGGCTTTATGAGCACCTGGGCAGCTCAGTCCTTTAAGCGTCTGCCTTCAGTTCAGATCTTAATCCCAAGGTCCTGGGATGGAGTCCCACATTGGGCTCCCTGCACCACAGGGAACCTGCTTCTCCCTCTCCTTCTGCCGCTCCCCCTGCTTGTGCTCTCCCTCTGTCAAATGAATAAATAAAATCTTTTAAAAAATAAATAAAATGTAGGCTTTATTATTATTCAGGTATGGCGGGGCCAACAGATCAGGAGATGATGGCCATTGAAAAGATAGATCATTACTCATCTTTCCTAAGAGGAGGGGCCCACCACACCATGCAGGGCAGTAGGAGAAGTGCCAAGGTCAGCCAGGAGACAGAGGAGACGAGGGGAAGACATGGGCAAAAGCCTTTCTAGTGGTTTTGGCAGGAAAGGCAGGGCAAAGAGGGGTAAGCAGGCTAAACATTGACTTGTTTGAATAATTTCAGTGGGCTCTGGCTATAGAGGCTGTCTCTAGTCGTCTGGTACCTGGCCCCAGGGTGACGGGGTGATGAGTGTAGAGGGATAATGGTCTAAGGGAGGTGATTTGGGGTGGGCTCTGGATTGGTTGGTTTGCATATGAAAGGCATGCTCACAGGGAAGTCATTTGCGGTCTCCAGGAAGTAGCTAGCTCTGGGAGAAGAAGTCTTTCCAGGGTCTGCAAGGGCCCAAGATGTCACAGCATCAAAATAAAAAGACATGCTTAATACACTGCTGCAGAGGAGCAGCTGGCAGTTCCTTAAAAAGAGTTATCAGATGGACCAGCAATTGCAGTCCTAGGAGAGATGAAATGAAAACAAACATTCACATCAGTACTATTCATAAGAGCCAAAAAGTGAAAACAACCCAAATGTCTATGAACACATTAATGGATAAACAAAATATGGTATTAGCCATATGATGGAATAGTACAGCCATAAAAAGGAACAAAGTATTGTTATGTGCTGTAATATGAATGAACCTTGAAAACATGCCAAGTGAAAGAAGTCAGACCTACAAGGCCACATTTTACATGATTGCATTGACATGAAATGTCCGGAACAGACAAATCCATAGAGACAGAAAGTAGATTAGTGTTTGCCAGGGGTGGAGGTGGGGGCAGAAATGGGAGTGACTACTAATAGATATGAGGCTCCTTTTTGGGGTGATGAAAATGTCCTGGAATTAGACTGTGGTGATGGCTGTACAACCTTGTGAATGTACTAAAATCCACTGAATTATCCACTTCAGAATGGTGATTTTTATGGTATGTGAATTGTATCAATGCATACATACATATCCCAGAAAGTTAGACAACATAATTACAAAATGGGCAAAAGAGTAGAACAGCTGATATACAAAGGAAATATAGGGGTGCCCAGCTGGCTTAGTTGGTAGAGCATGTGACTCTTGATCTCAGGGTTGTAAGTTTGAGCCCCATGTTGGGTATAGAGATCACTTAAAAATTAAAAATAAATCTTTTTAAAAAGCAAGAATATAGAAGCTTCAGTTCCACTAAGAGGGCGAAGCCCCCTTCCTCCCAGGTCCACCCTCTGACGTCTAAAATCTCTGGACATAGCCCAACAAATAAGGATAGAAAGAATCTGAGAGGGGTAATAGAGGAAGAGGACAGCCTAGTGACCTCAGAACTGGAGGAACCCCACAGTGGTGAGTCTCCTGAGTTTATTTCTCCCCGTATACCTTGCACAGGATGCTTCCAACCCAGAGCTGCCAACAAGCACAGACGTAAGGAGCTCCAAAGAAAAGCTGTTTCCCATAGCCAAAGGACAAGGAAAAGGGGGGCCTAACAACAGGAAATGTTTTTGGCAATACCTGCCCTACTGCAGCCAAACCAACAGAAGACCCCCACCCCCACCCCTACACACAATTCTCCATGGTTTTATTGGAGCTGAGTGGGGAACTCATCTTCCATCCCTCACCTAGCCCAAGCAGATGACGACACTCTGATTGTCCAGCAGGGGCAGTATCCGTGGGCCCAAGCAGGGAGATGCTATGACATCCCCCACCCAGGAGGCAATGAGAGGTAGGCTAGCAGCCCTAAGATTTACCTCCGACCTCCCTCCTCTGTCAGCAGGGCTAGTGAAGAGCTGAGCCTTCCCAGGGCACAAATTTCCAGTTAGAAGGTAAATAAATTCTGGGGATCTAATGTACAACATAGTGATTATATATTATATTTATATTACACATTATATTATCTATCTATCTATCTATCTATCTATCTATCTATCTATTATGTACTTGAAAGTTGCTGAAAGAGTGCATCTTAAATGTTCTCACCACAAAAAACATAGTAATTATGTGACACGATGAAGGTGTCAGGCTTTGGCTCAGATCATGATCTTGGGGTCCTGGGATCGAGCCCAGAATTGGGCTCCCTGCTTGGTGGGATCTTACTCTTAAATACCTGACCTCAACACCAAGGTCATTAAAAACAAGGGAGAAATCTCACAGACCAGAGAAGGCCTAGGAGACATGACAGTTAAGTGCAAAGTAGGGTATGATAACAGCAAATATGTACAACGTGTACAAATCAGTATCTCCCCAAAACATGATTCTGCCCATATGTATCCTTCTCAGCTTATACTCTTAATTTAATATGCAAAAATGCTGCTTCAGTGAATTTAAATACAATAATCTTGTTTAGAATTGTACAAAAGATTATATACTTACTTCTGTGCTAAAAACTGCTGTAAAAACATTTATGGATACCCAGTGACCATCAAGATCAAATGAAATCAAGGCACTGCACAAAAATTAAAGACGTTTGTTAAAAGATATGAGATCAAATGACAAAATACATTATGCTGAAATCAGGAACATCTTGGTGCAAATAGATTACAAGTATTTATGCTATCTCTCTGTATGGGAAAATTTATTGAACAGGTAGAAAGGTTAGTAAAATTCCACAATTTAAAAAGCATGTCTGTATATAAAACTCTACACCTAATAGAAGGTCGAGTCCTTTGCTTACAATAAATGAAAGTTACTTTGAAAATATGTTGGATGAACGGCAAGAGACGTGAACAGATGTGCCAAATTTGAATATAACCAAAGAAGAAAAGTAAAAAAATTGGAAATGTATTAATCACTAGAGAATATAAATTATTATAGGAAAAGTGCTCATCACGTTTATAATGTAATTATATAATCAATACAAATTAAGTAGATTATGGACATCCTAGTTTTACATTGAATTGGAGATATGAAAAATTAAACAAAGTGTCTTAATTTTTTTTAAAGATTGCATTTATTTATTTGAGAGAGAGTGTGTGTGCACAAGCAGGAGGAGGGGCAGAGGGACAAGCAGAATCCTCTCTGAGTGCAGAACCCGACCCAGGGCTCGATCCCAGGGTCCTGGGATTATGACCCGAGCTGAAGCAGATGCTTAACTGACTGAGCCACCCAGGTGCCCCAGAGTCTAAAGATTTTAAATTTTTACCCACAGAAAAGTTAATCTGCTACTGATTTGGATCTTAAATATTCTGGTGTTTCAAGTACTGTGGAAATTTAATCTGAAATAGTTGGAAGCAGTATGGTATAGCAATAACTCGTCTTATCAGTGTCAGGTTTGGATCTTCTAAACCTAATGCACAAATTTTGCTTAGTACAATCTTATCCAAATTTGAAAGTGAAATTGAGAGTTGGTTTTTTGTTTTGTTTTGTTTTGTTTTGTTTTGTTTTGTTTTGTTAACAATACCGTGATGTCCTATAAAAGTTTCAGGGGGTGCCTGGGTGGCTTAGTCTGGTAAGCGTCTGCCTTCCGCTCAGGTCATGAACTCGGGGTCCTGGGATCGAGCCCCTCATCCAGCTCCCTGCTCAGCAGGGAATCCTGCTTCTCTCTCTGCAGCACCCCCGCTTGTGCTCTCTCTCTTGCTCTGTCCCTCAAATAAGTAAAATCTTTAAAAAAAAAAAGATGTTTCAGTAAGCTAAAGTTATTTTAAAATTACTTAAGTTATTTATTTCAAGAGAAATTGTCAATATGACTGTTCTCTCAGTTGAAAGCAAGACAAACAAAGAAAGAAAATTTGAAAATATTGCTGATGAGTTTGCTTTCATTAAAGCTAGGAAAGTAAGATTATAACAAATTAATTATGAGAGTATAAGTAAAATATGTAAACTTAAAAATAATTGTATTTTAATAGAACTACTTTTCTTTTTTAAAATATATTTTTTAACTACTTTCATATTCTGAGAAAAAAACTGACCAGTTAAAAACATGTATATAATAGGGTACCCATTTTTCCTTTTGCCCCTGGCTCCAATGCCTAGGCAATTGGAGCTTTAGTTTCTGGGAGCTTTAGTTTGGGGTGAAGTAAGTCAGAAGAGAGAAGGTAGGGCTGAGGTTTGTGAGGTCTGCAGAGGCCTGGTAATACAGGGTTTTATACGGTGGGGGAAGAAGTGTGTCCTATAAGGTGACTCTAAGACCCCAGGATAAGAGTTGAGAGGACTTTGCTTTTCCTGGGGAAGGCACTGGACCTACACCAAAGTTGGTTGAGCAGGTGCAGGAGAGGGACCTAGACTAACCAGAAAGCAGACAGACCATAGCCAGTCATGCCTCATCTCAAAGAATCCTCCTATGAAGGTTGGAAGTGGGGGCACCTCCCTGACACCTGCCCTGCTCACCCCTCAACCCAGCTTCTGCTTTGTGAGGGTTTGAGGTTACTGGCAAATGAAGAACCTGCCTCCCACTTTTCATTCTTTTCAGGGCAGCCAGAGCTTCTCCACAATCTATATCACATCTCATCTCTCCCAGATTTACAGCCTCTAGGAGGTTCCTGTGGTTCTTAGGACCAAATCCAAACCCTCACTCAGATGTCCAAACCCTGCTTAGTCTGCCTTCTACCCTCCTCACATCCTCCCCTCGTGACTCCCCCACTCCAACCACAGTGCTCTTGTTCCTGCTCCTGGAACACACAAACCTCACTCCCACCTCAGGACCTTTGCACTCCCCTGTTGCCTTGCCTGGAACTCTTTCATTTCCCCCAGATCTGCTCTTGGCTAGCTCATCCTGCACATCTGAACTCAAAGGGTGCCTCCCTCTTCTGTCAGGTCTCCCTCCTTCCTTCTAACTATTACCATCATAGTCACTGGTCCATTCTCAAGTCCTCTGGTTTATTTGGCTGTTTTTCTTCCCCCATGAATTTTTAACTCCAGAAGAACCATGGCCTTGTTTGCTTTGGTCACCACTGTTCCCTGGTGACTGAGCACAGGGCCTGACACACAGTAGGCTCCTAATTAAAATGTGTTTAATGAATTCATAAATCCTGTCCTCTGCATGCATGGAACCAACCAGAGGTTCAATCACGAATATACCTGACGGTGAGTGAGACCCACATATTTTACACGTTGAACCAATCAGGAGTTCAAGCTGGAGGATAAATGCAAATAACTAAGTCTCACCCAATTCTTTCAGCAGAAGAGGTTTTCCTAGGTGACAGCCTCATTTTTAAAGGAAAGAAGCAGAAATCTGAACTAAACACTTGGGACTCCACCCTTACTATTTTAACAGCCAATCACATCGAGGAAATAAAGGGCAAAGGGAGTATTGTTGAGCAGAGACCACGCCCCGTGACGTCACTCCCCGCAAGACGACTTCCAGGCCCTGGTTCCTTAGTGAGGTTAAGTGGAGCGCTGTGGAGAAAGAGTGGGGAAGTTAAAGATCAGGGTAGGATTATGTGTGGACAGAGAGGGGGTGGGGAGGAAAGAGAGCTGGTTAGGGGATAAAGGAAGGGGGCTGGTAGGGGGGAAGACAGAGAAGGGGGTTAAGGGGGAAATGGGAGAGGGTTACAGGAGGACTGGGAGAGCTTATAGGGGACACACTGCAGGTTAAATGGGGGAGCTTATGTAGGGGGATAAAAAGTAGTGGGGATGGGGTGTTATAAGGATTCAGTGTCATCATAGTGGCAAAAGGCAAGGTCATAAGGAGACAAAAAAAATTAAGGGAAGACAGGATTTAAACGAGGACAGAAAATTCATTGGGGACAGAAACAGTGTTACGGAGGACAGGGACGGGGCCTTTGGGTGTCAAGGAGGGTTGTGGGGGACAGGAAGGATAAATCAGGAAAGGAAGGAAATCAGGCATCTCCAATTGCATTCTAGAAAGAGGACAGCATGGAAACATACTGGGGCAGTAGGGTGGTGTGGAGGGCCATGCTGCCCCACCTTGGGGTGGTGGCCCCTTTCAGAGCTCCTCTGACCTGCAGAGTTGGTTCAGCCTGGTCTCCATTCACTGAGATCTCTGCTGTCCATTCCTCTGGCCACTGTGCTGAGACCCGTTCCCTGGCCGTGGTCATCCTCAATCTGCTGTCCTCTAGGCCCTGTAGGTCATGCCGCAGAACCCTGGTGGTGAGATGTCCCTGGATCCCTGGACTTGGTACCCTTGGTACACCAATAAATTGACCATAGATGCATGGGTTTATTTCTATCTCAGTTCTCCTGCAGTGATCTATATGTCCATCCTTATGCCAATGCTGTACTCTTTGTGATTACTGTAGCTTTAATCAAAGCTTTGAAATCAGGAAATAAGAGTCCTCTGACTTTGTTGTTCCTTTTCAAGATTGTTTTGGTTATTCATGGTCCCTTTTGGTTACTATTTGTATGGAATATATTATCCCATCCTTTCACCTTGAACCTATTTATGTCTTTGGCTCTCAAGTGTAGACAGTATATAGTTAGAGTATGTTCTTTCTTTTTTTTTAAGATTTTAATTATTTATTTATTTATTCATTTATTTATTTAGAGAGCATGAGCAGGGGGAGGGGCAGAGGGAGAGAGAATCTCAAGCAGACACCCCGCCTACCCCCTAAAAAAAGATTAATAAATTAGGGAAGTTTTTTGGCCATTATTTCTTCACATATTCTTCACTCACTTTTCTTTCTCTCCTCTCCTTCTGAGACTCCTGTTATGCATGTATTGATACATTTGGTGGGCTCCCACAGGTGTCTTAAGCTATGTTCATTTTTCTTCGTAATTTTCTCTTTCTGCTCTTCAGCTAGGTAATCTCAAGTGATCTATTTCAAGCTCACTGATTATTTCTTCTGTTTGCTCAATTCTGCTTTTGCATCTTTCTACGGAATTTTTCATTTCAGATAATGTATTTTTAACTCCCAAACTTCTAATTGGTTCCTTTTTATGATTTCTCTGTATTAATACTGTGTATTTCACATTCTCATGGTTTCCTATAGTTCTTTGAGTCTATTTTAAAGAGTTGATTTAAAAATCTCTAGCTGATAAATCTAATGTCTGAATCTCCTCAGTGACATGTCTATTAATTTCTTTCTTTTTTTTTTTTAAGTGAGCGAGAGCATGTGTGCATGCTTGCACAATGTGGGGGAGAGGGCAGAGGGAGAGGGAGAGAGAATCTTAAGCAGGCTCCATGCCCAGTGTGGAGCCCAGCACAGGGCTTGATCTTATGACCCTGAGATCATGACCTGAGCAGAAATCAAGAGTCAGATGCTTAGGGGCACCTGGGTGGCTCAGTTGGTTAACCGTCTGCCTTCGGCTCAGGTCATGATCCCAGGGTCCTGGGATCGAGTCCCACATGGGGCTCCTTGCTCAGCAGGGAGCCTGCTTCTCCCTCTGCCTGCCCCCTGCTTGTACGCTTTCTCTGACAACTAAATAAGTAAAATCTTAAAAAAAAAAAAAAAGAGAGAGAGATTCAGATGCTTAACCAGCTGAGCCACCCAGGCTCCCCATATTAATTAACTAAGTAATTTTTAAAATATTTATTTATTTTAGAGAGAGCACACACATGTATGTGCTCAGGGAGGGGGAGGGGCAGGAGGAGAGAGTGAAAAACCCAAGTAGAAAACCTAAGCAGAGAAAAACCCATGCAGGGCTCGATCTCAAGACCCCAAGATCATGACCTGAGCCGAAACCAAGAGTCGACCGCTTAACTGACTGAGTCACCCAGGTGCCCCTATTAATTTATATTTTGTTTGTGCTTGAGCCATACTTTCTTCGTGTGTCTCATCATTTTTTCTTGAAAACTGGATCTTTTGGATATCATGATGTGACAAATCTTGAAATCAAATTCTCCCCTTTCCCGTGGTTTATTGCTGCTGCTTATTGTAATATTGTTTGTTTAGTGACTTTTCTGCACTAGTTTTTTAAGTGTATTCGTTGTGTGTGGCCCCTGAAGTCTCTATTCTATTAGCGTAGTAGTCAGCTAATTATTAGACAGAGATTTCTTAAATACCTGAAGGCAAAGAAATCAGAAATCTCCCAGTCTCGGCAGATGGGCTCTAGGTGCGTGTTGGTGCATGCCCTCAACATTCAGGCAGGAAGTTTACAGCTCTGCCTTCACCATCACTCATTGCTTATACAGCCCCAAAGGTCAGCCAGAGGTGAGAACTGAGGGTCTTCTCACGTCCCTTCTGAGCATGCACCCAGCCCTGGACAAACACGTGGACTTCTAGATTCCCAGGAATACATGGGAGCTTTTCTACACCTTCATTTCCCAAGCATCTCATTCCCCAGCTTTTCCTCCAAAGCTCTTTGGTTTGTCTGTGATTTGCCCCAACTGTTATCCCTTTAGTCTAGGTAGCAACAGCTAATTCACTTGCCTCTAGTAGCTGCCTCCCCCTAGGATTGTTCTCAGTTAGAGGAAATAAAGGCAAGCCTTTTGAGCTGGTCTTTAAGGGCGCCACCAAGACAGGTCAAAGCAACAACCATGATTCTTTGAGAATGAATTCTGTATCTAGGACCTAAGTACAGGTACTAAGAACTTGTACTAGGAATGTGGGCTGTTGTCCTCAAGGCTACAACTGAAGTGGGGAGTGGGAGATGGTTCCAGGATAAGTTAAAACACCACAAATCTCTCTTACTGACACTGGTGGGTTTCTTTTTTTTTTTCCTCTTGATTAAGCATTTGACTGGTTGCTGTAAATCCTTGATGCTGATAGAGTTGGTTTTGACAGTTTTTGTTAGTTTATTCACTGTTTTCATGGAGGGATGGGATTTTGAAGTTCCTTACTCTGTGTTTTGCATGGACATTACTCTTAGTATATAACCTTTTGTGAGTGGCTTCTCTCCCTCAGCCTATTGACTTTGAGATGTATCCAAGTTGTTGAGTGTGTCACCAGTGTGTTCCACTTAATTTCTGAGTAATATTCCAATGTATTGGTCTATGCCATTTGTTTATCCACCCCCTCATTGAGGGACATTTGAGTTGTTTCCATTTTTGGAGATTAGGAATAGAGTATTTGTAAATATTCTCATAAAACTTTGTGTGAACATGTTTCCATTTATCTAGGGTAAATACCCAGAAGTGGGGTTGCTGGGTCATAGGATAAATGTGTGTTTAACTTTATAAGAAATTTCCAATCTGTTTTTACAGAACACTGTTCCATTTTTCATTCCCATTAGCAATGAATGAGGGTTCCAGTTCTCCATGTCTTCACGAACACTTGATATTGTTAGCCTTTTTTACTTGAACCATTCTAATAGGTGTGTAGTGGTATGTCGTCAAAGTTTTAATATGCATTTCTTTAATAGCTGATGATTTTGAATATTTTTTCCTTTGCTTATTTGATGTTCTTATAGTCTCTTTAGTGAAGAATCTGTTCAAATCTTTTGTCCATTTTAAAATTACATTGTTGGTTTGCTTCCTGTAATTCTGATACAAGTCCTTTTTCAGATATGTGATTTATAAACATTTTTGTCCAGGCTGTTACGTGTCTTTTCAGTTTTTTTTTCTTTTGCAGAGCAAATATGTTCAGTTTCAACAACAACCAGTTTCAGATTTGTCCTTTTATGACTGTGTTTTTGGTGTCACATCTAAGAACTCTGTATCTAATCCCGGTCATGAGGATTTTCTTCTGTGTTTTCAGAAGTGTTATTATCATGTTTGTGTGTGTGGATTTCTTTAGATTTATCCTATTTGGGATTCATTGAGCTTTTTAAATCTATAAGTTTATGTCTTTCACCAAACGGGAAGTTTACAGCCATTATGATTTGTTTGTTTGTTTGTTTGTTTCAATAGCATTCTTTCTCCTGTCCTGAAACTGTGATGTCATGAATGTTAGACGTTTTGAAATTGTCCTACAGGTCTCTGGGGCTCTGTTAATTTTTCTTAATCTGTTTTTCTCTATTGCCCAAACTGGATAATTTCTTTCTTAAAAAAAAAAGAGACTTTATTTTATTTATTTGAGACAGAGAGAAAGAACATGAGTGGCGGGGGGTGGAGAGGGGCAGAGGGAGAGGAAGAGTGAGAAGCAGACTCCTCACGGAGCAGTGATCCTGATGTGGGGCTCAATCCCAGGACCCTAGGATCGTGATCTGAGCTGAAGGCAGACGCTTAACTGACTGAGCCACCCAGATGTCCCCAAACTGGATAATTTCTATTTAACTACCTTCAGGTTTACTGATTCTTTCCTCTGTCATCTCTATTGGCTATTGAGTTCATCTAGTGATTTAAAAAAAAAATTTCAGCTATTGGGGCACCTGGGTGGCCCAGTCAGTTAGGTGTCTACCTTCGGCTCAGGTCATGATCCCAGGTCATGGGACCAAATCCTATAATGGGCTCCCTGCTCAGCGGGGAGTCTGCTTCTCCCTCTACCCTTCCTCCCTGCTTGTGATCTCTCTTTCTCACTCAAATAAATAAATAAAATCTTTTTTTAAAATTTCAGTTTTTGCATTTTTCAGTTCTAAAATTTCTGTTTGGTTATTTTAATAGACTTTCTGTCTTTCCTTTTATTTCAAGATTGTTCACGCTTATTTTTTGGAGCATGGTAATATAGCTGTTATAAAATCTGTCTGATAATTCTAACATCTGGGTCATCTTAGGATTAATGTGTATTGATTGCCTTTTTCCTTGATAATTTGTTAGACTTTCCTAGTTTTTTCTGTGTAGAGTAATTTTGGATTGTATTCTGGACATTTTGTTTAGATTACATGGATTTTTTGTTTGTTTTAGCAGATAGTAGATCCAATTAGATTCATTCTTCAAGTTCAGATCTGGTTTTTTTGTGGGCTTTGATTCCAATGTAAGCTCAGCTTTTAGAACTTTTACAGTGCTATTTAATCTTGCCTAATGTATTCACCACTTAGGGGTGAGATTTAAATAGCACTGAGACCTGGGCAATGGGTTACCCCATAATTCAATTCTCAAGGCCTTTGGTATGCTAATACCATGTGGTGAGGGATGCACAACTCTGTGACTATAATAGCAGCCACTGAATTGTATACAGACACACCTCATTTTATTGTACTTTGTAAATATCTTTTTTTTTTTTTTTAAAATTGAAGGTTTGTGGCAATCTTGCATCAAGCAAGTCTATTGACTCCATTTTTCCAACAGCATTTGCTCCCTTCATGTCTCTGTGTTGCATTTTGGTGATCTTAAAAATATTTCATATTTTTTCATTATTATTATATTTGTTACAGTAATTTGTGATCAGTGATCTTTGATGCTATTATTGTAATTGCTTTTGGTACAAACTGTGCCCATATAGGAGGGCAAACTTAATGGTACATATTGTGTGTGTCGACTGCTCTACCAGCCAGCAGCTATTCCCCCACCTCTCTCCATCTCCTCCATCCTCCCTATGCCCTGGGACACAACAGTATTGAAATTAGGCCTATTAATAACCCTACAATGGCTTCCTAGTGTTCAAGTGAAATGGCTTTTAAATCAAAAGCTAGAAATGATTAAGCTTAGTGAGGAAGGCATGTTGAAAGATGAGCTAGGCCAAAAGCTAGACCTCTTGTGCCAAACAGCCAAGTTATGAATGCAAAGGAAACATTCTGGAAGTTCGAGTGAACACACACATGATCAGAAAGTGAAAATAGCCTTATTGCTGATATGGAAAAGGTTTTAGTGGTTTGGATAGAAGATTAAACCAGCCACAACGTTCCCTTAAGCTAAAACCTAATCCAGAGCAAAGCTCTGACTTTATTCAATTCTATGAAGGCTGAGAGAGGTGGAGAAGCTGCAAAAGAGAAGTCTGAAGCTAGCAGAAGTTGGTTCATGAGGTTTAAGGAGAGAAGCCATCTCCATGACACACAAAAAAACCCTCAAAGTGAAGCAGCAAGTGCTGATGTAGAAGCTGCAGCAAGTTCTCCAGAAGATCTAGCTAAGATAATTTGTGAAGGCTTAAGCAACAGATTTTCATTGTAGGTGAAACAGCAGTTTATTGGAAGAAGATACTATCCAGGACTTTCATAGCTAGAGAAGAAAATTCAATGCCTGGCTTCAAAGCACAGGCTGACTCTCTTGCTGGGGGCTAATGCAGCTGGTGACTTTAAGTGGAAATCAACGCTGATTTACCATCCCCCCAATCCTGGGGCTCTTAAGGATGATGCTAAATCTACTCTGTCTGGACTCTCTAAATGAAACAAAAGCCTAGATGACAGCATATCTATTTGATATTTGAGGCCCACTGTTGAGACCTGCTCAGAAAAAAAAAAAAGATTCCTTTCAAAATATTACTGCTCACGGACAAGGCACCTGGTCAACCAAGAGCTCTGATGGAGATGGACAATGAGATTCATGTTGTTTTCACACCTGCGGATACAATGTCCACTCTGCAGCCCATGGATCAGGGAGTCATTGTGACTTTCAGGTCTCATTTAAGAGATATATCTTATGAGGCAATGGCTGCTATAGATAGTGGTTCCTCTGATGGATCTGGGCAAAATAAATTGAAAACCTTTTGAAAAGGATCCACTGTTCTATATGCCATTCTGAGTCATGGAAAGAAGTTAAAATATCAACATAAACAGGAAGAATCTGATTCCAACCCTCATGGATGATGTTGAGGGGTTCAGAACTTCAGTGGAGGAAGTCACTGCAGATGTGGTGGAAACAGCAAGAGAACTCAAATTAGAAGTGGAGCCTGAGGATGGGACTGAATTGCTGTGATCTCATGATCTAACTGAAGGGATGAGGAGCTTCTTCTTATGAATGAGCAAAGAAAGCAGTTTCTTGAGATAGAATCAACTCCTGGTGAAGATGCTGTGAAGACTGTTGAAATGACAATGAAGGATTTAGACTGTGACATATACTTAGTTGATAAAGTAGCAGCAGAATTTGAGAGGACCGACTCCAATTCTTTTTTTAAAAATTTTTGAAAGATTTTATTTATTTATTTATTTATTTATTTATTTATTTATTTGTCAGAGAGAGAGAGAGAGGAAGCACACAAGCAGCGGGGAGCAGCAGGCAGAGGGAGAAACAGACTCCCCACTAAGCAAGGGGCCCCATTCGAGACTGGATCCCAGGACCCTGGGATCATGACCTGAGCCAAAGGCACTTAACTGTCTGAGCCACCCAGGCGTCCCAAGGATTGACTCCAATTCTGAAGAAAGTTCTGCTGTGGGTAAAATGCTATCAATCAGCATCACATGCTACAGAGAAATCATTCATGAAGAGAAGAGACAATTGATGCAGCAAACTTGAGTTTATCTTATTTTAAGAAATTGCCAGTTATGGAAACCTTCAGCAGCCACCACCCTGATTAGTCAGTAGCCATGGACATGGAGACAAGATTCTCCACCAGCAAAAGGATTATGATTTGCTGAAAGCTCAAATGATGGTAGCATTCTTTAGCAATAAAGTATTTTTAAAATTTAAGCAATAAAGTATCTGAAAGTTAAGGTGTGTGCCTCATTTTTTCCAGACATAATGATATTGCACACTTAATAATCTACAGTATATTGTAAACATAACTTTCATGTGATGTGGGAAACCCAAAAATTCATTTGACTTGCTTTATTGTGATATTGACTTTATTGTAGTGGTCTGGAATCCAACCTGCAATATCTCCGAGGGTTATGACAATTATTTATGAGAATGTCTCTTAGTTTGCAAAAAGAAATTTTTCTAAGTCTCCTTTTTGTTTACCTCTGATTTTTTTTTTTTTGGTATGATTTAAGGAACTCTACATTTTGCAATTTCTATTTGTAGCTGGGTTCTTGGTGAATTTTGTAAATATTTCTTTGATATAACTAGAGAAAGTGCAGTAACTACTTTAGGGTGTAACATTCTAATAACTCTATAATTGTACTTACTAGTTAAATTATTCAAATCCTATATGCATTTTTGCATTCTTTTTCTACTTCATTTTCACATTTTCTAAGAGGCATATTTAGATCTCACACTAAGGTTGTGGTTTTATACATTTCTCCTTGTATTTCTAGTGGCTTTATTAAAAAATTTTTTGTTTCTTGCTTTCATTTTCACAATGTAGCTGATCTGTAGTTCACTACATAAATATCTGTGACCCTTATGTCTTCTTTTGTGCATAGCACACATCCCCTCTTCCTTCTCCTTTTAGTTATTTCTTGGAGCCCTTTGTTCTCCCTTAAATCGTTTATTTATTTGGATGTTTTCCCTCTTTCTCTCTCATGGGCTGTGGATTCCAGGAGAGCTGTGATCTTGTCTGCCTTAGTCACCACATGGCCCTCAGAGCCCAGTGTAGACCTCGTGTACCGTAGGCTCCTTGTAGGACTATCAGTAAATTTGCTCATTGCACTTAGATCCAGTCTAGAAGTGAGGCCCACACGCCATATGTTGAGCCAGTCAGGAGTTCAAGCTGGGGGCAACAACAAAAAGGGTAGGGGACTAACCCCGTCCCCTTATTCACTGAATTGATTAAGAGGGCAGGAAGAAATGGAAGTGGCTAGGTAATACCCCTTACGCACGCTGAACCAATCAAAAGCTGGGTCTGAGCACTTGAGACATGACTAAACTGAGCCCCTAATCTTAATGAAGTGGTGTCCAGTAGGGAAGCCCCTACCCCATGATGTAAATCGCCCGGAAAGCCTCAGGAACTAAGAAGCCAAGGGAAGTCCTAGGGCCATTAACTAGGGTTGTGATGGGATAATCAGAAAAGAGCAGTGAGTTTACGTATGTGTGGGTGGAGTGGGGTGGGGAGAGCTTAGAAGAAAAAAGTGAAGCAGTTGGAGGGAGACATGGAGGGTGTAATGGGGGTAGAGAGAGGAATTAGGATAGAGGAGGGTTGGATTTTGTCAGAGGGCCAGTAAGGCTATTATACAGGAACATGGAAGTGTCGTGGGTTCTGGCTTGGGGCAGTGTCCGTTTGCAGTGATCTTCATTTCTTGGGAATTTAGATGTTCCCTGGCCAAGACCCATTTCCTGTCTGCAGATTCTGCCCACCAGCGTCTCCTCCTCAGGCCAAGGTCCATGGCTACTATGACTGAGCCCAGGAACCTGGAGTTCAAGGTCCCACCAACGCAGCCAGTCATCCTGATGTCCTTGAATCCCCCAGAAAATGATTATTTGTTTCTCTCCATCATTTCCTTCTTCTTCTTCATTTTGCTGGCAATCCCAGCCCTCTTCTTCTCCCTCAAGGTGGGCACCATCTGGCTACCACCAACTCCCACCGTTCCCAGATATGCCTCCTCCGTCCCTCCCCATCCCCCTACTCCTCCCCAGGGACCTCTTCGTGTTCTTCCTGGAGAATTTACTCCCTCCTCCACCATCTAGTTGCCCTTGTTCCTCCCCAGAACCCCCTTCACCGTTCCTCTTCCTTTTTCCACTGGGGGACTGAACCCTGCCCTTACCTCCCTCACACCACCATTCCTGGTCTTGCATTTCCCACCTCCCCCTGGGATGTCCCTCCCCATCTCCCTCCCCCCTTGGAAACTCTCCCACCGCCTTGCCTTCATCTCCACAGACCCGGCAAGCCAACTTTCATGGGAATCAGAGGAAAGCACAGATCAATTCCAGTCTGGCCCTGGGCTTCAGCATCTCAAGCATCCTGGTGGGCTCCATTATGATCATTTGCTCCATTGTAGTTGGAGTTCTGAAACATAAAGTATGAGATCATACTAAAAGCTCACCTCCCTCAGAGAATCATGAACTGCACCTTCTGGAGCCTTTGAATTTGGACATCAATAACCTACCTGTACTGGAGGAAGTCTCCCCTCCATTAGCATTTGTTAAGAGCAATAAAATTTATGAGGAGGCTTCTGCTTTCTGCTCAAATGCACATGTATTCACATGCTTTTGTGTGTCCGCTTCGCTGAGTACCACAGGGCTTATCCATATTTTCTGTGAACATTTATTGGGCAACTACTATCATGTGCCAGGCACTGTTTCGGACCTTAGTGATTCAGTGCTGCTTCAGATAAATGAGGTATTTGCCTCTATAAAACTTACAGTATATTAAGAGGACACAGAAAAAAAGCAAAATGTAAAGCAACAACGTAGCTGTAGGTCAGTGCTTTCTAATAGATCTTTCAGCAATGATAGACATGTTCTGTAAGCCATTCTATACAATATGGTAGTTACTAGCTGCATGTGGCTACTGAGTGAGCACTCGGAAGGAGCACAGGTGACTAGTGCACCTGAAGAACTCAATTTTTTATTTAATTATAATTAATTTAGATTAAATTTGCCACATGCGGTTAGCGGCTGCTGTCCTGGACAGCACAGTTCTAGGTGGTGGTCAACATTATGGAAAAAAAAAACCAGGATGAAATTGGGGGAGCAAGAAGAGGGGCTTATGACAGAGTGGCTCAGGGAAAGCCCTCACTGGGGACCTAATATCTGAGCTGTGACCTGGAGTGAGGAGAGCCACAGAAACATCTGGAAGAGAGTTCTAAGCAGAGCAGTAAGTGCAAAAACTCAGGCAGGAAGGAGCCTGGCTTGTCCCAGGAAGAAAAAGATTAGTGGGACTGGAGTGAGCAAGGGGAGTACTACAAAGTAAGGTCAGAGGATGGGCAGGAGGCAAGTCACAGCTCAGAAGGCCACAGGAGGAAGGTTGGATTTTTAAGTATGAAGTGAAGTCCTTAGAGGTAGTAAACAGGGAGAACACAGGTTTGTTTTTAAAAGATTGAGTTTGATGTCTAAATTGAATGTAAAAGATCTCTAAGAGGGTTCCAGTACTAATTCCAATTACGTGTGGAATCAATTCCTGGACATCAGCTGGGTGTCTTACAATTCAGCTTACTTCTGATGCTGTCTGCCCAGAGATAGCCTCAGACTCCATAGGTTAAGGGCTTAGTCCTGCAAGGGTGCCTTCTGTCCCAGAGGCCGGATGGAAGCCTAGGTTTTAACTTGTACTTCTGACCCACTGGCTAAAAATCAGAGCCTCCTACAACATCTTTGGGTTTGATTAATTTGCTAGGGTGGCTCAAGAATTCAGAGAAACAATTTACTTACTAGTAAAAAACACAGATTGCTAGTTTATTATAAAGGGATAAAACTCAGGGGCACCCAGATGGAAGAGCTGTATAGGGCAAAGTATGGTGAAAGGTTGTGGAACTTCCACACCCTCTCTGAGCGTGCCCCGTTTCCCAAATCTCTGTGTGTTCTTCAACCCAGAAGCTCTCTGACCTTGGCCTTTTGGGGTTTTATGGAGGCTTTATGACACAGTTGTGATTTGGCATTGGCTTTTGGTGATTGGTTCAACCTCCAGCCCCTCTCCCCTCCCTGGAGGTTGGGGGGAGGTACTGAAGTTCCAACTCTCTAATCACAGAGTTGCTTCCCTTCCAACCAGCCCCCATCCTTACATCACCTAAGGGCTTTCCAAAAGTCACCTTATGAACATAACAAAAGATACCTTGATTGCTTTTATCATAGGACACTCCAAGGGTTTTAGGAGCTCAGTGCCAGGAATGGATGGAAGACGAAGATTTTTCTTATTATAAATCACAATATATTATTGCAGTCTCCTTCCATAATAGCTAGTGGGGGGGGAAGAGAAACAAAAAGTTCATATCTTTTATTTTTTTTTATTTTTTATTTTTTTTTTTAAAGATTTTATTTATTTATTTGACAGAGACAGAGACAGCCAGCGAGAGAGGGAACACAAGCAGGGGGAGTGGGAGAGGAAGAAGCAGGCTCATACCGGAGGAGCCTGATGTGGGGCTCGATCCCATAACGCCGGGATCACGCCCTGAGCCGAAGGCAGACGCTTAACCGCTGTGCCACCCAGGCGCCCCTAAAAAAAGTTCATATCTTTTAAAGACAGCAAACAGCTGTGGATGCAAAGAAGTCTAAAGGAACTGCATTCTAGAACTAAGGAACCCTTCTTAAGTGGTGTGAAAATTAATAAAAGGAAACTTCATTTAAAATGGAATCAGGGGCACCTGGGTGGCTCAGTCCATGAAGCGTCTGTCTGCGGCTCAGGTCATGATCCCAGGGATTATGTCTGGCATCGGGCTCCCTACAGGGAGCCCCCTTCTCCCTCTGCCTGGCTCTCCCGATGCTTGTGCCCTCTCTCTGTCTCTGACAAATAAATAAAATGTAAAAAAGAAAGAAAGAAAGAAAGAAAGAAAGAAAGAAAGAAAGAAAGAAAGAAAAAAAGAAAGATAACTGATAATGAATGAATGAATGAATGAATGAATGAATGAAGTCAGGAGGCCAGAAGGGGGAGCTCTCATGCCCTACTTCTGTCAATTGTCCTTGTCAATTGCAGGCCCTACAGGAAAAGAAGTACCTTGGAAATCAATACTGCCTTAGCTACTACTTGACTATCTGGGCAGGAGGAAGAAAAGTTTCCTCCTCCCCTGCCAAGAGCCCTGCCAATGAGAGGCTCACAACTTAGCCAATGAAAAGCTATGAGAAACAAACTGAGGACTTCAGAGGGGAGGAGGGTGGGGGAATGGGATAGACCGGTGATGGGTAGTAAGGAGGGCACGTATTGCATGGTGCACTGGGTGTTATACACAACTAATGAATCATCGAGCCTTACATCGGAAACCGGGGATGTACTGTATGGTGACTAACATAATATAATAAAAAATCATTAAATAAAAAAAAAAAAAAAAAAAAAAAAAAAAAAGAAAAGCTACTGTACTTAGAACTCCAAAGGAGAGTTTGTTTTTAACAGCTCCCCTCCCCAGATTTCCTCTTTTCTCTGTAAAAGAGCTTTCCTCTCCTCTCTTCTCCAGACTTGCATATGGTTTTGTCCTAGCTTGCTTGTCCTGAATTACAATTCTCTGTTATTCCTGAATTAACCCATTTTTGCTGGTAAAATAACTGGCCGGTTGGCAAGAATGACTGGTTAAAAGTCACATTCCTGGGAGAGGCTGAAACTACAATCAGGTTAGGTATGGAGTCCTGATTTGCTGATGTGGGGCTTAGCACAAGTGGCTCCACCTAGAGTTTGTTGTTTATTTTTTAACAAGACAAAGGTACCAATTCAATACAGTGGAGACAGGATAGTCTTGTCCGTTAATGCTAAGGAAACTGTATATCAATATAGGAAGAAATGAATCTTGGACCCTTTCTTATTTCATATCTTATTATTTTTTTCATAATCTCAACCTAGAACTGTATTATCCAGGATGGTGGCCACAAGATTAATTCAGGATGGCTCCTAGACCTAAATAAGAAAGCTAAAACTATCAAGCTTCTATGTGAAAACGTAAGAGAGTCTATTTGTAACCTTTGGATAGGTAGACAAAAATGTCTTAAACAGGACAGAAAAAAACCTAAGCATAATATTTAAAAATGATCATTGGATTTTACAGATTTTAAAACTTATGAAAAAGGCAAGTCACAAATTGAAAAAAAAATTGATATAAGACAAAAACAGGCCATCAATTTTTTTCTGATGGGAAAGATGTGAACGTGAATTTTACAAAATATAATTTCCACATGGCCATAGCATGTGCAAGGTGCTTAACATCCTAATGTTAAGCAATTGCATTTCCAAGGAAATGCAAATTAAAACTACAATGGGATACAATTATATACCCAAAGAATGGCTAAAAGTAAAAAGACTGTCATCAAATGTGGGCAAGAATGTAGGAATCCCGGGTGCCTGGGTCGCTCAGTTGTTTAAGCGTCTGACTTCTACTAGGGTCATTATCCTGGGGTCCTGGATCAAGTTCGCATCGAGCTCCCTACTCAGCAGGGAGCCTGCTTCTCTCTCCCTCTGCCGTTCCCCCTGCTTGTACTCTCTCTCTCTTTCTCTGTCAGATAAATAAATAAAATCTTGAAAGGAAGGAAGGAAGGAAGGAAGGAAGGAAGGAAGGAAGGAAGGAAGGAGGAAAGAAAGAAAGAAAGAAAGAAAGAAAGAAAGAAAAAAGGAAAGGAAGGAAGGAAGAAAGGAAGGAAGGAAGGAAAGGAGAAAGGAAAGGAAAGGAAAGGAAAGGGAAGAAAAAAAAGAAAGAAAACCAAGGGGCTTAGCCTAGGAACTTGCCCTGGGTGGAAGCCAATGGTTCAGCCCCTTCATTTTGTTCTCTTTTTGTGATTGGCTGACAGTGAACAGGGAGGGGGTCCTGGTTAGTTTCACTCCACCCCCCCTGTTCTTCTTTACCAACTGGCTGACAGTGGATAGAGACCTTCTTACTTTCTTGATTAGGTTGGTCCAGCCTCACCTCTTGATTCTGCCTTTGTAATTGGCTGGAAGTTGAAGAAACTTTGACCAAAGAAGTCCCATTCCCCCCAACCGCCCACCTATGAATTTTGGCTCCTGGATTGGAGGACCGGGATCAAGAGACCTATACCCCTTGTTAATCTTAAAAATAAAACATTATTTTACCAAAGCAAATGGGTTATTCAGGAATAACAGAGAATTATGGTTTGGGACATGCAAACAATGACAAAACAATAGGCAAATCTGGTAAACAAAGTAGAGGACCGTTATTTTATGGAGAAGGAGGAAGAAGTTGGGAGGGATTATGTGTTTGTTTTATTTTGAGGGAGAACCAGAGTGCCTGTGGTGGGGGGAGGGGCAGACGGGGAGGGAGAGAAAAAGTCTTAAGCAGGCTCCTCGCCCAAGGCGGAGCCCAGTGCCATCTCACAATTCTGAGATCAAGACTTGATTAGAAACCAAGAGGCCCACGCTTCAGGGACTGAGCCACTCAGGCGCCCCTGGAGGGGTTGTTTTGAACCAGAGTCCATTGGAAAAAAAGCATGAGTCCAGGATGATGTTGGCTCTCATTGGCTGAGTTGCGGGGGTCGGGGGGAGTGAGTTCTTGTAGGAGATGCAACGTACATTCTTATCCCCTTGACGCCTGTAGTCGATGATTCTTTCCGGTTGAGGAGTCTTTCGTCCGGGTCTGTAATTGACACGTCTTTCCGTAATTAACCTGGAGCGGTACCGCAGGAAAGCTCCCCCTTCTGGCCTGCCATTCTAAATGACGTTTCCCTTGATACCTTCCACACCTTCATCCTTGGCTTTTGAGCCCCATTCTGAGCTTTTGCATACGTCTCCATCCAAGGATACCTTTTCTAACTCCACTTTTCTCAAGCTTCCCTGCCAGAGGTGGGGAGTGGGGGAGTTGGCCGCCTGCCCTAGTCATAAAATGCGGCCCTGGAGGACTCAGAGTTTGTTACCTGAGTTTTGTCTCAGCTCCCCCATGCGTGCCGTCATTCAGCAGTAAGTGAGCCAACTGCTGTGTGCCGGGCTCAGTGCTGGGCACTGGGGGTACTCAGGAATGCAAAACACTGCTGAACCTACCCAACTTCTTGAAGCCCCCTTTTCCTTTGCCTCCTGATCCTCCCCACCCCCACCCCTTCCTGGTTCTTCCTATACCTTTCAGACTGCTTTTATCTTCTTTAACAGCAATGGCTCCCCTCCTTGCTCTTCTCCCCACCCTTGCCAGAGGCTCTTACCTCCCCTAGCTCACTCTACCCTTTCTGCACTGACAAGGCCTGCCTCACTGTTCCCAATTTCAACTTCTTCTAGAAGCTCCAAGACCCATAGTTGTCCCATAGCTTCCTGGTTCTCCAGTTCCTACACAGGCTGTAGCCCTTCCTCAAACCTACCTCTCCTCCTGGGTCCCATCCCAGGGGAGGCCTCCCCCACCCCAGGCCAGATACCTCCTGCCCCAGCCCATGTCCCCATAGGAGATGTCCTGAGCCTCCCTCCCCCAGCTTTCCCCTCCTCTCCCCCCACAGGCCTCACCCAGCCTCCTCCCCTGGCTTCTAATCTCAGCCTCCCCCTTGAGTGTCCTCCACATGACAGCCAGGGGCATCTTCCAGACTCAGTCCTGACCATGCCCCTCTTCTGACCCAAACTCACATGCCTTCAGCTGCTCCTAGACTAAAATCCTAACTCCTCCCCCTGGTCCACAAGGTCCCACACGAACTGACCCCCACCTTCATGTCGTGTCACCCTCCCCTCACTAATCTTATCCAGCCCCTGCACCATCCCTCCTTGCTGACCCTCACTGTCACCTGGTTCCCAGCTCAGGGCTTGTTCTCACTGTTCCTTCTGGATTATTCCTGGCTGTCTCCTCATCCTTGAAGCCTCGGCTCAAGTGTTACTTCCTCGGAGCCCCTTCTCCAATACCCTAGTCTATCAGCTTCCTCTCCTCTGCCTCTCTCCTCAAGTACCCTGTTATTGTCCTTCATGTTCTTCTCATTTGCCAGTAAAGATTCATCTGTTTGATTACTTGGGGACGATGGAGTGTAAGCAGGACCATGACTGTTTTCTTCCCTGCAAATCCCAGGGCTTAACAAAAAGCTTGGCACATAGCAGATGCTCAATCAACATTCTGTAAATCATGGAACGGAGTCTAGTTTTAATGGGAGGCCATTTTGTGAAATGGTGTCTGGGTGTACTCACGCAGGAGGACTTTCTAGCCAGGCTGCTTGGATTCAAGTCCTGGCTCTGCCCGTTACTAGGTGTGTGACCTTGGGCCAGTCGTATAACCTCTCTGGACGTCAGTTTCTTCACAGTAAAACTGGGATAAATACACTACCTTCCTCATAAGGTGGCTGTGAGGATGAAACGAGCCCACACAAGTAATGCGCTTATAACAGGGCTGAGGGCAGCGAGTTCTCAATGAATGTCACTGCCGTCATGGGCTTCCTGTCCTTGTGTCTGTCTGAGCCCGTCCTTCTGCTTTAGGTTGGGGGAGTGTGTCTTTGGGGGACCAAGAGCATCACCCCAAGGCAGGATCACACGTCCATCTCAGGATTTGTGGCTTGGATTGCTGCTGCACGCTGTGGAGGGTCTCGGGGACCCTGAGATTTATTTTATTTCTTCCAACAAAAGTTCATTGAGTGCCTATTATTTGCAATTTGACATCAGTCCAAAACAACAACAACAAAAAAAACCAACAGGCAAAAATCCCTGCCCTTGCAAAGCTCACATTCTGTCCTGAGGGATTCAGAAAACAAAGGAACCCAATAGATAAGAGCAATGACCCAGTATGGGAGAAGATCATGGGGACAGAGGTGCAGGGGGCCCACAGGTCACAGTTTTAAATCAGCCAGTCAAGGAGCTCACACTGGGAAGGCAACATTTGTGTGAAGAACTTGGAGGGAGAGAGGGAGCCATGTAGGTGTGGGGAGGAGAGCATTCCAAGAGGAGGGAAAAGGGCACAGGCAAAGGCACAGGCGGGAGGCTGTTTGCTATGGCTGAGGCACAGCAGGGAGCCAGCATGGCTGCAGTGGGAGGAGGAGAGGTCTGGGAGGCCACAGGCCAGACCATTGGCTTTGGGCACCAGCGTGCTCACTTGGCTTTCAAGAGTCAGGTGGAGCTAAGGGAGGGTTGAGTCAGGAGAGCCCAGACCCCAGGGTGGGGAGCGGATTTCAGGGGGGCAAGGACGGGAGACTGGGGAGAGGCTGCTGTGATGTCCGGGCCAGAAGGGATGGAGGTGGAACCAGGGTGGGACCTGAGGAGGGAGAGCTGGTTGGGTTCCAGGGATGATTTTAAGATCCCAGATCAGGACAGCCAGGCAAATTTCTTGAGGGTGGTTGAACTTTCCACATCTGGACGAAGCTGGGAGAGGAGCAGAGCACTGGAGACCTGGCTGCCGTCTTAGCCAGGCTGGGGCCAGACCTTGGCCCTGACTCCTTGACCCATTGCCTGCTCCTTTATCAGCTTAAGGAGGGGGAAGCAAGGTCCCTGCCTGCCCTGCCTCTCTCTTCAAGCTTCCCAGGGCCTGGTGATGGCGGGGACGGGTAACCTGCCCAGGAGGCCAAGGGCATTGCTGAATCCACTATCTTATCAGAGAATCCAAACACAAACCAAAAGTCACGCTCACAATGAGTTCTTTCACTCAGCAAACACTCCTTGGGCTGGGTGATACAGGGCACACAGCGGCGACTGAGACATCCTGGATCCTGTCCTCATGTGTCCGGGGAGGGGGGGGGCAATGGGACATCAGCATATGGTGACTGCCCAGAGTGGCCAGGCTTGTGATGGAGGAATTATGGGTCAGAGGGGTCAGGGCTGGGATAGGGAAGCCTAGGGGCCTGTGGGAGCTCAGGGGAGGTACCTGACCCAGTTGGTCCATGGTCCAAGGAGGTTTCCTGGAGAAAGGGATGTCTGTGTGAGAGCACAAAAGATGAGGAGTAGCTGAATGTGGGGAGGACGCAGGGTGAGTGTTTCAGGCAGAGGAAGCTCCACCGGCCAAGATCTTGAAATGATAGTTTTGATAAACAGAAGGGCTGCATGAGCTTCATCCCAAAGCATGACAGGGGAGGGCACAGGAGGGCGGCACAGCCAGGAATCTGATCCCATCGAGACTTGTAGGGCACTGAGTCCCTAAAAGTGTGTGCTCATGATTCCAGGAGACTCTTGTTTAGATTCCCCTTAAAACCCACTCAATATTCACCAGCCATTTAAGTCTGTCCTCTGCCCTCTCTTTCTCAGGAAAAAGAAAAATTCAATTCTGACCATTAATTTTTTTTTTCTTTTTAAGATTTTATTTGCTCATTTGAGAGAGAGAGAGAGAGCTCAGGGTTGGTGGGGCAGAGGGAGAGGAAGAAGGAGAGGCAGACTCCCCGCTGAGCAGGGAGCCTGATGTGGGGCTCAATCCCAGGACCCTGAGATCGTGACCTGAGCCGAAGGCAGATGCTTAACCGACTGAGCCACCCAGGAGCTTCTGTGACTGTTTTGAATAGAAAGTAAAGAGATCACGGAATAGCCCTCTGGTCATTCCTTAAGCCTCCGCATATCCTCCAAACGTCCGCCCCGTTCCAGACCATCTGAAGACTCAGAAATGGGGCCTGTCCTGCCGGGAAGCCCTGACAAGGGCGCACATCACTGCTGTGTTCCTGCCCATCGTGTGTGACCTGAATCTGACCATGAACCCTTGGTGGAGCCAAACTGAGGGGAATTCTTGCAACACAATTGACTGATACTTTCCCACAATTCCAAGGTCATGAAAGACAAGGAAAGAGTAAGGAAACGTCACAGACGGGAGGAGACCAAGGGGATATGCTGACTAAGTGCGCAGTGTGATCCCAGACCAAGAAAAGGACACGAGCCGGGAAACGGGAAGTTCAAATACATTCTCCAGATTAGTTCCTAATGTCCGATCGATGTGAATGTGCTGGATTTGACCACTGGACTGTGGTTATGTAAGAGAGTGTCCTTGTTCACGGGAGACCCATGCCTAGGTATTCATGGAGACACAAGCATCCGGTCTCCAACTCACTCACAAGTGGGTCAGCCTGAGCTTAAAAAAAAAAAAATCTGTTCTCTCTCTCATCTCTCAACTATCTAGAAACCACAAATTGGGAAAATCATTCAATTTAGCTGAAGGGGAGGCGGGTCTTTGTTTTATTACCCCTGTAACTGGTGGGTCTGAAATATTTAAAACAAACCATTGAAAATTAACATAATAAAACTAAGAAATGAAAAAAAGAGGGGGGAACCACAAATGGGGCAGAGAATAGAGAAGGACAGTCCCCGATTTTGACAGAGGTCTGCACATACACCTGCTGCCAGTGATGGTGCCTCAGTCTCCCCACTGTGACTTAGATTGTGGAGTTCCCGTATCTGTGCAGACACACCCCATATTTACACCAGGCTCTGGATGCTTTCAGGGGTAGAGGGCTAGGGGGCAGGGTGGAAGAGCTAGAGAGAGCTAGAGGCACCTGAGGAGCTCCCAGTGATGGAGATTTCCCGAGGGCCTGCCCTGTGCTCCAGGTTGTTAGTGAATATTCCACCTCCAACAGTGTCTAGACCATCTGTGGTGTGTCTAGGGCACTGGTCCGGGTGCTATGCATACAGCAGGAAACACAACCAACTCCCAGTCTTCCTTCTAGTGTGACAAGGTTGACACCAAACAAATGAAAATAAAATACAGTGTCAGGTTGGGAGAAGGGGTATGGGTAAAGCAGGGTGAAGGGGATGGGGCCTGATGGGGGTATAATATTAGAAGTGAGGACTCTCTGAAGAGATGACATTTGAACTGAGACCTCACAGTGAGAAAGAGCCATGCAGGTATCTAAAGAAGAGAGCGTCAGGCAGAAGGGACTGCAAGTGCAAAGGCCCCGGGGCAGGAATGACCTTGATCTCTAGGAAGCACAGCAAGAAGGCCAATGCCAGTGGAACTGTAGTAGAGATTGAGCCAGGAGAGGTGAGCCAGGCTAGATCTTGCAGGAATGATTTTGGAGTTTATTCTGAGTGGGAAGGGATGCCCCTGGACGGTTGTAAGCAGGGGAGTGATGGGACACATGGTGTTTCACATGTACAGCTCAGAGAGATGAAGCCCCTCACGCAAGCAGACTCATTGTAAGGGCAGACTCATTGTCGGTGTGACTTCACCCCACCTGCCTCCTCTCTGGGGGTCTCTGTAGCAGGTTGGGATGACCAGCTAGGTGGCTGTGGGAAGGAGCTTGGACTGCTCAGTAGCTTAGCCTTTCCCAGGTGACCTGCTCCAGGAGAGAAGGACGTTGCCATGGCAATTATCTTATCAGACACGTCCACCCTGTGCAGCTCACACAGGAGATATCAAGAACTCAAGAACCTGCCATTCCAGCGGTCCAGCCCCTCACTGCTACCCACAGAGGTCCCTGCCTGGGGGACCTCTAACCTGGCACCAATACCAAGATTGAGCCAGGAGCCTTGGACACATCTTTCCCTTACTTTGCACCTTCGTTTCCCCATCTGGGCAGGTTGGGGTGGAGACAAGAAAGACAGAGCTGAGATGGCTACAGCTGGAAGTGTGGGGGCACCTCTGGGACCCTCCCTGAACCTCTCCAGGCCTTGGTTTCCCCCTGTGCACAACAGGAATGATAGTGCCGCCCACACAGGGGTTTGTTGCAGGGACCCCAGAGGTCATGTGTGCAGCGCCTGGAGCCTACTCGCCATGGCTGCTGTGAGGTCTGAGTTCTTTTGTCAGGGGCCCCATGGGAGAGCCAGGCTCTGGGGTCAGACCTGGGCTGGAATCCTGTCCCCAACATTTAGTCATGCAACTTTATTTATTTATTTTTTATAAAGATTTTATTTATTTGAGAGAGAATGAGAGAGAATGAGAGAGAGCGAGCACAAGCGGGGGTGACGAGAGGCAGAGTAAGAGGCAGAGAAGCACGCTCCCCACTGAGCAGGGAGCCCAACGCGGTGCTCGATCCCAGGACCCTGAGATCATGACCCCAGCCAAAGGCAGATGCTTAACCCACTGAGCCACCCATGGGTCCCAGTCATTACAACTTTAGACCAAGGCCTTGATCTCTCTGTGCCTCGGTTTCCTCATCTGTACAATGGGGGCCAATAAGGGAACACAACTTTCTAAAGGACTGTGGTGAGGAGCTAAGGAAACGTTCACACAAAGCTCCCTGGGCAGACCTGGGACATAGGAGGTCCTCCCTAAACAACAGCCGTTAGAGCCACCATTGTGAGCACCCTCCCCCTCCAGGAGTCAGACATGGGCAATGTGGCCTGGAAGAGGACACGGCAGTCCAGCTACCTGGTTCTGAGTCCTGACTCTTTCCATCCTAGCTTGGGGACAACAGGTGAGTGACTTAACCTCCCTGCACCTCAGTTTCCCCATCAGTATGGTAAGGGGAGGTAAGAATGATACTCACCTCAGAGGGTTGTTGGGAGGTTCCATTATTTAATACAGGAAAGCCCCCAGCCCAGTGCTTGGCACATAATGAGCACCATATGTTTGCTATTCTTCTTGTTGTTACTGTGGACCTACTCAGTGGTCCCCTGATCTCAGTGGTGGATGGAAATGGGTCTGGGCAGGTTGGGGCAGCCTAGTAGGTAAGCCCTGAGCTGTTTAGGCCTGGAGGTCACCCCAAGGAGCCCCGCAATCAGCTCTAATTGGGCCAGTCTTGCTCCACCTCCTCCCTCCCTGGGTATATCAGGGCTGGTCCAAACCCTAGGCTCCGTCTTGGCAAAGGAGGGTGGCTGCACCGGACACCATGGGGAAGGCAGTGAGTGGGGCCTGGAGGCAGGAGTTGGGGGGATGGAGGCTGGAGGCAGGAGTTCCAGTGGGATCTGATGCCTCCCCCTCTTCCCATCCCCAGGAGAATTACGAGATGTACTCGGTAGAGCTGGGTCCTGGCCCTGGTGGGGACATGGCCGCCAAGATGAGCAAGAAGAAGGGGGGCAAGGGAGGAGGCAAGAAGAAGGAGAAGCTGGAGAACATGAAGAAGGAGATGGAGATTGTGAGCATGGGGCTGCGGGGCTGGGTGGGGGGCAGGAGCGTGGCCGGTGAGAGCTGGACAGTGAGTGTCCTGCCCCCACCACACAGAATGACCACCAGCTGTCAGTGGAGGAGCTGGAACAGAAATACCAGACCAGTGCGACCAAGGTGAGCTGGGCGCGGAGGGAGGGGTACGTGCAGAGAAGGGGAGGGGTAGGGGAAGGGAGAAATGTATTAGAGAGAAAGGGCCAAACAGAGAGAGAGATGGAGTAGACGCAGATAGAAAGAGGCAGACAGAGACAGGTAAGAGAGAGAAACAGAGCAGAGACAACAGGGAGAGAGAGCAGGCAGAAAGATGAGAGAGACACAGTGGAGGGCAGGGGGAAGGCGCAGGACAGAGGTGAGGACGGACCCAGAAATGAAGAGGAACAAGACAGAGGGGGAGAAGAGGGGAAGGAGACAGAAGAGCTTCCCCTACGGGGGAGCATGTGGTGCGGCCACTGCTACCACCCGCCCCATCCCCAGGGCCTGTCTGCCAGCTTGGCCGCCGACCTGCTGCTGCGGGATGGGCCCAACGCTCTGAGGCCGCCGCGTGGCACCCCTGAGTACGTCAAGTTCGCCCGGCAGCTGGCAGGTGGCCTGCAGTGCCTCATGTGGGTGGCTGCTGCCATCTGCCTCATTGCCTTTGCCATCCAGGCCAGCGAGGGTGACCTCACCACTGACGACAATGTGAGTGGCGGATGCTGCAGGGACACAGGGATCTGGAGGATAGAGGACATTGAGCATGGACTCAGGACGCAAGGGACACAGGATGGGGATACGGAGACATGGAAATGCAGTCAAGACATGGGTCATGGGGGATGAAGGCTACTGGGATGTGAGGCAGCCCCAATGACACAGGACACAGGGGACCTGGAGAATGTGTCTCAGATATGGAGGACAAAGGTGGGGATACAAAGACATGGAAATGGGATCCTTAAGATAGGACAATGGGAAACAGAGGACATGGGACAGACTAAGGGCACAGGGGACATGGGACTCAGATATGGGACGCAAAGGCAGAAGGACGTAGGGGACACAAGACTCAGGACATGGTACCTGGAGAGACAGAAAACAGATAAGGTAGCACAGAGACAGAGAACACTGAGATGCAGGACAAGAGGTCAGAACAAGGGACATGGGGACTTAGGGACATGTGGCACTGGACAGGGGTTTGAAAGTCCCAGGACATGTGACACAGAATGGGGACTTAGGGGCACACAGACATGGGGAGACACTGGACATAGGCACCTGGAATCTGGAACATGACCGTGGAGCCCACAGAGTATGAAGCATAGGATGGACTGCACAAGAACATGGAGATGGGGACACGGCCTAGGGCACCCAGAGGACGGCAAACAGACGATGACCGCATGGAATATGAAAACTGGAGCACAGGGGATACAGGGCGTGAGAACATGAGCCAAAGGACAGTGACATGCAGAGTGCAAGACTTGGAGGACACAGGAAAACATGCATTGTGCCACGGGGCATAAGCCACAAGATATGGGGACATGAGGGAGGTAGGGTCCGGGACCCAGAGACTATGGGACACAGGGGACAGGGACACAGGACACGGAAAATACAGGGAAGCTGAGGATGGGACATGAACACAGGAACGGGGGCCACGGGCCACAGGGACAGTGCGTGTGGCTTTCTAGCAGAGCAGGGAAAACCCCAGGGGCGAGCCCAAGAACATCGGGGACAGGGAGCAGGCGGGGGGCCTTGTGCAGGGAGCTTCCGGCCCCTTCTCATCCACCTGGCCCGCTTCCCACCTCCACGCAGCTGTACCTGGCCCTGGCCCTCATCGCCGTGGTCGTGGTCACCGGCTGCTTTGGCTACTACCAGGAGTTTAAGAGCACCAACATCATCGCCAGCTTCAAGAACCTGGTGCCCCAGGTGGGTCCTGCAGCCCGGCCACTTCAGTTCCGGGACTGAACTTGGCGGGGGGGTGGTGCATGGGGAGGCTCCTGGCATCTCCCACCAGGCCCAAGCTGCTCTGCACCGGTGGCCCCCGGCTTCCCCTGTGCCCCTCCCTACCTCCCCCTGCACTCCGTGACCTCCACCCGCACCCTGCCCACCTCAACCCCGTGCCCCTAACCCACAGCAAGCAACTGTGATCCGAGATGGGGACAAGTTCCAGATCAACGCGGACCAGCTTGTGGTGGGCGACCTGGTGGAGATGAAAGGCGGGGACCGAGTGCCGGCCGACATCAGGATCCTCCAGGCCCAGGGCTGCAAGGTGGACAACTCCTCCCTGACTGGAGAGTCTGAGCCACAGACCCGCTCGCCCGAGTGTACACACGAGAGCCCCCTGGAGACCCGCAACATCGCCTTCTTCTCCACCATGTGCCTTGAGGGTCTGTGAGGCCCCTGCCCGCCCCCCAGCCGACCACGCTGCTTCCCCTGCCCCTCTTCTGCCCCGTACTGAGCCACACCGCCTCCCAGCCTCCCATGACGCCCCCTCTTCAGGGCATGCTGCCCCCCTATCTGCCTTCAAGGCTTCTCCCATCACTGCCCCCCCCCCTTCAGTTCCCATGGCGTGCACATCCCCGCTGCCGCCCGCCCAGCCCTGAGGCGCCTTCTTGGCCCCGATGCAGGCACAGCACAAGGCCTGGTGGTGAACACGGGTGACCGCACCATCATCGGGCGCATTGCGTCCCTGGCCTCGGGAGTAGAAAATGAGAAGACGCCCATCGCTATTGAAATCGAACACTTTGTGGACATCATCGCAGGCCTGGCCATCCTCTTCGGCGCCACGTTTTTCGTGGTGGCCATGTGCATTGGCTACACATTCCTGCGGGCCATGGTCTTCTTCATGGCCATCGTGGTAGCCTATGTGCCCGAAGGGCTGCTGGCCACTGTCACGGTGAGTGGGGGAGACGGAAGAGAGGTGCAGAGAGCTGTCTGTTCGTTCATCCAGGATTGCCTCCATCATCTCCGGCCATCTCCACCCACTCACCTCCCCCCCATGCACCTTGCCTCAGCCTTCGTCCCAACCCCCCATCTCTCCACCTCTCCATCCATTCAGCAACCACTCACCGAGGCCACTCTGGGCCACACCCTATACCGAAAGCTGAGGCCTCACAGGTGAAAGGCCTCGTCCTTGACCAGAGGAGGCTGAGGTCCAGTGCCGGCCGCCCTCGGCAGTCAGCCCCCAGGGCAAGACCAGCCCCAGAGACAGCTCAGACGATGTTTGTTTTCCCAGTGTGGTTGTGTTGATAAGAGGACTTACAGAACCTCAGCTTGGGCAGCTAGTGAGGGGCCTAGCTACGTTCGTCTGGGGCGATGGGGGAGGCATCCCAGGTGGCAAGCACAGGCTGGAAAAAACATTGAGGCAAGAAAAGCATGGGTTTTGCGGCGGGATGCTGTGTACGTAGCACAGTGGCTGGGGTCAAGGCTCCCTGCGCTGTGAGAGAAGGGAAGGAGGACTAGAAGCAAGGATTGGGTGCCTAACTGTGCTTCTCGCCCCTTCTGGCAGGTCTGCTTGTCCCTGACAGCCAAGCGGCTGGCCAGCAAGAACTGCGTCGTCAAGAACCTGGAAGCCGTGGAGACACTGGGCTCCACGTCAGTGATCTGCTCTGACAAGACAGGGACCCTCACTCAGAACCGCATGACTGTGTCCCATCTCTGGTTCGACAACCACATCCACACGGCGGACACAACGGAAGACCAGTCAGGTGTGGGGGTGGGGAGACGGGCTGGGGCAGGATCCGGTAGAGGGTAGATTTGGAAGGGAGCTCTGAGGTTACTGAAGGCAGCCTGGGGAGGGCTCTGCCTGAATGGAGAGGGGCTCCTTCCCGATGGGGAGACGGCCTGTGAAGCTGCAGGTCTGTGAAGCGGCTTGGTATCCAGGGGTCCTAGGAAACTCAATACTGGGTCTGGAGAGAAGGCTCCGTCCCGTCCCGGGGTATGATGAGAGGTTTGGGTCCCACCCAGGTCCTCTGGGAGAGGACCCTGTCCTGAATCTAGAGGGAGGGGCTAGGTTCTGGTATGGGAGAGAGCTGCTCCCGGGCCAGAGGCCCGCGCGGAGCTCCCGCGCGGCCCCAGCCTGCACGCCTGGCCTCCAGGGCAGACATTTGACCAGTCTTCGGAGACTTGGCGGGCGCTATGCCGCGTGCTCACCCTGTGCAACCGCGCTGCCTTCAAGTCCGGCCAGGACGCGGTGCCGGTGCCCAAGGTGAGACCCCAGGGGACTCCGGGGAAACCCAGGAGCCTGGTGCACCCAGGGTCGCTCCTGACACCGGCCCTGCTTCCAGCGCATCGTGATCGGGGACGCGTCCGAGACGGCGCTGCTCAAGTTTTCTGAGCTGACGCTGGGCAATGCCATGGGCTACCGCGAGCGCTTCCCCAAAGTCTGCGAGATCCCCTTCAACTCTACCAACAAGTTCCAGGTGCGCGCCTGCCGCGCCCCGCCGGGCTCACGGTGCGGCCCCGCCCACTTCAGGCCCCACCCACACTCAGGGCTGGCCTATCGCGGGGCTTCTCTCTCTGTTTCCTCCCTCTCCGTAGGAGGAAGCCAACCCCCCACCCTCGACAGTCGCCCCGCCCACAGCCGCTGCCCCATTATGGTCAGGCCATACCCACAGTTCTTTCGCTGGGGGCTCGCCGCCAGCTCTTAGGCTTTCCGTGGGGTAGCTCGCAATCCAAATCCCGCCCCAGCCCAAATCCGACCCTAATTCTGTCCATTCCCAAAGCCCAGGCTCCTTACTGCTCCGCCACCAAGGACTTGCTCAGCACGCCAGCCCCTCAACCCCAGCCACACAGTACCCTCCCAAGTCTCTACCAGGGGCGCTTTCGAGCCGTCAGCCCCGCCCTTCTCCCAAGGCCCGCCCCCTCAACGCAGTGGGCTTCCTCGCCCGCAGCTGTCCATCCACACCCTGGAGGACCCGCGGGACCCCCGGCACGTGCTGGTGATGAAGGGCGCCCCCGAGCGCGTGCTGGAACGCTGCAGCTCCATCCTCATCAAGGGCCAGGAACTGCCGCTGGACGAGCAATGGCGTGAGGCCTTCCAGACTGCTTACCTGAGCCTGGGAGGCCTGGGTGAACGCGTGCTTGGTGAGACCCCCTGGGCTCGGTGATCTCCCACAGTCCGTGGTAAACCTGTGGGCGAGGAGGGGCTAGCACAGACCCTGCCTGTCCTTCCCGGCCGAGCCCGGACCATGACCTTTCCCGTCCGTGGCTGACAGCTAACCTGCCCAAGTGCACACAGTCACCTTTGACTTCCCCTGTCTCAGTCCTGACCCCTGTCCATTCTGTTCTACCTTGACCCAGCGCCTCCCCACCTGTCCTCCCTGAGACCTTCCCTGTCCTGACCTGACATCCCTTGATTTTTCCCAGCTCTTGCCCCAGCCTTGACCTGCCATTGCTTTACTTCCACCTTTCGATGTCCTCCTCTTGACCCTTTGACCTGCCCCAGCCCCTGCCTCAACTCGAGACTCCCCAGTCCTTGTCCTGACCTCTGACCTCCCTGAACGTTTTGTCCTGACTGCTAACTTCTCTAACCCCTGCCTCAACTCTGGAAGGCACAAACCTGTGGTTCAATTCTGAATCTTTCATCTTACTTGCTGTGGGACCGCTGGCAAGACATGTCCCTTCTCTAGACCTCAGTTTCCCCGTCTGCAACATGAGCAGGCTGATAGCCTCACAGGTTGGTTGTGAGGACAGCCTCACATCATGTGAAGGATTCAGCACAGGGTCAGGCATCTATAGGGGTTTGGTGTGAGGGGCCTGGTTATTTTACTCGTCACCTGGCCTTGCTGGGCAAGGGTCCGCCCAGGACTCCTCACTGACTTCCCTGTTTTCTGGTCAGGCTTCTGCCAGCTCTACCTGAGTGAGAAGGACTACCCTCCTGGCTATGCCTTCGACGTGGAGGCCATGAACTTTCCAAGTAGTGGCCTGTGCTTTGCGGGACTTGTATCCATGATAGACCCGCCCCGGGCCACTGTCCCTGACGCTGTGCTCAAGTGCCGCACGGCAGGCATCCGGGTATGCAACCAGGGAGAGCGGCGGGCAGGGGTGAGGACAGAGGGTAGCAGTATTTGGGGGCGAGGAACCCTGGGACAGAGAACTCCATGAAAGTGGTTTGGAGCAAAAAAGGAGTGTCGATTCATGAAACTGAAAAGTTCTGGGGACTGAAGTTTCAGGTATAGCTGGATCTAGGAGTTGAGTGTCATTAGGAATTTGCCTTTCTCCATGTCTCGGTTCTACTTTTCTCTCTGATGGCTTTATTCTCAAGTAGTCCCTCCATTTTGGTGGAGAAAGATGACCACCCCCAGAAGCTCCAACCTACATCCCACCTGTTTAGCCACCCCACAGAAAAACGAGTGCTCTTCTGCTGTTGTCCCAGATTGGGTCGCCTATTCCTCTCTGAACAGTCACTGTGGCAGGGGCGTGGGATGCCATGGTTGACCAGGTCTGGGCCTACTTGCCCATTCTTGGCCAGAGACCTCACTTCAACCCTGGTTCTTGAAAGACAAATCAAGAGTTGGGGAGCCAAGGCTGGGCAAAGAATACCCTTGTCCTCCCCATGGTCTCCAAGGCCTATAAGAGTTGGCCTCTAAGCTTATTCCTTAGCTCCCCACCTCTCGTTTACTGCTCTCCATTCATGCTGGCCTCCCCACTGCTCCGCCAACAGTTCAAGCACATTTGCACCTCAGGGTCGTCACATTGGCTGTTCCCGCTGCCAGGAACACTCTTCCCTCCGTTTTTCATGTGGCCAACACTCTCACCTCTTACAGACCTCCGCTCAGGTGTCACCTTCTCAATGAGGCTTTCCCCAGACACACTTAAAATCGACACCATTTTTTCCACCCAACATTTGCCATCCCCTTTACTCAGCTTGAGTAAACTCTCCTAACGTGCTGTATCATTCGTCCCCTTAGTTTGTGTCTCTTTTGTCTCCCATGCAAGAGGGTCGGTTCCACGAGAACAGAGATTTTCATCTGTTTTGTCCCTGACATGCAGTGGTTGAACAAGTGAGTGGGTATCAGTAGATGTCCAGCAGGGACGACGGGGAGAGTGAGCGGCACTGAAGGCATCAAGGGTCTGATGGTCCGTCCCCTCCCCGACAGGTGATCATGGTGACGGGTGACCACCCCATCACGGCCAAGGCCATTGCGGCCAGTGTGGGTATCATTTCAGAAGGCAGCGAGACTGTGGAGGACATCGCCGCCCGCCTCCGTGTGCCTGTGGACCAAGTTAATAGGAAGTAAGCCCCTGCCATCCTCCCCGTGGTTCTTCCCACACCCTGTGCAGCCTGACGCCCTGGTGATAACCTCCCCCCGCCTCCCTTCCCAGGGATGCCCGTGCCTGCGTCATCAATGGCATGCAGCTGAAGGACATGGACCCGTCAGAGCTCGTCGAGGCACTGCGTACTCACCCAGAGATGGTGTTTGCTCGAACCAGTCCCCAGCAGAAGCTGGTGATCGTGGAGAGCTGCCAGCGACTGGTACGATCTGCTGGCGGAGGTGGGACAGTGGGCTGGGCAGCCTGGGGTAGGCCCCTCCCTGACCACCCCTGTCCCCCGCCCTGCAGGGCGCCATCGTGGCTGTGACGGGGGATGGCGTGAACGACTCCCCAGCCCTGAAGAAGGCTGACATCGGCGTGGCCATGGGCATTGCCGGCTCAGATGCTGCCAAAAACGCAGCGGACATGATCCTGCTGGATGACAACTTTGCCTCCATCGTGACCGGCGTGGAGCAGGGTCCGGGCTGGGTCGGAGACGGGGTAGGGGGTGGGGGGGCCCAGGAGGACGCAGGCAGAGAGGAGGCTGAGGCGCCCGCTGTCCCCTAGGCCGGCTGATCTTTGATAACCTGAAGAAGTCCATCGCCTACACGCTGACCAAGAACATCCCTGAGCTGACGCCCTACCTCATCTACATTACCGTGAGCGTGCCGCTGCCCCTCGGGTGTATCACCATCCTCTTCATAGAGCTCTGCACCGACATCGTGAGTGCCCAGCCCCGCGCCCCGCCCGCCCTAGGCGCCGTGCACGCAGTGCGCCGAGGCCCACAGGTGGGGACAGGCAGGCAGGTCCCAGACAGAACTACAGACATGGACGCACAGATGGACCCTCAGCTTGGCAGAGACCTGCAGACTCAGAGGAGGACCCCCAGACACACACACACACACACACACACACACACACACACACACATCTGGCGACACTTGGATCACAGACAGACATCCCTCAACAGACTTGGACAGATGCTGTCAGGCCCCAAGGCAGACAGACAGACAAAGAACCACAGATACAGGCATGAATGTCGCCAGGTGCGTGGCCATATCGACTTTCTTATTCAACGGCACTTACATAGTGTCTTTTCTGGGCCAGACAGGCATTAACTTACTTACTTTTGTCCTCATAAGCACTCTATGGGATGGGCTTTATTTATGTATCACCCCTGTTTTACTGATGAGCGAACTGAGGCACAGACAGGTTGAGCGGCTTGTCCCAGGTCACACAGCCAGTAAGTGGCACAGTGGGATTGGAGTCCAGGCAGTCCAGGGCCCCAGGGCCTCTGCTCTTGACCAGTCCACTCTGCGGCTGCTCTGCAGTGACGGACAGATGGGGTGGGGGAAGGAAGGACACGGGGGCACAGAGACTGAAGAAATGCAGAGAGAGTGACAGGGAGAGACAGGACACAGGGACACAAAAGCAGAAACAGTCACAGAGAAAGAGACCAGAGACAGGGACAGAAAAAACACAATAAGAGGGAGAGGAGGGGTGGGTAGTGGAGGTAAATGCAGATGTTCCAGTGGAGATGGACGGCCGGTCAGATGAGACACAGCTGTAGATGGACATGGTAACACAGCCTCATTGGAGGGCCAGCTGGGCTGTGCTGTCCGGGCCAGTGTGCCCGCACGGTCACCTGCCCACCAACCGTAGTCCTGTTCTGTCCACCCAGTGGGAGGGGGTTGCCAGGGGGAGGAGGACCCGGCACATAGGGGACAGGCCAACCCTTAACCCTGGCTCCTTCCGCTTGTGGCCAGTTCCCGTCTGTGTCCCTGGCATATGAGAAGGCAGAGAGTGACATCATGCATCTCCGTCCACGCAACCCGAAGCGTGACCGCTTGGTCAACGAGCCCCTGGCTGCCTACTCCTACTTCCAGATCGGTGAGGGCCCTTGCGGCTGGGGAGCCCTGTGCTCCCTGCAGGGCTGCTCGCCTGCCTTGGCATCTCTAACCGGGGCTCTGGCTGGTTCTGGACCCCGGGGTCAGCATTGATCCTGGATCTCTGTTGTTCTCTGCATCCGCGTCTGCTGTGATCCCCGTGTCCCTTCTCTGTCTCTCAGCGTGTCTCTGTCTCTGTCTGCCTTGTCTCTTGCGTCCCAGTTGATCTCTCTTGGGATCCTTGTCTCTGTGTCTTTCCATGTCCGTCACTCACCGTCTGTGTGCCGGTCTGTGTCCTTGACCCTCTGTCTCTGGGTATCTCTCTCTGTCCCTATCTTTCCATGTCCTTGTCTCTCTTCATGTCCCTGTCTAGGTCTCCATCTCTGTCTCCCCGTGTCACCTTGCCTGTCCCCCAGGTGCCATCCAGTCATTTGCTGGCTTCACTGACTACTTTACGGCCATGGCCCAGGAGGGCTGGTTCCCACTGCTGTGTGTGGGGCTGCGACCATATTGGGAGAACCACCACCTCCAAGATCTGCAGGACAGCTATGGCCAGGAGTGGGTGAGCCCCTGCCCCCCTCTTCCTGTGGCTCCCTCATTTCCAGTTGTCCACATGTGACAGAGCTCAACCGGAGCACCCCCGGTACCTGGACTCTCTGCCGGTTCAGGGGCTTCTCCCACCACCATCTTGAGCTCCACGCTGCGGCTGCTGATGGTCACGGCTGCAGGAGGTCCCCCTGCCCCCAGTAGCGCGTCATGTCCGGTGCGGAGCCACACCCCGATGCCGTTACTGGGCCACAGCATCACTCACACAGAGTGTCTGCCCGCGTGGCCAGCTGTCATGAGGGTCTGGGGCCCAGAGAGGCTCGATCTGGCTAGCGGGTGTCTTTAGTTTGCCCTGCAGTGAGACAGGCCGGGACGTTCCCCTTGAACAGTCACTGTCACGGTTGAGAATGCAGACCGTGGAGCCAGGCTGCCTGGACTCGTGGTCTGCCGGCATTCCTCAGCAGCTGGGTGACCCTGGGCAAGTTGCTTTGCCTCTCTGTGCCTCGGTTTTCCCATCTGTAGTGGAGATGCTGTCTCCTCAGTGACCTCACCATGTGGTCCTCAGACCTGCAGCAGCAGCGTCACTGGGAACTTATTCGAAATGCAAATCCTCAGTCCTCACCAGAGACCCCTGGGGGTGAGGCCTGGGCGTCTGTTTTAACCAGCCCGGCTGAGGGTGCTGAGGATGCTGAAGTTTGGGCACCCCCGTCTTCCTCAGAGGGTCACTGGGGGGATTCGGTGGGATAATATGTGTGCAACACTCGGGCCTGAAGCCAAGTGCGTGTTCCTCACAATGAGCTGGTATTATAAACAGTTACATTGAAGAAATGGTCTGAGTAGTGGTTGCCCCTTTGAAATGGGGGCGTGTGCCCTGTTCCCCAAAGGCCCTTCTGGGCCACGTTACTCATTTTTGTCATCTGCCCGGGCACCGGAGTCACTGGACTTTGCAAATTCTGCCCTAGGAGTCCGACTCCCTTTTCCCAGGACTTCTTGTGGGTGTGTGGGAAAGTCTGCATCCCTCCTTCCTCGCTCGAGAAGGCAACTGGCCCGACCCGCCATTTGCCCAGGCGCTGACACCTAATCTCTGCAAGGCCAAGATCTCCAGCCCCCCCACCCCCCCAGGGTCCTGCAAACCTGGCAGAGGGTGTCTCTCTCCTCTTCCCCGCTCCAGCCTCTGATGGGAGGGCTTCACGGCCCCAGGCCCTCTCCCCCCGGGCTCAGGCCGCTTCTGCTCCCCTCTGGCCCGCAGACATTCGGGCAGCGCCTGTACCAGCAGTACACCTGCTACACCGTGTTCTTCATCAGCATCGAGATGTGCCAGATCGCGGACGTCCTCATCCGCAAGACGCGCCGCCTCTCCGCCTTCCAGCAGGGCTTCTTCAGGTGTACCCAGCCAGCCCCGCCCCCCACCCCCGTCCCTCTGTCCTCCAGCCCCCAAGCCCTGCTCCAGCTCCCACCACCTGCCTCCCCCCGGCCCCTCTGTTTTCTTCCACCAAAGGGGAGATGTGACAGGACCCGCATCCACTGTTGACGCGTCTCCCTGCTGCTGATGCCATCTGGCCTCCTTTGGCCCAGCACCCTGATTTCCACCTGGTCCCCAGCTCCTCACGGCCTGTCCTTGTCCCACCCTGCCCGCCCGCAGGAACAGGATCCTGGTGATCGCCATCGTGTTCCAGGTCTGCATCGGCTGCTTCCTGTGCTACTGCCCCGGAATGCCCAACATCTTCAACTTCATGCCCATCCGGTGAGGGGCCGGGAGCTGTGAGTGCTGGGACGGGCATGGGAACACAGACTTGAGGGTAGCCTTCACCTTGTCATCTCACCTGGGTCTTCAGGTACCAGTGGTGGCTGGTCCCCATGCCCTTTGGCCTCCTCATCTTCGTCTATGATGAGCTTCGGAAACTTGGAGTTCGCTGTTGCCCAGGGAGTGAGTGTGGAGACCGAGGGCCTGGGGGGGTGGGGGACTGGAACATCCTCAGAACAGCTGCCCTGACCTTTGACCTTTGAGCTCTTGACTCTCCACATCTAGCCTCCATTGATCCCTGCGTCTGAGCCCCTGGTGCCCATGATCCACATCCTGCAGCCCTGAGGCTCCTTTCTCTCTCTCTCAGGCTGGTGGGATCAGGAGCTCTACTATTAGAGGGACTGCCACCTTCAAGCCATCCCTGCGCCCCCCAGAGCAGAGGTGGGGGGCATGGGACCCTCTCGGAGGCCACCTCAACATCTAAGCAATCAAGCCCCAGCACCACCTGTGTCTGCTCCTGCAGCCCACGGCACCCAACCTTGGAGGGACCTCCCCCCGCCCCGCAGAGCTGTGCCTGGGCGCAGTGCTCTGAGGGCGGGCAGGGGGGCTGGGGCAGGGGGTGGGAGCTCTCGGCTCTGCCCTTCGCACTCCAGGCGGGTGGGAGGGCTGCCTGGGGCTCTTCACATACGCACTTGTGCTGCGTGACAGTAATAAACCAGCTCACACTGACGATGCTGTCATTTGGTGCCGGGTCCTGTCCTGAGTGTCCTTACTGATCCCCTTTGATCTCCCCCCGTCCTACAGCTCAGCAGCTGTTGGTTCAGGGCTGTGTCTCAGTTCCTGGAACACAGCCTCATGCATAGTAGGTACACACGAAGTCTTCCTGCGGGGACTGAATTCCCGTTTCTTTACCTGGGGTGACAGCATTCTCAGGCACCCTCAGGTGCCATGCCTTCACCGCTCCACTCGCCTAGACACCACCTGTGGCCTCTCTCCCTGGCGCGTTCTTGTTCTCCCCTCGGCAGCCTCCTTGACAGGGGCTGTCAGAAGCTTTCCTGCCTCAAGCAGCCCCCACCGGCCTCCCTTCCCCGGGTGTCTCACTCTGGTTCCACTCGCTTGCTCCTCTGCTGCTGCAGTGGGACTGAGTCTGGAGGCTACAGTCCCAGGTCTCCTCCTCACACCCCTCGTCCCTGAAAAGTTAACTCCCCGACTGCTGGAAACTGCCTTGACGCCCCCGATCTCCCCCCGCCATCCCCAGCCCCAGCCCCTTCTTCATCTCTCTTCCTTAGTATGAGCCTCCCTGGTAGGACCCCAGGCTTCTCCCTCCTCCTCACCACAGCCCCCCTCTGCTGCCCCCATGGCCTCAGTTCTGTCTCTGCAGCAGCCCCCCCCCCCCCGCATATCCCAGGGATCCCCAGTAGCCTCTGCATCATCCTCCAAACCCGCTCCCTTCCACTGTCCCATCAGCGTGCTTCCTTCTCCCTGGGAAACGTGGTGAGCCCTGGACTCCCTGTCCTTCCCTGGCCCAGAATCCTCTGTGGTTCATCCTGCCCCTGCCGACTGCCAATCTCACAAGCCAGATCTTATTCCAGCCAATTCTTGGGTCACTGGAAAAGCCAGGCCTGTTCTCTGACCTCAAGGCCTTTACACAGGCTTTGCCACCTGCTTTTTCCTCCCGCTCCAATAGCTCATCCTTTAGGTCTCAGCTTACATCTCCTCTCTCACAGGGAACGCATCCTGTCCCCCAGGTTGGGCCCCCCAGCCCATCCCTGATCTGGCCTGTGCTCCCTCCATGGCAGCCCCAACCGCTCTGGTCTCCCTAAGCCCCATATGTGGGATTGTTCCACACAGCTGGCCACCAGCAGGGGCCCGGATCGGAGTCCCAGCTCAGCAAATAGTTGTTGAAGTCACTTCCGCAACCTTCACTTGTCCCCATACTGGTCCGAGGCTAGGTGGGCATGGGATGGAGTTGTGGGAGAGCAATCCTATCACAGGCCCACCCCACTGGGCTGGGGGAGTGCCCATATACTCCGTGACCAATCAGTCGCTCGCCTTGTCACCCCTTCCCCAAGACACCTGCGGACCCTGTCTTGATGAGGGACAATTGAAAGGGGGCAGGGCTAGGTGGTGGGCTGCCCTACCTGAGGGTAAACGCTCCCTCTGAACACACCAAGACTCACAGTACAGCTGTGCTTCGTGTTTTCTAGCCCAGGGTTAAGCAACAGGATGATAGAACCTGACAGCACGGAGGGAAGGAGGGAAGGGGCACTTGCCCTAACCCGAGCGCCTTGGGAGGTCCACCAGCGCTGGGGAGCACCTTCCTGGGTGGGCAGGATTTGCACCAAGGTGGAGCATAAACATGACATTCAAAGCCCTGCTTCTGACAGGTGCCCCTCAGGGAGGGGGAGGGAATGGGGCAGGTGGCTGGCTCCACCAGGACAGGGAAGGGCTGGGGTGGTGTTGGGGGATATGGAGAGCCCATGAACTTGACAGGTTGACCTGTCAGCTGGGAGGCTCCTCACCTCCTCAGTCCTTGGAATGTGCATTCTCACTCGCCGCCCCCCCCCCCCCAGATGCTGGATATAGCCTTGGGACAGTGACGTAGTATTAGATGATGTATGTGACTGAACCCAGTTAAGGCTCCAATTCTAAACTTTTAAGATTTGGCAGGTGGGTGCAGAGATCTAATTGTCTTGCAACCCAAAGAAAAGCCTTGAAGAGTTCCCTTGCTTCTTAAACCTGCCACCTACCAACCTGGAGTGGCCGCCTTTCTCCTCTCTGCCCTTTGGCTAATGGGGGTGGTTTCTGATTGCACCTGAGAAGCTCCCAAGGAGTTTGTGGAACAAGAAGTAGGGAGGGCAGCAACTAGGACAACATCCAAGTGGGTGGGCACAGCTACTGTGCTAGGGGTGTCTGCACCCCACCCTAAGACTCCGGCCAGGACTTGATGTGAGGGCTACAAAACCAAAGCACGGAGGCGCTCAGAATCCTGCCCTCAAGAGCAAAAGCCACAGTTCAGGTGGCTGGACTGTTCAGTGTGCAATGGGAAGTCTCAGATGGTTGCAGACAAGGAGGTTGCACTAATAAAACTGGCATAACAGACAGATGCCCTTGGCCCCCATATGAAGGGTAGATCAGAAGGGAGGTTGGGGCTGAGAGCCTAGGAGGTAAACAGCCAGGGAAGGGCCAGGTTAAGGCTTTGAGGAAAAGCCTCCAAGAACTGTATCCCTGGATTCTAGCTACCTTCTATCACCTGTTCCCTGAGGGCCCCGGTCTCTGCAACTGCTCAAAGATGATCTCTTCCAAGCCCTTCTATCCTGGGAAAATGAGGAGCCGGGGAACTGCTGCAGAACACAGAACAAACCAGTGCTGGCCAGGTTCCCAGCCTATCTACCTGGCTTCAAAGCCAGAACCAGAACCTCTAGAACCCAGTGAGCGTGGTATTGGTGGACAGTTCCAGAGAGAGATGGAGGCAGAAACAACGTTCCAAATACTGTTTACTTCACTGAAACCTGGAGGCAGGGAACGGGTACGTGAATGTCTGGGGCACCAAGCCTAGGAGTGCACGTTGACAACGGCGACATAGAGGGCCAGGGTGCTGAGGGCCAGCAGCCCTGTCACCACTGCCCGGGCCAGCAGTGCTGTCCAGCTGCCCAGGGAACAGAGGTGGACGAAGGTCCTGTGGGGAAACATCACCATGAGAGAAGGAGAACAGATAATCCACCCCCATCTGGACCCAACCTCAAACCCCACCCAGCTCACTCCATGACAAACGCCTTGTAGACGCTAAGGAACATCAGTAGGAGTACCGCTGGCCGAAAAGTATGGTACAGATCGTAGCGTGTTATCATCCAGACCTGAGCAGATGCGACGATGTAATGGACCTGCAGGGAGGCAGGCAGTCAGGCCCAGGCCTCAGGGGAGAGCACAGACAAGGGCAAAAAGGTGTGTGGGAGAGCAGGACTGCATACCAGACTGATGTTGGAGTCAATGCTCATCTGGATGTACTTCCAGTCAAACTCAATGCCCCGGGCTCCAACCCAGAGGGGGATGCAGCTGAGGAAGGCAAAGGGAGGGATTCTCCAGCACCCAAACACCCTCAGCACTCAGAATCTGAGCCCCCCCTCCCCTAGCACCTCCCTAGAACCCACGTGTCCTTTCTCAGGATTCTGGGCTCTGGGCTGCTGCACACACCGGGACATAATGAGCTCGGCGGTGGCCCAGCCCAGGGCAGCAACCATGATCTTGTACTCCCCCTTGCCTGCATTCCGGGACATGACAAGGTTTAGGCCTATCAGGTCTGCCACATCCACGCTGGCCTTCATGAACTCCTGTGGGTCAGGTTGAAGCTTGAGTGAGCACAGGTGGCAGGGGGCCCCACTCCTGCACTCCCTCCCCCTCCCTTGCCCCACTCACCCCAATGAAGTCATAGATGCCGCCTTCCCAGGTGGGAAAAAAAGTGGCCAGGAACAGCATCTGAGAACAGAAAACAGATCATTGCAAGGGGAGGGAATAAACCAAGTGGAGTATGTAGGAAGTCAGTGTGGATGTGGAGAATAAGGTTCTGGGGTTCAGGGGACCCTTGGGGAGAGGGACCACCAGAAGGGGGACGAGATTATAGGATCAGGGTAGATAGAGGGTAGGGATCTGAAGTCTGGGTTCTGTGGTGATCCCAGGCTATCGGGTCAGGCATGAGAGCTGGGGCTAGCTACCCCAGCAGTGTTAGCAGCACCGTGTGGACCCTGGGGTTACTTCGCGCCTCCTAAAAGTACAAAACGCTCCACCACACAACTGAGTTTTCTCAATTTTACTCAAGTGCTATACAAAAGTTGCTTGGAGACCTTTCCCCAGGTTCCACCCCTTCCGGAGCACGTCTTCCAGGGTATTCTCGGGGGTACCCAGGCGCCCTCACCTTGCACAGCTGCACGAAGAGGTAGGTGACCCCGGCCTGCACGCACTTCCAGAAGGCGTTGTACTCAGACCTGCAGGAGCGGGCGGTGAGGCTTAGCCCGGGCCCGCGCCCTCCCGCCCGCGGGCGCCCCGCACTCACAGGCCGCTGCACTTGTAGGTGATGAAGTAGGGGAAGTAGGCCAGGGCGAAGCAGTTCCCGAAGTGGAACAGGGTCATGGCGCCGGCCGCCGGGGCCCGCCGGAGCGCGGGGCCCTGCCTCGGCTTGCCTAGCGCCCCAACCCGGGCCTGGCGCCCACCTGCCTCCGCCGCGACCCGCGCGGCCTTCTGGGAGCGGGGGGCCGGCCGGCGCCGGCGCGCTGACGTCACGGCCCGCGGCCGGTCCCCGGAGCCTGCGCGGCCCCAGTGCGCCGGCGCGGAGCCGGGCTCGGAGGCGGGGCGCGGTGTCCCGCGGGCGCAGGTGGAGTGCTTTTCAGTGCGGGGCGCGCCGTGACCCCGTGTGACCGGCGCAGAGACACGGGCGCGGCTGTGAGCACTCTGTGTTTTTATTTCACAGCGGGGCGCCCTCCTTCCCCGGGGGAGGCGAGAGCGGGAACGGGAGGTGCGGGTTCCGGTCCCGGAGCCTGGGGGAGCAGAGGAGGGGCCATCCTGCTTCACTTGTCGCGGCTGAACATGTAGCGGAGGAGGTCCACCACCCGGTGACTGTAGCCGTATTCGTTGTCGTACCTGGCGAGGGAGGAGGCGGGTCAGGGGATCCCTCCCGACCGCTCCTGGTCCGCCCCCCACGCTCCCGGACCCGTCCCCCCTCACCAGGAAATGAGCTTCACGAAGGTGTCGTTGAGCGCAATGCCGGCGTTAGCATCGAAGATGGACGAGTGGGTGTCGCCCACAAAGTCCGTGGAGACGACCTGGGCGTCCGAATTTCAGAGATAAGTGTGGGTCGCGGATCAAGGTCCTCCAGGAGCCCAGGCTCTGACTCAGGCACATGGGCCAGCCCTTCATCTACACTATCTGGTGGAGCCTTGCTGTGTTCAGGTTCTGGGGACGGTTTGAGGAAGGCACGCGGGGGCTTTGCCTGCGGCCAAGGGACGAAGACCGCAGACACTCTGCTGCTGCACCAACACACGTCACTTGCTGGCAGTGATGCAGGCCTCCATCGTGATGGCAGGCCCCAGAGAGGCCCTTTGAGGGCGCAGGGCGAGATGGGTCTGGATGTCTAGGAGGATCTGGTCACCGCGGGCCCTCCGCAGTGCCTGAGGTGGAAGGAGCCTCAGCACAGAGGCCCTGAGGGTTTGGCCCTAGCGGTGTGGTGTAAGCCCACAGAGGAAGGTTTTCAGCAGTGGGAGGATGTGATCTGCTTTCCTTACAACAGGAGAGCCCGGTGGCTGTGTGACAGCGGAGCCATAGGAGTTAAGCAGAGACAGCACCAGAGGGGGAGGTGCAGAGATGGCACGATGGGGAGCAAATGCACGCTGATGTCCTTTCTCTGCAGGGAAGGCCCCTGGCCATGGCCTGCCCTGAACAAGTGTTGAAAAATGGGAGCCATTGTCTTACTCACTAAGCTCCTATTGAGCACCTGCGTGGGTGCCAGGCCCTGGGACAATGGCTGGAGCCACGGATTCCCAGAGTTCCCACTTTCTTGTGGTGCACATGCTAGCAGGGCCAACAGTGACTATGAAATGAAATTTTAGGTAAGGGAAAGGGCCAGAAAGAGTATCTTAGGACAGAAATTGAAGTAGAGACTTGGAGGAGGTGAGGGCAGACTTTGTGGCCACCGGGAAGAAAAGCTACTCAGGCCAAAGGAACAGCAAGTGCAAAGACCCTGAGGCAGGAAGAGCAGACCTTCGCAGCCCTGCAGTCCCTGTCATGATACATTGTGAGCAGCTCTTTGGCAAGAGGAAAATCACGTTTCCTCTCTAGAGGGCTCCTCCCAGGGTCCCCCCCAGCCCCTACCTCATCCTCGGTGTAGGCAAGGATGCCAGCCATAGGCCCCTTGGCTGCTGCTTTTATGGCATCTTTGATGGCCTCGAATGAGGTAGGCTGCGCCAGGCGGCAGGTCAGGTCCACAACAGATACGTCTGGGGTTGGCACCCGGAACGCCATTCCTGTCAGCTTCCTGGAGAATCCCACATTAGGGGTGGGAGTCAGAACCCAGGACCTTTCCATCCATCCCACATTATCTCTGCTTTCCCCTCGATACACTTAAGGGATTGGGGGCCAGTCCAGTCCTCCTGGGGTGTACCCCCAACCCTGGTTGCAGCTTCTGCCCTCATACCCTTTGAGGTCTGGAATGACCTTGCCAACGGCCTTGGCAGCCCCTGTGGAGGCTGGGATGATGTTCTGGTGGGCACCCCGCCCGTCTCGCCAGGCCTTCTTCGATGGCCCGTCCACCGTCTTCTGGGTGGCAGTGTAGGAATGAACTGTGGTCTTGGGGAAGAAGAAGGCCGAGGTGAGCCCTTCCTCCTCCTAAGCTCCGCTGCCTCTTTTTCCCAGGCCTGAAGTGGTGACCCAGGTGTGGAGGCTGGTGGGACCACCACCACAGACCACAGGAGGTCATGGGCAGGCCAGGGTCCAGCCTTTCTGCAAGTTGCCTGGTGTTTTAAGAAACTTCAGCACTTGGCTCTTCCTCCCGAAACCCTCTCTCCCTGTTCACCCCACACACTAAGTAAGTCCTGGGAAGAAGAAGTAGAGTTTCCCTGCCACCCTCCTGCCTCAGCCCCTCTCTCCAACTCACCATCAACCCTTCCACGATCCCAAATTGCTCGTGGATGACCTTGGCAAGGGGGGCCAGGCAGTTGGTGGTGCAAGATGCGTTGCTGAAATGGCACAGGTGTGAAAGGGCGCTGTGCGGTGAGTCGCAGAGGCAGCCCTGCACCCTCCCCTCCCTCTCGGGTCATGCACGCAGGCCTGGTTTTGTGGATGTCAGGATAGGGATGAGGGGGATCACTGGCGGTGCCCTTCAGGCTGAAGGAGGCGCTGTAGTTAGGGCTGGGGGAGCTCGCCAAGCATGTTTTCCAGGAATCCTGCTGTTCTAACAGGTAGTTTCAGGGAAACGTTAACACGATGGCGTGAAGGCTTTGGGAAGGGCGGTGCGAAGCAAAGAGGGTGAGGCTGGCATGTCCTCTGGGTGCCACTCACACACTTGAGAATGTTGCTGACCATTACCTGACAACTTTCATGGAGCCAGGATCATAGTTCTTCTCATTTACCCCCATGACAAATATGGGTGCATCGGGTGACGGTGCGGAAATGACCACACGCGTGGCACCTGCCTCGATGTGGTACTGGAGGAGAAGCACAGGTGTCAGGGGGCCCTCGGGGGCTACCTCCACACCCCCTCCCCCCGCCCAGCCCCGGGCACTTGTCCCCCACTTACTGAAGCTTCCTCTAAGGACAGGTACACGCCTGTGGACTCCACCACAAAGGGGTTCCCGACAGACTTCCAGGGAATATCTCGGGGCTGCTTGCTGTGGAGGGGTGGCAGCCCCCGAGTCAGTCTCCTCCTGCACCGCCTGGCCTTCACTGTTCCGAAGGCTGACCAGACGCCTTCCTGCCTGGCCTGCACCTGTCTCTCCCCCTCCAGCCCAACATCCTAGCTGTCCTGATGGATTTCACCCTGCTGGTTTCCCATTTCATCACTGACTCCACCTTGCAGGCCACTTTTCTGTCTTGATTCGACCACCCCTGCTGTGCCTGGGGACAAGCTTCTGCCTTCCTGACTCAAGCCTCAACCCCCCCTGACTGCTCCCAGCCAGGTCAGGCCCATTCTACCTATGCTGCCCAGAATGCACCCCAGGAAGGTGAGGCCTGTCCTGCTGCTTCTGGTGCCCGGCCCTAGCAACCTCCCCACGGCCCTCCTCGCCCCTCCTTACCACGCAGCTCCTGCACCAGGAGCCAGCTGCCGGGGGCTGGGCAGCTCCCTGAAGATACACTGCATCCCCGCTCCCAGGGGAGGACTGAAGCCTGAGGCAGCCCCCGGGCCAGCAGTAGCTCGTGGTTTACTTTAGAAAGGGAAAGGAGGGGCGCCTGGGTGGTCAACTCTTGGTTTCAGCTGGAGTCATGTTCTCGGGGTGATGGGATTCAGCCCCATGTTGGGCTCCCTCTGAGCCCGGAGTCTGCTTGGATTTCTCTCTCCCTACCCCCTGCTCGCTCGCTCTGTCTGTCTCTCTCTTGTAACTAAATCTTAAAAAAAAAAAAAAAAAAAAAAAGATTTTGCTTCCTGTTTGAGAAGTTCACATTTCTACTCTATATCAAATGTGTGTATTTGAAACATTAAACATCTATTAGATGTTGCTGTTTTCTCCTTGGCTTTAGCCAACAAGCAGTAAGTGAATGAACTGTATACTGTTTTTGTTTTTTTATCCCTCACAGGGTTTATCACAACAGTGGTACGTTCTTCTGTGATGATTTGTTAGCACCTGTCTTGTCTTCTAGACCATTCTATGCTACTGAGCCTGCTCCCATCAGAGGGTTTCAATCGATGTTTGTGGGTTTTGTTTAACCATTGTACACGTTTACCAAACACCTGCCTCATGCCCATGTTCTAAGTACTCTACCTGTACTGACCCCTTGACCCCCGAAACCTAAGGAGTAAGTACCGTTACTGGCATTTCTCCAAGGAGCCAGCCCCAGGGCAGAGGGGAGGGGCTGCTGGAGTCACCAGGGAAGGCAGCACCTGGGTGCCGGGTGTCCGTTGAAGGGACAGCTGTGTGGGGACCCGGAAGGCAGGGAGAATGCCCTGGGTGGCAGCAGTGCCAGGCCGAGTAAGGAAAGGACGGGATGGCCGCACAGCAACTGCTCCGCTGGGATTGTGTTTGGTGTTAGGGTTCCCAGCTTGGGTCCGGCAGCTTCTCATCCTCACCAAGTCTCCTGTTCCCCCCTCTACCCACCCACCCACCCACCCCCACACCCAGCGCTGAGCACCGCATCACAAGCCCTCCTGCCCCACATGTGCAAGCCAACAAGCCGCGGGGCTGGGAGAGGCTGTGCCCCAGGGCTGAGCGCAGGGTGAGTGCGTGGGAAAGTCTCAAGGCGCCCCCGGGGCCAGCGGTAGCTGCTAATTCACATTAGAAAGCTGAAGGACGGTTCCGGGTTCCCCTTTTGTACATTTTTAAAGTTTTTTTGTTATCATAACAGTTTATATATGAAGCATTTAAAACATCTAACATTATTGCTTTTGATTTACAGATTCGAAACATATCCTTAGATGGACAGAAAGGGTATTAATATCAGTATGAACCATGTGAAATGGGTACTAAGAAGTCAGCATTGGGGGGGGCAGGGTAAGAGGTACTGGTTTAGGATCCCCCCCCCGGGGGCGGGGGTGGATGGCCAAGTGGTTGGGATGACATGGAAAGGCAGGGGGGCAGCGCATGGTGTTGGGGGCCCCAACAGGAGCTGGGGTTTTATTCATGGGGGGCTGGGAAGCCCTTGGAGGGTTTAAGTAGGGGAGTCACGGAGTCCAGTTGATGTTTTTAAAAGGCCTCTGTGGCTACTGTGTAGGAACCGAGTGGAAAGCGTTGGCTAGATGGCGGTGCCACTTCCTGCGGAGGGAGGTGACTAGGTTTGGGGGTTGAAGGAGAATCAGAGGTTGAGTGTTAAACATACTGAGTTGACATGCCTGTGAGAAAACGTGTCAATGTGTGTTAAAAATATTTTGAGTAGAGTGGGACACCTTTCTAGATCAGTGCTTTTTAACCATTTTAGGGGTCAGGGACTTCTCTGACCCAGGACCCAGAAGCACGCACACACACAATTTGGGGGGGTTCTGAGCCCGTGGGGGAGGTTGGACTCCCATTCTGGTCCTCACCACAGCTCCCGCGTTAATACGCCACAGGCATGCGTCAGACAGCACGCTTACCACTGGAAGACACTGATCTCCTGGTTGTCCACGACCAGCTTTCCGCTCCTGTACTCCACGCTCCCCTTGTACCGGCCGTGGGTGGAGTCATATTTAAACATGTACACCTGCGGGCGACAGACAGGATGGCTCCCGTGTCGGGTGGCAAGGGTGGAGAAGCGAGCATCCTTAGGGAGTCCCCGCCTTGGTGAGGGTTCCACATGGCACCTGGGAGCCTTGCATGGAGCTCTCCTCCCCACTGTGGTCCCGCCTTTCCCAGGTCTCCCCTCTGCCTGCTGCTCACCATATATTCCGGGTCAATGAATGGATCGTTCACTGCTACCACCTTCACACCCTTCTCCATGCAGGCCCGGAGCACCAAGCGACCGATGCGTCCAAAGCTGTCCAGGGACAAGGGTGGTGGGGGTTGTGTTCAGAATCCTCGGGTGGCAGGCAGAGGAGGGGATGGGAGGGAAAGGGATAACAGAGGTGGTGCACTCTAGGGGGCTGGGTGGGACTCCTCAGTCTGGGGAAAGAAGACAAAGTGTGGGCACTGTCCTCTCTTGCCCAGATGTCCTCTCCAACCTCTTCACTGCTTTTCCTGCTTCCTCTACCCACCCATCGCACCCTCCTATTCCTGGCTTTGTAGCTGGATGGATCCCCTAGAACTGCAGGCCTGAGTATGTCACTTGGCCTGAACTCCTCCATGGCCCTCAGTCAGTAAAACAGATCCAGACTGCATACCGTGCTGTGGCCTGCCAGGCCCCTGCCAGCTTCCCACCTCCCTCCCCCTTCCTCCCTTGCTTGCTCCACACCCTGACTCCACTTCCTGCGTGTTCTTAGTGTTCTTAGCGCACTGAGCTGCCCCTGTCTCAGAGCTGGCTACTGCCCTACTCCCCAGTCTCACAGGACCCGACTTCCACACTGTTCACAACACACATCATTCAACTGTCGCGTTCCTTCTTCGATTGCTGCCTTCCCACTGGAATGTGAGCTCTCTGAGGGTGGAGCCCTGTCTACATTTTCCCTGTTACCTAAGGGTGGGCAGAATGAAAGCACTGATGGTGAGAAATGGGGAGATGCCCCAGGCAGCAACCAGAGGAAAGGCTGGGCCCTAATACTTCAGGAATGGCTCAGGCCGGGGCCACCTCACCCATTGATGCCCACTGTCAGCTTTCGAACCACAGAAGGCTTCTTAGGTTGAGGAGGTGGGGATTCATTCTTGACTGGCTCAGGTTTGGGCTCTGGCTCAGGCTGCGGCTCCGGCTCTGTCTCAACCTTGGGCTCCGGCGGGGGTGGTGCTCTGGTCACTGTCGGGGGTTGGGTGGGGGCAATGAGCTGCGCGGGCCCGGTGGGAGGGAATGAACACTTTTGGCCCCCCAGAACCCGTTGCTGGCTCCTGGCCCCTGGCGGCCAACCATCTAGCTGTTTCTCCAACCTACCTGATCCACACAATGAGCAGGGAATGGGCTTGCTTTAAAATATCAATGTCAGGGCCCCTTCCCTGGAGAGTCTAACTCAGTGCACGTGTCTTTTTAACAATCACTTGGGGTGATATTGTCTGTGCCTCAGTTTCCTCCTCTGTAAAAGGAAGATGATAGTATGTCTCTCTGAGAGTCCCTGTGATGATTAAGTAAGGTGATAGATGTAAGGCTTATGAGAGAGTCTAGGAAACAGTCCACTTACATGAGTATTTCAAAGATTGTTTCCCAAACTCGTCTGATAATTGCTCTAACCCAGCGGACCCCAAGCTGTTATGATAAGAACCCTGGGGGTAGGCCTCTTCCCAGGGAAATCTGACTCAGTGGGTCTACACTGAGGCCCAGGAATCCTGGTTCTAAAAGCACTCTGGGTGATTCTTATCCTCAGAGTAGTTAGGAAATCGAGGTGTATCATAACATGAAATGGCTGGAAACCCACACCAGCTTCCACCTCTCCAAAGGCACACACTCCCACTCCCGTACGAAAACCCCCATGCTGGGGGTGTGAGAGCCAGGCTGCCGATAAGGGCTTCAGGAGGGGAGATGTGGAGGCCGCAGTCAGGGGGCCAGGCTGGCAGAGGGTTTCCAGCTGGGAATCAGGCCTGACTCTCCCCCCTGCCCCGCTCAGCTGCCTGCCAGCTGTGTAGTCCTGAGCAAGTTAATGACCTCTCTGGCCTGTTTGCTGGTGCCACATCTGCCCTTCTGCCTGGGGGCTTCTGGGAGGACTCAGATCTCACCACCCAGCAGGTGCTGACGTCAACAGAGGAAGGAGGTTGCTACTAAGAGTATTTGTGAAGAAAGGTAGAAGAGGTTAGAGTGGGGCTGGAGGAGGTAGGTGGCCGTTGCTCTTGGTGCCAGAGTCAAAGGCACAGAGACAGGTGGTAGGGCTAGAAGCCATGGGTCCGCTGGCCTGTGTGTGGTCCTCCTGACCTCTAGGGGCTGCCGCAGACCATGTGGCCTGAGCCTGGGCTGTGGGTTTCCTGTGGCAATACCAGTTCTTAAAGTTATGATGAGTGCTTATTTGCGGCAATGACCCTGTGGTTTTGGTGACCCTAGGATATTTGCCTTCCTGGGGGTTCTGCTTCCACTATCAGGAGAGGGGGAGATCTGTCCATGGGGTTGAGTGGGAATCTGAGCCCACTCCTCGACCTTTTAAAAGCAAACTCAGGTGGTTCTCCTCTCCCATCTTCGCCCAGGCTTCCTCTCTCCTCCCCTCCAGTCGAGGGGTGGGGTGCCTGGGCTAGGAAGGCTGCACTAGGAAGGAAGAGCCTGAAGGAGCTTCTGTGATGAAGCATCACCTAGTAGGTGAAACAAGGGCACAGGCGCGCGCTCTCCTCATTAGGATGACGCTCCCATTTCCTGGGCGCCGCCATGGGCTAGGTCCTGTGCGCGCTGAGTGCTGTAGGCATGCACTATAAATCCACCGTACAGAGGGGAGACCGAGGCCCGAGGTCGCAGAGCGAGTGCTGAGCAGGGAGGAAGTTCGCAGCGGCAGCAGAGAACCTGCCCGGGGAGGCTTCTTGGGGGTCCCTCCCACTGACCCGCCGCTGGCGTCCCGCCCACCCCGGCCCGTGGCCCGTGCGGAGGCAGCGCGGGAATGCGGGCTGCCCTTCGGGCCGACCTGGGTTCATCTGGCTGGAGTGTGTGTGCACCATTGGCTGGATGGGGTAGGGCTGCCCAGTGGGAGTGAGCAGGGGACTCCGAGTCCCAACTCTGCTATTCCCGTGCTGAGAGACCTAGGGAGGCGGCTTAAGCTCTCCCACCTCTGATGGCCACTCCTGAGTGGGGACAGTAAACACATTGGCCTCCCCGGGGCGGGGGGGGGGGGGCGGTTGTGAGGCTTCAGTGCGCTCACGCCTGGAAGGCGCTTGGCATGGCCCTGGCAGGTTGCTAGCGCCCAAGAGGACAAAGCCCACCAACCCCCAAACGGCCTTTGGCTCTGGGCGATGGGAGCATCCATCCCCAGAAATGTGCCCTCGTAGATGCGGCTCCGGCCCCTGCTTCACAGCGCCAAGGCCTGTGGGGACCCGCTTCCTGCCCCCCCCCCCATTGCCATAGAAACCACTCCCAGAGCAGGGGTAGGGAGGGTGGGGCCGGTGGGAAGGCGCGCCGCAGTCCGTCTCCGCCCCCTCACTCGAGCGCAGGGCGAGGCGGGCACGTGGGCCGCAGGGGCTCCCAACCGCCCTGTCTCCCCTTCCCAGGGGTTGCCCCGTCGCCTCCCTCACCCGGGCACGGCTGTCGCAGCAGCTGGACAACGGTGACATTGGTGAGGACGATGTCGCGTTTCGACATGGCCTAAGGTTTCATGGCCTAGCCGCTCGGGGACCGCCGCGATGTTACTGCGGCGCGGGACGCCCGGGCTAGTGGGGCCGGAGCTTCTCGCCGGGACGTCACAGTGCCCAGTGATGTCACAAAGGCGGTGGCAAAGCGCGTGACGTCTGCATGCCGAGTCTCACCGTCCCCAGCCACCACTGGCATCTAGCAAAGAATCCAGCTTTCTACACTGGTTCTCGAGGCCCTTGTCTCTCCCCCTTCCCTTCCTTCTCCCTGGCTCTGTGCTGCTCTTTGGCCCTCCTCTGGATAGTTAGCTGCCCTAGCAGTTCTCTCTTGCCTGGAAAGCCCTGCCCTGTCCTTGCTCAGGGGGCGTCCTGGTTTCCTTCAGGTGCCACTCTTTAAGAGGGGCCCTCCTAACTCTCCATGTAAAGCTCTCTCCTTCCTCAGTCACTGTCGCCATGGCCCTCACCCCCTCAATCTACTCATCTTCTAGAAGCTTCGTGTGACTTCGCTTCCTGGGTTAGATGCTTCAGTGTGCAAAGCTACTCCATGGCTATGCTCTCTACGTTTTTTGTTTTCCTCACAGCATATGCCTCTCTTTAAAAATCATCCTGTGTATTCGTTTTCTTGCCAGTTGTTTCTGCCCACCAGAGTGTAAGCTCTCGGAGGGCGGAGTGCTTGTCTGCCTTCACTTTTGTATCCCATCGACTAGAAGGTTTGGTGTCTACGGGTGCTCACTCAATGAACGCCAGAATGCGAACATAAATATGGCCGCCTCCCATTCCTTCTGACCACCAATCTTAAATTTAAGTGACCTCCAAGCCAGACCCTCTCACTGCACCCCGTTCTTCTCCTTGTGGCTTTTCATGTGGTTTGTCATGATCAACTTATTGATTTACTTGCTCAGGGTGTCCCGTTGTTCACTGCGGGGCCTTCGCCGCCACCTAGAACTACGCCTGGCACAAAGCAGCTTCTGGGGAAGAACAGGACAGATGGCTCCTTTCCTCTAACGCACTGGGGGTGGGGGCTTATTTGCACATCTGTGATTCACAGATAGGTGCCTTCACCTGCAGGGCTGGCTGACACACAGCTGTGACCAAGATTTTGGGGGTGTGGGGGTTTGGGCCAGGAAGGAGTCATCATCCCAGACAGAGGTGTGGAAGCAAGAAGGAGCAGAATGACGTAACCTCTTCCTTCCCTAAGTCTTCACGGGAACTCAGTTCGCTAAGCACCTGCAATGGGACAGGGTGAGGGTGAGGCGCTCCTGCTTAGATGGTCCAGAGAGGTGGAACTGAAAATAAAGGGTGTACAGATGGGGAATTTCAATGACCCAAGACCAAAATGCAGGTATTAATTAAACAAAGGGGGACAAACTTAACACATATGATGGGGGTTGGGGGGGGATGCAGGGTGTGGAAGATCACACAAATAAAACCAGGACGGAAAAGAGGCCAACTTTGTACAACTTTATAATAACAGATGTGAAAAGCTAGATGCAATTAAAAATTTTCTTAGAAAATATAAAGGTGCAGGGGCGCCTGGGTGGCACAGCGGTTAAGCGTCTGCCTTCAGCTCAGGGCGTGATCCCGGCGTTCTGGGATCGAGCCCCACATCAAGGCTCCTCTGCTATGAGCCTGCTTCTCCCACTCCCCCTGCTTGTGTTCCCTCTCTCGCTGGCTGTCTCTATCTCTGTCGAATAAATAAATAAAGTCTTTATAAAAAAAAAAAAAGAAAATATAAAGGTGCAAATCAGAGTAGGCCAATAACAAGAGAAGAACCGGAATTAAGATCTATTCTCCCCAAGGCTGATTCAGATCCAGATGACTTTATGGGCAGGATTTGCCAAAAAGCACCGGGAGCTAATGTTTGCCAGCCCGCAGGAACTGGTGCGGATCCCAACCAGAGCAGGGAGGCTGGGTGGCAGCTCCCTCGAACAGAGGCTCTGGGCAGGGCACGTGCTCCGAGGCCCCAAGGCCCCGCAGCTGGCCAGCACACAACCTGGGAGTGCTCTGCGGGAGGGCCGGACGCTGGGGCACGGAGACCACCTCTGCCGCCTCTGGAAAAGCAGCAGGCTCACTTTACCCCAACGAGTGGAGGGCGGCAAAGAAAGGACAACTCCAGGCCAATCTCTTATGGGGATGGATGCCAAAGTCCTGAATCAATTAGTGGCCAATGGGAATGGGACCGAGAGGGATTGGGGCCGACTGACGGAAGATGATGGGATGGGCAGAGAGGGGTGGGAAGAGAAGATGGGAGTACGTTTCAAAAGGAGAAACCCCACCTCTCCATCTCAGGGCGGATTAGGATTCTGCAGCTCACCGCCCACCCTTCCCCACCCTGCAATCTCCTGCATGGGAAACTCCCTCATTTAGGCACTGGCCGAGCGCAGAAGAGCCACACCTGAGGCTGCCCAGGGATTTGGCTTTGTCCCGAGAGCGTGAAACCGGGAAACAGATTTAATGAGCTCAAGCTTGGAGAGGTGGCCTGATTAGTCACCCTCCATAGGCAGTGCCTAGAATGGCAGAAGCTCCTAGGTCTTTGGGCCTGGGTGTCCAGGACCTGGGGTGGAAGCATGGGTCCACCGAGGGGAGTGGGCCTAGTCACCGTCGTTTGAGCAGAGCCTGAAAACACGTGCAGATTCTCACCACACCCGGGCGCCCACACACATAACTCTGCCACCCCCACTGGCTCACACCCTACACATTCCTTCCCGCCAGCCTTCCCACCTGCAATCCCACCCCCACCCCCTCTCTGTCTCTTCCCTTGGCACCAAGACCCAAATATCTTTCACCCCTGCACCCAACTTACCCACCCACTGGCTCTTGTTCTTCTGGTCTCTGCCTGCCTCTGAACTAGCCCCAGATAGCTACACTGCCACAGACCGCCCAGCCACCACCTGCCCTTCCTTCTGATGACCCTCTTCACGCCCAGGGTAGACTCCCAGCTGTTCCCCTTCATCCCGTGTCACCATGTCAATGCTCGGGGCTTTAGGTTGTGATGGAGGAGGCCTCAGGGGGAGGAGGAAAGGGAGGATGAGGCCCTGGTCTCCAGCCCAGGTTCTGGCTGACAGTCTCCTGCTGCCCCAGGTCTTCAGCCCCTCCCCGTGGCTGCCTCAACCGGCTTTTCAGGAGACACTGCGTCCTGTCCCAGCTCATGGCAATCGGTCCCCTGCCCTTGCCCCAGGGCTGGGAAGCAGGAGGCCCAGGTCCTGTTATGAAAATGTGTCCTGGCTCCAAAATCTGTAACCCTCCCCGAGGGGCCCCAGGCTGCTCTGGGGACCCAGGCACCCTTCTCTCCAGCACTCTATGAGACTCAGGCTTAGCCTGTCTTCCCTGGGCTTTCCTTAGCAAGCACACTACTTACATCACATACTTTTTGGGAGTGCTTCTTTTAATCCATCCATTTGTTCAATATATAAATATTTATTGAACCCCAGGCAATGTTCTAAAAATTGGGGATATAGCAGTGACCAACACAAAAGCCCTGTCCTCTGGAAGTTTACAATCCGATAGGTGAGGTAGACAGTATAAAAGATAATTTTGGATCATGGTAAGTGCTTATAAAAACAAAAGGATGATATCACCCAGTATAACTGAGGGATGGCCAGGGAAGGTTTTTTGAGGTGGCATTTGAACCAAGAACAGAATAAGAAAGAAACTACCATGTGATGATGGGAGTTCTGCCTTCCAGGCAGAGAGGACAGCATGTGCAAAGGCCATGAGGCAGGAATGAGCCTGGTGTGTCTGAGGACCAGGGCGAAGACCTGTGGGGCTGGGAGGTGGTAAGCGTAGGGGAGTGTCAACAAGAACAGTAAGAGCCAGGTCTGATGACGCCCTCAACTCCCCGGGAGTGCTCTCCTCCCCCTGACTGAGCCTCCCATCTTCCCAGACTCTTGCTGCTGGGGAAACTGGATCCTTGATTCCCTGAGGAGTGAAGAACCAGGCCTGGGTCCTGGGGATGGAGGTGATTGAAGGTGGGGTTGGGAGAGAGGAGGCCTGGATAGTGCATGAGGAATGAAAAGAGGAGGTGGTTGAAAGGGCATCCATCTGGGCTTTGGGGTGGAGGGCCTGAGCTGGGCAAGAAGCAAAGATGCCACGTGAGTGTTCTCCATTCATGACTCACCTTCTCTTCCTCCTCCTCTTCATTGCTCAACTCAAAGCTCCCTGGGAAATGCCTCCCTGATGGAACCAAGTCTGTGCCTTACAGGGGTAATTGAGTCATGAGGGGTGGAGAAGAGAGAGGGAGGTAGAGTATAAATAGCAGCTTTGCTTCCCTGGCTCCTCTCTGCATCCTCCCCACCCTGCCAACAACATGCACCTTGCCAGTTTGGTCAGCTCCTGCTCCCTCCTACTGCTACTGGGGACCCTTCCTGGATGGGCAGCCAATGATGACCCCATTGAGAAGGTCATTGAAGGAATCAACCGAGGGCTGAGCAATGCAGAGAGAGAGGTGGGCAAGGCCCTGGAAGGCATCAATAATGGAATCACTCACGCTGGAAGGGAAGTGGAGAAAGTTTTTAATGGACTTAGCCACATGGGGAGCCAGGCCGGCAAGGAACTGGACAAAGGCGTCCAGGGGCTCAACAGCGGCTTGGACAAGGTAGCCCATGGGATCAACAATGGCATCGGACAAGCAGGAAAGGAGGCAGAGAAGTTTGCCCATGGGGTCAACAACGCTGCTGGACAGGTTGGGAAGGAGGCAGACAAAGTGATTCAGGGGGTCCATCATGGGGTCAACCAGGCGGGAAGTGAGGCAGGGAGGTTTGGCCAGGGGGTCCATCATGGAGTTAACCAAGCTGGGAAGGAGGCGGAGAAATTTGGTCAAGGGGTCCATCATGGGGTTAACCAGGCTGGGAAGGAGGCAGAGAAGTTTGGTCAGGGGGTCCATCATGGGGTTAACCAAGCTGGGAAGGAGGTGGAGAAGTTTGGTCAGGGGGTCCATCATGGGGTTAACCAAGCTGGGAAGGAGGCGGAGAAGTTTGGTCAAGGGGTCCACCATGGGGTTAACCAGGCTGGGAAGGAGGCAGAGAAGTTTGGTCAGGGGGTCCACCATGGGGTTAACCAGGCTGGGAAGGAGGCAGAGAAGTTTGGTCAGGGTGTCCATCATGGGGTTAACCAGGCAGGGAAGGAGGCAGAGAAGTTTGGTCAAGGGGTCCACCATGGGGTTAACCAGGCAGGGAAGGAGGCAGAGAAGTTTGGTCAAGGGGTCCATCATGGGGTTAACCAGGCAGGGAAGGAGGCAGAGAAGTTTGGTCAAGGGGTCCACCATGGGGTTAACCAGGCAGGGAAGGAGGCAGAGAAGTTTGGTCAAGGGGTCCACCATGGGGTTAACCAGGCAGGGAAGGAGGCAGAGAAGTTTGGTCAAGGGGTCCACCATGGGGTTAACCAGGCTGGGAAGGAGGCAGAGAAGTTTGGTCAAGGGGTCCACCATGGGGTTAACCAGGCTGGGAAGGAGGCAGAGAAGTTTGGTCAGGGGGTCCACCATGGGGTTAACCAGGCAGGGAAGGAGGCAGAGAAGTTTGGTCAAGGGGTCCACCATGGGGTTAACCAAGCTGGGAACGAAGCAGAGAAGTTTGGTCAGGGGGTCCACCATGGAGTTAACCAGGCTGGGAAGGAGGCAGAGAAGTTTGGTCAAGGGGTCCATCATGGGGTTAACCAAGCTGGGAACGAAGCAGAGAAGTTTGGTCAGGGGGTCCACCATGGAGTTAACCAGGCTGGGAAGGAGGTGGAGAAGTTTGGCCATGATGTTCATTATGCTGCAGGGCAGGCTGGGAAAGAGGGAGACAAAATAGTCCAAGGGGTCCATCCTGGGGTCAACCAGGCTGGGAAGGAGGTGGAGCACTTTGGCCAGGGAGTTCACCATGCCGTTGAACAGGCTGGAAAGGAGGCAGACAAAGTGGTCCAAGGGGTCCACGATGGGGTCAACCAGGCCGGGAAGGAGGCAGAGAAATTTGGCCAAGGGGTCAACCACGCTGCTGGCCAGGCTGGAAAGGAAGCGGAGAAACTTGGCCAAGGTGTCCACCATGCTGCTGGCCAGGCCGGGAAGGAGGTGGACAGGTTGCCGCAGAATGTTCATAATGGGGTCAACCAAGCCGGCAAGGAGGCCAACCAGCTGCTGAATGTAGGTGAACAGGGGTGGGGAAATGGGAAGAAGGGGCTGGGGGAGGGAGAGGTTAAGCCCTTGGGATATTTGGGTAGTCCATGTAGCCTTTGTTCAGTGAAAGAAGCTTGGGGAGCTCTATGACCATGTTCCCTTTCCTCCTCTCCATCTCCTTACAAAGGAGCTGGTGCTCAGCTGGTGAGATGGATCAAACTATCTTGCCCACAAAGCCCTAGATCAGACAGAGAGAGCCTTCACACTTAAGGGAGCTGCTCTGCTCGTTGAGGAGGTGTAAAGAGAGGAACATGAAGCCTCTCCTGGGGAACAGGAAACAATTACTGAGTCAAGATCTTGTGCAGTGCAAACAGAGTGAGTGTTGAGAAAACCCAGAGCATCAGAGTAAGCATGAGGAATGGCTTTGGGAGATAAGCCCTGTTCTGTTTAATTTTCGTAACAAGCCTCTGAGGTAGTCAGGGTGAGGATGCTGACTCTCTGATTCTCAGATAAGGAGATAGAAGCTCAGTGAAGTTTTAAGGGGATTTGTCAAGGTCAGGTGGCTGGTGCGCAGGTCTGGTGAATCACAGGTCAGGGTTCTTTTTCTTCCCCCACACTGTCCCTTTTGGGGGAGGTCTCCTGGAGGACTTCTGTAGAGGAAACATTTCTGTAGAGGGAACAAATACTGGAGGACAGGCGGAGACAAGGGGTGCCATTCACAGCGGACCAGGCACCAAGGAGGGGGACTAGGAGAAGGCTGACCCGTGCCTGCCTCAGTTCCCTACGCTCCAATCTCCATGAGGTGTCTTTGGGACACCATCTTGAGGACTGGCTCAGACCTGGAAACCGAGAGCCACCTGGGCCACAGGCAGGGACCAGGGATGGGTGGGTGGGAAGGAAGGGACTCTGCAGAAAGTGTGCACAGTAGAGGAATGGGCTCTGAGGCAGAGGGCAGTCTTCACTGCGAAGAAGTCAGGAGGGGGAGGTTTGTTATGGGATTCAGAGCTGGCCACGGCAGCAGCAGAGGCATGGCTGAGTATCTGGGGGGTAAAATGAGGACAGGGATCAACCGAAGTTAGGGACCAGGCCAGAGGGTGTAGAGCAGGGGTAGAGCTGAGATCGGGCTGAGGTTAAACTACGGTCCTAGGATTTGCGTGCGTTCTCTGGGTTCCCTTTCCAGTTTCCAGTCAGGCCCTTCTCAGTGACTAAGGGAATTTCACTCACTGAAATAAAAGGGAATTGGGGGAAGACTAGTCAGTAGGGGCAGGCATCCTTCCAGGCTTTTCTTCCCATCTCACAGAATTCCCACAGCGACATGGGCTTTGGGTTTTCTTTCTGGATAATGAGGGTGTAGGAGGTTAGCCTCTGCCTCCCACCCTGGCTCCAGTCACCCTAGAGGGTGGCAGGTCACTGGGGAAGAGGAACTTGGGAGACCCTCAGGGCTGAGGAGTTGTAATGACAGTCTGGGCTTGGTCCGCAGGGCACTCATCCAGGCGTTTCCACCGGCCAGCACGGAGGGGGCGCAACCACAACATTGACATCTGGAGTAAGTCTCCCAAGCACAGCAATGCCTGGGTGGGGGGTGGGGGGACCCTCCTAGGATGGCGGTGGGGCGGATGCTGGTGACCAACCCTCTTGTCCTTGAATTCCAGGCCTCGGTCAACAAGCCCTTCATCAGCTTTCCAGCTCTGTGGAAGGTGAGTGCCCAGGAGGTTTCAACTTTCTGCTGTCTCTGGAGATAGTCTCACACTCCCTTCCCACGGACAAGCTCATTGTGGACAGACTCTCGGCCTTGCAGAAACCATCCAATCTGTTTCCCAGCTCTGGCCTTCTCTTTCTTCATCTGCTCTTTGTCCCTCATACCCTGCTCTCCTCTTCTGGCTGCTTTCCGTTCCCTTGGAGGCAAACACAAGCTGGCAAAACGACCCCCAGGGGCCAGCGAGGGAGGTGCTGCTGAAACCATCCCCTCCACGTGCTCACTACTGCTCATCATCTTCCCTCCGATTCCCTCCCTACCTCAGTCCACTGGGAGGTCCATGGGCCGCCTTACGGGGCGGTATGCTGGGGGGAGGAAGCCTGAGTCTCTGGGCTCTGTCCTTTCCCTGGCTGACAGGAACCCCCAGTAGAAAGGCTCCTGGGGGACCCTGGTCCCTACTCTGGGCCCAGACCAAAGTCCTAGCTTTGCATTTTTCTCTTTGCATGTAGCACATGGCTGCATGAGCCTGGGGCAAAAGGATGAGGGTGTGAAACAGCCCTGTGGACTGTTCCCGGAACCCAAAGGCACAGCCTTGTTTATTCCTGAGCAATGGGGGTGCCGGGGACCCTCTGAGACAAAACAGATGAGGCTTCTTGGCTCCTCCACAGGCCGCTGTCACCTCTGCCTGGGAGGCCTGGTGCCCTGTTCTCCCTGAATCTAGGAGCCACTTTCCTGAAGACATTCTGCAGAACATAAGCAATTCCTAGGCCCGAGAAGCTAATGTCGATGTCCCCCTCATTTCTCTAGGGGACGTGAAGGCAGAGGTCTTGGTCCCCTCAGGGCTGTGTTCCCTGCATTCATTCCCTCTCTCCTTTCTTCCAGAGCGTCACCGATATCATTCCCTAAACTGATGCACTGGCCTCGCTCAGCAGACTGACATCCTGTTGTCATACTAGCTGAAATGACCCAGAGGAGCTGGGGGCCGGGGCGGGGGGGCAGAATTCCTGAGTCCCGGGAGCGGGCTGTACTGGGATTTGTGAATAAATATGACACCTTATACTCTCATCATGGTCCACTCTGCTCCCCGAGGAGGGGTGGGCGGGGGGAGGCTTCTCTTTCTCTATTTTACGGAAGGAGCCGCGGACTGATGCACAGGGGGGCCGAGCTGGAGATTTCAGGCAGGTCAGATGTAAGATGTAAGAGGGCGAGAGAGCACTCATGGGGACAAGCCAGGCTTCGCTAGTGGGCAAAATCCATGCGTGCTCAGCACTAAGGGCAGCATCTGTGCAGAGAAGGCCACCTCAGGCCAGCAGTGGGGGCAGAAGCACCTGCAAAGAGAGTGGCGGGAACCTAGGCGCAGCCCAAGAGGGTAGCATCCTCGTCTGGGGGGTGTGGCACCAAGGGAATAACAATGGTAACTTGTATTTGTTGCACAATGCTGGGCTCCCTGCTGGGTGCTTTCCACGCATGACATCACCGAATCCTCCCAACCGCCCCCCGCCCCAGTTAGGTAAGAGGTTCCGCTACTGCCCCTTTTTACAGAGAAGCACATGGAGGCTCCTGCAGGTTAAGAAACATGACCAAGTTCACACAGTCAGAAAGTGGAGAAACGACTTCAGAGCTACAAAGCATATTCTGAACGTACAGTCTTTGTTTGGCATCCCATAGTGGGGAATCGTGCAGAGGGGAGAGGACAGAAATGCATGTGGGAGGTCCTTGCATGGGGAGGAGCACCAAAGGCTGAGGGGGGGACGGCACCCTGAGGACAGGAGGGTGGGCCTCTCTACAACGACAGGAATGGGGACACAGAAGGCCCGGTTTTCAGATGCATAATAGCGGCGACTGTTCACTAAGCACTAGCTAGCTTCCAGTACTGTGTGAAGAGCTAAAACCATTTAAGCCTCCCACAACCCAAAGGCAGAAGCCCTCTTGTGATCCCCATTGTATGGATGAGGAAATGGAGGCTCAGAGGGGCCAGGGCACTGGCTGTCCACGCCAGAACCTTACCTTCACAGTTGCCTAAAGAGTCTCTGGAAGGCTTGCCAAGCATTGGCCTGGGTGCTGGGAGATTCCCAGTAGGACCATGTACCTGTGGGCAGTTCCCTTCTAGGGGCCACAGTTTCCATCTATATATGGGGGGAGGGCTACATGCAGGAGAGGACTACAAACATGGCTTCCAGCGCCAAAATTCCATCAATTGTGGGACCAAAAATAAGAGGCCAAAAATTGCCCTTGGGAAATTTACAGGCTTCCAGGGGATACAAGGCGCATAAACAGAATATAAAAACAAATACGAAGCAATATATTGATGAGAACTGCCACCAGGAGGGGGTGGGGTGGGGGCTGCGTGTGTACAATAAAGGTGATGCTCCCAAGACGTTACATTTACTGCATTTTTCCTGATTTGTAGAATACCATCATTTTTATGACTTATGGTCCTTCCCTTCCCCTACAATATTTTAACTTGAAACTATTTCAAATGCACCATAAAGATGAGTTTTATAGTGAATACTGCGTAGCCACCACTTAGAGTCTACCATTAACATTTATTCTCCTTGCTTGATCTCACGTCACGTATCTATCCATCTAGTCATGCACATTTTTGATGCATTTCAAAGTAAATGGCAATTGTCTGTCTCCCGCATTTTAATAAACAGGAAGCATTCATTCATATCACACATTTACTGAGGGTCTGCTCTGTGCTGGAACTCGTTTCATACAAACTGGAGGAGTCCCTTCTGGAAAGGGCATATTCAAGGGAATCCTTCTTTTCTCAAGTAAAAGCTTTCACCGATTTTATTTGTATGCACATTTTCTTGCTGGGTTTACTTGCATGGGGTTCCTGAAAGTGCCAAAGAGATATGGGATAATCCTCCGTGTGTTGGGGGTTGTCAATCTTGGGAGGCTTTTGGAAAAGAACTTTTTCAAGGGTAAAAGAGGCATGGCTCACTCCTGCCTCGGGGTCTGGTGTGCCCCTCCCTCTGCTAGGAATAGTCTCCCTGTCCCTCTTGTCCCCTGCGCAGGCCCCTCCTTACCCTGCAGGTGGCAGCTACCTTGACCACACCACCCAAACGAAGGGCCGCCTTTGCTATTCTCTGTCCTGGCACGCTGATCTTTTTCTTCACAGTGCTTATGACAACGTGTAATTATGTATTTACTCATTTAATGTCCATTTTCCCCCTAGACTAACATATTCAAGAGGAGAGGCCAAGGCCAGGCACAGATGGCTGGCCACTAACAAAGGGGAGGCTACTGCCTTGAGCAGACTTGGTTTCCCCTTCGACCATGGACTAAGAGGGAGCAGGAAGCAGGTACCTGAGACAGACAGGTGGAGGCAGGCTAGGGGTGAGGAGAGGAAAGGCCAGTTTGTGCAGAAGTGGAAGAACAGGGAGGGGAGTTCGGGCGGGACCCCTGCAGTCTTCTTTTATTGGGTGCTGACTACGTCTGTGCTGAGCACTTACAGACATCATTCATTCCATCCTCCTGAGCTCCCGTGAGGCAGGCACCATGACGGTCCTCCTCCCAGACTGAGGCCGCCCAGCTAGTGAGTGGTGATGGCCCAGCTCCTCCTGGTCACGAGCACTTCTGTGCTGCCGGTCTCTGCTGGCGAGGTGGCCTGCTTCCCTGGGACCCTCTGGGAGGGGAAGGGAGCTACCTCAAAATAAGTCCTCTTTAAACTTCAGTTTCAGCCTTCAGGAGGTGCGTGCGTGCCTGTGTAGGGGTCTCACAATTAAACTGCCAAGAAAATACTCCAACATCAGCAGGCCCATCACTAGCAAGAACACACAGTGCGTGCACAGGAGTGCCAGGCGCTGTTCTGAGCACCCCGCCAGGATTCCCTCATTTCCCCCTCGCACTCCTGCCTCCGCCGGACAAGGGAACTATGAACAGGTGGGCTGATCACAGCTAGTAAGGGGAGGAGTTAGGGTTTGAAGCGAGGCTCCAGGAGAGGAGCACAGATGCCAGCTGGAGGCTCAGGATACCACAGAGGGAGCAGAGACACCACCCTAAGCCTCATCTCCTCTCTCTTCTTGAGTCCAGCCTCTGTCCTCCCCCCTGAAGCCTCCTCCCTGGTCTCCGTACCCACCTCCTCCCCCCCAGCCTGCTCCTCAGAGGGACCCTGTTAACACTGAGTCCTCAAGACCACAGCCCTCCTCAGTCAAAACCCTCCACTGGTTCTACTTCATTCAGAAAAAGAATCAGAGTCCTCACAATGGTCCCAAGTCCCCCTGTATGGGCCGGTTTCTCTTTCACTTCAACTCTTCCGATTTCCCCTCCCTGCTCCAGCCACAATGGTCCACAAATAGAGTAAGTAGTTTCCTGCCCCAGGGCCTTTGCACTGCTGTCCTTCCACTTGGGATACTCTATCCCCAGACATCCTCATGGCTCACTGTCTCACTTCCTTTGGGTTTCAGTTCATAGGTCACATCTCAAAGAGCCTTTCCTGATTACCCGATTTAAAATACTCTGCCTTCTCTAGTCCCTCACCTCACTGTATTTTTCTTCATTAGTGCTCACCACCTGATATGTTTATTGTCCAACCTCCTCACAATGAGTGTGAGCTCCCTAAGGAGAGAGATGTCAATGATCTTCTTCCACGCTGCACCCCCCTGCCTAGAACAGGTGTGACATACAGCAGGTACTCAATAAGTACTTATGGAATGAATGAAGTAGTGGCTTAGAAAAGCTGAAAGCGGAGGGTCTTAGACATGAGGTCGGGCAGGTCAGATTTGTGGACGCCATTAGGTACAAGAACAAAAGACGCATGGGGATGCAGGAGAAAAAGCTGTTTGGAGTCAGACAGACCTGGGTCATATTCGGACACCACCATTTTACCACCATCTTTTTAAAATACACTATTATGTGTGTGTTTACCAGCCCTGGGCCTTAGTTACCTCACCTGTAAAATGGGAATGTGTACTCCCCCCGCCCTGGGGTTGTCGTAAGGATTAAATGAGATCATGCATGTGGAAGCGCTTAGCCTTCTGTTTGGTTCACAACAGGTATTTCATAAATGTGCCTGCAGACCACGTGAGGTGACTCTCAGGTCCAGAGATGTCTGAGGGTACTTTTCCCCAGAAGACAGAACATGGGAGTGGATGGGAGCATCCAGCTGGTTCAGGAACATGGCTTTGAATAAGTCTGAATCACACAGTGAGAGCCATGCCCTTTTCTCAATTTTCTCTAAAGCTCTCTGATTATGTCAGAGAAGAAGACTCAATTTCTGTGCTCCTGTACCTCGAATACCCCCCTCATACTTGCCAATCTCCTTTTTTTAAACACAGGAGCCACAGCCAGCCATCATGTAACACCGTTGTGTGCTTCTCACTATGTTTTCTGGTACTTTCTATTTGTGGGCAAGTGATCCTGGCTTTCCACTTAGAGTAGCAACATAAAATATACTTAAAAAAGTAAGCTGGCTTAAAGAAAAATATCAGTAGCAGAGATGGGCCAAGGGGCAGATACACAGCACGGTGAAGGCGGTGTCCCGGGAGGGAAGTGCGGGAAGGAGTGTCCAAGGCAGGGAGCGCCCTATCTCCAGCCCCACGGTCCTGCCCTTGGAAGCGGGAGCAGCCGGCTCAGGGGCTGAGGTGGCCATCAGCAACCCGGAGGCCTCAGATTTGCTCCTGCCCCCTGCCCTCCATAAGGCCCCAGGGCAAAACCACCACCAATTCCATCCGGAGAAGAATGAAGGTTTTGACAAGCAAGGGGAGATTTGAGACAGATGACGACAGAATGTGCTGGGAGCAGGGTTTAGGAGTGGGGCAGGCCTGGGCTTGGCTTTGGCTCTACCACACACCACCATTCCGCTCTGAGCCCCAGGTTCTGTGTCTCGAAACGGGATAATAGTAAGACTATCTCCCAGGGCTGTGCGAACCTTCAAGCGCTTACTCCGGCACCGGGCACGCAGAACCGTGGATAGACTGGAGCTGCAATGACAATTACCATGATGATTACCACTACCACCATTACCACTATCGTTAGAGAGAGAATAACAGGGAGGTAGGAGGCACCCGGGACAGACAGGGATTGTGTTTACGTGGTGAGAGCTGTTGGATATTACAAGTTGGGGTGCGGGTGTTGGGGTGGAGAGAGACTGACTGAGAGACATTGAGAAAGGCGGATGGAAACCGGCCCCTCCTAACTTGGCGATGAGTTCCAGTGATACAAGGCCGGAGACAAGTGGGAGGCCCTGGGGCCCTGGGAGCAGAGAAGCGGCTGGGTGCTGGACAGGGGTGAGACGGGGAAGATGCCTGAGCTCTGTATTCTGAGCTGGGATGGGAGAGGGCCATGCTGCTGACTGAGGGCCCTGGCAGGGGTGGGGTGGGGGGCTCATGCTGACCCCTCCTTCCCTGCCGGTGAGGCCAGGCCCTGGGGAGACTGGGGGGTGGGTGGGGCGAGCAGCAGTCTCAGTCGTCTCAGGAGGCTCTGAGCTCACACACGTGCCCCTGTGGGCCAGGTAAACAGGATGGGTGCCTGGGTCAGCTGCTCCCTCCCACTCATCCCCTGAGGGTGGCTGGCCCGCCCAGTTCCCTGCTCCGCACCCAGCTTTCCCAGCCAAAACCAGCCCAAATGCTGAGACGCCCTGATGACCCGTCTTGGGCCGGACACTTCCTTCCTCGGTACCTGGGGTCCCCACTGAGGCAGTCTCACAGCTCCCAGACTCTCTTTGGGCCGGAAGGCATGGAAGTCACCTTTAGGTGGTAGTATGGGAGGGAAGAGAGATGGGAGAGAAAAAGGCCACCAAAACTGAGAGAGTAAGGCCAAGAAAGGGCAGCTGCCTCTCACTCTGGTGCCCCTGACCCAGGCTGGCTTACATCTCAGGTGGGTCCCGCCCCACTGGGTTCCCTACGTTTGCCTCCTGGTTGGGTCCCGCCTGTGGATCCTTTCTCCTGAGTCCTCTCCACCACCACCACCTCTAAGAGATACCAACCACCTATCTCCTCAGATGCCCCCATCCCCACCCTGCGCCCCAAATTCCTGGGGTTGGGAAATCGGAACACTTTTGCACCTGCCTCATCCCATCTCTTACTCCCTCTCTGATGCTCGGGCTCCCTCTCTGTTTCAACACAGACTCTCAGACTCACAATTACAGCTCATTACCCTATCGGTGGCTGGCCCTGAGTCACGAGGGAGGGACTCTGGGATACCCAGCCCTGTCACCTTCTCCCAGGCCACAGTATAAGGAGTAGCGGCAGGGAGGAGGACTCTGGGAAGGCAGGGGAGTCTGGGAAAGGAGAGAGAAGGCTGCGGACTTAGAGGGACGGAGAGTAAGTCAGGAGAAAGCGCACAAAAGAGGGCACACACAGACACGGAGGGGGAGGAAGGGCAAAGAGAAGAAAACTCGGGTGGGAAGAAGACAGGAGGGAGAGGAGTGAGGGAGAGATGAAGTCACAGGGCTCCCTGGCTTGTCTCCTCCTGGCCCTGTGCCTGGGCAGTGGGGAGGCTGGCCCACTGCTGCGAGGAGGGGAGAGCGCTGGAGCAGGTGCTGGGGAGGCCGTGGGACATGGGGTGGGAGATGCCATTGGACAGGGGGTGGGAGACGCCATTAGCCATGGAGTCGAAGAGGCTGTTGGCCAAGGGGCTGGAGAGGCAGCCCGCTCTGCAACCAGGGAGGTCATGGCCCATGGCATGGGGGAGGCATCCCATGTCCTTGGAAACACTGGGAGTGAGGCTGGCAGACAGGTTGAGAACATCATTCGACATGGAGGAGATGGCACCCACAGCTCCTGGCAGGGGATGCCTGGCAGCAACAGTGCTTGGGTGAGTAGCTGGAAGCTGGGAGTGGAAATGGGAGGCTGTGGGCAGTTGGGCTGAGAATCCTGGGTATCAGTTGGAAGGATGATTGGGTCTCTTATTTGTGGCTGTCTGGGGTGGTTTCCCTCCATGTGATGGTGCATGCTGCTTCTACTGTGCTGGGGTCTGCCTCTACCTGCCTCTGCCTATGTCCTGCTGTCCCTGCCCTCCCCTATCACAGAGGGGGAAGGGCACGCACACTCAGTGCAGGTGTGTTGCTCTTGCAGGGAACTAACGGCCAGCCTCCAACTGGAGGCCATGGCATCTTTGGCTCTGAGGGTGGCTCTGGAGGCCACAGCCAGGGCAATCCTGGAGGTGCGGGGACTCCCTGGGGCCAGGGATACCCTGGAGGTTCAGATGGCAGCTTTGGAACCCACTCTCAGGGAGGCTCCCGGGGCCAAGGAGGCAATGGAGGGTCTTTCAGCTCGGGCACCAACGCTCAGGTACAGTAACCACCCGAGCCCTGATGCATGCCACCTCCTGCCCTTCAAGCCCACTCTCCATGCCTCCTCATCTTTCTGTCAGTACCCACACTGAGCCTCCTCCTCTCTGCAGGGGACTGTGGTTCAACCCGGTTACGGCTCAGTGAGAGGCAGCAACTCACATACGGAGGTAAGAGGAAGAGTCTGGGGAAGAAGACGGTGTCGGGGTGCATGTGACAGAAAGTAGGAGAGATGAAGAGGAAAGAAAGAAGGATGGGGGGCTGAGGTGTAAGGCAGATTGGACAGGGAAGAGATGGGCCAGGTGAGGAGGCCAGGAAGAGGGGAGGGAGTGGGATGGGCATGGGGCAGAAACACGTGGGGAAAGAAGGCCAAGCCATAGGAAGCAGGAGAGCCTGGCCTGTGGCGGTGGCTTTGACTGAAAACTCACCTGTCCCTGGTAACTTTCCTCCACAGTGCACCAACGCCCCGCCATCCGGCTCAGGCGGAAGCTCTAGCAGCCCCGGGGTAAGGGGACTGGAGGTTGGAGGCATTTTGTGCTGGGAGAAGACAGAATGTCGATTCCCCTCAGACTGCGCACGGGGAATTTGCTGGAACAAGACAGGGAAGGGAGGGAGGGAAGCAAACACCCCTGGTGTTCTCACTCTGGTCTTTCTGGACCTCAGGAAGGCGGCAGTGGCAGCAGTGGCAGTGGCAGTGGCAGCGGCGGTGGCGGCAGTGGCAGTGGTGGCAGCGGTGGCAGCAGTGGTGGCAGCAGTGGCAGCGGTGGCAGCAGTGGTGGCAGTGGCAATGGCGGCGGCGGCGGCAGTAGAGGCAGTGGCAGCAGTTACGGGCCCAGCTGGGTGAGTCCTGTCCTCTGCTCGCATCCTGGGGCTCCTGGGCTCCTGCTCCCCACCTCCCCAGCCCCTCCAGGCAGGCTTCTTGACGCAGCCGTCCAATGCCTCAGCAGAGGTGCCCCGCCTGTGTCTGCTCACTCCGCTCCGAGCGGCGGAGATGCTCTGCTTCCTGTCTAACCGATTCCCGCTTGGCGGGCGGATCTGACTAGAGCTGGGGGTTGCAGAGGGAAGAAGAGAGGTGGACACAGGAACCAGGACACGTGCTTGGGAAGCTCCCAAGAGACGGGGCGGGGGGGGGGGCAGGCCTGTCACACACACACACACACACACACACACACACACACACACACGGAGACAGGGACGCGTACAGAGCCGTGGTGTAGGTGACGCTGATGAATACAGGGCACATGAGGCCCCTCCGAAAGGGCTGAGGGGGCCGGGAGGGGACCATGGTCGTGCAGCCGGCTGAGGGTGGCTCTCCCATGGAGGGGCCTGCAAACAGGAGCACAGTTGGCTTCCTTGGGTATCTGGGAAAGGTCTCAGGCAAGAGGAGAGAGGTAACGAGAACAAGCCAGGTCACGTAAGCCGCTTTAACTTACTGCTCCTCATCCTACCTGCTTTCCCTCCCACTCTAGGACCGTCCCTTAGAAAATTCTAGGAATTTTGATCAAGGCAGCTACTCAGGCTCCCAGGTAAGGACTCTGGGGGTCCCTTCCTCTTTCTAGGTTCCAGGAGAGGGCGGGGTGAGGAGAGGCAGGGGGAAGACAGAATGGGCCCCTAGGTGCCAGGGTCAAGGCTCTTAAGACATTAGGATCCAGAGGCTTTTTCACTTCCGGCATGTGGTAGGGGGAGAGGACAACAGCTCAGAATCCCCAAACTGTCTCACATTTCCAAATACAATTGGCCACACCTGTTCTTTGTGCTCTGAATAACTTCCCTCAGTGGCCGGCTGGCTCAAGATGGGAGGAGATGGAGGTTATGCAGAGGGGAGTAAAACAAATTATAATGCCCTGGCAACTATTTGGTTCCCACGGAGTCTTTTTAAGACCCTGTGTGGACTCTTGCCTCCCCTCGTAGGGACACAATACTGGCTCTTCCTGGGGTAGCAGTGGCGGCGGAAGTGGCAGCGGAAGTGGTGGTGGAAATAAACCCGGGGTGAGTGTTTGCTGAGGCACAGATCTATCTCCTTTCCCTGGGGGGATGGGAAATAAGGGGTGCTGAGGCCCCTCTGGTGATAGGAGAGCTGGGAGAGCGCCAGACAGAGCCGAGAATGGGCTGAGGTGGGGCCTCAGGGTTGACTGCTGAAGTGTGGGGGCTGGGACTGGTGTCTTGGTGGCAACAGAAGGAAAGCTGTCTCTCTCTCTCTCTCTCTCTCTCTCTCTCTCTCTCTCTCTCTCTCACAGTGTGACAGCCCCGGGAATGAAGTCCGCATATCCGGAGGATCTGGGGGTCAGGTGAGAGCCAAACTTGGGACAGTGCCCACTCCTGCTTGGCACCACTCCTAAGACTAACCTCCATCCCAGCCCCATCCGTGGGGAAGAAACCAAAAGCACACTCCCACAAATACTAACAATCTCCAAAGTAATAATTAATCGCAAATCCTTACGTGATGTGCCTCACTTTATACCCTGGATGGGGCTGTGAGAAATCACATAGAAACCAGTCCTTTTAGAAACATAATCACTTCAAACAACCTACACCCACCTGGCCAGTGAACAGAATGCCGTGACCTCTTTGACGGCATTTGGAAACTGGGTTTGGAAGGCGTGCAGTTCCCTCCTAGTTGTTCTGGAAATCTGGGCTTTCTGTCAGCACCTGCAGCACTGACAAGAGGAAATGTTACGCTAAGGTCCCCACGAATCACCTAGAGGTCTTGTGAAAATGCAGGTTCTGAGTCAGCAGGCCTCGGGTGGGGCTGAGATTTTGGTTTCTACCAGGTTCTGGGCAAGGCCAATGTGCACTGGTGTGAGCCGGCCAACGGGGAGAAGGCTCCCTGAATATTAGGCTCCTTGGATATTAGGGATACTAACCTCTATGGCTAGACAGGTGTTAGGAAAGCTCCTGGCTTGTAACTCTATTTCTAGTTTTTTGTGGACCAAAGTCTTAAATATGTAGTCAAATATACCCGTCTCTTCTATGGTTTCTGTTCTTGAAAAGAAAAAGGCCTCGATTTTCTTCTAGAACTACGAATACCTCTATCTATACTTTCATTTTTTCTATTTAACTCTTTAATCTATCTGGGCTTTACTTTGCTATATACAATCTATTCCCATTCCTCAGTTCGGCTAGACTCGCCCCACACTTTGGATCAGAGCTGTGTGCTCTCTTATGAAGGGTAAACCAGATAAGAACAGAAGGGGGGGAATCAGCAAGGTGTAACTAAGTGTCCCCTGCACCCCCCAAATATTTAGCTGGTGTTCCCAGCCAAACGCATTGAATTATTTACACCACTGATGTAAAATGTCACTTGTAAATACCTTCGTATTTTGGGAGTGCTTCTGGGAGTTCCATTTGGTTAAACTGACTCATCTATTCTGTGACGCTGCTTTCTTTATGGGACATTAATATCTGCCAGTACAAGTCCTCCTTTGTTGCCTGTCTTTCCCAGTGTTTTCTCACCTGTCCTTCAACATGTATTCTTCCAGATGAATTCCCAGATTATTTTGACCAGTTCCAAAAGAGAATTGCACGAGGATTTTTAGAGGAACTGTATTGAATCAATACGTAAGTGTGCAGGGATGGACCTAAGATCTACAGCAATGATCTCTGTTGCACTGTCTCGTCCCTCAGGGCTTCGGAGGAGGACAGGGAGGCTCCGGTGGCTATGGTGACATCAGGGTAAGGAGATGACCGGCCTTGACCGTAGAGACTGGAGGCGGGAGATGGACGGAGGTCAGCTTTGCAGTAGCAATGCTAACAGAGCAGATGGTCCTGCAATGCAGGCTGGTCTTGATCGTAGCTCAGGGAATTCATCTCAGTCCCAGGAAGGTGGGACTCAAGAGGCACCTCCCTCTAACTTAGGAGGAGAGGAACCAGACGACTCTGTGCCACTAGGCTCCCGCTGACTCTCCAGTCAGCATCCCCTTTCTGACCAATGCAACACATCTGCCCAGACTGCATCCCACAGTTTGAATCAGTTTAGTCCAACAGTCTGGCTGGCTTCTGCCTCAAAACCAGGGGACAGTTCAGATACTTTGGTGGCAAAGGCCCTTCCTGTTGGATTTTGGGCAGTTTGCAGAAGTGAATATAAAGAGATGCTTTTGTTGCCAATAAGTATCATAAGTGAGCAATAACCCAATCCACAGGAAGTTGAAACAAGATTTGCCAGGGAGAAGAGCCCCTTTTGGGGCCCTGGGAAATCTGCTGCTGTGTTCGTGCCGCCGTCCCTTGATTCGGGAGTCCCTTGCTCACGTCCTGCTATCCTGCCCTCTCATCCTGCATGTTCCCTGCTTCCCCACTGACTCTTCTCCATTTTCTCTCTCTGCAGGAAATAAGCAAAGAGGGCAGTCGCCTAGTTGGCGGCCCCCAAGACAATTATCAGGTGAGTGGGGATGGCTTTAGGAGAAGGGGTGGTGGAGTGTGGGGAGAATACTAAGGGATGGGGAAACAAACAGAAACATCAGTGTCTTCTTGCAAGCTGCTCTAACTCTGGGTCGAGTGACCACCAGGAGACCAGACATGGGTCTGGGATCGCTGTCTCCTTGGTTCATCCATTCTCTCCCTTCTTCAAACTGTGATCATCACTGTGTATTATCACTGCGAGGGGAAACACAGCCAAAAGTAACAGGAGCATGGTCAAGGGGCTATTTTTGGAACCCGTACTTAAGAGGTGCTGACAAGTGGAAAACAGTGGCCTCTGAGTTAGAAGACGGGGGTTCAGAGGACAGCTGTCTCACCTGTCATCTGTGCATCTTCAGGCAGGGCAGTTGACCTCTCTGAGCCTGGGCCTCCTCTTGGGTAAAATGGGGATGGCAAAACCTAACTTGCTCAACCCCACAGTTATTGCAGAGCTTTCTGCGTCGTAACCAGAGCAAGGTGGTTCAGGATCTGGACACTGGAGTCTGACACTGAGACAGACCCTGAGGCACGCTGCTGGACAGCTCTGAGTTTGCTTTCCTTGTCTGTCAAGTAGAGATGTCTCCACACAGGATTGTGTGCTAGGCGCGTGGTGGGACTACACATTAACTCCCAGTGGTGTTTTGGGGACAGGCTTTGGGGGGAGGCAGAATAAGAATATGATTCAAGGGACTGGGCAGGGTTATTTTCTAGGAAAAGTGGCCAATCATTCCAAGAAGGTGGGGTTTCCTAGCTGCTGTGTGAAAAAGAAGGAGATGGCTTTACACAGAGTACACAGAGTTTGAGCAAAGGCAGAGATGGTGGGCCAGGAGCAGGCTGATAGGTGGCATGCATGACAGGAGGCACAGGCCTTGAACCGTAGTCCCCCCTTCCTACCCAGTGGCAAGGGTCCAGTGGAAGAGGTGAAGCTGTCAGTGGGATCAATACCTTGGTGAGTGTAGGCATCACCCCACCTTTGGCCGGAACCATGGCGTCAAGCAATCCCTGCCTCCCCTCCTGACCCCCAGAGCTCCTGCCCCGCCTCTCGCTCACAGGCTGGGTTCCTACTCTCATCCCCTTTCTCTTCGGTTCCTTAGAACTCTCAGACGTCTCCTGGGCTCTTCAACTTTGACACTTTCTGGAAGGTGAGTTCAGCAAGATCTCTCTGCGCCCTCTCTTTTGGAAAAGCAAAGCTTTGTCCCTCTGCCCAGCAGGCTGAGGTCCTCTTTCCAGAAGGACTGACCATCAGAGGTGGCCCTTGACCTCTTACCCTGAGGCCCTAAGCCAGCATTACATTACATTACAACTCAATTTGCCATTTTCCGTCTTTTTCCCGCCTCTCTGCAGAATTTTAAGTCCAAGCTGGGTTTCATTAACTGGGATGCCATAAACAAGGTAAGGGCAGGAAGGCCGTGCCATTTGATCTTTGTGGGAGAGGGAAACAGAGAAGAAAGCTAACAGCTAAACCCCCGCGTGGGGAGCTGGGGAAACGATGGTGGCACTGGAAGGCTGTTTTGTCCAGTGCTTACAAAAAGGACAAAAATAAAGAGGAAGGAGGCAGAGCTGAGAAGAGGGGGTAGCTTGGAAACAGCTGGGAAACTGGGATGAGGAAGGAATGGACCTCTTTCATGTCTCAACATGCAGACTGAGCAGGTGTGAACCTCAGTTTCTCCTTCGAGACCTCGAAGGTTAAGGGGAGAGTGAGGAGGCCTAGTCCTCAGGAAATCAGAGAGTTAGGAGGGGCAGGGTGGGGGACGGACTGAACAGTCAGGAGGAGCTAAAGGCCCCAGGAGGACTGACGCTGAGAGAGAAGGGAAGGGAAGCGATTATGTGCCCAGTGCCTGCTGGGTGCCTGGCGTTCTGGGCCCTGGGTGTGCATAAGTTTAAGAGGCACGTGGGGCCCAGAACCCCTCTCTCCTTCCCCCTGCCCACCCCGTCCACGCTCAGGGGAACCCCCCGCCAGGCTGATTTGACACCCGAATAGCAGACGCGCCTCAAGAGCAGAGACAGACCAACAATCTGAACAAACACCAAAGGCAGAAGTTGCCTTTGATGTGCTTTGTTTGATCCCCTCTTTTTATTTTAAAAACACTATGAATTAGTTGCCAAAGTTTAAAAACTGAGAAGTTTTACAAAATGACACGGAATTCTGCTTCTCTTGAAAAATGAGGCAACGCCGGCCCTTGCCCTCTTTCCTCGAGCTCCTCCGATGACAAGAGCTGAATAGCAGCTGCTTCTCTCCAGCGGCCATGCGCTGCTGCCCGCCACAGTCACCCCAGCAGCTGAGCTTCCGACCCTTAGCCCTTACTGTAGAAGAAGGAAGATAAGGATCCGAGGATCCCTGCCTTCTCAGACTTGTGGTGGGGGGTGGGGGGCAAGGTGGTGGTAGGCAGGGAGGCAAGAGAAAGCCCCACCCTCAGGCAAGGCCAAGTCTGTGCCTTGGGGAAGAATGTGGGAGAGTGAAAGATAGGGGAGGCAGAAGTTCCCAGCCCCAGCGCAGTTCAGGTTTGGATGAACTAAGGGAGCCAAAAGGACTGTTCTGTTTCAGAGAGAACCGTCTCTGGGAGGGGCAAGACGAGGCCCCCCCCCCCCAAGCACGAGGAGCTTAGGGTCAGAGGCACAGACTGATACTTGGGGGCGGGGGGCAGGGAGGCAGTGAACGTTCTTGTACACCTAGGAGTAGTAAGGGAGTAAAGGGAGTGCTGAAGTTAGGCAGGATCCTGTGGGACAGCTTCCCCAGGAGCAGATCTAGGAAGAGGGGCGGGACAGAGATGGGCAGAGAGGAGAACAGAAGGCCCCTCTCCTTCACAGGGAGGGAGCTGAGCACTGGGGCCAGAGTGAGCAGTGACAACAGGGGGACTATAGGTAACAGTTCTTGGAAAGTATGAGGTGTTCATCCCAAACTGGAATATGTGGATTTGGCTGGATGACAGCTGTGGGCAAAAAGATCCCTGCAGATTTCAGGAGCAGAGGCCTGATCCACCCCTGACTTGGCCCATTAGCCCCTGAATTCTTATTCCTTGAGCTCCCTCTTAGAACTTATTTCTTTGCCCAGGACCAGAGGAGCTTTCGCGCCCCGTGACCTCCAGACAAGGAGCTACCAGATGGATGGGAGCCCCCCACCCCTTCTTAAAACCTCACTATCCCATCACTAATCTCAATCCTTCCCCTTGAAATAAACCGTAGCTGCCCCACACTCCTGGTCTCTGCTCCTTTCTTACGTCTCCATTGTTGTTCCAGGGGGGTTTGGAAGGGTCAACCGCAGCCCCGCAGCTTCACAGCTTTGGGAAATGGGCTGGGGGCGGAACGGCAGGTAAAAAGGTGGGAAGCTCTGGCGGCAGGTCCCAGTCCTGAGGTTTGGCTGCAGTGAGGTTCTGGCAGAGGCTGGGGAAGCAGGGAGAGTGAAGAGCGTGGTGTGTGTGGGGGGGAGAGGGGCTAGTTAGCGGCTCCAGAGATCTAGTCTCTCTCCCTCTGCTTCCAAAGCAGTTTTCTGGTGTCCCTAAAAGACACCCAGCTTCCCCCCAAACCTTAGTCACGATTATATTCTGAAGGTTGAGCAATGGTGGTAGAGAGAATAGGGGTGTAGGTGAGCAGGGGGCCGGGCTCCCTCCTCACCTTCACCCCACCTTTCCTCCACAGGGCCAAGTCCCACGCCCCAGCACACGTGCCCTGCTCTACTTCAGCCGACTCTGGGAGGTAGGAGAACTCTCACTTTTCAGAGAACTGGGCATCTGGTCATCTGTCCCTCTCCCCACCTCCCTCAAGCTCCAGCCCACCTGTCACAAAATTCGCCCTCTTTTCATTTTTGAGATGGGCAATCTTACCCGAATACCATCAGAAGTGCTAACACCCTCAACCTCCGCTATGCTTAGCTTCATCTAACCCCAAACCACACCCAGGCACCAATACCCATTCTTGCACCCGAGCTTGAAACTTTCCAACAAGCTGCCGTACCACACTCCCCACTCTGAGGCCCACTCATGTCTTCTACTCCCTCTAGGATTTCAAACACAACACCCCTTTCCTGAACTGGAAAGCCATTATTGAGGTAAGGGTGGCAGAACCTCTCGTTTTGGGGTCAGGAAGCCCAACTCTGGGAACATGGGACCTGGGCTCTTGGCAATGGCTTGCATTTGGTGTCTGTTGCTTACTTTCCCGCCTCCCTTCCCACTCTCCTCCCTTTCTGCAACACTAAGTGGGGGTGGGGTAGGAGAGAGAAGCCGGTGAGTCACTAGAGAAGGAGTAGGGTGGGCGGTCCTCCCTAGGATAAAAGCTGAAGCCAAGGGCTGGGGCCTCCACAGGCACAGGAACATGAAGCCAGCCACTGTCTCTGCTCTGCTGCTGTTCCTGCTGGGCGTGGCCTGGCTCAGGGGGAGCCACAGCTGGGTGGGTACTGCAGGGTGAGGAGGGGCAGGGGACACAGGGTGGGGAAGAGAGAGGGGCCTGGAGCCGGGGTCAGCTCTCAGGACTGGAAAAGGGGTGTTAGGGAGGAAAGCTGAAAGGAAACAGGAGGCATGAGGAGAGGAGGTCAGGCCATGGTCGAGTGTGAGCAGGTGCAGAAGGTCTGAATATCTGGGTTCGGGGAAGGATGGGTCCTGCAGAAGGCCACATCTTGATTATTCATGGCCGATGGCCTTTGGGCACTGATGCAAAGGTTGCCCACTCACTCACCTGTGTGGGCCAGACACATGAGGCTGGACAGGTGGGGCCACACAAAGGGGGAGGTCAGGGCACTCCTGGTGCGTGTTGTCATGCGCTCATGAATGCCCAGTGTGGCATGTCATCCGATGGAAATCTGATTTTTAATTGTTCACAACTGATTTGATTTAAAAATGCAGGCCAAGCAAAAAATGCCTGGAGGCCTGTGGTCAAGCAGTTTGTGACCTCAGGGTTAGGGCTAAGAGTGGGGCTAAAATTCAATGGGCGTTACGTCAGAGTTAGCAGGAACATCCCAACCCTGTGTGCATGTGTGTGGGGTGGGGTGGGAGTGGGGTTCCAAGAGGAGAAGTGGTGGTCACAGAAACAAAACTTCTCTCTTGCTGCTGAGAATTTTCCCCTTGCCTTGACTGCGGAGGGGGGATGGCCCATGTACCTGTGCTGTGTCTCACGGGGCTTCCAGGCTTTCTGGAATTTCTCCTCTCTCTCTCTCTCTCCTTTGGCCCAGTGCGAATCTAATCATCTCACGCTGCCTCTGTTTGCTGAGGATAACAGCCCATCCTTCTGGGAACCCTGTGGGAACAGCATTTGTGAAAAGGAATTATAGAGCTAAGGAGGGAGCCGGGTTTGGTGTTGGCAGTAGGTAGGTTGGGGCTGAGGTGCCATGTCTGCCCCAAGGGAGCCTGTGTGGGCACCCCTCACTTGCCATTCCTGCTCAGTCCCAGGCCGGCCTGCGGAAGCTCCAGGTGCACGGGTGGGGTGGTGTTGCCTCGCTCCCCCACGCTGAGTGTAGAAATCTGTCCTGTATCTATTGGGGTCATCAGTGTCCTCCAGGCTGACTGCTTTCTTTGGAGGCAGTGCTGATCCTGGACCACGGAGAGGGGCGTGGCGGGGTGTATAGGTGTTGGTGCTCCCACGGGAGGGCAGAGCCTAGGCGGCAGGCTGCTGGAGCCCTGTGAGTCTGGCAGGGCCCGAAGGACTTTGGACAAGGACACCCTCATGGCGTCTCTCTCCCTTCCAGGGTGCCGATGCGTCCTTGCTCCAGAAGAGGTCAGGCAGTGCTGGTCAGGTGAGTCTCTCTGCCCTCAGACTGCCTTTGACGGTCTCAGGTCCATCTCGGTCTGGTTCTCAGGGCTGGCCAATCTGAAATTCTCTCTCCTCCACACACCCATTCTGTTGTTTCCTCAGTCTGCCTCAGGATGGCAAGAGGTGGCCGCTGTGACTTCTAAGGTAAGACGTCTGCCACCTGACCACCTGATTCAAACCTCACTCATTTCCTTGGTCTCCTGCCTTCATCTCCCAAGTAACACTTGAGGAGCTGGGAGAGGTACCGGGGAAGGAGGAGGCAGGGCCATTTGGAGTAGGACCGGAAGTGAGGTGAGGCTGTGGGCTCTGGCTGGCTGAAGGAGATTTTACAGAAAAAAACGCACGACACAAGGAGGGCAGCGGGGGCTTGGAGACAGGTCTGGCCCAGGCCAGGAGCCGGGGTGTTTATTTCACAACAAAACGCCCTCATCCCTTCTCTCCAACCCGCACCCCCCCCCCACTTTCTTCCACAGAACACCTATAACCAGCAGGCATACCCGACTCCCTCTGGTGGGCAGTACTCAGCCAAGATCCCCTCTAAGGTAAGACTCCCAACTGCCCAGTTTCCCCACTGGGGCCTCTGCATGGGGGTGAGGGAGGGAGGTTTCACGGCCAGGCTTAGCTGAGGCAGAATCCTGTTCATTTTGACAGTCATGTCTCCCCGCCCCTGTGTAGGGAGACTTGGGCTCCCTGAGAGCCACTGGGAAGTGGAGGGTGGGAGGTTCGATGTTCTCCACACCCACCCACTCAGAAAAGGTTACAAGGGGGCAGCAGCTGTGTCGCATGCCCTGGAGAAAACTGGGAACCAACGTCCTCTCAAAGAGGGATACACAGCTCTAAAAAACCTCACATGACACACAGCAAAACAAGCAGCCTTCCCATGTCGTAGCGTCTGCTCCCTCCACCTCTTTAACTGCTGACGTTCCTTCGGGGTAGGGGTGGGGGAGGGCGAGAGGAGGGCACACTAACACTTAGGGGAGGCTTGCCCAGAAACTTGTCATTGGTGGGAAAGTTAACGCTTCGTTCCACAAAGGAAATGACAGGAAAACAAAACAAAACAAAAAAACCCCTGAGAATTTTGTTTCGTTCAGTTGCAAAGAAAGCAATCTTATAAATTCAGTAAATGAACATCCTACATACTAATTAGGCTGGTGAAGAAAAAAAACAGGCGCTATTTCCCTCCATCTCTCAGAACAAGGAAGCCCCTGGCCTCAGGGACAGGACTTGTACTGAGAAATCAGGAGTCACCTCCTGACTGGAAGCGGGTGAAGAAGCAGTTAATGCTGCCCGTGGGTATCCATCCACTGGCCAATTTATATCCACCTAGCAGGCGGAGGGACACCTATCTACCTTCCTTTCACTCTGCTTGGTCAGTGTGTGCTCATCTTGGGTAAATGTACTTAGGATGATAAATCTGCTTCGAAAGAAAGTCTGTGGGCTGAATGTCCATGCTCAGACCCAAGGACCTCTGAGATAATCTGGGTCTGAGCCTGCCCCTGCCATTGGGTCCCTCCCGGGGGAACATGGCAAGGTCACTGTAACCCCACATCACCTCCTCTGATCTTTTCCAGGGGGGAGCCACGCCTTCTTCCTCGGTAAGTACTGGGGCAGAGAAAATCTGGCTCCTGAGAGAAGGGGTCTGGGGCCAGAGGGTGTGCAGGGCCAGGCCCATGGCCACTCAGACGTTCTCCCTGTCCTGCAGGCTTCCCGGGTGCGCCCTGGCCTGCTGCAGTGGGTGAAGTTCTGGTAGGTGAGTGTCAGAGTGAGCTGTGAAAGCCTGTGTCCAGGAGCTGAGGCACAGCGACCCCAGGGGCAGGGCTGGGATCTTGGCATTTGCTTTGCTTTGGGTGGATGCTCTACAGGCGTCGAGGAGGAGACCCCAGCGGAGAAAGACTCATCAGGAAATGACAGAAGAAAGCACCTGCTGAGCGCTGAGTGAAGGCCTGCCAGAGGCGGGCTGTGCAGGGACAACCATAAGGGGAGGTGGAGGAGAGGGATGGGACAGAAGGGTCTGGGGGAGCTGCAGAGGAGGGTTCAGAGGCAGGAAGAAGTGAGTTGCTAGTGGGGAAGGGGCAATAGATTAACTTGGCAGAACCACAAAATCTGTTTCAGGGAAGAGCAAGAGTAAGGGGACATGCAGGTGAAACAGGCAGGACACCAAAAACTGTGGGAGGGCAGAGGCTGGATGAAAGGATACCCGGTTCCAACACGTTCAGGAGTAGCCACGTTCTACCATTTGCTCATTTCTTTTCTTCTAGAAAATTACTTCCAATCATGATGAGGCCCTGAACATCAGCTGTCAGGGAGCCCGACTGTGCCCTGCCCCCAACTCTCTCCCTGTGTCAGGCTTGGTCTGGGTGCTGACACCTGCTTTTTCCAGGTTGGGGACCTGGTCTGTCTGTCCCTGTTTCTTCCAACTGCACTGTGGGGTCTCCTTGTCCAGCAACCTCATAGAATAAACCCGCCACTTTCTTCACCTACTCCGTTTTGTGACCTGAAGTCACCGTGACAATTCTTCAGAAGAAGCTTCCTACTTTTGAGTTTCTTTGTGGAAATAAAACATGAATCTTGTTTCTTTAAGACTTCTCACGCTGTGTTCTTTAATGTTATGCTGATGGCGGATCAGGGAGGATGGAAGTGATCTAGGGGCAGATAATTTGCCTTCCTGCTGAAGTGGTAGACCAAATGTGTGTCGTCCCCACCCCCAACCCCCGCCCCAGAGATAAGACCTGGGTGGTCCGACAAGAGGCAGCTAGCTGATCTCACTGTGCTTCAGTTTCTCCATCTGTAGAACATCATCTTGGCCCAGCCTGTGTCTGAATGCCATGCACCGCCCCCCCCCCCCCCCCCAGGCACTCAAAGGTGTTTTGCTAGCCTGAAAAGACAACAGGGAACTTATCGGGAGGTGGGAGTAGAGAGGCTTTTCAAGAGAGGAGGCCAGTCCCAGAGGGTCAGGAAGGGGGCAAGAACAGGGGCCAGGGGCTTGCAGAGCACATACCTCAATCTTGCAAACACACTGAGGTGTGGAGGAGGCTCTGTACTTAGGAAGCTGTGGGCAAGCGGCTCATACCCAACCCAGTGCCTTATCCTATGCAGTGGCTCTGTGTGTCCGGGATGCAAGGGGGTGGTGGAAACTTCTACTCCATTAATGTGCCAAGGAAAATGGCAGGGGTTCTTGGCGCAGGCTGAGCCTAGGCTTATTGCAAGCCTAGGAATTCTACAGACACGCCTGGAGAGTCTGCACTTAGAATCTCTTGGTCAAAGTCCCATCAAGGCCATATAATGTGCCCAAATTAGGGAGTCCCCACCACTCATCCCTGACATCACTGCAGGGACCCAGGAAGTAAAAGGAGGACAGAAAGCACCCTGCCAGCCTCGGTGACTGCCTCGGAAATTACAAGTTCTCTGAGGGCACAGCTCCTGTCTGCCTTGGTCATCACTCCATCCCCAGCAATGACCACAGGGCCTGGTATGGAGTGGGCCTCAAATATTTGATGACTAAATGAAAAAACTTGGTCCAAAATGGACTTGGGGAAACTGTCTTGATTAAACCCATCTGGGTGAGAGAAAGACGAGGACTATTCCTTTGCTCTGCATCCTACTTTCACTTTTGTCCTTAAATTGGGGCTACCACTTTGTAGACATACCTCATTTTATCGTGCTTTGCTCTATTGCATTTCGCGGATATTATGTCTTTTACAAACTGAAGGTTTGTGGCAACCCCGCATCAAGCAAGTCTATTGGAACCAGTTTTCCAATAGTATTTGCTCACTTCATGTCTCTGTGTTACATTTTGGTAATTCTCTCAATATTTCAAACTTTTTCATCTTTATTGTATTTGTTATGGTGATCTGTGACCCCGATCTTTGATGTTACTATTGTAATTATTGTGGGGCACCACAAATTGCACCCACATAAGACAGCAAGCTTAATCCATAGTGTTGTGTGTGTTGACCACTCCACTGACTGGCTGTTCTCCCATCTCTCTCCTCTTCTTGGGCCTCTATTCCCCGAGACAACAATATTGAAATTAGGCCAGTTGGGTGGTGCAGTCAGTTAAGCATCCGACTCTTGGTTTTGACTTGGGTCCTGATTTCAGGATCATGGGATTGAGGCCCATGTTGGCCTCCACGCTCAGCAGGGAGTCTGCTTAGGATTTTCTCTCCCTCTCCCTCTGTTCCTCCCCACCTCTGGAATAAATAAATAAATCTTAAAAAAAAGAGAGAGAGAAAAGAAATCAGGCCAATTAATAACCCTATACTGGCCTCTAAGTGTTCAAGTGAAAGGAAGAGTCACGTGTCTCTCACTTTAAATCTAAAGCTAGAAATGACAAGCTTGGTGAGGAAGGCATGTGGAAAGCCGAGACAGGCCGACAGCTAGGCCTCTTGCTCCAGTCAGCCCTTTGTGAATGCAAAAGAAAAGTACTTGAAGGAAATGAAAAGCGCTACTTTAGTAAGCACATGATTGATCAGAAAGCAAACAGCCTTGTTGCTGATATGGAGAAAATTTCAGTGGTCTGGATAGAAGTTCAAACCAGCTACAATATTCCCTTAAGCCAAAGCCAGGCCCTGACTCTCTTCAATTCTGTGAAGGCTGAGAGAGGTGGGGAAGCTGCAGAAGAAAAGTTGGAAGCTAGCAGAGGTAGGTTCATAAGGTTTAAGGAAGGAAGCCGTCTCCATGAAAAAAGAAATTGCAAGGTGAAGCAGCAAGTGCTGATGTAGAAGCTGCAGCCAGTGACCCACAAGATCTAGCTAAGGTCATTCCTGAAGGACTCAAGCAACAGATCTTCAATATAGATGAAACAGCCTTCTATCGGAAGGAGATGCTGTCTAGGACTTGGAAAGCTGGTGAGAGGTCAATGCCTGGCTTCACAGCTTCAAAGCACAGACTGACTCTTATTAGAGGCAAATGAAGTTGGTAACTAAGTTGAAGCCACTGCTCATTGGCCATTCTGAAAATCCTAGGGCTCCAAAGACTTATGCTAAATCTACTCTGCCTGTGCTCTATACATGGAATAACAAAGCCTGGATGGCAGCACATCTGTTTACAACATGGTCTACTGAATATTTTAAGCCCACTGGGAGACCTACTGCTCAGACAAAAAGATTCCTTTCAAAATACTACCGCTCATGGACAATGTACCTGGTCACCCAAGAGCTCTGATGGAGATGGACAGTGAGATTCACGTTTTCATGCCTGCTGACACAACATCCACTCCACAGCCCATGGATCAAGGAGTCACTGTGACTTTCAAATCTTATTTAAGAAATACATTTTGTAAGGCAGTAGCCGCCACAGCGGTTCCTCTGATGGATCTGGGCAAAGTAAATCGAAAACCTTTTGGAAGAGATTCACTGTTCTAGACACTATTAAGAATATCTGTGATTCATGGGAAGAGGTCAAAATACCAACATGTACGAGAGTTTGGAAGAAGCTGATTCCAGCCCTCGTGGACACTTTGAGGGGTTCAGGACTTCAGTGGAGGAAGTCACTGCAGATGTGGTGGAAAGAGCAAGAAAAGACGAATTAGAAGTGGAGCCTGAGCATGGGACTGAATTGCTGTGATCTCATGATCAAACTGAAGGGATGAGGAGCTGCTTCTTATGAATGAGCAAAGAAAGCAGTTTCTTGAGATGGAATCAGGTCCTGGTGAAGGTGCTGTGAAGACTGTTGAAATGACAACAAAGGATTTAGACTATGACATAGACTTAGTTGATAAAGCAGCAGCAGAATCTGAGAAGCCTGACTCCAATTCTGAAGGAAGTTCTACTGTGGGTAAAATGCTATCCAAAGGCATCACATATTACAGAGAAATTGTTCATGGAAGGAAGAGTCAACTGATGCAGGAAACTTCAGTTTGTCTTAAGAAACTGCCACAGTCACCCAGCCTTCAGCAACCACTGCCCTGGTCAGTCAGCAGCCATGGACATCAAAGCGAGACCCTCCACCGGCAAAGATTACACTTTGCCGAAAGCTCACTTGATGGTTAGCATTCTTTAGCAATGAAGTGTTTGTTTATTTATTTATTTATTTATTTATTTATTTATTTTTAAGATTTTATTTAACACAGAGAGAGAGAGCACAAGCAGGAGGAGTGGCAGTGGGAGAACGAGAAGCAGGCTCCCTGCAGAGCAAGGAGCCCGATGTGGGGCTTAATCCCAGAACCCCAGGATCATGACCTGAGACGAAGGCAGATGCTTAACCGACTGAGCCACCCAGGCGCCCAATAAAGTTTTTTTAAATTAAGATATGTACATTGTTTCTTTTATGGCATAATGCTATTGCACACTTACTAGACTATAGTGTAAACATAATTTTTATGTGCATTGGGAAATCAAAAAATTCATTTGACTCAGAGGGGTGCCTGGATGGCTCAGTCGGTTGAGCATCCGGCTCTTGGTTTTGGCTCAGGTCTCGATCTCAGGGTCCTGGGATCAAGCCCTATGATGGGCTTCACACTGAGTGGGGAGTCTGCTTGAAGATTCTCTCTCCCTCTCCCTCTGCCCCTCCCCATGCTCATGTCCCCCCCAAAACAAATAAGTAAATCTTTAAAAAAACATTTAAAAAATAAATTAAAAATTCATTGGACTTACTTTATTGCAATATTTGCTTTATTGTGGTCATCCGGAACCCAACCTGTAGTATCTCCAAGGTGTGCCTGTCCTTGTCTTGGATTTCAGCTGTATAGGGAGGGCCTTGCAGTACCTCCTGGAAGCCACAGGGAGGAGAACCCAGCTCTCCCCAGGGCAGACGCTCAGTTCTTTGGTGGACTGACAGCTAGCTTCCTGGAGTGTGGGTGATGAATCAGAAAGAGCTAGAACTCAGGTCTCCTGGAGCCAGTCCCTGAGGCATGGTGGGAGAAGCTGAGGTGGTCAACATGGTTCTAGACTCTCAGAGTGTTCCAGGTCCAAAGGGCTCAAAGCAGCCCTTTCAAGTTCGAAGTACCACCTGAAGCAGGCAAAGGCCCTCTGGTGTAAAGGACTCTTTAATAAAAGGGTAGGACACCCCTTTCTCCTTCCTGGGCCTCTGAAGCAGCCTCTGACTTTCATTTTTCCCTAAAATCCATTCTCCCATGACAGCCAGGCAGGATCTATGCCCAGAATCCTCCACAAATTTTTCAGTAGCCGTAGAATGAAATCCCAACTCACCATGGCTTGGGGATGATCTGGCTCTGGCCTCCCTCTTCCCTGTCAACCCAGACCTGCTGGGAGCAACTCTCAAGGAACACTGCTGCTACCTGTCCCTACAACTCAAGGTCTTCAGAAAGCCTGGAGCTTTAACTGCTTTTGGTCTACAGTCAAATGTCCCCTCACCCAGCCAGCTGAACCAAGGACACCTACACGATCACAATCACATCGCACCCATTTTATTTTCTCCCCAGAACTTGTCATTCTCTGAAGTTACCTTGTTTCCTAATTTTTTTTTATTAGACTATGATCTGTTTTCTCCCCTGGAACATAAGCTCCACATGACAGGTACCTTATCTATCTTGAATTCCCAGCGCCAAGAGCCAAAGTGTCTGCTCAGTATTTGTGAATGAGAAAATGGGAGGAGGGATCAGAATTCAGTGGGATTGATCCAGGAAGTCTTCCTGGGAGAAGTATAATAAGCAAAGGGTACACAGGGACAAAAAGTGGGTGGTAAAGGAAGAAACCAGACCAGCTGGACAATGTGGCTGCTTTCTGGGGTGTGACAATAACATTGGCAGAGGCACAGGAAAGGAAGGGACAGGGATGTCCCAAATTCTGCCTCCCAATACCCAAAACCCAGCTCCTTTTCTCTTCCAAAGTTTGGGCTTTTCACCTAGGTGTTCACCAAGGTCCCAAGGCCCCAGTGTGCATACCTTCAAACCCTGCATTCCCTCTCTGAACCCAGGAGGCTGGCTCCTAGCCCCTAGGTGTGTCTCTAATGTAGCAATCAGGGCTGGGCCTTGCCTCCTACCTACACTCAAGTTCTGGCAGATATGGGGTGGGGTGGGGGCAGGCCTGTGGGAAAACAGGGGCTTACTGGTATTCTCAGAGAGGAAACTAGAACATCAACTGGACTTGGAGATGGGTTGATGCAGAGCAAATCTGTGTGATTCTGCCTGACAACATTAACCCCATGAGATGCATCCAAAGCATTGCTCAAATCCAGGGGTTCTCCTGTCACCCATCACCCAAACTGCTGGGACTGTGAGAATCCCCTCCCCCTTTTTTCCCCCACTTGCCCAACCATGGGACACCGGGCAGTCAGGAAACACAAACCTGCTGAGGCAGTGCAGAGACGCTACATTCTAAAGTTAGCACTTACAGCATAAATCTGCCTTTGAAGATCCATCAGGAAGGTACAAGTGGAAACAAAGCTGTCTAGCACGGCCAGTTCTCTTCTCCAGAGTGAGAACATATTTCTTTGATTGTGCACATTGTGTTCAGAGGCATTGTACAGAAGTACCTATCTTTATTTTTTTTAAAGATTTTATTTATTTATTTGACAGAAAGAGACAGCCAGCGAGAGAGGGAACACAAGCAGGGGGAGTGGGAGAGGAAGAAGCAGGCTCCCAGTGGAGCAGGGAGCCCAATGCGGAGCTCGGTCCCAGGACCCTGGGATCATGCCCTGAGCTGAAGGCAGACGCTTAACGACTGAGCTACCCAGGCGCCCCCCAGAAGTACCTATCTTTAAACACCAGAACTGTAAAGCCAGAACTAGAAGAAGCGGACGGTCTTTAAATGCACACTTGGTGCAGCAAGTTGCTCCTACTGGATCCGAGAGGCACCTGGAGTCCGAGGCAACGGCAGGTTTATTATGGGGGATATGCTCATGGAGGGCGATTAATCTCTTAATTTTCTGTGTTAATTTTGCCAAAAGGGTACAGGTTAACTCATTGAAATTAATGCACGTATGCCTGGAGCAGCCACCTACAGCTATGCAGGCTGCACGCCGCGAAGGGACCCCTGGGCAAGGGGACAAGTGGGGGCTAAATGCAGCCTGCCCTCCAACTCTTGGGGCGTGAGTCTGACTCATGCGAGGTGCTACGTGGGCTGGCGAGGTCCTTTGGAGGACACGACTCCACAGTACAGCACGGGAGCAATCCAGGTGCAAGCCCTGAAATCCCGGGGTTCTCATGCTGGCCTTGCCACACATGGGTTGTGTGACCTTGGGTGAGTTGCTTAACCTTTACATGCTGTGGTTCCCCTGCCTGTAGAATGTGGATAATTGTAGTACCTACCTCATAGAATCACTGTGCTACGTCAATGAGATCATTCATTCAGAGCACTTAGAACAAGACCTGCCACATAATAAGATATCAATACATTGGCAAACATTATCAGCAGCATTAGCGTTCGGTGGAGAGGAAAACACTGGGAAGTCAATTTGTTGCAAAAGAACTCTAGAGCGAAACAGATGATGGTGTTTGGCTCCTCTGTGGCTTTGGATCACCCAGGCCAAAGTGCTCCTCCATTAGCATGCGTAAGTGGAGACAATTATACAGCATCAGTTCTCCTTTGCCCATTCTTCTTTCCCTCTGCTCCCAGAGTTAACCCTATGCTGACAGAATGGTGGTTAATGAGCTCCTTCAGTCACTGGTATTAATTAGTAAGAATCCATTACACATTAAAAACTTGTGTCCTCCAGAAAACCTTTTGAGAGGCGCTCCACCCGCCTCAGGCATTTCGTTTCTCGTCCCCTCCAGCAGCACCGACTGTGCGACAGCTCCTGCCACCTGGCCATTTGTGCTTAGTGAGTGTTGCTCGAGCCCTGTCTCCTCAGGTAGCTCCACAAAGCGGGAGGTGCTGTTATAAAGACAGAGGAGGCTTCCTGAGCCTATAGAGGGGCTGAGAGTGGGCTGTGGGGGCAGCATGGGAACTGAACTGAAGCGCCGACTTCTGGGGTTCCCGAAGATCGTTCATGAGTGCCATATGGCCCCTCTACCCCAGGCCTGCCATCTGTGTGCGTTGCATCAGGTCGGGGTAAAAAGGCCTGCTCTCAAGTAAGGTCTTGCTTTGTCTTGGCAGCACCAGTCTACGTCCCAGCCCCTCCCTATGACACCAGGAACCGGCTGGGCCACCTGAACCTCACAGTGGAGAAGGTGGCTTGATTAGAATATTTTGTCACTTTGAGATGATACAACTCCCAAGTTGGGGGGTGGGGCAGGGGGTGGGATAAACTCCATGAAGTGAAGAAGGCACTCAAAGTTCAGGACCTAGATCCTATCTCCAACTGGGCATCTTTAAGACTTGTTTTGCATTTTTGTGTTGTTTCCCCCCACCCCTACCCACGTGTTCTCTATTCTTCTGTCTTTGTAGTTCAAGACAGTCATCTCTCTGAAGACCTAAGAGTAAAAGATGGGCAACTGGATAATGGGAGGGGTCCAGCCCCAAAGGAGGGAAGTGTACAACTTGGTGGAAGGATGCTCGAACCCTAACTTACCCAATCTAATAAATGCTGGCTCCGCCTGTACTGTCTAAGCATGGTGTAGAGGTATGTAAAGGTGATTAAGATATAATTCTCAACTTCAAGGAACTTCATATTCTAAGAGAGAAATAAGAGAAGCGCATTAAGTTACCCCAGGTACAATGCTGAGAGAAACAAGTGGAACAATTTCTATGACAATTCCAAGAAGGGAAGGGTATGGGGAGTGGGGGGCGGTGAGGGATGATGGGAAAAATCTGGGAAGCTTCATCCAAGATGGATTTGGGTTCTGAGAACTAGAGATGATAGAAGGGCATTTTAGGAATAAGTAAGAGTACTGGAAGATGCTTGGAGGACCAAGAAGGGTTTATTTCATAGGGAGTCCAGCTTGACCAGAATGTGGGGTCATGTGCAAAGGAGTAAAAGAAGTCAGAAAGGTAGGTCGAGGCCAGAGCATGGAAGGCCGTCAATGCCAGTCTAAAGAGTTTATATGGAATTGGGTACTGTGGGAGAAACCCCGAATTATAAGAGCAGAATGAAGGGTATAATGGAAAGAGGCAAAGGCAAAAGGAAAGGTTGCTTGGATGCCACTGCCAATCCTTTGGAGGGACAGGTTCAACCTGTCTCCATCCCAGCTCCATTGGCATGAAGCACCCCATTGCCATCTCACCTTCCTAGTGCCTGGGGCAGAATGTGAATTGAGAAATCCAAGGTAAGTGGGGAACAGTCTACACCTCCCCCTCCCAGAGCCTCGGGGGTGGGCGATGGGATCTGGGGGTGAGTCAGTGGGGTGGGGACCCCATTTCTGCTCATATCCACCTCCCTGGGAATATAAAGGGCAAGCGGTGAGGCCCCGCCTCAGAGCACCCCAAACTTGACACCATGAAGATCCCAGTTCTTCCTGCTGTGGTTCTTCTCTCTCTTCTGGCGCTCCATTCTGCTCAGGGGGCTTCCCTGGGAAGTTCTGAGGTGAGCACATCACCTGGATTCTCTTTCTCTTACCTATTACCTTGCTTAATCCTCCATTTCTTTACCTTCAATGCATTATTGAATACGTGGCTCCTATTTTTGGAGGCTGAAGAAAAGCAGGGGCTCTGAGGAAGGGAAGAAAGGGGGAAGGAGACAAAGCGTTCCCAGGAAGACATGTAGATGGAGGTGCTTTATTTCTGGAAGGGATGGTGAGAGTATAGGCAGAGGCTAGACAACTGAATCCTGGGAGGAGACAGGGGCTGAGATTGTCGTCTGGGCTCAGCTTCACCTGTGTTTTGTCTGTTTCCCAGGGAATGGCTTCCAGGTGACTGGGAGCTCCCTACCGTCTCTGGAGCCTAGGCCATAGCAAGGATCCCTAAGAGACAGTCTCCAGTCAGGAGGAAGCTGGAGTCCCCTCTCTCCCCATCTTCTCCCAAGGTTGGGAGAGAGTGTCCATGCTGGATTTAAAAGTCTGAGATGGGGTCACACACACAACTGCTTGGGATCCAAGCAAGTGAAGTCAGTGAGCAGGTGGGCTGGTGGGGCCCCAGGGAAGGTGGTGTGAACCTGCCCAATCTAAAAAGGGACAGTCTGTATACCACCAAACTGCTGCTAAGCAGGAAAATGTACCCAGTGTGGCCAGAGTTTTTAAATTTTCGGGAGAAACCAGAAATCTGATTTATGTATTTTTACTAATTAAAAATGTTTTATTCAAATTTAAAAACAAGACAAACTACTAGGAGAGCTAAACATTTGGGTCTAGCCTATAGGATAAACCTTTGTGACCTTTGTTGTGGAAAGGAAGAAATAAAGGACAATGAAGCTGGGCAACTAAAGCAGGGAGAGCGACAAGATGGGGTGCACTGAGGTCCAAGGGAGTGACTACATGGGGGAGGGAAATGGTGACTCTGACTTTGGTGGCAATAAAGTCACAAAGCAAGCCAACCTCAATCGATTAAAGGCAGGTAGGGCACCTCAGCAGCATGGCTCCTACCCGCATGCTAATCTCCCCACCCAGCTCTATGGGCTAAGCGTAGGAGTCTCAAGAGCACCCCAAGTCAATTGCACAGCAACACTAGCCCGATTTCTTGGGAGGAGTCCTCTCTTCTCCACCCCTTGCACCTGCTGCCTACCATGGATGCAGCCTGGGTTTTAGCTTCTCTGTCTCACACATGCCATTCTCCAATCCCTCCTCCTCGCCTTGCTGTCAAACATCTGACTTACCAGAACAGAACAGTATATCTGAGGCCCCACGGCAGAGAACGGGCTATATCCTTGGGGACTGGCCTGTGGAGGAAGGCAGGGCTGGCAGAGAGGGTTTGGGGACAAAGACTTACCTTTATGTGAACCTTTGGTTTTCTCCCCTTCACTTTCCAGGAAGAAACCACCATTGGTAATTATGCGGCAGGCCCTGAGGTAAACACCCCATTTTCCCACACTCCAGCCTGAGTCTGTGCCCTCATCTATGTTCCTTCGCCACTTTCTTAACACCCCATCTCTTTGCCTAGGCCTTTAACGCTAACTTCCTGAACATCGACAAGTTGCGCGCTGTAAGTACCATTCTCCAGTGCTGCCCCCCCTCAAAACATCCACACCATAAAGGAGACCAATGCCTTAGTAGACAGCTTGCAAAGCTGCCGTGGACCCCTCACCTTTTCCAGGGGGCTGGGGGCTGAGCTCTGTCCTCCCTTGGAACTGACCCTTTTCTGGTCTCTCTGTCTCCATAGGCTTTTAAGCCCGATGAATTCCTGAACTGGCACGCCCTCTTTGAGGTAAGTGCATGGGCACCCCTTCTTCTCCTTGACTGTTTGTGGTCTCTCCAGCGTAGGGCCAACACATTCTAGTTCTAGCCCTTTTGGTTGTTTCCTGAGTTCTTGGAGGGAGTAACTGCCCTGCTTGACAGAAGAAAGTTTCTTTAGGACACTGAAACGAACACACCTATTTTCCTAATGCAGCAGTGGGGGAGCAGAGCCACAAAGACAATTCCAGAAAAGGCAGAACTTAATCAGACAAGAGTTTGAGTCCCTTTATCATCTATGAAGAAACTGAAGTCCTAAGTTGGGTGTTTTACTCATACTTAGAAGGCGAAGTCGGTGACAGTGCGGGCATTAGAGCCTGTGTCACACGACTCTGCACGTACTTGCTACGTGTCTTCACACAAATGTCTCTGAGCCTCAGCTTCCTCATCTCTGATGTGGGCTTGACAGTACCGACCTCAAAAGGTGGCTGTGCAGACCAAATGAAAGCATGCCTATGGAGCAGTTAGTATGAGGCAGACACAGAATAAGGGCTCAGGAAATATTAGTTCTTCCTGTAATTGTAAATGATAACACCATCACCACTATGGAGAGCTCATTCACTGAGTCTTTACTGATCCATGCTCACCTGACCTGTACCACATCATTATCGTTCTTTTTTTCTCTTCTAGTCTATCAAAAGGAAACTTCCTTTCCTCAACTGGGATGCCTTTCCTAAGGTAAGAGGCGGTGGTGGGCAGTACAAGGACAGAAGTTGGGGGTGGGCAAAAAAGCCAACGATCTGGGATCTGGGAGGAAGGGTTAGGACGGGTAACAAAGGATAAACCATCCTCTCACTAAAGCTAAGGGAAGTCTCAGATACTGCATTTAGAGAATGGGAACTCAGATCAAGGCAGGGATTCCTTTCTATCTCTGCCCCATGCTATCGTGGGCTTCCTCATGGGGGACTCCAGCTCCCGACACCCAAGGGTCCCCAATCTGACCATACCCTCTCTCCCTCCAGCTGAAGGGTTTGAGGAGTGCAACTCCTGACGCCCAGTGACTGTTCCCTTCAAGACCAAGCACTGCTGACACCCACTGGAAGAGGGGCTAGCGTGGGCTCTGGTCACCATTCTATAAGCACTCTCTCTGGGCTCAGTAACACCAATAAAATGTTTTCCAACCTACAGCTCCTGTATCTGTGTCTGTCCTTATCCCACCAGACTCTAGAAGGGAATTAGGATGAAGTAGTCTCCAAGGCTTGTAGGCAGAAATCTTGAATTCTGAGAGGGTAGTAAGCAGTGATGTAGGAGGAAGTGGGGAGGGCTTATCAAGATGGCAAGAGATGCCGTGTGTCTTAGTTCCTTGGTACTGGCTGACGTACTTGAGGAGCATGACACTGTGACTTGTTTACTAAGATCTTCAAGGAATCAAACCTGCTCTCTGAACTACTGGTACCTTCCCTGCCTGCCTTCTGAGAACCTGATTCCCTTGGTGGGGGCAATTTGGTATGAGAGCTATCTGGAATCCAAGGCTCAGAGGCAAGCTGAAATCATATGAGCTCATCTAAAATTCTTTTTAAAAGAATTAGGTAGGTTATAAATAAAGAAAACTAGTGATGTGATCCTGGGCCTTTCTAAACCTCCACTTCTTTATCTATGCAACCAGCGTGGAAATAAACAAGAATGATAATAACTACCCTGTGGCGTTGTTATGAAAGTCAAAAGAGATAAGATATGTAAAGCCCCTTGCACAGGGCTGGGCATACAGTAGGTGCTCGACAATGACATGTTCCCTCCATTCCCCCACAGAGCTGCCCCAATGACCCAGATTCATTATTGACTCCCTCACCCATCCATCCATCCATTCATCCATTCATTTACTGCAAAGGTCTTGAAACATGGAATGGATTTCATCTCGGTTCTGAATGTGTATTCTGTATGGAATCTCTGTGTCTGCTCTGTACTTAAAATGTTGACTTAGCTGAGATTATTTCTGGTTTCTCTTGAAAACTGGGAAAATTGGAGAGCAATGGACTTGGGATTGGCTTAAATCCAAGTAACAGCTGCCCTCTTTGCAGGATGTGGTCTCCAGATCAGTAAAATTTCCCTTGGCAAGTTTCACTTATTTACACTGCCTTTTGGCCTGTCAGTGACTGAGTTTGCAAACTGTGGCCTGTAGCTTACTTGAGGAAGTGGACTACAAAGGGAAATTAAACTTGTGTAGGGAAGCAAAAACTTCCTTCTACCTCTGAAATTCTATGGCTGGCCTAAGAATTAAAGTGACATAAGACAGATTAACAGGAGAAAAGCATACAAAGTTATTTAATATATTTTTACATATATACAGGAGTCTTCAGACAGAAAAGCAAGACTCAAAGGAGCCATTAGGCCCCAAAGCTTATATACCTTTTACCTCAACGAATGACAAATTGTGGGGATGTGACAAGACAAAGGGGCTTGGACTGGGGGCAAGAAGTTTGGGAGTGATTAGGACATACATGGGGGAAACTAATGGGAGATAAGGGTTATTTTAGTATATTTGTTTGTACGAACTGGAGTTGACTCCCAGGCTCTGCTGATAAGAATATTCTTCTCTTCCTGGTACAGAGAGGGCACCTTTCTCAAGGAAAATTTTATGACTTGCTTTTAGGTAGAAAGGGCAATGTCAGAGAGCCCTTCCTGCATCTGCTATTTCTCAATTGCCTTCAGCTTAAAATAATCAATATGCAAAAAAGCAATGTATTTTGGGGTGGTATGTTCTGAACCCCTTTACTTGGCTCCTGCTTCCAAAGGGCTTCCAGACTAGACAAATAAGACATGTACATGTTGCTTATACCCCTTCCTTCTGGTTAACTAAAAATCATGACACACACACACAAACAAGAAGCAACTTATAAATGGGATCATTGACAGAAAAGAAAAAAAAATGAAGGGTGCTCACATGCCACAATCAATTAAAATATTTAGCAAAGATTGAATGCTCATAATTTCACTGAAAGGAACTAGAGTAGAGGAAGAAGGTGGGGAGATCCTTAAGACGGATGTATTGAGTGGCTAAGTTTTAGGGGAGGCCAAGAGTCAGCACACACAAGTCGCGAGCATCTCTGAGATAAAGCAGTAGTTCTCAAAGTGTAGACCTGAGATCAGCATAGTCAGCATTACATGGGAATTTATAAGAAGCACAAATCCTTGGGTCCCACCCCCTATCTATTAAATCAGAAACTGGGGGTGGAGCACAGCAATCTGTGTTTTAACAGGCCCTCTAGATGATTCTGATGCACTAAGATTCAGAACCACTGAGAAAAGGAAAGCCAGAGAATGATTAATATAAAATTTGGGACCGTAGTTACCTCTCAAGGAAGAGACCATCATGTGATAGGGGAAGGGCACCCGGAGGGGAGTGGTGACAGAAGGCTTCTACTGTTCATGTTTTTATTTTTTCCTTAAATATATCGTAGTGGAGGAAAAAACGTCTTTTCCTTCTACCAGTCTAGGTTTTGGCTAGGTCTCTGTAACAAAAGGCAGATGAACAAGAGAACGGCATACAAATTTATTTAATAGAAGGAAATGAAGACCTGAAGAAGTAGTTAAAACTGTGTGTTTTTGTGCTGGGTTTGGTGAAGAGTGGAAAGTCAGGGAGAAATGTGATTGGATAAAGGGAGTATAAACTCAGTGTGGTAAACTGGGGGAAACTCAGCAAGGCCTGTTCATTCAAATTCCTCTTGGGGGGGGTGTCCTCCCTCCTGGAGATAAAGATGATCCTTTCCTCAGTACATAGGGAGGGCACTTCTCACATGAAGGTCTTAGGACCTGCTTCAGGGGAAGGTCAAAGAGTCCTTCCTGCACCTGTTTTCTCAAATTCCTTCAACTTGAAATATTCAGTATGCCAAGGCACCATATTTTGGGGTAGCATGTCCTGAACTCTGTCAATATACGTTTTATACACACTTACGTATGTAACGTTTCACAATAAGATATTACTAAAACAAGAGAATATCTTTGAGTAACTTGTGAGTGCTAAGGGAATTACAGAGAAAAGCAATAATTTGAGTCTATGAAGACTGGAATCGTATAAAAAAAAGAAGTATAGACATATTTGTGCAAATGAGGGATGGATATACTCTAGATCAAATAAAACTGACAGAAATATACAAACATGGGACAGGTAATTCAGAGGATTCAAAGAATGGAAGATGAGACCCCCCCCCCCATGCCCTGCAAAATGTGTAGGATGAGGAAGAAACCAGGACAGAGTCACACTTCACTGGATACTTCACACAAACCACGAATGCATCTTGGATGGATACTATGCCACCCATTAAACAGGGTGTGGAGACATATGTTGAGATACAGAATAATCTCCAAGATATAGTAAAATGAAAAAAGAAAGCAGCAGAGCAGTGTGAACAATACGGTGGGAAAAAAAAAGAGAGATGGTACAAACAGATGTTCTTACATGCATAAAATAGTTCTAGAATAAAACTCAAGAAGTAACAGCTTTCACATCTGGGGACTGATGTACTTTCATTGTGAGTCCTTTTGGATTTTACGAAAAAAAATTTTTTTTACTCTGTGCACTCTTACATAGTCAAAAGAATATGTTAAAAAAATTAAACCCTCTAATAAGACAAACAAACATACAAACAACCCTTTTCATTTATGGTAACAGGGCTTAGCCCATGAACTGGCCTAGACTGGGCACTTTTTTTTTGTTGTTGAAGATTTTATTTATTTATTTGAGATAGAGCACGAATGGGGAGACAGAGGGAGAGGGAGAAGCAGGCTCTTCACTGGTCAGAGAGCCCAACGTGAGGCTTGATCCCAGGACCTTGGGATCATGACCTGAACTCAGGGCAGATGCTTAACTGACTGAGCCACCCAGGTGCCCCAGACTGGGCACTTCTTACTGAATGAATGAAATCAATTTCTCATACAATCACCATACCTCTTTGCTACTTAAAAAAAAAAGATTTTATTTATTTATTTGACAGAGAGAGAGAGAGAGAACGAGCACAAGCAGGGGGAATGGCAGGCAGAGGGAGAAGCAGGTGGATCATGACCCAAGCCGAAGGCAGACACTTAACCAACTGAGCCACCCAGGCACCCCCCTCTTTGCTACTTTGAGTGTGGTCCTTATTGGTGGGGTCTACACCACAATGACATACCATCTCACACCAGTCAGAATGGCTAAAATTAACAACTCAGGAAACAACAGATGGTGGTGAGGATGTGGAAAAAGGGGAACCCTCTTACACTGTTGGTGAGAATGCAAACTGGTGCAGCCACTGTGGAAACAGTATGGAGGTTCCTCAAAAAGCTGAAAATAGAGCTATCCTACGATCCATTAATTGCACTACTAGGTATCTTCCCTAAAGATACAAATGTAGTGATCTGAAGGGATACCTGCACCCCAACGTTTATAGCAGCAATGTTCACAATAGCCAAACTATGGAAAGAGCCCAGATGTCCATTGACAAATAAAGAAGATGTGTGTGTGTGTGTGTGTGTGTATCTATCATCTATCTATTTATCTATCTATCTATCTATCTATCATCTATCTATCATCTATCTATCGTGGACTATTACTTAGCCATCAAAAAGAATGAGATCTTGCCATTTGCAACGATGTGAATAGACTAGAGGGTATTATGCTAAGCGAAAAAAGTCAGTCAGAGAAAGACAGATATCATATGATTCCACTCATATGTGGAATTTAAGAAACAAAACAGATGAATATAGGGGATGGGAAGGAAATATAAAACAAGACAAAATCAGAGAGGGAGACAAACCATAAGACATGCTGAACTCCAGGAAACAAACTGAGGGTTGCTGAAGGGGATGGGGGTGGGAGTATGGGGTAACTGGGTAATGGGCATTGAGGAGGGCACTTGATGTAATGAGCACTGGGGGTTATATGCAACTGATGAATCACTAAATTCTACCTCTGAAACTAATATTACACTATATGTTAATTAATTGATTAAAAAAAAAGTATAGTCCTTAGACCAGCAGCATTAATGTCACCTGGCTTGGGAGAAATTCAGACACTCAGCCTACACCAGAGCTAAGGAATCAGAGTATGCATTTTAATAAGACATGCCCCCTCCCATGGTTCAGATGCACAGTGAAGTTTGAGAAGCACTACCTGAGGCATTATGTAAAGTACTGTGTAGAAATGCCTGCTCAGAGCTTATGATCCAGCTGAAGATAAAGGAACTACACAGATAGAAAGTGCTGGATGCTGCTAGAAAAGACGTGTTTAAATTCAGCAGAAGGGAGAAATCCCTTTTGAGTTAGGGTAAGAACACTAGGGGAGGTAACTTTTGAGCCAGGCATTCACAATGGGACTAAAAAACAAGATTTGATTGATTTCAGTCAGATGCGGAATTTAAGAAACAAAACAAACGATCATAGGGGAAAAAAAGAAAGAGGCAAACCAAGAAACAGACTTAGCTATAGAGAACACACAGATGGTTGCAAGAGGGGCGGTGGGTCAGACACGTGATGGGGCTTAAGGAGTGCACTTGTTGTGACCAGCACTGGGTGTTGCTTGGAAGTGTTGAATCACTAAATTGTACACCTGCAGCTAGTATTACACTGTATGTTAACTAACTGGGATTTAAACAAAAACTTAAAAAATAAATCAGGGGCGCCTGGGTGGCTCAGTCGTTAAGCTTCTGCCTTTGGCTCAGGGCGTGATCCCAGTGTTCTGGGATCAAACCCCACATCAGGCTCCTCCGCTGGAAGCCTGCTTCTTCCTCTCCCACTCCCCCTGCTTGTCTTCCCTCTCTCGCTGTCTGTCTCTATCTCTGTCAAATGAACAAATAAAATCTTAATATCAATCAATCAATCAATCAATCAACAACAACAACCTCTTTGGTTACCTTCAGAGGCTGCCAGGAACCAATTCATTATTTTGAGAACTAGTAAATAAAGGGATGACTCAAGCATTTATTCTCTTTCTTTATAAATGTACTTTGGGGCAAACCAACAAGTTTTCTTTATACAAGGATTTGCAGCTAATAAATGCAGATGGAATAACAGAATTATAATATTACCATTTTTTGCAAGACTTAATAAAATAATGGACTGAGGCCGATAAAATAATGGACTGCAGCTGGCGTCAATGATTGCTAAAACTGCCCAGTGAAAGGCTGACAGGAAACTTTAGAGTGGAGGGTCGGGCTGACACCCTGTGAATCCATGGATCCACCTGACACAAAAAGACTTAAAAGGAGACCTGTCTCTGCAGATCTGATACAAGAGAAGGGATGGATCACCACTGTGAAGTATTCTGGTCGCAAGTCAACCCCAAATCTGATTAAACCTCTGGAATCTAGAACTAACCTCCAGTTTGCAGGGGGGAAAAGTTACAGAGGAACCTGGTAAAGGGTTCCAGGGAGAAATTAGCAACCCCTCCCCTCACCCCACAGCCCAAATTTCCCATGGGAAATTCTAGAGGCCTAATAACTGTTTCCTTAACAAAAAATTGTAGGCAAAAAAGAGAAAGGGGGGAAGGAACTTGAAGATAAAAACAAATTTAAGGAGCAGATCATGTAAATGCAATGTAGAGATCTTGTCTGTATCCTGATTTGAACAAATCAACTAAGAAAAAAGATTTATGAGATGATAAAGAAAAACTGAACACTGACATATTGATACTGAGAAATTATTCATCTTTCTCCAATGTGAAATAGTATTGTAGTTATGTTTTTTAAAAAAGAATCTTTACCTTAGAGATACGAAACGATGGATTTACAGATGAAATGATAAACTGGGATTTAATCTGGTGGGGAGAGTAGGCTGGGGTATATATAGGAAATAAGGTTGGTAACTACTAAAGCTAAGTGATGGATACATGGGAGGTTCATGATACTAGTTTTTCTAACTTCTGCATACTTTGAAAATTTCCCTAATAAAAGTTTTAAAAAATATTTTTTAAAAAGCATACTTTCACACTTTATGAGCAAGGGAGAGGCCAAAGGACAAAAGATGGTCCCCCCTCGTGGGCAAAGCTATACACACAGACACACAGAACTGGTAGTGTAGGATCCCGGCTTGGGACGTTGTAATTCAGCTTGGCTACTGTGTAGGTGTTGAAGTCTAGAAATGCAGGTTGGGTAAGATGATGGAGGGCATGAAGGCAAGGCTGAGAGATTTCCACTCCATCCTGTGGTCAGTGAAGGTGGTCATAGCCACAGCCACAACTGCAACAGCCACCCTTATTTGGCTGTTATCACGAGCCAGGCTGTATGCCAAGTGCTTTGCATATATTATCTCAGTTGGTCCACATAACAACGCTGGTAGGTTGGCATCATTTCCCCATCTTACAAATGAAGAAACTGAATCTCAGAGAGATAAAGTAATTTGTTTAGGCTCACACAGCAGTACCTGGCAGAGTCAGGATTAAACCTACCCATGCCGAGAATATTACCCCCACTTTAACTGCACTAGATCTAACTTTGTTTGCTTTATTTACTGGGGTTCCATATGAGATTTTGCTGGACAAAATGCTTCCATTCCTTAAAAAAAGATTTGGAAACCACTGCTGTGAATGATGGGCAGCTGCTGAAAGCTTTAAGGCAGTATTGTCTAGTGGTTAGATCACAAGGTTTTATTTTTTGTTTTGTTTTGTTTTTAATTTTTTGTTGTTGTTTTTGTTTGTTGTTTGTTGTTGTTTGTTTTTGTTTTTTGCTTGTTTTTTGTTTTTAAATCAGTCAGACCTGGTTCAAATTCCGTTCCTACCACTTTATTAGTTATGTGACCTCCGTGTGGCCATGCTGGCAAGGCCTCAGTTTCTTCATTTGTAAGGTGGGAATAATACCGGTACTTCATAGGAGTTAAGAAACACTCAATAAATATAAGCCCAACTTTATTCATATTAATGAATGGCAGCTGTTCTTATTATGCTATACATCTTCAGTCGGGTCGGGACCCAGATAGATTCATACTTGGAGAACTGATATTCACGTCTGCATTCATTTGCTTTCTTCCAACAGATGAAGATACAGAAGCTCAGAAAAGTGAAATGCCTTTCCCAAGGGCAGCCCCGGAGAACAAAGCAGAACCAAGTTTTATAACCAGGTTGTTAGACTCCAAAGCTGCAGACCTTTAACCATTTTAATTTCCTGTCTCCATAAGACATAAAAAGCTCCCAGGTATCGAGGGCCCACCATGTGTAAGCTACTGTTAAGTACTTTACCTCCATGTTCTTATTTAATTCTTACAACTTTATGAAGTAAGTACCATTATAATGTCCATTTTACACAAAGGAAAGTAAAACTCAAAGGCACAAAGCATGGTTGGTTTACCTTGTTGTCACTGAAGTTTCTCATCAGAGTCCTGAATGATAAAACTAAGACTGAGGTACAAAGTTGAGGATATGTGTACTCACTATCCTCCTAGGGTTATGCTAGAAACTCTTGCATGTGTACACAAAGAAGTAGGTATAATGATTTTCACAGTAGCAATGCTTGTAGGAGCTTGGAAACCACCTAAATGTCCATCAATAAGAGAATGGAAAACTAAAATACAGTATATCCATCCAGTGGAATGGTAGGTATTCAGCAGTAAAGATGAGATAGAGTTGGGGCACCTGGGTAGCTCAGTTGGTTGGGCATTTGACTCTTGATTTTGGCTCAGGTCGTGATCTTAGGGTCATGGGATGGAGCCCAGTGTCTGGCTCCATGATCAGCAGGGAGAGTCTCCTTGGGATTCTCTCTCTCCCTCTACCCCTCTGCTTCATGGGTACTCTCTCTCTCAAATAAATAAATAAATCTTCGGAAAAAATATTTTATTTTATTTTTTAAGTAATCTCTATACCCAACTCAGGGCTCAAACTCACAACCCCAAGATCAAGAGTCACATGCCCTATCCACTGGGCCAGCCAGACGCCCCTGTAATGTTTTAATTCTTAAAACTATCTGAAGCAAATAGGTTATGCAAAATGTTAAGGTGGATAAAGCTATGTGTACAGCAGGCTTTGTCAGCATGGTTTATCATATTTTTGTGTATGTATGAAATATCTCATAATCAAATATTTTAAAGCAACGACAATAAAGACACCTTAATTTCAACCTGCCCAAAGCCATTTCATCCATGAAGAGATTCTGTGGCTGACACAGCACTCTCGTGCTACCTCCTCGGCACATTTATCATTACTAAAAACATCTTCTACAATTTGTTATCTTTATATTACTCTAAAATTGCACTGCCCAGTGCAGTAGCAACAAGCCACATGTGGCTACTGAGCACCTGAGATGTGACTAACCATAACTGAGATATGGGAGAGTATAGAACGCATACACTGAATTTTAGATATCACAATAAAAAAAAAGAATATAAGTAAATCACTAATATTTTTTTTGTATTACATACTGAAAATATTTTGGAAAAATTAGGCTCAATAAAATATATTAAAATTCAAATAAATTTCACCTGTTTCTTCTTACTTTTTCAAAATTTGGCCTTTGGAAAATTTTAGATTACTGATGTGGCATACATTACATTTCTAGCAGATAGAGCTGGTCTAGAAGATGATCCAGGCCCATGATCAGGCCCACGGGAACTCTTTTCTTTCCCACTGTATGCCTAGCACGTGGTGCCTGGCACAGAGTAGGTACTCAAAAACACTTGTGAATTGAATGAAGGACTGGCTCTCTTGTCCTAGCGTAAGCCTGCATCTGCGCATGCGCAATCAAGCCTCTGTCAGAGACTGCCAAACAGTAAATTCCCTTCACCTGTTCCTGCTGAGAGTCCCCTCTCCAAGGTACCACACAATCCTGGCCCTACAATACGGCTCAAACATCTCCCACAGCAAGAACCTCCCTTCATATGAATCTCTCATTCTCTCTCCAGTAGGCAAGGAATCCTTAAAATCCCAGAGTGTCTCTCCCCCCCTGATGCCCTGAATTCCTGATAGGATGTGTGGTCACAGGGTCACTGTGACAGTCTCAGAGACCCTCCCCCACATGACACATCTCACTCTCCACACACAGCCCTCCTCATCACTCATTCCTAATGTAGCATCGGGGATCAATGTCCCTCCAGCATAGGCGACCTGATGAGAAGATCCTTCAGGGCCTCCAACTATCCACAGATCCCCCTTACAGCTTATTCTCAGGACAGTCCTCCTCAGGAACTCCTAACAGAACATCCGGGGTCCTGCCCCTATGGAAGCAAGTGACAGGAAGACTAACTTTTGACTCCTCATATTATCTCCAAATGAAATTATTTAGAGAGGCTGACTGACCAGATTGAGAGAGCGGGGTCTCATTCATTGTACTACTTAAAAACTATGTCCCATTACCAGGCCACCTTGGTAATTCTTATAACTAAAATCGTCTTCACAGTCATATTGCCCTAGATATACTTTTGTAGAATTCGTTCCACGTAAGCCTTTGAAACACGGCACAATGTTTGTAACAAACTTTGCTTTGGCATTGCTTCATTTCTCGATATACTTCAAAGAAGCCCCCTTCCCCCTTCCCACAGTCTCTCCTGACCTCAGAGAATCCCTGAGGTCCAGCCTCCTCCCCGCAAAGACCCTGCTCAGGAATAAACCTCCCCTTGAGGTCCAAACTTACAGTTCTCCACTACCCGTGAAGAAGTTATTTTCCGGTTTCAACTCGCCTTTGGACACCAACACTACCTCCTCCTCCGCTCGCCCTGCTTGCTGGCCTGGGCCTCGAGCCTTCTCATCTGGGCAGGTGCCCTGCTTCTTCTCAGGAGGGACACCACAGCCCCCAGGCCTCGCCCCAGGTGCTTCCCTTCTTTCCCATGCACTTCCGGTTGGAGCTAACCTGCGCATGCTCCCTGACTCTGGCGTCCGTGTGGGGTGCTTTCCGACGCGACCCGTTTCTGGTTAAAAGGACTGCTGGCCGGGGAGCTCGCTGCCAACCCCGTATCACGCCAGTTTTGGTTTAGCGTCTGCGCAGGAAGGCATCTTCAGGCCTCACTTGAGAACTGCCTACCCTCTTTCTCAGGACACAGGCCCTGAAGTGTGCGTGAACAACGAGAGGTACAAAAAAGGCGGGAAAGCTGAGGCGCAGTTTGGGGGGGACACCGGGGTTCAGTCCTGACGTGGGAGCCTGCGAGTCCCCAAACTTTGAGGCAGCGCAGAGCTCCTCAGACCCAGAAGGCAGAGAAGAGAGATGGAGGAGTACCAAAAATGTTTTCTTTTATTATTTTTTATTTATTTTTTTAGTATTTAAAAAAAAATTTTTATTTTGTTATATTAGTCACCATACAGTACATTCCCAGTTTTTGATGCAATGTTCCATGATTCATTATTTGCGTATAACACCCAGTGCACCATGCAATATGTGCCCTCCTTAATACCCATCACCGGCCTATCCCAGTGAAGCCCTCTGAAGCCCTCAATTTGTTTCCCAGAGTCCACAGTCTCTCATGGTTTTGTGTGTTTTGTCTCTTTTAAAGTCTGTTACCAGTTGAGATGATAATACCACGAACATGTTAAATTAAATAAAATATGTTAATGTTAATTCCATCTGTTTCTTTTCTTAGTGTGGCTATTAGAAAATTAAAAATAACTTACATTATATTTTCACTGGACAGTGCTTGGTTGATAGGACACATTGTAAAGCTCCTAGCCCAGTGACTGGCACGTAATGAATGTCTGATAAATTCTCTGAGCACATTTTTTTTTGCAGATTGCTTCCCTGTGAAAAAGCTTTCCGGTGGTTATCGAGGATGAGAAAAATAGAACTGCTCTGTGGTGCTCAACTCTAACTGGGGAGACACACAATAGGTAAGTGAATACAGAAAGAAGGCACTTTGAGATCATGATAAATAAGTGCTGTGAAAGAAAGAAAACAAGGGCAGTGGAATAGCTGGGATTGGCAGTGTCTTTTTAAGGTGTCAGGGAGGGCCTCTCTGAGCTGATAATAGTTGAGCTGAGGTCTGACTAACAGAAGGAGCTGGCTGTGGAAGGCCTGGGGCACAGGAACCCCAGGCCCAGGGAACAGACTCTCCAAAAGCTCTGAAGCAGGAATAAGGCTTCTATAATTGAGAAATGGAAAACAGCTCTTGTTCTCAGGAAAAAAGTAGCAGGAAATGAGCCTGCAGAAGTGGGAATGTGGTGTCCTGTAGGTCACCAGGGCCCAGTAGGCTTTAGCTGTTGGTATTTGAAACATGACAGGAAACTTTTGTAGCTTTCTCCACCCAGTATTGCAGAGAATTAAGCCCTGACACTCTGAGGCATCCATTACATGCAATGAAGTAGGTCATCTATTGTATTAGAGAGAAAATGCTATTAGCTAGTATCATTCTTAGGAAAATTGAGAAAACAGTCAGTCATACCATTCTCTGGAGGGCTTAATTCTCTCCTAAGACCCTGAGAAAGGCTGCCTGAGAGGATATTTAGCAAGAGATTTGAAAAAGACCATCTTGACTGCAGTGTAGAGAGTAAATGGGATAGGGGCCAAGAGGAAGGAATGGAAGCATGGAGATCGGGGCGGGGGGGAGGGGGACCTTCACAGTGGCCCAGATGGGAGTTGGCTGAGGCTTCCACTGGGGCTGAAGTAGATGGATTGTGAGAAGTGAGCATGTACCTTGGCAGCTAGAACCAACTGGAGCTAGTGGATTAGACATGGGGAGGGAAACGAAGGAGAGGAAGGAGTCAAGGGTAACTTCTGAGTTTTCGGCCTGAGCAACTGGGTGGGTGCCAGTGTCATGTGTGAAAGGTGAAATGACATGGGGTCATTATGTCAAGGGGTTTTAAGATGAAGCTGGGAAGCCATTAAATGGATGGGCCTTATGCACTCCCACGGGTGAAACCCATGAACTTTTGAATTGGGCCAAACTGCAAATATTGCAAGGACTCAGCCTGAACACCTGCAACAGTAAGAGGATTTGCTTAATGATAGCCTTAGCAGCCAATTATATTCAGTTAAGATTAGTTTTTTGTTACCAACACCAATCAAAATTCTTTGTAAACAATATATATAAGCATTCCCTTTTGTCTTTAAAAACCCTTGACTTTTGTTCCCTGGGGAGGGACACAGTTTTGGTTGCTACCCAAATCTGTGCTCCTTGAATTGCAAATAGGTGCTTTTTTGTTGTTTTTTGGTTTTTTGTTTGTTTGTTTCAGAGAGAGAGAGTGCGCACAAGGTGGGGGAGAGGCAGAGGGAGAGAGAGAATCCCAAGCAGACTCCCCGCTGAGCGTGGAGCCTGATGTGGGGCTCCATCTCATAACCCTGAGATCATGGCCTGAGTGGAAATCAAGAGTTGGATGCTTAACTGACTGAGCCACCCAGGGAACCCTAAGTGCTTTTGTTTTATTTTAGCTCTGTCTCTTTTCTTGGTCGATACATGTACAGTGATTTGGATTCCACTCCCAATTCTGCTGGGTGACCATGGGCAAATAAGTGGCTTCCTCTCTGTTGAGACTTAGTTTCCTCATCTATAAAATTGGGATTGCCATGGAGATTTTCTTAAATGTTTATTAATTTGAGAGAGAGAGAGAGAGAGAGAGAGAGAGAGAGGCGGTGGGGAGGAGCAGAGGGAGAGAGAATCGTAAGCAGACTCTGACCTAAGCATGGAGCCCTACTTGGGGCTTGATCTTATGACTCTGAGATCATGACCCAAGCCGAACCAAGAGTCAGCCGCCTAACCGACTGCGCCACCCAGGCACCCCACCATGGAGGTTTGATGACATTATGCATGAAGAGCATGGGTCTGGCCCATGGTAAGCACTTAAACTGTTATTATTTTCATCGTGATCATTCCTGCACGACTAGCATACTTAGTAGGTAAAAGCATGGGCTCTGAAACCAGTCAGACCTGAGTTGAGTCCCTGCATTGTTATGTGACCTTGATGAAGTCAATTCACACACCTGAACCTCAGGTTCCTTTTCTGTAAAGGGGGTGAATGATAATACCCTCCTTCCAGACAGTTGTTAGGGTTCAGTGAAGTCTTGAATATGAGGTCCTTAGCACTCAGTGTAGGACATAGTAAGTGCTCATTAAACAGGGCCTAAATGCTAGACTAATTTGAATTTTCTTCTCTGTGTGTATATGGAGAGCAGAATTATTACTTAAAATAAGTCTTTGTATTTTTATCGCAAAATAATGCCTGTCCACTGAAAAAATATAAACAGTACAGAATTATGTTAAGTAGCGGATGCAAGTTGACCTATTTCCCCTTCCCCTAAGTCTTTAAGTAACCACTGTTGACTGTTGCAGAGCCTTTCAGAATTCTACATACACACGCACGTGTGCGTGCATGGTCACGCTCTGCTTGAGGAGACAGTATAAGATAATGGCAGTTAGAACTGCAAAAATTGACAAGGCAAGAAACAACAATTGTTGGAGAGGATGTGGAGAAAGGGGATCCCTCCTACATTGTTGATGGGAATGCAAGTTGGTACAGCCACTCTGGAAGACAGTGTGGAGGTCCCTTAAAAAGTTAAAAATTGAGCTACCCTATGATCCAGCCATTGCACTACTGGGTATTTACCCCAAAGATACAGACGTAGTGAAGAGAAGGGCCATATGCACCCCAATGTTCATAGCAGCATTGTCCACAATAGTTAAATCATGGAAGGAGCCGAGATGCCCTTCAACAGATGACTGGATTAAGAAGTTGTGGTCCATATATACAATGGACTATTACTCAGCTATCAAAAAGAATGATTTCTCAACATTTGCTGCAACATGGACGGCACTGGAGGAGATAATGCTAAGTGAAATAAGTCAAGCAGAGAAAGACAATTATCATATGGTTTCTCTCATCTATGGAACATAAGAACTAGGAAGATCGGTAGGAGAAGAAAGGGATAAAGAAAGGGGAGGGTAGTCAGAAGGGGGAATGAAGCATGAGAGACTATGGACTCTGAGAAACAAACTGAGGGCTTCAGAGGGGAGGGGAGGTGGGGAAATGGGATAGGCTGGTGATGGGTGGTGGGGAGGGCATGTATTGCATGGTGCACTGGGTGTTATACTCAACTAATGAATCATCGAACTTTACATCAAAAACCAGGGATGTACTGTATGGTGATTAACATAATATAATAAAAAATATTAAAAAAAAAGATAATGGCTGAGAGTTCAGATTCCTGAGTCACACAGGCCCAGGTGCTGGTCCTACCCCCGCCACTTAGTTGCTGTGAGATATTGAGCAAGTGAATTAATGTTCACTCTTAAGTCTGAATTTCTCTTTCTGTAATCGGAAAAGTCAGGCAGTACCGGCTTTGTGCTTTGGTTAGGAGTAGCCGAATGGTGTGTGCAGAAGGATTAACACTGTCCACGTGGATGAAGGTCTCTGAACATGCTGCTATTACTCTATACAGGCATATACTTCATCTGAGCTTTTTTTTTTTTTTAAAGATTTTATTTATTTATTTGACAGAGAGAGAGACAGCCAGCGAGAGAGGGAACACAAGCAGGGGGAGTGGGAGAGGAAGAAGCAGGCTCATAGCGGAGGAGCCTGATGTGGGGCTCGATCCCAGAACGCCGGGATCACGCCCTGAGCCGAAGGCAGGCGCTTAACTGCTGTGCCACCCAGGCGCCCCTGAGCTTTTTTTTTTTATTGCACCATGGAGATAACTGCATTTATTTTTACAAATCGAAGGTTTATGACAACCCTGTGTCAGGCAGATCTATCGGCACCATTTTTCCAACAGCATTTGCTCACTTCATGTCCCCGTGTCACATTTTGGTCATTCTTGCAATATTTCTAAATTTTCCTTATAATTATATTTGTTATGGTGATCCATGATCAGTGATTATGACTCACCGGAAGCTCAGATGATGGTTAGCATTTGTTAACAATGCAGTATTTTAAAATGAAGATATGTACATTGCTGCTTTTTTTTTTTTAAGACACAATGCTATTGCACACTTAATAAGCTACAGTATTCTTTTTATATGCGCCGGAAAGCCAAAAAATTCATTTGACTTCCTTTATTGCGGTGGTCTAGAACCAAGGCCAAAACATCTCTGAGGTATACCTGTGTATTTATTTTAACCTTTAACCTTTAACCTTTAACCCTTCTGCAGCTGCTCTTGTGGCTCAATAAGACATCTTGAACCTCTTTTCACTCCAAGACTTGATTTGTTACAGGCTTCCAATTCCTCATCCCTAAGTTTCTGCTTCTGAGAGATTCCTGGTACATGTGAGTAACAGGGGCCACACCCTCTGTGGTGCCTGGACCTCCCAGGCTCTGGAGGTAGGTAATAACCTTATTTACCCAGGAGGTGGCAGACAGATTCCAAGAGAGGGCAACAGGGAAGGTGTGGGGTTCTTTATAAGCTTTTACATCTGTGACCTGTGCCCTTGGGACTTAGTGTGACTTCTGAGATTGCATCTTGTTTCCCTCAAGGGGCCCTATACTCTGCTTTCACTTTTTCCTGGAGGTCCTCAGGCAGAGTTCAGATTCTCCAGAGTCCAAGCTAGTCTTAGATCCCAAGATCTTGATGTCAGTATTTTACAGGACCTGCTGTCTCGAGTGTTTTTGAATGGATTTACAATTATATTATGGTTTTTCATTATTTTTTTTAAGGGAGTCTGCTGGTTATGATAGATGGTTATTTCCATCCCCACCTCTCCCCACCCCATACATACACTTCTCATTAATTCTGGGACTTATTCCCTCACCTTTCAGGATCTAAGCACCCTCCCAGGACCAACCTCTTCTCTAAGCTCTACTAAAATGGAGAGTCGCACTCTTCTTTTTTTTCTGCTCCAACCATGTCACCAAACTCAGACATCCTTTTTGCCCAAAGGCCCTTGGATTATTTACCCATGTGTGTACCTGTTTCCTTCTTTATGAGAGAGCTGGTTCTGGTCCTTGAGGACCATTTCCTTCAGAGATGACAGGCCTTGAAAGTTCCATTTGCAGAGGTAGTCATGGGAGAGGCCAAACAAATGGCAACAGGCATGAGGTGAAAGGTCAGGAGCAAGGTTGGTGATTTCTTTGGCATAAGGTGGTTCTTGGCAAGAATCATAACTATATTAGGGCCAGTAATAATCCGTTTTCTATCTGGCCCTTGGGCTATTGTCAGGATCGAGTGAGATAACATTCTGAAACCACTTTGTAACATGTAAAGCACTTTATAACCTGTTAGGTATCATTAGTTAGCAAAATTACTTACATCCCACACATGCTGCGGCAGGGAGGGCGCTGGATGGAAAGGCAGGAGCCATGGGTCCGCTACCAACTTTTTGATAGAGAGTAGCAGGATTCCCTCTTTGGCACATTGGTTCAGTCATTTGTTGAACACCTACCTGTGTTAGCAATCGTTCTGGGGATGCAGAGATGAAGGAAATAGACAAGGTATCCCGGAACTTACATTCAAGAGGGGAGACAGACAACAAACAAGTAGATAAACAAATAATAATAAAGAAGAAATACTTGAGGCTAATGATGGTGGATTGAACACATACATGTCCTTTGGCTCCCTCTTGAAATCACACTAATGACAGTAAAGAGATCTTTTAGAAAGGTCCTAAAGCCACAAGGACAGGGAGAACAATACAAGATGCAATGCCAACAAAATTTTGGAGCTGAAAAGCAGATAAATGAGTGATAGGTGGAAACCAACTTAGTAGACCCATAGAAGTGGAATCCTAAGCCAGTTGTGGGAAAAGCCAGGTCTCAACCGAATTTTTACCGCATAGTCCACATAAAGTTCATGAATGGGTGACAACAGGTACCTTTGAAACTAGGTGAAGGCAAACTAACATAAGGAAGATTGGTTGAAAATTTATTTTTAAAAAATCCCCAGATCTCTTCTTCAGTTCCCCTCACCCAGGAAAAGAGGATAACACAGAGGGTCTTTGGAACATGGGATGCCAGACATACTTGGAAGAGGGAACAGCATGTAAAAAGGAGATTAAAGGAATGCTGGGAAACAAACTGAGGGCTTGGGGGACGGGAGAAATAGGATAGGCTGGTGATGGGTATTAAGGAGGGCACGTGTTGCATGGTGCACTGGGTGTTATACGCAAGTAATGAATCATGGAACTTTACATCAAAAACTAGGGATGTACTGTATGGTGACTAACATAATATAATAAAAAAAACATCATTATTTAAAAAAATAAATAAAGGAATGCTAGATGTTGACAGCCCCCAGCCCTCTTCTCCATTTGGCTCCTAACTGACTGGTAGTCCAACTTTCACCCTCCAGGCAGGAGATTAGAAGACTCATCTGTTAGTTTGTTTGTTTGTTTTTCTGGGAAGTTTGATCAGCCCAAGAAGAAAAACCCTAAGTGTTGATGTTGGAGGTTCCCCAACTAGATGACCCAGCAGAATCACCCTATGGTGAAGCCTAATTCATGTGCTCATAGCTTTCATTCATTATTTAGTCTATGGAAGGCAGCCTCCAAGATGGCCCCAGTGATCTCACCTTCTAGTAGTCACACTCCTGTGTAATTGTCTCTCCCTTTCAGAATGGGCTGAGCAAAAGTGGTGGAAGATTACATTGACGATTAGGTGTATAAGAAGATTGATTTCTGTGTGTCTACTCTTGCTTTCTGGCTTATTAGCTATGGTGGAAGCCAGCTCTGTGGAGAGGCCCATGTAGTAAGGAACTGAGGGAGGCCTGCGGTGAGGAACTGAGGCCCTCAGTTTAATAGCCTTCAAGGAACTGAATCCCATCAAAAACCACATTGTTACTTTGAATATATTCAAACATGATCAAAAGTAGAGGGAATAGTACAATAGAACCTAATTTATACATCACCCAGATTCAACAGTCATTTCAATTTTACCATAGTGGTTTCTTCCATTTTTTTTCTTTTTCTTTCTTTTTTTTTCTTCTCTGCTTTTAAAGCAAACCATGGAATCATGTCATATTATGCTTTTTATATACTTCAAAAAAATTAGTTCCCTTCCTTCCCTTTAAGATGAACAGACAAACAAGAATTACCATATATCTGATGACAACTTCTAACATAAAGGAATAGAGACCCATGCCAAAAAAGTAGCTTGGAGCAGGGAGATGAAAATTTCTCATGAAGATCAGAGTAGATATTACAACCATGAAACAAGATCAAGAATAAAAGAGAATGCTTGGAAATGAAAAGGGATAGCAAAAAGGAAAAATTACATAGGAGGGCTGGAAGATAGACCTGAAGAAATCTCACTGAAAGTGGAGCAAAAAAGTAGAGAGATCAGGGTGCCCGGGTAGCTCAGTTGGTTAGGTGTCCAACTCTTCATTTTGGCTCAGGTCATGATCTCAGAGTCATGAGATCAAGTTTTATAGTGGGCTCCACGCTCAGCAGGGAGTCTGCTTGAGAGAGCGTCTCTCTCTCCCTCTGCACCCCCCTCACACACTCTCTCTCTAAAAAAGTGGAGAGCTGGAAATTAAGAGAGAAGGGAAAATTAGCAGGCCAGCCTAGGAGGTCCAATATGCCCCAAATAATGGGTCTTCCAGAAAGAGAGAGGGGAGAAAATGAAAGCCAGGAAATAACCACAACATGTTTTAAGAGAAGATCCCCGAACTGAAGGATATTATTTTGCAGATGGAAAGAACCCATTGAGTGCCTAGCACAAAAGGATGAAATATTAAAATACTTGCGAGAAACATAAGGCCCCTACAGGTTTCCAATGAGAAAAAGGCCACAGACAAGGAATCAAAAGTATTTTGGGAATTTTCCACAGGACCAGAAGCTAGAAGCAGTATCGTGATGATTTGAAAATTCTGAACAAAAATATTTCCAATCGAGAATTCCACACGTAGTCCTTACCAATCGAGCATGAAGGCAGAATAATTTCTGACATGCAGAGCCCTAAAACACTTACTTACTAAAGAAGCTGTTGGAGGGCATGAACCAAGGAAGAGAGAGAAGAGTGGAGAAGCAAAAAGCCTCTCAAGAGCATCCAGGGGCCAGCTGTAGGCCTGGCATAAACTGCCACCGGTCCACATGGGATCAGGTCAGAAAGTTCTGGGAGAGATTTCTTCAGGAAAATGAAATCCATATCTTGCTAATACCTCTGAAGTTATTGGCAAAGAATTTGGGTGGAATTAGTGACATATATGTAGAAAAGTAAGCAAATGAAAAATAAGGCAATTATTCTAGGGGATGGGAAAAAGTTGTGTGAGATAGAAGAGTAATCCTAGTATACTACAGAGCTCCACTATTTACATAGTCACAATAATGTAAGCATTGAATATTGTTCTAACACACTTATTTTGTTGTTTATTTTATTTTTTAAGATTTTATTTATTTATTTATGAGAGAGAGAGGCAGAGGGAGAAGCAGGCTCCCTGCAGAGCTGGGAGCCCGATGCAGGACTTGATCCCAGGACCCCGGGATCGTGACCTGAGCTGAAGGCAGACGCTTAACTGACTGAGCCACCCAGGCGCCCTGTTGTTGTTTATTTTTAAAGAACTTATTTATTTGTTTGTTTGAGAGCGAGCGAGCACGGGGAGGAAGAGCAGAGGGAAAGGAACAAGCAGACTTTGCCTGGAGCCTGACCAAGGCTCAGTCTCATGACCCCGAGATCATGACCTGAGCCGAAATCAGGAGCTGGGATTGCTATCCCTTAACTGACTGAGCCACCCAGGTGCCCTGTTCTAACACGTTATGATGTAATTGGGATACTGAGTGGGAAGGTACATGTGTGTTCATGTATTTGGGGAGAGCTAAATCCTCATCTGCCATCAGGGGAAGTTAACAGATAAAACCTGATATGAAAAAATGAAGTAGAGTAAAGTAAGCAAGTTTTTCTTAGAGACATGAAGGATACGTCATTAGTTGAAAAGAGGTGAAAGCCATTGCCTCCAGGAAGGGGTAAATGTCCTGGGTGGGGCGAGCGGGTGAGGGATGCTGTTTTTCATAGCAAACCATTTGACTCATTAAAGTATGTGTATGTGTATCTTTCATGAAAATAACAAGTAAGACAAAAATAGATGATCTCAGATGGTGGTAAATGCACTAAAGTCAGTAACTCAGGATAACGTGAGTAAGGTTTTCAGAGGGAGGCACTTTTGGAGTGGGTTGAGGAAAAAGTCTGGTGAGCAAATGAAATATAAGTCACAGGCAGCCTGACAGATGAGAACCCCGCCACTGTGAGAATTGGGGGAAGGGGACCCCAGGAAAAGGGAACAGCTCTGCAAAGGATCTGAGGCCAGCAAGATGAAGTGGGAGAGAGGGGTTATGGGCGAGGGAGAAGAACTTGGGCAGATGGATGAGTATCAGATCCTACAGGGCCTTGCTGGCCTTAGGGAGGGTGTGCGATTTATTCTGAGAGCCCGGAGAAGCATTTGGAGGCAGAAGCATGCTTCTCTGCAGAGGCAGGGCCTTACCTTTTAAAAAGATTGCCTTGTATAAACGTGTGTGAACATCTGCCAGACGCTGTTCAAACTGTTCTGTATGTACAACATTGAACTCGTTCAGTCCTCACAGTAGTGTGATGACTTATGAGCCCCACCCCGCTTTCTTCCAGTTAGAAAACTAAAGCCCAGAGAAGTTGAGATGCACAGTGTAAGCCTGAATTCAGAGCCCATCACCGTGTCCTGCGGCCTTCCTGGAAACCCCTCTGGCTGGTCCAGCAGAGGGTCAGGACTAGATACAGTGATTCGCTCAGAAGCTTCCCAAGCACCTGGCGAGCTTTAACAAAATAAAATACCTAAACACGCCGGCATTTTTCAAAGCTCCTTAGGTGCCTCTGGAGTGCAGCCTGAGTTAAGAATCATTGGACTGGGGTCTTCCTAGGATCCCCCGAAGTGTCACAATTCTGTCCTCACTCTGCCATTTCTGCTCCAGGCCAGTGGACATGGGGACAGTGTGGGATGTCTCTTGGTTACCTCCACATCTTCCTCGGAGCCTGGCCTCCCACCTCTCCTTGGCCACGGCTCCGTCCCAGAAGCCAGCTTTCCATGCTGGTCTCTGCTCTCACACTCAGGCGTCTGCTCCACTTCTGGTTCCTTTCTTTCCTCAGAACCTCGCCAGTCAGTCTCTCCCTCCCTCTGCAACTTTCTATACCTAAAACTGCCCATGGCACGAATCGTGTTTTCTACCCACCGTTCTCTTCCGCAGTGAGGTCATGGATTGAGAGAATGAAAAAGAGTGTGTGCATCTCATTTGGAGAGGGAGTCAGGGGTCCCAGAGCTGGGGTCAGAAAACCATCTCGATGAGTGTTGGCACATGACACTTTACATTTCTGGGCCTTCGCTTTTCTTGTTAAATAGGGAGAAGGCATCTGCTGTGATTCTTCTTCTTTTTAAAGATTTTATTTATTTATTTGACAGAAAGAGAGAAAGTGCACAAGCAGAGGGAGAGGGAGAAACGCGGGGCTCGATCCCAGGACTCTGAGATCATGACCTGAGCTGAAGGCAGATGCTTAATGACTGAGGCACCCAGGCGCCCCTCTGCTGTGCTTCTTATCATAAACCTTGGAGAACCCCTGTGATCTGACCCTTGCTCGCTCTTCTAGCCATCACTAAGCCCCAGTCACCCTGGCCTTCGTGTTCTTTGTGCAAGTTCAGCTTATTCAAGCCTTGCACTGCTTTGAATGCTTTGCTTGAACCACTCCCTCCCCTTCTTGGCATGCATGATTCCTTCTTGGCATTCTGGTTGCAACTCAAATGTCACTTTCAAGAGAGGCCTTTCCAAGCCACTCATTCAAAAGTAGCCACCGCTTCCCCTTCTTGAGGTCATTCTCTACCCCTGACTCTTAGTGTCTTCATAGCTCTTAGCACTGCCTCAGAGTGTCTGTGTATAGGTCTTCCCATCCGTTCTCCCACTGGAATGTGAGCTGCATGAGAGCAGGGAATCTTGTCCTTGCTCACTGCTGTGTTTTTAGTACCCGGAACAGGGCTGACACATAGTAGGCCTCGGTACATATTTGTGGATTAACGAATGCCTACACCCATGAAAGGCAGAACGATGTAATGTCTTCTGTGACACTTCAGAGACTGTGGACTACAGTATGTGTGTATTGGCTTTTTATTTGAAACATCTAGATTTGAGAGCAGTATATTTACTTTCCTAACACTGTCTCCTTGAGGCTGATCCTAGTTTGGCCTCCCAGATGGCAGGGGACAACGTCTGGGGAAAGGGAACCTGAGATTTTGCTAGAGCTATGGGCAGCCCCTCCTTGGGTAAGCTGCTAGTGGACAGTCGACCGTGCCCCCCCTGCCCCCTCCCCCGCCCCGTGACCTCCCATCTTCTTCCTTACCAGACATTGAAACCTTTGCAAGTAGGTTACTGGACTGCCACTACTGAGGACTTCGAGATCTTTGGCCCAATTTCCTGGTCGAATGTGCAATTTGTAGATGAGAAATGTCCTCATTTCCTGTGACTAGAGAAAAAAATGAAAAAAAAATGGGGCCAAAGTATTTAACCGCAGAAGGTAGAGAAAGCTGAAATAAAGGAGAACTGACAAAAACCTGGAGGTAAGGTGCAGGGAAGTCTAAGGGAGTGGTTGGAATCTTGGCTGTATGTTTTCCTTCAGACTCTCCCCAGGCCACCCACCCACCCCTGCCTTCTTGGACCAACGATCTCCACACACAACCCTACTATAGGAGAGCTCTGGCCATGTGGTCAGATGAGAATTTCTGAGGAAGGGGCACAACAGCATCTTTTCCAGAAAGAGGAAGTGAAATAGTCCATGCCAGGTTCCCCTTTCCTGCTGTCAGGCCCCCAAGTCAGGCTGAGCCAGCTCCCTCCACCCCTGTTTCCTGGTAGCAGCTCTAGGCTGCTGTCTGTGTTATTCATTAACCGGGCACTAATATTTCTGTTTACCCATCTGTCATCCTACAGGGGATTCAGAGAAGTCACACAATCTAACCAGTCACCCAGATCCTCTTGGATCAGGCCCAACGAGCCACATTTAGCCCATGTTTATTATGTCAAAAGTCCTTTGCCAGAGCCTTGTACTCAATGTAGCTAGGGAGAGATAAAGTTTTCTCAAATAGGATGTGATCTGTCTGCCAGTTGAGCTTATGTGCTGGGAGGTACGTCCAGTGATGTGCTTGAGCTGGCTTGCAAGAACTGATTATTAACATCACTTGCCAGACCCACGTTCAGTATCTTGATGTTGGTAGAAATCGGCCCTGGGTGGGGGGGAAGTGTGTACACCACAGAAATTGGCAAGTGCTACAAATCAGGGCTTCACTACCCCCCACACTGCTGTGACCCACTCCACCCTCCAACCAATCCCAAAACCTAGTCGTCAAACATTTTCTAGCACACACTAGGGACATCTGTTTATCAAATAGATGCATGATAACTTACAATGGCCTCCTCTTGGCTATTTGGTCCTTGGACAGCCAATTCTAATGAAAGAAGAAACAGCCCCCACTTTTAGGGAGCTACAGTCCAATGCAAACCCTGCATGCTTGCTGTGGTATGTTATGGTTCTTAGCTCTGTCATGCGCATTATCTCCTTGATCCTAACAACCATCTCCCTTCAGTGGTGGGCACAGATACTGGAGTGATTGACTTAAAATGGAAATCAGACCATTCAGCTCTCTTGCTTAAAAACCTTTGAATGGGGGCGCCTGGGTGGCACAGCGGTTAAGCGTCTGCCTTTGGCTCAGGGCGTGATCCCGGCATTATGGGATCGAGCCCCACATCAGGCTCCTCTGCTATGAGCCTGCTTCTTCCTCTCCCACTCCCCCTGCTTGTGTTCCCTCTCTCGCTGGCTGTCTCTATCTCTGTCGAATAAATAAATAAAATCTTTAAAAAAAAAAAACTTTGAATGGCTTCCAAAGCTCTTAGAATAAATTCAGACTTCTATTTATGGCCTAAAGGTTTGCGTGGTCTGGTCCCTCCTGACCTCCTTGACCTCATCTTCCATGGCTCTCTTCCCAGGTCACTGCATTCCAGCCCATTGGCTCTCAAAGTGTGGTCATGGCCACCAGCATCAGTATCACTTAGGATTGTTGGAACTACAAACTCTTGGGTCCCATCCCAGACCTACTCATTCTGAAACTGTGGGGAGGGAAGATAGTAATCTGCTTCAGCAAACTCTCCACATGATTCTCATAGATGCCCAAGTTTGTAGACCACTGCTCTAGCCCCACACTGGCCTTCTCTCAGCCTTTGGGAAGCTAAGGTTTTCTCCCTCTTCCCTCTCTTTGCATCAGTTCTTGTTTCTGAAATGCTCTTCCCATGGGCCTTTGTATGGCAACTGCTTCTCGTCATTCAGGTCCCCGCCGAACATCACTGACTCAGGAGAATCTTCTAAACTCCCTTAACCTCTCATTATACTTTCTCCCATGTCCCTATTTTAGTCCAGTTGCAAAAACCACTTGCCACATTCTGAAATTACCTTATTTGTTTACTTGTTTATTTACAATTTTTTCCCGGTAGTATGGAAGCCACAAGAGGGCAGGTACCTTGTCTGTTACGTCCTCTGTGTCCCTAGCCCTTGGAAAAGTACCTGGCTCGTAGTAGGTAACCAATACGTATTTGTTGAACAAATGAATTATTAATTTCCCAGTGAAGAAATGGGCTGTATACCAAGTGACTTGATACAGATCAACTACTTGTTAGTGAGTAGCATAAAGCTTCACCCTGAAAAATCTCAGACCAGGTCGGGAGATTTTCTTTCACCTTTGTGATTGGTAAGAGCAGCTGTGTCCCTGAAGCCCTACGAATCTCTGAGCTGGAAGGGATTTAGCAGTTAACTGGGTCGGCTCTTATCACATGTGTGAGTTTCCTCAATGTCCCAGGATGGGTGTTTTCTGTCTTCCACTTCAATATTCCTGGAACTGGGGAGTGACTACCTTGTTGAGTTAGCTTAGTTCCATTTAAACAGCCCTGACTGTTTGAGAGGCAGCTCCCTGCCCCTTCTGCCCATGGTCCTTGTTCTTCCCCGTGGAGCTACATAGAATGCATCTGCCGTGACATGGACCTCACCTCGGTTCAGCCATGTATCCAGCATTCTCTTACTTGCTTCTCATGAGTCAATGAGAAAAGCAGGCACTTTGGAGAAAGGCAGACCTGGATTCATACTTCCTCTCACTTGTTGACCTTGGAAATCTCCTTGAATCATCTTAGGCTACTTCTCTGGAACAGTGCCTGGCTTTTATTACATGTCACTGTCATCAATCATCATTGTCATTATATGGTTTTAAATCTCCAAAACATTTTGGTTAATTCTTCTCTTTGGATTGATTCCTTGAGTTAATGTCTTTCTTTCTTTTTCTTTTTTTTTTTAAGATTTTATTTTTAAGTTATGTCCACGCCCAGTGTGGGGCTCAGACTTACAACTCTGGGATCAAGAGTCACATACTCTATGACTGAGCCACCCAGGCACCCCCGAGTTAATGTCTTTTTAAAAATGTGCTGCTCATGGGGCGCCTGAGTGGCTCAGTTGGTTGAGTGTCTGACTCTTGGTTTCAGCTCACATTGTGATTTTTCATGGGTTGTGGGATCCTCAGCCTTCTCGCTTAGCGGGGAGTCTGCTTGATTCTCTCCCTTTGCCCCCCCTCACTCATTCCCTCCCCCCATCCCCCCAACTCTCTTTCAGAGCAAATCTTTTTTAAAAAAATGTGCAGTTCAGATTCTTTTTTTTTTAAAGATTTTATTTATTTATTTGACAGAGAGAGATAGCCAGCGAGAGAGGGAACAGAAGCAGGGAGAGTGGGAGAGGAAGAAGCAGGCTCCTAGCAAAGGCGCCTGATGTGGGGCTCGATCCCAGAACACCGGTATCTCGCCCTGAGCTGAAGGCAGACGCTTAACGACTGCGCCACCCAGGTGCCCCTGCAGTTCAGATTCTGAACTTGCTACTGATTAAGACCTCAGTGAAGTGGGATTATCTTTGATTTGTTTAGACTCTATTTCTCTTAATGGCACCAAAATCAAATTAGCTTTTTGGAAAGGTATAATACATCCCAGATATACAGTCAGCAGAAAATCCCAGATTTCTTTCTTACATATTACTGTCAAACCATCCTATATAGTCGGCTCTCTAATATGTGATTTCCATCATTTTAAATTTCTACTTACTATATTTCCTTTAACCGGGGGTATATCTGTGTTTTGATTGGGTTGCTATCTTAGAGCTAAGTGTTACTGTAAAATTTTTTAGCAATAATATATGTACAGTCTGACTGGAACTTCAGAATAACCCTGGGAGGCATACATCATCCTCATGATTATGGTTCGGGAATAGAGGCTGGAGGTCGGGACTTGCTCAAGGCCATCCAGCTAGGAAGCTAGGGGTCCTTATTGCGGAGAAATGGGATTGGGCAGGCAGGCAGGATACAAAGTAGGCGATGAAATGATAGGATAGGAGTTCCTGGGACAGAAACTTTTGACAGTAGGAAAACTCTGCAGGTTTCTAAGTGGGAGGGTCATGTGTTTTAGGCCCCTGAGATACACCTGATAACCTTAAGTCAGGATTCACCCCACATCCCCTTTCTAAGTCCCTGTCTCTGTTCATCAATGGAAACAGGATTCCACCGGCCCCCTCCCTAACTCCAATCATTATATCCTGACCTTAAAATACTTCCGTGGTTTCACAGGCATCACCCTCCCCCTGTGCTGCTGAGTCAGCTTCTTCATTGCATTCCACCCTCCCCGAGCTTGCAGAAAAGCACAGAAATTGTGGACACTTGCTTTAGAGTTATACTGTCTTTATTTTCAATCTGCCAGACCAGGTTGTCTACTCCTGTGCTGGTCAGTGTTGACCTCTGACTGATGGGTGCCAGGCTGTGTCCTGACCCAGGTGGGGGTGCCACGGAGGAGAAGACGAGACCCAGACTTCAGGCAGGTTTAATACAGGGAGACAAGATACACACATGGAGATGACTGGAGCATACTTACAAAGCAACAGGTCAAAGCGATACAGTGCAAACCTAGATGATTAGAAGTCACAGTTCCCGGTCCTCCCTCTCAGTCCTCTTGACTCATTGTCTTCCCGAGTCTCCTTTGACCTCAGTTGGTAGTCTCTTCCATCTCTTTCCCATTGTCTCCTTTCTAGTATCAATAGCTAGACCAGTGTCTAGGAGTTGTTTCCAAGCATGTAGCAGGATTGCTTTAGGACTCTGCTTCAGACTGATCACCCCCAGCTATCAGCTATCTCACAAGGGCTGAATTTGTATTAGCTACATTGCTTCTGAAACCCTGGTCTGAGAGTGCTTCTATGCCTAACCATTTCTTCTCTTGTCCTGGAGCTGTGCTCCTTCGGGATGAAAACTTCAGTCAGGAAGGGATACCAAGCCGCTGAGAGAGATTTTTACAGCCCCGGTAGTGGATTGGTCTGAGGATTTCTGACCCTGGGACAGGAACACTGATGTTCCCCCTCTCCCAGCCTGCTCAATGTCTGTGTCACCCAGAGTGCCTCCAAAGGTCCAGGACACCACTAGTCCGTGGTGAAGTCAGAGCTCGGAGCTCCCTCTGCTTGACTCACACCTCTGTCCGCATTTGTCCCCTCTCCTGTCTCTCGGCCTCTGCGCCCCAACAGGGAGGAGCTCTGATGTCTCAGAATCTGCAGCCCCTTTCCAAAGGCTCTGCGCACAGCTGATGAAGAGAAATAGAAAAGCAGGGGGTCCAGACTGGCATTGAGGGAACTGAGCACCACGGCTTCAGCCCTCCATGGGGGGCTCTTCTTCGTGTAAAACCCCACCAGGTGGGAAATGTTGTAAGGCCCGAAGCACACCAGGAAATTGAGGAGTGTCACGACAGCCAGCCCTACAGCTCTACGCCGCCTCTGAGCCCCCACATGGGGCTGGGTGAGCATGATCCACACGAAGCGCCAGTAGCAGAAGATGGTGATCACCATGGGGACGAAGAACAGGAAGAGGCACAGCTCTAGCCTCACAGGGAGCACCACGTCCAGCTGAGTGTCGGTGAAGTTCTCGTAGCAGGTGACTTCGTTGCTATTCGTGGTATTCTGGGTTGGTTTCCAGTACTGACCGATGATCACGATAGTGCAGTGACCAAAGGACATGATCCAGGCCACCACGGCAGCGATCACTCCATACACAGGCTTGCGGGACAGCTTGTACTGCACGGGGAAGGCCACTCCCAGGTAGCGCTCGATGCTGATGCCCGCCAGGAGCCACGTGCTGCAGTAGATGCTGCTGTAGAAGCCGAAACCCGTGAGGGCACAGACTAACTCGGACAGGTACCAGTGGAAGTCGTTCGCAGCCTCAATCATCTTGAAGGGCAGCAGCAGCAGCAGCAGGAGGTCCGCCAACGTCAGGCTGAGCAGGAGGATGTGGACAGGGGCAGGGTGGGGCTGGCGGACCCGTCCCACGAAGGCCCGTAGCGCCAGGAGGTTGGCAGGGAGACCAGTGAGGAAGATGGCGATGTAGGCCGTGAGGATGAGGGAGTTGCGCCAGTTTGTCATGATGGCTCTGGAAGAGGTTGAGAAAGGACAGGGTCAGGAGGTCCCACTCCCAGCCTGCACTCCCCCGACACCGGTTCAGTATGGGGACATCCTCCCTGGTGCTCTCCCCTTCCCAGGCCAAAGCTTTCTGCTGCCGTGGCGGCTTGCTCATGCCACCTGCCAGAACTGCCCAGAGCAATTATTGACTTTGCCTGGGGCGGGATATTAAGCAGTAGTTATTACGTTTGCCATCATGTGTCTCTGGGGGGAACCAACCCTTGGCTTTCTCCTTCTCTCCTCACAGATACAGGAAGTTACTGTTATCAGCTTCCACCTTTCCTTAAGTTCTTTCCTCAGTCAGAGATCTACGGAGAGAAAAGGCAAGGCTCATCTCACAAGGGGAGGGCTGTGAGCTGTCTCTCGGGAACACGCAGGCCAGGAAAACCCAGGCCGTAAGACCCAGTGCCGGCTCTCCACAGGACCCCGCCACACGCCCAGGAAGCAGGTGCCTGACCCCCCAACCCTTCCCCCTACCTCGTCTTCCTCTCCTTTTGCAGAACACAGATTCTCCTCGGCCTTTTTCTCCCCTGACCAATGCCAGGCTCTGGGACTATTACTGAAAAAAGGAAGCTAATGAGGTGTAGGGGAGGGGCCGTGGGGAGGAAGGGTGAGCCTGTATTATCTTTTGGGGCTTGTGCCCTAAAAGATGTTAGGGCATATTCAAGAAAGCCCACAGGCAGCAGCTGGCTCCAGAGCCCAGTGTTTTGGCTATCAACAGAAGAACTCTTAACGAGGTCACTCAGTTTCCACTTGGCTTGTAACCCTTGCTGCCCAAACACAGCCTGGCCCCTCCATCCTCTCTCTGGGCTTGAGGTCCCGATCTGTTTTCCTCGATCCCACATCCACTGGCTCCTGCCTCCAGGTATGAGCCTCACAGCCAGTTTCTCAGACTTCCGGCAGCCCCCCAGCACCTCCCCCTCCACTCCAGATCCTAGCATCACTTCCCAGAGCACAAGCACTGAGCCAGCTGCCTTGCCTTGTCTTCCGTCCAGAGAGATGGCTTCTTGGGATTAGTCCTGAAGGGAGGTCTGAAAGCTTCTGGAAAAAGAGGAACAGGGCTTTAGCCACTGCTGCTGCCCATTTCACACAGGAAAAAATTGTAAGGAACCTGCTGGTAGAAAGCTTTTATACTAGCACAAGTCATGTGACCAGAGAGAGGAAGGTCAGTAATTGAACACTATCTCCTCTCAAACCTGAAGGATGGGGCGCCCGCCAGCATCTTCTTTCTCCCCCCGGAGATCCTCACTCTGACTTCCAAACCCAGCTTCTCTGTCCCTAGGTCTGGAATTATTGTTTCATTCCCAGGCATTTTTCCCGTTTCTCAAGTCTGATGATCTGATCTTCTCTTTTCTAGGCAATGTCTTTTATAATTCTTCTCATTTTCGGAAAAGAAGTTTCCTCCTTCCTTTTAGTTTTCAATTTTTTCTTTCCTGTCTGGTCTTCTGTCCTCTGCCCCCAACAGGTTTCTTTTGCCATCTTGATTGAGACAGATACTGGTTTCACTTAGCCTTAGTCTTGTTCTGGTGGAAGTAGCATGGGATTTAGAGTCATGCAGATGTGGGCTCAAACCCAAGTCCCTTCCCTCGGACCTTGGGGCAGATGAATTTCCTGAATTTTAGCTTCCTTTTCGGTCAAGTGAGGATAGGAATACTTACCTCCCAGGGTTTTGGTGAGGCATGGATGAGATAGCATGTATAAAGCGTATGGGCTAGTGCTGAGCACTGAGTGGGCGCCCAGAAGTGGAAGCCTGCTGGCAGTTTGGGAGAGAGTCAGACACTTGGCAAAATATCCAGATGCTGAGGGCCCCGACATGCCGTCTGACTTAGGGGAGTGTCAGGGATTCAGGAGCATGCCTGTGCGGCCCTTTACTGGGGAGTTGTGCTCAGGCTCCCACATCTTTCCCCCATGTGTTCCCTCTCCTTGTGGGGTGGGTCCAACCTCTGAGCCACCCTTGTTGCTTGCTCACTTTTCCCCCTCTACGGAGCTCCAGGTTAGAAGCTCCTCCATTCCTGTCCAAATACACACATCTGAGGAAACAAAGTCAGAACACCTTTTCCTCTCGACCTGGGGAATGGGTCTTCTGTGGCCTGATCCCTGCTCTCAGAATACTTTCCCCGGGACTTATACTCACCCCCTGTTGTTTGCTGAGTCAGTCATTTCCTCAGTCAGTCATTAGTCTTGTAGCCCAGAACCCCGAGGTCCAGGGATCTTAATATTTAGCTTTTCTTTCTCTTCAGCTCTATCCTCCACTAGAACCAAGGAGTTTGATCTTTGCATTTATCTCTTTCTCCCAGCACACACATGCACTTCCCAGGTAAACAGGGGGGAACTAAGGAAAAGACCATTCTCTGTTGCTTGTTACTGAATATATTTGTGTCATTTTGCTTTTATGATTTTCTGTAACTATTCATGAGGATCTAGATTTAACGGCCAAGCAGAAACTTCTGGCACACAGGTGTTGAGGACTAGGACTGCTGCTTTATCTCTGCCTGTCCTTCCCCTGCCCTGTGCCTTTCTCCTGTTACTGATGTTGAAGGGGCCCCAGTGAACCCCCTCCTCCACAATCGGGGTAGTTATGAGGGTAACATAATAAAGGAAAGTTTGAACTCATGACTCACAACACCCACCTATGTCACAGGAAAAGGAAATGCAACCTCTCAGGCTGAATTCAAGGGCTGAGCTTTCACAAAGGCGAGGTCTTTCACAATCTCTTCCAAGTTGTTTTCTTTCATCATCATTACAACCCAGCTTTAGAATAGGAAGTTGGGCCCATTATCTAAAATTATGTATAATCACTTTCTCTGCTTCCTTATTCCTCAGTCACCGCTCCTATGCCCTGTCCACTCTAATCTGGGTTATATCCCTGTTTTTCCATAGGACCCGCTCATCCTAAGATTAGCAGTGACCTCTGTGCTACTGCATTCAGTGGACATTTGCTTCCTCTTTTGTTAGCCTTCGACACAGTTTCCATAGCCTTCTTGAGACATCTTCTTTCCATGAATTCTCCTATATTATGCTCTTCTGGTTTCCTGGCCTTTGAGGTCACTCACTAAGGTGACCTTCACTAGCCCACCTTTCCCTGGTCATCCTCTAAATGTTTGAGTCCCTTAAGACTTGGTTTCAGGTTCTCTCTTATCCTGGTCCTATGCTCTCTCTAATCTGTTGTATGCATTCCTGCATTGTTAATTACCATCTTCATAAACCCCAGTTTTTAATCTATTCTGGGCTCCTGTGAGCTTTAACATTCGTGTGTCCAACTGCCCGGTAGACATTGTCATTTGGATGTCTCCCAGGCACCTCAAATTCAGTGTGTTCAGAGGTGACTTTAGACCTTCACCAGATGAGGCCTCCTTCCAGCATTCTCCATGCTGGGGCATAGGATCTCTTCCGATTCCATCCCTTGAGCCATAATTTTGGAGTCAGTCCCAATACTGTCTTCTTCCCTATCCCCTCAGTACAGTCCCACATGCTTCTCAGAGCCCATTGAAGGCCTCCATCTCTCTCCATTTCCATCCTCTCATGCCAGCGTAAGCCACAGTCTGTTACCAGAAGGTTGGCAGGGGCCATGACCGGCTCCTTCCCAGCCACTCACACCCTGACAGTCAATTCTCTATACTGAGTTAGTGGGATCTCTTAAAAATGATATCACCCTCTTGTTTAGAACCCTTTCTGAGGTTTCTTATTGCCTTGAGGATACACATCAAAACCTTTAACAAGGCCTATAAGGCCTGCCTGGCATGGCCCTTGCCAACTTTCAGCCTCCACTCATATCTCTCTTCTCTCTCCTTGCTCTCTAAGCAAGACCATCTCTCGCTTCCATGAATGTGCCACCTTTCCTCTGCCAGGGGCTCTTGACCAGGCCTCAGCCCGCACGGCTCTTTATTTCTCATTACCCACTCTACCTCCCCAGACAGGCTCCAGCCTTCTTTCAGATACCCACTTCCTCCTTAAGAAAGCCCTCCCCGACCTCCTAGGTCCAGTTAGATTCTCTTACTAGATGTTCTCAGAGCACTGTCGCTAAGGAGTATTCTGTTTCATAGATATTTTATATTTTATTTATCCATTCACGTGTTAATAGACTTGGTTTTTGAGGTTTTGTTTTTTGTTTTTGTTTTTCAGTTTTTGGCTAGTGTGAACAAAGCTGCTATGTACATTGTTGTTTAGGTCTTTGTGAAGATATGTGTTTTCAATTCTCTTGGGAAAATACCTATATTAGCTGGTCTATATGGTCAACTTTCTGTCTAACTTTTTAAGAAACTGCCAGTTTTCCAAGGTGGCTGTACCATATTTATTCCTACCGGCAGTGTATGAACAGTACCAGTTACTCCACAGCATCGCCAATCCTTGGTATTTGTTAGTCTTAAGTTTTTGGCATTCTCATTTTGTGGCATGGTATCTCCTTGTGGTTTTAATTAGCATTTCCCTGATGACTGTTGATGTTGAGCATATTTTCAAATACTTATTTGCTATCTGTGTGTCTTTTATGAAGTGTCTGTTTAAGTCTTTTACCCATTTAAAAAAATGAGATTATTTTCATATTACTGAGTTCTGAGAGTTCGTTATTATGTTCTGGGTACTGTTCATCTCTTAGATATATGTATTCTATTTTCTCCCACTATATGACCTCTGTTTCCATTTTCTTAATTGTCTCTTGAAGAACAACAAAAATTTTGAATTTTGAGAAAGTCTAACTCATGTAGTTTTCCTTTTATGTTTTGTGCTTTTATGTCCTAAGAAATTTCACCTGCCTATCCAGTTCCAGACTTTCTTTTCCTTTCTGAATTACCTTGCTACCTTTACTGCAAATGAATCGATTATATCTGAGTGGGTCTGTTTCTTGAGTCTGTGTTCTGTTCTAGTGATCCTTATGTCTTTCCTTTCCCCATTTCCACACGGTCTTGACGGCTGTAGTTTTATAGAAAGTCTCAAAATCAGGAAGTGTAAGTTCTCCAGCTTTGTTCTTTTCTAAGATCTCTTTGGCTCTTCCAGGTCATTTGCATTGCCACAGAAATCAGTTTCTACAGAGAAGCCTGCCGAAATTTTGATTTGGATTGTGTTGAATCCATAGATCAATTTGGAATTGTTGACACTGGGATCACATTGAGCCTTCCCAATTGGGAACATGACATAGCCCCATGATTTAAGTGTTTAATTTTTCTCAGTGCAGATTTAGGGGTTTTTAAAATTTTTGTTTTCTAATTATTTGTTGATCTCATAGCATCTTCTATGATTCCTTTACAGCACATATCTCAGTGTGTTATAATCCTTTTATTGTGTGAGGATTTGCTTAATGTGCATCTCCCTTACAGACTCTCCGCAAAGGCAGGGGGAAATGGCTGTTTTGCTCACCATTGTATCCCCAGGGTCTGGCAGAGAGCCTGGCAAATATTAGACACTTGATAATTATTTCCTGGATGACATGTGGATGGATAAGTGGAAGAATTGGAATGGAGAGAAATCGATTTTCAAAAGCTCGGAGATCTTTGTTTCCAGCTGCCTCATTTTATCTTCTTCTGGGACTGTCCTAAGAAATCCCAGCCAGTAATTACTTGAGAGCTCTTTTGTAGATTAAGGCACTCCCACTACTTTTGCGGGAAGCTGCCAGGATCTTCCCTCATCGCTAGTATGGATAAATCAGGCTAATATACCTTTATGACCTAGATCCTGTTTGGCAGATATGAGGGCAGTGTGGGTATAAAATGAAGGGGAATGCAGGACTTCACCTGTAGTGGCATTAATGGTAAATAAAGAGCTGTCGTTTCATTCATTCATTCAACAAATATGTGTCTGTTCCCTCGAACGTGGTGGGATCCGTGCCAAGCCCCAGGATATCAGGGTCACAAAGTCAAACACGGTCTCACACTCACAGAGGGTGGTTACAAGCTGGTGGAGAGAGATGGGCCAGAGAGAGCAAATACACACACGGGAGTTGTTACGCAGAGAGAGACACTGAAGGAAATGAAGTAGGGCGGTGGCAGGGAGAGTGGTCACCGCATGGCAGGGACTTCTCTGGCCAGAGGCATCGGAGAAGCTGTCCTGCGGTTACTGTTAGCTGATACCTGAGAGGTTGAGCTGAATTCTGGGGCTGGCCACTAAGAAGTTCCCGCAGAGGAGGGGTCCAGGCTAGGGAGCTGGGAGGTGTGCAAGAAGGCAGAAAGTACCTTTGTGTGTGGGGGGGGGGTGCAGAAAGGCTGGCATGACTGGAGCATGGTAAGCCAGGGCCTGTGACAGTGGAAGACCAGATGAGTATCAGTAGGAACTTGGGATTCCATCTGTAAGCAATGGGAAATAACTTCCAGGCCATAAGAGGAAAGTGACATGATGAGATTTATGATGTGAGAGGACCTGGCACTGCTATGTGGGTAGTGGTCTCCAGAGGATGAAGTTGGAAGAAGAGAGAGAGAATAGAAATGCATTGGGACTGTCCAGGGGATGACCAGTGATGGCATGGATTCAGGAGAATGTGGCAATGTAGGCAGAGAAGATCGGCTGAGATTTGGGATCTGTAACTTTAAAAAATTCCACTGCATGAAGAGTACAGGATGCCAGAGAGACAGGGATCTCTTCTGGGGAGTGAGAGAGATGGTTGTATACCAGTAGTTTACATCCAGGTGGACTTAGAGATTTCACTGCTGTCCTGTGCAAGCACAGTTCACCCTCCTTCCATTTCTGTGTTACCATCTTTGAGCCCCTGCAGTGGCCTTGTGAAGGTGTGGAGGTGACAGTTGATGCCCTCCACTCCCTTGCTTGTCCTCTTCTAGTTGCCCCTGGCCCAGCCTTGCCCGTGGTTTCAGCCAGTCGTGGTGTCCTTCAGTTCAGCAGCCTTGCCACCTCCATCCCCAGCGCTGTTGCACCACTGAAGAGGAGGAACAAGGAGGAAGCAGCCCATGCCTAGCATCTTGGGAGTATTCTTCAGGCCTGTCCCTGTTGGCCTCCTCAGAGGGTATCGTGGGTTTTGCTGCCCACTGATGGTAACCATGCCCCAACCTCCCTCTGCAGAGACCTCTGCTTTCTTCACTGTGTCCGGCTGCTTGCTGTTCATCACATTCTACTTCTGGCCAATAATACCAGCTGTGGTGACTAGATAATAGTCCCCTCAAAGAGATATCTACGTCCTAATCCCTGGAGCCCGTGACTGATACTCTATGTGGCGAAAAAGCCTTATTGGGTGTGATGAAGAGGCTTACCATGGATAATCTGTGTGGGCCTTGAAGGTGATCACCCGATATTCTTGTCAGAAGGAGGCAGAGGGAGATCTCAGACAGAAGAGGGGAAGATGGTATGATCACCAGAGACTGGAATGATGTGGCTGCAAGCCAAGGAATGCCGGCAGCCACCAGGAGCTGGAAGAGGCAAGGAGTGGGTTTTCCTCACACCAGTGATACTGGTTTTGGACTTCGGGCCTCCAGAACTGTGAGAGACTCAATTTGTGTTGTGTTGAGCCACCACGTTTGTGACAGTGTCTTATAATGGACATAGGAAATGGGTACACCAGCCAACATTTACTGCTCATTCTGTGATACTATGCATCAGGTACCATGCTAAGAACTTCATGAAGATGAACTCATTTAATCCGGAAAACATTCTGTGAAACAGACTCAAACACAGAGAACAAACAGGTGGTTGCCAGAGGGGAGAGGATGTGTAGGGATGGATGAAATAGGTGAAGGGAATTAAGAGGTACGAGCATGCAGTTACAAAATAAATAAGTCACAGGGATGAAAAGTACAGCATACGGAATATAGGTGATAAAGAAAATTCTGTGAGGTTGGCACACTCATCCCCATTTTGTAGGTGAGAAAACTGAGGTATGGAGGGGTAAACAGAAGAGCTGAACTATGAACTTGCGAGCCAGACTGTCTTCACTGCTGGACTCTGCTCCCCCTTGTACAGAGGGAGTGTGGTTCAGGTGAGAACCGGCTCCCCCAGCAGCCCCTGAAAGTCCTGTAGATCCCACACAGGAGGATACAAGTGCACAGGCAAGAGTGTAAGATCATGTCATTTAGTTCCCACAAGGAGTGTCTACGTGGTCTCCAGTCTTCTTGCTTTTGGCCTTCACTCTTTCCCTGAACCCGTGAGGGAATGACCTTCCACCCCAGTTTCCTAGGATCCCAGCAACTCTCAACCTTTCACATGTTCTATTTCATGCTCTAACCCCAGATCCTGGACTCTGTCATCTTTTTTTTTTTTTAAGATTTTATTAATTTTAGAGAGAGAGAGCACACATGAGCGGGATAGAGGGTCAGAGGGAGAGGGAGAAGCAGACTCCCCTCCTGAGCACGGAGCCCGATGTGGGGCTTGATCCCAGAACCCTGAGATCATGACCTGAGCCGAAGTCAGATGCCCAAGCAACTGAGCCACCCAGGGCGCCCCCATCATACGCTGTTGTCTTTCATCCATCCCTCCTTCCCTGTCTTCAGCCATTTTGGAAACCCAGAGCAATAGAGGGGAGGGAGCATCTTCTGTTGCTCTCTACTTAATTTTCTGTGTCATTTAGCACTTATGAGCATGAATGTTTATAAGGATCTGGATTTGATGGTGAAACAGGACTAAGAACTTGGGAGGAGACTGTTCCTTTATTCCTGGAATCTTGAAGAGGTGGTCTGACCATTTTTATTTTTTCTCCCTCACTCACCCCTCTTCTCTATCTGCTGTCCCTGCAAAACTGACCTTCGGACCAAGAGCAGGACTGAAAATCCCCACACCCTCGGTCCCCTTGGCTACACACAGCTTCTGGCCCAGACACCAGGTAGCTTTCAGGATCTCAGACCTCTTTTGAAACAGTGGAAGGCAGCTGGCTCGGACTGCCTTTCAGTGTTGATCCTGAGCAAAGGAGGAAGAGCAGAGAGTCTTTAGAAATGAAAATGGTACAGATTTCCTCAGTAAAACTGGATGCAGCCACAGTCAGGTGCTGGCTGATCTTGCAGAAGCTGTGCTGACCTGGGGCCAAACTGACGCCCCACCCCCTGCTAGATGTGGCATCACCGGAGCTGCCAGGCTTTCTGTCCTGTTTGCAGAATCTCAGGAAAACTCTGATTACACCCCTGATCCTCCAGAGGCTTGGGGGAAGTATCAGAAACTCCTGGGTGGGGAAAGCGGTAGTACCTGTGGTTTGATAATTGGAATTTCCCAGGAGAAGGGAAAGCCCTGGTTTTCTTAATGCAAACTGTAGAAAGTAGAGTTTCTGTTTATCAAAAGCGGAAATTGGTTAAAAATAGGTTGAGAAACAGTGATGCAGTTGATGTAATACTTCACTACTAGCTCTCAGAGAAGTTTATATGAACTGAGATCCTCTGCATGTTGAGCCACCACCACCACCAAGCTCCTTCCACTCCTCGCCAGAGGAATTCAGATCCCTCCATGAGCAGTGAGGCTGTTGGGAAGAGAACGGGACGGGAGTGTGCAGATGGGGTCTTGGTTTTTGGGGTTTCCCTCTTTTCCCCTGAGCCCTTGCTCTGCCATGATAGGAAGCCACAGTGAATTAGCACCTGAGCCTCCCCTTGTGTCTTAAGAGGTCTTTGCCACATACAAACCTAAAAGCCTTATATCTCACATGAGCCTAGAATCCCAAACCACAGAGGCTTAAACACACATGGGTTTCTTTTTTTTCCTTTTTTAAAAAAACATAATTAATTAATTTTAATTTTAATTTTATTTTTTTTTAATTTTTTATTATGTTATGTTAGTCACCATACAGTACATCCTTAGTTTTTGATGTAAGTGTTCCATGATACATTGTTTGTGTATAACACCCAGTGTTCCATGCAATACGTGCCCTCCTTAATACCCATCACCGGCCTATCCCAGTCCCCCACCTCCTCCCCTCTGAAGCCCTCAGTTTGTTTCCCAGAGTCCATAGTCTCTCGTGGTTCATTCCCCCTTCTGTTTACCCCTCCTTCATTCTTCCCTTCCTTCTCCTACCCATCTCCCTGCTATTTCTTATGTTCCATAAATGAGTGAAACCATATGATAATTGTCTTTCTCTGCTTGACTTATTTCACTTAGCATAATCTCCTCCAGTCCCGTCCATGTTGCTGCAAATGTTGGGTAATTGTTCTCTCCAATGGCTGAATAATATTCCATTGTATATATGGACCACATCTTCTTAATCCATTCATCTGTTGAAGGGCATCTGGTCTCCTTTCACGATTTAGCTATTGTGGACAATGTTGCTATGAACATTGGGGTGCATATGGCCCTTCTCTTCACTATGTCTGTATCTTTGGGGTAAATAACCAGTGGTGCAATTGCTGGATCATAGGGTAGCTCTATTTTTAACTTTTTGAGGAATCTCCACACTGTTTTCCAACGTGGCTGTACCAACTTTCATTCCCACCAACAGTATAAGAGGGTTCCCCTTTCTCCACATCCTCTCCAACATTTGTTGTTTCTTGCCTTGTCCATTTTTGCCTTTCTAACTGGCGTAAGGTGGTATCTCAATGTGATTTTGATTTGAATTTCCCTGATGGCTAATGATTTTGAACACTTTTTCATGTGTCTGTTAGCCATTTGTATGTCTTCATTGGAAAAGTGTCTGTTCATATCTTCTGCCCATTTTTGGATTTGATTATTTGTTTCTCGTGTATTGAGTTTGAGACGTTCTTTATAGATCTTGGATACCAGTCTTTTATCTGTAGTGTCATTTGCAGATATATTCTCCCATTCCGTGGGCTGCCTCTTAGTTTTTTTGACTATTTCCTTGGTTGTGCAGAAGCTTTTTATCTTGATGAAGTCCCACAAGTTCATTTTTTCTTTTGTTTCTCTTGCCTTTGGAGATGTGTCATGAAAGAAGTTGCTGTGGCCGATGTCAAAGAGGTTGCTGCCTATGTTCTCCTCTATGATTTTGATGGATTCCTGTCTCACATCGAGGTCTTTCATCCATTTGGAGTTTATCTTTGTGTATGGTTTGAGAGAGTGATCAAGTTTCATTCTTTTGCATATAGCTGTCCAATTTCCCCAGCACCATTTATTGAAGAGACTGTCTTTTTTCCACTGGATGTTTTTTTCCTGCTTTGTCAAAAATTAGTTGCCCATAGAGCCAAGGGTCCATTTCTGGGGTCTCTGTTCTGTTTCATTGGTCTATGTGTCTGTTTTTGTGCCAGTACCATGCTGTCTTGGTGTTCACAGCTTTGTAGTATAGCTTGAAATCAGGCCACTGATGCCCCCAGCTTTGTTTTACCTTTTCAACATTTCCTTGGCGATTCGGGGCCTTTTCTGGTTCCACACAAATTTAAGGGCTGTTTGTTCCAGCTCTTTGAAAAATGTCATTGGTATTTTGATCGGGATGGCATTGAAAGTGTAGATTGTTCTGGGTAGCATAGACATTTTAACTATGTTTATTCTTCCGATCCATGAGCACGGAATGTTTTTCCATCTTTTTGTGTCTTCTTCAATGTCTTTCAAGAGTGATCTGTAGTTTCTAGAATATAGATCCTTTACTTCTCTGGTTAAGTTAATTCTGAGATATCGTATGATTTTTGGTGCTATTGTAAATGGAATCAACCTGGAAGAAATGTATGCCTTCCTGGAAACCTATAAACTACCAAGACTGAAACAGGAAGAAATTGATTATTTATACAGACTGATTAATTATGAAGAGATTGAAGCAGTGATCAAAAACCTCCCCCAAAACAAGAGTCCAGGGCCTGATGGATTCCCCCGGGAATTTTACCAAACATTCAAAGAGGAAATAATACCTATTCTCCTGAAGCTGTTTCAAAAAATAGAAACAGAAGGAAAACTATCAAACTCATTCTATGAGGCCAGTATTACCTGATCCCAAAACCAGGCAAAGACCCCATCAAAAAGGAGAATTACAGACTGATATCTCTGATGAATGTAGATGCCAAAATTCTCAACAAGATCCTAGCTAATAGGATCCAACGGTACATTAAAAAGATTATCCATCACGACCAAGTGGGATTCATCCCTGGGATGCAAGCATGGTTCAACATTCACAAATCGATCTTTGTGATAGATCATATCACCAAGAAAAGAGTCAAGAACCATATGATCCTCTCAATTGATGCAGAAAAAGCATTTGACAAAATACAGTATCCTTTCCTGATTAAAACCCTTCAGAGTGTAGGGATAGAGGGTGCATTCCTCAATTTCATAAAAACCATCTATGAAAAGCCTACAGTGAATATCATTCTCAATGGGGAAAAGCTCAAAGCCTTTCCCTTAAGATCAGGAACATGACAAGGATGCCCATTCTCACCATTATTATTCAACATAGTACTAGAAGTCCTTGCAACAGCAATCAGACAACAAAAAGGGATAGAAGGTATTCAAATTGGCAAAGAAGAAGTCAAAATGTCTCTCTTTGCAGATACTCTATACGGAAAACCCAAAAGACTCCACCCCCAAATTACTAGAACTTATAGAGCAATTCAGTAATGTGGCAGGATACAAAATCAATACTCAGAAATCAGTTGCATTTTTATACACGAACAATGAGACTGAAGACACATGGGTTTCTTTTTGTCATGTCACATGAAGGAGACAGGACCAGGGCAGATTCTCTGAAGCGGCCCTCAACAGCCCTGACTTCTAGCTTTTCTGCTCCACCACCCCTAGATTTGACTTGCTGCTTCATGATCTTAAGAAGCATCTACATTCGGAGCAGAAATATAGGGGGTGGAGAGCAGAAAAGCAAAGGGACATGTGAGTTGAATCTAAACCTTGAGAGGCTTTATTTTATAGAACAGTTTTAGGTTCACAGCAAGATTACGCCGAAGGCACAGAGATTTCTCTTATGCACCAAGCTCACATAGCCTCTTGCATTATCCACATCCCTCGCCAGAATGATACATTCGTTACCATCAATGAACTGAAGTTGACACATTGTTATCACCGAAATCTATTCCTTTTTAAATCAAGATAATGATAGCTTTTCTAGAAGCCCTACCCAGCAGACTTCTTAATTCTTATTGGCTAGTACTGTATCTTGTGACAACTCCTGGCTACAAGGGTGTCTGGGAAAGTGATTATTAACTGGGCATTTTCCCAACCTGACAGAATTGGGTAAGGAGGGAGGGGAGAATGCCAAAATTATAGAAATTTTGAATAGCACATATGGGGCAGAAAAATACTTCTAAAACAAAATATATATGATGACCATAAAAAGGGGTAAGATTTTACAAAACAGTCTACAGATTCAGTGCAATCTCTATCAAAATACCAACAGCATTTTTCACAGAATTAGAACAAATAATCCTAAAATTTGTATGGAACCACAAAAGACCCCAAATAGCCAAGGCAACCTTGAGAAAAGAGGACAAAGTTGGAGGTATCATAATCCCATATTTCATGATTGCTACAAAGGTATACTAATCAAAAAAGTATGACACTGGCACAAAAATAGATACATAGATCAATAGAACAAGAGAGTCCAGAAATAAATCCATACTTATATGGTCAGTTAACCTACAACAAAGGAAAAAACAGTCTCTTCAACAAATGTGCTGGGGAAACTGGACCACTTTCTGACACTATACACAAAAATAAATTCAAAATGGATAAAAGGCCTGACTGTGAGACCTGATACTACAGAACCCCTAAAATAAAACAGGCAGTAATCTCTTGGATATCACCTATTGCAAGATATTTATGGATATGTCGCTTCACGTGAGGGAAATAAAAACAAAAACTATCAGGACTACACCAAAATAAAAAGCTTTTGTACAACAAAGGAAACCATCAACAAAACAAAAGGCAACTTAGTGCATGGGTAAAGATATTTGCAAATGATATATATGACAAAAAGTTAATTTTCAAAATATATAAAGAACTTCTACAACTCAACACCAAAACAAACAAAGAATCCAATTAGAAAATGGGCAGAGACCTGATCAGACATGTTTCCAAAGAAGGCATACAGATGGCCAACAGGTACATGAAAAGATGCTCAACATCACTCATCATCAGAGAAATTAAAATCAAAACCACAATGAGGTATCGCTCCACACCAGTCAGAATGACCTGTATTAAAAAGACAAGTGTTGGCGAGGATGTGGAGAAAAGGGAGCCCTTGTGCACTATTGGTGGGAGTGTAAATTGGTGCCACCACTATGGAAAATAGTATGGAGTTTCCTCAAAAAAAAAAAATTAGAAATATCCTATGATCCAGTATTTCCACTCCTGGGTATTTACCCCAAGAAAATGAAAACGCTAATTCAGAAAGATATATGCACCCCGATGTTTACTGCAACATTATTTACAATAGCCAAGATATGGAAGCAACCCAAGTGTCCATTGGTAGATGAATGGATAAAGATGTGGTATATACGTACAATGAAATGTTACTCAGACATTAAAAAGAATGAACCTAGAGGGCATTATACTAAGTGAAATAAGTCAGACGGAGAAAGACAAATATATGATTTCGCTTATATGTGGAATCTAAAAAACAAAAGCAAACAGAAACACTTATTAATGCAGAGAACAAACTGGTGGTTGCCAGAGGGGAAGAGGGTGGGGGGATGGGTGAAATAGGTAAAAGGGGTTAAGAGGTACAAACTTCCAGTTATAAAATAAGTCGAGGAGATGAAAAGTACAGTGCAGGGAATATAGTTAATATTGTAATAATGTTGTGTGGTGACAGATGGTGACTACCCTTACTGTGGTGAGTACTGAGTAATCTATAGAATTGTCACATCACTGTGATGTACACCTGAAACTAATATAACACTGTGTGTCAACTGTATAAAGTTAATATTTATAAAAAATAAAGATTTTTTTTAAAAGCTCCAAAAAAGGGACTTCAGAAAGGGTTTTCATAAATTGTTTTTTTTTTGAAGTGTAACTTACATACAGTAAAGTATACCAATCTTAGAGGTGCAACTTAATGACTGTTAACATATGTATTTGTGTAACCACCATGTGGGTCAAGATACAGGCAGACCATCTTCAATGTCCTACAAAAACTCTTTGTGCCCCTGCTCAGAGAGCAATCTTCCCACCTCTGATATAACTATTCCAACTTCTACCACTAGAAGAAGGATATTAACCATCATAAATCTTGGAAGGAAAACATATGATGGATAGAGAGGAACAAAAGGGAAGGAGAAGGCCAAATTAATGGTTGCTGTTGTAATATTGCTGTTCTCCTTTGCCCCTTAAATTACTCTAATTACATTTTGAAAACCTTCCTCTTAAAATGTCATCAAAAATTGAAGATAGAAATTTTAGTTTGCTGTAAAGTTGACATAAGCTGAAACTCCAGTCAGTCAGGACTGGATTCTGTTGTGTGTATTAGAACAATTCTAGGTAATAGCTGTGTAAATAGGATAGAATTCTATTTCTCTGTCATATAAGAGCAGCCTGAAGATTTGTATTCTTGGATTGTCTTTGACAGCTGCAGGAAGACTTAAGAGACCTTTCCTGTTCTAGCTGTCTGCTCTACTAATCCTAGAGTAGCCCTTGTCCTCATGGTCCAGCATAGAAGCTGAAGTTCCAGCCATCACATCTGTGTTCCTGACAGCAGAATAAGAGGAAGGGAAAAAGAAGCGCCCACCCCCTTTCAATTTAATTGACTTCTTAGAAGTTCCACACAGCACTTCTAATAACTCACTGGCAAGAACTTAGTCAAATGACTACACCTACCTGTAAAGAAGGCTGGGAAATAACCTTTTAGCTGGGTTCAATGTGTTATTAAAAATCAGACTTTTGGGGGGCTCTTAGGTGGCTCAGTCAGTTGAGTGTCCGGCTCTTGGTTTTGGCTTGGGTCCTGATCTTGGGATTGTGGGATCAGGTCCCATGTCGGGCTCCGCGCCAGGCATGGAGCCTGCTTGAAATTCTCTTTCCCCTTCCCCTTCCCCTTCCTGCCTCATGCACACTCTCTCTCTCTTTCAAAAAAACCAACCCCCCCCCAAACAGACATTTTTACTCAATGAAGAAACTGGTAGTCTTTTCCAAATTGCACTTGTATAACTTTTGCAGATGAGCCCTCTCTCCCCCAGTTCTGCAGCCTTTGCATTGCATCCCCAAAGGCCTAGCATATGCCCAAGGAAGAGCACATCTCAGGGAAAACCTCAGCACATGGGAAAGAAGGTACCACGGGGAGCACTGCAATCAGCCACACTTGTCCGGTTCTGTGGTCCCTGGGGTTGGATGAATGTAATTCAGCTTGGTTGCAGAGGCCAGTTTTGTCTTAGGAATACAAAATCAGATGTGAGCATTCTGTAAGCATCCCAGCCAGCTATCGCTGGGCCAGATTTAGATTACTTTTATTTGTGTTTCCTTTGACACAAGTGCCATTTGTCTCCCAATGAAAGAACTCAAGCACAGCACTGTGGGATAGGAGCCAGGAGCCCAGCCACCCACACAGTGGACAGAGGGAGAGCACCTGCTGGCCAGGAAAGCTGCACAGCCACCAGCCACGGGTCCCAGAGGTGCTGCTCTGGAAGCAGAGGCAAGACTAGGGAAAGGCTAAGCTTTCCTTTGTGCAGAGGCATCTGGAATGGGCCGGGGGCCATGGCCTCAGCTGCCTTGAAAAGGTGGAAACAGCAGGTATGGCAGCATTCAGCCAAGGATGGGAAGGAAGTTGCTAGACTTGCCACAGATGAAGAGAATTGTGGAATCAGGTGAGGCTGTCTGAGATGTTCTGCTCGAGTTAAAAATTAGGGTAAGTCACCTCCCTGATTTTGTGTTTCTTTTCCCCACGCTTAACAGACTGAGCTTCTACCATTCGCTGTATTTACTTATAATGGAAATACGGTTGACACACAATGTTACAGTAGTTCTGGGTGTACAGCGTAGTGATTGGACTGGTCTCTTTGTTATGCTCCGCTGCCCACAAAAACGGCTACCTTCCGTCCCCACACAACGCTGTTACAATATTGTTGACTATTCCTCATGATGCACCTTTTATCCCCGTGACATATTCGTCCCAGACCTGGAGGCCTGTACCTCCCCCTCCCCTGCCCCCTGGCAGCCATCGGTTTGTTCTCTGTATTTATGGGTCTGTTTCTGCTTTTTTTTTTTTTTTTAGAGATTTTACTTATTTATTTAACAGAGAGGAAGCGAGAGAGGGAACACAAGCAGGGGGAGTGAGAGAGGAAGAAGCAGGCTTCCTGCTGAGCAGGGAGCCCGATGTGGGGCTCAATCCCAGGACCCTGGGATCATGACCTGAGCCAAAGGCAGACGCTTAACGACTGAGCCACCCAGGCGCCCCATCTGCTTTTTGTTTATTAGTCTGCCATTTGCTTTTTTGGAATGTCCGTTGGTGCCTCCTTTCGCACTCCCTAACAATCGTTTGTGGAGTTCCTTGATGGGGTAAAGATTCCCCATCCTGTGTCTCAGGAAGGGCTGACTCTTCACTTGCCCTGATTCCTCTCCTTGACACCTCACACTTTCCTCCTCTACCTTTGCTGGGCAAGATGTGTTTCACAGGAGTTTGAAGTTTCAGAAGTGCCCTCCTGCCACACGAAGATGTGGAGGCAACAGCCGTCACCGTCTTCGAGCTGTGCCCCGTTCTGTCTCACTCCCCCAGAGGCCCCTCGCACTCTTCTGAGAAGGGCGAACGTGGCTTGAGGGAAGAGAGGAGTTTGAAGACTCTTTCCTCAGTGAGGTGATTCTGCGCACGGTAGGGTTACAGCCTGTGCGGTTAGCGTCTCTTATCCAGAGGTCCCAGCCGGGATGTCTAGGCCGGCCCTGCAGGCTTAGGCTGGTTCGGCTGGCCACACATGCCTGCCCCTGGCGCTGAGGGCTCAGCCTGCCCTGCTTGAACCCCAGAAAGCAAGGTGGGAAAGGCACATTCTCAAAGCCCCCAGAGGAAGCAGTTCTGTGTCAGGATCTGTCCCCGTGTCCAGAGCGATTTCCAGTCTGCACCAGCGTGTTCCCCTCTCCTGCTCACTCCAGCAAGGATGATGGACTGCTCGGAACTGACAGTGATATTACGATGGCTTCCCTTGTATCCGCTTGTTTCTTTGTTTACTTAACTTTACAGAGTCTGGTCCTTTCAGGCTTACCATGAACCACTGACCTGCATTTCTTGCCTCTGGTTGCCACACACCAGTGTGTCTCAACACGTCTTTTGAGAACTGTTGAGTTAGAGGACCAGATGAGCCGAGACATTCCTGGTCTGGCTGGGGATGGACCAACCCACCTGGGGCTCTTCTCTGGCTTAGCACGGGTATTATAAGTAAGCATCTGCCCGTGTTCACCTTCAGACCCCACCTGCTCTTCACCCATGACACCTGTCACATTGTTTCCGAAAGTGGCACCCTCCATTTAGCCCTCCAGCAGTCCTAGTGGTTCTGTGGTGTGTGCTACAGCACCCTCCTCCCCAGACGTAAATAGTGGTGGGGTGGCTCCCACGGTGCTCCCCGAGAAGGTTTTGGGGAGAGGATGTGGGCCTGCAACACCTCTATGGCTATTCTCTCCTAAGGCCGCAGAACTCTCCCATCCAAGGAGTCACGTGTCAGAGGGAAGAGCCCTCGCTGAGCCCTGCCGAGGCAGTCGGGCCCTCTTTGCTTCTCCCCACATCTCTGCCCCCGGAAATCTAATTGATCTCTCTCCAAATCCAAGTTCTGACTATTCTCCCAGGCCTCTCTTTCCATCCAGAATCCATGCAGCCCATACTTTCTCTTTGGAGGCTTCTTTCAGGTCATCAGCTGTTTTTCAGCCTTCTTTCTGGTGTTTCTTCACTCTCTTCCTCTCCACCCCCACCCTGGACAGTGTCAAGTTTGTCAAGTTCCTGTTCCCTTCCTGGCATGGTCCAGCCAAAGCAGATTCATCTCCGGTTTTGCATCATTTGGCATTCCCTGGCCAGCAGAGCACATTCTATAGAAATGGGGGACTCCTGGATTTCAGGTCCAGGGGCCCCAGCCTGCCCAGAAAAGTATCTGAGGCCACGCGGCCTCACAAAGTCCATGGCTGTTTGAGGAATCAGGCTCCGTTGTTGCTCTCCCATGTCTCATTTCCCCAAGTTCTCTGCCACCTCCTCTCTTCTCTCCAGGGACCTCTCTCTGAGCTCTGTGGGCCCAGGACAGCCCTAGGCTCCTCGGATACTCCTAGAAGTCTCTTGGATGAGGCAGCTGAGGACACGGTGACAACCAGATCATGCATTTCATCTCTCTATGAATGAATGGGGATAGAGCATCAAACAAGAGAGACATGGCTTTTGCCTTCATGGAATTTACATGCTAGTGGGGGCAAGGAGAATAGACCAGTATCTACGTAAAGATAGAAGATAATTTATTGTCATGGCACATTCCTTGAAGGAAACGAAATAGGATGATGTAACCAGTCAGCTGGGATGCGAGGGAGGTACTCTGAGTGGCAGGGAAGGGTTCCCTGAAGGAGTGACATTGAGCAAAGGCCTGAAGGAACTCTCCACATAAAGAGCTGGGGGAAGAGTGCTCCGGGCAGGCAAGGCAGTTTGTGCAAAGGCCCAGGGGCTGCACAGAGCATAGTGTGGTGGAGGAACTGAAACGAGGCCAGTGTAGCTGGGGCAGAACGAGCATAAGGGAGAGTGATGGGAAATGAGGTCAGAGAGGTGACTGAGCAGGGAAATCTCCTCATGCAGAGCTCTGTAGTCACAATGGGCAGATTCAGACTTTATGCTCAAAGTAATAGGAAACTGTGGAAGATTTTTGGGCAGAGAAGTGAAATCTGATTTATGGTTTATGAAGACCCCTCTGGTTACCTGCTGGAGGGCAAGAATGTCTTGCTCCTGTCTCGCAAAGCTTCCTTCTTCCCCAAGTTTTTGGGGAGGTGAGGGAGGCCTCCTGATTCAGGAATCTCTGCAGGGACCCAGCGTCTGTCTCTTATCCCTCCATTCTCTCTGTCCAGGCTTCGCTGTCCTCCCACACCGGCCCACTTTCCAGACTAGTAGGAGCAGAAGGGAGGAGACCACTTGCTGTTGTCTCTTGCCCAGCATCCTTTGCATCATTTTGCATAGATATTCATGATGTTCTGGATTCAAGTGAATGACACAAACTCACCAGAAACGGTGGGAAGGGAGAGCGCTGCTTTTCTCCCTGAGTCTTGTCTTGCCTTCATTCCTGCCCGCCCTGGCCTCCACAGCAGAGACCACAGCCTCTGAGTATTACTGAGGGATCTCCATTCTGGAGCAAACATCAAGCGGCATCAGTTCCCAGGAGCCTCAGACCCCTGCTGAGACCTCCTTACGTCTAGGGGCTGCTGGGGATGGGACAGGGGAAGGGGGTGCTTCCTATTCTGCTCCTCTCCTGGTGTTAAGTCTGGTTAAGCAGGAACAGGAGGGAGAGTTTCTGGCCTGGGAGGAACCAAGTGGGGCAAAGCTGAGTTCTCCCTGCTTTCCACCAGCTGGCCTCACTTCCTTCCCCTGTTCCAACTGCCTGTCTGATACTGTGGGAAGCCCGGCTGACCTGCCCCCTTAGTCTCTCTGAAGAGCAAAGGTTTTTCCGGGGGTGGGTGTTTGGGGAGAGAGGGTATGGGATGGGATGGATTAAGTACTTTGAAAACGCACATTTCATATACTTTTATATTTGAAAAACAAAATCGAAACCAGTTTCATGATACAGACTAGTGAAAGTCAGCTTTGGGGTTATTTTTACTAAAGGTTGAGAGGTATTGAGGAGATAGGTGGGCATCTCAAGCCCAACTCAAAGGAGGGAGCCATCTCCAGGATTTATTCAGGCCAAGGTCCAGGCTCCTGTCCACAATGCCATCCCAGCCCAACACCCCCTCATTACCGCCACCAGCCACAGCACATGTGGGGATGTGTGGGTGGTTAACACTCCGGTGTTAAAGTCGTGTTCGTATTCACATCTTGGTTTCCATCCCGTTGCTAGCTCTGTGTTCTTTGGCGAGATACCTAACCGGCAGTTAAGCTGCTAAAGCCCTAATTTCGGGCGAAGAGCATGGACTCTGGACCCAGCCACATGCTTGTTGTGGGTGTAATCTTGGGCAGGGTTACCTTACCCAGGCCTCAGTTTCTTGTAGAATGGGGATAATGATACAGGGTTGACCATGCAGGCTTGCCGTGAGGATTGAAAGGACTGTGTGTATGTGTGCGCGCACGTGTGTGTGCGTGTGTGCATTTGTATGCACACGCACGTATGTATGTGCATGTCTGGTACCTAGCAAGCACGTGTAAGTGTTGGCTGCTGTTAATATCATTATTTTACTTTGTTTAGGATAGGGCTAAATGGTATGTGAGGAACACGTTGAATTTTAAAACACTCGTAAGTAAATCCTACCGCGGGCAGTCTATGGCCAGCATACATGTTGCGATAGGGCTCTTTGATAACTAAGGTGAATGCTAGCCTGGTCCCCGGAGTTCTGTCCTCTGCTCTGTATCTCACAGGTTCCTCCTGACTTCCTCTGATCTAATTTGTTGTTTCCTCTCTTCACTGGGATTTCTGTCATGTGCCTCATGGCAAAGCAGCTCCTTAGATCTCTGTCGAATTGTCCGCCAGACCCTCTCATCCTTTCTGCTTCTCCACCTGAGTAAGAATTATCCTTATACAGATTTCAGAGTCCTGTAACCCTCTCCCCTCCAGGAGGGGAAGATGCCTGTTACATCCCAGATCCGTGGTCCTCAATGTGTGGCCCCTGGGCCGGCAGCATCAGCATCACCTGGGAACTTGTTAGAAATGCACATGCTTGACCACCTACTCCAGACCTGCTGAATCTGAGGCTCTGGGGATGGGGCCCAGTGATCTGCATTTTAACCAGTCCATCAGGAGGCTTTGGTGCAAGCCAAGGTTTGAGCACTGCCATCACATAGGAAGAGTGGGTCCAGTGGCTGTTTGGGGGTTGCTCAAGTTCACAGTCCTGTTCTGGACAGCTGGTGCTCACATGCAACTATAGGGCTTAGTTGTGAAGACAGGGACCAGAGGCAGAAGGGGGGCCAGCTGGCCACTATGAGTGTCTTCTGGCTTGGTTCCGTCCCAAACCTCCCAAAGGCAGAGCTCAGGGATGTCAGCCAGGCAGTTGGGAAAACAGCCTGGATTCCCACAAGGACTGTGTCTTGATCAGCTGCATGGTTTGGGGGAGTCACGTAACCTCTCTGGGTTTCATTGTGGGTCGTAGCCCTCTGGGAACAGAGCAGGATGGTTTAGGGAATAAACCATAAATCACCTTAGGTGAAATCACCTTGCAAAACTGCAGATACTTCTCTACTGTCAGTTGTCGCCAGACAACTAAACTCTCCACAAGAGCAATTCTCAGCTTTTTTCCAGGGGCTGCACATGGGACTGATTATGCTGACATGCTAAACAGACTCCCAAACATTCCAGTTGTGACTTTTCCCACCCCTCTCCTACTCTTTCAAGAGAACATCAACAGCATCTGAGTCAGAAGTTCCAGTGAGCAGAAGAGACATGTCCCTGCCTTGTGGCCGTGACCTGTTCTGCTCCGCCCCTCTGCCCCCACTCTAGCCCAGTTCAGCATGGTGTGGACTCTCCATTGCTATCTCTCCACCCCTGCTCTCTGTGATCTTTCCCTTCCCCAGTTCTGTCTGTCCCCTGGAAGTGAAGTGCTTGCCTTGTCCCCAGCAGTGTGGCATTGTCCTGATTCCTTCTGTTCCATGCCACCAACAGTCCTTTCCAGATCACGTGCAGCCACCTGGGGACCTTGCCTTATTCTGATTGTTTATTGGGCAAGGAACTGGCAGCCTCCAAAAGGAAGCCTTCAGGCTCCTTAATGAAGAGGCGGGACTGGCGCTTCCTCTGCCTCATCTGGCTCTGCTCCACAGTCTGCTTTCACCAAGATGGGCCATGTCATCGGCAGAGAGTCAATGGTCCGCTACGTCTTTCTTCCTCAGAGCGCCCTGCCTTGGCAACTCCATCTACAGAAGGCCCCTCTCCTCCTCATCACAGCACTCAGTTTTGTTGCCTTCTCTGTACTTTACCATAACCAGAAATTGTTTATTTACCTTTTGTTTATCGCCAGTTCCTGGTGACTGGGAGGTGCTGCTCAGGTCACAGGCTTGGTTTTACATTGTTCCAGTAAAAACTTTTTGTCATGCCTAATAATTAGGCAGACTTTCAGGTGAAACAAATGATGATTTTTTTTTTTTAATTTGCTACCTCTCACCGCTGCTTGGCCCAGAAACAGGGAAGAGGAAGCCACACTTAACTTATCAAAACAATATTGTTAACTGTCTCAGGTCTTTTATTAGTGTGGTCCCAAGTAATCATCTAGCGTACTATCTTGTTTCTGGGGAGCCCAAATTCTAGGCCCTCAACCCCAGTGCCTTCCGGAAGATGCACTTCATGAGAGCTGGTAGCTCCTCTGTCTTGTTCACCATCGAATTTTCCACAGCTTGAACAAGGCCTGACATGGAGTAGCTACCCCATGAACGCAGTCAAATGAAGGAACGAACGACAGACAAATAAGGGTGCGGGCACGTGTCTGTATCACTGGATAAGCCTGCCTGAAGCCTGCAGTAAGAGCCTTTTGGGAGAGTTAGGGTAGTGGGTTAGAACGTTGGAAATATTTAGAGCAGGAAGTACTCTGTGATGTTTCCTGTTCCCTGGGGACGCAAGTATATGCACCCACAGATACAGCTCTCCTCCCAGGATCCTGGCAGCTAGCCCTGCAGTGTTCCCTGCACTGCACCCAGCTGCTGTTGGACACAATTCTCACAGAGAAACAGGGGCTGTCGGATCCATTTGTTGTTGACCTAGGACCACAGTGCTGCCCGGTTGTAGGGGCAAGATGCGGGCAAGCAGAGCAGCTCCTCTCCCGTAGGGAAAGCCCCGTTTCCGTGTCAGATTCCAAAGCAGCAGCCACGTGCCACGGGGGAAGCCAGAACCAGTGAAGGCACAGACCACTGGCCATAGCCTGACTGTCTTGGGTAGTGGCAGTTGCCACTGCAGGAGGCCATGCGTGGAGCAGGGTGGGGCTCTGTTCTTCCCAGGCTGCCACACATGGCCAGGACGGTGGCAGAGGGATGCATGGCATAAACAAAATACAGAAGAAGAGAACAGTCAGCCTTCTTGGTGCAGACAGTAGACTGCCCTCTCTCTGGTTTAAGCAGAATGGAATTTTCTTTCTTTCTTTTTTTTGGAAAGATTTTCTATTTGTTTATTAGAGAGAGAGAGAACATGAACGGGGCGGGGGGCAGAGGGAGAAGCAGACTCCGCGCTGAGCAGAGAGCCTGATGTGGGGCTCGATCCCAAGACCCTGAGATCATGAGCCAAAGGCAGATGCTTAACCAACTGAGCTACCCAGGCGTCCCAGGAATTTTCTTTTGAAAGGATATGTGGTAGCTCTTAGAATCTCCTGGGAAGCCAGAGAGTCTTTCCAGCCTCAGCTGTGCTATTTCTGTTCTCTGTTCCCTCAAAGCCCTTGTGAGTGCCTCACCCAGCGAACCTGGACTCCCTCGGAACCGCTGTCCCTGAGTCCCACACACTGGATACTGACTTTTAAGGAAGCTGGTGGAAGAGAAGCAGCACTGGCCCCAGAGGACCAACACAGATTCTGGTTGAGGTGTGGCTGCTGACTGGCTGTGTATCTTTGAGGAAGGCATTTAGCCTCTCTGGGCTCTCTTAGAGTCCCTGCTTCTGAAGAGGGCATAAGAAACCAACCTCATAGGATTCTTTTATGGCTCAAATGTGATGATATGTGTGGAAACACTGTTACAACTGCAGAACTTTTTCTGATAGAAGTTATTATCATTAACTGGCATCTGATTTATGAGAGCAGGGAAGGCAGTCACCCGCATGCCCAGAGCATGCCATTTCCAGCCCAGGGGCGGTGACTCTAACCCTTGCATGTCAGAATGCAAATGAACTGGTGAAATTATTATACAGGTTGCTTGAACCTGTTCTTTTATTTTTTAAATATAAAAGATAGAATTCGGAAGCATCGATTCTTTCTTAGGAGTGACAAATTATTTACCAACTGTTTGTACTAATATCTTGATTCTAGGTGACAGAAAGTTGTCCCAGCTGATTAAGCAAAGAAGGGAACTTACTTGTTATGTAATTAAAGAGTCTCGTAGTTAAAGGGTAAAGTGGCTTCAGGAGTGGTCAGATCAGGTGCTTAAATGAAGCTGTCGGTCCTCTGTCTCTATGTCTCAGTTCTGTTTTCCTACATCAACTTCCTTCTCAGGCAGACCCTCTCTAAGTGGTGGCAAAGATGGCTCTCACAAGCTCCAGGATTACATTTTACCAGCCTAACCACTCCATGGAAAGAGTATGCTTCTTTCCAAATCATTCTAGAAGAGTCTAGAAATGGTGACTCTGGATGGACTGATTTGGGCATGGACCCAAGTCTGGATAACATGTCCTCCCCTACAGCTGGCTTGGGGCTAGCTCTTTGACCCTCACCCCATGCCATGTGGACCGACAGTGGTAGAGGAGTGGTTGACTAATGGAAAATTGGGATGTTGTTACTAGAAGGAGGAGGTATGGATGCTGGCAGGCAAAACCCCAGGTCACCACCCAGGAAATGGGGCCAGCACAGAGGTGAGGACTGTTATATCCTAGGCCAGTTGAATACGGGCATTTCGCTAGTCTGAAGAGGAAGATCAGTTCTGCTTGGCAACTCCCACCCCAACATGTATAATCCCTCTACCACTTTACCTTTACCATTCTGGCTTCACCCCTGCACTGGAATGAACTCCTCACCTTGTTCCCCAGCTATGACCCTCTTGTCACTTGGGCCCATCCTACCTTTTCTTTTCTGGGTCAGACTTCAGGGTGCCTTCTCCTAGGATTTGCTCAGTATTTTAGGTAACTAACCTCAGCCCGTTCCCAAGCAGACTGCTCTTGGAGATCAGCCCAAGACGGACTTTTACCAACATGTGGGATAAGGTGCACAGGCAGGTACTTCTGCATTGTCAGGGTCCCCAACGAGCTAAGAACATTTGAACTTGAACTTGCTGTGGGTCTGGAAGAGGAAGGTCAAGAGTTGAGCTATCAGGCCACTCTGCCCTCTCTGTTTACCCCAAAACTCTGTTCACACAAATCTAATTGACCTCCTCTCCATCTCAAGCTGTGATTATTCTTTCAGATTTTCTTCCACTTTCATAACTTAGGAATCCTGTTTTATGTCTGTCCCTGATTAGTCCAGATGGATTTGCCTGTGGCCAGTTTCGTCATGTACTCCCATCCTTGCCCCTGGCCACGCTCCCTGCCTCGTCAGTTTTCCAGAGTGAGGATCCAATTGAATGGGTTCTTCTTCAGCCCTGCCTCACAAGACCTCTCTAGAAACCCTGGACACATGAGGACCCAAGAAGAAAGTGGGGCCTCACACTGCCCATCACATCTGCAGGCAGCGCTTCTGATCCCATCTCTCTGCCTCTGCACCCCCTCTGCTTTCTTCTTACTTCTACTCTGCTTCAACCATGTAGATCCGAAGTGGCCCCAGTTGGCTCGGAAGCCGTTTGACACAGACACATGAACACATGGCAGATAATGCTTTGCCTCTCTGCAGGAACGGTGTCTGGTCTTGGCCCCTGTTACACGGCCCAGGGCCAACAGAGGTCACGTTCTCATCCTCAGGAACCCAGCATCTTATTCTCCTTTCTCTCCATTGTCAGTCTGCACTCTCCTCTGGGCCCAAGGTTTTCTAGCCTCCAGCCACCATTTCTCCTCGGCCCGCATGTACGTTCTGTATAAACTACACGGTGGGGCAGAAACCCTTCTTGGCTGCATTTCATTGTATCATTTTACCTTTATACTTTTGTTGGATGTTCATGACAATCTGGATTTGGTTAAGAAAGGTGAAGAATGGGGAGATGGGCCACTCCTGTACCCCTATAGTCCTGGAGAGGCTGTCTCCCTCACGGCACCCCAACATGGTCCATGCATATGTCCACCATGTTACTTTGCGGGTCTCCGGCCTCATTCGAACCCCTTTTCCTATTGGCAGGTAGTGTGTGCCTGGCCTGTTCCCTCCCATTTGTCACCTTGTGTCTGCTGCAGGGCTGGACTCAGGAGTCCTGTATTTTGAGCCATTTTTCAGGAAGAGCTGAATTTATGCTGTCACTTTTGGAGAGTAGCTTGGTGGCTTACGGAAAATGCACAATTCATGCCACCCAGTGGTTCTCTCCTTCGAGGAACCTGCCCACATTTGTGCAAAGAGACATGCGCAGGATGTCCAAAGCAGTGTTGTTAATGCCAGTGAAACATAAGAGATGATCTAAACGGTTATAACTAGTAGAATGGAAAGAATAAGACAGCTTTTAATGGGATGGCATATTGCTCAGCAGGCAAAAGAAATGAATGAGAGCTGTAAGCTTCAGCGATGAATGTCAAAAGCGTGGATATCAGAGACATGATTTGGATGGAAAACAGCGAGTTCCAGGATGACTGGTACGGTGTGATATTTATGGGTATTTAAAAAAAGCAAGAGAATACAAAACCGTGTTTGTGGTCTCAGGTACAAAGTACATTTCATGGACCAGAAAGATACACTTAAATTCCAAAATAATGCTGCTTCTGGCAAAGAAGAGAGGAAATTCAGTGAGGGAGAAACATAATGGGAACATCAACTTAAAAAATCTGAAGAAATATTGGGGCACGTGGCTGGCTCAGTCAGTGGAGCATGTGACTCTTCAGCTTGGGGTTGTGGGTTTGAGCCCCACATTGGGTATAGAGATCACTTAAAAATAAAATTTAAAAACATCTGAAGAAATATGACTGTTAACAAGCATTCCCTCTGCATGATGGGTATATGCCTATTTGTTAGGTTTTAATTCTCCATATGTAAACTTTTGACTCAGATTTTTAAAAATATTGGAGACAGACTGGCTGCCACTGTGAGCAGTTAAGAAATAATATATCTTGTGGTTGCAAGTGACTGAAAACCCAATTCCAACTGACTTAAGCTAAAGAGGGCGAATTTTCTGGCTCCAGGGTGTGTCAGCTTTGGGATTTCAGAGGCGTGGACTTGGTGTCCTGCTGTTCTGCCTGCCTTCAAGTTGACTTCAACATCTCTCCTCAAACTGGCCCCCCAAACTTTAAACTCCAGACTTTAGGAGCACCTGGGTGGCATAGCGGTTAAGCGTCTGCCTCCGGCTCAGGACGTGATCCCGGCGTTATGGGATTGAGCCCCACATCAGGCTCTTCTGCTATGAGCCTGCTTCTTCCTCTCCCACTCCCCCTACTTGTGTTCCCTCTCTCGCTGGCTGTCTCTATCTCTGTCGAATAAATAAATAAAATCTTTAAAAATAAATAAATAAATAAACTCCAGACTTTAAACTCACATCCAGAGTCAGTTCACCAGAAGAGGAGTTCTTTCTCCTAAATGGTTAAAAGAGAAGGACTGGGCTGGCTTTGCTTGGCCTAGGTTGAGTCACGTGCCCAGGTGTGAACCATCACTTCGGTCAGAGGGGAGCTGTGCTGATGGCTCTGGTCCTGGGTCACACCTCTGCCCCACGGCACGAAGGGAGGAGTGATGTCAGCTCCGCCAGACATTGCAGTTGAGGCGGCGGGGGTGGGGTGCTGTCATCAGTGAAGGGGGGCTGTCAAGAAGGCCAGACCAACAAATGCCCACCTCAGATCGCTGGGTCAGTTTCAAAAAGGCACTGCGGAGCACGTTGTGAGGAAACTGTGGTCTTTAAGTCCACTGAGCAGTTTGCTTTTCCCTCGCCGGCCTCTCACCACTCTGCACCCTGCCCTGGTAGTGGGGCTTCCTCATGGGAGTGATACTGTAAATGCCAGAGCGAGGCTCTCAGTAGACTTCCCGTAAGCCATCAGCTCCCCGCCCCCCAACTTGGGCTGGGGGCCTAGCTTCTGCCAAGTAAGCTGGTCGCATCTCAGGTAAGCAAGATGGAGTAGATGGATTGAAAGTGCATGTTTGATAGAATTTTCTCTCTGCCAAATAATACTTATCTAATGTAACATAAATACAGACAATAAGCAATTTATTGTTGTTATTGTCAAAAAGTCATGTCTTCAAGGATTTGTGAAGTGCTCACTGAGGTACGGTTTCTAGAGCCCAGCCTAAAGAGAATGCTCTCGCCTAAGTTTACATAAACCAGGGGACCTGACTTCATATCAGAGTCCCTTTCCAGTGGAATCTTGCCCTCACCACCATGAACTTGAAAACCAGAGAGGGCTGTCTCCTTAACACTGTGCTCCAGGAACCGTGTATTTCCTAGGAGGTCCAACAGGAGTTGTGTTGAACTAGAATATATGAACTAAATGAGATCGAGTACTCTAGTGGCAAAATTGGGGCTTTTACTGAGGCTTTGTGAAGCCCACCCACCTTCCAAAATAAAGCACACTAAGCATGCTCATAAATTTGTCCCAACTAGCTTTCTTTGCTCTTTGCGGATAAGAATCAAATGCACAGTTTTTTTTCAGGATGTCGTAGGGCAAATGTAAGTGGCATTGAGATTTCTGGTTCATACAACTTCCAAGATCCCAACTCCTACCTATATTTTGGGACATACAACATACCACCACGTAGATGTAGATGAAGGGATCCTCCTCCATGAAACCAGAAGAAAAGCTCCAGTTCAGAGAATCTTTGTAACAAGATTGTTGACTCGCATCAAGTGATGAACCCATGGTTCTATGCAGAGCAACTCTGATTTATCTATCGAGACTAGTTTGTTACTCTTTATCTTAAGACACGGTAGTTCTGGTTTTTACATCTCCCATTTCAAACATAAAAAAGCTTTGCATTTGACGAGGCAGACTTTAAACTCACATCTCTAAAAGTTTAAGTGGCATTAAACTTTATGAAATTTTGAGTCATTAAATGCCGATACACCAGGAAGCATAATATTTTAGGTACATGCAGTCCTGTTCATCTCGGGACCCCTTTATACTCTTAAAAATTACTGAGGACTCCAAAGAGCTTTTTAAATTTTATTGTCATAGCTATTGACACATACCATATTAGAAATTAAAAAGAAAAAAGTTAAGTATGTATTTATTTAAAAGTAATCAGAAAACCATTACATGTTGACATAAAGAACATATTTTCAGAAAATAACTATATTTTCAAAGTTCCTAGGGAGGGGGGCCTCTGGGTGGCTCAGTCAGTTAAGCCTCTGCCTTCAGCTCAGGTCATGATCCCGGGTCCTGGGATCAAGCCCCAGGTTGGGCTCCCTGCTCAGTGGGTTGTCTGTTTCTCCATCTCCCTCTGCCTCTCCCCCACTGCTTGTGCTCTCTCTTTCTCTCTCAAATAAATAAATAAAATCTTTTTAAAAAATCCTAGGAAGAAGAGTGGCATGGTTTTACATTTTTGCAGACCTTTTTAGGGCTCTATCTTAATAGGAGGCAACTATATTCTCATAGCTGCTTTGCGTTCAGTGTGTTGTAATATCCCATGTCAGGGCCTCTGCCTTCAGCTCAGGTCATGATCCCGGGTCCTGGGATCAAGCCCCAGGTTGGGCTCCCTGCTCAGTGGGTTGTCTGCTTCTCCATCTCCCTCTGCCTCTCCCCCACTGCTTGTGCTCTCTCTTTCTCTCTCAAATAAATAAATAAAATCTTTTTAAAAAATCCTAGGAAGAAGAGTGGCATGGTTTTACATTTTTGCAGACCTTTTTAGGGCTCTATCTTAATAGGAGGCAACTATATTCTCATAGCTGCTTTGCGTTCAGTGTGTTGTAATATCCCATGTCAGGGGATTTCTGAAAAACTCCACTGTGCATTCATTCATGGAAGAATGTGAGTGAAAAAAGCAATTAGCATCTTAATATCATTATGAAAATAGTCTTGACCCCTCAGATCCCAGAAAAGGTCTCTGGGTCCCCAGGGGTCTATGGACCACACTTTGAAAAGTGCTCTCTAGGGGTGCCTGGGTGGCTAGTTGGTAACTGTCTGACTCTTGATTTCGGCTCAGGTCATGATCTCAGGGTCCTGGGACTGAGCCCCACGACGGGCTCTGCGCTCAGCATGGAGTCTGCTTGGGATTCTCTCTCTTCCTCTGCCTCTCCCCTGCCCCCCACTTGAGCTCTCTATCTCTCTCTAAAATAAATAAATAAAATCTTAAAAAGAAAGAAAGAAAGAAAGAAAGAAAGAAAGAAAGAAAGAAAGAAAGAAAAAGAAAAGTGCTCTCTAGAACTCACATAGTTGAATGCCATCTGGAAGGCCAAGGGAAGAAGGAGGAAAGGGAGGGAGGAGCCAACTAAGGAACTCTTAACATATTAAAATGTCTAAAATAACCACTAAAATAGTAAAAACAGAGCCAATGATTTCCAATTCAGTAATATGAGAAATGAAAAGAAAAACAACTTAATCCCAGAGGAAAGCAAGAGGAGGGAAAAAGGAAATATTAGAAGGTGAGGAAAATAGCTCAAAATAAGATGGTAGGTGTTTCATTTTTTTTCTTAAATGTATGTGTTCGCTGTGATAATTCATGTGGCTGCTCATTATTAGGCCATTTGCGGTAGGCATGTAGATTTCAGTGTGTGGGTGTACTTCCTGGAAGTGTTTAAAAATAAGATGACAGAAATAAAACCAAGCATATTGGAAATTATTATTATATAAATATAAATGAGTAAAATGGTATATAGGTAGAAGACAAATACTGTTGAATTGTCAGACCAGATTATGAAACTCCAGCTGCTGTCTATCATTGCTTATTAAAGGTGCATCTGAAACCTAAGGATTTAGAAAGTTGGAAAGTAGAAAGAGGGCCTGAGATGCACTGGGCAAATACTAACCCCCAAAACAAGTTGGTGTGGCTATATTAATCTCAGATGAAATAAATTTTAAGGCAAAAGGAATGACAACCGTTTCATTTCTCCAGGAAGACAGAGCTTTGAGGAGATATAGACATGTTCACCATCACAGGAGGAGCATGTAACACACCTCTCCATGAAACGGAAAGATCAAACAGACAAAAAGGAAATAAAGGTTACAAGGATTTGAACATCACAGATTAACAAGTTTGATCTAAGGCGTTCAGAGACCACATGTACCTGACGGTTGCAGAATCTATGTTCTTTTCACACCTGGAACATTAGGGCGACTACATTCCAGGTCAAAAAGGAATTCTCAACAAATTTCAAAACACTGGAACCATTCACACCGTATTCTCTGGCTGCAGTGCCATTTAGTTAGAACAAGGTAACAAAAGGATCAAGAAAAAAATGTATGCTTGAAAGTAAAGAAAATTTCTAAACTTGAGTAAAAAAAAAAAAACCCCAATCATATGGAAATTAGAGCCTACTTAGAACTTAAAATAATTAAAAATTATGCAAATCCAAACTGGTAGCATCCCACTAAAGCTACCCTCTGAGGGAGATTTATATTTATAGCCTAACATGCTTATGGTAGCCAAGAACAAAGGCTAAAAATGGATAAACTATAACTTTAATTAATGTTGGGAGAGAATCCCAAGCAGGCTCCACACCCAGTGTGGAACCTGACACGGGGCTCAATCCTACGACCCTGAGATCATGACCTGAGCTGAAATCAAGAGTTGGACACTCAACTGACTGAGCCACCCAGGTGCCCTTTGCTCTCTAGACTCTTGCCTGTGCTGGATGTCCAGACCTAATGCATGGAGCACCCTCTCCCCCTGCCTCGGAATCAAGGACAGAGCAAAACAGCTCTGCAGTAGTTGAAGGAATGCTACCATCTTATAGATGCTGCATGGGGAAAGAATTTCAAGGATCAAAGGGCTGTGGCTTACCATGAAGCAGTGCCGACCACAAATAAGGAAATGTCATAACCCCCAGGAAACAACAAAAACACTCACCCAATGGATGAGTTGGACTTGAGATGTCCCCTGCTCTTCTTTGCCTTGTAAGCTAGGCACAGGAGAAGTCACCCCAGTTCTCTTTCATTGTTCCCCTTTTTGAGCCCTCCCTCCTCCCCCAAAATGTAACAGCAAGTTGACAAATTTAGTCTCCTATGAAGTTGATATTGGCCATACCTAAACTCCCCTCTTTTCCCTCTGCAGCCGGTTCTCCAGCTCTTTTCCTGCAGTACCCTGACAGTGAGGCACCCCAGCTCTGCAGACTGCGTAGCCTTTTATCAAAGGCTTTGCGCACAGCTGAGGAGGAGAAGTAGAAAATCAAGGGGTCGACACAAGCATTGAAAGCACTGAGCAGCACCGCGCATGCCCTCCAGAGTTCACTCTTTTTCTGGAAGAACCCCACCACATGAGACACATTATAAGGCCCAAAGCAGACCAGGAAGTTGAAGAGGGTCACAGCAGCCAGCCCCATGGCTCTCCAGCGCTTCTGCCTCCCCACTTGGGGTCTGGAGAGCATGATACGCACAAAGCGCCAGTAGCAGAAGATGGTGACCGCCATGGGGATGAAGAAGAGGACGAGACACAGCTCTAGCCGCACAGGAAGCAACACATCCAGTTGCTCTGGGGTGAAGTTCTCATAGCAGGCAGGGAGGCTTTCGTTATCGCCCCCCGTGTTGTTGGTTGGTAAGTAGTGGACGATGATCACAATGCTGCAGTGTCCGAAGGACAAGAGGAAGGAGACCAGAGAGGCGATCACTCCATACACGGGTCGACGGGACTGCTGGTACTGCACGGGGAAAGCCACACTGCGGTAGCGCTCGATGCCGATGCCCATCAAGAGCCACGTGCTGTAGTAGATGCTGCTGTAGAAGCCATAAGCAGTGAGGACACAGAGGGTGTCCCCCAAGGGCCAGCGGAAGTCGTACGCAGCCTCAATCATCTTGAAGGGCAGCAGCAACAGCAGCAGGAGGTCCGCCAGTGTCAGGCTGAGCAGGAGGATGTGGATGGGTGCAGGCTGGGGCTGGCGGACCCGTCCTATGAAGGCCCACAGGGCCACGAGGTTGGCAGGGAGACCAATGAGGAAATATATTATGTAGAAAGAGAGAAGACCTCTGCTTCGGGGCTCTAGGGCCATCCTTCCTGAAGAGACGAAAGATGAAGTCAGAACCCTCTCTGACCATGGGTTTCCCAGCCCCAAGCCAAGGTGAATCCATTCTCTGTTTCATTGCATCTCCCCTTCCTGCCTTCCTGAGTGGTTATGGCTAACCCCTCAAACTGAGTACTCTTCTGCTTCCTATGTGTCATGGAGAAAGAAGGCCTCCTTGCTTCCCAACCAAATTATTTCTGGAAGAAAAAGAAGGAAGGAAAGGGAAGGGAAGAGGAAGGGGAGGGAGGATGGGAGGGAGGAAGGAAAGGAAGGAGGGAGGGAGGGAGGAAGGGTTTCCTAAGTATTTTGATGTCTTAGACGCTCCCACAGGAAAAGTTTTGAAGTCTCTAAGTCCCCCCTAGAAACGGCACTTTGTGAGGGCAGTGGCATCCTCTGTCTTATTCCCAACTGTGTCCCTAGGACCTAGAACTGTGACTGATGCATAGTAGGTGCTCAACACTATCTGTTGATAAATGAATGGCTATATGAACAGAGGGGAAGGAACAGCTGCTTTATCACCAAGAGGGACTAAGCCTGATACTGTGTCTGAGTTTCTCCAAATTTTACTCAGCCTGCTTGTGGCTCCCTACTTCCTTCTTCCCTCCCTCCCTTCCTACCTCCCTTCTTTCCTGTTTGCCTCTTTTATCTTTCTTTTGTCCCTGCAACTCATTGGGTTTGAACACAAGACTCTCAACTTCACCCCTGAAAATGGGAATTTGGTTAGGCCTGAGGGATGGGCAGATTGAGCCCAAGGTGAGTCCCAGATGCCCAGCTTCTTGATTCCACACTGAGCCATTCCAAGAAAACTTGTAGGTTTGTGGGGGAGCAGGCTGGTAGTAAAGGAAGAAGCCTGAGCTGGGCCAGGTCACCAGGATCCCAGCCCCGGCCATGCCTCAGCTCAGTTGTGTGACTCTGGGAAGATGACTTAGGTCCTCCCAGCAGCAGCTTGTTTTCCTCCATACCACAGATAACCATAATTTCTCCCAAAGCACCACAATCCCCAGTCTGCTGCCCGCTAATGCTCCCTTTCTCGCTGCCTGAAGAACATGTATGTAAGATTTATGTTGATTGAGAGTAACTTTTAATCTCCTCTTATTTATCATTAAAATGTAGACATTTAAAATAAAACTTGCGTCCTCAATCTGTTACTGCTAGTGTATTACTGGTTGCCCACTTATAAATCTCATTACCAGATTGGAGGATCTCAGATAGAGGGCCGGGTGACCAGGGAGATTCCCATCTAAGTGGGGCTGAGCTCACCATTGTTTTCCTGCCCCTCTTGCCTACACCAGGCCCTCACCAGCATGAGCTCGCCCTTGGCTTGTCCTGGCCCCTTTCCTATCTCTGTGACTTCTTGCCTCATCTCCTTAGAGAGTAAAGTCCATACTCTGCCCCGCTTCATGAGTTTATCTATACTCACTCCTTCCCTAGGCTTGTAATCCCAATGGCTTCTTCCCTGAGCACAGCAAATTCGGGTGTCTTGCCTTTTCCAGTCAGATGGCTTTTCAAATTCGTTGGGTCTCAGGAGCAAGGGGAACCTTTTCTACCTGGACCACCTTTTTTCTCTTCCACAAACATGAGGCTTTTATGCCTGGAAGAGTCACGTGGTCAAAGAGAGGAAGGTCAATAGTTGAGCTTTTCCAAGGCAGGGTGACTGTCTGGATCCCCCACCAACTTCTGTCCCCACCAAACTGATTTCTCCCAGAATCCAGATCACAACTGGTCTTTTGGGCTTCCTCCTCCTTCTGCATTTCAAATAATCCATGCTGTTTTCTTTTCCATGGGCAATTATTCCAAACAATTTTGTACACGCATCTACTTCCTGCTCCCTCTGCTCTTTCTGCATCCGCTTCCCCATCTTTTCTCTCAAGGCCCCTGACCTAATCAGTTTCCTGTTCTCTTTCTAGGAGGCTCCTCTGAAACTCATTAGTGTCTAAAGCATTGCCTGACTTCCTCTAGCCCATCAGGTACCTTATAAATGCTTTTCCTTGGACTTGGACTATCCCAAGTCCATGTTGCTGCCAGGCAGGTCAAGTTCTGAGTCTTCCTCCCCTCTCAGTCCCTCTCCCGGTGGGCTGTGCCCTTCCTGGGCCAGCCTTTTTTTTTTTTTTTTTAAGATTTTATTTATTTATTTGACAGAGAGACAGCCAGTGAGAGAGGGAACACAAACAGGGGGAGTGAGAGAGGAAGAAGCAGGCTCCCAGCAGAGCAGGGAGCCTGATGCAGGGCTCGATCCCAGGACCCTGGGATCACACCCTGAGCCGAAGGCAGACGCTTAACAACTGAGCCACCCAGCTGCCCATGGGCCGGCCTTCTTCTCACTGTTCTCTCACCAACCTGTGTTGGTCCACGTTGCTCCCTGGGGGTGTCCTGAGGCAGACCCACGAAGGCTTGGATACTCACTGGGGATGTTTTTTCTCTCCTCAGGGGATGTGTGTATCTTGCCACTGGCCACCTATCCCTGCCAACAGAGACCCTCGTCCTTTCCCCTTTACCCCAGGAGAGAGACCCTCAGCCCAGTTTCTCCTCTAGAAGGGTCTCTTGGTACTCATTGCTCCCCACTTTGGTAGTCAGGTGATCTCTCTATATCCTTGTGGGCTGGCCTTCCCTAACCCACACTGTACCTGTCCTGTAAAGGTCACTCAGGAATTGGTTTTGATGCTTGATACACATGGGACAAAGACAACATAATTATCTTTTGTTCTCTACCAAGTTAATTTGTACCATCTTGCTGTCTGCGTTTCATTGAGCAACAGAAACTTATTGGAAAGGTAAAGATTGCCACATAAAGCTGCTCTCATCCTAAAATGCCAGGGGAGGGTCCTCTTTTCTCTATCCCCATCTGCAACCATGCAGAGCCCTTTCCCCAGTCAGGAACAGAGCTGCAGAATCTATTAGCAGGTGCGAGCACCGTGGGCACTGTCAAGACCTCAGTAGTCTCTCTATTAGCCCCCTTTCAGCTTGGTGAAGGGCAGTTCCTCCTAGGGTGACCCCACTCCTTCCCATGGGTGTTAAGGTTGAGTCTAGGTAATATTGGCCCTTCCACAAGTGATTGTTTTGAAATTTGTCCTTGGGAAAAAAACTAACACAGTCCCTTGCATGTCACGGACGACTGCGTACCTGTGGGGTACAGGAGTTGAGGGTGCCCATAAGAGCTTGCCAGCCACTGATACAAGCAAAGACGAGGTCCAAACCTGCACTTTTGAACTTCTCTTTTATCTCCATTCCGTCACCCAAGCCAGTAGTATCGGGCCATCCTTGGTGCTGAGGTCCTGGGGTCACCAAGGTAGAAAGGGGAGAGCTGACTAAGCTGTTTTACAGAACTAGCAGGCTTCATGGACCGCACACACGGCAGCAGCATGGGAGTGGGCGAGGCAACATCCCAGCTTCACCTCCACTTGGCAATGCCCGGCTGGTTCACACCGATGATGCACAGGGACTTCCCTCCACAATGACTCACCTCTCACCATCCCTGTGCTCCCCGCTCACCAGACACCCTCACCCTGCACCCACACTGCCCTAGGTGCTGGGGACATGAGTGAACGAGACAGCACACAAGGAAACCATCAAGGAATTTCAAGTGAAGGAAGGAAGCAAAAACGGAAATCCAGAGAGAGACAGGCTTGGGCTTTTTTGGGAGAAAGCCACCAGGAGAGGCCCGGGCTGAGCAGGGATGTTTGAACTGATGCAAAGCGTCAACCATGTGAAGAGTGTTGCAGGTCGAGGGGACAGCAAGCACCAGAGCCCTGCGGTAGGAACAGACTTGCTGTGTCAGAGGAACAGAAAGGAGGCCAGTGTGGCTGGGCATAGGAGACAGGCCAGGCCGCTCAGCCCGTGGGCCGTGGTGAGAGGACACGGGAATGAGTTCGAGTGCTGACTGTCATCTGGAGTCATTTGACCTCAGAGGACAGCTGTCTCATCCGTTGATCCTATCTCTCTCAGTCTCCTGCTCTTTGGTATGTCTCGATAAGCTGCTGTGCCAGGCAGAATCTGACAGCCCCCTTTTGGTTCAGAGCCCTCCTGCCATCCTGACAACACAGAACTGCTGTCCTCTTTGGCATCCAGCAATCACTGATTGGGGAAAGGCCAGATAGGGGGACACTAAGCATGGAGTCCCAGGGAAACACTGTAAGAGGTTAGGAAACAGAGGTGTCCAGCACACACACAGTGGCATGCACCACCAGAGGAAGTGAAGAGATGGAGCACAGGCCCAACCAGGGAGCAGGGCTCAAGGTAGTCATGCTCTATGTGCCCTGGAGCTAGACCGCTGTGCAGCTCAGCCCACCGCAGGCCAGCTGTCCCCCTGGAAACCACACAGCATTAAGACTGAGAAACCTCACCTGTTAGGAAACTAAGGTTTTCCAGCTGCCTCCCCTCCACCAGCTGCGGCCCTGGCTGGCTCCCCACATCTCAGGGGGTGGGACCCAGGTTACAGAGACTTTGCCACCGCATCCTTCCAGTTGCTGAAACCAAAACCCCAAGAGAGATCCTTCACTCTTCTCTTGCTCTGACATTTATTCCATCGCCAAATGTCTTCCGCTCTATTTTCAAAATATATCCCCGGCCACCACGTCTTACCACATCCACTGCTGCCACCTGGGTTCAATCCGTCATCCCCACCGCTCGCCTGTGTTCCTGAGCAATGTGCTGTCTGGTCCCCCTGCTTCTCCTGTTGCCCCCTTCAGTCTGTTCTCCACACAGCCGCCAGAGAGGTCCTTTTAAAAACTAAGGAGGTCACATCCTTCCTTGACGCAAAACCCCATGGTCTTCCCATCTCTTTTTGAGGCCACAGTCCTTACAGTGGCCTACAAGCTCTACTGTGTTGGCTTCCTATCCCTGTCACTCTCTGACCTCATCCCCTGCACCTCTCTCTCCCCTGTTAGTTGGGTCACTTCTCTGGGCGGTGCAATTTGACGATACTTTCCAACATTAAAAATCCCATACCGTCTGGTCCAACAAGCTGACATTTATGACTTTATTATATGAATATGCTTTCCCATGTGCATGAAGAAGTACATTCCTCACAGTGTTTTTTGTTTGTTTGTTCTGTGATAATAAAAGACTGGGAACAACCTATGTCCACCAGTAGGGATCTGGTTTAAAAAAAAAATCTATGGGGCATCCAGTTAGTAGAAATAATATGCATGTGTTATAAATAATGAGGCAGATCTGCATAGGGCAGTGTAGATCAGACTCTGAGGTGTATTGTCAAAAGAAAAAAGCATGTTATAAGAATTGCAAGTTGTACAAGAAAAGGGAACATACACCCACACATTCACTCAGTGAGGATTTCTCGAGCAGCCCCCACGGTCCAGCACTTGCAGGCGCTGGGGAAGAATCAGCAGCGGAAAGCCGTGCTTCATGGAGCTGACATTCTGCTGGGGTAAGACAGGCAGCAGATTGATCATAACATCATGCCAGGGGCTAGGCTGGGTTCAGAAGGAAGGGAGAGACTGGAAAAGCAGAGTAAGTAAGAGCAAGGGCAGTCTGCGAAGGCCTCTCCGAAGAGGTGATGCTTGAGCAAAGACGTGTCGGAACGAAGAGAATGAGGTTCGAGACTGTCATGGTGTTGCAGACACAGGGACAGCAAGCCCCGAGGTGAGCCAGTGTGTTGGAAGAGGTCAGGGAGGCCAGAGTGGCAGCAAGGGGACTGCGTGAGGGTGGAGTTGTGATAATGAGGTCAGGTGGTCAGCAGGCCCCCCCGGACCATGTGGGGCCTTGCGGCCGTGGTCAGGATGTGGAGTGATATCTGGAGTCTGATGGGCAAAGGCATAATGTAATCTGTTTCACATTTCTAAAGGGTCCCTCTGGATGCTGGGTAAGGAGTGGATTGGGGACAGGACACCCATAAGACTGGTAGCCGTGGTTTGTCTCCGGGAGGGAGAACTGGGTGTTCCGGTGGGAGGGAGACTTACTTTTCTCCATGTATCCTTTTGTGCTGTTAAAAAAATAAAACAAAACAACGTTTTTCTGAGTGTGTGGAAGTTTACTCAAAAAGTAATTTAAAAGCAAGAAAAAACATTCGCAGCCAACATTCATTGAGCATTCATCACGATCCGTGCTGTGTGTCCCCGTGAACACCCATGATTAAGCAAAGGTGGGTCCAGAGAGCAGCCCACCCCACCCCACCTGGCCCCAGCCTTCTCTTCTGTGGGACCGCCCTGGCTGGGAGAGTGGATAGGACCAAAGTAGACATAAAAAATAAAAAGGACAGAGCTACGGGTCTCAAGCCACGTCCCCACCCATGCTTGGCCATTATCCCACTTTTGGGTTTTTGACAGTTGAATGGATATCAAGCAGTGTCTCTTTGCTGTTTTAATGCAGCCGCATTTTATGGATTACTAATGGGTTTCACAGAAGGCAGGCTTTCTTAGCCCATAATCACGGTGCTGGACAGTGTCTCAGTGATGGCTCTTAATTGCAGCACCAGAGGCCAACTCTGCTAATTTATATGATAACATGTTGGGTAGCTCAGAGATCTCCCAGGAATGCTGGGGCACCAGGCTTGGAGGAGAAAGGGAGCTGTGCAACCAGGACCACATTAGAAGTCATGCCACTGACCCAGTCCAGTGAGGGGAGCCCCTCCCCGCAAACCCACACACACTCAACACCAGGCTCGAGAGCCATGTTCTGTTTGCTACAACTGCTGCCACCCCCAGAAGTAATTCCCTGCTGTCCTCCTTCTTTGTACCGCTTTGAAGCCTCTGATTCTGAATTTGGGCAGGCGAACCTGCTTAGCTCAACATAGGAGGGAGGCTCAGAAAACAAGGTCCAGCATTATCAGCTTCTCTGGTGGGAGCTGGTCTCCGGCTTGGCGCTTCCTGCCAAGATTAAAGATTCGTACGTGCACAGTTCCCTAAGCATGGGAAGGGGTTCAGATGCTAGGAAATGAAAGGACGTCCTGCATTCTTACCGCAGGACCCCTCAGCATCAGGACACCCAGAGCAACCACTTCCATTTTTTGAGGTTCCCAGTATGTGAAAAAAAAAAAAAAGGATGACATGCTCAAGTAGGATTGTAATGTCACAGCAGTATCTTAACATGAAATAAGATGTGTAATTGTACCATTCACAAAATAGTTTTAGGACGTTATTTGTTTGCTTTTTGGCAGAATTCACTAACGTGTAGAACCAGAAATGAGCCATAGCTTTGAAAGTTAGGTCCTGTCAAGATATCTGTGTGACTGTATGTTTAACCTCATCTGGGGATCTTGTCCTGAGAATGAGTGTGAGGCCTGGGCCAGATGCCCTGCAGGCAGGCACTGGGTTGAGCCTGGGGTGAGCAGATGGTCCAGGGCTGCTTTGCTCTGAGTCAGGATCTGCCCTGGGCAGCAGCCCCTCCCAGGTCATTTCTTGATGGCCTGTCCTGCTCACATCTCTGCAATTCCCAGGGACAACACACTCAGTTTTCTTAGAGAAAATCCTCCACCTATTTTTAATGCTTGAGATTTGAGAGAAATTTAGCCCCTCCCCAGCTCCTGGGGTGGGGACAGGGAGGCGGGACTGTGTGAAATGATTTATCCCTGATATCCCAGCTAGCCTCACAATGGCCGTGTGAGTTTTCAGGCAACTGGAATTTCTGTGCCCTATTCTCTCTTCTAGCTTGGTCACAATCGAGGTAGTGAATGTTCTTCTACTATTATTTTTTTAATCTAAAAAATGACATAACGACGTGAGAATATATCCATACGGCAAGAGAGTTCAACAATACGGAAGTGAAATGTGAAATGCTACCTCACTTCTCCCTGACACTTCTTCCTTTCCAGAGGCAATCTCTCATTGGTTTATATCCATATATGTACATATACAAGTATAGTTTAAAAAGTGCATAGATGGCGTAATACTCCATATTGCTCTGAAACTTCATTTTTCACTATTTAATATACTGGGTGACCTTCCATGTCATCATAGTTTCCAGTGCTTTTGTTATGACAAACAGTGCTTCAGTGAATATCTATCTATCTGTCTATGTAAATATGTGTGAATATTTGGGTCAGATGTATTTTTAGATATGTAATTGATATCATTACTGGGTCAAAGAGATGTTCTTTAAAACTTTTGATAGGTAGTTCTGTATTACCTTCCTGAAAATGTTCAGCAATTTACATTCCTCCCATCTGTGTATGAGAGTACCCATTTCTGTGTACCTTCTCTAACGATGGATATAGTGAATCTTTAATATTTTTTTGCTAATAAGATGGGTAAAAATGATGATATCTTACTATTTATAATGTATTGCAATTGATTACAACATAATGTATTCCATTGATTATATGTGGAGGATTCTTTCTAATTAAGTGATCGAAGCCCATTTCAAATCAGTGGGAAGGGAGAGCTATTCAGTAAATTGTGTGGGGATAGTTGGAAGAGTTTGGAAGAGTTGCAATTAGACAACAAAAGTAAAATCCAGGTGTATTAAAGATCAAATATGTCTTCAAAGACTATAGAAGTTGTATAGGTATTATATGAGATTGTGTTTAAGCCTTGTAAATGAGAAGGCTCTTTCCTAGCATGATATAAATGTAGAAGTCTTGGAGGGAATGATAAATTATGGCACATAAAAACATAAAGCTGTGGGGGCGCCTGTATGGCTCAGTTGGTTAAGTCACCAACTCCTGATTTCGGCTCAGGTCATGATCTCAGAGTCCTGGGATCGAGCCCCACGTTATCAGGCTCTGTGCTCAGAGGGCAGTCTGCTTCAGGATTCTCTCTCTCTGTGTCTGCCCCTCCCCCTTCACGCACACACATTCTGTCTCTCTCTAAAATAAATAAATAAATCTTAAAAAATATAAAATTATGGAAAAAGTTATTAACAAAATAAAAGACCCTCTTTCTATGTATTTAACTGATAAAGGGTTTGTATGCAGATATTCAAAGATATGCAAAGATCCTGCAAACTAAATATGAAAAGGGCAACCATAGGAAGAAACATAAACAACTGTATTCAACACGCAAATATTGGCTACCTCACTTTTTGTCAGATAAATTAAAGTTACAATAGTACCGAATGGATGTTTAAGTTTATGCATCAGCTTGGCTGGGCCACAGTGCCCATGTATTTGGTCAACTGTTATCCCAGATGTTTCTGTGAGGTTGTTTTTGGATGAGATTTGCATTTAAATCAGTAGAGTTTGAGTAAAGCAGATTTCTCTGGTACTGTGGGTGGGTCTCATCCAATCAATCAGTTGAAGACCCGAATAGAAAGCTGACCTTCCTTGAGCCAGAGGGAATTCTCCAGCAGACTTCCTTCAGATTTCAGTTACAGCATTGACTCACAATCTCCCAGCCAAGACTGCCTTTGGACTTGAACTGCAACCCTTTGGACCTGAGTCTCCAGCCTGCCAGCCTCCTCCATCAGATTTTAGGCTCACAAACCACCACAATCACATGAGCCAATTTCTGAAATAAATAGCTTTCTATGTATACACACATCCTATTAGTTCTTTCTCTGGAGCACCCTAATACACTGAGTTACTAAATTTTAAATGTCAACTTAAAAGGGATGCCTAGGTAGTTCAGTTGGTTAAGCGTCCGACTTTGGATCTCAGCTCCAGCCTTGATCTCAGAGTTGTGAATTTGAGCCCCTGCGTTGGGCTCCACCCTGGGTGTGGAGCCTACTTAAAAAAAAAATTAAATGTCAACTTAAAAAAATTAAAATATGATATTTCCCCTTGTTGGCAGAGTTATGAAGTCTCCTATAGACAGGGAACAGAGAGTTGATTCAGCTCGGGAAGGTAATTTGTCAATATTAATTTAAAAAAATCAAATATATATACCATGTAATATTGCAGTACCCCTTTTAGGAAATGTACAAATGCACTAGCATTTATGGAAAAGGATGTTCCTTGTAGCATTATTTATAATAGTGGAAAATCCTTTTTATTATTCATTCATTTATTTATCAAATATCAAATGCCTACTCTGTGCTAGGCACTGTTTTAGGCACCAGGGTATGCAGTAACGAGTAAAATAGACATGGTGACTTGCGGTCCAGGGCTTCCCAATCTATAGGGAGAAATCACATATTAAGCAAATGAACAGACAAATACATAAACCAGATTGTCATAGCACAGTGTGAGATAATGTCAAGGTGGGGGAGGGCTATTTGAGATTGGGTGCTCAGGGAAGACCTCTCTAAAGAGTGACATTGACGAGAAAACCTGAAAGAAGAGGTGAGTCAGCAAGGTCAAGCATGGAAGAGCCCGTGTGCGGAGATCGAGAGCTTGGCCTGCTTGAGGCCAGGCCAGCACAGTGATGTCAGTGAAGGTGGGATGGCCTCCCAGGAGTTTAGAAACTCTGAGAGGTGGGGCAGATGGCGCAGGGCCTGGGAGGCCAGGAAGAGGGGACAGGAATGGACAGTGGACAATGACCTGATCCAATAGTTGTTCTTCAACCGCCCCTCTGGCTGCGGTGTGGACTTAAGGGGTTAGGGACAAAAAGAAAAACCAGGTTAGAAGCTTCTGTAGTCCAGGTGACAGATAATGGTTGCTGTGCATCCTGCCAAGAAGCAGATTCATGCAAGATTTGGAGATAGAAGCAGTAGGACTTGATGATAAATGGCCTGTGCCAGTAAAGGAGCCGGCATCAAGAATGGCTGCCTGCCCACCGGACACCTGTCCGAATGGCCAAAATAGAAACAGCCCCCCCCAACCACGTGCTGCAAGGCTGTGGGAGCAACCGAATCTTTTGTATTGCTGGAAGGAATGCAGAACGGCTCATCCACCAACACACAGGCTGAAGGTCTCTTTAAAAGTTAAACATGCAATTACCGGATGACTCAGCCGTCCCTCTCCTGGATATCCGACCCAGAGAAATGAAAACTTGAGTTCACACAGACACCTGTACGTGAATGTTTGAGCAGCTGCATCCATAGGTGCCCTAAACGGAAAGCACACGGATGTCTGTCGGCGGGTGTGCGGATGGGCACGTTGCGGTAGAGCCAGATAAGGGAACACACCACGCAGCACCAAAAGGAAACAAACCGTGATGCTCGCAGCAACTGAGGTGAATTTCAAGGACATTGTGCCCAGGGAGAGAAGCCAGTGTCAAAAGGTTAGCGACTGTTTGATTCCATTTAGGTGGCATTTTTGAAAAGATAAAGCTACTATAGGTCCGTGGTTGTCAAGTGGTTAGGAGCCAAGGGAGGATGTGACTAGAACTGTTCTTTATCTTGATTGCGGTGATGGTTACCAGAAACCGTGAGTGTTAAAATTCACAGAACTGTACAGTCCTCCCTGAAAAAGTTCTTTTTATTGTATGGTCATTTTAAACATAAAAACAGAATTAAACCTTTAATTAAAAAAAAAAAAAAGAAACGATTCCTGGCTTTCTGGTATGGATGGATAGGTAGATGGTTACTGGTGTGGCCTAGGCTGGGACCAAGGGCAGCTCTGGGGGAGGGAATGAAGAGTTCGGCCGGGACATGTGAAGTTGAGATGTTCACAGTCGATAGACTTGAGTCTGGGACTGGAGATGGAAATCTGGGAGCCATCCACGATTAAAGCTGTGGTCATGGATGAGAACACCCGAGGAGAGAGCCTCCAAAGCCCTTGCGTGTTTCTCTTGTCCCAGAGCCTGGTCCGATGCCTCACCAGGCTGGCTGGAGTACCGTGGGTGGGTGTGCAACAGCAGGAGCGCTGCTGGCACACCAACCAGGGCCCAGCAAGAGCAAATGGAGACAGCCTTCCAGAACAATGGCTTCCAGAGCTTGGGGGCAGAAGGAAGAGCCAGGGTTGAGGTAGAGGGCCCGGGAGATTGTGGGAGCTCCTCTATGGGGCTCTTCTGCTCTGCTCTGCTCTGCTTGCATTATCCAGAGCCGTCCCTCAAGGGCGGGGGCACAGCTCTCAGAGCTGGGCTGCTGGGCTGCTGGGGCGGGCGATGACTTGGAAATGCTAAGAATGATTTTATAAAGTCAGCAGATCTCTGCAACTGTTTGCCAGCTGATCTGGGCAAAGTTATCTCCGAGCTGCACTTGTGGCAAAACGACACTTCCTCCCGCTCCTTTCCCCACCCATTCCCAGTAGCTGAACCGTGCTCTGCCTCCAGGGCTGCAAAGGCCACAGACTGGCTCCAAGCCTGGGCGCCAGACCACAACCCTCAGGCCTGTCTCATGTTCACCACACACAACACTAACGTTCACATTATATCAGCTTAAAGAAAGGTAAGATTTCAAAGCCAGCAGCAACAGCTGGGTTTTCAACTAGAAGAGTCGGAAGGTATGACAGCCCCAAACCCACAGCCGTTCTTGGTAACAAGACAGGAGTTGAGCTGTGATGAGTTGTGCATTCCCCCGTCGGCCTCGTCCCTGCCACTCCCCATGGGTCTCCAGCACCAAGATAAGAGCCGGTTGCCACTTTCCACCTGTTTATATGGTGGGTTAGGCCCTTTCCTGAAACCTGGGTCTCCCTGCAGCTGTCCTATCAGCAGAGTGGCACAGCGAAGCCAGAGACCTGCGTGGCTTGTCGAAACGGGGGAAGGTATATTGCCGACATTAGGTACACGCCTAATATAAGGTGACCCAGTGAGGCAGGGTGACTTTTTAAATCAACTGTTTTTTTCTAAATCTACACACAATGAAATGCATCCATTTTAAGCATATAGTTCGATAAGTTTTGACAAATGTAGAAATCTGGGTCACCCCCACCCTAGTCAAGTTATGGAATACTTCCATCCCCTGCAAGTATCCCTCTGGCATTTTCCCTGACAGTCCCCTCGCCTTCTCATCCCTGGCTCCTGGCCACTACTTATCTGTTTTCTGTCAGTGTTGGGTTTCTGGTACCAATTCTATCCAGGGGCAGGCTGGCTCCCCCCACACCACCAAGCAATCCTCTGGAGACTAGCTGGGTGTCTTGTGATTCAACTGAGTTCTGATGCTATCTCCCTAGAGGGACTGTCACGTTCTACAGGTTACAGGGCTCATTCCTACAAGACTACCCTCCCCCCACCCCTGTCTGCCCATCCCACCTCATGCCCCCACAACACTTGAGACACCAATTGCTGGTTCAGCTTGTCCACCTGTGCTTCTGACCCAAAGGCTCCAGACTGGAGGGTCCCATGACCCCCGTCTTGGGTTCGATTAATTTGCTAGAGTAGCTCATGGAACTCACAGAAACATTTTACCTGCTCGATAACTCATCTGTTGTAAAAGGCTATAACTTGGGAATAGCTAGATGGAAGAGACACGTAGGGCAACGTACGGGATGGGGAAGGGGTGCAGAGTTTCCATGCCCTCTCCTAGGGCACTGCTCTCCCTAAATCTCCAGCATTCTGCACCCCACCCTTTTGAGTTTATGTGGAGGCTTCATTACTAGGCAGGATTGATTAAATCACTGGCCATCGGGATTGATTAAGCCTCCATTCCCTGTTCCCTCTCCAACCCTCTGATCCCTCAGTTGGTTCCCCTGGCAACCAGCCCCCATCCTTAGGTGGGGGTCCAAGAGTCACCACGGCATAACAAAAGACACCTTTGTCGTCCTCATCACTTAGGAAATCCCAAGGGTTTTAGGAAGTCTATGGCAGGAATGGGTCACGGAGCAACTAAGACCCTTGGCTGAAGACCAAATATATTTGTTATTCTAAATCACGATATCAGTCAGAGGCTATACGGTTACCTAGGTCAGCAGTTCGTTACTTTTATTGCCTGGAGGTATTCCGTTGCATGGCTACATCACAGTTTTTCAATCCGTTCTCTCCTATTGGACACGTGCACCATTTTCCATTTGGGGCTATGGTGATTAAAGCCGCTGTGAATATTTGTGTACAGTCTCTGTGCACAGGGCTGCTCTTATCCTCCCGAGTAACACCTAGGAGGACATTGCTGGGTTGTGTGGTCAGAAGCGAAGCCTCCAAAGCCCTTGCATGTTTCTCTTGTCCCAGAGCCTGATCCAATGCCTCACCAGGCTGGCTGGGGTACCGTGGGTGGGTGTGCAACAGCAGGAGTGCTGCCAGCACCCCAACCAGGGCCCAAGCTTGCTGGCCTGTTTGTTCAGTCCACTCTGCAGCGATCTTTCCTGTTTATGTCTTTTCCAGCTGACCTTTTGATTCATGGCATATAATTTGATTGTTTTCCAAAGGATGAGCAAACAAGAAGTTATTCTGAAGGAGGTTTCTAGGGTGTCAGAAAGATGAGGGCTTGTGCTCTGAGTGCAGAGAACCACTAGGCAACCGTTATTAGAAGGGGGGGCAGGGATGAGCTACTAAGTGTGCACTCATTAAGTGGTGACTTAGGCATCCAGGGACACATCAACATCTTCATGTAGCCATTATGTTGTGATGGTGACTCCACAGGCAAGAAGACTGGGTAGCTGTCCTGTTTCTAAGAACACTGAGGACATCGTTCATGATCCCCACCCCACTCATTCAACCCTCTCTCGTTTCCATGGCAATATGTGTCCCATAATAAGCATGGGAATTTTTATCAATAAAAGGAGAGGTGCCTGCAGCCCAGACTGTCAGTCAGATGATAATTCAACCTCAAAAAGGATCCTGTGCAGTAGGTTTGTTTTTTTTGTCTTGTAATGCTGTGTCCACGCAGACCCAGCCAATCAGCTCTCAAAAGCCATCTAATGAGGGGAGTCCCGACATCTTGGTGCCAGAGTGACTTGACAGGACCCATAAGAAATCTCCCCTGAGTCCAGCTATGATAGGTAAGATAAACACGAGGATTTCATAGTTCCTCCAAAGCAAATAGTTAGAATTTAGAAATTCCAGGATCATAAAACAACAAGAAGAGAAGATATCACCAAGTGGATTCTAGTAGGATATAGGATGTTTAGGTAGAGGCTTCTCTGTTACAGTTAAGAAGCATCTGCTACAAGTCAGAGACTCTCTGGCTAATACTGAGTCATCCATAGGAGTGTTTATTGACAGGGAGTGTGGAGGGGGGGGGGGGTCCGAGCTCAGCAAGGCCTTTTTATCCCTCTCCTCTGCCACCCTTAGCCTGTTAGCTTCCTTCCTCAAGTTTGAAGCCTTATGGCCCCCAAGAGGCTGCTACAGCTCCAAGTATCACAACCTCATGTAAAAGTTTCCAAACCAGGAAGGGAGAGGGCAGCTCCTCACACATCTGTCTCTTTCAGTATGGAGAAAAATCTTTCCCAGACAGCCCCCCAGCAGACTTCTTACCTTTTGCGGGCTAGAATTGGGTCATTGTGTGTACATTCTGAGAGAAGCCACCAATAAAGGGGAACAAGATTGTCGTGGTTCGTGCCAATTACAATTTGACCCTGGGACTGGGTGTCTGCACCAGGGGATGATTACTTTGGTTGTCTAACTTCAGTGAAATGCGTCTAAATTTGGTAAAATCACCTTCCTTCCAAAAACACTTCTGGACTCCCATTTTCTCTTCTGCAACATTTTCTCTCCCCTCGCTCCACACTTCCATGGAGGGTAAGCTCCGGGCACCATCCCACTCCCACCAGGTTTCTCAGGCTTCATGTCTTCTCTCCCATTCTTTTCTGGAATGTGATCCCAGCATCCTTTGCCCAGATCGCGGGCCGCCATCTTGGTGCCTTGATCTCCCTCCATTCGGATGGTTTTTCAGAACTGGCCATAAAGGGAAGTCAACTGGCTTCTCACAGACTTTGCAGAGTTTTAGGGCCCACAACTACCTATATTGCCTTGGGTTCTTTTTTTTTTTTTTTTTAACTAGAGAGGTCATGTCAGAGAGAGGAAGGTAAAAAGTTGAGCGCTTTCTCACACTATTTCAATTTCTTTTTTTCCTCCACGGCAGACTCTGTCCCACTTACAATTCTCCTCTCCCAGAATCTATAGCCCAACATCTTCTACCTTTTTGTACCTTTATTGCTTCTCTGCTTCCTGCTTTGGGATGATTGTTGCAACTAATTTTGCAGAGTCCCAGGCTTCTTGCTCACCCCCATCTATTCTTCACCTCCCTTCCTGCTCCCCCAACCCTGACCTGGTCTAGTTTTTGCCTCCTCCCCAGCATCCAGTTGAAGCAGACTGACCTCTCCTGCTCTGCCTCACAGCTTCCTTTGCCCTGCCAGGCACATCCGCAGGCTGAGAAGCCACTTGCCAAAACAGCCAAAGGCTCTGGTCACAGGTGGTGTATTTAAATCGGGAAAAGGCAGTGAGTCAGCCTGCCTCACCATACCCAGTTTGCTCTCTGTTTTCCTGCCTGCCCCTCTGCCCTCCTCTGCTGGTCAGTGGTCTACAAATAGTTTGAACTTGTTGCTGCTCAAGCCTGCGACACTCACTGCCCTTGGCCAAGCTGTATCAAACTGTCTCTGCCAGTTTCTTTCTTTCTTTTTTTTTTTAGATTATTTATTTATTTATTTGACAGAGAGAGAGAGAGAGAGTACGAACACAAGCTGGGGGAGTGGCAGGCAGAAGGAGAGGGAGACGCAGGCTCCCCGCTGCCTGGAGAGCCCGACTCGGGGCTCAATCTTGGGACTCTGGGATCATGACCTGAGCCAAAGGCAGACGCTTAACTGACTTAGCCACCCCAGTGCCCCTCTCTGCTAGTTTCTTAATGACTTTGTGAGTAGCCTCCCTCGGTTTCTGGTCACAGTTGGAGATTGAAACTTCTGGCCTCCTCTCTGTTCCCTATACACTGAGACCTGACCTATGGCACAGGGAACCTGTGGCAGCAATGGGTCATGTCTGCGCTTCCTCCCATCCTTCCGGGTTGTGCTGCCTTCAGGCTTGCTGAAGGGGGGAGCCTTCCTTCTAGGAGGGAACATCTCCTCCTCTATCATGGCCATCGATGAGTTCCTTTTGTAAACCTTGAAAACCTTATTTTGTTAATTAACAAAATTCTATTGCTGAGAACCCTTGCTTTCTAAAATACCGCTGTCAGAAACTTGGCTGTTTGAAATCCGGTCAGTGAACAACGGAACATCTCACTGCTGCTCAGATGATCTGAGCCGGAACGTGTGACACCGAGAAGCCGTCTAGCTTTTCAACCCCCAGAGCTTCAGAACAAGAGTTTTCAGACACAGAATTCTGCTCTTTTCTTTTCTTCATATTTTCAAAAGGAACAAGACCCCGAGTCCACTTCTCAGCCCAGGCCTGACATTGACCTCTTTGCATAGGGTCTCTTCACTCTGAGCCTGTCAAGCGCTGCTTCACTGAAAGTTCACCCAAACATTCCCCTCACCCCAACTCCTAAAATAACCCTGTCTCTTCTCTCGTGAGACACCCACACTTCCTCTGGAATGTGGTCTCCTTTGCTCCAGCAGCCTCATAAACATCACTTAACTTTGTTGGGCTACAGTTGTGTGAGCCAGGCTTTATCATTCTGCGAGGTAAGACCGGTTCTATAGCTCACGTGTTCTCAGCAGGGCCAACATTGCCCCCCAAAGAGGGGAAAATGAGTTGCAGGTGGGAAGGTTTGTGGCCTTGTGGGCTATACCCATAAACGGGTATCTAGTGTGTCTGTTGTATTAAAATTTCACAGGCAGGGGAGAAGAAGGTGATGAATGGGAATAAATATCCAAAAAGGCTCCTTGAGAGGACAGAGATACAAAAAAGTTTGAAAAACAGTGCTTTAGCTAAATATCGAGTAGCTTTTGCTGTCCATCGTGTGTCAGATGTCCACTTATTGGCTCTCTGTTGCAGCTAGAATTGACCTTCTTCTGACCTCTGTCTTGGGAGAGTCAACCTGGTTTGAGCTCTTCCAGCATCTAGAATTTCCACCTCACCCATGGGGAGCTCCCACCTGCTTGCTCAGCCAACTGGTGAGAGAGCACGATGTTTGTCACACACACATACGTTCCCACACTACCTGTCTGCCGGTCTCATTTCTCTGCTTAGATGGTCCCAGAACACACCTGCCATTCCCTGAGCACCCCTTTCCCTTGGCTTCCACAAGATATGGAAAACGCCGCCACAGTCCCCTCACCACAGCCCAGACAATGGCCCAGCCTCTGATGACTTTTCACCCTCCCCACCCCTAGCCTTTTGCTTATACAGACCAGGGAGGGGGTAGTGCTGGCTGATAGCTGGAAACAACAAAGCCCTCTATGCCGCTTCTTCTTCCTCATGATAAACCCTGGGAGAGGAGTCGGGCTCCTGTTCTTCATGGCTCTCTCTAGAATGTGGGGTTTCCAACTCCTTTTTGTTCTGAGTTGGGTCCTTGTTACCAACTCTGGAGTCACAGGACTCCATGTCACCTTTGTTCCCTTTCTGAACCATGTAGACTCATGTTTATATTAACTTCTTAGCCATCACCAGGGCTGAGTGCCTTGGGACAGAAGATGAGTCACAGGTCAGAGAGACAGCTCATGCCTCCATCTCTGCACTGAGATGATGTCTCTCCCCTTCCCTCTGAAACCCAGTCCCCTACTCACAGCCAGCCCTGGTTCTCCAGTGACCTTCACCGCAGGAATGCTAAAGATGTTCGTATTAAAAGTCCCTGCAGTTCTCAGCCCAGCCACCTGCACACAGTAGGTGCATAGTAAATGTTTTTGGACACAAGCTGAGTGAGTACAGACAGGTGCCCGCGTTTCTGTGGTTGCCTTGCTGGGAGAGGAGGCTCTAACCCATGCTTTCTCAAGCACCACCCCTCAGTAGGAAAGGAAAGCTTACTAAATGGTCACATCTCGATAAAAATAGCTCTTAGGAACATACATCTGTCTTTGAAGTCAACTGTGCTGACTGATTATCTTTGTTTCTTCGAGTGGGTTTCTAATAATAAGGGAAGAGGACTTAGCAACACCGAGAGCCGAGCTGCTTTGCATGTCATTCCGGTTGTCCTCAGGGCCTCTTTACGTCTGTCCTGGCCAGACTGTCTCGCTGGCTCTGGAAGCCAGGCTCGGCCCCCTCTCTGCGGATGATACACAGCTGGAGGCAAAAGAGCAGGGTGGGTGAGGGGCGTGGGATTTGGAGTCGGCGAATTCTGGCCCCCAGTCCTGCTGCAATCACTTACTGACTAGAGGATCGCACGTAGGAGACTTCACCGGTCTGGGCCCATCCCCTCATCTGCAAAGTGTGAGTAATAAGTACCTGCCACACGGTTACTGAGAGGATCGAAGAAGAAGGTAGTGGGTGAGGCCAAGTCCTTCACATAGGTTAGCCGTTACTTTTATTCCTCCAACCCACACCCTCTCTTGACATCTAGGCATTTTAGCCCTTTCCTTTTGGAGTCTAGGTGTTTAATCCTTCCATCCACCAATCCCATTTGGCCCAGGTATGCCATAAGAAAAAGACAAGGGCACCTGGGTGGCTCAGTCAGATGAACATCCAACTCTTGATTTCTTGATTTCGGCTCAGGTTATGATCTCAGGGTCATAGGATTGAGCCCAGTGTCAGGCTATGTGCTGGGTATGGAGCCTGCTTGGGATTCTCTCCTTCCTCTCCCTCTGCATCCCCCCACCCTGCTGGCACGTGCGCGCGCTCTCTTTCTCTCTCTAAAAAAAAAAAAAGACAGAATAAGGAAAGACCATTCTCTCTTACTTGCTACCAGATTTATTTAAGTAATTTTTCTTCTGTCATTTTTCATAAATGTCCCTGAAAATCTGAATTTACTGAACAATGGAAACTTTCTGGAAAAGTCCACATGAAAGCAGGATGCTCCCTCAGGCCTGGGATTTTATTGTACCCACTCTTGACCTGCCAGGTAGGAGCAGCTCTGAAGGGTGGCTTCTTCCCCTTCCTGTCCCAAGCCACCAGGCAGCTCCCTCATTCCCTGGTCACTGCTCTCAACTCCTCCTTTACCCTCTGAAAAGCACACGAGCCGGCCTGCAGCCAAGGGGACTCTTTTTTCTCCAGTGCAGACTCTCATCCTGACTATCTCCCAGGGCTGAATCCACGGCCTCGGGTGGGGGGGAGGGGTGGCTGGAGAGGAGGATGGGAAAGGAGGGCAGTTGGGTAAGAATGAAAGCTGGGCTTGGGTGGGCACATTCTTGGGAAGACTGGGTGCCTCCTCTGCCCCGGCCGCATGAGCCCCCAGCCCCCCACTCCCCAGTCCTGCCTGACTCCAGCTAGGACCTGCCAGGCCACCCAGCCGCCTGCTCCACAGCCCTCCCGGAGTCCACTACCTGCTCGCTATGTTGGACAGCTCCCGCGGCTGCCCCCCTCCTCGTTCTTCTCCTTCAGCTTCACGCTGCCCTCCTGCCTCCAAGGGCCCCAGCCCCCCGTCAGCCTTCTCAGCAGCCCCTGAAAGTCAGCCTGGAATCCAGATGAGGAGAAGTAGTAGACAAGGGGGTCGACACAGGAATTCAGGGTGCTAAGAAGCAGCACATAACTTCTCCACGCTGGGCTTTCACCCCGGATGTAGCCCACGACATGAGACACGTTGTAGGGCCCAAAGCAGACGAGGAAGTTGAGCAGGGTGGCTGCCACAAGCCCAACCACCCTCCTCCACCGCCGGTGGCTGGCTCCCCTGCTGAGCACCCACACCAGGTGGCCATAGCAGTAGCTGGTGATGAGCAGGGGCACCCCAAAAAGGACCACAGCCATCTCCAGCCTGACGGGCAGGAGAATAGCCAGCTGGTTCTCCTGGAATTCCAAGTAGCAGGTGCCGTTGCTAGTCTGGCTGTAGGAGGAGTTCCCTGAGAATTCAATGACGTAGATCACGCTGCAGTGAGCGCCGGCCAGGAGCCAGCAGGCCCCGCTGACCAGGCCGGCCTGTCCAGGCCTCGGCCGGGCTTTGTACCATAGTGGGTAGGCCACGCTCAGGAAGCGCTCGATGCTCACAGCTGCCAGGAAGAGGGAGGTCAGATAGATGGTGGTGAAGAAGAGGAATCCGGAGAAGGGGCAGAAGATGAAGGGCAGGGGCCAGCGCATGCCACTGGCGGCCTCCACCATGCGGAATGGCAGGAAGAGCAGCAGAAGCAGGTCTGAGAGGGTCAGGTTGAGCAAGAGCACGTCCACGGCCACTGGGCGCCGCCGCAGCTTGCCCACGAAGATCACTAGGGCCACCACGTTGAGGGGGAGCCCCACGAGGAAGGTGAAGAGGTACACGGAGAAGTAGAGCCAGTGATCGCCGGGGAAGAAGGACCAGGCCGGGCTTGTGCCCATGGTGGTGGCCACTGGGGAAAGAGACAGCTAGATGGAAGAGGCAGTCTGGAGGGGGTCGTTCATGCCCCATGCCAGCAGCATCTCAACCATTGACAGGGAACACTGTCACCCCCCCCACCCCCTCATGCCCCCTGATGCTTTCTCCAGCAGGGTGAGCCTGCCTGTCTTCCTGGTCATGCCCTGTCCCCTGTCCCTTTCCACCAAGGGGCCCCCTCCCAAGCCCCTTATGGCCCCATGCTCACCTGCTTATTTGAGAACCCAACTGCTCTGCCCCCAGCACCTTGCCGGCTCCTGCAACACAGTATAAGTTAGCTATTTATCTGGCAGAACTGATAAAGACCCATGACATCATTCACCGTTGAGCAATCGCACAAAACATGCCTTCAGCTCCTTTACCAGCCCCGCGCCAGTATGCAAAATGAGGAGCAAATTCCACGGCTCTGTGCCTTGCTCTTGGGCTATCTCGGAGGGGATGCTCGAGCCAGCCCCGAGCCAGCTTCATCTTCTCCTCCCGGATCCTCCACTTGGTTTTTATCTGCTTCTCTGGAATGGCAGTCATCCAATTTGCCTTGTAAGGGCAGGAAGCATGAGGCAGTGATGGAGAGCTGGGATCTGGAACCAGCGGCTTGGGTGCACTGCCGCTCTGTCACTGACTCTGTGATTTGGGGCAAGAGGCCTAAACGCTCAATCTCCGCGTCCTCATCTGCAAAGCAGGGACCATCACAGTACCAATTTCATAGGGTTGTCGTTAGAGGAGCGCATTAATACCCGTCGAGGGCTGACAAGGGAACCTGGCGTGTTGTGGTGAGTATGTAACAGATGTTAGCTGCATCATCCCAGTCACTGGTGTGGGCTTGTCTCCGGGGTGATGGTGATAATGAGAAGACTAGTGATGATAATGATGATTTAGGGGGCACATAATCCGTCGCAGACACTCAGCCTCTGAGGGCATCACCATTCTGTCCCTGGGCTTCACGGTGGGAAAGTGACTCACGCCGGGCAGCGCAGCTCATTAACGTTCAAACCCAAGTTCTGTCCAACTTCAGAGATTATGGATTATTCATTCAAATATTTATGCAGCACAGTGAGATAACCATTTTATACCCACTGGGATGGCTATAGGCGAAAAATCAGACAATGCCAAATGGTCAGCGGGAGGTGGAGGAATGGGAATCCTCTCAAACGTTGCAGGTAATATAAAATGGTAGAGTGACTTTGGAAAGCAGTTTCTTAAAAGAGTTAATATCAATTTACCATGGGATCCAGCTCCACCGTATGTTATCTACTTCAGCAATGTTCGTAATAGCCAAAAAGTAGAAACACCCCCCGCCCCCCCACCCTGCGGTAGCCCATCAGCTCACCAGCTGGATAGATCTCGTAGCGTGTCCATAGGATGGAATACTATTTGCCAGTAAAACGGAGTGAAATACCTATGAGTGCTAGAACCTCAAAAACATGCCAAATGAAACAAGACAGACATAGAATGCCATACACTGTATGTTTCCATTTATATGAAATGTCCAGAATAGGCCAATTTGTACCTACAGAAGGTAGATTACTGGTTCCTTGGGGACTTGGGGGGGATTAACTGTAAATCAGCAGGAGGGGTCTTACTGAGCTGATGAAAATGTTCTAAACTGGATAATACAGTTGCACACCTTAGTAAATTTACTAAAAAACATTGACTGGAACACTTAAAATGGGTGAATTTTATGAGATATCAATTTTATCTCAAATAAGTTGTTAAAAACAGTTTTGCAGTCATGGGTTTGGTGGGAGTGAGGTCTCGGGTGATTGAGTGGTAGGAGGGTAATAAAGCCTCAGTAGCACGGAGGCCGAAAGCCACTGGGGAAGCACTTAGCAGGCAAGCAATGGCAGGTGCACAGGCTGACCTGTTGGGGGAACATGTAGAAGGCTTCGGGCTGAAGAGACAAGGGTCATGTGGGGCTTCAGGGGCCCTAGGGAGGAACTAAATTCCACCCCTAAATGGAGCAGGCACAATTCACCAGAAGAAGTGGTCCAGCGGCAGCAGGTGCTCCCGAGCAGTGGGAGAGAGAGCAGTCCCTGGCTTTCTGGGAGGGGCAGTGAGGCTGCATGGGCTGGAGTTCAGCTTACACTGAAATTCTCTGGTCTCACCACCGTGCAGGGAATAAACTTGTTTCTCGCTTCTGTGGAGCCTCAGGCAAGTTATGTAACTTCTCTGGTCTGTTTTCATTTAATTATAAAATGGGTAATAACATTTTCCTTGGAAGGCTATTGTGACCATTCATTCATGTAGCAACCGTTTACTGAGTGCCTACTATGCATGAAGCTCCCCTCTATTTGCTGGGAATAATCAGCAAATAATCAGCAAATAATCAGCAAATAAAATTCCTTGCCCTTGTAGACATTTATGCATAAAAAGAGGTAGCTTGTATAAACCGGTTCTTGCACACTAGGTATGCAGCTAGACTTTCTGTGTCTTATATGTCCGTGGATTTTTGTCTTTAGAGGAACAAGTTGCCTCATCAGAGCAGATGCTCAGATGTTTGTCTCCTCCATGGCCACTCTCCTCTACCTATTCTTTTGCAGGTTTGGGGTGCCACCATTCACCTTTGCAAAGTGGACCACAAAGACAGGCGTTAACCCTGATAGCCCAAGTTTTTCAAATGCCCCCTGCCCCTTGGGGGTCCTGCCTTGCAGAATCACATCCCATATCCACCCCTTCCTTGCTGTAGGGCCTCAGGAAAATTTCTTAACCTGCAAAATGAAGATGGTGATAATACCTGGTCCAGGACTGTAGCTAACTTATGCAGTGCCTCTGTACAAATTAGGAAAAGGAACCCCCCTCCAGGTGGTAGCACCCTCCACCAGGGTGCACTGCTTGAAGAGTGAGCCATATCTTTGTTCAAATTAGAATAACATGCTTCTTCCTCTGGTTAGAAGCAGTCCCATGCCAGGCACATGGCTTGACGAGGAAAGCACAGGTTAGAATTTAGTCAGTGTTTGCCCCTCAGCCTGGCATGCTTGTGCAGTGAACAATCTGCCCACCTGTACAGCAGCTGCATGGCCAAATCAAAGGATTGTGTGAAATGGGACAACACTTTTAAAGTGCTTGACGTGGTGACTGTCACATCTTAGAGACTGTATTTGTTAGTGACTATTTCTGGTGTTGCTAGTATTTTTAATCCCTGTGAAGCAGCTTTTCCTACCAACTTCCTGTTCGCAGTTCCAATGCTGCCCTCTTGTGAGTTCCAAATGGTATAACAGCGTCAACATCTTGCCTCCTGCCTCTTCTCTTATTCAGAAATTAAACTGTTCATTCCTAGAAAACCTTTTGGGAGTAGCATCTCCCAAAGTGTATCATCAGAGTGGCATCTCCTCTGGATTGGAAGAAAACCATAGCACTGGCAGGTGGGGCATGAGGAGAAGAGGGAGAGGCAGAAGTGGGGAGTCATGCTGATGTGTACAGAGGCAAGCTTACCTTCCTTCTGTGACCTAGCCCCTGGCCTCTGTTCTTCCCTCCAGCTGGGATGCAGTCTTCTGCCAGGCTCAGTTCTTTCAGGTGCAAGGTTGCTCTCAGGCCAGGCTGCCCTGCAGTTCCTTTGGCTCTGGGCTCCAGGGGCCCAGACAAGCAGCCAGGCTCTCCTGCTCCATGTCCCTTCTCCCCAGCAGTGGCTCCTACTTCTGTGATGTCCCTCCTTTCGTTCTTGCCACACTTGTCACCCGCCCAGTACCCCCTCCCAAGTAGCCAGTCACCAGCGGGTTGAGCACCACACTCCAAGCCCCTGTGATGAGTCCCAGTTTCCGCCAGCAGCCTCCCATGTCGGGGCGCAGGAAGCCAGCCACGTTGGAGGCATTGTAAGGTCCTAAGCAGAGCAGCAGTGTGAGCAGTGCCCCGCCGGCCACCCAGGCTGCCTTTAGCTTCCGTCTGTGGCTCAGGCCTGAGCGGACCAGTGCCCGGAGGCAGCCCACGTAGCAGAAGGCTGTAATGCTCAGGGGCAGGAAGAAGAGCAGCAGAGAGAGGCTGAGGCGAGCAGGGCCCGCTGAGGCTGGGTCCCAGGCCTCCAGGCAGACTGGAGAGCCATTGACTGGCGTGTTGATGCCCAGAGAGCTGGTGGTATTGTCCATCCAGGCTCCCGGAGCCTCCAACCCAAAGACCAGCCCCAGGTGACAGAGAACAAGGGCCCATATGGCCGCACACACCCCCCAGGAATAGCGTGGCCTCCGGGCCGCTTGGTAGCCCAAGGGGAAGGCAGCCCCTAGGTAGCGGCCTACGCTCAGGGCAGCCAGGAAGCCCCCGCTGGCATAGAGCGGAGCGAAGTGGGCCAGGGCAAAGGCAGGACAGAGTGGGGCCGGCAGAGGCCAGGCGCCCGAGGCCAGGGCCTCCACAGCCTTCAGGGGCAGAGAGGCTGCCAGCAGGAGGTCAGAGCAGCCCAGGTGGAGGGCATAAACAAGGCTGGGGGTGAGGCGGAGCCGGGCGTGGGACACGGCGCCCCCAATGGCCAGGGCATTGAGCGGGAAGCCCAGCGCAAAGGCGGCCGCGTAGAGGGCGAAGGAGAGCTGCGGGGGCAGGTCCATGGGGCCAGGGCTGGCCTCCACGCTCCTGAGCGCCACTTGCTCCCCACCCTTGGATCGGCTTGTGGTGGGGTGGGGGTGGGGGTCAGGGGCTCCTGGGATCACAGACTGCTCAGGGTATTTGAAGTCATCTAGTGAGATACCAACGATCTCAACCAGAAAGGCCCACGAGGGAGGTGGTGCCAGTGAGCCGGTGAGTCCGGGTTCAAAGTGAGGACCGATAGCCCTCAGTCCTCTGCTTTCTTTCCACCATAGCCTCTCTTAAAACACAACGGAAGTGTGCACATCCCGTCAGAGGAAAGGCCTCCTGATTTCTGAGACTGGGGAGAGAAAGGGTAGAAGATTAGCACAGAGTTGGGCCCCATGGTGTGTGTGTTTTTCCTAGGACTGGAAGTTAGAGTCCTGCGTCCACTCCCCTCCCCCAGTTCCCTGGGAAGGGAAGCAGCTGCCCCCTTCCCCCCAGCAGGGACAGCGGAGAGCCTGCATAGCAGCTGGGGGAGGGTTGGTGGCAACTCCTAGCTGGGGGGTTGGGGGAGATGTCAGGATTTGGGTAAGGTGGAGGCTGTGGCCAAGGGCAGGCGAAGGGGGGTGCCAGGGCAGAGCCCAAGGGTACGCCAGGTCCCATCAGTGCCATAGGGAATGACCTTAGCCAACTTCAGGGGGCACCCTAAGCAGGTGAATTAGGGAGTCTGGGGGAATAATCGCCATGGAGAGAGGAGCCACAGAAAGAGGGACTCACCTCTCGGAGCTGCCAGATGTCTCTGAGGAGCAGAAGTCCCCCTGGCTGGGCTGAGGGAGGGTGTCCAGGATGGGCAGTGAGCTGGAAGGGAGACGAGGGCGGGGTGACAGGGCCATTAGCCTGAGGCATGAGCAGCCTGGGTGAGCAGCTAATGGGGCATCTCGAGCAGGAGCTGAGGCCAGGAGGTGAGGGTCCAAACAGATGATGCAAACAGGAAGGGGACAGGGCAGCAATGAGGGCTTTTTCCTAGGCAACTTGAGGAGTGTGTAGTTAGTCCCTTAGAGGAGCAGGGTTGTTGGGGTACGACCAGAACACTGCTCAATCCCACCCCACCCCAGCCTCCTCAGACCTGCTCTGGACGCTGTCTTCTTTCCTCCTGGATGAGTCCATGGGCAGGCCCAGGCCTTACATGCTCCCTCATAGATAACAAACTTTGGTGGCCCACACCACGTCCATTTGATGACTGATATGATGGTGACACATCAGTTTGAGGTGTCGCCTCTGTGACAGGCTGTGGGCACGTTTTGCGAGGAGAAGGTTTTCCCTCTCCTCCCCCTCTGACTCAATGACAGTAGTTTCTGACCTTTCCTTCTGGTGCTGGCAGGAGTGGGGAGGAGGACAGACAAGGGACAGGTCCCGTTTGGTGGTGCTTTCTCTGGGGCACCTGGAGGGACACTGGGTGGCTCTCACTAAAGGCACAGATGGTGCGAGTCTCCAGCTGGCCACTTAGCTTTCTTCTCAGCCTCTGAGAATTTAGCTGTTTACTTCCCTGCCGGGGTCACCCTGCCCTTCTAGGAAGACCTTCTAAGGGAGATTTAAAATGGCCACAGGCTGTCTCTGTGATTCTATCTCTCTGTCTCTGACTATGCCTGTGTCTCTCTGTCTGCCTGTCTCTGCCTCAGACAACACAGCCTCTCTCTGGACTTCAGATCTCTCCATTTTTGGGTGTGTGTGTGTGTGTGTCGGTCATCAGGCCGCCACATCGTCCCAAATTCTAAGTCACCTAGAACAAGCTTCGCTAGTGGTTTCCTGGAAGTGCTTCCCACCAGGCTTCCGGTGAAGGCAGCGTGGGATTCTCAGCATATCAACCATTGCCTCCAAAGAAACGATCGGGTCCCCTTTTTCCACTTCAGCCGCTGAACTGATTCTTGGTTGCCTCCCTTCCCCGTCCTACATATGTCGTCCAGCACCTCCCTTGGGATGTGGAAGAACTTGCCATCTGTTGTTTAGTATTTTATCTTTGGGAAACTGGCAGAAATGAGGAAAAACCAAAAGGAGGGCCATTTCACCTCCCATAACAAGCGTTTGGAAGAGGAGGAAAGCAGGGCGTGAAGGGAAAGAGATGTTGGATCTTCAAGACCCCTGCTTGGCCCCACGCCTCTGGTGGTTTAGGTCTCTGCCCAGTGTCACCTTCGCCGAGGGCCTTCCTTGAACCCTCTCCAAACGGGCCCCTCCCCTGTTCCAGTCCATCTTCATCTTGCATTGTGTTTATTCCTAGTGCTCATGAACCTGTGATACCAGATTTGCTGGCCCCTCTGCTAGAATATTGGTCAGCGAGGCCCAAGATTTCTGCCTGCTTTGTCCACTGCTTGTTGCTTCCATAGTGGGGGCTCAGTAATTGAGTGGATGACTGACTGGTTGTCAGGGCCCTGAGAGGGCAGTGAGGTCCGGGGCTGCGTGGAGGGCTACCTGGATTCTGGAGGCCCTGGCTGCAGAGTTGTCTGAACTCCGTTGGCCTGTTGACAGCCACATCTCTCGGTCAATTGGTCACGAAGTAGGCTAATGTCAGCAGCTGGGCTCGGACAGGATGGCAGGGCTCCCGTTGGTTGCCAGGGAGCCCAGGCCAGGCCTCACCACGTTCAGGGCTGTCTTCAGCTCCTTTCAGGGGCCCCTGTCCTAAAACCTTTTGGGCACCCTAGACTAGAGATCCCCAAAATGAGGATGATGTCGTTTCTTTTTTGCATCCCAACAACTGCTCTATGCTGGATGCATTGACAGGTGCTTGGCAAATGTTTGCTGAATAAACAGTTGAATGGGTGAGCGATCCTGGACCTCATTCTTGAGACAGAAAGCCCAAACACTTACCCTTTCCCTGAGACAGTTCTTGCCGTCCCCCCTTCCTCCGGAAATGCTGGCTTCACATTGGGGACAAAGTGGATTGGTGGGGAAATGAGTGCCTCGCCCTGGCTTAATTCCAAGGGTGACCAGAACGTCGTCTTCTCAGAGAGCAGATTCCAGTATTGAGCAGATGGGAAGGGAGGGCAGGGAAGGAAGTGGAATTTGTGCAGCGCCCACCATGGGCCAGGAACTTGTATCCCCTTGCTGATGTATTAACCACGTGTTTCTGCTTCTAAGAATAGGTGGAGAAAGGTCAAACCTGAAACGTGGAGGGGAAGCTGGGAGGACCTAACTGGAAAGTCTGAATTAGCGAACATGGCAGGGAATGGGCGATGGTGACAGTCGGTGAGAGGAAAGCAGTGAGGTTTCTCAAGGCAGTCGGCTTTCGAGAAGTTCTTGGGCAACTGTGGGTTGTGACCGAACTTGGCAGCGGGACTTTTGAGAACAGCTGGGAGTGACGAATCAACTTCCGCTTCTTCCATTCTTCAAGAGAGGCCAACAAGGTGGCCATCTGGTTTTTAGGGATTTTTGGCTGTTGTGACAGGTTTCTGATAATGTGACTCCAGCATGTGTATGACTGTCCCCCATTTCTTATCTTGAGCCGCCTGCACCACAGGTGGTGGCACTCCCATTTAGCTGATGAAGAAACTAAGGCTCAGATGAGCCGGTGAGCTCGTTAGCAGATCACTGAGCTCGTTAGCAGAAGGGTCAGGACTCAGACTTCTGCTGGTCCGCCTGTAGGGCCAGTGCACCCTTTGCAACAAGACAACAGGCTCCCCAGTCCGTGGCTTTGATCTTGAGGTTGCCCCGAACCCTTTCCCTTCTCAAGCCCCACGGGGCCCTCCTAAATCCTCCTCCCCTGCCCCCCGTTCTCACTCTGACCCCAGGTTGGAAATCGTTCACGGGTTCTTTGAAATGGTATCTGAGCCATTTTTATTGTGCAGCTCTGTGTGTGTTATACGTCTGTCCACACCAGTGTGTCTCAGCCCACAAGACCCCCGAGGGGAGGGGCAGCAGCAACAATGGAATATTCCCCTCGCTGACGAGTGGAGGAGAACCCAGCGCAAGACAGCCCTTCTCTCCCTGCGCTTTGCTCCAGAGGCAGAAATTAGGCACAAGACGAGTGCGTGGGGCTTTCAGAGCAGGGGTGAGGGAGCCAAAGGGATGGAGAGGGAAAGAAAAAAAAATACAGTAACAAGCTGGGGTGCTGGCCTGCTGGGAACAGGGTTTGAGAGCTGGTGAGCGGTGGCAGGTGCCGGGGAGGGGCAGGGGGATGTGTGATTTGCTGGGTTGGTGTTTAGACGCCTTTCCCAGTGAGAAGGAGAGCGGACGGGGAGCATGCCTTTGGGAAGGTCAGGCTTACCAGTGCTGAGAAGGAAGGCTGTCTCTGGGCCACATTCGAGGTTCTGTGCCCTGACTGGGGCTTCAGGGATGGTGTGCATGTGTGTGCTTGTGTGCGTGTGTGTGCATGGATATGGAGGGGAGGCTGTGTGGCTTTGCAGCTGAGCAGCAGGGGCTGGGCAAGCTCCACAACCCGCCGGCCCCTGCAGTCCCTCACTCAGTGCCTCTGCTCCAGTGGGTTAGGCCGGTCAGTGCTTGAGGGTCACGTATTCCACCGCATCCTGGGCTAGAGGCCGCTCCCCCACCCCAAGATGAACCAGCTCCGAGTAATGTATCCCCTCATCTTCTGGACTGTCCGGAAGCACGTTCTCATAGTCGCCCTGAGAAAGCCACGTTGTGTGAAGTGGGCCTCATGGCCCCTGGCCTTCCAGTCTGCGTTCCCTGCCTGTTCCCTCCCTGGCTCCTCCCGGGGGTCCAAGAGCCCGAGCAGGAGTCCTCTTGTCCCCGCACTGGCTGCAGTCAGCATCTCGGACTAGGAGTGCTGCCCTGGCTCCGATCGCACCTGTGTCTGGGCAAACCCCACCCCACCAGCCCTTGCCACCAAGGAAGCCACCAAGTCCTTCCCCTCTGGGACTCACAGCTAAAGCCAGGTCCCCACACCCCTACCTTCCATGGCCCTGCCCCCTTACCACTCGACGCTTCTGCAAGACAGAGTAAGTGACCGTGTCGTCCCTGTTTGGAGAAGGTCCCTCTGTCTCCAGGGTCCCTGCATCTCTGAGGAAGGGTAGATGAATGGTCGCAGATGAAGCCTTTTGTGTGAACTCTCTTCCTATTTCCTACTCCCCTAGACCCCAAGAGCACCCCAGAGCAGAGCCTGGCTCACGGGCCTGCCACAAAGAGAGCAGGTGGGACACGAGCCATTCCTCCCACAGCCCTCCCCTGGTGCACATGTCACCCTCCCGGGACCCTCACTCAGTACCCAGGTCTTGGTGTATCAGTCTCGCCAACAGGAAAGCGCAAAGTGGCGTAACTGATGGCATCTTCCATCACCGGATTGTAGCACCCCAGGGAGTGGGGGTCTTCGGAGAGTGGGGCCCTTCTAACCTGGGAGAGAGACAAGGCCTCAGTTCTTGCCACTCCTTTCTCCACCTGAGTCCCCCGCCCCTGGCCTCTGACCCGCAGACCTCCCCACAGTGCTCTTTGCAGCCCCCCTGCCCTTTGTCTCCCCTTGACTTCCGGGTCTGCCCCCCAGGTCATCTTTCTCCATATCTTACCTTTTGCTTCCTCACAAAGAAGCTCTGCCCACTGGAACTTTCCTGGAGCCCCTGCTGGCTTCGTATCCTCTTCCAGCTAGGAAATAAAGCCCCGCTCCCGTGGGGATCAGGGAAGTGGGAACAGGACCCTGAACAGTGGTGGCTCCAGGATGGCCAACCAGAGTCACTCTGGGGAAGGAATCAGGGAGAGCCCGGGATGTGGGCCTTGGGGGGAGCTCACCTTCGCTGAAGCTTGACTCCCCAGAACGCCAGGAGGAGGGTGGCCAGGCAGAACCCCACTCCCACGGCCACTCGCCTGCCGATGGTCTCCGGGCTGTCTGGTGGGGGAAGGAGTGACCATGAGTTGGGGATACTGCCTCTTTCGGGTCACGGCCAGCTCTGCCTTGCAGCATTTGCCCAGGAAGCATCCTCAACTTCTCTATGTGGCCGCTGTCCTTGCCTGGGCAACTTCTCCTCCACACGTAGGGGCCGTGATGCAGAGAAGGGGAGAGGCCGGCCCCTGCCTGCGGGCCCTCCATTGGGAGGAAAGGGCTAACTCTGAGGGAAGTGACAGACACAGGCACACACAGGACCTGCAGTAAAAGCTATGACTTCTTTAGCGGCCGCTTGGCCATACTTATCAGAACTTAAAATCACTTGTCCTTCGAAGCAGCAATTCCCTGTAGGAATTTATCCTGCAGCTGTCCTTCAGGGGGGCCAGAGCCGGAGACAGCGCAGGGCTGTGTGGAAGGCACGGGGTAGATAGGGTTTGCCACTTCTGTGCACGGGGAGACAACGACAATGCTGCCCTGAGGGAAAGAGACAGGTCTCCAGGGTGTCTGCAAAGTGGAGACCCGAGGCACAGGTTTTTATACAATATGTTGCATTTCCAAATAACACGTTCAGGCATCCAGCTTTGCTGGCCATGATCTCCTAAATCTAAAGCCAAGGCTCCAAGTTTAATCGAAAAAGTATAATAAATCAATTAGATAACCTCCCTATTGTTTCCAGACTCTTCAGAGACCCTGTGCGTGCACGGACATAGAACACTCTCCACATGGTATTGTTACGTGGGGAAAAAAGAATGTCCAGGACAACGTGTGAGCTCTCCCACGATTTGCATGACGAACGGTGTGTAGACATAGACCTACTTATCATATTGTGCGCGGGCAGAATAGCTCTGTAATTAGATGCAGCCAGCTGCCAGTAGTGAAGGCCTTCAGGGAGGGGTAGAATCCTCAGGAAGAAAGAAAGGAGAGGTGTCTTTCTACTATTTACCCTTTTGTGCTATTGGATTTTACCTTGTCTTAAAAAAAAATACTGTAATCTCAAAACAGAAAGATAAGCGGCCTGTCAAGGGTGAGACAGAGAGAGACAGAGAGGGACCCAGAAAGAGCTCAGGCTGTCTGGCAGACGGGGGCAGCCTGAGACGGAACCTTCCTAGAGAGTCAGGAGAGACTGCGAGAAGGAGGAAGACAGGTGAACCTGTGTGGAGCAGGCACTGTGGCTGGGAGTGACCGGCTGGGCTGCCCCACAGGACAGGGGAGGGAGGGAAGGAGAAGGGGGTTCAGAAAAGAAGAGGGGAGGGGCCTTACAGTAGACGGTGAGGGTGCTGGGTGGCGACTGGGCCCTGCCCAGCTGGTTGGCCGCCTCGCACCAATAGGCGCCTGAGTGCTGGATCTTCACGGGATCCAGTCGCAGCATCTGATCATAATGGTGGAGGTTTTGGTTATTCCAGTCAAACCAGGTGTACTGGAAGATGGGAGGGTTGGCATCGCTCTCACATGTCAGGACTGCCTTCTTCCCCTCCATCACTTGATCCTTTGGGCTGATGGCCACACGCAGCTTCCTGGGTGCATCTATAAGGAGAAGCAAAATCAGGATCCAGGCAGCTGGTCACGGGCTCTTCTGTCTGTCTCCAGCTCCAGCCACTCACACAGCACTCGGAGCATCCTGGCCTCAGACATGGTCTGTCCTATGGAGTTGTTGACGAAGCAGTTGTAACTGCCGGCATCTTCTGGAGAGATGGAGTCAAAGCCCAGTTCTTTTCCTTCCTTCAGAAAGATTCCATTTTTCTTCCAGAAGAAGTGGACGTCTCTGGGTCGGCTACTTGAGAAGTTACATCCAAGGAGGACTCGGTACCCGGAGTGAATCTCAGAAGAGGGGCTGATCTGCAGGATCCTGACATCCTTGGGGGCATCTGGAGAGCAAGGGCCTCAGGCTGACCTCTTGGGTCCCTTTCCCCCTTTCTGTCCCCATGACTTTCTCTCCCCTTGGCCCCAAGACCAGACTCTCAGCCTTCAATTCTTTGTGAAGGGTCCAGCCCAGGCCCCAGGCCCCTCGCCCTGAGAGCCCATATCCCAGCTGGGCTACCTCTTGGATCCCTTTGCCCGGCCACTCACGCTGGACATCCAGGTTGACAGAGGGAGCCCACGAACACCACTGGTTACAGGCTGCACAGGTGATCGGCATGGTGTCCCAGGCAACTTTTTGAATTATCAGCATCCCGGGTGAATTTTCCCTCCGGAAGCCTTGGAAGTCCCACTCATATCGGGTAACTCTGGGATTACTGGAACTGTAGTTACAGGACAGGGTCACAGTGTCTCCTTCTCGAATTCGCGTGGGGTTTTGAATCACCGTGGTGACCTCCTTGGGGGCATCTGGGAGGAAACCAGGCAGATGGGCGAGGGAAAGGCAGCTGTCCAGACTACCTTTCCCAGTGCCTCCTCCTCCACCCCCCTCCCCCTGCCCCAGCCTATCCCCTGCGTTCACACAATTCCTAAATTAACCAAAGGAAGGCTGGTGCTTTCCTCTTGCATCTGTGCAAGAACCGGAACCTGGCTGTGGTTTGCGGCAGGATGAGGCAGCAGGTCAGAGCAGAGCTCAAGCATAGAATGGGAGCCGGATAGGCTGAGAGCTCAGTAATCCCCATCAGAGCCTCTGGCTCAGACTCGGACATCCCAGGGTCCAAGGCTCAAACTTAGGGATTCTCTTTGTCCTGGGCTCGACTGACGGACAAGAATCACTGTGTTAAACAGGGTCCAACCTCTGATGGAGAGGCAGTGAGATATTTTGCCCCAGCTCTCCTTGAAAACTTCAGGCCCCCTTCTGGGACTCTGCCACTGCCTAGTGACACCAAGTTCTCCGTGTCCCTCACGGGGCTCTGGCATCCTGCTGTTCATTCATTCAACAAACATCTACTGAGTACCCACCACGAGCCAGACCCTGTCCTGGTGCTGGGTGTACAACTGGGAATAGCAGCCACGCACCTGCCGGAGGAGCGTACATGTTGGGAGGCCCCTCTGCTTGCCGTCCATGTTAGGACCCAGGAATCTCCTGAGCCCGGTCTGCCTGCCTCCTCCTCCCACTAGAACCCAGAGGCCCTGTGACTACTCACACTGGACGTCTAACTCAGTCTCCTGGCCAATTTGTCCAAGACCAAGTCTGTTTTCTGCCAAGCAAGAATAATTCCCAGCATGCTCAAGGAGGACCTCTGGGATCTGGAAGGTCTTGCTTGTCCTTCCCGGCACTTTTATCTCATTGTGATACCAGGTGTAATTGGTTGGAGGAGGATTGGCCACTGACATACAAGTCATCTCTACTTTATTTCCCTCCTTAGCTGGCGAGGAGAGGATCTCAACCCTGGAAGGTTCTGGAGCATCTGGAAAAAGGTGCAGAGGCAGAAGAGGGAGGTGAGCAAAGGCCTCTGGTTCCACCCCGTGCTAACTCCCAGCCTGCCCCCCTCCCAGCTCCCAGGAGGCTCACAATACACTTGGAGGACCACTTCATCCGACTGTCCTGAGCCTAGATCATTGAAGGCCTCACACTGGTACTTTCCACTCATCGTCTTGGTCACAGTGGACAGAGTTAGTGTGGGTGTCTTCTGCTCCCTCAGCTGGGTCCCATCCTTGAGCCAGGATATACCCCAGGACTCTGGGTTACTGCTGATGACCTGGCACGCCATGGTCACAGACTCTCCCTCTGTTACATTGGCTCCTTCGGGACTGACCTCAATCTTCAACTTCGGGACATCTAGAGGAGCAGAGGGGCAGTGGGAGAGGGGGTAGGGACTTCTCGGGGGTGTCACGTGGGGGGAAGTTCTAGGGCTTTTGATTCAGATAAAGCAGTGGCCTACACATAGCATGTGAATGTGGACAGCCACTTGCTGTCCCCCTTGTCAACAAAGATGGGCTGTTCCAAGCACCTGGGTGACAGTCATGGACTCCTCACCTGTCTCTCTGCTCTGCACACCACCTCCCACCGGTTCCCAGAGTTCTGGTCTCCACCAGCAGTCAGCTGTCTTCCTGATACCATCAATCAGACTTCGCCACTCCCCTGCTTGAAACCATTCAGGGGATTCCGCACCCACAATAAAATCCAAAACCCTGCTGCCGCCCACGAGGTCTGGCCTCGGCCCTCCTTTCCTACCATCGGGCTCCTCGGACACAGGGCTGAGGCTCTCAGGCCCCTTGCTCTGGCGCAGGTGCACCAAGCTCCTACCCCCAGGCCTTTTCTTTTCCTGGGATCTTCCGGCAAATAGCTGCCTGCCTCAATCTTTCCCTTCGCCCCAGTTCACCATCCTCAGAGAAGCCTCCATCTGCCCCTCCCTCCGTCCCAGCCTGGCTTTACTTCCTCCTAATACCCTGACCACTGCCTGCCCTTAAGTTCCGTATTTCTTTGTTAATCCAGGCACTGTTTGTCTTCCCCAACTGCAGGGCTAGCTCCTCAGTGGGCGAGAACAGGCCTGGCTCCTAGGAGGCTCGTAGGAATTATTTATTGAATGAATGAAAGGCACAAACAATGATGTGAAAACATTTCTTACCCCGCGGCCCCCACCCAGGGAAACAAAAAAAAAACCCCTAACCACATGATCTTAAATTCACATCATGGCTCGAGGATATTAAATTACGTTATTCTCCTGGACCAAAGCAGATGCTAAGATGAAGCTGCTCCCCGAAACACCGGGGCTCACCACAGGGGAGGTGGAGGGATGCAGCCCTGGCTGGACCTTTCCCAGCTGTCGGTGTCCACGGACCTTCCTTCCATGTAGATGCCCGCTACCTTTGGCGCACTCTGAGAGCTTGGGGAGAAGAGACAAGACCCTGGTCCTTCCCCTGGGGGCACTGGGGGACACTCACGCTTTACATCCAGCAGCACCGTCTCCTCGGAGACGATCCGCTCTGCGTTGTGATCCCAGAGCTGGCAGGTCAGGTTCCTGCCATGGTGCGTCCAATGCGGCTGGAAAGTGAGCTTGCTCTGGGTGGAGACGGTCTTGGTGGTCAGGGTGGTCAGGGTGGTCAAGGTGATGCCAGGCTCCTCCAGGGACCACTGCAGCTGGATCTGATACCCAGGGCAGGAGAAATTCAGCAAGCAGGTCAGAGTGACTTCCTGGGACTCCCGGATTTCTGGAGGGAGCTGAATGTGCGGTGAAAGGGGCGTCTCTGCAAAAGAGTAGGGGCCAAGCTGGAGGCCTGGGAGACCAGGGGCCTGTGTGCCAGCCCCTCACACCTGGCTGTAGACGCCCCGCCCCCAAACAGCCCCTCAGGAGCCCCTTGCTGGTCCCTTCTATCTCTCTCTGGGCCTGCCTTTCTCCGGTTTGAATCACTTTTGCTCTGCTGAAACACTCTCTAAAAGGTCTTGTGAATGCTGATGCTCCTTAGGAATCCTGTTTTATATTTTATACTCACCTAGTTCTCCTTCCCTGATGTTTGCTCTCTAAACATTTTCAAGATCACTCCCCCACCCCAAGGGAATTTTACCAGGTTAGGGCACCATGCCTTTCTTGGCTTTGATGACAAACCTGCATTTGTAATGCCCTCAATGCTGGGAGACCTCTAGCATGGCCCTTTAGGGATCTCCGGGGCTTGGCCACCCTAGGACAGCAGGTCTGAGGCCACATTTCTCATCGCAGTATAGGGCTGCTTAGCTTAGACGCTTCCAACCCCCGCACTGAAGAAACAGACTGTGGGGTGGAGGTCCCAGGCCTAGGTTTCATTCGCCCCCTACCTGTGTCTCTTTTAGACATGGAGGCCTAATTAGAATTAATCGCCAAGATTAAGGCATTGGGAGATTTCACTCAAATCAGAGGTTTCCATCTTCTCTTGAAAAATCAGGGAACCCGGTGCGCCTGGATGGCTCAGTCGGCTAAAGCGTCTGTCTTCCGCTCAGGTCACGATCCCAGGGTCCTGGGATCGAGCCCCTTATCAGGTTCCCTGCTCAGCGGGAAGCCTGCTTCTCCTTCTCCCTCTGCCTGCCATTCCCGCTGCTTGTGCTGTCTCTCTCTCTAATAAATAAATAACATCTTTAAAAAAAAAAAGAAATAAAGAAAAATCAGGCAACCTGGAACCCAGGTTCCAGCATGGGTGGGAGCTGAGGGGCAGGTGCCATGCTTGAGGAGAGACAAGTGCTCGGGCTGTGGGCCCCATTATCTTGTGCTGCCCTGGTCACTTACTGCCACCTCCTCCCTGGCCTCTACAGGCAGCCTGGTTTGCAACCCCTGTCCCAGCAGTTGGGTGTTTCCCACCTCCCTCCTTGCCCGAAAACGAGGCAGAGGACCCCATCCCCCAGGGCCTTACTAGAGACGTTGAGGTCTATTTTCTCCATCCATCTGTCAGTCTTCGTAATCAACCTCAGCCCCAGATGGCCATTGTCTTGTTCAAGCACAGGGTTGATGAAGATGGTGCAGTTGGAGCTTCGGTCTCCCAGGACCTGAACTCTTTTCGGGTGAAAAGTGTAATTCCAAGGCTTTCTGTCCTCATAGAGAATGGAACCCTTGAAGTTCTTGGTGGCATCATCGTATTCATAGTTTCTGTACAAGGTCAGGTTTTCCAGTGCCTCTGAAAACCTTGGAATTTTGTATTTACAGGGAATCCAGACACAGGCCCCGTCCCAGCTGTAGAGAGTGTGGGGCCGCTCAAACTTCCATTCAGATGAATCAGAAAAGGCCAAGTATTCTGGAACCCACCACAGTGATCAAAAAGCATTATTGAGGGACATAAAGAGCTTTCAAATGAATAAAGAATCCCCTCTGAAGATAGAGGGAGAGAAGAAGGTACACAAAGAGAGCAGTGTATACACACACATACCCTGCCTGTCCCCACCCTCCCCAACTTATTCTTTGCTCCAGAGCTCTCCTCCTCCTCCAGCTCCCACAGACATCCCAGAACCCAAGCCTAAGCCACAGTCCTTACCAAGGAGCAGGAGCGAGGGGCCGAGGAGATGCATGGTGCTGTGTCTAGGCAGGAGCCTGGGCCGGGAAGAATTTGTCTTTGAGCCATCTGGTCACTTACTTCTTTCCGATGGCTTTTCTTGCTCACCCACCAAGCTCCAGCCCCCTCTTCCCTGATCCCAGGAGGACCACATCTGGTTGCATTGCAGGATGTGAATTCTGGATGTTCATAGGGCCTTTGTGGGTATGCCTTGTCTATTCTGTCAGCCTAAGAACTCTATACAGCGAGCCTGTCTCTTTTCCTAGCCCTCCTTCCCCTTCCATTCATCCATCCATCCATCCTTCCATTCATCCATCCATCCATTCATAATTTTACAAACTTCCTGCCCAGCTCTCAGGCTTTGAGTGGCACCAGACCACTGGGCGCCTTGAATCCCAGGCCCCGGGTAGCTTGAAGCTCACCTGGAGGCACCTAGTGAAGGATTTTATGTAGGTCAGAGCCATGGTCAAAACTTGATTTTAAAGACCAGGAACAAAATTACTCTAAAACTAATTAGTGTGATTCCAGGAGAGCATTTAGAGGGGTCTGGAAGAACTTAGGAGAATGTGGTCCAAGGGTCCTACTCAGAGAAGCCCAGGGGCTGGGAAGAAAACATAAATCAGCCAAGTAGGGACAGAGGTCATGCCTTGGGTAAAGGCAATGACACTCCCAGCCCCAGGCAATTGCTGCCAGTTGGGAATATGAGCTTAGCACTGCCTGACCTCCCACTGTTTTAAGAGAAGTAAGAAGCCAGATTTTCATGTGAATGTTCCACTTTCATAAACAAACAAAAAACAAACAAACAAACAAACATGGTGCTGGCCAAACCAGACCTGTCTGCAGGCTGGAGGCATTCCAAGGGCCCCCAGTTTGCAGCCACGGCCATCTGTCTCTCCTTGACACATGAGTGAGCTTATCTGACACCTTACTAGAATTTTACATAGAGTTACATTTACAGAGAGTTAAATTTAAGTCCCAATTTGCATGGCTGGGCCGCTCTGTGCTGGTCCCTCTGGAGTTAGCAGGATGTGTGACAGAGTGTGTCTCCGGTCTCAGCACAGACCTGCACCCGTCCCACCTGCTCAGCCAACATTTCCCACACAGCAAGGGCCCCTCACCCCCTCGGGCTGTTTATCTCCTCAGGCGGCGTGGCTCATGCCAAATGCTGTTGGGTGTCCAGTACCCGGGGTGGGGACAGCTGGGCCGCTTGCTGAGAGGGAAGAGGGCCTGTCCCCAGGAGTAGTGCCTGTGCTGGCCTGGGCCGGGCCTGGGTTAGGGGCAAGGGCTCTGAATGGAGGCAGACTCTCCAGACAGAACCGATACCAACACGGCAGGTGCTAACAGGGCTACACACAAAAACGTCTTCATGGCCACATCCACTTGAGAAAAGCTGGGTTTAAAAGGTGAAGAGATTCCTAACTGTGGGTCTTTTTGATCCCTTTAATCAGCTGTGTGTACATCCTACATCTCCCAACATGGAGGCTAAAGTATAGTCCATTGCCCACACTTCTCTAGCCACGGAACCAAGTTTACGTTGCCCTTGAAAAACTTGGCAGGGTTGCAAGGTCAGTGTTTTGAGGGATGCGCTGTGGGTCCCCTTTGGGTTTCCTTCCATAAGAGCTGTGGCAAAGGCTAGATTCCATTCTCTGTGGCAAAGACGAGCTTCCAGTAGCTGGACCCTGGTGCCCCCTCAGCCACCAGCCACCCTCATGGGGGAATGGCTTGAGGACACCAGGGCGAGTGGGAAAGGGCACTTCTTTTTTTTTTTTTTTAATACTTCAAGAGAGGGAACACAAGCAGGGGGAGTGGGAGAGGAAGAAGCAGGCTCATAGCAGAGGAGCCTGATGTGGGACTCGATCCCATAATGCCGGGATCACGCCTGGAAAGGGCACTTCTTAGCAGGGCTGCTTGCTCACCCCAAGCAGCTCCAGGCAGTCTCTGGGACATAAGAAGTGGGACCACCGGCCTGGAATTGGAAGGCTGCTGAGACAAGGTAGGGCGTGGAAGCAGGGAGCAAGAGGCATTAGGCACAAAGGCTCAGGACAAGGCCACGCTATCCAGACCCATGGCCTGCTCAACACAGGCCTGTTGAGGGCCTTACAGGATCTCAGAACCAGCCTCCCTGAGTCCATTCCTCCCTCCTGGGCGTCTGGTGACCCATTTTACTCTCAGAAGACTCATCAAGCCCATCAGGGGCATGCTCAAAGACAGGGGGTCTATACGCTGTTATAACACAGGCAAGAGGGAGGTGGGCTTTCCACTGTACTCCCAGGCCCCAGAATTGTGCCTGGCACACAGCAGCTGCTCCACGCTGGCTTGCTGAATGAGAAAGAGAGCAAAATAATTTTTACCTGTTTCCTCGTGTCTTCCTTCTTCGGGGACCCTGGCAGCATCTGAGAGTGAAAGGGGAAGCACAGTGAAGGATTTTCACCCTCCTCGGCCACACCCCCTGCCCCTCTGTGACTCACAGGCAGCCAAGAGGCAAGGCAAAGTAGAGAGTTAGGAAAAGAGGGAATGAGCGGAGTGTGGGTTCAGAGGCAGATTGGAGGGAACACTCAAGTACCTATGGTCAGTTTTTAGTTTCAGTATATGGAGTTTCTACATCAGATAGAGCTAGATCCTCCACAACTTCCCCTCTATCCAGCTCTCAGGAAATGCTGATAATCAAGGCAAGCACTTTAGAGCTGCCAGCCTGCTGAAAAAGGCACAAGACAATCTGAAGGTATTTGTAGTTTAGTGCTGTGTGTTATTCTCACTCCATACTTTCGCTCCAAAGGCAAGAATGGTGGGGGGTGGGGGCTGGTCACTTACGCGGATGCTTCAGCAGCTCCCAAGGGTTGAGGGATGAGCACAGAGATATCAGGAAGAAAAAAGATAACTTACATGAAATGTTATTGAATGGGCAAGTCATGAGACTGGAACCTTATCACTTGGTCAGGCTTCTAGTCAGTGAGTGTCTTGAGACCAGAACCAGGCATCAGGCAAAGCCATTCAAATCCTACAGGGATTTGAACAGGGAAGTCTCTGAGAAATCTGCACCCTGGCATCACCAAACCCTACTGACTGCAGCCATTGAGAAGGAAAGGGAAAAGGGAAAGACCAGCTTATTTTAAAAACAGTATGTTCTGGGAAGGTGTATTCTTCCCTATTTCTTTTGCTAAGAACACCTAAAACCCTGGATGTTTTAAAAACAAGCATAAGAAGACACTGAGAGGTTGAGAGAAGACATGCTGGTTAGGGACCTTGGGACCTGAGGAATGATGTGATGGTGAATTCCCTGGGTTTCACTGGATACTGAAAAAGCAAGCAACTGGAAGTGCCAATGGGCACAGACAAAAAAAGTTCAGCCAAACTCTGCTCTTCTAGCCAAAGAACCAAGAAAGGGGCAACCCAGAAAGACAGAAATTGTTCAGGCAATAACTACTCTGCTCCAGCTAAATATCACAGAAAAACCTGCTGCTTCACTCCCCCGCCAAGAGCAAAGGCTGAGTGGGATCCTAGACTTCCACCCTTGCTAGGTAGTAATGAAGAACCCAGGCCACTCCCCCATACCACATCTGAGTGGTGCCAGAGGAGGCCGAGTGTGGAGCTGGGCCCTCTATCCCCACTAGACTATTCCTTCCTACAGTGTCAGTGGAGACCACATGGGGAGCCTGGACATCCACCCCCACCCAGTGGTGATGAGGCATCATTCTCCTCACTAGAGTGGTGGAAGAGAAGGTCTAGGGGACAGTCAGGACTTTCACTGTCACTCAGTGGTCATAAGCCCACCTCCTGCTATGGAATCTACATGGAAGCCATGTGGAGAACAGTAATGAAGTTCCCCTCTCTCTCTCCCAGCGAGGCTGGTATTAGTGGATGCATAGTGGGGAACCTGATCTTCTACCCCTGCCCAGCAATAATAAGAAAACTTCACACACACACACACACACACACACACACACACACACACACCAGGTGTCAGGAGAGGCTGAGTGGGGAACCTGAGCTTGTACTCCCACTTGGCAGTTATAAGTCAGTGCCCCCATTCGTTTCACTGGAGCAGTCAGGGGAGGCTTGCTAAAACATAGATTTAAATAAGATCCGGTCCCATAAATAATACCCCAATGTCCAGGTTCAATTGTAAATCACTTGGCATACTAAGAACCAGGAAGTTCTCAAACTGAATGTGAAAAGATAATCAACAGATGCAAACACCAAGATGACACAGATGTTGGAATTATCTGACAAAGATTTAAAGATTCATAAAAATGCTCAGTGAGCAATTACAGACATGCTTGAAACAAATGAAAAAAATGGAGAGTGTCAGCTAAGAAAGAAGATATAAAGAAGAATCAGAAGGAAATTTTAGAACTAAAAAATATAATAACTGAAATAAAAACCTTAATGAATGGGCTCAACAGCAGAATGAGGATTATAGAAATAACAATCAGTGAAATGGAACATAGAACAATAGAAATTACCCAATTTGAACACCAAAGAGAAAATAAACTGAAAAAATAAATGAACAGAGCCTCAGGGGCATGTGTGGCTAGCATGACAAAAGATCTAACATTCATGTCATTGGAGTCTCAGAAGGAGAGTAGAAAGAAGGTGAGGCTGAGAAAACATTTGAAGAAATAATGTCCCTAATTTGACAAAATAAACAAACAAAACCCATACATCTACAGATATAAGAAGCTGAGTGAATCCTACACAAGATAAACCCAAAGAAATCTGTGGCAAGACACATAATAGTCAAACTTCTAAAAATTAAAGACCAAAAAAAAAAAAAAAAAAAAAAAGGTCTTGAAAGCAACCACAGAGAAATGACACATTACCTATAAGGAGAAAACCATTCAAATGACAGATTTCATATAAAAAACCATGGAGGCCATAAGGAACTGAAACATTTCTCAGGTACTGAAAGAAAAGAACTATCAACTTGGAAATTTGTATCTAGTGAAAATATCCTTCAGGAATGAAGAGGAAATCAAGACATCCTCAGATGAAGGAAAACTAAAGGAATTTTTAACCAACCAAGACCCAAAAAGAATGGCAAAAGGGAATTCTCCAAACAGAAAGAAAATGATTAATAAATAAATAAATAAATAAATAAATAAATAAATAAATCTTGGAACATCAAAAAGAAGGAAAGAACATGGAGAGAGCAAACCTATGGGTAAATACAATTTACCTTGTCTTCTTGAGTGTTCTAAATTATGTTTGGCAATCAAAGTAAAAACTAACACCATGTAATGCTGTTCTTAGTGTATGTAGAGGAAGTACTTAAGACCATTATAAATGGGAGAGGGTAAAAAGATGTGAAGGGAGGTGAGGTTTCTATACTTGAACTGGTAAAATGTTTAAACCAGTAGACTTTGGTAAGTTCTATATAATGTAATACTTAGATCAATCACTAAAAAAACTATACAAAGAGATAACTCAGAAACACTATAGATAAATCAAAATGGAATTTTAAAATCATTCGAGAAGCCCACAGGGAGGTAGGAAAAAAACAGAAATTAAGAACAGAGCAAACAAAGAGAAAACAAGAACAAAATGACAAGTTAAAGCCTTACCACGTAAGTATTACATTAAATGTAAGTGGTGTAAATACACAAATGAAAAAAGAGATTGAGAGAGTGAATAAAAAACATGACCCAGCTATATACTGTCCATAAGAAAATAACTTCAAATATAATTAGACAGGTAAGTTGAAAATAAAATAATGTAAAAGAATATACTATACCAACATTAATCAAAAGAAAGTAGAATTCTTCCAAAAAATTAAAAATACAACTACCATATGTCCATGGAGTTCCACTTCTGGGTATTTATCTGAATGAAATTAACTAAAAAACCATGCCAGTTCCTCAAAATATTAAAAATAGAACTAACATGTGGTCCAGGAATTTCACTTCTGGGTATTTATTGAAACAAAGTAAAAACACTAATTTGAAAAGATATGGCAACTCCAAGTTTACTGCAGCATTATTTACAATAGCCAAGACATAGAAGCAACATAAGTGTCCCTCCGTGGATGAATGGATAAGGAAAACATGGTGTGCATATACAATGAAATATTATTCAGCCATAAGAAAGAAGGACATTTGTGACAACATGGATGGACTTTAAGGGTATTATGCTAAGTGAAATAAGCCAAACAGAAAGACAAACACTGTCTGACCTCACTTATGTGTGGAATCTAAAAAACAAACAAACAAAATGAACTCATAGATACAAAGAACAGATTAGTGTTTGCCAGAGACAGAGGATGGGGAGGTGGGCAAAAGGGGTGAAGGTGGTCAAAAGGAGCAGACTTCCAGTTATAAAATAAGTCTTGGGGATATAATATACAGCATGGTGACTATAGTTAATAATACTGTTATTTTTGAAAGTTTTTAAGAGAATAGATCTTAAAAGTTCTTACCATAAGAAAAAAAGTTATAACTGTGTGGTGATGATGGATATTAACTAGACTTATTGTGGTAATCATTTGACAATATATACAAATATTGAACCATGTTGTACACTTGAAACTAATATGTTATACGTCAATTATATCTCAATAAAGTAGACTTCAGAACAAAGAAAATGACCAAAGCTAGGGAGGGATATTATATTTTAAGGGAAGTGTCAATCCACCAAGAAGACATAGCAGTGCTAAATGTGTGTGTACCAAACAACCAGAGCTGCAAATATACACGAAACAAAAACCAACAGAAATGAAATGGGGTATAGACAAATCCATAGTTATAGTTGGAAACTTCAGCACCCCTCCCTCAACAAATGACAGAGCAACTAGACAGAAAATCAGCAAGGACATATAAGAACTCAACAACACCATCAACCAACAAGATCTAATTGACCCCAAAACAGCATAATACACATTCTTTTCAAGAATCCAGGAATATATACCAAGATAAACAAAATGTAGGGCTATAAAACAAGACTTAAAATTTTTGAAATAATTGAAATCATGTAGAGTATATTCTCTAATCACAATGGATTCAAACTAGAAATCAATAACAGGAAAATCTCCAAAGACTTGGAAACTAAACAACACACTTCTAAATAATCTATGGGTCAAAGAGGAAATATCAAGGGAAATGTAAAAAAATAATACATTGAACTGAAAGAAAATGAAAATAGAACTTATCAAATTTTGTGGGACACAGCTAAGTACCTGAAGGAAATTTATAGCATTGAATGCTTATATTAAAAGAAGAAAAGCTTCAGGGGCACCTGGTTAATTGGGCTCAGTAGGTTAAGCATCTGACTCTGATTTCAGCTCAGGTCATGATCTCAGTGTCATGGTATGGAGCCCACATCAGGCTCCACACTCAGCGGGGAGTCTGCTTGAGATTTTCTTTCTCTCTCTCTCTCTCACTCTCTCTCTCTCAAATAAATAAATCTTTAAAAAAGAGAAGAAGAAAAACCTCAAACGAACAATATAAAGTTCCATCTCTAGAAGCTAGAAAATAAGAGGAAAATAAACCCAAAGCAAACATAAGGAAATAATAAATACAAAGGCAGAAATCAATGAAACTGAAAACAGAGAAATAGTAGAGAAAATTAAATATCTATTTCATGAAAAGACCAATAAAACTGACAAATCTCTAGCAAGGCTGACAGAAAAAGAGAGAAGACAACTTGTTAACATCAAGAATGAAATGGTGTATCACTACAGGTCCTGCAGATCCAAAAGGTAATAAAGGAATACTATGAACAACTCTATGCACACAAATTTCAAATTTCAGATTAAATGGATCAATTCCTCAGAAAGTACAAACTACCACAACTCACCAAATGTCAATTAGGTAATTTGGGTTTTTAAAAAAGATTTTATTTATTTATTTATTTGAGAGAGAGAACACAAACAGGGCAGAGGGAAAGGGATAAGCAGACTGCTGGCTGAGGAGGGAGCCTGACGTGGGGTTTGATCCCAGGACCTGACCTGAGCCAAAGGCAGACACATCACCAACAGAGGCACCCAGGTGCCCCTCAGTTAGGTAATTTGAATAGCCCTATAACCACTGAGATAACCTAAAATGTGAAAAAAAATCTCCAGGCACATACGGCTTTACTGGAGAATTCAAGCCAATATTTGAAGCAGTAACACCAATTCAACATAATCTCTTCCAGAAAATAGTAGAGGGAACACTTAACTCATTCTCTGAAGACAGGATTACCCTGAAACAAACACACAAGAAACACAAATAAATAAGACAAAACAGTATAGAGGAAAATTACAAACCAATATTCCTCATGAATATGGGGGCAAAATATTTTACCAAAATATTAGCAGACAGAAGTCAGCAATATATAAAAAGAATTATACACTCTTACCAAGTGGGTATTATTCCAGAGATCCAAAGCTGGTTCAATATTTGAAAATCCAACAATGCAATCATATTATTAGGATAAAGAAGAAAAATCAGATGATCATATAAATTGTTGTAGAAAAAGACATCGGACAAAATTCAACACCCATTATGACAAAACTCTCTGAAAACCAGGAATAGAGAGGAAATTCCTCAACTTGACAATCTATAACTAACCTAAAAAAACCTGAAGCTAATATATCAATACCGAAAGACTGAATACTTTCCCCCCTCAGACTGGGAACAAGGCAAGGCTGCCCACTGTCACCACTCTACTCAGTGTAGTACTGAAAGTTCAGCAAGGTTGCGGAATACAGGATCAACACAAAAATTAGTCACTTTTTTTATACTGAAAATGAACATGTGGAAACTGAAACATAAAATACAATTGCATTTATAATGGCTTTTTTAAAAGAAATAATTAGATGTAACAAATTTAACAAAACATATATAAGACTTGTATACTGAAAATAACAAAACAGTGCTGAAAAAAATAAAAGAAGACGTAAATAAATACCGCATTCATGAACTGGAAGACTAAATAAAATAAAGATGTCAATTCTCCCCAAGTTGACAAGCAGATTTCATGCAACTACTTTCAAAATCCCAGCAAAAATTTGTGTAACTATAGACAAGATTATTCTAAAGTTTATATAGAAAGATGGAGAACTAGGGGCGCCTGGCTAGCGCAGTTGTTAAGCGTCTGCCTTCCGCTCAGGGCGTGATCCCAGAGTCCTGGGATCAGGCCCCACATCAGGCTCCTCTGCTGGGAGCCTGCTTCTTCCTCTCCCACTCCCCTGCTGTGTTCCCTCTCTTGCTGGCTGCCTTTCTGTCACATAAATAAATAAAATCTTTATATAAAAAAAAAGACAGAGAACTAGAATAGAACATTTCTTTTTCTTAGATTTATTTATTTATTTATTTATTTATTTATTTATTTATTTATGTATTTTAAAGAAAGAGAGTGTGTGCATGAGCAGAAGGAGAGGGAGAGAATCCTCAAGCAGACTCCCTGCTGAGCATGGAGCCTGATGGGATGCTCGGTCCCAGGACCCTGAGATCATGACTTGAGCTGAAATCAAGAGTGGGTCCCTCAACTGATTGAGCCACCCAAGCGTCCCTAGATAGAACATTTCTAAGAACAAAGGGTGGTCACTCTACCCTGATTTTAAAGCTTTTTATGAAGTAATATATAGTAATCAAATTGTGTGGTATTGATGGGGGAATAGCTACATAGATCAACTGAATGAACTAAAGAACCCAGAAATGACCCCAAATAAGTGTGGCCAACTAATTTTTTATATAGAAGCAAAAACAATCCAATGGAAGAAACATAACTCTTTGCAACAAATGGCGCTGAAGCAATTGGCTATATCCATAAGCAAAACATGAACTTCAACCGAGACCTCACACTTTATACAAAAACGAACTCAAAGTGTGGATCATAGATTTGTATGTGAAACATTAAACTATAAAACTTTTAGAAGGTAACGTGGGGGAAAATCTTTGGGACATAGGGCCTGATGAAGCATTCTTAGACATGAGACCAAAATCATAACCCCTAAAAATCTATAAATCGAACTTCATCAAAATTAAAAATTTGTGGGGTTTTTTGTTTTGTTTTGTTGCTCTGTGAAAGACCGTGTTAAGACAATGAAAAGACCAACTACAAACTGGAAGAGAATATTTGCATATCTAGAATGCATATATACAAAGAACTCTCAAAAAGTGACGTTAAAAAAAAATCAATCAAATCAAAAGATGGTGTGAAGCCTAAAAATAAACCAGTAAGTTATTTTACCAGCAAGAATTAGTTTATTCGGGAATAACAGAATTGCAGTGCAGGACAAGCAAGCTATGGTAAAACCACAGGCAAGTCCAACAAACAAAGGAAAAGAACATTATTTTATAGACAAGGAAGAAGTTAAAAGGGGTTGTTTGGAAAACACGAGTCCAGGGTGATAACAGTTTCTCATTGGCTGAACTGCAGGGGTAGTTGATTTCTTGTAGGAGGTGCTATGTGCATCTTTTCTCCTGTTGGGGCCTGTAAATTAAGGATTCTTGCCTGTTGAGAATTCTTCTTTTGGGGTCTGTAGTTAACCTTTCTTCCTGAAATTGACATTGAGTGGTATCGTTCCCCCTTTTAGCTTCCCCCTCTAGCCTCCCTGCTCCGTTTTAGTGACGTTTTTTCTTCATTAATTTTCATAATGGGCAAAAGACATGACATTTCTTTGAAGATGATATGTAAGGATGGAAAATAATCATATAAAAAGATGTTCACACTGGGTGTTGTATGCAATTGAAGAATCACTGAATTCTACCCTGGAAACTAATCATTAAAAAGATAAATAAATAAAGTTAAAAAATAAAAAGATGTTCAACAATCACTTGCCTTTAGAGAAATGCAAATTAAGATCACAATGAGGTAATACTACCATACACCTATTATTGTTAGACAGCTAAAATAAAAAACAGTGGCAATATCAAATGCTAGAAAGGAGGTGCAGTAACTGAATCTTTTACACATTGCTGGTAGGAATGTAAAATTCTTCACCCACCTTGGAAAACAATCTCAAAACAATTCCTCAGAAGGTTAAATGTAGAGTTACCATATAACTCTGCACTGCCACTCCTAGGTATATACCTAAAAGAAAAACATAACCACCCAGAAATTTGAACACAAACGTGCATAGTGGCATTACTCATAAAAGCCAAAAAGTAAGGATAACCCAGGTATCCTTCAAGTGATGAATGGTTAAAGAGAATGTGGTATATCCATACAATAGAATATTTGGCAATAAAAAATAAAGTATTGATAGATGCTACCACACCGCTGAACATGGAAACATTAAGTGAAAGAAGCCAGTCACAAAAGACCACATATTGTATGATTCCATTTATATGAAATGTCTAGAAAAGACAAATGTATAGAGATGCAAAGTAGATTTAATAGTTGCCTAGAGCTAGGGTGGGGATACTAGGAAGAAATGGGGGTGACTGCTAATGGGCATGGATTTATTATGGGGGTGATGAAATGTTCTAAAATTGATCGTGGTTGGGGGGTTGCCTGGCTGGTTCAGTCAGTAGAATATGAGACTCTTGATCGACAGGTCATGAGTCGGAGCCCCACGTGTGGCATGTGGCATGTTTATTTAAAATAACACATTTTAAAATTGTTTGTGGTGATGGTTGTACAACCCTGTGAATATACATAAAATCACTGAAGTGTACCCTTTAAGTAAGTGGATTGTATGGGCAATCAGAAAATGGGCAAAAATCATGAAGAGACATTCCAGCAAAGGGGATACACAGATGGCTAATATGTACATAAAGAGCCGTTCAACATCACTAGCCACCAGTGAAATGCAAATCAAGACCTTGATGAGATGTCCCCACATAGCTGTTAGAACAGCCAAAATAAAAACTAATAACAATACCACATGTTGGTGACAGATACGGTGAAACTGGGTCATTCATACATTGCTGGTAAGAATATAAAATGGTACAGCCACTCTGGAACATGGTTTGTGAGTTTCTTGAAAAACGAACAAAATACACCTACCCTATGACTCAACAATTGCATTCCTAGGCATTTATCCCCCCAAAATGAAAACTTATGTCCACACAAAAACCTTTACACAATTGTTCACAGCAGCTTTATTTGTAATAGCCAAAAACTGGCAACAACCAGCATGTTCCTTAGTAGGTGAACAGTTAAACTGTGATCTATCCATACCATGGAGTAGCAAGAGCAGGGCACAATATTGATAATGATTCTGAAGGCCATTATACTGAGTAAGAAGAAAAAAGTCAACCTCCAAAGGTCATGTACCATATGATTCCTTTTATGTAACATTCCTGAAATGACAAAATGACAGAGATGGAAAACAGATTACTGGTTGCAAGGGGCAAAAAGAAGTGGGCCTGACTACAAGGGAGCGCCTTGTGGAAAGGGAGTAATTCTGGATCTTGCTGGCAGTGATAGTCACATACATCTAGACATGTGATCAAAGGACTTGGAACTGTACACACACACTCTGTACTAAGGCCACACTCCTGGTTTTGATACTGTACCAACATTGCGTAACATACGGGCACACTAGACCTCTCTAAGAATAGAGAGGTGCAACTTCCTGTGAATCTATAATTATTTCAAAATAAAAAGTTTTATTTTTGCAACTTCCTGTGATTCTATAATTATTTCAAAATCAAAAGTTAAAATCCCTAGCAATCCCAATGGGGACTCCAGCTCGGGGACATGGTCCCAAAGGTCTCTGACAGGAGACCCACTGGGGACTTAAATCCCTCTGCTGGCATAACTCCAGGCATCACTCAGTCTTCTAACAAGAGGAAACTGGGCAATAGGCTCATGGACATGCCTCGATTTCTGGAGGCCAACGGCTTAAGGAGGAGACCAGGGTGGAAGCAGGACTCTGTGACTTTGGTGCTTTTACTTGTCCTTCCATCTTTCCTCTGAAGAGGTAGATGGTCTCCATTTTGGGTGACCAAGTGTTCTAAATACTTCCTGCAATTGATGATTCCTTCCTCTTGATGATTCTTCCACAGGGGCCGTAATTGATGATTCTTCCTGTACTTGACATTGAGTAGTATGCCTCCTCTTCTCCTTTTTTTTTTTTGTTCTTTAATTTAATTTAATATATCTATGATTATAATTGCTGATATTAAAACCTTTTAACAGGGAATAAAATAAATATACATTACTAATTCACACTCAACTAAAATGCAAATGAACATAGTAATTTTATATTGCTTTAATATTAAATTTAAAATTCCAAATTATTCCATTCTTTTATCTTTTTTTAAATTTATTTTTATTTTTATTTTTTTTTTGATGTGAAGTTCGATGATTCATTAGTTGCATATAACACCCAGTGCACCATGCAATACATGCCCTCCTTACTATCCATCACCAGCCTATCCCATTCCCCCACCCCCCTCCCCTCTGAAGCCCTCAGTTTGTTTCTCAGAGTCCATAGTCTCTCATGCTTCATTCCCCCTTCTGATTACCCCCCTTTCTTTATCCCTTTCTTCTCCTACCGATCTTCCTAGTTCTTATGTTCCATAGATGAGAGAAATCATATGATAATTGTCTTTCTCTGCTTGACTTATTTCACTTAGCATTATCTCCTCCAGTGCCGTCCATGCTGCAGCAAATGTTGAGAAATCGTTCTTTTTGATAGCTGAGTAATATTCCATTGTATATATGGACCACATCTTCTTAATCCAGTCATCTGTTGAAGGGCATCTCGGCTCCTTCCACGATTTAGCTGTTGTGGACAATGCTGCTATGAACATTGGGGTGCATATGGCCCTTCTCTTCACTACGTCTGTATCTTTGGGGTAAACACCCAGTAGTGCAATGGCTGGATCATAGGGTAGCTCAATTTTTAACTTTTTAAGGGACCTCCACACTGTTTTCCAGAGTGGCTGTACCAGCTTGCATTCCCACCAACAATGTAGGAGGGATCCTCTTTCTACACATCCTCTCCAACAATTGTTGTTTCTTGCCTTGTCAATTTTTGCCATTCTAACTGGCATAAGGTGGTATCTTAGTGTGGTTTTGATTTGAATTTCCCTGATGGCTAATGATTTTGAATATTTTTTCATGTGTCTGTTAGCCATTTGTATGTCTTCATTGGAAAAGTGTCTGTTCATATCTTCTGCCCATTTTATTACTTGTTTATTTGTTTCTTGTGTATTGAGTTTGAGAAGTTCTTTGTAGATCTTGGATACCAGTCTTTTATCTGTAGTATCATTTGCAAATATGTTCTCCCATTCCGTGGGCTGCCTCTTAGTTTTTTTGACTGTTTCCTTGGCTGTGCAGACCGTCGGCTCTTTGGGCAACTAATCTTTGATAAAGCGGGAAAAAACATCCAGTGGAAAAAAGACAGGCTCTTCAATAAATGGTGCTGGGAAAATTGGTCAGCTACATACAAAAGAATGAAACTTGACCACTCTCTCACACCATACACAAAGATAAACTCTAAATGGATGAAAGACCTCGATGTGAGACAGGAATCCATCAAAATCCTAGAGGAGAGCATAGGCAGCAACCTCTACGACATCGGCCACAGCAACCTTTTTCATGACACATCTCCAAAGGCAAGAGAAACAAAAGAAAAAATGAACTTGTGGGACTTCATCAAGATATAAAGCTCCTTTTTTTTTTAAGGTTTTATTTATTTGACAGAGAGAGAGGCAGTAAGACAGGGAACACAAGCAGGGGGAGTGGGAGAGGGAGAAGGCCCGATGCGGGGCTCAATCCCAGAATGCTGGGATCATGACCTGAACCGAAGGCAGATGCTTAACAACTGAGCCACCCAGGCCCCCCTATGCCTCCTCTTCTATGGTGGATGACCACCATTTTGGGTGACATCCCCCCCCACCAGGGAAGCAGTGGAACCAGGCAACTAGGTGCCCCCTGTGAGCCATGTGCCCCCTCCGAGCCCTCTTCCCAGGACTTTAAGATGAGGAGAGTGATAGCTCCTTGGTCACAGCGTTAGTGCAGCTACACATGTGATGCGCTCAGCTGTGTGCACAACTTACAACAAGCATGTGATAAACAGACCTGGTTCAAATCCCAGTCCTGCCAATTGTCAGTGGTGACATCCCTCAGTTTCCCTTCTAAGGGAGATGATGGGATTGGATATTGGCAGGACTGACCTGGTGGGTGTGCCATGAGAAATCATGAGCACAACAAGCGTTTCCCACAGTGGGTGTCATGGAATGAGTGCTCTATGAAAGTGAGCTGTTATTAATATGGACACCGTCACTCACTCTGCTTGACCAACACTCCATGGTGATGTTGAGTCACACACCTCTGGCTACTCAGCTGTAGCTTGGGCTTGATGGAGCCCAAGCTATCCCTCCCATTCTCCAGGGAAGATATTCCAGCCAGACCAGACTCTGGGGGTGGGTCTTCCGCTTGGCAGTTACCCTGCCCTTGTGGCCCATGAGGCCCATGAGGCTCATGAGACCCGTGAGGCTGAGGTTGTCTTCTCCTGTTGAGGGAGCAGGCCAGAGTTGGAAGCCAGGAGGTTGGGGAAGAAAGAGGCTGCCTACTCCTGAGCAGTGCCCAACCTGGCCCCAATCTTGGGTTGAGTCCCCAAGCCTGGCCCAGGGGAGGAAGCTTTGGAGTAGCCCTTCCTGGCCTGGAGCACTTTCACTGATGAGGAAAACAGAGCTGCCGCCGCAGGCATTGTCCTCAGGGTTGGGGGCCACCAGGGATGGCTTGTCTCAGCCATGGGGGACCTGGGAGGTTGGCGGGAGAGGAGGGGAAGGAGATCCATGTTGTCATGACCCTGGCCTGGTGCCCGGGTGTCCTCCTTCCTACCCGGGGTGGCCTATCCCTCCCGACACGAGACCTGCTCACCTCTACTCTAGCCCAGCCAGACGTTATCTCCCACATCTGTCCCCGTCTCTCTGAGCCACTATGTCATGGGTTCTGACTCTTCCTCAGCTTATTCTTTCCCAAGGGAGGAGTGCCATCAGCTTTTTCAAGTTGATGGGGCCAGAGTAGAGCACACTTGTGTTCTCCACGAACTTGTTCCTTCCACCACCTTCGGCAGCTGAGGAAGTGGCTATCTTGGATTCCTCTCTTTCCCTCCCCTCCACCTTTAGCAACCTCCATCCACTCCTCTTACAAAAGAGGTCCTGACCTGCCCCTTCTCACCATCTTCGCTTCCTCTGTCTTGGCCTCCTGAGCCCTCTGCCTGCATCTGCTTAGCGGCTGTGCTCATTGTCCCCACAGCTGCCAGCGGGGTCTTAGAAACCCCAGCCCCTCCGAAACATTCCTCTGTGTATCATCCTCCAGCGACAACCCAATTCACTCTGAGTAAAAGCCTGAGTCCTAACTGCGGTCTCTAAGGCCTTCTGTGATCGGGCTCCCTTAGGCAACGGCTCTGGTTCACCAACCCCTCCAGGCATGCTGGTTTCCTTCTTGTTCCTGAGAGTAACAAGTACATTCCCACCACGGGCCTTTGCACCTGATCTTGGCTTTTCCCTGGATCTATATTCCCCAGAAGTGGACAGAATTCCCTCCCTTGCTTCCTTCTGCTCTCTACTCAACTGCTCTCTACGCTTTCTAAAACAGCAGCCTTGCCCAGCACATTCTGTCCTATCCTGCCTATTTCCTTCCTAGCATGCTCACTATCTGACCAACACTTGTTTCTCTGATTGTCATCTACCCATTCCACAGAATGTCAGCTCCTTGAGGTCGGACAGTGTTTCTTCTTGGTCCCTGCGATATCCCCTGGCACACAGTACGTGCTCAGTAAATATGGGTTGATGAAACAGATGAGTTCTGGGGGAGTCCAGGAGAGGGGTGGAATGTGATATTCCTGAATTTTGGATGTCCTTGTGTGTCATCACTGAATGTTAGTCCCTCCTATGAGATGGTCTTTGCATCAAATCACTTTACTTTTCCTGAACTTTAGAGGTTTGCCTAGGACCTTCAGGACTTTTGTCCTGTCTGTGAACCTTTATGTCATACATCTCTTTAAATCAATTCACTTGGTTGATTTTTTTTTAAACTTAGCATCCTCCTGAGCTTTTATCTAAAAAAAAAAAAAAAATCACCAGTTCAGTATGCTGGTGTCCTTTTGTTCTGATACATACTAAATGAAACATACTCATTAGTGTAAAAGTTGCTCTCCCTTCCTCCTGGGATCAGCGGGCTCATCAGCGTGGCGCTCGGGTGGCACTTTGGGCAGCACAGGGTTACTCGAGTCCCACATTATTGACACTGCTCTGCTCCTCAGGGCGAAGTCCTCAGGGGCATTCCTCCCAAGCCAGACCTGCTGGAGCCAGGGTCTGTTGTCAGACGACAGGTGTGTCAGGGCGGGGTCCCCGTGCAGGAGATCCGGTGGAGACCGCTCCAGGAGCCATGTGAAACCCCTACTATTCTCTGCCCCAAGCCCCGACCACTCTCCTGTCTTATTTTCAGCTCTTGGAATTTTGCCAAACATGTTCCCACTTGGAATACGCAGTGTCCCCTGTGGGACTTTCCTGTCACTGGGACACCCCCCATGACCCCTGAGACCCCAAGACACTTCCATCTGTGCTCTAAAGGCCCCCTTTGTGCTGGTTTCAGGAGCAGGTGTCACGGGTCACTGTCGGGCATTATGCATGAATCAATATTCAATGTCCTCCTCTCTACAGGACAGAGAGCCCTGCGAGGAAAGGGCTCAGGCAGGCCTCGGGGTCGGTTCCCGCCCCGCCGCTCCCAGTCCCACTACCAACCACAGCTCTGCCTAGCTCCTGCCAGTGGACTTCCCCTTCCAGCTTGGGCGGCCTCATCACCTCCCTCCCAACGTGGTTTGGTTAGTCCTGCCTCTCGGTCTTGACTGTGGCCTTTGTGGTATTCTCTGCCTTCTTCCAAAACCAGGGGAGAACAGCCCTGTTCAGGAGCCACACCCACACGGCAGCTCTATTCTTAGGGTTCCCTCACCACCTTGCGGCTGGTGATGTCCCAGTGCTTCTCACCAAGATGGTGGAGCGCCCAGTGGTGAGAGCTCTGGGCTCTGGGCTCAAGTCGGGGCTGTGCAGTTACCAGCTGGGGAACCTCAAGGAAGTGATTTAACCTCTGTGCCTCAGCTCCTCTAGGTTCTCAAATGTCAGTGCATCAGAATCATCTGGAGGACCCATCAAAACACACTGCTGGGCCCCACCCCAGAGGTTTTGGTTCCTGTAGTCTGGCCTGGGACCCTGAGAATGTGGCTTTCTTTCTTTCCCTTTCTTTTTTTTTTTTTTTTAAGATTTTATTTATTTATTTGAGAGAGAGCACACATGAGTGAGGTGCGGGGCAGTGGAAGAGAGAGAAGCAGACTCCCCACTGAGCAGGGAGCCCAATGTGGGGCTTGATTCCAGGACCCTGAGATCACGACCTAAGCCGCAGGCAGATGCTTAACCAACTGAGCCACCCAGGCACCCCGAGAATGTGCCTTTCTAACAAGTTCCCAGGTGATGCAGATGCTGCTGGTGCGGGACCCCACTTTGAGAGCCAACATCAGACTAGTTAGGGAAGGTAGTGGAGATTAATTAATGTAAATCAGGTAGAACCATGGGGCACATAGCAAGCGCTCAACAACTATTTGTTATTAATACCATTCATACCGGAGAGTCTGGCCCTCTTCAAATTGCCAACAGGGGTTATGGGGGAAAAAACAAAAAACAAAAAACTGAGTCCGGGCCTGGCCACTCTGTTTCCTAGCTCTAGGACCCTAGGAAAATCACCAAACTTCTCTGAGCCCCAGTGTTATCTTCACAGCATTGTCCCGTCCCTTCCCAAGATGACCTGAGCTTGCTGAAGGGGCTCCAAACACAGCTGGTGCCTACTTAATGTTTCTTGAACCAACAAAGTAAAGTTGGAAAGGCTGATAGCTGCAGAGTATGGCATGAATGTGAGTGATGGAGGTCAAACCAACACAGGCTCACGGAACACCCCGACCTGCATGGGACAAGAGGGGATGTGAGTGATCGGAGGAGCCAGACCCAGCCTGCAGCTGTCAGCTCAGAGAGCAGCTTTAGGGCGGTGGCCTTGGGCTCCGGGTTAGAATTCCTGGGCCTTCGTCCCCACACAGGACCCTGCAGAGGGCAAGGAGGGGGGGCAGCAGGCTCCCCTAGGGTGGATCAGAAATCATCAGGATCTGGACAGGTGTTTGGCTTCATGGTATTTATTTCACGTCCCTCTGTACAGGCCCTGGGGCCGGGTGTGGGGGCAGGAGACCAGGCAGGGGTAGCAATAAATAACATGGACAGACGGACAGATGGAGCTCCCCTCCGGACAGATGAGGTTAAAGGAGGTTAGAGAGGAGCCACAGTGCGGGGTGGGTGCTGGCAGGGCCGGGGGCAGCTGGGAAGGAGGGGAGGCCAGGCCCCCAGGACCTCACTGTCACCTGCCCCCTCCCTTTCCGGCCCCAGCCCCCACCATTCTGGGGAGCAAGGGAGCCCATAGCCAGTAGGGGCCAGTGAGGGTCCTGAGGGAGGGGTGGCCACACAGGCTGCCCCCAGCCCCCTCACTTGACACGGATTTCAGCATACTCGGCCAGCTCCTCCGTCAGGGTGTAGCTGTCTTTGGTGGGTCGTTTTCCCAGGTCCGAGTGAGAATAGCTCAGGTCCAGCTCTGGGGGCTCCCCCCGAAGGCCCAGCAGCCTCCTCTCAGATCCCAGTCGCCTCTCACTCTATGAACAGAACCAGCCCATGAGAAGGGGCTTGTTCCACCTTTTCCAGGGGCAAAGGCTGCTGTTACTTGCACCCCCGTAGCTCCAGAGTTAAGTCCAAAAGCCCCATGTAGACCTCCGTTCCCAAGGCCCGCCAGCGCAGCCTGGGGCTTTTGCCTGTGCTGGTGCGCCCCCGTCTCCCCACCCAACAGCCTCTTCCTTGCTAAGCCTGAGAGTCACCTACAAATCCAATGTGTCCAGGAAGCCCTCTTCAACATAAGAATTTGGGGGGCCCACGATTCAACCTATAGCATCTTCTCAGATTAAAGCCACCCGGTCAGGATCGCGCCTTTCCAAATGTGTGTAAGTGCCTGGCTCTGTAAGGCCTTCCCCTATGTTTGGGTCTGGGCTGGCTCCCCTCCTCAATCTGGGAGATCCTGCAGGTGTGACTTCGGCTTCCCTGTCCTGTGCTCCTCCCCACCCCCACCCCTACACGGAGCCTTTGGACACAGACACAGGACACTGGCCACAGACAGAAGGGAGCAGCAACAGGACAGACTAGACAAGGCCAGGAGGGCTAGGCAGGGCCAGACTTCACCAGGGAACATCCTGGATACCTGACGAGAACGTACACACATGCACGCCAACCCTGAGGCCCGACAAGGGCCCAGAGGTGGGCACACGGAGGCCCCTGGAACCTACCTCCTGGGGCGCTCATTCCAGGGTAGAGACCTCTCTGGACTATTGGAGAAGGAAATGCAGTCATAGACCCGGGAGGGGAGGATGGGGGCTGCCCTCTGCTGAGCCCCTCAGCCCCCTTCACAGCTTCAGCCTGAGCACCCCTCCCAGCCCAGATGCAGCCAGCCCTCCGCACTTCCTCCCTTTCCCTGCTGAAGGGGCCGGCCTCCCCTCTGCCCCTTGGCCTCCCAGGCCCTCCCAGGCCCTCAGGGTCCCTGGCACCCAGGTTCTCCAGCTAGTCTGGAGCCACAGGGCTCTGGCCCTCACCTCATACTTCTCTGGCGCCCCAGAGATGCGGAAGTCGCTGCTGAACAGGACCGGGGGGTTGTCCCCCGCCGAGAAGCTGGGGCTCTCTGTCACGTTCTTTCTGCAGGGCAGGACAGGTCAGCCCCAGCAGGATTCCCAGGCCTCCCTCTCCACTCCCTTTCTGCACCCCATCTACCTTAGGAGTTTGGCTCAAGGGACCCTAGGGTTGTTCCCACCCATTTCTCTAAGGCGGGGTAGATGGCCTCTTCAGAATGACCAGCCTCCTCCTGTCCCCCACGGCCCATCCCTCCATCTAGTCCCTGGTCCCTGCCACTTTTTGGGACCCCGGCCTAGCTTCTTGGGGTTCTTCTCCTGGCTCTGGCTCCATCAGCCCCTCTTGCAGCCAGGATGTGGAGCAGAAAGATGAATTCATTTTCAGGGAAGCTGGTGTGTGTGTGCCACAAGGAGGAAAAATAGCAGAGTTGCGGTAGGTGGGTGTGGTTTGGGGCTGGGGAGTGTGTTTGTTGCCAGAGATGAGGTGTGTAATCACCGGGGCCCTGGAACCGACTGTGACCGACCCTGTGGCTACAAGCCAGAGGTGGCTGGGTTTCCCCCATCGCACCAAAGCATGTGCAAGAGGGTTCCTAGAGGGCAGGAAGCTATGGCCACAGAACCTGGGGAACAGGTAGCCATCAGGGGAAAGTGCTCAGCGCAGGCACTGGCCCGCCCTGACATGTTAGCAGGAGCCTCTCTCCTCCATCCAGCCAAACATCCACAGAGCAGAATCGCCCTCCCACACACAGACAGGGCTGCTTTCCCCTGTCCATCGCTGCCTCTAACTGACCTCCCCGCCTCCCCAGCCCCGGGAGACTCCCCACCCCCCAGATGAGCCGTGGCAGGCCACTCACTTTCTGCGTGTCTGGGTAATGTAGCAGACGATGGCAATTAGGATGGCAAAGGCTACCACGGCTCCCACAGGGCCGATCTTGGCCCACATCAGGCGGTCTGAGGACAAAAGACCCAGGCATCTTCAGGAATGCTGCTGGTAGTGAGGACGCCCTGGGGTCTTGGGCGACGGGCTGGGGCAGAGGTGAGAGTGAAAACATTTCCATAGCTGGCACATCCTTGCAAGGCCTCACTGGCCCGGAGGGTGTAGCGGCCAGAGCGTCCAGGAGAGGGCCCATTAAAGCGCAGGCAAACCCAGGGCAGCCTCTCTTTACCAACTGGAAAGGGCATCTTTACCACTTGATCTATCTGCGTCGCCCCACCCAGGCTTGGTGGCTGATGGTCAGCCTCAGGGAGGGAAGCCTGGATCCAAGAGAAGCTCCCTCCATCCCTGTGGCTCCCAGCCTCCCATCACAGCACTCACGGGCTCCCTGGAAGGGCAGCTCCAGGCTCTTGGTGCCATAGACGTTGTGGGCCGTGCAGATGACCCGGGGCGGGGCCTGAGCCTGCCCCCGCAGCGTGAGGATGCTGGTGAGCAGGAGACCGCTGCGCTCCGAGTACACGAACTCCCGCTCGGTCTCGTTCACAGTCACGTTGCGTGAGGGCAGCTCGAAGGCCACGGACGGCTCCGGGTTCGATTTCACCACGCACAGGCACTGCACTGTGTCCCGGGCTGCTGCGCAGTGGGACTCCAGGAGGATCACGGGGGCAACTGCAGGGGCAAAAAGGACCAGGGCTCAGGGGACTGGCGCCGACTGGAGGCTGAGCCTCAGGGGACTCCTTGGCAGAGGGCCAAAAGCAGGTGGTAGCTGTCTCAGAGATGAGCTGCATTTCCCCCTTTGCACTGTCTCCAGCCCCCTCTCTAACTTTGTTCACCTTGTCAAACACAAATGAGATCACAAGGCTTCCTGCTCAAAACCCTCCTTCCGTTGCTCCCCAGGTCACTGACAATGATTTCCAAATTCTTTCCCTGGTTTGGCGAGGCCCCACGGGACCCAGCCGCACGGACCTTCTCTCACCATGGCTCCTGCCCAGTCATGCTGGCCTCCGCTGTTTGCAAAGCTCATGGAGCTTTTTCCCACCGCAGGGTCCTTGCATTTCTCCCTCAGCCTGGAACTCTCCCCTGACACCTGCTGAACTCAGTCCCTCCCTCTGTGCCCTGGGGCTCTACTCAGGTGACATCTCCTTCTCTGACCACTCACAGAAACCGCACCTCGATGCACTAACTATTCACTCCCCGTCCCGTTTGGGTCTTGCTCCCCAGCACTTATCCCTACCCTTGTGAGATGCCCATACGGCTGGGCTCTTGCTCCCGTCCAGACAGGTCTCGACCCCACGCTTAGAACGCGCCTCTCACATAGCGGAGCTCTGCGAAGACTCGCATGGGCTCTTGAGCCCTGCCGGTCCCCCTCCTGGCCACCTGCAGATGCCCCTGCTGACTCCCTCGAGCTTCCTTGCACCCTGACTGTCCCCCTTCGTGGGATCCTCCACCTCGGGCACCACGCCCCGCCCTCCACCCAAGTTCATTGTGTTGAGCTTTCCTTTGCTGCCATTTGTATTACAAAAACGGTACTGGTCTGGTTTTTGTGGGGGTTTTTTTTGTTTGTTTCTTTCATTTTCTAAAATACGACATTATAATAGAACACCGAATGTTGCTTTTTAAAGCTATGCTCTCTTTCCCTCCTGAAGAATCCAGCACCAGAGTCCACTCATTCTAGAGTGAGCTCTGGTTCTCGCTTCTGACCAGAACACGCTTACACATGGCCAAAAGACCCTCGGGCCATCTACCCCCAGTTACTTTCAATTTCCAGCAGAAAAAAGAATATGCAGATAACAGTGCCAGGCCAGGGAGTCGCATGACCAGATTCAACCTCTAGATGGTTCCAACTGGAACCTCAATGTGTATTTGCATCTAAATCTAGTAAATTAAAAATATATAGCGTGAATTCTGTTCGGGCATACACACACTCTGCTTGTTGTAGTGTTAATGAATTAACGTCCTACCGAGTAAGTGCATAAGGACAAACCTGAACCAACAGCTATTACATTTTTTTTAGAAACCCTTTCATTCAAGACTTCACCCCTGCCGCTCCATTGACAGTGGCTGCCCTAGACCCCATGCCGACACCGTGCTTGCATGTGCTCAGTATCTCCGCAGCTTGGCAGGTGGCCTGGGAGGCCTGGGGATCCCTGACTGACCCTGTACAAACCCCAAGTCCCACATTCAGCTTCCCTAGGCCTCCAAGGTGGAGTTTTCATCTGTGCAAACAGGAGTATTGGTCCTTCCTCGCAAGGGCTTAGTCTTAAAACCCTCCCAAGGATTCAGGATGAGATAAAAAGAACCATTCCAGCAAGTGGAGCACGTGAGCAAAGGCTTGGCGTCCGGAACTCCAGGCGGGCACCCAGCCTGGAGTCCAAGGGAGAGATTAGGGGGAAATAATTTACGGAGCACAGCGCAAGTGTCAGGCGTTGCAGGCACGCAGCATAACTTCCAGACTCTTCACAACCTCCTTTGGGGTAAGCTATGGTTATCATACCCATTTTTCAGTGGAGAGGCTCAGCCAAAGGGAAGTCACTTGTCTGGGATCATGCAGCAAGATGGAGACAGAGCAGGGATTCTGACCTGGGTCGGTTCAGCTCTGTCTGGTGCCGGACACCAGTTCATACTTTGGTTTCCTTCTCTTAAACTGGGGTGAAGAACAGTCCTTCACAATCATGTGGTGAGACCAAAACAGGTCAGTACGAGCCAAGGGCTTAGATTCATGCCCCGCACGTGAGCGCTGAGCAGAGGTGAGAACCTTGCATGTCCCTCGCCATGCTGGGCCCTGGCTCTGCGGATGAGAAGGAAGCCCCACACTGGGGGCACCGGCTGCTGTCAGTGAGCACCAAACCCCTGGTGCGAGGGGACACAGACGTCAGGGACAGAGAAGGGCCTGAGGGACGCTGTGCCTAGCAGGCTGAGGCCGCACTGCCATGGGCACGCCCGGTGACCCAGGCCTGGGTGAAGCCCGAAGGGCTCAGCGCGTGGGGCGGGGGCCGGTGGGGGGCATGGCTGCTTCTCAACTCCAGCAGGATGAGGGCCTTCCACTCCAAATCTGTTGGTTTGTTTTCAAAAGAAGCCAGATTAAGTAAGTCCTTGGGTGCTGCGGGCTGCGGGGAGGCAAAGCAGCCAGAGGTTTAAGAGCTGGGCCAGACTAGAGCCCAGAAGACTCCTGGCTCTGACCGACCTTCCGAGCGACATGGTCTTGGGGAATTCTGACCTCTGTTTTCTCCTCCGTCAAAGAGGGGATGATGATAACGCATGCCTGCCTCACAGGGTGAGGGCACGGGCTCCGCAGAACACCTGCAGAGCTCAGGATCCTGCCCAGAAGAGACCAGGAACGACCGTTTGCGGCCGCCCCTCTTACTGCACATGCATGTGAGACGCTGCGGTGTGCAAGCTCGGGGGCTTCCATCCGAGCCTCAGGGGGCTCTCTGCCCCTCCAACTTAAGACGCCACTGGCTTGGGGTGTGACAGGGAAAAGGGGTATAGCAGAAGGAGGAAGGCGAGGGAGAAAGCAGAACACCGCACAACTCATGACCGCCTTGGGTACTGCGAGCGAGCAGACGCTGGGAGGGGATGTGCCCCAAGGTGAAGGGTTAGCACAGCAGTGCGCGGCCACCCCTTTGCCATGGAAGGTGGCCCTCCAGAAATAGTCTGTATCTACCACGTACTGATTATAGCCACATCCAAAGTACTGAGTATGGATGGTGCTCAATACCGCCTGGCAAACCTGCGTGGTGGGGCCCACGGCAGGTGGAGTCATGGAGGCCGGGAGTGGTGAAGTCTGGAGACTAGTGCCAGAGGCCAGGCAGGAGCTGAAGAGGAAGCAGGGAAGATGGAAATATGGCGGTGACATTCCAGAGGGAGTTGCTGCAGGAGAGGGAGTGGAAGCCGTGACTTGGAGCTACACCGCTGCGCACGCCAGCTGGGGTGGGGTTGGGGGTGTTGGCGGTGTCATCCCGAGAGGAGGTCGGGACAGGTGCTGGTTGCCAGTGGAATGATGAGCTTCATTTCCAAGACTTCCAAGCTTTCTATGTGCATCCATCCAATCTCTCTGGCTATACTGTATCTGTTAATAAGCTTGGTGTCCTCTTGGTCCTCTCCCCCACATTCCCCAGCATCACACTGCCCTTCGCACATAACAACTGCTTGAACGATGTATTCTGATGTAATAACATGGGATGAGGTCAACTATGGCCGTACAGAACAGTGGAGCCAGACTGTCTGGATTTGAACCATTCTCTAGCTGTGTGACCTTGGGTAAGTGGCATAACCTCTCTGGGCCTCAGTTTGCTTCTCTGGAAACTGGAGACAGTAATAGAACCTCCCTCCTGGGAATGTCATGTGGACGAAATGAGTGGATCCCCGTACAAAGCTTCCAGCAATGCCTGTGCATAGCCATGCAACTCAAGGGTTAAATGCCGTGGTTATTGGTGAATGCAAAGGGGGCAGAAGCCACAGGATCTAGAAATCTCCTTGGTCAAAAGTGCACCCCAGGATGTGGGAATACAGTGCTCTCAGGTGGGACTTTCAATTTCTTGCTGTGGATTCAGCCTCCCTACCTTGTCCGTTCTCATCTGCTGGTGCAAAGCTGACCCCTGGTTGGGATGCACGGACTCCTCCCAGTAATCCAGGAACCCACGGAACCATCCACTGAGGCGGGGTATGTGGAAGGAGACCAAGTGCAGCCGGCTCTCGGCAGGGGAAGGGGAGAGGAGCAGGGGGTACTCACACTCCACAGATAGGTTGAAGGTGGTGGCCCTCTGGCCATACTGGTTCTCAGCTACACACCAGTACTCTCCGTCATCCTCAGGAGTGACGGCAGGCAGCTCAAGCTGCAGCTCGCTCTCGTAGATGACCGTGGCCAGAATCTGCTTCTCCTTGAAGATGGTGAGAATAGGATCTGGGTTGCTCTGTGTGGAGCACAAGATGGAGACCGTCTCCCCCTCCACAGCCACCATCGTCCCGTTCACCATCGGCTTCCGGGGTGCATCTGGGGGTGGCAGGACAAGGGGGGCCCGATGGTCAGAAGCCAAGGGTGCCTCTTCTGCCAGCCAACTCCCACCCCCAATGTGACCCCATATGCCCCAATCTGAGCACACTGGCTCAGGATGGTTCAGGTAACCCTTGTCTGGCTATCCTGTTTACAAGAACAGGGCTCTGCTCGAATCTCAGCTCTACCCCTTCCCAGCCATGTGTGGACCCATGTGCTAACCTCTCAGGGCCTCATTTTTCTTATCTGGAAAATGAGCTTAATAATAGTCCCAACCTCACAGGTGCCATTGAGAACCTAAGAGACAGGTGCTGTTTTAACCTGAACAAGGTAAGATGAAGATTCCCAACCATGTGAGGAGACTCTATGTTAGTAAATAAATGTAGTTGGCGAGATGAGGATATGAGCTTTGGAGAAAAAGAAATGTGGTGATGGGAAATCAGGGTAGTTGGAGTTTTAACTAGGATGGTGAGGGAAGGCTTCCCTGAGAAGGGAAGAGGTGGGTTGGGGCCAGCCGTGGGGATGTCCGGGGGCAGAGTATTTGTGGAAAGCACTCAGAAACTGCTGAGTAAATGTTGGCTACAGCGCTCATTATTATTATCCACAGCCCTGGGCATTTTGCCTCAATAAATATTTGTGAATGAGTGAATGAATGAATGACCTCTCCTTGGTTCCTAACAAAGAACCTTATCTGACAAGCCTCCCCCCCCACCCCGCCCCGGAACTCTAGAACAACACAGTGCGGCCTAGGGGCTGGCTGAGGTCTGGGGTCCCCTCATCCCTCCCCCTACAATTGCAATGGGGCTCATTGGGAAATGCGGATTTCCAGGGCCCAGATCTACTCCCAGACCAGCCAAGACTGGTCCTCGGGAAACGGAGTTTCACTGGCTTCCTGGGTGGCAGGCACCCCTCTTGTCTTCCCACGTCGTCCGGGGATGAGAGTGGGGCGCAGTAGGTGTTCATCGGATACTTGTGGGACGCAGGAACGCCCGACCTGCAGCCCTCCGCTCCACCTTCCCCCGCCCCCGCCCAGCTCCTCCCCGCGCGGCGCGGGTTTCCCCTCCTCTCTCCGCCTGGAGCGGGTGCCGGGCGCTGGCGCCACTCACACATGACGCTGAGCCCCACGGTGCGGTTGTCCTGGCCGTAAGCGTTCTCCGCCAGGCAGGCGTAGACGCCGTCCTCCGCGGGGGTCACCTCTTCCAGGTCCAGGAACAGGCTCTCGGCCACGGCCTCCCGGAGCACCGTGCCGTCCCGCATCCAGGTCAGCAGCGGCAGCGGATTGCTGTCGGCCCCGCAGAGCAGGCTGACGTGCGAGCCCTCGATGGCTTCCACCGAGGCGTTCATCTCCACGATCACCGGGGGGTCTGAGACCGGCGACACAACCCGGAAGGGGGGGTTGGTCGGCGGGCTGGGGTCGCAGACCCCGCCCCCGGCCCTGACCCCGCCCCCGCCCCGCCCCGCCCCCAGGCTCACACTTGACGTCCAGGCTGGCATAGCCCTCGAACTGCAGGGTGGTGTTGGGGAAGGAGGCCTGGCAGCCCAGCCGGTGGCCGTTGACCTCCCTAGTGGGCACGAAGTGTAGCAGCGACACCTGCACCCAGGTGCCCTCATCCTCACGAAGCCGACCCAGCACGGCGGGCTCCCCTAGTCCTTCGTGGCCCAGCCAGCTGAGCTCCGGGCGCAGCTCTGGGCAGTTGTCAGGCACCATGCAGCTCACCTCCACTTCCGAGCCTGCCACCACCTCCGGGGGGACCACGATGTTGGGGGTGTCTAGATGAGACGGGGGAACAGGAGGGTTAAGGAAGCATTCTTGGTTCCTGGTCTCCTCCCCATCCTTGCATACAGAATTCCCTACAACCTTCTCTCCTCCTGGTTACCTTTCACCCAGGGGCCCTCCACGACCCCACCACCGATGCGTCATAATGGAAATAACTATATAATGGGCTGAGTACTTTATAGCGTTTCCCTTGCCAGTCCTTCCAGCCTTGCTAGAAGGCGGGTGAGGTTATTTTGCTGTTTTTAGATGAGGAAACTGAGGCCGCAGCTAGTATGGAGGGAAAGTGAGCTGCAAACTCCGTCACTCCCGCTTCATTATCTGAGCTCTGGATACTGCACTGTAACCCTGAAGAACCTTCTCTCCTTTCCCATGTCTGCTTTGGTTTATTTTCCCCTCATGCTTGTGAGTGAGTGTGTGAGTGTGTGTGTGTGTGTGAGTGTGTATGTGGTATGTCCTAGAGATACGGGTCTGGCTGTGCCAGTGGGGTCTCTTTCTGCATTGGGGCTGTAATCTGGCTCATTTGGACTCCGTGCTGACGGGGAACCCAAATCTAGGGGCTCCATGCTATGGGGCCTCTCAGAAATTAGGTGGCGTGCCCTACTGATCGCCAAATCTGGCCCAGAACTGCATGTTATTTGGCCTAAACTTAGGATTTGTTTTTAAAAATCTGAATCGGCAGCTAATGTGTAGGAATTAGGAGATTACACAGAAAAACACACAATTCTGGTTTCTCTTAAAGATTCAGACTGAGAGCCGCATCTCCACATTCTCCTCCAGCCCTGGTCACCCAGAGCCAGGTGCTGCTCCGAGCACTGCACAAGTATTCACTCACGGGGCTGTAAGTGCTATTCTTATCCCCATCTTACAGAAGAGGAAAACAAGACCCAGAGACGTTAAGTAACATGCCCACAGTCACCCAGCTAACTCAGGGATCCAGAGGCCTTACCCCTAGCCCCTGGGACTCACTGCTTTTCTTCCAGTTGTTTCTAGAAGAAGACGAAGAGCCCTCCTGTTTCCTCTGAGGGCAGCAAGACTATTTGGGGCCCTGCTTTGCTTGTTTCTGTCATCTGCCTGGTCTGTGCGGGCATGGGGGTGTGCAGCCCCAGCCACACTGAGAAACCCCAGGCCGGGCTGCCGCAGACCTCCCTGGAAAGGCGCCATGGAGGACTCGGCGCTGCCGCCCCCACCCCCGCCTGCGCGCACACTCTGGGGACTCACTGATGATGTCCAGGACACTGTGCTCCGAGAAGGTGTACTGGTTGTAGCCCCCTAGGTCCCCGCGGAAGTAGTACTTGCCGCCCAGCTCGGGGCTGAGGCTGCTGAGCAGAAGGGTGCAGTTCCGCAGGCCCAGGTCCCCCAGGAGGCGGCTGCGGCCTTGGAAGCTCTCGTGCACCACTTGGGTTCGAGACTTGAAGACCACCGGGGGATAGTTTTTCGGGTAGGGGCTGTTGAAGTACCAGACACCATGCACCACGGCCGGCCGCAGCTCGTCCGGGAAGTCGAACCGGCAGGGGATGGAGACGCACGTGCCCTCGAAGGCCGAGATGGACGAGGGCATCCAGGCGCCCCAGTGACCCCCTCGAGAGGCTGTGGGCAAGCAGGACCGCTGAGGTGCAGGGACAGGTCCTTCCCGGTCACCACTGCCCCCCACCACCCCCGCCAACACACACACTCCCGTCACCTCCCACCACCCCCCTGGGGGCTGCAGGGACCCACAGAAACAGCCCCAGCCCCGCTCAGGGGCCAAGGCCCCAGGATCCCCCAACACCCCTCGCCCTTACCTGAAATCATAATCCAAAACAGAGGCAGTGTCGTGAGGAATATCATTTTGTCCAGCAAGTGAGCAACAGCTGGAGAGGGGAGAGGAGAGCGCTAAAGGCCAGGGGAAGAGGTGAAGGGTGCCTCTGGTGAGGCTTCAGGAGAGGGCCCGGTCAGAAGCTGGTTGCTGCTGGTATCATTATTTAGAATGACAAACATTTCTGTGGCGTTGACCCATGCACCAGGCCCCAATGCTTGACTCTGCTGTATTAATTCATTTGGTCTCTCTGAGATAGGGGTAGTTATAACCCACATTTTATAGTTGCGGTCCAGAGAGGCTAAGTAATTTGCCCAAGGCCACACAGCTGGTAAGTGGCAGAGTTGGGATTCAAGCCCCATCTGCCTAGCTCCGGATCTGCAGACTTAACCACCAAACCACCCTGTCTCTACGTAGTACTGACATGCTGATAATTTCTTCATCACCATTGTGCTCCTGGGCATCTCCAGAAAGTAAGGACCGAGCCAGGGCTGGACCAGCAGCAGGAAGCAGGGGAAGCCAGGGGGAAAGAGACGTTGGAACCCTGCCCCTCACCTCAGTCTCCCTGAGTTGGGAATGCCTTCAGGTGTCACTTGAAGCTGTCAGCCAGCCAACCTGGAATGAGAGCCAGACAGGTGCATTCCCGGCTGCCCTCTCCGTGTCTGTCCGCTCTGAGTGGCGGCCTGCTGTCAGGGTGCGCACGTGGTCTCCGCTGCCCGGGGATGCTTGGGACCCTCCCACACAGCCTGGAAGCTACTCTGTAGTCACCGCCCACCCCGAGCTGTGATGCTGAGGAACTTTGGGGAGGTAAGGGGGAGCGGCGGAGCACTGGGGTGGGGGGTAGGCAGGCCGTGTGGTGAGTGGGGTGAGGGAGCAGATGGCCCACAGCTGAGGCCTGGGGGTGGCGGGCAGGGACCTGGCCCATCAATGACTGGGTTTCACAGCATCAGCATTCCCAACATGCCGCGGGAATTCCTGCCGCCCTCTCCCACCCCACAGACGGCCCCTGCTGTCCCCACCCTCAGCAGAGGCCGGGGCCCGGTACAAAAGAGCCCTGTTCGCTCAGGGTGAGGGTGCCTCATCCTGGGGGGTTTCTCGGGGTAGGTTGGATGGAAGAAGAGTCGGGCGCTCCTGGCTGGGCTCAGAGCAGGGCCAGGAAGGACCCCGGGGTTGGGAGCTCGTGAGTCCCTGAGACCCGGCTGCTCAGGGTTGAAGCCAGGGTTTCAAGTGGCTGCCTTCCCTGGCCTTCGCTGTGCTCTTCCCACAGACACGGACACATGCACAGTCAGACACATGCAAATGCCGGTCTGAAATGTGACAGATCTAGACCCAACCAGAAGGAACAGGCTCACACAATAGCGATGCGGGTGCACACCCGGGCAGGGCAGCGAGCCGCGTGCACCTGCAGAATGCCACACACACACACACACAGTCACAGAAGCGTCCCCACACGGCCCTGCTCCACGCCCACCACACCCCGGGGCTGCCAAGGGCTTGCAGGCGCACACGTGGACCCGCCTGCATGCCATGCTCACAAAGACACACAGACCTGCACACACGCACTGGGGGGTAGCTAAGGTCAGACCCACCCAGACACAGGCTGATGGACACGTGGTGGATGCCAGCCTCGCCCCACGACAGGAAGGTACGGGACACAGGCGAGGGGGCAAAGATGGGTTCTTGGGGTGGGGGCCAGAAAAGTCTTAGCTGTTGCGGTGAGCTGGGACTCCCTAAAGGGCCGCAGTACATAAACATGTATACTGCACGTCTCTGGCCGTGGAATCTCATGGCGGGAATGGGATTAGGAAAAACAGCTCTAAAATGGTTCCTTAGTGGGGTATAGTGAAAACAACGTTGAGGAACACTGATATAGATTAAGGCTCACCCAGGGGAGGTGCGTGCACACACACACACACACACACACACACACACACACCTGTCATGCGCCCAGGTGCGGGCACTGGTTCACTCACAGCTCGCTGCCCCCGCCCCCTCCAGACAGCAGGATGCAGGTGGGGGCTCACCTGGCATCCTTCTGCTCTTCACCCAGCCCCAGACCACTGCCACCCCATCTGCCCCAAACTCGGGAGCCCCAGGGCAGCTGTTAGTGCGGACCTTCCGCCACAGGGTTGCTGAGAAGAGCCCTGCGTTCTTTCTCTCTGTGGTTCCTTCCCTAAGCCCGTCACTGTCCCTGCCATGGTCCCAGCCCATTCCCCAAGCTGTCCGGAGCAGCCCCCCGCCCCATCCTAAACTAGTGGCAATTGCCAGTGACCTTGCCTTGCACGTGCTTCTGGGCACCCTTTGCGCCACCCTCTCAGCCCGGTCCTCCGCCCCCCACCTCATCGTTGGCCCCTCTTTGCCGCATACTCACTTGGATGCTCTCGCTTCTGCGCCCTCGGCTCCACCGGCCCTGCTCACAGTCCCCTGGCCTCCCAGGGTCCAGGCCCCCACTTGCCAGCCCGTCCCCTCCCCCTGGGTGCCAGGGGCCGCCTGCCTCCGGGGCCCAGCTCCTCCCTGCCCCCGAGGGAGGGGGGCACAAAGGGGCCCTTGTCACCACTGCTGGAACTGGGCAGCCTGATGCCTGGGTTCTACTAGCTCCTTCCTGGAGGGGATGGGGGGGACGCAGCCTCACTTGCTGCCCCCTCCTCCATCACTACGCACCCTGGTTCTGGGTCCCTACGAGGGTCTGCTATCTCTGGCAGTCTCAGGCTAAGAAACAGAAGGTGGTGTTCTCAGTGTCTAGGGAATCTTGGTGGCCCGAACAGGTAAAACCTCGGTCCCAAGAGGCCACAGAGGGGGTGAGCAGGACACTGGACCTGCCCACTCTTGACTTCAGCGTCACCTCCGCCCTCTCTTGAATCACTTCCCTGGGTCACGTTTGGTGCCTACATCCTAGTCTATCTTCCAGACTCTTCTTGCCATCAGAAATGACCTTATGCATTGATTGTCTCCTCTCATGAGAACATGATCTCCAGGAAGATAAGGGCTTGGCCTGCTGATTTCTATCTATCCCGGTGGTAGAATGGCTCCTGGCACAGAGCTAAGCTTCATAACCACAGAGCGGGCGCACGCATTGTTCCTCAAAGACCTAGCAGCACCTTCTGATCGGAGACCTTTGCACTCGTTCCTTCCTCCTGGACAGGCCTCCCTAACCCACCCCACACCCCACGTTGCCACGGCCACAGCCTGCACATCCTGTGGACTCCCAGCTTGGATGCCACTTCCTCTGGAGCCTGCCCTGCCCCTCTCACCCCTCCGTTCACTCGCTGCCCTGTCCTTCCATAGCCCTCAGCACGTTGCTGACTGCGCTCCGGGGGCCCTTCTTCCCCATCAGCACGGGAGCTCACGGAGGGCGGGGTTTCTGCCTGTCCATCCGCTTAGCCCTCTGTGCCTTAGAACAGTGCCTGGTGCACAGAGGAGCTGATCGAGCGAGATGCTTACTCTTTGAGCTGGGTTAGGATCCACTGTGTGCAGATTCCAGATTCCACAGTGATCCTCCTCCCAGCCCAACCCCTCCCACTGGTCATGACCTTTGCAAGGTGATTGTGAGGGGGGGTGGGGAGGGGTGTGTGGGGGCGGGTGGCAGTGGAGGGAGCTGATGGTGCTGTGACTAAGTGTAGTGATGGTTTGACCATGAGTTGCTCAGTCACACTGGACCATCTTCTGTCCTCCTTCAGGCCAGAGCTGTTTTCGGAGGGGGGGGGGTTCCTCTCTTCCAAGGGAGAACCCAGCTGGGGTGGGGAGGGTGAGGGGCAGGGAAATCCCTCAGACCCAGGCGTGTGGAGTCAGAGAAGGCTGCATGGAGGGGGAGGGGGAGTCCCACCCCCACCTCAGGCTTCATGATGTCAGACTCTGCCCGTGCCTTTCCCAGACACGGACAAAGGCCCATTGAGAGCGGGGTGGGGCTTGAACGCCTGGGTCCTAGAGGAGTGAGGGCCCTGGTGCCTGGGCTTTGGAGGAGGACGCTGAGATCCTGGGGTTCTCCTATGTCACAGCCTTCAACCTCAATGCCAACCCCCTTGGGGTCATGTGCCTGTGCGGTTTCGGGGTCCATCCCCTCTCTAGGTGTGAACCAAAGGCTGTCCCTGGGGGCAGGGCGCACAGGCCAGCGTGTCCACAGAGAGCACTGGCAACCATCGCTGAAATCTGCAATTCCAGGTCCCCAGGCCCCAGGAGGTTGAGGCCCTGGAGAGCCTGTGCCTGTCCAAAGCGGGAGCCACCACTCCGATCCAGCTGAGCCTTCTAAACCAGGCAGGTGTGATAGGGCTGCTGTGACAGAGTACCACAGACTCGGTGGCTTCAAAAACAGAACTTATTGTCTCACAGTGCTGAGGCCACAGTCTGACGTCAAGAGGTTGGCAGGGTTGGTCCTTCTGAGTGTGGGGGCAGGGGGGAGGGAGGGCGGGGTGGGAGGGAAGGATCTGTTCTAGGCTTCTCTCATTGGCTTATAGATGACGGTCTTCATGTTCACATGGCGTTCTCCCTGCGTACAGGCCTCTGTATCCAAATCCCCGCTTTTTATAAGGACACCAGTCCTCTTGGATTAGGGTCCAACCTACTGACCTCATTTTAACTTGACTATCTCTATCAAGACCCTATTTCCAAATCAGGTCACAATCTGATGTACTGGGAGTTAGGACCTCAACATTGAACTTTGAGAGAGTGGGGGACACACAGTTCAACTCATAACTCATAAGCAGCCACACAGCCTGATGAGCAGAACGCTGCAGACCCTTCTCCTTTTTCAGATGAGGAGGCGGGGTTGCAGAGTGGAGAGAGGATGGTGGCAAGGTCCCACAGCTCATGGGAGCCCAAGCTGTCCACCTGCCTTCCTCTCCCCACCCTTCAGCCTCCATTCAGGAAAACCTCTCCCAGAGGATGAGCCTCTCATGGCTTCCAAGACAAAAGGTACAGGACTGAGCTGGCTCCTGGCTGAGTTTAGTTTGGCTCCCAGAGTGTTGATTGAAAAAACAAAATCCCTTTAATCAGTTGCCAATATTTTAAAAATCAGGAAATTTCCTGTCAAAATAAGCATGGCTGCCTTTTCTTGAAAAGAAGCTCTAGCATGTTTGGCCTGCCTTTGGGCGTGACAGCCATCTCCTGGTCCCCCTAACGATCTAACCCAGGCCTCCCCATCGATGTGCAACATAGGGGCCAAGTAGTCGTGGTCGTTTATCACCGTGCTAGTGCTGACGTTTTCTTAGGGGCTAAGAAGAGAGTGAAATGCATCTTCTCTGTTTCTGTCAAAAGTGGGGAAATGGCATATATTGAGAGGGACACGATTTCAGGAAGAATGGGAGGGAACTTCACTCCTTGTGGAGGTGAGCGGTCTTCTCCCACGTGTCTCACGAGCAGCGTGTCCTTACTGAGAGGCTACCGCTTACTGTGCTCCTCTGAAACCCAGCCACCACCCCTCACTGCTCGCGGTGCCTGCCTGGAAGGCCAGTGTCAGGACCCCTTTCTACTCTGCAAAATTATCAAGTACTCCCCAGAAAACTTTGGTTTATGTGGGTTCTCTCTATAGCTGCTCAATGTCTTAGAAACTGAGCCCAGGACATTTTGAAAGCACAAGGCACACCAGCACATGACCCATTCCCGTCAGAGGGATGTGGTTGATCCGTCACGGAGCTGTATACCCTCAACAGGAGGAGAGTGAGAAAGACAAGCAACGTTTTAGTGGCTTCCACCTGGTGAAGCCCTGCCAGGGGTTCCCCGGACCTTGCTTTGAGAACCCGTGTGAGGACTGAATTTGTTACCCTTGTTTCAGGAAGGCTACAAGGAGAGGAAACTTGGTTTTTAACTTCCAGCCCCTGCTGTTGCAACATAGGTTGGTTCTAGGTCTTCTGAAGAGGGGAAGGAAGGGAAGAGCAGGAAAGAGATTTCCTTCGCCGAATCTCCGTGCCAACCCCAGTACCCACCAGCCCTGCACACCGGACCAGACAGGGGCCGGAACAAGCCTCTGGCATGGGCCTCAGGCAGCAAGAAAGGGCAACAGACACTCTAGTATGGAAAACAACAGACAGAACCATTTTATTCCAAGTCCGGTCACGGAGGGGTGGAGGGCGAGGCAGGAATAAATACAGAGGGGTGGGGGTGTGGCCCGGGGGTCCAGCCGGGGAGGCTCTATGTCTTGCAGCATATCCCACACTTTGATTTATTGCAGCAGCCGCAGCAGAACAGGCAGATGGGGAAGTGGGTGTCTCGCCTCCTCAGCCTCGGGAGCACGGGCTGCGGGGAGGAAGGGAGAGTGAGCAGAGCTTGGGCCTGGGAAGGGCTGGGGAGGCCCGGAAGGGAGTCTCAGGCGCTCTCACCATCAAGCCAGCCTCGGCTCCGGCTGCGTCCTGGGCTTGCAGGGCTGCGAGCTGTCCTGTCTGCGAGAGCAGAAGGGGTGGTGAAGATGGCCGGGGCCCAGCGGGGCTCTCAGACTTGCCCCCACACACCGGCTCCTCCCCAGCCTGCTGCCACCCCTGCCTGGAACACGTCTCCCTGCGTCCTGCCCCATCCGTTCTGTTCCTCAAACCTTATCAGTCAGATTAAAAGTCTGCGGGGCTCCCCTTGCACGTGGAGGAAAGTCAGTATTTCCACAGTTGTCCACAAGACTTGGCCCATCCGCCCCTTGGTCTCCTCTCCAAGTACCATCCCCTTCACTCACTACACCTTCTGATCCTTGGGGATGTTCGCCACACTTGCCCTCTCCCATGCCTCCGCTTGCTGTCCCCTTCTCTCATCCTCCCCGTGCTAGGTCAAATTCCATTTTCTCACCAAACACTCCTGCTTCACTGCCAGCCCCTGATTCCATCTAAAGTCCTCCCCTCACCCCTCCCGGTCACTGGAGTATCATCATACTTTTCCATTATTCGTGAAGAGCGCGTTTACTAAAACACAATGATGTTATTTATGTTTTAATGGTTCACGGACTCATTCCCTGATCGGAACGTTAGCTCCGCGAGAGCGAAACTCTTCTCTCATCTACCTTGTTTGCTGTGTGCTCCCCACTGTCCAGAATAGGACTTCCCATGGGGCAGCACGCCGTCACTGGGGAGTTCATTTGGGGCCTCCAGTCCCTGATGCTCAGGCCCCAGCTCTCTACTTCGAGCAGCTGTCCGTCCCCCTCACCCTGTCGTGAGTTCTGCCCCGCGCTAAGGGGTCTCCAGCTGCCCTCAGCACTCCCCTCCCAGGGCCTGGCTCTCCGGTGGTCTCGGCTGCCGAGCCGGACCCAGGCCCTGGGAGCTCACCTGGTGCGGAAAAACCGAGCCACTGGCCAGGCTTGCCAGGAGGAGGGACAGGAGGCAGGCAGCCTGGATCCGCATGCTCAATGCCATCGTGCCGTCTGGCTGGCTGTCCTGGTGTCCTGCTGTCCCACTGTTAGGTTTAGGACCTGCTGTGGTGTCGGGGGCCCCGTTTCAGTTGCTTTTATGGGTCCTTCTGGAGGAGGCGGGGGTGCTAAGCCCCCTCCCCTTTGTCCTAACTCATTTCCAAGAAGGTGGTGGCGCCGACAAGACGGGAGATAAGCGGGAACAGAGTGACAGGGAACAGTGTTATGTCACCCTTAGCAGAGGTGTGTCCAGGGGGTGGGGCAGACGGGCCGCAGACACGCGCCTCCAGCCAGCCACCTGGGAAACACTTGCCCTGACATGGCATCACCCTGTTGACCTCAGAAAACATCCGCCCCCCCTTTTGCCCCAGAAGTTGAACGGGTCGATGAGCAGGAGCGAGGTGACCTATTACCCACCCTTTCCTGATGTCCTCATCCCCTGAGAGGCTGGCTGTCACTTACGGGCCCCTTGGGGGTGCCCAGCATAATTCCTACCGCTTCAAGCTCCCTTCAGACAGGGCATCGATCCCCACAGGAAACACGGGGGCAGCCAGACGCACGGGTTTGTGTCGGCACGTGCCCCCAGCGTGCAGGTGGTTTTCTGAGTATCAGAAAAGGTCTCTGGAATTTCTGACCACAGAAGCCAGCAGTGTTCGTTCATAATTGCTAACACTGGATGCCTGCCTCTTCTATGCAGATGTACTGACCCACTTCCGTGCCACCTGTCCTCTGAGTGGCTCCCGCCTGCCCCATGCTGGGCTCTGCTCTGTATTCGGGGGCCCCAGCTGCGTTCTTCGGCACCAGTCCCCTGGCTGCCCAGACCCTGCTCCCTCTTAGCGCCGCGCTCACCCCAAGACTGGTTTTCTCCACTTTCTAGGAGAAGTAAAGGCAGAGATGGGGGCATGCCCAAGCTCACCCAGTCGGAGGCAAGAGCTAGGGTTCCCTCCTGAGCAACCTGACTCTGGGGCCTGTGCGCTCACCATTTGGCTTTCCTGTCTCCCCGCAAGCACAAGGGAGCATGCTAGACCAGGGCCCGCACCGGCACCTGGAATCCAGCAGCAGTGGGAGTATTTAAACCGCAGACATCGCTGACTCTACAAACCTGGGCCTTTTTTCTTGAGAGCCGGTTTTCCAGCAGGTCACTGGATGGAGAGCTGAAGCAGGGTGCCTGACTGTGGCAACCTCCCTCCCACCGCTTCTGAACCGGCTTTGGGTGCACGTGGCCCAGGGAACCACACACCCCGAGTTCACAGATAGGCCTCTGGCCATGCTGCCTCCCTGACCCACTCGGGGACCACCCAGGCAGGGTCAGCGCCAGCCTGAGAGCCTGTGGACCATGCAGCCAAGGAATGAACTCTCTTCCCCGCCCTGGACTGCTGCCAAGGCCCACTGGAAACCACGAAAATGGGGGGTGTGGAGTCTGGGAAGTGCAGGCCACTGCCTGCGGCACACACCTTTGCTCAAAGATGGCCTCAGACAGAGGGGGAAAGGGAGTCGGGCCATCAGAGGGCAGGACAGTTGGGAGCATTTGGGATGGGACCAGGCAGAGAGCTCGGCCAGGTGAGCAGGCTGGCCAGCTGCAGGCCCCTCGCTCTCCCCCTGGGAGATGCAGCAGCGTCCCCCAGCCTCGCCAGGCATCACGGCATCGCAGCTCAGGCCAGGTTTCGTCACCAGCCAGGGCAGGGGTCACAGGGCAGGCGCCAGAGCCACGGTGTGAGGCGACAGGCAGACGGGCCAACCCTGGCTTCCTGGCCATCTGCCCTTCCTGGGGGTGGGGGGCTCAAGGCCAGGCTCCACCATTGGCTGGTGCAGAGGGGAGGGCTTCACCCCTTCAGGGCAGGGTCAGGAGCCAGTGCTGTTTTTAGCAACAGATGACAGGAGAGACCCCAGCCTCTCCTCCAAAAACATGGGACATGTCCTTGACCCCAGCTCCCCACGCCCTCACACCACCTATGTACACCTGGAGCCTCAAAGGGGACAGTCCTTCATCTTCACCCGACCGCCCCCCAGACTGGGGACCAAGAGGTACAGGATGCCAGGGACTGGCACACAGCCGTGTACATGGCAGCCGAGGCGCTGCCCCTGTGGAGCTCCGCACGGACGCCGGGCCCCCTCCGCATACCCGAGATGGACAGAGACACAGACAGACAAGGCGGGGCCACATGGGGCCAGTTTATTGCAGTTAAATACCTCTCTCTCTCTCTATTTTTTTCGTCCACTTTTCCATAAAGAAAATTAAAACACACACACACACTCAAAGGGGAGCAGGGATCCAGAAACAAGAGGTGGGGTGGGACATGGCCTCCCTGCTTAGGTCCAGGCCCCGGGGATGGCCCCCCTAAAGCCTCCCCTCCTTCCCGAAAGCACCCTGTCTCAGTACCTCTAGAGACCAAGGAGGCAGTGGGATGTGGCAGGGCCTCTGTCCTCCTCCCTCTTGCCTCCAGGCGAGACCACTAGAAGTGCTGGGGCTTAGTGGGGGCCGGGAGAAGGGAGACAGACAGAAGGGGGAGGGAGGGTATCATTTCCCAAGTTGAGGAGAGCGGTGGGCGCTTATCCACAGAAATGCATTATTTCTCCCCGTTTTGTTAAAAATCTACTATAAAAAAACGCAGCTGGGGGAGGGGCGTCTGTCCCTCTCTGTGCTAAGGGCTGGGGAAGGGGCAGCAGCGGCCGGAGGAGCCCCCGCTGCGCGCTGGGGCGGGCGTCACTGCCGCGCGCTCTCGCCCACCATCTCCAAGTTGTGCTGCTGCAGCTGGGCGCGAAGCACGGCGTTCTCGTTCTTCAGCTCCTCAATCTGGCACACATGACAGACGGGACGGGGAGCCAGGGGCTGGCTCCCCGCTCCCGGGCTGGCTCCCCCTAGCCCCGCCCCGCCCCTCACCTGCTGCCTCAGGAGCTCGTTGTCCATCTGCAGGCGCTCGGCCTCCTTGAAGGTCTCCTGCATTCGCTGGTTGGTCTGGCGCAGCTCCCGGATGTAGTCGCAGGCCTTGGACAGGATCCCTCCTTTACTCTTGGGGGTGGGGGGAGACAAGAGCGCCAGTGAGCGCTGCCCGGACCGCGCCCGCGCCCGGGGCCCAGGCCAGGCGGCCTTTCTCGGAGGGGTCGGGTGCGGGGGCACTCACCGCTCCCGTCTTGCTGTTGTCTGCGTTACAATCTGGAATGATTTTTGAGAGTTGGACGATCCAGTTGTTGATCTTGTCCCTCCGCCTCCGCTCCACTGCAAGAGTAAGAGCAGCGTGGACCGCCGCGCTCCGAGAACTTCCTGCACGCCCGGCGCCCTCCCGCCGTGCGTGGTGCCGGCCGGGGCAGGGCCCAGATGCAGGCGGCCGGCCTCCGTGCCCGCTTCACGCTGCTTCTCAAGAGGAACAAGGTCTCGGCCTCAGTGAGGCGCGCGCACACCTTTAGGGCAGAACCAACAGCTGGGGACGGCGGGTTCATTTGGTTTACCTGCCCGGCATATTTTTAACATCTGAGCCAACGTTTTTTAAATTAGGAAATTTCACGTAATAACTGGCATCTTCTGAAAAATGGGGAGTTGTGGCCTGTGTTCTCGGGAGGCAAGAATGGGCCAGAGCCCTTCACAGCCGGAAGACCCCGGGGCCCCTGTCTGGTCCTCCACAGCAGCCGTGCCTTTGATTTTCTGGAGGTCCGCAGGCCTCCCCCGAGCTTTGGGCTGCACAAGTTTGTTTTTTCTCCATCTTTAAAATCAGTCTGACCACGTGTCACCCCCAGTTAAAATCCTTCTCCAGAGCCCGGGTAGCGAGTCCCAAGCTGCCCAGGCTGGCCCTAGTGGCTCTCAGGGGCATGGCCCCCCCACCAGGCACTGGGTCACCTGAGAGCAATGTGAACCCTGCCTTGAAAGCCAGGGCCGGCAGACTAATGGAAGGCTACGCTTGAAAAATCCAGATTTGTGATTTTATTCCACAACGCGCAGCAATCTCACCCAAACTCTGTCAGCCGACTGGAGGGGCGGCTACCCCATTCAGACGGGGCATGTGCCTTCCCTCTGGCTTCTCATCGGGCTCATGTCATGGCCTGATGACAGCCGCTTGGGGTCTGCCTGCATTGGCACCTAAGAGCAGGGCTCAGGGCCTACGGAAGCAAAGCTGTGCCAGAATCTTCCTTACCTTCCAAGCACAGTACTAGGCACCAGTGTGGACACACACAAGAAAGCCCAGTCACCTTCCCCAACCATCACGCCCTCATCCCTCCTGCCAGGACAGCTCACGGACAGATGTAGGCGGCGTTTGTGGAGGATACGAAGCCTATACGTGGGATTTGGAAAGTGGGGCAAAGGAGTATTTTCTCCGGGCTGGGCAGTGCTGGTGGGGGCTGCCAGAAGGGGTCTGGGTGAGAGTGAAAATGGAGGGTGGGCCACAATCACACCCCTCACTCCTCATGGCCTGAGGCTGGTACCTTCCCATGACCCCGCCGTTCTCACAAACACGCCCGGCCACTAATCGGCAAATCCCACTGCTGGCTCCTGGCACTTGGCTCTGTCTGCTCATTGCCAACCAGTCCTTCCCCATGTCCAGGTGCCCCCTGCTCTGGCCTGGGATAGGACAGCCTCTTCCAGGGACTCTCCTCCCTGGTCCCTCTTCCTCCCCTGCTCTCTAGGACTGCACGCTACCCACCCAACGCCCTGGGGGGAGTGCGCAGTACCCGGGTCCCATTACTGCTGGGGAGAGCTGCACCCCCGCACCGAGGATGGCCCCGTCCTACCGCCCGGGAACTCTGTGACTAAAAACCGCGATGGATCCAGGAGTCTAGCCCAGGCCTGGCAGCACCGCCTACCACATCCCCCAACGGTGCACTCTATTCCCAAGGTTTCAGCAGAGGAACCCAACAGCACATGGCTTCTCCGCTTCCTGCTCTCCTCTCACACAGTCTGGCATTCTCCAGCCAGATATCCCTCGGACTCCTCCCCTCCGGCCACCAGAGGGCAGGCATGGAGGGCCAGGCCCATCTTTTCCAGTTTTCATTTGCTTTCAACTTACTGCCCGCCCGGGAGCGCCTGGGTGGCTCCGTCGGTTCAGCATCCAACTCTTGGTTTCGGCTCGGGTCACGATCTCAGCTTGAGCCCCAAGTCGGGCGGGCTCTGCATTCAGCAGAGAGTCTGCTTGAGATTCTCTCCCCCTGCCCCTCCCCCTGCTCGTGTACACGCTCTCTCTCAAATAAATAAAATTTAAAAAACCCAGAAAACAAAAAACCTTACTGCCTGCCCTACTGTGTGCAGGGCACCTTACAAGCCCCATCTGCGGTGGACTCGGTCTCTGCCCTGCTGGTGCTCACGGCACCTCTGTGCGATGTCTGTGGATGGGGGATACTGACACCTTAGATGTGTTATGATTGAAGATTGTACCAAGTGCCTGTGGAATAACAGGGTGAGCCAATGATTTCTGCATGGTGCTGGGGTGTGGTGGGCCTTCAGAGGAAGACTTGGGCTGGTTTCTAAGGGGAGGGGCATCAGTCAGCTGTGGAAAATGCAGAAATGGGGACATGGAAATATTTTGGGGGGCCAATGGGGGTGGGGCGGGGGTTGGGGAAGGCCAGGTTGTGAGGCCTCGAATGCCCTGTTGATGGGCCCACGCCCTTTCATCAAGCAGGTGGTGAGGTGGTCAGGCCTGTGGCTCGGGGAGACCATCCTGGAACATTTGAAAGGGAGGATGACCAGTCAAGACCAAGGCCACGTCTACTCCATACACGTGCTTCAGTTACACCCATAGGACGCTGAAAACAATCCAAGAAGCAAAATCTACCAGGACTGAAGGGAGAAACGGACAAACTCACAGACCCGCTTGGAGATGTTAACATTCCTCTCTCAGTAACTGACAGAACAAATAGACAAACAATTCAGGATAGAAAACCTGAAGAGTGTCAACCAACTTGAGCTCCACGACCCCAAGGGAACACTCCACCACCACCGCAGAGACACACATTCTCTCCAACCGCACGTGGGAACTTTCACAAGACAGACCATATTCAGGGCCATAAAATAAGTCTCAACAAATTTCGAAGAACTTGAAATTATATAATAAGAGTATGTTTCTGATCAAAACAGAACTAAATTAAAAATCAGTAACAAAACAATATCCAGAAAACCCACAAAAGTTTGGAAAATAAGCAACGTACTTTTAAATAACCCATGGGTCAAAGAAGAAATCATTAGGAAAACTGGAACGTACTTTAACCCGAATGATAATGAAAATACATATAGGCAAATGGGATGCAGCCGAAGAGCACCGGAGTGACCTCTGCAACTAGAAAGGCTTGTGTTGGGAAAAAGAAAGGTTTAAATCATCTTGAAAGACTAGGACAAATCCCCAAGCTAATTAAACCCAAAGTAAGTCGATGGAATGAATTAGCAACATTAAGAGTAGAAACTAACGTAATAGAAAAAGCAATCCCACCCGGCACTTAAAAACCAGATTTCACATAAAGATCTGGATTTCTGGCTCCTCAGAGGTTCCCAGCAACAGTGGGCCCAAATTCTGACCCGGCTGCAAAGGGCAGGCCCCACGGCACCAATTCCCCGTGGGGCCTGGAGATGGGCTCCCGAGTCCCAAGAAACGGTGGGAAAGAGGGGAAAGGACAGAGAGAAGCTGATTTGAGGTCTACTTCAACACAGAATCTCGGGATTCGAGGACGTGAGGGAAGGAGACGGGGCAGAGTTGAGGGTGGCCCTGGCTTTCTGTTCTGGCTTGGGTAATTCTAACAGGGGTGCCTTTTGCCCTCTGGGAAAAGAAATGTTGCATTGGACCCTTTGCAGGGGGGCAGGGAGCTTGTTTTGGACAAGTTGAGTATGGGGTGTCTCAAGGATATCGGGAAATGAAGATTTTGAATGGACAGTTCAAACGATAGCTCTGGAGTTCAAGACAGAAGAACGGAATAGACCAGCCAGGGGCCGGGGCGAGGGGCAGCCCTGGGAGGACACTGAGGAGCAGTTCTCACCTTGTCTGAAACACACTCTTTTCTGGAGCAATAATGAATACCTACAATCGGGGACAGGGTTTGGGAGATACTGACCATCTCTGGGCCAAAGGCTTCAACTCTCCTGAGGCCAACGGAAGACAGGCCAGACCTTAAGGGACACTGCAAGTCAAAGTAGTTGCCAGCCTTGCCCAGTGGGAAGAATCACTGGGTAACTTGTTGAAATACAGGCACCTGGGCCTCCTTCCGACCTACTCGTTCTGAACCTTGAGAGGACAGCCCCGGAGATCATGACTGTTAAAAAGTTTCCCGGAGCTACTGGGAAGCTCTGCTCTGAGGAGCAGGCTGGGAAGGAAAAGCAAAGTGCAGGAAAATCAGAGCGCATAGAACAGAAAGGAACATTCCCGAAAGGGGAATAGGCAGGGTCAGATGCTTGGAGCACAGACAGGAAAGGAAGCCAGTGGATTTGGCAATGAGGTCGTCACAGGTGACCTCAGACGGACCTCTTTTGGTAGAGAAATGAGCCAGACTGCCAAGGGTACAGGGAGGATGGGCAGAGGGTGGGTCAAAGACTGTGCAGGTTGGGAGACGGAAGGCAGGATGCAGCTGGAGCCTAAGGACAAGGTTATGAGAAAGACTGCTGACTGCCTTCTGCAGGATGAGAACGATTCAAGACTTTGCAGGTGAGAGGCGGAGAATAAAGAGCAGGGTAGAGGGTGGCTGGATGGTATCCCCGAGTCACTGGCTGCGGCCTTACCAGGTGGCGCACCGCACTGCTGGGGGCTCGTGTGTCTGCACCGGCTGAACTCGCCGTGAGCATCGGGGGTAGTCGAGCTAACACCATTTCACACACGACTACACAGGCGCAGAGACCAAGAAGCAACCTGATGTCATAGAGCCAGTAAGCAGCAGGGCTGGGACTGACTGGGTTGCCCACTAGAGGCCCCTCAAACATACCACACCCCAAAACCAAGCTCAGACTCTCCCGTTCCCTTCAAATGAACCTGACGCCATCACGAAACCCTGATTCTCCAGCCTTGGAATCTTCTCCCCCATGCACTCCCCTACTTCATGCCCTGTCCTGTCTCAGGACAATATCCACAGTCTCCTCTGATGTTCCCAGCCTCTGCTGTCCCATCACCTCCGTACACAGACCCCGCTGCTGGCTTCCCCTCCAACTAGAAAAAAACCCTGGAGTAGGGATGCTGTTCTTACAAGGCCCCGCATGACCTGGCCAGCCCTCCCGCAGCGCCACCAACTTCCTCTTTCCTTCTCTGAATTCTGCTCTTCCCCAAACACAGCAAGTTGGTTCTGGCTCTGGCCTGGGTGTTTGCACTTGCTCAGCCCTCTGCCTGGCACTCTCCCTCAGGGCCTTGGCTGGCCCGTTCAGGCCTCTGCTCCAGTGTCACCTCTCAGAGAGGCCTGTGGAGCACACTGCCGCCATGACTCCCCAGCTTCTCACGCAGCTTTATCTCGTCCTTGTAACCTACGTGACCTCACGTCACACTGTGTAATTTGTCTCTCTCACCAGAAGGAACACTGCGAGAGCCAAGATCGTGTCCGTTGTATCATCCCCTGGACCAGAGGATGTAAAAGCCAGGCAGATATGGGGTACAGATATACTAAAGGCCGAGCCCAGTGAGCTGCTCGGGTCACAGCTGCAAAGGCCCAAACCCAGCTGAACACCTGCAGAACTCTCAGGGCCTCACCCTGACATTCAGCGCCTTCCTTAGTCCTCCCTGGTCCCCCCCCTCCCCAAGCACTCTGCCTGGAACCTCCGCTTTGACCACATCAGCACTCACCGAAGCAACCTCACCCCATCCTGCCTTCCCTCCAGCCTGTGCTCCCCTCTGCCTGACAGGCTCTCCCAAAGGCCAGCTCTCTGGGGAAGACACCAGCCTGAACTCCTTTTCAGCCACCTTAACACCGCAGACCAGGCTCCAGAACAGGCCCAGGGTGCACACTGCCCAGCCTAGAATCCGCCTTTAGGAAACATTTGCTGCAAGAGGACGGTCTAGGTGTAAATGCTCCCCCGCACTTGCATGCTACCATGTCCGCTGCAGTGGCCACAGACTGGACGCACAGGGAGGTGGTGGAGGACTAAGGGAGACAGCGCTAACGGCCAAGATGACCATAGGGTGGGATCTGGTGTGTAACGGAAGGGCATGATGCTCTGGCCTTGGGCAGCCAGAGGCACAGCTTCCGGAAGTCAGGTGGGCGGGGACGGGGGGAATGAGGGACAAGAGCACAATAGTTGCCACATGGGAAAACCAAATCAAACCGATTTTTCAAGAGAGGCAGGAAATCCACACGTGAACATCAAATTTGCCACTTCAGTTGTGGACCGTGAATTCAAGATCACTAGCCAGCATGACAAAACACTTTCCAGTTCAACCTCCTGCCTATCTGCTCCTGATGACGAACTTCTACCTGTTTCTACTTTTCTGGCATTCAACAAACACCTCTTATGCGCTCATGGCGTGCTAGTGATCGTGACACCAAGCACCAGGCCTAGCGGTGCCCATGGGGCCCAGAAACTCCACCCGGACCTTACCTTCATTGTGCTGGGCCCTCCTTCTTTCATCCCGTGGTGTTCTGGTTCCGTCAATCTTCCTAGAAGAGGAAAAAGATGGGCACGTGTTCTCTCAGGTCCCATCTGCCTAAACATCTATTAAGGAGTCAGACTTTAAATTACCGCTGCAAAATAAACTCTTATGCAAAAAGAGAAAAAATGCTAATTCTCTTACTTACACTCAAGAAGCAAGAACAGACCAAAAAATACACTGACTGCTTGCTGTGTGCTCAACTGTCTGGCTCCCATTCCAGAAAACCTTCCCTTGCTGTGACCCCTCACACCAGCCCCTTCCAGTGGCCCCGGCTCCTGGGACCAGGTCTCCTGCACCTACGGGGAGTAGGGGTGTGTCCGGGGTGCAATTGTCCTCTGTGTTCCTGTCTGAAGCACGTCTTGTGGCGTCATCATGACATAGAACTGACCTGCAGTGAAAGCGGGGGTTAGTGCAAGAACTGGGAGGGGTGGTGCAGTTAGAACCAGTTGGGGGGGGCTTCCCTCCCTGCTAGGCCTGCTGCCTCCCCTGCCTTCCGCCCTGGCCCCTTCCTCCCTTTACCTCCGGCCTGCAAGCTCTGGTCTGTGGTCTGTACGGACACAGCTGTGGTATCTCCCACACTGGATGCTGGGAAATAGGCAAACCGTGCCTCCCCACTGACAGCCTCAGCTGCCGGGCTGCCGCCATTGCTGAAGGGATTTTGGATTACGGCCTGGGGAGTAGGAGGACACAGAGGCCACCCTTAGCCATCTTTGTTCACCAACCCATCCCCTTCATGTCGTGTCTGACGTTCACCGCATCCTCTGGAGGGCAGGAAACCCCTCTCTGTGTGCCACTCTGCCCTGTCTCCTAGCCCCCGAACTCGGCAGATGCCTAGCAATCATTTGATGAGCTGATCCCCTTTTACCTCTAAAAGACTTTCCTGTTACTATCATCCCCATTTTACAGAAAGAAAAAATGGTATTTCAAAGCCCCTGACCCACGTTTCACCTCGCAGAACAGGGATCTGACACACACCGCCTGAGGGTCTAAAGGCAGCATCAGTGTCCCACTTGCCCCACCCCCTGGGGATTCCCTAGAACAGCGTCAGTTCCTCTCGCCATCCCCCAGGCGTTGTGGGCACCTACCAGCGGGAAGGGCGCTGCGGGACCTGGGGGCACAGAGGCAGCAGTGGGGCCAGGACGCTGGGCTGCCCCATCCACGCCCACCTGGGTCACAGCCTGCTGCCCCCCTGCGAAGGCAGCCGTAGACACAACGCTGACGGCGCCAGCCGTGTCGCCCTGGCCATCCAGCTGACCATCAGTCACCTGGACTACGCGGTACGTCACCTGCAGGGGGCGGCAGAGCAGCGAGATCGGTTCTGGGGTCCCGGCCGGGACCAGCTCTGAGCCCCTCCCAGCCCGCCCGCTCGACCCTCGGCTCAACCCTCCACTTGCCCGCGGGCTCCGGGCCCGCAGCTTCACCTGTCCTCCATTATTCTCTGTGCGGAACTGGTACTGGATGTTGTGGTCGCCAAACGCCGCCTGCTGGACGCTGGCGATGGCCACCGCCGTCTGCTCCTCCGCCCCAGGGCCGTCCCCGCCTGCGGTCGGAGGAGGGTGGGGGGGATGGTCAGTGGTCACGCGGCCAAGGCGCCCCCAGTCCCCTCCCCGGGCGCAGGCCGCGGCCCCGGTAAGCCCCGCGAGCACTCACCTTCCTGCAGCTCGACGCCCTCCTCTGCCTCGGGTCCCTTGTCGTGACTGCGGGGAGGACGGGAAGAAGAGGGGGGTCAGGGCCGCCCGCGCCCCCGCCCCTTTGCCCAGGTGCACGGCCCCCGTCCCGCCCGGCCCAGTCTGGAGTTGGGTCACAGCCGGGACCCGGGGCCGAGGGTATCAGCGCGGGTCCCCCCTCCCTCGCAGCCTCCATTTTGAGCTGGGCCCAGCGGCCGCTCGGGATCATGGCGGCCCGGCCGCCGCCAGGCCGAAGGGCCGGGGCCAGGGCGCGCGGGGGCACGGACCAGTCGGGCACTCTTACCTGGCGGCTGCAGCAGCGGTGGCCGAGGCAGCGGGATCCAGACCCGGGTCCAGCATGTCCATGGGGGGGGTGGGGGCGGGGGGGGCGCGGGGCCCGGGGGGGGGAGGGGAGGGGAGGGGAGGGAGGGGAGGGGGCGGGCGGCCGGGGGGGCCCCGAGCCCGGCGCTCACGCCGCGCGGCAGGAGGGGACGGAGGAGACACGGGAGCCGCTCGCGCTGATCACGGGGACAAACAGTGGGGTCATGTGAGGAGGAGATGCCGCCGCCGCCGCCGCCGCTGCTCCTGCAGCCGCCGCCGCCGCCTCCGCCCGCCCGCCCGCCGGCTCCCGGCGGCTCTCGGCTCCGGGACGCAGCGCGGCCGCCCCCCGCCCGCTGCACGCGGCCCTCGGGCCTCCTTCCCTGAGCAGCGGCCGCCGCCGCCGCGACTTTTTTTTTAACCCGGCCCGCCCTGGATGGCTGCCGCCTCTCCCCTGGATCGCCGGCTTGCGCGTCCGCCGCCCGGCCTGGCCCAGTCCGGCGGCGGATCGCTGGTGCAGCCGCCGCTGCTTTCTATTTTTTCCCCCTTTTTTTTCCTCCTTTACTTGAGCTGCGCGCGCGCGGCGGCGGCGGCGGCGGCGGCGGCGCGAGCCCGGGGCCGACGCGCGCGGGGGGAGGGCAGCCCCCGGGGAGCGCGCGCGCTGTGTGTCTCCGATGGCGGGCGGGCGCGCGCGGGCCCGGGTCTCGGCGGGGCGCGAGGTCGCCGTCGCCACCTCCACGGCCGGCCGGCACCCGCCGGCGGGCCGCCCGAGTGGAACACGGGCCCGGATAGAACGCCGGGGGACCCGGAGGAGGGGCTCTGGTCGCCGGGGACGAGGCAGGCTGCGGGATTTGGAAACAGTAAAGTAGGTCGGAGTTGGGGGGAGGTGAACGGGGTTGAAGGGGAGAGGAGCGCGCACGCGCGCTCCCGGCGGCCGGTCGGAGGTGCGCGAAGGCGGGGGGCCGGGGCGCATGCGCACGTCTGGGCGGGGCCGGGGCGCGCACGCAGGGCCGGGCGGAGTCAGCGTGGGGCACGTACTCTGGCCTGGGGAGGAAGGCAGAGCCGGTGCTTTCCTCCTGGCCCGGGATGCGAGTCCTGGGAGAAAGCTGGACACGCGGCCTTTTGCAGACTCGCAGGCACGCACACGCACACACAGACACAGCAGCTGCCCGGGCTACCCACCTCGCGCAGCAAAAGAAACACCTCCCTCTAGACACAGGCCTTGTGATCATAAGTTTTATTAGACTTAGGAGGGCAAGATCATCAGTTAAGTCCCTCAAATTAAAAAAAAAAAAGTACAAAAGGTACATACAAAACGTGAGATCAGACGATTAAACTTTCCCGACTCAGGGCCAAATTCTGCAAGGGAGAAAGAGAAAGGGTGAGAACTGGGGACGACAAGAGGAGAGGGTCCAGGAAGGGTCTTAAAGCCAGGAAGGATTGTTCACTCACCTTCTTAAGCCTCCGCTCCCGTGAGGCCTGGGAGTCCGTCTCAGAGTAAGGTGGAGGCGCTGGAGGGTAGTAGGCCGCCTCCTCATCTTCCTCCTTATAAGGTCGCCTCCTCTCAGCTGGCCCCTTTTTCCTCAAGGCCTCTTCCAGTAGCCGCCCATCATATTGGGGGTCCCCAGACCTGGAGCCATCCTCCCGAGGGTCCCGGGAGCGGTGGTGGCGGGACCTGGGGTCAGCATGAGGGCGTTCTCTAGATCTGAAGTCATCGTAGTGGGGATCCCGGGAGTGTGGAAATTCCCTTGGGTCATCTTGATCATAGAGGTCATCTCGGCTTCGGCTTCTTGGTGGTCCATAGGCTTGACCTCTCCTCCCCCTACTTGGGGGAGACCTCCTCCCGGATTCAGCAGAGCTCGGTCGGGTGAGGTCATCCAGAGCATCCACAGATCGGGCACGGGGCCGCCCGGCCCCCCAGCCACTCCCTGGCCGCTCTGTGGGGGCCTCTTGCTCCCACCCTCTGGGACTCCGAGGGGAATGGTGACCCCATTCCTCATCCCGGATTGGGGTAAGGGCAGGACCTCTGGAAGGCCGGGATCGCCAGTCGTCCTCATGGAGGGAGGTGACTTCACTCATGGCTGTAGGGAAGGGGGGTGTCACTGACTGCTGGGAGGTCCGGAACTCCAGGGCCCAGCAGAGTCACCCACTTGGCTCACACACTTTCTGGGAGGCCCTAGACTTCTCATCTTTTAAGTATTGACATGAAAGGTGTTGTATACTTCTCACTGTGGCCATGGTAGGGAAGGAGGTACTATGTCCAGGATTTGCAACAAGCATACCTGGGGCTTCTCCCTCCCCACTCAGGAACCCCTCAAACTGCAAGGCTCCCACTCACCCCGCTCTACACGGCCATTGGGGGCACCAGGTCGAGAAGGGTCAAAGTTGGCCAGCTCTTTCTCCATGTAGTATAGGACCCGCATGGAGTCATCCTGCTGGCTGGCCTGAATCCTGTAGCCGCTGCGGACTTCTAAGGACAGGAGATGGAGGTGATCAGTTTAGGAGAACAGATGCTGAACCAGCCCCTTCCCGTAAAGACGTGTTCAACCTTGTAACAATTGGTTCTCACCAGAGGTCACACTGCTGTCTGTGTCACGAAGCAGGGGTACCTGGGAGCTGTGGCCGCCAACTGAGGGAGATTTGTCTGTCAGTGGTCGCCCACCTGGGGCAAAGCCCTCCAGACCCAGCCTCCAATCCCCTTTCTTCCAGCCCCAGACCCCTTAGTGCCCAAAGGCCCAGCCTACCCCTGCCCCAGCTGCTCCCGGCTCCCCCAGGCCTCACCTGAGCTGTTCCTGTCGAACTCTCCAGGGTACCCGTTGTAGACAGGGCCCATGGGAATCATGGCTGGTGGGGGCGGGGTCTTGGCAGGGGAGAGATGAGCATAGGTGCTGGGGGCGTAGATGCTTGGGACGCCTGAGGTGGCTGCTTTGCCTGCAGCATACACTGGGGAGGACACAGTATGAGAAAGCAGCCAGGAGCCATGCTGCCCTTCGCTGCGTTAGAGGGTCTGGAGGGACATGTGCCTGGACCTTCTTCCCAACCCCTGAGCTGTGGGGCTTCCCATGGATTGGCTTCTGCAGAGTTCCAGAGACTCGGGCCCTCAGCTTCATTGAATCCACACCTCCTTTGTGTTTCCTCACACAGGTTTTGGGGCAGGGGAGTACACACTGGCAGCCCACGGCCCCCATCTGGCTAGCCAATATGTCTGTTTGTATGATGGTTTGCCTACATTTGACAAGGTTTTACCTAAAAATCCCAGCTCTCTAGCTGCCTCATCAGGAGATGTGGCCACCCTGGGCCTGAGTTCTTACAGAGCAATAGGAGGCAAAGATGCCCCTTTAGATAAAGCCCATGTGCTGGACCCTCTAGCCGGACTCAAGTATTGCCCTTTGGCAGCTGAGCCACCATTCCAGAAAATGCATCATGCGGGGGGGGGGGGGGGGTAGGAAATCCCATGCCCATTCCCCTCTCATGGTGCAGGGTTCTCCAGGCCCAGATGCAATGGAAATCATTCTGAGGCAAAAGCGTGGGAGCCTCAGAGTTCACTTGCCCCGGCCAAGCAGCCAAGTACCTCCTCAAAGTCCTTCTAGTGTTTCCAACCCCACGGCCACACCCACTCCCAGCCCGCCCCCGCCTGGAGCCGGGCTTGACAGCTCAAGGGCAAATCCTCCTTGCTGCCTTCCTCCCCAGGCAAGAGGCAGGGTTCAGGTGGCTGCTCTTGTGTCAAAGTCACTGGGTCCCACTGAGCAAGTTGCTTCCTCCCTGGGATTGTGAGAGGGAAACGGCAGGCTCAGGAAGCTCCCTCCTCTGATTCAGTTTGGAAGCCAAAAGCTCAGCAGCTCAGAGGCCCCTCTGTGGCTTGGGGGAGCTGTCATTTTCTAACTAGCTGTGGGAGTTGCTGGTCCCAGCCGCCTCAGCAGGGGCGTGGCCCCAGCAAAAGTAACAGGGCCTCTGGCAGGGAGTTAATGGGTCCTCTGTTTGAGGTATCAGAGTCTCGGGAGGGAAGGAGCATGGCCTTGGGACAGACACTGGCCATCCCGGCCCCAGCCTTCATCAGTGGGGTAACTGCAAATCAGTGGTGGCAGCCCCCTGGGGGTCCCTCCTCACCTGTGACTGGGACTAACCCCCACTGCCTGAGGCTGAAGCCCTTAACCGGAAAGGACAAGAGACACAATGGCCGGCATCCGCCTCCAGAGAGCAGTGGATTTTTCTCACGCCAGCCATACTCAGGGACCAGGTTGTCCACTGGTGAGTTCAGTGATCAGGAAATTAGCCAGTATGGATCGACCGGCAGCCCTGTGCTGGGTGCTTACACCACAGTCTTCCCTTAGCTCACAACACCTTGTGGGAACCTTATAAAGAAGGAAACTGTCTCAGAGAGCTTGTCTGAGGTCACACACTGGCTGTGGCACGGCTCCAATGTGCTTCCTGGCCCTCGGTCATTCCCAACAGCTAGTGGGTGAGGGGCATTTATGTAGGCTGGGCCCTGCACTAAGTGCGGGCCACGTAAGGGGAAGCTGCTCCTTAGGCTTCTGAGAAGGTAACACAACCAGCCAGGCCTCCAACCTCCACCTGCCTGAGCCTATGACGACCTCCTGCAATTTCATGGTGAAAGCCTCTTGGACTGAGCAGAGGTGTGGCCATCCCCAAGGAGGGGAAATGGGGATGGTGGCAAAAGGGAGGCCCGCCTTCTCCTTTGCTTCCCCCTTCTCTGTTTTGTTGCTCTTTCCCTCTTCATCTCTGGTCCCACTTCTACCCCCAGCCTCCCAGGTACCTACTCTGATGTGCTAGAGATGGTCCTTACACATAGTATCTGTGTAAACCCGAGTCCTCGTGTGGGTGTGGGTTTTTAAAATTGTATAAATTATATTAGTGCTGTAAACCTTCGTTTGGTTTCTTACCTTTTTCATTTCAGATTTTATTTTTAAAGGGAGCTTTATTGGGGTGCCTGGGTGGCTCAGGTCGGTGTCAGGTTTCCTGCTCAGCAGGGAGTCTGCTTCTCCCTCCCGCTCTGCCCACCCCCCACCCCCACTCGTGTTTTCTTTCTCAAATCAATAAAATCTTTGAAAAAGAAAAAAAAGGGGGGGAGCTGTACTTCCCAGTGAATGACGTTTTGTACTATTTGACATTTTTTTGTCATGTGCATAAATGATGCTTTCAAAACAAACAACTCAAAATAAGTGAAAGTTCAAAATGATGCAAAGCTGGAGTACATGTAAATGATCATCTAGAACAGAAGATCCCCCTTGGCCCACTGCTCACCTCACACCCTCCAGACCAGTGGCGCTGTCCTGGGAAGCCAGCACCTGGCTGCCTCCGGCCCCGGAACCCAGGAGGGAGGCCTGCAGGGGTGGGCACGTGAGGGGCACTTACGGGCCTCTGGGCAGCAGCACTTGTCCGGGCAGCAGGGGCACCTGACGTAACAGCAGCAGGTGTGGGGGCAGCACTGACACCAGCAGATCCCCAGGAGGAGGAAGACGAGGAAGACAGCCAAGCAGACCACGACCACAAACAGCCAGTCTGCAGAGAGAGAACTGGCCGTGAGCAGGAGGCCTGGGAGGGAAGAGGGACACAGGGACACAGGCACAGTGGGGCGATGCAGAATCAGGGGGAGGGTGAGGCGATTCGTGAAGCTTGCCAGGGAAGCTGCGACCCCTGCTGGATTCTCCAGCCAGATGCAGGGGCCACAGCAGCAGACGGACGCCCACCCTCTACCCAGGCCGGCCCTGAATTTAGGAACTTGCACTGGGCTCCTCCGGCAAGGCAGAAAACCAGAGGTGACCTGGCTGGAGCAAGAACGGGACGTAGCCGCAGAGGAGCGACAGAGAGCCAGCTGCCCAGAGCCCACCTTCTAGAAGAGCACCGCAGGCGCCAGTCAACAGGAGCCCCCTGCCTACACCCCAGGCCCCTCCTCAGCCAGCCCGCCCACCCCAAATCCCAGAGCCAGGTCACTAGAGGCCACGGAGGTGGAGTCAGGTGGGGTTAGTGGGGGTCCACAGCGAGCGGTGTTTAGGATGGGGGGGGCTCCACCCCGTACCTTCCATGGGCCCCGCCTGAAAACCAGGTAAGAGCTCTGCCACCCCCGAGGTCCTGCCTGGAGGGACAAAAGAGAGACAGATTATGCTGGCAAGGGCCAGCCCAGCCCGCCCCCACCCTGAAGCCACGCTCCAGGCTCTTCAGGGTGAAGGTATGTCCTGAAGCAGAGGGGTTGGTGGCCTAGGAGGGTCCTAGCACATGGCTCCTGCCCCTCCTGCCCCCGTGCCGCCGCCGGCCCAGACCATGTGAGTGCTGTTTTCCAGAAGGCTTCCACCCCATAATTCATCCACTCTCTCATGCCACGGGGAATTCTGTGGCCCCAAAGCGTTCCAGAATACATCCCGTGGGTTCTGAAGTTTCAGCCTCAAGTGTGGGCACCCCATCTTCTCCACATACATGGGTCCTATCACCCCAAAGGGTTCCATCTCCTGTGAGAGGGATAGTCCTGTTTCATCAGGCAGGGTAGGCACAGTGCCCTAGGGCCCATGAAAGTCATAGTATGGCCCTGAGTTCCAGCTCATTTCACACATACTGTCCCCTGTACAAATTCCACGGCCCAGCCAGTGCCTTCCCTTAAGTGCTGCCGGTTCTCTGCGCCCCACGAGCATCGTAGCACGGGGGCACCCACACGCCCCCGGCTCTCCCTCCACAAAGCTCCCGCCAGCAGAGCTCACACGCTCTGCACCACCTGCCCCAACGAGTAGGTTCTAGCATGCAAAGCGGGGGCTCGCTCCCAAAGCGTGGTCCTGCCTGTGAGGCCAGGACGGTCTCCAGAGTAACACCAAGTCTCATTTGCCTTTTTCGCGCTGCTTCTCCCACTGGTGTTCCAGAGGCTCCGAGAGGAGTGGTGACCTCATCGCTCTGATGATAGTGGACTGTGTGCTCACGGGCCTTGTGCTTTAAAAGTTTCCAGCTCTCAATCTGTGACGTTAAGCAACTATAAACATCACCCACAAAAACTTATACACAAACTCTTGGAGATCCTCAAGAGTTTTTTACAGTGTTACGCAGGTCCTGACGCTGCGTTCTGAGAAATGCTGATGTCGGCTGGGCGTTTGGCCCAAGGACACACGGAGCTCTCCAGGTCCCTGCTGCATGTGTTTCTGTCACCCACACGTGAGCTCTGTCGTGATCAGAACACCCTGGAGCACAGCCCCTGTCATGTGTGCTCGTTCACACAGGCGTTTCCTTGCATCATGCGTGTGATGATGGCAACGTACAGCCCCGCAGCGCCACACTTAGAGCACGCGCCTCCCAAGACTCCGTGTGTTGGCTGAGAACAGAGCGTCTGGCTAATGGCAGGGCCCTTCCGCACACAGCAGGGGGACCTCGCGGCCAGACCCCGGGGGGGGGGGGGGCTGCTAGTGGATACCCCACCCTGCCCTTGAGCATATGGCGGTGGCCTCACTGTGTCAGCCACACAACGCCATCCCTGCAGGGCAGAGGGTGAGGTTCCTGAGCTTTGGCAAGGGACCCGGGATGAGCTGCGGCCCTGGGGATGTGGCAGGGGGTGGGGGGCGGGTCCAGCCTCCCCTCAGTGAGACACACCATCTTCCCTCCGGACTCAGTGCCAATTAACTCTGAAAATTTGGATTTAAAAAAAAAAAGAGAGACGGGGAAGAGGTAGAGTCCCCAGTTCTCTCCACTCTCAGTTTGGCTCTGGCTTATTTGACATATTGGAGGGAGGAGTCCCTGCCTGGGGTGCAGGGCACAGAGAAGCCCCAGTGACTGGCGGTGCCACGAGAGGAGAGCGAAGCAGGCGACAGAGTCCAGAGAGTGAGCTGAAGGGCAGAGGGCAGACACACAGAAGTAGCTGAGGAAGGGGCCCTGATCCCTGTTCCTGAACCCTTCCCAGGCCCTCAGGGCCCAACCCACTCACCCAGGACGATGAGCTCTGCGTAGGCCTCGTTGTTCCCCTGGAGGTCCTGGGCTGAGACCACGGAGCAGTAATACACACCACTGTCCCCCCAGCCGGTCTGGTCAAAGGTCAGGTCAGCGTCTGCAACAGGAGAGGGGTGAGGACACCATGGGGGAGAGGACCGGAGCCTCCCCACGAGCACATCAGGAAGGAATGGGGCAAGAGAGCGGGACTGCAGAGGGACCAAGGGGACATTCAATCATTTGCAGCAAGGGTGTACTCCTGTTCAGGCTCTTGTAAACACTTAACACAGGGTATTTCAGCAAGTCTCTGAGGTGGGTCCTGTTACCTTTCCTGTCTTGTTGAGGAGAAGAGAGGTCTGGCAAGATTACAGAATCCGCCCTGTCACAGTGTCGTCAGTGGTGGAGCTGGATGGGCCGACTCTAGAGCCTGGGCTGCGGATTTCTAGCCATCCTCGTACCCCTCCTCCCAGGAAAGGTAACTCCCCCGACATGAAGCACCCCACGGCCTGGTGTAGCCCCAGGGGCCAGAGGCCTGGGTGGCGAGGCAGAGATAAACAGGCCACATTCCAAGAATCAGGTGGCTGCCCAGGCACCAGAAAGAGTGGCTGTGAGAGGGAGACAAGGGCCACCCCCGGTTCCTGAGTCGTCAGCCCCACATTCCAGGTCAGGCCCAGGGCTTGGGACGCTCAGGCGGGCAAGGAGCCCATCAATTAGGGCAGTAATGAAAGTCTTCCAGCACATCCGGTTTCCTCTCTGCTCCTTGAGCCCTAATTAGTTAAATCCCTTCGGCCATTCACTCACGTGGGACCAGGTGGGACCACGGGCGACTCGTGGAGGATGGCAGACCGGAAGGGGCCGAGGTGAGCACTTCCAGAGCTCCCCAGCCACTCTTGCTCCCTGGCTCCTGCTGACCTGCCCACCTCTTGGCCCCAGCACCCACTGCCCTTCTCCATGCCGGCTGAGGGTAGTAACTGTATGCGCCCCCGTCTGCACCACCCGGCACCCAGCAGGGCACCAGTCCATTGCTGAGGGAACGAAAGAACGGGAGTCTTCTTCCTTCTTCAAAGACCTCATATCTACAGAAAAGTGCTCCTGGGGTGCCTGGGTGGCTCAGTCAGTTAACCATCTGACTCTTACTTCGGCTCAGGTTGTGATCTCAGGGTCGTGAGATCGAGCCCCACATCAGGCTGCGTGCTCAGCAGGGAGTCTGCTGGAGATTCTCTCTCTCTCTCCCTCTGCCCCTTCCCCATGCTCATACTCCCTTTCTAAAAAAAAAAAAAAAAAAAAAAAAAAAAAAAAAAAAGAAGGAAAGAAAAAGAAAAATCCTCCAGCTGATGTCTTCCTACACCATTCCAAGTGTCTAACCCCAGTGTGTAAGGCCCTTGGCAAGATTGGCTACTGGTTACAACAGCCTCAACCCTGCTCTTCTCCTTCGCTCACCAGACTCCAGACACACTGGCCTCCAAGACACTGGGCCCATCGTGCCAGGGCTCGTGCTACTCCCTCTGGCTGGCCCTGGGCTCCCTGATGCGAACACGGCTGCTTCCATCCTGCAAGCATAACCTCCACCTGACTACTGAACTGTCAGCCAGCTTAGGGACTGACCCTCCATGACCCCACGCCCAGGAGAATGTGGGCTCCACGCAAGCAGGATCTGGCCTCTCTCGGCCACTGCCAAGTCCCCAGTGCTGGACACCGGGGCTTCGCCAGGACCTGGAAATGAACCCCCTCCCTCTTCATGCTCCCCTTTCTTAGATCATGTCGTCTATTCCAGCATTCTGGACACACGGCTATACTCAAATAGGCACCTGTGGGGCCCCTGGGTGGCTCAGTCGTTAAGCGTCTGCCTTCGGCTCAGGGCGTGATCCCAGGGTCCTGGGATCAAGCCCCATGTGGGGCTTCCTGCTCTGCTGGGAGCCTGCTTCTTCCTCTCTCACTCCCCCTGCTTGTGTTCCCTCTCTCGCTGGCTGTCTTTCTCTTTGTCAAATAAATAAATAAAATCTTAAAAAAAAAAAAAAAACAACCAAATAGGCACCTGATACACTCATTCAATATTCAACACATAATTACCGAATGCACCCTATGTTCCTGGCAGTATCTGAGGCACCTGGTATACTGGAGAACGACGGCTCCCGAAGCCTGATCTATGGAGCCTGGGGTTCCCCCCAGATGTTTTCAGGGCATCCTTGAGGTCAAAGTTATTATCATAATAATACTAAGATGTTATTCGCCTTTTTCACTGACATGCTCATGCGTGTGCCCTGAAGTCTTCCAGAGGCTACAGGGCATGTGCTGTCACAATAAATCGAATGCAGAGCAGCTCTGAGAATCCAGCTTCCTCTATTCAGGCCGACTTGAAGGAGATGTGCAAAAATATAAAGCTAAAGCAAGGCCATACTTTTCATTAAGGTTTTTTGCCGTGTTTTGGAAAACATGGCTATTTTTCATAAAAAGCATATTATTTATGTTAACCTATAATGAGTTTGTTACTATCATCTTGAATATTTTTCAAACTTCTCCCAGTTTGCTAGTTATAAAAATAAGGTTCTGGGAAGAATTTAAGAGTGAAAAAAGAAAAAAAGAGCATAGAGGCCCCCCAACCAACACGTTTGAGAAGCACTGCGACAGAGAGCAGACATAAATCCCAGCTCTTACGGAGCTCAGATCCTAACAGGGAAAGAGAGACAAATAAAAAATGTAAATAGATCACATATCAGAGAGTGATAAGGGGTATGGAGAAAACTGATCAGGGAAGGCAGACAGAAAGTACCAGAGTGGAGGTGGGAGTTGTATAAATTCAAGGGGTAACCAGGGGAAGCCCTTCATGTAAGGTGACCTTCTGAGGAGCCGCGAAGGGGTGGAGGACACGACCCCTCCGTGGTCACGCATCTACCCGCTGAGTATCGAGCTCTCTCCGTGCTGGGTCCCTATACACGTACTCTTCCATCAAATCCTCATACAACGCTGAACTACACGCTCCCCAATCTTCCTGATTCTCCGTTAACACCCCGTCGGCCCATCGATTTCCCACCTACATCCTTAATCAGACTCCAACCACATCTCTCCCCAGTCAGAGCTCAGGGGCAGGTCCCTGCGCAATGCTGAGGGCTTGGATGGGAACCCCAGCTACTGCAAAAGTTCCTAGGCCAGGAGTTGAAATCTGGGCTCCAGGGGGCCGGATCCCCGCCACAATGTATTTTGTTTGGCCTGCATAATGTTTTCAAAACCCACAAAAAATATGGCCTTCCAGCTTCTTTTGATCAATTCTAAGGCCTGGGCCCACCTCCTTCCTGCAAGGCACACCCTGTTCCTGGTCTGTGTCTGGTCCTGACATCACTTGGGCTGGGCATTGCCCTCATTGTTTCAGGTGCCAGGAGAAGATGTGGGTCTTCCGCTGAGAACAGAAGCCAGGTCTTGTCCATACCCCTGGGCCTCTGCTTCCTTATCCACGTAGAGCAGAGGCAGCCCTCATCTCAGGGGTCCCAGGAGCCCCAAGCAGCCTGACGAGGCAGAAAGAAGGCTCCTATCCCCGTGCTCTGTGTCACCCGGAGCAGGGATGAATGGAGGGGTAGCAGGAGCCACCCTGGGCGGACGGACCCCGAGGGTGCGCACCATTATAATTTGCCTAGGGACAACTTTCAGTTAAAACCTGGATAGCTGGTGACCCCAGGAGCACCAAAAGGAGGTCCACTTTTCTCCATCCTCAAAGCTGGAATGGAGGAAGCCCCCGCGGCTCCCGGGTTTCCTGAGAGGACGTACACACAATGGATATTTACAAATTACAGTCTGTATCACACACAAGAGCACGTCAAGGCAGCCTGCAACACCCAAGCCGCAGGGCCTCTGGAACACAAGGAGTCTACCCCCCAGGAGAGCCTGAGGGTCACTCTGGAACTCAGCAGAGGAGGCATGATTCCAGCCAGCCTTCAAGGGCACTCTCCGTTTTTTGGGGTGTCCCGACCGGGCTGCTGGGCCATCATGCCTGGTCCAGGCCCGAGAGGGCACGGAGTTATAGGGGAGGGGCCTGTCCAGGCCGAACCCCCAAGAAGCTCTCCCACCACCAGAACAGCAGGATGCTTCGAGCTGAGCTGCTCAGGAAAATTCAGGGCAAGTAGGTCCCAGCCCTCCCGCCAAACACGACTGAAAGGCTGGGTCCCTGGAAGCCTGCCTTTCATCCATGGTCTCTAGAAGGAGTGCGGGAGTGTGCTCCATGGCCTGCCTGGTCTCTTGGGGTCTGCAAAGGGACGCTCCCTTCCCCACTCTGTCCCCATGCCCAAGATTAAAACTCTAATCCCTGTCTGAGACAGTGAAAGGCTAAATGTATTAAGTGGTTTGAGTGTTCATCCCTTGCCCATTGCAGCCCATCGCCTTCCTCAAAATTCTTTAGGGTCTGGTCCTTTTAAAATCACATTTGCAAAAGATCTTACACCCCCGAGTCATTCTATACTGCACATGGTCCCAGTTGGCTTCCTTTGTAGCACTTAGTACTCCCTGAATTCTCTTACTCCTTATCTGCCTGTTTACGGCCTGCCTCACCCCACTAGAATGTCACCTTCTTGAGGGCAAGGACCTGGCTGTCTTGATCACCACTTACATCCCCAGCACCAACAGCGTCTGGCATTTGGGAGATGCTCGGTAAAAGCAACAGAATGAATGAACGACTCCTGCGAGTGTATAATGTGGCCATTGAGGACTCCACAGGGGAAAGTGTGCTTAAGGTGCCTGGCAAGTCATTAAAATCTCTCATCTAGCCTGTTTACTCAAGTGACCTCCTTGGCGAGCCCTTTGTTGACCACCCTGGGCAAGTAAAGGGGTTACAAGCTTGGAGACGAGACCCAAAGTGGCCGACTTAGAATCTCAGCTCTGCTCCCAGCTTTGTGACCCTGTGCAAGTCGCTTTACCTCTCTGGACCTCTCTAAAATGACAACAGAATCTACTCACACAATCACTGTGTGGTCTAAATGAGTTACTCCACATAAACCTGGATTAGAGCCTCGCACATAGAAGGCCCTTTCCAAGTTATTACATAAATGTTACTTATTGTTGCTGGCATTCGTATTATTATAGAACCCCTGCCTCTCTTCATTACCCAGTTTTATGCTCCAAGCACTTGATAGCCTATGTTGTGTTATGCTGTTCGTCTTCCACCAGCAGGGAAGGGATTTCATGAATGTGTTTACTGCTCTATTTCCAGCTTCAAATAGCACCTGCATATCTTAGGTGCTCAATAAATCTTTGTTATTAAATAAAGCATGGATGGATGGACGAATGAATGGATGGATGATGGAAGGAAGGAAGGAGGGAAGGAAGGAAGGAAGGAAGGAAGGAAGGAAGGAAGGAAGGAAGGAAGGAAGAAAGGATGGATCCCTCCCTCATGAACCTTTCGGGCACTGGTGCTCAAGAACTGCCAGGTGGGGACACCAGGTTGGGTACAAGGGAGCCCGCGCCACCACCCCAGCAAGCCCCGCCCCACCCTCTGCCCCGCCCAACATACTTCCTGTGATGGTGATCCTCCGGCCCTGGTAGTAGTCTCCCAGGGTCACAGCATTGCCCTGCTTGGTGGCCACGACCCTGACAGTGCGCATGCTGTCTTGGCACTCCACATAGGGGTTGTAGCCTGGGTTACCCGCTGCCAGCTGGGCATTGAGCTGGTTGTCAGCGCTGGTCGGGGAGAAGGCATCGGCGATGCGGTCCCGGCAGAAAGACTTGTACTTCCAGATCACAATGGGTGCTGTTGGGGTCGTGGTCAATTGGTAGGTGCAGGGCAGGGTCACGGGCTGGAATAGGATCACCACGTGGTAGGGGTCTGACACCGTCACTTGGATGGCGCTGGCAGGGGCTGAGGGCGAGAGGAGAGTTAGCAGGGCCTCTGTGAGCTCAGGGAAGTACTACAGTAGGAAAGAGCAACAGCACTTGTCACCCGCTTGACATTTACAAGTGTAATGGCTTTACAGAGTGCCTAGCACACATTGTTTCTTAATCCCTGGGACCAGAGAGGTAAGCTCTGATAATCGTGCCCATTTTCTAGACCCATGGGCTAAAGTGGCAAGTACAAGGTCATATGGCCAGATTTCTTGGAACACCCCGTCCACCCCTCTTCCCAGAGTGTGGCCTCTAAACCCAGCTCCCTCTTCCCTTAGCCATTCTCTCATGGAAAGGACCTCTCTCTGTGGCCTGTCCAGCAAAGCACAAATGACCACAAAGCCACCACGCTCAAGGCCCGACTGCAAAAACAACTAGGACAGGTTGCAAGTTTCACGGGGCTTTGTGGATGGGGGGGGGCGGTGGGTGCGGAATTTTGGAGTTGTTTCACCGAACTATTTAACCAGGGAGTAGGTAAAGCCCCCACATTGTCTCCATCAGCGTCCCACCTCACCCTACCCAAAGCCATCTCAAAGGAACACACCAAAAGTACTTGGGGAGAGATAAAGTCTCCTCCACCCTCCCCCACCCCGCCCACCCCAACACACACCAGATCCCGGTGAAAGCTTGCCAGCAGAAGATGATTTCACACCAAGTCCATACGTCCATCTTACCAGACCCTTAAGCAGATACTTCGGGACACGGGTGGGACTCGGGGCCGGAAAGTCCCTAGTCCTACACCCACCCGAGGCCTGGGCACGGTTTCCTGAACTCTCAGTCCAGGAAGCGTCTGATCCAGCCCTCGAGTGCCCACTCCCCGTTACGCCAAGATTTAGAAATCTTGGGGTGCGCCCAAGTCCCCATCCCGGCCTTTCCCAGTGATCGGGTGGTCCTTCACCCCTACACCACAAAGGGTCCCATTCTCCTTATCGCTCCAGGGTTCGCGGTCCGGGGAGTTTCACTTCCTGCTATCTCTGAACAAGGGCGGGGGAGCGCTCCCTGACTCCAATGGGCACTTCCCCTCACTCTGGCACCCAAGGGATTTCCCGAGACCCTGGGAATCAGGAGATCCTAGTCTCGGCTCTCCCCCTCCCCAGCTCTCCAGCCTGCTCGACGGTGAAGAACTCCATCCATCCCCCTTCTATAGTGCCCTCCCGCCGTTCCACCACACCAGAGGCCCCGCTCTCCGTACCTGTGCACAAGGTGCTGAGAAAAAGCCACACGAAGATGACCGCGCCCCAGCCCCGAAAGGCAGGGTACGGGCCCACCCCCCAGGACAGCCCGCGGGCCACAGGCGCCATCGCGGCCGTCTGGGCGCGTCCGGCCCGCGCGTCCCCTACTTGGTACCGTGAGGGTAGGGGGCGCGGCGCGCACCAAGGCTGAGAGGGGTGCGTGCTCCTCCCCTTCCCGCTTCCGTTCCTTGTCCCTATTCCAAGCCCACCCTGCCCTGTTCCAGGGCTTTAATGAGAGGAAACAACGTGGATGAGGAGGACGTTTCCAGCTTTCGCGGAGAAACTTGCCTGACCCACCGTGGCTCTGCGAGCCATTCCACCCCCCGCACGCTCTGGGGAATGGATCGGCCCAGGTACAGGGGTGAGAACAGAGGGCTGGGCCAGGGGGTGGGCGGCGGGGAGGAGCTCCTCCACCTCCCTCCCCGGAAGTGGGCCGACCCAGGTGCGCTCCGGCCCCGAGGGTCGGAACCAAGTGACCAGCCCGCCGGGAGGGCGCCTGCAGACTGGGGATCCTGTCCCGCCCTATCCTTCCCTGGGCGGAGCCGAGAAGAGTGTAACTCACGGGAACCGAGGCTCAACTGCGGTGATTCACCTGTTGAGGGGGGCGGGTCCCTCCCTGCACCTGTCCCCGCTCTGCCCACACCCCTCTCCCGGGCTGGCGATGGACCCGCCTAGGTACACCCTGCGGGGAGGGGCGAGTCTAAGGGAGCTTTGGGCGGGGAGAGTCTCCCGTCCAGGGGGACCGAGGCGCCAAGGGCGTCTTGTTAGATGACTTAAAAGACCGACTGAAGTTTCCGGAAAGGAAGCTCTACCCTTTTAGGGACGCCCGAGGGGCATCGGGCCCAGGAAAAGTTGGAATTCTCTTTCGGAAGTTTTCCCCGCCTCCCCCCTCCCTTCTCAAGTCGCGGTTCAGCCCCCGGGCATCCCTAGCCCTGGACACTCTGGGTCTTAAAGGGACCGGATGGAGGCGCGGAAGTCGGGGTAGGTTTCCGCTTCAGGATTGCCGGGGCCTGGGCCACCTGCGCCCTAGGGCTGGGCGTGTCGAGGCTCCGGAACGCGGGGCGTTCGGCGCGGCTCTTCTGCCCCCCGAAGGCGGCTAGGGGAAGCGCCTCCCGGGAAACCCTAGGCGCTTTCTCTGAGAGGCTCCCTGGAGGTCGCAAACGGGCCACTGGCTGGCCGGTGCAGTACCCAGGGTTGTTGTGTTCGACTGCATCCTGTTAAAATTCAAGTCGGATCGCGTACATCTGCTCAAAACCTTCCTGTAGCTCCACTTCCCAGAAGAAACCAAACTATAGTGGCCTGAGCCCTCTCTGTCCTCCCCTCCTTCCCCTCTCCCCCTGGCTCACTCAACTTCACCACACTGGCGCCCACCCCACCCCCGCCCCGGTCTGGAATGTCCCTCTCACGCTCCCACCTCAGGCCGGTTGCCCTTACTACTCCCTCTGCCCTCACACCCTTCCCGCTGATGGCCACATGACCTTCCACCTCCTTTAGGGCTTTAACTAGAGGTCACTTCTGATAAAATTTCAACCCTTTCATGTCCTTCCCTCACCTCTTTATTTTTTGTGTCTGTGTGGTAAAATATACATACCATAATACTTAATCATTTTAACCATTGTAAGTGTTCAATTCAGTGGCGCTAATTACATTCATAACGTTATAAACTCCAATATACACTCTGTATCAATTCAACAATAACTCCCCATTCCTACCTGCCCCCAGCCCTTGGTAACTTCTTTCCTACGTTCTTTATCAAATTGCCTATTCAGAGCACGTCATGTAAGTGGAAACATATAACATTTATTATGTCTGGCTGTAGAGAGCAAAATGGAGTCTCTCATGTCAAGCAGGAGCCTGTGTCAAGCAATGATGCGAGCAGGTAAGGTCCTGTAGCTAGGAGATATCCCTGGGACCAATGTCAGCTGACACCCCAGAACCCATAAGGAGCAGAACCAGAGGAGATCTGCAGAGACCCCAAACTGATTAAATCCCTTTAAAAAGGGAGAGATTTCGGTCAGTAAACTCTCAAGACTCTTCAGACCTGACCCCTCTATGTCTGACCACTTTAACAAGGCAAACGCCCCCGAAGGCTCTGCCAGATGGATCTCTGAACAGAACCGAGATCCTTCCCTGCTTGAACATCAGAAGAAGTCAGTGCCAGGAGCTGATCTGGGCCAGACGGAGGCCTTATCTCAGCTGTGCCCCAAAGAGCGACTTCGCGTTTGGTTCGTTCACTTCCTGCACCCTTCTGTTATCTTGTTGTCGTGTGGTTTGTCTTCTGTCCTGCTCTGTGTGCTGTGTAAGAAGCCAGGTTTAATCACATGGTGAATTGTCATTGAGTCTGGAATCCTGAACCTGCTTTATAATTGTGATTTAACTTTGCTTTATGATTGAGCAAAGCTAACGTTGTGGAAAGACACAACTCGTGTGTGTGCCTTCATAGTGCGCTCGGGACACTGGCTTATGCACTAAGTGTAATGTTTTCGAGGTTCATGCATGTTGTAGGATGAAAATTTCCTCCTGTTTTATGGCTGAATAGTATTTCATTGTATGTATGCCACATTTTGTGTATCTGTTTATCTATCATTAGACACTTGTGTTGTTTCCACCTTTTGGTTGTGGTTGTTGTTTTAAAGATTTTACTTATTTGAGAGAGAGTGCAAGAATGCACGTGCACATGAGAGAGAGCACAAGCCAGGGAGAGGGGCGGAGGGACAGGGAGAAGCAGGCTCCCCGCTGAGCAGGGAGCCCTACATGGGACTCAAGTTTATTAATTTTACCTCTCTCCAAATTGGATGATTTTTACTTCTTTTTCTTGTCTGATTGCTGTGCTAGGATTTCTAGTACAGTGTTGAATAGCAGCAGTGAAAGTAGGCATCCTTGTCTTGTTCCTGACGTTAGAGGGAAAGTATTCAGTCTTTCACCATTGAGTGTGATGTGAGCTGTGGTTTTTCCATGATACCCTTTATCGGGTTGAGAATTTTCTCTCTAGTCTTGGTTTTCAGAGAGTTTTTGTCAGTAAAGGATATTGGATTTTGTCAAATGCCTTTTCTCCATCAATTGAGATAATTATGTTTCTTTTCCTTTCATTCTTTTTCAAAATTTTTAAAAATTTAAAAAAAGATTTTGTTTATTTATTTGAGAGAGAGAGAGAGCGCATGAATGGGGGCAGGAGCGGGAGGGGCAGATGGAGCGGGAGAAGCAGACTCCCCTCCAAGCAGGGAGCCTGATATGGGGCTCGATCCCAGGCCCTGAGATCATGACCTCAACCGAAGGTTTAACTGACTGAGCCACTCAGGTGCCCCTCTTTTCCTTTCGTTCTATTAATGTGATGTATTACTTTGATTAGTTCTCTTATGTTGAACCACCCTTACATTCTTGGATAAAGTCCACTTGGTCATGGTGAGTAGTCTTTTAATATGCCGTTGGATTTGCATTGCTAATATTTTGTTGTTATTTTTGCATCTGTATTCATAAGGGACTTTGGTCTGTAATTTTCTTTTCTTGTGATGTCTTTATTTGGCTTTGGTATCAGGCTGGCTACATGGAATGAGTTAGGAAATGTTTCCCCCCTCGTCGATTTTTTGGAAGAATTTGAGAAGGGTTGATGTTAATTCTTCTTTAAATATTTGGTTAATCTGTGAAGTCACCTGTGCCAGGGCTTTTCTTTGCTGGGAGGTTTTTAATTACTGCTTCAGTCTCTTTACTTGTTATAGGTCTGGTGAGATTTTCTATTTCTTTTTGAGTTGGTTTAGGTAAATATATGTTTCAAGGCATATGTCCGTTTCTTCTAGGTTATCTAATTTCTTGGCATCTAGTTGTTCCTAGTATTCTCTTATAATCCTTTTTATTTCTGTAGGGTCAGTAGAAATGTCCCCACTTTCATTTCTGATTTTAATTATTTGTGTCTTTTATCTTTTATTCTTTGTCAGGCTAGCCAAAGGTTTATCAGTTTTGTTGATATTTAAAAAAAAACAACAACTTATGGTTTCAATGTTTTTCTCTTTTTCCCTATTCTCTATTTTATTTGTCTCTGGTCTACTCTTCATTATTTCCTTCCTTCTGCTAGTTGTGAGTTTAATTTGCTTTTTTCCCCCCTAGTTTCTTAAGGTAGAAAGTCGGGTTACTAATTTAAGATTTTTAAAAATATAGACATTAAAAGCTGTAAATTTCTCTCTGAGCAATGCTTTTGCTGCATCCCACAAGTTTTGGTATATTGCATTTTCATTTATCTCTAAGTATTTTCTAATTTTCCTTCTGATTTTTTGACTTATTATTTAAGAGTGTTTAATTTCCACAGTTATTCATTTTCTATTTTTCCTTCTGTTATTGATTTCTTAATCCCATTGTGATCAGAGAAGATGTTCATGTGATATCTGTTTTTTAAATCTGCTGAGACTAAGTTGGTGGCGTAACATATGGTATATCCTGAAAAATGTCTCATGTGCACTTATATTTTGTTGTTGGGTAGAGTGTTCTGTATATGTCTGTCAGGGCTAGTTGATTTACTGTGTTGTTTGAGTCTTTCATTTCCTTACTTTTTACCCGTTTGTTCTATCCATTATCAAAAGTGGAATACTGAAGTCTCCAACTATGATTGTAGAACTCCATTTCTCTGTCAATTCTATCCACACTTGCTTCATATTTTGAGGGTCTGTTATTAGGTGTATAAATATATTGGTTATAGCTTCTTGCTGTGTTGAAACTTTTATTAATAAATACTATCCTTCTTTGTCTCTTGAAACCTATTTCAATTTAAAGTCTATTTTGTCTGATATTAGCATAGCCATTCCAACTCTCTTTGGTTACTATTTGCATGGACTGTCCCTCTCTATCCTTTCACTTTCAACTTATTTGTGTCTTTGAATCTAAAGTGAGTCTCTTATAGACAACCTATAGTTGGATAATGTTTTCTTTATCTATTCTGCCAATCTCTGTCTTTTGATTTAAAGAAATTACTGATAAGGAAGGACTTATTTTTGCTTGTGCTGTTCATTTTCTGTACGCCTTATAGCTTTTTTTTGCCCCTTATTTACTCCATTACTGCCTTCTTTTGTGTTTAATGTTTTTATAATAAAATGTTTTGATTCCCTTCTCATTTCCTATTGTACATATTCTATGGCAATTTTCTTTGTGGTAACCCTGGGAATTACATTACATATAAAACCCCCTAAAGTTGTAATGCTTCAGTTTGAATTTATACCAGCTTAACTTCAGTATCATATAAGAACTCTACTCCTGTTCACCTCTATCACCTCCTTTCTAGTATTGGTGTCTCAAATTACATCCTTTTTTTTAAAAGATTTTATTTATTCATTTGACGCAGAGATAGAGACAGCCAGTGAAAGAGGGAACACAAGCAGGGGGAGTGGGAGAGGAAGAAGCAGGCTCCCAGCGGAAGAGCCCAACATGGGGCTCGATCCCAGGACTCCAGGATCACGCCCTGAGCCGAAGGCAGATGCTTAACGACTGAGCCACCCAGGCGCCCCTCAAATTACATCTTTATACACTTTTCCCAATAGCAAAGATTAATAATAATTTTTATGGATTTTCTTCTAAGTCATGTAGATAATTAAAAGTGGAATTTAATACAATAATACTAGTTTTATCATTGTCAGTGTATTTACCTCTGCTGGAGATCTTTATTTCTTCCTATGGCTTCTGGTTACTGTTCAGCATCCTTTCATTTCAATCAGGAGGGCCCCCTTCATCATTTCTTTCAGGGCAGGTCTAGTGGCAACAAACTCTCAGCTTTTGCTTATCTGGGCATGTTTTGATTTCCTCCTTATGGTTCAAGGACACTTTTGCTAGTTATAGAATTCCTGGTTGAATTTTTTTTTTCTTTCAGCACTTGGAAAATTTCAACCTGTTGCCTTCTGGCCTCCAGGGTTTCTGGTGAGGAATCAGCTGAAACTCTTACCGGGGACCCCTTTATGTGACAAGTTGCTTCTCTCCCTGCTTTCAAGTTTGTCTCTTTCCTTTTGGCTTTTACCACTTTGATTACAATACGTCTTGGTGTGGATCTTTTGGGGTTAATTCTATTGAAGTTCAGTGAGCTTCTGTGATTTGTAGATTCGTGTCTTCCATAAAATTTGGGAGGTCTCTGGCTGATATTTGTTCAAATGTAATTTTGTAACAGCTTTCTCGTTCTCTTCTTCTGGGATTCTAACAATACGTACGTTGGCCTGCGTGATCGTGTTCCGCGGGTCCCTTAGATTCTCTTCACTCTCCTTCAATCTTTTTTTTTCTTCTGTTCCTCAGACTCAATACTTTCAGTTATCCTATCTTCAGGTTCACTGATTGTGTCTTCTGCCTCCTCACCTCTGTTCTGAACCCCTTGAATGAGTTTTTCATCTCAGTAATTGTATTTTTCAGCCCCAGAATCTCTTTTTGGTTCTTTTTTATGTTTTTCTATGTCTGTCTTGATATTTTCACTCTGTTCATACGTTATTTTCCTGCGTCTTCTCAAGCTCCTTGAGCATTTGAAGACTTTGTTTAAGTTTTTGTCTAGTGTGTCTACCACCTGGGCTTCCTTGGGGATATTTTTTCCTTTGAATGGGCCATACTTTTCTGTTTCTTTGTATCTTGTCTTTTTTTGTTGCTGTTGTTGAAAACAGACATTTGAATCTTATAGCTGTTGTACTCTGGAAATCGTATCCCCTCCCCCAGGGCTTGCTAGCAATTGTTGTTGTTCTTGTAGGGTGTCTCTATGCTGGGGATCAGCCTGAGGTGAAAGCTTAGGGTCATCTCAGATCTCTTGTGAGTTTGTATTTTTCCTTGGGTTTATGCAATGACTTTCTAAGTTCTCCTACATTATGTATGTGTTGTTGCTTACAAATGTCCTAATCCCTAAATGTCTGGCTTCCAAAAGGGGGAAAAGGGGAGATAACCCAGAGGCTGTCCCGTTAAATCTCCTGGAAGCTGCTTCAGCCAGTGAGAGTCAAAACAATGGTGGTCTGCTTCTGTGTCTGCTATTTTGTGATCAGAAGTAGTATTCTGCAACCAGAATATAGGACCCTGATATTTAGAGGACAAGGTCCTTCTTGTGCATTCCCCAATAACAATACTGGCTGAGCACTTTATTTTAAAAAACTCATCAGGGGTGCCTGGGTGGCACAGCGGTTAAAGCATCTGCCTTCGGCTCAGGGCGTGATCCCGGCGTTCCGGGATCGAGCCCCACATCAGGCTCCTCCTCTATGAGCCTGCTTCTTCCTCTCCCACTCCCCCTGCTTGTGTTCCCTCTCTCGCTGGCTGTCTCTATCTCTGTCAAATAAATAAATAAAATCTTTAAAAAAAAATAAATAAAATAAATAAAAAATAAATAAAAAACTCATCAAATCTTCAAAGTGCCCTTTGTAGCCAGTACCATTAAAATCCCTATTTTGAAAATGAGGAAACATAAATGAGTGAAACCATATGAAAACTGTCTTTCTCTGCTTGACTTTTTTCGCTTAGCATCATCTCCTCCAGTCCCGTCCATGTTGCAGCAAATGTTGAGAAATCGTTCTTTTTGATGGCTGAGTAATATTCCATTGTATATATGGACCACATCTTCTTAATCCAGTCATCTGTTGAAGGGCATCTCAGCTCCTTCCACGATTTAGCTATTGTGGACAATGCTGCTATGAACATTGGGGTGCATATGGCCCTTCTCTTCACTACATCTGTATCTTTGGGGTAAATACCCAGTGGTGCAATTGCTGGATCATAGGGTAGCTCTATTTTTAACTTTTTGAGGCATCTCCACACTGAACCATGAGAGACTATGGACTCTGGGAAACAAACTGAGGGCTTCGGGGAGGGGGAGGGGGATGGGATAGGCTGGTGATGGGTATTAAGGAGGGCACGTATTGCATGGTGCACTGGGTGTTATACGCAATTAATGAATCATGGAACTTCACATCAAAAACTAGGGATGTACTGTATGGTGACTAACATAATAAAAAATATTATTAAAAAAATTTTTTTTAAAAGAAAATTAAAAAAAAATGAGGAAACAGGTTCCCAAAGAGAAAGCCATTTGATCAGCCTTCCATTGCAGGAAGAGACTTCATTGCAGTTCTTTAAATGTGTGAGAAAGAGAAAAGGCAGCCTCTCATAGCTGGGAACTGACCTGACACTAATAACAGTGTTGGTGTTACTAGAAGCTGGCCTAGAACTCACAGATAGATCATGTTATGCTGTTGAACATCAACAATTCCACCGAACGCCAACATCACGCAAAGGCTCTCTGTGACTATGGTGACCCAAGACAAAACGAGATCAATCTATAATCATGTCTGAAACGACAAGACAGGAACACTGTCCAAGCCACAAAATACCAAACATTCTCCTCTCCCAGGTCATATGAATGACTACTGCTTTAGCTTCACTGCATTCTTCTCAGCTTCTAGATAATATAGAATTACTCTCACCAAATAAGCATTCTCTTCTACATCTCTCCTGATTTTGTTTGCCTTCGATGACTTGTGTAGTCAGAGAAGGTTCTACTTCCCCAGTCCTGGAGACACATTCTGATTGTTAAGCCAATCATGGAAATTCTATTTTCTCTCAGGGATTGGTTTGGGTCTGCTCATGGGACCCAATCTTGGCCAATGAGACCTTAGGAGATCTGTTGGGGTGATTTTGGAAATGATTTCAACTCTATGATATAAAAGAACACTCCTTGTAGTAAACATCAACTGCGGTAATCATTACTGATTTCCTTTTGCCAAATGTTTCCTGGGCATAGTAGAATTCCATTTCTTTTGTTGGGCCTGGTGGATTGGTGGCCTCATGTAACTGTTTCTGCCAGTGGTTTGTGAGCAAGTGACAGGTGTCATTTAAGACCAGAGCATTTAATTATAGACATGAAATCCTACAGAGCTGTCTTTCTTCCTCCTCTGGCATGAAACTAGAAATGTTTGAGGTGGCTTTGCTCCAATATCCTGGGCCCCTGACTGATTATAATGCCAACCCACAATGGACTTGAGTGAGAAGTAAACCTTTGTTTTGTAAGTCATTGAGATTTGGAGTAGTTTACTATAGAAGCAAATAGACTATCTTGAGTGATACAGAAATCAATATCAGGAGTGAGGTGCTGCTGTAACCAAAAATAAAAATGCATGACATTGGCTTTGACACAGAGCAAAGGAAACAAGAAAATTTATTTGAAAGCAGCAGGATGGAGACTGTTGCCTGAGATACTTTTAAACACAAATAATATACTTCATGAACTTGCAGCTTTAGGGGAAGGAGTTGGAATACAGAAGAGTAGGAATGAAAATTCACTAAAGTTGGCCAAAAATTGGGAAGGCTTTTGAGAGACAAAATCCAATTAGTATGCAGATTCTGCCAAGGATAAAATCAAGGGTACATCCCTAATTAAATCATTATTAACCATTGTTAAAATCTCTGGATGAATTAAGATATTCCCAGAAAATCCTTAAGATACTCCCAGGTAGGCAGAAGGGCTCAGTGAAAGAGAGATGAAGAATATGGCTCTCCCCAGATGCCCGATATGGTGCCTCTGCAATGATGGGGGGAGAGAGAGAGAGAGAGAGAGAGAGAGGGAGGGAGATACAGGGAGGGAGAGGGAGGAAGAGAGATAGGGAACATCTTGAGCAGAACTGTGGATGTGGGTTTTTTGCAATGGAGTTGGCTGGAGGATTATAAGAATCCTTAGGTCCCAAACTTGGAAGACAGGGAGAAGGCCAAGAACACTGCTCATGTGGGAAGGAGGGCACATCTTTCAATGCCACCTCAGATGTAGCCAAGCTTAATAATGGAAAAAGAGAGGGGTGCCTGGATGGCACAGCGGTTAAGCGTCTGCCTTCGGCTCAGGGCGTGATCCCGGTGTTATGGGATCGAGCCCCGCATCAGGCTCCTCCGCTATGAGCCTGCTTCTTCCTCTCCCACTCCCCCTGCTTGTGTTCCCTCTCTCACTGGCTGTCTCTATCTGTGTTAAATAAATAAATAAATAAAATCTTTAAAAAAAAATAATGGAAAAAGAGAGATTTCTCTGGAGAGTGAAGACATGAACCACGGGGAACAAAGATTTAGAAAGCACCCCCACCCCACCTCAATGAGCTGATCTGGTGCTATGTTAATTAAGCAGTCCTCCCCCATTACAGGACAGGAGGACCTTGTAGTATTTCCTCAGTGGATTTTTAGAAATGGTACAGACCAGTGATTTCTGTGTCCTCCAGAAAGTGCAGCAGGACCAGGTTTCATTCCATTCAGAGCTGATGCCTGAGTTCTGTGGGTGACTTCATAATGCCCAGGATGGTTCCCAGCATCCTTTTGTAGTCTCAGGCTACCATGTTGGCCCCCCTATGGCTGATGAGCCTTTCTCTCCCCACCCTGTGGGCCCAGATATTAATCAGGTGTGCCTATAAGAGCCTCTGCCAGCAGGCCCTAGTCTCGGGCAATGATGTTGTCCTGCAGTGTGACTATCCCAAGGCACTCTGGTACTTCTCTTCCATTCTGGGGGAAGATCCCTTTCTGCTCTCCTCAATGCCTAACGTAAAGAAACTGCCTGGGGGCAGCCTTCAACTGACCAACCCTCAGCCCTCCCAGACAGGCCTCTATCACTGCCAGGACAGTGACAGTGCCCTTGTGGTAGAGTATGAGATTGATTTCCAAGATGTCAGCACCCTGCATATTACACACAAAGGCCTGGGCCAAAAGCCCCTGCAGAATGAGACCCTGAGTCTTGGTGGCCGTGTGCTCATCTTCACCCAGTGGGAGCCCTGGCAGGACTGTAACCGCTGCAGGGAGCCGGGGGAGCGGAAACGCCTGGGCTACTGCTACATTGAAGAGCCCCTGGAAAAACCCATGCCCTGTTGGCTCTATCTGAGAGTGGAGAAGGCGCGCTACAGCCGCATGCGGCCTGAGCTGCAGGTGGAAGCCTGTCTTGTACCCTGCGACCACGTCAAAGAAACCAACCAGCCATACTTCATCTTTGACATTTATCAGTTGGGCAGGTTGACCAGCAACATGTGGCTCACCTGCCCCTTGGCCTCCATCTACAGGTAAATGGACCAGGGCATCCGCCCTGCCTTTGACTCTCGCTAGGCTTTGTTTCCTATGCCCACCTGGGGAAGGAGTTTGCCTTCCAACGGAAACACAGGCTCTATCTCCCAGCCCATAAGCCATCATGGTCAGTCTGTCTAGGAAGGGTTCTCTTCCCTGGCTTGTTCAGATGTTCATTCAGTAGGAACTGTTTATGCCCTGGGCAGGTGATGCTGGGGACACAGTGGTGACCAAAAAGGTTTAGCCCCTGCTCTCCCAGGCTCCTGATATTTAGGAGTGACCAAATGTAAAACCTAGAGACCAAGACACTTTGTTCCTTATTCATGCCAACATCATCACTAGTGTAGTTTCTGTCTCTTCGTTGGACTCTGACGGATACAATTTGTCTATCCATCCTTGCACCAATGCCATAGTATTTTTATTACTATACCTTTATTATAAGTCATGATATCCGGCAGTATAGATTTTCTGACTTTGTTCTTCAAGATTGTCTTGATTATTCTTGCTTGGCCTTTTGTATAAACATTTTGAAATCAGCTTCTTGTTTCCATCCCCCCAGTCATATTTTTTAATAAATTGGGACTTCATTGGATCTAAAGATCAATTTGGGTAGAATCAATATATTAACAATATTCACACTTCCCCTCCATGAACATCATAAATATTCCCATTATTTAGGCTTTGTTTAATTTCTCCCAGTAATGTACAGTTATTAATATAGAGATCTTAGATATATTTTATTATATTTATTCCTGAGTAATTGATTTTTCATGCTATTATAAATTGTCTTTTTTACGGATGTAATGCGTGATTTAATAAGTTGGTACATGAAATAAAATAATCCAAGGTTGTAAACAGTGTTTTGACTACTAACAAAATTTTAATATACCTGATATTAAAATCTGATTCAAGTCACAGATATATATTATAAATACCACACACAATATATATTTTACTAATCATTATAATCTATTATATTATTATATATTACGTTGTACACCTGAAACTAATATATCTTATATTTCAGTTAAACATCCCCACCATATATAGGGAAGTATAATTGAAATATGATATTATATTAGTTTCAGGTATACAACGTAATGATTCAAGATTTCTATACACTGTGAAATAGTGACCACAATACCATCCATCACCATACAAAATTATAAAAAAAATTTTCTTGCCATAAAGACTTTTAAGATCTACTCTCTTAAAAACTTTCAAATATGCAATAAAATATTATAGACCTTTGTCACCATGTTGTGCGTTACATCTCCATTTATTTATTTTATCACTGGAAGTTTGCCCCTCTTGACTCCCTTGACCCATTCCACCCACCCCTCAACCTTCCTCCCCTCTGGCCACCAACAATCTGTTCTTCGTATCTATTTTGTTTGTTCATTTGTTTAGTTTTTTAGATTCCGTTATAAGTGGAATCGTATGGTATTTGTCTTTCTGTCTGATTATTTCACCTAGCATAATGCCCTCCAGGTCCATCCATAGTATCGCAAATGGCAGGATTTCATTCTTTTTTAATGACTGATAGTAGTCTGCTGCGCGTATATACTCTGTCTTCAGTATCCATCCATCCATTGATGGGCATTTAGGTTGTTTCTGTATCTTGGCCATTGTGAATAATGCTGCACTGAACATAAGGATACATCTATCTTTTCAAATTAGTGTTTTCATTTTCTTCAGATAAGTTCCCAGAGGTGGAATTGCTGGATCATATGGTAGTTCTATTTTATATTTTTTGATGAACCTTCCTACTGTTTTCCATTGTGGCTGCACCAGTTTGCATTCCCACCAACAGTGCACCAGGGTTGCTTTTTCTCCACATTCTCACCAACACTTACTTCTTATCTTTTAAATAATAACCATTCTAACAGGTGTAATGTGATATCTCATTGTGGGTTCGATTTGAATTTCCCTGACGATTCGTGAAAGCCTGTGCCTGTTCATGTGCCTGTTAGCCATATGTATGTCTTCTTTGGAAAAATATCTTTTCAGATGCTCTGTCCATTTTTATTTTTTATTTTTATTTTTTTTAAAGATTTTATTTATTTATTCAACAGAGATAGAGACAGCCAGCGAGAGAGGGAACACAAGCAGGGGGAGTGGGAGAGGAAGAAGCAGGCTCACAGCAGAGGAGCCTGATGTGGGGCTCGATCCCATAACGCCGGGATCACGCCCTGAGCCGAAGGCAGACGCCTAACCGCTGTGCCACCCAGGCGCCCCTCTGTCCATTTTTAAATTGGATTATGTGGGTTTGGGTTTTTTTGGTTTTGTTTTGTTTTGCTATTGAGTTGTATAAATTCTTTATGTATTTTGGATATTAACCCCTTATCGGAAAAATATTTTTCAAATATTTTCTCTTATTCAGTAGGTTGCCTTTTCAATTCAACGGTTTTCTTTGGCGTGCAGAACATCTTAGCTTAATGTAGTCCCACTTGTTTATTTTCACTTTTGCTGCCTTTGCTTTTGGAGTCTCATCCGAAGATTTGTTGCCAAGACCAAGGTCAAAGAGCTAACTGCCTATGTTTTCTTCTAGGAGTTTTATGGTTTTAGGTCTTATATTTAAGTCTTTAATCCATTTGAGTTCATTTTTGTGTATGGTGTAACATAGAGGTCTAGTTTCATTCTTTTGCATGTAGCTGTCCAGTTTTTTCCAACACCATTTATTAAAGAGACTGTCATTTCCTCATTGTATATTCTTTTTTTAAAAGTTTTTTTAATTTTGATGAAGTCCAATTTATCAGCTTTTCCCTTTTTTTAAAAAAAAGATTTTAATTATTTATTTGACAGAGAGAGCACAAGCAGGGGGAGCAGCAGGCAGAGGGAGAGAGAGAAGCAGGCTCTCCAGCGAGCAAGGAGCTCAACGCAGGGCTTGATCCCTGGACCCTGGGACCATGACCCGAGCCAAAGGCAAACGTCTAACTGACTGAGCCACCCAGGCACCCCTCCTTATTGTGTATTCTTGATCCTTTATCATAAATTAATTAACCGTATACACGTGAGTTTATTTCTGGGCTCTCTGTTCTGTTCTATTGATCTATGTGTCTATTTTTATGCCAATACTGCGCTATTTTGATTACTAAGCCATGTAATATAGTTTGAAATCAGGGAGTTTGATGCCTCCAGCTTTGTTCTTTCTCAAGTTTACTATGGTTATTTGGGGCCTTTGGGGTTCCAGACAAATTTTAGAATTATTTGTTCTATTTCTGCAAAAAATTCTATTGGAATTTTGGTAGGGATTGCCTTGAATCTATAGATTGCTTTGGGTAATATGGACATTTTAATAATATTAATTCTTCCAATTCCATGAGCACAGAATATCTTTCTATTTATTGGTGTCTCCTTCAATTTCTTTCATCAGTGACTTATAGTTTTCTGTGTACAAGTTTTTCACCTCCTGGGTTAAATTTATTCCTATATAGTTTATTCTTTTTGTTGTAAATGGGGTCATCTTAATTTCTCTAATAATAGTTAATGTATGGAAAGGCAACTGATCTTTGTACATTGATTTTGTACCCTACAACTTTACTGGATTTGTTTAACACTTTTTTTGTGGAGTATTTAGGGTTTTCTATATATAAAACTGTATTATCCACAAGTAGTGATAGTTTTACTTCTTACTTTCCAAGTTGGATGTCTTACTTCTTTTTCTCGTCTAATTGCTCTGTCTAGGATTTTCAATACTATGTTGAGTAAAAGTGGTGAGAGTGGGCATCTTTGTCTTGTTCCTGATCTTAGAGGAAAACTTTTAGCTTTTCACCATTGACTATGATGTTAACTGTGGGCTTGTCATGTATGGTCGTTGTTATGTTGAGGTACATTCCCTCTATACACACTTTGAGAATTTTTATTATAAATGGATGTTGAATTTTGTCAAATGCTTTTTCTGTATCTACTGAGATAATCATATGACTTTTATCCTTCATTTTGTTAATGTAGTGTATTACATCGATTGATTTGTGGATGTTACATCATCCTTGCATCCCTGGAATAGATCTCACACGATCATGGTTTATAATCCTCTTAATGTATTGTTGAATTTCTTGAGGATTTTTGCATCTGTGTTCATCAGATTAGCCTGTAATTACTTTTCTTTCTTTCTTCCTCCCTCCCTTCTTTTCTTTCTTCCTTCCTTCTTCCATTCCATCCTCTCCTCCTTCTCCTCCTCCCCCTCCAACCACTTCCTCCTCCCCCTCCTCCCCCTTCCTCTCCTTCTTCTTCTCCAAAACTAAATTTGAAAGCATTCCCTCCTCTTTAATATTTTGCAAGAGTTTGAGAAAGATAAGTATTAAATCTTCTTTGACTGGTGGAATTCACCAGCGAAACTGTCTAGTCCTGGACATTTGTTTTTTGGAGGTTTTAGGTTACTGATTCAATCTCCATACTAGTAATCAGTCTTTTTGGGTTTTCTGTTTCTTTATGATCCAGTCTTGGAAGATTTTATATTTCTAAAAATTTATCTGTTTCCTCTTGGTTTTCCAATTTGTTGGCGTATAATTATTCACAGTAATCTCTTATGATCCTTTATATATAAATTTTAAAGATTTATTCGTTTATTTTAGATAGAGTGTGCACAAGTGGGAAGGGCAGAGGGAGAGGGGCAGAGAATCTTCAGCAGACTCTACACTGTGTGTGGAGCCCCATGTGGGGCTCAGTCTCACAACCCTGACGTCATTACCTGAGCCAAAACCAAGAGTCAGACGCTTAACTGATCATACCACCCAGGCGCCCCATCCTTTATATTTTTGTGTTATAAGTTATAACTTTTCCTCTTACATTTCTGATTTTATTTATTTGAACTCTTTCACTTTTTTCTTAGTGAGTCTAGCTAAAAGTTTGTCATTTTTATCTTTTCTAAGAACCAGCTCTCAGTTATGTTGATCTTTTCCACTGTTTAGTTTCCATTTCATTTCTTTCTGCCTTGAACTTTATTATTTCCTTCCTTCTACTAGGTCCTTTAGGTATAAAATTAGGTTGCTTATTTGAGATTCTTCTTTTTTCTTGAGGTAGACTTGTATCACTATGCACTTTCCTCTTAGAACTGCTTTTTCTATATCCCATAGATTTTGATATGTTGTATTTCCATTTGTCTCAAGGTGTTTTTTTTTATTTCTCCTTTCATTTCTTCATTGACACTTTGATTGTTCAGTAGCATATTGTTTAATCTCTACATATTTGTGAGTTTTTCCAGTTTTCTTCTTGTAATTGATTTCTAGTTTCATACTATTGTAGTTGGAAAAGATGCCTGATATGATTTCAATCGTCTTTAATTTATTGAGACTTGTTTTGTGGCCTAACGTTTAATCTATCCTAGAGAATGTTCCATGTGCACTTAAGAAGAATGTGTATTCTACTGCTTCGGATGGAATGTTCTGTTACATATCTATTAAGTCCATCTTGTCTAATGTGTCATTTAATGCTGATGTTTCCTTATTGATTTTCTGTCTGAATGATCAATCCATTGATATAAGTAGCATATTAAAGTCCCCTACTATTGTTTTACTGTCAGTTTCTTCTTGTTAATATTTGCTTTACATATTTAGGTGCTCCTATATTGAGTGCATTAATATTTACAGTTGTTATATCTTGTTGGATTGAACTCTTTATCATTATGTAATGCCATCTTACTCTTTTATTGCGCTCTTTTTAAAAAAGATTTTATTTTTTTATTTGAGAAAGAGAGAGCATAAAAAGGGGGTAGGCAGAGGGAGAGGGAGAAGCAGACTTCCCGCTGAGCAGGGAGCCCAGTACAGGGCTCAACTCCAGGACCTTGAGATCATGACCTGAGCTGAAGGCAGACCCTTAACCAACTGAGCCCCCCAGGTGTCCCAGTCTTTATTGTAAAATCTATTTTGTCTGATATAAGTATAGCTACCAGCCTTTTGTTTGTTTGTTTTCATTTGCATGAAACATCTTTTTTTTATCCCTTCACTTTCAGTTTGTATGTAACTTTACATCTGAAGTGAGTCTCTTATAGGCAGCATATAAATGGATCCGGGTTTTTTTCTTTTTTTAAATCCATGCAGCCACTCTATGTATTTTTTTTTTTTAAGAGACAATAGAGAGAGAGAGAGAGCAGGGGAAGGGCAGAAGGCAAGGGAGAGAGAATCTTAAGCAGACTCCCCACCCAGGGCAGAGCCCAACACAGGGTTTGATCTCAACCCTGAATCGTGACCTGAGCTGAAATCAAGAGTTGGATACTTAACTGACTGAGCCACTCAGGCACCCCCTATGTCTTTTGACTGGAGAATTTAGTCCATTTAATGATTTAAAATAATTATTGATAGGTCTATACTTATTCCCATTTTGTTCATTGTTTTCTGGCTGTTTTGTAGTTCCTCTCTGTTCCTTTATTCTTCTCTTGCCCTCTTCCCTTGTGGTTTGATAACTTTCTTTAGTGTTATGATTAGGTTCCTTTCTCATCTTTTGTGTATCTAATATATGGTTTTTGCTTTGTGTTTACCATGAGCTTCACATATAATGGCATATATATATATTAGTCTATTTTAAGTGATAGCAAGCTAAGTTGAACACGTTCTTTTTTTTTTCTTTAACTTTTTTCAGATTTATTTACTTATTTGAGAGAGAGAGAGAGAGAGAGAGAGAGAGCGCACGTGCAGGGTGAGGGAGAAGCAGACTCCCCACTGAGCTAGGAACCCCATGAGGGACTCAATCCCTGGACCCTGGGATCATGACCTGAGCCCAAAGGCAGATGCTTAACTGATTGAGCCACCCAGACACCCCAGCTGAACACATTCTAAAACTCTGCATTTTTACTTCCATTTTATGTTTTTGATGTCACATTCTACATCTTTTTATTTTTGTGTATCCCTTAACTAATTATTATGAGTACAGTTGTTTTTGCTAATTTTGTCTTTTAACCTTCATACTAGCTCTGTGATTAATCCACTACCTTTACTATATACCTATCTTTACCAGTGAGATTTTTACTTCTTTTAACATTTCTCATAAGGCTGGTTTAACGGCAATGAACTTCTTTAACTTCTGCTTGTCTGGAAAACTCTTTTTTCTCTCCTTTGGTTTTAGATGATAACCCTTCCAGGTAGAGTATTCTTGGTTGGAAGTTTTTTCATTTCAACATTTTGAATATATTATGCCACTCTCTTCTGTCCTGTAACATTTCTGCTGAAAAATCTGCTGATAGTGTTATTGGGGGGGGGGTCCCCTTGTATGTAACAAGTTGTTTTTCTCTCACTGCTTTTGAAAGTCTCTCTTTATTTTTAACTTTTGACATTGTAGTTATAAATGTGTCTTGTGTGGATCTCTTTGGGCTCATCTATTTTTTTTTTTTTAATTCTCTGGGACTCCTGGATCTGGATGTGTGTTTAAGGAAGTTTTCAGCCATTATTTCTTCAAATAAGTTTTCTTCTCCCTTCTCTCTCTCTTCTCCTTCTGAGGCTCCTATAATATGAATATTATTTTGTTTGATATTGCCCTGTAGGTCCCTTAAGCTATCTTTACTTTTTTGGAATTCTTTTTTTTTTCTTTTTGCTGCTCTGTTTGTGTGAGTTCCACTGCCCTGTCTTCCAGATCACTGATCTTTTCTTCTGTTTCATCTAGTCTGCTGTTGAACCTCTCTACCCCTCTAGTGTATTTTCAGCTGAGTTATTGTTTACAGTTCTGTGGGTTCTGTTTGGTACTTTCTTAGATTTTATTAATTAATTTTTTTTTTTTGGTTGAAGTTCTCACTGTGTTCATCCATTCTTCTCCTGAATATCTTTATGACCATTACTTTGAACTCTTACTCTATCAGGTAAATTAATTGTCTCTATTTTATTTTTTTCTGAAGTTTTATCTTGTTCCTTCATTTGGAACAAACTCTTCTGTTTCCTCATCTTGCTCAACTATCTGTGTCTGTTTCTGTGTATTAGGTGAAACAGCTACCTCTCCCAGTCTTGAATGTGTAGGAGATGAACCTTTATCATTCAACCTTGTCCTAGTTCTTGGTTTTCTGTCATACCTTTGTGAATGTCCAAGCAGCCTGAATTAATCTCAATAGGTCCCAGTTGTTGAGGGTGTGCCAAGACCTGTCAGAGTTTCAAAGTGAGGAATTCAGTCAGCACCTGGTTTCTGGCTGATTGAAAGCCAGACCCTCTGGCAGCAGCTTTTAAATTATGCAAATTTATAGAGTCCTATCAGATTGCAATTGTAACCCTGCTGATCTCTAGACTAGGTGATCTGAAGGTGTCCCTTCTGTGAGAGTACTGATAATTGGGGCTCCAGGTGAGTATATAAGCTCTTTTCTTGGAGGTAACAGTGAACTGTAGTGAGACCAAGGGAGAGCAAATAGTTGGTGTCCCTTGCCCTACATTCCCTGAGAACTCCATCATAGCCTCTAGATGTATGGCAAACTAGAAGCCTGGCCCTCAGGCTAAATCTCTAGGATGAGTAAATAGGTCTTTTTCACAGGAAGACTGTGATGTGTTTCATTCTGCTGTCTGTGGAGTGCCCTGGGGATAGTAGCCTGCCAAGAACTGTCTCTCCATTTGTTTCAGTCCCACGGAGCCCAGAAACACAAATCCTCACACACACACACCCCAACCAGCCACCAGAACCAGGCAATCAAGGGAGGATCCCCTGTGTCAATTGTGTGTACCTGCTAACTTTCATGAGGCAGGAGGGGAGCACAGGACTGGGTGCACTCATCAGCTTTAGCAGGGTTGCAGGTGAGTGCCGGGCTGGAACACATGCCTGTTAGCTTTGGAGGGGCAACTAGAGAGACAAATTGTATTTTTTAAATTTCATCTTCTAATTGTTTGTTGTTGGTCTATAAAAATATATTTGGTATTTGTTTTTTTTTTAAGATTTTATTTATTTATTTGTCAGAGAGAGAGAGAACACACAAGCAGGGGGAGTGGCAGGTAGAGGGAGAAGCAGGCTCCCCGCTGAGCAAAGAGCCCAATGCAGGACTCAATCCCAGGACCCCAGGATCATGACCCAATCCAAAGGCAGATGCTTAACCAAATGAGCCACCCAGGTGTCCCTATATTTGGCATTTGTATATGATTTTGTATCAAATTATTTTGCTAAATTCACTTACGTCCAATAAAATGCTGACTAGAGAAGTTGATGGCAGACATACTTATGTTGTTCTTAATATTTCACTAGTAAATAATACTGCCCTAGGTTTTTTTTTTTAAGATTTTATTTATTTATTTGACAGAGATAGAGACAGCCAGTGAAAGAGGGAACACAAGCAGGGGGAGTGGGAGAGGAAGAAGCAGGCTCATAGAGGAAGAGCCTGATGTGGGGCTCGATCCCAGATCGCCCGGATCACGCCCTGAGCCGAAGGCAGACGCTTAACCGCTGTGCCACCCAGGTGCCCCTGCCCTAGGTTTTTAATAGAAAAACTATTAATAAAATTCCCTTTTATTACTAGTTTTCCAAAAGTTTTGATCCATGAATGAGTGTTGAATTTTATTAAATGCATTTTCTGCATCTACTGAGATGATAATATGGTTTTTCTCCTTTACTATGATAATATGGTGAATTTCATTTATTGTGTTCATATGTAAAACCAACCTTGCCTTCCTGGGATAAACCCAATGTGGTCATGTTATTTATTATTTTTGTTTATCATTAGAGGAAATTTGCTAATATTTTGTTTAGGATATTGTGTCCTTGTTCATGACAGAGATTGGCCTGATACTTTCCTTAGTTGTAATAACCTTATATGGTTTTGGTATTAAGGTGATGCAGGCCTCATAGAAGTTTGGAAGTGTTTCATCTTTTTATATTTCTGGAAAGATTTTGAAAGATTGATGCCATTTCCTAATTTCTAAGAAATATTTGGAAGAATTCAGTGGTAAAGCTTTCTGGCATTAGACAGTTTTTTGTGCATAGGTTTTTAATTACAGATTCAGTTTCTTTCATTATAAATATAGAACAGTTCAGATATTTTCTTGTGCCAGTGCTGTTAAGTTTTTCAATGAATTTATCCTTTTTATATAAATTTTTAAAGGTTTTGGCCAAAAGTTGTTTTTAATATCATCTGTTTATCTTTTTATGCCTGTAAGATCTGTAGTAATCTCTTTTTTCATTACTAGTATTTATTATTTAGGCCTTCTTCCTGTTTTTTTCTTGATTAGTCTTGCTAGGGTTTTATCAATCTCATTCATCTTTTAAAGAACCAACTTTGGGTTTATTGGTTTTGTTTATTGTAGTTTTGTTTTCTATCTAATTGATTTCTGGTACTTGAGAATGGGATTTATTCCTCGGAGGCAAGAGTCGTTCAATATTTGCAAATCAATCAATGTAATATATCACATTAATTAGAGAAAGGTTAAAAACCATACGATCATTTCAATAGATGCAGAAAAAGCATTTGACAAAGTACAACATCCATTCATGATAAAAGCCCTCAACAAAGACCATATATGAAAACCCACGGTGAATATGATATTCAGTGGTGAAGAATTGAGAGCTTTCCCCCTAAGGTCAGGAACAAGACAAGGGTATCCACTCTCACAACTTTTATTCAACATAGTACTGGATTCACTAAGTATATTTTTTCACCGAATATTTTTTAATTATCTCATTTTCCCCTCTATTACTTTATTAGATATGCATTCTTTTATTATTTTCTCCAGAGATTACAAAATTAATTCTCACTCATTAGAATATAATATAAATTCGTACTTGTACCATTTCCTAGATAATGTAGAGACCTTATAACTTTTTAGCTCCATTTGTTCCCCTTTCAACTGTCGTGCTCTTACTATCAGGTATTTTTATTTTAAATATATTTTAAACCCCACAAGATATTATTTTTTTTAAAGATTTTATTTATTTGACAGAGACACAGTGAGAGAGGGAACACAAGCAAGGGGAGTGGAAGAGGGAGAAGCAGGCCTCCTGCTGAGCAGGGAGCCCAATGTGGGGCTTGATCCCAGGAGCCTGGGGTCATGACCTGAGCCAAAGGCGCCCCCACAAAACATTATTTTTAAACACTCTAAATACTCATTTAATTTTACCCACATATTTGCTCTTTGGTAGTTTTCATTCCTGCATTACCTTGCTTCCTTTTGGGATCATTTTCCTGCTGCCTGAAGAATTCTCTTTAGTATTACTTTTAGTGTACTCTGCTGTGGTAAATCCTCTCAGTTTTCATCTGAAAATATCTTTATTTTTTGCCTCTATCTTTAAAGAGTATTTTTATTGTGGAATATAGAACTCTACATATAGAATTCTAGATTGGTAGTCATTTTCTTTTAGTGCTTTGAAGGTGGCTTTCCTTTGTCTTCTAGCTTCCATCATTTATTTTTATTTATTTTATTTTTTTATTTTTTAAGATTTATTTATTTATTTTAGAGAGAGGGAGAAAGAGAGAGAGAGAGAGAGAGAGCATGTGAGGGGAGGGGCAGAGGGAGAAGGAGAGAAGCAGACTCCCTGCTGAGTGCAGAGCCCAGTGGGCGCTCAATACCATGACCCTCAGTCATAACCTAAGCTGAAACCAAGAGCCAGACACCTTACTGACTGAGCCACCCAGGTGCCCCTCATCATTTCTTTTTAAAAGTCAGTGTAGGATCATGATCTCAGCTCATGTCTTGGTCTCAGGGTCATGAGTTCAAGCCCTGCATTGGGCTCCATGCTGGGTGTGGAGCCTACTTAATAATAATAATAATAATAATAATAATAATAATAATAATAATTTTTAAAAGTCCATGTAGGGTCTTATGATTGTTACTTTGAAAGCATATATCTTTTTCCTCCCTGGCCATTTTTATTATTTCCTCTTTGGTTTTCAGTAGCATTTTCCTATAACTTGCCTAGGGGTGGCTTCATTTATATTTATTCTGCACCAGGTTTGAAGGCCATCTTGAATTTGTTGCTTGATGTCTTTCATCAGTTTTGGAAGGTTTTCATTCAGTGTCTTAAAATGTTACTTATGTTCCTGTCTCTCCTTTGGTTCTGAATCTCCATTTACAGGAATGTTAGAACTTTTCACCATATCTTATATGTCTCTTACACTCTTTTCTGTATTTTCCTATCTTTTTTTTTTTTCATGCTTCAGTATAGATATTTTTCTGTGGGCCCATCTTTTACTTACTTAATCCTCTTTTCTGTTGTGTCTAATAGCTTGCTACCCTTTCTAGTGAATTCTCAATTTCAGAAATTTTATTTTTTAGTTCTAGTATTTCCATTTGATTCTTCTATGTAGGTTCAAAATCCTCATCTTGTCATCTCCCGGACATATTAATCACAGTTATCTTAAGGTGTATAGTTGTTATTAGCAAGAGTGTTGGTCTGATGAAAGCTTCCCAATTGTAGCCATAAGCGGAAACCTTACCCACACTATTTAAAGAATAGCAGGGAATCTGAATTCTCATATGAAATCTCTTGGATTTTACATGTTGGGTCACTGATTTAAATATTCTAAAAACATCCTAGAGAGACCAATGAAAACATTTATTCAGGCTGGATCCAGCCAGTTTGTTACTTCTCACCTAGACAATGTGAAAATCAGAAGTGAGGTATCGCACAGTGTCTGCGTAGCCCTGCTTACTTGTTTAGAAAAGATACGTGGGTGGAGGAGAGAGAGAGAGGGAGCTGGAGGAGAAGCAACAGAAGTGTAGATGTTAGTATATCTGCAGTAGAGGGACTTTATAAGGTCCTGGGAAGCAGACAAAAGCTCTAGGTGGTTTTAACAGATGTGAGAACAGAGGGGATGTATGGCCCACTCCTGGGGTGAAGGTAGCAGCAAACTGCCCTAGAAGCAGCAGTTCCAGTCTAAGCAAACAGCTTATGCCGAGCCCAGCTTGTAGAGGTCCCCGCATGGGACAGGGACGCAACTAAGAGAGCCCCCAGCCATAGGGAGCCAGGTACAGAGCAACGCAGGGTGTCTTAGCAAAGACCTCATGAACCTCTGACCTCACCCACTCACCACTCTCCCTCTTGTCCACTACTGCTTAGTCACTCTGGCCTCTATGCCCTTTAAATATGGCAGCTGTCTCAGGGTCTAACCATCTCTTGGGAATATTCTTCCTTCAACTATCCACATGGCTCTTTATCTCACTTTATTCACGTGTTTGTGGAATTTCACCTCCTCAGCGAGTGCTGAGACAGGCCTGATCATGCTGCCTGAAAGAGCTCACACCTATATACCAACACGTCACTTTCTAGCCCCAGTTCCCTGCTCTCTTCTTATCCTTAGCAATTATTGGGTAATCCTCATGATTTGAGGACTCCATACTTGTGAATTCACCGGCTTGCTAACATGTATTGTGGCCCCGGGGCACTACCCACAGTGGCTGTGTAGTTACCTGCAGACACGCACGGAGTGGTGAAAACGTTGAGCACATTCCCAGCCGAGGTCCAACACCATGCGACCGCCTTCTGGTTTCAGTTCTCTTACTAGTAACAAGTACCCTTTTCAGGGTCTGTTTAAGACCACTTTTTGTTGTTGTTGTTGTTGCATTTTTGTACTTTTTATTGATTCTGCTATTTAAAATGGCTCCCGGGCAGTGCTGAAAGCGCTGGCCAGTGCCCCTAAGCACAAGAAGGCTCTGAGGTGTCTTATGAAGAAAACACGTGTATTAGATAAGCTTTGTTCAGGCATGAGTTAATAGTGCTGTTGGTTACAAGTTCAATGTTAATGAAATTAACAATATATATTAAATAAGAGGTCTTTAAAGAAAAATACACATAAAGCAAGGTTATGTGTCCAGCAGTTGACAAAAATGTTAAGACCAAAGGCCTGTAGGATCTTGAGCCTGCATTTCTCTTAGGAACAATGTTTCAGTATTTGCTAATTCAGCAACTTTATAGAACAGTTATAACTGCCATGAATAAGGAGAATCGACTGTATCTGATATTATGTATTCCATTTTTGCTTGTTATCTGTCTCTTCCACTAGAAGGTAAGTCCAAGTGGGGGGGGGGCAGGCTTTGTTTAACCTGCTCAGGGCTGTGATTAGAATAAGGGCCAGCACATGGTAGGCCTTTGGTAAACATTTGTGAAATGAGTGAGTGATGGCAAATCAAGGCTGCATGATAATTATTTTTAATTTCAGGACTGAGAAGGAGTTTAGGAAATGGTTTGGGAAGGAGAAAAATATTTATTTGTTTAAAATGAATTGAGGGGCGCCTGGGTGGCACAGCGGTTAAGCATCTGCCTTCGGCTCAGGGCGTGATCCCGGCGTTGTGGGATCGAGCCCCACATCAGGCTCCTCCGCTATGAGCCTGCTTCTTCCTCTCCCACTCCCCCTGCTTGTGTTCCCTCTCTCGCTGGCTGTCTCTATCTCTGTCAAATAAATAAATAAAATCTTTAAAAAAAAATAAAATGAATTGAATCACACAGCTATCTGTGGAAAGAGTCTGGGACCAGTGTGTGCAAAGGTCCTGAGGCAGGAGCCCTTTGCTTGCCTGATGTTTTCAGAAGATGGCAGGGAGGCCAGCATGACTGGGGAGGAAGGGCTGGGGAGAAAGGGATAGGAAGTCAGAATGGTAACCAGGGAGGCTTTATTCACTTCTCCACTCCCAGCACTAAGAATTGTGCCCAGAACATAGTCAGTGTTCGGGGAAAAATGTGTCGAATGCTCACATGTGATGCTTGAATGCCAAAGCAGGGAATGGTAGAGAAAACCCTGAATAGATAAATTAAGTTTCTTCCTATCCCAGCAGAGTGGAGGACTTGGAATAGACACGAAACAGAGTTGTTAAACTGTCACCAACAAAATGGGGATTGTGACCTCACACACCCATGCAGTGGACCACAGGACACCTCACCCTCGCTGGGCCCTGGGTTTCAGGGGTGACTTCACAATGGCCAGGGTGGTACCCTGCCCACTGCCCTGGTCCCAGTCCACCATGCTCACCACCCTGTGGCTGCTGCTAAGCCTCGCTGCCCCCTTGCTGGGGTTCTACGCTTCCTTCAACTGTCCCAACGAGAAGCAATGCCAAAAAGCCCTCCTCTCAGATAATGACATCTTTTTGCCCTGCAACACTTCTGGGGCACAGTGGTACTTCTTCTTCCTGCAAGACAAGACCAGCTGGTCCAACGAGGTCTCCAGTGTTCCCAACATAGAAATAATATCTGAATCCGGCATTCTCATCAGAAACCCGTTGCCCTCCCAGACGGGCTTCTACCGCTGCCGGGACAAGAATGGCATCCAAGTGGTGCAGTACGAGATTGATTTCCAGGATGTCAGCACCCTGCATATTACCCACAAAGGCCTGGGCCAGAAGCCCCTGCGGAACGAGACCCTGAGTCTGGGTGGTGAGGAGCTCATCTTCACCCGGTGGGAGCCCTGGCAGGGCTGTAACCGCTGCGGGGAGCGGGGGGAGCGGAAGCGCCTGGGCTACTGCTACATCATGGAGCCCCCGCAGAAGCCCGTGCCCTGCTGGCTCTACCTGGGAGATATGAAACTGTGGTCTAGCCGCATGCGGCCCGAGATGCAGGTGGAGGCCTGCCAGGTCCCGTGCCAAACATCCACGTTGGATGTCATCACCTTCGACAACTTTGAGATCAGTGAGGATTCAGGATCCGTGTGGCTCACCTGCCCCCAGGGATCTATCTACAGGTGACTCTGCGGGGGTCCATTTAAGAGATGGGGAAACTATAGCTGGAGGGGTGCAGTCCTTGTCCAGGGGGAGCCGTGGCAACCCTAAATCCTATATTCTTGGCCCTGGGGTCCCCCTCACCCTCCTTCCCCACGGGCCTGTGGCAGCCACTCCCTTGCAAGGGGGGAGCCTGCATGACCTCTTGGGGCCTCTGCAGCCACCTGCTCTGTCAAATCTGGTCCCACCACCTCTGTCTGGTGTTCCTTATTCCAGCTGTGATTTCTCTTCTTCTCTTTCCCATACTCTCTTTTGTCTCCCTTCCTCCTTTTTTCCTCCTCCTTTAAGTATAAAAGTAGCCCGTAGTCTCTACAAACCCCCCCCCCCAGCTCAGGAAAGTGCCCGAGGCCCTGCTATCTGCCAGGGACACCTGCTGTGTGTCATTTGCCAGACAAGCAGTTCCTGAGTGCCAGTCATTGGGAACCCCGGAGAAGAATCAAGAGAGGTGGGGCGCCTGGGTGGCTCAGTCGGTTAAGCATCCAGCTCTTGATCTCAACTCAGGTCTTGATCTCAGGGTTGTGAATTCAAGCCCCACGTTGGGCCCCATGCTGGGTGTGGAGCCCACTTTAAAACAAGAAAAAAAGAATCAAGGGAGGTCACTGAGGCTTCAAGAGTTGCCACGTCTCTAGGGGGTTGAGTAGAGTGGCATTCCATGTGAGGTTTATGTGTTGGACTCTGGATTCAGCCCGGCCTGGTCTCCATACTTCGCAGCTGTGTGACTTTGGGCCTGTGGCTTCTCTCTGGGCCTCAGTCTCCCTGTCTGTTGAATGGGGGTTGCATGCGTTTCCTCGGGCTGTCCTACAGTACCACGCACTGGGGTGGCTAAAAACAACCGAAATGTATTCTCTTACAGTCTGGAGGTCGGAAGTACGAAGTCAAAGTGCCAGCAGGGCCCCGCGCCCTCTGAGATGCTGGCTGGATTCCATCCTTGCTTCCTCCTCGCTTCTGGGAGTGGCGGGCAATCCTTGGCCTTCCTTAGCTTCTAGCTACGTCTTCCCGATCTGTCCATCATCACTTGGCCTTTTCCCTGTGTTTTTGTCTCTGTGTCTCTTCCTTTTCATAAAAGGACACAGGTCATATTGGATTTAGAGCCCGGGGATACTTCAGTCAGACCTCATCTTAACTAATTACATCTGCAACACCCCGATTTCCAAATAAGGTCATATTCCGAGGTTTAGAACATGCACTTGGTGAGGACATTATCCAGCTCAGTACAGAGGTCTTGCTGGCCCCGGTCTCATGGGGTCATTGTGATGTCTGAGGGGGCAAATGCCTATAAAGACACTTACACCAGTGTCTGACGAAAGTTCCACACTCTAAGAGGTGTTAGTTTTTGCTTGTATGATTATTGGCCTTGTCAGTGTTGTCCGTGGAGTGTTTCTTCTCTTCCTCCGCCATGATGGCTGTGTTATGTCCCCAGTTTGCTTGTTCACTTACCATAGTTTCACTGAGTGTTTACAAGCCAAGCACTATTCTTGGTACCTGGCATGCAGCGGAGACCAAAACCAGAAAAGATTCCTGCCCTCCAGGAGCCATAAACAATCTCATGAATAAAACATACAGTATTCTAGATGGTGGTAAGGGCCGGGAGGGGGGATGGGAGAGAAGGAGAGGATCGGTTTAAATACGGAGGGCAGGGAAGCCATCTGAGAAGTTGCCAAGACTGAAAGGACGTGAGGGAGCCCCTGTGTGCTGAGGGAGAGCACTCCCAGCGGAGGGAGGGGCAAAGGCCCTGGGGCAGGATGGGGCCCAGCCTGTTGGAGGACCACCTCAGAGGCCAGTGCGGCTGGGGCAGAGTGAGAGAGAGGGAGAGCAGAGAGAAGGAGGCCAGGCAGGGTGAGCAGGGGTGGGGGGTGGGGGGTGCTCACGTAGACAGTGTTCTCGCTCATTCCTCCAAATAGCCCTGTGAGGCAGGTACAATCTTTACACCCCCAGTTTTCAGGCAACGTAGTCGAGGCTCAAAAAGCTAGAGGCCTATGCCCCTTGCCCATTTAGGGTGGGGGAGGGGGCTCCGAGCTCCCCACCAGCCCGGCCCTGCCTTCCCCAAGCCCTGTTGGAGGGGTGCCCTGTCGGCTGTTCCCCAGGGAGGAGGGTGCCACCGTCTCCACCTCCTTCCAGACCTCCGTCTCCCATTCATCCCCGGGCTGCCGCAGCTCACCTTGTCCTCCTCTGCAGGCCCATCCTCTGGGAAGCCAACGACATCCCCCTGACCTGGCAGGGCCAGCTCTCCAACCAGGACTACAACACCATTCTGGAACCCACCAACGGTGGCAGGCAACTTCGGGTCTTCGAGCCAGCCGTTTACAGGTGCTTCGTGAAGCAGGAGCTCGTGGCTCGCTTCAACCCCAAGCCCGTTCCAGATTTGCCGGAGATCCTCAGCCAAGATGCACCCAGACCACAGCAGGAGTCAAGGGAGGCCTGGAAGGGGAAGGCCAGGTCTGTCCTCAAGGCACTCAAGTTGATGCTGCTGGTGGGCATCGTCCTGGGCCTGCTCGGGCTGCTGCTCAAGCTCTTCCACCCTTCCCACCACAAAAGAAGCAACCAGGTGCTGCTGGTGAAATAAAGCGAGCCCTCGGTGCCCAGGACACCTGGTCTCTGTGTCTTCATCCCGTGAACTGTCCTTCCCATGGCACTGGGGCGGGGGGGGCACAAGACTGACCCATGGCCACAGCTGAGGCCGAGCCTTCCCTGTTCCAGGTCCTGCTCTGTTACCTCATTAGCACTCCCCGTCCCACAGATGGGGAAGCTGAGGCAAGACTACTGTCTAGAGATTGGTGGGGGGTGGGGGTGGGGGAAGTTTCCAGGGCAAACTCAGGTTGCCTGGCTCAAGTCTTGTGTTCCTCATAGGGAGGGAGAGATGGAATGAGGCCATTTTCAGGGTGGGTCCCTGGGAGTTGGTAAACTGTCGCCATCTTCCTGACTGCACTCCCCCGAGGACAAGGGCTGAGATGGGGTGGGGGTGGGGAGCACCCAGACTCTGAGATCTGCTCTGGGCTGCTGCCTTTCCATGCTTGTCGCCTGCCCCACCCTGTCCCACTGCGCCTAGGGCCTTCGGGCTTAGCCATAGCTCTCCAAGGCAGAGTGTGCTGCCAGGGGGTGGCCCAGAGCTGCTGGACACGTGTCACCCTTCCTGGCTCTCACAGTGCAGACAGCCCCCTCAGGCCCTGAGAAGGAGAAACAGACCCTCTCTACCAGGACAAGGCACCAGGCGGGGCCCAGCTGGCCCACGGGAATCACCAAGCCTGACTCTTCCCAGAAATTCTATACACTGTTCAGCAGAATGCAAGAGTGAGAAATAAAATATTAATGCCTTGTAAAATTCATTGCCCTGCTATTCCATTGTGAAGCCACGATGGGAGAGATCTGAAACTTCCAGAACAGAACTTCTGCCCCTGAGTAGAGGGCAGAGCTCACTCCTCACTTACTGGACACTGTTGCCAAAACACTTAAGGCTTCGTGCAGTGCCCAGAGACGCAAAGATTCCTGCAGAATGGGGGAACATTCGTGGAGAACTAAACGGGGTCCATCAGGAAGCAGAGGCAGAGAATCATGAAGACAGGAAGGGCAAATGTTTGTGAACTTCCTGGCAGGATTAGAACTTATGAACATTATGTCCTCACGGCCACCCATGAAGCTGAGTTTCCTACGAACCTCATTTGTAGCTGAGAACATTAAGGCACAGGAGTTTCAAACACCCTGCCAGAAGTCACACAGTGACCTTGGGAGGAGGCTTCTGGGTCCCTCCTGACCAGCTCCCCAGAAACCCCTGTGTCCTGCACACGCAGGGGCACATTGTGTAGTAGCTGGGGTGCGGGAGGGGGACAAGAGCTGAGCACAGGCCGGACGCCCAGGCCTATACGCATAGCCCTGAAGAACACAACCCACAACCCACAACCCAGGCGGTCTGTGTCCCACCGTGGCAGGCAGACCCTCAGGATCCCAGCGATTCTCGCCTCCTGGTGTCCACACCTTTGTGTGAATCCCTTCCCTTTCCACGCGGATGGCCCCTGTGACCTGTTTCCAACCATATCCCCCTTCCGATTGTGAAGGGGTCAGCATGTCAGCCCTGGATTAGGTGACATCACGTCGGACTCCGTCTCAGCCTGCTGGAGCGAGAGAGGCTCACCCCATGTTGAGGAGGCCCGCTTGGTGGGGACAGTGAGCGGCCTCCAGGAGCTGAGGTGGTCTTTTGGACCTGAGGCCACAACCACAAGAAAGTGAACACGGCCGACAATCTGAAGAAGGTCGGAGGCAGGTTCTCCAGTCAAGCATCCGGATGAGAACAGCCTGGCCGACACTTTGATTGCAGACTTGGGAGGCCCTGAGCAGAGGACCCAGTCAAGCCGCCTCTGGACTCCTGACCCACAGACACTGGGGTATCATGCATGTGGGTTGTTTTAAGCCCCTTAATGTCTGGCAATTCGTTATGTAGTGGTAGGCAACAAATACACCCCCCACGCCCCCAGTCCTCCCTGAGTTACCCTGTAGCTTCAACAGTTACGCAGACGGTCCCTTGCGCCAGGCATGGACCGGGCTGGCAGCTGGGTGCTTGGTGCCCCTGAGAGCAACCCTTACCCAGAAGGCATGGGAGTGGGAGCCACAACTCTGGGCCACATTCTACACATTCCCTCTGCAGGTCCTCTGTGGCGCCGAGCTTCCGGTGGATACAGCAGCGAGCGGCTTGTTAAGGCACTCGTGGATCAGGTTAGCCCCTTCCCTGCCTGGCTTTCCCTCACTTCCTCTCCCCGAGATTAGATTCTTCAAATATTTTCTCTGCCCACATTCCCTCTCCTCTCCCAGGACTCCAAGGACATGGATGTCAGAGCTGTTGCTGTCCCCCCAGGTCCCCAAGACTTGATCTTCCTCCCATCTTCTCTGCTGTGTGGGTAGGAGAATGTCTGTTGATCTCTCGAGTTTGCTGACACCTTCCTGTGTCATCTTCCTTCTGCTCTTCAGTCTGTCCAGTGAGCCTTTTACTTGGGTTAGTGTATTTTGTAATTCTCGAATTTCCATCTGATTGTTCATACCTACCTCCTTCCTCCTTGTTGATACTTTCTCTTTTCATATTTGCTTTTAGGGGAACCCTAGCTGAGGTGCCAAGGTTGCTAACTTGGCGGCCTGCCTGGACCAAGCAGAAACCCTACAAGAGGGCCAAGGCCTGGCGGGGGCTGTGGCAGTGTAGGAGTTTTTATACTGGGAGGGGGAGGGGCTCTGGGGCCACGTCAGAAAATTCTAGCTAATTTCCACCAGGCATGAATGGAGGCCTCTCGTTCCTCCGAAAGCTTCACGTGCCTCCAGAAATCGAGGTGTCTGAGCAAAACTGTTTCAACTCATAAATATTGGCTCGAAAAGGTTTTCAAACACAACCCAGCCAAATAAAACACATCAGCCCACAGGTGTTAGTCTGCAGGCTCTTGCTTCAACCTTTACTGAGGTCAAATGGACATGTCTGTTTTCAATGATTCATTCAATAAATATTCATTGAGCTGCAATGAGTAGCCAGGGACAGCGTCTCTCAAGAGGTGACATGATGAGTCTTGAACAATAAGAAAGAGCCAGACAAGTAGGGGTCTAGGGCGGTAGGTATGGGGTTCCTACGGCTGCCACGACAAATGACCACAAACGGAATGGCTTCAGCACCACACATGGACAGTTTTACGGTTCTGGAGGTCAGAAGTCCAAAACGGGTCTGCTTGGGGTCTCGAATGGGTCTAAAATCAAGGCGTCGGCAGGACTGGATTCTTCTGGAGGCTCGAAGGGGAGAGTCCTTCGTTTGCCTCTTCAGCAACTTAACATGTCCTCCATCATCAAAGCCAACGGCGGGGCATTTTCAAATCTCTCTCTCTGACTCTCTGACCCATGATTCCAGGGTCACATCTCCTTCTTCGACTCTGACTCTCCTGCTTTACTCTTACAACGACCTTTAGGATGACATTGGGCCCATCCGATAATCTGAAATAACGTTCCCATCCCAAGATCCTGACCTTAAGCATAACTGCAAAGTCCCTTCCACCATGTTAAGGTACCGTTTTTTCACGGATGCCAGGGATTTGGAGGAGACCCCCTTGAGGGGCTGTCATTCAGCCTGTCACAAGTTCTGGGCAGAGTCCGCACGTGTATAAGGGCTCCGGAGTGGGTGTCTACATGGTGGATGGGGCCGACTGGGGCAGGGAGGACAAGAGGGAGGGAGCACAGCCAAATCCTGCAGGACCCGGTAGGCCAGGGTGAGGGCTTTGGATTCTATTTGAAGTGAGATAGGAGTCACAGGAGGCTTTTGAGCAGTGGAGACCCCTGATCGGATGTCCATTTAAAAAGGTGATTCTGACAAGGTAGAGTTCCTGATGGGTAAGGGTGGGGGGTAGCAGCCACTCTCCATGCAGCCCACTGGACAACGAGAAGCGTCTGTCACCCCGCGGGAGAAGTGGGGAGGCCAGCTCTTGCCACCTCTTCCCCACACCTCCAAGTGCAGGGTAAGGCACAACGTGCCCCATATTCCATTTTTAACCATCCTATTTTGCCCCTTTCCTTGTCATATTACTTTTCTTAACTTGTTTTTTATTAAGATTTTATGTATTTTTTTATTTGTCAGAGAGAGAGAGCACAAGCAAGGGGAGCAGCAGAGGGAGAAACAGGGTCCCTGCTGAGCAAGGAGCCAGTGCAGGACTCGATCCCAGGACCCCGGGATCATGACCTCAACCGAAGGCAGACGCTTCACCGACTGGCCACCCAGGTGTCTCTCCTTGTCATATTGTAATTTTAAGACTTTGGGTTTTTTTTGAGCAGTTTGAGGTTCACAGCAAAATCGAGAGGAAGGGACAGAGATTGCCTCTATTTCCCCTCCCCCTGCATTATCAACGTGTGGTGAAGGCCCAGCCTCCGCGACATCCATGCCTGCTACCCGAGGGCTACGTCTCCGACAATTGACGAGCCTGCATTGGCACGTCATTATCACCTGAAGTCCACACCGCACACTCGTGTTCGCTCTTGATGGTGTCCCTTCTATGGATTTGGACACACACATGCATCATTGTAGTGTCCAACAGAGTCATTTTGCTGTCCTAAAGCCCCTCTGTGCTCTGCCATTCACCCCTGTCTCCCAGCAGACTCAGGCAACCACTCATCAAACCGTCTCCAGACTTTACCTTTTCCAGAATGTCATATAGTTGGAATCGTACAGGACGTCACCTCTTCAGACTGACTTCTTTCCCTTCGCTATATGCACATAAGGCTCCTCCACGTCTTTTCATGGCCTTTGCTGGCTCATTTCTTTTTAGCGCTGAATCATCTTCCATTGTCTGGCTCCACCGCTGTTTATCCATTCACCTACTGAAGGACATCTTGGTGGCTTCCAAGTGTTGGCTCTTACGAAGAAAGCTGCTGTGAACATCTGTGTGCAGGTTTTTGTATAGACCTAAGTTTTCATCTCCTTTGGGTAAATACCAGGGCGAGCAGTTGCTGGGTTGTATGATAAGAGTACGCTTAGTTTTGTAAGAAATTGACAAACTATCTTCCAGAACGACTCTACTGTTTTCCATTCCCACAGCAATAAATAGGAGTTCCTGTTGCTCCACATCCTCGCCAGCGTTTGGTGTCGTCTGTGTCCCGGATTTTGGCCATTCTGATAGGCGTGGCGTGCTATCTCACTGTTTTAATTTGCATTTCCCTGATGAGATTTGATGTGGAGCACCTTTTCATCTGCTTAATCGCCATCTGTATATCTTCTTTGGTGAGGTGTTCCACGTTGTAACTTTTAAAAATCCTCAGGCTTACTTTTTTAAAAAATATAATTACTAATAAATACAATTTATCATTTATACCATCTGCTAGAGAAAGAAAGGAGAATGGAGAAACTATTCTTGGCAGACAAAGCTGCCATTAGCCTACATGTCACCTTACTGCACAATTTAAAATGGGCTTCCTTCACACGGACACAGCCTTATATCAGGGTACTGGCTTGGTGAGTCAGGCGTGGAGTGGGTCCCTACTTGCCCCTTGCCCGGCCACTTTGCCTGATGCTGACCTATGCACCTCTGCGCAGTAACCCTGAATACAGACACCTTCTGCATCATGAAATTGCCTTTACAAATATTACTTCTATTAGAGGAGCCCTGTAAATCATTCTAGAAGTCAGGCTAGGACAGGCTTTGCTACAGTAACAGATAAGCCACAGAATAAGCACGGAGTTTTATTTCTTGGTCACATGTTGATCAGATGCAGCTCAGGGCTTTCTTCCAAGCAGTGACTCAGAGGGGACAGGCTGCCATCTGCAGTGTGGTTTCCAAGGTCACCACAGAAGGGACAGAAAGAACATGGAATCGGGCGTGAGGGTTAGAGCCAGGCTTACAAGCGTCATTCATTTTGTCCACATTTCATTGGCCAGAGCCTGGTCATGCAGCCCCTCCTTAACTGCAAAGGAACCTTGGAAATGTGGTCTTCTGTGTTGCCAGGAAGAGGAGGTAAGTTGGTGAACATCTGGCCAATTGTTGCCGCAATCCAGGGTTCAGAGACTGTGGCTGTGTGCTCTGAAGCAATTTTAACCCCTAAAAAAAATTCTGTAATTCTGATTCCTTATACTAATTTCTTGACCTGAGGGGACTATTTAAATGGACATTTCTGAATTCCTAAAACGTGGATATACTCATTTTGTTGTTGTTGTTCAGACACAAAAAGATCACCTCTTCTCATCTTTAGGTAAAAATAAAGCTTTGAATCTGCCATAGACTTATGAGACACAGAGTTTGACAGGGCCCACATCCTTCTGCAACAGCTCAGGGCACCCCTCATTGGCCTTCATGAGAGTCCCTGGCCATGCTCTCCCTGAATGCTCAAGCAAATTCAGGAGACCCTATGTGTACCTGAAGCCCCAGCAATGGCCATTCCTTGCTCCTAGAATCAGACTGACTATCTTCCCGGCCTACCATGCCCGCATGCAAGTTTAGAGAGGGTTCGTGCTTCTCTGATCAACAGTGGGCTGGGTTGGCTCTCCGGTCTTGGCTGAGGTGTCTTCCGTGTGTAGGAGTCGGTGGGCTGGGCTGGAGCAGGTGCCGTCAGCTGGGGCAGCGGGGCTCTCCGCACGGCCTCTCACCCACCAGGAGGCTGAGCCAGGCTTGTCCACAAGGTGGTGGCAGGGCTCCAAGAAAGCGAACAGAAGCTGCAAGGCCTCTTGAGGGCCAGGCTCAGAGGCAGCACTTGACCAGGGACTGGGGCATAGTGGCCTTAGCTTGCCATGTGCCTTAAAGGTTAGGTTTTGGGAAGTCCCTTGGGCAAGGCTGGGTTAGACAAGATGTATCTGTTATCTCCTGCTACATAAGAAACCCCCAAAGTGCAGTGGTTTGATACAATGATTATTTCTTTCTCTCTCCAATCTGTAGGTTAGTGACATAGGCCAGGCTCAGCTGGGTGGTTCGTCTGGTCTTGGCTGGGCTCCTTCACGCATCTGTGGTCAGCTCTGAGCAGCTAGATGGCTCTGCTTCGGTGGGGGTGGGGGGGCTGGGAGGCAGGTGGCTGGAGAGCCTTCAGTCTCCTACCCTCCAGCAGGCTAGCCTGGACGTGTTCGCAAGGTCACGGCAAGGGTCCAAGAGAGTCAGCGGAAGCTGCGTAGGCTTCTGGAAGCCTAACCTTGGAACTGGCACAGCATCACTTTCTCCATGGCCAAAGGAAGTTACAAGGTCAGCCCCAATTCAAAGGGTGGGGAAGTAGACTTATCGCTTGATGGGAAGAGTAGCAAAGTCACATTGTAAGGATGTACACAGGGAGGAGTGAAGGACTGCACCCCCTCTGTAATCACTTTATCAGTGGCAGTAAGGAACACAGCTGGGATTCTAACCCAGGAAGAGGATGCTAACTCTTCTCAAGCTGTATCACTTCTGTTCCTTTCCTTAGCTACCTCGTCTCCTCAGATGCCTTCCCTATCTGTTATTTGAATCCCAGGAGCCTTCTGTGTTAGTCAGAACACATGTGGCTGCAAGTAACAGAAATCCCAGCAAAGTTGCTTAAGCTAACGAGGTGTTTCTTGGCTCTTGGAATGGAGAAGTCCAAGAGTAGGTTCTGCTTCAGGAACAGTTAGATCCAGGTGCTCATGAGTGTTGAGGCTGGGAGTTGAACCCAACCAGGCTGCTCCAGAGTCCTTGCTCTTAACTACATCACAGAAAGGTAGTAACAATAGCATATCCTAATCAGAGCAGATACTCTGCACCTGACACTGGCACATCAGGAAATAATAATAATAATAATAATAATAATAGTAACAGTAGTAATAATATCCATGTAATCATTTAAACCTTCCAGCAACCCTATGGGGTAGGCATTGCTATTATGTCCATTTTGCAGATGGGGAGACTGAGACACTGATAGGGTAAATAAGCCTAAGATCACATGTGGGGCAGCTAGGAACTAGAACCCAGACAGTGGAGTCCAGAATTTGTATCATCTGCCTCCAGGGTCCCCCTCCTGAGCCAGGGGTGAGGTCAGCCTCTGAGAAGTTCATGAAGAAAGACAGAGGGAAGCCCCAGGACAACCCAGTCTTTCCCCTCGCCGTGTGTGCCTCTCTCTGCTCTCCCCTCCACCCGCCGCCTGGCACAGCCTTCCCAGAGCCCACTTGTGAGCAGACTGACCTAATGCAGGCTGGGCCAGAGGGCTGAGTCCAGGCGAACAGGCAGTGGCTGGGCCTGAGTCACCCGGCAGGGCTTGCCAGGGCCCAGAGTGGCGGCGTGAGCCTGTGCCAAGGAGGGCGTGGGCTCCTTGAGACGACACCTGGTACCACTGGGCAGCTGGAATTCCTTCTGAACCCACGACCTTGACACCCGTTAGATCTCTGCAAAACAATCCTTGCCCACCGCCCTGACAGGGAGCCTGGGCAAGATGCCAAGTCATTTTTAATGCATTTATGAGAAACCAAACATGGCTATTTATATCCTTTTGATTTGTCAGCCAACTGAGAACTGGGTAAATGTAATGACATCCCGTGAGCAGAATCCAGGCGTGGCTGCCCGCCCTTAACAAAGACAGTGAGCATGCTTTGCGACATGGGCTCATCAGCTCCTCATGGCAACCTGGGGGCAGGGGGAAACTGAAGCTCAGAGGGGGAAGGTCAGGTGCTCATCGCCTCAGCTGGGATGCAGCAGGGCTGAAAATGGATCCAGGAGGACTCTTAACCCACTTGGCAAACCTCCTCCTCGGGACCCCGCCATCTACCCCATGAAGGACAAAGCCCTCTTTCCAGCTGTTTGTGGGAATCTTTGGGAACATTCCACCTGCTTCACGTCTCTTCCTCTGCACCTCCCCTCCTTCTTCACTCCCTTTCTTCCTCTTGAATGTGAAAATGTTTTCTTCTTTCTTGTTTCTCTCTCTTGTGGTCTTACCCCCTTCCTATTTCCTTCCTTCCTTCCTTTCCTTCTATCAAGGCTATAATCACAGCACTCACAAGAGCTGGCATCAGGGATGGTCCCTTGTGCCTTGAGTTCTCCCCATATGGAAGCTCACCAGCCTCAGTGGATTCCCTAATAAACACCCTCATTATCGCCATTTGGCAGATCGAGGCCCTGCCCGGTGGCTCCTCCACGCTGCACCCCCCCCCCCCCGCCGCCACTGAGCTCAGCACTTCTGCACAGATGTTGTGGCTCCCACGGCTGAGATTGAAGCCAGAGCACCGCAAATGAGTCAAGTAACTGTCGGCCCTTGGGGGAGTCTGCTGTTTGATTTGGCCTTAGTCTGCAGGGAGCCGTGTGGGAGGCCCCAGCGCCATGGCCTTTCCCGGGATCTCCACGGCGTGCCTCGTGCCCTTGTTGAGAGGTTGGAGCAAGCTGATGCCAGGCCGTGCTGCGGCAGCGGCACTCCGACAGGTCTTCAGGGAGAGCTTGCTTCACACTTACAGCACTGCTCGCTTGCAGACCTAAGGCCCTTGCTCTGTCAGAACCCACTTTCCTTGACATTTTGGATCACTGGCCTTGAGAAGTGAAAGACCAAACTTGCCCCGGAGATAAGGCCTGACCTCATTGGAAACAGCTACCATGGGTGCCAGCACATTTGCTCAGGGTGGTGTGGACATAGGGCTGACCCCCCGCCCCAGCACCCGCGTTTCCTGCATGCAGGCCCCCCTCCGTGCCTTCCCAGTTAAAACCCTCCCGCTGCCCCTGGACGGCCAACGTGGTCTTGAGACTTCAGTGCACCATCTTCCCAGGTTGCCGGCTCCCTGCACAAGGAAACTTTTCCTTTCCCACCATCGCTTGTCTCTTGAGTGTTGATTTTCAAGTGGCAAGCAGCCCAAGACTGTAACACTTAGAACAGTGCGTGGCCTGGAGCACATGCTTCTCAACATCGGCTGTGGGGCTATTGCCTCTATTGTCTTCAACGGCGGCTTTGGAGAGCTGGCCTGTCGCCAGGCCAGGCCCCTATGGGTGTGCCCGCGTGGACCACACCAGGCCTCCAGCCTCCGGCCTCACACTCTGCCGGCAGCCTCCAAGGCTCCGTCATCGGCTCAGATCGTGCGGACCCACATGGCAGATACCAACCCTGGGTATGCCTGCCCGCGACAGTGAGCCATGCACATGCTTGGGACGTCAGGAGCGGAGCCCGGCAGACCCCCAGATTCATGGCTCCGGCCCTCCTTTCCTGATGGCCCACGCCACCCCGGAGTCGCCCTCCACCACTTCCTCCAGAGGCAGGCCGTTGTCACGGCTGCTCGGCACCCTTCTGCCACAATCTCCCCATCTCTGAACAAGATGTTGATGCCTCTGGGTTTTGATTCATCAGTGTTACCCACAAAGCCCTTCACCGTTGACTTCCTGCCCCCTGGGGTGGGGGTGGGGGATGAGGGTTCCATTCACACCAGGCCCCTCCTCCTGCAAGATAACAACCCCGCTCCACCTCCCTGGTTCTCCCATTCCACATCCCTAACCTGGAACAGCAGCCGTACCTACCTCCTCAGGTTGTGAGGACCCACAAAGCCCCTGGAGCACGGCCTTGGCCGGGGGGAGGGCCGATGTTGGCTCTTGTTGTTGTTACCATTATCACTACCATCACTTTTGGTTTCTCTGTTAGTTACCTCCGTGACTCTCCATCATGGGTAGATCTCCATGTCTCCTTCTGGCCTTTCCCCTCCCTCGACCTAGACAGTGGTGGCCCCGGCAGCTGTGCGTCACTGACGACCACAGCCTCAGGCGGGGGCGGGGGGTCACCTCCCTCAGGAGAGAAGGACCCACTGGGCTGTCGCCCCAGAAAGATCCAGACTTCCGCCTGGTTTGAGCCACCACAATTTTGAGGATCTGCCACAGCAGTGGACCCAATTTCCTGATTCTCCGTGGGCTTCTCTTCCTCCCCGCCACGCCAACATTGAATTAGAAATTTCTTTAAACAGGGGCGCCTGGGTGGCACAGCGGTTAAGCGTTTGCCTTCGGCTCAGGGCGTGATCCCAGCGTTATGGAATCGAGCCCCACATCAGGCTCCTCCGCTATGAGCCTGCTTCTTCCTCTCCCACTCCCCTGCTGTGTTCCCTCTCTCGCTGGCTGTCTCTCTCTCTGTCAAATAAATAAATAAAATCAAAAAAAAAAAAAGAAATTTCTTTAAACAAACAAAAAAAGATTTTATTTATTTATTTGAAAGAGAGAGAGAGAGAGTGCAGGGGGAGGGACAGAGGCGGAGGGAGAGGGACCAGCAGACTCCCCACTGAGTGCGGAGCCCCAACCAGGACCCCCTGAGATAATGACCTGAGCCAAAATCAAGGGTCCGTGGCTTAATTGAGCTACCCAGGCGCCCCTGAATTAGAACTTTCAAACCTACAGAGAAGGTGAATGCATTTTACCATAACACGCATGAACCCAGCATCTAGATTCTACGATTGTTAACATTTTTCTACATTTTGCTTTATTGCATACCCATCAGTCCGTCCTCCGTTCATTCATCAACAGTATGATTTCTTGGTTGGATTTTTAAATGAATTCGGGTGAAGGATTTTTAAAGCAGACATCAGCACTTTAAACTCCTAAACATTTCAGCATGCACATCACTAATGGGATTCAATGTTTACAGTTCTTTTTTGAGGAAAAATATGCATAGGATGAAATGTGCATATCTTAAATGCATATGTTGTTGAGTTTTGACTGGTGCATATACGGGTCATACCAACCTCTATTCAGGGAAAGAACAGTTCCATCACCCCACAAAGTTACCCTGCCCAGCTAATCCCTGCCCCACTCCCAAAGGCAATCATGGTTCTGATATTTTCTACCTTCGCTGCTAAATTATCAGGGTTGATTTCATGTATGTTCTAGGGAGTGACCTTAGTTAAGAGTTAATTCTGCAGAATGCGGAAACCATAATCAGCACTATGATGTCAGCAGTGACGGGGCCTGGAGGGAATGGGGGGGGCTCTCTTGCGGACAGCCGGGACCATGCCTGGTGAGGGCAGTGGTCTGACTGAACACTGCATGGGCCATACTGTGGAAGTTCCCTTGCCATTCTCCTGGGCATCTTCACTCGGGGGGATCTCGTAGGATGCTGTTTGCTACAAGTAAGGGAAGAAGAGATGCCAAATATCTTTAAAAACCAAGGCCTTTATTATTTTGCAAAACAAGGAATCTCACCAAGATCGGGAGGTTCTACAGTGGTCATTGCATTAGCTGAATGGTGTTCTCATGGACTAAGATCCTTGACATGTGGGCAGCATCACCCTCAAGGTGGCAATATGGCTGCAACAGTTCCGGCCATCATTTCCTACAGATGCAAAACACTACAGTTCCTTTTGCTAAAATCCTACTCTGCCCATTTTCCTCCCCTATTTTAAGTGTTTGGCCTCTCCGATTTCGCTCTTGATACTTATAGGCTCTTCTAAGTGCTGGTCGAAGAAATTGCAGAAAGATAAGTAGAAAAATGATCCTTCTTTGCAGCTGCAGAAAATCAGACACTCCTCAGCATCCTAAAACTCCTCTTGCGAACACTCTTTGCAGGCCAGAGGGACTTCAGAGCTGGGTACATCTTGTGAAAGGAAGCTCTAACCTTCCAAAATCTGTAATTCTGATTTGTCTTACTTAATAATTTATTGCCCTGGGAATAATACTTAAATCGGCACGTAGATTCTGACAAGGCTAAATATTTGTGGGTTTTTCTTTGTCAAGCCAGTCGAGTGTGATTGGCACCCCCTTTTTTCTCCCACACGGATGGAGGGGAAAACGAGACACAGAGTCTGTCATGATGCTGCTTCAGACGAAGAGTTCGAGAAAGTCGAATCCTGTCAATTCGTGTCTCCTTACATGGCTGTACTTTCCGTGGGAGGCAGAAAAGGGAAGTTTCTTTTTGAGACCAAAACCATTTTACCCCAGAAACCCCCACATGTGAGGAAAAGTCTGCTGGGAAGTGGTTAGTCATGGCTTCTTCCGGAACCAGTCACTGACCAGGAGACTAGAGAACCATGACTGGCTTGCATACTTTCCCTGAACACATGGGCAGAGCTAGTAAACAAGCTAATAAAATCCGGGCTCAGCCCACCCAGAAGTGGGAAGGAACATGGCTTTGCTTATTAATAATGCAAATACCTAGTTCCTGCTGCCGATTATGTGGCTGCTTCTGTAGTCACCCCTTCTCTGGACTCACACTTGGATTCTGCTCTTTTGCCTCAGGTTCAGCGAACCCCCAAATACTCAGGCCTTGTAGAAAAGGAGCCACTAGAGGGGGCATGGCTTCTGAATGAAGGAAGCGCCAGCCCACATCCCTCAAGGGGAATGTACCAGAGCTTGACTGCCTGCATATCTTCAGGACTTTGTTCTCAATTCAACTGTCTACTGCTACTGAAACCCCAATGAGCTTAAGCACAAAGGGAACTTATTCGTTCTTAACAATGGAAAAGTCCAGGTGGGAGTTTGGATTTCAGGTATGGCTGAATCCAGGTGCTCAAACAATTCACTCAAGACTGTGCATCTCTCCTTCTTTCACCTTTTCTTCCCTCAATATTGATTTCATTTTCAGGCAGGTCCTCTTCCTCCACCAGCAGCTCCAACCTTGCAGCCCACCAGGGAAGAAACCAGGGCAGAAAAAAACTTAGCTTTCCAGGAGCTCCAGCAAAAGTCCTGCAGCTGTCTCTCACTGGCTTAACCTGGATGTTGTGCTCGTTTCTGGAGTCGGGGAACAGGGCTGACACAAACAAATCATGCAGACAAAGAGAAGGGAAGGGTGGTTCCCAAAAGAAAATGAGAAGGAGAAATATATCTCTTACATATGGAGAGAGAGCTCCTGCGAGCACCAACCGATCCTGTTTTATCATGAAGAGCAGGACAGTTGCTCACAGGGTGATAAGGGGCTAACTTAGCTGGGGGTGGTCAGGGAAGGCATCTTGGAAGAGGCGCCGTTGGAAGCAGAGTCCTTCAGGATAAAAGATTATGTTTCAGGCAGAGAGACCTGCAAAAGCAAAAGACCTGCGGCAAAGCCACATCTGAGGGATGAGTGGACAGAGGAATTAATGAATGAATGCTGGCAGGCAAGTCTGCATACAAGAGCCGTCTTCCTACTACAGATAAAGGACTGTATCCAAGATCTACAAAGAACTTCTCAAACTCAATACACAAGAAACAAATAAACAAATCAAAAAATGGGCAGAAGATATGAACAGACACTTTTCCAATGAAGACATACAAATGGCTAACAGACACATGAAAAATGTTCAAAATCATTAGCCATCAAGGAAATTCAAATCAAAACCACACTGAGATACCACCTTACGCCAGTTAGAATGGCAAAAATAGACAAGGCAAGGGACAACAATTGTTGGAGAGGATGTGGAGAAAGGGGATCCCTCCTACATTGTTGGTGGGAATGCAAGTTGGTACAGCCACTCTGGAAAACAGTGTGGAGGTCCCTTAAAAAGTTAAAAATTGAGCTACCCTATGATCCAGCCATTGCACTACTGGGTGTTTACCCCAAAGATACAGACGTAGTAAAGAGAAGGGCCATATGCACCCCAATGTTCATAGCAGCAATGTCCACAATAGCTAAATCGTGGAAGGAGCCGAGATGCCCTTCAACAGATGACTGGATTAAGAAGTTGTGGTCCATATATACAATGGAATATTACTCAGCTACCAGAAAGAATGAGTTCTCAACATTTGCTACAACATGGACGACACTGGAGGAGATAATGCTAAGTGAAATAAGTCAAGCAGAGAAAGACAACTATCATATGATTTCTCTCATCTATGGAACATAAGAACTAGGATGATCAGTAGGGGAAGAAAGGGATAAAGAAAGGGGGGGTAATCAGAAGGGGGAATGAAGCATGAGAGACTATGGACTATGAGAAACAAACTGAGGGCCTCAGAGGGGAGGGGGGTGGGGGAATGGGATAGGCCGGTGATGGGTAGTAAGGAGGGCGCGTATTTCATGGTGCACTGGGTGTTATACGCAACTAACGAATCATCGAGCCTTACATCGGAAACCGGGGATGTACTGTATGGTGACTAACATAATAAAATAAAAAATCATTATTAAAAAAAAAAAAAACAAGAGCCGTCTTCCTGCTCAGAAGGAGCCCATGAGCCCTGTGGTCATGGGGGATCTGGGGTTGGACTGTAGCTCTTACAGGGGAAGTGGACAATGCTGACTGCCTGAGTGGAGAAGGGAAAGAGGTGTTTGCACTCCCCAAGAGCCAGGAGGAGAGGTCAGCAGTGAACCCTGCCTTGGAGACCACGCCCCACATCCCTCCCTCCACTCCCAAGTCTCCTGGGGCTGCCTAGAAACCCTCTCCCCTTCCGAAGCTTGCTCTCCCCTCCCTCTCTGCAGCCTCTCCCCTCCCTCTCTGCCTTCTCGTTCTCACTTCCTTTTCTCAGTTCCTCAAACACACCTAACTTGTTCCCATCTTGAGGCCTTTGTGCTTGCTGTTCCCTCCACCTGAAACACTTCCCCAAGAACTCTGCAAGCCTGGCTTCCTTTTAGCCCTCAGGTCTCAGTCAAGTCCCCTCCTCCGAGTAGCCCTCCTTAACCACTCCAACGGAGTTACAGGTCCCCTGCCCCACGAGCCCTTCCCAGTCACGCCTGCTTTACTTCCTTTCCACGAGGCTTTCATGTTTGTGAGGCTGCTGCGGTCACAGCTGTCACCCCAGTGCCCAGAACAAACCCTGGTGATAGACGCTTGCTCTCCCCTCCCTGAGCACCTGCCCAGAGGGCTCAAGGGTCAGCTATGCTCGCTGTCTGCTCTTTCCAATGTGACGGTGCCTTCTCTGTGCCTCAGTTCCCTCCTCTGTAAAGTGGGCAGAACAATAGACACACCCTCTGAAGAGACAACCTATCTAAGGCACACGGAGCACATGGAGCTCGGCTCACATAGGCGCCCCATATGCGTCAGCCGCTACAGTATCGTTCTTCCACCCCAGGGTCCTCATGAAGTCTTTGGGAGGGAGCTGGGCGCAGTAGTTACCTGTGTAGGGCTCTCCAGTACTCAGACCCCAGCCAGGACGGTGGCTTCCTGGCCGTGTGACCCTGTCCAAGGGATCTCTCTCTTCCGGAGCTGTTCGTCTCTGGAAAATGAGGCTCACTGGAGCACCACCTCGCTTCCCGGCTCCCCATCGTGGATGCGCACGCGCAGGCGCACACAGCTGTGTGCAGGTGTCATGAACTCAGGCAGATAAGTGTCTAGTGCAAGGCTCCAGGCAGCAAATGGAGAGTGATTTACACTGTAATTTGTTCAGCCAGCTGCAGTCTAGAGAGGGTTCTTGGCAGGACATGTGACTCCACCCACGGTCTGGGTCTGGCTTTATCTCCAATCCTCCCCCCAACCCTTACCTCCGTTCTTAAGGGCCAGCTGGGGGCTGTCCCCTGCATGTAGGGAGGATTGGAACAGCAAGCATAAGCATCATGCTCCCTGCCCTGCTTATGCTGTCACCAGGTGGGGGCAGCTAGATTGAAAAGGATCCCACAACTCTGGGATGAACACTTATAACTAGGGGCATTGTAGGGAATGGGGGGAGGGGTAGACCAGAACAGAAGTTCCCTGGCCCAAGCCAGACACCTTCTTATCCCTCTATCTATCTATCTATCTATCTATCTATCTATCTATCTATCATCTATCTATCTATCTATTATCTCTCAGAGTTCAGTGGACGTAACCCTTTGGTCCCTGAGGTCTTGGGAAAGCTGTATTGTTGTGTTTTTTTTTTAACTTGGTTTTTTTCCCCCAGAAACTGGTAAAGTACACAACAAAAATATGAAGTCTGATATAATGTTCTTGCTTTTGAAAAAATTTGCAAGTAAGGACATGGAAAACAAAACAAATCTACTAAAGGAAACAGCATTGCTATCTTATCAAAAAATGGACAAAAGACCTGAACAGACATCTCAGCAACGAAAATATATGGATGGCAAATGAGCCAGTAAAAAGATGTTCAACATCGTATGTCATCGGGGAAATGTAAATCGTTCCTACATACCTATTAGAATGGCCAAAGTCCAGAATGCCGAGATCACCAAGTGCTGACGAGGATGTGGGGCACCAGGAGCCCTCATTCACTGCTGGTCGGAATGCGAAATGGTCCAGCCATGTCAGAAGACAGTTTGTCAGTTCCTAACAAAACTAAACCTACTCTTACTATATGATCCAGCAACTGCACACCTTGGTGTTTATCTAAACGAGGTAAAAACTGTGTCCTCACAAAAGCCTGCATTGATGTTTATAACAGCTTTACTTATACTTACCCAAGCTTGGAAACAGCTAAGATGTTGTTCAGTCCGTGACTGGTTAAGTAAACTGCAGTACATCCAGACAATGGAATATTAGGCAGCACTACAGAGCAGAGCACCGAGGATTTTAGGGCAGTGGAACTACTCTGTACGATATGACGCTGATGGGGATGTGTCATACATTTGTCCAAATGCACCGTACAGCACCAAGAGTGAACTGTAATGTAAACCATGTACTTTGGGTGATAATGATGTGTCATTGCAGGTTCGATTGTAATAAACAGACCACTCTGGCAGGAGATGTTAATAACAGGGAGGCTGTGTCTGTGTGGGGATGAGGATTTTATGGGCGAATCTCTGTACTTTTAACCCAATTTTGCTGCAAAGCTAAAATTGTTTTAAAAATAAAGTTTAAGTTTTTTTTTAAAGGATTGCTTTTAATCCCAGTGGTTTTCAAAACTTGTTCACTCTAAAAAGTCACCTTATGTCACAAATCAGGATGAACAGGATGAAACAGAACTTTCCCAAAACTATACTTCCTGACAGTCCAAGACAAATTCTGATACTCTGAAATTTTTCTTCTCTTCTACTCAATTGAAAAGATGCATGTCATGACCTTCTAAATTGATCTCATGAACCACTAATGAGTCATTACTCACCGTCTGCAAAGCTTTATTTTTTTTTAAAGATTTTATTTATTTATACGACAGAGATAGAGACAGCCAGCGAGAGAGGGAACACAAGCAGGGGGAGTGGGAGAGGAAGAAGCAGGCTCATAGCAGAGGAGCCTGATGTGGGGCTCGATCCCACAACGCCGGGATCACGCCCTGAGCCGAAGGCAGACGCTCAACCGCTGTGCCACCCAGGCGCCCCCTGCAAAGCTTTAATTACAGGCAAGAAAAGATGTTTTAACACCAGGGAAAAGTGGGAGGGCTGTACCCAAAGAATATTCCTTTATGGTGAATACATTTTGCTTGATGAAAACATCATAGTTTTGGGTTTTTTTGTTTTTAAATCTGCAGCGGATAGATGAGAGTGTGCCATGAATAGGCACAAATAGGGTAAGCTATTTCTGTGGGATTAATTTCATTCATTCATCCATTCATTCACTCATTCAGCAAACCTGTGGGTGCTGGGGTGTCAGCAGCAGTGGGGCGCTGGAGCTGGCTCATACCAGCTGGCAGGAGTCAGGTGTTAAAACGTTCAGGAATTTTGGGTGAAATCACATTGGTGGCTCGAGACGGGCCACGCTAATCATTAAGAGCTATCAGTCAGTGGCCCCTACACACAGCACCTTATCCCTCTGAAAATTAACGAAGGGAAACCTCACTGAAGTCCAGTGGGAGGCTGGAAGGGGAAACTGAGCCATTCAGTGTCAACTACAGGAAGAATTGTCAATTACACACCCCAAGGAAGAATTCGGAAGGGAAAGAATGATCAACCAGAGGCCCTAGCAGGAGAAGATATACACAAATCTGCAGGAAATTGACAAGTCAGCAACTCCGCCCGTGAGGAGCCACCATCGGCCTGGACTCTCGCTTTTCTCCAATGGACCTTCATTCAGAAAAACCACTCCCAACTTCCTCCTTCTCCGTAAAATAATATTCCTCTCCTTTGTTCTCTGCACTTGCCTACAGTTTTGCCACTGTTTGCATATTCCAAACTGCAATCGCTTCTATTCCCAAATAAACCCATTTTTGCTGGTAAAATAACTGACGTTTACTTTGAAGGTTAACACCCCACTGTTTATTACGCAGTCGTGAGCTCGCTACTGGTCGGTCCCCTGCACGGACAGAGTTTATGTTCTTGAAGGGGGTGAACAGTTTACTGAAATAACCACAGAAGTAAATGTAAACATGTAAATGCTGTGAGGAGTAGTGGAATCCACCGGAGCATATGATACAGGGGGCTCCGAGGAGGCTTTTCTGGGGACATGCAAATTGAACAGAGACTTGGAGGACGAGAGGACTTAACTAGAGAAAGAATGCAGGGAAGAGTGTTTCAGGGAGAAGGAACAGCATGTGCAAAAGCCTTGTGCCAAGAGAGAGAAGGGCCAGTCTGAGCCTGTAGCTGGAGTGGAGAGCAAGTGGAAACAAGGTGGGAGGCAGGGAGATGTGGCTGCAGGTGCCCGCGGCCCAGCGGGGTCTGCAGCAGGGCGGGGTGTTTGGATTTTATCCCAAGCACAAGTCATACAGGGCTACTCCCACGGTGCACGTGGGATGTTCTTGGAAATGTCTTCTTTCTTGCTTTCTCCCATCAGACTCTGGGAACTAGATTTACGATACAGATTGTACGCAGCTGCACGGCAGAGAAGACGACTCCACCTCTCCCTCATGTGCCTCTTGTTAATGATGAAGACTTGGGTTTTAAACGTCAACCTCTGGCAGGTCAGACGAGACCACGACGCAAAAAAACCAGACCTGGAGAGCTCAGCATTTCACCGGCACGATGGAGAACGGGTTGGCCCGATGTTACAAATGCTGAAGGAAGGAGCTCATCGGCCCACACATGGAATATATTTTGAGGGCAGCCAGAAGAGCCTGCAGGCAGAGTGGAAGAAACCACGGGTTGGGGATGGAGAAGATGCAGGACACAGGCAGCAGCTTCGGCACCGCTGGTCTTGGCGTGCGAGGGTGGAGGGCAGAGTGAGGTGGGTTCTTTATAACATTAGTGTTAGAACAATCATAAAGGGGCACTTGTAAGGGGGCAGCTAGCCTGTGTCAGTGCAATCGGGACAGGACCTTTCCGTCTCCCACTCTTGGGGAGTCCTCTCGGTCTGCTGTCACAAAGCGATTGCCATTCCTTTCCCACCAAGGCCCCTTGCTTCCTGTGTAAACAGGAGGTGACTGTCTAAGCTGTGTTCGCAGCCTCTAAAACATAGGGGCAAGTGTGGTAGCCGCCTCACGGGGTAGTTCCTAGGACATTGAGATACCTGTAGTGTTTCCAGGGTACCTGGTACCTAATAAGTGCTTAGTAAGGTTAGCTGCCATTGTTAACAGTGTCTCCAGCCTCCCTAATTTCCCCCCAAAGCAAACACACCTGAGATGTGAGGCAAGTGTAACAAGTTCTTCTATTGAGGGGTCAGTTTATTAGTGTTGACTCTGCTGCAAGTGTCAGAACCCCAATTTCAAACAGACTTAAACAGAACAACAACAACAACGGAGATGGAAATAATTGGTACACTAAAATGTATTAGCTTCAGGCATAGCTGGATCCAGGTGCTCAGAGGACATTAGGAGCATATCTCTGTCCCTCCTACCAGCTCAGTATACCTCTGCGTTGGCTTCATTTTCAGGCTGACTCCCCCCTCCTGGGAGAAGCAATGGCAACTCCAAGTTCACGTCTTAGTAAAATGCTGACAAAATATTAGCAAAGGTCCCAGAATTGAATCTCATTGGCCTAGCCTAACTATGTACCCATCCCAGAACCAATGACAGTGGCCAGGGTACAATTTGCCAGGCTTGGGGCATGTGCCCATTCTTGGAGCTAGGAGAGGAGGTCACAGCCCAAACTACAGGGGCTGAACACAGGGACAAGAATTCCCCAAAGGAAAATATGAGGGCTGTTACTCAAAGAGGAGAGAATGGTTGCTGGTCAGAGGCAAACAAAAGATGTCCTGTATAGGGGCGCCTGGGTGGCTCAGTCATTAAGCATCTGTCTTCGGTTCAGGGCGTGATCCCAGAGTCCTGGGATCGAGCCCAGCATTGGGCTCCCTGCTCTGCTGGGAAGCCTGCTTCTTCCTCTCCCACTCCCCCTGCTTGTGTTCCCTGTCTCACTGGCTGTCTCTCTCTTTCTGTCAAATAAATAAATAAAATCTTTAAGAAAAAAAAAAGATATCCTTGTACAGTCACACAGATCTTTGTTTAGAGGGCTTGGGGGTGTGACTTTAGCCAGCTCTCTTGCCTCCTTAAACCACTAAGGGAAACGAGCCACTCAGGTTTGGCTCTTGGAAAGGAAAGTGTGCAGTGAAATCTTTTCTCCTGTTCTCTCTTGTTCTCTTCTCAACCTTCCCCCTATAGCTCCTCTTTCCAGCCTTTGAATCTGGCATTCCTCCCCTCTTCCCTGTGAAATTCCATCCTCCCATCTTTTGCTGGGTAGAGCTGCAGTCAGATGCTAATAGAAACTCTCTTCTGGCCAAATCTCCTACTCCTATGGGGCTATGCCCACGTTCTAGGCTCTGGTTCTGAAGTCGCAAGAATTTGGTGAGTATATCAGCCAGGATTCAACCGGAGAAGCAGAACCATGAAGCTCTATCTATAAATAGCAATGAAGCCACTTGTTACTGGATCTGATCTGCGATCCGGGGAGCTAGTGAAGCAGTCTCTGTCACGGTGTTGCTCTGAGTCCTGATGAGGGAACTTGGAGCCCACAGGGCAGGCAGGCAGGCAGGCAGGGAAGGTGGATGTCCGATCGGGGAGAGCGAGTGTTAGCAGGAGCGTGCAGGACAGGCTGGAGTCCACGAGGATGGACTGAGCCTATGCCAGTTTCTGTTGCCTCTGACAGCCTTGGTGGTGTACGTGTCCTGCTGGAGCCAGAACTCTTCATCAGGGGGCTAAGCACACACCTGGCCCAGGAGCTAGGAAGCTGAAGGGGATCCAGGGGAAGGTGGAGCAGTTGCAGGACCACTGAGGGAGCCAGCAGATAAAGGGCAGCACGCATGAGCTTCCAAGAGGCTGCTACTTCCTGCTGCCCCAAATCTCCCATAAGAATCCCTCCTATGGGCTCAGCCTGACTGGCAGCACACCGAAAAGGGCATTCTGGGAAATGTAGTTCAATGCAGGCAAGTTGCTACATCCCAAAGCCTCCACACCACAGTCTACCCCTTTCACCCTGCACATACACATCTCCTTAAACCATACTTAATCTCCAAATAAAGAGAATAACAGAGTCAGGCTTTAACTACAGTATACATCTATGCCAGCTAAAACTCAGAATTTGCTAGCCCTTTCCTAAGGAGATAGAATATCTCTTTTTGTTGTTGTTATTGGCTGGTGCTCATTCTTCTCATAGCTGATTCTACACCTTTGGTATCTTGTAGTTTACATATTGAGCAATAAAGCTAACTACAATGAACACATCCTATGTTAGTTAACAAGGGGAAAGAGGGAAGGAAAAATAAAAATACGTGGTATGTATATATACACACACCCAAACATATTCATTTCAAAAAAGGGAAGAAATAAGTATTTCTTTCTACAAGTATAACTACTATAATTCTTACTTCCGTACCTGCTCACGGCTGGCATTTATAATTCTATTTATAACTACCTTTCCCATTACCCATTTGCTATGGTCTCAATGTTTAGGGTCCCTCCCATTCATATGTTGAAATTCTAATGACCAATATGATGATACTAGGAGGTGGGGCCTTTGGGAGGTGATTAGGTCATGGAGGTGGAGCCCTTATGAATGGGACTCTTCTAAAAGAGCCTCCAGAGAGCTCCCTAGCCCCCTTCCACCAGGTGAGGATATAACGAGAAGTCTGGACCCAGAAGAAGCCCCTTACCCGACCATGCTGGCACCCTGATCTTGAGTTTCTAGCCTTTAGAAGTTTGAGAAGTAAATTTCCGTTGTTTAGAAGCTACCCTGCCTGTGGTATCGTGTTACAGCAGCTGAATGGACCAAGACGGCATTCCACGTTCCCTCTGCCCTCAGCAGCCCCCTTGTCTGGTCTAGCTCTAAGTTCCTGGCTGTCAGTTTTTGCATCATATATGTTCATGGTCTGTTATTAGGTATGTAAAGGTTAACAATTATTTTTTTTTAAGATTTTATCTATTCATTTTACAGATAAAGAGAGAGAAAGTGGGGGCGGGGGGTGAGGAGCAGAGGGAGAGGGATAACCAGACTCCACACTGAGCTCAGAGGCCAACACAGGGCTCAAACCCATGACCCAAGGATCATGAACTGCGCTGAAATCAAGAGTCAGATAGACGTTTAACTGACTGAGCCACCCAGGCGCCCCAATGGTTTATAATTCTATTTTCTTGTTGTATTGAACTTTTTCTTAATACAGAATGTACTTTGTCTCCTGTAACATTTTTATTTAAAGTCTATTTGGTCTGATATTCATACAGCCACCCCGCTCTCCTTTGGTTACTCTTTGAATGGAATATCTTTTTCCATCTTTTGCATCCAATCTATTTTCAATGTATTTGTGAATTCAGATGATTTCAATCCATTCTACCTATTTGTGTATTCCTTTTTAATCTGATTTTAGATCCAACCTCTTTGGATCTAAAATGAGTCTTTTGTAGACAACATATGTTTTTGTCCCTCCTGCCAGTCTCGGTCTTTGATGGAAGCGTTTCATTCATTTCCATTTATAGTAATTATTGATAAGGAGGGATTAAACTTCTGCCATTTTCTTGTTTGATTTCCATATGTTTTACAGCTTTTTAGGTCCCCATTTCCTACATTACTATCTTCTTTTATGTTTAGTTAACTTTTTTGTAATGAAGTATTTAAATTTCTTTCTCACTTCCTTTGTATATATCCTATAGCTATTTTCTTTGTAGTTACAATGGGGATAATATTTAACATCCTAAGTTTATGACACTCCGATTTGTATTTAGACCAGCTTAATTTCAATAACGTACAAAAACTCTGCTCCTTTACAGCTCTGTTTCCACCCCTTTGGGTCGTTGATGTCATACAATTATATCTTTAAACATTCTGTGCCCCAAAACATAAATTAAGAATTCTTTTGAATGCATTAGTCTCACATTATGTAGAAAACAAATGTTAGAAGCCAATGTCACAATAATACTAGCTTTTAGACTAATAATTTTTAAAAATGTCTCTCAGATAATAGAGCAAACAAAAAGTGCATTTATAAATCATTATTAAAATAATATTAGCTTCTTAATTGCCCATGTGTGATATTGTGACTTATAATACAAAATATATGTGTGGTCTCCATCTCCATTCCTGGCACAGAACTCCTAAAACCCTCAGACAGAGTGATCAAGATGTCTTTTGTTATGTTAATGAAGTGATTCTTGGACCATGCCTACAGATGAGAGATGATTGCCACTCATATGACTAGGGATTTGGAACTTTCTGTCTTACCACCCCAACTCCTGGGAAGGGGAGGTGCTGGAGGCTGAGTTGAATCACCAATGGTCAATCTTGCATATGTAATGGAGCCTCCATAAAACCTCAAAAAGATGGGGTTCATAGAGCTTCTGGGTGGGTGGACATCTGGGGAGAGTGATGCCCTTGGGTCAGAGAAGCTTCATACCCCTTCCCCATACCTTGCTCTATGCATCTCTTCTTTCTGGATGTTCCTGAGTCATATCCTTTTATAACCAGTAATAAACCAGTATTTTGGTAAGTAACATGTTTCCCTGAGTTCTGTGAGCCACTCTGGCACACTAACTGAATCGAAGGAGGAGGTCGTGGGAACCTCTGAGTTATAGCCTGTCGCTCGGAAGCACAACCAGGACTTCCAACTGGCATCTGAAGGGATTATAGTCTTGTAGGACAGAGCCCTTAACCTGTGGAATCTGATGCTAATCTCAGAGTAGATGGCAAAATTGTGAACCTGTAGGACACTCAGCTGCTGTTGGAGAATTGCTTGGTGTTGGGGGGAAAAACCCCACATGTCAGAATTGGGTACAGAATCTCACCACATACTAACTTTATTGAGATCTTCATTTCCTTAGATGGCTTCCAGGTGCTGTTGAGTGGCTTTTCATATCACCCCACGGGACCACCTTAAACATTTCCTGTGGTGGAACAAACTTCCTCAGCTTACTTTTTAAATATGAGAATGTTTTAATTTTGCTCTCACTTTTGAAAGACAGTTGCTGGATATGGAATTCTTGGTTAACAGGTTTTTTTTGTTTTTTCTTTTAAACCTTTGAATATATCTGCCCACTGCCTTCTGTCTTCCAAAGTATCTGATGAGAAATCTGTGATAATTGCATTGAGGATTTCCTGTATGTGACAAGTCACTTCTCTCTTGCTGCTTTCAAGATCCTATCTTTTTTATTTTGGCTTTTGTAAGGTAGCTATGTTTACCACTATACTGCCAATGCACATTTCTTTGGCTTTTGGAAGCTTGATTATAACGTGCTCCAGTGTGGGTCTCTTTGAGTTCACTTTGCTTAGAGTTTGTGGAGATTCTTAGATGTTTATATTCATATCTTTCATCAAATTTGGGAAGTTTTCAGCCATTATTTCTTCCAATATGATCTCTGCCCCTTTCTTTCTTCTTCTAGCACTCCCACAATGTGTATATTGGCCCACTTGTTGGTGTTCCATAGGTCACTTAGGCTCTGTTCGCCTTTTGATCTTTTTTTCTTTCTCTTCTTCAGACTCAATAATTTCCATTGTTCTGTCTTCGAATTCACCAATTCTTTCTTCTGTCTGCTAAAATCTATCATTGAATCCCCCTAGTGAATTTTTCATTTCAGTGATTATACATTTTTGTTCCAGAATCTCTTTTAGGTTTCTTTTCAGGTTTTCTGTCTTTATTGATATTTCCATTTGCTCATACATCATTTTGTTGACTTTCCCCACATATTCTTTTAGTTGTATGAGCTTCTTTAAGGCTGTTATTTTAAAGTCTTTGTCTATTTGATCTGCCACCGGACATTTTTCAGGGGCAGTTGTGGTTGCTTTATTTTTTCCTTTGAATAGGTCATGATTTATTGTTTCTTTGTATGCTTTGTGATCTTTTTGTTGTTGTTGAAAAATGGACATTCGAATCTAAAATATAGTAAATCCTGAAATCAGAGTCTCCTCATCCCCAGGTTTTGCTGTTTTTTGTTATTGGTTTTTCCTTATTTTTTTAAATTGTTAAAGGCTGTTTCTGTGCTAAGGATCAGCCTGGGGTGTAAACTTAAAGTCTTCTGAGGTCTTTTCTGACCTCACGTCTTCCTTGTATGTGCAGTTTTGTGTGTGTGTGTGTGTGTGTGTGTGTGTGTGTGTGTGTGCAGTTGTTTTTGAACGTCCTAGTCTTTACTATCTGGCTCTCAAAAGGGGAAAAAAGAGAAAAATGCAGGTGGGGATAAAAAGGCACCAGCCCTTTAAATCCCCTGGAAGTCACATCAGCTGGAGAGGAAGAGGCTGGAACAATGGGGGAGGTGCAACAATAGGACTGTCTGCCTCTTTACCTGCATCTCTGTGATCAAAAGCAGCAGTGTCTACAAAACAGTATGGAGGTTCCTCAAAGAGTTAAAAATAGAGCTACCCTACAACCCAGGAACTGCACCACTAGGTATTTATCCCAAGGATACAAACATAGTGATTTGAAGGGGCACCTGCACCCCAATGTTTATAGCAGCCATGTCCACAATAGCCAAACTATGGAAAGAGCCCAGATGTCCATCGACAGATGAATGGATAAAGAAGAGGTGGTATGTATACACGATGGAATATTACTCAGCCATCAAAAAGAGTGAAATCTTGCCATTTGCATCAACATGGATGGAACTAGAGGGTATTACGTTAAGTGAAATAAGTCAGTCAGAAAAAGACAAATATCATATGATTTCACTCATATGTAGAATTTCAGAAATAAAACAGATGAACATAGGGCAAGGGGAGGAAAAATAAAATAAGATGAAAATTGAGAGGGAGGCAAACCATAGGAGACGCTGAACTCTAGAAACAAACATAGGGTTGCTGAAGGGGAGGGCAGTGGGGGAATGGGATAACTGGGTGATGGGCATTAAGGAGGGCACTTGATATAATGAGCACTGGGTGTTATATGCAACTGATGAATCACTAAATTCTACCCCCTGAAACTAAAAAAAAAAAAAAAAAAAAGCACTAGTCAGGGATCAGACCATTGATCCCCCAAATTTGGAGGACAAGATGCTTTTTGCCCCCTTTGGTCCTGCAAGGTATATGCAAGCTGCTGCAGGAACACTGCACGGCCACCTGCCACAGGGCTGGGGCTGGGGACTGGGTAGCTGCTACCTCACTAAGAGCTGAAATTAGTGAAAATTAACCACAATTTACCATGCAAGCCTTCCTCTGGAATGTTTCAGGCTTCAGTAGTCTCTGGAGTTCCAAAATGAGCCCGCCAGTGCCATTGCTGTCCAGGTGGGGAGACGGATTCCTTGTGCCTCCTACTCTGCCGTCTTCCCAGAATCCTCCTGGGGTGTCTTTGTTGGGTGATGACAATGTTTTGATATTGGATGTAGTGAAGGTTGTACATATCTGTGAATGTACTAAAAACCATTAGCTTGCACACTTTAAAGATGTGGATTGTATGATGTATAAATCATATTACAAGAAAGCGGTTATTTTTTTTAAAAAGTGCTGCTCTTTCCATGAGGAAAGCAGTTCAATGTAATCAGTCTGCCATCATCAAGCTGACCGACCCTCTTGAGGAAAGGTGCTGGATCAGGGGATTTAGCGCAGGTCTTTGCTGCTGGCAGACTTGGCCCTTTTCAGTGGCATCAGCCAGATCAGCCTTTGTGATTGGAAGTTCTCGTAGCGGATCCCATACGCAGCTCCCCTGGCGGCTCCCCTGGTTGCACGGTTAATGAGCTGCTGGCTGCTGACAGGAGTGGCTGGGGAAAGTGGCTGCCTGGTGTCCACAAAATGGCTTATCCTATCTTCCTAAAATCTTATTTTCTGAGGTCACACTAGTGAGCATCCACATGGGACACAATTCTCCTCTGGACACAATTATCTCTTCCCCAGACCTCTTTGTAGCAGTGTCTGACCATCTGGCCAAACCATTAGTCACAATTGATGAATTGATATAGATCCGTATGTCTGGGCATCTCTTCTTTCAGTCAAAATGGGCAACCAGGTGCACTGCTCAAATTTCCGCCCATCGGCAAAATTTCCCTGTACCTCCATCCTTCAAGGGGGTCCCAGAACAGCGCTGTCCACTTTTGGGTGGTGCCTCCATGTCCTGCAGAACTATAAGTAAACCAGAGTTTTATGTCACCAGAGTATTACTATTTGCAAAACCTGAGGTTTTGGGTTTTTTTCTTCTCAGTCAACTGGTCATAGAGAGCTCCCCATTAGTCATAGGTGAGGTTTGCGAGCGAGAAGGCACTGAAGCAGGAATCATGGATCTGGACGTCAGGGCAACATCCTTGGGCCAAGTACTTACTGCCTTCACCACCTGCTAGAGCCATCTTGTATAAACCACTTCCCAGATCGCTGCTGTGCATGCCTAACTTTGTGACTTCTTGGGTCATACAGCAGGTAATGGTAGGTAGCTCTGTTTGCGTAGTATCATAGAGGCCCAGGGTCAAATATTTAATCTCTACGAAAGCCCACTAGAAAACCAAGAACAGTTTCTCAAAGGTAGAATAATTATTTTCAGAGAATGACCTGACTTTGCTCCAAACTCCTAGAGGTCTACACTGTGATTTACCGATAGGGGGCTGCCAGTCTCCAAACAGTGTCCCCATCTACCACCGACACTTCCAGCACCATCATATCAGCCCGGTTCTGTTGCTGAGCTCTCCCTCATTCTGGATCCCACTCAAAACTCCACAGCTTTCCAGGTTACTCCGTAAATGAGTTACAGCAGTATTCCCAAGTGAGGTACACGCGACTCCAGAATCTAGAGGCTTCCCAGCACTGTGCCTCCCTTTCAGTGTCAGGAGGGGCCATGGGTAGCAACTTCACCTTCACCCAGGAAGGAATACCTCAACATCCCTCCAATCACTGGACCCGAAAAACGTTCACTGAAGTGAAAGGCCACAAATTTTCGTGGGTGGTATTTATTTCCCACTCTCTGGCATGCAGTTGTCTTATTACCAATGTGCCTAAAGTGTTGGCTACTTCTTGCTCCTTCGATCCCATCATCCTAATATCAGCCATGTACAGGGCCAGCGTGATGTCCTGTGGGAAAGGAAGATGACTAAGGTCAGTCCCGACCATCTTATGACACAGGGCTGGAGCACTGGTCTCTGAGCTGGACAGTAAAGCTGTTTCTGACTTTGCTAGCTGAAAACAAACTTCTTCTGTTGGTCTTTACTATCAGGTCTAGATTAAAAAAAAAAAAAAAGCCCATTTTCCAGATCAATAACTGTGTAACAGGTCCCAGGAGATGTGTTGAATGCTCCAGCAACGAAACCCCATTTGGAACAACAGCAGCCATTGGAGCCACCCCCCGCTTACGTTTATGATGACCCACGGTCATCCTCCCAGATCCCTCTGTGTTCTGCACGGGCCGGATAGGCAAGTTGATGGGTCTGTGATGGGAGTCACCACTCGCATCTTTCACGTCTTAATGGTGGCACCAATCTCCGCAATCCCTCCAGGAATGTGGTATTGCTTTTGGTTTAGGAGTTGCACAGGCAGAGAGAGTTCTAGTGGCTTCCACTTGGCTTTTCCAACCATTATATCCCTCCACTCCATGGTTCAGGGAATCAATGTTGGAATTCTTCTAATTGCTCAATATGTCTATTCCAATTATGCATTTCAGTCTTGAGCAAATATCCACAGGGTGGATTCAGTGACCAATTAGGCCTTCTGTGAGACAGAACTTCCCCCGAAATCTGTTGATCACCTGACTCCCATGGCCCCACTCTGACTAGTGAACTACTAGCTCCTGGGATTCCAGGAACTACAGTCAGTTTCCACCCAGTGTGCAGTCATGCTTGGAAAATCTGGTTATTTCCTTTCCCCCAGTGTACAGCTGCCTGGCAAATGGCCACAGGTCTCCTTGGAGAAGTCTAGGAGAAAGATTCACAGCATACACTGTGGGCAGCGTAAGAGGGTCCTTCCTCAAAGGAACGTGGCGTCTCCTTTCATCAAAAGCTCAAGTGTCGGAAGTGATTGAGGCGCCATGACTCCTGTTTGGGTCATTCAGCTCAGAATTCATTCACTAGACCCAGAACTCGTCCACTAATTCAGATCAAGCAAGACTTTAGTAGGTTGCCGACCTATTTCATTTTGAAGGGTGCATGACAAACTAGGAAACGCCAACAAGCTCCGCAAGTCAGACTGTTCTCGTTACTGGTTGAGCTTCACTATCCACTATGGAAACCGTGCCACCTTATCTTTGGTGTGTAAGTGCCCCCAGGATCCCTGCCACCTCTGCTCTGTCATGCCTATTGCACTTAGAGATCCCAGTTCAAGGAAAGCCATTTCTACTAGAATTTCTGACCTTCAAAGAAGACTCACCATGGAGCTCTTCAAGGACACTAGGACTCCTTCCTATGAATTTATTTCTGCCAGCCACATGACAGCTAATGATGGTGACATGATCATGGCTCTTTAACACCCCTTTCCCTGCTGCTCTGTGTGTATAAGCAAGTCTGAAATGACAAAGCTACTCGGTATTTCAATCTTTCAAATCCTGTGTGGGTTTCTTTCCAGCTTTACCGAGCTATCATTGATAAATAAAAATTATATATATTTCAGAGGTCCAGTGTGCTGTTTTGATATATGTACACATCGTGAAATGATTACCACAATCAAGCTAATTAACATTCTCATCCCCTTTGTGTGTGTGGTGGGAACACCTAAGGTCTACTCTCTTGGCGAAACTCAGTATTACTGTAATAAATGCAGTATTGTTAACTATAGTCACTGTGCTGTTCATTAGATCCCTGGAATTGACCCATTTTGTATAATTGGAACTTTTTGCCCTTTGACCAGCATCTCCCCATTTCTCCCATCCCCCAGCCTCTGGCAACCACCACTCCACTCTCTGCTTTTATGAATTTGATTTTTATAGATTCCACTTACAAGTGATATCATGCAGTATTTATTTCTCTTGTGTCTGGCTTATTTTACGTAGCATAGTGTCCTCCAGGTCCCAAGCCTTCTGGATACCTTCCTCTCTAGCAGGAGTCAGCAAACTATAGCCCAGGGACCAAATCTAGCGTACAGGCTGTTTTGTATGGCCTGCAGGCTAAAAATGGTTCTCACATTTTTAAAAATGTATTTGAGAGAGAGAGGGAGAGAGAGAGAGAAAGAGAGTGCGCACGAGAAAGGGGAGGAGCAGAGGGAGAGGGACAAGCAGACTTGGCACTAGGCGCAGAGCCCAACACAGGGCTCCATCCCAGGACCCTGGGATCATGACCTGAGCCAAAGGCAGGCACTTAACCCACTGAGCCACCCAGGCATCCCAATTTTCACATTTTTAATTGAAATAAAATCAAAAGAAGAATAATACGGCGTGACACATGCAAATGATAGGAAATTCACATCTCAGTGTCCATAAATAAACTCTTATTGGGACACAGCCATGCTCGTTCCTTTTCAAATTGTCTTTGGCTGCTTTTCCACTCTAATGCCAGAACTCCAGCTGACACTGGCCTATAAACCCTAAAACATATACTATCTGGCCTTTTCCAGAAAAGGTTTGCTGACTCATGCTCTGCGGGTACACCAAGGAACCTCTGACATTTTAACCTAGTACAGGCCACCTTTGGGTACATGTGTCAGTCAAACAACCAAGCAAACCATCAGAGATATTCTTAGACCCTTACGTTCAAACAGAGAAGCCAGAATCTCTGCTTAGTGGGCCAAATCGATACATTTGGCCCGATCCAATTTTATATTCTGCTACCACCTTGATTCAGCACAATGAAGACCCATTTCCATACACATTCTACAGTTTTCTGTTGATGTAAATTGGCATATGGAAATTGGCAGTCGTTCTAGCGATCTCCTCATGGGTCCTATTTTGCTCCTCACCCTCTGTTGGGACTTGAGTGTGGGTACAGGTCTTAAAGGCAAGAGAAGATTTTGGGAGGATCAATTTTAGGAGGGTCCTTGCAAGGTGGCGATGTTAGGGAAGGCCTTTATAGTTTCTTCAAGCAAGAGAAGACCCAGGCAGCGCTGCAGGCTCACTCGATGGGTGAAGGAGACTTGACAACCTTGTTAGAATCTGCCCATACATCCTAATCCCAATCCCAACTCTCTTGGCTCCCGTTTCTCCCCACTCAATGCCCTAGCGTTAACAAAAGGACCGTGTGAGGTTGGAAGTTGGATGGGAATTGTAATTCGGCCACCCACAGGATTTCACTTCGAGCATGGTTTTCAGAACTCTTGGCCCTGTCTCTGTGAGAAACTCTCAAGAGTTTCTCTCCTTGCAGTCACGGATACGTTCAAGTCCCTTGGACAGCTCTTGAGCTGGGGCTCTAAAGCCCTAAGCTCACCATTTTCCTTCCTCATGCTTTCCAGCACTGTTAGAGGCAACAGCCAACTCATTACATGCCCTATTTTTACTAAAATGTCCTATGGAAGCAAATACTTGGTCACCCAGGGCCTTGCCTCGTGACACAGAAAGTTACTGGTACTGATCTGAGTAACCACTTTGCCATTTTGTGCCCTGGACGATCAGTGTCCCCTTGACCACTGGAAACAGGGTCGTAAATGCCTTTAAATCTAATTAGATCAGAGAACCAATTGTCCGTGACCTTGGTGGTGCAATGTCCCATGGAAGCCAGGGCTCCCATCACAGGGCTAAGCACACAGCTGGTGCGGGAGTTGCAGGAGCTGAAAGAGGGGGAGGTTGGGACAGATGCAGGCCTGGCAGCTGCCTTCTACCAATGAGATGAGTCGCAGATGAGCGACAGCTCGTGTGAGCCACAAAACGGCTGCTGCTTCAACCCCGACCCCGAAATCCCCCACGAGAACGTCTCTTGCGGCCCACCCTAACCAGAAGCGTACAGAGAGGGGAATGCTGGGAAACATCATTTAACCTGGCTGAGTGGACTCATCGCAGAGGCACTTCACTGGGTGTTTCAAAGGCTGTTTAATCTCCCCGCCAGCAGGACCTCACCAACTCACCAACCTCCCTATCAACAACACCTCTCTGAAGCAGACATTGGAAGCCCCTCCGAACAGCCCAAGAAAAAGCACGAGGTAGTCTTCTGTGAAGAAAGCAGATTCCTTCCAGTTAGTGTGATTTGGCCTTAATTCTTCCAGAACAAGAATCTTGTCAGTATTGTGCTCGGGAGCCTGGCTGCTTTCCGAGAGCAATTCCATTAGGTCTTGGCAAGGCTTCCCTCCCCTGATGTAAGAGCGGAGGAGGCTGCAGTAAGACACCACAACAGAAAAGGGGGTCCTGTGCCAGAAGGGGTTCGGGCAGCAGATTGACTGCTTTGGAGAGCACTGGGGGCACTGTGGGAATGATTTCTGGATGTCTTTTCCAAGTCTGAGATTCAGTGTTCTGTCCCCTGGAGGTTTCCACAGACTCCAGTCTTAAGAATTACCTTCTTTTTTCATATTTGAATAGAAATAGCTTGAGTCCCCATCCTTAACTTAGGAGACGCTCAGCAGCCTCCCCACCATACCAACACATTCCTTGGGGCTCTTGTTTTCCATGATGGTGTTCAGGGTGTCATGGACGCAGCTAAAAGGCTACATTTCCCAATTTCTTGTTGTAGATAGAGGTGGCCAACCGGAAGTAACTAAAAGTCTTTGGGAGGGGATCCTGGGATCCCCTTTTTAAGAGGACGAAACTCACCTAGTGGTGCCTTCCCCACCACACCTTTTTCTTTTCTTCTTTTTTTTTTTCCTCTGGAATTGACATGATGGTGGAAGCTCCTGCAGCCATTTTGTGATCTTGAGGATTAGAGCCACATGCCAAGGATGGCAGAGCAGTAAGTCAGGGGGACCCTACTCCCTTATGACACCAAGGAACCCCTTCTCCAGCCTCGGACTACACACTTTATTGTTCTGTTATGCGAGGGAGAAATAAATCACCTTGTTGAAGCCACTGTTGTTTCTGGCTTATGTCTCTTAACATGGAATACGGTTTCTGAGTTCAGAATTCTTGGTATGTGAGATAATTAATTACCTTCCTTTGTGACAATACCCAGTTCCCTCGCTATAAGAAGATTGTAGTTCCTGCCCTCTTGAACTCAGACGTGGCTGTGTGATTTGCTCTAGCTGGTGAAATGTGAGCAGAAATGATGTGTGTGTCCCTTCTGGCAGAGACTACAAAAGCCAGCGTGTGTCTCACCTTCTTCTCTCTTCTTTCTTTCACTGATAACCGGAGATGTTTCCGACAGGGGCTTCTCCATCAGCTTAGGTCACATCATCGCTCCCAGCCAACCCATGATGAGCATGAGCTGTGAGTGCAAACACACCTTTGCCATCGTAAGCCACGGAGAGTTTGAGATCATTCCCGTCAATTTCCAGCAAAAATGGGTTGGTCTGATATAGGGAATAAGGAGCTGACACACTTTTTGGAAAGGCTGGTGGAGCAAGCTCTAGGCTAAGACTTTGCAAATGATTCCCAGAACCTGACTCTAAGGAAAAATTCGCCTCCACTCCTGTGTTTGCTTGTTTACGCTCACACTATCAATACGCCAAGCAATTCTCTGTGACCCCAGCTGGGTGTCCTACCATTCAGCTCAATTCTGACACGAACCAGAGTGAACGCAGACCCCGCAGGTGAAGAGCTCAGTCCCATGAGACTGCCCCTCCCCCCACTTCTGATGCCAACGGCTGGTAGGTCCCAGGTTACCCACAACTTCTGTCAAATGTGACTACAACTTGGGGGTTCCCCTGATTCCCTCACCTTGGACTTTTATTTGCCAGAATGGCTCCTAGAACTCAGGGAAATGTTGATGTTTACCAGTTTATCATATCACAGAGGCTATGATGAAGGATATAGATGGAAAACCAGGTGAAGAGATACACAGGGCGAGGTCTGGGAGAATCCTGAGTGTGGGAGCTTCTGTGCCCGGTGCAGCTGAGTGTGTCACCACCCCGCCAGCCCGTGGCTATGTCCACCAAACAGGTTGCTCTCCGAACCCTGTAATTTTGGGATTTTTATGGAGGCTTCATCACGTAGGCATGATTGACCGCTAACTCAATTTCCAGCCCCTCTCCCTCCTCCAGAGGATGGGGGTGGGATGGGAAGTTTCAAGCTTCTGATCATACCTTGGTCTTTCTGGTGATCAGAGCCATCTAGAAGCCTACCACCCCTTGCCTCATTAGAACAAACGATACTCCTGTCAGGAAATCCCTGGGGTTGTAGGAGCCCTGAGCCAGGCACTGGGAGCAAAACCCAATATACGTATTACCTATGATTTCACAATACCTGAACCAACCCCCTTAGGGAGCTTCTCCTTCCACCTCAGTTCTGAGCCCCCCGCCCCTTCCATGGCACCTTCAGAACCCTGATCCAGGGCGCAGGAGTCATCACCACGCAGACACAGCTCCTGTTTTGTTCCCCGTTTGTTGTGCTTGGGGTTGAGGTATAACTTCGCGTAAAAAGCACACAAATCTGAAGCATACGGTTCAGTCAGTTCTGACCGACAAAGATGTTCACGTAACCTGCGCCACCAGCACGGACAGAACATGTCAGTCTTTCAAGAACATTCCCTCATGCCTCTCCTCAGTCAGCGCCCCACCCCCACAGGAGGGGCAACATAGTAGTAGGAAAGGCAACTATTATTCTGACTGATCTCACCACCACTTCGTCTTGCTCACCCCAGAACTTCATGTAAGGGGTATTATACAGTCCGTGCGCTTTGGCACCCGGCTCCTTTCACTCAGGCTAATGCATTTGTGTTTCCTCCATGTTGCTGTGTAATGTCTCCTGTTTAGTGTTGAGTGGTAACCCTTCGCAACATATGCCACTGTTCATATCCACTCACGTGCGTGTGTGTGTGTGTGTGTGCATATAATATATCTATGAGTGACATTCCCTCCTGATGGGTTAGGCATCTCGTTAGCAGCTGGTGGATGGCAATCAAAAATATTTTTAGAATCCCCCATATGCATATATTACATACTGTATACATCACACATATAATGTACATACTATGTCTATGGAATATATACAATAGTATTATACATAGTATCTCTACACATATACATCATATATATCACGCATGTACACATGCTATGTATCACATGTAATACGTGTTTGTTTTCAATGGATTTGTCCAATTTATTTTTTATTTGAGAGAGAGAGTGAGCGCAAGCAGGGAAAGGAGCAGAGGGGGAGGGAGAGGGAGGAGGAAAGAACCTCAAGCAGGCTCTGCGCTGAGTGCAGAGCCCGATGCGGGGCTGGATCTCAGGACCCTGAGATCATGACCTGAGCCCAAACCAAGAGCCGGACACTTAGCCGACTGAGCCACCCAGGCGCCCCTCAATGGATTTATCCTGATGGCTACCTTCTGCTTACATGAAGCAGTACCGGTTTTCCATATACAATTGTTCCTTTGAAAATACATGTATTAAGTTGAAAAGGGAGGTGATCTCTTGAAAAAGCGAGTAATAATACAGGTAGGATGAAATAATACACGTGGGGTGAAAATGTGGCAAAAAGAGAAGAGTATATAAAGAGTCAGATTATTTGGGATATACTCTGATATTTTTCTTTTCTATTTTATTACTTCTTTTTCTTTTTCTTTTTTTTTTTATGCCACTCACAGCCCGTGAAACTGATTTCATAACCCATGAGTAGGCTGTGACCCGAGGTCTATGAACTCCTGTTATGCAACCGCCTGTGAACGGGACCTTGTCTCTTCACTTTGTCATCATGGCCCTTACACTGGGGGGAGCGGCCTCTGCCCCCGGCCCCGGGCTTCACAGGGCCTACTCTGGCCTTACCCGGCGGAGCCCCTCTCCAGGGCCTTCAGGAAGTGCCCACCAGAGCATGCGCCCCTTCTCGATCCTGCTCTGGGGCCCTGAGGCCCTGGAAATCCCTGCCCCAACGGCTCTGGGCCCTCCTCCCCAGGGCCTGCGTGGCCTTCCTGGTGGGCATCCCACTCCGCCGAGAGGCGGCCCAGAGGCAGTCATTTGTGGCTGGGGGTGTGGATGGAGTTTGGATGCACAGGCCGGGGCATCTACACTCGTGTGTGAGGCCCCTCGCAGTGACGGAAGGATCTGGAGTGTAAAGAAAAGCAGGCCGCCGTGGGTCCGGGACCTCCACTGGCGCTTGGCCAGTTACTGGTACTACCTACCAAGGTGAGGGGTGAGCTGGCGTTGGACACCAGGCCAGGGTCTCACACTGCCCAGCACCAATCCAGTGCGGACACTCTTGCCGGCCAGAGACCCTGTGGCCTGCTGTCCCATCCCTCCTGCCTCACACCAGCCAGGCCCTGTTCACCGTACCCCCTGCCTTGGCTTTTGAGTCTGTGACCCGCTCCCTTCACTCCTCAGGGGGCCCGTCCCCAGTCCCAGCCGCTTTCTTCCACTCCCCAGTCATGAATGATCAGAGACCATGGGCAAGGACCACTGTGCTTTACTTTTCGTCTGAACAGAATGGGTAACTTGGCGGACAGTCCCCAGGGAGCCTGGGCGGCCCTCTGGGTGGGTTGGGTAGTAAGGGTAGGGGCCTTGGGCCATCAGCCCCGGCTCTGGCTCCATCCGGGTCTTCCCTTGCACGCCGGGCTTTACTGACTATTCTGTAGGCTCCACGAGGGGAGGGAGGTGGCTGGGCACAGTGAGCTGGTGGGGACTCAGTCTTGGGGTGCCCATCGACTGGGTTGCCGGCCCCTCCTTCCGATGGTCTCACCTGTTACGATTCCGGCATAATTGGGGTAACCGCCTACACTTGCCACCTGTGGGTGAAGGAAAGGGATCAGTCATGAGTTGGAACAACATTGATTATTGCGTGTGCTCTGGTGCTGGGGGACAAGGCCCACCAGCCCTGCCCCTCGGGAAGCTCTGGGTCAACCCTGAGCCAGGAGAAGAGCTAGTTCAAGGGCCCCCAAGGGAACAGCCTCCCACACACACAGAGGAGCCCTTTGAAAACCCATCCGAACTTGTGTGTGATTCATTCGTTCAGCAAATATTTACTGAGCACCTACTATGTGCCAGGCTCTGATTTCCAACTGGGAGCACAGCCGGGGATAGGAATGAACAAAATCCCTGCCCTGGTAAAACTGATTGTCTAGTCGGGGAGACTGAAAATAAACAAAATGACTAAGCCAAGTGTACAGACAGTGATATCAGAAGAAAACTAAAGCCAGGAGGGAGGCAGGGAGGCCCAGGGGCCAGGGGTATCCTCACAGCGATGACTAGAGGGGCCTCACTGAGCAGGTGACATTTGAACACATCGAAGGAGGTGAGGGGGGAGCCACATGGACGTCTAGAGGAAGGGTGTTCCAGGCAGAGGGAATGGCCGGTGCAAAGGCCCTGAGGTAGGAGGAGACAGGTGGTCTTAATGGACAACCAGGGGCTGGACCAAGATGAATGAGGGGGTGGGATCTCAGAAGACATGTCTCCTGGCTGCCACCCTTGCCTCCTCACCTCTTTCTACTCGCCGCCGGGCTCACACGGCCCCAGCCACCCTGGCCTTTTCCTGTGGTTATTGCAACACACTCAGCTCATTCCTGCCTCTGGGGCTTTGTCCTTGCTGCTCCCTTTACCTGTTTTTTAAATCGTCTTTCTCATCATCAAGAATCAGTCCTGATCTTATCTCTTTAGAGGGAGTGTCTCTCCCCATCCCTCTTGGCTTGTCATTCTGCTCTGTTTTTCTTCTGGCAATTACCTCTCTCAGTGTCCACTCTGCTCATTAATGCACTTACTGTTTACTGTCATTCCTCCACTGGATGTGCGCTCCCTGAGGGCAGGGACCAGGGCATGGGGTGGGCCCAGAGTAGGTGCCCACAAATGACTTTCACCAGAACAAGTGATGGCCCCAGAGCTGACTTTCAGGCTCTGCCCTCACACAGACCTGGGTCCAGTCCTTCCCTGATTTTGGTGTGCTGTCTGACCTTGGGCACACCCCTCAGTTCTCTGAGCCTCACTTTTCCCATGGCGGTAGGGGCAGGGGGAGAGGGGGGTGTGGACAGAGCCCCAGCACAAGGTCAGGATCAATAAACAACGGAGGCAGTGTTCCTCGAGCCCTGGATTCAGTGTGGGGCAGGCAGACACTAGAGATCTCTGCTCACCACTGTTAGCGTTCCGCCTCCCACCTTAGACAGAAAAGACGTGGCTGTGTGCGTTTTCCTGATGGGGTGTTTTAGTTCATTGGCAGCATTTAAAAAACTGTTTGAAAAATTCTTTTTTCTGTTTGTTATTCTCTCTTTGCCCCCATTCCCCGTACAACGCTGGGCTCTGTGCAATGCTGCCCCGCCCTCATGAGACAGCAGCCCCCGGCCCCTTGCCTTCTAGCCAAGCACTGGCAGGGAGGCCATGGCCGGAGAGAGAGGTTCCGGTATCTGATACCCTCCACTCCTGCTCCCACCTGGTGGCCTTACAGGGGGTAGGGGCTGGAAACCTCTCAAGCCGGTGGCCCCGCCTACAGTTCTGTCCCCACCAGCCCCTGGAGCCACCACTCCCTCCAGTCACCCCTCCCAGCTGCAGGGACAGGGCTCCCTGTTGCTGTGCCATCCTGCTGCGACCAGAAGAACCACCCAGCTGAGCCCAGCCTACATTTCCAAAGGGCACAGCTGAGCGCTAAGTACATGGTGATCATTGCAAGCCGTTGACTTCTGGAGTGGTTTATATGGACACGTAGCTGATATGCCTCATTTAAAACCACTTTCCCCGGGGGGGCCTTGAAGAACTGAAACCCTGAGTCAAAGTTCAAGCCAAAGCTCCTCCCTCCCAGGCTCGGTGCCTCCCCCAGGTCCGAGTCTCACTGGTGAGGATGACGATGCCCGTGATGAACAGCACAGCTGCGACCAGCAGCCCCCGCTTCCGGAGCGTGTCCTCGTCTGCAGGGGGAAAAAATGACGGAGTATGGCAAGAGGTGCCTCCCTCCCTCCCTCCTCCCACAGCCTCCCATGGGTAACTTACCATAGGTGAAGGGGTCATCCTCACTGGAGCCTGGGGGGACAGACAGGGAGCAAGTCAGAGTTCAGCAAAAATTGGGGAGTGAAGCAGTGAATGGCAGAGTCAGGGAAGGGGGACTTGGGTCTCTGCTTTAGGACACTTAGAACCAAAGCCTCATATGACACACCACGTGGCTCCCACCTCCTCTCCTCACATCCCTGCTCACCCAGATGCTCCAGCTCCACCAGCTACCCTGATGGTGGCCATGCCAGGCCCCTCTCACCTCAGGGCCTTTGCACCGGCTGCTGCCTCTGCCTTGAACACCTTCCCAGACATCTACATGACTGCCCCTCACTCCTTCTCAGAGAGGTCTCCCTGGCCCTTATGGAAAATGCTCTCCAGTCACCTCTGACCCTAATGCTGCTTTATTTCTCTTGATAGCAGCTTTAAACTACCCGATACATAATTCTTAGTATTTTTTGTCTCTATCCCCCCACTTGGAATGTCTGCTCCATGAGGGGAGAGATTTTTGTCCGCCTCGTTCACTGCTGCATCTCTGGCACCAAGAACGCAGTAAGTGCTCGTGAATATGTTTTGAATGAATGAATGAATGAATGAATGAATGAACTCTCTACCTGACCTGTGGACGTATCATTTCCATCTGTTCAGTGGGTTTGGCTGGGCCGGAAGTAGAAGATAAGACCACAAGGGGACGAATCAAGGTGTCCCTCAAACAGAGCTCCCTGCCTGACCCCCAAACTGATCTCACATGCATGAGTAATTCCTGCTGAGACCAGAAGAACCACTCAACAGAGCCCAGACAAAACTTCCAAATTGCAGCCCTGCGAGCTTAATCAGTGGTTGTGGTTTTAAGCCACTGGGGATCAGGGTGGTTTGCAGGCTGCAATCATTCATGGATTCATTTGTCTACCCAGACATTTATTGGCTCTCTACCTTACACCCCCCGCCACCCTCTTCCAGCCTCGAACTCACGTATCCACCCAACACATGTTTACGGAGGACTATTTCATGCCAAGCAGGGTTCCAGGGGCTAGAAATACACAGTGGATAGGAACTAGCCTGTTTCCAGTCTGGGAAGGGAGTTACTGACCGGTAGGCCCGAGGACAGGGTCCGGCCTGACGCCTTTGCCCGGAGACTGCCTCTTGGAGAGCGTGGTGCCTTTAGTGGGTTCGGCAGAGGGGGTGGCTAGAAGGGAGCAGAGAGCAGAAGTGAGTCGTGGAGCAGACAAGGGACGAGAACGATGTCGCTGAATGTCTGTACTCAGGAGACCCTCTCCTCCACTTCTACACATTCAGTGGGCAGGCACGGTATCCCCCCACCCGTACCCCCGGGACAGTGAGGAATGGCAGGTATGGAAATACCGAACGAGCCTGCACCCCCTGGTTAAGACCAGCTGTCCCAGCCCCCTGACTCCTCCCCCAGGACCTTCTGGGCTGCCTCATAATCAGGGAAGCAAAGGATAGCATCCTTCTGAGCCAGGCAGGGGGGCTTCCAGAACATGGGCCCAGCACCAGGATTAAGAGAGAGTGAGAGCACAGGCAGGGCAGAGGAAGAGGGAAAAGCCGGGAGCCTGACATGGGGCTCAATTCCAGGACCCTGGGATCGTGACCTGAGCCGAAGGCAGCGGCTTAACCGACTGAGCCACCCAGGCGCCCCAGCACCTCACTTCTTAAGTATGAACCAGCAGGCAAGGATCACGAGATGTTTGGGAAAGCCGTGGCCAAAGGAAGGCTCAAGCCAGACCAGAAGCAAGGACAGACACACAGCGACCACAGGGATCGTAAAGTGCTGTGTGGTGCTGTGGGGTGCTAGAGAGCCAAGGCTCGAATTCTGGTTCTGCCACTTTGGGCTATGTGGCCCAGGGCCAGTGGAGTAACCTCTCTGGGCCCCAGCTGCCTTCCTGTGAAATGAGGTTTCAACAGTTCCTACCACGCAGGGTGGCTGTGAGCCGTGAAGGAGTGAACACGGGAAAGCTTAGCACAGTGCTCGGCAGGGAGCAAACTCTCCGCAAATGGGGCTGTTAGCCCGCAGCAGCTCTCATGCCACCTTCCTGGGAACAGCTTCCCCTTTCTTTGGGGGGACTGTTCCCGCTTTCCCAGTCCACCTGGGTCTATTGTAATGCAGGCCACAAGGGGGAGCATGTGACCCAGGCTCCTCCTTCCCTGGGACCTTCCACACTGAGAGTAGGCATTCTGAGGGACAAGGAGGTGAAGTTTGGGAGCTCTGAGCTTGCAGATGGCAGGAGCCATTTCCTCACCAGCGGGAAGACAAGGTCCGGCACAAGAGAAACAAAGATGAAGGAGGGAGAGAGGCGCTGGGGGCATTTGTGCTCAGGCTCCGGGCGAGCTGGAGGCTCTAAGGTGCCTTTTACCACCTGGCTCTGTGACCCCCTCGGCCCAGCTGAATTTCTGTCACATAGAGTCAGGATCATGATCTCATAACACAGAGTAACTCGGGTCAACACGGACTCACAGCAAGTGAATCTGGAGATGTGAGAATGCTTTCTCAATCGGGAAGTATGGACACAGTCGCTATACGCCCCACCTCCACTTTTGTGGAAAATAGAAAAGTTCTCTTCTCCAAGACACTTTATTTCCATCTGTTCTGAAATTGTTTTAATAGACAGGCTCAGTCAGAATTAGATGTTTTAGTGCCATCACTGGAAAACTATAATGATTATAAAAATCCACAAGGGAAACGACATGGCCTTAGAGGTGATGCTCTTGTGCAGTGCCCAGTCTGCACAACTGTGCAAGTATGTCAGCCAGGGAATGGCCCAAGCTACAGTACTTTCCAGTTGGGGTTGTTCCTCAAATATGGGTCAGACAGGCATTGGAGGCCACCTGCTGCCTTCACCTTGACTCAGCTTTCTTTCCCATTCTTCTGAAATACTAACTACTCACTGGTCCTGAGGGGAACTACCTCTTCCCTGACTGTGGGTCTATGCAGTTCAGGCAGGGTTGACCCTGCTCTCTTCCCCAGAGTGGGCACAAGACTCGGGCCTAACCAGTCAGAGCAATCCATTTCCCTGGCTCCCTTTGGCCAGACATGGGCACGTGACCCCAGCTGGCCCAATGAGAGTTAACTCTATGCCTTGGGCTAGAGATGAGAAAGAGATGTGCTCTTTCTGCTGGGTTTGTGACCTAAATAGAGCTATGGGATTATCTTTGCCACCAAGAGGGGAAAAGAAACTTGAGAACTTGCGAAGGTAGACAACGGAGCTGAGAGACAGACAGCAAGTCACTTATGACGACAATGCCTGCACACCTTGATCCAGCTGTTCCTGAAATCATGCATCTGGACTTTACAGAACATATATAGCCAATAAATCTATTTTATTTTTAGTTGCATTTGCGGTATTTCACATGAAAAGCTCCTGCTCTAACATGAAGAGGTTTACAAAGGAAACGCCTACATCCACATTTCCAAGCACCAGCCCTATAAAGGAACCTGAGCAAGAGTCCCTCAGGTTTGGGAAATGCTGTATACGAGAAGCTCCCGTAGGGGTTGCTTGCTGCAAACGATCATTACTAAGACTCCAAGAAGTCCCGCCAAAAAGAAATGTGTTTAACTTAAACTCAGAATTTCCCAAATACCCTTGACTGTAAATCAAAACAGAGTTTTTGAAAATGTATGAACAATTCCCCAAACAGGTGCTCCGAGAAATGTACTTGGGGAACTGCTGACCCAGATAGAGAATTAAACAAAATTTGTATGTGGCCCTTCTAGTCCCAGGCCCTACCTTCTGGGCCGCTCTTGCCAGTCCTCGGGCCTGTTGCTAGAAGCCCGTGCATTCCTGTCGGTTGCGGAGACTGGGTCCCCTCTCTTTGCGGGGACTGGGTCTCCTCTTCCCGCTCCTGTGTTGTTCCTAATCAGGTCGGATGAGCGAGGGAAAGGTGAGCAACGAGTGAATCAGGGACATGCAGATTCATAAAACAGCAAGGGGCCCTCTCCCTCTCCTCAGGTTGGCAAACATCAAGGACGGTCATGTTCTAGGTGTCGCTGTGTGGGCGGGAAAGGGGGAATCCGCGCAGCCACTTCCCAAGTGGCTTTGAAAACACATTTCACTGTTCGTTTCTTTTGCCCCATAGTGTTATGGGTAAAAGCCGGGTTCCGGGACCCCAGTCCCACGTGTGTCCCTGACTCGTGGCGATGCCTTGAGTGAGTTGTTCTGAGCCTCTGTTTCCTTGTCTGTAAAGTGAGGCTGTTCTATCTCAGAGGGTTTGTGCGGGGGCTGAATGAGTGAACACAGGTCAGATATTTAGAACCACGACCAATATAGAATAAGGCGTTTGCTTCAGGAGGGACCGAGGTTGCTCATTGTGGTGCTGGGTGTAGGCGAAAAGACGAAGATGTTCACAAGATGCACAAGCTTCATTAACCGCGCGCAGACGCCCAGCGGAGCACCGCGCAGAGCGCAAAAGAACAAGACGAGCGTTTATATAGGACTGTGGGGAGAGCTTCCAAACACCGTTGCATGGCGGTGGGGGGGGAGCAAGTTGCAGAATAACCATCATTTTACAAATGATCTGCTCACAGACACACACCTCCCAGTCAGGATATTTTCTGCAGGCAATACCCCCGTGGCCCAGCATCACTGGGGGGCTACTCCCCACCCAGTGCCAGCAGTGGGGGCCTCTCAGAGACAGGGGAAGAGACCAGCATGGGGGATGGACCAAGGGATTTCATCTCGCCTATGATACTTGTATTACTTCCAAGCAGAATGCGGGCATGTGCTACTGTATCATTACATATTAACGGAGATATCGGGGTGCACTTTTGGAATTATGTTATACTCCAAGAAACAGTTCAAAACTGGTTTGAGAACTCAAAAAAGGCAAAAGGTACAGAGATTGAAGGAAGGAAGGAATGGCCTTGGCACATGGGGAGTAGCTGGGGTGTTTGCAAAGCTCTATTCCTTGAGCTGGGTGCCGGTCATGGAGGGGTTCAATTGAGAGTAATCTGTTTAAGTTCTACGTTTATGGGTTTTGTACTTTTCGACATGTGTATTGTTTTTCATGATTTCAAAAGATTCGTTTCTACAGAAGTGGAGGTGGGTGGCTGACTGCCCCACCTCAAAGTAAGCCAGAGGATTCAGAGCTGGGGGACTGAAATGAGTAACCGTGGACCCGGACCCGGAGTGTGGGAGGAAGAGAGGGAGCGGCGTCTGTCCCCGGCCCCGGCGCCCGCTCCCGCCCCCTTGCCCTGCCCCACTCACCACCAGTCTGCAGGGTTGTCTGAGGGGTGGACTGGGGCTCTAGGTGGCCTGCGTCTGGAGTCCGGAAATAGGGAGAGAAGAGAGAGACGATGTGGAGAAGGTCCATGGGTGGAGGAACGGGGATTTCCGTAGCAACTCAATTTTGATATAATTGAAATGAATTAACCCAGCCATTTGCTAACAACCCAACTGCCACGCCTGCACCTCCCCTGCCTCCTCCCTCCCCTCCCACAGATGTGCATCCCCCTACTCAGAACCCATCCACCTCTGGTAAGAGCCCCTGGAACTTTCCTTATGAACCACCCTCCCCTGAGTCCGGGGCCACTTCTGTCAGCGAGGCTGGCACCAGCCTTGCGGGAGGTTGGACCTGAGACCGGGGTCTGGCCAATCCGCTTTGGCTGGTGGCCACAATGATCAGCTCACTGTTGGACTTGTCACCTGAGCCTGGTCAGGGACGCTCAGTCCTGCGACTTTTACTGGACTGGGGAAGGGGAAACCCGCTTTCCTCTGGCTTCTTAGCAGGAAGGATGGAAGCCTCAGGTCTCTAGAGGCCAGCCTGGCCCCATAAAAGGAGAATCCAGCCAACACAGGAAAGATAGGACCAAGAGATGGAGACAGGTTCCTGATAGCATCATTTGAGCACCTAGACCGAGCCATGCCTGAAGGCCTATCACCAGACTTTCCGATTGCACAAACCCAAAATTCCTGAGTGGTCTGAGCTTGAGATTTTTGTGGCTGTTGTTATTTGCAGTGACAGGATCTTGACAGATCCATCCCTCTTTCCTCACCTGGGGCCGGCGTCAGGGCATGAATGTTCACACTGGCTGGGTCTTCTGGAGAGGTGAATGTGGCCTCCTTCAATATCTGTCCTGGGAAATTCAGGGCGAGGAGTCAGAGAGGAGCCTCTGGTCCCCCTTCTCTCATCACCACCCCTTGCCCTCCCCTCTGAAGCTGTGGGTGGTAGCTCAGGACATGTTGGTGGAGTGACAGACAGACAGACATTTGAATGGGGTACCGTCCATGGTCCCGGAAGTGTTTTAAGAAGCGCTGCTGCCCAGCACTCTTCCTCCAGCCTCTCTCCCTGCCCATCCTTGTGGGATGGGAGAGGCCATTTGGCCTAGTGAACCCAGGTCCTAAAGTCAGCTGGGGCTGTGGTCTCATTCTGCTTCCAACGACTTCCTCGCTATGTGACCTGGAGCGGGTGAAGTCCTCTGTCTGAGCCTCAGCTGTCTCATCTGCAAAGTGGGGATAATAACTGAATCTGCTTCTCAGGGCTGTAGGACACGACAGAGGAAAGGGTCTCCCCCAACTCCCTGATACAGCCACTGCTCCTGCCCTGGCCCAGCCTCATCCTCTCTGGCCTGGACATCCCTCCCTGGGCTCCCTGCCTTCATCCCTGCAGTCTGCTCCCCACCTGTAGCCGGGGGGGGGGGGGGAGCCTGTGAACCCCTGAGTCAGGTCAAGGCCCTGCTGGTGGAGAGCCCCCTCTTTGCTCCGAATACAAATCAAAGTACTCGTGGGGCCCTCAGGCCCCTTCCATCTGGTCTCCTGTCACCCCTCTCACCTTACCTCTTCCCACCCTGCCCTTGTTCACCCCAGGCCAGCCAGCGACCTGGCCTGCCCGCTGTTCTTCACACTCACCGGACTTGTTGGACTTGTCACCTATCCCCCAGATGCCTGCTTGGCTCATTCCCTCATCTCCTTCGAGTGTCTGCCCTAATGTTGCCTTCTAGTGAGGTCTTCCCTGGCCGCCCCGTCTAAACAATCCTTCTAACTCTTCTCTGTTTTTCTCCATAGCACCCATCACCTTCGCGTAGTATGTAATTTACTGATGGATTGTTTATCGCCTGGCTTTCCCGACTAGAATGTGAGCTCCTGTTTGATGCGTTGCTGTTCCCCCAGTGCATCGATTCAGATCTGGCACGTCGCAGCTGCTCAGTGAATAGTTGGTGAATGATTGAAAGAATACATGAAAACCATGTTATCAAAGACAAATGGGGCAGCTTCAGTGGAGGGTATGTTCCGGGTTCTGGGGGCAAGAAAGAGGGTCATATCCCAGCCTCACCACTCACTAGCCTCTGGCACAGGGTACTTAACCTTGCTGAGCCTCAATATTCTCATCCATAAAATGGGCATGACAGTCTGTATAACCGAGTAGAGCTGAAGTCGAGATGAGTTCACATATGCAACGCCTGCCATGTAGAAAGTACCTACAAATGCCTGCTGCCTTCAGGAAACACTTCCCAGGCAGGGGGACACCTCCAACTCTGGAATGGCCCCAGCTCACCCCCTTTTCCTAACGTGTATCACCCGGGTATCCACGGAGCTGCTTTGCTGGGACCCTAGGGTTCCTGGCTGCTCGGTAGAAAACTGACACCAATCTCCGGCCAAGTCAAACTCAGTGAGTTCTTCTTGGAGGTGAAATGGAGGGTGCTCAGCAGGACTGGCTCTGGCCAGACTCATTGGAGGCGGCCACCCAGGTGCGAGGTGTCCGAAGAGGGTGTAACCCTGGCCCAGTCACCAAGACCCCACTTCCTGGTGCTGGCTCAGGAGGAGGGTGAAGACCCCGGGCAGGGCATCCGAATTCACCAGGTGCCCACCCACCCCACCAGAGCACTCAAAGCGGGGCACTCTGGGGCAGAGTGGGGACAAGGGCTCAGCCTTACCTCTGGTGGGGAGAATCAAGCCAATGATGGTGAGGAGACACAGGCGACCAGACGGCGACATCTATGGGGCGAGCCGGAGCTGGGGTCAGCCATGATGTCACTGAGGCGGGCCCCCGGCAGCACCCACACACACACCAGCCCCGGTGGGGATCCTGCAGCCCCTTCTTTACCCAGAGCAAGCGCCTCTGGCTTCAAGGACCCCTGCCAGGGCTGACAGCTGGTTTCCAGGGCAGAGGGAGGGTTCTAGAAGTGCAGGGAGGCCCTGGCAACCACCCCCTTCTTCCGTCTGCAGGCCCCCAAAGAAAACAAGAAGCATTAGACCAAATGGGGCTTCCAGCAGCAGCCACTGCACAGGGACACCCCTGGGGCAGAGAAGAACTTACCCCCAAAGCACTGACCCTACAGGGCCCAGGAGTGGATCAGGGGGCCTGGTGCCTCCCTCCGGGGCTGTCCCCAGAGGCGAGGAGTCAGCAAGGAGGGGAAAGAGGAAGAATGAGTAATGTGCTCCCGATCTCAGAGGAAAAAGTGAGCTGGTGTCAGGGGCCTCGCCGCCCCAGGGACAATAGAGCAGGATGCCGGGCACCTCTAGGAGACCCGGTCCGAGAGGGTCTGCGGAGAGCTGGGGAGACTGAGGCAGGAGGAAGAGGAGCCCGAAGCCCACCGTGGTGCCGGAGAGCAGGCGCGGAGACGTGAGCATGAGCGGGGGGCAGAGAGGCACCGAAAAGGGCAGTCCTCCAGGCACCTGAGCCCGGCCCCCGGGCAGAGGGCAGGCGGGCGCGGGCGGATCGGAGGAGAGACTTACGTCAGAGCCAGGGGTCCCAAGCCGGCAGCCTCGTGGACAGAGGGCAGCGGCAGTGGCTGCGTCCCGGCGGAGGGTGTGGCCAGGGGAGAGCTGGCGGGCGGGGACCGAGACGGGCTCAGTCATTTCCTCTCGGGTTTCCTGGCTTCAGAGCCCGCGGTGGGAGCAGGAGGGGGAGACGCTGAGGGCGATGGGGGGCAGGGGTGAGAGGCCTGGCGGGCAGTGGCCTCCACCCACCCGCTGGGGGAGGGAGGGGGGAAGCGCCTGCAGGTCTTGGTGGGTGGGGCTCCTTGGCGGAGGTAGGGGAGTGGGAGCGGGCTGTCTACTCTGGGGTCGCGGGGGAGGGGGGCGGCGGGGAAAAGACGGGAAGGGGCAACTGGGGAGGGGGCGTTGAGCAGGGGAGGGGAAGCTCTCAGGTCTCTGAGACAGAGGGAGGCCACTGGGGCGCTGGGGGAGGGGAGGAAAAAGGAGGGGGGCAAGTCGGGATGGGAGAGAGCTCCCCCAAGGTTCAGTTTTGCCCTCTCCCCCATTTTGTCCCCACAGATGAGAACTCACAGACAGAACAGGGGAAAAAACCAAATGCACATTTATTAAGCTGAAGACAGAGACTCCAAGGGTGCAGGGAAACCGATCTTCGGAGGGGAGAGAGGGAGGTGCAGGGGAGCAGTACGTGGGGATTCTGGGGGGCTGGGGCTGGACTCCCGGACCCCAGGAGCTGAAGGCCTGAGTCCCTGGATCCGGGATGTAGACGGGCTCTTTGGGGGGTCGTCATTGCCAAGGCCTGGGGAGGGGCAGCGGGGTGCAGCGGCACCAGCCTCGGGTGGGTGGGGCGGCTCATTCGGGGGAGCGCTCCCCGGCGCAAGGCTGGGGTCCCCACCGCCTCCACCCGGTCCTCAGGCTTCTGCACTCAGGCAGGGACAGAAGTGGAGGTGCCCAGGGCTGGTTTTACACGCCGCCACCTCCAGGGGCTGCGGACCAGGGGGCAGGTGGAGAGAAAGAGAGAGAGACAGAGAGAGCGTCAGAGAGCTGTGGTTAGCCAGTGCTCCCCCCCCCCCATCCTCCCAGGTAAGCCAGACCCCCAGGGACTGTCACCCTTGAGCTAACCCTGGGGAATGTCTTGCTTCCCCACACCCTGATCTGTTTAGGGACACCAGTGTGGCTTTTGTCCTGCCTTGCAGAACGCTGTCATGGAGGGGAACATGATTGTGAGGAGCCTGGAGACACCTGGCCCCCTGCCAGAAAGGGAGTCTCCATCTCCTCCTATGTCCCCAAACTCCTCCTACACCCCCATTCCAGTCCCACACCCTGTCTCCCCAATATTTGGACACAGTCGAAATTCCCCTGTTTCCTACCCACGGGGGACCATCACTCAACTGGAGTGGGTCATAGTCTGGGGCATATTCTGAGACCTTGCCCCAGGTGCTAGCCTGACCCCAGTCATCCACAAAGTCATCCATAAACCCCCATTAGGGTTTTTAAATCTCATGAAAAGAACATGAAACAAAACACATAAAATTCTACACCAAATCCCCCCAAGCATTGAGTACCCCAAGGCCCACTTTTTAGTTCTAAGACCTTTATATGAGAGGCAGAGAGATTCCCATTTCTGATTTTTAGAAGTCCCCGGAAAGGACGCAGTTCCATTAAAAACAGGTCAAGATATTTTTACATGATTTGAATTAACACCCCCAAGGAGTCACAACTTTCATCTATAACTTATTCCCTCCTACATCCTAATCTCTGTCCATCTTCCTTCACCCCTGCCACCCACCTGCACCCCTTCTCTCCCCACCCCCTCACATTCCCACACCCCTTACTCCCTCACACATCCACCCCCTCATACCCCTCACCCCTCCATGCCTCCCACCCCCTCCATGGCCCCCCACCCCCTCCTTCTCACCCCTTACTCCCTCCACACCTGCCACCCCCTCCATGGCCCCCCAACCCCCCAACACTTCCACCCCCTTCATCTCCTATACTCCCTCTCCACCCTCCACCCCCCCACACACCCTCCACCCTCTTCACTCTTTATCTTTTTCTTGTACTTTCCAACCTCATGCTCCTTACACCCCTGTATTCTCTTCTCCAAAATCAGTTTTTAAAATCTGTATTCTAGGCGCCTCTCCTTTTGTTATTTTGATACAATTATTCAAAAACCCTTCCCTCCTTTCCTCCCTCCCCCTTCTTTCCTTCCCCCTCCTCTTCCTTCTCTCCTTCCTTTTTCTTTCTTTTTTCTTTTCTTTTCTTTTCTTTTTTTTTTTTTTTGAGTAATCTCTACCCCCAACGTGGGGCTCAGACTCACAACCCTGAGGTCAAGAGTCATGCTCCACTGACTGAGCCAGCCAGGCGTCCTGTTCTCCTTCCTTTTTCTTGATCATTTCCTCCTCAGTCTTCCCACCTGAGCAATAAGGTCTGGAAAACGTCCCGTCTTCCTGCCTGCTGGAGCTCAGCTCTGCCCCCAGTCAGGCTGTGGCCCCCCTCTCTTCACAGACTCGTGGCTTTCTCCCCTGGGGAATTAGTTCAGCCTTGCTTTCCCGGAGCTGCTCACATCTTCCCTGGGAGGCTTCAGTGGACTCTTTGGGACATTTCCCACATGCCACTGACTGTCCGTGGGTTAACCTCTTCCATCTGCGGGGTCTCGGCTCCTACCGAAGTTCCCCAGGCCATTCACTGGTGGCATCATTCTCCTTCTCGGGGACATCCAGTGCAGCTCCCCTTCCCCTTCCTGCCCCCATCTCTCCTCCTCCCAGAACCACACCCCTCCTCACCCTCACCTGAGGAGGGAAGCTCCGACTTACAGGATTTGCATGTTGGGCTGTGGAAGCAAAGACCAGAGAGAAAAGCGTCAAGAAATCCAATAGCCACAGGCTTTCTGGGAAAGATGTGGGGGGCCCCTGGGGCCCTTCTGTGAGGGAAGTACCCCTGCACCCCAGGCTGCTCCCACCCCTCTCCCCTCTCTCCCCACTGCTGCCAGACCTCTCAGACCTGGAGTCCGCCTTCCTGCACTTCACCTTCTTGCCTGTTAGGAGACAGACAGACACAACGAGACAGGACATGAGGGTCTGGACAAAAGCCAGCAGGGAAACTATAGGCGCCCAGGGACCCCAATGTGGCCCTCTTTGAGGGGCTTTGGAGCCCAGGAAAGGGTCACACTTACTGATGATGATGAGGATGCCCAACAGGAACAATATGGTGGCCAGAGTCATGCCCACCGTCTGCACAGTGTCGTAGTCTGGGGGAGACAATGGCGGACATCAACGTGGGCAGCACCTCAGCCCTCCCTGGAGCCTCGACTTGGCTTCGAGGCTGCCCAGCCAGGGGCCCGGAGTCCAGGGATGCTGCGGGCCGTGCTGGGGGCTCCCCCAGGGGGCTAGGGTGAGGATGGAGAGCAGGAGCTTGGGAGCTCCCTTGACCTCTTTACCCTCCCCCCTTCTCTAGATGCTTTGTATCCACACAAAACCACCCTCCGCATCATAGATACACATCACCCCTCCTTTTACTGCCTCCCCCGTGGTCCTGCCCACCACTGTCGCCTGTCTGAACTATCACAGCAAGCAACCTGCTCTGTGGTCTCCCCACACCCCAGTGACAGGGATCCTGCTAATGCCAAAATCAGATCAGGGTCACCAAGCTTGGAGCTCCCCACCCCACCCTGGCTTCCATTGCATTCCAAGGAAAAGCCTCAGTCCTCACCACAGCCCACCCAGCCCTGCATCACCTGGTCCCTGCTCCTTCTCAGACCTCACCCCACTCCACTTTCTTCTTCAGTCCCCTACCCCAGGCATACTGGTCTCTCTGCCATTCCTGGAGCAGATCAGGTATGGTCCTACCTGAGGGCCTTTGCATTTGCTGTGCCCTCTGCCTGAAAACTCCCCCTGCCAATATTCTTTCCTTACAAATTTCTGGGCTTTATTCAAATGTCAGTGAAACCATCTCTGAAACCTTGTCTACTTAGAATTTTCCATCCTTTCCTCAACACTTCACAATCTCATTCTTTCCTGTATTTTCCCTCATAAGAAGCATTCTTGTCTAATATGCCACAGTAAATACAGTTGATCCTTGAACAACACGCAAGTCCCCTTAGATGCAGATGCTTTTTTCAATAAATATAGTATAGCACTGTAAATGTAGTTTCTCTTCCTTATGATTTTTTTGGTAAGATCTACACCCAACCTGGGGCTTGAACTCACGACCCTGAAATCAAGAGTCGCACGACCCTCTTCCTTATTATTTTCTTTTTTTTTTTTTAGATTTTATTTATTTATTCGACAGAAAGAGACAGCCAGCGAGAGAGGGAACACAAGCAGGGGGAGTGGGAGAGGAAGAAGCAGGCTCATAGCGGAAGAGCCTGATGTGGGACTCGATCCCAGATCACCGGGATCACGCCCTGAGCCGAAGGCAGACGATTAACCGCTGTGCCACCCAGGCGCCCCTATTATTTTCTTAATAACATTTTTTTCTCTAGTTTCCTTCATTGCCAGAATACAGTACATAACACACATAATATACAATATTAAAATAAAACATGTGTTAATTGACTATGTCATCAGTAAAGCATCCAGTCAACAGTAGGCTATTAGTGTTGAGTTTGGGGGGAGTCAAAAGTTATATGTGGATTTTCAACTGTGTGGGGGGGTCAGCACCCCTAATCCCCATGTTGTTCAAGGGCCAATTGTATTTATTGAAATATGAATTTATGGAACGCCCACTCTGTACCAGCAGTGTCCAGGCCTCTGCCTCAGGGGATTGGCTTTCATACTGTGATAAAGCATGGAACAAGATAAAATGAAACATCTGGGCCATGTGACGATGACTAGATGTGTCTGGGGTCCCTGTTGGCAGAAAGTCAGCAAGGGCCTCTCCTAGCAGAGCAGTCAATATCTGATCTGAGCCCTGAAGAAGGAAAAGGAGCCTTAGTCAGCTGTGTGGACAGCTAGACGAGGAGTATTCCTGGCAGAAGGAATGGCACATGCAAATGCCCTGGGGTGGGAAAGACTTTGGCATATTGGAGGAACAGTATGAATGAGCAAAGGAGGAGGGCACGGGGGTGTTTAGAGAGGAAACACGGGCCAGGTCTTCTAGACCTGGGGGCAATTTCTTTAAGCTTCAGTGCTGTGGGGATGATTTAATGGCATCACCCAACTAAATCTTTCCCACAAGCCTAATAGGCAGAAACTAATACTATCCCTTATCTACAGAAGAGCCCAGAGAGGAAAAGTTGCTTGCTCAAGGCCACACAGTTAGTGAGTGGATAAGTCAGGAATCAAGTCCAGGCAGCCTGGCCTCAGAGTTGTATGCTTCTCTGATGACCACGGTGTACCAGCCCAGAGTCCTGGTGAAGCCTGAAGGAGGTTCAAAGACGATACCCCCACCCCCAAATCCAATTCTGCCCTCTACGAGCCCAGCTGATGTAAACTGAATCTGCATGGTCTCACGGCCAGTGGCCCAGCAGGTATCATGTTGCCAGGGCTGAAGCTGCTTCAACAATAACCTGTGGGGACCTGCCACCACCCCTCTATCCAGCCCCAGGGTACCCTCATCAGAATCTGCCACTCACCATAGTAAAATGGGTCAGGTTCCTGAGGAACTGTGGCAAGGAAGGCAGGAAAAGAGAGAGAGGGAAAAAAAATTTCAACATTGGGTTTCTTAACATTTTTGAGACTCCAGATGGGGCCACTGGCCCAATGCTTTCTGGGGAGAAATCAGATAAAGACGCTCCTTGATCTGAATGATACAGCCTCATGCATGGCAGGACACAAGGCTTGAAGAGTGGAGCATAGGCTGGATTCCAGCCCCCACTCACACCATTAGTCAGTACCTTCCCTTGTTCAGTGCACAACCTACTGAACTGTACACGGCAGTTTTGGAACTAGCCTCCTGTGGAAGTCTGAGGCAAGCTATGGACTCATTTCCTGAAAAACACATACACACTCCCATTTGCATACGATGCTGGGGTTAACAGACTCCAATCCCACTGGTAAACTGTTGAGTGTATCAGCTTCCCCTGAATACTCCCTAAAACTTCTCAGTCATCTGACAGCTCCCAAAAAAGTAGGGCACTGTGGCTATTATTCTCATCCATTCGCTCCTGCCACTGAATCCAATGCAGAGGAGTTGTCCTATAATATACCCTATGTTGCATATAATATATACTTCATGACTTATTTCCAAGACATCATCAATTTTAAGATTCAAAATTGATTTCATAATAGCTTTCTCAGTGTGTCTATATATGCATGAATAGGTATGGAACTCTACCATACAAAACCTACCCATCCATTAGAAGACTCACCCCAATTTCAGAAATGTTGATGTGTGGATAAGATGTGTGTGTTTGTGTGTGTGTGTGTGTGTGTGTGTGTGTTTACTTTTCCCCATTCCCCACCTCCTTGTCCCAAACCGTATTCCCCTTCAGGAGAGCTCAGACCATGCTTCCCATTCAAGAAGCCCATCCCGAGGGCTCCCTCATTCCTGACAGCTCTCAGTACATTCTGTCTTGTCTACAGCCAAATTCTGCAGTGTGCACCACTAGCTGAGGGGAACCAGGAATGTCAGGGCAATGCCAGGCACTGTCATTAGTGTTCTCCAGGCTCAGGGAAGGATGGCAGCTGCCTTGAAGTTGGGGGAGACCATGTGACTAATTCTGGCCAATGAACTATGAGTGGGGCATTTAAGTGTTCTTACAACACCTCCCTTTTGCCGTTGGCCTGATGACATGACGTTTTCTTTGGTGAGCAGAGACCCCCAGTTGACCTGTGATGGCGGATCATGTGAGTGAGAATTCAAGCTGGGTTGTCAGAAGCCACTGAGATTTTTGATACAATTTGTTACCGTGGCACACTCTAGCCTAAACTGACTGATACAGGTGGCACCTAAGCGAGACTTGGAATAGCACCGTTTCTCACAATGGATAAGTTCGAGCTTCTCAGTTCCCTGTCCACTCTTCAAGGAGGAAAGTCTTAGGTAGGTGGGGAGGTGTCTTTAACACCTTCCACCTTGCTAAGCTCCCTCTTTTCCTGCGAGATCACAGTCCTTGGGCTCACAGCCTTCAGCAGGCAGATATCTCTGTAGAATTTTCTGGCATTATTTGGTTTTCTCCTTTATTTATTTCTCTAACCAGCATTTGGTAATACTGACTCCATGCGGGTTCTGTTCTAAGCCCTTCACAGGTGTTAACACACTTCATCTACACAGCCGCTCCCTGATACAGGTGCTGTCTTCATCCTCCTTCTGCAAAGGACACTGAGCCCCAGAAATGTGGAGTCACCTGTTTAAGATCATGTTTATACTTGCCTTTAAGGCAAAAAAAGAAGTCCGGATTTTCCATTTGTGATGGTGATATAAAATGAAGCTAATTAAGTTTTTTAAAAAGCTAATCCTTTAAAGGAAAAATACTAAAGTTGAGTGTGGGGAACATCTGGACAGGGCAAAAATCATACTCGAAAGCGTCAAGATGGGGAAACATTATTTTAGAGTCATATGTGCTGTCCTAGCTCCCCCACCAGATGGGGAGGAAATTTGTTTGACTCCTCTGCCATTAATCCTGACATTTATAAAAGTCTTTCGAAGAAGTTTTCTAGAATGAATGAAAGAAAAAATGAATAAATGAGTGAGTGAGTGAGTGAGTGAGTGAGTGAATGAATGAGAGCCCCCAGTAGGCTGCATCAGAGGTGGAGTGGTCGGATTATCCTACTTTGTCTCCTGTGTATCCAAACAGCCTGCCTTCCCAAACCATCAGGAGCCCACTGGGTGAGCACCTACTCCAGAATCCTCTTTGGTTCCACCCTGGGTGCCCCGGGGCTCTATGCAGAAGTCCCTCTTCTGGTCCCTGCTGCCCCAGGAATCTGGTTCCTCAGGGCGAGTCTGGGCTAAGGGTGGAGCCAGGAGGCAAGAGAAGAAATGTGCACCACTCCTGGCCAGTTGCCAGGGAGACATCAGGAAGGAGGTGGTTGCTATGGCAACTGGGGCATCTTAAGAGGTGAAGAGAGGTAATGGGTCTGGGCACCCTAGGCTGGGCAGGGTCCTGGGGGTTAGGTGTCTAATTCTGAGGCCAATCTTGGCTCCCTCTGCTCCCTTTGTACCTCCCATTGTTGCCCCCACAGGGCTGGCTTCTGGCCAAGCCAAGGGTCCTTCTCAAGGATAGGGACCCAGGCCCGGTTGTGTTCCTGCATCCTCTTTCTGTTGGCCCCCATCTCTCCCTCCTGCTTTCCGACAAGGTGGGAGAGCCCTCGTCTCCCTCCCCCGTGCCCCCCCTCGTGCTCCCCCCCCAACAATCCATTAATCAGTTTAAGTGGTGCAACACACAGCATGCTCTTCCTCCCCCCCCCCCCCGCCCCGGGGTTTCCCAAGACCTGCGGTCCCCTCTTCTGCTGTGACTGGGGAAAAGGGGGATGAGGTGGGGCTGAGGCGTCTGTCCTCCCACCTCTGCCCGTCTGCTGCCATCGATCCTGTTAACCACCATCTCTGCGAAAAGAAGCCCTGGGCTCCCGCCAGGCCCGCTGGCTCAGCCCTGCCCCCTCTCCCTAGGGTGGCTTCCAGCCTCTGCAGCCCCCCCCTCCGCCCTGCTTCAAATTCTGCAGATATGGCTCAGTGCAGCAGCCCCTGCCTGCCAGGAAAGGGGGCAGGGAAGGAGAGATTGGAGTGGAACTGGGGTTCCCTTCACCACCAGGGGCTCCTCAGCACCGCCGGCCTATCCCCTCTGGCCCTGCTCTCTGTGTTGGAAACCCCACACCCACCCCCATTAGAGCATTCTTCCCCTTGTTCCTCTGCAGAGGCAGGCTCGAGAAAGGGGCTGGTAGGGGGCAGTGAGAGTTTAAGTGGGTGCATAACTGGGTTAAGGGGTGTGAAATGTAAATTGCCGTGTGGCTCAATGGGGGTGAAGGAGGGACATCTGTGTGCACACCTGAGTGCACCTCTTGGACCAGACAACACCCCTGCATGTGGGCTGGGAAGGAGGGTACTGCCATCCATTCCTGCCCAAGGGGGGCTCACTGCAGTGGCTCGGCCCCACCCCATGCTGCTCCTCCTGCTCTCTCTCTCCCGCGCTGTGGGTCTCTCTCTCTCTCCTCCTCCTCTATGTCTTTCTCTATGCCTCTCTGTCTCTTTGTCTCTGATTTTCTCTTTCTCTGCATCTCTTCCTGTTGCTCTCCACCTTCCCCTTGACTCTCAATCTCTTTCAGCCTCATATCTGTCTTCTCCCCGGGTCTCCCTCTGTGTCTCTGATTCTGGGTCTCCTGTCTCTCTTGCTCTCTGTCTCTCTCTTTCAGGCTCTCAGTCAATTTTTCACATTCCTTTCCATCTCCCTCTCTTTTCTGCCTCTTTCCATCTCTCTCTCACTTCCTCCAGCTCTCTCCCCCCGTCTTTCCGTCCTTCTCCCTCCTTCCCAGGGAAACTGCCTGTCAGGGATTTCTGAAGACACCCACCATAGGAGCCAGCGCTGGAAAAGAGAGGGATATCACCCCCCTCCCTTTGCCCACCTCGGAGACCCTGAAATTTGAGAGAGCCCCTGTGGTCGCAGATCCACCCGTTCCCATCCTCGAAGCCCATCTCTTCGTGTCCACTACGGCCGCTGTGCAGGACCAGCCGCCCGGTTGCCATAGCTACCGGTCCGCGCATCCTTTCTCCCGGGACTGCCGCTCTCCAACCGCGGGTCCCGCACAGGAACGACACCACCGGGAGGGGGTGTCCAAGAGGCCTGGAGGGGCGCCAAGGGGTGCACTGCAGGGGCCTCCGCCCATGGAAGGAACAGACATCCCCTTCCCCATTCCCCTTCCTTTTCAATACTGGAATCTCCCTAGATCCTCTCCCCGAAGCTCTAAGATCCCGGAGCCTCCCTCCCCACCCGCGCGCCCTCTCCCCAGGCGACGCTCACCCTTTGTGGGGGCCTGGGTCGGGGTCGCCATGCCGGGCCGGAGCAGGGGGCGGCTGGATGCCGAGGCGGTGAAGGCGCGGCTGCAGCAGCTGGAAGCGGGACCGACTGATGTCGGGGGGAGATGGGGGGAGCCCTCGTGTGGGGGGGGCCGTAGCCAATGGGGGCCCGGAGAGCCCGCCCCCGTCCCGGCCACCCCCGCCCCCGCCCCCGCCCACTGCCGACGTCCCCGCCCCTTCCCCAAGGGTGGGGGCGCCCCCTGCCGGGGCCAAGGGGGCGCCCTGGCTTTCGCGCAGAGGGACTGACAGATCCACAAAGCGCTGTCAGGAGAGAAAAGCACGTTTTATTGGAGTCTGGGCGGCAGAGAGGAGTCTGTGGGGGCAGGGCTGGGGGAAAGGGCAGTCCAGGTGGCGGTGGGCGCTCAGTGGTGGGTGGGAGGCATCAGGAGCCAGGAGAATCCTGTGGGGGTGAAAGAGGTGAGAGGCCAGAGAGCCCCCCAGCCATCCCACCCCACCCTTTGCCCCCTTCTCCTCCCCCCATCCCCCAGCCTAGCCCGAGCTGCAGGACCTGGCTGGGTTCCATCACACCAGGTGTCTCTACCGCCTGCGGGTGGACAGACCTGAGGGGGAACACAGAGAGTTCGGGTGTCAGGAGGGGCACCCCAGCTCCTGCGGAGCGGGGAGCAGCAGGGGAACTCCCGGACCTCAGGTTTCAGATCAAGCCCCTCACTCCGTGCCCCTGTCCGGGCCAGGAAAGGGGTTCTTGGAACCTGCCCTCACCCCCAAACACCCGAAGTCTCCCCAAACTCACGGCGGATGGAGCTGCGGAAAGTTCCCTCCTCTTCATCAGGTTCCCCAGTCCTGGCAGAAAGAATTAGGGATGAAAAAGGAGAGAGGCAGCCGCCCCCATGAATGCCCCTGTGCAGCCCTCATTTCACAGACCCCCTGTACTGAGGGCCAGAGATGGGCGAGGAGCAGGCGCGGGGTCCGCCAGAAAATCGGGCGCACCCAGGAGCGGTTTAAGCTTGTGGCAGGAGGTGCTCCAAGTGCCTCCCGGAGGGTTGGGGAAGAGCCTGGAAGCTGGTGGGGGAGGGGTGGCCGAAGGACTTGAGGGCAGCCGGCCTGGAGACAGCCTAGGCTAGAAACCCAGAACCCTCATCTCGTAGTTGAGTGATGTTGGGCAAGTGACTTCACCTCCCTGTGCCTCGGTTTCCTCATCAGTAAAATGAGGTTAACAACAGCACCGACCTCATACAAGGGGTGTGAGGAGTAAATAAGATAATACACAATAAAACAGTATCTGGCACTTGGGACTAAATATTAGCTATTATTTAAAAGCATGTCTATAATTGTTTTAACATGGAGAAGGTATTCATACACTGCTTTAAATTTTTATTTAAAGATGAATCAAAGAGCTAGGAACAGGACGCTGAGCTAAACTGGGCCGCCAAGTGCGGTGATCTCATTTCGCCGTGGCTCTTTCTCTCACAGCACTTATCACGCTTTGTGATTTTATATTTGTGGGGCTGTTGGAACCCACGGCCGCCGCCCCCACGGGGCTGGGAGCTCAGCCAGGCAGGGAGGGCAGTTTATCTATTCACCATTTGGTCCCCAGGGCCTGGCTTGGGGCTTGGAACGTAGTAGGTGCTTAATACATAGTTGCTGAAGGGTCTCTGGCTGCGGGGCGGGTGGACTCCCCGCCTCACCCCCTGCGCCCCTCTAGAGCGAAAGTAGGTGAGTGAGAGCCCGGAGGGGCGTCTTACCTCTGCTGCTGGTTGAATTTGCACCGGCACCTTCTGCCTGTGGGTGGGGGTAGGAGGAGGACGAGGCTGAGATTCAGCTCTAGGCGGGCACCGAGTGGCGCTCGTGCGCCGGCTCTTGCTCGCGAGGGGCGGAGCCGTGGGGGACAGGGGCGGGGCGGGGGCGGGGCAGGCTAGGGGCGTCGACAGGGCGGGCCGGGGCAGGCTAGGGGCGGGGCGGGGGGCGGGGCGGGAGGCGGAGACGGCGCGGGGCGGGGGCTGGAGGTAGCGGGGTGGGGGTACTCACTCAGGACGATGAGAATACCCAGGATGAAGAGGATCCCTGCGATGATGAGGCCTCCGATCCGCAGGGACTGGTAGTCTGTGGGCGGCAGGGAGGAGAGTGAGGGCAGGGAGGGGAGGGGGGAGGATAGGAGAGGGGCAGAATGGGGAGGAGGGGGCAAGGAGGACCAGGGAGGAAGAGGGGGTAGAGGAGATCAGTCAGGGGAAGAAGAAGATAAGGGAGGAAGGAGGAGAGGGATCAGGGAGAGAAGAGGGTGGGAAGGAAAGGGAGGAGGTGGGCAGGGCAGGGAGGAGAGAGGAAACAAGGAAGTAGTGAAGGATGGTGGAGAGGATGAGGGGAACAGAGAGGGGAGAAAGGGAGGCAGAGCAGAGAATGAGCCATAAGATACTGAGAGGTTAAAGGAGAAGGAGACTCAGAGAGACACAGAGGGATCAAGTAGACAGACGCACAGAGAGACAGACAAGGGGAGATCAAAACAAGGAGTCAGCGATCTGAGAGACGAGAGAGAGAGAGAGAGAGAGAGAGAGAGAGAGAGAGAAACACTGAGTCAGAAAGAGAGATGGAGAAAGAGAAGAGGAGTAATGAGGACAGGATGGGCAAACCCAGGCCAGGCGCCCTCCCACCTCCCACGGATAGACACCTCTTCCTGCCTCACCATAGGTGAATGGGTCGTGTTCCTGTGGAGCTTCTGGAAAGAGAAAGAAGTCAGGGGTTGGATGCTTCCTGGGACTCTGGACAGGGAAGGGCATAAAGAGAACTTCTGGGGGCTTTACTCCCCTGGGCTGAGAGTCTGGCGACTGTTGGGCCCTGAGCAGACTCCCCACCCTGTCTGGGTCTTAGCTGCCTCACCTGCACTGTCCTGGGTGGGGCAGGGGGCACCTAACTGCCCCCAAATCCTGTCTTACCCCGTGTTGTCAATGATTCTGTCATCTGAGGGAAGTGGGCCTCCATCCCACCGTCCACCTTTGCCTGACCTTGCATCTGCTCCTCTACCCCAAATACTAGCTTGTGAGTGGGCCCCATGTGAAACCCCCAATTTCCTGGTACCCCAACTGACTCATTTAAGTTGGAGTCTCCAACTTGGTTCTCTTGAAGGGCTTCCCTCACCCCTTGCCTCCCTTGGGGCTGAGGTGGGCTATGTACCCTAGACTCACCTGCGTTGGCCATGGTGAGAAAACCCACACAGAGAACCAAGATGTGGTAGAGAGGCGCCATTGTCCTGGGGGATACCAAGGGTCAAGAAATGTGTTCCCTCGTTCCCCCCACCATTCTGGCTTGAACCCAAGGGGTTAAATCAGAGTCCAGGGGTTTGATTCCAAAAGTATCCATCATCCAGCTTGGCCACTGGGAGAAACAGGGGCACCCCCTGCTTCATGCGGACACACTGTCACCACAACAAGTCACAGTGGGGGTCATACGACACACAGCAAGGGCAGGGGTGAGACACACACAGTCCACAGGGGTCTCCCACAGGCCTGGGCCTCCCCACAGCAGGCCCCAGGTGCCCCACACCTACCCTATGGGAAGAGCAGGATGGCTCGCCCCACCCAGATAAAGAGACAGATACACGAGATGAGGGGTGAGGGGTGAAGGATGAGGGCCGATGCAGCCAGGACCCACCCAAGGGCCCACCTGTCCGCACACCACGGCCTTGCTGGGTCCGTGTAATATCCCAGCTCTCCTGCCCTCGGCAGCTGGCCGGCTCTCTGCCTGACCCTGGGTATAAATATCTCCCACTTCACCCTGGAGGAATTTGCCTCACACAGGCCACCATGGCAACAGTCTTCCTTCCCCCACTCGGGGGTCACGCACAACCCTGCCAGGGTGAGGCCCGGCTGCCACATCGTCCAGGCTGCCCCTGTGGGAAAGGCCACCCCTTCTAGTCTTCTGGAAATGATGAGAACGGGGGAAAAACATCCCCTCCGCCAGCCTCTGGGTGACATCTTTTACAGGCAGACACCACAGGCGAGTGGCATGAGGCCCAGAGCAGTGGGGCTGAGAGACAGAAGACAGATGCCAGGGGCAGGGACACACACACACACACACACACACACACACACAGACGCACACACTCAAACACAGGCAGTGGGGCTGGAATGGAGACAACACCCATTCCCCAGACTCCTGGTGGGAGCATGACGTGGGGTGGAGACAGTCACTAAAACGATACTCTTCATCTGAGCCTCCAGTGCCCCCAAATTGTGACGCAACCCAACCTACACACGAGTGTCCGGAACCCACCCCAGCCAGGGTGCACACGCAGCAGCAGGGGAGGGAGGCGTTGCACCCACACGCCCACTCCTGGGGAACCCCACCGTCCCACCCACACTCCCTTCCTCTTGGGTCTGGCCTGCCTGGGAAGCCACGGGCTGGCCACTCCTGCTCCCAAAATAGGTGGCCCAGCCAGACAAGGGGTGAGGCCTGGAGGGGAGGGCAGGGGACGCTCACCCCAATCAGGCTGTCCCCTGCTGAAAGAAGGCCCCCAAACGTCCGGCCGTGCCGGGGGTGAGCACTTTGGACCCCCTGGCCCAGAGCTGGACTGCGCCGCCCTCAGCGGTCTCCCCTCCCAGCCCCACCCCACCCTCACCCTCCCCAACCAGCAGCTGTAACTGGAGCCGGGGCTGGAGGGGGGCCAGGGGGCGGCCCCCAGCCCAGACCGCCCTGGCCCGCTAGGTTAACTCTCTCAGCTCAGCTGGAGGAACAGGAGGCAGCCAGCGTCGGGATGGCTGGAGAAGGGACGCCTTGGCAGGGAGGACGGCACCGGGACACACACATGCTTGCACGCACGTACCCACGCAGGCACGCACCCACGCTCGTGCCTCGGGCCCACCTCAGAGAGCTTCTGCCCTGCGGTGGGAGGGTGGGTGTCGTGGTTTCCTGTGAGACTCCCTGGGAATTGGGCCCAGTCGGGGCCTAAGGGCACCCCGTCCGAGTGCTTAGGAGCCCACTGACCCCTGACCCCAGTGTTCTGCAGGGACCTGGGCGGCACCACAGGGCTATTGTGGGGGCCTTTCTGTGTGTGTGTATGTTGTCTGCTGCTGACTGTGAGGTCCCCCAGGAGTGCACACTGCACACACGCGCGCACACACAGGCACACACGCGCACACACACAGAAACCTGAAGACCCCGTTTATCTAGGCACAGAACCGAACAGACACATTTGTGCTCCTACATACAAACCCAGAGGCAGATACACGGAGAACAGCACACCCACGGGGAAACCCAGAGACACACGCACACCCGCACAGCCCATCCTCCTTACACCAGTCACAAAACACCAGCAGACACGTTTGTGCACGCACACAACACACACACACAAGCTCATTCAGATGGATGCCGTACAGGGACACAAAGACCTAGCCACACACGCGTCCACCCTTACAAATGGTCATACCTTCGTGAAGACATACACACGTGGCACAGAAACACCCCGGTACACACGCCACACTTAAATACACTTAAAGCCTGGGCGCCGCCAGCCCTCCTCCACAGCTTCAGGGGTGGGAAGGCCCACACGCCGTGTGCATCGCACACAGGTGCCTACACACACCAACGTGGGCTCAAAGAGAGGCAGAAATTCTGTCAAGGACACGGCCGTAGACCCGCTACTCTTACGCATAAGCACGAAAACAGACACACACAAACTGCGTTCATACCCTCATGCGCGGGCTGACAGCTCACAGCTGGCCGCTCAGTCACAGGCAGAGAGGCCTACACACTTGTGAGAACCACCAAATGTGTGTTGATGTGTTTAACCCCAAACCTCCCCGTTCCTGATCTCACGTGGCCGTAGGACTCTGTGGACAACACCACACACGGTGTCCTCACACGCAGCCCCAACTCACAGGCTCTAGTGACAGAGAAAGCTGGCTTCCGGTCTGAGCTCTGCCGCGCCTGGCTGTGCGACCTTAAACAGCCCATGTGACCTCTCTGTGCCTCAGCTTTCTGTCCCATAAAATGGAGAAATCACCGAGATCATACGTATAACACTGGGCTAGGCTCAGAGGTCTCTGAACCCAACAGTGTCTTATTATTAACTCCATTTCAGAGATGAGCAAACCGAGGTTTAGCAAGGTGGAGCTCATTCTCCTGAGGTCCCGGGGGGTTAAGGACAGAAACCGGCCCCACCCTGAAAGGGTCAGACAAGGGCTCAGACTCTGTAGGACAGAGTCAGGAGCAGGTGGGCATGCTCCCACTCACGCACGGGCACAGATAGCCCTGACACACACACACAGAGGGCCCGCCAAAGGACCCAAGGGGCTTCGAAATGCACCCTCATCCCTGTACGTCTGAGCCTCTGCGCCTCCCGGCCCTTCACCCCAGGGTCACCAGCAGTCTCTGGTTAATGATAACCCTGATGTTTATGCAGCCCTGGGGAAGGCTGACAGAGGTGCGGGGAAGGCACGCAGGGCTGGGGGCACCTGGCCAGCTCCAGCCCATCCTTGGCTTCTCCCCCTCATGGGGCCCACTACTCCAGAGCGGCGCAGCTCAGCCACTTGCTACCTGGGTGATGTTGGGCTCATGACAGAAACGCATGAGGCTCAGTTTCTCCTTCTGTAAAATGGGGATAAACTCATAGTCACCTCAGAGGGAAGCTGGGATGATTACCTGAAACGATCCGTGGAAAGCATTTAGAACAAAACCTGGCAAACAGTAAGTGACAAAAAAAAAAAAAGGTTAGCTATCATCACTGTCATCATTGTCATTTTCCTTGTCAACCTGAGTGAGAACCATGCTGGCTGGGCACTCTGTGAGTATGGATTTACGCCTGTCTGGGTCCCCTCTGTGTCCCTGGCACTAAGTTCTTTATCTTTTCAAAGGCTTTGTGAAGAAGTTTATCACCTCCGCTTATAGCTGAAGTAACCAAGACCAAAGGCCTTGCTCAAATCACAGAGCCATTCGGGTGCAGGACAAGCACTTGGGTCCAGAATCCACCCTCAAGCCTGCCTACCATGGGGGGGTGCCCACCCTGCACTGCCCCCGTCTTCGCGTGGAGTGCTCTACACACCTGGGAAGTGTGCCGCCGATCGCCCCACTTGACAGATGGGAACACTGAGGATCAGGAAGCCAGATGACTTGCCTGAGCCATGCCAAACTGAGTCCGCGATCCCTGCTGAGCTGGCGCCGGTAAGTCTTCTGGGTGTGTGCAGCCGTAGCCAGAGAGGCTGTGTGTTCTCCTCGGGGCTGGGAGGAGAGTGGTTAGGTTTAGATCTGTCCAGGGCCATGGAGTGAATCATTTAACCTCCTAGTGCCTCAGTGTTCCCATCTGCAAAGTGGGGATCAGTAGTATGACCCACGTCGTGGGGTTGTTGTGAGAACTGAATAAATTCATGTTAGGTCAAGCGTACAGGAAGTGCTCAGTGATCATTATTACTGCTATTTCAGGTTGGGAAACACGTGTCACTTATTTATTTTTCTTATTTAGCAGACAGAATCTACCCAAATTACTAAAAGCTTATTTCAAATGAAAACAACCAATATCCATGAGTTCGGATCTCCCAAGAAAGAACACAAAGTCACGTGGAGAGGCCCTGGAGCCAGCTGCCTGGGCTTGAGTGCTGGCTGTGCCCCATTTGGTAACCCAAATCTCAAATTAACTTGACCTCTCTCCTCAGTGTTTCCATCTGTAAAATAGCCATATAGTCAGATCAACCTCAGAGGGTTGTGATGAGGTCGGCGTGAGCTAATAGACAAAGTTTTAGGACAGGGTTTAGTGCAGAGCCCACGCTGAGGACGGGGGTGGCATCCTCACCATCATTTTTCTCAGTGGGTGGTGGGCACTCAAGGGGTTAATTTCAGGCTGGCAAGAAAGGCTGTGGGTTTGGGGCCGGGCAGCTGCCCTGCCGAGTGTGGCCACCAGAGGGAGCAGCTGGACCCCTTTAAGCTTTGGTGACCCGGCACATCATAACCCTCCTGGGAGCCAGGGGAGTGGGGGCTGGCTGGGCGCGGCCAGGATGGCTCCAGACACCCAGTGGTCTCTCCTCCCACCCGCTCCGCCTGCAGAGCCATCCAGTCCCCACCCTGGTGACATCCTCCTCACACTCCGAGTGGGGTGGAGTGGGGAATCTGGGGAGGGGGCTGGCTGAGAGTGGTCAGGGCAGCTCCAGCCCTTCGTGGCCCCTCCCCTCCCATGGGGCCATCCAGTCCCTTCCTTAGGGCTGCTCTTCCTATGGCCTCTGACCCCCTCCTCCTTCTTAGGCTGCATTGCCGGGCGCACCCAGTGCCCAGTGAGTCCCTTTCCCAAACCTCCAAGGAGAAGGGGCGTGGGAGGAGGGGAAGAACAGGGAACTGGAAAGGGTGGTGAGAAATAAAGACACCAGACAGAGGGACACACACACACACACACACACACACACACACAGAGGCCAACAGACAGACAGAGATTGAGAGACAGAAACACAGAGAGAGAGAAACAGAGATAGAGAGACAGACGGAAATAAAGACAGAGTAGGAAACAGACTAACTCACTGAGTCAGAGATACAAAAAGAGAGAGAGAGACAGAAAAGGAAAGAGAAATAGACAGAAAATCAGGCATCAAAGGGATACAGGAAGAAAGACAGGCTGAGGGACGGAGAAAGGAGAGAAGCCGGGACAGAGTGTGCCAGCTGGCGGAATGGAGGGTCGCCTGGCGGGGCAGATGTAGTGGCCCCAGCCCACTGAGCTGGGTGGGCAGAGAGAAGCCGGAGCCTCGGCGGGGGTGAGGGGGCATGGGAGGGGCGGGCATGCTGCTGCTGCTGCTGCTGGCTGGAGCCGGCGTGGGGGTGGCCTGGAGACCACCAAAGGGAAAGTGTCCGCTGAGCTGCTCCTGCTCCAAGGATAGCGCCCTGTGTGAGGGCTCTCCCGACCTGCCCGAGAGCTTCTCCCCGACCCTGCTGTCGCTGTGAGTGTCAGGCCCTCCGGGCGCCTGCGGGTGAGGATGGGAGTCCTGGGACCCCAGGGGCTGGGGGCAGGATGCTGGGGTCCCCGAGGAAGCAGAGACCCTTCAGGATCTTGGGAGGTGGGCAGCAAAGGATGTTGGGATGCCTCAAAGGGGGCTGCTGGGATTTGGACAAGAGCCGAAGGGAGACTCCAAAGCCCAGGGCAGCATTTGGGGCCCAGGGGGAGGGGGGGAAGGACGACGGCCTTGGGTGGGGGAGGAAGCTGAATGTTGCCAGGATCCTTGCCGAGGTAGCAGGGCAAATGCCTGTTTCCCTAGGATGGAAAGGAAAGACATCCAGGGTTGGGGTGGCATGCCAGTGTCCCTCAGACAGGAGACGGCTCTGGGGCGGGACCGGAGCATTGGGGTGATTTTCTCCTCACCCACCATTGCCCACGTCCCCCAGCTCACTCGTTAGGACTGGAGTCACCCAGCTGAAGGCCGGCAGCTTCCTGAGGGTGCCCACACTGCACCTGCTGTGAGTGGGGCCCAGCTGAGCCGACAACTAGCTCGAGGGAGTGGGTGGGTGTTCGCACAGGTGTGTGGGGGGTGCGTGCACCCATGAGTGTCTGCGCATGTCTGTGAAAGCATCGCATGTACCTGTGTGTGTGAAAATACGCCCATGAGGGTTGAGGGCGGGGGCCAATGTTAACATGTCAGAGAGCAGGCAGCAACTCTGGAAAAACGTCCTTCTTGCTCCCTTGCCAGCCTCTTCACATCCAACTCCTTCTCTGTGATTGAGGACGATGCATTTGCGGGCCTGTCCCACCTGCAGTACCTGTGAGTGAGGCCAGGGGATGGTGGCGGGGCTGGGGGCCTGGGAGAGGAAGCAGGGACCCATCTGTGGCTCCAAGAGTAGAGGGAGGTAGGGGCTTATTGGCACGGGCAGGTGGGGAGTGTCTGGACAACGGTCCCTCCTAGAGGGGCAAGAGGCCTGGTGTCCTGCGTGGGGTCAGAGCTCCTGCTCAGCTCTGTGACCTCAGCCTGCTCACCTCCCCTCTCTGTGCCTCAAGATCCACAAAGGGCCTGGATAACCCAAGACTGTTTCCGGCCCTACCTGACTTAGGGGAGCCCAGGGAGAGGACAATGAAGCCAGAGAAAAGAAAATATTTCATATGAACAGGAAACAACTCTGAGGTGGTGATGGGGATGGTAGTGCCAGGGTCGGTGACCACGGTGTTGATAGGGATCCTGTCACTGCGGCTCACAGGGAAGCGGTGGCATTATTGAGGATGATGACGTGGGGGTGACGTTGATAAAAATGGCAGCCCCAATGGCGCCGGTGCTGGGGTGATACTGATGGTGAAGTCCGAGGGGCTGGTGTTGGTGTTGGCACTGTTGTGGGTGTTGGTGTTGCTGTTGGCAGTGGCTGTGGGTAGGATGCTGGTGTGGGTGGCAGGGCAAGGCGGCTGGTACTGGGTCTGGTGGTGATGATGGAGGTGTCGGGGTGAATGGGAGCTGTGGCAGCGGTGGTGCTGGTGGTGGGTGAGGAAGGGAGTGCGGGGGATCCTGGCGATGTTGGTTTTGCCAATGCTGGTACGAGTGCTGATGCTTTTGACGATGGTGGTAGTGTTGGTGACGATGGTGGCGGTCCTGTTGGTGTTGCCATGAAGGCTGTGCTGTTGATGAAGTTTCTCAGTATGGCGGGGTGAGGCTTGGTGGCGATGGCGTTGGCGTGGAGGATGGGTGTGGGTGGCGATGACGGGGTTGGTGGCGGTGGTGGCACAGCACGGTGTTGATAGTCGCAGCCATGTTATGGGCACTGGGCTTGGTGATGGTGATGGAGGCACGGGTGTCGGTCGTGGCGGATGACGGTGCAGGTCTCGGTGGTGATATTGGAGCTAGGGCTGCTGTCGGTGAGCCTGTGGTGGCGGTGTTCACGGTTAGCCGGGCAGCAGGGTGAGGTTCTTGGCTCCTGGGATGATGGTCTGGAACCTTGGGGAGGAGAGGTTTCTGGGGAGGCTTCAGCACTTTCGAGAGGCCTATGGCTTAAATGGGGTGAGCTTCCCAAACCCTCCAGGACCACAGCAGGGAACCGAGGGCCTCCCCCTCACCCCACCTTCCCTCCACAGCTTCATTGAGGACAATGAGATTGGCTCCATCTCCAAGAACGCTCTCAGAGGACTCCGCTCACTCACACACCTGTGCGTGCCTCACCCCTCCCTTCCAGCCCATCAGCCCGCCCCCACCCCAAATCCCACCACCCAGGGACACAGGGGATCCAGGTCGCTGGTGACGACTCTTCCTCCTTCTCTCCTTCTACCAGGAGCCTGGCCAATAATCATCTTGAGACTCTCCCCAGATTCCTGTTCCGAGGCCTGGAGACCCTAACTCATGTGTGAGGCTCAAGGGGGCTGGGTGGGTCAGGGGAGTTGGGGGGTGTTTGAGAGGGAAGGGGAGTGCTGTGCCCACTTCTGTTTGACACAGAGAAGCAGGGTTGTAGTGGTTCCTCCGTATTTTTCACACCACCTTCGGGGGCCCCACCCCGAGCCCTTGCCTGGGGAGGGGGCGGGAACGCGGCCTCCAGGGGGGTGGAAGCCAGGTCGCAGCCCCTCCCCGGCCTCTTGCCCCAGGGACCTGCGCGGGAACCCGTTCCAGTGCGACTGCCGCGTCCTCTGGCTGCTGCAGTGGATGGCCACCGTGAATGCCAGCGTGGGGACCGGGGCCTGTGCCGGCCCCGCCGCTCTGGCCCACATGCAGCTCCACCACCTCGACCCCAAGACGTTCAAGTGCAGAGCCATAGGTGGGGGCTTTCCCGGCAGGGTGGGAAGGGCAGCAGGGGTTCCAGAAGAAGGTGGGAGATCAGGGGAATGGCTCTCAGGGCTGAAGGGCTCACCTCGCTCCCTGCTCTGCTGTTTCCCAGCTTGTGAGTCCCTGAGCATGAGCGTCAGCTCCCTGAGCCTCAGTTTCCTCATCTGTAAAATGGAGGTAATAAACCGTGCCGTAGGATTGCAGCGAGAATTCAGTGATCCATCCACGCTGGCATCTGGTGCAGAGCCTTGGGTGGGAGGCCCTCATCAGTGTGCGCTCTGGTGGCTGTTACTAATATAAAAATGACCATTTAAAAATACTTGCTATGATCACATTGCTTTTCCATAAATACGCTTTGGTACCTTTATGGGTCCTGAGCAGTGCAAGGGGCACAGCGGTGACAAGGACGGCCCTGGCTCTTGCCCTCCCAGAGCCCATGGCACAGGGGAAAGTGGAGGGTGAGAGCCCGGAGTGGTCAGGCCTGGGGTGGGGGAAGCCCACCGAGCTGCAGGCGCCATGAGCCAGAGCGAGGGCCAGGCGCAGCGGAAGGGCCAGGGAGGGCTTCCTGAAGGACTGGGTATTTGAGTTCAAATCTGAAGGCTATTAACGTAATAATCAGTTCTTACCAGCATCTAAGTGTAAGTCGTGTTTTGGTTTGTGGGACTCATAGAACCAGAGAATTTAACTTAAGGGTCACTCTTTATTCAGCTATCCCACAAAGAGTCACTGAGGGCCACTCTGTGTCCGGCCCCATGAGAGGCAGTGGGCACACTGTGGTGACCCAGACAGTCGTGGGCCCTGCCCTCAGAGCCCTGGTGGGTGAGGCCGTAAACCTTAAATAAAATGTTGCAGAAACAAACGTATGCTACATGTTTAAACACAGGGAGCGATGAGGGAGATTAAGGTTGTGGGCAGGCCTACCTCCCATGGGGCATTGGAGAAAGTTTCTCTGAAGAGGTGCCTTTATGCCCAGATATAGCTCCGTGAGGTACAGAGGGAAGAGCTCTCTGGAGAGAGGGGACAGCATGTGCAAGGGTCCTGAGGCAGCAGAGAGTCTGTCCTGCTTGTGGGTCAAAGGCAGGTGGCGTCTTGAGGGAGTGAGTGAAGGGAAGGACACAGGTGAGGTCGAAGGCAGCAGGGGCCTCACTGTGTAGGACTTTGAAAGCCACAGGGAGCAGAGTGGATTTTACCCCAAGGGCTTTGGGAAGCCATGGAGGGTTTTGAGCACGGGGTGATGACATGATGGCCATTTTTCAAAGATCCACCTTTGGGTGGGCATCCTTGGTGGCTCGGTTCGTTGCTTCAACCTTGGTGCCTGGAAACAGGGCCTGGCACGTAGAGTGAAGTATTATAACCTGGAGTCTACACCCGGCCTCTACCTGCACGCTGGGCAACCTTGATGCATCGTTCCCATAAAAGCTAGGTTGCTGTAACCAAGAGGCTCAAAATACCAGGAATTAGAGAAGACAGAAGGGTCTGAGGTGAGCAGGCGGTGGGGCCGCCCCTGGGTGTTGTCCTGGTTTCACAGTTGAAACAGAGTCGTGGCACAGCCATCTGCCAGGTCAGGGGGAGGAGGGAAAGGAGACCAGGTGCAGGACGAGCGGTTGTCAAATAAGCGAGGCAAGCACTACCCCAGCACTTCGCTCTTTCTCCACGGGGAACTTGGCCTGGACAAGGCCACGCCTAATTTCAGGAGGGACGTGTTGGGGGAGCGCTGGGATCACGTGGCTGGGCAGCTCCGTGCTCATCTTCTTTCACGGAAGGTGGGAAGGATGGATGGTGCTGGACAGCTGCTGCCTGTGCCTCTCGGCCTTAGCCTCCCCATCCACAGAATGGATAGAATGGAACGTTCCTCACAGGGATCTTGTGGGGACTTAAATGAATTTAAGAAAGAGCTTGTTTCTGAGCAATGATTTGATGATGTTGTGCAGCTTAGAAAATCGAGTATTCCCGCGTTGTTGTGACTTACTTCACATGTAGATGAAAAGATGCCACTCTGTCCCTCTGAGGTGCACACCACGATGGTCCTCATTTCGGAGCTGTGCAAACCGAGGCTCAGCGATGAGGGCCCGTGGGGTCGCCCGTGCCCGCCTGACTCTCTCCTGCCACCCCCAGAGCTGTCCTGGTTCCAGACGGTCGGGGAGTCGGCGCTGGGCGTGGAGTCTTTCTCCTACCAGGGGGAGCCGCACATCGTCCTGGCGCAGCCCTTCGCAGGCCGCTGCCTGATTCTCACCTGGGACTACAGCCTGCAGCGCTTCCGGCCTGAGGAAGAGCTGTCGGGTGAGCCCCCCGCCCCCCCCCCCACTTTCCATCCTCCTGCCCGCCCAAGAGCCCGCGTGCCAGGCCTGACCCGCCGTCCCGCTCCCCGCCCCCCGCAGCGCCGTCGGTGGTGTCCTGCAAGCCGCTGGTGCTGGGCCTGCGCCTCTTCGTGCTGGCCGCCCGCCTGTGGGGGGGCTCGCAGCTGTGGGCCCGGCCCAGCCCCGGCCTGCGCCTGGCCCCCATGCAGGCCCTGGCCCCGCGGCGGCTGCTGCGGCCCAATGACGCTGAGCTCCTGTGGCTGGACGGGCAGCCCTGCTTCGTGGTGGCCGACGCCTCCAAGGCGGGCAGCACCACGCTGTTGTGCCAGGACGGGCCCGGCTTTTACCCTCGCCAGAGCCTGCACGCCTGGCACCGGGACACGGACGCCGAGGCCCTGGAGCTGGACGGCCGGCCCCACCTGCTGCTGGCCTCCGCCTCCCAGCGGCCTGTGCTCTTCCACTGGCTCGGGGGCCGCTTCGAGAGGCGCACAGACATCCCGGAGGCCGAGGACGTCTACGCCACACGCCACTTCCAGGCTGGTGGGGATGTGTTCCTGTGCCTGACACGCTACATCGGGGACTCCATGGTGAGACTGGGACCAGTCAGGTGGGGCAGGCGGCAGAGGCCACAAGCCAGACCTGACCTGCAGTGGACTCGCCCTCAGGGAGCTGACCCCACCTTGCACGCGGGCCTCTAAACTCTGACCTGACCTCACAGGTTGACCTTTGAACTTTGACCCTGCCTAACGTACTGATCTTTGAACTCTGGCCACCCCCACACTGGCTCCAAGACCACTGTGACTCCTCAAGGCTAGCTGACCATAGGCCATTTCCTATCCCCCAACACTGACACTGGCCCCACACTCTGGCTCTGTAACTCTGACACACTCTAAGACTTACATTTGACCACAGCCACCACACTCTGGACCCCCAAGGCAGACGGCCCACCCCCTCCAGCATTCTCATTCTGGGGTGAGGAATGGCCAAGAGGGGCACTCTGAGCCTAGAAAGCAGTGGTCTGACTCAGGTGTTCGCGGGACATGTGTGTGGGGAACAGACTGTGGGTGCAGGGATGGGAGTGGGGAGCCCAGGGAAGAGTCTGCCGTCACGGAGAGAGGTGACTGTGGCTGGGCAGAGTATGGCCAGAGGACATGGGAGAAACAGATACCATCGCAGGTAAAACTGATTCTATGTGGGGTCTGAGGGAGAGAGAGAGGCCAAGAATGACTTCAAGTCTGTGGCCTGAGCAGCTGGGCGGTGACAGGTATGATGGTAAGAAAGCTGCAGGAGTTTGGGGGCCTACAGGCCTGTCTCCAAGCTGTTCCAGGTGCTCTGAAGCCTAGAAGACTGCTGGCAGGCCTGGCCCTCCTGGACCCCAGGCCCTAACTAGTCACCACACTTCACAGGTCATGCGCTGGGACGGCTCCATGTTCCGCCTGCTGCAGCAACTTCCCTCACGTGGTGCCCACGTCTTCCAGCCACTGCTCATCGCCAGGGACCAGCTGGCCATCCTGGGCAGCGACTTCGCCTTCAGCCAGGTCTTCCGCCTTGAGCCTGACAAGGGGCTCCTGGAGCCACTGCAGGAATTGGGGCCCCCAGCCTTGGTGGCCCCTCGCGCCTTTGCTCACATCATCATGGCCGGCAGACGCTTCCTCTTTGCTGCTTGCTTCAAGGGCCCCACACAGATCTACCAGCATCACGAGTTAGACCTCAGTGCCTGAGACCCCACGGGACCTTGGCCGTGGCTTGGAGGGAAAGGGGCATTGGCACGGGGAGTCCCAGCCTTCTGGACACCCACTTGACTGGTCTCCTGGCCCTACTGGGGCTGATGGTACCTGTGAGGTACTGACCACAGGCCAAGTTCAAGGCAAGAGCTGTCCTTGCAGCCTTAAGCAACATCTCGGCTGGGGACACATGCCCCGACTAAGGATGACTTGGGGGCTCGGGCTGGGCACTGCAAGGAGCCGGGATACAGAAGTCATGGTGGGGGTAACGTGCAGAGCTCCATGAGGTCTGGAAGGGCCCCCATCAACCCACTCCCACCCCTTCCGCTCCCTCTGAAACTCCTGAGGAAGAGATAGCTTTTCTTTCCCTCTAAACTCAGTCCGGCCAATCGCTTTTAGGGCCCGCCTCATGACATCATCAGTCTCTGGGCCGGTTTCCCTGCCGGGCTTGCTAACTTCATCTGCTGCATGTGCGCATGCCTGATGCCGAGGCGGAAGCCCAGCGTTTTGGCCCTCTTGCGCATGCGCGGGAAATAGGTGGGAAAGCAGGAGTTGTTGCGGGGAGGTCCGGCTACCCGTCTCGCATGAGGGGCAGGGGCGAGGACAGAAAGTGTATGAGCTCAATAAACGCGCTGTGCACCTGCCCCGCTCCTTGTTGTGGGATATTTGGGAGAGGGTGTTTTGTGAGTGACATGGGGGGAGGAGTGGTGTCCCAGGAGCAGTATTATGGGGGGGGGTGGGTGTCCTGGGGGTGCATTTTGGCTGCCCTGGTACGCTTTCGCTTGCCCTGTGAGTGTGGGCTCATGGGGGGGGGGCTCATGGGATGTTTGAGGGATATAAGGCATTATTAGGGGACAAGTCACTGGTTTATTGTGGGTCTCTTCTTGGGATCATGTCTCAGGGCATTGTAGGAAATAGTTTTGGGTGTTCTAAGGAGTATTAGGCATTTTATGGGGTGGCCCTTGGGGGCATTTTGGAGATCTTACTGGGTATTGGGAAGTCTCAAGGGAGTTTGAGTTTCCTTGGAGGTTCTCACACCGTGTGGCCACTATATATTATTAGGAGGGTTGTGGGGAATGATTTAAAGGTCTCACAGGGACAGTTGGGTATTAGGAAGGGTTTCTTATAATAAAGTGGAGTCTCGGGTGAGTGGGAGGGTCATGGGGTCTTACTATTAAAATCGTAACCTATCTGACTACTCATATTATGGTAGGAAGATCCACCTCCTTGTTTTCCTGGGATGGTCTCAGTGTCTGGTTAGAGCTCTCTTTCACTCCCCAAAGTGTCAGGCATTTGGCTACTAGAAAATTTTAAATTGCACTTGTGGTGGTTCCCCTAGCCTTGGAGGCGGAGGGCAGACCTCATGCCACCCAGCAGGCCTTGGGCTTTCCCAACGAAGAGATTCAGCTGCCAGGTTCTGTCCCAGCTGCCAGAGTGTATCTGCCTTCTTGTCCTCAAAGCCCACCCCAGTGTCCACAGAGGGAGTCCTGAGGCTACTTGGGCTAATCAATTTTTAGAATAAGAATAAGGAGGCAAGATCAATTTTTAGAATAAAAATTGAATAAAAAAGACTCCTCCGGTGAGAGGTAAGGTGAGGCCGTGGCAAGGTGGTCTGAGAAGAGGAGGGAGAATTCCATCCTTGAGTCCAGGCTCCTGTGCAGAGCCGGGACTTGGAGGGAGAGAAGGGACCTCTGTATTCTTTCGGCTGATCCATCCTCAACAGTTCTGGGCGGAGCCTGGGAGAGATGATGGGTCAGCGTGTGAGAGCAGATGGAGTTTTCTCCCCAAGGCACGTGCACACACAGGCATACACACTCACACGCACCCAGCCCTCATGTCTCGTGTTCCCTGCCTCCCCATTCTATTCCTGGCTTACCTGGAGTGATGAGAGGTGGGGCATCCCCTGGATGGTGGCTAGGGAAAGAAAAGTGGTGAGTTGTGTATCCAACCTCCTTGTCCTCTCCCTCAAGGCTAGGAGATTCTCAGCTTGCCCTGACATAGCTTCCCGGCTATTTTTCCTGGAATGGGACCAAAGCTCTTCAGGATTTGAGGCCCTCTGAAGATTATCGGCTCTAAAGAAGAAACCTGGGAAATCTCAGTGGCAGGAATTCTCCAGGGCAGAGCGGGGAGGCCTCTTTCTGCGAGATTTAGCTCTTTCACCGTGGAAGGTGTCTGCTCAGTGTGGAGCACACTCGGAACCCCTCTTACCTGGGCTTCTGGCTGAACTTGCATTTGCATTTCCCACCTGTTGGGGGAGAAAGGATGGTTGGGGGAGGGACCCACAGCCCTGCGCTGCCAGCTCAGCCACCAGTATCCCCACTCACTCATGAGGACGATGATGCCGACGGTGCACAGAACGGCGGCGCAGATGAGCCCGCCGATCCGGAGTCTGTGCCAGTCTAGGAGAAAGCCAGACAAGGCCATCAATGCCTGCCTGCGTCCTCCCCGTCCAAACCCCCATCTATTCAACAGGTAGGTACCGGGGCACCTGACGACGGGCGGGGAGCTGGGGCTACAGAACGGAGAGAACAGACAGCCCCCAGGCCTCCTGTGCTCACATTCTCCTTCACACACAAGCGATAAGAGATTTAATGAAAGGTCAGGTGGAGATAAGCATGCAAGACAAATAAGCAGAGCCAGGGAACAAAAAGTCAGAGGGCAGCTCTTTTAGGGAGACTGGTCAGGGAGGGCCTCTCTGAGCAGAGCCCCGAGTGGGTGCAAGGGCCGTGGCAGAGGGATCGGAAGGTACAAAGGTCCAGGGGTTGGAGTGTGTCTGCTGTGTGTGAGCAACAGCAGGGAGGCCACCCAATAGCTCCCCTCCTCCAAGCAGTTTTTGCAAAGTGAGCCTCCTCCCAGCAGTTGATTTGAACCGTAACAACGGCTTTTTGTGAACTGTCCTGGCTTCCCGTGTGCGCCTGTCGTGCCGGAAGAGAACCTTCCCAGGAACCAGACCGGCGTGGCTCGTTCCTTCATTCGGCTGTGATGACTGTTCAGTGTCTCCCCCTCCTTGCCCCTTCCTATCCTGGCCCCTGTTTCGCGCACATCGGACCCCCACCCAAGCTGTGTGGGACCCCTGACACAAAATGGTGGGAGGGGGTGTAGGTGGGGGACGGCCATGAGAGGGGCACAAGCTCTCACCATAGTAGAAAGGGCTGTTTTTATCTGCAAGGAAAGAAAAAAAAGAACGTGAATCCAGGACAACAGCCAGGAGGCAAGGGTTCTGGGGGAGAATTTGGGGGTGAGCCTGGTGGAGGAGACTGACTCACCTTCTGGGTCGTTGGCGTCCAAGGCAGGCAGGCCTGCTGGGAGAAGCGAGAAGGAGAGGGGTTGGCGTGCTGGCCTCGGCAAAGCTGGCAGACAGGGCCACAGACCCTTAGGGGCCCCGATGGACAGGTCCCCGCCTCCTGAGGGCACAGGGATCCGTCCGGTGCCAAGCCTGGAGGTGTGGACTCCCCCCCACCCCCACCACCCCACACCTGTGAGCCCCATAGGCCCTCATTTTGCCTCCCGGAACAGGTTTTAATCTGGGTGGCTGGGGGCCACCCTTTGGCCTGATGTTTCCAGACACCAGGCTAATCCTCCCTCCTGCAGAAACCAAGCAACATTCTCGTCAAGATGACAGATGGTCCAGTTCCCAGTCATTCGCAGAGCCCCGTCCACACCCCACCCGTTCTGGTGTTTGCTCGCCGCTTCCTTTTAGAGCAAATTACTAATTATAAACTTAATACACTTTCTTTGAAAACGCAGCTCTGTCTCACTACCCTGAATGGAATGCCGGGCTTGCCTGGTGTAAGGGATCAAAAAATACAATAAAAGCAAAGGACTAGGATTACATTCTGGCCAGAAGCAGTGGGCTACCTGAGCTCTGGGCCTAAGCTCTGTTGTTGGTTAAAGGGCGATTCATAAGTTTTAATCATATTTAAAGCACAAACACAGAGTGCTTACTCTGTACCAGGCCCCATTCTCACCGCTTTTCAAATACTAACTTGTGTAATCCTCACAGTGACTACTAAGCACTTACCAGTACTGTCCGTATTTTTACAGCTGGGGAAACTGAGGCCCAAAGGACTTACGTAACTGCTGCATCGGCAAAGCTCCCAGTTACGTCTCATAATAAAGTGCTAGGGAGGTGTTGAAGACACAGCACCCGGGGCTGAGCCTTCTCACCAAGAAGACCTCAAGGGGGTGACTAGCTGTGCGAGCCGCTGCCGCAAGGGGTCCCGTTCTGCGTGCACCTTGAAACCACCAGTGCGCCACTTCTGACCCTCAAGGAGATGGCGTCTGGGTGGTCACCGCCCCAGAGGGGAAGCACGGGAAAGACACACACATGTGGGGCTGGGCCACCGCTCAGTGGAGGGTCCAGGGGGGCACTCACCTGCCAGGAGGATGAGCAGGCTCAGGGTCACCTCCCACATGTCAGCCAGCTGCCTGAAGGGGGAGGGGTGGGGGGGAGGGTCCAGCTTTAGCGGGGCCGGCCGGTGCCAGACTGGTGCCCCTGGCCCCCATCCTCTCCGACTCCGCTTCTGCCCAGGGTACACAGCTCACCCTGGGGCAGAGAGGCTGGCATCGAGCCCCGCCCCCGCCCGGCTGGGAGAAGAGAAGGAGCCGCCAAGTGCAGGGGAGTGGGTGACAACGCAGATCTGGCCAGGAGCCTCAGGAATCACTCACTCGACACAGACTTGGACTTGACATGAATGGCCCTGGTGACTAAATGAGGGAGGCGCTGCCTGCTGTCATCACCATCTTACAGATGGGGAAACTGAGGCTCCGAAAGCTGAAGACCGGTGCGTAGGGTTACCTGACCAGGGAGTGAGATTTAAAGCAGCCCGGCTCTGCAATGGCTATCACTCAGGACTCGCAGGGCCTGGGGGTGTTTGCGGAAACGAGATGTAGGGAGCCAGGTGGCAGGAGGCCCGGGTTCCCAGGTGTGTCTCTCAAAGGCAGCTCAGAGCCTGCCCGCCCTGCCCAGACTCTGCAGACCTCAGGCTGGGCCAGGGTAGTGACCCAGCTGGCTCCTCAGGCTGCTTGGAGCAGGGTATGGGGAGGAGAGAACTAGAGGCTGGGGCACGGGTGGCGGCCAGAGCAAGAGGAGTCACCGGCTGCAGCCCCAGGCCCGTCTTCTGTCCCCACAACCCCTCTTTTCTGCCCTGCCTCTGCCCCTGCCCCTGCTCCTACCCCAGCCCCTACCCCTACCTGTGCCCCAGGCCCAGCCCCTGCCCCTGCTCCTACCCCGGCCCCTACCCCTACCCCTGCCCCTGCCCCAGCCCCTGCGCCTGCCCCGGCTCCTGCCAAGCTCCTCCTGGCAGCCATTATTTCCTCTTTCCCCAGATAGGCCTGTCCAGCAAGAAAAACCCCCTCCATCCCCTTCCTGGTCTGTAAGCCCCCGTCTCTGTGTCCCCCCCCCCCCCGCAGTCCTCCCCCAGTACCTGCCCCACCGCCTCCAGCACACACCATCGAAACATTGCTAGCACGAGGAGCACGCCCTCCTCCCCACCCCCTGCTGGGCGCTGCCCAATGACTTTGCTGTGTCTCTCCCATTTCACACCCCTCCCCCCCCCAGCCACCCTGGAGGTGATCTGTTCTAGCCCTCACAGCACATGCCCTCACTAAGCCATTTGGCATTCCCTGCTCTGTCCCCGGACTCCTCTCCACTGCTGAAGAGAGTGACCCTGTCTCTCTCCACACCCTCCATGTCACCCCACACACACACATACACACACCCCGCCGTGTTCCTTTCTGTTTCTTGCACATTCTCACGCACTGCTCCCTCTCCTGGGCCCGCTCAGGTCCTGGGCGTCCTCTCAGCCGTTACTCCCCTACGGCAGGCTCAGATGCACCCATGTCTTGCAGGAAGGGGGCCTGGAGCTTTGGGGGGCATTATTAAGGCATTCAGGACTGCACAGATTTGGGGAGAAGAGCTGGAGTGGGTGTGTGGGCGGGACAGCCTGGCGGTTGCAGGCGCAGGTCTAGGGAAGGACCACCTATTGTCTAAAGCTACCTCGTGAGGCTTTGTCACCCCCAGATGACACCCCAGTTACAAGAGTGGGTATCCAATGAGTATTTACCGCCTGCCAGGCACTGGCCTCAGCTCTTTGCACTCGTCACTCATAGAATCCCCGTAGCTTGAAGAAGCTGGCTCTGTGGCCACCCCACATTGCTGTCACAGCCCCATAACCCCTGCTAACTCAGCTTAAGGTCACTGGGGACCCAGAGGCCCAGCTCTGAAGCCTCTTTCCATGGAGTTCACGGAGTCCCCCCTGGCTGCAAGGAGGGCTCTGTTCCTCCCCATCCCCAGGGCATCTCCCAGCATCCCTGGCCCAGGGGAGACCTAAGAGTGATCTGAGCTGCGCCCCAGCCCCGGGGCAACAGTTCCGGCCAGGCTCTCCGGCAGTGCAGGCCGCTGGCAGCTGGCGTTTGGGCATCTGCCCTCACCTTCCCTGCCCAGGCTGTTGTTGGAAGGGGCTCCTGAGCTGCTTCCAAACTGACCACAGTTGGTGTGAAGGCTTGGAGAGGAGGACAGCCTGCAGATGGAGGCTCTGCCCACCCCTCTGGGCTCCTTCCCCACCCTGCAGGCCCCGACACCAGTGCGATGGCCGTTTCCACTGCCCGCCCTCTGCTGTCCCCTCTGTTCCCCCATGATGGTGGCCAGGCCCATCAAGCCTGTGCGGAATGGCCAGAGCCATCAAGCCCATGTCCCTGAAATTTCCTACCCAACTCCCCATTTTACAGCTTCCTCAGGAAGCCACCATCCCCTTTTCCAGGAGGTCTCCAGGACCCACACATCCTCAATCCCTAGACACCCCAAGTCCACCCAGTCACCCACCCATCCACTCTGATACCCTCAATCCAGCCCTGATCCACCTAGATACCCCCAACCACCCAGGCACCCATCTCCAACCCTACCCACCCAGATACCCCCAATTCCGATGTTTCTGGTCCACTCAGTCACCCCCGATCTACCCAGTCACCCCGATCCCACTTCTGGGCTCATCCCAACTAGCTCACCCAACCCCCTGAAGGGAGAATGTTGGAGGGATGATCACGTTAATGGAAGGTGCTTTCTCTAATCTCCTGCCCCCTGCCCCCCAGAAAAAATCCTTGAAGAGAGGAAATTCTAGCGTCTTTAACAGAGATCAGTGGAGAGAGGGGCAGTGATAGTTTGGGGGCAGAGCCAAGAGGGTGTTGGAGGGAGGGGACCCCAGCTGCTCACCTGTGTGGCTCCCCAGGCTCTTTGGAAAGTTCCGGGAGAGAGGGGAGAGAATGCCGCTGCTAAGCTTGAGTCTGCCTTTATCCGCAGTTGCCACGCCCTAGGCAAACCTGGGCAGGTAGAGAACAAGTCAGACTCCCTAAAGCTCAGGGGCTCTCTCACCCCATTCCTGCTCTTAAAGAGACAGCTACCACCCCTTCTTCCCAGCCACTAATGGGAGGGAGCTCCCTGAGGTCCCCAAGGTCACAGCAGCCTCAGGTAGGCAGAGGGAGCGTGGGATGGGCTGGAATTCTGCCCCTCACATCAGGGGAGAGGGCTTTCTTCAATCTCTTGCCCCCGTGAAAAGGACCTGGATGGAAGAAGTTTGGGGTCTTTAACAGCAAACCTTCTGCCTGGCAGGATGGTGGGGGAAAAGTGAAGCATTGGTGTAATAATCTAATTTCTTCCACTTAGATTGTGCGTTATGCTTGGAGGAGGGCTTGGTGGCAATTGTGAGACACCGAAGATCCCCTTCCAGACCACGTGTTGCTTTTCACAGTTTGAGGGTCAGCGGAAGAGGCTGATATGACCAAGGTCATGAGGTGGGAGTGGGGGTGCACAAGGGGTAGGAGTGGAGGGGTGGGGGCTGTTGGGCTTTAGACCATGACCTCTCTCCCACGTGCCCATCCTGCCCTGGAGAGACTGGGAACTGGTTTCTGAGCATCAAGCAGACCTTCCTAGCTCAGGCTCTTCCCAAGGGTGCTGGGAGCCAGATGCCCGGGTCTATGCAGTGGGCGTTGGGGTGGAGGCCGCCTCCCACTCCGGATAAGGCCATTGCACTGTGCGAAGCTCCCTTCCCCTCCCTCCCCCCCTCCTGCCCCTCCTCCTCATGGCATTCCTTCTGGCTGGGGTCTGTGTAGGCCCCCACATGGTCCTCGTTGGGGTGCCCCCTCCCCCCAATTCTGCTGTTTTAGACAGAGGGACTTTTGTCTGGGGGCTGGATGGAGAACAAGGCGCCTTTGAGTGGCTGGCGGAGGATTGGGGTCATGGGGAGGGGCAGGGCCAGGAAAGGGGTGGCTCTGCACTGGCCACCAGCTGGACTCCAGGCGACCCCCAGCACCATCTCGGGGGTGGGGCGGAGGGCTGCGGGAGCCAGGCCAGGGAGAGTGTGGAGTGCAGGATGGGGAAAGGGGGTTTCTGAGGTCAAGACTCTGCTGGGGGTTGCCTGCTGGGGACAGGGAGAAAGGACCCCCCACTTCCTAGCAGGAAGGGATGGGGAAGCAAGGAAGTCACGCCCAAATACATGCTTTCTTTATGTGGCTCCCTCAGGCAATTTTTCAGTCCCAGGCCCTAGACTAGGACAAGGCCTCCCCTCCACCCTGCTCCCATTAGGAAGGGGCCAATCCCTACAAGGAGTGGAGGGGTCACTTAGGGTGGGGCTCAGTGGGAGGTTGAGGGGGAGACAGAGACAGAGCTAAGGGAGGCCTGGAGGGGAGGGTCCCAGTCCAGCTAAGGGGGGTCTTTGTCTCTGGGAAGATAGCATGCATCTCTTGCCCAGACATTTTCAAGATTACAGTGTCCCTAGGAAGACCCCTCTGGTGTTCTTGGAAGCTGAGTGGTGTCTCCCTCTGCTGGGAAGTTCAGGAACTACAGGCTTCAGAGAGCGAGAGGGGGCTAGGAGGTCCTTCACCTGTGCCACAGTCTGCAAACTGAAATGCCAAAGGGGCCAGGCAAGAACTGTGAATGAGTGAAGCAGGACAGGCATGAGACCCTAAGGCTCGCTGGCAGCTGGGCAAACGGGAGAACTATTGTCCTGTTTAAAAGGCAGCCACCAAAACGACTGTAGCAAGCTCGTGTCTCTGGACAGAGACAGAAGTGTCTCCCAGATGTCTTGCTGCGGGGGGAAAAAGCAAGATGCATAGAAGCACATCTGGGGTGGGGGGGAGAGAAGGTATAGCATACACTCGTTCATGAATGAAGTATCTTTGGATACTCTGCTTCTGGGGAGGAGGGGTGAGAGGCTGGGGGACGGGGTGAAGGCAGACTCTCTCTTGTATCTTTTGAATTTTATATTCTGAAGATGTCCTACTTTGAAAAAAGTGTAATTAAAAGAATTAAAGGAGAGTCTCTACACCATCCCAGCCAATTGCTGCTACATTTTCAATGTCAGAAACCTGAATCTTTATGCAGAATTCCCAATATTAAAAGCTGGTTCAGGGGCGCCTGGCTGGCTGAGCCAGTGGGGCGTGCAACTCTTGGTCTCAGGGTCGTGGGTTTGAGCCCCACATTGGATGCAGAGATTACTTTTTTAAAAAGTTGGCTAGATTTTTTTTAAATATGCAGGTTTAAAAAATTATGCAATCCAACAAAATACATCTAAGGGCTGGTTTCAGCCTGGGGGACCAACTTGTACCAACTTCATTTCCTGACTATTTAATTACGGTGGCTTTTCATTCAGATATACAGACATTTATGAGGCTTTTACCCAACCCAGGCCCACCATAACTTCCCCCTGGGGCTGGACCAGAATGTCATCCACAAGTGTGTTGCCCTGGGGATGGGACTTCAGACCCGGAGAGGCAGGACTTGAGACCCCCACGTGGATGGGAGAAGGTGTGCACACTGACACTTGGGGGAGGTTTTCAGGGAGTTGTGGGTGCAGCTGCTTGCATTCAGTTGGGGGTCAGATCTCTTTTGGGGTGTCTTCTAGGCCAATTTGACTTCAATCATATCTGAAATCTCCTTCTCTATATGTATGTATACATAATCTATTGTATGTGATATGTTATATATATTATATTATATTATATTATATTATATTATATTATATTATATTATATTATATTATAAAGTAATAAAGTCATTTGAAATATTTGCCCTTCATTTTGCTTTTGACATCATTTGGCCCTAAAGAATCGGCTGACGTTGTGATTAGCTGTGATGTCTCAGTATCCTAGGAATTCCTGCAAGATGAGAAAAACCAAACCTACAGATAGCCCTTGAACGTCACAAAGTTCTCAGGAATGCCGAATTCAAGTATGAAATCAAAGCCATAGGGTGTTATGTAGTCACTGACTCGGACTTGTTAATTTGGGGTTTGCCATGTGCTTCTGATGTGCAGGAGGGCCCAAACCCAGCTATCGTATGGGTTTCCTTGGGTTCACAGTGTGTTACAAAAAGTAGTAGTGGCCAGCGTTTAAGCATCGGGGTGTTTGCAACATACGAAGCAGCATTTCTAGTTTATTAGGACGACACGGCCTAACTGGGCCCACGTTCCCACTTGACAGCAGTGGCCAGAGGGGCAAGGCCATCTCCCCCTGGTTTGAGGCGTCACGGGAGAGAACCTGGGACAGGGAGACCCACCTTGGGTCTCACACCTGCTTCTGCCTTTGTGCCCTCCGTGACAGCGCAGACCCTGGACGCCCGCAGCCCGTGACGGATCGGGCATGGCTTATGCAGTAAAGACCCCAGGCCCGTCCTCCCGAGTCTGCCCACGACTGGGGAAAAGGCACAATTACGGAAAGGCGTGGTCGTGTGTTGTGACTCCCTCTCAAAAAGGCGTTGATGGGCAACTACCCGTGGAGAAGACCAAGTCTTTCATGGGGCCCGCCTGCTCAGAGACAGGCAGCAGACGATGCCTGCGAGGCAAGACACGCAAAAGAAGAGAGTAACTAGGCTACAGACGTATGGAGCCAAAGCAGACGAGAGGCGGAACAGTAAGACTCCGTGGATCTCCGTGAAGGGTGTTTAGGTTCCTTGTTACTCTTTACCTAACTTTCCTGTGGTGCCAAAAAATTAAACTAAAGGTTGCAGGAAAGGAATAAAAAATTTCAAATTAAAGTTAACACAAAATAATCCACTGCAAGGTTTTTTAAAAAATAGCAAAAGGATGGAGGAAAGGTACATTCAGAGTTGGATAAATTGTTAAGTAAACAGAATTTAATTGGACGTAGAAAATTATCTATTTATGTTTATGGCACATGGGATATACGAAATATTATATATATTTATTTCTTCATGGGTAAAAGCTTGTGCTTTTTTTTTTTTTCCCTCCCACAATGTCTCCCTCCTCCTTCGCTTGGATGGCTTGCGGCGTCCCTGACCCCTGGGTGCCCAGCTCTGCCCCCTTCCAGCTGTGGGTGCCTCACCCGCTCCTGGTGGCCCAGCCCCGCCTGCTGGGGGGTCCTGGGGCTCTGGGGCTGGCTCTGGAGCTGGCAGGCTCCCGGGAGCCTGGCTATAGAGGCAGAGACATGAGTCTGCAATTCCAAGAGCTTGGCTGGCGCCTCTGGCTCTGGGGAGGCACTGACCCAGCAGGCTGCTGGCAGCAGGGGCCCCCGACATCCCAGCATTCTCACTCTGCTTCCCCCTGCACCTTGGTGTCTAAGAAGGCGGTGCCACGCCCGGCAGAACCAGCTCCGCATCCCTGGGCGTCCCTGAGTCATTCACCAACTCCTGAGAACTGTCTCACTGTTTTCAGTGACTGACCCTCTAGTGGGCTGCAGGACTCAGTGCCTGCTAGGCAGGCATTACTCGCCCAGCGGGGACAAGTGTGGCAGAGAGGGGCTGTCACTTCGTCTCAAAGCGCACAGTTAAGTAAGGGTCTCGCCCAGCGGGGACAAGTGTGGCAGAGAGGGGCTGTCACTTCGTCTCAAAGCACACAGTTAAGTAAGGGTCAAGGTTGGGATGCCATGCTAGGTCATCTGGCTGCACACCCATGTATACGTGTGTGGGGGGGGGGTGACAAAAGGACAACAGGACCGCACATAAATCGGAGGGTCCCGAGAACAGACAGCAGGCTGGAAAAGAGAATTAGACCACAAAGAAAATTTCCAGAACTAACCACTTCTCCCCCCACTGCTCCCAGTCTGGCCCGGCCTCTGTCTTCCCCATCCTGGAGCCCATAGCAGCCGATCGCCAGGCTCCTGGCTCCCCTGCCTGCCCTCGGTCTGCTCCCTACCCACCTGCAGCCAGAGGGAGACCATGAACCCCGGAGTCGGGGCAGGGCCCTGCTGGCTCAGAACCTCCCCTGGCTGCACCTCCGTCCTGGCAGAAGCAAAGTCCTCACCATGACCCACGACCCATAAGTCACTCCTCTGGCTGGTCCCCTGTCACCTCTCTGATGTTGTCCTCTCCTCCCTCTAAGCCTCTCATTCACTCCAGCCACACTGGCCTCCCTGTGGTCTTCCAGCTTTCCAGCCTCCAGACATTGGCTCTTTCCGTTCCCCCTAGCGGATCCGCTCTCCTCGCAGGTGCGCACATGGGTCCCTCCCTCACGCCCTTTCTTCAGGGCTTGCTCAACATCACCTTCCTGATGAGGCTTTCCTTGCCCATTGGATTCAAAACTCCATCTTCCACCTAGAAACCCCACCCCACCTGATTCTCTCCCTCTCTTTCCCACAGCGTTAGCACCTACCACCTCCTGACAGGCTGTATGATCACACACTTACTGGTTATATTAACTATCTCTTTCGCCTCTGGAATGTCAGCTCCGGGAGGGAGGGACCTTAGCTGTTCCATTCCTTTGGTGTCCCCAGCGCCAAGCACAAGGATCCGGCACATAGTAGGTGCCCAAGAAATATTTGTTGAGTGACTGAATAAAAAACCATTCTTGAGAGTTACTATATCCCAGGCCTCATCACAGATGAATCAAGTATCCTACTCTCCTTAAGTAAATCACACTTTGGAGGCACACAGTAGGCCCACAGGTGGAGAGGGAAGGAACTTGGGAGCCAGAGGGCCTCAGTTCACATCTTAGCTCCACCCCTTCTAACTATGTGACTTCAGGCAAGCCAGTCTCCCTCTCTAGGCCTCAGTTTCCCCATCTGTAAATTAGGCTAAGAATAGCACTCACCCTGCCGGGCTGCCCTTTCGATTCAATGGGGTTGTTGTGTGGGATGCTGGCGGCCCGTGACTAGCTCTGAAATCTGGTTCCCTTCCTGGAAGGGGGTAGGGTGGAAGGGGCAGGGCTGTGTGTTTTCCAACAGCCAACAATGGAACTCTTGTAGGCAGGGGCCCTCAAGCATGGAAAACACAGCCACCCCTATGGGTTCCAGATAAAATTTTCAGGCCTCAGAAGGGAGGTTTTCTAGGGCACTTACATTCTTTGAAGATTGTTGCAACAAGAAATACTGGTTTGGGAATGGGAGTCCACCGGGGTGGGCTCCCATTTTACCCTTCTCCCTGCAATGAGCATCCAAGAGGGTTTGGGGGGGGGGGTCTCTTCCACCTACAGCTCCTGAGGGTAGGACCAAATAGGCTAAGATAATCTTTGGGCCACAACGACTGGTCCATTGAGGTCCAATCAAAGTGAGGCATAGAATTTTGCTTAGTTAATTGAGGGAAGAAAAGATTTGGGTTTTGCTTTGAATAGTGGGAAATGCATATTTGTGACCTGGAAATTGCAGTCATTTTGCCACAGCAGGAAGAGCCAACCTGAGGACCAAGTTAACGCTATACAGGACCACAAACCAAGAGAAATGCTGAGAAACAGAAGCTGTGCCCTGATCAAATCGTGCCTGAACTCCCTCTGGAATTTTCAGTTATGAATCTAAAAATTTGACTTGTTCAGGTTAATTTTAATGAGGTTTCCTGTAATTTATACACCATAGCAGCCAAACTAGTACACAGAGAAAGTCTGTGGACCCAGAATCACTGCACTTTCACTGAGATATATCATATGATTTTGACTTAGTTTGAGCCAAAGCATTTCTCTTAGCTTTAATCTGTCCAAGTATCTCTAGAAGCCAGTAAGTGCTTACCTTGGCCAGGTCAAGTCTTTCTCTGTGGACAAATCTCAGACTGTTCACTTGGATAGACATCTTTGAGAAGGACCTGTTCTCCTTCACAAGTTCCACCTAGAAAAAGGGCAGTGAGCCAGAGGAGCCACAGGACTTGGCAAAGACAGAAGCAGAGGCACCTGGGAGCTCAACAGCTCTCCCATCGAAGGTGGTGAGTATGAGTGCCCAGATACCTGGCAGGTGCCAAGGGAGAGTGGTGACACCCGAAGTTGCCTCTCAAGGTCTCACACTTCTTCCTAGGCCTGCGGGAGGAGGGGAAGCAGCAAGCACACAGTGTGGTTGGGCAGTGGCAGAATTGCTCCCGGTGCTCCCCAGCCCAAAAAGCCTCCCTGGCCAGGTGGTACCTGACACCCAAGGAACAGCCACACTAGATAAGGGGCCAAGCAGTCAGTGTCCCTGTCACACTGGCAGCTCTCCTGGCATGGTGTCAGACAGCTGTCAGGCAGGGCAGTCTCAGGGCAGGAGCCCAGACATTTGAGGAGCCGCAGAGCTCATAACGGCTGTAGGGAGTGCAGGCCAGCTCTAGAGGAACACAGATGAGGATTAATAATTAGCCGAGCATTACCATTCTGGAATGTTTCCAACCAGAAGAGGACTGAGCTAACAGAGGGCAGGCTGAAGGCCAAGGACGGGTCATAATGGCAAAGCAGGGAATGTGGAGGTATCATCAGGGGGTATTGTGATGGTGGTGATGATGATGGTGGTGATGCTTATGATGATAATGGCAATGATGGTGGTGGTGATGGTGGTGATGGTGGTCATGATGGTGATGGTGATGATGGTGGTGATGTCAGTGATGGTGATGATGGTGGTGGTGGTAATGGTGGTAAGGGTAATGATGTGATGATGGTGGTGATGGTGGTCATGATGGTGGTCATGATGGTGGTGGTGATGGTGGTGGTGGTGGTGATGGTGGTGGTGGTAAGGGTGATGATGTGATGATGGTGGTGATGATGGTGATGGTGATGATGGTGGAGATGGTAGTGGTGATGGCAAGGTGATGGTGGTGATGATGGTGATAAGGATTGTCTTAGATAACATTTCCTGAGTGCTCACTATATGCTAGGCCCTGCTCTATGCTCCTTCTTGGTGTTATTTCTTATAATACTTAATATTTTCTTCTTGAATTCACTGAAGACACCTGAGTTAGCCAGAAACTGTGCAAGGTCATTATCATTCATCAGTGAAAAGAACGACTGATAATTGAGCAGTTCCCAGGAGCGTGCTATTCACACGTCATCGTGTTTGTACCTTGCAACGATCTCATGAGATAGAGGCTTTCATCACTCCTTTTACAGATAAGGAAACTGAGGCCCAGAGACATTCAGCAACTTGCCCAAAGTCACACAACTACTGAGTGACAGAGTTGGGATTTGGAATAAAGTTATTTGACCCCAGTAAGTCCCCATTCCCACTTGGCAAGAATTACCTGGAGAGCAGTGCCACGCCCCGCAGGCAGGACACACGTTGGCCTCCCGCAGCCCACATCAGCCATTTGCATACCTGGCCCACTGGCACGTGAGTTTCTGAGCCTTGAAGGAGCGGCAAGCAGCAGGAAACTGGCTGGAGAGTGTGGGAATTGCATACCCTTCAGTGTAAAAAGAGATGCAGGGCAGCAGACAGGGGCCAGGCGTGGGCACCGGTCACACGAGCACTGAGTGCTCAGCCAGGGGCTTGCGTTTCATCCTAAAGGCAGCAAGAATCGAAGCAGGACACATCCTGCTGGCCTTCTGGCTGACCTTGCACGAGTCTCTGGCTGACCTTGCACGAGGAGTTCCCTAACGTCCCTGTGCTTCAGTCTCCTCGCCCATAAATTAAAGTCATAATAGTACTTCCCTTGGCAGCTGGTTATGGGCTTGAATGAGCTAACACCTATGGGGGAGTGACTTACAGCCACTAAATGCCCACGGGCTTCCTTGTTCCAGCCCCCCTTGCAAATAGGTGGGACTGTGACAAGTTCTGGCCAAAGAACTAGGAGCCATGAGTGTGACTTCTGCGGTGAAGGACTGAAGAGTGGGGTGCACATGTTACCAGGGGGTGGCATCACAGGATGGAAATGAACTTGAACGATGCCCTGAGTACTGTGGAATCTGTAGAAGAGAGAATCTTCTTTGGCCATGTTGGGCCATTGGAGAAGTCAGGCTGGTTTGTTACCGCAGCATGACCTGGACTATCCTGGCTGATTTGTAGTACTCAGTGCCGGCTGTCATTATTACTGAAGCATTTTAAGCAGGGAGAGTCCTAAGGGGGACCATTATCCAGCAGGGCATGCGGTGACTCAACTTGGGTGGCACTGACCTAGGAGGACATCCTGGAGGTGGTAGTGGGCCAGCCAGTGCGATTGGGCTGATAAAGGACACCACTCGCTGCATGCCACCAGGGCTGTGCAGGGAGGCCACGTCCCTGGCATTCGTGGGCACAGCTCCTCAGCATAGCACACAAAGGCTCTTGCAAGCACAGAGGTCATGGACAGTTCTCCGTGTGGACGAGAGCTCCGTGTTCTCACTGCAGGCCCTGTAAGGTCAGTTGTGGATGCCTAGTGGTCTCCAGAAGGTCCAATATAGGGCTGCCTTGTCCAGTGGGCATGGAGGGTGTGGGTGCCAAGTCTGGATTGAGCCGTGGGCATCAGAGAAGGGTATGCCATTGGAGCCAGTGAAATCATCCAAGATATCCATGCCAAAATCCCCACCAAGGCCCCAGAGGAGCTAGTGTGGATCTCAGACTCTGTCACACAGAGGGTGCAGGATTTGTGAAAGGCCACGGAGAGGCCAGATGATATCACCTGGACCTTGATGGTTGAGGATGTGAAGGCCCAGAGCATGATCCCAGCCAGAGGCAGGGGCAAGCCGATCTGGGACCAGCTCACCCGGAACAGAACAGAACGGACATCCAGGTGCGTCAGGTTGCTGTGCCCAGACACTAGTCCCTTGGGGGCCCTGGCTTCTGCCCCCGTGATCTAGTCTCCATGAGATCTCGTCCCTCCCTAGCTCAAACCCTTCCATGGCTCCCCGGTACACTCAGATACCATCCAAAGTCCTCACTGTGGCCTGGGCAGCCCTTGGAGACTGGCCTCTGTCACCTCTCTGTCCTCATTTTCACCCACTCAGCCCCTTGCTCACTCTGCTCCAGCCACACACCAGGCCCCGATCTAACCTCTGGACCTCTACAGTGGCTGTTCCCTCTGCCTGGACACTCTTCCCTCATGTGTCTACACGACTCCCTCTCTCACTTCCTTCGGTCCTCTGTCTCAATGCTTACTTGCCTCCCTGCCTCCACTGCCCTCTCTAACCTCCTTCCCTGCCTTATTTTTCTCCAGAACGAACTGCATGCATTAGCTCTGACATACTCAAGGCTGCCTTGGGTATTGGTTTATTGTCTTTCTCCCAGGGATTTTTGTCTTTTTTTTTTTTTTTTTTTTTTTGCCGAAATAAACAAAGTCCCCACCCTTGGAGAGCTCCTATGCTGTCAAGAGGAAGACAGACAGGAAACAAAGAAGCGATTAATAGAAAGGATGATTTAAGATACTGAGAAATACTTTGAAGGGGGAAAAAAAGGAGATTGTAATAGAAAGAGACTGAGGGGGACTCCTTTCATGGGGGTCGTCAGGGAGGGCTTCCCAGAGGAAGTGACATTTGAGCTGACACACGAAGGATGAGTCAGCATCAGCTATGTGAGCATCTCCAGGAAGACTGTTTCAGGCAGAGGGTATAGCCAGTGCAAAGGCCCTGAGGTAGGAGCTTGCCTGGGGTGTTGGGGGAACAACAGAGAGGTCAGTGTGGCTGGAACAGAGCAAGGGAGGGGATACGGAAGAGATATGAGGGCAGAGAAGCCAGTTTCGTGGGGTCACACAGGCCACAGTTTTAATCTGAGTAAGATGGAGCCATGAGAGAGCTTTAAAATAGGACCTATGTGACCTGACTTCAGGTTTTTAAAGATTGCATCTTTGCCTGCCGTGGGACAGCAGAGCACTGCTAGAAGGCTGGTTTGACCTTGAAGTTATATGTATTATTTACTTATCATGCCCTTTTATGCCCCGACTAAATGCCTTGTCCTAGGCAATTTGCATCTCTTAGTCCTCAGATACAGGTTGGCACCTGTGACATATTAAGAAATATATATTTTGTCTCTGCCCTGTTCCTGGCACACAGGTCCTAAAAACCCTTGTCATTTCCTGAGTGATGGGTGTGCTAGGGATTATCTTTTCTTCTGATGTTTGGTCCCTGACCCCAGTTCCTGGGCACAGAGCTCCTAAACCTCTTGGGATTTCCTGCGGAGGGTAGGAGTGTTTTTTGTTCTAATGAGTCAACGCTCGTGGGTGCCTGGATGGCTCTGGTCACCAGAAAGACCAAATTACGATCAGAAGCTTGGACCTTTCAGTCCCACCCCCATCTCTGCAGAAGGAGAGGGGCCGGAAAGCGAGTTAATGATCGATCATGCCTACATGCGGAAGCCTCCATAGAAATCCCTAAAGTATGGGGTTCCCAGAGTCTCCAGGTTGGTGAACACGTCCACGTGCCAGGAGGGTGACCCACCCCAACTCCCCGGGGACCGAAGCTCCGGTGTTCAGGACCCCTCTGGCCCTGGCCCTGTGTACTTCTCCATCTGGCCATTCACCTGTACCCTTTGTGATAGACTTTATAATAAACTAGTAAAATGAAGTGTTTCCCTGAGTTCTGTGAGCCATTAGAGCAAATTATCAAACCCAAGGAGGGGGTTGTGGGAACCCCCAATTCATAGCCAAGTCAGACAGAAGTTGTGGGCAACCTAGTGACTATCACTTGCGGTTGGCATCTGAAGTGGGGGCAGGGCAGTCTTGTGGGACAGCCCTTCACCTGTGTGGTCTAATGCTCTCTTCAGGTAGGTAGTGTCAGAATTAAATCAAATGATAGGATGCCTGGCTGGTGTCCACAGGGAATTGGAGAATTGCTTGGTGTGCTCTGTGTGAGCAGAGAATCGTGCCCGGGGAAGTCATAGTACCATTACCTCCCACGACCCAGATGGGGAAACCAAGGCCACTTGGCCAAGGTCACTAGCTAGCAGATGGCACAGTGGGATTCGAACCCAGGCCTCCAGGCCCGGAGCCACCCGCTTCATTCCTTCCCCACATTGTTTGTTAGAACATCGACTGAAAGCCTGTGTGGTGGGGGCCCAACATCCATACCCCCCCACACTTTTGGGGCCCAGAACAAGAGTATAAATGGAGGCCCACACGCCATGTCTTCCAGCTGCCAAAGTGTTCAATGAGCTGGGTTCTATCCTCCGGCCTGGACACACAGACCTTTCTAATGCCCTGGAGGCCAGGTGTGAATTTAGAACTGTTGATACCTCAGAGTTTCTGGGCAGGACATGATGCCCAGGAGAGGCTGCCCAGGCCCACCTCCTGCCTTCCCGGCCCTGCAGGAGGCCTCACATACTCAAACGACACCCCCTGCACTCCTCAGCCGACTTTGGTCCCCCACAGCCGGCTCTGGGGCTCAGTGTGTGCACATCGGCTGCAAGGTCTGCTCCTCCGAGGACGAAGCAGGGACGAGGTCACTGAGGGCCTTGGGTTGAGCTCAGAGCCTTTTATGCAGGGATTTCGGGCTCCCAGAGCAGGCTCCACGGGTACCCTTGTGGGTGGCAGCACAGAGTTGGGCAGACTCTGCAGTGCAAGGCTGGGGTGGGGACCCCCTGCCCAGTTCTAAGTACCTCCCTCTCCAAAGTGAAGGCCTCTGGACTCCAGCAGCCTGTTGTCACTTATGTTCATTAGTCGTCAGGGGTCTCTGAGATCCCGGACTAGAGTGAGGTCATGCCTATCTGATCACCCCAAACTGTCCCTCCAGCAGTGACAGCTGCCATCCTGCCATGTCCATGTCCACGTCCATCTGTGGACCCATGTGGCCCCCCAGGGCTCCCGCTGCCTGACCTCCACCCAGGCGGTGAAGGGGGGGGCGTCCTGGCGTCCTCCTGGCTGGGCCTTGGAACTGCCGATGGGTCCCCCCGGAAGTTGTGCTGGTGGGGGCCTCCAGAGATCCACGTGGCAGCCCCAGACACCCCTGCACAGCCAGCATAGCTCTCAGAGCCGGCAGGCATGAGGATGGCCCTCGAACGGGTCTCCAGGCCTGTGGCGCAGACCCTTCTGGTTGCAAGTGGCACGGCCAGCAGGTGGCACTCAGGTGCCCGCCTCCAAGGCGAAGCCCTCCGAGCAGAAGCAGCCCCGCTGCACACTGGCAGGTGCACGGTGCGAGGAGTTCGGGCACAGGGGTCGGGGCAGGGGGGGCCCAGAAGCCATAGTAGCTGTTGGCTGGACATGCTACACCTGCAGGGAGGGGCAGGTAGACCCAGGGCCACCCCTGAAAACCCTCAGTTCCTCAACCAGAGTCAGAAAAACCTGGGAACGGCTGCAGGTTGGGGAGGAAGGCAGGGATGCGTGCTTTGTTTCTGGTTAACGCTTTCCCTCCATGTGGTTTATTAACATCGTGTCCACAGGCAATTTAAAAATGGCAGCCCATGATGAGCAACTAGGACACCTCAAGATCAAGTGCAGGGAGATGGAGTCAGAGAGAGGCTGAAAGGAGCCCTGATTCTGGCTTGAGGTTTGGGTCACCATCCCAGGGAGCAGGGCTCAGGGTCTCCCTGGGGACGAGGGGTTCCAGTCAGCTGGGGAAAGTAGCATCCTAGCCGCCCAGGGGGTGAGGTCCTCGTCAGAAGGTGAGGGGCTACCCACGGTATCCCAGGCTGGCTCACCACTCAGGCAGGTGGATGCCATGCAGGGTGCAGAGCTGGACACGGGCCCAGGCCCCACTGGCGGAGGTCGAAGAGGCAGCCTGTGTTTAGGCCATGGCGTCCTTGCACCGGTGACACTTGGCGAAGGGCTGGACCAGTTGACCAGAAGTCCCCAGAGCTGCTCCACGTGGGGCCTCTCCTGGAGGGGCTCGGGGGCCCCCAGTGTCCCGCCGGCAGCCAGGGGGGACCATGAGGACTCAGCACAGTGTCTCTGGGCCTCTCGGGTTAGGCTTTCCAAGGATGGGAAAGGACAACCAGTCCAGTGGACAGGGAGGCAGGGAACAGCACAAGAAATCACAGAGTCGCCCAGAGGTGCTGTTAAAACAGACGGCCATCAGTAGACTACAGGCTTCAAGCAGAGCAACATGTACCTGGCTGGGGCCTAGGAAAAGAATCTGGAAGTGTCTGCCACACCACACTTTGGATCATGGGAAGGGGTTGGGGGCACTCAGGAGTACAGGAGTGTTTCTGTCCATTAACAACAGGCACACAGATGAGTTCCTGCCCTGCTCGGTGACGTTTGCTCCCTGATGGACTATAGCATCAGCCGCGGGGCCAAGTGGAGGATGCGGCCCCAGGGAGACACAGATCACTGACACAGCCGCGTACTCACCGACCGGAGCTGATTTTGCTGTGGCCCCTGCGGATCCTGAAGGTGCCAGCCACCACCTCCCTACAGGACAGACACAGTCTGTCCCTGGTCATCTCAGGCGGGACAAGCAGCCACCGCCATCCCCACCAGCCTTGCTCTTCTTCTCCAGGGTAACAGGGGCCTCGATGTCATCACCGGGGTCACCGCTGAAGTTCCTGCAGAGACCCCGGGTGTGGCCCTCCTAGGGCTGCGGCGGGGTGAGGGTGGTGCTGAGCCATTGGCCCCAGCGGCCCGCAGCCGGAGCAGAGGCTATTCCGTATACAAGCCTGCCCCCCATCCAAGCTTACAGCGGGGCGGGGTGGGGGGGATTTACCGCTTCGCCGTCCACCTAAGGAGCAGAGGAAAGGAAGGTTCAGGAGAGCAGGACCGTGTATGTTGGGTCCAGTGCTGCCTGGCACAGAGTGGGTGTTCAAATGTTCAGGTACATGTGACATAGTCTTAAGTGAAGGGGCAAAGACAAAACCATCATAGTGACATTTCTCGTTTTGTCCTGCTTAGCACTCTTTCTCCTTTCTGTGGATTTCCTCGGGGAGCCAGCCCTCCAATCTTCCTAAGAGCACTTCACAGGAAGTTAACCCCACCCTCGCTTCCGGCACCTGACCCAGGCCCGGAAATCGGCTCATCCACGTGACTGCGTCAGAGATGGTCACATGACTCAGGCTGGGCCAATGAGGGGCAGCCCTGGGACCTTTCAGAATGAGGTGCTCTGTCCAGTGGCGTTGGCTAAAGTAGCCGCCGTGTTTGTGGGGCAGCATGTGTCTGAAGAGGAAGTTACCTCAGAGGAAAGTAGAGCCCAGAAATGGGTACAGATTCTGGACACCGTTTGAGCGCCTGGATCCAGCTATGCCTGAAGCTAGAGACCTGTAGACTTTTTTTTTCAGCTACTAAACCAATAAATGCCTTTCTTTCTTAAGCTGGTTGGAGAGGTGTTTCCGTTATTTTAAACTGAATGTTCTGATGGATAGAGACAGAAAAGTGAATATAATCAGAATAGAGGAAACATGAGGAAACATTGGAGGGAACACAATGTTTCCCCGAGGGTCTGGGATTCCTCGAACTCACATGTCCCCCAAAGTGGCGTGCTTACCTGAGCCATGCCTGCTCTGTCCCCCTGGAGGTGGACCCGGTTCTTATTAAGCTGGATAGTATCTACTTGAGGGATGAGCGTGATGGGGTGTTGGACCTGTTCCTTTCCCCCACTTCTACCCTGAAACAGGGCAACAAGCCAGAGGAGCCACAGGACTCAGCAAAGACGGATACAACAGGTGCCTGAGAACTCAACAGTCCTGCCATTGAAGGTGGTGATGGACAAGTGCTCAGATGCCAGAGGGGAGCGGGGGGGGGGGGGACACCCAAAGATGCCCCTCCCAGTCCCACACTTCTGCCCAGGCCCCCTGGAGGAGGGGGAGCAGCGCAGGGTGTAGGGGGTGGGGGCAGAATTGCTTCCCAGCCCAGGAGGCCTCCCCAGCCAGGTGGGGCCTGCCCCTGCCTCCCATGGGGCAGCTGCACTGGCAGGGGCACATGGTCGGTGACATCGAGCCCGAGCCCGTGTCACACTGGCAGCCTCCTGGCCCAGAGTCTGGCAGCTGTCAGGCAGGGCAAGCCAGCTCTGGAGGAACCCAAGTCATTTGTCACAAGCGTGTGTATTCATCACCCCAAGATCAAATTCTGTTGCCTGCTACGTCCCCAGTGCCTGGCACAGGGCAAACCTTGATGAATCATTGTTGGAAGAGTTAATGAACGTATCCAAGCCCCTCTCTGCAGCATTTGTTCAACTCTGACTGAGCATCTACTATCCACCCGGTACCAGCCCCTGCCCGAGCTTACCCGTCCCCTCCCGGAAGCTGAGCCTCCATCATCATCTTTACCCCATGGGCATCCACCTTGATCAACCGCGCCCCAGTCACACTGACTGTGGGGCTTAGGTACCCACTGTCCACGCGCACTGTAAAGACTGGCCCCCCGGGTCCCCTCAACAGGTGCAGGACCCAGCACATAGCAGCAGGACCGCTGGGCGGTGAGGGCTGCACCCTCAAAGGTGCCATGATGGGGGTCACCTGGCACCTGCCTCTTGGGACCCCGCACCGGGCTCCAGCGAGCAGGAGGCACGGCGCTCGCCCACTGCGAGCTTGGGGGCTACAGTGACATGGCTGTCCCACTTCCTTGCACTCAAACAGCTCACGGAAGAGGGCGCTCAGCTCTCGAGCCCCTAGGGGCAGGACGTGGCCCTGCTGGGGGCAGCCACAGAAGGCCCGGGACCCCAAGCCCCACCACTGACCAGACGGCTGGTGTCCCTCACGCCGCCCTCACGACACGGGCTGCAGCAGGCCAGAGGCACCTCCTCACATGGGCAGCTTGCCTCACACAAACCAGCACGTGTCTCCCCATGGCGTTCGCAGGACACGATTGTTCTGGAGCAAGGAGAGATAGAAAGAAATCAGCACCAAGCACTGGACAATCCCTCACCCTCAGGGTCATGACCCTTCAGAGCCCCACTACTGTGTTTTCCTCAGAACCACCCCCAACACACACACACACAGTAGGGTTGTGTCCTCTCAGACCCCAAAGCAGGGACAGGCGTTTCTGTGCAGTTCACAGCCTGTGCCACTGTACACCGCGGTCTTGGCACAGGTCCCACCCTCCTCTTTGCTATCTCCCTCCAGCTCACCACCGAAGCTGGGACAACACCAGGTGCCCACAGAGATGTCAATAGTTTGACAAGCTCAAGCCAAGGCGGCCAGAGCCTGACAGCCAGGCTCTCATTGGCTGCACGCAGCTCCTCCACACAGCTGTCCACCAATGGGCCCACAGGGAGGGTCCAGGCCCAGGCTTCAAAGGGATCCGTGAGCTCTGAGAGCTGTGCACAGGCCTTGGGGCCTGCATACCTGGCCCTCCTGTGGGCCGGGCCGCTGGTCCATTCTAAGCGGCAGGGCCCCGCCTCCTGCCAGCTGCCCGGAGCAGCCCAGGCTCCAGCTGGCATGTTCCCAGGGGCGTCAGAGCCTCGGGCCCACACATGCCCCAGTGACAGTGACCTCCGCTTCCAGGTGCGTGTCCTGGATCCACAGTTCAAGGCCCGTGTCCATGGCCAAGTGGGCGCCTGAGTACCGGGTGTGGACGGCCAGCCCAGCCTCGGGGAGGCAGGCGGCAGAGGAAGCAGTGCCTTATTCAGCTGTGGGGACAGGATGCAGCACTGGGGTCGGGGGCCCCCGCAGGTTCAATTCTGGGGGAGGTGGAGACTCTCAGTGGGAGGCACTTTGGAGAGAAACCCGTGTGTCAGGAAGAAGGCGGTGAGGCTCGGGTAATGCGTGACAATCTGGAGAGGGAAAGGGGAAGCAGGTGGGGGCATCTACAGCAGAAAACACGAAAGCGCTGCCCGAGGTGGTGGGTGAAGATGGGAGAGGAGGAGGGTGGGCAGAGTCCTGGGCACCCAGTGTTTGGGGTGGGGGCAGCTGGACAGGTGGGAGGAAAACCAGGAGCATGGGGTCCTGGAAGCAGGGAGAAAGTGCTTCACGGAGGAGGGAAGGGGTGGGGTGTCTAAAGCCATGGATCGGGCCACTGGACCGGGGGAACCTCATTCCAGAGTGGTTTGGGTGGCACGAGCTTGAAGGGGGACAAAAGCCTGACCAGAGGGGGTTCACAAGAATGAAAAGGGAGGGATTGGAGGCAGTGAGCACAGACAGCTCCGTGGTGGCTTTGCTGTACAGGGTTCCTGAGAAAGTGACAATAGTTGGAGGGGCTGAGGGATTGGGCATCGGGGTCTGCAAAGCCTGGCTGCCACAGACTGTGGGCTCCGCAGAGTTGTGGCCGGGCGGGGGCAACCAAGAGTTTGTATTTCACGCGAGTTCCCGGGTGCTGCCAGTGCTGCGCTCGGGGGCCCCACTTTGAGAATCACTGCTTCAGAGGAGAGAGAAAAGGTAGAGTCCCCGAGTGAGACCCAGGAGCGGACCGAGCATAGGGGTGAGGCTGAGCCAGGGGCACAGGCCACCGTCCCCACAGCTGCCAGGACTCAGAGGGAGCTCCAGAGGTTCGAGAAAGGAGGTGTGAGTGGGCATCGGGGGGAGGGGGCAAGCGAGCGTCGCAGGGACTGGGGAAGGTGGGCCTTCAAGGTCGTGATCGCAGGTGTGAAGCTGGCCCAAGGGTGAGTGCGGGATAGGGGAGCCTTCTGCAGTGGGGCTGGCCTGATGAGTGGGAGGGAGGTGAGCATGCTGGCCAGGAGCAATTACAGACAGAGCCTGGAATCCGAGAGGAGAGGACACGGGGCGGCGGCGCTAGGGTCAGTGGGCCAGTGCACTGGACGGCCATGGGCTCAGCCAGTGGCTGGAGTCAGGGGGCAGCCAGAGACTGGGGGGGGCAGCCAGGAAAGTGGGGGGTTGGGGGGCAGTGGGGGTGAAGCCGAGGCCTTGGAGGGCTGCCCCTCAGGAGGAGCACGGAGAAGCCTGTGGTGAGGACCCAACCCTGGGAGGCCCCATCTGTCCTCTGTCGGCCTCAGGAGAGCCCACCGTCTGGTTCACCCTCTGCCCACCATGTGGCCCACCTGTCCGTCTGTCTCCCTGACTTCTGTCTCTCCACTGCTTCTGCTCATCTCAGTATCATTCTGGCTTTCTTTTTTTCCATAAACCTGACACTTTCTCTGTCCACCTGCCTGTCCATCTGCCTGACGGTCTGTCTTCTTGACCTTCTCTCTTTCTGTCTGCCTGTCCATCTGCCGTTTGCTCTCTGCCTGCCATGCTCTGTGACCACCCATTCTCCCACTGTGTCTGTCACTCCCCAGGAGCCCCTCCCCGCTCCACTCTCCAGCCCAGGCCCCGGCCTCAGTCACCCGCACAGGTCCTGTTGGGTCTCAGGATCTCACCACCCCGAGGACGCCAGGAAGCAGGGCCAGGACAAAGTGGCGCAGCTGAATCTCCGCTGCATCTCGACAGTGTGTGCAGATGGCCCTGGAGCCCAGGTGGCCGGAGGGACATGAGGGGCCCAGCCGCAGGGGAAGGGGTGTGCAGATGCCCACAGTGGCCCTGCTGGCTACGGGGATTGCTGTTCCAGAAAGAGGCCAAGAGGCAGGAACTGGGCTGCCAAGAGAGTGGGGCTGGGGGCTGGACTCCAGGTCCTGAGAGAGGAGGGCACGGGGGATCCCGACTCCTGAGTCTGCGGGGTGGAATGGGGGGCTAGGCAGGGTTCACCAGATTGGGAGCATGTCCTGCCTCACCTCTGATCTCCTCCCTCCAGGTCACTTGACTCTGCAGGGCTGAGGGGAAGGGTGTCACCAAGGGCTAGGGCCCACTCACCACAGCTGGTCCTCTTCCAGAGCCCTCGCGCCCACTTGCCAGCCCACAGCAGCCAGAGCATTGCCACAGTGGCCTCGTGCACTGGGTGGCTGCAGGGGCTGATACCCAGGGCTGAGGTGGGGGCCCCGGTGGGGGCTGAGGTGGGGCTGGGGAGCCAGTTCGAGGATCCAGCAGGCCTAGGAAGCTCCCAGAAATCCTGGTCCTCATCCGGTCTGGTCTGGCTGGGGCTGGCTGGGGCTGGGCCAGGCCTGTGGGTGGGCATGGGATAAAGTGGGGAGAGCAGCCAGATGGCTTCCAGGGCCTTCTCCACAGGCAGGGTTGCCACAGGTACCCAGAGTCCAGGAGGAGCTCCCCGCTTCATCAGCAGGCTTAAACATGAGTCGAGCAATCCGCAGACAGGGAAATGGAGCTCTGCTGCCCTGAGGAGTGACGACGCAGGGGCCTCTCCTTCCCTGGACCCTGCCAGCTCCCCACAGGGCGTTAGGGATGCCCTCGTAGCCTCCTGGGCCCTGAGCTGGTAGGTGCAGAGGGGGTGGTCCAGATGTGCCCTTGGGGAGTTTAAGGGGCTGCAGGCCAGCCGAGGGGCCCACGGGGGGTGGCTGCAGAGAATGACGGGAGATTCTGCGCTAGAAACTCATAGCTGAGCATATGGGAGCATGAGTGGGGGACATACCAACAGAAGAAGACATTGATGTGGAGCTGGAAATAAGGAACCAGCAAAGGGGGCTTATGCTGTGCACCTGTGGAGATCGGTGGGGGCTGCCCTGGCAGGAGAAGTTCTGAGTTAGGCAGGCGGGACCCCATGGTCAAAGTGGGGATCCCCAGGGCACTGCTCTGGCTTCCCAAGCCCAAGCCTTCAGCTGGTCAAACCAGGTGGGAGCGAGGAGTGCTTATACCAGGCCCTGATGTGAGTGGACCCCTCACCTTCCCCGGACTCTGAGGAATCTCTGGTTGAGGCCTCCTAGCTGCATTCCCAGAACACCCCAGCATGGGGCCCGGGGAACCCCCAGGAAGCAGTGTCCAAGCCTGGTCAGCAGGGAGGAGCTGGCACTGGAGGACCCAGGCCCTCTCCTGAGATGTTCCGGTCACAACCCTGGCTTTGTCCTCAGATGTGCCACCTCGAGTAGATTACACAGCCCCCTATGGGATGTCACACCCCACAGCCTCTCCTTCTGGCTTGCATGAGGACTAAAGCAGCATTTCCCAAAGTGTGGCTGGCTCGTGGGCTGTCAGTGCGGGAATTCTGGGAGTGCCTAGGAGGGGATGGTTATTATTTTACTCATATTTGTTTATCTGATATTTATTATTCCTTTTTTTAAAGATTTTATTTATTTGTTTGAGAAAGAGAAAGCATGAGTGGGGGAAGGGGCTTGCGCAGAGGCAGAGGGAGAAACAGACTCCCCGCTGAGCAGGGAACCTGACATGGGGCTGGATCCCAGGACCCCAGGATCATGACCCAAGCAGAAGGCAGACGCTTAACTGACTGAGCCACCCAGGCGCCCCTACTATTTGTTATTTCTATTGAAAAAAGTATTCCACTGCCACCTGAAACCTTCAGTTTTATAAAGATTACTGTTAAAGTCAAGGCTAAGTTGAGAAAAGAGAAAGACAAAAAGAAAGAGAAGCAGAAAGACATGATCTAAATAAAATAATAACACAAGCGGGACCAGTGGTGTTTGTTCCTTGTCTGTCCTCCCTGCACAAGACAGCCCCATAAGAGCAGGGATTGCATCTGGTTCGTCTCCAGTCATGTCCCCAATGCTCGGAACAGTGCTTGCTTGGCACATAATAGGTGCTCAATAAATACTAGTTGAATGAATAGTAAAAATTAAGAAAACCACTCAAATGTCTGACTTGCAGCAAATAATGGAGTAACATACATGAAACTCTCAGCAGCACCCAGCACATATGAAGTGCTCAAAAATATTCACTCATGCACTTATTCTTATGAAAATTATTATTTACAAGGGCAACAAATACGCATTCTGACCAAATGCTGACTAGCTGAGCATTAAAATGAAGATATGAATTAAGATGGCGGAGGAGTAGGGGACCCCTTTTTCAGCCGATCCCCTGAGTCGAGCTGGATAGGTACCAGACCAGCCTAAACATCCATGGAATCAGCCTGAGACGCAGGAAGATACATCTGGATCTCTGCAAATGAACATCTCCAGCGCTGAGTATTGAGGTACGAAGCGGGGAGCCGTGAAACTGCACACAGATATTGGAAGATAAATGGAAGGGGGAGGGAGCCGCCCTGATCGGGCGCCTGGAAGCGGTAGCCACCTGAACGGGGGAGCAGGCGGACTCGCGGACCGACACCCGTGAGAGAGCGGACTGAGACCTGTGAGCCGGGAGCGCACGCCACCAGACTTCTCTCGGAACTCCGGTGTGCTCACTGGAACCAGACTGAGACCGGGAGCTCCGGAGCGCAGGGGCGGCTGGCGGTGTTAGAAACTCAAAGGACAGAGACGTGCTGGCCCTGGAAGTGAGGGCTGGGACGCCGGGTGTGGGGCGCACATCCCGGGACGCTGCAGGGTTGAGCAGCACCAACAGAAACAGAGTTAAAGTGGCCAGAACATCAGTGGAGAGCGGTCTGCGATCCCTCTGTTCTGTGACAGAGGCTGGGATTCTGCCACTGCTGCTCTGACTCTCAGAAGAGGCACAGCAAACCGCCAGGGAAAGCCGCCAGAGAACAAAAGCCTGGAAATACCATCTCACAGTGTGCCCATCCCCATCCCCCCTCGCAGGGGACACGGAGACTCTACCAAATCAGCGTGGCAGGCCCCTCCCCCAGAAGGCAGGCTGAAAAATCAAGAAGCCCACATCCCTAAGGTCCCTATAAAACAAGTGTGCACTGCATGGGTCCCGGTCAATAATTTGGGCTCTGGACAACCCTGCAACCTCTCCTCATCAGAATGATGAGAAGGAGAAATCCCCCCCAGCAAGGAAAAGACAATGAGTCTGTGGCCTCTGCCACAGAACTAATGGATATGGATATAACCAAATTATCAGAAATGGAATTCAGAGTAACAATGGTCAAGACGATGTGTAGACTTGAAAAAAGTATTAACGAAAATGTTAATGAGAATATAGAATCTCTAAGGGTGGAAATGAAAGCGAATCTGGTAGAAATTAAAAATTCTATGAGCCAAATGCAGTCAAAACTAGAGGCTCTGACGGCCAGGGTAAATGAGGCAGAAGAATGTATCAGCGAATTGGAGGATGGGTTAGTAGAAGAGAAAGCTAAAATAGAATCTGGACCCAAAAAAATCCACGCTCAGGAATGTAGGTTGTGGGAGATTACTGACTCAATGAAACGTTCCAATGTCAGAATCATTGACATCCCCGAGGGGGTGGAGAAAAACAGAGGTCTAGAAGAGATATTTGAACAAATTTTAGCTGAAAACGTCCCTAATCTAGCAAGGGAAACAAACATTCGTGTCCAAGAGGCAGAGAGGACCCCTCCCAAGCTAACCACGACAAACCTACGCCACGTCACGTCATAGTGCATTTCGCAAATATTAGATCCAAGGATACAGTATTGAAAGCGGCCAGGGCAAAGAAATTTCTCACGTACCAAGGCAAAGGTATCAGAATTACATCAGACCTGTCTACACAGACCTGGAATGGGGGGGCATTTTTAAAGCTCTTTCAGAGAAAAACATGCAGCCAAGGATCCTCTATCCAGCAAGGCTGTCATTCAGAATGGATGGAGAAATAAAGATCTTCCAGAATGGCCAGTCATTGACCAATTTCGTAACCACAAAACCAGCCCTACAGGAGATATTAAGGGGGATTCTATAAAAGTAAAAAGGCCCCAAGAGTGATACAGAACAGAAAGTCACAATCTTTAGAAACAAAGACTTTACTGGCAACATGGCATCATTAAAATCATATCTCTCAATAATCAGTCTCAATGTAAATGGCCTAAATTCTCCCATAAAACACCACAGGGTTCCAGATTGAATAAAAAGACATGACCCATCCATTTGCTGTCTACAAGAGACTCATTTTGAACCTAAAGATACATTCAGACTGAAAGTAAAGGGATGGAGTACCATCTTTCACGCCAACGGACCTCAAAAGAAAGCTGGGGTAGCAATTCTCATATCAGGCAGATTGGATTTTAAACTAAAGACTATAGTTAGAGACACAGAAGGGCACTATATTATTCTTAAAGGATGTATCCAACAAGTGGATATGATAATTATAAATATATATGCCCCCACCAGGGGAGCAGCAAGATATACAAGCCAACTCTTAACCAGAATAAAGAGACATATAGATAAAAATACGTTAATGGTAGGGGACCTCAACACTCCACTATCAGCAATAGACAGAGCACTGGAGCAGAAAACCAACATAGAAACAAGAGCTTTGAATGCCATACTTGACGAGTGGGACCTCATTGATATATATAGACACTACACCCCAGAACCAAAGAATACTCATTCTATTCTAATACCCATGGAACATTCTCAAGAATAGACCATGTTCTGGGACACAAAACAGGTCTCAACCAATACCAAAAGACTGAAATTTTCCCCTGCATATTCTCAGACCACAACGCTCTGAAATTGGAACTCAGCCACAAGGAAAAATTTGGAAGAAACTCAAACACTTGGAGACTAAGAACCATCCTGCTCAGGAATGACTTGATAAACCAGGAAATCAAAAATCAATTTAAACAATTTATGGAGACCAACGAGAATGAAAACACAACGGTCCAAAACCTATGGGATACTGCAAAGGCAGTCCTAAGGGGGAAATACATAGCCATCCAAGCCTCACTCAAAAGAATAGAAAAATCTAAAATGCAGTTTTTATATTCTCATCTCAAAAAGCTGGAACAGCAACAGAGGGACAGGCCTAATCCACGCACGAGGAAGCAGTTGACCAAGATTAGAGCAGAAATCAATGAAGTAGAAACCAGAAGTACAGTAGAGCAGATCAACAGGACTAGAAGCTGGTTCTTTGAGAGAATCAATAAAATTGACAAACCGCTGGCAAGACTTATCCAAAAGAATAGAGAAAGGACCCAAATTAATAAAACTATGAATGAAGAAGGAGAGGTCAAAACCAACACCAATGAAATTGGAAGGATTATTAGAAACTTTTGTCAACAGCTATATGCCAATAAATTAAGCAATCTGGACGAGATGGAGGCCTTCCTGGAAACCTATAAACTACCAAGACTGAAACAGGAAGAAATTGATTTTTTAAACAGGCCAATTATTTATGGAGAGATTGAATCAGTGATAAACAACCTTCCAAATAACAAAACTCCAGGCCCGGACGGTTTTCCTGGGGAATTCTACCAAACATTCAAAGAAGAAATAATACCTATTCTCCTAAAGCTATTTCAAAAAATAGAAACAGAAGGAAAGCTACCAAACTCATTCTATGAAGCCAATATTACCTTGATCCCCAAACCAGGCAAACACCCCATCAAAAAGGAGAATTACAGACCGATTTCCCTAATGAATATGGACGCCAAAATCCTCAACAAGATCCTGGCTAATAGAATCCAACAGTACATTAAAAGGATTATCCATCATGACCAAGTGGGATTCATACCTGGGATGCAAGTGTGGTTCAACATTCGCAAATCGATCAGCGTGATACATCATATCAACAAGAAAAGACTCAGGAACCATATGATCCTCTCAATCGATGCAGAAAAAGCATTTGACAAAATACAGCATCCTTTCCTGATTAAAACCCTGCAGAGTGTAGGAATAGAGGGTACATTTCTCAATCTCATAAAAGCCATCTATGAAAAGCCTATAGGAAATATCATTCTCAATGGGGAAAAGCTGGAAGCCTTTCCCTTAAGATCAGGAACATGACAAGGATGCCCACTCTTGCCATTATTATTCAACATAGTACTAGAAGTCCTTGCAACAGCAATCAGACAACAAAAAGGGATAAAACGTATCCAAATCGGCAAAGAAGAAGTCAAAATGTCTCTCTTCGCAGATGACATGATACTCTATATCGAAAACCCAAAAAAATCCACTCCCAAACTATTAGAAGTTATAGAGCAATTCAGTAATGTGGCGGGATACAAAATCAATGCTCAGAAATCACTTGCATTTCTATACACGAATAATGAGGCTGAAGAAAGAGAAATTAGTGAATCCATCCCATTTACAATAGCACCAAAAACCATACATTACCTTGGAATTAACTTAACCAGAGACGGAAAGGATCTATATTCTAGAAACTATAAATCACTCTTGAAAGACATTGAGGAAGACACAAAAAGATGGAAAAATATTCCATACTCATGGATCGGAAGAATTAACATAGTTAAAATGTCCATGCTACCCAGAGCAATCTACACTTTCAATGCTATCCCGATCAAAATACTGATGACATTTTTCAAAGAACTGGAACAAATAGTCTTTAAATTTGTATGGAACCAGAAAAGGCCCCGAATCTCCAAGGAACTGTTGAAAAGGAAAAACAAAGCTGGGGGCATCACAATGCCAGATTTCGAGCTGTACTACAAAGCTGTGATCACAAAGACAGCATGGTACTGGCACAAAAACAGACACATAGACCAGTGGAACAGAATAGAGAACCCAGAAATGGACCCTCGGCTCTTTGGGCAACTAATCTTTGATAAAGCAGGAAAAAACATCCGGTGGGAAAAAGACAGTCTCTTCAATAAATGGTGCTGGGAAAAATTGGACAGCTACATGCAAAAGAATGAAACTTGACCACTCTCTCACACCATACACAAAAATAAACTCCAAATGGATGAAAGACCTTGATGTGAGACAGGAGTCCATCAAAATCCTAGAGAAGAACATAGGCAGCAACCTCTACGACATTGGCCAAAGCAACCTTTTTCATGACACATCTCCAAAGGCAAGAGAAACAAAAGGTAAAATGAACTTGTGGGACTTCATCAAGATAAAAAGCTTCTGCACAGCCAAGGAAACAGTCAAAAAAACTAAGAGACAGCCCACAGAATGGGAGAATATATTTGCAAATGACACTACAGATAAAAGACTGGTATCCAAGATCTACAAAGAACTTCTCAAACTCAATACACAAGAAACAAATAAACAAATCAAAAAATGGGCAGAAGATATGAACAGACACTTTTCCAATGAAGACATACAAATGGCCAACAGACACATGAAAAAATGTTCAAAATCATTAGCCATCAGGGAAATTCAAATCAAAACCACACTAAGATACCACCTTACGCCAGTTAGAATGGCAAAAATAGACAAGGCAAGAAACAACAATTGCTGGAGAGGATGTGGAGAAAGGGGATCCCTCTTACATTGTTGGTGGGAATGCAAGTTGGTACAGCCACTCTGGATAACAGTGTGGAGGTCCCTTAAAAAGTTAAAAATTGAGCTACCCTATGACCCAGCCATTGCACTACTGGGTATTTACCCCAAAGATACAGACGTAGTGAAGAGAAGGGCCATATGCACCCCAATGTTCATAGCAGCATTGTCCACAATAGCCAAAGTGTGGAAGAAACCGAGATGCCCTTCAACAGATGACTGGATTAAGAAGTGGTGGTCCATATACACAATGGAATATTACTCAGCTATCAGAAAAAACGAATTCTCAACATTTGCTGCAACATGGACGGCACTGGAGGAGATAATGCTAAGTGACATAAGTCAAGCAGAGAAAGACAATTATCATATGATTTCTGTCATCTATGGAACATAAGAACTAGGAAGATCGGTAGGGGAAGAAAGGGATAAAGAAAGGGGGAGTAATCAGAAGGGGGAATGAAGCATGAGAGACTATGGACACTGAGAAACAATCTGAGGGCCTCAGAGGAGGGGGGTGGGGGAATGGGATAGACTGGTGATGGGTAGTAAGGAGGGCACGTATGGCATGGTGCACTGGGTGTTATACGCAACTAATGAATCGTCGAACTTTACATCGGAAACCGGGGATGTACTGTATGGTGACTAACATAATATAATAAAAAAAAACATTAAAATAAAAAATAATAATAAAATAAAATAAAATAAAAATATGCCCCGTGCTGAACATCACCATCCTAGGATGAACTTCTGAAACATAAAAAGAAATCTGAAAACGTATTAAATGTTTATTACTGTCACAATCTTATGACCCACCACAATTACAGCAGGCAAATCTTTCAGGTTGAACGCTTTAGTGAGGGACAAGCCCTCCACTTCGTCACGGCCAACAGGCCCCTACAGTAAATGAGTTTCTGTGGCAGTTCTGAAACACGGCCCCGAATTTCTTCAACAGACGGAAAGGTGGGGTCTGTCTCTCTCTGCTCCTCAAGTCTGGGCAGGTTTGTGATGGCTTCAACCAACAGAGTAGAGCAGAAGGGAGGCTGGGGTGTAAGAGGCAGTGTTTACAGAAACGCTCCCCGTGGAGCCTGAGACCCCTGAAAAGTGCCAATGTCCTGAGGCAGCTGTGCTCAGAGGCCGGGTGAGCTGGTAGCTGAGCCCGGCCTCTGAGCCGTTCCAGCCCAGGCATCAGACATGTGAGTAAAGCACTTTCCCTACCTCTGTCTCTGTCCACCGAGTCCCTGCATCCTTCAGATCTTCGAGCCGAGGACCCCGACATCACTGAGCAGAGCCAAGCAGTCCCTGCTGCTCCCATTTGACTTTTTTGAGCCGCAGAACCCACGAGCATCATAAAATGGCTGCTATTTCACACCGCTGAGTTTGAGGTGGTTTGTTGCGCAGCAACGGAACCGCTGCCCACGTGACACCGCAGAATTTAAATAGTATTACTTTTTCTGCAGAAGCGAAAATCCATTCCCTACTCACACCACTACTTGAACGTTCACGGTAATTATTTCTGATCGTCACAATCATTGTTAATCATGGTGGCATTTTCCTTGTAAGATAATTATTGTGAAAGCCTGGATGTTTCTCCTTCTGCTTGACTGGGAGGACGCCAACTTGGGAAACACACGCGAGGCTTTGCATTCCAACTTACATCCCAAAGGCTTTTCTATATTTGCAAGTGAAAATTCAGCTAGAAGCACTGACTGTGAATGCAAAGCCTTGCTTGTGCTCCTGATACGGTTGCATTCAGTGGGCTGAATCCTTCTGGCTTGGAGATGCGTGCCAGTGACACGGAAGTTGAGTTTGGAGGGTCAACTTTTCTGAAGATCAAGACCCCCGCAGAACATGACGATAACCCTGTATTGTCATCATGGTTCTAATAGTGGCTTCTTGGGGGTGGGGGGAGCACAAGACTGGTGGAGGCAGGAGGAGAAACTGAGGCTCACAGACCCCTGGCAAACACAGGAAGCTGATAGATGACCGTTGAGTGAATCATGATCCCTCTAACTGCCTCCCTGCCTCCAAGGGAGCAATAATGGTGGCAGATACCAGAGTGGCCACCTGGTCGACCTGTTTCCGGTAGACCTGTTATTGGCTTTTAACGCACTAGGTCCCCTAGAACAGGGCCACCTCCTCTCAGGTCCCCCAGGGCAGGCCATTGCCCTCTTTTGTCCCCTGCAGAGCTGGGTCAGGTCTGCTCAGACCAGCCCTCTCCTGCCAGGGTAAGCTGTGTCCCCTTAGGCTCTCCAGGACATGGTTGTATCTGCTCGGGACCCCCACCGTGGGGCTGTGTTCTCTCAGAACCCCTGAGCTTCATAAAACACAGGCACCGTTCATTTTTCAGCTAATTCCAAAATTCTAACGAAACAAAGTGTGAGCCAAGTCTCAAATGAACGTCTCAGATAGGATGGGTCGGGCCGTGCAGCCATGTGCAGACACTTGGAAAACCTGCCTGGAGCTTGAATGAGACTGGGCAGTTGTGTGTGTGTGGGGGGGGGGGGGGTGGCTCCTGAAGGACAAAGCAGTGTTGGGGATCAGCCACACTAAGGGTTTGGTATCCAGGGAGTGATGCTTGGAGCATCTTCCAAACGGTCTGTTATTTGAAGGCACTTTCCTGTGTCTCTGTTTTAGGAAATTGCTTGGGTGCATGCAGCTGAGGGGCAGCACATTATAATGTTTGTCACTGGAAGTCATGGGAACCAGGCTTCCGTGAGCATTTTCCTGCAGACCAGCTGATTTTCAGCAACAAGTGGAGTATTAGGGCAGAAAATGCTTAATTTCTCCCAGTTCAGGGGCAGCAGCACCCCCTGGTGGCAAACACAGGAAACACCCCCCACACCCCCCCCCCACCCCCCGTGGCCATCAAGCCTCTATGAGATCTGCAGATACTCTAGGGAACAGAGTGGGTCCCAGGGGAAGCTGGGACCCAACCTCCAGCCCAGATAAAGGAAGGGGCAGGGGTCTCAGGCTCTGCTCACGGGGTCTAGCACTCCTGTCTCCACCCTACAGAGCCTGGTTTCTTGTGTTGGCCTATGGTGAATGTCTTTTTCCCCCCAGTGGGCATCTACATCCCTTTTTTTTTTTTTTTTAGAAAAAACACTCCATATTCCTTTGGGGAACCCCCTACACTGAAGTCATATAGTTCTTGAGGGTCAACCCCCTGACTCCATGCATCACGTGAACAGTGATTTGATGAGGGATGAGCATATGACCCAAAACTGTCCAGTGAGAGCCAGGCCTGGGCCTTTCTTGCTATAGCTATTGGGAGAAAAGCATTTCCTTTCCACTGGGGCTGCTAAGTGGTCCATGGCATATCAGCCTAGTGTTTGGGTGGGTAGGAGACATCTCTGTCTCTGGTTGTAGGGGCGTAGGGGAGGCTTCTTGCAAATAAAGCTTTTCTCTATACAAAACCAGATTTTGGAGAGGAAATGAGGCAGTTCTGATGAAAAATATTTGAGCAGCTGGATCCAGCAGAACCTGAAGCCGCTTGCTCCAGGGCATTTTCAGTTAAGTGAACCAATTAATTTTTTTTTCTCTTAAGCCAGTGGGAATTGGAGGATAATGCTCCCTGCCTGATTTGTGCCAGTCCCTAATTTCTCTCTTCCCTCCCCGACAAACGTCCTCATTGCTGTTTACACTTGCAAACTCAGAGGCCATGTTAATCAAAACCATCTTTATTATTTAAAGAGCATCCTGTCATCACGGGCATCTAGATGGGGGTCCCCAGATGGCAGAACAATATTTACATGGGGGTCAGGAGGGTGAGGCTCGGGTGGTCCCAGGGCTGAGTGGGCCCGCCACTGTGGAAGAGAGGAGCCTGGAGGAAGGGTATCCTTGGACCTGTGGGCTCAGCCCAAGAAGAAAAACGTCCCATTCCGGGCCCAGGGTGAACCCCAGCAGGTGGGGCTGGAGCCACGTGGGTGAACTTGGGCCCTGGAGGCGTGCGCATCAAGGAGAAGCCACAGGTCAGAGCTGGGTCACCATGCCGCTGGCTTCGGAGTGAGTCTGGAGAAAGACAACTGGGGGCTTCTGAGGTCTGAGAGGCTTCCCCAGTCCCACAGCTAACCTCCCCTCCGCACAAGCCCTTGGAAATCCATCTGTCCCCTAGGGCACCATTTCTAGCCTGAGCACAGTTTTCCAGAAAACCCCTGCCTCCTCCCCTTTCCCCATTAAGAGTCCCAAACCCTCTCGCCCTCTGGCTCCCATCTGGGCCTGACGTTCACCTTTATGGCCTGGAAGATCCACTCCCGGAAGTCACTGACTTTGGTGTAGACACCTGGCTTCTGGGCCAGGGCACAGCCAGTGCCCCAGCTCACAATGCCACACAGCCGCCAACGAGGCGTCCGAGAGATGCTGTCCTCACACACGAAGGGGCCACCACTGTCACCCTGGTGGGAGAGGGGAGGCCTGGCTGGAGGCCAAGAGGTCATCCGGGAGGCCCTCTTGGGTAGCTAGGGGCTGTGGTCACAGAGCTCTGGCCCTGAAATAGGGAGCCCAGCCACCCACAGCCCTGTGTTCCCATCCCTGGAGTGGCAGGGGCTCCGGGCCGCCCCACCCAGTCCCTCACCTGGCAGGCATCAATGCCGCCCTCAGGGTAGCCGGCACAGAACATCTTGGGCTTGATCTGGTTCGCGTAGAAGTCGGGGCCGTTGCAGACCTCATTGCTGATTATGGGGACTCGGGCCTCCTGGAGTACCCCAGCCTGTTGGCCTGGGGGTGTGCGGGCAAGGCTGGCAGAGGCTGGGGAATGGGCGCAGCCCCCTTCCCTCCTGCTGTCCCCCCCCCCCCAGGCTCTTCAGCGGCCCTGGGCCCCAGGACCAAGAAGCATTTGCCTTTCCAGCCAGATTGCCTTTCCCCAGCCCAGCTCCGTCTCCCTCACGGCGGCTCTGCAGGCAGAAGACAGGACTCACCGTAGTACTGCGTGTTGCCCCAGCCAGTTACGGTACAGATCTTGCCGTCCACCAGGGCCTGGCCGGCGGCTGGGAGGCACACGGGCTGGATGTATTCTGTGAGAGAGACCAGGCGGTCCAGCCTCTGCTGGCCTGGCCCGCCTGGAACAAAGCCTCTGTCCAGTGGCCTCAAGGGTCCCGGCACACCCTCTCCTCTGCTCTTTTCAAATAACCACAGCAGGAGCTGCTGTCCCCTGAGAGCGCACCAGGCACTAGATGACTTCCTGCCTCGGTTCCTCCCAATTCCTGGCAGTCCAGAGAGCAAGGGGCTACTATTAGCCCTTTACAGAGGAGGGAGATGAAGCCGAGTCACTTGTCCAAGGTCTCGTAACGGGGCAATAATAGAGCTAGAATTTGAACCCAGGTTGGCCTGGTTCCCAAGCCCGCGTACTTAACCGTGGCCCACAGGCCACCCCCCGCCTAGAAGGCACCCTTGGGAGAAATAGAAAAATGCATCCCTGTCTTTAGATACTTGACTCCCATCTGCCAGAAGATCATTGTAATAGATACACAGGCCTACACCAACAACAGTGGCGCCCCTAAGATGTGACGTCCTTGTGCAGTGCACAACCCACACCACAGTCCTGACAGCTCTGTCTACTGCCTGCCTGCTGGCGACTTCATGGGCCTAAGCGTCAGAGCTCTCAGATATAAAATGGACAGGATAATTGTTTCCCTCAGAAGTTGTGGTGAGAAACTGGTGACGCCCTGAGCAGCACACTTGGCAAATAGGAAATGCTCCCATAACTAGTAATAGTAATAAACAACAACAACAGCAATGACTGTTTGTGTTAACTGAGTGCTCACTGTGTGCTGGCATTGCTCTAAGCTCTTTACTCAGATTACCTTTCTTTTTTAAAGACGTCATTAATTTATTTGAGAGAAAGCAAGAGAGAGCGAGCTTGAGCCGGAGGGGGAGCAGAGGGAGAAGCAGGCTCCCTTCTCAGCGGGGAGCCTGACATGAGGCTCCATCCCAGGACCCCAGGATCATGACCTGAGCTAAAGGCAAATGCTTAACTGACTGAGCCACCCAGATACCCCTCATATTACCCTTTTAATCGTCTTGATAACCCTAAGAAGTCATTTAATGGATCAGGGAAACTGAGGCACGGAGAGGTGAAGCCAAGATCACATAGCTGGTAAGCACCTGAATCTGATTCCAAATCCTGTGCTCTTACCTCCTCAGCCATGTGTCTCCCGGCCAAGCGGCTCCCACCCCATCCTCCTGTCCTTCCATGGACCCTTCTCTATATCACGGTTTGTAACCCTCCCTAAAGACAAGGGTTTGTTTCACTTTAAAGAAAAATGTGTATCATCCCCTTTGATGGAAAACCAGGAACACAGAAAATAACCATAAAAAGAAGTAGAATGCAAGCTACAGAATGGTCCCGGCAGCAAAGCCAGGGGGTTACACACAGATTCCCGTGCCAGGCGGCCTCGACCCAAACCTCTGCCATTTTCCAGCCTCGGGACTTTGGAGCCACATTTACCTTCTCTGCGTGGGGACCTCCTCCATGTGGGAAAACAGGATCCTAAGAGGATCCACCCTCCCAGGGCTGCTGTGGGGGCTAAATGCGTGCAGGCTCCCCAGCCTGCTGAGAACAGGGCCCGGCACACAGGAGGTGAAGTGCGAGTGTTGGCGCTATGACATCATCACCGGGATAGTATTTAATTCTACTATTTCATTCACGTTCTCCTGTTGCCTGCCGAAGGCTCGTCATCATCCACGACTGTGACTTCATCAGCATTGTTTTTATTAATACTTTTGTCACGCTGTGGCCTGCTGAGAGCTGGCTCTCAGTCCACCGCCCTGCGGTGGAAAAGCCCTGAAGACATCCTAGCCCCCAAGGGAGTCTTTCTCCCAGAGAGCGAGGAAATGCTCCTGAAAACTGCGGAGGGAATAACTTCTAATTCCCTCTCGGGTTCATTCATAGATTTTTAAAAGCTTTCTTCATTTGCACTAACTGTATTTTTTGGTAACAGCTTTTCCGAGACATAATCCACACACCATACAGTTCACTCCCTTCGAGCAGACAAGTCAATGGCTTTTAGGGGGCTTGCAGAGAGGGTTTAGTGGCACGCCTGGCGACAGGAAGGTGCCCCCATTGCCACCATCGATTTGGGAACATTTGATCACCCCCGAAAAGAAATCCTGTATTCGCTCCATGTCACCTCCGAATCTCCCTGTCCCCCTCCTCGCCCCTACCTCACACCACCGCTACCCCTGGCAGCCACTAATCTACTTTCTCTCTCTCCAGCTCTGCCTTTTCTGGACATTTCATATAACTGGAATCATATAGTGGCCTCTTGTGTCTGACGTCTTTGCTCAGCACAATGTTTTCAGGGTGATCCGTTGCGTATCATGCGTCAGTGCTCCAAAACTCCTTCTTATGGCCCCATATTACTCTCTTTATGGATCTACTGCATTCTGTCTATCCACTTGTCAAATAAACATCGGGGCTGCTTCTATCTTTTGACTGTCGTGAATAGAGCTGCCGTGAACAGCTGTGTCTAAGATTTTGTGTGCACCCGTTTTCCTTTCCTCTGGGCACGTAGCCCGGGGTGGAACTGCTGGGGCAAATGCTAACTCCATGTTTAACTCCCCTCGAGATCGTTTTCCCTATCACCATGGATTCCTATGGCTCTGTCCTCTGTCCTCCCGGCCTCTGGCGTCCCCAGGCCAAGGCTCAGCCCCCAGGCTTACCTGTGAGGGGCAGGGCACTGGACAGGTGGACCAGGGCGATATCATTGCTGTTTTCCTCACTGTTGGGGTCTCGAAAGGGGAGATAGCCCCCGTGGTAGACTACTGCCTGCACCCCCAGCTGCAGGCCATGGGGTGAGACCTGGGCCACAGCGCCAGCAAACACTCGCCATCGAGACAGAACCCGGTTCCGCCTACCGGGGAATAGGAGAGGAGGGTGGCAGCGTCCCCGGGCGCAGCCTCTCTCACCTCGCCTTTCCCCTGCCTCTCCCGCTCAGGGCTGTGGGGGACACTCACTCAGGGAAGCAGTGGGCTGCTGTCAGCACCCAGTCTCCGGAGAGCAGGGACCCTCCACAGAGGTGTGCTCCATCGTAACGAAGACTGACTTGCCATGGCCACCTGCCCAGGCTGGTGTCTTGGCCTCCCACGATGCGGTCCACAGGTAGCTTCCTACGGCCACAATCTGCAGGAGAGGCAGAGTCAGGGGCAACAGGGGGGCCTGGAAACTTCAGGACACAGCCCTATCCTTAGGGACCTATAGGAACATGGCCCTGCTTTGGGGGACTAAGGGAACATGGACCTGTCACCCTGGGGGAGTCAGAGGACACAGCTCCATCCTCATAGGATCTAACAAGATATGGCCGGGGGTGGGGGGTGTCTGATGGGAGGAGACCCTGACCTGAGGGCTCTGCAGGAACATGGGCCCATCCTAGGGAAGTGAGGAGACACATAGTCCCATCCCTGGGACCCTATGGGGACATGGTGATACCACCCTGGGAGAGGACACACAGAGCTCTGCCCTTGTAGGGTAAGAGGATTTGGCGGGTGTGTGTGTTTGGAGAGGGGATCTGATGGGACATGGCCCTGCCCTGGAGGGTCTCAGGGAGAAGGTTCCGAGTTTCAGGGTCTCACCTTGGCAGACAGTAGCCAGGAAACGGCCCCTGGGACAGTCACTGTGACAGAAAGACAGGGGCAGAGACAGAAACAAAAGGGGAGGCCAGTTAAGACAGGAGAAAGGGCCCCCGAGGGTGGGCAGGCTGGCGCCCCAGCCCCACGGCCCTCCTCACCACACAGAGATGACCTCGAGCAGCCTCTGGGCCAGCGGCAGCCTCCCCTCGTCCACGCAGAAGAAGCCCGACGTGCCGTTGGCGCCCGCTGTCCGCACGTCCAGCTCCGAGTGGCCCAGGGCCCTGGGCAGGCAGGGGTCAGGCCTGCTCCTCCCACCCCGCCCCTCGCCACCAGTACCCGCCACCCCCAGGGCTGCCCAGTACCTGAGGAAGCCCATCTCCTCGCAGCCCAGGCCCGCCACCCTGGCGTTGGAGCGCGAGGAGCACAGCAGCCGCCATGTGCCCTCCGTGTCGTCGAACACCATGAGCCGGGCATCGGCCGGGCTGACCTGTACTGCAGGGCGACAGGATAGCCGCCTGGGTCACCTCCCCACCGCGCCCCCTGGCCCAGCCCCGAGGAGCTCCAGGTCTGAGTCTCTGTGGGAGCTGATAGGAGCTTGGGGTGCACCTGTGGGCGGGGAACCCCGGGGACCTTGCTGTCACCTCCTTGCTGCCTAAGCTGGCTGCGCAGGCACCGCACGTCTGGACCTCCACTCGGACATCAGATGTCGGGGAAGAGGGAAGTGGTTTCAACCACGTTCCCGAGACAATGGCCTGTGAGGCTGGAGCTGCTGGGGGCCGTCTTTGCCCCCATGTGGGGAAAAATAAGCCAATGTGGAGGAAAGCCAAGAGATGTCTGCCCCTTGATGGAGCCAGGCCTGAAAGACCCCCAGAACTGTTGGATAATAAGTGAATCGTTTCCCTTTTTGTTTAACCAGTTTTCTTATTTTCTCCTTTTGTCTTCTGCCACCCGAAGGCCCTTGACTAACACTTCAGATGGCCAAAATATTTAGATACCCTATAGTCTTCTAAAAAGAAAGAAAGAAAGAAAGAAAGAAAGAAAGAAAGAAAGAAAGAAAGAAAGAAAGAAAGAAAGAAAAGGAAAGGAAAAAAGAAAGAGAAGAAAGGAAAAGAAAAGAAAAGAAAAGAAAAGAAAAGAAAAGAAAAGAAAAGAAAAAAAGAGAGAGCCATCTTTTTTTGCAGGACTTGTCCAAGCCTTGAATATACTAAAATGCAATTCTCCAAGCTGAGCATGTGGTATTCATTCATTCATTCATTGACTCACTCAATTCATTCATTCACCTGATAACAAGCATTAACTAGATGTCTACTCCATACCCAGCCCTGTAGGGGGTGATGCTGGAGGCATAAAGATGACCAAGACAGCCCTGGGCAGTGCCCTCACCAAGCCAAAATCTAGGATTGGGGGAGATAGACAGCCATAAAAAAGTCACTCAACCAAACACATCATCACCAACTGCGAGAAGAGGTGGGGTAGAGATACAGGAAGGCTAGAGAGAACGTGCGAGGGAATCCTTGTGTCTGGGGCTGGTTGTGTTAAGAACTGACCGTCCTCTTAGCCCCTCCCGGGCTACTCCCCACGCATGGCCAGAGGACCCGCTTCCACACCTAAGCCAGTCACAGCCCTCAGGCATATTTATTTCCATTTACCACTCAGGATGTGCTAGGCTCTATTTTGGGCAATGAAACAAATTGCCACAACTATAAGCAAATCAGAGAAAAGCCCTGCTCTGTGGAGCTCCAGGACCAGCAGGTGAGATGGGTAAGGAAAGGGACAAGTAAGCAAAATAGATGGTGTGTCACAAAATAAGGAGCCAGGGAGACAAATGTAGCTTGACTGAGGCAGGGGCATCCTGGCGCCTGGGGAGAACTTGCCATTTCCCACAGGCGGGCAGGGAAAGCTTCGCGGAGAAGATGGGGTGTGAACATAGATCTGAAGGAGGGGAGAGAGTCGTGAAGGGAGGTGAGGGAACAGAGAACTAGGCCGCAGGAACTTCAAGTGCAGAGATCCCCCCCTGGTGGGGGCGGGGGTGGGGGAGGAACGGCAAGGAGGCTGGAGCAGAGTGAGCAAGAGGCAGAGACCTGGGAGGTAGGCCAGGTCCGCGGAGGACTTCGCTTCTCCCAGGAGGGAGGTGCAGCCAGGGGAGGCTCTGAGCCAGCAGCGCCCGGACCTGACTCAGGGGTTCACAGGCTCCCTCTGGCTGCGGGCCAGGGGCAGACTGCAGGGGGCGCCACAGGAGCAGGGAGCCCAGGGAGGGAGTCCAGGCTGGGGAAGATGGAGGCCAGGCCCGGGCTGGGAGAGTGGGGGAGAAGAGTTTAGATTCTGGAGAGATTTTGTGGGTCAAGCCAACAGGGTTTGCTCACAGACTGGATGTGGCTGTGAAGGAGAGAGAGGGGTCAAGGACAACTCCGAGGTGTTTGGGCTGAGCTGCAGAAGCACGATGCAGCCGCCGTTGACCAGGATGGAACAGGGGGCAGGGGGAGCAGGTCTGGGGAAAGCCCAGCTGTGACGCCCGTGGTCCTATTCTCCTGACCCTACTGCACTGTTGGCGCCCCAGAGCACCTTCTAGAAAACCAGATCTGGGGCAAACTCAATTTGGCCTCACCCAAGCTGAGGGGTCTTCCCCTAGCCCCCTGATCCCAACAAGGGAGACAGGCGTTCTAGACCCAGTTCTAGAGAACTCCGTCTGCTGAGAACCTGTGTGTGCCCAGCACTGTGTTCCCCCTGCCCACCAACTGCAGGGCCTCGCCACACCACCCCAAGGCCACAAAGATCACCCCCGTTCTGATCAGAGGAGGAGGCTGAAGCTGGGAGAGGCGAGGTGCCTCACCCAGGTGAGTGAGCAGCAGAGACTTGCATTCAGGCCCGCACGACTCCAAACCCCCAGCTCTGCATGTTGCCCCAGACAAGCTTTTCCAGTGACTTCCTTACCCACAGCTGGCACTGATTGCTTCCTAGCTGCCTTGCCTTAATCGCGGCCTCCTGCTCTGAGGTGGGGGCAGGCGAGGCCTGGCGCCTCTGCTGATGGCACCCACCACCCCGAGTTCCAAGACCCAGACTTGGGGTTTGAAACACCAGCTGGGGGTGAAGAGCTTCCAAATGGTCCAGATAGCGTGAGGTTTTAGGGAAAAAGGGATCGCTGTATGGATAGGTGTTGGGGGGGGGAATATCAAATGCCCCCTCCGATTATTTTTAAAGCCACGTTCTGTGCCACTGTTTCTCACTTTTCAGCTCTTTATTCTTGTTGGCATTATTTGCAAAAAAAAAAAAATGTGTCTGGGTCATCTGGTTTTGCTTACTGAATTGTCTGATAGATTTAGAGGTGTGAAAATCCCAGAAAAATTAGGTGGGGATATAGCTTTGGGGTTGTTTTCATTTGTTTTGCAATTTCCCACCATTTTTGGAAAACCCAAGTATAACTGAAGGGCAGGAGGGCTGGCGTTGGCCGGAGCAAGGTCTGAATCACGGCCTAGTTGCTTTCCAGCTGGAGGCCAAAGACAAGTTAGTTCATCTCGGCAACTTGTCTTGTGCATGTTCATTAGGTGAAGACTTCCTGAGCACCCACTACGTGCAGGACACCGTCTGCGGCAGCAAACACAGTGCCCCTGCCCTCCTGAAAGTCCCCGGAGGTCAAGTGTGAGGAGAATTTTACCCCACGCAACAGGCATGGCCGCGGGGTGGAGGGAGCATGGGGCCCTGGGGGTGCAGGAATGCCTGAAGGTGAGACCCAAAAGCCACATATACCAAGTGGCTCAGAGCCAAGCACCGCATCATCCCTCCTGGTCCCCCGTGCCCACCCCCCTGCAGCTTATGGCTAAGGAGGCTGGGACTCAGAACAAGACTGGTATGAGGCCCCAGAGCTCAGTGGAACCCAGAAACTACTTCTAAGTGTGAGTGGCAAGAGGTGATGAGCCAAGACTGTGGGGCCAGGAGGGTCCTTCAAGGGCATGAGAACAGCCCATAGACTGGACCCTGGAGAGTGCCAGAAGCAGCGCGAGGTGAAGGCGGAAGAGGGGTCTGCCCCCTAAGAGCCGGGATCCTGCAGGGGGTTGAGATTTTAGCTCAGTGGCATTGAGAGCTACGGAGTGGCTTCTGGGACATAATCCCTCTGGCCTGCCACTTCTTCAGTGTGTGGTCTTGGGCAAGTCAGTTCACTCCACTGGGACTCAGTGTCCCCATCTGCAAAAGGGGGGGCGACGATAACAGGTCCAAGGTTACAGTGCGGGTGCGGCAGATGGTAGCCATGCCTACGGTGAATAGCTTGGCGGTTTCTCGAGAAACAGCAGGGTGTCGTGGTTCTGCATAGAGCGGATTTCGGCTGCCTGGGTTCAGATCCCAGAGTGGCCGCTTCCTAGCTCTGAAAGTGCAGCCAGCCACCGGGCCTTTCTGCATCTCGGGCTCCCCATATTAAAATGGGCTTTTGTGAGGGTTTAATGAATTGAAACCATAAAGCCCTGAGGCCTACGCCTGGCCCCTGTAAATGCTCGCTAAGTGCTGGGATGGTGACCAATGCTGACGTAGGCTTTCTCTGTCCGGATTTTCATTTCTCTTAGCATGAGCTGAGTCCTTTATGGAATTAGATGAGGCTCCTGGGAGTGAAAAATACATCCCATCACCCAACTTCCCCTTTCTTCTTGCTGCACGGGCCTACGGAATGGCAGCTGGGGGCTGGCACCCAGAAAATTCACCCATTCATTCCACATTTAGTTTCCACATCTATTACTAGTGTGGCCGTTCGTTCTCAGCTGTCTGCAGACACAGCTCCGCTGGGCCGTCTGAGAGCTATTCCTGGCCTCACCATCTCCCAGCTGTGTGTCCTCTCTGGTCTCACTTTCCACATCTGTAAATGGGGATCACAAAAGTAGCACCCCCCCTCCCCCACCTGGAGAACAAGAAGGGGTCTCTGAATTCATACAGCGCCTCGCAAGTGGGCTCTGACCATGCCTCCTAGTAAAGAAACATATTTTTACATTTTACCATGTAGCCCTGAACTTGTGCTTTCTGGAGCAAATCACTGCATTGCTCTGAGCCTCAGTTTCCCCATCTGTAAAATGGAGAAAATAACAGCACGGCTCTTAGGGAACCAAAATGAAAGATTCACAAAACTTTTCCGTGCTGAGAGAGATGAGCTGTGGTCTTTACTATTCTAATCTCCTTCGTGCTTTTTAAAATGTGGTTTTCAACTCCCTAATTTGATTTCATGAGGCACTAACGGGTAAGGTATATAGAGTTCGGAAAACACGAGACAAGGTGAAGCACTTAGAACGGCAGCCGATCCGCAGCAGGTGCTCAGTACGAGGGTGCAGGTACTACTCGCATCTCTGCGCATGCTCACGCAGTCACTCAGAAATCCTTCCTTGAGCTCGCACCAGGTTCCCTCCGGGGCTCCCCCGAGGGTCCCGGCCTGCTTTACTCACCCGGATACAGCGGCTCCTGGTCACTCTTGAGTAGAAAGGTCGCTGCAGAGAAGGCAGAGGTGAGGGCAGTCAGGAAGAGGGCTGCGGGGGTGGGCGGGGGGGGAGAGGCACAGGGGCCACTCACCAATGGCCCAGGACGCTGCCCCGATGCCTGTCAGGAGCAGCAGGGTCCCTGCCGTAAGAGCTGCCACCTTGGGTCCGGAACAGCATGGCACAGTCCGGCCACCTGCAACAGACACCATGCGGGGACCGCTGCCAGGCCTGTCCTCGTCACCAAGGCAGGGTCTGGGCACTGGGCCAGCTCTGCCCTGCCCCCCAGGGCTAACAGCACGCCGGAGCCTGCCATGCCCTGGACCTGGTTTCTCAGGGCCCGCCCTCCCCTACAGTGGGGCCCACCAGGTGTCCCGCTCCCCCAGGCTTCCAGCTGGGAAGGGGCGTGGCCGGGTCCGCAGCCACCCTCCCCCTCCCTCCCCGCAGGCACTCCTGGCACTCCTGGCACTTCTGGCATTTGCGGGCTCTCTCCTCCCCAGTGACGCTGCACTTTGCAACTCCTTTTCTTGAACCTCTCACTTCTGCTCACTCTCTCAGAGGTTCTTGGAGCTTCTTGGGGGCTGCGACCCCTGACCTCAGCCCTCTTGGCAGCTCAATCCCCTGCTGTTTGGCACGTTCTCACTGCTCCATCCCTCTCTGCTGTCCCAGCCCCTCTGTCCCCGGGCATTCCCCCCAAACCAGACCTCTCCCTCAGGACCCAGCTCCAAGGTCAAATATGCCCCTGAAGATTAAGAACCTAAGTTTGAAAAGCTGCCAGCCTCACTTAATAAAAAAAAGAAGACTTACCCTTCCTGACCTGGGACCTTGGGCAGGTGACCTCACCTCTTTGAACCTCAGCTTTCTTTTCTGTTTAATGGGCATCCACCCAGCACTCACCTCTAAAAACAATACTTAAAATTTCTCTTACATCATAGTAGCCAAACTCATATCACAGGCTTATTCTCCCAAGCACTGTCCTCGTTTTGGGGGAGGATTCCCATTTTTCGGACAGGGAACAGTAAGGCTCAGAGAAGTGGAGTGACATGCACGCGGGGACTCAGCCCGCAGGAGGCAGTGTGGAGTCCCGGACCCCAGGGCACATGGGGTGCTGGGGCCCAAGCGTATAAGCACGAAGCTGTGCTCCCTCTTGCCACGCCATAACAAGCGTATAAGCACGAAGCTGTGCTCCCTCTTGCCACGCCTGGCAAAGAGCAAATTCTCAACAAATGCTTTTACGTCATTAGAGCTGTGTGCTTCTGGCCAATACCCTTCACCTCTCTGGGCCTTAGTTTTCTCCTTGGTAAAAAGGAGCTTTGTTCATTCACCGTCCTACTGACTATCCACTCTCCTGACACCATTCTAGGCTCTGAAGATACATCCCAAGACAGATGAGATGCTGGCTCTCGTGGGGCTCACATTCTCATATGTGTAAGGTTGAGGGGAAAACATAAACAAGTAAACAAACTTGATCATTCCCAGATTGTGACAAAGTCTATGAAGAAAATAATGCGGTCGGGGCAGCAGGTGGCTTCTGTGGGGTGATGAGGGAAGGCTTCCCCAAGAAGTGACCTTTGAGCTGAGACCTGAAGGCTGAAACCAGCCATGCAGAGATCTCAAGGAAGAGCGGTGTGGGCAGAGGGAACAGCATAGGCAAAGGCCTTGAGGCAAGAATACGCATTATCTGTTCGAGAGAGAGACCACTGATACGGCCAGGATGACATGAGTTTGGGGAAGGCAGGGACCTAGGCTGGGACCGGCTAGGGAGGCCGGGTGGCCTAACAGGAAAGGGATTTTTATTCCCAGTGCAACAGGGGCCCTGGGGATTAAAAGCCAACCCCTTTGCTAGGGATTGTGGGAGGGCCAATGATGTTGGGGTCCCAGGAGGCTTCAGCTGGGCCTGGCGTGCCCCTGGGCCCGACTGCCCCTGGCCTCTGCAGGGCATTGGCAGGGTGGCAGGAGTCCCAGCTCCCCCACCTGTATCGCGGTCCTACAGCTGGTGGGCACAGGGCCAGACCAGCACCCAGAATGGAGCAGGGCATAGTCCGGGATCTTCCTGGGACGGCCATTGTCTGGGTGTCTTAAGAATTTGAGAGCCCAGGGGCGCCTGGGTGGCTCAGTCGTTAAGCGTCTGCCTTTGGCTCAAGGCGTGATCCTGGCGCTTTGGGATCAAGCCCCACATCAGGCTCCTCCACTGGGAGCCTGCTTCTTCCTCTCCTACTCCCCCTGCCTGTGTTCCCTCTCTCACTGGCTGTCTCTTTCTCTGTCAAATAAATAAATAAAATCTTTAAAAAAAAAAAAAAAAGAATTTGAGAGCCCAGCAGTTCACGCCAGGGCAAGAGAAAACAAATACACCCTCCCTCCAAAGAGGCCGCAGGGGGCCAGGCCAGCCCTGGCCTCCAGCCCGCCCGCCCGCCAGCTCTGTCCCCAGCCATCTTCCTGGTTCCGGTGGGAGGTCTTGGCTCCTGCAGCCATTAGGCCAGTCCTGGTCCTTTTGTTTTCAGGGGTGCCTGTCAGGGCTTTGGGCCACTCCGAGCTCAGCCCAGAGGCGTTGGTGTGTCTGCCGGGGTGTATGGCATTGCCACTCCGTGTCTCTTCAGGTGAGAAGGACTTTATTCCATGCCCTCTGAGTCAGGGGGCTTCAGGCAGCCCTAAAGCAGGTGCCCCTGGTAGGACAGGAAGTGTCCTCGCTCTGGGTCCTCCAAGTGTGAGGGGCACACTCACTGCACGTCTTTCCTGAGGCAGGAAGTGTCCTCACGCCGGGTGTGAGGCAGCAGCGTTGCCGGAATTCCTGGCTTCTCCCTGAGGTGCTGCTCTCTGCTCCTCAAGGATGCTAAGGGCCCCCTCGCCTTTGGTCTTCTGTCCCCACCATCTGGCTGCTAAACTCTCACAGGTGACATCTTTGGCTCCTTGTCTCTGAAACTCCGCCCAGTCAGCAGCTTGTGTCTCAGCCCTCAGCGTCCCCAACTCCAACTTCCCGAATGAAAGTCTCTCCTTTGGCCTTTGGGACACCGTACGCGTCTGATTTTCCTGCCACTTCTCCAGAGGGGCCTTCTCCATCTCCTGACCCTCTTCCCACTCCCGGAAACCTGGCGTTCATAGGGTGGGATGTGGCCTCCCTCTCATGCTCCCTGCTCCCAAGTCTGTCTCACACACCTCCACAGCCTCAGTTTCCCGCTTCTGTCCTGCAGCCTCATAGATGCCTCCCCCTGGGATCCTCTAGGTCCTTCACAACCCCCAGGTCCCATACTGGCCTCAACACCCCCCCCCCCCAGACCTCAGGTTCCATCTCAGAGGCCCCATCCTCAGGACCGTCCCTCATCTGCAGGACGCCTCCCTCCCCCACATAGCTTGCCTGCCCCATAGCCTGCAGACCTTCTGAAGATGTCCTGTCCACCCTCTTATTCCCTGCACCCAGCCCCACCCAAGCTGGGGGCTCAGCCTCCCCTCTGGTCCAGCCTCCACATGGAAGCTTGAGGATCGTCCTAAACACCAAATCCACCCTGTCCCTTTGTTACCTAGAACCTTCCATGACTCCCCATTGTTGCCCAAGACAGAGTCTAAGTCCCTCAGCCCCGTGATACCAGCCTTTCTAGGATATAAGCATGGCCGTCAGAGATCTGGGAGTTGAACCTATGCTTCCCCAAATTCCCAGACAGCCTTATGGGTCATTACCAGACCCCTGACAGAGCTTCCAACAAGCACCCACAGAACTTGTAAAAACCCAAGTCAGAAGGGAAACACAGAATGACTACTAGCGCCATCTTGTGGAGAGACCCAGCACCGCCGGGGCATCAGCCGGCCCTTCACCAAAAATAGTCCTGGGAGACCTGCTTCCGGCTTGCTCGCCTCATCACTCTCCCGGCGCAACTTCCGACATGACCTCCTCCGGAAATACCCGAATTCTCTACGTGCCACTGTACACCCGGCAGCTCATCAGCCCCTGCCTCGATCCATGCTCTTCCCTCTGCCAGGCACCCCCTACCTATTCCCGACTCACCCAGAGCCAACCCAGCAGGTATCACCTCCTCCAATTCTAAGTCCCCAGAGAGCACCAAGAACCTTGCCTGGGGCACACTTCCAAGTTAACACAACTGTCTCAGACTCGTGCGCCCTCACAGCCCTGGCCTAGGCCTGGCCTGCACCTTCCTTACAGCCTAGCACCAGCTGTTAATAAGGAAGGTATCATTACCATCATCCCCAGTTTGCTGATGAGGAAAGGAGGCCCAGAGAGGTGCAGTCACCTACCCTGGGTCACCCAGCAAGTAAGCACAGCACCAGAACCTTTCGGCATCTGGGTCCAGCTTTGACTACCGGCTCCAGGTCCGACAGCAGGGCTCCGCTACAGGACGGAGGCAGCTGCCTGGGGATACCCTGGAGCCCACTCAGCTCTCTCTGTCCCCAGACCATCTCTGGCCATCCTTCCGGACACGATCTGCTTTTCTCCCTGGTTCATTCACGCATGGGCCTGGCCCCTGGAGACTCCTTTCAGTCAGCTCCAGGAGGAAAATCGTCCCTAAGGGTCCGGGCTCTGCCAGCCACCTGCTCAGCAAGGGCACAGTGCCCCCCTCCTGAGCCACCGGGAGCCTGGGTTTGCTCTGGGCCCTAGCCGCATGGTTTGGGACTTGATTTGCTAACTGCTGAGAGCCCAAGAGGCCAGTGATCCGCACTGCTCATTTCAGCCAACACAATCAGCACCCCCTGACTCTCATGCCGTTGAAATCCTCACACCACCCTGTGAAAGGTGCATTCACCCCAGCTCCACTTCACAGATGAACACTGAGGCCCAGAGAGGGTAAGCCGCTTGCCCAGGGCTTCCCAGCTCGAAAGTGCTACCATCTGGAACTGAACGCCAGCTAGCCTGCTCCCAGGAAGAAGAGAGGGAGCCAGGCCCCGCTGGAAAGGGCAGGAAGGAAAGACTGGCCCCTGCTCCAGCCCCTCCAGCTACCTCCCAAGTGTGGTGGAGGTCGAGAGGGAGGCAGGCTGTTTGGAGCCCCCCAGGGCCTGCCAAGAGCCCCTCAGGGCCAGCCACTCAGGCAGGCGCTCGCTCCCATCATTCCTGGAGAGGTTTCTCTGCTCTCTCTCCCCTCTTCATCCATCCCTGCCGAGTCCAAAGTCCTCCCTCTGCTCTTTTGCCCACAGTGCGAAGAGGTGGGAGGAATGTCTAGAATTGGTGGGGGTCTTGGGTCCCTGGGACACCAAGCTGGCCGGCCTCAGTCATGACAGGTCTGGTTCACGGCGTGTGTCTCACGCGCTACGCCCCGCACTGGTACCTTGTGTGGGTTCCGTGCTCCCGGCAACCCTTGGGGGTAGCTAGGCAGGTAGCCTTAGGATTCCTGCTTGACCCGGGGGGTGGGGTGGGGGGCGAAATGGAACCCAGAGAAATGACGTCACTTGTACAAGAGCACACGGCTAAAAAGTGGCGGAACAGATTCGAATACAGGCCTGTGCGTTCAGCCCCAGAGTCTGTGTCCGTACCCTGGATAGCTGGTCTTCCCCTTAGCTCCAAGTAGGGGCATGTCCAGGGTTAGCTGAGAAATCACTGGGGTGTGAGGGGAAACTGAGGCAAGGAGCCGGGAAGGTAATATGGGGTAGCAGGAAGGCAGGTGGTGGCACAGCCCCACAGAAAATTTGGTTAATAGTTAATCAAGTGGAAGAGACTTCAGAAGGGGGTGGGGATGGGCCCAGGAGGGGTGCCAGAGAGAGGGGGCTCTGAGGGGGCAGAGGGCTGGGAGCAGAGCACAGAGGGAGGGGCGCCAGGCAGAGCCAAAGTCAGGACTCAAGGAACAGGGACTCACCCTCCTTCTCCGCCATGTCACGGCCTCTTGTTAATGATTCCCCGGCTGACCTCCTGGGCCGGGGTGGGACCTGTGGGGAGATGAACAGAGAGGCAGGGCCTGGGGGAGCCGAGCCCAGCCCCAGTGCCCCCAGTCCCAGGCGCCCATCCAGGGAGGCTGGACGGACTGGGCCCTGGCCAGAGCACGCCGTGATCACGGACGCAGATCAGGCTGGGTTCAAGGATGGGGTCAGTGTCTGACCAGCAACCAGGGGACACCTGGATTTGCAGGATTGGGGGCCCCTCGCCTGGGTCTGGGGGAGGAGGGGACCAAGGGTCCGAACTCCTGGCTCTGAGGGAGTAGAGAGACCTGAGGGCCTGAACTCCTAGGTCCTGCGGAAAGAGGGATTTGGGGGCTCAGAACTCCTGGGTATGTGGGAGGAGGGGTGTAGGGACCCAGACTCCTGGGTCTGAGGGAAGAGGAGACCCAGGGCCCCATCTCTGAGTCTGAGCAAGAGGTGGCTGGAGCTCCGAGGTCCTTGGAGAGACGCCTGAGAGCCCACTCTTGGGGTCCCCGGGAACCCCACTGTTGGGAGGTGGACATTAGGTAGTGTGGGGATGGGGGCACCCATGCCCTGGGCCTGGAACGGAGGGCCCCGATGCTTACCCTGGGGTCCGGCAGGTGGGGGCGGACTTGAGAGATAGTGCCCTCTTGGGGTCAGTCTCCAGGCCTGGGCAGGAGCATGGTGGCCCCGCAGCAGCGGTGGCCCCGAGGCAGAGGCAGCGGCGTGGGGCCTGCTAGGCCTGGCTGCCTCACCTGAGGAGGAGGGGGCTGGGCCGAAGGCGGGGGAAGGGGCGGGGAGGGGCAGGGCAAAGGGATTGGCAGCGCGGGAGGCCACCTGGCTGGTGGGGCAGGGTTTGCAAGGGCTGGCCCTGGCTGGGGGCCAGCCCAACCCGGAGGGGGCCCAGGTGCGCCAGTCTGAGGGGAGGTGGGAGCAGGGACAGGTTTGGCCTGAAGGCAGGGGCTTTGGGCAGACAGAGCACGCTGGGGCGGGGCAGGGTGCTTACAAGGTCTGAAGGGTGGGCCTTTGAATTGGAGGGAACCAGATAGAGGGCCCCAGCTGCCCCAAGCCCACCCTGCTCCGGCCACTTCTCCTGCCTCTGGCCCAGCCCCTGCCTTACCCCCACCGGGCCCCAGCTCAGGCCTAATTCCCTCCCTATGCACCCCTGCCCCTTCTAGCCGCCCACTCCCCCCCCTGCCTGAACCCAGGCCTACCACTGCCCCCTGCCATTTCCTGTCCCCATGTTCAGCTCCTGAACAAAGCAGTCCTGGTCCCTGCCCCAGCCCTGGCCCCAGACCCCTCCCTCCCCCAACTCCCGCCCCAGCCCTGCCCCAGACCCCTCCCCCCAGCTGCCTTCCTACAAGTCACGGGGGCTGGTTTGCTTTGGCAGCCTCTCTGCTGCCTGCAGCCGTGACCTCTGGAGCCTGGAAGTCCTACACCAGGGTGGGTAAGGGGGATGGGGGGCTTGGCCCGGAAAAGGCAGCACCGAGTGCTGAGGTCCAGGCCAAGTGGCCGGAAGTGTCCACAGGCAGATACACACTGTCCCGCCAGCAGCCAAGAGTGATCCACGTCAGACCCCAGGGCCAGATAAACACCCAGACACACAAGGGTCACCATCAGCCACCTGCTAGGGGACAGCCATGCACCCAAACACAGACCGCAGCTGCTCCCCCCACACGCTCGCCCCACGCAGGGCCACAGCCTCCCACAAGGGGTCATGCTGGGGGGGGGGGGCGCTGGTGATGCCAGCCCCTAATCTCTCTCTTCCTCTCCCTCCCTTGGATCTTGCTCTCCTTCCCTCGCCCCTCCCCAGCTCCCACCACAGCAGAGAGCACCCTGCTAGGAACACAGCAAACCGCCAAGACTGCCGTCCCCTCTCTTCCCTCCCATGGCACTGTCCCTTCGCTGCGGCCCCCGTGACTCCTCTCTGGCCCCCTCCCACCCTCCCATACCACTCATGGGCCCCGCTGAGCTAATGCCTCCCCCAGGCCCCACTAACCAAGTGCTAAGTGGCCGCACCTGAGACTCACCCACCTGTCCTTCCCCATCCTTTTCCCTGAATGTGCACAGAGGGCAGGTCCCTGGGAAAACGGAGGCTTTTGGATTTGGGGGGGGGGGTGTAGAGGGTGACGGGGCTCACGAGAGAGACTAGGAATCAAGTCCAAGAATCTTTATTTCATGAACAAAACTACTTGTGTGAAGAGAGAAGAGGCTGAATGGGCCTTTCTAAGTGGCCACAGTCCAAGGCTGGTGAGAGAGGGCAGGGTTGGGCTGGGGCAAGAGTGCATCACAGGGAGAGGAGACCCCAGGTCCAGCCAGAGGAAGGAGGGGAAATGTCGCTGGGGGTCGGTCAGAGTGGGTCCCAGAACCCCCTGCCCCAAACTGTGCCGGCCCATCACCACCCCCGCTGGGCGGGGGAGGGGGGCAGGGAGGGGCTGGGCCCCAGTAGTGTGCATCGGAAGCGGCCAAATGTGTGCAAATCAGCAAGAAGGAGGGGTGCGGAGCCGCTGCCCCCACCTCACCGCCCCCCCTCCTAAACAGGCAGCAGAAGCAGGGGTGGGGGCAGCGGCAGTATTGCTTTACCCATCATGCATGGTGTGGGTGGGCGATGGGGCAGGAGGACGTAGGCTGGATTGGGGGTGTGAGCCAAGCCCCCTGCCCCCTCCCACCCTGGCGGCTCCGTTGGCAGGACTCTGAGGCTCGTGGAGGCCCAGGAATGGCCAACCCCCATTGGGGGTAGGCTGTGCCCAGATGTTCCCCATTAGGGCTGGCTCTTCCTTGAGGTGGGGCCCAGGGCCTAAAGGTGAGGGAGAGACAGGTATCAGGGACCTACTGGGCTGACACCGCCCGGGCACTCCAGCCCCTTGCCCACCCACCTACCTTACCGGGGCTATTCGGCCACCTGGACACCCGTACAGTTCTCTTTGCTTTCTGAGGTGATGGCCAGGTATTCCGAGCTGTGGGGGCAAAGGCCAGTGTACAGTGACCCCCGTCATCAGTCTGGCCCACCCCCGGGGAAACTGAGGAGGGTTGGGGTCTCTGCCCCAGGTGCACAGGGTTCTGGAGTTAGAGAGAGGCGGGGACCTCTAGGGGACCTCTAGAGAGGCTGGACATCTAGGGATCCACAGGAAGTCCAGGCTGGGGCCTGGAGTCCTGAGTCTGAGGGAGAAGGGGACCCGGGGGCGGTCAGACTCTGGGTCCTGACCCTACCCATCCATGACAACAGACGTAGCCCTCTGGCAAGCCCGGGTGCCTGGGTCGCCTGACCCCCTCCCCACTGGCGCCACTCACGCATTCTCTTGGGCGGCGGCCTCCGCGGCCGCGGCGATCTTCCTGTAGCAGTAGACCATCTCGGCCACGAGCCATATGGTCAACACCACGATGAGCACGTACATCATGATCTCCGACACGATGGACGCCATGTCTCTGTTGGCTGCAAGGGCCAGGCAGGGTCAGGCGGCCCTGGGCCCAGGGCCAAGTGACCTGGCCTCCCTGCGCCTGGTCTGCAAATGGGACCAGGCTGCTTCCCTAGAGTCATTGTTGTCACTGTGATTCTCTTTTTGTTTTAACGTAGACGCCACACCCAGCGTGGAGCCCAACTCGGGGCTTGAACTCACGACCCTGAGATCAAGACCTGAGCTGAGATCAAGGGTGAGACGCTGACTGAGCCACCCAGGCACCCTGTTACTCTTGATTCTTAATAACCAGCCTCCAGTGGGCATTGGATCCCCCACAACCTGCCTCCCCCTGCGGCCGGAGGGGGGCATCTATCATTCACGGGGCTGTAGGTGCCCGACAGCTGCAGCTCTGCAACCAGAAGGCTCAGGTTCGGATCCCGACTCTGCCGCTTGCCAGCTGTGTAACCTTGGCAAGTGACTCACCCTCTCTGGGTTTGAGCTTCTCCATCTATGAAAAGCTGATAATCACAATATCTCCTTCCTGGGAGTGTTGTAAAAATGAAAGACGCTTCAAAAGTCCTTAGGATAGTCCTGGATATATAGGTAGCACTCAATACCTGTTTACTCTTATTAATTTTATTACTACTATTATTATGGGAGTGATACAGCATAGTAGTTAAGAGCAGGGGCTCTGGGGGCCAGATTCAAATCCTGACTGCCTCTTATTAGCTGTGTGACTTTAGGCAAATGATTCCACCTCTCTGAGCCTCCATTCTGCCTCTGTAAACTGGCGATGACAATACTCATGCCTTCTCCCAGGGTCACTGGGAAGAGAAAGCAAGTAAATATCTGTGACACGTGTGGACGGGCTCGCAGTCGGCACTGCCTAAGTATTGGCTATTCACTGACATTTTCTGGAAAAGTTCTGTCCTTTCCACGGCGTTGGCTCTTGCCATTGCCAGCTTCCTTTCACGGAGCCTAAATTTAAACTGTGAAGGGGATGTGCTCAGCCAGGGGACCAGAGGCGAAGGCCATTGTGACATCCTCAGCCGGATTTCACAGGTGTCCGCCCCGTACTCCTAGGCCTCTCCTTCCGGGTGGCCAGGATCTCATTTTCCCCCACTGTCCTCACATGGTCTTTCCTCCTGTCAGTGGGCACTGTCTGCTGCTCCGCCCCGTGCAGATGGCACCGAGGCTTTCTGGGCCAGAGTGAGGGAGGGCGCGGGGCTGGATGTTTCTCCCTGCCTCTCTGCCAGGAGGATCTGGGGAGAGGGCTCCACGCGTTATTCGTTCATTCAGGGGCTAGGAAGGCGTCCCATACGGTGAATGCGTGCTTTCAGCCAGGCTCCATACTAACTTCTTCATGTGAGCATCTCCCTGAGTCTCTGAAACACCCCAAGGACACAGAGCGTTCTGGCTTCCCATGTCAGCTGACCTCAGGAAGCACACTGAGTTGGATATATGTTGGATAAAGCTGCTCCCTGCTCCTGGAACTCAGTGCTCAAATGGATGTAGGTCATGTGGTATCTCCCGCTCTCCCAGTCACATCAGGACAGTGACTGGCACGGCTCTGTAGCCCAGGACACTGAGACTCAGAAAGGGGATGGCGCTGGGCAAGGAAACGCAGCCAGGATTGGACTCGGAGCCAGGATTCAACCCCAAGTGTAACTGACTGCAGCCTCTGAGCTCTTCCCTGCTCTGGAAACTACCACAGCCAAAGAAACACTTGGTAAAGGGCACTGTATGCCCAACGTAGTCTCTACCAAGCCACCCAGACATCTCGGGAGGTGGGCTTGTCATCCCTCCACTTCACATATGAGGAACTGAGGCAGAGCGGTCATACAGAGGGTCACAGGCACCTTCTCTGGGGAGAACTTTGATATCTTCAAAAACCCCCAAATCTTCTAAAAGCTGGCAGCCCCTGGATCTGAAGCCCCAGCCTGCCCCTCAGCAGACCAGATTTCTCACGAGGCTCAGATGCTGCTTTCCCAGACGTTCTCCACCCATACTGGGTAGAGCCGAAATAGAAGTAGCCCTCCTGTCCCCATTTGCCGGCTCCACTCCTGCTGGGGGACCCCAGGGGCTTCTACCGTCTTCCACAGCCCGGCCAGCTCAGTAAACGTCTCACCACCAACACCCCCTGGCCCTCCTTTGGAAGTGACTCCATTCATTCCTTGAGATTATTACCAGGAGGCATTCTAGGCTGATGGGTGATGTTGAGAATGCAGAAAGACAGTGGATTATATTTTAAAAAAAGAAAAAAGAAAAAAAGAATATGGTATGGCCGGCAATGCTAAGGGTACAATAATACCACGGGTAATCAAAGAAATACTGTGGTGTGATGAGTAATGTTAAAAATACTACAGTATGCTGGCTGATGAGGAATACAGTAGAACAAGTAAAACTTTAAACTACTACGATATGATTAATCTAAAATACTGTCGCATGGTGGGTAATGTTAAAAATACTCAGTATGATGGACTAGGGTAAAAATACCGTTATATGTTTGGTAATGTTAAATAGGATAGTATAGAGTAACGTAAAATACCGTACTATGGTGGATAAAAAAAACCCCACTAGAGTATGTTGGATACTCCTGTAGACTCTGGGGAGACAACATAAAGAGCTCTGCCTTTGGTCAATGTGAAGAACACAGGCTCTGGGAGGTAGTCCAATATGGTAGATCATGTTTAAAAGAGGCTCTGCTGGGTCCTGGGCGTGCTTGAGCCCAGCCTCTGTCCCGCAGAGGAGGACAGCACTGTGGGCAAGGGCCGAGCCTCGGGAGCCACAGGACGGAAGGAACGTGGGAGCCTCCCTGCTCTCCTGACCCCTCGCCTCCGCACTGATGTCGAGAGACAGGATTGACACAGATTTCGCGGAAGCCCCAGTATTTGGGGGCGTTTCTTGTTACAGCCACTCCCATGGGCGGGGCTCCGTCGTCTGCATCCGTGGGTGGCCGCCCACCCAGCATCGTGACCTACACCAAAGAGGAGCTCAGACGCGTCTCCTGCACTGAATCCTGCTGGTTCACTTTGATAACAAACGTAAAAATGCTAATTATCAAAAGAAACCCACAGGCTCTGGCTGACAGCAGAGTGTAGTGAATCACGCCAAGAACAGAAACGGCAGTCACACATGCTTGGCTGGGTTCAAATCCAGGTCCCAGCTCTGTGCTCTCGGCCACGCAATCTTACCTCCCTGAGCCTGGGTTTTCCCACCTGTAAAGTGGGGATAGTAGCGGCCCCTAGCCAGGAGGGTGGGTGGGGAGGTTCAGTGAGGGTCTGCACCCCTTTTGCGGAAAGGAAGGACAATGCCCGTTGCCGTGATGGTGCGCGTGCGCTGTGGGCCCCACGGGACGTACTTGCCATAGCTCTGTGGTAGCTCAAGTTCTGGGATAGCTTCCTGACTCTAAGCCAAGGGGCCCTCGGGCCCTGGAAAATTCCAATTTACACCCGTTGGAAGATGGTTCAGAGAAAGGATCCAAGGCAGCTGGAGCCAAAATGATGAAATGTCCCCAAAACGCCTTAGATCCTTGCTGTTTGGTGCGGCCCCACACCTGCAGCACTGGCTTTGCTGAGAGCTTGTCGGAAACGCAGCCGAGGCCCCACCCGAAGTCTGCTGAGTCAGGGTCTGCCCTTAGCAAGACTCCCAGGACGCTCAGGAGCACAGTGGAATTTGAGGAGCTCTGCTCTAGGGGACACACTCTTATACCCCCCCACCCCGTGACAAAGGGAGGAGGGGCTGAGGCTACCGGAGTCATCCCCACCATGTGTCAGGCTGACCCCCAGCCCGCCGCTCGAGCCTCACATGGCCGAGAGGTGGATACCATCATCACCGTGTTTCCCACGGGACAGCCCTTCCTCAGAGACAGGAAAGCACCCTCGGGGCGTCCCACAGCACAGGTGGCAGAGAACTTTCAGGGGAGGGGTCTGCTGGGGCCTCGCTGAGGGTCGAAAGGAAAGGGAAGCCAGAGCTGGGGCTGGGGAAGGAGGTGCAGCTCCCCCCGCTGCCGTGGGCGTTTGCCTGGCCCGGGCGTGGAGCCAGCCTGTCCCCTACCTGCCATCTGTCCCACCATCTGGCTGCCAGTGGGCAACAGGGGTGAGGGGCAGGTGGGGCCAGACTCACCTTTGTCCACCACCTCAAGGTGGATCTTTTTGACGACGCTGGTGTTGTGCTCGTAGTTCTCAAAGAAGAGCAGGCGGTAGACGTGGCACTCGTAGTCGCCTGAGTGGTTGTAGGTGACGTTGGTGATGAAGATGGACAGGTCCTGCAGGTCCTTGGTGCCCCGGCTGCCGTTCCACACCACGCGGCCCTCGAAACGTTCATCTTCCTCCAGCTGCAGCACCTCGTTCTCATAGCGCAGGATCTGGGGGGCAGCCGGGCCGGTCACCACCTGCGCCCCCCCAACCGGCCTCCCACCCAGACTATTCTGTCCCTTGCCCTGACACTCAGGGACACAGTAAACACACACGTGGGCACCATGACCTCAGGCAGGGAGGGCACAGGGGGGCAAGGATCGTGCCCTGGCCTGCCCCCAACCCTGACTGTGTCACTGGCCCTAACCCACGCACACACGCACACTCACACATGTATTCCTCAGGCACCCCCCCTCCACCCCCGAGCCCCCATTCGGCCTTCCTGGCTTTCATTCTCACCAGGCACACTCCTCAGCCAGGGACGGAAGAGGCCCATCTCCGCCCCGGGCAGACCCCAGTGCTCCAGGAGGCCCTACGAGTTTATGGTGCCCCTTATGCGTAGTTCCGAATACATATAACGTACAGGGGGGCAGAAGAGTCATCTTCCACGATGACTACCTGAGACGTCCTTGCTGGTACTAAACCTTTGTGCCAACCGCGTGCCAGGGGCAACACCTGGATCAACCTTCACCCAAGCCTACGAGCTAAAGACCATCGCCACCCCATCTTTACAGAGGAGTAAACTGAGGCTTGGAGAGGCCCAGCACCTCGCCCAAGGCCACCAGCTGGTCAGGGTGGAGCTGGAATTTGAATCCAGGTCATCACGAATAGCACATTATCGGAAACAAAGAAACAACCCTCCCGCAGGCCGCCTGCCGCCCTGGCCGACACAGAGGCCCGCCACCCGGCACCTGTGCCCCGCCCCCCACCTTGACAAACTCCTCCGTCCCCTTCTGGCGGAAGGTCCACTCTGTGAAGGTCTCAGCGGTGGTCTCGCTGCGGCGCTTGCAGGAGATGCACAGAATTTTGAAGGTCATCCCGTACACGGCCTCGGTCTCTGAGTCCACCTCCACACAGCCCCCCCAGGCTGAGGACACTGCAGGGACAGCAGGCTCAGGTGGAGCGGGGGCACCCATCGACCCGGGCAATACCACCCCGGGCTTACTACTGGCCGTGGCTCTTGGAAACCATCTGTTTCCCCTCGATAGTGATTACAAATGGACACAACCAGACACTCAGCCTGGCCCTGCCGCTTGCTGTGTGCCCTTCGCAAGTCCCTCATCACCTCTGGCCTCAGTTTGCTTCTGTGAGGCGAGGGAAACGGTCATCTCTGCTTTGAGGGGTTGCTGGGCAGACTCCACAAGTGAGGTAAGGCCCCAGCAGGGGGCCTGCCATGCAGGAAGCCCCCCCAGACAACATAGGGCTGTCACTGTGGGCACTCAGAGTCCTTGCTCTGTACCCCAGTAGACACCCATGTACCCCTTCTTAAGAAGTCCCCTTGCCCATGGTACTGCAGCATTTAGGTGGTGGGACTAGACAGAATTCCAGATGTGTTAGAAGTTCAAGGTGGCAGAGTCATTTCCCCCTTGACTACTCTGCAAAACCAGCCAGCCCCAGAGAATGGGTTGGGAGAAGGCAAGGCCTCAGAGGGGTGGGTGGGCACTGGAACCAGGGCAGCCCCACACTCCAGCCCAGCTCTCCAGTCACCTACCCCCTACGCAGCTTCTGTGGCCCCTGTCCTCCCACCCCAGGCGCATCAGCTCCAGACCGCTCTCCCCCACCTCCTATCAGCTTCTGGAAACTCACTGAGCTCTTTGCAGCCTCAGGGACTTTGCACCCCCGCTGGATTCCAGTCCCCTTGGGTGCCTCCTCCATATTCTTACCTGCCACCCCCTTCCCAGGCCCAGTGCTCACCAGCTAATGCTGTGCCTCTCCTGCTCCAGCTCTGGGTCTGTTTCCTTGTCCCCGAGTCTCTTCTCTCCCTCTTTGAATCTTGGGAACTCCTTGTCCTCCTCCGCTGCTCTAACTCCTTGAGCACCTCTGTGTCTGTCTCCCCTACTTTATATCTCTTAGGGAGTCTCTCTGAAGGGCCCACCACTTTGCGTGCTCTTTCCAGGCTCAGACGGCCTCTCCCGATCTCTCTCTCCACCTTTCCCTGTCTCTTTTAAACTCCATCTCTCCCAGTGTCTACCTGTGTCTCCATCTCTCCCGCCTCTCTCAAGTTTGTCTCTCCAGCGCTCCGATTTCTAACTCGCTTCTCGGCCTCTCTCTGGCACACTCTACAACCCTCTCCATCTCCTTCTCCCCGTTACTCCCGATTCCCAGTCTCGGCGGAGCACTCGGGAGTACTCCGAGTCGCTGCGCCTCTCGCGCCTTCCCTTGCGTCCCCATCTCTCCCTATCTCTCGGTCTCCCCCGTCCCAGTCTCCGGGCGCCGCCTTCCCCCACCCCCTCCAGCGGCTGTGGGTGTCACATTGCAGCCTGCGGGGCTCCGGGAGCAGCTGACTCCGCGTTTCCTCGCCCCCGGCTGGGTGCCCGCAGCCGCCGAGCTGTGCCAGCCCGGCCCCCGCCCGCGCTCGCCCACCCGCACCTCCACCACCCTCCCCCGCCCCGCTCCCAGCGCTCACAACTTCGGAAGCGCACTTAGCCCAGCCCGGGAGTGGGCAGGGGGCGGCCCTCGCCCCGCCGTCCCGGGTCCCGCGCGCGCACCCCGCCGCCGGGCCACGGCCCGGCTGTGCCGCCCCCCCCCCCCGCCGCGCCCCCCCAACCCGCGCACTCACCCAGTGCCGCGCCGACCACCAAGGCCAGCAGTGTCCCCATGGCTGCGCTGCGCCCCCCTCCCGGGCCGCCGGTATTAATAGCGGGGCAAGAGGCAGCGGGCCCGGGCGGCGGTTAGAATGTCCCCGGGAGCGCGCGGGCGCAGCAGCTGCGGCTCTGGGACCGGCGAGGGGGGGCGGAGGGGGGGCGCGGCCCCCCCGCTCCGGTTACCGCCGGGGGCCCAGCCCCGGGGCCCGGAGTCCGGGCATCCCCGCCGCGCGGGCGGCGGCCGCTGCTCGGGCTGCTGCGCTGGCGCGCGCAGCCGGGCGCATTCGCCAAGTGCACCGACCCCGGCCCGGCTCCGGCTCTGGCGCGCTGGGGCGCGGGCCGCGGTCTCCTGCGCACTGCAGCGGCGGCGGCGGCGGCGGCGGCGGAGGCCTGGGGAAGGAGGAGGGAGCGGGAGGGGGCGGGATGAATCACCGCGGGGGGAGGGCGCGGCCGCCCAGCCTTTGCCGCAGCGGCCCGGGAGGCGCCCGCTGTACCGGCCTCTCCGGGTGGCGCAGGGACCGCGGCTTCTGGGCAAGGGCGGATGGCCTGGGTGTCCCCGACCCCTCCCGACTCTGGGGACCCCCAGCATTTGAGTCTGGGAAAGGTCACCCCCAGAGTCACGGAAGGGCTTAGAGAGCGTTTGGGGGGCGGGCAGGGCTTCCGACTTCAATTTATGGAGGTCATTCTCATGGGAGAGAGGGGGACTCAGCTGGGACCTCCAAGTGACCTCCTCTTCAGATTCCTGACATCCGGGCCTGGAGGTCACTGTGCTGGTACCCAAGTGGGCATGAGGTGGTGTCAGACTAGGGCCACCAAGAATACTTCAGCCTCCACCCAAGCAGGAGGGGCACGCTGGAGATAAACCAGAGACGCTGCTCTGGGGGTCTGGGGGTACCATGTTTCAGGAGGACCGTCCTTGGTCTCTGATGTTACCACGGCCCCCAACCACCTCCACTCTCCAGGCCCCTACCTCTGTTCCCAGTGCAACAAACTTCTTCCTGCCTCAGGACCTTTGCCCTCTTTGCTCTTCCCTCTGCCTGGACCACTCTTCCCCCTGGTAACCAAAAGGCTCGCTCCCTCTTCTCCCACAGCTCTTGGCTCCAATGTCACCTTCATCAGGTCTTCTGTCCATTCCCAGGAAACTGCCTCCCCTGTCCCTTACTTGACCGACTTTACTCATTTCGTTTTTTTCAACCACGGTTGTCACTACCTGACATTATACTCTTCCTTTATATAGATCTTCCTTCCACTGCCTGTCCTTCCAACCCTGGAACGTAAGATGTCCCCAGGTGAGGACACTGTCCCATGCACCACTGTGTTCCCAGCACCTGGAACTGTGCCTGGCACATTATAGGTGCTCAATAAATATTCATCATGTGAATAAATGCCAATGCTAGAGCCCTTCTGATATGCTGGTTCCATTTCTACCCCCCCAACATTGGCAGCAAGTTCTATTGTTATCCCCATGTTACAAAAGAAGAAACTGAGGCTGAGAGCACCTCACTCCCTTGCCTAGGGTCACGTAGCTGGCCTCAGGTGGATCTTGAATCCTGCCCCAGCAATGCTGGGTGGACAGGTTGGGGCTGTGGGCTCTGGGCTGTCAGGAGCAGGGTGGGAGTGAGACTTCTGGCTGGCTGCTTAGGTCCCGGCCTCCAGTTTTGGGTGCAGTGAAGTTCCAGAATCCCCCTGACCGAGTCCCGCTGAGCAAGAGGAACCAGGGTGTGGGGCAGGCTTGGGGCAGAGGAACAGGAAGCCAAGGACACTGGACACCTTTGTGGTCTGGGCCTCTGGGCCAACACCTCCTGGGCTGTGAAATCGCCCTGCAGAAAATAACTCTCTTGCTGTACCGAGCCCTCCCCCTAGCAGCAGGTGACAGGCAGAGGCAGTGAGGACAGGCTTTAGGCACTGGGCAAGGGTACCTACTTGCAGCCCTACAAGCTGGTGTTCACTGAGCACCTACTGTGGGCTCGGTGCTGTTCTAAGCACTTCCCTAATTTTAACTGTAATTCTTCCTACAGGGTGGGCTTTATCACTCTTCCCCATTAACAGGTATGGGAAACAGAGGCCCAGAGTGGGTAACTTGCCATGATCACAGAGCTAGAGGAGAGGCTGGCTCTGTCCTTTGTCACTTGTGGTCCCTCCCACCTCCATCCAACCCCTCCCTCCAGTCCTCTTGTCCCAAGCCATCAATTTAAGAAGTTTCTTACAGCCTGACCGTGACATGTCAAAGGTCTCTCCTTATCTCTCACTCACTCTGGTACCAGAACAGCGTTGAGTGAGACAGACCTGGGTTCTATATGGACCAGAGACTTGGCCTCTAAGCCCCTTTCCTCATTGGCAAGACAGGGGTCCAGACGGCCTCAACCTGGACAGGCCACTGTAGGGCCCTGCAGGGGACAGGACGTTGTACCTAAGTGTGGAGACACCAGGGACAGGCCTGCAGTCCTTGTCTTCACGCAGAGTGGCCTCAGACTGTACCAATCTCCCTCCCCCCATCTCACGGAGTCACCGTGAGACTTCAAGGGTCACCAGACCTTGGCACCGAGCCTCGTCCACACCTGGTGCTTACTGCAGGAGTTACTTTTCTCTCCCCCCAGTTTTTCCATGATGAGAGTAACATCAGTTGAATACTTACTCAGCACCTGGCCCTGTTACGAGGAGCCACGTTTATTACTGCATCTTTTGTAACAGTGGCTCGCAAAGTGGGGTCCTGGGAGCTTGCTGGAAGTGCAGGCTCTCAGCCCACCCCAGAGCTGCTGACTCAGAAACTCAGGGGTGGGGTGGGGTCTAGCAGTCTGTTTTCCAACAAACCCTCCAGGAGATTCTGATGCAGCTCAAACTGGAGAACTATTCACTTCTAAGAACCCTGGGAGACAGGTGCCACTCGTATGCCCATTGTGCAGTAGGGGAAACCAAAACTCAGAGGGGCTGACCCGGGTTACATGACTGCTAAGGATCAGCGGTAGGATTTGAAACCAGGGCTCCAGGCAGCCGAGTCTGCCCTCACAGCCCCCGCACTGGACCCCGATGATGCAAAGCTTGTGGGAGACGGTGAAGAGTTGCAGATCGTATAGTGACTCGGGGCCCCAAAAATGGACAGTCCCCCTTCCGGCGCAACGGGAGGCCCCGCCCGCTCCCAGAGACCCTGTAGGCACAGCCACAGCCGTTTCCAACCCTTTACTGGGGCTCTCAATTGGCCCCAAATAAATATAATACATTAAACCCAGAGCTGAGGGAATCGTGCACCCCAGAGGCACCCCCCACCACCCCAGCTGGGCAAAATAAGTTAGCGGGGGGCCTGCCGAAGGCCAGGCCAGCTCCCTGGCCGGGCAGGCGACGGCAGCTGGACTCGCACACGCTGGTCTAAAGTGCATCTCGGTTCTGTGGTCCCCGTGTCTGTGTGGCCTCTGGCTGGGCCACTGGGAGGGGTGGGCGGGAGGCTCCCGGCGCTCACACCGTGCCAGCAGTGGCCGCCGAGGCTCTGTGTCCATCTGTCCATTAGGGGGGTCGGCCACGTGGCTGGGTGCCCTCAGGAGAAGCTGTCGTCAGGCCGTGGCTGGGAGTCGAAGGGAGGGTCTGAGACAGTGATGCCTCGATGCAGCTTCTCCAGCGAGAACTTCATCTGGCAGGAAGAAGTGGACAGGGTGGGAAGTGAGTGCTGGTAGGGGTTCCCGCCACTGAGGAACTGGGGAGGGTCCAGAGAGGCCCCGTCCCCTGCCAAGGTCACCCCGTGACAACAGCGGAGCAGGACTGCACCCGGTTTAACTTCGAAGATGCTGCAGATGGAAGGGGCCCTGATGGCCCTGGCTCCGGTCCCAGCCCTGCTTCTTACTGGGTGCTCTTAGGCGAGCCCCTTACCTGTCCCAGGCCCCCCAAGCTGAAAGGTCACGGGATGAATTCAGGTTTCCGATGGCCAATCACCTCACATGGGGCACAGTAGCTAGTCTTACTCCCTGCTGCGTGACCCTGGGCAAGTCTGAACTTCTCAGACCTTAGCACCCCTCTCTGTTACGTGGGGGACACCAAAAGCACCCTTCTCCCAGGCTGGCCTTGAGGAGCAAATCGGCTGGTCACTTCAGCACACAGGGCAGCCCGGCTCCAACTGCGTCTGCGGTTAACGAGTCTGTGAAGTCAACTCAGAGCGCTTGGCAACTTGAGAGGAAAATACTCAGAATTTAACTGAGGACGGGGAGGCTGTGCCATCCCTCTCTCTGAGCGATGTGACCCCCGCCTCAAGCCCTCCCAGCCTGTGCCACGCGGCCCTTCCCAGCATGAGCATCTCCCTGCAAGCATGGTTTCAGGGCGCACCAGAGCCCCTAGAGGTGGGCTCCAGGTTCTGGACTCTAGCGACCACACACGATTTCCCCGTCACCCACCAACTTGGGCTCTGATACCCTTGGGCACCCAGCCAATGCCGGCCGCTCCTCCACTTCCCGCACCTCCTCCCCCCACCTGAGGCACCACCCCAATACCTGACCTTTGTGCTGACCCACCACCCACATTACTGGCACCTACTGGGCTCCCACTACTAACAGCAAACACGCGTCAGGTGTTTACTGCGAGCGCTAACTCATTTGATCGTCAGGACAGTCTCTGAGATAACAGCACGTATGGAGGAGGAAGCCGAGGCCAGCAACGGTGCAGTCACTTGCACGCACGGCAGAAACTGAATGTGGGCATCTCAAGAGACGCTGCCGCGGTACCACAGAGAGTGTCTGGGGCAACCCCTTCTGGAGATAAGACCCTCGTGTCCTTGGGAGGAACTCTTTCCCACCCTCATGGGACCCCTTAGTGGGGGTGGGGTTCAAGGACGAAGCCTCGCCCGCCCCAGCCACTGTGAGGTTCAGAGATGGACAGGTGAGCCCAGCGGCCAGTGAGAACGAGCTCTTTCCTCTGTGTCAGCCTGGAGCTGCAGCTGCCACCTTGGTCAAGGGTGGGAGGGGAGGATGCCCCAAACAAAGCCAACCCTGGCGGCGGGCAGTCAAGAGACGGCATGAGGGCGGCTGGAGTCAGCCATGCCTGAAGTCAGACACTGTGGACATTCTTCCTCGGCTGTGAGCCAATTCTCTGTTCCATTTTTTCCGGCAACCCTGGGAGCTGAGGACTATGAATGACTTCCCCAATGTACAAAGGAAGAAACTGAGGCCCAGATGTCTCTGCCACACGTTGGGATCTGAACACAGGGCCCCGCAGCCCCAGAGCCACACCTCGTCTAAGAGCTCCACGGACGCCCGCAGGATCTGCCTCCACTTGTGCACCTCGACGCTGTGGAACTGCTTCTGCAGCGCGAGGATCTCCGCCCACTCCGTGGCCGTCTGGGGGAACTTGCTGTGGGGGGGGGGCAGGGCCTGAGTGGGGTGCTGGCCTTGCCCGACCCGCCCAAGTTCCCAGCCCCCTCGGGCCACCCACTCACCCCTTGGCCAGCGCCAGACTGTGCCAGGACTCGAAGGTATGGGCCGTCCTCTCCAGGGACCAGAGGCGGTAAAAGAGGAGGACATTGAGGGCGATGAGGACGATGAGGCTGAGGGCAGGGGTCAGAGGTCAGTGTCAGGACACAGAGGCCCTCCTAGGTCAGCACCCACACAACCACACCTTGAAGGGGCACCACAATTACCCCCCTTTACAGAGGAGAAAGCTGACTCAGAGAGGGTGACAGACATGCCTCGCTAGGGTCACGCAGTCCATAAGCAGCAAAGTCAGGGGTTGCATCCAGGCCTGTCTGATACCCACGCCCCTAACTGCCACAGCAGGCTGCCTGGCTGGGAGAGCTGGGGGCCCAGGGCAGGGAGGGGCTGCAGGTGGGGGGTGAGGTGAGAGGGGAGGGGGTGCAGGATGCAGGGCCCTACCTCACACAGATCCTGGGGAGGCAGCAGGAGGAAGACAAAGAGGTGAGAACCGCCCCGCCATCAGAGCCGCCCCTGCCCCTCCTGGAGCGCACCACACAGCCCCTCTCTGGACTGCCAGTGCTGGGAAACTGAGGCTTCCCAGGAAACCGAGGCTGAGCGTGTGACTGAGCTGACTCTCACCTCCAGGGTCTGCCGGAGGCTCGGACCTCACTTACACGTCCTCAGAGTGTCCTGCCCCCCACATCCCTCCACCCTGGCCTCTGTGCACATGGGTCTTCCTGCCTCACCCTCTGGGGTAGCTCAGGAACCCTCTGCCTTTCTGGGAAGCCTTGCCCCACCTCCCACAGCTTCCCCATTCTGGCTCTGTCCCCCAGCACCCTGGCCTGCTGTCAGGTCTCTAGTCACTACTGTGGCCCCAGCATCCCCCGGATTAGGGTTGGGCACAGAAAACAGGACTGAGATGTGTGACAGTGCTTTTTTCCCAGATCTCTCCCCATTCCCCTCATTCTACCTCTTCTGGGTGCCTGCTCCCCCAGAAACCCCTCCCTGCCCACAGGGCCTCCCTCTCCCAGCAGAACAGACTTCTCCACAACACATGGAGCAGGGCGCTGTGTAAAGAGCTCTGCTGGGCACATTCCAAACACCCTCTCCCATCATCTCTGCTATCCTAAGAAGTGGGCCCATCTCCCACTCCAGCGGAAGCCCAGAGAGGTCAGGCACCTGCCTGAGGTCACAGAGCCAGAATGCAAATCCCGGCCTGTCTGACCCCACAGACCCAGGCCCCTTACTCACACCACGCTGATGAGAACCAGGGCACTAGGGATGCCTGTCCCAGGGCCCTGGTCCACGGACGGCTCCGAGAAGCGCGAGCTGAGGGAACCTGAGGGAGAGTGCCGTGGAGTCAGACAGACCCATCCCAGCACACCCACCGGGCCCCCCTCCCCCCTTCCCCACGCCTCCGCCCGCCCTGCCCTGGCCCCGAGGGGACACACCTGAGGTGTGCATGCCAGCCCGGGCGCAGGGGTCCGTGTCCGGGTGCTGGGGCCCATCGCCGTGACCCCTCCAGCTCAGGGGCCGCTTACGCCTCCGCAGACCTGACAGCAGTCCGCGGGCGTCCTTCCCGCCTTCCTCCAGGGACAGCTTCTCCGCTTTGGCAAGCTCTCGCTCTGTGGACACAGGAGAGGCCTCTGCATGGCCGGCCCTGGCCTGGCCACGACCCTGTTCCCGGCCCGGCCGACCTCTCCCCTACCCAGGTGGTGGAAGTAATCTTCAATGCCGCTCCAGGAGTTCTTCTCGATCAGTGACTTCACAAGGCTCCAGGGCTGTTTCCGGTAGCGGATCTCAGAGGACACCCTGGGGTCCGGGGGGGGGGGGGGGCAGGTGGAGGGAGTCAGGGTCTGACTCCAACCATTCCAAGAGCGTGCTTTCCTTCCCTCAATTCAGAGAGTCCCTTGTCACCCCCAAACAAACACACCTTGGCAAGTCTCCCAGACTTAGCAAGGCCCCCGCACACCAGCAGCTGAGCCTGCACCTGGCCCGGACCCTTCCTTCTTGCTGCCATGCCCCAGCTCCACATGGGGTCCAAGAGACAGCTCAGCCCATCCCAGACTGAGCTCCTGCTGGTCCCCCAAACCCATCTCTCGCCACCTTTCCCCATCCTGGTCCACATTGATGGCAGCTCCAGCCTGTTGGCTCAGGCCGGACCCCTCAGGGGGTTCTGACACCTCTCCCGGAGAGGGAGAGAGGGGATTCTGCCTGTCAGGTGAGGGGCCGCCGCTCACCGGAGCCGGGCCTTGTTGCGGGCGAGGCCCAGGATGCAGTAGCGGTGGGCCGTGTAGAAGTAGTCCTGGTAGGGGATGCCCTGGGTCAGCACCTCCGAGTCCACCACACAGCCACCCGCCTGGGGGCCGCGCCGGAACAGCGTCTGCAGAGACCAGGAGGAGGGAAGAGTCAGGGCCACCGTCAGCCAGGCCCGAGAGCTGCCCGGCCGGCCCCTCCGCCCGGCCCACCTGTGTCTCCACCACCGACGCGCTCTTGGGGCCCAGTGGGTTGCTGATGGGAATGGTGTATGTCAGCACTCGGCGCTGGTGGCACTTGTCGCCACTCCAGGGACTCAAGGTCACGTCTGGGGTAGGGAGGGAGGGACAGAATGAGGAGCCCATTCTCCAGTCTTCTGCCCACAGGCTGTGGGAACTAGCCTTTTTGGGACAGTGCCAGTTCTCTGGGGATTCGCCCTCAAACCCACCCTGCCCCTGTGCCCCCTCCTGATATCTGCCCCACATTCCTTCTGGCCCCCTAAAACTTCAGATGGCGGTAATACTCCGAGCGGGGACCTCTCTCTCCCCTACGCTTGTCACTCATCCTGGGGCCATCTCCTCCATTCCTGCAGCCTCAGTTTCCCTCTCTGTACCAGTCCTGGCTTCTACCCTGAGCCTCAGACCTCGGGGCCTGTGACCTCCAGAGCACCTTCCTTCGGAAATTCCTCAGAGACCTCACACCCACCAGGTCCCACATTGGCCTCATCATCCCCCTAAGCCTCCCCCTCCTCTTGGGGTCCCAGCACAGGGGTAGCCCCACCATCCTCCAGACTCCAGACTTCCCCAGAGCCCTGGGCCCTGCCCTGGACACTCCTTCCCCCTTGTGTTCACTTGACCTCCTGAGCATTGCTCCTGGTTCAGCCCATCCCTGCCTGCCCAGCATCCCACTCTGACCGCCCTGAGTTTCTGGCCTCAGTCTCCACCTCTTAGGTCCAGGGGGAGCTTCTTAAAGCCAAGCCTGCCCCGCCCCTAACCTGCCTAGAACATTCCATGGCTCTCCAGGGCCCCCGGACAGAAACTGAGTTCTTCAGTCTGCCCAACCCCCCAGGACATGAGCATAGTTTTGGAGGGCTGTGGGGCCCAACTCAAGGCACAGTCTCACTCATTCTGCAGGGGATTCTACGTGGCTCATTTTCACCAACACAGGAGGGAAAAAAAAGCAGAGGAAGACGATCATCTGACTAGCCCCTCCCCTGCTTGAATCCCTTCCTCGGCCTCCTGAGCCATTCATCTGGTCCCACAGTGAACCCTTCCACGTCACCTGGCGCTGTGGCCTCACCTCGCCACACCTGGCCACAGAAGCCCCGCCTCAAGGGATTCTCCCAGTGTCTTCCCCTGGCCTTGGGGCCTTTGCAGCTACCCCACTGGCCTCCTAGGTTTTTCCCTCATCTCTTCCCCTTTCCCCAGAACAGTTCCTCCTTCAGGCCTTGGTTCCAGTGTCACATCCTTCCAGCAGCTTCTCCTGAGACCCCTCAGGTCACAGATACCCCCCTGACACTCACAGTCCTGGCACATCTGTGACTTATTTGTGTGTCTGTTTACTGTCGTTCCCACTAGATTCTCGACTTCATGTGTCCTGGCCTCTGCACAAATCTGACGGAGTGGCCACTTAATGTGTGATCATGAGCTTGTGTTTATTAAATGCTTACTATAAACCACTGCTTTTGGCACGTGTCTAGGATCAACTTACACAGTTCTCAGGACACCCGGATAGGGCAGGGACTATTAACACACCCCCAACATACAGAGGGGGAAACTGAGGCAGAGAGGCTTGGAACCCTGCCTGAGGCCACTCAGCTAGTTAACAGGCAGAGCCGGTGGGGTGGGGTCTGGCGGATGCAGCTTCTCTCTTGGCCACCGCCCACCGACCCTCCTGCGCACAGCAGGGCCCCCGCGCCTCCCGCTTCCGCCTCCCTTCCCCCTCCCCTGCACCCGGGGAAGCTCGGCCCCCTGACCTGTGAACTTGCACTGCTGCAGGAAGCCCTGCAGGAAGGGCGAGTCTGAGAAGAGCATCTGCTGCAGCCGCTCGGCACCCACGTGGAAGACGGAGTTGATGAGGAGGCGGCCGGAGAGGTCGGGAAGTAGGGCGGCCAGGTCAGCTGGGTGACAGAGAAGGACGGGGGAGGGTGCATTGCTTCCTCCTCAGAGCAGCTCCTCTCCACTTCCAAGCCTTGCGCGGTGGATGGGGAGCCCCACCCTCCCGGCTCGGGTGGATGCTGACCAGAGCACTGCTTGGCCCCTTTCTGCCACCGGGGTGGCTTTAGGGCAGGCATGTGTCCGCCGCTCAGCCAGCCAGAGCCCCCGTGATCGGTTCACGGAGCACCCACCGAGGCCCAGCGGGCCGCAGGCACAGCGATCACAGAGGTGAGCCTGTGCTCCCCGCCCCCACCCCCAGCCCGGGCTCTCAGCCGCTGTGATTGGTTCAGGGCTGGGCCTGGGCTCCAAGGTGGACCAATCAGAGCCAACCCTAGAGCTTCTGGTGCCTCCGTGGGAAAAGCATGCTTCCTCTCCGCTAGGCCTGTCTGGGGCCAGGCTGGGGCTCTCTGGGCAACCCCCCCCCCCCCCAAGAATGCAGGCTACAGAGAAGGAAGCTGGCACAGAGAAAATGGAAAGAGCAATAACAAGAGCCAGCACGAACTGGCCTGAGCACTTTACAAATATTAACTCACTTCAATTCTCTTAACACCCAACCCTATGAAGTAGGTAGGACTATTGCTAACCCATTTTTCAGATGAGGCAAATGAGGCTCGAGGAGTTAAATAATTTGCCCAAGTTACACAGCTGGGAGGCAGCGTGGCCAGCATTTGGACCCTGGCAATCTGGCTGCAGAGTCTGCATTCTTACCCATCTGCTCTGCCGCCTTTGAGGCAGAGCTAAAGACAGACAGATTTCCAACAACACCATCTGAATGACTGCACACACACCCCCCCGCCCCCAGATATTTCAGTCCCGTGAGCCACTCAATCCCTTGCTGATGCCAGTCTAAGTAAGGGCTGTCGTGTGTAACCAAAGCGAATGTCTCAGGCCACCCGCCTCACCTTCCTCCCCTGTGGACGAGGAGGAGTTACTCGTGTCTGTCAACAGTTCCTCACTGCGCAGCAGGTCCAAGGGGCCCAGGGAGGTGGGCCCCTCAGCGGGGGTCGGCTCAGTGCTCGGGGGTTCAGCCACGGGGGTCACCGTCTGGCTGGAGGAGGCGTCTGGCTGGCTGTCCGTCTGCTCCTCCTTGTCCTCCTCTGCCTGTAGAGAAAGGCTTAATCCAGCTCGGTCTCACCTCCAAGCCAGCCTGAGGGCCCCCGCATGCCCACATTGGCCATAAGGATTTGAGACTGTGGGAAAACCAATGCTGGGGTGGGGGGCTGCGTGTGCACATAAAGCTTCCACCTGAGGCGCAAGGGGCCCTGGGGCTGCCCAGATGAGGGCCCCTCTTAGTCCCTCCAGGCCTTTCCTGGGTGCCTCTCCTGCCTCTCCTGGGGTAAGATTTACCCCAGCCTTGTCTGTCCATCTGTCAGTCCACCATTCCATCCATCCAATCTTGCTTATGTCTCTCTGTCTTTTCCTGTCTTCAGCCCTTTTGCCTATCTCTCTCATTCCCTGTTTTCTCTGCCCATCTTCTCAGCTCCATCCCATCCCTCCATCCATCCCCTCCCTAACCCCTCCACTGACCTCTTCTCTGGCCCTCTGTTCGTCCTCTCCCCGTGACCCTGCCACCACCTCTCAGTCTGTCCCTCTCTCTGACACCACCCCCCACCATCCTCTGTCTCATTCCATCAGCACCCACTCTCTCCCCTGTACTCTGCTCACCGCATGGTCTGCATCGCTGCTGGCCCGGGAAAGGTTGGGGGTGATGCGGCCACGGCGCGAGCCCACCGGGCTTGGCTCCTGGCTGTTATCAGCTGCCCCCGAGGGGGTGATGTCACTCAGGGCGATCACATCTCCCACTTCCTTGGGGCTCCTGCGGGGAAAGAAGGGTAAGGGATCGCTGTATCTTTGAACCCCACACACCCTCCTGGTCTCCCAAACTGTATGCCCACCTCAGTCCACCCGGGACTCCAGGAGCTCTGCACACAGCCCCTACTGTCTACCCCCACCCCAGGAACCAGACACCAACCTCTGACTTACCCCAGACCGTTCAGCTGCAAGGGGCAGACATAGTCCTCATCCTCACTGGTGAGGCCCAGCTCTGAGCCGTAGCACTGATGCACCAAGTTCCAGAGCTCGCGGGGACTCAGCGTCTGGGCAGGCAGGACTTGGGGTTGGCCTCCACTTCACTGGGGCCCAGAGCCCTTCCCATCCAGGTCCCTACTAGCCCTCAGGCTCAGCATTCCCATGGCGTCCACAAGGGGGCAGCAGCGTCTCCAGTCCCAGCCCTCACCCAATCCAGCTCCATCCCCCTCATCAGGAGTCCGGGAGCTCAGGACTTTCCCCTTAGATCCTCACAAGACTCCCGCATCCACAGGTTAGCATTCCCAGATTTACAGAGGAGAATATGAGGGCCAGGGAGCAGAAGTCACGCGCTTGAGGTCCCACATGTGACCCAGGGCCACTCGGATTCAAACCCAGCCTGACTCCAGAGCCAATGCTCCCACCCACCATGCTGTCCTGCCCCTGACTGTTTTTCTAAGCATTCCGGGCCACAGCGGCTGGTAACAACAGCACAGAGTAGCCAGCCACCCTGTTGTTACCAGGTGCCACGCATTCCTCTAACTCCGTCGCACGGGAAAACTCACTGAATCTTCTAGAACAATTCTGTAAAGCCCTAACGTTGTCGTTTTAAGGCAATGACACGGAGGCGCAGTGCTGCTCAAGTGGCAGTGGTGAGATGTGACGCTGAGGTAGGAGGAGGGGGTGCCACTCTGGCACCTTGGAGCTGACCACCGTGCCAGCTTGCCTCGTAAGAGCTGACCTGCCCAAGCACGTATTCTAGGCCCAGCTCTGGATGCTACGAAGTAGGGAATGTCCCTCCCTGATGGGGTTCAGTGACTTGCTCCAGGTCACTCAGCTCCTCGTGATGGAGCGGGAACTCCAACCCTGGCAGGCTGGCTCCAGGGCCTGAACTTTGAACCCTCCTCTGCCCTCACCCTCCCTGGAGGCTCTGACTCCGGGCTGTCCCTCCCTCAGGCTCCTGCTCCAGCCCTGGGGATGGGCATGGCTGGAGCTGCCCCGAGGGGACAGGACAGGAGGGCAGCACAGCTGGAGAAGCAGGTTTGGCCCGCTGAGGTACCAGGCCAGCAGTGGCAGCCGTGGACCATGCCCACCTGACTTCTCGCCACCCTCCCTCCTGCCAGCAGTTACCAAACTTGTTCGGGGTGAAAATCTTCCCCAGCCCTAGGGATTAATTACAACTGGTTTACACCAAGTTTTCCATCTTTCCTTTGCAACTGAGGCTGGTCATGTTAGCCCGTTATAGCCAAAGAAATGCAACGAGAAGTTGGTTTAAAGGGGGCTTTCCCTCCCTGATAAAGCAAAGAGCCCTTTCTACCCACCCATTTTCTCCTTCGCGTTGGGGACACTTACGGGAGGGAGGGCATGATGCCTGCGGCTGCAGCAGCCACCTTGCAACCACGAGGCACACGCAGGTGCACAAAACATCAACATGCAGAAGGTGGACAGTGTGGAAGAGTCAACAGGAGCTGGGGTCCTTATGACATGGGGAGGGGGAGCCCTCAAACCCACCCTGGGCTGCCTGCCTCCAGACCGCTAGTTAGAGGAGCATCAGCATGTTACAGAACTTAATAGCCATGGGTCAGAACCGCAGCTCTGCCCCATAAAAACCCTCGTGACCACGGGCAAGGGTACCCCTCCACGCGGCACTGATGGAACAGGTAATGGCCAAGCTGCCTCGCAGGGTGGTTGTTGTGAAGATCAAGTGAATTAACACGTGTCATGCTCAGAGCAGTGCCTGGCACCCGGTGGCACCCAGAGTATTAGCTACTATTACTACTCATCCAGAAATTCCCTGTTTTCTTAAAGCATGTGTGGTTGAGTTTTCCGTGATGTGCAGCCAACTATATCCTATGTAAACTCATGCAACCACGGCAGGCATGGACGGGGAGCCTGGGGGCCAGCACACAGTGGGCCATCGGAATATGCCGGGTCTAAAAGCCCTTACTCAAAACCTCTGGGGCAAGACGTAAGTCAAGATTAAGAAGTTTGGGGATTTAAGAAAGATAATGCAGTGCCTATGCCATACGTAGTAATATGTACCGACGATGATGACTGTATTACATTTAGTATCCGGTACACTATACATCAAAGGTTCTCGAAGTGTGGTCCAAGGATTTCTGGGGATCCCCAACCTTTCGAGATGTCCATGACATCAAAATTATTTTTGTAAGTGTGGTTAAGTGTTACTAGTATCATTAGATGCTACTTTCCTTTTTCGCTTTTATTCTCACACTAGTATATATTGTGGAATTTTCCAGAAGCTACGTGACATGGGACGCTGTCTTTTTCTGGGTGCTGAGGCAGTGTGTGCGATCGTGTATTCTTGTGTTTAGGGATTCCCCAGTTTCAATTTCTAATATAGTAAATAGTGGTAGCTATAACCCACTTAAACAAAAGCTCTTTGGAGAGTCTACTGTTATTTTAAAGAGTATAAAGGGTCCCTGAAGCCATAGAGTTTGAGAATCACTGGCATATCCAATATCGGACAGATACTTTAACTTCATGTTGAATTATGATTATATCTAAGATTTACCCCAAACACATTACTATCTTTGGTCCTGAAACACAGGAGCAGTCCCACAGAGATCAATGTAGGCCTGTGCTGTGCAGGAAGCACGTGCAGCCGTTTAAGTTTAAATGAATTAAAATGAAATGAAATGAAAAATGCAGCTCTCCAGCTACACTATCCACTTTTCAAGAGTTCAACAGGCCCATGTGGCCAGTGGCTGCCATATTCTGACAGCACGGATGGAGAATACTTCCATCGTAGCAGAAAGTTCTATGGGAGTGCTAACACAGATTACAAATAACCACGTTAGCTCGGGGCAGATTTTGCTACCATACGCAAAATGAAGGTGAAGGTGCCTTCACACTTGCAGAGCATTTTGGATTTGTGGAGGTGAAGAAAGGGCCACGGATACACAGATGCATGTCCGTGCAGGCAGGGCCAGGCACTGGAGCCCTGGTGGCCCCTGCTGGAGTGTATGGAAGAGGCTGTAGGTAGGGCAGGCCTATGCCCATGGAACAGAGCTAAGGGGCCCTCCAGCTCCCCAAGTGCTGGCACTCCTGGCTCCATGATTCCCCCCCAACCCCCCATCCGTTCTCACCCAGACCCACCTTTTCAAGCAGCGCGTTCTGCCAGAGGCGGAAGATGAGGAGGAAGCAGCGGTCCCGGGCCCCAAAGGAGGTGAAGAAATGCTGCAGGAGAGAGATAGGTATGAGGGTGTGGGGACAGACATGGCCAGAGGGAGGGGAAGCTCCCTCTGTCGCCATCCACACTTTGTTCCTGGATCTCCATCCTGATGTATCCCTTCATTCGTCCTTTCATTCACTCCACAGAATGTTTATCCTGTGCCCAGCCTGGCACCGGATGACGCTGGAGTCCCCGTGATGAGGAGACGGCCCCTGGCCCTGCCCCCAGAGCTCACAGTGCAGGGTGGGAAACAGGCACAGCCCAGACTGGGTGGGCTATGAGTGGGGAAGCCCAGGGCACTCTCCCAGTCTCCTTCGACCAGGAGGGAAGGTCAACTAATCCACATTTGGCCCATAAAACACAAAGGGAAGTCTGCTGTGAAGTCTCCCCACCATTCCCTTCTCCCTTCCTGTCTGAGTCCCTGGTGTCAGGCAGCCATCTTGGGACCGCGAGGCAACAATCATCAGGATAGAACGGAGTGTCAGGGAAGGCTTCCAAGGAGAGGGGACATCTGAGTGGACAGATATGGAGGAGGGAAGAATTCTACTATTAATATTATCCCTGAGCAGCTGTGTGGGAGCACAGACCACAGGGACTGAGACGAGGGGCTGGTGAGGAAGGTCCAGGTCAGAGGTGATGGGAGCCTAGGCCAGGCCAGCAGGGGTGGGGGGGGCGGACAGAGAGAAAGCAAGAGATCTGAGAGTTCAGGGTGCAGAATAAACAGGGCTTGGGGCAGGCGGGGCTGGCTGCGACCGGGGACCACAGCCCCCCAGCAGGTCCTCGGGCTCACCTTCTCGCTCTCAGTGCAGATCTGGATGGCGTTGGGGATCAGCTTGGCTGTCTTTTCCTTCTTCAGACACGTCACTTCCTTCAACTGGATGGAAATCTGAAGACGAGAGGCCGGTCAGAAGAGGCCCGGCCGGCCCGGCCCGCCCCTCCTTGGCCCAGTCGGCTCACTGTTGTTTCCCAGCGGAAGATGTTGCTGTAGAAGCAGATCCAGTTCTCGGAGAGGTAGAGGCGGCCCTGGAGGAGGATCTCGCGCTGCAAGGCACAGGAGTAATCTGAGGCAGCCGAGGGGAGAGACGGCAGACACCCGAGTCACACACGCTGGGCCGGCCAGCGTGGGCGTGGCAGGTGGGAGGGCGCAGGGGGGACCCAGGGCCCGGCCCGGGACGGGGTCTGCCGGACTCACCCACGATGAGGCGTTCTGCCTCCGGGAGTTTGCTGAACAGTTTCCGGAAGTCCTCGTTCCGCTGTTTGTACGTGGGGCTCAGCATCTGGGGGAGTTGGGGAGGTAAGAACCCAGCTGGGGGCTCACACCCCTATCCTTCTGCCCCATCAAGTGCCCAGAAGCCCCTCGGTCTCCTCTGCCCCGGTACAGCTCTCGCGGGTTTAACATCTAGCTCCCGTCTGGCTTCCCCGGCCCGAAACACGAGATTGAAACCATGATGAGAGCAGTCACGTACTCATTTCCACATGAGCCTGCCCCTGCGCCAGGTACCCACCGGCACCACTGACTCTCAGCGAGTGTTCCCTTCAGCCTTGTCAGGTTGGCACTGTGTCTCAGGAGACAGGCCCAGAGAAGTTAAGTAACTCACTCAAGGACACACAGGAAGTAAGCAGCAGCACAGGATATGACCCTAGGTCCGCTGACCCCAGCACCCAATTCCTTGACGGCTGCAGCCTGGGGCTCCTGGCCCGGCACCTGTCCCCCTCCCTCTCTCCCCTCCAGCATGCCCTCCCTCCCCCTGCCCAACACTTACGCTGTACCAGCTCTGCATCTTCTGCAAGAGAAAGGAGCAGAGTCAGAATGAGCCCCTGAATTCCCCTGCCCTTCCCCCTCCCCACCTCCCCACCCCACGGGGCTCGCACTGACCTTGCTATTGCGTATGAAGTTCCGGCCGCCCAGGCTCTGGGTGCTGGGTGTCCCAGGCACCCCGCCCTTCTCTGAGGAGCTGTCTGACCCCTTCTCCACCATGGTGCCTGGTTCAGGCTCGGGTGGGGGTCGGCTCGAGGGCAAGAGCTGCAGCCGCTTGCGGAGAGATGGGGAGCTGCTTGGCGTGCTCCGGCCGGAGTGGGGGGTGGTGCTGGGGGAGGAGAAAAAGAGGGGCATTGTGGGGGGAAACAGGCTAGGTGTGAGGACAGGCTTATCGTAGGAGGCTCACACATCAGCCCACCCACACCAAGTCCCCACACCCCATTCAACTCCACTTCCAGCGGTGTGACCATGTGACTGAGCAAGCAGGTCCCTATCTCTCTGCGCCTCAGTGACTTCGTCTATGACCCACGGGTGATAAATACATGTCCTCGTCTGCTTGTTTGGACAGTTGAATGAGTCAGTACATGTCAAGAGCTTCTAGTAGCGCCTGGCATAGAGTGATCTCTCAAGAATACCTGCTATTTTCAAAATCATTAACTCATTCATAAATATTCATTGAGTAGCCCCTCCCCACTCAATTGCTTGAGCTAAAAAAACCTAAGCATGTGCTTCCTTTTTTTCTTGTTCACTCTCCATTTCTAATTTGTTAGCAAGTCCTACCTGCTTTACCTCCAAAATCTATCTCCGTTATTTCTATTATACCCATTTCCCCTGCTCCAGTGCCCTGGCCCAGCCTCCATCCTTGCCCTCCTGGACCTCACAGCAGCTTCTCCCTGGGTTCCCTGTCCCCATCGCCGTCCCCGCAGTCAGCTCCCCACCCCAAGAGGGCGCCTGTGAATGCAACCTGGGTCAGGGCCCTTCTGGCTCAGAGTCTCTCCTGGCTGCATTGCACTCCAGGTAAAGGCCAAGTCCTCACCTCGTCACCCCAGGCCCTGGTGTGACTCGCACCCTCTCCTTTAGCCACCCCAGGCTCCTTTTGTCCCTAAGCTCACCCACTGCAGTCCCACGTCAAGGCCTCTGCCCTTCTGTTCCCTCTGCCTGGAATGGCCTTCCGCAGCCCAGCCTAACGGGCTCTGCCTCATTTGGCTCAAACGCTCCTCTTCCCCTGGGGACCCAGCCCCCGTGGCCCCCCTCACACCACCTCAACTCATCCTGGTGGCCTATTCATTTTGCCTATTGTTGCCTCCAGCTGTGAATAAGGAGGTCTTAGTCACCACTGTGTCCCTGGCACCCAAAACTGTACCCAGCACGGAGCGAGCTCTCAAGAAGCATCGGCGACTGCACGAATGCCCCGTGCGCTGGCTAGAGCGGGAGCAGCAGAGGGCCACTCATTGGCGCCGTACCAAGGCTCTGGCAAGCTCTCCGTATGATTCTTTATTCCTCAGGCAACCCTGGACACATGACAGTAGTACCATCCCTGCTTGCCAGAGCGAGCAGCCGGGACGCGAGGCAGCCACCACTTGTCCCAGGACGCACAGCCGCCGTAAGCCAGGGCACGATTCTACCTGGGGGGGGGGGGGGTGGGGCCAGACCACACGGGGGTCCTCGAACTTTCCTCTCTTGCCTCCAAGCTTCAGCACACGCTCTTTCTGCACTGCCGACTGCCCTTGGCCTTCTTCGCCTGGCGAATTCACGTGCATCCTCCAGGACCCTTGCTCACCACCCCTCCCTCCCGGCCAGAGCCTCCCTGCCATGCCTCCCTAGGGACCCCTGGCAGCTCCCCTCCTGTCGCTAACCACTCTGCCTCTGCGTCCCCCATCCCAGCCCTGACTACTTCCAGGCGGCCACTTGTCTGACGACAGCTCCATTTCCCCCACAGGCCTGTGAGCTCCCCGATGGCAAGGTCCTGGTCAACGCTCTGTCCCCAGGCTTGCTCAGGACAGGACCCAGGGTAAGCATTCGTGTCACACTTGCGAAATGAGTTTGTGGGATAAAGTAAGTACATAAATAAATGAAATAGGTAGGGATCTGGACCACTGCCATACTCCCCTGAACGACGAGCTGGCTTCTCCCAGGTCTCCCTGACACGCATCCCCTACTCTGCTCCCCAACTGTGGCCAGCGGGTGGGGGGAGCGATGAACACCTGAGTCGGGCTGGGACCACCCCACCCCCTGCCCGCCGCACCTGACTCCAGCTAAATGAGCCTCTGGACCCTCTAATCAACCCCTTGCTCACTCTTCCCCAGCTCCTGCCTTGCCTGTTCCCTCTGCCCAGAGGCCCTTCCTCCCAGATTTCGGGAGGGCTCCCTCACCTCCTTCACATCTCTGCTCAGTGGACACTTCCCACAGGGGAAGGGGTTTGTTTCCAGCTGCAGCCCCACCGTCTAGAACGAGGCTGCCGCACGGAGCCTTTGCTCTTGTTGGCTGAATGAAAGGCCGCCCCGCTCCCACCCCTCCCAGAACCGGGATTCAGCCAGGTGTGAGCCTTGCCCACCCCTCAGCAACACCCCAGCCACTTGCTCCCCGGGTGACTTGGGGCCAGTGTCTGCACCTGTGCCTCGTTTTCTTCCTGACCACGACGCGAATAACGGCATCCACCTCACAGGGCTGTCTGGGGGAGAAAGTGAGGTAATACACAGTTGACCCTTGAACAACACGGGTTTGAACTGTGCGGGGTCCACTTACGTGGGAATTTTATTCAAGAAATACAGTAGTCTTCCAAATGTATTTTCGTTACGATTTTCTTAATACCATTTTTTTCTAGGTTACTTTATTGTAAGAACACAGTATATAATACAGATAGTACACCAAAAACCGTTCATCGGCTACTTATGTTATCGATGAAGCTTCTGGTCAACAATAAGCGATTAGGAGCTAAGTTTGGGGGGAGTCAAAAAGTACACACCAATTTTCAACTGCACGGCAGGTCAGCACCCCTCACCTCCGCGTTGTTCAACGTCAAGTGCACTAAAGCCCAGCACATGGGCGGCGCTCGGGTTCGATCGGTAGGTTCTGTCAGACTAAAACGGAGGCCCCAGCGCACCTGTGCTCGAGGCAAACGCTGACCGGGACGGGCACCACACAAACACCTCGGCCTGGGGCGCAGAGCCCAAACTGACCCCAAGCTCCATCCTTCACTCGCTAAGTACGGATTAAGCACGCATGTGCCCTGTGCCAGGCGCTGGGGACACGGAAGTGAGCAAAACAGATACCACCCCAGTCTGCAGGGACCTGACATTCCAGCTGGGGAACAGAGATGAACGACAAGAACACGCGTCAGTGGAGATGCTGAGCTCAGACACTGGTCATTGCTATAAAGCAGCACCGCTCACGTGAGCCACACCAGCAGCCCTGGGGCCTGTGTGACCCAATGCAGACGTCCTGAATCCGAAAGTGGGGCCCAGGAGACGGAAGCACGTTCATGTCTGAGGACCACAGAAACAAAGGCGGGCTAAGTGGGTGGGTGGGTGGGGTGCAGGGCACACTTGAGCTGAGCCCGAGGACGAAGAGCAGCTCGGCCAAAGGGCAGGGGAAGATTACTTTAGGGACAGGGGTATGGAATTCACAGACAGCTCTGAGCCTGGCAGGTCTGAGGAGTGAGGTGGCCAGCGGGGCAGGGGAAGGAGGACAGGAGGGCACAGGCCCCCCTTAGGTCCCTCAGGTCCCTCAGGCCCAGGTCAGGAGTTTGGGCTTCCCCCTGAGGGCACTGGTGAGCCACGGAAGGCTTCTGAGGGAGGGCGTGACCACTTTCCTCCCCTGCCTCATCTTCTCATCTCTCGCCTGAAATGCAGACCCCGTCTCCACCTGTCCTATTCTCCCAGGGCCACAGGTCTAGGGGAGGACGCCTAAGGACAGGCCAGATAACACACAGACAGGGCAGGGCCTGTGCCGCCAGATCTTGCTCTTCTGTAGGAGGAAGAGGAAGTGCTCGAGAGCGGCCACAGCCCTGAGGCTGCCCAGCCAGGCAGGCTGCAGCAGAGGGAAGGGAGGAGCCGTTGTGGCTGGAGGACCGTTATGGGGGGCAGGGACTCGGAAGAAAACAGGGTTTTGCCACTGCAGACACCTCTCTTCGGACTTCCTGGGTCTACGCAGGCCTAGAGCTCCCTCCGGTCAGAGGGCCAGACGCACACATAGGTGTGCATAAAAGAGAACTGTGGTGTGCGTCACATGCAGCCAGTATCACAGACAAACGGTACTTCCCCACCATTGCAAGAAGTCTCCCCCACCGCACCCTCCCGGACAGCAGAGCTTCACAGGTGTGTTACCCTCGCACCCAGAGCCGCGGGGTTCTCGCACAATGATTCACACAGCTGCAGCATTACAAGTCGGCTATAGCCACGAAGTCCCAGAAGTTACACTCACACGCACACACGCACACACACACGCCTGTCCATGATACACACATGCAGCTGCAGGGGGGGTCACAGAAACCACAGAAAGTTCCAGATAAATGACATTCACACAGACTGCCACAAGAAAGTCTCCGAGAAGAGGTGAAAGCAAATCATTCTCCAGGGAGAGCCATACAAGTAAAAGAGCAGTCCCAGAGGAACTCAGCCATCGCGGGTACAGTGCAGGTCAATTTAAGCCATGGGGTCAGCTCGGCTCAACGTGGTGGAGGCCTGCTCTCATGTGGCAGGGGACAGAGGGGTCAGCCGTTGCTGCTGCCAGAGAACCTAGACATGAAGGACCCCGGAGGTCATGGACACAGCTTAACAGCACAGTGGCCAGGCATGGAAATAATGCATGGGACACGCTTTATAAACTCTAACTGGGGAACAGTGTCAGTCATTACTGCTTCAGACTGCCAAGGGTACACCCACGGTCTCAGGAGAGAGGGTCCCGGGCCCACTAAGAGCCACAAGGGATCTCTCTTTGTGGTCTGACACACACAAAGCCCCCAGGGTCTCCGCTGCACACCCACAGAAGCCCAGGCACATACACAACCGTCACATACGGATACACACAGGAACTTTCAAAAATGGAATCGGAAGTAAGTTAAGGCACAACCCCAGGAGGCTTCAGCCATATACCCCAGGCCCCCGACACACACTGTCACATAGGGACACACAGGTCACTTATGCTTGCACCAAGAGCTAATGTGTTCAGAGGTAAATTATAGGCACAGACAGAGACACAGAGTGATCGCTGTAAGCACTGCGTACACACACCACCAAGTCACGACTGGACACACAGGCAACTTACAGTGACGCCTGGAGCCACAGATGGAAGCAGAAGTAAATTTCACAGACACACACACAGCCAGGGAGGACCTCAGCTGTCTGCACACTAGGAGACCTCCACGCATGTACACACACTCCAGAGTCACAACCAGACATGCATGGGTCTGATGGGGTACGATACTACGCTACCATACATACAACCACAAAAGGTCACGGGCACACACAAGGAGCCCCCGCCCCAACCAGAGTCACAATCAGACACATTCAGGGCATTTACAGTAACACACGGAGTCACAGATGGAGTTTGACGTAAATTACACACACAGCCGGAGAGCATGCACAGCAGGAATACAGACACGCATACACACACTTCCGAGACACCTACAATTCATACTCAAAACACAGCGGGCCCAGACAGGGAGGAGGAGGTCAATTCGGGGTACAAGGCCGGCCGGCCGCGAAGCCCCCACCACCAGCAGCTCCAGGACTCCCCACAGACAGGGGCGGTGGGAGGGGGCCCAGGCCAGGAGGGGCTGCTCCCGGGCCTGCCCCGGGCTTCGTGGCCTGTGCGCGGGCCAGCGGGGGGCCTGTGTCCGCCCTGCCTCCGCCCCAGGCCCAAAGCCCGGGGTCAGCCTCGTGCCCACCCCTCGCCTCCCGGACGAGCTAGGCCGGAGCCCTCCCCCGCAGGCCCCGCTCCCCGCGGATGAGCCCGGGACCCCCACCAAAGCCCCGCCACCCCGGCGCGTCGCGCCCTGGTGGTGACGAGCCTGCCCCCCCCCACCCGCCGCCGTCAGCGCCCAGGCCCCAGTGCAGCGCCGGCCCCCTCCCCGCCCCCACCCGGTCGCCCCCCCCCCCCTGCCTCGGCTCCGGTCGCGCCCCGCACCCCCCCCAGCCGAGCGCGCGCGGAGCCCCGGGCCGGCCGGCCGCGTCCTCCCGCCCACCGCGCCCCCGCCCCGGTCCTTACTCGAACATGGATGCGGCGCGGCGGGCGCGCCCGGCCGCAGGGCTGGGCCGGCCGAGCGGGGCTGGGCTGAGCTGGGCGTCCCCGCGGGGCACCTGCCTCGCCTTCCGAGGCCGCCGCCCCCACCCGACCGCGCCGCCCGCCGCCCGCACAAAGGCCGGAGCCCGGGAGCCGCGGGAGCCGCCGCAGCGTCGGCTCACCCTTCCCGCCCCCGCCCCGTCGCGTCACGGCGCCGCCCCCGCCCGCGCGGGAAGGGGGGCGGCGCAGCGGGAGGGCCCTCGGACCCGGGCAGGGGGGGAGGGGCAGGGGGAGGGGCGGCGGCCGGCACCACGGGGCGGGGGCCGGCTTAGGCCCGGGAGCGACGGCGCGCGCGGCCCGGCCGGCGGGAGAGAGGCCGCGAGCCAGACTTAGAGACGCAGCCGCAGGGGGAGGGCGAGCGACCCGGGCAACCGAGAGGGGCGGCTGCGGCGCCGCAGATACAGACCCAGGAGAGAGGAAGAGCAGAGAGACACCAAGAATCGGAGGAGGAGGAGAAGTGAACAGAGGAGAGGGAAGGACAGAAAGGGAAACAGACTCGATTCAAACGAAACAGCGCCATGGCAGCTGCCTTGGCACCGGCTGCGACCCTGTCCCCTGGTACCCGGAAAGGGTCTTCCGCTCCCATTCTGCCCCTGGCCGGGAGCTACCGGCCGCCCAGGGCGGAACCTGAGAGGTGGCACGGAGCTGGAGGGGTTGGGGTGGGCGATGGGACGGAGATTCTGGGAAGCGGAGGGGTGGGGGCTGCGAGCACGGAGGAACCCGGCTGGCGGGAATGGGGTGGGGCCCGGAGACCGCCTGCGGCTTCCCGTACGTGTCCACACCCCCCAGTGTTGGCCCAGGAAGTCCTCGGGGTCTGGGGACCCCTCTCTGTCCCAGACCAAGTTAGACTCCAGCCTCCCTGGCTCTTAGCTGTGTTTGACCTTGGGCAAGTAACCCCAGTCCTGGAGATCTCACCAACTCTGCGGTAAGGGGCTTTCCCACGGGACAGCGCGGGGGTGGGGGCTGCGGAGGGGGTGGGGGACAGCAGCCCTTTTACAGGTGGGGTAGCCCGACCTCAAAGACGGGAAGTGACTTGGCCCAGGGCACGCAGGGGGTAGGCTGCAGAGCTGGACGCAGCCCTGCTCTGACATCATAACCTGCGCCCAGCCCTGCAGGGACTGTCTAGGTCTGTTGGTGTCCCCGACTGCTTACGGGGAAATGTGAATCCCACCTCACAGCTCTTGGCCCGAGGCACAGGGACTGGCTCCCCACCCCTCTCTAGGACATGCTCTTCCTACCTCTCGAAAAAATTCCATTCCCATCCTTCTCCCCACCTTTGCAGCAACCCCCCCCCCCATAAGCCCCAGTCTACTTCTCCATTTTGGTGGCTGGCAGGCCCAAAACTTCATCTTTCCTGGCCCCTCTCTTTCCCTCACACCCACATCCAATCTCTCAGCCATCCCTGTCCACTCCACCCATAAAATCTCTCCAGAATTTAAACTCTTGGCCCCCACTGCCCCTGTCCCGGACACCACAGCAGCCACTTGGCTGCTCCTATCCTGCCTCCTATAGTCTGCTCCCCACCTGTAGCCATAGAGAACCTATGAATCCCTGAGTTAGGTCAGGAGGGCCCTCCTGGCTGAGAGCCCTCCTGTGACTCCACCTCACTCCAGATAAAAGCAAAGTCCTCACCTGCTTGATGGCCAAGGCCCGAGTGTGGCCATTCTGACTTCACCTCCTCCTTCTCCCCTTTTTGTATTCCCCCAGACCACCCAGCTTCCCTGCTGTTCCTCTAACTCATCAGACACATTCCTGTCCCAGGGCCTTTGCACTTGCGGTTCCCTCTGCATAGAAGTTCTCTCAGGTCTTAACTTAGGCCCTCCTTCCACCATCTCCCTGTGTCTCACTGGTCTCTTTCTCAATACAGATGACTCTTGAACAACATGGGTTTGAACCATGTGGGTCCATTTATACATGGATTTTTTACAGTATAGTACTCCACATGTATTTTGTCTTCATTATGATTTTCTTAGAAACATTTTCTTTTCTCTCACTTATTTTATTGTAAGAATTCAGTATATAATACAGATAACATACAAAACATGTGTTAATTGATTGTTTACGTTATAGATCAGCTTTCTGGCTAACAGTAGGCTATGAGCGGCTGAGTTTTTGGGGAGTCAAAAGTTACACTTGGATTTTTGACTGCGCGGGGGGTCATTGCCTCCTAACCCCTGCATCGCTCGAGGGTCAACTGTACTTCTCTTTGCCTGTCTCTTCTTCTTCTTCTTTTTTTTTAATTTTATCTATTTATTTGACAGAGAGAGAGACAGCCAGCGAGAGAGGGAACACAAGCAGGGGGAGTGGGAGAGGAAGAAGCAGGCTCCCGCCAGGATCACGCCCTGAGCCAAAGGCAAACTCTTAACAACTGAACCACCCAGGCGCTCCGCCTGTCTCTGCTTTTAAAATACTTCTAAAATTTTAATTAGGGAATATTTATTTCAAACAGGAAAAATAAAATAAAATGGTCCTCCCTGCCATCCATATCCAACAGATGTGGATATTTTGCCATTTTAGTTTCAGCTCTTTTCTTTCTTTTTTAAAAGAAATCAACTTTTACAGGCCAGCCAAAGGCCCAGCTCCCCATCCCTCCTTTCTCTGCTCCTGTCCCCAAGGTACCCGCCACCCTGAAGCTGGTGTGTGTTCCTCCTGTGCACTTTTCCATCCTCTTTTTAAATATCAGGATGGATCCACCAACAATATATCCCATTGTTCAATGTCTTTTAAAAGATACACAATTAGGCTCCTACTGTATCATTTTGTAACTTGCTTCTCCATCATCATTGTTTCTGAGACTCCTCCACGCTGACACACAGAGCTCTATTTCATAAACCTCAACTCTTATCTAGCATCCACGATTGGAAGAAACCACAGTGGCCATTTCTATTCAGGGCTGGTATAGTTCTTCTTTCCCCCTGAAGGCTCAAACCTTCCGTTTCTGTCTCCTTGTGCCAGAGGCAGTTTGCTTGCAGAAGTTTTGTTTACATTTCTTTTTTCTTGCCTTTTTTTTTTTTTTTTTTTTTGCCCATGAGCTGCAGCAAGATACACCTTTTACACTGGCCTCCAATACAAGACATACATGTAATATGTAGAAATATATGTAACATCACAGAAGTCGCAGAAAACCGCACTTACTACCTCATGCACTATTTTCAATTCTGTCCCATTTCTGTTTGGAAAACGTGCCGATCGCAACGCGCTACCTTGGTTTCGTGGCCCTTAAATGGTCATGATCCACAGTTTGAAAAACACTGGGTGTGCCAAAGGGGGTGTCCCCCTCCCCCCTTAGCAGGCAGTGCTCAGTGGAGAGCGGAGAGCTCAGAGTTACTTGTCCCAGCCCATGTTCCCAGTTGCCTCTTTCTGTTATGTGTCTCTTTCACAACCTCCAGTCAGGCCCCATGTGCCGCTAAGGCCACACTCCAGCTGACCTTCAGCTCCTGCACCTGGACAGTGTCAGCCCCCCTTGAGTCCCGAGAGAGAGAGCATCTCTTTTTTTGTCCCAACACCCAGCTGACCTGTCCTGAGATAGACTGTCCGGGTCTGGGGTCCACGGCAGCTGCAGGCGCTGGGGGGTCGGGGTGCAAGGGGGTGATTCTCCATCACTGGATGGTGTGATATAAATGGAGGGCACCACCAGGGGCCTCCAGGGCTCAGGGGCCGGGCCCTCTGCCCCGTCACCCGGTGGTTCCTGGCTCTGCCACTCGGCTCGGGGCACAGATGTGTCCTGGGCACCACCCTCGGCCCGTGGGGGCCAAGGCAGCTGGGGCAGGAGCTCAGCCATGGGGAGCGCTCCGACTGCCAATGATGGCCCGGTCTCTGGGGGAGAAAAAAGAGAGGTGCGGGGGGGAGCCCCTGTTCAAGCCTGCCTCTCACCACTCCCCCTGCTCCCCGTAGAAGACAGCCGAGCTGAGGGGCAGAGAGCAGTGTAAAGGTCAGAGAGGTCGGGGTGGGACTCCCACCTCTGTCAGGGTCCTCTCTTTGTGACCCTCAGTTTGCTCTTGTGGAAACTGGAGATCCTGGTGCCCACATCGTCCAGGGGCTGGGCGGCGTCAGAGAGCTCTGGCGTGTGGGGTGCGCAGCCCAGGGCCCCGCACATGGTATGTGCTCAGTGATCATCCGTTTATGCCCCAGGGTTGGGGTTTATTTTGTCTGAGCATTCACCAAGGCCAAGCCCTGGGTTTTCTATACACCAGCAACCCTAGTGTGCGGGCGCGCGCGCGCGCGCACACACACACACACACACACACACACACACACAGGAGGCCAGGAAGGAGCCAGAGGCCTCGGGGCCTAGGTAACGGTAAGGAGACAGAATCCGGGATTTCCCTTCCATGTTTGCTCAGCAATTGCCCCTCCCAGAGCAAACAAAGGGCAGGTGGCGGGCTGTGGCCTCCTCAGCTGGGAGGAAGCCAGGCCTGTTGTTGCACTGTGGCTGTGCTATGACGGGCCACCTGGGTCTGGGGACATCAAATCAGTGTCTGTCCACAAAGCAGAACACAGAAAGGGCTGCTTGGTGCCCAGTTGCCCAGGAACTAGGGAAGGAGGACCTGGGACCCCAGAGAGGGTTTCCCCTGGCTTGAGGAAGAGACCCGGACCCTTACAGGCCAGGCCCAGACCCCAGGGTCCTTCCCAGGCACCCCAACATCCATACCTTATGGCTTCCTCCTCCTTCTGTCCGCACAGGGTTCAGACTTCCAGGGTTAGGACAAGAGACCAAGCCCTTCCCTCCCCCCAGGCGTTCTGGCTGGACCAAAGAGTCACAACCTTGCGGCCGGAATAGCATGTCCGGCCGGAGTCGTGTTCCGCTCTGACCAGCTGTTCCTGGGCGAAGAGATGGAGTGGGGGTGGGGGCACCCACACCACAGAAGAGGCTCAAGTCCGCCGTCCTGCCTTTCCCTTGCAACTACCCTGGCCTCAGTGGTCCATTTCTCCTGTTGGTCGGCAGCCAGCCACAGCGTAGCTTCTGTCTGTCCACACTATTCCGCCAGAACCGCTCCTCCAAGCCCGGGGGTCACCCCTAAGTGACCAAATCTGGGACGTTTTCCAGTCCTCCTCTTCCCTCCCTGCTCTTAGAAGCCACAACCTGGGAGACCCGTCGTCCTTCTGGGAGGTTCTCTCTGCCTCTGTAGAAACTCGGGTTCCCCATGGTTTAGATCCAGGCAGGGCTCTCTTCCTTTCCCGTTTTTACCGCATGATAATTGACACATACTAAAAAGTGTCTGCATCATAGACTCGAGTTATAAAGCAGAACAATAAAGCGAGCCCCATCGCCCCCCACCCAATTTGAGAACCAGCACCTCCCTGGTGTGTACTCCTGTGACTGCCTTAGGCCCCTCCCCCACCCCACTTCCCTTCCAGAATTCTCCATCACCCCTCACTTGACACTTCTCATTCCCTCACATTTTTAACCGTTTTTTTTCTCCCAAATCACATTGGTACACATCCCTCAACAATCCATTTTTTAGTTTTACTTGCTCTTGCGCTTTACGCAATGGAACCACACATCTGTGACTGGCTTCTCTCGCTCAACATGGTTTCTCAGATTCAGCCACAGGGGCAGTCACACTTCATCCAGTTTTGCTATGACGCCACCTTCCATTGTGGGAATACCTCACAATCCGTCTTTCCTGCCCACGGACAGCAGGTGCTTTCTGGCTTTCTGCTCTGAGGAGTAAAGCTGCCCTGTAAGTTCCTGGGTGTGCTTTTTTGGGGGAACTCCCTGGTTAGCCAGCGGCCCACTGATGGCCCGCCCCCCCCCCCATACCTCCCCTGGGTGTGTGTCTCTGAGCGCTCAGGTCAGTTCCGTGGGCCTTCTGTGCAGCCCCGGTTCCATAAAACATGGCCTTCGTTCCGTGAGCGCTGAAGGAAGTCGGGACGTCTGGTGAGCAAGGCTTCCCTCTCTCGCTCCTCTTGCACGAGTCAGCTCCTCGAGTTCCAAGGGGAGAAAAATCAACAATGGGAACTTGATTGTTACGCTATAACCAACAATGGGTATCTTTGCAATACTGAGTTTTCCGAAATGTCCACATGGGGTCACTCTCCAAGTACTTAGGGAGGTTTTAATGTCACTCTCTGGGTGTTGAGGAATTTTTCTTAACTGCAGCAAAGTACACATCAAAGATACCGTTGGAAGCATTTCTAGGTGTGAAGTAAACAGCGTGGTCGCGTGTAGACATCACCGCCATGCGTTTGGTGCGTTCGAAAAAGAGTTTTTCTTGTCGAGTTCTTTCCTATCTTTTTCTTCCAGTTTTCCTGAGAAATAATTGACATACGTCACTGTGTAATTTAAGCGGTCCAGCACGACGGTCTGACGTATGTATTGTGACGTGATCACCACACCAAGTTCGCCTAACGTCCTTCTCGTGGAGAGACAATAAAAAGAAAAGAGGGGCGCCTGGGCGGCTCAGTCCGTTGAGCGTCCAGCTTTGGCTCAGATCACGATCTCAGGGTCCTGGGACCGAGCCCCGCATCGAGCCCTTCATTCAGCTCTGCACTGGGCTCCATGCTTCGCGCTCAGTGGGGAGTCTGCTTCTCCCACTCCCTCCTCCTCCCCTTGCTCATGCTCTCTCTCTCCGTCTCTCAAATAAATAAATAAAATCTTTAAAAAAGAAAGAAAGGAAAAAGGAAAATAATCTTCTACTTGTGGTGAGAACCCTTAGGCCCTACTGGCTCAGCAACCTTCCCGTCTATCACACGGCGGGGTTACTGTGGTCACCACATTGCAGCTCGCATCTCCAGCACGTCGTTACCTGATAACTGGAATTTTGTACCATTGGACCTCTTCCTCCAATTCTCCCTCCCCCCACTTTCTTATCTTTTGCTAGATTTTTTTCCTTTGGTATTTCGTGTTTATGAAAGATCTTTTTTATGACAGATAATACACACAGGAAAGGGCATAAAATATAAACATATGGCTTAAGGGACGCCTGGGTGGCTCAATCAGGTAAGTGTCTGACTCTTGATTTCGGCTCACGTCATGATCTCAGGGTCGTGGGATTGAGCCCCGCGTTGGGTTCTGCACTGCACATGGATCCTGCTTGAGATTCTCTCTCTCCCCTCTCCCTACCCCTCCCCAGCTTGCATGCACGTGTGCACATGCTCTCTCTCTCAAAAATAAAATAATAAAATATAAGTGTATGACTTAATATCTAATTATAAAGGAAGAACCCACGGACCCACCACCCACGCCAAGAAAACGCATGTTGCCAGCACCCACAGATGCCTTCCCTGTCAAACCCCTTCTCCCCACAAAGAAAAGCACACCGTGAGCTCTCTGAAAGTCCCTTCCTTGGTTTTTCTTTAGTTTTACCACTTAAGCACATATTCCCCAAAAGCACAGTTTAGTTTTGCCTGTTTCTGAACTTCACACGGACAGAGTGACACACTTGGAATTGTTTTGTGTTTGGCCTCCTTCATTTAACATTATGTTTGTGAGTCATTCACCTTATTGTGTACAGCTGAAATTTGTTCATTTTTAATATCGTGTAGTATCGCTGTGGTACTGATAAAATAAATTGTGGATTAATACCTCTACTTACTTATCAATTATGTTGATGGACATTTGAGGGCTTCCCAGTTTGCGCTATTAAAAATAGTGCTGCTATGAACACTCGTTCACGTGTCTCCTTGCTCCTCTCTGTTGGACGTCAAGCCTCCCTCCATCCATCCATCCACCCACCCACCCCTCGGTGTTTCGGAGCTTCCTTGGTCTCCTGGTCTACCCCATGCAAAACCCACACTACCTTAATTATACATACCTAATTATCCTAATTATATGTGTAGTTTTACAGTTAGTCTTGCTATATCTGGGATGGAAAGTCCTCCCACCTCGCTCGTCTTGAAGAGTCTCTTGGCTCTTGTGTTGGACGCTCTCCTCAGCTGTGCACGAGCCTTGCCTATCAGTTCGTATTCAGGAGTGGGGCCCGGCGTGAGGCCCCCCTGTGGTTTGACGCTGAAGGGGGAGTGGAAGATTGACATCAAATGTTTTGCTGAAACACGTCAAGAGTTCTATTTAGGGAAATGGGCTGGAGATGTGCCCACAGCACTCCCGATGGACAGGTCCAGTGGGCAGCTGGACAAACAGAGGTCAGTGCTGGTCTGGGCGTCCCCGGGCATGTTGGTGGAGGTCACCCACCCCGAGACATCTAGCTGTCAAGATGTCCCTCACCTCACCTGGCACATCTGTTCCCAGAACCTTCCCTTCTCTCCCTGCACAGGATTATTGTCTTCAAGAAACATCAAGGTCGGCTTAAGATTCTTTCTTAGGGGTTCGAGCTACATGGGGAATTGGGCTTGAGGTCAGCGTTGTTTATACCTTTCCCGATCTCTGCCTTTGCAGACAGATTTCTGAGTAAAGTTCATGGTTGGTGTCAGGGCTGTGAAGAAAAGGAAACTCATTAGACCCTAATGTCCTTGGAAACATGGGACGGGCTGGTATGTGGAAACGAAATCTCAAACAGAGCAAGGCCACCTAAGAACACCCCATGTGAGGCCCCTCCGTGTTTCTCCATCCCGAAAGCTCTGTGGTTGAAAGCTACTTGCCTCTTGTCCGTTATTCCTGCCTTCCCCTCATTCAGGGGAGCAGCAGGGTCATGAGACTGCCCACTGGAGGCTCCTTCCAGCTGGGATGTGATGGTCGGTTGAGGAGTCCAGATTTTGTGTCCTTTCCGTAGTATTTTTCCACACGAAGATTTGGCATACGGATGAAATCTATGCTGACTGTTCCATTTTCTACTCCTACGTGGGTGCTCAAGAGAGTGTGGGCTTACGTATTTCTGACAAATAACAAACAATAATGTGATACTTGCATTCCCCGGATACTTCAAGATTTCCTGACAGCATCTATCTATTTCCAATGAACTATGACTTCTGATTTCTTCTCGGGGTGTGCCCACGTGGGGCTGGTAAATCTTGACTCCTTGCCAAATCTCTCCCACACTCTCTGGGTGCGTAAGGTTTTTTCCCCAGCGTGTCTGATTTTAGCAAATTCCTTCCCACACTCTCCACCCTGGAAAGTCCCAAATTCTGTGATGTCCTCCCCTTCAATTCCTTGTCTGCATCCTGAGAGTTCTCCCTTTGGGCAAGAGCAAGTTCCGTTTCTACAAAACCGATGTGCACCAGGTGGAATCCAGCAGCAGCGAGACAAGTTGGACAGTTCCCTGCCGGCCGCCCTCTCTCTGCCTCGACCTCTCCAGTCAGTGTCATGGGGGCCTTTGTTCCTCGAGAACTTCTGCTTTGTCTGTTCAGCGTCTTGGATGGAAGTATCATTGCTGCTCCTCTCACAGCAAAGTCACCCAGCCCAAGACTATGACCTGCCCCTAAACTTGGGCTCTCTGGGGAAGGAGCTTGGCGTACCTTGAGTTGCCCGCAGATCGAAACCTTGACGGAAACAGGGCAGGAGGGATGAAGAGGGGTTTTTTCGCATCTTGTCAACCAGAAACTCCTAAGGGTTTCTTCCTTCTCCCTAGCGCCTGGTTTTTTGTCTTGCCTTCTAATTTTATATATTTTATTCCCACCCTATAAGCCAAAAGGAGCGGCCCAAAACACGGTCCAAGAAAAGGTGGCCTGCTCTGCTTCTCGAAACCTGAAAAACCACACTTTTCTGACCATTCGAGGTCATTTCTGCAAGGAGTTGTCGGGACCAAGCACAACATTTTTTGTAGGACTCACAGATGCTTTTGGAGTGAACTGAAATGCCCCATGGAATGTCCACCTGTGTTTCCCCCGGACTGAGAACTCCCCAAGAAAACTTCCAGATTGGAGACTTCCTTTCAGCAGTGATATGGGGAGTCTTCTAATAAACTGCAGTCATGTTCTAGGCTGTCCCCCTACCCACTGACACGCACATTGTTGGCTGCTCTTCTGGAAAACGGGGATCAAGCCGCTGACAGAGGCACAATCCCCGTAGTCTGTGAGTTTACAGCCTTCCCCTGGGAAGTGTGGAAAACGTGATCGCCCGCCTCCAGGGGTTTTGAGAGAGTCTGATAAGACATCTGATAAGTAAAATGCTTCGCCTGGGCTCCAGCACACAGTGAATGCCCAATCGGCGTCTTAGTTATTATTATATGTTCCGGGGCGGGGGGTGTTTGAGCATCTGCGGATCATGATTTCAACAACCACACCCCCAAGATGCCGGAAAGCAGGTGTTGGGGAAATAGGGCGAGGAGTAATGTAAGAATTCTAGAATGCTGGTCATGTCCCCGTGGCGGTTGGGTTTAGCTTGGAGTGTTTTTCCACATCACTTCTTAGGCAACTTCTTCAAGTGAGAAGGCAATGCACGCTTGCAGGGGCCAAGGGAGGAACTGGAAGGAGTTCATTTTGCTCCACAGTCAGGCCTGTGAGGCGGAGGGCCCTCCAAACACGACAGCTTCGGTAGGGTTTTTTGGTTTTTTGGGGTTGTTTTATATATTGGGATTATGCACCTTTTTTGGTTTTATTTTAAAATATTTTTCAAGGGGCACCTGGGTGGCTCAGATGGTTAAGTGTCTGCCTTCGGCTCAGGTCATGATTCCAGGGTCCTGGGATCGAGTTCCGCATCGGGCTCCTTGTTCAGCGGGGTGTCTGCCTCTCCCTCTCCCCCTGCCTCTTCCCCTGCTTGTGCTCTCTCTGTTTCTCTCTCTCGAAGGAATAAATAAAATATTTTTTTAAAGAAGTGAAATCTTCTCAACATTTAAAAAATATATATATATTTTAAAAGTTAAGTATGGCTAATTTAATAGGAAACAACTGTCCTTGCCCCTGCAAAGCTGAGGAAAGGAGGGACAGGAGGTGGGAAGCTGACCACACAAGCAGAGGCTCAGGGTCCTAGAGGAACTGACACCCCTGGGTGGGACATGGCTTCAGAGGGGCCCCCCTGCCACCAATGAGGTTCGCAGATCCGCACGACAAGCCCACTGGGGCCACTCTCAGTTCTTTTGTTTGCTGAGCAAAACACTACCTATTCTGGGGCTCCAGAATTCTGTCTGCCTTCGGCTCAGGTCATGATCCCGGGGTCGTGGGATCGAGCCCCACATCAGGCTCCCTGCTCGGTGGGGAGCCTGCTTCTCCCTCTCCCTTTGTCCCTCCCCCCTGCTTGTGCTCTTTCTCTCTCTCTGTCAAATAAATAAATAAATTAAAAAAAAAACACACACTACCTATTCTCAGAAACAGGAGAAAAAGTTCGTCTGACTTGGGAAACTCTACACTCCAAACACTTAAACAAATTTCAGTTGTAGCGTTGTGCACATTTCAAACAAATATAAATGGATATCAATACAGCTGAATTTAAACGACACCTGTATTTGTTTCCTGGAGCTGCCATGAAAATTTCCACAAACGCGGGAGCTTATAAGCACAGAAATTCATGATTGTCAGGGTTCTGGAGTTCAGAGGTGTGAAGTCAAGGTGCTGGCAGGGCTGCGCTCCCTCCAGAGGCTCTAGGGCCGAATCCCTCCGTGCCTCTCCCAGCTATGGGGGTCCCAGCGCCCCTTGGCTGATAGCTGCGTAGCTCCCACTCTGTGCCTCAGTCTGCAAATGGCCTTCTCCCCCCCCCCCCCGCCGCGTGTCTCATAAGGACATTTTGTCATTGGATTTAGGGCCCGCCCATATAATCCAGGATGAGCTCATCCTGAAATCTTAGCTTAATTACATCTGCAAAGACCCTTTTCCCAAACAATGTCCCATTCCCAGATTCTGAGGGTTAGGCTGTGGACATATCTTTTGGGGGGGGGCACCATTCAACCTACTGAGTCACTCAAGAGAAAAGATGGTAATAATCACCAAAAGAAATGTACAAGAAAATAGTGGCTTTATTCAAAGTAGCCCCAGATGGAAACAACCCAAATGTTCCTCAATAATAGAATAATTAAATAAATTATAATATAGTCATAAAATGGAATGCTACATGGCAATGAGAAATGAGCAAACTATTTACAAGCATCAACATGGACGCATTTCTATTAATGCAAAGTTCAAGAATGGGCTAAACCCATCCGTGTTGCTAGAGGTCAGAGTAGAGCTCACCTGCAATGGGTACTAACTGGGAGGGCACAAGGGACCCTCTGAGGTACTGGAAGTATCCTATACTTTAATATGTGTGGTGATAGTATACACATGAAAAATTAATTATGCCGTAATTCAAGATTTATGTATGTTGCTGTTTGTACACTGTACTTCAATAAATAGCTTAAAAATAAAATTTTAATGACAAGTCGCAATATATCATCAATTAAACCTATTTTAACAGCTCTATTGAAGCATAATTGATGTATGAGAAACCGCACACGTTGAAAGCAGGCAGTTTGATATTGACGTGTATATATCCATGAAACCATCAGCACAATCAGGCTAACCAACATATCATATCCATCACCCCCAAAGTCGCCTCCTGTCCCTCTCCACCTTCCCCCAATCCCTAGGACATTAACATTTTCATGTTAAAGATTTTGACAAATAAAATTGCTGCTGCACTTTCTCTTTCAGAAACAATGCCAAATCAGCAAGTGAATTTAGAAACATAAATGCACCCTCCACTTCCGGCATAACTGGGCATAACTCCACTTCCTCTTGGCCTGGAAGGAAGGACTGCCAGTACAATGAAAGACAAATGGGTCTAGACAGAAGCCAAGAAAGAGTGCCCACGGTTATGATCTCAAGCTGAGCCCGGAAGGTCACAAGAGGCTCATCCTGTTGGGCAAATGGTGGTAGTCACTTGTTTGGAATATGAAGAGTGGGATGTACAGCCTGACAGTTGGAACTCTCCTGGAGCTACCTGGCGTGGAGGTGGGGGACGGGAAGCCTCCTGCGGGAGAGACTGCAAGATGCACTAGAAGGGCCTTCCTGCTGCCACTGGTCTGCTCAGGCAAAGGCAAGTTAAACTGCTCGCGCAGGCACACAGCCCTGTGAATTAGGAACTTCGCTGGACCCCAGAGAGATTTCCTGCTAGGCAGACAGGAGAGCCTCCCCTCAGTCCACAGATCTCTTCATCAGTCGGCAGTGACGAGCTCCCTCGCTCCTGATTAGAGGCACTGGAAGGGGAGTGTATGGCTGATGGATTTTGAGTAGGAGACCTGATGTCTGCAAAGTACTTCCAACGCACGAAACATAAGATGAGGGGCACCTGTGTGGCTCAGTCGTTAAGCATCTGCCTTCGGCTCGGGGCGTGATCCCAGGGTCCTGGGATTGATCCCCGCATCAGGCTCCCTGCTCCGCTGCGAGCCTGCTTCTTCCTCTCCCACTCCCCCTGCTTGTGTTCCCTCTCTCACTGGCTGTTTCTCTCTCTCTGTCAAATAAATAAATAAAATCTTAAAAAAAATGTAAGATGAGGCAGGTGCATCAAACGTGGACAGTAGAACATAGGCGGTGGGTGTGTAGGTGTTCACGGTACCATTCCTTCAACTCTTCTGTGTGTTTGAGATTTTTCATTAAACGGTTGAAGAGCAAAGTATATGCACAGGAGCTGAACAAAGCTACCAAAAGAAAGAAAAGGAGAAACGCAGCAGTAAAACAATTCCAGATGAAGAACACTCAACTGAAAACACTGCTGGGGGGCGCCTGGGGGCCTCAGTTGGTTCCAAGGCGGACTCTCGATTTCAGCTCAGGTCGTGATCTCAGGGTCCTGGGCTGGAGTCCCGCATCGGGCTCTGTGTGCAGCAGGGAGTCTGCGTGAGGATTCTCTCTTTCTCCCTTTCCCTCTGCCCTTCCTGCTCATGTGCACGTTCTTACATAAATAAATCTTAAAAAAAAAAAAAAACACCTAGAAACCAGAGAACACCAAAGACAGTGCGATGATTTCAAAGCAGCTGGAAATAGAAGACAGATTACCTAGATGAAACCAAAATGAGATTTACTGCTGACTTCTCAATAGTAGAATGGGAACAAGGAGATGAGAGAACAAGGTATTCCATGTGCCGAGAGAAAAACAGCTGTCAACCCAGAACTGCATTCCCAGCCATCGTGCAAGATTGCGGACGAATGGAGCACACGTCCAGGTAAGTGAGTAAAAATGGAACTAGTTTGCAATAAACAGATCTTCACTAAAGGAAATTCTAAAGAATTCAGCTCATCAGAAAGAAGTAATATCAGAGGGAAAATACGAACCGTAGGACAGAAGAATGAGCAATAAAAGCGAGAAATGCACGGGCAAATCTAAGTGGACGGTCATAGCGTAAAACAAGAAGTTGTTGTTGTTCAGTTTACGAAAACAGGCTAGCACTAAAATCCACGATAATAACAGCCTTAAAGTCAGGATGGATGATGGGAATTCCAGTGCTCTTGTGTCGTTCAAGGGGAATAAAGACACCGAGAAGAAACTTCGAAACACTAACCGTGCATCTAAAATAAGAGAAAGAGAACGTCTACCATCTAAACTAGTAGAAGGAAAAAAATGGAAAAGAAAAACCCTCAATCCAAAATAAGGCACAAAACATGAAAGAAGCATGGGGAAGTGGAATAAAGAGAAAGTGTACACAATTTTAGGGATGAAATATCACAAGCATATGAATTATTATCATACAAGTAAAAAGACGAACTGCTCCAGTGAAAGCACAAACATTGCCAAACGAGACAAAGAAACACCCTGTGCAGCCACATGCTCTGTACAAGACAAATAACTGACAAATAAGGCTAAAGAAAGGTTGAAAGGAAAAGGAAAAAGATTTATCAGGAAAATACTAACTGAAGGAAAGGTAGTGTCCCTATAATACCTCAGACAACAAAAATGTAAAGCAAAAACATTGTTAAAGGTAAAGACATCTCCAACCTAACAATATAAAAGTTCAGGTCACCAGGAAAATATAACACTTCTAAGCTTGAGTGCACTGATAAATTGTACTCAGTAAGGAAAGGATGTACATTTTTAAAAATTGAAGTATTTTTGACACATGCCACATTAGTTTCCGGTGTACAACATAGTGATGGGACAAGAATATACATTCTTTTTTTTTAAGATTTTTATTTATTTATTTATTCATTTGACAGAGATAGAGACAGCCAGCGAGAGAGGGAACACAAGCAGGGGGAGTGGGAGAGGAAGAAGCAGGCTCATAGCGGAGGAGCCTGATGTGGGGCTCGATCCCATAACGCTAGGATCACGCCCTGAGCTGAAGGCAGACGCTTAACCGCTGTGCCACCCAGGCGCCCCAGAATAGACATTCTTTTAAGCACACATGGCATATTTACAAAATCTCATCACAGTCTGGGCCATACAAACAGTGTCGATGCTCTGTTACAGGTTTTAATGGCAAACAAATGCAGTCTCTTGTCATAATAAAATGGTCAGAAATTAATAACTAAAATATTACTAGAAAAACTCATGATTGGAAATTAAACATGGTTCTCAATAATTCACAAGTCAAAGGAGAACCCATAACGGAAATTAGAAAATATACGGAACTGACAATAATGAAAAAGCCACCTATAAAAACTTGAAAGAAAATTATAGCCTTAAGTGCTATTTAATGAAGTAAGCAACCAAATTAAAAGATGGAAAAGAGATAGGAGAATAAATCCTAAGAATATATGAGAAAGGAAATAATAAAGGTATGAGCAGAAAATTAAAATAGAAAACCAGGATACGAGAGAGCAGAGTGGAAGTCACAAGTCGGTTCTTGAAAAAGATAAAATGACAAAACGTTGGAAAGATTGATTAGGGAAAAAAACAGAGAGAAGGCACAAACATTTCAAATTAAAAATGAGTACAAGGAACGAACATACAGATGCTACAGTTATTAAAATGAGAGGGTATACTATGATCAACTTTTTGTCAACATATTTGATAACTTAGATGCAATGGACTAATTTCCAGGAAAAAACTATAATTCACCAAAATGGATTCAATAACAAATACAAACTATAGGGGTGTCTGGGTGGCACAGTCAGTTAAGCATCCAACTCTTGGTTTCAGCTCAGGTTGTGATCTCAGGGTTTTGTGATCGGGCCCCATGTTGGGCTCCATGCTTAGCCTGGAGCCTGCTTGAGATTCTCTCTCCCTCTCCCTCTGCTCCTTCCCCACCCTCTCTCTCTCTCAATAAATGAATAAATCTTAAAAGAAAAAGAAATACAAAATATAAATGGTCATAGAACAAGTAAATGAAATATGTTTAATTACTGGTTAAAAATTTAAATTTAAAAATAAGTTTAGGGGGACCTGGGTGGCTCAGATCGTGATCCTGGGGTCCTGGGATCAAGACCTGCATTGGACTCCCTGCTCAGGATGGAGTCTGCTTCTCCCTCTCCCTCTACCCTTACCCCCTGCTCGTGCTCTCGCTCTCTCTCAAATAAATATTTTATTTATTTATTTGACAGAGAGAGAGACAGCCAGTGAGAGAGGGAATACAAGCAGGAGGAGTGGGAGAGGAAGAAGCAGGCTCCCAGCAGAGGAGCCTGATGTGGGGCTCAATCCCAGGACCCTGGGATCACGCCCTGACCCGAAGACAGATGCTTAACAACTGAGCCACCCAGGCGCCCCTAAATAAAATCTTTTTTAAAAAAATAACTTACTTTAAAAAAAAAAGTTTAATTACTGGTACTGCTCCCTGTACTCCCCAACAGACCACACACACAAAAACACAGACCAAATGGTTTTTAACAGCGGGTTCTGCCAAACATACTAGCACAAAGTAATTCCAATTTTATACAAACTATTTTCCAGAAAGAAAAGTGAAGAGAGATCTCCCAACTCACTTTATAAGGCTAGCATTACCTTGATACTAAAATATGTAATCTCATTATGAGAAAGGAAAATTATAAGCATAGATGCAAAACATCCCAAACAAAATATTAGCAGACTGAATCCTGCAGTTGGGTTTATGCTATGAATGCAACGATGGTTTAACAAAGAAAATCAGTAAATGTAATTCAATATATTAAGAGATCAAAAGATGCCAAAAAAACCCAAAACACCATTCCAAAAAATTCTACATTGATTCATGATTAAAAACTCGTAGCAATATGGAAATAGAAAAGCGCTTCCTTTAACTGATAAATGGTATATACACTGTAAGTGTTAAACCAAAAGGAAAACTCCTAGAAAGTAAAATACAAGACATAATAGATAGTAAGAGAAGATAAGAAAATTAGAGGATAAATCCAGAAATTCCAAAACAAGAGAAAACAGAAAACACAGTAGTGAAGAAATTATTAAAGATATATTACAAGAAAAATCCCACAACTGAAAACTGGAAGGGACCTACAGAGTGGAGCACAACTATTAAAATACAATAATGATACTTCAGAACATCAGTTCTAAAAATTTCCAGAAAGAAAAAAATCACAGTTGAAGGATTATAGTTGGAAGGACACCAAACTATTAATCAATAGGAAATGGGATTAGACATTTTCAGACATACAATGTCTCAAAAATTACCTCCCAAGCACTCTTTCTCAAGAAGCTTCTAGAAGACATTCCTACCAAAAAACAAGGGAGTATGCCAGGAGGAAATAATGGGGGAATCAACCTAGCAAGATGGTGCAGGGAAGTGCCAGGGAGAGAATTCTGCAGCCTGTGAACGAGCAGCCAGTCCAGATTGGAGCAGAAGAACAGAGATGTTGGAGGTTAAATGATTCAAAAAGGGGGAAAAAAAGACAAATGTTGAGTTGTAAAGAAAAACAAAAAGCTTGCGTGGGGACAAAATGTCAGTCACAGCACACTACATAGCTCCGCTCTAACATTTTCCTGATCATAATCATAGAATCACTAAATGTTGATTTCATAAAAATCATGAAATAACAACTTTGGGAAGTTGGATGGATGGGGAGGATATTGGTGTGTGGGAAAGGCTGTGCGTAATATGTAAACGTGTGTACGAGCTAATTTATCACCATCCAGTAAAAAGTCAAGGGGTAATATACACAGCTAAAAAACCAAGACTGTGTAGTAACTTCCTGTTTGTGAACATGAAGATTAAAACAGAAGTGTCCGGGGCGCCTGGGTGGCTCAGTCGTTAAGCGTCTGCCTTCAGCTCAGGGCGTGATCCCGGCGTTATGAGATCGAGTCCCACATCAGGCTCCTCTGCTAGGAGCCTGCTTCTTCCTCTCCCACTCCCCCTGCCTGTGTTCCCTCTCTCGCTGGCTGTCTCTCTCTGTCAAATAAATAAATAAAATCTTTAAAAAATAAAAAAAAATAAAAAATAAAATAAAACAGAAGTGTCCACTAAAAGAGAGTGGTTGATTCTGGAGAGTAGAATCAAGGATGAGAAGGACTGAGGTGGAGAAGACATCTGCATGCTGAATTATCTTACCTTTTCTACTATGTGTGTGTATAATTTTGAACACACAAAAATTCAAAAGGTCTGCATTTGTTTGGCCCAATAATTTTAATTCTAAGAATCCACGTGATGGAACTAACTAATAATGTACATAAATATGTTTATGCATTTTTATTTTATTTTTATTTTGTTTTAAGAATGAGGAACTTTTTTTTTTAAAGATTTTATTTATTTATTTGACAGAGAGAGAGATAGCCAGTGAGAGAGGGAACACAAGCGGGGGGAGTGGGAGAGGAAGAAGCAGGCTCCCAGCGGAGCAGGGAACCCGATGCGGGGCTCGATCCCTGGGCCAAAGGCAGACACTTAACGACTGCGCCACCCAGGCACCCCTGTTTATGCATTTTTAAACTTCTCCAGTCCTAATACTCTGTCTTTTCATCCATGTACTCGCGGCAGCTCCCTCCCTGTGGTCTGTGAAGGGAGGAACAAAGCTTTTCTTTCCTTTCACTGGGATGCCTTTCCCAAAGCGCCCTTCCCAAGGCTCCTCCCAGCCTTCCCTTGGCCTGCCTATTGCCAGTCCCAAGTATCCCTGCAGCCGGCGTCCTCGCCTGCCATTACTCGCCCCTCATGGGGCCCTAAGGATGGGCCAAGAGTAAACAGAAGGCCTCCTGCACCGTGGATGCCGGATGCTGGTTCTCAGCGCCAGGGGCAGAGTGGGGCTGAGCAGGAGCCATGCCCGGGGCCACAGCCCCACCCTGGGCAGGCACTACAGGCCCTTGGAGAGGCAGGTCTCAAGGAAGAAAGTGGGGGCTGGTGGGAGGAAAGCAATGGGGGAAGGCCAAGTGTAGCGGGTGGGGGTTGAGGGACCTGGGGTGGAGCCTTGGAGCAGAAACATGGGATGAAGGCAGAGCCCATCGTTCCATGTCCCTCCTCAAACATCTGGGCGGGGGTGCAGGGGAGTTGTTTGGGGACCCAGGAAGGAGAGGGATTTCTAACCAAGAGGGGGAAGGCACTTGACAGAAGAAAGCGCTGGAAAGCCCTCCTGAAGGAGTCAGCATCTGGAGGTTCTCGGAACTCTTCAAAGAACGTACCAGCCTCGAGCGCCTGGGGGCTCAGTCGGTTGAGCATCATCAGACTCTTGGTTTTAGCTCAGGTCATGATCTCAGGGTCATGAGATCGAGCCCCACATGGGGCTCTGTGCTCAGCGAGGAGGCTGCTTGAGACTCTCCCTCTCCCTCCCCCTCTGCTCATGCTCGCCCTGTCTCTCTCTTTCTCTCTCTTAAATAAATAAATACAATCTTTTAAAAAAAGAACTTTACAGCATTTCATGTGAGCAGGAAATACATCCAGGCTTTGACTTCCTTCTTCTGCACCATAGAGAGGAACAGGAAAAGGGAGTAGGATGCAGAGTGTTGCCATTATTTGAGAAGATGAGCCCAGCTCTCTTCTGCGGTGCTGACAGTGTGTCGACACATGGCATCTTCCACGGCTCTGGGTCAGAGCCTGGCCCTGGGCCCACCACAGCACTAGCAGCCCAGGGCTGGATTGCTTTGCTCTCTCTGCTTCTCACCCCCATTTAACTTGGCAAATCCCCCCACTTGATTCGTGATTCATTCATTCCACAAATATTTTGTTAAAGTGCTGGAGCTATAACAGGAAATCAGTTCCTTGCATTCAAGAAATCTAAAATGAAATCGTTCTCATTATTGCTAGCGTATATTGAGAAGTTGCCGCATCCCTGGTGACCCTACTGAACATGAGAAGTCATAGAAGTCAGTGGACATTTAATAGGAGATTAACTGAGAATTCTAGAATGAAAAAAAAAACCTTCAATTTGGGGAAGGAGAATGGAGAAGGAAAGGCGATGCTGCAGTGCCCAGAAATGCTCCGGAACAGTCAGGAAAGAACAGTCAGAAGTCGGATGTTGCCACATCCTGGAAATAGCACTTCGCAAATGAGGACATTTCATAAAGTGATTTCTTGTCCTAATTCTGCCTGACTCATCCTGTGAACTTCAGCTTATCCATTCACCTCTCTTTCACTCCCTTTCCCACATCTGTATCCTTAACCTAGTCTCAGCTCACCTGGGGGTGGGGGTCTAGGTACAGTGAAAATGAAGTTTTGTACCTAAAAGTGCATCGGGACTGCAAAGCGCCTTATAAATGGGGAAGGAGAAAGGTTTTTGAAAGTTCCCGTTAAGGGCGCCTGGGTGGCTCAGTCGGTTGGGCAACCCATCCTTGATTTCAGCTCAGGTCATGATCTCAGGGTCCTGAGACAGAGCCCCACCTCCAGCTCTGTGCTGGGCGTGGAGCCTGCTCAAGATTCTCTCTCTCCCTCCCTTCCTCTGCCCCTCCCCCCAAAGAAAAAGATATATATAAAAAAAAAAAAGTCTCTCCTAACACTGCCGAGCTCCTCTGTCCTCCAGGTACCTTCTTTGTTGAACTCCCCCCTCACCGGTTCCACCATCAGCGCGGGGGGGGGGGGGGGGCGGTTCCACCACCAGCAGGGGCTGCCCAGGTCACTAGCCTTGTGGATGGTGTTTCCTTGAGTAGACTCTGCAGGGGACAGTCAACACATTTCCTGCTTTCAAGGTGGCGACCAGAGGCGGCATCATGATCAGGGAGCAGCGACCAAGAAGTACTATCACCGGGGCGCCTGGGTGGCACAGCGGTTAAGCGTCTGCCTTCAGCTCAGGGCGTGATCCTGGCGTTATGGGATCGAGCCCCACATCAGGCTCCTCTGCTATGAGCCTGCTTCTTCCTCTCCCACTCCCCCTGCTTGTGTTCCCTCTCTCGCTGGCTGTCTCTATCTCTGTCGAATAAATAAATAAAATCTTAAAAAAAAAGAAGAAGAAGTACTATCACCAACCGCGAGGCAGGGGACCTGGAGTTTCTGTCGGAGGAGTTGCTGTTTGAATCGGGTCTTAGAAACACTGTGAGTACGAGAGAACACTTCCTCCGTGTTTCACACTGGCCGACTTCACTATAACCCCGGGGTCCCAGAGGTCTGGTCTTGCACCCCAGGGGAGCCCTGAGGATGGGGCTTCGCGACCTTCACCTGTGGCTACAGGTAGGCGGCATGCCCCACTCCCCGCACAGCTCTGTTCACGCGCAAGGTTCTCTACAGTCGGGAATGAGCCAGACTTGCAGAGACTCATCCTTGGATGCACGTGAAAATCCTCAGGGGGAGCCTTTAACGCGCTGGCCTCAGGCTCGTTAAAATCAGACTCTCTGGGAGGAAGGGAGCCCTTGCCTCAGGAGGTTTTACCCCCTCCCCACCCCGCAGCCAAGAGTGAGCACCAACGAAAGGGAGCGCCCATCAAACTTTCGTGTGCACAGGAATTGCCTGGGGGGCTTGACAAAACGCACATCTTGATTCACCAGGTCTGGTCTGGGGCCTGAGATTCCACTTTCCTAACAAGCTCCCAAGATGCCGCTGGTATCTGGACCACCGTGGCGGAGGGGAGCGGGAGCTCGGGCGGCGAGGCTCGTGGTTCTTGCGCCCTCTGGTGGTCAAAACTTCCCTAGCAGCGCCCGGCGGAGAAGAACCGATGTTGCAAGCCGCCTCCACTAGATTCAATTTCAAGAGTATTTCTAGATTCTTCCCCAGAGCCTGGCCACTGACGTTTTCATTTCAGCGTTGCAATAGCCTGTGTGCAAACCTGCCTGGACTCCTGACCTACAAAACTGTGAAGTAATAAATGGATGTTGCTCAAGCTGTTAAGTTTGTGGCAATTCGTCATGCAGCAATAGAAAAGCAATACGGGACTTTTACAGGCTTTACCATAGTAGGCCAAGTGAGACTCTCAAGCCCACAGGCTTGGCGCAGCGGCCCTGCACAATGCCTTTGATGGAGCTATTCCCAGCCTCCCACTCAACCAGAGAAGAGGGAGAAAGGATTGTATTCCTTTTTTTTTTTTTTAAGAGTTTATTTATTTATTTGGGAGAGAGAGAGGGATGAAGGGAGGGGCAGACGGAGAAGGAGAGAGAAACTCAAGCAGACTCCGCACTCAGCATGGGGCCTGATGGGGGGGCTCTACATGGGGAAGGGGCTTCATCCCAAGACCCTAAGATCAGACCTGAGCCAAAACCAAGAGTCCTACGCTCAACTGACTGCACCACCCCAGCGCCCCAATTGTATTTCTTATTTATCAGCATTACACCTGCTATTTCTCACGACTACACACCTCTGTTCACCTTATGAGCTCTGTTGTCACTGACACTCATGAAAGCTCAGGGATGGAGTGGGGGCTAGTTTGCTCTCTGTGGCAGACTGTATTTTCCAAAGATGAACCCCATCCTACGTGCCCTCCTTACAGTAAGACCTTCTTACGATGCAGATGCTCCTCCATCAAGATGTGGGGCCTACAGCCCCTCCCCCTGAGTCCAGCAGGCCCAAGACTATGGTGGGGATGACACTAGGTATCTTTCGAGGCTAAGTCCTAAAAGACAGTACCCTCTGCCTCAGTTTCTCTCAGGATGCTCATCCCTGGAGCCCAGGCGCCATGCTGTGAGGAAGCTCTAGCGTCCACATAGAAGGGTCGCCTATAGGTGTCCTGGCCACAGCGCCCCCTGCTGGGAGGCAGCATCAATTGCAGACGTGTGAGTGAGAACCTGGAGAAGATTCCAGCTCCCTGTCTTCAGGCTGCCCCAGCCAATGCTGAGTGTAGCAGACATGAGCCACCCCCACTGACCCTGTCCAAACTGCAGATCTGTAAGCAGTACAAATGTTGTTTTAAGCCACTCAACTGTGGCTTATTGTTATGGGGCCATAGGTAACTGGAACACTCTCAGACCTGCATTTGACTGGGTGTGGGGTGGCAGTGAGGAACTCTGGTTTCAATTAATTACAGACAAGTTACCTATTTTTCATTATTTACTATTTTTACCAGGCCTTCTCATCAGGAATTAAGTTCAATGCTTAGAAACTATCAGGAAATCAGCCCTCATGTATTTTAGAATGATTGGCATTTTTATAACTTTTCTTCTTTGCCACTTAATTCATTGAAAAATTTGTCTCCTTAAATAGTTCTCAAGAATAGGTATTTTCCTGCAGATTCTCCCTCACCTACGGGAGGCCAACTTCTAAGAGGGCCTACAATGCCTCCCTGCCCCTGACCTGTCGTTGGCGTAATCTTCCTTGAGGAAGGTGGACCTGACCTTGTGACTGGCTTCTAATGAATAGAACATGGCACAGGTGATATGAGGTCACTCCCATGATTAGATGACAGATATCGCGACTTCTGTCTTGCTGGCAGACTCAAGGGCCTTCCTGGATTAAACACTTTGATGACACAGCTGCCACGTTGGAGAGAAGAACCCGAAGGCAGCCTCCGGCCCACAGCCAGTGAGGAACTGGAGCTCTCAGTTCAACAGCCCATGAGAAAGGAATGAACTAGAAAGTGCCTCCTTCCTGGTTGAGGCAGGAGAGGAGACATCAGCCCTGGCTGGCATCCCCATTGCAGCCGCACGAGAGACCCAGAGCAGGGCACCCAGCTGGCTGTGCCAGGACTTCTGACCCACAGAAACTGGGGGATAATACATGTGTGTTGCTCTAAGCCACCAAGCCTTGGGGTCATTTGTTACGCAGCAGGAGATCACTAACACACACTCCGGCTGCCTGCGTGTCCTCTCTTTAGCAGAACGTCCGTCACGCTCAGTCGAAACATGTGTCCACACTGACCACACATACCAGAGTCCTTGCCCAAGCACGTGGGCCTGTGTCTAAGTGAAGGGAGAATTCAGGTCCACACCGGCCACGCGGCTTCTTGCCTGTGCGTCTCTGTCTGTGTTTGGCGAGCCTGTCTCGGAACACTGACTCTCTTCATCACCCCTATAAACCTTCTCCCCTGGAGCCTGGGTTGGATTCAGGTAAAGCCTCAGACACATGCCCCATCCCTGAATATTGCAAACTCATGCTCTCCCCCGCTGGGCCAGGCTGAGCTCAGACCCTGCAAAACACGTGGCTTCCTCAGGATGTACGGGCTTTTCCTGTGGCAGGAAGAATCATTTCCTCCGAGCCAAGGGCTTTCTTTCATGTGAGCCCCGGCCTCCCCTTCTCTGGCAGGGCTGGACCGGGATCCTCAGGTCAGAAGCTACTTAACGCTCCTCAGCGTTGGCATCTAAGAAGTCTTGCCCAGTACAGTGATGGACTGGGGCATCCAGAAGACAGCAGGAGCAGAAGTGGATTTCTGGGCTGAGTTTTATCGGAAGATGGACATTTTAAGGTGGATGCATGGAAGGTGGGGCCCCTTGGGCATCTCTGCTTCCCCTCTCTGCACCCACATCCACCTACTTATATATCGTGTGGGAACAGAAGTTGTTTTCCCCACAAAGATCACCTTCAAACCCCTTTCCTTTTGTCGTCACACATTATGTTTTCAATTTGCGTTCTGTAAACCAGAACCAAACACCATACACCCGGAAAAACAGACCTCTTTTGGTTCCCTAACGCTAGATTTTTCCCCAGGACTTTTGGGGTCACATCTTCCATGGTTTTCAGGGCCAGACAAAGAAGAAGATGTTTTCTAGATTCTGGAGCCGGGCATACTTTAGTTACCACCCCACGTTATGAAAAAGGGTTCAGCAAGGCTAGTTAGGTAAACACCCTTGAGATGGCAGACGGTGCGATCAGAGCCGAGTGGCCTTCCCGGCCTGGGCAGAGATTACAGACGGTCTCCTTCTTGGAGAAACGTCCATGCACCTTGCTCTATGGGGACATGCTCTGAATGAGTTTCCTGTGAGAAAGAAGAGAAATGGGAGGCACACCCTTGTGCAAGTTCCTTCTTTTGATGGTGGCCCTGACTTCGTGACTTGCTTCTAACCAATCGAATATGGCACATGCAAAGGGACGTCACTTCCATGATTAGGTTACAAAAGACTGTGACTTCTGTCTTACTAGCAGGCTCCTTCGATTCCCGGCTTGTACGCTTTGATGATGCGTTGGGGTGTGCAGTGTGGAGACCCCTGAGATGCGGCAAAGCAGCACAGGCAACAGAAAATAATGGTTTCGGGGGAGGATATATTGGCAGGGCTATGTGTTAATTTGTGTGTCCATTCCACAAATATTCACTGAGTATCTACTAGGAGTCCGGCGCCATCTTAGAAAGTGGTGCTCCAGAGGAGGACAGGGTCTAGAGAGCCACCCTCTCAAATCCGGGTCCATTCCCAGTGATGCAGAGGCCTAAACATAAGGCATGGGAGTCCATGAAATACATAAGTTAGCATGAAAAAGTATTTTTAAAGATTAATCTCAGCTTTGGGGTGGTCTTTCTATGTATGATGTCAGAAACATAAAGCCATAAATAAAACACAAATAAAATGATAAAAATAATTGCTCTTCATATAACAAAGGGTTAATTTTCTACATATATAAAGAACCTCTAAAAATCAATAAGAAAAAACAACAATCTAGTTTAAAAATGGGTGAAGACTATGATGAGATAGTTCAAAGAAAAGGTAAATCTAAGGTCTTTAGACATAAAAAACCCCTCAAGCTCGTTCATCTTGAGAGAAACATCAACAGCCTTCTACGTACATGCTCTGTTTTCTACAACAACCTGTGGTTCAGAGAAGCCGGGACGCCACAACCTCACCAACCGCACACCCAATGCCAGATTACATTTTCGTTTTGGCTCCTCCCACTATCACTTTTAGCCTCATGATCTCTTTATTTACTGTATCGTCCATTTATTTATTCATTCGGAAGCTTTCTCTTGTGGCCATCGTGTGTCTTGGCACCGAGCAAGATCGGGGTCGCGTCAATGGGTAAGTTGGTTCCTTGTGCCAAGTGAACTAATATAACGAAATATTTCTTCCTGTAGATGTTATTCATTGAGCACCCATCATCAGTCAAACCTCTTATATCTAAGTACAGGTTTTCACAAATGCTATAAATTACCTTCCACTTTCCGTCACCCCTATGTTGGAGCTAGCAACCTGAAGGATGGAGAAGTTGGGGGACCTGGCCATTTCACAGTTTTTATGGAATGAGGTCAGACGTAGGAGACTCAAAACCCCTTATTCTTCAGTTTTTGCGAATACTGGATTAAACCTAGGCCTTGACTCACTCTGGACGATCCATGGACCCCAGGGCTGGACCCAGGCCTGGACAGAAGCCATCCCACACAGGGAACCCAAACCAGGGCAGCCAGGGAGAATTATTTCCTAGTGTTTTCCTTTTACCCATTTTCCACCCAGCCTGCTGTCCATACCTGCGCCTCTGGTATGCACAACTTCCTCGGGGTCTGCTCTGGGTTGATTCCCTTCAAGCATTCTGCTGATCCTGTCAATAGATTCAAGCAGTATTTTTTATTCGGTGGATCCTTCAGCATCAACTTTTTAATTTGAGAATCACATAAGAAATGGTAGCAACAAATGGCATTTCTCTAGTGCTTTAGAATTTACAAAGTGGAGGATCCTCACATGGAGGATCCTAATGAACCCACATCTGAGACACGAGGAGCCTAAAGCCTAGAGGGACAAGTTGTGGCCTGAGGGAAAGTTGAATCCAGAATTAGAACCCAAATCTTTAGACTTTGCTGTAACAAAAGTCACATGTCTCCATGGAAGAAGATCTGTAAGAGAGAGAAGGTTTGGGAATGATGTCAGGGGATCGGCAGGGTATGTGACAAGACGGGGTCAGGAGTTCTGTAGAAAAGGGGGAACCTTATAAGTTAGTAGACATTTTGCAGGAGAATGAATGAAAAAAATAAGTACGGAGGGAGGAAATATCAAGCCACATCTGTAAAATGACAGGAGGGAGTGATGAGATTGTAAAAGAGAGAATGAGGACACGGTCCTCAGAGACTCATCCACACTGATCTTCGACGAAGGGGGGCCAGGAGCTCTCTAGTGCCGTGTCCAGAGCATAACGTTTGGAGGAGGGTATGCTAGACCTCGGACCAATTCTGCCTTATTAACCACGTGCCATCAGGCCACTCTCTTAATCTATCACTTAGTCTCTTCGACTGTGAAATGGACGTAATTCCAAAGGTCAGCGCCGGAGATCAAGTTCTAGAACGTCCATTAAAATACTTTGTGAGCAATCGAACATGGGTAAGTGTCAGGATTCTAATCGTAATTTCCCTGAAAATCCTCCTGATTCATTTCCAACTCATTCACGTAAAATCCGCTGCGTGGATCTTGCGATGGTTTAAATCCTGCGGCTTGTACCGCACTAGATCGACCTTACTCAGAAGCCCTCGCCCTGCATGCCTGTGGGTTAGAGATGGCCAGGAAGGCTCTTTGCATGAGATTTGGTTGGCGGAAGTGAAGCAGTTGTAAAGGTCCTGTTTTTTTTTAATTAATTTATTTGAGAGAGAGAGAGCACATGTGAGTTGTGGGGGGGCAGAGGGAGAGAGAGAGAATCCTCAAGCAGACTCCCCGCTGAGTGCGGAGACTGAAGTGAGGCTCGATCCCAGGACCCTGAGATCATGACCTGAGCCGAAATCAACAGCCTGACCCTTAACCGACTGAGCCCCCCGGCGCCCCCAAGGTCCAGTTCTGATAAGCAATCCCTATCCCAGCATCCTCGGAGAGGTTCTGCTTCCCTGGCTGAATTCAGACGGATAGACAGCAGCGGTATGGTGAGTGGTTCCAGGGAACAGAAACTGAAGGATGGGAATCTGGACCGGGTTCTCTGATGTGACCAGATTTAACTGCATTCACGCCCCTCTTTCTGATGGTAAAGGAGACGTTGGTTGTCTGTGGCAGGCAGTGGCACACTAGTGACTAAAGTTGTTGCCTGTGTAGAGTAATGCCTGAGGTGAAGCGTTGATTGCCAAGGCCTCCATTTCAAAAGACATCCGCTCCAGATAAACATATTGCCAGCCGAATGACACAGCTACTAGTAAAATAACCACATAAGGAACTAGGCACCCCCACACGCATGAAGTTCTCCTTTCAGCAGACACTGGGTGACTCTGAAAACTTACATTCCCTGGGGCGCCTGGGTGGCTCAGTCCATTGAGCGTCCGACTCTTGGTTTTGGCTCAAGTCATGATCTCAGGGTCATGAGATCGAGCCTGGTGTTGGGCTCCCTGCTCAGCGCAGTCCGCTTGAAGATTCTCTCCCTCTGCTTCTCCCCCCATGTGCGCTCGCTCTCTCTCTCTTCCTCTAAAATAAATAAATACATCTTAAAAAAATAAATGACACTCCTTGAGTGACCCTGCCTCCAGTCTCCCATGCCCTGATTCCCACTCTCATGCTTCAAATTAACCAATTCAGAGTGACTTCATGAAACCCCAGAGACTCCATCCTCAGACCCTAATAAAGACAGAGCCCCAGGTCTGCATCCTCTCTCTGTCTCTGACCTCGCTCTGTGGCCCTGGCATGCCGAGACTTGTGAGTCATTAGTCTTGTTTTTCAAAATTCCCCGATGGTTCTCCCCAAAGTGCATCCTGCCATCCAAGTAAGAACAACAAGATCCAGTCCAGCCACAACATCGGCCCTGCTGGGGGAAATGTCTGGGGCTCCCCACAAGTAAATGGGCCTGGCGAGGGCCTCAGGCATTCCTAGGTGAGAACATTACCTGCGACAGGCTGGGATCAACACGACACCCGTAATCAAGGCACCTGCCCTAAAGTGTCTCTGAGGTAAGGTTCTGGACGACCAACCAGAGTTGCTCCCATAGATCGTTTTAGTGAAAACTTAGAAAGGAGTGCAATGAGGTTGGTTGGTTGCTTCAAAGTACAGAAAGAAAATGAGCTCAGGGCTTCAAATTCTCAGCTCAAAGTCAAGGTAAGGGATGCAAAGCTTTTACGACTGTCCTAAAAGAAACCCTCATCTCCCTCCGCCACTGAGTTGAGATTTCTGAAAACTGAACCCAAAGTCTAATCCTGCGGATGGTTGAACTATAATGCAGATCAAATCCCCAAGTTCGCATGGTCTCATGTTAAGGCAAAGGCATCTCAGAGATTTGAAAATCCAGGGGTTATAGGAAAACAGCTGGTCGACTCAGGGACGTGTAGGTGCTGTAGCTGAGTTATAGGAGAGGGAAGAGTAAGATAGAGAATGTTGGTGAACAGCGTGGCGACTCCATTTAATCTTCAAGGGCTGGAACCCCGAGGAGTGGGCCTGGTGAGCAGGGGGTGGCTTGGCCGAGCTTTTGGAGAGGACAGTGAGAAGCCATGTGATGCTGGCACGTAGTTTGGGTTTCAAGTCTCGGGTATCTGTCGTATGTATGGAGCGAGAATTGATATCACTCTCATTTGAGGCATTTGTTGGTAAGAATTTGTGTATTTTGAAAGGAACAACATCAGAAACACTCCTAGCATAAAATGGACAACTTGATTAGCGGTAACTTGATGGCTTTATATACATTTTCTTCTTGAAGGTCACAGCAGGCTGTTTGTGGACGAGGCTTGTGGAGAAGCTAACAAGCAGCTGAGCCAGGAGTCAAACCCATGCCTGAGCCCAGACACACAGACGCGAACATCACTGTCCTGCATCTCCTGAGGTGGCCTTAAAACAAATTTACTTAAAGATGTACAAAAATACACTAATAAATTAAAAACATAATGACAAACATTAATCTTGGAACTATCATTTGCCAAGACAGGCGGAAAAAGGGAGAGGAAACTGAAAAAGAGAAATAAACCCCAAAGAAATCTTAAAAGTAGCCTGAGAGGTACCATTTCCACACCACAGACAATAAGGCATCAGGCCCAACCACCCTGACAATCAGGTTTCATGAAAAATGCCAGGGAATTATTTTTTGATTACTTGAAAGGGGATTTCTAAATTTCAATGGAAAGAATAATTGAGAAGGAAATAGTAATACTTCAAAAACAATCAATAATGAAGAAACACTAGAAGACATGAACAGACATTTGTCCCAAGAAGACACGCGGATGGCCAACAGACGCAAGAGAAGATGCTCAACCTCACTCATCATCAGGGAAATGCAAATCAAAACCACAGTGAGATGTCACCTCACACGTGTCAGAACGGCTAAAATAAAAAATGCAAGAAACAACAGGTGTTGGCGAGGATGTGGAGAAAAAGGAACCCTCACGCGCTGCTGGTGGGAATGCAAACCGGTGAAGCCACTCTGCAAAAAAAGTATGGAGGTTTCTCAAAAAGTTAAAAATAGAATTAACCATATGATCCAGAAATCCCACTACGGGGTACTTACCCACAGAATACAAAAACGTTAATTTGAAAGGATACATGCATCCCCTCGTTTATAGCAGCACTATTTACAATAGCCAAGTTATGGAAGCAATCCGAGTGTCCATCAGTAGATGAATGGGTAAAGAAGATGTGCTATATACACACAACAGAATAGTATTCAGCCATAAAAGGAATGAAATCTTGGGGCGCCCGGGTGGCTCAGTCAGTTAAGCGTCTACCTTTAGCTCAGAACATGATCCTGGGGTCCTGGATCGAGCCCCATGTCGGCCTCCCTGCTCAGCAGGAAGTCTGCTTCTCCCTCTCCTTGCGCCCTCCCCTGCTCGTGCGCACTCTCCTGCTCTCTCTCAAACGAATACAAAAAATATTTTTAAAAAACCCAAACAAACCCTTCTTTGTCTCTTGGATCCCGTGATGCCCAACAGTTTTTTTTGTTAAGCTCCACAACCTCTTTTAAGCTATTAGGTGGAGATGTGATTTCTAATTGTAATGTTAATATTTAACATGGCCCAAGAGACTAACTTTTGAAGTTCTAGACTCCTCCCTCCCTCGTTGTGCCCTCTGACAGCTTTGATCTATGATCCAGGTTTTCTTGACCTCTCAGAGCTCCCCAAGCCCCTGACAAGCCCCACATCCAGGACATGCTCGTTCACATTCCTGACTCACTTCAGGCTAAAGGAATGGCAGACGTAGGACACCTCTGAGAGGCAGAGCCTTTAAAGGTGGGTATAGACCTCACTATGTCTCTTCCTAAATGAACTCAATACAGTACCCTAAAAATGAGGTAATTGGGGGTCGCAGATCTATCACTCCTATGTTACTTGACAGAGGGCTTCTCATCTCCACATCGAGCCCCTACAGCACATCTATTCTACCTGTAAAGAAACCTAATGGAAGGGTTACCAATTTGCCCAAGAATTCTGAGCCATAAATAAAATTGCAAAATGCGTATTGTTTTTCCCAAACCCCAACACTATCTTTGCTTCTATGCCCTCTGACACAACTTCTTTCATCACGGTCGATCTATGCTCCACTTTCTTCAGCAGACCCCCTTTATCCAACTCCCAATACCTATTCACCCTCGCCTGCGAAAATCAACAGTGTACCGGGACCATCGTGCTCCAGGGTTTCTCCAAAGTCCCCACTTGTTTTGCCTGAATGTTAAGTGTAAATCTGGAGATTTCTGGGCTTCTCTTATAATTCAATGCTCAGTCAATACGTGGAGGACCTTCTTTGTTCTACTGGGTTCAGTAACTCGCGGTCAGACACTTAATACTTGTTAGAAGCTCTGGCTTGTGTTAACCTTAAAAATAAAACTGTCAATGATTTTTACCAGCAAAATGGGTTTATTCAGAGTTGCAGAGAATTACAATTCGGGACACGCAAGCTATAGCAAAACCGTAGGCAAGTCCGAAGAACAAAGGAGAGGAATGCTCTTTTATAGAGAAAGGGGGCAGTTGGGAGGGGCTGTTAGCAACAAAAAGTCCATTGGAGTAAACTAGGAGTCCACAGTGTAGTGGCTTTTCATTGGCTGAGTTGTAACTGTCTCACTGGCTGGTCTGTTGCTGGGCAAGGAGAAAATCTTCCTTCTGCTTCTTGGGGTAGTAAAGGAAGCTTCTTCCTGTTGGAAAATGCAAAGCATGTCTCTTCCTGTTGGCTCTGCAAAGGGCTGTGAGGAGTGGCACAGTGTGAGAGCTCCCCCTTCTGGCCTCCTGACTCCATTTTAAGTGACATTTCCTTTTATTCAGTTCCACAGTTGTAGCTCAAAAGCGATCTGCCATCTATGCAGGTATTAATTCTCCTAGTTCTTAACTAAAGTGCAGGCCCTTGTGAGAATCATAAGTTCTGCTATCTGGGATGAATTCTGTTACCTGGCATGATTTTGTGTCAGGCTGAGACTCATATTCATAGGGTTCTGGAAATCTGTAACGGCATATGCTGCCTGGAATGTTCCTTCTGAGGTGAGGAGATAAGATCCATCAACAAAGAGGGTGAGGTCTGGGTCTGTAAGGGGAACCTCTAAAAGGTCAGGATGAGGAAGGGTTAAGTTTCATTGGCTGCAATGCAGTCACATGGTTATCTTCCAGTTAGGAAAAGAAGAAGAGCACAAGGTTAAGATTTCCAACAGCAGGGGATGGTAATGTGAGAAGGAGAGAGCAAACAAACCTCAAGAGAGGCAAGCTGAGAGGTAAAACATACATATATGTAGGATTTTCAGGTAGGAGAAGGACCTGGGCATCATGGGATACGTAAAATTCAGGGTATGACCAACACAAGATCCATTGTAACTTGAACCAATTTTGCTGTTGCCACAACTGCTTTAAAACAAGAAAAGTCTTCAGCCGCACAGTCTGGAGTGAGGCTAAAATACTCAGTGGGCCTTTAGTTTCCATTAAGCTTCCAAGATAAGGCACCTAAAGCATGTCCTCTCCCAAGAGTGACTGGAGAAAAGAGCAAAGGATAGTTTGTTTGTCTCAAAGTGGAAGCAGAGGAAAGGAAGGTTTTTAAGGATTAGAATGCCATCATGGAAAGTGAGTCTCATTGTAGAAGGTCAAGCAGTTTCCTAAATTATACCATATAAGGGGATGCTACATTAGAAAAATTAGGACTCCACTTCCTACAACATCCAGTTAATCCCAGAAAGCCCCAGAGTTGTCTTTTTGTTTCAGGCAGAGGGTAGTTAAAGATGGTTTTGATCGTCCAGAGGAAAAGGGTTTTCCCTCAGGGGAGATACCATGTTCTGAATATTGCACCTGGACAGCAAAGTTGTATTTTATCCCGTGAAACCTTACATTCCTTGTAAATGTGAAACTGAATAAAGAAAATCTCCTTTAAAATGGAGGTGGGGGGCGCCTGGGTGACTCAGTCAATTAAGCGTCCAACTCTTGATCTCACCTCAGGTCTTGATCTCAGGGTCGTGAGTTCAAGCCTCACATTGGGCTCCATACTAGGCATGGAGCCAACTAAAAACAATAATAATAAAATAAAGTCTTTTAAAATATAAAAATTAAAAAATTAAATGGAGCTGGGAAGCCAGAAGGGGGAGCTCTCACACTGTGCCACTCCACACAGCCCTTTGCAGAGCCAACAGCAAGAGACATACTTCGCATTTTCCAACAGGAAGAAGCCTCCTTTACTACCCCAGCAGGGGAAAGAAGATTTTCTCCTTGCCCAGCAACAGCCCAGCGAATGAGAGACTGATACAGCTCAGCCAGTGAAAAGCCGCTACACTTTGGACTCTCAGTTTATTCCAGTGGACTTTTTGTTGCTAACAGCCCCTCCCCACTCCCCCTTTTCCTCTATAAAAGAACGTTCCTTTCCTTTATTTTTCGGACTTGCCTATGGTTTTCCTGTAGCTTGCATGTCTCGAATTACAATTCTCTGCAACTCTGAATAAACCCATTTTGCTGGTAAAACAATCGACGGTTTCATTTTTAAGGTTAACAGTCCATGACTGGTATTTATGACTGCAACTGGAACACCAATTAAATATGGGAAATGTGTGGCTGCTCACTTAGAGGATTTATTATCACCAGAAGAAGTGGATGGAGTTAAAATAGAAACTCGTATGGGCAAGAAGACCCCAAAGCAAAGGGGGAACTTGCTAAAGCTAGCCCCTCACAAACATGCCGATCCAGCAACTCACAAATCCGTCCCAATTCCACAACAATCAGACAGAATATTAAATCCACTCTGCCTTCCATCTGGCCCTCAAATAGAAGAAATGAAAAGCTCTCAGTTCAAAGCGCCTAAGATGGAAAGGTCGATTGGAAACAAGCTGGATGTCTTTTGCATCCAGATAAACTTTGGAGACACCCAGATGGCCGTTTGGGCTCTTCTCAATCCCTCGGCTGAGATGGAGTCTGTGACTTTCACAAAATGGGACAGAGAAACTAGATCAACTATTCCGTTGGTATTCGTGGGAAAATTTTTCTCTTCACCTGGAACAATGGGCATTCTTTTGCCCCAGTTGCTGAAAACATAATCCTGGTAAAGCTGTAATGGTGGGGCAAGGAAGAAAGCCACCTCCAGCAGGACCCTTTGCCTACTGGCAATTACATTTTATTCAATTTCCTATATATTATGGTTATGAATACGTCCTTACCGTTATTCATGTGTTCCCTCATTGAATCAAAGCTTTCCCATGTAGGAGGACCACTGCTGCTGCTGTTGCTAAATTTCTGTTAGAACAATTTTTCTCCGTCTGGGTTGTTCCTTTTGCCCTGTCTTGATGGAGTGGGCAGGTGGGTTATTAAATCTAAAATTGCAAAACTCTCAGAGAAACGGGGCTTCCATGGTCCAAGGTTTTATCTTTGGCTTTGATGACTTTCTGATCTCTACCTTCAAGGCCACGTCAACTCTTCTTCTATGGGCTAATGACTGGAACATCTGTGAGAATTCCACACGTAGACATGGGCTACAGAAGATTCCAATGTGGTCAATTCAGACATTTGCAAATATAATAATGGACTTATTAACTATACCCATTCTTATCAACAGGTTAGCACTATTTTGCCGCCTGTCTTTCCATCTAAACTAGTCCATATACAGAAGTTGGAGATGTGGTTCTCTGGAGACAACACTATCAAAAGATTAACCTTGAACTTGGAAGTGTTCATATATGCAAGTCCCAATTCCCCTACCTGCAAACTACAGCACCGTAGATCTGATCCTCTGTCCTCACACTTTTCTTGACATGTCCTCCGCTCACGTCACACTTGTAAACTCTAAGAGAACCCACAATTTTAAAATTAATAAAAGGCTTTGTTTTTTAAGACTACTTTTAGATTTACAGGAAAAAAATGAACAGATAGTACACAGGGTTCCTATACACCTCCCCCAAATGCACATAACATCTTACATTATGTGATACATTTGTTACAATGAATGAATCAATTGGGGATGCATTATTTTTTTTATAATGATTTTTTATTATATTATGTTAGTCACCATACAGTACATCCCCAGTTTCCGATGTAAGGCTCGATGATTCATTAGTTGTTTGTAACACCCAGTGCACCATGCAATACGTGCCCTCCTTACTACCCATCACCGGCCTATCCCATTCCCCCACCCCCCTCCCCTCTGAGGCCCTCAGTTTGTTTCTCATAGTCCATAGTCTCTCATGTTTCATTCCCCCATCTGATTACCCCCCCTTTCTTTATGGGGATGCATTATTATTAAGTGAGGCCCATAGTTGATTCAAATTTCCTGAGTTCTTAGCCTAATGTCCTTTCTATGTATCAGACTCCCATCCAGGATGCCATGTTGCATTCAGTTGTCATGTTTTTGTAGGCCCCTCTTGCCCATGACGGTTTCTATGATTTTCCTTGTTTTTGATGACCTTGACAGTTTTGAGTAGTACTGGTCAGGTATACCGTACGATGTGCCTCTATGGGAATTTATTTCATTATTTTCTCATAATTAGAATGGAGTTAGGGGACTTGGGCAAGAAGATCATAGAGATAAAGGGTCATTTCCCCCACATCATATCAATGGTACTGTGCTATAATAAGAAGTATATTTGGTCTTTGTCTCTGGTCCCTGAACAAAACTCCTGAAACCCATTTTTCTGAGTGATGGGAGTGTCTTTGTAGCTCATAAGGAACCGCTTTTGAGTACACTTGAGTTTATGCTAATGAGCTGACTTAGGATGGGGCCCCTAGATAGCCTTAGGATGGGGCTGATCCCCAGAGAGAGCAAGTGATTTGAGGTTGAAACTTTCAGCTCCAGGCATTGATCTCTGCGAAGGGAGTTGGGGGGCATTAAGATTAGATCCTGTAAAAACTCTTGAACAACAAACTTTGATGAGCTTCCAATTTGGTGAGCTGATCCACGTGCCTAGAGGGTGGCACACCCCCGTTTCATGGGGACAGAAGCGCCTGCATTTGGCACTCTTCCAGACCTGGCCCTATGTGCCTCTTCATCTGGCTGTTCATCAGTATCCTTTATAATATCCTTTATGATAAACTGGTAAGTGTAGGTAAATGTGTCCCTGAGCCTGTGAGCTGTTCTGACAAATGCTCAAATCCAAGGAGCATTTATAGTCAGTCAGTCAGGAGCATAGGCAATGTGGACTTGGACTTGGCATCCGAAGTAGGGGACAGTCTTGTGAGACTGAGCCTTTAATCTGCAGGCTATGATGCTAACTCCGGGTAGAGTCAGAATTGAGTCAGATTTCGGGGCGCCTGGGGGGCGCAGTCATTAAGCGTCTGCCTTCGGCTCGGGCCGTGATCCTGGTGCTCTGGGATCGAGCCCCACATCAGGCTCCTCCGCTAGGAGCCTGCTTCTTCCTCTCCCACTCCCCCTGCTTGTGTTCCCTCTCTCACTGGCTGTCTCTCTCTGTCAAATAAATAAATAAAATCTTAAAAAAAAAAAAGAATTGAGTCAGATTTGTAGGCCATCCAGTCAGTGCCTGCTGAGAATGGGAGAACCGCATGGTGCTCTTGGAGAGTTCGGAAACGGACCCACGCAAATCCACTCAACTTACCTTTGACAGATGACCAAGAACAGTTCAATGGAGACAGGGTAATCTTTTCAACAAAGGGCGCTGGAACAACTGGACATCCACATACAAAAAAAAAAAAAAGAATCTAGACACAGACCTTTCATCTCCACAAAATTTAACTCGAAATTGTTCACAGACTTAAATTTAAAGTGCAAAACTGCAAAACTCTTAGAAGATAACATAGGAGAAAATCTGAATGACCTTGTGTTTGGCTGTGACTTTTTATATACTGTACCAAAGGACGGTCCATAAAAGAAAAAACTGATTAACTGGACTTCATTAAAATTAAAAACGTCTCCTCTGTGAAAGTCACTGTCAATAGAATAAGAACACGAGCTTCAGATTGGAGGAAATTTTTTTGCAAAATGTGTATCTGATAAAGGACTGCAAGCTAAAACAAAGGGCTTCTAACTGCCCAGAGAAAGTAAACAACCCAAATGAAAACTGGGCAAAAGACAGAACCGATAGTTCACCAAAGACACACAGAGGGCAAATGCACATATGAAAAGGTGCTCAGCACCAGATATCGTTAGGGAAACGCAAATTAACACAACGCCGACTACACACCTATTAGAACTGCTAAAATCCAGACCACTGACAACGCTAAGCACGGCTCAGGATGCAAGCAACAGCAGCTCTCACTCATTGCTGGGGGGAGTGCAGAATGGTCCGTTTGCTTTGGAGACAGTTTGGCAATTTCTTGCAAAACTCAACAGACTCTTAACACAACTCAGCAATTGCACTCTATGGTATTTACTTAAAAGAAGCGAAAACTTATGTCCACATAAAAACTTGCATGTGGATGTTTATAGCAGCTTTATTCATAATTGCCAGAAATGGGGAGTAACCCAGATGTCCTTCAGTGGGTGAGTGGATAGGTCAACCATGGTCCACCCAGACAATGGAATATTATGCAGAGCTAAAAAGAAATGAGCTATCAAAGGATGAAAAGACTTAGAGGAAACTTAAAATCAAGCACAAGCCCATAGGTATTAAGAGCGGAGTTTACTAAAAATTACAAATACTTATTTTAACATATTAGTGCACAGAGGTATAAATACCTCTACCTTCTTCCTGGACAATAGAGAGAAACTGGAATATTCATCACTTTGTCCCATTTTGAGTACTATGATTTTTATGGTGTGCATGGTAATCCCATCGCTCCAAGGGCACAGGAGATAATATTCACATTTTATACAGAGAATGAACAGTTACAGGAATCCATAGATATGCTCCTCTCTCAGACCCTCATTCCTATCTCCCCGAAGATTTCACCTGGAATCACTTTTCATTGTTCTTAAGTTATAATCTTTAGAATTGCATTTTATGTGGGTTAATTTTCCATTAAAATTTTCATTTGTTGGGGCTTGAAATAATCTTATTTCAGATATCTTTTTTCTTGAGAGACAGTTTTGCTATGTATAGAAATCTAGGTTGCTATTAATTTCTTCAGTTGTTTGAGAAGGTCCTTGCACAGTGTCCCTGAATCACAACTAATAGTGAGAACGAGAGGTGACAAGTCTCCTGGTATTAGGTTAGGTTAGGAGCGTAAGAACAAGATTGAGATTGAGGCAGTGACTGGATAGGGTTTTGGGTTGTCACATAAAAGAGAGGCAATGAGTGTTGAATGCACAGGAGGAGTAAAAAATGAGTATTTGGTTACCAAATTGATGGATTGTCTTGACACTGGTTATATGCTCATCAATCTCTCTCTCTCTCTTTTTTAAGTATTTATTGACTTATTTGAAAGAGAGAGAGAAAGCAAGAGTGAGAGTAGGGAGAAGGGCAGCGGGAAAGGGAGAATCTCTAGCAGACACCCTGCTGAGCACGGAGCCTGACACAGGGCTTGATCTCACAGCCCCTGAGACCATGACCTGAGCCGAAATCAAGAGTGAGACGCTTAACTGACCGAGCCACCCAGGCGGCCCTCACCAATCTCTTTTTCTCTTTCTGTACACCCCACTTCCCTTACCTTTAATTTGGATCACATAAGTGAGTTTGGGGCAATGAAAAATGGACAGAAGCGACTGTGAAATTGCGTCTTCATTATGTCATTTTGTGCCTTGTTCTGGTATGGCTTCCTTGGACCTCGGTTTCTACCTCTCCAGGAATTAGTGCTCCCTGGTGGGCTGCAGGTTCAGGCAGCCGGCTGACTGAGTCTTGTCGAAGACAAGGCCTGGTAACCTCCAGCCGATGGACATGAAGCTGGGATGTCTCGCAATCAGATATTTGTACCTGGATCTGGCTGCTCGGAATGCCACAGGTAGTCAGGAGAGGGGGGAGTGCTCGTTCCTGTGACAAAGGTATTCTCCTTGATCAACCTCTACTTCTGAATTCTCTTCTCAACGAGGCCCTGACTTCCAGAATTCCATGTTCCTCTCTGCATTGCAGCAAGAATCCCAAAGTCAGTTTGACCAGAACAACCCTCCATATCTGATCACTGGTGACTTCTGATCAGGTCCCTCATTCCCCTACACCCCCCAGGTGACAGCTCACCATCCTAACCTGCCTTCAGCAAGAATCCTGTTCGGGGAGTTCAGCCAGAACCCATGCCCTAGCCCCCACCTGTTCCTTGGCTATAAATTCCCACTATTCCTTGTTCTACCTGGAGTTGATCTCAATCTCTCTCTCTCACTACAAGCGCCTGTTGCCGTGGTCCCTATACCTAGCACGAGAGGGCCTGGGAACGAGTCTGCCTTATCATTCCTCAGCAAGTGTCTTGAATAATTTATTCTTTAACGCCTGAGAATTCAACATGAATAATGACATAGCACGTTATAGAATGGACTTGAAACCATGTCGTTTCCATTACGTCCCCTCATGCTTGAGGACATTTAACCCTGAGGTTCTGAAATGTTGAATCATGCGGCCTGTAAGAATCCGTCCCTGGCACAATAGGCCTACCTGTTGTTTACGAAACACTCCTGCATGATGTATTTTTTCTATGATGTATTTTAAATAATAAAATAAATTAACCAAATGGTAAAAACTGTGCTTTCATGTAAACATGATCACCATCACCTATGCTGTTACTTGCTGAATGAGCGAGTCATTATTTTGACAAACATCCCGAGTTACCCTGTAGAGAGGTGTCTCGGATTTGCCCTCCCACAGCGGGACTTGTGAAGGCGGTGGTGGTGCTGCTGCTGCAGGCTCTGAAGTATCCAGCAGCAAATACGTGTGCGCCCTGTTACCTACCAAGAGTCCCTATTCTCAAACTGGAATCTCCTGGAGACCTTGTTCACACACAGAAGGCTCGGCCCCACCCGCAAGATTTCTGAGTCCGTAGGTTTGGGTTGTTGCCCAAGACCTTGCATTTTTAACAAATTTCCAGATGATAGCTAATGCTGGTTTGAGACGCACTGAATCTGAGCTACGTTCAGTGTTAGTACGCAGACCCCGCAGATCAGGTGTTTATCTTCATTCGTCATTGTGAACCCGGGCCCTCCTGAAGGTCTGAGAGGTGCAGGACTCGTCTCCACCCACGCAGGCAAAAACAGGTCTCCCGTGATAGACCCCTAACGGCCACTGGGACTTGGCTCCAGGCAGACAGAGAATTCTGGGGACGGCCCCGCTAAAAGAAAAAGCTCCCGCGCCCATGACACCTAGAACCAGCGGTAACCAGCGAGAAGCGGGAAACCGGCGCGCACACCGCCCCTGCGCACTGACTCCTCCCCCAGCACCGCCCCCTCGCACCGCCTCCCCCGCCCCCTGCGCGACTTCCCAAGCACCGCCCCTCGCACCACCCCCAGCACCGCCCCCCAGCGCCGTCCCCACAGGACCGCGCACCCCGCACCACCTCCCAGCACCGCCCCCCGCACTACCACCAGGCGCCACAACCCACCCCCGCCGCACCGTAACCCAGCACCGCCCCCTCGCACCGCCCTCCCAGCTCCGCGCTCCCAGAACCCACCTCCCAGCACCGCCCTCCCAGCACCACTTCCCAGACCACCACCCAGCATCGCCCCCCGCCCCTCGCACTACCATTCAGCACCGATCCCCCCCCCGGAACCGCCCACCCAGCACCTCCCCCTCCCCCTCAACACCACCCAGCATCGCCCTCCCAGCACCGCCCCCCAGTACCGCCCCCAGCACCGCCCCCCGCCCCACCACCCAGCACCGCCCTCCCAGCGCCATCTCCCCCCCTCCCCAGCACCGTCCCCAGCATCGCCCCCAGCACAGCCCTCCAGCGCGGCGGTGGGCGGAACGGGAAACGCCGGCCGGGGAGACTGAACCCTGAGTCCGCGCCTGGCGCCGGGCCAATGACAGCCCGGGAGCGCGGCGCCGCTTCGGGCCGGAACTTCCTGCGTTCCAGGCCAGCCAGTCCCGGCCCGGGCCCGGTGTGCGCGCCCGCGTCACCGGCCTTTCCGGAGCTAGGGGGCAGAGACCGGGGAACTGGAACCCTGCTCCGCCCCGCGCCCCAGAGACGCGGGCCCGACAGGTCCGCCCGCGCCCCACATCCGGCGCGCCTGCACCAGCCGGGAGCCAGAGGCCCGAGGGCCCGCCGCGCCCGGGGCCAGGTGAAGCCGGGGGGTACTGGGGGCTGACCCGTGTCCCGCGGCTCCGCTGCGAGCCCGGGCACCGATGGCGGCACCGGGGGCTGACCCGTGTCCCGCGGCTCCGCTGCGAGCCCGGGCACCGATGGCGGCACTGGGGGCTGATCCGTGTCCCGCGGCTCCGCTGCGAGCCCGGGCACCGATGGCGGCGGCGGCGGCACTCGGGGACCCCGCACAGGTGAGCGCACAGGTAGCGGCCGCGATCCCCACGTCTTCGTGCCTGGCGCCCGCACCGCGGAGGTGGACCTTGTCTTTTATCTTCTCCCACCTCTCCTCGGCTTTTGAGTCTGGGGGCGCTGGAGGGGAACTGCACCCAGCCTGGAGTGCTGGATCCAGGCCGGAGATATACAGAGCGCTTCCCATTTCCGAAATCTAGGGTCAGGAGGCGAGGAAGGGTTTCCTAGGGACAGGGACGGGCGTGTGCAAATGCTTGGCGGTGAGATTGAGCTGAGTGTTCGGAGAGCCGGTGGGAGACAGTGAGCCCCGGAATGGAGGGCTGCTGAGGGTGTTGGGAGCCATAGACGGTTTCGAGTAGAAGAGGAAGACGATCTGACTCGGGTCTTGACAGGCGCCATGTGGACGCAGAGCGGAAAACGGACTTGGTTTACGGGTGGAGGCAGGGAGGGAAGCAAGGAGTCCGCTCTTGCAGTAGTTCAGGTGAGTACGGCAGGTGGCTGGAGGTAGAAGTGATTGGATTCTGGATCCCTCTTGTAAGTCAGGCTGCCCAGATTTTCTGATGTAGAAAGTGAGAAAGAGACGGGATGGCTTTTGGCTTCAGCAGCTGGAAGGATGCATGCGCCATCAACTGCGATGGGGCAGTTGGTTGTGGAAGGAATTTTCAATATAAAAGCGAATGGGGTTTTGGCCCGGCTGAGCTCGGATGTCCCAGAGACCCCTGAATGGGATTGAGTGGGCATCTAGACACCGGTTATGGTGTCTTGGGGGCGGTATGGTTAAGGTTATGGGAGACCGAATACACAAAGGGACAAAGGCCAGACCATATATAAAAATAGAATTCTTACCCACAACCTGCAGGGACCTGCCCAGGAAACCAACCTCTTTATCTACAATAAACAACCCAGGAAGCTGGCCTGCTTAAATTAGCCTTGCAGGAAGCCAGATTGCCATCTCAAGTGACAATCCAGGAACCGTAGCTTCTGTAACAACTGGCCCCAGATGACCAGGGCTAGATTAATAACTGACAGCTTCTCTAATTTTTGTTCCCGGTACCAACTTGCGACCAAGCAGAGAAAACCAAATATGCCCCCTGACCAATCACATAGGATGTGCCTCTTCTAGTTAGCCTGCCTACAGCTTCCCCGGGCCAGCAGCCCCCAGTCAGGGCACATCTGAAGCCTTCACTTTTCTGCTCTAAAGCTTTCCCGCTCCTCTGCCTGCCTTTGAGTCTGCCAGAACGTCAGCGACAGCGGCTCTCTCCCTTGCTACCACAAGCTCAGTATAAATAGCCTTTGCTTTTCTTACTTGGTTAGTCTTTCCACAGTTCAAACATCTAAAATGTGGCGTCTGGTATGGGGACAAGGGTGTGGTGTGTCCAGTTCAAGAGGGTGAACCTTCAGGTCACCGTGGCAGTGGTGTTAGAGGGAAAGAGGAAGGCGGGGCCTGAGAACTGAGCACGGGGTCTCTTGCTGGGACACCGTGGTTGGCTTGTTTGGCATCATCAAGACAGACATGGAGGAGTAGTGTTCATGGTGGTGGTGCTGTGTGGGGAAAGGGGGTCTGGCTGGGAGTGTAGACATGGGAGGGAGGCTCAGTCGTAATGCAGGTAGGATTACAGCGAGCCCCGGGCTGGTGCTCATTCACCCCTCTGCACCCTCAGCAGGCCGTTGTGGTGCCCCTTGATGGGGCCTGGGGGTTTTCAGTTGGGCTGGGGAATTAGCTCCGGGGCAAATGGGGTCAGCTGGGAGTGGGTGACCCTGAGTGGGTGGGGATAGGAGGACCCATGTGCAACATCGAAGAGGAAGAGGCCTGAAGGTATCTGATATCTGTGTGGCTCTGCGTGGCTTAGATTGAAGCCAGGAAAGAGCTGGGCGAGGAGACCTTCAGATTACGGGCTGGTGTTGCCCTTGGCAGTGGGAGCCATCCAAGGGTCTGGATGGGGTCATGGTTGTATTTGCTAAGAACTTTCTGGATGTCGTATGCAGAGTGACATGTGAGGGTCTGTGGCGATGGCTATGATATGAGCTGGGATGGGGAGAGGGTACAGTGACTTCTTGCAGTCCAAGGAGTGAGTGTGAGCTATTGGCCCCAGGGCCTTGGTACTGGCAATTAGGGGAGAAGATTGAGTCCATGTTTGTGGGAAGCGTGATCTTGGTGACATGGGAGGGGGCCCACAGAGGAGGGGGTTGAGCCGTGGTGTCTCTCTGCCCACCTGCCCGTTGATGCTGTGGACTGACACAGAGGTCAGGTGAGGCACAGAAAAGAGCAAACACCAGTGGAACCAGGGCCTGGGATCTCCTCTGAGTTGGGAAGCTGGGGAGGAGGGGGAGCAGGGGAGTCGTGAGGAGAGAAGCCGATCCTGGAATAAACTGTCCCCATCATGGCAGGGCTGTGTGACCTTTGAGGACGTGACCATTTACTTCTCCCAGGAGGAGTGGGGGCTCCTCGATGAGGCTCAGAGGCTTCTGTACTGTGACGTGATGCTGGAGAACTTTGCACTGATAGCCTCGCTGGGTAAGGCCTTCGCACCCACCCGGGGTTCTGAGCTCGTTTCTGCCGGTCCCCTGTTCCTTCCCACGGCCAGACCTATGGGCACCGCTTCCTTCCCCACTCTCCCAGGATGTGCGTTGCACGTTCCAGGCCCATGCCGAGTGCAGTGTCCCAGCCTCTCCCTGAGCAGCCCCAGTACCTGCTCCCCCAGAGCATTGTGGGGAGGGGGCCGGGAATGAGGAGTCTTGCAGGGAGCCCAGTGGATCCGGCTGGCTTGGCCAGTCTCTGCCCGAGTGATCATGTCCTTTAGCTAACGCTTCCTAGGGCCTGACGGCCACAACCCTGACGTGGTTACCGCTTGCTGTGACCACTGGGATGTTCCCGCCGTAGCTCCCTTGTGTGTTCCTGTTGTAATATCTCACTTTCTTTCCTGTGGTCTGTCATCAGGTGGTTCACCTGGCCAGGGCCTGGCCACTTACCTGCCCTGTCTTTCCCTCAGGACTTACGGCTTTCAGGTCTCACATAGTTGCCCAGCTGCAGATGGGGGCAGAGCCGTGGGTACCTGACAGGGTGGACATGACGTCAGCCATGGCAAGAGGTGTGTACAGCGGACCTGTCTCTGGTGAGTGGAGGGGGGGGACAGGTGATGTCACTACTGTCTTCAAATCACACCTGCAGTTTTTCTCATGTTCATCATGGTTTTGGTGCCAAAGCCAGTGGCCACGTCTCTCTTCTTCCTTTCTTTCCCGTTCTTGCCACATCGGCTACTTGTTTCTGCTCTGACCTGCGGCCCCTGGCTCACTCTTTCCACAGCTCCCTCTGTGACTGTCTCCAACGTGGACCTACACCTAATATGTTATGATAGGTGCATATTCCCTTTCATAGTCTCAAATAGCGGTTACTCAGTTGCAATCAGATTTTCCTGGGCCTGGACACACCGTTCTGCACGGGGCTGGTGTGTTAGCAGCGGCCAAGGCCCTGCTGGAAAGCCTTTAGAGAGAAGTGAGTTGGAGACCCCGCTTTCCGGCCCAGTACTGTGCCCCATCTTGTGTCCTTGGTCCTGGCCAGGCCTCCCCTGGTTTGTGACCTTGCCAGGCAACAGTACTGCAGAGCAGACCATTCCTCACCCCGACCTCAGGCCCCTCTTCTTGCCAGCGGTCCCGAGGATGCATGCCATGGTCAGGCCTGATTTGTCACGGGGCTGCTTCCTTCCACCAGAGTTCCTAGGAACTTCACCAGCATTTCTCTGCTTTCAGGTTTTTGCTATGAAACGGAGGGTGAGTGTAATGTGTCTGCAGAAGGAGTGTCACAGGACAGGAAGCTCCAGGCGGCTCTGTCTAACCAGAAGGACTACTCCTGTGACACATGTGGCCTGCACTTGAAAGGCATTTTGCACCTGACTGAACACCAGGCAACACATCCCAGGCAGAAGCCAGACGTGTGTGAGGCATCTGGGAGAGGGTTCAAGTCCAGTGCAAACCTTCACCAGCATCAGAATGTAGACAAGCCTGTCAGAAGGGATGAGGACAGGGCCTCACTTGTGAGGAGCTGCAGAGATGACACATCCACGGAACCTTTCACAGTCAGGGAGGATGGGAAAGCCTTTGTGGGCGAGACGGCCACATCCGGGTTTCTGCAGCATCGGGTCGCTCACAGAGTGGAGGAGCCACCCCAGAGCACTGGCGTGCAAAGCCGTAACAAGTGCCGTGAATTTGGGAGCACTTTTAGTGACAAGCCCACGCCTGTTCAGCACCAGAGAACCCACACCGGAGAAAGGCCTTATGAGTGCAACAAATGTGGGATATTCTTTAGCCACGCCTCCAGCCTCTTCCAGCACCAGCGAGATCACAACAGAGGAAAGCCTTACGAGTGCTGCGAATGTGGGAAATTCTTTAGCCAGCACTCCAGTCTCGTTAAACATCAGAGGGTTCACACCGGGGAAAGCCCTCATGTGTGCAGCGAGTGTGGGAAATTCTTTAGCCGGAGCTCCAACCTCATTCAGCACAAGAGGGTGCACACGGGAGAGAAGCCTTACGAGTGCAGCGAATGCGGGAAGTTCTTCAGCCAGCGCTCCAACCTCATTCATCATAAGAGGGTTCATACGGGCAAAAGCGCTCATGAGTGCAGTGAGTGTGGGAAGTCCTTCAACTGCAACTCCAGCCTCATTAAACACTGGAGGGTTCACACTGGAGAAAGACCTTATAAGTGCAATGAATGTGGGAAATTCTTCAGCCACATTGCCAGTCTCATCCAACATCAGATAGTCCACACTGGCGAACGGCCTTACGGGTGCAGTGAATGTGGGAAAGCCTTCAGCCGAAGCTCTGACCTCATGAAACACCAGAGAGTCCACACTGGGGAACGGCCTTATGAGTGCATCGAATGTGGGAAACTGTTTAGCCAGAGCTCCAGCCTCAATAGCCATCGGAGACTTCACACTGGCGAACGGCCTTATCAGTGCCCCGAATGTGGGAAATTCTTTAACCAAAGCTCCAGCCTCAATAACCATCGGAGACTTCACACCGGTGAGCGGCCTTACGAGTGCCTCGAATGTGGGAAAACCTTTAGGCAACGGTCTAATCTGAGGCAACACCAGAAGGTTCACAAACCAGACAGGCCGTATAAGTGTGGCGAGTGTGGAAAAGCCTTCAGCCAGAGGCCTACCCTCGTCCGGCACCAGAAAATTCACACTAGGGAAAGGAGTGCAGAGAATGTGCACCCTCCTCCAGCACAACGATGTGCGGTGGAGATAAGCTCTGAGAACAGTCTTTACAAGGGGGCCATCAGCCAGAGGTTGAACCTTGTTCATCCCAGTGTCCACACTGGGCAGATTCCCTATGAATGCTAGTTATGTTGGAAGCTTTCTGGAACAAAGTAGCATTTTCTCACCGTGAACTCTACCAGACCTTTGTCATCATGAGGGTTTGCAGTAGAAGCCACTGAGCTCTGGCAGGTCTCCAAGAGCATGTGTCAGCCATTCCCTGTGTTCAGACCTCTTCTCTTTTTCCAAGAGGGAATCCCAAGTAGTCTGAGGCCAAAGGAAGATGTCATTCCGTCCCTCTGGGACCAGTGTAGCTGTGGACGTGACCCATTTTTGACCGTGAAGACCTGAGCTGGGTTCTGCTGGCAGCTTGCAGAGAAAGTTTCCCTTCTTTCAAGGACATGGCTGATCTCATATGATGCTCATGATGGCTTTATCCAGACTCCACATTTCCCATCCCAACAACTACCTACTTTATTGCCTTAGTGATGAAGCCACCTTTAATCCCATGTGTTTTGATCACTGTGAAGTGGGTTGAGAACACAGTTAAGGTCTACCAAACTAAAAGGGTCTCCAAAAGTATTGCCTCAGGGAAAGAGCAGGGTGGTGGAGAATAGCTCTCAGTCCAGATTTGGCCTCCTTTGTGTGGCTACTGAAGGCCTCCTGGGAAAGATGGTGGGACTTTGTGGGCCTAATGTTGTGATCTGAATGGCGTGAATTTTTGTGAGCCAGAGATGACCTGAGGATGGGGCAGTTGTGACAGCCTCCTCTGCACCTGGAGCAGCATGAATAGGGCCCCTTGTTTCCAGGGGAAGCCTCACATTCCCTAGCACTGTTAAGCAGACACTGTTTACCTGGCACCTGCCAAGGAGCCATATGCCTTGAAGTTTAGGATCTGGTATACAGGTCTCCTAACTGTTAAGACTTACTGGGCCCAACTGAGACCATAATTTGTATGGAAATACTGGGGGTGATAATGGAGTAGGTGAGTCTGCAGCAAGCTAGAGGGAATGTTCCTGTTCTAAAAGTGCATCCACAAATGTTCCTTTGCGTGTGACTGTGCAGGATTCAGGCTTTGCAGAAATTCTCAGGACCTCCAAACCTCTGTCTTATGACTTAGGTCACTGGCAGAGCAAAAATCTAAAGGTTTTGTGGGTACTAAGGCTCCTTGCACTGTTCGTGCCACAGCTATTGCTACATTGGCACGAAAGTAGGGGCTGAGAGAAGGTAGATCCTGTACTCCAGGGGTGTAGCGTTTGTCACATAGCCAGCCATTTTTGCTGCCAAGGCATGAGCGAGAGAGAGAAGAGCGTCAATGTAGGGTTGCCAAATCTTCTAAATTTCTAAAATGAATGGGAGATCAGATTTTTATATACAACAATTTCTTTAAATGCTTTGTTGAGATATAATTGTCATGCAACAGTTGTACATATTTGATGTGCAGAATTTGAGAAGTTTTTCAGTATGTATACACTCAGGGAACCAACACCAGAGCCATGACAATGGACCTTTCCATCACCCACAAAACTACCTCGTGCCCTTTACTATCCCTTCTTGCCTTCCCAGAAAACCATTGATTTACATTTTTTTTTTTTTACTATAGGTTTGTTTGCCTTTCTTAGAATTTTATACAACTGGAATCATAAAGTATTTATACCCTATTTTTGGTCTATTTTCTTTCACAATGTAATTATCTTCAGAATTATCCATGCTGTATGTATAAACAGTTCATTCCTTTTCCTGTTGAGTAGTGCTCTCTTGAGTGAATCCACTGCAATTTTTTATGCTTTCTTTTTAAATTAAAAAATCTCTGGTAAAATATACATAAAATTCACCATCTTAACCATCTGTAAGTGCACAGTTCAGGGGTATTAAGTACGTTCATATTGTACAGCCATCACCACCGTTCGCATCCCAAGCTCTTTTCATCTTGCAAAACCAAAAGTCTGTACCCATTAAACGATAACTCCAAAGTAACCCCCTCTCCTTGTCCCCTGGAAACTGCCCTTCTACTTTCTGTCTCTCTGAATTTGACTAATCCAGGTACCTCATATGAATAGAGTCATCTAGTATTTGTCTTTTTGTGACTGGTTTATTTCACTTAACATAATGTTCCAAGGTTCATCCATGTTTTATGGCATGTGTCAGAATTTCCTTTCTTTTTAAGGCTGAATAATATGCCATTGTATTTCGATGCCATGTTTTGCTTATTCATTCATCTGTCAATGGATATTTGGTTTACTTCCACCTTTTAGCTATTGTGACCCTGCAGCTGTGAACATGGGTGTACAAATATCTCTTTGAGACCATGCTTTCTATTCTTGTTTTTTTTTTTTAAAGATTTCATTTATTTGAGAGAGAGTGAGCAAGAGAGAGAGAGAGCACGAGTAGGGTGAGGGGCTGAGGCAGAAGCAGGCTCCCTGCTGAGCAGGGAGCCCGATGTGGGGCTCAATTCTGGGACTCCAGGATCATGACCTGAGCTGAAGGCAGACAGTTAACCAACTGAGCCACCCTGGCGCCCCCTCACTTTCTTTATAGATATACCTGGAAGTGGAATTACTGGCTTATATGGTAATTATATTTTTAATTTTTTGAGGAACCTCCATACTGTTTTCCACAGTTGCTCTATCATTTTCTATTCCTGCCAGCAGTATACATGGGTTCTGATTTTTCCACATCCTCACCAACACTTGTTTTATTCTTTAAAAAAATTTTTAAAAATGTTTGAATAGTATTTATCCTGATAGATATGAAGTGGTTTCCTTTTGTCCTAGCTTGTTGATTTTTTATCATGAAAGGGTGTTGGATTTTGTCAAATGCTTTTTTTGCATCAATTGATAGGGTCCTATGTTTTTTCCTTATGTTAATGTGGTGTATTACACTGATTCATTTTCATATGTTGAAACTTCCTTGCATTCCAAGAATAAATTCCACTTAAACATGGTGTATAATCCTTTCAGTATGCTGCTAAATTCTGTTTGCTAGTATTTTGTTAAAGATATTTGCACCAATGTTCATAGGTAATATTGGCCTGCACTTTTCTTGTAGTGCAATTTTCTGGCTTTGGTATCAGGGCAAATGAATAAGGAATTGTCCTCTCCTCTTCAAGTTTTTGGAAAATCTTAAAGATTAGTGCTATTTCTTTAATGTGTAGAATTCACCAATAAACTCACTGGGTCCAGAGCTTTGTTGTGGGGAGGTTTTTGGTTGTTTATTCATTATACTTACTAATTATAAGTTTATTCAGATATTCTCTTCATGATTCAGTCTTGATAGGGTTTGTGTTTCTAAGGATTAGTCTATTTCATCTAGGTTCCTATCAATTTTAAGTCACATCTTTTCTTGGTCTGTTATTAGTTTCATAAATGTTTATAATTGTTATGCCTTCTTGCTGTATAAAATCTTTTATTATGATATAAAAATGTCCAAATTTGTGTTGTAAACTTTTTTTGTATGGAAACTTATTTGTACGGAATGTTTTTCCATCCTTTCACTTTCAACCTACTTGTGTCTTTGGCTGTAAAGTTAGTCTCTGTGGACAGCATATAGTTGGATAATTTTTTAAACATCCATTCTGTCAGTCTCTGTCTTTTGATTGGAGAGTTTAATCCATTTACATTTAAAGTAATTACTGATGAGGTATTTACTTCTGTGATTTTGCTATTTGTTTTCTAGATGGCTTCTTTGTCCTCCGTTTCCTATATTACTACTTTTGTTTTTCATTTTTTTTAACATGAAATGTTTTAATTCCCTTCTCATTTCCTTTTGTGTATATTCTATAGCTATTTTCTTTGTGGTTACCATGGAGATTATGTTGAACATTCAAAAATTATTAACACTCTAATTTGAATTTTTATCAACCTAACTTCAATACCATACAAAAACTTTGCTGCTATGTAATTCCATCCCCAACTCTTTCAGTTATTGATATCATGGAATTACATTTTTATACATTTTATGTCTAAAACATAGGCTAATAATTGTTCTTAAAAATGCATGAGCTTTTTAAGAAAATGCATGACCTTTTAACATCATGTAGAAATTTTAAAATGGAGTTATAGGGGCGCCTGAGTGGCTTAGTCGTTAAGTGTCTGCCTTCAGCTCAGAGCGTGATCCTGGAGTCCTGGGATCGAGCCCCGCATCGGGCTCCTCTGCTGGGAGCCTGCTTCTTCCTCTCCCACTCCCCCTGCTTGTGTTCCCTCTCTCCCTGGCCAGCTTTCTCTCTCTGTCAAATAAATAAATAAATAAAATCTTTAAAAATAAAATAAAATGGAGTTATAAACTAAAGTTAACAATAACAGTAGTTTTAAAAATTGTCCATGTATATATCTTTACAAGTGATCTTTATTCCTTCATATGGCTTAGAATTAGTCCAATGCCCTTTGATTTCAAGTGAAAGGACTCCCTGTAGCATTTCTTGCTGGGCAGGTCTAGTGGTAACAAACTTCCTTCCTTCCAGATTTTGTTTATCTGGGAATTAATTTCTCCCTTACTTCTGAAAGACAATTTTGCCAGATATACGATTCTTGGTTACCATTTTTCTTTTCTTTCAGTATTTTGAACATACCAGCCCACTGCCTTCTGACTTCTAAGGATTCTGATGAAGAATCTGGATAATCTTACTTAGTATCCTTTGTACGTGACAAGTCATCTCTCTTGTTCCTTTCAAATTTCTCTGTCTTTTGACTGATTGTAATTTGTCTTGATTTGGGCCTCTTTGAATTTATCCTTCTTGGAGTTCATTGAGCTTCTTGAATGCTTATATTCATGTATTTCATCAAATTGGGAGAGTTAATTCTTCAAGCTCTCTCTCTTCTCTTTTCTCTCATCTCCTGGGACTCCCACAGCATGTATATTGTTCCTTTTGAAGGTGTTCCAGAGGTGCCTTACATGGTTGACTTCTTGAATCCTTTTTCTTTTGATTTTCCTATCTTGAAGTTCACTGATTCTTCCATATTCTCACACCTGCTTTTGAATCCTCTAACAAATTTTTCATTTCAGTTATGGTAATTTTAGCACCAGAATTTCTTTTTTCTTTTTATGTTTTGTCTTGTGTGATATTTCCATTTTTGTTCATAAACATTATTTTCTCGCCTTTCTCCAGGTCTTCCTTTCATTATTTGATCATCTGTAAGACAGTTGCTTTAAAGTCTTTGTGTAGTAGAGCTGCCATCAGTTCTTTTTAAGAGACAGTTTCTGATGATTTTTTTTCCCCCTCTGAGTGGGCCATACTTTCCTGTTTCCTTATATGCCTTGTGATTTTTTTTTTTGGAACACCGGACAATTTAAATTTAATAATGTGTTAACTCTGGAAATCAGAGTCTTCATCTTTCTCCAGGGCTTGCCATTTTTATTTAATTTAAAATTTAATTGTCATTGGCTATCTCTGCTGGGGAACAGCCTGTGGTGTATCTCAGGTCTTTTCCGACCTTGTGCCTTGACTTTTAAAATTCTCCTGTATATGTGATTGCTTTGGAATGTCTTAGTCCTAAATATTTGGCTCTCAAAAGGAGAGAAAGAAAAATGAAGGGGGAAGAATGTGCTAGTCCCTTAAATTCCCTCGAAGTCACTCTGCCAGAGAGGGAGGGGCTTGCAATTGAATAAGGGTTGCACAAATGGCTGCCCATCTCTGTTTTCACCTCTGCAATCAGGTTAGAGCACAGATCCTCAATATTTGGAGAGTGGGGTCCTAGCCAGGCTCCCAAAAATTGCATGCAAGCTGCTCCAGGGACACACATGTAGCTGCCTACCATAGGGCAAGGGGATGAGGGATGGGAGCTGCTCCAGTGCTAAGGACTGACACTGACCCAAATTAACCATAATTTACTACTGCTTATGCCCTCCTCTGGAAATTGTAAGCCTTTGAATGGACCCCACAGTTCCAAAATAGTTACAGTAGACACATTCTGCCAGTACAGTTGTCAGGATAGGGAGATGACTTCCTAGTGCTTCCTATCTTCCCAGAATCCTTCTTCAAATGCACTATAATTTTTTAACCTTTTTATATGTTAAATGGCATGGGATTTTGGCTATTACAAATTAAGCTATGACCATGAATTTACAGGTCTTCATATGGGCCTATGCTTTCATTTCCTTGTGATAATATCTAGGAGTATAGTACCTTTGTCACAGAGCAGAGGAATATTTAAATTTTAGGTAACTGGCAAATTGTGTTCTAAAGTGCTTATACGATGTTACTTTCCCCCAGCAGTGAATGACCTCCAGTTCTTCCATATACTAGCCAACAATTGCCATGATCAATGTTTTCAATGTTTGCCCTTTGAACAGGTAGGTAGTAGTAGAATCTCACTGTGGCTTTACCTTGCATTTATCTAATGACTCATGACCTTGAGCATTTTTAAAATGTTATTTATCACCTACATCTTTGGTAAAATGTCCATTCATATCTCTTGCCTATTGTTGAAATAAATGCTGGCTAATATGTCTATTTTCATTAACAAGTCTTTTCAAGACCTTGTTACAAGAATACAATGAAACAGCAAAGAACTTTTTTGGAACTTCAGTCATTTTTCAATGATATTGGTAACTTATTTACTTAATGGGGTAATAAGTTTGAATACTTAAAATATTTCCTCAAAACTTTATGTTGTTCCCAATGGAAAACTATAGACACAATACATTTTAAGTTTAATTTGAATTATTAACATGTCTACTTTCTTAAAGCTTCACAGCTAATGAAACAATAAGTTGAGCTCTGAGTTATAGTGTTCACCATGCAGCCATTTTTAAGTTATGACATATGCTGTCCCTGAATGGGAAGTTGGGAAACTATGTGTAGTGGCACATAGTGGCCATCACAGAGATGAAATAGATGTAAATAACTTTATGCAAAGATTTCTAATTCCAAATTTAACTTAATAGATATAGGGTTATTTTTTATTATGTAAATTTCAGTCATTTCTGCCTTTAAAGGAATTTGTCCTTTTCACTTAAGTTGTCTATTTATTGGTATCAATAGGTTCATGATTTCCCCTTATTCCCTTTCAATATTTGTATAATCTGTAGTGATATCACCTTTCTCATTCCTGATATTGATAATCTGTGTATTTTCTTTTTTAATGTGATAAATCTTGGCTAGAGGCTTATCTATTTTATTATTCTTAAGGCTCTTGGTTTTACTGACTTTATAGCTTAGTCTGTTTACTTCACTGATTTCCATTTAGAACTTTATTATTTTGTTTTCTTTTGCTTTTCTTTTCCTAGTTTTCATTTTACTTTATTTTTAAGAGTTCTTTAAAGTAAACTCTACACCCAGCGTGGGGCTCAAACTCACAACCCTGAGTCAAGAGTCACATGCTCTACTGACTGAGCCAGCCAGATGCCCCTTGTTTTCCTGTTTTTTAAATGTGGAAACATTCTTTATTCTGATACTCTTGTTTAATGTTTTTTTTTTTTTAAATAATTCACTTAGCCTTCAGTCCTGACAATTTCCTCTTATATTTCCTTCTAAATATTTTGTATTTTTACATTTTATTTCAGTCTGTGATCCATTAAGTTCATTTTTGTTTAAGGTAAAAGGCTTTTTTTTTTTTTTTTTCTCTTGTAGCTCAACATCTGAGCAAGCTGATAAGAAAGCCCTAGTGGTCCCTTCTTTTGCAAGATTCAAACAATGCAAGCCCCTGCCCAAGCCAAGGAAATGGTATTTACCTCAGCCCCACCTTCAGGTATTCTGGGTATGCTGGTCTGTTTCTATTAATAATAGAAAAAAAAAACTGTATTTGGAAATTTTAATAAAAAGGTATAAAATACAGTCCTGCCCAGAGACACAGAAGTGAGCTATATCTCTGAGCTGTTAAAATTTGAGCAATAAGAGAATACAGACCATTATGGATTAAAATACATTGAACACATAAAAATGAGCCCATAAGGAGAATTCTTTAAAAAGATAAGAAGATCTTACATGCCATTACATCTGTATGACATTGCAGAAAAATTAAGTATGAAGCTTCATATGAGTTTAAACTCACATGAAAGAATTGGGCAAAGATAAATAAAAATGTAAGTGAAATTTCTATAAAGTGGATACATACCAAATTCACACTGGTTGATACTTCTGGGGAGGTAGAATATGTGACTTGGTATTCAGACAAAGAAAAATTTCCCAAGCTCTTCAAAAAAAAAAAAAAAAAAAACCTAAAACAAAAACACTCCCCCCAAAAACCCAAAGAGGTGGAAATTCATCCAAACTCATTTAACAAGGCCAGCATTACTGATACCAAAACCAGACAAGAACACCACAGAAAAAGAAAATTGCAATAAAATAATCCATTAAAAAGAACATACACTGTGATTAAGTGGGATTTTTTCCAGGCATGAAAGTATGGTTCAACATCCACAAATGAACCAATGTGATAAACTACATTAACAAATGAAAAATCAGAATCATGTGATCATCTCAATAGTTACAGGAAAAGCATTTGACAAAATTCAACATCAATTTATGATAAAAACTTTCAACAAAGTGGGTATAGTGTAATATATCTCAACATAATAAAGGCCACTTATGACAAGCCCACAGCAAACCTACTCAACAGTGAAAAGCTCAAAGCTTTTCTTCCATGATCAGGAACAAGACAAAGATGCCCATTCTCTCCACTTTTACTCAACATAGTATCACAAGTTTTAGCCAGAGCAATTAGGCAAGGAAAAGAAATAGAAAGCATCCAAATTGAAAAGGAAGAAATAAAACTATCACTATTTGTGGACAGTATGATTTTATATATAGAAAGCCCTAAGATTCCACCAAAAAACTATTAGAATTAATAAATTCAGTAAAGTTGCAGGATACAAAATCAATATACAAAAATCAGTTGTGTTTCTATATACCAACAAACTATCAGAAAGAAAAAATTAAGAAAACAATCCCATTTGCAATTACATCAAAAAGAATAAAACAACTAGGAATAAATTTAATCAAGGAGGTGAAAGACCCTTACACTGAAAATTTAAAGACATTGATAAAAGAAATCAAAGAGGACACAAGTCTAAAGATATTTCATGCTCATGGATTGGAAGAAATAATATTGTTAAAATGTTCATATTACCTCAAGCAATCTGTGGGTTCAATGCAATCCCTATCAAAATCCCAGTGGCTTTTTTCACAGAAATAGAACAATCCTAAAATTTGTATGGGACCACAAAATTTGTACTACATAACCAAAGCAAACTTGAGAGAGAAGAACAAACCTGGAGGCATCACACTTCTTGATTTCAAACTATATTATAAGGCTACAGTAACCAAAACAGTATGGTATTGGCATAAAGCAGACACACAGACCTATGCAATGGAATAAAGAGCCCATAAATAAATCCATGTGTACATAGTCAATTAAAATTATGAGAAAGGAGCCAAGAATATACAATTGGGAAAGGACAGTCTCTTCAATAAATAGTCCTGGGAAAACCAGATAGTCACATGCAAAAGAATGAAACTATACCACTATCTTACACCATTCACAAACTTTAACTCACAATGGATTAAAGACTTGAATAAAAGATGAGAAACCATAAAACTCTAGAAGAAAACAGACAGTAAGCTCCTTGATGTTGCTCTTGGAGGTATTTTTTGGATCTGACTCCAGAGGCAATGGCAACAAAAACAAAAGTAAACAAATGGGACCAGATCAAACTAAAATGCTTGTGCACAATGAGGGAAACCATCAACAATATAAAAAGGCAACCTACTGAATGGGATAATGTTTGCAAATGATACATTTGATAAGGGGTTAATATCCAAAATATATAAAGGACAACTAGGTAGCAAAAAAACAATCCAATTTAAAAATGGGTAGAAGATCTGAACAGATTTTTCCAAAGAAGACAAACAGATGGTCGACAGGCACATGAAAAGGTGCTTATTACCAATCATCAGGAAAATGCAAATCAAAATCACAATGATATGATATCACCTCACACCTGTCACAATGGCTATTAGGAAAAAGACAAGAATTAACAAGTGTCAGTGAGAATGTGGAGAAAAAGAACACTCGTGCACTGTTGGTGAAATGTAAATTGGTGCAGCCCCCATGGAAAACAGTATGGAGATTCCTCAAAAAATGAAAAATATAACTACCATATAATCCAGCATTTCCACTTCTAGGTATTTATCCAAAGAAAATGAAATCACTTAATTCAAAAAGATATCTGCACCCCTATGTTCATTGCACCATTATTATGGAGACAATCAATGGATGAATGGATAAAGAAAATGTGGTATTTATATACAATGGAATACTATTCAGCCATAAAAAGAATAAAATCTTGCCATTTACAACAACATGGATAGATCTTGAGGTTATTATGTTAAGTGATATAAGTCAGGAAAACACAAATACCGTATGATTGCACTTATATGTGGAATATAGAAAAACAAAACACACAGATGCAGAGAACAAATTTGTTCTCAGAAGGGGGGGTGGGTAAAATGGACGAAGGAAGTCAAGATATAACAACTTCTAGTCATAAAATAAGTAAGTCATGGGGATGTAACGTACAGCATGGTGGCTACAGTCAACAATACTGTAGGATATATGTAACTTTTTATGACAATAGGAAGAAACTAGACATTATAGTGATCATTTCAGTGTATATACAAATGTTGAATCATTATGTTGTATACCTGAAACTAATGTTATATGTCAATTATGCCTCAATTTAAAAAATGGAAAAAAATGAGGCACTAAAGCAGCTGACTTGAAAGTGTATGTGTTTCAAATTATGGTAGAGTTGTGTTTTGTACCATCATTTCATTTGGATAATACCAGATATCAGTATCTATAAGCATATTTTTGGAGGTTGCATAGTTTACACAGAAAGGAAACATTCAAACTCCATCAAAATGAGTACTATATAGTAGCAAAATTTTGGAAAAGGTAAATGGACTCAGATGATGGTGTGAGTGGCCATCAATGGTAGGGGAGGATCTGGGTGGAGGCTGGGGCTGTGAATATGTTGGATATAGTCCTACTGTCTATACAACATAAACACTATGGAGCCCATGGAGTCCAAAATATATCATCAAAGAAGGAAACGGGAATTGTTAGAGTGTGGTTATAAATGAATCAGAACTTGTTGAAAGGTCTCAATCATTATTCATAATTTTTTCTGATACATCTAATCTTCCTTGGACCAGTAACAGGCACAATGATATTTATCAGGAGGTGGAAGATTCATTTTTGACAAAAGTTCAAAGGCAATTCAATAAAGAAAGGATAACCTTTGCAACAAGTGGTGTTGGAACAACTGGACATCCAAATGTGAAAAAATGAACCTTGACCTGTAACCTCACGTATTACACAAAAAATATTTCAAAATGAATCACGGACACAAAATGTTAAATTATAAAACTCTGAGATGGGAATACAGGAAAAAATCTTCATGACCTTGGGTTAAGGCAAAGAGTTCTTAGATAAAACACCAAATGCACTATCCATAAGGTAAACTGACAAAATGGGAGTATCTGAAAATTAAATACCTTTGTTCTATGAAAGACAGTTAAGATAATGAAAAGACAAACTGGATTGGACAACACATATTTATAAATTACACATCCAACAAAAAGCTTATATCTAGAATATATAAAGAACTCTTCAACATTCAACAGTATGAGAACAAACAGCCCAATAAATAAATGCTTCACAAGATATACGGCTGTCAATCACTTGAAAAAGTGGTGAACATTTCCTAGCCACTAGGAAAATGCAAATTAAAACACAGTGAGGTACCATCAGACACCCAGTAGAGTAACTGAAAACAAAAACAAACTGACAATACCAAGTGCTGACAACAGTGTAACAACTGGAACTTTCATACATTGATTCCCAACAGGGAATGGAAAATAGTACAGCCACTTTGGAAAATAGTTTGGTAATTTCTTTTAAAGTTAAAAACATGTAGTTACCATATGACAGCACATCTACTCCTAGGTATTTACCTAAAGAAATGAAAATGTCCACACAAAAGTGCAAACAGTGCCTTTATTCATGATTGCCAAAACCTGGAAACAACCCAAACTGCTATCATCTGGTGAATGGATTAACAGATTGTGTTTCACCCATAAGGGATACTACTCAACAATAAAAACAAATGAGACACACACACACACACACACACACACACACACACACACACACACACTCTTCCCATATATATTCATTCGTTATATATTTGTTATATATTGCATCATATAAATATTAAATATAGTCAACAACAGCATTTATCATAACAGCAAGAACTATGACATACTTAAGGATACATTTAACAAAATATGCGGAAGACTGAATATTACCAACACTGCTAAGAGAAATTAAACACCTAAATAAAAAGAAACAGATGTTCATGAATTGGTGGACTCAATAGTGTTGATATGAATTATCTCCATATTGATCTATAGATTCAATACAATCCACCTTATAATCCCCCAAAACATTTTTCCCCATAGCAACTGACAAGCTGATTTTAAAATATGTGATTGAAAAAGACTTTCAACAAAGCAGTAGCAGTTTTGAAATGTGCAGTAATCAATACTCTTCGGTATTTTTAGAATGACAGACACATGGTACAATGGTATAGAAGAGTATTCAAAAATAAATATTATGTAGTCTACTGATTTTCAAAAAACAACTCAATGGAGAGAGAGAATTTGTTTCAAGAAATGGTCCTAGAACAAATGTGTATGATTTTCCCTTCTTTTAACAAACAGCCTTATTAAGTGTATACACTGTGACAATAAGTTTCTAATTAATTTTGTTATTTTAAAATTAATGTTCCAGGGGCGCCTGGGTGGCTCAGTTAGTTAAGTGACTGCTTTCGGCTTGGGTCATGATCTCAGGGTCCTGGGATCAAGCGCTGTGTCAGGCTCCCTGCTCAGCATGGAGTCTGCTTCTCCCTCTCCCTCTGCTCCTCCCCCCTTGCTCATGGTTGCCTGTGCACACACACACACTCTCTCTCTCTCAAAATAAATAAATAAATAAATAAATAAATAAATAAATAAATAAATAAATAAAATCTTTAAAAAAATAAAATTAATGTTCCAATTACAGTTCTGACCTCATATCAAAATTTCTGATTCACAAGCACCTCATTATTATCTTCTCTGAGTAGAATGTAATTTCATAATTTTTGGCTTTCCCTTTTATCCCAAATTTATGCATACATGTGATCCCATCCAAAATTGAGATGTTAAAAATATCACTATTCAGATCGTTAATTGCAAAAGGAGCTGTACAATGGAAAGCTCCAGCAGTGATCACTCTATCGAACACTTAGTATTACTAATTATGGGAAAACCTGATGTTCTGTGGTTACAAAAAATGCGGTATTACCTTGGAAGTGTTCTCCAGAGCCCAGTGAAATCTGTGTAACCTCCAATATGGAAAAAATCTGGGTAGAGGAACAAGTCAGGTGACAGCGTGAGGAAACAAATACAAAATGTGAGGCATTCTCTAATACAACTTCCTTGGACTTTTCCAAAAAAACTCACATAAAAAAGGTGGGGCTCAAGAGTAAAAGGCTAATATTTAGGAGTAAAGTCTACAACTTCCTTTTACATGTAGAAATAAACATGTACACATGGAGAGATGAGAATATAGAGATAAAATAAGGCAAAATGTTAACAAAGACAGTGGCAATTTTACTATTTTTCAACTTTTCTCTATGTTGAAATTTCTATGGAAAAAAAAAGTTGCAAAAGAAATTTCCAAGTGGACATTTTTCTACCCTATTATTAATTTTGAACTTATCCTGAATTTTGGACAAAAAATGTGGGTTACAGGTTATTCTCAACAACTTCTCACACATTAAAAGTCTGAGTATCTTTCTAGAATTGTTTGATTCAACTTAAGGGATGAGTTCTAAATGAATATCCTCTTATGTTTCTTTTTTTCTACAAAGTTTTATCCAGAAAAATTTATCTAAAATTGTAAAATGGATATGTGAATATGACGGCATTTCTAAATTAACCACTCCTATAGGGTCTTACTCTCAAAATTTCACTAGCAGTTTACAAAAATGCTAATAATGAAATTAATAAATATTGGGCATAGGTTTTTACAAGTATGTACGTTCTATCACCACCATTTTAAAGCAATGTCTTGAAACAAAAAGTAAGGTGTCTAATGTCAAACAGGTTGAAGGTGGTGGCATGACAATGATGAGAATTGACATCTGTGATATAGCAGGCTTTCCAATATATATTACCTGTTTTTTAAAAATCAGGACAGATTATCTGAAGTTCAGCAATGATTTAAGAGTAACTGGAATGTTTTTTTATTCGCTAGTTCATTCAACCATATTAGAATATGTCATATAAAATTTCATGCTATCAATGCTGTATTAATGTTTCCCACCTTTTCTGAATTGGCCACCAATCCAGAATGTTTGGATTCAGATATTGTAAACACAAGAATGACAAATAAAGGCTTTCTTATGTTTTTTGAATTCCATTATGAATTCTCTAATATGAGAATATTTTCTAAAGACCTACCAAGATTTTTAACATCCATGTTTCTCATTAGCATAAATTCTCTGATGCTGAACAATGTTTGAGCCGTACATAATGGACTTCCCAAATTCCTTAAATTCTTAGGGTTTTACACACATATGGTTTCTCTGATGTACTTTAAGGGCTGAACTGTATCTAAAGGCCTTCCCACATTTTTTACATTTAAAGGGTTTCTCGCCACTGTGTATGCTCTGATGTTCACTAAGGAATGAATTAAGTCTAAAGGTCTTGCCACATGCCTTACATTCAAAGGGTTTCTCACCAGTATGAACACTCTGATGTCCAATAAGTTGTCCATATACAGTAAAGGCCTTTCCACATTCCTTACCTTCATAAGGTTTCTCACCAGTATGAATCCTCTGATGTTGAACTAGGTAAGAGCCAGAACTGAAGGCTTTCCCACACTCCTTACACTCATAGGGTTTCTCACCAGTATGAACTCTTCCATGTTGTACAAGGTATGAGGCACGACTAAAAGTTTTTCCACATTCCTTGCATTTGTAGGGTTTCACATCAATGTGAATTTTCTGATGTTGTGTAAGATGTACATGTACTCTAAAGGCCTTCCCACATTCCTTACATTCATAAGGTTTCTCACCAGTATGAACCCTTTGATGTACAGTAAGTTGATGGCAACTAATAAAAGCCTTTCCACATTCCTTACACTCATAGGGTTTCTCACCAGTATGAATCCTCTGGTGTTGAACAAGGTACGAGCCAGTACTAAAGGCCTTGGCACACTCCTTACACTCATAGGGTTTCCCACCTGTATGAAGTCTTTTATGCTGAACAAGGTATGAGGCACGACTAAAGGCCTTCCCACATTCCTTGCATTTGTAGGGCTTTAGTCCTACATGAATTCTCTGATGTGCATTAAGAAATGAACTAAGTCTAAAGGTCTTCCCACATTCCTTACTTTCAAAAGGTTTCTCACCAGTATGAATACTCTGATGTCGAGTAAGTTGTCCATACACAGTAAAGGTCTTCCCACATTCCCTGCATTCATAGAGTTTCTCACCAGTATGAATTCTCTGACGTTTAACCAGGGGTGAGCTACTACTGAAAGCCTTCCCACATTCTTTACATTTATAGGGTTTTTCACCAGTGTGAATTTGCTGATGTTGAACATGGTATGAGAAGGTACTGAAGGCCTTCCCACATTCTTTACATACAAAAGGTTTTTCACCAGTATGAATATTCTGATGCCGAAGAAGTTTTCCATACACTATAAAAGCTTTTCCACATTCCTTACATTCATAGGGTTTATCTTTATGGATTCTTTGATGTTGAACAAGATATGAGCTACTATAAAAAGATTTTCCACATTCCCCACATTCATATGGTTTCTTACCAGTATGAATATTCTGACAAATTGATGGCTACTACCAAAGTTCTTCCCACATTCCTTACATTCATATGGTTTTTCACCAGTATGAATTCTCCCATGTTTAACAAAAGCTGAACCTCTAATAAAAGCCTTCCCACATTCTTCACATTCATAGAGTTTCTCAACAGTGTGAATTCTCTGATGTTGAACAAGGTACGAAAAGGTGGTAAAGGCCTTCCCACATTCCTTACATTTATAAGGTTTCTCACCAATATGAAATCTCTGACATACGGTGAGTTTATCCGTTACTAAAGTTCTTCCCACATTCTTTACGTTTGCAGGATTTTTCACTAGAATGTGTTCTCTCGTGTTGAACAGGGTTTGAGCCTTGACAAAAAGTCTTCCCATATTTCTGACATTCACATGATTGCTCTCTATTAAGAATTCTCTGATGCAGAGCAAAAGATATACTTTTCTCAATAGTGGGCATTTCTTTAGAGTCTCATCCTTCAACTGAAAATCTGAAAGAAAACAAAACAACAACAAAAAACCCAAATATTTTATTTTCCTATTTGAGAAAGTATAGGAATATAGATTTCTATGGAAGAGACACACTGAAAATATCTATTAGAGATAAATAGCCTAGGCAGTACTAAAATACTTTTATAAAAATAAAAAACAGGGGCACCTGGGTGGCTCAGTCATTAAGCGTCTGCCTTCGACTCAGGGTGTGATCCCGGCATTCTGGGATGGAGCCCCACTTCAGGCTCCTACCCTGGGAGCCTGCTTCTTCCTCTCCCACTCCCCCTGCTTGTGTTCCCTCTCTCACTGACTGTCTCTCTCTCTGTCAAATAAATAAATAAATCTTAAAAATAAATAAAAATAAATAAAAATAAAAAACAGGTCAGAGAGAAATGCAGAGATTAATGAGAGTTTATTTAAAATACTAAGGTTGGTGATAAAACAGGTTTCACTTCTGATATTTAGGTGTGGATCAGAATCTTAGAAGAGCTTGTTGAGACACTGATATTCCAGCACCAACCTAGACCTCCTGAATCAGAATACAGAAGGGAAGTTCCTGGGCACTGATACGTTTAACATTTCTTATAAATGTTTCTGATACAGGTGAAATTTCATTCCCCCCACTGTGGCTTCTCTTTACACTTAGAATAAAATCCATGTATCTTTCATTAATATGGTCCCTGCCTACCTATCAGGCCTCATGTGAAGTCATAATTTTCTTTGTTCCCTATTTACCTCACTTTCCCCTTTCAGCACTTGGAATGTGTCACAAATTTTCTCATCCTTTGGTTCCATCTGTGGGTGATGTCATCTCCCAAAAATTCTTTGGCATGTGTTGTTTGCAGACTGGATCTTTCTCATCCTATATACGTTTAAGGTAAAATATCACTTTATCAGGAATACTATAAATTGCTGACCTTGCCTAAGGATGTCCATGTCTTTATCTTCTGTTCTAACACTTAATTCTTGTAATTCCTACCTGTTTCCAATTACATAATCATCTCTCTTTTGTCAAAAATTTTAATTTATTTCTCCCAAACCTACCTGTGGTAGATATTTTGGGTTTCATGACCTTTGCCCACATCATGCCTGTGAATATGTTGCATCACATGGCAAAAGATACATATAATTAAGGTTACTAATTAGTTGATTTAAGATGGAAACATTAACCTGGCTTATCTGGGTAGGCTCTAAAAAGCAGAGTCTTGCTGAGGGTAGAAGGGGAGTCAGAGACCTTCAAAGTGCAAGAAAGATAAGACTTGCTGGTTGCTGGCTGAAAGACAGAGCAGGCCACATGGAAAGTGTGAGAAGGCAAATAAATTCTGCCAGTAACCCGTGAGCTTGGAAGAAGACCCCATGCCCTAAAGAACTACAATCACAGCTGATACTTGATGTAGCCATCCTGTGCTGAACTGATCTATACAGTTATGTGATAACGAGTGACTGTAGTCTTAAGCTACTAAATTTGTGGTGATTTGTTACAAAGCAATAGGAAACTCACACTCTCCAAAAGTGGGCCCAACTCCTATTTCATTCAGCGCTGTACTATAACTCTCTAGCACACAGCAGAAATTGGGAGAAAAAAAAAAAAGACAAATCCTTAGACAAAATAATTAGGATATAATTAAAAGATAATATCATACAAATAATTCACTGATAACCCATTAATATAAAACAGACAGTCCTTGAAGAAATGAAGAATTTCAGGAATGAGGCAGGGAAGGTACAAGATGAACCTCAGATATCTTTGCCAAAAAGTCAGGTAAATTTCCAAGACTCCTAGATTTCTCAAGAAACACATGGGGCACCTGGGTGGCACAGTCATTAAGCATCTGCCTTCGGCTCAGGGTGTGATCCCAGCGTTCTGGGATCGAGCCCCACATCAGACTCCTCCGCTAGGAGCCTGCTTCTTCCTTTCCCACTCCCCCTGCTTGTGTTCCCTCTCTCGCTGGCTGTCTCTCTGTCAAATAAATAAATAAAATCTTAAAAAAAATAAAAAGAAACATAGAAGGCTTAATACGGAGCTCTGTATGGCAAATGCAATGACAAAAGGAACACACGAATGATTATTTTGAATTATACATATACATATGTAATTATGTAATTGATTATTTGAATCAATGATAACTGATGGATAAAAGATAAGTTCATAATAATTCTTGCAACAGAAATTATTTTTAATCTTTGAATAATCTCATACTTAAAAAAAGTATTTAACTACTGGTAAAGAGGCAATTTATTTGTCTTTCTCTTTTCATTGGGACTATGTTTCAAGATAAGCAAAAAGTACTAGTTTAGAACACTAAGAAATATTTTCACAAGAAATGATAGTAACAAAGTACCTTCCTACAAATAATTATATTTTTTATTCTGATCAGGATTAACAATATGACAGGTTGCTAAAGAAATGAATATTCCTTGATAGTAAAGTAAAAGGAAAACAACACAGATTACTGTTAAATTGCAAAGAGAAAAATTAACTGATGTGGGTGTGGACTATTATCACTCTAATCCAGTAGTCAATTTTTTTTAAGATTGACTTATTTTACAGAAAGAGTGCATCCATGCGAGTCGGGGAGAAGCAGGAGAGGGAGAGGGAGAATCCTCAAGCAGACTCCCCGCTGAGTGCAGAGCCCAAAGTGGGGCTTGATCCCAGAACCCAGAGATCATGACCTGAGCCGAAATCAAGAGTTGGCTGCTTAACCCACTGAGACAAAAATGCTTACCTTTTAAAAATATTTCCATGCTATGTGATAAACTGTACAGGCATTTCGATGGGAACCAGACCACTGGGATGGCCCCTACAGGTAAGTATTGAATTTGCACACAAGAGTCAACTGGAAAATTGGATCAGATATGTTATCTCATGAAACTGACAATCTGCCTTTAGGATAATCTCCATTATGTCTTAAGATCATTTTGGCCCACCAATTCTCTAACTTCTCAGAAAAAAAGAGTTATTTAGATCATTTAATTCAAAAAGGAGAAAATCTGGGTGTTGACTATTGTCAAAAAACTTCAACCACCATTAAAGGAGAATTTTGAACTGCTTTCTTCTGCCCTCAGGGCTTTTCATGTCATGCTATACCAGATGACCCCAAAATGGGGAGAATTATATAGCCCTATGGTCCAGGAGCACTAGATCTGGATAATGTTACAAAGGTAAAGAATTCGAATCCAAGAAATTGGATAGACACTAGTTCAAGACAGATTCTGTTTAGAAAATATACTGGCCCAACAAGGGAGAGATATGACTCTTAGGAGAATGTTGTACTTACATCTTTAAAGACCTCTCTTTGAGATTTTTAAGATCACTAAAATGGGGGTGCCTGGGTGGCTCAGTCGTTAACTGTCTGCCTTCAGTTCAGGTCATGATCCTGGGGTCCTGGGATCAAGCCTCGCATCAGGCTCCCTGCTCAGCGGGAAGCCTGCTTCTCCCTCTCCCACTCCCCCTGCTTGTGTCCCCTCTCTCGCTGTGTCTCTGTCAAATAAATAATAAAATCTTTTTTAAAAATCACTAAAATGATTCACAAAACAAGTAAGAGATCACCAAGTTAAGTAATTAGGATAATTCTTCCATATTAGGTTCTGTGGGCTCTTTGGATCAGGGATGGAATCTGTTCTTTTGGTTGAATGTGAGTACTAGTCTTTGATCCTGGCCTAGAAGCAGACTAGAAATCCTGATCATAATACTTCTCATAGTATTGTCTATACTGCAGCTTTCAAATGTATAATCTACAGTCCTAAATGCTGTTGTGCCAATGGATCCAAATAATTTTCCAAATAAAAAAATAAGAAAATACAACACTTTCAGAGGCTGAAATGACTTTCGTATACACACAATTATGACACATCCAACAACTGTGTACATTTGGATAATTTTGCTCCCAAGAAGACAACATTCTACCCTCCAGATAAGGCTGAAAAATGACCAAAAAGGTGGTGGGGAAAACCAAGAAGTGAAACCAACATAATTCCTTGTCTCTGGGTTAAATAAAATTGAGAAAAACACTTCCTGAGACCTGTCTTAAACTTCCATAAACTATCAGGGCCCAAGAGATTAAGTTTTAGTTTTGGAGGTATTTTTGTTTTTGTTTTTGTTTCAAGCAGTTCTAACTATTTATAAGAATTAATATTTTCTGACTTTTATTTGTTCTTAAAGACCTTCCGAAGATGAAAGTTCACTTATTTTCAAAATAGAATAAATTTCATCCTACCTTACAGTTACATAGGGTTCTACTGGATCTTTTTATAGAACTAAGATACACAATGGGATACCAATCATCTAGTTTTCCTTTAAGAATAAAAGAATAATGATCTCTTGGGACATTTTTGTTTCATCATCTGAAAAGCTATTTCATCATTACAGAAATTATATCCCAGGGTGCAAAAAAGATTAAAATAAGAAAGTGGAAAAATGCTGGCATTGCCGGGAAAGATGATACAGTAGTGAAATAAATCATTATTACATTGTCCTTCAGTTTTCTCAATGTGTTGCTCAAAGGATTGCCCAAAACTTTTAAGGTTTCAAAGAAGTCTGCAGACATCAATTTTGTGCCTTAAAAAATATTTAGCTTTTATTGAACACAGTTGAGAATTCAAAATTTTTCATTTTCTACCCATTATGGCAAAGATAAGTGACAAAGTGATATTTCATAAATATCAGACAAATCAGAAGATGAGTGCAAAGATAAAGGGAGCAGCGCTCTATAGCAGCCTGTCCAATATGGTAGCCACCAGCTATGCGACTAGACTAAGAGGTGCTGTGAGTGTAACATACATACCAGATTTTGAAGACTTTGAGCAAAAAGAAACGTAAATGATCTACCTCATTAGTAATTTTATAGTGACTGTACAGAAAAACTGATCATATTGGGCTATATTGATATAAACAAGATGCATTAAATTTACCATTTTCTTTTTAAATTCAGCACTAGGAGATTTTAAATTACATATGTGGCTTGCATTACATTTCTATTAGACAGAAATGTTCTAGATGACAAAATGGTATGTGGTGTACTAATATTGTTTATGGTTAAAAAAAAAAAAAAAAGGACCACTGAGAGACAAGTTGTATATGGACTGAGAAAATAGGAAAAGCCATTGGGAGGCCAATTCTGTAGTGCAAACTGGGGGTGAGGGTGGTTTGAATTAGGATGTTAGTGGTGGAAAGTGGTGAGAAGGTATAGCACACATAACATATTTTGAACATAGAACTAACAACACGTTCCTGCTGTGTGATACTCTGAATATTTAAAGCCAAGATCACCAAAGGCAGTCTTAGTCTGAATGTTCATTTGAGCCTAAGATGACTCTCTCATAGGTACTGCAGGTAAAAAAATTATTTTCTTTTTATGGTTATGGAGAATAATGTCCTTATTATTAGTATAGCCTTAAGTATTTGGGGATGAAATGTTATAATTTGTGCAACTTACTTAAATGGTACAGCAAAACGTTTTTAGATGGATACAGAACAAAGTAGCGAAATATTAAAAATGGTGAATCTATGTGATGGTTTTAAGGATTGCTATATTACTCTTTCAACTTTCATGTGGTTTTTAATTCAGTTGGCAAAATACAAAACCAAACCAAACCAAAACAGACTTTGAAGGATGGTATATTTCCATACATTAAGAGACATTAAAAACAATACAATTTATTTTAAAAAACAAAACAAAAAACCCTCAAAATAATATACGCAGACTGATTAGATGGAAAGTGTATAGGTTTGAATAGTGTTCCCCCGTCCCTCAGAATGTGAGTAAATAGGGTTTTGTAGATGTAATTAATTAATATGAGGTCATCTTGGATTAGTGTGAGCAGTAAATCTAAAGTGACTGGTGTCCTTAGGTGAAAAGGAGAGGACACATAGAGACAGACACAAAAGAGGACAGGCTGTGACAACGGAGACAGAGATGGGAGTGATGCTGATGAGGGAGCAGAAGGCTAGCTGAGGACAAAGCAGAAAGCACACCCTACACCGACGCCCGACCCCCAAGTGATATGTGTGACATTCCTCAGGCACTCCTGGCTGCCCTGAAGGAAGAACAAATTGTTAACTGATGGAGATCACAGTCCTGCAGGACAGGAGTCTCCCTCAGTTTACAAATGTCCCAGTGATTTACAAGGAAGAAGCTTTTTTATCAATAACCTAACTTCCAGAGACCCATAACTCAGTTTCCTGAAGCCCTAACATCACCCTCCCCTCCATAAAACTGAGGGAGGCTGAGGCAAAAGGAAATGTAAATAAAACTGAATTTCTTTTAAACCTACAGCCCATTGATAAGGACATGTGATAGGAGGAATAGAACATTCCTCCAGGAAGCTCCCAACTATCTTACTGTTAATGCCTTACTAGAACGAAAAGCAACCTTAACCGACCATAGCAAAGACTCGGTATCCTGTGTGTCTTCTTTAATACATGAAAGTTCTTTCAAAACCCCCCTTTCCTTACCTCCCCCAACCCCATAGTATATAATCACCACCCCTCACGACCCCATTGCAGTTCTTTCTGCCCACGGGTCCTGTCCCCGTGCTTTAATAAAATCACCTTTTTGCACCAAAGACATCTCAAGAATTCTTTCTTGGCCGTCGGCCTCGAACCCTAACGTCTTTCATACATCAATGTAGTTATAAGCCAAAGAATGCCAGGACTACCAGCAACCACCAGAAGCTACAAAGAGGCAAAAAAGGATCCTCCCCTGGAACCTTCAGAGGCAGCATGCCCTTGACTTCTTGATTTCAAACTTCTGGCTTTGAGAATTGTGAGGCAGTAGATTTCTGTTGTCTTAAGCCACCAAGTTTGTAGTACTTTGTTATAGCAGAACTAATTTACAAATTTGTGGTAATTTATTATGGCAAAAACTTATACACAAAGATAAATATATAATATAGAAAAGAGCTATGAAATAGATGTTAAAAAAAACTTTTCTTCAGGCAATTTCCATTTCTGAAAATCAATTCTAATCAAATGCTGAATAATTATAGGAATAAGTAGAGAGCTGGTGTCAATTAAAAAAAAAATAGGCGGGAGCCCACCAAAATGTGTGACACAGAATTGAAAGTAAATAAAAATTTTAAATGCAAATGATAATAGGCTCTGAAAAAAAATTATAAATTTCAAACATGAACATTTTCTGTTCTTTTCTTTTTTAATTAAATTTTACTTAGTTAACATCCAGTGCAATATTGGTTTCTGGAGTAGAATTCAGTGGTTCGTCCCTTACATACAACACCCAGCGCTCATCACAAGGGCCCTCCTTAATACCCATCGCCTGTCTAGCCCATCCCCCACCCACCTTCCTCCACCAACCCTCAGTTTTGTTCTCTATCGTTAACAGTCTTTCGTGGTTTGTTTCCCCTCCTTTTTCTTCCCTCTTCCTGTCAAACATGAACATTTTGCTATTTGAACTTATATCAACTTTTTAAAAAAGAAGCTGAATTTCTTGTTTTTTAAAGGAAAAAGAATTAGTGCATGTTCCTAACTATATGGCTTTCAACTACAGAACTGTATTTGAAATGTTGCAAAAGACGTTCATTTTATCAAAAAGAACACTATCTCTTTCTTCCTGACTTCTCTTCACTGCCAGGATGCTGCACTTTCTTCTAGGACATTCCTCCTTCCCAGCCACTCCCGGGCCGTCTCTCCTCGGCACACTCCAGCGCCTGTATCTCTCGCCGTCACTTACATTTCCGTATCCTACTAGGGCTGCTCTTCACTAAGTTGTGAATGCCATCTGATCACATATCCTAGCTCACATATTGAGACTAAATTTCATTAGAAGTTTTTTAAAGTAAAAAAGAATACGGAGGCTACCATGAAGAGGCTGCCATTTGCCAAATACAAGACAATTTGAACATCAAAATGATAGAAGATTACAACTGACTGAAAACAGTAAGAATGCCTGGCTTCACACCGTACAAACAAGTGAAACAGTGTTCAAATCGAGGAACAATCTACAAAGGAGATGTACTCATCAAAAATGCCAAGGTCATAAAAGGCAGAGAGAGACCAAGAAGTTCTTTCAAATTAAAGATTAAAGTAAGAAGACTACTAAATGAAATTCACGACTTTTGTCTTGACCACTGGGTTGAATTTTGGTTTTTTTCTTTAAAGGATACCGTTGAGGAGGCGCCTATGTGGCTCAGTTGGTTAAGCATCTGGCTCTTGTTTTTCGGTCAGGTCATGATCCCAGGGTTGTGAGATGAGCCAGGAGCTGGGCTCTGCACTCAGCAGGGAGTCTGCTTGGGACTCTCTCTCTCCCTCTGTCCCTCCCCCTGCTCGTGTGCTCTCTCTCTCTCAAATAAATAAAATATAATAAAAGAAAAGAAAAGAAAAAAAGAAATACACAGAGAAATAATTAGGGTAAAGGTGAAATTATTTCAAGGGAAAGGGACAGAATGAGAATGATAAAAAGCAAATACATAAAATATTAACGGTCTCTGGGTAAAGGTTACATGTATGTTCTGTGTTATTCTTACAAATTTTCTGGTTAGGAATTATTTCAAAATAAAGAGTTATATAAAATCCATCAACTAAGAACCTTGTACATATTTGTTTAAATCAATATATTTCAGCTAAAAGAAGAATATACAAATACACAATGGCACAGCGATTACTCAAATAAGCCAGACTCTGTCTAAATTCTAGTTCTGAGAACTAGCTCTGTAATTAGGAAAATTTCTTAATCATTCCAAGTCTTAGTTCCCTCAGATGTATTTTGAACATAGAACTAACAACAGGAATACTGACAGCAATTTGAAAAACGTCTCACAATGTTGCTGAGAATCAATAAGGCAATATATGTAAAATGCTTAGAATAGTGTCAGGAATAGGGTATAGAATCAATAAAGTAACTGCTATTACTACCACCACCAGCCGCGGGCTGTGTAAGAGACAATGATCAAAAAAAGGGAGTAAGTCGGTATAGCATGAGTAAACTCAACAACAAAGATTTCATACCTCTCCTCACTAATTTTCAGTTAATCATTTTTCTTCTTCTTCTTTTTTTTGATTTTCAACTCTTAACTTTTTAAAACACATAGTTCTTGATTTTTAACTTTTTTACTATTTTTATTTATTTATTTATTTATTTATTTATTTATTTATTTATTTATTTTATTATAATAATATTTTTTTATTATATTATGTTAGTCACCATACAGTACATCCCTGGTTTTTGATGTAAAGTTCGATGATTCATTAGTTGCGTACAACACCGAGTGCACCATGCAATACGTGCCCTCCTTACTACCCATCACCAGCCTATCCCATTCCCCCACCCCCCTCCCCTCTGAAGCCCTCAGTTTGTTTCTCAGAGTCCATAGTCTCTCATGCTTCATTCCCCCTTCTGATTACCCCCCTTTCCATATCCCTTTCTTCTCCTACCGATCTTCCTAGTTCTTATGTTCCATAGATGAGAGAAACCCATCATTTTTCTTCTTATAGCTCTGAGAAAACACAAGATCAAAGATACATATTCGTTCCTCTACTGTCTCAATTAAGTTATCTACATCCACACCCACTGTCACCGTTTCTTTCTTATGCACAAAATTCCACCACCTTACCCGTCCGGCTCAAGGCCATTGCTTCTACAAGAATTTCCTCCTTCTAATTCATCCATTTCTACCACTCCGTGGAACCTTTCCCAACATCAATCAGGCAGGTGTAACCCCATGTCCCAACGAACCCCATCTCTTCACAAGCAGCGCCTCTACAGAACTGTGGTACTCACCCCCCCCCCCCACGCTGCCTAAACCCCTCCCGTAGGCTTTCGCTCCTTGATACCACTGAGGATTTGCCCTTCTGGGAAGGCCAATATTCAGGCCAATGCTCATTTCTTGTTTAAATTCATGTTTCACTGATCATTCGTCCACCTTGAAACATATTCTTCACTTGTCTCTGGTGGTGCCACTTTCCTGTTTTCATCCTACCTTAAAATGTGCTTCTTCTCAACAGACTCTTCTGCAGCCTTCTCTAACAGAACTGTGAGACTCCTCTATCTGCACTGGCGCTTTGGGAGACCTCATGCACTCCCCTGGCTTTAAATACCAGCCATAAGCCAATAACACCCAACTGCTAAGTGTGAGCCCATACTCTCCCTGAGCTCAGGCTTGCATATTCAACAGCCTAGTCAGCATTTCTCATTGGATGATTAATAGCCATCTCAGGCTTCACATATTCAAAGCACACATGTTTAGATTTGCTCTCCATCCTGCCTTTCCCCTCTCTTTCCCATCTCAGGCAGTTGTGTCACCCACCATTCACCTGCTCAACTCAAAACGTGCTCATCCTTCTTCATATCCCTCTGCCTCCACACTCATTTATAACCCACCAGCCTGTTGTTAGTTCTATGCTCAAAATACATTCCGAGTGCCACTTTCCACCACTAACAGTCTAATCCAAAGTACCATCACTCCCAGTTTGCACTACAGAATTGTTCTCCCGGCAGCTTTTCCTATTCTTACCCTTGTCCCCATTCAGTCCACCCTCTATGCACCTGTGCAGGAAAAAGCAGAGAGGAGCAGTGGAGGGGATCTCCAGACCTAGAACCTCAAAATAACCAGCAGATATTCATCTAAAGGTTAGCAGGCTAACTGGAGGAGAAGTGGTGAAACTGATAGTGAGTATATGGGGTGCATGGTAAGTTTTGATGTGGTTGGAAGTGATTTATCAGGGAGGGAGAAAAGAGGGTTGTGATTAAGTAGAGGCAGGTAAAGGGCTTAAGGGGTAGTTGGAAGAGTTTTATCTCACCATTTGGAGAATCTGGGTGAAGAGAATATGAAAATTCTTTGTATAATTCTGCAACTTCTCTGTAAGCCTGAAATTATTTATTTTTTATTTTTTAAATATTTTATGTTTAAGTAATCTCTACACCCAATATGGGGCTTGAACTCAACCCTGAGATCAAGAGTCGCTCACTCTACTGACTGAGCCAGCCAGGATACCCTGAAATTATTATTTTTTAAATGTTTTACTTCTGCTCAGGGTGATGTTTTAAGGATACCGACGTTATACTAACTAATTAAGCTATATATTTTAATATGGCTTTCTAGTTTTTATATATTTAACAAAAATTTTAAAAAATTTAAAATCAGAAAAATATAAATTACACCATGGTTTCTAGTCACTTTCAAAAATAATCCAAGTTCCTGATAATTAACAAAAAAAATACACATGACTTGGTCTCTTCTGATACTCTCCCTTTTTTCTTGTTACTCTCCCCTCATTAATTCTGTTCTACTCTGCTCATTGCTCCCGAGTCACACAAAGCTCATTCCCACCTCAAGGAATGCCATTTGCTATTCACTCTGCCTCGAATGTTCTATATTATCATGCAGCCTAAGCCCTTCTTGTTCTTGTCTCTGCTCAGTTATCACCACCTCAGAATATACAAATAAATCTAAATGTAGAAAAGGAGCTGAAAGCAGTCAAATTCAAAATATAGCTGAAATACTGCGCTAATAAGAAAGAGAATAGGCCCAATAATATGACAGGGAAATATGAGAAGGTGAGTGAATGATAAAATTGGTAAAGGTGAAATTTCTTTGGAAATCTTGGTGAGATATTCATCTTTCTTCCAAGTTTCAGGCTTTCCATGCAGGCCTTGCTTGGGCCTTTGAAGGGAGAGTTACAAACAACATCTCAGAGATGTGCCTATTCCCTGACCACATGGGTTACTTCCAGCAATGAGAGCTTCTCTACCTGACCAGCTCTTACTCACCTGTGTATTGTCTTCTTTGATCCTTCCTCACTATCATCCACGGCTCTTTCCATTGTTCCAAAAAAAGTAATCACATGTGGTTTAGAAAGGGAACATCCAGCTTACAAGGTAAGAATGCCATACAATGCAGAAAAGAAATAAAATATGAATTAAAAAAATACTTTGAGCTTAGGTTAAACTTGGAACAAACTAAAGGTCAAAATGACATTGAGAAGTACTTCAGGGAAGGGCAAGGGGATTCAAGAATCCAGATAGATGGGCAAAATGTTTTATTTTAAGTGAAATCTATTCTCTCCCTCTCTCTCTCCTCTGTCTTGACAGAAAGCATGACCTTGTAATTGAGAACACAGACTCTAGTACCAGAGTGCGTGGGTTCAAATTCCTGTTTCTGCCTCCCACCAGCTGGGTGACCTTGGGAAACTCACTTAAACTCACTGTGCTTCAACATTCTCACCTGAAATCATTATCAAAATAGCCCCTATCTCATAAAGTGGTTGTAAGGATAAAAATAAATTAATACAAATCAGATACAAATATGTAAAGACCTTAGAATAATGACTGGTACATAGTAAGCACAATGTGAGTTACTAACATTATTACTGTTATTTTTCTAAGAGAAAAACTAAAAAGTTTCTTGAGACATCTCTATCTATAGGAAACTCATTTAATCTTAAATGCAAAGTTAATGAATTATAAATTTTAACCACAAAATCAGGTAACTGTTTTATAAGAAAGAAAATGAGGTACCTTCAGGTTTAAATGATTTGTTTATCCAACCCCCCCCCCGCCCCCATATAAGTTGCACAGGCTTTTCAGACAGAACAAATCAGGACCCTGTGTCTAGCTGTTTTGCCTGCAGGTGGGTCAGATAGTAATAGCGAATTTATAGCAAGTTTGAGCATAAACATATAGGAAATCTGGCCTTTGTCAATGTTTATGCAATAAACACCCCAGAGTTCTAATCCTGCCATTTCATCCTTTCCACCCTAACAAAGCTCAAACCATCTCTTTGGGGACAGAGGGAAGAAATGAGGTTCACTTCTTAAGATAGCCCTAAAATGTACGATGAAAGTGTTCAGGGAGAAGGTTCTAATTTACTTGAGAGAGGTAAACTTACCCAATGAGACCAAGTTACCATAGTTCTCCAACACCACATCTCTGTACAAATGCCTCTGAGCAGGATTCAGACTCTCCTACTCCTGCCGAGAGGCTACAGCCACATCCCTGAATGTCACTGATTCCTGAAACTGCAAACCCACATTATGTCTGGTGAAATTTTTTTAAAAAATGTTTTAATATGAAAGAAGAGGAGATAATAAGATTCAACGTAGCAAGGGAGCATCATAGAGTAATCAAGTAGGCTAGAAGCTTATGATATAAGAAGCAAATGAATCAGAATATCTGCATGTTCTGGAAGAACGCTGTTGCTACGGTCAAAATTTTCTTTATCTTGTGGGATATCACAGTACTCCAGATCTGTTGAGGAATTGGTAAAATAAGCCAAGTTTGTCTGTTAAATAAAACAGCATACACAAAGACACTGCCTGCTCAGTACCTACCCTAATAATTTCTCAAGAAATATTAATCTCTACACTATTTTCCCTTTAAGAGAAACAGTCATTTTTTTCAAGCATAAAATACTTATTTTAGAAAATAGATGTTACACAAATTTGTTAATTTCTCAAGCTTCAAGATTGTTATGTCAGATCATACCATAAACATTTTTCCTTATATTAATACAAAAATTTTCATGATGGCATAAAAGTACCTCTCATGGGGGCGCCTGGGTGGCGTAGTCATTAAGTGTCTGCCTTCGGCTCAGGGAGTGATCCCAGTGTTCCGGAATCGAGCCCCACATCAGGCTCTTCCGCTGGGAGCCTGCTTCTTCCTCTCCCACTCCCCCTGCTTGTGCTCCCTCTCTCGCTGGCTGTCTCTGTCAAATAAATAAATAAAATCTTTTAAAAAAAAAGGTACCTCTCATGAATATATATCAGAATTAGTCATTATTTTAGATTTATATGAGATTTGACCAAATGTCTCTGATTTCCCCAATTCAGGTAATCTACATTAATCTACAATTATGATAATAAGCTCATATTGTCATACAGCATTCCTCACTCAACACTATCTTGCTGTTTTTCAGTTAGTGGATTATGATGAAGATGATTCAGAATCAAATGAATGTCACCCAAGTCTGAGCGGTCCCATTCCACCACAAAATTGACCTACGGCCACTCTCAGGCATCACCTGGCGAGAATGATGGTATCAATGTTTCCACATCACGGTTATGGCCCTAATGTGTCCCTAAAAGCCTCACAGAGCACGTGACCTCATCATATTAAGACTGAGACCAATCAGTACAAATTCCCATCTTAGCGTCTGTGGAAAATGTTAAATCTTCTGATGTATGGTCACATGAGGCCAATATCTCAAACTCACCAAACCACAGACTGACACAGGGAGCTCAAATAATTCACGAGACTTCACATCTTCACTGTTCCATCTCAGTCCTTCAGCAAAGACTTACATCACATATGACCTTTTCAGTAATTTGCTCAATGAATTAACGAACACCAAGTAGAAAAGGAGACCTTATAAGGAAGAAGCAAATGTTTGGCACTGTTTCAAACAGGAGGAATCAAGCAGGTAATGAGATGGTGCTTAATGAAAATATCTATGTAGTCTAAAAATCCCAATATTTCAAGGAGGAACAACTTACATGGGCCATACTCTTAGAAATGTAAGAACCGATCAGTCTTCCCGGGGTTCCTCTACCAGAGAAGTTCAAACTCTAGAAAATCCAGAGCTGAGAGAAGAAAAGGAGGTTTTAGTGTTCCCAATAACTTCAGCCAATAAACCTTCTTTTTGAAGAACCTCCATACCATTTTTCACAGTGGCTGCACCAGTCTGCATTCCTACCAACAGTGCATGAGGGTTCCCTTTTTCCCACATCCTCACCAACACTTATTATTTCTTGTCTTTTTGATAATAGCCATTCTAACAGTGTGAGGTGGTATCTCATCATGGTTTTGATTTGCATTTCCCTGATGATGAGTAATACTGAGCATCTTTTCATGTGCCGTTGACCATCTGTTTGTCTTCTTTGGAAAAATGTTTATTCAGGTCTTCTGCCCATTTTAAAATCATTCCTACATTCTAACTGAAAAAGAAGCCATATCACCCAAACCTGAGCTTCTTTTGTAGCCTCAGGATAACATCGAGACATGGGGAGAGAGGAAATACAGTAGACATTGATCAGGCATTTACTCACACCTCAGGGGCTCCATTTTGTCATCATTAAAATGGGGATGAGAATATTAACTACCCCATATGGTTATCCTGAAGAATAAGTAAGAAAATCCATTTAAAACACTTACTAGAATACTGGCTTAACATGCATTAGCTATTATTATTATTATTGAAGAACATGACATGCCCCTCATTTCATTTTTATAAAGGACACAATTTGTTTCTATTTTTTACTTCTCTCTGCCATGTTTTCTTATAATTCTAACTAAAACAGTTAGACTCTGACCTTAAGAATGCAACTCTTTTTGGGGTGCCTGGGTGGCTCAGTCAGTTAAGCATCTGCCTTTGGCTCAGGTCATGATCCCAGGGTCCTGGGATTGAGCCCCATGTTGGGCTCCCTGCTCAGCAGAGAGTCTGCTTCTCCCTCTCCCTGTGCCCCTCCCCTCCACTCATGCTCGCTATCAAATAAATAAAAAAAATTTTTTTAAAATAAGAATGCAACTCTTCTTTTTTAAAAATAGCAGGAAAGATTCTCTGACATTTAAATTTCCCCTTTTCCTATAGAAATTAGAGAAAGGTACCATTCTATAATAAGATGCAAAACTGAAGTAACTGACAAAGGTTGAATCCTGTTCTTTCTGTGCAACTTGGTCACTGGTGTACACGTTTTTAACTGCTATCACCTTACTCTCTTTTCTTATATAAATTTGTCACTGGAAGAGTAATTTGTACAACAGATCCTTGGAAGTCCTTTCACCTGCACCTATAATTTTTATGTGACATTGCTATAATCCCAAAGGGTGTAAATACTGATAAGGTTTTTCAAACAAGAGGATCACTGGTGCTTCCCTCTTTTTCCTGCTGCACTCGAAGAACACTGAGTCCCGCGGTTTCCCTTTTTTCGTCTAAGAGTTGAAGAGTCTTTGCTACTTTACATAATCAATTAACGTGATTCTATTCTGCAGATACAATAAAACCGTATATATCACTAACAAAAAAATGGAGAGGGGGAGAATGCACACCAAAATATTAATATTATGTCTGTGTTTAGGACACATGCATTGGTTTCCTCTACTCTTACACTCACAGTGCTTCTGACACCGACTATATATATATTTTTAAACACATCGACAATTCTCTGACACCAGCTGGATGCCCTACAATTCAATTCAGCTCTGAGCTCAGTCGCTTAACCAACTGAGCCACCCAGGCGCCCCTGAAGGTTCAAGCTTCTAATCATGGCTTGGTCTTTCTAGTGATCAGGCCCCATCCAAGAACCCAAGCGTTACTTCTTTAGAACAAAAGATGCTCCTGTCTATCACCCAGGAAATTCTAAGAGATTTAGGAGCTCTGTGTCAGGAACCCAGGTCAAAGACCAAATATTAGCAGGAACCAGGGGTAGAAACCAATATAAATATATTTTTTTATTATTTCACAGTCTGATAGGTAGAGTTATGGGTACACAAGCAATGCTCCATAAATGTGGCCAAATCCCTCTTCTCCTTCACTAATTAAAATATATACTGTCCTTGCAAAATATCTTACAAAACCATGAGAGTAAATGAGATTCATATATAATTTAAGATTTTCTTGAATACCACTGTCCATAACTATGTACGTAGTTTAAAACTACTTCACATTTTTCTTTTTGTGACTGATCCTTTATAAACATATTTTCGCTAGTTGCATAATATTCCATCACATAAATGTGGACTGAGGTACTTAACCATTTACACAATACTGAGCTCTAATTTTGTACGAGATCATTCCCAGCTATTAAAATCTTTGCTTGCACACCAACGGTTTTAAATATTTTTATTGCATATACCACCTTTGTTAATTGAATAAATCACAATGTTTCTCTCCAGAAAAATACACATACATAAACTACAACTCTGTACGCAATTATAAGTGGTTTGTGGTCACCCTGAAGCCCTAGTCAGTCCTCAGTTTAAGAATTTGTTTAAAAAGAAAAAGAATTTGTTTGTAACAAGTTAAGCTTACGCTATTGCTACTGAATTCTGAAAGGAATGACCCAGAATCACCAATGATGAACAGTTAATATTTCCTGAGCGCTCATTATGCTCCAGACATTGTTTTAAGGGACTTTACACACATTAATACACCTTTTCCTTATTATATTCCTATGAAGCAGGAACTATTGTTATACCCATTTTAAAGATTTAGAAAGGAGAGTGTGCAGAGTGTGTAGATTGTAAACATCTAGTAGTGGCAAAGCCAAGATTCAAAGCCAGATTTTTAAGGCTCAGAACTCATACTCTTCAATAGCATACCACACAGCCTCTCACTGTCCAATGACACGGAAACTAACTCTGCTGTCAAATCTGAAAGGAAGACTAACAAATAAAACGAAATTAAAAAATTAAAATTAGGGGCGCCTGGGAGGCTCAGTCGGTTAAGCGTCTGCCTCTGCTCAGGTCATGATCCCAGGGTCCTGGGAAGGAGCCCCGCCTCAGGCTCCCTGCTCAGGGGAAGTCTGCCTCTCCCTCTCCCTCGGTGTGTGTGCTTGCTCTCTCTCCCTCCCTCTCTCAAATAAAGACATAAATCTTTTTTAAAAATTAAAATTGAAAAATAAAACAAATGACTAAGGACACAGACCTACCAATACGCTCAAACCTACAATCACATTCCCACTTCTAAAAGCTTCGCATGGAAGACGACTGTTATATGCTATTGAAATTCTTAAACCAATGCCTATCTTGCTGAACTCGACAAGGAAGGCTTGGGAGAAGGTGAGTTGTCTAGTATAGTAGTAGCTACTATGACAACCAAATATTAATACTAATCTTTTTACTCTATCGAAGTCTAAAATCCCTGAGAGCACACTTCAGGAACTGTATTTCTACAACCTACTATCACGATGCTTAGAAAAGGGATCACAGAATAAGATTTAAATGATTTGTAATCCGTAGTGAAAAACAACAACGAAAATGATAATGAGAATATTGGGTAAAAAGAGAGGATGCGGGGCCACAGGAATGGGAATCCATCCCTAAGGACCCCACCACTCACTGGAAAGAAGACACAGAGTAGGTCAAAATTATGTGGAGTACTTCGGGCAAAAGAAAACAAATGTACTCGTAAAACAATTTAGTGAACAAAAAGGAAACACAAGACCCGCTTAAATCTTAATTTTTAGATGTGCAACAACCCCACCCTCTTTTGGGTTTTTCTTTTGGAGAGTAACACAACCGGAGAAGAGACCTGTGAGAAGTTTAGAATGACTCGGAAAACACTCGGCAAGCCAGATCCAACGCGACCTCACCCCCTTCTTAGCCCTTACCACTTAACCTGCTTAAGTGAAAGCAAGGCGGGTGTCTGCGGGCAGCGCTCTCCGAATGCTGTGGTTCTCACTGGTGACGAGCCCTCACAGACGTCCCCACCGGGGAATCCTCTCGGGAGGAAAAGCTACGCTGGGAAGAATTTCCCATCCAGTCTTCTCGGGAGCTTTTCTTGAAGAAACTAAGGGCTCTAATAAAATTCCCATCTCCAGATCAGTTCCCGGCCTTCCCGCTGGGAAGCTTTCATTCAAAGGCTCCATTACCCACCTCCCTCTGAGGACCGTCTGTCTAGATCTGACCGCTTGGCTTTGAGGGGAAAGGGGCAGCAGGCAGCAGGAACCTAGAACCCGGCTAACAGCGTCTCCCCTCTCCCCGCCCACCCAGCCTCCGCGGGCGGACAGCCCTCGTCCGAACCCCACAATCACAGTCCCGCACCCAGCTACTCCCGCACACACCCGCGCCGGGGACGCGGGCAGCGCCGGCCGGCCCCCTCCTCGCACGCCCTGCACTCACTGTTCTCCTTCACGGATTTCCACGCTGCCCTGTGGGCGGGTCGCAGTCTGCAGCGCCCTCCCCGGGAGGCTGGGTGTTGACTTTTCCCTCACAGACCTCAAAGCTCGCAGCCGCGCCCACAATCACAAAACATTGGGAAGGAAAGGCAGAGGGCAATGTTGCCCCGGCGACCTTTGGGAAATGTAGTCCCAGGCTGATTCGGCCTGATCGCAGTAGCCTGTGGGAAATGTAGTCTGGGGCTGTAAAACCGTAAAATCTACGCTGCCCTCCGCCCATAAGGACCGCCCACTCCGCGCCCGGGAGGCTTCTGGGAGTTCCCATTGGTACTGGGATTACGCTGGCGCAGGCTCTCGCCGAGCTGACAGCCAGATCTGATTCTACCAACTTTAGTGCTGGGCGAGTTTGATGGGCTCGTCGTTGCGGCGCAAGAGAAGCGAATAAGTACCTGTCCGGACCAGGGAAGGCACAGATGACGATTCAGGAGTTCACGATCGCCCGACACTTGACGCCCAGAGTAGAGAGCCAACCGAGGACACTGCCGTACCAGACCTCCCCAAACCATAATAATATATTCTAAATTGTGTTATTATTTTAACATAAAAATATTAAAAATAGGTGTTTGAAATTATTTCTTTCTGGATTGTTTACTTTTTTATTACAAAAATGCTATTAAATAGAACATCACTAGAACTAATAGTGGCAATTAATAATAGTAAGACAAACAGGTGTGAGAAGAATGTTTCCATCCTCCAACACAGCAACTTCTTACTAGATATTTACATTTTGTACCTGTGTTATTGTATATTCTTAAGATACATAAACGTAAGAACTTTAAAAAGGAGAATGTATATACAGCAGGAATAATTAAACATATATATATTTAAAAGAAATGTTTCTTCCTGTCTCATCATACATTAGGATATTTTTACTCGCTCCTTTTCCAGTAATACTTGTCTGAACTGCCCGAGGGCTTTATGGCATTCCTTTTTTTTTTTTTTTTTAATGTAGTGGTAAAACTGAATACAGTCAATTGACTTTGACTTGCAGATCTCGTCTTTTTTTTTTTTTTTAAGATTTATTTATCTCACGAGAGAGAGCACTAGCAGGGAAGGGGCAGAGGGAGAGGAAGAGAATCTCAAGCGGACTCCCCTTTGATCCTGTCACTGGGGCTCGAGCTCACCAGGCTGAGATCAGTACCTGAGGTGAAAACAAGAGTCTGTAGCTTAACCGCCTGAGCTACCCAGGCACCCCTGCAGATCTGATCTTATGAAGCCTACGTTACACTATTTTTAGTGTTAGTCCACTGTTATGATAACAAGTTAAATATACTTTCAGCAAAGTGTTTGCATATAGAATACTGAGGATTTTACTTACTAGCAACAGTATGTTTTCAGCCTTGTAGGAGTTAGTTTCTGGCTCTCCAGAAATGTCCCTCCACTTCGTTAGCTACAGGGTATTTTTGGTGGAACAGCTGTTTGTTGACCACAGCCTTCTCCTTGTAAGTTCACCATATAGGTTGTTTGTGTCCGAAATGTCTGTCATTTGGTGGGGGGGGGGGGGGGACAGAGGGAGAGAGAGATTCCTAAGCAGGGATTCTGGAGCAGCCAGAACCAAGCCCGGAGCCCAACTCTGGGCTTGATCTCCCGACCCTGAGATCATGACCTGAACCGAAATCAAGTGTTGGACACTTAACTGACTGAGCCACCCAGGTGCCCCTATGTCCGTCATTTTTACACACGCTGAAACACATTGGATGTCATCATAAGTTATATCTTTTTCTCAGGGAAAATGGCATTAAATCACAGAGGCAATATTAACTTGTGAAACTGACTGGATTGCACATAAGCAGTTCATGGTCCAGGACTAAAGACAGATCCACAAAAAGGAACTAAATAATTGAGCAAGATAACATCAGCTCTGAAGACAACCAAATAGAAGTGAAGAGATTAAAGAGATCGGGGTGACTTGCCTGGGATAACTGGGCAAGGTGCCTTTAGGATGGGATGCTAGCCCAAGGCAGGGATGAAGTGAGGGAGCCAAATAGCAATACATGAATAGAAAGGAAAGGTCCTGACAATGATCGTGGCTATAATGAATGTCAACAGGGCTACATGTTAGAGAATAACCCAGGTCCCATTTTATGTTTACACCTTAAGGGACACAACACTCCTGCACACTATCACTACTGAGTATTTTAAAAGGCTCACTTTTCAAATATAAATAAATGTCTTATAATAAACGTATACAGGATAGACTGTAGCCTTCTGCTTTTTTCACAAACTTTATTTTAGTTTGAGCCACATGAAATTACCATTCCTGTAAGTCAAAAGAGGTCAAATGTTTGCAATTTAATTTTGTTCAATCTAATAAAGTAAGCACTCCTCAATTTAATTCAGTCACCAAAATTATGAAATTTTGAGAGTTATGAATTATTCATTTTATTAATAAAATAGTATTTTACTTATTTTCCTCTTTAGAGTCAGATATCTCGGGAGCTCCCAATTATTTTAAGCTCAGGTAATGCTAATATAATAAGTCATCTGCACATACAAAGTGTTTTTCTTCTTTGGATTCTTTTTTTTTAAATATATATGTTGGCTGAATTGTTAAGAGTGAATGGGTGGGAATTTGATGTGTAGAAATTATGGAATTACAGGCTTCTAATTGATTAAATTTACCTTCTAGTTAGGAGCTGAATCAGAGGTCTTGACTGGGTGTCTGGCTTTCTTTTAATTATGCCCATCAATTCTATAGAAGGTCTACTTTGTCTCAAGAATGTATGTCCTATGGCTCCGCAGTAGGGTAAAATCAAGCCCCATCCCAAAGCACATTCAGGTGTCTAAACTAACATACTCCCATTCTGCCCATAGACACTAAGAAAGTGTAAAGAGATTTATTACTCACATAATGAGGCTTTCTGGGGAGAGCAGCGCAGACTGCCAAGCATGTCCAAAAATGGCTTGAGAGAGCAAAGGAGGGCAACCGGCTTTGGGTTTTATTGTGGTTAGGAGTGGAGTTGGGATGAAGATCCCACACTGACAGTTTATGTGACTTGAACTTCTCACTGGCACCAGGGGAGGGAGCACCAGGACTTTCTTATGGCTTGTCCAGATGTGGGACAAGAGGGGAAGAGGAAGGCTGGGACTTGAAAGCTGTCAGTGGTCAAATACCAAACATAGAGTCAGACTCTTTAGTGAAAATCTTACATAAATGTTACCTTAGGTTATCCTTCAAGATAATCAGAAGGTAACTTTAGAGTGTGTGTGTGTGTGTGTGTGTGTGTTACATGAGTTAATATATAGGAAGCTCTTAGATTAGTACCTTGCACATTCTAAGTGCTATATATTATGGTGCCTATCATAGTTATTTTGTTTTTGTGTGTGTTTTTCCGCTATGTTAGTGGGTATACAGTGAGAAGTACTTTGTGGAATAATTAACTTACCACTAGAGTGTCTGACAAGCTCTTTCCAAGTCCATAACAAACCATAAGTTACAGAATGAAGCCTACCTGGATAAAACCTGGGTAAAAGTAGGAAAAATATTTTTGAAGCAGAAAAATCCCCTCCTAAAAAGAAACTGGCATGTGCTCTCTCAAAAAAAAAAAAAAAATTAGGATTTAAATCCCAGCTATAAAGGGGCTACTAAATTTAAACACGGTATTCCCTATAATCTTAGGGGAATTACTAAATATAACATAGAGGACAAATAAGTTTGCCTTACCTTAACCACAGACTTACCGCCCTGTCTAAATTTCCTACGTTATAGCACACACTGCCCTAAATATTCCACTGCGAGCACAGTTCAAACCCACGTTGTTCAAGGGTCAGCTGTATAAAACTTCAGGATACTCCTTATCCCCTTCGGAGTTCTGGACATTACAGATAGTGAGTGACCAAGACACCCATTTTACCTCTTAGAATACACACTACTGGGCTCTTGGAGAAGGTATTCAGTGGAACTTCACTACCTTTATAGACCCCAGAAAGCCAGTTTCATTGAAAGGCCAATATGCATCTCAAAGAACAACCATTTATGTTACAAAGCGGCAAATGGATCCCCTACGGTGGGATTGCTTTGCCACTGGCACCGATTCACCTAAATTCTCATCCCCTAGGGACCCCAGCTCCCTACACAGGTGCCACACAGGGCCCCAATTGCCTCGTCCGTGTTTTGACAACCACTTCACCAGGTGGCCCTCTTCATCCTGGTCCAAAGCCTGCTTGGCTTCTTAGCCCAGTGCTTCTACTCCCTCAAAGACTCAAGGCCGAATTCAAGGTCAAAATATCAAGGAGTCAATTGTATTGTAAGGCCCGAATTTTCTTTTTTTTTAAATTCATCTAATTAAAAACTTGAGATATAATTGTGTAAGTTTAAGGTGTACAATGTGTTGATTTGATACACTTATATATTGCAATAGGATCTCAACCCTAGTGTTAACTAACACCTCCGTCACATCATATAACGATCATCTTTTTTTTGTGGTGAGAACACTGAAGATCTTGTCTCTTAGCAACTTTCAAGTACATAATCACAATGTCGTGCATGAGATCTGTAAAACTTACTCCTCTTCTAGTTGTAAGTTTGTGCACATCCCTCCAGTTACCCCATGCCCCCAGCCCCTGGCAACCACAGTTTTCTACTCTGTTTCTACAAGTTTGGCTTTTTCAGATTCCACATGTGATATCATACAGATTTCCTTTTTCTGTCTGACTTATCTCATTTAGCATAATGCCTGCAAGGTCTATCCGTGGTGTTACAAATAAAAGAATTTCATATTTTTCATGGCCGAATAATAGTCCAGTGTGTGTGTGTGTGTGATGTCTTTTTGAGCCCCCATTTTCTTCTTTTTTTAAAATATTTTATTTATGTGTTTGTCAGAGAGAGCGAGCAAGCGCACACAAGCAGGGGGAGCGGCAGGCAGCGGGAGAAGCAGACTCCCCGCTGAGCAAGGAGCCCAATGCGGGACCCCATCCCAGGACCCGGGGACTGTGAACCGAGCAGGAGGCAGACGCTTAACCAACTGAGCCACTCAGGCACCCTTGAGCTCCCGTTTTCATTTCCTGCATATACACCCAGAAGTGGGGTATTGATTGCTGGATCATAATTGATGAGGGAACAGAAGGCAAGCTGAGGACAAAGCAGAAACTGACACCCCGCAACACCTCCCCCCCAGCAATGGGATGTACGTGATATTCCTCAGGCACTCCTGGCTGCCCTAAAGCTCAGGAAAGGAAAAACAAATAGTTAACTAACAGAGATCACAATCCTGCAAGACCTGAGTCTCCTTCAGTTTGAACATGTCCTAGCGATTTACAAGAAGCTTTCTTATCAATAGCGTAACTTCCAGAGACCCATAATTCAGTTTCCTGAAGTCCTAATATGACCGTCCCCTCCATAAAATTGAGGGAGGCTGAGGCAGAAGGAAATGTAAATAAAATAAAATTTCCTTTAAACCTGAAGCCCATTGACAAGGACTTGTGATAGGAGGAATGTAACATTCCTCCGGGAGACTCCCAGCTGTCTTCACGTTCGTGCCTCATTGGAGGGAGGGACAGCCTTGGCTTGACAATAACCAGATATCCGGTATCCTGCGAGTCTTCTTTAACATATGAAAGTACTTTCTCAACCTCCCTTTTTCCTTACCTCCCCCAACCCCATGGTGTATAATCAGCCACCCCTCACAACCCGGGGCAGCAGCTGCCCACGGGTCCTGTCCCCGTGCTTTAATAAACCACCAACTTTGCACCAAAGACATCTCAAGAATTCTTTCTTGGTCGTCGGCTCCAGACTCCACCCCACTGAACCTCACCTATATTCCACAACCTCATCAATAACAGTAATTCTATTTTTAATTTTTTGAAAAATCACCATACTGTTTTCCATAGTGGCTGAACCAAGTTACGTTCCCATCTACAGTACGAAGGTTTCCTTATCTCTACATCCTTGCCAACACTTGTTATCTTCTTTGCTGACAGCCAAGTTAACAGGTGTGACGTAATATCTCATTATGGTTTTGATTTGCATTTCCCTGATCATTAGCAATGCTGAGCATCTTTCCATGTACCTCTTCAGGGAGGCCTGAGATTTCAAGTGCTGCCTTGACATCTTTGTGCCTCACAGGGGCCCAAGAGCCACACTGTGAGTTCCCCCAGTCCGGCCACATAGGCTCCCCACCCCGGTGAGAAAGGCTCCTTACCTGGCTAGCTCCCCCTATCAGCCAGAACCGTGCACTGCAACTGGTCCTTACTCTGCGGGGTCTCAGTTCCCGTGAGCTGGTGAGATTACTCATACAAACCAGGCCAGGTGCCCCTTAATTTCCATTTTTTAACCACTAGCCATCCTAATGGATATCTCATTGTGGTTTTTATTTGCATTTCCTAATGATTAGTGATCTTGAGCATCATTCCATGTGCCATTTGTATATCTTTGGAGAAATATCTATATGTCTTTGCCCATTTAAAAATCATTTCTTTAATTGTTAAGAGCTACATATTTTGGTTATTAATCCCCCTTATCAGATATATGAAAACTTGCTATCTCCACCACATACATGTTTTATTAGTTTTATTCTGAGGATCATTACCTCTTTTTGCTATGAAACGAAAAACTTTTAAAAATGAAATATTCCCCTCGTCTAGTTCTCCTTTGTAGAAGTGTACTTTATTTGGTTTTCAGAAACTGATCACACATATGGCAAAGTTGATAAAGTGTCATGAGTATTCCAGTTTTCATTACATATTATTTTTTCCTGTATAGATGATCAGATACTCTCAGAGAAATTTTTATATTAATACGATTACAACCCTTTAAAATCTTCTTCTCTGTCTCATGACACCAGCTAGATTATCTGGTATAATATTATATTGAAAAAATAATGGTAGCCTTGTCTGGTTACTAATTTGAAAGCAAAACATTGTTTTATCACTAAAATCAAGCTTATTGTATTGTTTTTGTTGATAATATTCTGCTAAATAAGCACACATATTCCTATGCATGGTGTGATAGATTTTTAAAAATATGAATGGATTTGAATTTTATTCACATTTTTCCATATTTAATAAAAAGACGTTATGATTATGTCCTTTCCATTAATATGGTGAATGACATTTATCTGTTTCCTAGTAATAATTCATTCCTGAGATGAATTCAAGGTATTGCAATTTGTATACATTGATGAATTTTATTAGCATTTTTTTAAAAAGATTTTATTTATTTGATAGAGAGAGAGGCAGCGAGAGAGGGAACACAAGCAGGGGGAGTGGGAGAGGGAGAAGCAGGCTTCCTGCTGAGCAGGGAGCCTGATGCGGGCTCAATCCCAGAATCCTGGGATCATGACCTGAGCCGAAGGCAGATGCTTAACGACTGAGCCACCCAGATGTCCCTTTATTAGCATTTTTAAAAGTTTATTATTTTTAGTAATCTCTACACCCAACATGGGGCTTGAACTCATGACCCTGAGATCAACAGTCACATATGCTCTTCTGACTGAGCCAGCCAGGTGCCCCTAATTAACAACTTTTTATGATAATATTATCCTAATCTCATAAAATGAGTTAGTAATTGCTTATCTCTGAAAGATTTTGAGTATATTTGGGTTTATCGTTTCATTGAATATTTCATAAAACTCTCCTCCTATAAATCTCTCAGGATCTGGGATTTTCTTTTGGAAATTATTTTAAAATAGGAAATATATATTTTTATTGAAGTATAATTAACAAGTGCATAACATAGTGATTCAACAATCCTGCACAGTACTCACTGCTCACCATAAGTGTAGTCTCTGTCTGTCACCACACGACATTATTAGAGTGTTGTTGACCATATTCCCTACGCTGTATTTTTCATCTCTATTATTTCTTTATTTTAAAACTGGAAGTTTGTACCTCTAAATCTTCTTTATCTATTTCACCCATCTCCCCCCACCCCACCTCCCCTCTGGCAACCACCAGTTTGCTCTCTGTATTTAAGAGTCCGTTTTTGTTTGTTCATTTGTTTTGTTTTAGATTCCATTCATAAGTGAAATCATACAGTATTTGTTTCTCTTATTTCACTTCGCGTAATGCCCTCTAAGTCCATTCATTTTGTCACAAATGGCAAGATCTCATTCTTATTGGTGACTGAGTGATATTCCATTGTATATATATATATATATATATATATATCACATCTTCTTTATCCATTCATCAGTCAGTGGACACATGGGTTGCTTCCAGATCTTGGCTATTGTAAATAATGCTCCAATAAACGTAGGGGTGCATGTATCTTTCAAAGTAGTGTTTTCATTTTCTTTGGGTAAATATCCTGTAGTGAAATTACTGGAAAAGGGGACCTTCGTGTACTGTTGGTGGGAATGTAAATTGATGTAACCACAGTGGAAAACAGTATGGAGACTCCTTAAAAAATTAAAAATAGAAAAAAAATTAAAAATAGAAAGGAAATACAGTTTCGATATTTGTAAGGTTGTTCAGTGAAGATATCTCTGACGGTTGGACTTTTGAGTATTGACACGGAGGGGATGGGGAAACAGGCTATGTGGACATCTGGGATAAAGTCATTCCAGGAGGTGGGGATATCTGTGCAGGGTCTCTCAGACAGAAGGATTTGTGTATTTGAGAAGTCGGTGGTAACAACAGGGGATGAGGTCACAGATCAGCTCGGGGCCCATCCCACAAGGCCATTATAAGGATACGGACGTCCTAAGCAGTCCGAATACATCAAGACATCACACCTCCCTGCCCCTGATTTGTGATGTGACGTATATCATATAAAAGTTCCCATATAGGCCTGAGGAGTGATTGTGTGCCAGGAGCACACATACAGGAACAATTCTGCCACGGTATCCTGGTGACCTCGCACATCACAAAGGTCACGTGGGCAAGGCTCTCCTGCAGAATGACCCCAGTGTTGGCCCAATGTCCTGTAATGACGGTGCCAGGAACATGGCCAAACAGACAATCTCGTGAAGCGCTCTCACAACACATTTCTCACCTGCCTCCCTGTCTTGTAGGAGGCTGCCACGAGGAAGTTTCTCATCTGCCTCCCTGAGTCGGTGAGGCCTGGGCCTCTTAACCTCTTGACCTCCCCACCCCTGCATTGCCGTGACACCTGCAGGCTCTCAGAAGGCTTTGCTGCAAACTGGAATTGACTCTTGCTACCACCTGAATCTGTCGCTGCCACTTTCTAGGGTGTTTCGTTTAACATCTGGTCAAGTAAGATAGCATCTTCTTGCCCTTCTCTTTCGGCGTTATCTCTAAGTGCCAGCAGTGTATGATACTGGAAAAAGCTTTTGTAACAGAGTAAATGTTACTTAATCAATAAGATATAATGATTATATCCAAAACAAGGTGAATGTTCATTAGGAATACAGTATAAGAAAAAGAATTACAGGGGCGCCTGGGTGGCTCAGTCGGTTAAGCATCTGCCCTCAGCTCAGGTCATGATCCCAGGGTCCTGGGATCGAGCCCCGAGTCCAGGCTCCCTGCTCGGCAGGGAGACTGCTTCTCCCTCTCCCTCTGCTGCTCCCCCTGCTCATGGTCTCTCTCTCTCACATAAATGAGTGAAATCTTAAAAAAAAATGATCAGTGTGGAAATATTGGGAATAAGATACAATCTTACAGAAATACAATGGCCGGGATAGCAAGGTTGATATAGCTAAAATATGAAACAGTAAGATGAAATATCAGATAAAGGAACCGTAGATGCAGGTGGAAAGTGGCAAAGCCACTGAAGATGTGACAGAAAAACTAAAAGTGCTAATAAGTAACAATGACCCAAGCAGACATATCTAGACAATAGAATTTAAAGAAGGCAAGGAAATAAAAGGGAAGGTTTAGAAAAGAGAAAGCTATATCTCAATACATTGTAATAAAATCAAGGGCAAAGGAGACTTCTGTAGTTACGCAGGGAGAGAAACAAAGGACCAGCCCTCAGATGGAGCTCAGGCCCAGTGTGCTCAGTAATTACAGTAAATGCAAGAGTAGAAAGAAGTAAAAAGTTTGAGGTATTGAAGGAAAGAAATTTCTACACAAAGAATATTTTTTTTTTAAGATTTTATTTATTTATTCGATAGAGATAGAGACAGCCAGCGAGAGAGGGAACACAAGCAGGGGGAGTGGGAGAGGAAGAAGCAGGCTCCCATTGGAGGAGCCTGATGTGGGGCTCGATCCCACAACGCTGGGATCACGCCCTGAGCTGAAGGCAGACGCTTAACCGCTGTGCCACCCAGGCGCCCCTACACAAAGAATATTTGAAAGGAAAAGAGAGAGAGAAATATTTGTGAGCACATTAGACCGTAGAATTTTTTTTCAAACTGAGATCTACCATGAGGTCCCTCTCAAAGAAATTATTCAAAGAAGAAAAATAAACCTGCTGGGTGCTGAGAGGATAATCAGTATCCTGATAAATTTTATTATTGTCTAAAATACCAAAGAAAAATTAAATTCACACACACACACACACACACACACACACACACACACACACAGAGTTAACAGTAAGTCCTGTTTGGGAATGGAAATATTTCCTGGATGATATTCATGGAAACTTTTCCTCGGCTTCAAGAGTGGGAAGGGGGGAGGTTCTCCCCAGCACTACCTGCCTTCTCGGTGGCTTCCAGGACATTAAGTGTCGTCCCTGTTTCTCCAGGTGGTTGGAGCTCAGAATTAGATTCTCGACATTTCTTGGCTTCTGTTGTGTTGGTAGTATTGGGAGACAAAAAGTACTGGAAGAATGTGTTAAAATGCTTATTTTAAGTTGTCTAAAGGTCATAAGGAATTTCACAAGACAGATAATAACAGACACATTTAGAAAAGGCAAAAAAAAATTATTAGGTGGGGTTTTTTTCTACCAGAAATTAGGATAAATTCTGAAGCTGCAGAAATAAGGATCATTTGACCTTGGATCTTTGCACAGTGTTAGACTAACAGATCAGTGGCAAGAATGCAGAGCTCAGAAGGAGATCCACACACATTTGGACACCTAATTTAGGATTGTGGGGAAATCACTGCTTTAAAGAAATATGCTCTCTTTTTTTAAGATTACTTATTAGAGAGTGATTAAGAGAGAGGGAGAGAGACCACGAGTGGGGGGAGGAGCAGAGGAAGAGCGAGAAGCAGACTCCCCATTGAGCAGGGAGCCTGATATGGAGCTCAGTCCCAGGACCCCGAGATCATGACCTGAGCCAAAGGCAGATGCTTAACTGAGGCACCCAGGCGCCCCTTGAACTTAAGAAGTTAAGAATTGAGGTTGACTTATCTCCTTATGGATTTTTTTCCTCTATGTAAATTTTACAATTTATTTTTCAAGTTCATCATAATCCCCTCAGGAAAACTAAAACTGCATTGAATTTAGATGTTCTGGGAAATTTGACATTAATGTCTTCCCACAGAGATACTGGCATTCTTTGTTAGATATTACACTGTATTTCCTGTTTATCGCTGGATAATTAATCTGCCAGCTATATTTGGGCATGAGCTTCTCCATTCTCTCTTCTCCAAACTTCCAAGTCCAGTGAATGAGGACCTGGGAAGTTTTTTTCCTCTGAGTTCCGCTTATCACTAGCTTTAGGCCATTAATACCCAACTAAGCTGGGAAGAAGCGGGTGAGGCTAACATCAAGTTAGCGTATCCAGGGCTCATCATATCTCTTTATAGTCAACGGAAAAGACACCAACTGGAAATTTTTCCTTTACCCCTTCCTAAACACATACTGACATGAGCTTACAGGTCAAAATACTAATCATAGGAAGACAGAACTCTGACAGAATATTATCTAAGCTACATACACCCCTAGAACATAAGATTTGTTGTCATAATCCAAAATTATAATAAAGTGATTTTATTCGAGATGAGAATTGTAGTAATAAGAAGTAGGCACAAATAGTCCTAAAAAAAGTGAATTTTTTAGTATAGAGTGTAATTATTTAAAGAAGAAGAGATAAGTAATGGTCTGGGCAATTTTGGCCCCACATGGTAGGGACCCTTTGAGAAATCAGAGCATCCTCAGAATTGTCGCACCAAAGCTTGGAGAGGCTGGGGTATTTGCCCCCGGGTTCCCACGCCCACTGGTTGAGGGGCGCTCCTGCAGACACTACTCCCCACTGTCTGTTAGTGCTGTAGGCAGCTGAGCAAGCTTTTGTGTTCTCCTACAAGATCCCAGGTGCATGGACGTATGCACTCACACACTTTCTTCTTTTTTTAATCGATAAGCAAGACAATAACGACATGTTTGGTCTTTATTTAGGTGTTTTAGATTCATACTTGATTTTTTTTTCTCATTTTTCCCTCCTCCATGTTTTCCACTACTTTTTCAAGGTTTACTTAACATACCTAAAAACAAGTCTCACATGCTTTCTTTTTATGTGTATCTAGCAGCTGTACTTCCTTTTCTAAATGTTTGGTCTATGATCTATAGAACGTTGCCTCTCCTTTGTAGATTCGTATTGTCCAGATATTATACTTCATCCCAGTTCTTCAAAGAAGCTCTCAAAGGAGCTTAGGAGTTGGGGACAGCTCACCCGGACCTCAAAACAATGGCAGTGGTGGCCTCAGTAAGGGTACTGGAATTTTGTTTACAGAGCCTACCACTGGCAGGTGTGGGTGGACAATTCCTATTTGACAACGTATTCTGAGACCCTTCTTCCCTGTCTCTTCTCTGTCTTCTGAGGCTGAAGGACTGGATGAACGGCGTCCATCAGCTCTTTGTTGAACTCTCTGGCAACACTGGAGCCCACTGAGGATGGACCACAAAGCCCCTCGATTATTCCGCCGAAGAGGCAACCATGCTCCAGCCGGCGGCGTGAGCAGGCGATGGCATAGCCTTCACTGAATGAGCTCGTGTAAGGTGTCTCCAGTTTCTCACTCACAGCGCCTTCCGGGTGGATGGAATGGAGGTTGCCCGTAGAGGCTCAAGCCTGGGGAAGGAAGTTAAGAGTCCACTCCCTGCGGGGGTAGATCGTGATTGTACACTCCCACTGCTATGGTGAGGCCCCCTCTCCTATTGCCCAGCCCTTCGGTCACTTCGAATCTTCCTCCACCTTCTCTATCCCTTCCTGGTCTCTCTGGGGGTCCTCGGTTCAGTATCCCTTGGGCCAGGATCTACGAAGTGTCTGGACGGCATTGGCCTCATAGCGGAGACTGCCTGCTGAGGTGGCAGTTGGAGAGTCAGTCTGCCCCCTGGACAATCCACTTAACTTTCCTGAGCGAGGAACATCACAGACTTGCCGGCAGACAGCACGGGTCGAACCTGAGTCCTGCGGCGACACGGAGTGCGGACTCCAGGGAGGAGCGCTGAGCCCGTGGGATCAGATAGCGCCTCTCAGCGACGGAAAACCGAGGGAAGGAAGACACGCGATCGCAATAGAATAGCCTGCAAAGTCACGTGCTCGCAGTAGGGGCTTGGGAGGGGGCGGGGGGGGGCGCAGGTGATCCCAGCCGGACCCGGGGCGGGGGGCGGGGGGCGTGGTGATCCCAGCAGGACCCGGGCAGCACTGGAGGGTGGTGGCGGCTGGGGCACTGCTCGCCTAGGAAGGTGCGGCGAAGAGCAGTTGCGCGCTGCGGGGTCCTCGGGAGCGGGCTGGGGGACGCAGGGCGGTCTCCGGCTCCCGACCCCTCCGCCACGAAGCCCGCGCTGCCCAGCGGCTGTTGGACCCACTGCAACGGCTGACGGAGAAACCGTGCGCGAGCCAAGGGCGCGAAGAACTAGCGGCCAAGGACAAAGGGCAGGGTCCAACGGCCCAAGCCCAGCTGACTCTGCGGTCCTTCCAGCCTTCCCTCACCTCGTTACAGGCGTTTGGCACCCAAAGGGCCCCGCCGGGTGTGGAGACTGTCCCGGACTGCGGAGGCTCTCCTGACATCTGGCAACCAGGCCTGTGAGCCCGCCAGCCCGTCCTGCTTGGGTCCCTGGAGGCAGAACGGGCTCCCACCCGAGGGCAGGAGCGACCCCGATCCTCCCACCTTGCAGAGGCGCCTTATGGGGCAGGGCGGGCGGGTGCTGTTACCGCGGTGACCGACTCCGCCGCGTGGGGTGGGGGGTGCAGCGGACCAGTGCTGGGGTGGGGGGGAACCAGAGCAGCAGCGGCGCCAGGAACCCCCAGCGTGTCCCTTCCAGCCGCCCGAGAGGACAAATTTTCCCTCCCTCCACCCCCATGCAGGTAGTTCAGAACTGCCGACGCTGCGTCCTCCACGACCTTCTCTAGTGCCCCATGGTGTCCCGGTGTCCCGGAGCCAGGGAAAGGTAAGAGCCTACAGCATCACCATCTGGGCATGAACTTCCCTGAGGTGGAAACTAGATGCCCCCAGCGGCCTGGCAGGCAGGTTCTCTTCACTGCTTTTTTCGTGAATTTGGTAAAACAGCATTTAAGCCTTAGAACTTTCCTCAGGTTATACCGGTGGTAGTGGCCCAGCCAGCACTGGAACCCAGTCTGTCTGGTTCCAGAGCTCCTGAATGTAGCCACTGGCCTATGGTGCCTCCTCGTTCTGTAGGCATCGGGTGTTACCACTTCTGACAGCCCTTAGGCTACTCAGCATCACAACACACCTGTCGGGAGCACATGCGCTGCCTACCAGGCATCTGAATCGTTCAGCTCATAAGCGGACCATTGGCCACATGGGCTCCAGGCTCAGAAGATGCTGGGCCGGGACCACCAGTTGTCAGCACTTCCCCATAGGCATTTCTCTTCTGGTGGATCCTTGCAGCCAACCACTAACTGTCTGTGCAGGGACAGGAGACACACATCAGATGGGTCCACATTCAGCTTATAGCCTGTGAGGCTGGTGAACTAAGCATTGTGTTAACATTTTAAAGAGCTATAAAAATTGAAGAAGAAGAGGGGATAGAGACTATATATGAGCCACAAAACTTATATTATTTGCTCTCTGGCCCTTTGCAGAGAAAGGTTGCAACCCCTGTTTTGTCGTTTTCTGGGTACGGGTCTTGCACAGCTTTTGTTCATTTATTTCTAATTCCTAATTTTATGAGATTTGTAAATGTTATTTTAAATGGTGTCTTTTAAATAGGTAATGAGTAGTAGATGGAAAATACACTTCTGTCTCTCTCTCTATGTATGTATACTGGGAACTTGCTAAGTTTACTTTTTGCTTCTGTGGTTTCTTTGCAGATTCCTTTAAGTTTTCTACATACACATAGTATTTTCTGCAAATCACATATCTCTGAATAAAGTCAATAAAGTCAGCTTTACTTCTGCTTAATCTGCATGCCTTCTGTTTCTCTTTCTTACCTCCTACATTTGCAGAGACCGACAATTGTCAGCACAGCCATATTGGGCATTTCTCTCCTAGTTGAGCCTTGCAGCTGACCACACAGCTGCCTACAAGTGATCTTCTCCTAGGGGCAAGGAGAGAAGATGCGTTTCAGGTAGGTGAAGTATGCACCCTGGCTTAAAAGCCAAGGACTCACTATATCTTATAATAATTCCGTAACCAGCTTTTAAAGTCCTGCTGAAAAGGACTACTTACCACTATTAACTTTTCTAGTCCACTTGTATGATATATAGAGACATAAGTGCAGAGAGAGATAGAGACATAGATATAGAGACATAGATATGTACATCTGTATTTATATCTAGATATGGCTTTGGCAATGATTTTTTGGATTTGACACGAAAAGCAATGAAAGTAAAAATAAACAAGTGGAGCTACATCAAACCAAAAAGCTTCTGCACAAAAAAAAAAGAAGAAAAGAAAAGAATGAAATGCAAAGCCAACCTGCTGAGTGAGAAAAAATACTGGCAAATCATATATCTGATAAAAAATTAATATCCAAAATATATAAAGAACTCATACAACTCAATAACAAGAACCAAACAATCTGATTTAAAAATGAGCAGAGGGGGGCGCCTGGGTAGCACAGTCGTTAAGTGTCTGCCTTCGGCTCAGGGCGTGATCCCGGAGTCCTGGATTGGGATTGAGTCCCACATCGGGCTCCTCCTCTGGGAGGCTGCTTCTTCCTCTCCCACTCCCCTGCTGTGTTCCCTCTCTCACTGGCTGTCTGTCAAAATAAATAAAATCTTTAAAAAAAAATTTAAAAAATTAAAATGAGCAGAGGAAGGAAAAATAAAATAAGAACAGAGAGGGAGGCAAACTGTAAGAGACTCTTAACTCTATGAAGCAAACCGAGCATTGCTGGAGGGGAGGTGGTTGGGGGGAGGAGGTAATTGGGGGATGGGCATTAAGGAGGGCACTTAATGTAATGAGCACTGGGTGTTATATGCAACTGATGAATCGCTAAATTCTACCCCTGAAACGAAGAATACACTATATGTTAACTAAATTGAATTTAAATTAAAAATTAAAAAAAAATAAAAGTAAGCAGAGGACCTGAATAGACATTTTTCCAAAGAAGACATACGGATAGCCAACAGATACATGAAGAGGTGCTCAGCCTCAGTCATCACCAGAGAAATGCATCAAAACCACAATGAGAGAAAAACACACACACACAGTGAGATACCACCTTAGACCCTGTTAGAATGGCGATCATCAAAAGACAAGGAATAATAAGTGTCGGTGCGAATGCGGAGAAAAAGGAACACTTATGCACAGTTGGTGAGAATGTAACTGGTGTAGTCAGTATGGAAACAACTATAGAGGTTCCTCAAAAAACTAAAAATAGAACTACATATGATCCTGCAATTTCACATCTGGCTATCCGTCAAAGAGAAGGAAAACAGTATCTTGAAGAGATACCTGACCCTCATGTTCACTGCAGCATTCTTCACAACAGCCAGGCCATGGAAGCAACCAAGGTGTCCATCAATGGATTAATGGATAAAGCAGATGAATGGATAGGAATGTTATTCAGCCTTAAAAAAAGAATTAAATTTTGCCATTTGTGACAACCTGGATGGGCCTTGAGGGCATTACGCTAAATGAAAGAAGTCAGACAGAGAAAGGCAAATAGCATTATGATCTCACTTATATGTGAAATCCAAAAAAAAATTGACCTCCTATATAAAGAGAACAGGTTGGTATTTGTCAGAGGTAGGGGCTAGAGGTGTGTGAAATGAGTAAGGTGAAGGTAGTCAAAAGGTACAAACTTCCAGTTATAAAATAAATAAATCCTGGGCATGTAATGCACAGTATCGTATACTTGAAGGTTTCTGAGAGAGTAGATCTTAAAAGTCCTTGTCACAACAACAAAAAAATGTAACTGTGTGGTGATGACGTTAACTAGACTTGTTGTTATCACTTTGCATTACATACAAATATCAAATCATTATGTTGTACATGTGAAACTAATATAATATTATATGTCGATATAATTAATTGCAAGACATCGTATCAATGGAATTTTTTAAAAATCACATGATCATCTCGACAGATGCAGAAAAAGCATGTGACAAAATCCAACATCCTTTTATTATAAAAGAACTCAACAAAAGAATAAAAGTGAACCTCCTCAAGCTGGTAAGGCATGGACAAAAAACCCACAGCAAATATCATACTTAAAGGTAAAAGATGGATGCTTGATCTCTAAGCTGAGGAACAAGATTAGGACGTCCACTCTCACCACTGTTACTCAATATTTTACTGGACTTTCTAGCCAAAGCCATTAGGCAAGAAAGAGAAAAAAATGCCATCCAAATTGAAAAAGCATAAGTAAAACTATATTCACAGATGATATGCATCTTGTGTAGAGAGTATCCAAAGGAATACACTAAAAAATAGTGAAACTAATAAATAATTTCAGCAAGATTACAGGATACAAATCAATATACAAAATCAATTTTATTTCTATATACTTGTGGTGAACCAATAAAAAATGAAATTAAAACATTTTCAATACCATCATAAAAATAAAATATTTTGGAATAAATTTAACAAACTTTCTGGAAAATTACAAAAACATTGTTGAAAGCGATTGTAAAAGATCTAAATAATATGAAAAACAACTCATGTTCATGAGTAAGACTTGATTTAAGATGGTGACACTTCCTGGGGCGCCTGGGTGGCACAGCGGTTAAGCGTCTGCCTTCGGCTCAGGGCGTGATCCTGGAGTTCTGGGATCGAGCCCCACGTCAGGCTCCTCCACTGGGAGCCTGCTTCTTCCTCTCCCACTCCCCCTGCTTGTGTTCCCTCTCTCGCTGGCTGTCTCTCTCTGTCAAATAAATAAATAAAATCTTTAAAAAAAAAAAAAAAAGATGGTGACACTTCCCAAACTGATCTACAGATTCAACACGATTCCTGTCTAGAATTCCCGTTGACTTCTTTGTTGAAATTTATAATCTGATTCTAAAACTCATAAGGAATTGCAAAGGACTTCAATTAGCCAAAGATCTTAAAAAAGCACAGTGTAAGAGGACTCACACTTCTCTATTTCAAAAAGCTACTACAATGCAGTGGTAATCAAGACAGCGTGGTACTGGCATAAAGGTAGATATATAGATCGATGTAATAAAATTAAGAGTCGAGAAATAAACTCATATATCTATGGTCAACTTATTTTTGATTAGGGTGCTAGGATCATTCAATACAAGAAACATAGTCTTTTCAATGAATGGTGTTGGAACAACTAACTGTATACATGCAAAAGAATGAAGTTGTACCATTATCTTTCTTTTAAAAAAAAAAGATTTATTTATTGAGAGAGAGAGAGTGAGAGTGAGTGGGAGGAGGGGCAGAGGGAGAGGGAGAGAATCCTCAGGCAGACTCCCTGCTGAGCAAGGAGCCCCACGCAGGGCTCAATCCCAGGACACTTGCGCTCATGACTTGAGCTGAAATCAAGAGTTGGACACTTAACCGACTGAACCACCGAGGTGCCCCACCATTATCTTTCACCACATACAAAATTTAACTCAAAATGGATCAACTACCCAAATGTTTAAGTTAAAAACTTTATAGAAGAAACTCTATAGAAGAAAACATGAGGGTAAATCTTCATGACCTTTTGTTTCTTGTATTTGGCAAAGGATTCTTAGGTAAGCACAAGCAAAAGAAAAAACAGATAAAATGGACTACATCAAAATTTAAAACTTCTGTGCTTCAAAAGATACCATCAAGAAATTGAAACAAAACCACCACAGACTGGGAGAGCATATTTATACATCATATATCTGATAAGGGACTTGTATCCGTATGTAGGTAAGTAACACAACTCAATAATAAAAAGACATAGAAAGACAAAAAAAAAAGAATTGAAAAATACGCAAAGCATCTAAATAGACATTCCTTAAGGAAGACATATAATTGGCCAATTTGCACCTGAAAAGATACCCAACAGCATTAGTCATCAGAGAAATGCAAATCAAAACCACAGTGATATACCAACTATGTTCCCCTATGTATCTCCTCCTCTAGCTACTCATTCATATCCTTTAATATCCTCTATAGTAAACGGGTAATCGAGTAAATAAACTGGTTTCCTGAATTCTGTGAGCTGCTCTAGCAAATTAAATTGAACCTATGGAGAAAGTCATGGAAACCTCCAATTTATAGCCAGTCAGTCAGGAGCACGGGTGACAACCTGAGACTTGTGATTGGACTGAGCCCATAACCTAAGGGATCTGGCACAATCTCCAGGTAGAGAGTGTCGGAATTGAGCTAAATTTGTAGGACTCCACTGAGAATTGGAGAATTGCTTGATAACGTAGAAAATCTACATGTCTGGTGTCAGAAGTGAAGTGGTCAGATAGTGTAAGGGTAGGTGAGAAACACACAGGAGTGGGAGTTTCCATTACAGTTGCCCATAGCTGTGAATATACTACAAACCATTGAATTTACATTTTAATTGGGTAAATTGTATGAATATGTGAACTATATCTCAATAAAGCTGTAAAAAACACCCAAATAACTAGAAATATGAATTAAGACTGCATCATGAATACAGAACTGAAACCTACTGAAAGGATAACAAGGGACTAAAAACACCTTTCTAGGAAAAAGAACTGCAGGTCCAGATGATTTTACTGGCAAATTCTATCAAACATATAAGGAAGAAATTTTGCCAGTGTTCTGCACACTTTTTCAGAAAATAGAAAAGAAGGAAATTTTTCTTGACTTGTTCTGTGTGGCCAGCATTGCCCTAACACCAGAACTTAACAAGAAAAGAATACAATGGGGGTTTTTTAAAGGCAAAAAAGAACGGGTGTACACATTGTTTACAAAGAATTTTGATTGGTGTTGGCAGCAGAAAACTAATCTTGGCCAAACATAATTGGTTGCTAAAGCTATCAGCAAAAACAGGTCTTTTGCTGTAGCAAGGTGCAGGTGTTTGTGCAGTTCTTGGAGTATTTGTAGTTTGGCCCAGTTCAAGAGTTCAAGGTTGCACCTGGTGAGGACCTGCATTAAAGCCTATCTCCTTAATGACTTCCTGACTCCATTTTAAAACCCCTTGACTTAAGTGACTCCATTTTATTTCACCTTTCACAGACATAGTTGGATTATTATTGATCTTATTTGTTTCTGTTTTCTATTTATGGCCCTTGTTCTAGGTTCCTATTTTTTGTCTTCTACTCTTTCTGCCATAAGTGAGCATTATATATTATTCCATTTTCTTTCCTTTTTTAAATTATCAAGCATATTTCTCTTTTTTGCTCTTAGCGGTCGCTCCAGAGTTTGCGATATACATTTACAAATGACCCAAGTCTACCTTCAAGTAACAATATACCACTTCACAGGCAGTGTGAGTACCTTATAATAACAAAATAATCCAAATTACTTGCTCCCATCCCTTGTATCTTTGCTGTCATTCATTTCACCTATATATAAGCATATATAACCATAGACAGATGGATGGATGACAGATAACAATAAATACAACAATTAAGAATGAGCAAATAATTCATTTTCACTCATTCCTCCTTTGATACTCATCCTATCTTTGAGTAGAACGGAGTTTCGATCTTACATTATTTTCCTTCTCTCTGAAGAAATTCTTTTAGTATTTTTTTTGCAAGGCAGGTCTCTTGGAAACAAATTCCCTTAATTTTTGTTTGTCTGAGAAAGTCTTTATGTCTCTTTCATTTTCCAAGCATAATTTCATGGGATGCAGAATTGTAGGTTAGCAGGTTTTTTCTCTCAATACTAAATTTTTCACTCCACTCTCATTTGCACAGTGTTTGAAGAGACTCAGATGTAATTCTTTGTTACTCTGGGTGAGGTGTTTTTCCCCGCCTCTGGCCTCTTCCAAGACTTTGTCTTTGATTTTCTGTAGTTGGAAAATGATATGCCTAAGTGTAATTTTGTGGCATTTATCCTCCTCGTCATTTTCTGAGCTTCCTGGATCTCTGGTTTGGTGTCTGAAGTTAATTTGGGGGAAGTTCTCAGGCATTATTGTTGAAAATATTTCTTCTGTCCCTCTCTTTTCTCTCCTTCTGGTATTCCCATTGTGTGTATGTTACACCTTTGTAGTTGCCCCACTTTGTTGAGTATTCTGTTCTTTTTTTTTTTTCAGTCATTGTTCTATTTGCTTTTCAGTTTTGTATGTTTTTCTTGAGTTATCCTCACACTCAGAGATTTCTTTCTTCAGGTATGTCCAGTCTACTAGTAAGCCCATCAAAGGCGTTCTTCATTTCTGTTACAGTGTTTTTATCTCACAGATCTAAGAAGAGTGGTTGATTGGTCAGTCTGTTCAGGTTTTCTCCTTGTTAGGATAGAGTAGTCATTTGTTTTGGTTCTGTCTTAGGATTCCTGTCTCTTTTACATCACCTATCTGTCCTTGCACGCGGTCTACTTTATCCATTAGAGCTCTTAGCATATCAGTCATACTTGTTTTAAAATCTGGTCTGATAATTCTAACATCCCTGCCATTTTGATTCTGTTGCTTGCTTTCTATCCTCAAGCTGTGTGTGGGGAGTGTTTTTGTTTTTGTTTGGCCTTTTAGGAATGTTTTCTGATCATGCCTTATTTTAGTAATGCCTTGTCATGTTTTTTTGATAGGCGAACCCGATGTACTGGGTTAAAGGAACTGCTGTCAACAGGCCTTACTAATGTGGTGGTGATGCGTCAGGGGAAGAGAAGCATTCCGGAGTCCTATGATGAGTTGTCAGTATTTTAGTAAGCCTATGCTTCTGCACTGTCAACTTCACAAGTGTTTCTCAGGTTTTTTCCTTCCTTCTTAGGTGGGACAGGACGGCATGAATGGGCTGGGGTTGGGTATTTCCCTTCTCCCACATGGAAGGCTTAGAGCAGACTCAAGTGGGGGCATTTCCCTTCTCCAGTAATATGGAAGGCTAGAGCTCACTGGACTTGCGTGTTTTCCTCCCTCAGGTCACTTAGGCTGTGATTAAGTTGTTTCTCCTGAGGGTAGGCCTTGTTAAGAACAGAGTGCTCTAGCGTATTTAAAAGCGTATTTCAAAAAATAATTCCTCGTCCCTCTCAACCCCACATCCAGCAGAGCACAAGGGGATTTTTCTCTGATATTTACTGTGAGAACCTGGTCAAGTTCCTGGAAATACTGCTCACTACAGGAGCCTTCCTGTGGAGGTCCCCCAGGAGTTTTTAACTTACAGACTTGTCCATATTGTGCTTCTAGAAATTGGTCAACAACAGTTCAAGTTTTTGTTCTAAAGACAAGATTCACGGCAGCCAGACTCTCAGTTCCGAAGGGAAAAAACACTTTATTGATGTTCTAAAAATCTCATAGAAACAGAAAGAAGAAAAGGGAAGTCTGCACATAGATGAGGGCAATAGCAAGCAGTCAAGGAGAATAAGACAGAGTTACATCAGATCGGGTACTTACACATCCAACCTCATTAGCTGGGGAAGCCCCCTGGAGACGGCCAGGCTGGAGTCCCGACTGAGAGGCCTTCGCGGATCATCCTCGCCTCAGGTGAGACTTCCAGCTGACCATCCCCATAAGGGCGGTGTTCATAAGGCAAGTGATGGGGGTCTGAACCCTACATGCAGTTTGGAGTCAGCTGCATTTCTATGTTATGTCTTTACATATTCAAGGAGGCTGGGCCAGGTGTGTCTGCCTCCCCTTCCAGGTTCCACTGCGGGGGGGGGGGGCAGCCCAGCCTGGAGCCAGAGGGGATACAAGGCACAATTTATAGCTCCAGGCATCCAGACCAGGAGCACCAGTTCTGACCTGGATGCCAGCTAACGTGCACAAATCAGGCTCCCAAGGTCACTTACGCAGCACAAGTCTCACAAACAATATTCTTTAGCCAATCTGCGTACGTGCGGGTTGGGGTGGTCGGTTATGGAGGACAAGTCACAGAAACCTCCATCCATACAGTACAATTTTCCAACCTTGGCGCTGGTTCCCGCAGTAGTTTCCACTCGTGAGTCTCTGCTCTGGCAAACCACGACTCCCTGTACTCACCCACTCTCCAATCTTAGGGGCAGCAGTTTGGCCCGTGGCCTCACCTCTCACAGATCTAAGAAGAGTGGTCAAGTTTTTAATCTGTTCAGCTTTTTTCTTTGTTAGGACAGAGTAGTGACCTCCCAGCTCCTTAAGTGTGGAATTGAAAGTCCCCTCATCTTCTTTTTGGGTGGAGTTTCTGAGGAATTGGTATTCTTCGTTTTATGTCTTTCTTACCTACTCCCATATCCCTACTAACAACCCCTCCAGTCTTAACCTTGATACCTTCTTCCGTCTCTCCTCCTATATTGTAAATCCCTTTCAGGCAAGAGATGTCTCTCAACTCGATGTAATTAGGGCTCTAGCAGCACAATGTCTAGTGTAGAATCATCAACTGAATAAATATTTAATAAAATGATATGTAAAAGTTGAGGGAAATGCTTATATTTTTCTTTTTTTCCAGCTTCGGATAGTTCTTGTAGTATATGAGTTATCTTAGAAAATACTCTATTTTCAAGAATGAAGTCTAGTGGGGACAGCAGGACGCTACAGCCAGCCAGAACTGGGTGAAATTGTACAACTGTGATTTGCTAGTTTAGGGATTTAGAGGAATGCCAGACCAATTATTTTTTTTTCCAAATAGGCTATATCTAGTTATTCCCTTGAAGAGAGATTCTTCTCTGAATTTTTATGGAGCATGAAAACACTCCCAGATGAAGCATTCTGGACCTAACATTTCCAGTACTTACAAAGCAGTTGTGAGCTTTTTCTTCCTTCGTTCCTCTAGGCACAAGAGCCTAGATGCCACATCCATCCTCTCGAGGTATGAATGTGTGGGGGTGACTAAGACCAAATTAAAGAGAAAGACACAAACGAGACATTTAATTATTTTAAAAAATTATTAAGTGGGTTTTCCTAATGCACATTAGGGATGATCTGACCTACAGTGAAGTCAGTGATGGGAGAGGGCCGCCCATCTCTCTCTCCTCCGAACTTCACTTCCTCATGGTCGCCATTCCTTACTTTAAAATAGAGGTTTCGGACATCAGCACGTGCAGTTGCAAAGTGTGGCTTATACCACATGTGAAGTGTGGCTTATACCACATTTTTCTTGTTCTCATTAATTAATCCACTGCTCATACATCTTCATACTTTTACTCAACTGTGGAGGAAAAATTGACTTGTATGAGTGGTGATGTGTTGAGTCAGGGTTAACTTTTCAAAGTTTTCTGGTTCAGCAAATGGGATGTGGTATATCCTTATATATTATATTATATTACACATATTTTATGTAATATATAATGTATACATGTAATCTACACATATTACATAATAATATTACATTATGATGTATAATATTATACATATTTTTTAATCTGGGTAAGAAAGAAAAGAACCCACTGAGGCAAATGGGTAATGCAAATGCAAAAGGGGACAGTTTTAGGCAGCAGGAGGTCCTGCCCACCCAAGACTAGAGGAAAACTGGCCCATAGCTTGCGTGTGCCAGACTGAGTTGCACCCAGGTATGACGTGGTTGATACTTCCTGATCTCTGTCTTCTTTCTACAGTGGAACTTCTCATGGCCAGTGTGTTGACTTCTGATCAGCTTCATCTGAAATGACACCATCTTACACAAACGCGCTGACATATTGGGCTTCTGCTCGCCCCAGGAGGACAGAGTGTAGGTTAAGTTTGTTTGACATAACTAGAGGGGCTGAGCCTCTCCCCGTTAATGGCAATTGCTGGTCACCCACCATTTCTAGCTAGCTTTTGCTGAGATATTGTTTCTTTCAGTAAAAGAAAATGAATGGGTTGGTGATCCAACACTTCTGTCGCCAAAGAAATCTGGGCAGGTGACAAAAGTGCCCCAAGGTGAGAGCACTGCTTGCTATGCGCACACCAGTGCACATTTGCTCTGAAAGACAGCAGCAAAAGTGCTGAAGTTTGGACATTTCCTTGGTGGGGTTCACTACTCCACATCAAAGAGAGTCCTCTGGCTCAGTAGACCCCAAATGTTCCGAGTGAAGGTGAGATTAGAGAATCTTCCTCAAAGTGACGTTGTCCCATGAGACTGCAATGGATATGCTCTGACCATGAGCATCCCCAGCTGCTCTGAATGACGGTGGGGACAAAACTATCCAACTATCCAGCCGACTTTTCCTACTGCACCACCCATGTTCTGGACCATGTCCTTCAGGTACTCTGACATCAGTATTTCCAATCACAGGTACGATGCCAGCCCCTCGGGTAGCAGGAGAGGTGCCCTGGCCAGGTGGACACTAGGTGTCTGATGGAGGGCAGGGACAGAAGTATCTCATGACACACATTTCTTCTCAGTGGTGCAGGCTTCTCCAATAGTAACAGGTTCCCTGTGACTAGGTGGGCCCCAAGTGCTCAGACCAGACTCGAGAAGAGAATCCTCCAAATACAGTTAACGGTGTTGGCCCTTGCCACTATAAAACACGTGCTCTTTCAGGTGGGCCCCAGGATCTCGGACCGCGGGTAGGAACACAAAGCCCTCCAGCCACAGGTACAGTGTTGTCCCCTTGACTGCCATAAATGTACTCTGGCTGGATGAGTCCCAGGTGATCTGAACGCAGTGAAGACTAGAAGTGCCTTATGGCACCTGTCCCTTCTCAGTGATGCTCTCTCGTCCCATAGTAGTAGGCGTGCTACGGCTGGGCTGGCTCTAGGTGCTATGATTATAGGTAGGAAGGAAAGTGTTTCCAAGGACAGATTTGCGCTCAGCAGCGCTGGCCCCTCCGATTGCAACAGGGATGCAGCTGGCTGACAGCGTCCCCCAGCATGAGCCATGGTGCTAGGTGTCCTACTTGGCCTTGCTCCAAAACTGAGTGTTCCGGACATGAAGCCGCAGCCTGGGACATACATGATAACCCCAAAGCTGCCACTACCCATAGGGTTGCAGGTCCCGTAAACCCAAGTGGGTCTGGAGTAGGAGCTGCAAAAGGTCAGCGGCAGCCTTCGGTGCTGTGCGTGCTGGTGGCAGCTGCCGAGCAGGAAAGAGCAGCTGTGCGACTGGGGGAACACCCGAAGTGCCCCCCAAAGCTGGCCGGGTGCTCACAGAGATGCCAAATTTGGATCATGGCAGTGCCAGACTCCCAGAAGCTGACCGCTGTTGGGAGCCAGGCCTGCTGTAGAGGCGAGCTACGGAGTTTCTGTTGCCCGCTTCCCCAGAGGGAACAAGCTGTGAGAGCTGTCAAGAAGAGGCAGGAAGAGAGCAGCCTGGGAACTGAGCGTGGGATCGGAGTCAAAGCCCGGCTTGGACGGCAAGGCAGAAGAGTCTGGGAGTGAGGCTACCGCAGAAGCAGAGGTAGGTGGGCCGGGAAAAAAAACCAGGGGCATTGAAGAGAGTGGCTTCCTGCTGCCGTCCTCATCGACCCCCAAATTTCAGCTAAAGGGCGGTTCCTGCCCTAAAAGGAAGGGTGAAAGTTCTGGTAGGGCTGCCAGCCATAAAAGCAGGTGGCAATGGTGGCCTTTGCAGCGGTTCTTTGTGCCACACGGGGAGAAGCCTGGTCCCATGGGACAGGGCTCATGCTGAATCCTGGTGGAAACCTGAAGATGAGAGCCTGGCAAGGCAGAGTGGGGTCTGTGGCAGTTACGCCAAGTCCAAAGCGCCCGCTGAGGTCCATTCTGCAGATGGGCTGACTGTGATATTGGGGGGGGTTAATTGCAGAGGCCGTGATGGGCTGGCCGGTGACAACGGGGACACTGGTGAAACGGACTTGAAGAGGAGGCTGTAAGAAAAAGGGAGGAGAATCCATACACATAGATGTAGGTGACTCGATTCTAAAGACAGGAGAGGAGGAGGGATGAAGTACTAGGAGGTGTGGGAAGAGAAGGAGAAGATCCTGCAACTATGACTGAGGGATTGGAATGCAAAGGGCCTCTAGCTGTATTATTACGTGGAAGCCCAAAGACGGGTTGGAATCTAAAGTGAGCAACAGCACGGGCAGCAAAAGGAGAGTCGGAAATTGTGTATCCCATTTCATGATCAGTATCTGGTGTGGGGGTAGATAAAGGGGCAGACAGGATTGGGCCCCAATAGAGAAGTCTGTAGAGTCAGTGACTGCTAATTTGGTAATTTCTGGAATCCGCTAGGGGAAAGTGGCCAATGGCAAAGTAACTGTGTTCCCTGCAAAAAACAGAAAGAACAGGCAGGCTGAGTGGGACTGCTGTCTGAAGTGGTCTGAGTTTTATCCTCCAACCTCGTGGCTCTGTTGGTGCTGTGTTTTTCTCCAAGCTGAGGTCTTCAGCAATGACCGTACAAGGAAGGTGGGAGGTGGGAGCAGACCCACTTCAACCCCACTGTAGTGGCAGTGGTAGCAGCAGTGGCAGCAGTAGTGGTCCTGAAAATTTCTGTTTACAGAGCCAACAATTGACAGGTGAAGAATTTCTCCTTGACAGAGTATCTGAAAGCTTTTCTCTCTTGGGTCTTCTTTGACATCAATAAGGGCGGAGAGCTGAGTCAATGGGCTTCGTCAAGCTCTTCCTTTCTCAACCTCTCTGGCAGCAGGGAACAGAATATGGCTGGGCCAGACAGCCCTGCTGCACCGGGATCACTCCTGCAAGGAGGCAGGAAGCTTCCGGCAGGGCTGTATGGGGGAGGCAGGGAAGGCATGGCCTTTGGTGAAGGAGCTCATGGAAGAGGTCTATGATATCTTACCTAAGTCATCTTCTTGGAATAGAGACTTCCCTTCTGAGGCTCGGATGCTCCCAAACGTGTGACAACTCCGCTTGTCACCAGGAGCCGAGATGCTGATAATACGTTCCCACTGCTAGGGGGACCCCTTTCTGGTAGTCCTGCCTTTTGCACACTTTTCTCTTCTCTTCTCTTTGATATCCCCTTCCTTCACACTCCTGGTGACTTCAGCTCAGTCTCTGTTTAAGCAAGGATCTGGAGGGTGACTGGATGGCCCTGGCCGTCCCCAAACTCAAGTTGGGGAGACGGGGGGTTGGCCCTAGCTCACCTGGCATGTCCAGACAGTCTGGGATGGCAGCAGTAGGGGATGGCTGACTGCCGGATTAGGTGACCAAGGAGGAGAGAGTCATTGTGTGCCCTGGAGGAGGGACCTGTATCATTCCAAAGTGGACAGACACTTTGAGGTATGTGCAGAGAGCAGCACCTTCTTCAGAGAGCCCCCTGGGGACCATGAGAGAGCTTCACTGAGGCTGCCCAATCTGATACCGCCCATTAGGGGGATGCAATGCCAAGAGGCCAAGGGCCTGGATCCAGGCAGAGCTGTCTTAACTGCCCAGGAAAAGAGCCACGGGGAGGTGCAGGGGCAGCAGGGTGATCTCTGCCAGAAGAGGAACACGTGAGTGCCAAGGGGCAGGGACAGGGCGAGAGAGAAGCTTGCTGAGGAAATGGCCCATGAATGACAATTTGTACACCGTCGGGTCTTGGAAGTGTAGTGATGGAATCTGCAGAGCTCTCCTAGCTGTCGGCGCCTCCATGGCACACCGTGTCGTGGCACAGCTCTGCAACACGGGGCAGAAAAGAGCACCAGCTAAGCCTGCACCTGCAAAGGGCACGAACAAAGAGTGCCCAAGGCAAAGGGCAAGGCCCAGAGGCCGAATCCTGGCAGGACTTCCTAGCACTTCCTGGCGTGCCGCTGCCGGTTGCAGGTGTTTGACACCACACGGGTCTGGCGGTTTGGGGAGACTGTTAAAAACTCCAAGAACTGCATGACTGTCACCTCAGTGCCTCACTGGAGGGCAGCAGCAGAGGCGACCTGTGGTTGGGGGTCTGCCAGCCCTTTTCCGGATGGTCCCCGGAGGGCAGAGCCTGCTCAAAGCCAGAGCAGGGGAGCAACGTAGATCCTGCCAACGTGCGGCATGGCTTGTGGGAGGCTGGGGTAGAAACACTGAAGCTGGGCAAGACTGGGGCTCGGCCCTGTCGCACGTGGTGCGTCCAGACAGGAGGGGATGGCCCCAGCAGGGTATGGGCTAAGGTGGGAGGGCAGTGGATTTACCCCAGCCTCTTCCTTTCTGGAAGGAATGAACTCTCACAACCCATTCCCCACCCCTTCCATGCCAGTAGGTCATGGCTCAGAATACGACCTCCTCCAGAGGCCGCTCTAGCTCCTCTCCAGTTCCTGGAGCCAGGGGCGCCTTTTCTGCGGCCACTCTGGCAAGGCAAGTGTCCTGAGCACCACCAGCGGGCCTGCTAGGTCTCTGAATACCAGTGGGGATGTGGATATTGCATCACAATGCATCTTTTTTCTGGCAGCCAGGTTCTCTTGGCTTGTTTTCGTAAATTTGGTAAAATAGCATTTAAGCCTTAGAACCTTCATCAAGTCATGCAGGTAGGAGTGACACAACCAGGAGTAATGCCGCAAGAATTTTAACCCAGGCTGATTCCAGGGTTCACGCATTTAACCACCACACTGTGGTACCTTCTCATCAGGCATGCACCCTGTGTTACCATTTTGGGATAGTTAGTACAGTCACAGACCCTTAACGAACACGGTCACTGCCTATGAGGAGATCTTCTTTGGCTCAACTCATAAATCAACCATTGGCCACACCAGGCTCCAGTCTCAGAAGATGTAGGCCAGGGACTGCGAGCTGGTAACACATCCCTATCAGACATTTCTCCTCGCTATGAGTCTTGCAGCAAATCATGCAGCTACGAGAGATCTTCTCCCAGGTGCATGAACAGCAGGTGCATGTCAGGCATGTGCTGGGTCTACGCTGGCTTACAAGCCTTTGGCCCCAAGGGCACCAGTATCTGTTGTAATAATTCCATAGACCGGCTTTCAAGGTCGTGGCTGAGAACAACTACTTACCAATATTAACTTGTCCAGTTCACCAGTCTGTACAACTTTTGTTTAGGTCTTTAAATTTTTTTTCTCTCAGTATTTTGTAGCAGAGTTCGAAAAATTAGAAATCATAGATCATGGGTCAGATTTGACCCACAACTGGTTTTTGTAATGCCAATTAGCTTGAAATATGTTACCATTTTTTAAATGTCATAAAATCAGAGCAAAACCAGAACATGTGACAGAGACCACACATGCAAAGCCTACAACTATTTCCTCTCTGGTGCTTTATAATGAAAGTTTGCCAACCCCTGATGTGTACTTTTTTGGTGTGTAGGTCTTAAACAGTATCTGCTAATTTCTTCCTTACTAGTTTATGAGATTTTAAAAATGCTATTGTAAATGGAATCTTTTACATTTTAGTTTTCAATTATTTACTGGTAGCATATAGAATATACAATTGATTTTTATATGTTGATCTTGTATGATGGAAGTGTACTAAATTTCCATGCTCCTGGTATTTCTTTGTAGATTTCTTATGATTTTTTAAATACACATTCATGTTTTCTGTAAATAAAGTTTTACATAATCCTTTTTAATCTGTATGCCTTTTACTACTTTTTACCTTTGCTCTGACATCCTGTAAAATATTGAATACCAACAAAGATAGCGCACATGCGTTCCAGGTTCCAGATTTTTTTTTTTACGATTTTATTTATTTATTCGACAGAGAGAGAGACAGCCAGTGAGAGAAGGAACACAGGCAGGGGGAGTGGGAGAGGAAGAAGCAGGCTCCCAGCGGAGGAGCCTGATGTAGGGCTCAATCCCAGGACTCTGGGATCATGCCCTGAGCTGAAGGCAGACGCTTAACGACTGAGCCCCCCAGGTGCCCCTCCGGGTTCCAGATCTTAAGAGAATAGTGCTCAGTATGCTGTTAGCTGAAGGTTTTTTGTATATGTGCTTCAACATATCAAGAAAATCCCCTCCAATTTCTATTTTGCTGGAGATTACTTTGAAAGAAGTGTTGAATTTTGTCAATTACTTCACATACAGATTTAATAATATGGCTTCTCTCCTTTATTCTGTAAATATGAATTACACTGGTTTTTTTAAATGTTAAACCAACCTTGATTCCTGGGACAAACCCCACCCAAGAGGTGGTCATGCTAGATTATCCTCTTATATTTGGTTTGATTTCCTGAAATGGTCATTAAAGACTTTTATGTCTATGTTCCTGAGGGATATTAATCTTTAAGTTTCTGTATTATGTTTTTGTATTAGGGTAATAGTGGCTTCTTCATAGAATGAGGAAGTTTCCTTCTTTGTTTTCAGAAACAGTTTGTGTAACCTTAGTAAAGTATCTTCCTTATATTTTTGATACAATTTACAGGAAAACCACATGGATGTGCAATTTTCCTCACAGAATGGTGTTTACAGTCACTTGTTATCCCTTTAATATCTATCAAATCTGCAGTGATGCTCCCCTTCACTCCTGATATTGGGAGTTTCATTTTTCTTTTTTTATTTCCTGCTCAGTTTTTCTAGGGGCTTGTCAATTTCATTAACCTTTTAAAAGTCCACTTTTAGTGTGTTAATTTTTCTGTATATTTTCTATTTCTGCTCTTAGCTCTATCATTTATTTCTATCTAAGGATTTAATTTCTCCTTCTTTTTACAGATTTACTTATTTATTTGAGAGAGAGTGCAGGGGGGGTGGGGAGAGGGAGAGAATCTCAAGCAGACTCCACTGAGCATGGAGCCCAACACAGGGCTCAATCCCATGACCTTGAGATCATGACCTGAGCCAAAATCAAGAGTCGGGAGCTTAACCAATTGTGCCACCCAGGCACCCAGTGCTGTCCAGTGTTTGTAAGTCCCAGAAGGCTGTGATGGACCTTAAAGAAAACACATGCCTTGCCTCCAAGGTTGTATTGATTTTGAATAATGCCCCAGTCCATTGCCAGGAAGAACTTGCAAATGCCCACCCCAACCTAGATGTTCTTTTCACGCCCTTAAACACTATGTCTGTCACCTAACCTCTCAACCAGGACATAATAAGGCCTTCATAGTGCACAACATGAGGGAACTTTATAATAAAGCGATACAACACCAACAAGGAAACTGCCATGATGGACGACTGTAAGCCAGTTACTACATGCACTGTTGGTGACTGTGGTGCACAGCCTGGTATAGTACCAAGCAGACTACTATCAGTAACATCTGGAAAAATGGCCAGGCTGCCTGAAAAATTTCAAAGGCTTTGAAGATGTTACAGAAAATATAAAGGACAGTGTCAAACACATAATGCATATCACATGGCAAATAAGTGGAAAAAGCTTCAGCGACATGAGGGAAGATGCGGAAGAAATTTTGGCAGAAAAGGCAGTAGAGCCCACAAAGACCCAGAAGAGATGGTAAAACAAGGCACTGAGGTCAGTGATGATGAGGATGGTGATGAAAATCCATCTACCACCGAGTAAATTGTCCCTCTCACAGCAGCCATAATATCAGAATGAAATTCTGCCTTGGAAGAATTTTCAATGACATGAAAGAATGTGACCCTATGGTTGAATGCAGCCTCCAGCAATTTTTCAAACCACTTCAGTGACTTGAAATAAGTACCATCAACTACTCCTTTGGTTTTCTTGGGGTAAGCCAAGGTCAAGAGGTTTATCCAGAGTGCACTGCCCCACCGTACATCCCACAGCTCTATCGAACCTGGTTTTACTTAATGTTAATCTTTGATTAAGTTTACCTTTTTCTGCACCGTTTGCATGACTGTACCGTATAGCATAGTGTAGATGTCCACATTACTGTACTGTTTACTATGTTTATATGTGCAAGTACTCAATTCTGTGTATTGTTTGTATGACTGACTTTAGTAGAGTAACAATAGAATACACCACACAAAATGATGTAATGGAAATATTTTTATTATAATACTGCATATAATTTATTTCTAAGAAACATATATTAAATTCAGATGCCTTTAAACAGAAAAAAAATCCATAATAGGTTATGCATTGATTGGTTGATGAAAATGTGAACAGAGGCTCAGATGAGCATAAGTTTGCATTTCCCTTAGGAGCAATGGTTCAGTATTGATTAATTCAGTGTTTACGATGGATTTATAGAGTACAACCACAACGAATAACGAGAATTAACTAAATACACAAGTGTGTGTGTGTATGTATGTTAAGTATTTCAAGACTCAGGCCTCTAAATCTCTCACAGTTATGCTCCTCAAGGGTAAAAATGACAATATTTTAGAATAAGGAATATTTTCAAGAAATGTTGGCAGCAGAGCTGCCTTCAATGGTCCAACTCTCCTGATGACAGATATATAAAAACACATAGGGGCGCCTGGGTGGCTCAGGCAGGTAAGCGTCTGCCTTTGACTATGGTCATGATCCCAGGGTCCTGGGATTGAGCCCCACATCAGGCTCCCCGACTCGTGTTCTCTCTTGCTCTCAAATAAATAAATCTTAAAACACACACACACACACACACACACACACATAAAGCGAATGAGGTCTTTTTATCTCTCATACCCCCATGATCCCCCACCCCAACCCCAATGACAAATTATCACAAGCTTGGCAAGGAAATTGGAAAGAAGCCATACACTCATTTCTTTTCCCTTTCTCTTCTACATCTCCTCCTCCACCTCTCAGTGTACTTTTAAAATACTCTTGAGATGGTTTTATAATATGAGTATAGAGAATTTTTGCTAACATATTTCCTAAAGGCATAATCACGGGGTCTCACTTGTGGATGATTCTCAAGGGTAGTGTAAGGGTCTAGGCTGGGTCAATTTCTAATATGACCCTTGAGATGACCTGCCACTAAAAGCTTTCGTGGGGATGGCAAATATGTTTCTCTTCAGTATGAATTATCGGATAATGAGGAAGACATTTCTCTGGCCAAAAGGTTGTCCTGAATAGTTACGTTCAAAAGAAAAGGTATTTCCCAGTGTGAGTTCACTAAAATTGACTGACGTAAACAACCTGCAGAGGCCTTTAAACTCTGGTATGGATTTTTCGATGGTGAGTGAAAGATGAACTGTGGCTGAAGGTTTTTCCACATTCACCACATTCAAAGGGTTTCTCTCCAGTGTGAGTTCTCACGTGTTGAGTTAAGGCAAAATTGTCACAAAAAGCCTTCTTACAGTCTTTGCATTCATACGGTTTTTCTCCGGTGTGGATCCTATTATGACGAACAAAATTTGCAGGTTGGGTAAAGGCCTTCCCACATTCTCTGCATACATAGGGCTTCTCGCCAGTGTGAATCCTCATGTGTCGAGTAAAGGAAGAGCTGTAGTAAAAGGCTTTCGCACATTCTTTACACTCCAAGGGTTTTTCTCCACTGTGGGTCCTATTATGTCGGATAAAAACAGAGTGGTGTGTAAAGGCTTTTCCACATTCAGTGCACTTATAGGGCCTCTCGCCAGTGTGAATCCTCATGTGTTGAATTAAGGAGGAGCTGTCACAAAAGGCTTTCCCACATTCCTTGCAATCAAAGGGCTTCTCTCCAGTATGAGTCCTCTTGTGCCGGATAAAAGTGGAGCGGTGAGTGAAGGCCTTTCCACATTCGTTGCACTCATAGGGTTTCTCTCCAGTGTGAATCCTCATGTGCTGCGTGAAGGATGAGCTAAGGCAAAAAGCTTTTCCACATTCTTTGCACAAAAAAGGTTTTTCTCCTGTGTGGGTCATATTATGCTGGATAAAAGTGGAGCGGTGAGTGAAGGCCTTTCCACATTCACTGCACTCATAGAGTTTCTTTCCAGTGTGAATCCTCATGTGTTGAGCAAAGGAAGAACTGTAATAAAAAGCCTTCCCACATTCTTTGCACAAAAAGGGCTTTTCCCTAGTATGGGTCATATTATGTTGGTTAAAAGAAGAGCGGTGGGTGAAAGTTTTACCACATTCTTTGCACTCATAGGGCTTATCTCCAGTGTGAATGCGCTGGTGCTCTGTGAGGTGAGACCTGCGTTTGAAGGCCTTCCCACACTCACTGCACTTGTACGGTTTTTCCCCAGTATGAAACCTCGTATGTCGAATGAAGTCTGCCATATAACGACAGGCTTTCCCACATTCACTGCATTTATAGGGCTTCACTCCAGCATGAATCTGCTGATGCCGAACAAGGGCCCAATTCTTGCTAAACCTTTTCCCACATTCCTTGCATTTATACAAGTTATCCCTTGCATCTATCACAGGGTCTCTTCCTGGTCCTTGTTCTTGTTCACGTAGATCGCCTTGTGTAGTGACTCGCTCCTGCAAAAGCGTTAAACACACACGATCATCTGCCTCCAAATCATCATGTTTATGGGTCAACTTCCTAGGGCATGTCTCCTTGTGGGGGTCTGTTCCTGGCCTCAAGTTCCCTTCCTGCATCTCGGATAGCTTTTCCTGATCCCTTGCTGGCCCCGACCTGGAATCCCTTGAGACTCCCTGGGTCACTTGTTCCTCAACAGGGGCTTCCTCAGTGAAGGCCAGCTGAGAAGCAGTAAGTTCTGTGGTCTCAGGTTTTGCTTTTTCACCTGAAGGAAATCCAGTACAGAAAGGTGTCTATTAGTGATGTCAGCACAGAACAAACAAAATTCCCATTTGAGGAGTCGAAGGAAGATGAGAATAATCCCTCTAATGCCAGTGCCATTTATACATTAAGCCCAGGTTTACAATTTCTTTCTTCGCTACTCCTTGGACTCTTGACATCTTTAAAAAGCAACCCAGGAAGAAAAGCTGGGGCAGGGCATAGAGAATCTGGAGTGGAGATGACGCCTCGCTCTCCAGAATGGGGGACGGTGGGCAGAGTGATGACTACACTGTGTGTAACAATTGTGCCCTAACGTCTCATGGTATGACAGCACAGGGAAGGGCACTAACCTGGCCCACGTAGGAGACAGAAAGAGGTCAGTGGAAGCTACTTGGAAAAGGTGCTATGGTAGCTTATTTCTAAAGGAGAGTAAGGATGCCCTGACAGAGGAATTAGGAGAGAAACTGCAGCAGATGACACGAAGTACAATGTGCGGTGTCTTGAGACAATTCTGGATGCCAGGCAAAGGGAAGTGGATGAGTGGATGGTGGAGATGAGGATGGAGAGACAGGCAGGGACAGAGGAGAGAAAAAAATCTCGGGCTCCTGGGCTGTGGGATAGTGGGGGACCGTGAGAAACTACTGGGTGGGCGTACTGAGTCTACTTCATCTGAGTAAAGACTAGGTGAACAGATACCAAATAGATACCATCTAGGTGAAGAGAATTATAAATTTACCATATTAATGAAGATCTATACGAAAAGGGAGATTAGTAATATAAAGTTGCCCTTAAATTCATCTATAAATTCAATACAACTTCAGATAAAATCCCAATAGAGTTTTTCAAGGATAATGACAAACTGATTGTGGAATTTATATAAAAGAACAAAGAGACCAGGCTATCTAAACAGAAGAACAAAGAAGGGAGTCTTGCCCTTTGAGGAATTAGAATTATGATGATTCTGTACATGAAGGCAGTAAGATATAGGCATAGATTTAAGATAAACTGTCAAAGAAAAAGACAGAATTAAGAGCTCAGAAATGTATATATGAACTTTGAAATATGACAGAAGTAGCAGAGAGGCCCAGTGAGAAAAGGAGGGACTATTCAACAAACAGATCTAGAGAAATCATTTCCCATATGGGGGGAAATGAAATTGCATTCCTAACCTCACGCCACACAAAAATCAACTCTAGACTGATTAAGACCTCATGTCAGAGGCTCACCATTAACAATATTTAGTAAACGTAAAAATGATTATCTTTTACATCACAGGAAAGTGAAAGATTTCATAAACAAGATAAAAAAGCATTATCTGTAAATGAAAAGACTAGTCAATTTGACTAAATAAAATTTTTTAAAAGGCAAACAAGGGTATCTAAATTAATATCAGATACCATAGCCTACAGAGCAAAGTAAATGAGAAAAAGAGGGACATTATAGAATGATTAAAAAATCAATCCACCAGGAAGACATAACAATCCTAAATCTGTATGCAACAAATATCAGAGCCTCAAAATAAACCAAAAACTGAGTTCAAAGGAGAAATGGACAAAACCACAATTACAGTCGGAAACATCAACACTCCACATCCAAAATGAAAACTAAGCATATTTGTACGAGCTGGCATTTCACAGAAGATCTACATCAGCCAATCAACATACGAAGAGGTGCTCAACTTCCCCGGATATGAGGGAAGGGCAAAAAGACCACAATGAGAGACCCTATTGTATTCACCCGATTGAAGAAATTTAAGAACATGACAGTTTCAAGTGTTGGAAAGGCCGCAGATCCATGGAATCGTTAGTATAACGCAGGTCAAGTGTAAACAGGTAAGATACCATTTGAGAAAACAGCAGGGCAGCATCTAGTGAAGTTCTCCTTTTGCTCACTTGTAATAACCGAAAAATTCTAGCCCCAGGAACACTACTAAGAGAAATCCCTACACACATACGTGAGGACGTATGTATGTGAATTCTCACAACAGCATTTTGTGGGTATAAAAAGCTGGAAACATGAAAATGCTCATGAAAATAAATGAATACATTGTGTTATATTCATGCAAATGACTACAGAAGAAAAAAATGAGTGAACTATACTACATGCATGGTGAATCTTAATGATAAATTGTTGAATAGAAAGTACAAGTCATATAAGACAATATAACCTACGATAAACTTTTTAGGAAGTTAAAATGAAAAAGTACGTGCACACAAGAGTACAACGAAGTAATTTTTAAGTCTGTTTTGAGAACGTCAGTTTATAGTGGCATTATAAAAACATGTACATAGGACACATGCATCCCTGTGTTTACCGCAGCACTGCCAAGATATGGCCCAAGTGTCCACTGACTGCTGCATGGATAAAGAGGATGAGTTATACACACACACACACACACACACACACACACACACACACACACTGGAATATTATTCAGCCATAAAAAAGAATGAAGTCATCATTTACGACAACATGGATGCAGCCAGAGAGTATAATGCTAAGTGATCAGAGAAAGACAAATACCATATGACTTCACTTATATGTGGAATTTAAAGAACAAAACAAATGAGCAAAGGGAAAAAAGAGACAGAGACAAATCAGGAAACAGATTCTTAACTAGAGAGAACAAACTGATGGTTACTAGAGGGGAGGTGGGTGGGGATGGTTAAACAGCTGATGGGGATTAAGGAGTGCACTTGCCATGATGAGCACTAGGTGATTAAGATAAAAATGTAAAAAAATATATATGTATTTTCATTTATTTTTTTAGCCTTATTTACTGTGGTAAAATATATATAACATAAAATTGTTTTATCTTAAAATGTAATGGCTAGAATAATCAGATGAAGTGGAAAACCTGAAAGATTCAAATTACCAAAACTGACACAAGAAAAACAATATATGAATAGCCCTATATTTACCCGGAAAGCAAATTTTGTTATGGACTGTATGTTTGTGTTCCCCCAAGATTTATGTGTTGAAGCCCTAATCTCCAATGTGAATTTGGAGATAGGGCCTTTGTGGAAGCAATTATGGTTAAATGAGGTCATCAGGGTAGGGCCCTGATCTGGTAGGATTAGTGTCCTTCTAAGAAGAGACACCTCTTCTCCTAAGCACCCCCCAGCACACACACAACACCTAGGAAAGGCTATGGTCTCCCTTTGTCTTCTTATGAGGACACCAATCCCATGATGGGGGCTCCACCCTCATGACCTCATCTGAACCCAATCATCTCCCCCAAATCCCCACCTCTTAATAGCATCACAGGTGGGTTCTAGCCCCCCACCGCCAACGTATGACCTTGAGGAGGACACATCACATGTTCACAATAATGTTACATAAGAAAAATTATGTAGGGGCGCCTGGGTGGCACAGCGGTTAAGCGTCTGCCTTCGGTTCAGGGCGTGATCCCGGCGTTGTGGGATCGAGCCCCACATCAGGCTCCTCTGCTATGAGCCTGCTTCTTCCTCTCCCACTCCCCCTGCTTGTGTTCCCTCTCTCGCTGGCCCTCTCTATCTCTGTTGAATGAATAAATAAATAAAACCTTTAAAAAAAAAAAAAAGAAAGAAAAATTATGTAAATCAACCAGCCCAGTACATGGCAAATGTTCAGTAAACTGTACACCCCTATTATCATTATTACAGCTGCTGCACTTGCCGATCAGAATGTCCACAGTAACCTGAGTAAGAACATCTTCAGTAGGGTGGTGCTGAGAAACAACACTACTGGGTCTCAAAGAATAAAGGGGAGACACCGCCTGCTTCCCAGTGGGTGTAACAACTGACGACGCACGCATTCTGCTGGGAATGTGAAATGGTGAAACTGGTGGTTTCTACTGAAGCTAATCATGTGTCTACACCACGATCCAGCCAGGCCACTCATTTACACATTCCCAACAGAAATGTGTGCTTCTAGCCGACAAAAAATATGATCAAGAATATTCATAGCTCCATTCTTCACAATAGCCTGAAAATGGAGAACAAGCCAAGTAACAGGAAAATAGTTAATATGCAATCCATTTACTCACTGAGTCACTGCACAGTTAAGAAATAACTCTAAATCTTCAACCACATGAGGGAACCTCAGAGCCATAATGATTATCAAAAGAAGACAAACATAACAGTATTATGTACTGTGGGGGTCCATTTATAAGTCTTTAAAACTAACCACAGTGATTGAGTTGAACGCCGGCTACTTTTGTAAAAGGGGATATTAACAAGGAGGGAGCAGAAGAAACCTGGGAGGTGCTGGAAATATTTCTTGACCTGTGTGGTGGATACCTGGGTTTATATATATTTAATATTTCATAAAGATGAACCGCTAAGATTTGTTTATTCACTATTTGCAAGTTACACCTTCGTACGGCAATTAAAGAAAATAGTAAAATAGTAACGGGGAAGCCTAGAAGTCCTGTGTAGCTGTCTCTTCAGAGAATGAGAAAACTCCTCCCAGAAGCTTGGTTGTTCAGGTAAAACACAGTTGTCAACAATTATATATGTTGGAGAGCCAAGAGCATTTTTTATTCCATGTTTCCCCCAAGCATCCGAAACTGCACTGTTTCCTATGTTGAGTTGAAAGAAGGTGAAGATACGGAAGAGGCAGGAAATAAGTGAAGACCCAAGGTCCCCGATGCAGCAGACTCATGTATGGCTTCCTGTTACTCCTGCCTCGTGCCGCTTACACCCTGTTATAATGCCCTCTGGCGGAATGCCGCAGGCCCTTGACTTGCTTCTAAAGAACAGAATATGGCCAAGTGGCGGAGTGTAATACATGAGGCTGTGTGTTGCATCCCTCTTACTGAAGTCTCTCCCACCATCACTTGATCTGAAGAAGAAAGCTGACGTCTTGTGAGGTGTCTCTGACTGTGGCGTGTAGTGGACCCCACCAAGCTGTGCTGGGGCCTCTGACCCACAGATGAGAAACAGTAAATAAGTGATATTTTTAGCTAAGTTTGTGGTATTATTGCCAAACAGCAATAGGTAACCGATACACCTGAGAAGTCAGGAGAAGACGCCATCTAGACTCCGCTGGGGGAACCTGCCATGCCGGGCATGGGAACTCTTCCAGAGGTGAGAAGGAAGCTGCAGGATGAGTCTGTCAGGGGTGAAGAGCAGGAAGGCCAAGTGTGTAGCCTCTCTTCTCAACGTGAAGTAGGTCACATGCGAAGTTAGCAGCAGCGAGGCGGGTGGTGATATCGGGAAGGAGGGTGAGTGGATGGGGAAGCGGATGGAAGACAGAGTGGACCGGAGGCACGCAGCAGATAGAGGGAGAGTAGCTGGACAACCGCTAGTGTCGGGCAGGCAAGAGACAAGTATGGTTTGGACGGGGGTGCTAATGTGGACCTGACAGAGCTGGTGAAGACGACAGATTCCGGAGATACGGAAGATGAAACATGATCAAGATTCAGGAGTGGCTGGATAGAGGGTATGAAGAAGATGGAGGTGGTGTGGGGCCATCCTTTTGTTCCTGGCTTTCTTGATTTACGAAATGGTAAGACCAGTAGCTGAAAATGGGGAGATGGGAGGAGTGGGCCAGATCATGAGGTCCTTTTTAGGATGACAGTGGAACACTGGAACAGTCAAGTGAAGATGTGGAACTGCAGAGTGGGGTGAAGGTGTGAGACCGACTCTAGGGGTGAGGAGGGGAGGGCCGGACGCTTGCTGGCTGAGCAGTCAGAAGGAACGTGAGAGGGCAGAGATCACGAATCTTCATTGAAGCCTCTCCACCCACTCGATGGCTCCAGTGGCTCTTAGCGCCCAGATGTGAGGCTGACGAAGGCAAAGTCTTGTTGGGGTTTTATAAGACAGGAGGGCAAGAAGAGAACAAGGCTAGGGACTGCTTCCGAATATGAGCTTCATAAATGGAAGGATGGCGACATGCAGGGATGTAGAACTGAATGAATGATCAGATGAAGGGGGGAAAGGGTGGGATGCAAAGTATAGTTAGAGGTAGGAATCTGCAGAAAAAGAAAGGACTGTTTTTTCTGAATTTGGGAAGAAGACTGAGATATCATTATTCACTATGACTAATAATGCCTGAATATTACAAACACACAACTTGTGTTACTTTGTCACTTACTCTGGGTTATGCAGTGTACGATAAGCAGTTTCCCATTATCTAATTACATTGTCATATAATCTGATGATGCAGAAACCACCATTACTATCTTTTTCTTTTTTTTTTTTTTTTAAGATTTTATTTATTTATTCGACAGAGATAGAGACAGCCAGCGAGAGAGGGAACACAAGCAGGGGGAGTGGGAGAGGAAGAAGCAGGCTCACAGCAGAGGAGCCTGATGTGGGGCTCGATCCCATAACGCCGGGATCACGCCCTGAGCCGAAGGCAGACGCTTAACCGCTGTGCCACCCAGGCGCCCCTACTATCTTTTTCTAACATAGGCTACTTTAGCAGACCCAGGATTCGTTCATCATATCCCTGGCCTCTTCTCCGTGGGCACAAAGATAAACCACATTTCCCAGTTTGAGGCGACATGTAACCTGATGCCCAGTTCTTGTCTACGGGGGGTGAACGGAAATGACGTATGTGTGCAAGTGGACAGGACTACAGATCTTCGCCAGCTTATGATGGGGTCACATTCCAATACACCCATCAAACGCGTTTAATACACCTAACCCACGCGCATCGCAGCTTAGCCCGGGCCGCCTTAACCACGCTCCTGCACTTACATTAGCCTCCGGTCGGGCAACATCAGCAAAGACAAAGGCTATTTCATGGTACAGTGTTGACGAGCTCACGCGTTTATTGCCTACCGTACTAAAAGTAAAAAACAGAATGGTTATAAGCGTACTGGTTGTTTACCCGCACGATCGCACCGCTGACTGGGAGCCACGACTCGCTGCTGATGCCCAGCGTCAAGACAGAGTATCACACGGCAGTATCACTAGCCCAGGAAAAGATCCAAACTCCAAATTCAAAGTCCAGTTTCTACTGAACGCATACTGCTTTCACACCACTGTAAAGTGGAAAAATCCAAAGCTGAACCACTGTACGCTGGGGGCCATCTGTACTCCCCTTCTCTCCTATTCCTCCTGGCCAGTTGGATGATGCCTGGGCAGCCTTAAAGCAACATACCGACAACAGAATGCACCCGGGTCCCTGACTAAGTATGTGTACAGAGCCCCCCCACTGACCCACATTAACCGTGGCGTGACTGAGAAAAAAAACTCCTTATTGGCTGACCCACCCACATTCTGGGGTTTATCTTTGACAGCAGAGAATTAACTCAGCCGAACCTGAACATCAAAGGCACAGTAACATCATGCAACTTCCTCAGTCATGAGGCTGGTGAGTGGCCAAGCGTTTAGAGCTTGTCTCTTACTCAGTATACCACATCCCAGCCCGAATGAAAACGAAGAGTGTGATGGGGTGGAAAGACAGGGGAAACACAGCTGGGAGTGCTCCATGACCAACCGAGCCCCTAGGAAGGCCACGAAACGAAGCTGCCCGTGGAATTTCAGACATAGTGATCCCCTGGTAGTCTGTCGGTCGCCATGAAACCCATCTGCCAGGACACCCACCTGCCAGACTCTCAGCCACCTACCTGTAAAGGTGCTTTTGGAGAGGCCTCTCTTCACCGTCCACAGTTCCTGCCCATGCTCCACCAGGTAGATCAGCTCTGGTTTGGGAACAGGATGCCCTGTGCATGGAGAAATAAATGCGGCATGGGTATACAGGTACAGACAAAAGGAAAAGTCTCAAGTACACAGAGTATACACCTTTCACACGCCACCACAGAACTCCAGAAAGGAAACAACTCCTTCCAGAAGGTGTTCCCTAATGAAGCCAGTAGGATTCCACCTCGCCGTGGATCAGAACTACCTGGAGATGTCTGGTTCTGAACACAGAACAAATTAAACCAAATCTCTGGGCATAAGGACAGAACATAGGAAATCTGGGGCACCTGGGTGGCACAGCGGTTAAGCGTCTCCCTTCAGCTCAGGGCGTGATCCCAGCGTTCTGGGATCGAGCCCCACATCAGGCTCCTCCACTATGAGCCTGCTTCCTCTCCCACTCCCCCTGCTTGTGTTCCCTCTCTCGCTGGCTGTCTCTATCTCTGTCGAATAAATAAATAAAATCTTAAAAAAAAAAAAACAGGAAATCTGCAAAGCTTCCCAGGTGATTCCGGTGCCCAAGGATGGCTAAAAACACTGGACTAAATCAACTGCTGAACGGCATCCACGGATAGTCAGTTGTCTGAGGTTGGCCATGCCCTAAAATTGCTACCCATCCTGAAGAAAAAGCCTTTAATCCAAATTGGGAAGACAAGAGCTGAAGGTGGGGACCTGCTGCCCTACTTGCTGCTGTAGCATCCTATGGCTGCTTCGAGGATACTGCCTTGATGACCTGGACCAAGGACAGAAAGCGAACAGGCACACCTGGGTTGGCATCTACCAGGCCAGCAGCCAGCACTACCTCAGGGCTTCTCATCAGGACAAGTTATTACAAGTTTTTCAGGGGTGAAATCAGTATGAGCAGGTATTCTGGTACATGCACTCAAAGTTTTGCCAAATGTGGAGGCTTAAAGACAAGAGGACTCGAGAGAATCCAGTGACCAAGGCACCGGGACCCACAGAACCCCGACTAGAAAATCCTGTTCCGCAGGCCAGAATGCATCCAGTTGTCCCTCAGCAAATGTTCACCGATGTCTGCTAGACGTCTGGCACTGAGCTCCGTGATGGGGCAGTGTCAAAGTTAAATCAGACCTTCCTTCATCTCTGTTCCAGAACTGAGCTCCCTGCCCCCGCACAGACTTGGCTCCTGTCGGTCCCTCCACCTGGAATACTATTCCCCGTGCATCTCCTTTCAACAGCTAATCAGAATGGTCACAAGCTAACACCATTTACTGCATCGATGCCTGACCTCCTGGGAGAGACAATGTGGACACAAGGGTGGGGAAGCCTTGTCACGGTAACCATTCTGGACGTCTGGGAAAAGGGAGACCTCGGGCCTCTATTCAGTTCAGATTCAAACCAATTTCTGGGTAAACTGGCCATTTAAAGTTTTAGTGGGAGAATATTTGGGATTTACTGATTTAGTACATATAATAAATACATGTGTCACACCTGCTATGTTCCCAGTTCTATTCTAAGTACTTCACAGGAATTAGGTCACTTGGGCTAAGTGAAAGGTTACTATAAAAACACAATAAAAATTAAAATAACTGTATTAAGTCCCAGGAAGCTCATACTGCCTCCTCAAGGCTGTGTGTCCCACAGCTATTCTTTCTGAAGGGGAAACTAGCGAACAGACACAGGAGAGCTAAAGACGCAGCACCAAGCCCAGACTCTTCCAACAACAGTCAGAAGGCAGGAAAGAGAAAGGAAAAAGAAAGAGCTTTCCTAGATGCCCATCAACATCATTCGATGATGTGTCTGTGCACCCTCTAAAATGATCTCCCTTAGCAGCAGAGAAGCAAGGCATAGGCCTTAGGAAACAAGAGAAAACTGCAGACACCAGGGGCCAAAGAAGCCAATTAGCAGAGACTGTTTAGAAAGATACCAGTAGCACTGATGTCAAATATCTTCCTGTTTGTTTGATTCACCCACTTCTTGGAGAACCTCCCATTACCCACAGGTCCTGCGAACTGGGCTGTGAAGACGTTTGACCCAACCAAGCTGAATCGATCACCCTAGCTCTTATGGAGATCTGGAATAAGGACGTCAGACTGAGGCCAGCTTTTGCTGGACACTCGGGTAAAAATGGTAAGAACTATGTCTCTTATACAACAATCCCTTTTGCACACATAAGGACACCAATATAATGTTAGAACAGAATATGCTGAAGCTGTGGGGAGACAGGAAGGTGGGTCCCAGAGGCCTTCTCAATCAACCATGCTTAGAGAGAAAGGATGGAATGAAAGCCTTGGGTACCACTCTGGAGAATGATAAGTCCTTACCCAGTGAGACCAGGAGCCCACAAGTCTCCAGCATCACCTCCCGGTATAAGGTCCTCTGGGCCAGGTCCAGATGTCTCCATTCCTCCCCAGTGAAGGTCACGGCCACGTCTTTAAATGATACCAATGCCTGGAACATCAAACAGAGGAGTGGGTGCCTATACATCTAGATGAGATGAGAGCCTATTGCTTGACCACCAGCAGAAGTCCAGAAAGACCCGAGGCCTGAACCCCTGAGTATCTCCTGAGAACCTAGCTCTGTACTGGGCTCAGGAGGGAGGCAGATAGTGCCTCTGATGGAATAAAAGATGTGGGAGAGAAAAGTCTCCTGTGTAGGAAGCCATTGGAGAAAGACACAAAACCATGATAATCTCATGTGGGCAGTAAGGAGCAGACAGTCAGCCCACCGGGTAAGGGCCATCACCTCCATTTCACAAGCAGCAAACTGAGGCTCAAAGCCAAGTGAAACAGAGTTGTATGTCTAATGAGAAGGGGCAAGATTTGAACCCAGGTCTCTCAGGTCCAGCCATGGTGGCAGGGTGGGGGGGTTAGATTTAATCTAAGTCTGACATAGTCCCAGAGGGAAAAATCTTTCATTCATCAACCACTTATTGGGCACTAGGTGCAGGCCCAGTACTGTTCTAGGCCTGGAGATGGAGCAGAGAACAGGAGTTCACACTCCAGGACTGGGGAAAGGACCCCAACAAGAAATTAAAGAAAGGAGCAAGATCAAGTCATATGGCTCTAAGGGCTCCAAAAACAACAAAAGAGAATGAACTGATTGCAAACATTAGGGGACTTTAGCTTGGGCAACCAGGAAGGCCTCTCTTAAGGGACACTGGAATGAGGCTGGAGTGATGTTAGGGAGCAGGCCAGGTGACTAAAGATTAATAATTAACCTAAGTCCCGAAGGCGGTCAGAGCTAGGATGAGAGTAAACAGGGTGACTAGAGAATAACTTAAGGCCTGTCGTGTTTACAGCCCAAGAGACACGGCATTCCTGTACAAGTGTCATTAACGAATATTGTAATGGAGTCACTCTTCAAGCACAGATCTCCCCCACTATCTGAAAGCACCGTGTTCCTATGAAAACTTTCATAAGGAAATGTGGAAATTTCATAAGGAAATTCATAAGAAAATTTTCATGGCAGTAAATGAAAAGTATCCCCCAACTTTCTGAAAGTCCCCCTTACTGCCACTTTGCTTTTAGGAAAATCTTACGTTAGCACCTGTTTTTACCAACCAAAAGAAATCCCAAGAGGAGTTTTGTTTTTACCTCACTAATGTAGTCTTTCCTAAAAGCCAGTGGCAAAATCCAAACCTTTGGAAAGTAGGGAAACCTGAATAAGAAAATGTGTTAAACAGGAAAATGGATTCATGGCTGCAAGTTGCAAAGCAACTTCACTTGTAATACACAGATGGCATCTGCAAAGTTCAATCCAGTGACTGTCCTGTCTTCCCCACCTGTCCAGAGACCTTCTACAGCTATCAGAGAAGCAGTAATTCAAAAAACGCAGCTTCCATCCCCTCTCCCAGCTTCCAGCCCGAGTCAGGGAAGCACGAAGGACAGACTCTCCCTGGAGTGAGCCTAAGAGCAGAGCAGGTTAGTCGCTCTGAATCGCATCCAGAGTGATGCTCTATGGGTCGTCCTGAGCAATGAAGGACACATGTCACACGCATACCCTCTCTGGTTCCCTCAACTGAGAGAGAATAATCGTTAATACACACGGTATTCCAATTTTAGACCCGAGTTAATGGAGGCCAAGGGCAGTGAAAAGGCAAGCTGAGGTCAGAGACAGAAAAGGGGCCTTCCCCTTATAACCCCTGGCCTGGATTCAGAACCCTGGGTTAGAAGTGACTAGATCTACACCGCCCTCCCCCCGCCGCATTCCTCCAGGACCTCCAGATCCAAGTGCATTAAGAAGGAACGGCGAAGAGTCCCAGGATCTGTATCACTGAGGGCGGAACCGTGAGGACGGCGACCCCAGCGCGCGTGAGCCTGCGCGACCCTCCACTCACCAGCGCCTGCGCCGCCATGAGGTCCACCGGCCGAGCGAGACCGCGAGAAGCGGCGACTAAAGCCCGTCCGGCGGGCTCAGTCGACCCTTCACCCCAGCCCTGGCTCGGGTGACCAGGGACCTCGGTCTCCGCTGTGTAAACGCGCAACAAGATCCAGGGGGCCCCCTGCGGGTGCCTCGGAAACGAAGGGCTTGTGCAGAGGCGCCGGAGAGACTAGGGGGACAACCCCGTTACAGGTGGTGTCGGACTCATACAAAACCATGGAGGTAGGTCCTACCCTCCTCACTGTCCTTTGCTCGGTCTGGAAGACCCTTCTAGCAAGCGGCCTCCTGCCAGCCCTCCAACTAGCTGCGCCGTTCAACACAGACCCACTACGACCAAATGACGTCCTAGGGGAAGGCGCCAGAAGTCCCGCCCACGGCGCGGCAGAAGCGCCCATCTCCGCCCTCCGCCATTGGCTGAGCGCTCGCCTTCGACATGAGCTGCCCTGCCTTCTGGGTAATGTAGTTTCTGACTGCATCTAGGCCCCGCACGTTTCGTTCTCTGAGCAACCTGGTGTTCCAAAGACAGGGGTGTGGCTTTTTAGAGGTTGAAGGAGAACCACACAGATTTCAGGAGCCCTGCAGGCAATGCCTCGCCTCAAATAGGTGATGCATAGCTTCACCTTCCTCCCTGTGGACAGCAGTGGGATCACTCACTTCTTCCTGAGCCAGTATTTACAACAAAAAATGAAGATAATTCTTGAATGCAGTAATTCTAAAAGCTCCCTTAATCAGCAGTTTCCAACCTGCAGACCACGACAGCGTTCCCTTGGGAATTTGTCACAAATACAGGTCCCACTTCACTCCTACTGAATCAAGAACTCTGGGCTAGGGCCCCACATCTATGCTTAAATAAGCCCTCCGAAGGATTTCAATGCTCCAGAACAGTTGAGAAACAGCCTCTTTAAATTCCAGTGAACAGATGAGCTAAAACTACCTCTTTTGTGGGAGATAACTAAAAAGAGCTTAGTAGCAGACCTGGACCATAATGGTAAGTACATAAGAGCTAGTGCTGTCGTTATTATTATTTTATATTAGTATCATTGGCAATGTCATTACGAGGATCTGGCATACATCCCTGTGAGACAGGAATTCTCTTTGATACTTCTTTGCAGAGGCACTGGCGACATTTGTCAAAATATATAATACTTTGGGGTGCCTGGGTGGCGCAGTCGTTAGGCGTCTGCCTCCGGCTCAGGGTGTGATCCCAGCATTCTGGGATCGAGCCCCACATCAGGCTTCTCTGCTAGGAGCCTGCTTCTTCCTCTCCCACTCCCCCTGCTTGTGTTCCCTCTCTCACTGGCCGTCTCTGTCAAATAAATAAAATCTTTAAAAAAAAAAAAAAATATATATATATATATATATATATATATATATATATATAATACTTTGACTCAACAAGGAGCCACCTAAATAGTATTTAAATTTTTTTTACATAACAATACACTTGAATCAGGCAGAAGCATTATTCAAGACTGCTTTTGACTTCCTTTATGACAGGGACTCTTCTATGATATGAGAACTGAAACTAAAGGAAATGGGAAGAAAGATTGGTGTGGTATAGAAACATTTTTAGAGAAATGAAAAAGCAAAAAAGTCAGACAAAAATTATGTATTTCCACAATTACATCAAGTGTGTCTGCCTCTCCTGCCTCCCCTTTCACCTCTGCCACCCCTGAGCCAGCAAGACCTTCCCCTCCTCTTCCTCCTCCTCTCCTCATCCCACTCAATATGAAGACGATGAGGATGGAGACCTTTATGGTGATCCAATTACACTTAATGAGTAGTAAATAATCATTGTGCTTTATAGTTAACAAACTTATCTGTTGTGTGTGTATGTGACAGTCTAATAACGGCATGGCAAGAACCGTCTGAACATTTTCATGTCATCGTCATCATTATCTAAGTACTCGTCGTGTAGAACTTTAGGATCACCTGAGAATTTGTTGAAATGCAAGTTCTCCGGCCCACCTGATGAGGGAGCAGAGGCTAGCTGGAGACAAAGCACAAGCCAACACCCTGCAGAAGTCTCCCTCATCAGTTTGACCGGCCTGTCTTGGTTTTAGCACTGAAAGTGCCATGTACTGGAAACACCCTTCCCGGGACAAAAGTCCCAGTGTTCAGTGATAGGTGCAGAAGTTTGCCGCAAGCCCATACACTAGCCAAAAATTAAGGGGCTGAAAGAAAAACTGTTGTTAATGCCAGGATGCTGGGTATGGTATCGATTATTGGCTATGTGTAGTTGCTGTAGCTGGCCCAGTTCACACCTGAGTGATGTCATGATGAGGCACCATGTATAAATGATACCTTACTTAACCTGATTCCACCTAATGTACATAGTTACTCAGTGAAGCCACAGAAAATGAAGCAGTTTCCTTATCCACATTGATCCCACCCCATATCACACATTCTTCTGTCCCAGTTCTTTCCTCTTCTTGCATGTCTGTCCCTCTGTTTGTTTCCTATCACTGCTCTAAAAAAAATTACCACGAATTCATTGGTTGAAAACCACACATGATTTATCATCTATCAACTTCAGAAGTTCGAGGGCTCTGCTGGGCGTTCTGAATAAAAATCCACAAGGACAAAGTCAAGGTATTGGCCAGGGCTACAGTTTTCATCTAGGGCCCTCAGCCCGTTTCCACAATCACTTTGTTTTTGTTTCAGAATTCATTTCCTGCTCACAGTTTCCATGTGTCGTCCTTGACTTTTAAGCACAACAGTGGGTTGAGTGCTTGCTCTCTCAGGCTTTCAATCTCTCTTCCTTCCTTTTGACCAACCAGCCAAAGAAACTGGTCTGCATTTAAGGGCTCCCGAGATTAGACTAGATCCACCCAGATAATCCAGGATCATCTCATTTGAAGACCAGCTGGTTGGTAACTTTGCTTACATGTACAAAGTCTCCCTTGCCACATACTCAGCATATTCCTGGGGGTCACATCAGGGGAAAAACGGAATGGGTTCCAAAATTCAGTCTACCATGTTCCTTTTACCTGTGAATTCATTTATGTCTAATTATCTATGTCTACGTCTTGGTTCTAGAACAGATTTATATTTTCCTCATAGGAAGTCTGGAATGATTTTATATGTATGAATGTAATAGTTTATCCACACAACTCAGCTAGTGAGGATCCTCATGTCACGATTACAGGCTCTAGATGTCACAGCACAGCTGGACTCAGATTAGGGTTTGTCTAAGTTCTACACAATGTCCTTAATCATAAGAGTTTGCTTCTGAATAATTCTGATTTTCCCTGATTTTTGAAACCAAATGAATCATTTGGGGGAAGTTTTCATTTTACTTACTTGTATGGATTTTTCCCTCTACTTCACCTGATGGTCACCTGGAGGCTCACATGCTGGGTCTGTGAGGAACGGAGGCTGACTTGAGTTTACATCTCACTCCTGTCCCTGACAACAGAGATCTCACTTGGAAGAGACCTGGGATGTAAGCCTAAAATCCAGCCTTTCTTTTTTAAGTGTTACATTTACATAATTCTTAATATTGCCGGTTTCTCATGCATACATCAGATATTTTCTTAGCTGCATTAAAATTCACACGTTTGTGAACGAAAAAGCAGGTTTTCATATGGTGGTTGCACTTGTGTAAGAACACACTTCCGACATCTGTCCCAATTTTTCTCCTGAAGAAATTCTCAGCACGTGCATTAGTTTGCTGGGGTTGCCATAGCAAAGTACCACACCCTGGGCGGCTCAACCGACAGAAATGTATTTTTGCAGCGTGGAGGCTGGAAGTCCAAGATGAAGGTGCTGGCAGGTGTGGGTTCTTTTGAGGTCTCTCTCCTTGGCTTGCAGATAGGCTATGCTGTCACTGTGTCTTCACGTGGTTGTCCCTCACTCGGTGCTGTGTGGGTCTTGATCTCCTCTTCCGAGAAGGACAGCAGTCCTATTGGATTCAGGTCTACCCACGTGACCTCATTTTACCTTATCTTTGAAAAAACCTATCTCCAAATACGGCCACATTCTGAGGTAATAGGGGCTAGGGCTTCAAAGGATTTTGGGGAAACACAATTCAGCCCATAACATTGTGAGATATGGCATTTGTATAAGAAATTTAAAACTATTGGACTCTACATCAAAAACTAAGGATGTACTGTATGGTGACATAACATAATAAAAAATTATTTAAAAAACTATTTATGTGGATTTTTAATGAATCTTTTAAAACTTGATACCTATGTAACTACCACTGAAGGCAATACAAAGAATATTAGCAGTGCCCGTAGGCCAGAGAACTCCCACTCACAATGTGCTCTTCCCCCAAACCAAGAGGAGTTCCAGAACCTGATTCTGAAAGTCAGTATAACCTGCCTTGTTGGATAGTTTTTCCTATTGTGTCTGAATCCCAAAAATACAGTTTGGTTGTGGCTATTACCGACCTTTACATGAATGGAATCCTAAATTAGGGGCTCCATTTGGTCTCATCATTGTCTTCAAAACAAACATAAGATTCACCGTGTTATCTTGTGTATCTGCATATCGTCCGTTTTCATTGCTGTTGAGCTAACAATTGATCCATCCATTCTGCTGCTGATGCACCTTTATATTGTTTTCAGCTTCCGGTAACGCAATCCTGCTGCTGTGGGTTTTTGTCCATGTATTCTGATACACATAAAATGGCCTTTCTTATAGCAGTAGTTTACACACTTAAAAAAACATTCATTGCGAAGACATAAATATGTTTATGTGCTTAATTGCAGAACTTTGATATATGTAAGGCAAAAACTAACCAACCTAAAGGATAATATACAAGTTACAATCATAATTGGGGATGTTAACACTTCTTTCTCACTAATTGTTAGAACGAGTAAACAAGAAGCAAATCAGGGTGCAAAAGATTTATCTTGACTTAATGGTATTTGTAAGACACTATATCCAACATTAGCTGAACACACTTCTTTTTCTTTTTTTTTTTTTTTAAGGACATGAATGAAACATTTATTCTGTCTTAATTGAATGAACTGTATTTCAGGATAAGCAGCTGATGTCAGACAGTTCTTTTTTTAATTTAAATTCAATTTAATTAAAATACTGTATTATTGCCTTCAGGGGTAGAATTTAGTGATTCATCAGCTGCATACTTAATACCCGTCACCCACGTTCCCCATCACCCCAACACCTCCCCTCCATCAACCCTGTCTGCTTTTTATAGTTAAGACTCTCTTCTGCTTTGCCTCCCTCTTTGTTCTTATCGTATTTTTCCTTCCCTCTCCCTATGTTCGTCTGTTTTGTTTCTTAAAGTCCGCATGGGAGTGAAATCATATGGTATTTGTCTTCCTCTGACTGACTTATTTGGCTTAGCATACTACCCTCCAGTTCAATCCAAATCGATGCAAATGGCAAGATTTCAGTCTTTTTGCTGGCTGAGTAATATTCCATTATCTATATATACCACCTCTTCTTTATCCATTCATCTGTCAATGGACATCTGGGCTCTTTCCATAGCTTGGCTATTGTGGACATTGTTGCTATCAAAATTGCGGAGCATGTGCCCCTTCAAATCGCTACATTTCTATCATTTGGATAAATACCTAGTAGTGTAACTGCTGGGTCGAACATACTTCTTTTTCAAGTGAACCTGGAAGGTTCATGAGTTAGACACATACGCGGTCAAAACTGTGTCTCGACAAATTCCCAAAGTTGAACATACATACAGCAGAATTAGGGCAGACACCAATAATTAGGATATCTAGGATATCTCCAAATATTTAGAAATAAAGGAAAACATACTTTCATGTGACCAATGTGTTAAAGAAGGAACAACCAAAAAATTAGAAATAATTTGAACTGAATGATAACTGAAACAGAGCAAATCAAAATTTACAGAATATGGTTAGAGCAGTGCATAAAGGAATGTTGCAACTTTAAGTGTTTATATTAAAAAATAAAAAAGATCTAAAAACAGTGATTTAAGTTTCCATCCTAAAAACAGAGAAATGAAAGCAAGTTAAATCCAAAACAGAAACAGATTACACATCTAGGAATGGAAAGAGAAAATACACAGCACATTAACAAAGCTAAAGTTAAATTTGTAGAAGACTAATAAAATTGATAAATGTGTACTGAGATTAATCATGAACTTAAGTGAAAATTCAAATTATCCCTCTCAGGGAAAAAGGGGTGACATTGCTAGATTGGAAGACATTCAAAGGATAAGGTGATTATAAACACCTTTTTAGGAAGAAAACTGCGGCTTCAAAGAGTTCTCCTGGTGAATTTCATCACACATAGAAGACATTGCCCAGTGTTATACAAACTCTCAGAAGATAGAGAAGGAGGCAGATTCTCTGAGTCCATTCTATGAGGTTAACACTGCCTGCATACAAAATAGAATAATAAATGTACAGATGAATATACCTCATAAACACAGATATGACCATCTTTACCATACTAGGAAATCACTCCTAACCAAATGTAAAAAGGTAATCTAGGATGACCGAGTGGAATTTGCAGCGGGAAGGCAAGGTTGATTCCAAATGTAAAATCAACCAATGCAATTTACCATATTAAGAGACTAAAGGAGAGACGCCATCTGCCTGTCTCAAAGCTGTGGGGGAAGGAATTGATGAAGTTTAACATAGCTTTCAAGCAGACCTCTCGGTGAAGTAGGAATTGGAGAAACTTCCTTCATCCTAAGACAAAGCGGGGCCGAGTTACCCCAGAGATGATGCCTGGGGACACAGGGCTGTTCCAGCAGAGGGGGCTCTGCAACCCCCTGCAGCGCCTCCTGTGTCCTTGCATCTGGGAGAGGAGTTTCACATGCAGCTGTGTGTGTTGCCACGGCGACAACAGATGCCTCATGGGATTATGCCGGCAACCTGTGACCTCCCTCCTACAGCTGCTGAGGAGACTGGAGCCAGGGTGGCCTGTGGCTGCCCTAGGAGTGCGACCAATTCAGACCTAGTAGGCCGTGTGTGACCCTTAGAGGGGTGCCAAGGAGCTGAGGACCTGGACTAGAAAAATGGTCCTCCGTGATGCCTGCATGATGGGGGAGGGGGCACCACAGTCAGGGGGTGATGCATAAGCTCCGGAATCAGACAGACCAGCTTCAGATCCTGGCTTCACTGCCCTGTGGGGACCTCAGGAAGATCCCGACAGTTAATGCCATTTGTAATTTGTAAACTGTGTAGGGAGAAGTGAAGAGAACCTGCTGCCGGGAAGGGATGTGGGGGGCACAGCATCCGGGCCGGCTAGGGCACCCCATCTGCCCCTGCCTCAGAACACTTCGCAGCCCAGCTGCTGATGCTTGGGATTTGCACTTTCCCAGGGCTGTCGCAGAGGCTGGCCTTGTCTTGCTCCAGGACTAGAACAGAACACAGCTCCCTTGTGAGCAGATGTTCCGGAAACCCAACCTACCCACACGGAGGAAAGGTAGGATGTGAGGGCAAACGGGGGTTGTCCGCGGTGGTTGGCGGAAAGGAAGAGACCTGGGGACATCACACCCTGTGCTGCTGGGTCAGTCCTTGCCCCCCTTGGCACCCGTCCAGCTGCAGCCATCCCCAGACTCTGGGTGCACCGGGACCCGCCGGAAACAGAGCCCAACCTCATCCTCTCCGTCAGGGTCTCTCTTACCCAGATCCAGAGTGAACCAGGCCCCCTGCCCGTCACGACTGAGGTCGCCCCAGGGCTTGGCTCTGAGCAGGCTCTGCTTCCTCGGAGCCTGGGAGCAATGGCCAGGGGCCCTAGAGGCACAGATTGCCTCCGCGGCAGCCCTGGGCTAAGTGCTGAGGAGACTGCAGACCCCAAGCCCTGGTGGTCCCACTTCTGCTGGCAACGAGCATCAGCAGTCCTGGGCAGTGCCCACCTAGTGCGGGGGCACTGCTGGTCCCCAACACCTGCAACCAGGTGCGGAAATCCCAAAGGGACTGGAGAAGGGCCAGTGGCCCCAGCCTTTGCCCTCTGGCGCCCTCGCTTCCGCCCTTTACTGGCCGGTCCTTTTCTGTCACACATTCTAGTGATGAGTCACAAGCATCAGGCCGAACAGTGCAGAGTTTGCCTTGGGTGAGTGGGTAGCTGGGAAGCACCTCAGGTTATGTCCTCCATTCCCAGGTCAGACAGTGAACACACTGCTCTTCATGGGCAATTTAAGGGGAGCTTCTCCCCTTTCCTGACCCAGCTCCCGTTCCCCAAGCAGCTGTCATCCCGCCCCGTGTCCCTCCTCCACTTCCACCAGTACCTTAGTTTTCACTGGCCAGCCCATCACTGCTTCCCCATCTCTTCCCCCGGGGCAGCCAGCACATCTGCAGAGGTGACCTCCCAGTGTCTTCTGGAATTGGGTGTCACCCACATGGGCTCAGCTCCCCATTTCCAGGCTTTCACCTTCCGGTTTCCCTGAGGTTCCACAGTGTGTTACCTCATTAACCAGGACCACCTGGTGTGGAATCCAGTCTCTATCAGTCCACCTCCAGTATAATCAGGAGCCCGACCCCAACTCGGAACCATTGCTTGAGCCCGGGAGTCATGCTTCAGTCATGTGGAGCCCCTGATGGGCAAGAGCAGAGTCACCCTCCCCAGTGCCCCTGTCCTTACTAGCCAACCCATCACTGGTTTCCCAGTTCCCTGCTTTCCAGCCGCCAGGACGTCAGCCAACTGGGCATCCCAGCCTGCCTTTGACCCTGATGACATTGATGTGGCTACCATGCCCCCCTCCCACGCTCCTCCTGACAGCCCCCCGCACCTGACCACGTTGTCAGCACCGAGCCTCTGGGAAATCGGCAGTGTCAGCACCAGCTCCAGTCCTAACCTCTGCGGAAGCACAGGCACCCAGTGCGAGCACAGCCCGCTCAGCTTCTGCACGTGGGACACTCCCGTGTTCCACCTTGGCATCTCTGTCGGCCATCCTCCATCGCAGTGCAGCCATCATCGCGATGCCCAGCACTAGGCGCAGCTCACCTTCTGCTAACATGACTCCAGAGCCGTTTCCTTTCAAGCATCTGCAGCTCCTTTGAGTAACGACTGTCGTGGGGGCAGCACGTCTGCCCCAGTCCCCAGCTCCATGTCGGAAGCACTGGGCTTTAGCTCAGGGCCGAGGGGGACAGCCAGGACCTCAGCTCACGTTGGGGGAGGCTGAGACCTGAACACCAGAGTCCTGCCAGCCTGTAGCACACACGGCGAGCCTCCACTGGGATACGCATTCCTTCTCACCCAATGTCAGACCACCCAGAATGCCCAGGCCGGCGCGCTCGTCCCTATCGGCAGAGAAACCATCGTTGACAACACATGCACCAGAAGACACTTCTGTTCCTCCTGAGTTCAGATCACCTGGAGACCATCCGGCCAAAGCACCGCAGCTGCCGTAAGAGGGGCAACACCACAGCTGCGCTTGGAGGGCCCTGTGTTCCCACCTGCAGTCCGAGCGCCTGGGGTCCACTCGTGCCAGCACAGCGAGAGTTCCAGCGAGAGGGGCCAGGACAAGAACGTGGTGGGGAATCAGTGCTCCCTTCCTGTGTCTGCTCAGTGCCCTCAGGGCCCATGTGGCCAGGGCAGACCTGCTCCTAATGGAGAAGCCTCCACCACTGAGAAGCAACCCAGGCCTGAATAGGCTGCTGTTCGTGCCTGCTGTCAGGTGCTGCAGGGCCACCTGGCCAGGGCGCCTCTGGTGCAGTCAGAGGGGCTGGCGCCACGGGTGTGGCTGGAGAAACTATGGTCCGTGAATCCAGTCTGGGCACCTGGGGTCCATGAGCGCAGGGGACAGTGCGAGCAACGGGAGGCAACAGTACGCTAGCTGTGTTTGGACACACTTCTTGTTCCCCCGTCATTCCGAGCGCCCGGGGAGGCTCACGGCCACAGCACATGTGTTGCAGTCACATGGGACGACGTCACTTTCAGGAAGACACTTGGGGCCTGGCCCTCGGTCAGTGCACTGGGGCCTTCCCGGCCGGGATGCCCCCTTTGACCTTGTAGGAGCCGACACCACGGAGAAAATAGCTGGGCTTCCGGCACATTTTCAGCTCCCTTCAACTGGATCACGGGTGCCTCTTCAGCGGGTCCATCAAGGGGCAGCCTTGCCTTTGGGGAAGACTTGTCACCTGTCCAGGATTCTCTGCCTATACGGTGGCACCAACCCATTGGTCATCTTCTCCTGCAAGAACTAGGCTGTCAGCCAATAGGAAGCAAGAGCCTCCTCTACAACCGGCTGGCAACCGCTGACCTTCCCGCATGGCTTTGCCGTGCTGGGGACAGTCTCAGGCACCCCTGGTTCTCTCAGTCAAACCTCCCCTGTGTTTTGTTTTCCTAGAGCAAGCTGCAGGTCCACAGCTCCGGCCTTTTGTGTGTGCGTCCAAGATTGTGGGTTCCGATGAGGCTGGTCAGAGGGCAACACGCTGGCTTGAAAAGGTCCCCTGCGGAGAGAAGGGTGAAATCTGTAAACATCAACCGTGCAACACTCTGCTTGCAACTGTTGGCCTGGAAGACTCAAGCTCTAGGTCGGTTTTCCTCTAGTCTTACAACTGGCAGGACAGCCACTGCTACCTACAGCTGCCCCTTTCCTGTTGCCCGTTGGCTTCAGTCAGTCTCTATCTTTCTTTCCCAGCTAGGATATACATATACATACATCGTTCTGGTTAATTGGGCCTCTGCCGATCTGTTTGGCTTCTTCAACTCAATGAGGGAGAAAGAACTGAGCTGTACAAGCGGCAATGTGTTGAGCCAAATCAACTGTGGGAAGCCTCTGTGGCCCAGGAAATAGGATGTGGAGGCAGTCCCGCTAAGGACAGCAGGAGCTGATTCTGAAGTCCGTGCTGTGTCAGGGACAGCAGCCCAGGAGGAAGCGAGGTGCGGGCGGGGGCCACAGGGCATGACTCTCCCTTGCCTCTTCCTTCCGTGCTTCTCCCCGGCCGCCTGGCCTCCATGGAGGCCACATCACCCTTGCTGTGTGAGCGAACCACACTGTACTACTGCAGTCTATTGAAAGCATTTCAGTGTCCCCGCGTAATGTAGACGACGCCAACAGTCCACACACATTCTCACCTCACGCCGAGGGGACTGGCTCGGTGGGGAAAGGAAGAAACACTCATGTCTGTTTCACAAGTTTTAAAAATTTAAGTCAAGGGTCAATATATAGATACTGTTCTCATACTGCTTTAAAGAATCTGAAATCATTCTCTTTTCTGGTCAACAACTGGATAGGTTCTCTTTGGAAAAACAAGTCTTCCCCTCGTCTAACCCACTGAACTCTCAAATCGCAAGAGTTACAACGTACGTCACTCACGCTGGGCTGGCCTTAGAGTCCTGCTGTGTGTCCACTAGACTTTATTGCTGAAAACAGGATCTGTTCTAACACATGCTATAGTCCATAAAATCCATCCTAAGACGCGGGAGCGCAAAAGGCAGGCATTTCCCTCAGCTGCTTACCTGTTACTTTATTACACATTTATTTGCGGTGACCCTCCCCTAGACACCGTGGCAGACCCTAGTAGACCCTAGTGATGCGGAGTGTAAAGGGGTCTCTTGCTGCACAGGAATTTACAGTAGAGTGAGAGTCCGACGAATGAACCAAATAGTATACAGGAGGGGGCGGTGCTGGGGATTTCGAAGCAGATAAGGAAGACATAAAACTAAGTCTGCGAGGACCGGAGCTCTAATTACACCTCAAGAAGAAGAACGAAGTGGCCAGATAGAGATGGGCTATTTTCAGGTCAGGGAAACACCACATGAAAAGTCAGGGAAGGAAGAGCAGTCACGACCCAGGGGGCACCAGGCAGAATTTCTCTCTGACCACAAGAGGACTCAAGTAGAACCAGTAATGAGTAGAGTATCCTCAAATATCCAGACATGAAGGAAAACATACTCTGTCAGAACCAATGAGTCAAAGCAGAAATAAGAACAAAAAGGGGGAAATAGTTTAAACCACATGACAATTAAAACACAGCAAATACAAATCTGTGAGATACAGCTGAAGCAGAGTGCTTCAGGAACCCTTGTAGCTTTAAGTGTTTGTATGAAAAAAAGAAGAAACGATTAAAAAGAATGGTTCAAGTTTCCATCCAAAGGAAATAGCAGTAAGGTCTAAAATAAGAAATTGAAATGACACAGCACTGAAAACTAAGCTGATAGAAGAGTTTTTAAAATTTGATAAAATTAATAAACCCCTACTCAGACTGGATGAGAAATTAAAAAGAAAATTCCAGTGACCAAGATTATGAATGTAAAAGGGGGTATGACTGCCCATCGGAGACAGGAAAATGGTAACAAGGGACCACAAGCCCCTTTCAAGGAAGAAACTTCCGCCTCCAGATGTTTTGGTTTCTTTCCCTGATGAACTCTATAAAACCTATAATGACATTATTTTAGCAGTGTTCCACAAATTCTTTCAGAAAACAGACAAGGAGGCAAGTTTTGCTAACTCACTCTAGGTAGCCAGCACTAGTCACCCTCATCCCAAAACTCACAAGAAAAAAAGAAAAAAAAGCACCGGTGAATATCTCTGATAGCCCTAGAAATCTTTAATAACATTCTAGGAAGTCAAATTCTACCAAATATAAAAGGATGATCTAGCATAATTAAGTGGGGTTTTTCTCAAGAATGTAAGGTTGTTTTGAGTGATTAATAATGCGTTACTGTATAATCACCATATTGAGAGACTAAAGGAGAAAATCATAGGCTCCTCTCAATGGTTGTGGGACAAGTAATTGACAAAATTGACTCCTTTCAGAGGAAAATGCTCAGCAAGGTAGGAGTCGGAGAGTTTCACTTACGTGATAAAGCACATCTACAAAAAACTCCAGTGAACAGCACACTGAATGCTTTTACCCTATGATCAGAAGCTGGGAAAGGATGCCCTTTGCCTCCACTTGTCTCCACTCGGTATTTTCCTGGACCTTGTAGCTAATGTCAAAGGTAAAGAGAACCAATAAAAGATATACAGGTTTAAAAAGAAGGAAAAGTGCCTTTTCTGCATAGAAAACATGATTGCACCTGTACAAAATCCAATCTACACATCTACAAAGAAACTAGAAGGAGGAAGAAATGAATTGAGCCAGTTTCCCGTGTGAAGGTCACATCCAAAGGCAACTGCTTTGTCTGTGTATTACCAAACACCAACACATGTGTAATGCATGTGTACAATCTATGTACATATACACGTATCCTACTCGTGCACTGGAAAAGGTCACATTGCTAAGTTGTCAGTTTCAGTCAGGACTCTGAAAGATGGGCTGTGGAATTGTTATAAGTGATGTGGGTGCCCTTAAGCGGGGCTAGATCCTGCACCCACCTGGTGTGTGTCTCCTGTCCTTGGACCTGGGAGATCATTCACAGACAGCTGTGGAGTCAGCTGCAAGTCTTCCTTAGACAAGAAATGCCCGATGGTGCTATGCTGACCGTTGTTACTCTCTGCAAGGGGAAAAGTAAGAACAAGACAAGGCATGCCGATGAAAAGGAAGTAAATTAGCTTTCTTCATCGAATCACGATTCAGAGAAAACATCATTGTGCATGTAGAAATTCCTAAGGAAACTACAAAGAAACATCCAGAAGGGACGTGCTGGAATGCTATATCTATGTGATCATAGCATTTTCTGTGAACTCCAAATGAACTACTGAAAATAACTTCACAGACCCCATAAAACACTTATGAATAATAAGCAAAAGCTGTGGGTTACCTATAGCCACAAAACTATACAAGGGTGGTCGCAAACTTTCTCTTAACGTCCAGAAAATAGGTATTATGGGCTTTGTGGGTCACAGATCTCTGTCCCATACTTCTGCACGCATGTGTGTATATGTTACAAGTATTTTAAATTGTTAGCATGGTTCTTAGCTCTCCGGTCTTACAAATACAGGCTATGGGTTGAATCTGACCCAGAGGCCTCGGTGTTGGCAGATAGTACAAAATATTGTCAAGAGAAAATTAGAAAGACCTAAATATATGGAGATACATACCGTCTTTGTGGCCTGGAAAAGTTAATATTGGTAAATTGTCCATTTTGACCAGGACTCTGAAACCTGATCCATGGAGTTATTCTAAGAATGCTGGTGCCCTTGGGGCATACGAGTTTTCAGGGCAGGGGATCCTGTGCCCACCTGGTGCGCATCCCCTACCCCTGCAGGGGAGGACACAGCCCCCAGACAGCTGTGTGGTTTGCCGCAAGACGCACTTACAAGAGAGATCTGCCATGGAGATGGACTGACAGCTGGTGCTCCCTGCCTCCATCTGGGCGAGACTGAAGCCCGGTGTGGTCAAGGCCCACTTAGCAGTTGAACCGAATTAGCCCCCCTCGAGGTCAGTGCGTGTCCTCATCATAGGTGTGCCCCGAGCTAAGTACCTTAAGGACTATTAAAAAAAAAAAAAAGTACCACGTGACGTGTACCTGCCCAGCAGTCACCAGGGTCTGATGGTTCCAGGCTGCCTCTGTAGAATCAGACAGCTGGGTCAGCCCCTGGCAGGGCCACTACCACCTGTGTGAGCTGAGGAAAGTTCTAGGCCTTCACTATGGTTTTGCCAAGCTTGTAAAGCTAAGAGAAGAGGCTCTGCCTGGGCCGAAAGGGTGACGTGGGGGCGGCGTCCGGGCAGGTCAGAGCCCCGGGCTGCCTCAGACACCAGCCGGCCGGGCCGCTCATCCCGCGGCTCAGACTTCCCAGGGCGGCCCCCGAGGTGCGGGCCTCCAGGATGTGCGGCGCCCGCGAGCGGCTCCCGGAGGTCGGCGCCCTGGGCCCGGAGCTCCCCGCGGGCGGCGGCGGGCGGCTGCCGTAACCGCTGTGCTCCGCGGCGGCTCTGTCCGTGTCCCTCGGCCCCCTTGCCCGCCCCCCGCCCCCCGCCCCGGGCACTGGCCCTGCGGCCGCCTCCCCGGAGCCCTGGGTCCCCCAGTCCCCGGGGCCAGCGCCCCACTTGCCCCGCATCCGGCCGCCCCTGGCCCTGCGGGGAGCCGCCTGCCGGCTTGGAGGGTCTGCGCCCCGGTACTCGGACCCGAGGGAGAGAGCGGAGGACCCAGGGCACCGAGACCTGGACCCAGGTCCAGGAGGCCGGACCCGGTTCCGGAGAGGCAACCCCGCCGTCCTGGAAGGTCCCCACGGAGCGCGGGCGACACCTGGTGCCCCCACCTGCCGCCCCGTGCGCGCGGCCTGAGGCCACCGAGTCCCGAGCGCGGGGCACACGGACAGTTGGTCTCGCCCTTGGCCCTCGTCTCCTTTCCCTCCAGCCCTTCGCCCTCTGTGCGCGCGTTCTCTGTCCTCCCGGGTGTGGCCCTCCGGAGCCGGGCGGGAAGGACGCGCCGGCCACCGTGGGCTCGGGTGCGAGGACAGTCGCTGACTTTTCTACTGAGTCCAGGGATTCGCCCGCACACAGAGGCCTCTCCCTCAGCTTGTGCAGCCAGCTTCCCCCGCCCGCCGGTGCCCTCCCGTGTCCCCCATGGGGCCTGGGTCACCCCGTCCTGCCCCTCACTTCGGACGCTGCAGGCTCCTGGGTCTGCAGCCCTCGGTCTTCCGTCGCCTCGCGAGCTGGAGTCTGAGCCCGCAGCCCTGGTGCTCCTCTTGGGGTCCCTCCTCCCTCGCAGGCGGGACTCCGGGAAGAAGGAGCTGTGTTTGCTGGCACCTCCAGTACGTTCTGATAAAGCCAGAGCCAGAGAAAGGCTGCCTGTGGCTACTGACACTCCAACCTCCTGGCTGGTGATGTCGGGGGTGCCATGTATGGTGTTCAATCTTCAAGCAACCCCCCACTACGCACCCAGGACAACCACCTCAGAAAGAGAAAACAGCGGGCCGTGTTCATACCGCGGTCTGGGTCGGGACCTCGATTTATCCTGGTTCTGTCTGGCTTCTGTGCTGAGCTCTCGGCGACCACACAGCCCGGCTCCTCGCCGCCCAACATCTCCCACCAGGTCGCCTGCTGCAGTCACCTCACAGCACAGGACCCCACGCACTCCGAGCTGAGTCACGCCTGTCTGACTAGAACCCATCTACGACTGGAGCAGGGCCAGTCAGGTGTCTGGACTCCAGCGCCAGGTATGGAAAAGAAGGCTCGTGCTAAAAGCCAGTGAAGTCACTTCTAAGTCCAAGAGACAGGTTTTCATGACAATGCTCATCTAGAAATGCATATGTTTTCGGATAATAGGGAACTGGCAGGCCCCTATCAGTTACTAAATTGCTCAACTGAGTGTGGGACCCACGCAGGCAGTGAGGGGGTGGGGGACACGTGGAGGAGACCTGCTCTGCCCCAGTGGACAGATGGCAACGCTCTGGGATGAAGGGGCCAAAGGCCAGGAAAGAGGGGTGGCTTCATGGTCTCCTCCTGCCTGGGCCCTAAAGGGGCTCTTCAACTTCACGGCTTGTTTCAGCTTCTGAAATGAGGAGATCATTTGGCTTAGAGCTGAAGAATTTTGCCTACTGTTTGGAAGAAATATTTGCACGCCATATATTCGAAAAGGGTTAATATCCAAAATATATAAAGAACTCCTGCAACTCAACAGCAAACCAAACAATCTGAATGAAAACGAGACTGAGGATCTCCATAGACATTTTCCCCAGGAAGACATACAGGTGACCCAGAGATGCATGAAAAGATGCCCCACGTCACTCACCAGCAGGGAGATGCAAATCAAAACCACAGTGAGATGTCATGTCACAGCTGTCAGAACAGCTCTTATCAAAAAGGACAAGAAATAACAAATGTTGGCAAGGATGTGGAGAAAAGGGGACCCTTGGGCATTATTGGCGGGCATTTCAATTGGTGCAGCCAGTAAGAAAACTGTATGGAGGTTCTTCAAAAGACTGAAAACAGAACTGTCATGGGATCTGGCAATTCCCCTGCTGGGTATTCACTGAAGAAAATGGAAACACTAACTGTAAAACATGGCTGCACCCCTATGCTCGCTGCAGTATCATTTGCAATAGCCAAGATTTGGAATCTGGAAAACCAGTCGACCAAACAACAACCACCCAGGCTCATAGAGAGAACACATCGGTGACTGCCATAGGGGGACTGGAGGGTGTGCAGAAGGGGTTAAAGGGGTCAAAAAGCACAAACTTCCAGTTTTAACTTAGTCATGGCGATGTAATGTACAGCCTGATGACTATAGTTAACATAGTATTGTACATTTGAAAATCGCTGAGAGAGTAGATCTTAAAAGTCCTCACCACAAGAAAAAAACGGGGAAAAGTTGCTAACTATGCATGGTAAGGGATGTTGACTAAACTTACTGTCGTGATCTGTGTCTGAAGGCCTCCCTCCTTGATCTGGAAAAGACTCATCTCTGACCCTTCGTCAGGACAGGCAGGGAGCACGCCCTCCTCAATGCGGAAGGGTGGTGGAGCACACAGGGAGAGGCTGTAGGCGGCGCAACGCCTGGAGTTCGTACCTGAATGTGAGAGTCAGGCCAGACTACGTGTGTGTGTGTGTGTGTGTGTGTGTGTGTGTGTGTGTGTCAGTGGTCGCAGGAGGACAGGGGAGGGCATGGTGTTAGGCCTAAGTCTGGAGAGGTGGTTCTAGGCCTCAACCAGGAAGGGAAAGAAAGCAGAGTCATAGCCTTGATGCCAACACTGGTTTTAGTGAAGAGCCGCGTGCCAGGAGGACGGCCCGGGTGAGCTGAGCATCGCCTGCCTCTCTCTGGGCCCGGCCCGCAAGTTTCGCTCACCAGTCTCTCAGCCTGTAATTCTTCCTCAAGACTTTAAATCTTTTCCGCTTTATGACTTTGGGCGACGTCGAGTTCTGGTCTTTCACGGAATTCATTTGCTGCTGATACCACAGGTACTCCGGGGAGAGGACCTTGGAGGGTTTGTGGTAGAGGAAGTATTTGTTCAGGTGGCTCTCATCGTGCCAGATGGCCTCGATGTGGTTGGCTTGGTCGACCATGATCGCTCTGTGGCAGGCCTCGGTGAGCCTGGCAACCTCCGACACGGACCCCCCAAATAGGGCCCCTATGTAATAAAAGTCCCCCTCGTCTTCAGGAATATGCGCTTGCGACTGAGGCCGCCGTTCATAGGGGAAGTCGGCCCGATTGAGCCCATAGTAGCCAACATGGAGCGTGCCGAACAAGGAGGAGAGGACCTCCACGCCCACGTGGTCGCTGAGCCTCATGTCCACATCTGCACACACGAGGTAGTCCACCTCCCGCTGGAAGCGCTGCCGGGAAAAAGTGCTGAGCATCTCCATGCGGTGCATGGAGATGTCCTGCCAGCGGGCATAGCTCTGGATCTTGAGGATGATTATCTGCCTTCCGTTTCGGACGTTGAGGTGAGGGACATACTCCGGCTTGTCAGTGAAGACGTAGTAGTTCACCCGGTGTCCTACCATGAAGTACATCTCTGCCGTCTCCAGGAACGCCCTCAGGTAGAGGAAGTATTTTTCAGTGGGAAACACAATTAATCCGATGGTGGCATTCTGGAGCCGGAACTGCTCATTCAGGATGTCCGTGTTGAAAGTCCCCTCCCAGATGATGGGAGCCAGCCACGGGGTCATGACAAGGACATCTTTCCTAGAGGGTGTTAGAACATCTGGTTGGGGATACACCATCTTTGATAATTTTATACTTTCCAGCCCATAGATTTTGCTAATAACCTTGTTTGTCCTAGCTGAGATGCTTCCTAGTATCTGGTTTCTTGGATTCAGGTAGCAATAGCAAAAGGCCAAGGCAAGAGCTATTAAAAGAAGGACGATCACTCGATGAGGCAAGTAACATTTTGGGTTCTCTGCGACTGTCCTCACCAGCCGAGCCATGGCTCCACTTCCAACTCTTGCAGCCTAGATCTCCTTAGATGAGGCTAAGGACCTGCACCTCCCGAGGTTCCACTTGCAGCAGCCTCTCCCGGGCGGAGTGAGGCAGAACGCATTGACTATACGGTACTCATGCCCCCTGCTTCTCCTGAGGTCCTACCCCCGTGCAAGGAGCCCCTGAGCACTGGGTATTCAGGGTCACCGAGCTGAGTAAGATTCCCAGCCTGGCAGAAGATGGATAAATTCAGTTCTGGTTGAGGTTGTATCAGAATAACCAGGTAGCAGGACTATGGGCCACTAGAACCCTTGGGCCAGCTTGTAGGAGAGAAGTCCAGTCTCCTGAAATAGGCTCAGGAGACTGGCTCATGGAGGCCCCTGAGCAGGTCCAGGACAGAGATTGTGATGAAAGCAGGGCAGGGCTGAACAGGAGGTTAGAGGCTTGTGCTCCAGCCCTCCCTTGACACTCACCAGCTGTGAGACATTTACATAAACACTAAATGTCCTGAAAGTAAAGTTGAGAACAGAATGTCTTCAAGGTCCCATCCAGACAGGCTGATGTGGGCCATCATTCAGAAGGCCTGATTTGGTAACCATGCTGCAAGCAAGAGAGCCCACAAATCAAGGATTGTTTACCTTTATTCCTCGAATAATCACTTAAAATTCCACTGAGTATTTACTTCGCAGATACTAGGGCTTATACTGAGATTAGTCCAGGCTGCTGGACTTTATGGGCATTATATTGCTCACTCCTCAAAACAAGGCTAAGGGATGGATGCTGCACTGTCGTCCTGGTCTAAATGGGGAAACGTGCTCAGAGAGATGGGTGACCAGTCCACGACCACATGGCTTAGCGCTGAAGCCAACTAAGCAACCAGACTCCAGGATTGGCCTCTTGGCCACCCTATACTCTGATCCTCTGCCTTGCCCACAAGTCCCTTGTAGTTTCCTTTTCCTGGGTTCTTTCCCCAGTCAGGCTCCTTTGGTTCTCTCCCTAATGGTTGCCATGCCAGTTGATCCTAGGCAGGGCCCTCGAGATGGAGAAGGGAACCTGACCCAGTACCATTTTTGACTCATCATATTGCCAACACATATATCTCCCTCTGCAGTCCGAGGCAGTTCCAAGTACATGTGTCTTGGGAAATGAACCCTCTGGCGCAGACTTCTAGCCCCCTGTGGGACTAACTGTTGGTACAGACAGGTCCCATGGTGTGTGGGGAGCGCCTGCCACCTGCACCCTGAAGCTGGCTGGCGCTCTTGTGCTGCTCTGTGACACCTTGTTTCTCCTCTCCCACAGAAGGAGCTGGCTGGAGACACGGTCTTTCCGGACTTCCTGAAACCCTCTCAGGGTGGTTCTGGGCATGTTAGGAGGAGGGAATGAGTGAGTTTCGATGAGTGTCTTAAGAACTTGACACCTTGTCTTTGTGGCCCAGATTGTGACATTTGCCTGGCTGTGTCTAGGAATGTTTGTGTAATCCTGATTGTCACCCCTAGTCAATAATGCTGACATAGTGGCAAAATACCAGGACAACCCAGTGATGTTGCAAATGCCAGAAAGCGGAAGCCCCGCTTCAATGCGAAAATGGCCCCAAGAAGATCAGGAGCATGTGCTTGATGTGCTCGTGGGTCTGGTGCCTCTCTGGGGAATCTGCCCATCCCAGGGCGGTGGCGGAGGGAACCCATGGCTCTGCTCTATGTGGCACTTCCCTGAGAGTCTTGGAGGTTAAAGAACCTCACAGAAGAGGTAGCAGGATGGGGCAGACACCAGTAGTGTAGGAAAAGACCAGGAAGAGAGATAGTGTAGCCTCTGACCACTTGGGAGGTGCTCTGAGCCCTGCCTGCTCAGCTCTGCCAGGCCACTAGCCTGAGACCCGCCAGGTTCCATGAGTCTTTAGGGCGCCACCTGGCCAGTGTGTTACCCTGACCTCTGGCCTTCCTCACTCCAGCCTCCACAGCACAAGTGCCTGGATCCTCTTCACACCATTATCCCTGGCTGGTTCCATTGTCCAAAATTTATGCTAGCACCCCCAACCCTTTGCCCATGCCTCCCTAAAGCCCTCATTTTTCCTCTTTCTGTAGAATCCAGGCGGTTATTCTCACTTGGGTCTGGGCATGTATTATAGTTCCCTGGGCCTCTCATTTACATCTAAGAAATGGGAAAACCCTTTCATTTCCATGGCTGTGGTGAGTGCAAAGTAAAATAATTGGTACAAAGGGACCCTGTCCCAAGCAACTTATGGAGAAAAAGAACAAAGGTATGGTTCTTGGTTGCAGCATAAGTGCTGAGCCTGGCCAGGACCAAGAAATTGCCTCTTATGCCTCAATTTATTCTAATCCCAACCGTGCAATGGTGGACCAAGCTGCTCTACCTACTGTCACTACAAGGTGGGTCTTTTATACAGAGCTGGGTTCCTGGGTTCCAGGGCTTTAGAACCCCTCCTGTGCCTCCATAGCCATGATTCTGGAGCCCTCTCAGGCCTAACCCCCACCACTCTCTTACAGTTCAGTAACAACCCACTGAGAGCTACCTGAGAAAGACCCTGCTAGGCATTCACCCCAGGGACCCTCTCAGGATGAGTGTTTCTGTGATCCTTGTGGCAAGGAGCCTATGGAATATTCTCCGAGCTGGACACATTGACAGTCACTCATCTCCCTGTGATGTGTGCTCGGTAGGTGGCAAGGGAAGGCCGCTGTGCTCACGATGAGATGTGACTCTGGGGCTGCACTCACCCCTCCAGCCCACTCTACATCATGGGTTAGAGGCTGCTTCTAAGATGGGGTACGAGTACCTGCCTCTGTGGAAGGACAGTAGCACGGGGAGGTTGTGGGCAGAGAATCTGCACTCCCACCAAGTGCATGTGAACCAGGAGATATATTCCACTCCTCTCCCACTGCAGGGGCTTACCATCTCCAGGCCTCCTGAAAAGGTCCTAGCCACCCAGATGAACTGGACGGGCACACGGTCCTGGATAAGGACTCTGACCAATAGATGGGTGTACGGGTATGATGGGCGCCTGTCCAAAGATGAGGAAGAGATAAGTGGAGGCTAGTTTGTCCTCACAACATAGGTAATATACTGGCTGTTGCTTAACTTCCACAGAACTTCCTGAAGACTCCTGGGCACCAGTGGAAACTCTCAGGGTTGTCCATGTGCTCCCTGCCCTCTCACTTCCTTCCTCCAAACTGTAGAAGCTTTATCTACTCTAGCGTTGGGGGAAATACCACGACAGGCTATCCTACGTCTTTGATATACAAATGTAGGATTTGGAGGTAAAAGCCAGAATTTGTTTTTTCATATCTGCTTCTGACATATCATTTCCTCCATAATCATGGAAGCCCCACCCTATTTTCACCTAGGCCTACCTGAGTTCATGTGCAGCTGAGGTGGACAGGTCCCCCACCCTCCCCCAGCAGACATACTGCCTCCTCAAACACTTGTATCTCTCTTTACGGGTTGGTAGCTTTCTCCACCACGTGGGAGCGTGGTGGGCCATTGTCAGGCTCATTCTGGAAGTGTGGGGGTAGTTAATATACACAGAGAAACCTTTAAAAAATACACACCTTGATCTCTAGTGGGTTAGTTCTGAGGTAAGTTCCACACTGTCTCTGAGAGGGGTCCCAGTAGATTTGAGACGTAGTTGCTCATAGCCATGGCTTTTCTCCCTTGTTCACCCTGAAATCACATCCCAAATGAACATCCTGTCTTCACAGCTTTGTCTCAGAGTTGTTTATGTAGCAAGAACACAACTTATATAGCGAACCAAGTACAGCTGCCCAGCAGGCAGGAAAGGCTACCAGATAGAAGGCCGGCGAAGAGAGTAGGGAGAAGGGTAGGGACAGGACACGGCTGTTGATCCTTCAGAGGGAATCTTGGTTGGATAGAGAGGTTTTCTAGGGACCTCTAGGTTTATCTAGAGGTGTTTCTAGGTCTCTAGGTTTATCGAGGGACCATGCATTGTAGATTCCCAAACTGTCCTGCCGGCATGTTATTATGGTACCCTTCTAACCTCAGACCATGGGGAACCTCGGGATTCCAGGCAGAAGGATGCACTAGCCACTTTGCTCAGGGCCTGGGGTCCAAGCAGAGAGAGAAATATGAAACAAACTCTGGGTGCTCCCATCACAGAGGCAATAGGATTGAGATATGTTCCCCCCCCCCCAAAAAATCCTAGATCCAGTACACAGCTGTATACAGTACTCATGCCAGTTCTTGTGATGGAGGTTGGCAATGGCAAATACAGTACGTGGATTTGCTTTTATCTTAGCTGGAAGATTCTCTTCAACGTCTTTTTTTTTTTTTTTTTAAGTATAAAAGAAGGATAAACTTACTCGACAGAGTTCTTCTTGAGGTCACTTGAGGGATGCCCAGAAATCTCCCATCCTTACTCAAAACATTTTCCCAATTACTCCCTAAGCAAACTTTTATGCTTTCACTTTGGGTGTTATGGATCAGTTTTCTGTGATTGTGCCAACATTCAGGTATGGGAGACACTTGAGGCCTCAGTCATTTTATTGTAGTAAAATATTCACTACATAAAATTTACTGTGTGTTAAAGTCAGCTGTGTCTTCTGCTTGCAAGTAGTGATTTTATGAAGAAGAGATCCTGGCCATACCCTGCAGGGCAGTGCCCCTCGTTCACCCAAACCTGGCATGTCCGGGGACTGTCCCATGTGTGTCGCTTACGCCCTGCTGTTGCATCTGAGTCACTTTTCCCTTCAGGGCAGTTGTCTGCGCTGACTCTCTGCCCATTGTGGGCTAATGCTTGCTCTCTGTGGTGTTAGAGGGACCCAGACAGGCCAACTCTGAGGAGGCGGGTCCGCAGGGGGAACTTGTGAGCAGGGCCGAGGGGTCAGCAAAACTTGGGCTGGGCCACCATCTGCTGGGTCCCCTGGAGCGCTGCGCTGGCGGAGGGTTGTGAGGCAGGGTGCTCTCCTTCTTACGCACAGCTAGGCAAATGTCACAGTCCAGACCACAAAGAGAAGATGACTGCCATTAGAAGACACTCCCAACACGCTTCCCTCCCTCTTCCAACATACTCAGCGCTGTCCCGAGAGGGCTTTATAATCCCGTGAAAACCCCCATCTCCAGCCACCACTTGTGCGTGAAAGCAGGAGCGAGGTGTCACAGAGCGGTTCAAGAGCTTGGTGCAGGGGGCAGGTGCTCCTTATCTGCCAGGGGACCCCCCCCCTTTCTTTTAAACCTGCTGTGTGTTCCACGGTGCGGCAGGAGCCGTCTGCGTCCGAGGCTTCGTTTTCTGGGAGGTACATGTTTGGAATCTTCCTGGACACTGGAGGGAGGAGATGTATGAAATGGCAGTATGATAAGCCCGGAGACAACAGTGACGCCTAAGGGAGAAAAACCAAAGACTCTGACTTTTGAAAGAACCCAGTAAGGGAAACCTAAAAGACACCAGCGAGACAGAGGGTCAGAATATAGGATATTCTCAAGTCTGGCTGCTAAGGCCGCTGCAGCGCTTACCAGCCAGCCGTGTGCTCGTGGGCCTGTCACCGCCTCTCTGAGGCTGTTTCTCCATCCGTACGACACGGAGAACGTAGCATCCAGCCTCCAAGCTTATTGTGAGCATTGAACAAGATAACACACACTGAGCAGCCTAATCCTAACAACAGGGTAAGGCCAGTAACATAAAAAGCATATGCTAGTAATTTTAAGTAATTATTAAGAAAATAAAGGAAAACAATTTCCAGTGTGTAGATCTTCTGTCCCCTTCACCACGGCTCCCAAATCAGTCCTCTGAAGGGTGGCCCATGTTAGCTGCATGGATATGAGCTAGAAGACAGTCTGATCTTGACTTTGTGGGTTTTTTCAGGAAACTCGGTGCTTAGCTCACAGCTGTTAAGTGCCAAGGGAAGGCCAGAGCATAAGTCCTGACCCCCCGGTCAGGCTCTGGTGGCTACTGCCCTGCCCTGCTTTCATCATAATCTCTGGCCTTGACCTGCTCAGTGGTCTCCTTGAGCCAGCCCCCTGAATCTGTTTCAGGAGCTCGAGCTCTGACTTGTCTCCTACGCACTCGTCCTTAAGTTCTAGCTGTCTGTTGACTAAGTCCTGACACCTGGTTTCTTAGCACCTCAAACGAAACCGGAATTTATTAAGGTCTCTTTGGCTCCTGTCTTTCTCCACAGGGCAGCCAGGGTGTCCTTGTGTCCAGGGGCCCACTTGCACCAGGTCCAGGCCTCGGCGTAGCCTGGGCTGCTGGACTAGTGAGAGGCAGTGTGAGTGTAGGCGCTTTAGTGCTGGGTGGTCACCTTCCCCTGGCCTCAGGGAGACCACTGAGGCGGGAAAATCAGGAGAGACAAGTATCCTCGTATCTTGGAGGAGGCAAGAGGTGCATCCTTCGGTCCTGCCGGCATGGCCCAGCTACAGCAAATCCTGGCTGCGACACAGAAATGCTGTTCGCATCATCGAGTGACCTCTCTTCTTCTCCTAGCACTCATCATGACCTTCCTCGGCTATAAGGGTTACCTGAACCCAAGAAACCAGAAGCTGGACAGCATCCACGCCGGTGTAAGCATGGCTATCAGAGAACACAATGGCGTGCGAAGTGTAAAATTATCGAGGATGGTGTATCCCCAACCAGATGTTCTAACACCCTCTAGGAAAGATGTCCTTATCATGACCCCGTGGCTGGCTCCCATCATCTGGGAGGGGACTTTCAACACGGACATCCTGAATGAGCAGTTCCGGCTCCAGAATGCCACCATCGGACTGACTGTATTTTCGGTAAAAGCATACATGATCTTCCTGAAGCAGTTCTTGAAGTCGGCAGAGATGTACTTCATGGTAGGACACCGGGTGAACTACTACGTCTTCACTGACAAGCCGGAGTATGTCCCTCACCTCAACGTCCGAAACGGAAGGCAGATAATCATCCTCAAGATCCAGAGCTATGCCCGCTGGCAGGACATCTCCATGCACCGCATGGAGATGCTCAGCACTTTTTCCCGGCAGCGCTTCCAGCGGGAGGTGGACTACCTCGTGTGTGCAGATGTGGACATGAGGCTCAGCGACCACGTGGGCGTGGAGGTCCTCTCCTCCTTGTTCGGCACGCTCCATGTTGGCTACTATGGGCTCAATCGGGCCGACTTCCCCTATGAACGGCGGCCTCAGTCGCAAGCGCATATTCCTGAAGACGAGGGGGACTTTTATTACATAGGGGCCCTATTTGGGGGGTCCGTGTCGGAGGTTTCCAGGCTCACCGAGGCCTGCCACAGAGCGATCATGGTCGACCAAGCCAACCACATCGAGGCCATCTGGCACGATGAGAGCCACCTGAACAAATACTTCCTCTACCACAAACCCTCCAAGGTCCTCTCCCCGGAGTACCTGTGGTATCAGCAGCAAATGAATTACGTGAAAGACCAGAACTCGACGTCGCCCAAAGTCATAAAGCGGAAAAGATTTAAAGTCTTGAGGAAGAATTACAGGCTGAGAGACTGGTGAGCGAAACTTGCAGGCCGGGCCCAGAGAGAGGCAGGCGATGCTCAGCTCACCCGGGCCGTCCTCCTGGCACGCGGCTCTTCACTAAAACCAGTGTTGGCATCAAGGCTATGACTCTGCTTTCTTTCCCTTCCTGGTTGAGGCCTAGAACCACCTCTCCAGACTTAGGCCTAACACCATGCCCTCCCCTGTCCTCCTGCGACCACTGACACACACACACACACACACACACACACACACGTAGTCTGGCCTGACTCTCACATTCAGGTACGAACTCCAGGCGTTGCGCCGCCTACAGCCTCTCCCTGTGTGCTCCACCACCCTTCCGCATTGAGGAGGGCGTGCTCCCTGCCTGTCCTGACGAAGGGTCAGAGATGAGTCTTTTCCAGATCAAGGAGGGAGGCCTTCAGACACAGATCACGACAGTAAGTTTAGTCAACATCCCTTACCATGCATAGTTAGCAACTTTTCCCCGTTTTTTCTTGTGGTGAGGACTTTTAAGATCTACTCTCTCAGCGATTTTCAAATGTACAATACTATGTTAACTATAGTCATCAGGCTGTACATTACATCGCCATGACTAAGTTAAAACTGGAAGTTTGTGCTTTTTGACCCCTTTAACCCCTTCTGCACACCCTCCAGTCCCCCTATGGCAGTCACCGATGTGTTCTCTCTATGAGCCTGGGTGGTTGTTGTTTGGTCGACTGGTTTTCCAGATTCCAAATCTTGGCTATTGCAAATGATACTGCAGCGAGCATAGGGGTGCAGCCATGTTTTACAGTTAGTGTTTCCATTTTCTTCAGTGAATACCCAGCAGGGGAATTGCCAGATCCCATGACAGTTCTGTTTTCAGTCTTTTGAAGAACCTCCATACAGTTTTCTTACTGGCTGCACCAATTGAAATGCCCGCCAATAATGCCCAAGGGTCCCCTTTTCTCCACATCCTTGCCAACATTTGTTATTTCTTGTCCTTTTTGATAAGAGCTGTTCTGACAGCTGTGACATGACATCTCACTGTGGTTTTGATTTGCATCTCCCTGCTGGTGAGTGACGTGGGGCATCTTTTCATGCATCTCTGGGTCACCTGTATGTCTTCCTGGGGAAAATGTCTATGGAGATCCTCAGTCTCGTTTTCATTCAGATTGTTTGGTTTGCTGTTGAGTTGCAGGAGTTCTTTATATATTTTGGATATTAACCCTTTTCGAATATATGGCGTGCAAATATTTCTTCCAAACAGTAGGCAAAATTCTTCAGCTCTAAGCCAAATGATCTCCTCATTTCAGAAGCTGAAACAAGCCGTGAAGTTGAAGAGCCCCTTTAGGGCCCAGGCAGGAGGAGACCATGAAGCCACCCCTCTTTCCTGGCCTTTGGCCCCTTCATCCCAGAGCATTGCCATCTGTCCACTGGGGCAGAGCAGGTCTCCTCCACGCGTCCCCCACCCCCTCACTGCCTGCGTGGGTCCCACACTCAGTTGAGCAATTTAGTAACTATTATCTGAAAACATATGTATTTCTAGATGAGCATTGTCATGAAAACCTGTCTCTTGGACTTAGAAGTGACTTCACTGGCTTTTAGCACGAGCCTTCTTTTCCGTACCTAGCGCTGGAGTCCAGACACCTGACTGGCCCTGCTCCAGTCGTAGATGGGTTCTAGTCAGACAGGCGTGACTCAGCTCGGAGTGCGTGGGGTCCTGTGCTGTGAGGTGACTGCAGCAGGCGACCTGGTGGGAGATGTTGGGCGGCGAGGAGCCGGGCTGTGTGGTCGCCGAGAGCTCAGCACAGAAGCCAGACAGAACCAGGATAAATCGAGGTCCCGACCCAGACCGCGGTATGAACACGGCCCGCTGTTTTCTCTTTCTGAGGTGGTTGTCCTGGGTGCGTAGTGGGGGGTTGCTTGAAGATTGAACACCATACATGGCACCCGCGACATCACCAGCCAGGAGGTTGGAGTGTCAGTAGCCACAGGCAGCCTTTCTCTGGCTCTGGCTTTATCAGAACGTACTGGAGGTGCCAGCAAACACAGCTCCTTCTTCCCGGAGTCCCGCCTGCGAGGGAGGAGGGACCCCAAGAGGAGCACCAGGGCTGCGGGCTCAGACTCCAGCTCGCGAGGCGACGGAAGACCGAGGGCTGCAGACCCAGGAGCCTGCAGCGTCCGAAGTGAGGGGCAGGACGGGGTGACCCAGGCCCCATGGGGGACACGGGAGGGCACCGGCGGGCGGGGGAAGCTGGCTGCACAAGCTGAGGGAGAGGCCTCTGTGTGCGGGCGAATCCCTGGACTCAGTAGAAAAGTCAGCGACTGTCCTCGCACCCGAGCCCACGGTGGCCGGCGCGTCCTTCCCGCCCGGCTCCGGAGGGCCACACCCGGGAGGACAGAGAACGCGCGCGCAGAGGGCAAAGGGCTGGAGGGAAAGGAGACGAGGGCCAAGGGCGAGACCAACTGTCCGTGTGCCCCGCGCTCGGGACTCGGTGGCCTCAGGCCGCGCGCACGGGGCGGCAGGTGGGGGCACCAGGTGTCGCCCGCGCTCCGTGGGGACCTTCCAGGACGGCGGGGTTGCCTCTCCGGAACCGGGTCCGGCCTCCTGGACCTGGGTCCAGGTCTCGGTGCCCTGGGTCCTCCGCTGTCTCCCTCGGGTCCGAGTACCGGGGCGCAGACCCTCCAAGCCGGCAGGCGGCTCCCCGCAGGGCCAGGGGCGGCCGGATGCGGGGCAAGCGGGGCGCTGGCCCCGGGGACTGGGGGACCCAGGGCTCCGGGGAGGCGGCCGCAGGGCCAGTGCCCGGGGCGGGGGGCGGGCAAGGGGGCCGAGGGACACGGACAGAGCCGCCGCGGAGCACAGCGGTTACGGCAGCCGCCCGCCGCCGCCCGCGGGGAGCTCCGGGCCCAGGGCGCCGACCTCCGGGAGCCGCTCGCGGCCGCCGCACATCCTGGAGGCCCGCACCTCGGGGGCCGCCCTGGGAAGTCTGAGCCGCGGGATGAGCGGCCCGGCCGGCTGGTGTCTGAGGCAGCCCGGGGCTCTGACCTGCCCGGACGCCGCCCCCACGTCACCCTTTCGGCCCAGGCAGAGCCTCTTCTCTTAGCTTTACAAGCTTGGCAGAACCATAGTGAAGGCCTAGAACTCTCCTCAGCTCACACAGGTGGTAGTGGCCCTGCCAGGGGCTGACCCAGCTGTCTGATTCTACAGAGGCAGCCTGGAACCATCAGACCCTGGTGACTGCTGGGCAGGTACACGTCACGTGGTATTTTTTTTTTTTTTAATAGTCCTTAAGGTACTTAGCTTGGGGCACACCTGTGATGAGCACACGCACTGACCTCGAGGGGGGCTAATTCGGTTCAACTGCTAAGTGGGCCTTGACCACACCGGGCTTCAGTCTCGCCCAGATGGAGGCAGGGAGCACCAGCTGTCAGTCCATCTCCATGGCAGATCTCTCTTGTAAGTGCGTCTTGCGGCAAACCACACAGCTGTCTGGGGGCTGTGTCCTCCCCTGCAGGGGTAGGGGATGCGCACCAGGTGGGCACAGGATCCCCTGCCCTGAAAACTCGTATGCCCCAAGGGCACCAGCATTCTTAGAATAACTCCATGGATCAGGTTTCAGAGTCCTGGTCAAAATGGACAATTTACCAATATTAACTTTTCCAGGCCACAAAGACGGTATGTATCTCCATATATTTAGGTCTTTCTAATTTTCTCTTGACAATATTTTGTACTATCTGCCAACACCGAGGCCTCTGGGTCAGATTCAACCCATAGCCTGTATTTGTAAGACCGGAGAGCTAAGAACCATGCTAACAATTTAAAATACTTGTAACATATACACACATGCGTGCAGAAGTATGGGACAGAGATCTGTGACCCACAAAGCCCATAATACCTATTTTCTGGACGTTAAGAGAAAGTTTGCGACCACCCTTGTATAGTTTTGTGGCTATAGGTAACCCACAGCTTTTGCTTATTATTCATAAGTGTTTTATGGGGTCTGTGAAGTTATTTTCAGTAGTTCATTTGGAGTTCACAGAAAATGCTATGATCACATAGATATAGCATTCCAGCACGTCCCTTCTGGATGTTTCTTTGTAGTTTCCTTAGGAGTTTCTACATGCACAATGATGTCTTCTCTGAATCGTGATTCGATGAAGAAAGCTAATTTACTTCCTTTTCATCGGCACGCCCTGTCTTTCTCGTTCTTACTTTTCCCTTTGCAGAGAGTAACAACGGTCAGCATAGCACCATCGGGCATTTCTTGTCTAAGGAAGACTTGCAGCTGACTCCACAGCTGTCTGTGAATGATCTCCCAGGTCCAAGGACAGGAGACACACACCAGGTGGGTGCAGGATCTAGCCCCGCTTAAGGGCACCCACATCACTCATAACAATTCCACAGCCCATCTTTCAGGGTCCTGACTGAAACTGACAACTTAGCAATGTGACCTTTTCCAGTGCACGAGTAGGATACGTGTATATGTACATAGATTGTACGCATGCATGACACATGTGTTGGTGTTTGGTAATACACAGACAAAGCAGTTGCCTTTGGATGTGACCTTCACACGGGAAACTGGCTCATTTCTTCCTCCTTCTAGTATCTTTGTAGATGTGTAGATTGGATTTTGTACAGGTCCAATCATGTTTTCTATGCAGAAAGGCACTTTTCCTTCTTTTTAAACCTGTATGTCTTTTATTAGTTCTCTTTACCTTTGACATTAGCTACAAGGTCCAGGAAAATACCGAGTGGAGACAAGTGGAGGCAAAGGGCTTCCTTTCCCAGCTTCTGATCATAGGGTAAAAGCATTCAGTGTGCTGTTCACTCGAGTTTTTTGTAGATGAGCTTTATCACGTAAGTGAAACTCTCCGACTCCTACCTTGCTGAGCATTTTCCTCTGAAAGGAGTCAATTTTGTCAATTACTTGTCCCACAACCATTGAGAGGAGCCTATGACTTTTCTCCTTTAGTCTCTCAATATGGTGATTATACAGTAACGCATTATTAATCACTCAAAACAACCTTACATTCTTGAGAAAAACCCCACTTAATTATGCTAGATCATCCTTTTATATTGGGTAGAAGTTGACTTCCTAAAATGTTATTAAAGATTTCTAGGGTATCAGAGATATTCACGTGTGCTTTTTTTCTTGTGAGTTTTGGGACGAGGGTGACTAGTGCTGGCTACCTAGAGTGAGTTAGCAAAACTTGCCTCCTTGTCCGTTTTCTGAAAGTATTTGTGGAACACTGCTAAAATAATGTCATTATAGGTTTTATAGAGTTCATCAGGGAAAGAAACCAAAACATCTGGAGGTGGAAGTTTCTTCCTTGAAAGGGGCTTGTGGTCCCTTGTTACCATTTTCCTGTCTCCGATGGGCAGTCATACCCCCTTTTACATTCATAATCTTGGTCACTGGAATTTTCTTTTTAATTTCTCATCCAGTCTGAGTAGGGGTTTATTAATTTTATCAAATTTTAAAAACTCTTCTATCAGCTTAGTTTTCAGTGCTGTGTCATTTCAATTTCTTATTTTAGATCTTACTGCTATTTCCTTTGGATGGAAACTTGAACCATTCTTTTTAATCGTTTCTTCTTTTTTTCATACGAACACTTAAAGCTACAAGGGTTCCTGAAGCACTCTGCTTCAGCTGTATCTCACAGAGTTTTATTTGCTGTGTTTTAATTGTCATGTGGTTTAAACTATTTCCCCCTTTTTGTTCTTATTTCTGCTTTGACTCATTGGTTCTGACAGAGTATGTTTTCCTTCATGTCTGGACATTTGAGGATACTCTACTCATTACTGGTTCTACTTGAGTCCTCTTGTGGTCAGAGAGAAATTCTGCCTGGTGCCCCCTGGGTCGTGACTGCTCTTCCTTCCCTGACTTTTCATGTGGTGTTTCCCTGACCTGAAAATAGCCCATCTCTATCTGGCCACTTTGTTCTTCTTCTTGCGGTGTAATTAGAGTTCCGGTCCTTGCAGACTTAGTTTTATGTCTTCCTTATCTGCTTCGAAATCCCCAGCACTGCCCCCTCCTGTATACTATTTGGTTCATTCGTCGGACTCTCACTCTACTGTAAATTCCTGTGCAGCAAGAGACCCCTTTACACTCCGCATCACTAGGGTCTACTAGGGTCTGCCACAGTGTCTAGGGGAGGGTCACCACAAATAAATGTTTAATAAGGTAACAGGTAAGCAGCTGAGGGAAATGCCTGCCTTTTGCGCTCCCGCGTCTTAGGATGGATTTTATGGGCTATAGCATGTGTTAGAACAGATCCTGTTTTCAGCAATAAAGTCTAGTGGACACACAGCAGGACTCTAAGGCCAGCCCAGCGTGAGTGACGTACGTTGTAACTCTTGCGATTTGAGAGTTCAGTGGGTTAGACGAGGGGAAGACTTGTTTTTCCAAAGAGAACCTATCCAGTTGTTGACCAGAAAAGAGAATGATTTCAGATTCTTTAAAGCAGTATGAGAACAGTATCTATATATTGACCCTTGACTTAAATTTTTAAAACTTGTGAAACTGACATGAGTGTTTCTTCCTTTCCCCACCGAGCCAGTCCCCTCGGCGTGAGGTGAGAATGTGTGTGGACTGTTGGCGTCGTCTACATTACGCGGGGACACTGAAATGCTTTCAATAGACTGCAGTAGTACAGTGTGGTTCGCTCACACAGCAAGGGTGATGTGGCCTCCATGGAGGCCAGGCGGCCGGGGAGAAGCACGGAAGGAAGAGGCAAGGGAGAGTCATGCCCTGTGGCCCCCGCCCGCACCTCGCTTCCTCCTGGGCTGCTGTCCCTGACACAGCACGGACTTCAGAATCAGCTCCTGCTGCCCTTAGCGGGACTGCCTCCACGTCCTATTTCCTGGGCCACAGGGGCTTCCCACAGTTGATTTGGCTCAACACATTGCCGCTTGTACAGCTCAGTTCTTTCTCCCTCATTGAGTTGAAGAAGCCAAACAGATCGGCAGAGGCCCAATTAACCAGAACGATGTATGTATATGTATATCCTAGCTGGGAAAGAAAGATAGAGACTGACTGAAGCCAACGGGCAACAGGAAAGGGGCAGCTGTAGGTAGCAGTGGCTGTCCTGCCAGTTGTAAGACTAGAGGAAAACCGACCTAGAGCTTGAGTCTTCCAGGCCAACAGTTGCAAGCAGAGTGTTGCACGGTTGATGTTTACAGATTTCTCCCTTCTCTCCGCAGGGGACCTTTTCAAGCCAGTGTGTTGCCCTCTGACCAGCCTCATCGGAACCCACAATCTTGGACGCACACACAAAAGGCCGGAGCTGTGGACCTGCAGCTTGTTCTAGGAAAACAAAACACAGGGGAGGTTTGACTGAGAGAACCAGGGGTGCCTGAGACTGTCCCCAGCACGGCAAAGCCATGCGGGAAGGTCAGCAGTTGCCAGCCGGTTGTAGAGGAGGCTCTTGCTTCCTATTGGCTGACAGCCTAGTTCTTGCAGGAGAAGATGACCAATGGGTTGGTGCCGCCACCCTGTATAGGCAGAGAATCCTGGACAGGTGACAAGTCTGCCCCCAAAGGCAAGGCTGCCCCTTGATGGACCCGCTGAAGAGGCACCTGTGATCCAGTTGAAGGGAGCTGAAAACATGCTGGAAGCCCAGCAATTTTCTCCGTGGTGTCGGCTCCTACAAAGTCAAAGGGGGCATCCCGGCCGGGAAGGCCCCAGTGCACTGACCGAGGGCCAGGCCCCAAGTGTCTTCCTGAAAGGGATGTCGTCCCATGTGACTGCAACACATGTGCTGTGGCCGTGAGCCTCCCCGGGCGCTCGGAATGACGGGGGAACTAGAAGTGTGTCCAAACACAGCTAGCGTGATGTTGCCTCCCGTTGCTCGCCCTGTCCCCTGCGCTCATGGACCCCAGGTGCCCAGACTGGATTCACAGACCGTAGTTTCTCCAGCCACACCCGTGGCGCCAGCCCCTCTGACTGCACCAGAGGCGCCCTGGCCAGGTGGCCCTGCGGCGCCTGACGGCAGGCACGAACAGCAGCCTATTCAGGCCCGAGTTGCTTCTCAGTGGTGGAGGCTTCTCCATTAGGAGCAGGTCTGCCCTGGCCACATGGGCCCTGAGGGCACTGAGCAGACACAGGAAGGGAGCACTGATTCCCCACCACGTTCTTGTCCTGGCCCCTCTCGCTGGAACTCTCGCTGTGCTTGCACGAGTGGACCCCAGGCGCTCGGACGGCAGGTGGAAACACAGGGCCCTCCAAGCGCAGCTGTGGTGTTGCCCCTCTTACGGCAGCTGCGGTGCTTTGGCCGGATGGTCTCCAGGTGATCTGAACTCAGGAGGAACAGAAGTGTCTTCTGGTGCATGTGTTGTCAACGATGGTTTCTCTGCCGATAGGGACGAGCGCGCGGGCCTGGGCATTCTGGGTGGTCTGACATTGGGTGAGAAGGAATGCGTACCCCAGCGGGGGCTCGCGGTGTGTGCTACAGGCTGGCAGGACTCTGGTGTTCAGGTCTCAGCCTCCCCCAACGTGAGCTGAGGTCCTGGCTGTCCCCCTTGGCCCTGAGCTAAAGCCCAGTGCTTCGGACATGGAGCTGGGGACTGGGGCAGACGTGCTGCCCCCACGACGGTCGTTACTCAAAGGAGCTGCAGATGCTTGAAAGGAAACGGCTCTGGAGTCATGTTAGCAAAAGGTGAGCTGCTCCTAGTGCTGGGCATCGCGATGATGGCTGCACTGCGATGGAGGATGGCCGACAGAGATGCCAAGGTGGAACACGGGAGTGTCCCACGTGCAGAAGCTGAGCGGGCTGTGCTCGCACTGGGTGCCTGTGCTTCCGCAGAGGTTAGGACTGGAGCTGGCGCTGACACTGCCAGATTTCCCAGAGGCTCGGTGCTGACAACGTGGTCAGGTGCGGGGGGCTGTCAGGAGGAGCGTGGGAGGGGGGCATGGTAGCCTCATCAATTTCATCAGAGTCAAAGGCAGGCTCGGATGCCCAGTTGGCTGACGTCCTGGCGGCTGGAAAGCAGGGAACTGGGAAACCAGTGATGGGTTGGCTAGTAAGGACAGGGGCACTGGGGAGGGTGACTCTGCTCTTGCCCATCAGGGGCTCCACATGGGACTGAAGCATGACTCCCGGGCTCAAGCAAAGGTTCCGAGTTGGGGTCGGGCTCCTGATTATACTGGAGGTGGACTGGTAGAGACTGGATTCCACACCAGGTGGTCCTGGTTAATGAGGTAACACACTGTGGAACCTTAGGGAAACCGGAAGGTGAAAGCCTGGAAATGGGGAGCTGAGCCCATGTGGGTGACACCCAATTCCAGAAGACACTGGGAGGTCACCTCTGCAGATGTGCTGGTTGCCCCGGGGGAAGAGATGGGGAAGCAGTGATGGGCTGGCCAGTGAAAACTAAGGTACTGGTGGAAGTGGAGGAGGGACACGGGGCGGGATGACAGCTGCTTGGGGAACGGGAGCTGGGTCAGGAAAGGGGAGAAGCTCCCCTTAAATTGCCCATGAAGAGCAGTGTGTTCACTGTCTGACCTGGGAATGGAGGACATAACCTGAGGTGCTTCCCAGCTACCCACTCACCCAAGGCAAACTCTGCACTGTTCGGCCTGATGCTTGTGACTCATCACTAGAATGTGTGACAGAAAAGGACCGGCCAGTAAAGGGCGGAAGCGAGGGCGCCAGAGGGCAAAGGCTGGGGCCACTGGCCCTTCTCCAGTCCCTTTGGGATTTCCGCACCTGGTTGCAGGTGTTGGGGACCAGCAGTGCCCCCGCACTAGGTGGGCACTGCCCAGGACTGCTGATGCTCGTTGCCAGCAGAAGTGGGACCACCAGGGCTTGGGGTCTGCAGTCTCCTCAGCACTTAGCCCAGGGCTGCCGCAGAGGCAATCTGCCTCTAGGGCCCCTGGCCATTGCTCCCAGGCTCCGAGGAAGCAGAGCCTGCTCAGAGCCAAGCCCTGGGGTGACCTCAGTCTTGACGGGCAGGGGGCCTGGTTTGCTCTGGGTCTGGGTAAGAGAGACCCTGACGGAGAGGATGAAGTTGGGCTCTGTTTCCGGCGGGTCCCGGTGCACCCAGAGTCTGGGGATGGCTGCAGCTGGACGGGTGCCAAGGGGGCAAGGACTGACCCAGCAGCACAGGGTGTGATGTCCCCAGGCCTCTTCCTTTCCGGCAACCACCGCGGACAACCCCCGTTTACCCTCACATCCTACCTTTCCTCCGTGTGGGTAGGTTGGGTTTCCAGAACATCTGCTCACAAGGGAGCTGTGTTCTGTTCTAGTCCTGGAGCAAGACAAGGCCAGCCTCTGCGGCAGCCCTGGGAAAGTGCGAGTCCCAAGCATCAGCAGCTGGGCTGCAAAGTGTTCTGAGGTAGGGGCAGATGGGGTGCCCTAGCCGGCCCGGATGCTGTGCCCCCCACATCCCTTCCCGGCAGCAGGTTCTCTTCACTTCTCCCTACACAGTTTACAAAGTACAAATGGCATTAACCGTCGGGATCTTCCTGAGGTCCCCACAGGGCAGTGAAGCCAGGATCTGAAGCTGGTCTGTCTGATTCCGGAGCTCATGCATCACCCCCTGACTGTGGTGCCCCCCCCATCATGCAGGCATCACGGAGGACCATTTTTCTAGTCCAGGTGCTCAGCGCCTTGGCACCCCTCTAAGGGTCACACACGGCCTACTAGGTCTGAATTGGTCGCACTCCTAGGGCAGCCACAGGCCACCCTGGCTCCAGTCTCCTCAGCAGCTGTAGGAGGGAGGTCACAGGTTGCCGGCATAATCCCATGAGGCATCTGTTGTCGCTGGTGGCAACGCACACAGCTTCATGTGAAACTCCTCTCCCAGATGCAAGGACACAAGAGGCGCTGCAGGGGGGTGCAGAGCCCCCTCTGCTGGAACAGCCCTGTGTCCCCAGGCATCATCTCTGGGGTAACTCGGCCCTGCTTTGCCTTAAGATGAAGGAAATTCCTCCAATTCCTACTTCACCGAGAGGTCTGCTTGAAAGCTATGTTAAACTTCATCAATTCCTTCCCCCACAGCTTTGAGACAGGCAGATGGCGTCTCTCCTTTAGTCTCTTAATATGGTAAATTGCATTGGTTGATTTTACATTTGGAATCAACCTTGCCTTCCCGCTGCAAATTCCACTCGGTCATCCTAGATTACCTTTTTACATTTGGTTAGGAGTGATTTCCTAGTATGGTAAAGATGGTCATATCTGTGTTTATGAGGTATATTCATCTGTACATTTATTATTCTATTTTGGTATGAAGGCAGTGTTAACCTCATAGAATGGACTCAGAGAATCTGCCTCCTTCTGTATCTCCTGAGAGTTTGTATAACACTGGGCAATGTCTTCTATGTGTGATGAAATTCACCAGGAGAACTCTTTGAAGCCGCAGTTTTCTTCCTAAAAAGGTGTTTATAATCACCTTATCCTTTGAATGTCTTCCAATCTAGCAATGTCACCCCTTTCCCCTGAGAGGGATAATTTGAATTTTCACTTATTAGTTCATGATTAATCTCAGTACACATTTATCAATTTTACTAGTCTTCTACAAATTTAACTTTAGCTTTGTTAATGTGCTGTGTATTTTCTATTTCCATTCCTAGATGTGTAATCTGTTTCTGTTTTGGATTTAACTTGCTTTCATTTCTCTGTTTTTAGGATGGAAACTTAAATCACTGTTTTTAGATCTTTCTTATTTCTTAATATAAACACTTAAAGATGCAACATTCCTTTATGCACTGCTCTAACCATATTCTGTAAATTTTGATTTGCTCTGTTTCAGTTATCATTCAGTTCAAATTATTTCTAATTTTTTGGTTGCTCCTTCTTTGACCCATTGGTTACATCAAAGTATGTTCTCCTTTATTTCTAAATATTTGGAGATATCCTAGATATCCTAATTATTGGTGTCTGCTCTAGTTCCGCTGTATGTATGTTCAACTGTGGGAATTTGTCGAGACACAGTTTTGACCCCGTATGTGTCTAACTCATGAACCATCCAGGTTCACTTGAAAAAGAAGTATGTTCGACCCAGCAGTTACACTACTAGGTATTTATCCAAACGATAGAAACGTAGTGATTTAAAGGGGCACATGCTCCCCAATGTTGATAGCAACAACGTCCACAGTAGCCAAGCTATGGAAAGAGCCCAGATGTCCATCAACAGATGAATGGATAAAGAAGAGGTGGCATATATAGACAATGGAATATTAGCCAGCAAAAAGATGAAATCTTTGCAACGATTTGGATGAAACTAGAGGGTAGTATGTAAGCCAAATAAGTCAGTCAGAGAAAGACAAATACCATATGATTTCACTCCCATGCGGACTTTAAGAAACAAAACAGACGAACATAGGGGGAGGGAAGGAAAAATACGATAAGAACAAAGAGGGAGGCAAAGCAGAAGAGAGTCTTAACTATAAAAAGCAGACAGGGTTGATGGAGGGGAGGTGTTGGGGTACGTGGGTGATGGGCATTAAGTATGCAGCTGATGAATCACTAAATTCTACCCCTGAAGCCAATAATACAGTATTTTAATTAAATTGAATTTAAATTAAAAACTGTCTGACATCAGCTGCTTATCCTGAAATACAGTTCATTCATTAAGACAGAATAAATGTTTCATTCATGTCCTTAAAAAAAAAAAAGAAAAAGAAGTGTGTTCAGCTAATGTTGGATATAGTGTCTTACAAATACCATTAAGTGAAGATAAATCTTTTGCACCCTGAATTGCTTCTTTTTTACTCGTTCTAACAATTAGTGAGAAAGAAGTGTTAACATCCCCAATTATGATTGTAACTTGTATATTATCCTTTAGGTTGGTTAGTTTTTGCCTTACATATATCAAAGTTCTGCAATTAAGCACATAAACATATTTATGTCTTCGCAATGAATGTTTTTTTAAGTGTGTAAACTACTACTATAAGAAAGGCCATTTTATGTGTATCAGAATACATGGACAAAAACCCACAGCAGCAGGTTTGCGTTACCAGAAGCTGAAAACAATATAAAGCTGCATCAGCAGCAGAATGGATGGATCAATTGTTAGCTCAACAGCAATGAAAACGGACGATATGCAGATACACAAGATAACACGGTGAATCTTATGTTTGTTTTGAAGACAATAATGAGACCAAAGGGAGCCCCTAATTTAGGATCCCATTCATGTAAATGTCAGTAGTAGCCACAACCAAACTGTATTTTTGGGATTCAGACACAATAGGAAAAACTATCCAACAAGGCAGGTTATACTGACTTTCAGAATCAGGTTCTGGAACTCCTCTTGGTTTGGGGGAAGAGCACATTGTGAGTGGGAGTTCTCTGGCCTACGGGCACTGCTAATATTCTTTGTATTGCCTTCAGTGGTAGTTACATAGGTATCAAGTTTTAAAAGATTCATTAAAAATCCACATAAATAGGTTTTTTAATAATAATTTTTTATTATGTTATGTTAGTCACCATACAGTACATCCTTAGTTTTTGATGTAGTGTCCAATAGTTTTAAATTTCTTATACAAATGCCATATCTCACAATGTTATGGGCTGAATTGTGTTTCCCCAAAATCCACTGAAGCCCTAGCCCCTATTACCTCAGAATGTGGCCGTATTTGGAGATAGGGTTTTTCAAAGATAAGGTAAAATGAGGTCACGTGGGTAGACCTGAATTCAATAGGACTGCTGTCCTTCTCAGAAGAGGAGATCAAGACCCACACAGCACCGAGTGAGGGACAACCACGTGAAGACACAGTGACAGCATAGCCTATCCGCAAGCCAAGGGGAGAGACCTCAAAAGAACCCACACCTGCCAGCACCTTCATCTTGGACTTCCAGCCTCCAGCGCTGCAAAAATACATTTCTGTCGGTTGAACCGCCCAGGGTGTGGTACTTTGCTATGGCAACCCCAGCAAACTAATGCACATGCTGAGAGTTCCTTCAGGAGAAAAATCGGGACAGATGTCGGGAGTGTGTTCTTACACAAGTGCAACCACCATATGAAAACCTGCTTTTTCATTCACAAACGTGTGAATTTTAATGCAGCTAAGAAAATACCTGACATATGCATGAGAAACCGGCAATATTAAGAATTATGTAAATGTAACACTTAAAAAAGAAAGGCTGGATTTTAGGCTTACATCCCAGGTCTCTTCCAAGTGAGATCTCTGTTGTCAGGGACAGGAGTGAGATGTAAACTCAAGTCAGCCTCCATTCCTCACAGACCCAGCATGTGAGCCTCCAGGTGGCCATCAGGTGAAGTAGAGGGAAAAATCCATACAAGTAAGTAAAATGAAAACTTCCCCCAAATGATTCATTTGGTTTCAAAAATCAGGGAAAATCAGAATTATTCAGAAGCAAACTCTTATGATTAAGGACATTGTGTAGAACTTAGACAAACCCTAATCTGAGTCCAGCTGTGCTGTGACATCTAGAGCCTGTAATCATGACATGAGGATCCTCACTAGCTGAGTTGTGTGGATAAACTATTACATTCATACATATAAAATCATTCCAGACTTCCTATGAGGAAAATATAAATCTGTTCTAGAACCAAGACGTAGACATAGATATTTAGACATAAATGAATTCACAGGTAAAAGGAACATGGTAGACTGAATTTTGGAACCCATTCCGTTTTTCCCCTGATGTGACCCCCAGGAATATGCTGAGTATGTGGCAAGGGAGACTTTGTACATGTAAGCAAAGTTACCAACCAGCTGGTCTTCAAATGAGATGATCCTGGATTATCTGGGTGGATCTAGTCTAATCTCGGGAGCCCTTAAATGCAGATCAGTTTCTTTGGCTGGTTGGTCAAAAGGAAGGAAGAGAGATTGAAAGCCTGAGAGAGCAAGCACTCAACCCACTGTTGTGCTTAAAAGTCAAGGACGACACATGGAAACTGTGAGCAGGAAATGAATTCTGAAACAAAAACAAAGTGATTGTGGAAACGGGCTGAGGGCCCTAGATGAAAACTGTAGCCCTGGCCAATACCTTGACTTTGTCCTTGTGGATTTTTATTCAGAACGCCCAGCAGAGCCCTCGAACTTCTGAAGTTGATAGATGATAAATCATGTGTGGTTTTCAACCAATGAATTCGTGGTAATTTTTTTTAGAGCAGTGATAGGAAACAAACAGAGGGACAGACATGCAAGAAGAGGAAAGAACTGGGACAGAAGAATGTGTGATATGGGGTGGGATCAATGTGGATAAGGAAACTGCTTCATTTTCTGTGGCTTCACTGAGTAACTATGTACATTAGGTGGAATCAGGTTAAGTAAGGTATCATTTATACATGGTGCCTCATCATGACATCACTCAGGTGTGAACTGGGCCAGCTACAGCAACTACACATAGCCAATAATCGATACCATACCCAGCATCCTGGCATTAACAACAGTTTTTCTTTCAGCCCCTTAATTTTTGGCTAGTGTATGGGCTTGCGGCAAACTTCTGTACCTATCACTGAACACTGGGACTTTTGTCCTGGGAAGGTGTTTCCAGTACATGGCACTTTCAGCACTAAAACCAAGACAGGCTGGTTGGTTACCCTAGATATCTTCCTACATCTACAGAAGGGGAACAGGTGTCCAAATCTCCTCTCTTAAGTCACTGTCTCTTTTTAAATTTTGGGCCAGTTATTTGCTCTGCACTCATAGCTCTTTGATGTGCTGGGGAAAAAAATGAATCATCAATTTGATGCTAGCCAAGGTTTTGCTGGTGTTGTTCCTTGTAGCTTTTACTTCCTGGAGTGAAAGTCAGAATCTACAGTCTTTTGTCTGACAGCTATATTCTCCTACAGATATGTGATCACATTTCTTTTTATTTATTTATTTATTTATTTATTTATTTAATTAATTATTTAACAGAGAGAGAGACAGCCAGCAAGAGAGGCAACCCAAGCAGGGGGAGTAGGAGAGGAAGAAGCAGGCTCCCAGCAGAGAAGCCCGATGTGGGGCTCGATCCCAGGACTCCAGGATTACGCCCTGAGGCGAAGGCAGACAGTTAACAACTGAGCCACCCAGGTGCCCCACATTTCTTTTTTATACAATAAAAGGACATAATTTTTCTGTGTGTATAGGAAAAAAACTTATTGCAGTGTATTGTCATTTTAAAACTCTGCTTCAGGGGCGCCTGGGTGGCTCAGTCAGTTAAGCATCTCCCTTTAGCTCAGGTCCTGATCCCAGAGTTCTGGGATGGAGCCCTGCTTGGGCTCCTTGCTCAGCAGGGAGCCTGCTTCTCCCTCTCCCTTCACCTGCCGCTCTCCATGCTCCTCCTGTCTCTGTCAAATAAATAAATAAAAATCTTTAAAAAATAATAAAATATTATATACAATGGAATATTACTCAGCCATCAGAAAGAACGATTACACAACATTTGCTGCAACATTGACAGGACTGGAGGAGATTATGCTAAGGGAAATAGGTCAAGCAGAGAAAGACAATTATCATATGCTTTCACTCATTTATGGAATATAAGAAATAGCAGGGAGATCTGTAGGAGAAGGAAGGGAAGAATGAAGGGGGAATGAACCATGAGAGACTGTGGACTCTGGGAAACAAACTGAGGGCTTCAGAGGGGAGGGGGTGGGGGATTGGGATAGGCCGGTGATGGGTATTAAGGAGGGCACATATTGCATGGTGCAGTGGGTGTTATAGGCAATAATGAATCATGGAACTTTACATCAAAAACTAAGGATATACTGTATGGTGACTAACATAACATAATAAAAAATTATTATAAAAATAAATAAATAATAAAATAAAGTTCTGCCTCATATTCCTATGACCATTCTCACTTTTATTGTAGGTTCATTTTTTTAATTGCAGGTTAATTTTGTTTTGCTACACTATCCCAAGGCAAAAACTGTAAAACCATGCTGATTTCATAGGTCTGTCTTCCAAATGTGTCCCTTCATTATGTTCCGTATGTCCCCTCCCTTCCCCAATATATAAGCTTTATTTTTGTTTTTGAAGTGTTTTCATTTTATGACACCGAAAGTACATTGTTTTCTGCTTCCTTCGAAAAGAAGTTGCAAAATGCAGAGACGATACTGGAGCATATTAACTCCTCCTCCTCTTCCTCCTTCTTACTCTTCATCTTTTTCATCTTCCTACCCTTCCCCCCCACCCCGCCCTTCTCCTCCTTTCATAATGGCTTGAAGGCATCGCACAGAGCAGTATACTGTGTGAATGAGGCTCTGTTAATTCAGCAATTCCCCGTCATTGAACATTTCAGTGGTTTCCAGTTTATTTTACTTTAGAAATATTACCTCAGTGAATAAGCGTTTGCATGGTTAAGGACATATTTCAATGTTAATTTTAAATGGGTAATGTGAGTAAGTATTAAGGGAGATGTTAGTATGTATACTTTGATTTTCCACTAGATTTTATTGAGTACAATTAAAATCCATGTTCCCTAGGTATTAATGTAATGGATTTGACCAATTTAGAAATGTGGATTATATTCCTCACTTAGATGAAAGTTGGAATCCTGAGAACTCCACACTCCTTTTTTTTTATATATAACATGAATTTGCTCACTAGAGACCACCTCAGATCCACAGACCATATTCTTTTTTTTTTTTAGCACCTTTATTTTTTTTTTAATTTTTTTTTATTATGCTATGTTAGTCACCATACAGTACACCCCCGGTTTCCGATGTAAAGTTCAATGATTCATTAGTTGCGTATAACACCCAGTGCACCATGCAATACGTGCCCTCCTTACAGACCATATTCTTAACCAACTAGTCTGGCTTTTCTTCATAGGGATCTTTCAGACAATGGAAATCTTAGGAATGAAACATTTTCTCGTTGTTTTCAACTTGTCTTCTATTGACAGAGAGGGATGGGAGTATTTCCAAAGAAGGAGGCAATATGGACCCGTTCTCAAAGAATTGTGGTTGTGTGTTTTGACCACTCAGCAGCGTTCTGATGGATTGACATAGGGGTTTATTTGCCTTTCTTTTGGCAGCCTTGGAATTTTCTCAGGGCTGGAGCAGCCTCCCAAGCAACAATTGCCAAAAACAATTAAAAGCATATACTAGCCACAGCTGCCAGGGGATAGGAGTAACAGACATTGCATGCAGTAGACAGAGGAAAATGTCTGGGGAAAAGCAAGTTGTAAATGGGGGTATGGGGAGGAATAAGGGCTTTGTAAAACTCCCACCTATACCAGGAAATCTAGAAGAACTTGTACATTCCCAGGGCAAGTGCATGCTTAGAAAAGACCTGAAAAGTCCCCAAGCTTTCACCTCTGGATGATCTTTTGGCTTCACACAAAGGAAATGAAGGCTAAGGCAGAAATGTAAAGGGCCTGGCTAAGCAGCGAAGGAGCAGCCCAACTCAAAGCAAATTTGTAAACGATAAGAGAAAGAGAATATATTTTTGTCTTTGTCTCCAGGCATTTAAATAAGTCCCTATCAAATAGTTATCTTCTCATTAAGCTAATGAATAAGAGACTTCAGTGACCACCCACAATAAATGATACCATCTATAAAAAATAATTTAGAAAAGTCACTAAATATAAAACTACAACCCACAACAAAAACAACAATAAACCATAGGGTAGGGACCGAGAATCTGATTTCCAGAGTTACTACATTTGAAAGGTCCCATTATCAATGAAAAATACAAGGAATGTCAAAATCAAACAAGTATGGCTCATTCACAGGAATAAAGAAATAAAGTGTCCTTGAGGAAGACCAAGGACTAAATTTTTTAAACAAAGGTTTTTTAAAATCAATACCCTGAAATATACTCAAAGTACTAAGGGCAACCATGGACTAAGGACATAAGGATACCAGGGAAATAATGTCACCCAAAACATAAAATATCAATAAAGAGATAAAAGTTATAAAGAGGAACTGAACAGAAATTCCAGAGTAAAAATGTGCAATAACAGAAATGAGATCTCCACCAGAGGGCTTCAACAGCCTATTTAAGACAACAGAAGAAATGATCGGTGACCTTAAAGATAGGTAAATTGAAATTAAACAGTCTAGAGAGAAGAAAGGTAAAGGAATGAAGAAAATGTACAAAGCCTAGTGGATTTGTGGGGCACCCTGAAGAATACTAACAGACACGTAATGGGAATCCTAGAAGGAGAGAAGACAGAGTGAGAAAGGTGCAGAATGTATGTCTAAAGAAAAATGGCTGACGAGATGCCCTTCAACAGATGACTAGATTAAGAAGTTGTGGTCCATATATACAATGGAATATTACTCAGCTTTCAGAAAGAACGAATTCTCAACATTTGCTGCAACATGGACGGCACTGGAGGAGATAATGCTAAGTGAAATAAGTCAAGCAGAGAAAGACAAATATATGACTTCTCTCATCTATGGAACATAAGAAATAGGATGATCGGTAGGGGAAGAAAGGGATAAAGAAAGGGGGGGTAATCAGAAGGGGGAATGAAACATGAGAGACTATGGACTATGAGAAACAAACTGAGGGCCTCAGAGGGGAGGGGGTGGGGGAATGGGATAGACCAGTGATGGGTAGTAAGGAGGGCACGTATTGCATGGTGCACTGGGTGTTATACGCAACTAATGAGTCATCGAACTTTATATCGGAAACCGGGGATGTACTGTATGGTGACTAACATAATATAATAAAAAATCATTAAAAAAAAAAAAGAAAAATGGCTGAAAATTCCCCAGACTTGATGAGAGACAGGAATCTATATACCAAGAAGGTCAGCAAAACTCCAAGTGGGATAAACTCAAAAAGATCCACACCAAGTAACATAATAATGAGATTGCCATAAACCCAAGACAGAATCTTGCAGGCCAAGAGAGGAGTGATACATCGTGTTGAAGGGATTCTTAATAAGATCGACAGTCAATTCTCTTCAGAAATCATGGGTGCCATAAGGCAGTAGGATCTTAACACTGCCGAAATAAAAGAAATCAGCCCATTATCAACCAACTGATTGTGACACAAGCAATGAACAACCCATAATGGAAATGAAGAGAACAATTCCATTTATAAAATCACCAAAAAGGATAAAATACTTGGAATTAAATTTAACCACGAATATACAATGTTTATGTACTGAAAGCTACAAAATATTGTTGAAAGAACCTAAAGAAGACCTAAATAAGTGTAAAGATATCCATGCTCATGTGACAATATTGTTAAGATGCCTATACTCCTTAAATTGATCTACAGATTCAACTATCAAAATCCCAGCTGGCTTCTTTGCAGAAGTCAACAAGCTGGGGACACCTGGGTGGCTCAGTTGCTTAAGCACCCGACTCTTGGTTTCAGCTCAGGTTATGATCTCAGGGTTGTGAGATCAAGCCCTGCACTGGGCTCTGTGCTTGGTGGGGAGTCTGCTGAGATTCTCTCCCTCTCCCTCTGCCCCTCCCCCCTTTTGCACAAACACTCTCTCTAAAATAAATAAATAAATCTTTAAAAAAATATATTATCTCCCTCCCCCTCTGCCCCTCCCGCTCCCAATGAAAAAAGAAATCAATAAACTCATTTTCAAATTCATATGGAAATTCAAGGAACCAAGAATGGCCAAAACAATCTTAGCAAAGGAAGAACAAAGTTGGCAGTGTCATACTTCTGATTTCAAAACTTACTACAAATCTATAGTAATTAAAATACTGTGGTCCTGGCATTAAAATACGAGAGCCCAGGGATGAATCCACATATCCACGACCAATTGATTTTTGACCAAAGTGCTAAGACCATCTCATGGGGAAAGATAGTCTCTTCAACAAATGGTGATGGGACAACTGGATAGCTACATGAAAAATATAAAGTTGGAACCTTATCTTAGTCCATATAAAATTTTCAAGTCTAAATGGAGCAAAGACCTAATATATGAGGTAAAACTACAAAACTCTTAGGAGGAAACATACAGGTAAATCTTCAACCTTGAACTTGGTGTATTAGTCATGGTTTTGGTTTACATTTCCCTGGTGCATTTTGTAAGCATTTTTAATATGTTCCAGATACTGGGCTCTTATCAGATATATAATTATAGATATTTCTTCCATTCCTTTGGTTGTCCTTTCCTCTCTTGAAAGTGCCCTTTGATGCATAAAAGTTTTTAATTTTGATAAAACCAAATTTGTCAATTATTCTTTTTGTTGCTTGTGTTTTGGGGTCATATCTAATATAGAAATTTGACTTGTAAAGTATACATCTAATAAGGTTTCAGTATCAAAAGGGCTTACAACTCAACAACAAAAAGTACACATAACCCAATTTAAATAAGCAAAAGACTAGAATAAGTACTTCTTCAAAGAAGATATACAAGTGGCCAAAAAGCAAAAGAAAATATGCTTAACTTCATTAGCCATTAGGAAAGTACAAATCAAACCATAAGGTACCCACTAGGGTGGGTGTAATTCCAAAACTAAAAATAACAATGTTGGCAAGGATGAGGAGAAACTGAAACCCTTGCACACCACTGATGAGAATGTAAATTTTTAATGATGTAGCCATTTTGGAAGTAGTTTGCAAGCGGGAATATAACATTGCACAGCCACTATATAAAACAGTTTGATGGTTTTCTGGTACCTCGATAAGTTAAAAATAGAATTTCCATATAATTCCATAATTCCACTCCTAGGTATATATCCCAAACAATTGAAAGTAGACATTCAAACAAAATTTATACATGAATGTCCATAGAAACACTATTCCAAAACACCCCACATATCTATCAACTGCTGATGACAAAAGGTGTTATGTTCATACAGTGGAAAAAGGAATAAAGCAATGATACATGCTACAACATGGCTCAACACTAAAACATTATTGTAAATGAAAGAAGCCAACCCTGAAAGGCCACATATAGTATGATTCCATTTGTATGAAATGTCTTACAGGAAAATCCATAGAGACCAACAATGGATTGTTCGTTGACAAGGGCTGAGGAGGAGGTAGGGTTGATGGTGGAGGGAATGGTAAGAAGGAATAAGGAAGGATTGATCAATGGGTACTGGGTTTCACTTTAGGATGATGAAAATATTCTGGAACTAGATGGCTGCACAGACTATGAGTATATTAAATGTCACTAAATTATGTACTTTAAATATGCTTAAGGAGTGCCTGGGTAGGCTCTGTCCGTTAAGTGTCTGCCTTCACCTCAGGTCATGACCCCAGAGTCTTGGGATCAAGTCCCATGTCAGGCTCCCTGCTCAGCAGGGAGTCTGCTTCTCCCTCTCCTTCTGCCCCTATGTACCCTCGTGCTCTCTCGCTCTCTCTCAAATAAATAAATAAAATTGTTTAAATATATGATTAATTTTATGTTATGTGTATTTTACCACAAAAAATTATATTCTATTTAATATATAAATACTGAAGATGAGGCTGACCTTCTAAAAATCAGCAGGCCTAATTAAGGGAACACTACATGGTCAGAGCCTGTAATTCAGCTCCTGCTTAGAGGTTAATTGAGTAAAATAGAGGCTTGTTAATTTCATAACTTCTACACATTAAATCTTCAGACATTCAAAGGATCCATAGTAGAAAAATGGTATGTGTATGCAGATGAATTTTCATATTAGCATTGCTTGAGCATAAAATAGTTGAAAGCTTTTAAAATATCTGACTTACTTTGAAAAATATGATTCTATTAACAAAACAGAATAATTCACTGGTATCAAAATCATAACTAAAGTAATAATCAAATTGGGAAGTGCTTAGTTTATTAGGTTGGGCCAAATGAAACTGCAGATATTTGACTCTTTTTGACCTAAATGAATTTCACATAATTTTTTTTCAGATCATTTGACCTAAAATAAAGTGTGAAAAAAGTGATATGCTACCTTATTTCAGTAGAAAAATGTGGCATGTTTTTACATGAGTTTTTGAAGAAAAGCAGGATGATAATTAGCAAAATGTCTGATATTTGGTTTGGTTTCAGTTGGAATTTTTTCTTACCAAAAAAAATGTTTCTTTTGTATGTATTTTCCCATTAAAAAGATATGTTTATTACCTAACTGCTATTTGGCAAAGATTAACATTCCAATGTAACCTAAGGTCAGAGAGCCAAGTCCATAGCTGAGAGTTTTGAATGAATAGGAGGAATAATGAAATGATTCTCTGATGACTACATTGATGGGTTGTCCTATAAACTGGCAAGATGCCTCCCAGTCCCATTCTCTCTTTCTGGATGCTCAGGAGGACAGCACATCCCAGCTTCTCTTACACTTAATTTGGAACCACGTGAAGGAGTTGTGGCCAACGGAATATGGGCAGACGGGAGTGTGCAGTTGTATCTTCACTCTGTTTTCTCTTTTGTGCTCCTGCATGAGTTTGCCTCCTTGACCCTAGTGGTTTTGGTTATCACACTTGCACATGATTTAGTGCTCCCTTGGGGTGTAGAGTTTCAGGTCACGCTGATGGGGTCTTGATGAGGATGGGACCTACTGCCCCTGAAGTGCTGGAAGTCTAGGCTGTGTCACAATCGCACATTTGTACCTGTGCCTGACTGCCCTGAAGCCAGCAGGAAGACAGGAACAGAAGTGAGGTCCTGGTTCCTGAGAATTAGAGGTAAATAATGACCTGTCAGCTTATCTCACAAACTTGAAACCATGTCAAGTCCCCTCTACTTGGGTCTACTTAGTCTTGATATTCCCAAGTGTTCAATCACGTGGATGCATGAATGCATCATTTGGGTAATAAGGATACCTGAGGTTTATGAAACATTCCTACATGAGCTGGTAAGATAAGTGAAAAGTAAGCAGGTGATTGAGGCAAGTGGCATGAAAGTGCCATTTTATACAAAAATGTTTACCATGACCTATGAGGTTACTTGTTGATTCAGTGAGCCATTGTATTTTATGTTTGATCAAATACAGCCAATGACTGCAAAAAGGCATATCCGACTTACCCCCCAACACATCAGTATATGTGTAAGGCTCATGATTATGTTACCAATAATAATGGCTCTATGTATTGAACACTGTATGCCAGGTCCTGTGTTAATCCCTTTTTATGTCATTTCCCATGAGGTAGGCAGTACAGTGGACCCCTGAACAGCACAGAAGTTAGGGGCACCCATGCCAACCCTCATGCAGTTGAAAATTCACATATAACTTTTGACTTCCCTGAAACTTGTCTACTAATAGCCTACTGTTGACCAGAAGCCTTACCAATAACATAAACAGTCAATTAAGATACATTTGTATGTTATATGTATTATGTACAATATTCTTACAATAAAGTAAGCTAGAGAAAAGAAAATGTCATTAAGAAAATCATAAAGAAAATATATTTATAGTCCTATACTGTAAAATTCCGCATATAGAGCCGCTAGTGGCTAGTAAGGAGAAGGGGAGCCTCCAAGCCACTCTGGCAGATGCAGCCACAAGCAGCAGGGGTGTCCAGGATCCCCAGGCCACCAAGTCAGCCCCAGCCCTTCAGGGAGCCTGGTGGCAACAAGGCAGCCATCTGCCAAGGGGCAGCCAAGGCAATGGTTGCCTGGGCCCAGGAGACAGGCCCCAGGCAGCCGCTTCTAGAGCTGGCATTGCTCCCACCACTACTGATCCAGTGATCCCCACATTCTCAGTGGCCACACTGGACCTGGGCCATGAGGGAGAGAGCTGAAGGAGCTTACAGAAGCAGCTGAGGCTCACCTTGGAGGGTGCTGCCAAGCTGCTGCGGGGCACCTTCGAATACGAGGGCCTGGTGAAACACACGGGAGGCTGCCACATAGTTCAAACCCATGTTGTTCAAGGGTCAACTATACTGTTTTCCCATTTTAGTCACTGCACTTTTAATTACAACCAGTTGAATACCCTGAGGTAGCACAGAATGCTGGGCCTTACCCACCGCATTTCTAAGTCACTAAATCTGGGTGGAGCATGAAATTTGCGTTCCCAAGTCTCCAAGTGATCCTGATGCTGTGGGTCCTGAGATCACAGTTTGGGATCCGCTGAATTAGAGGACCATTTAGTGGTATTGATACGGGCAGGCCGGGTCCAACGACCCAGATGGGATCCCACAGGACCAGCCAGGAGGGTCCATGGCTTCACATAGATTAGAAATCAAACGTGAGAGCAGTTTGTTGAAAATAGAGTAGAGATACAAACAAAGCATCTGGGACTCCGAAAGGAAAGGAGAAAGAGTCTCATCTTTGTTTGGGGTCTTGGGTTTTTATTGAGGATTGTGGTCTGGTGTATGTGTCCTCTCAGGCATCCAGGAACCAGTTAGAACAAGGATAAGGGCCTTGTGTCCTCCTCCTCCAGAGGTCACTTACTCCTTGAAGCCAGGGGATGGCTTAGAGACGTCCAGCACTGGTAGGCTGGAGTACACACACAACAGCTTCGTGTGTTCATTCTCGCCTGGTCCTTCCTTAGCTGTTATCTATTGTGCTGGAAAACTCCAAAGAAATCATGAACTGCCTGATCCTTACAGGGAGGACATGCATTATCTGTATTAGGAAGCATGCGTAAGGTGGGGGTGAGGTCCAAGCAAGAACAGAAATAGGAAAAGGAGCAATGATCTCCTTCTTTGCAGCAAATGAAGTTTCGTTCATGTGGCAACTCCACCTGGTGCAGTTTCTATCTATAACTCACGGGGAGGGAACTCACATTAGTTGGGTTACAGCAGCTCCTACGTACTTCATTATGCCCCAGGTCTCATGCTAAGCTCTGTTTAGTTATCTCCCGCAAAGGATGTAGTTTTATTTCACCTATTCACTGGAATTTAAAGAGTCTGGTCTCAGCTGTGTTAGAGCATTAAACTCCTCAAGGGCTTATTTAAGCACAGAGCTGGGCCCCAGCCCACTGTTTCTGATTCAGTAGGTCTGAAGTGAGGCCCGAGAATGTGCATTTGTAACAAATTTCCAGGTAACCCTGATGTGGTTGGCAGGTTAGAAACTGCTGATTAGGAGTGAAAGAGGACTTCAACATATCCATTTTGACCTCAAACTTTCTGATTAAGTTCTTCTTTCCAGCTTCCCTTAACTCAGGTCAAGACCCTGTGGGCAAAGCCTCCTGTGAAGGGACCTAAAACTACCCCCTTAAGCAATAAGCCCTGAGCCATCAAGACCCCACCCATGATTGACCCCCAACAAAATGAAAGACCTGACTTTTACTACCCACCTACATGTACCCACACACGTTTGTCCCACATTTTCCTTATATAAACCTGGAAGCATTTCCAGCACTTTGGAGATGGTCTTTGAGACATTAGGCCACCATCCTCCAAGTGTTGGTCTCACTAAAATAAATTCCATTCTTGTTTCACCACCACTTGTCTTTCTGCCTTTGGATTTTGTGAGCAGCAAGTGGTGAAACCTGGTCTGTTTGGGACCCTAGCACCAGGTGCTCTTGTACCCCTGTGCCCCAGCTACTGGGGACATTTTATATTACCATGTTCCAGAATTATCTTCATTTTTCATTGTAAATACTGGCTCAAAGAGGTGAAGTGAGACCACAGGGGTACACAGGGAGGAAGGTTAAGGTATGGGTCACATGTTAAAGACCTCTGAGGCAGGGCATTGCCTAAAGGGCATGGAAATCTGTGTGCTCTGCCTTCAACTTTTTACAAGCCACCCCCTGCCTTTCAAACTTCAAGATGACATTGCTCAAAGAACAGGAAGTGTGCTCCTCATCACCAAGATGCAGTCAGAAACTATATTACCCAGAAGGCAGTGCCTCTGCCATTGGAGGCAGGCACTCAGCCAATCACAGAGAGTGGAGAGGGGCATTTCCTGTTGCACCTCGTGCAGTGCTTCTGGCTTCTTCTCTTAGCATTGCATTTGCTTGTGGCAGGTCTGTACTTTGTTGTGCTTCTGGTTGGAGCTCTGGGCAGAGGCCGCTTCCCAGAAGCATCTTCCAGACTAACCAAAGGACAATGAGGAGGATAAGACCCACCTCCAGGCTTTAGTATGAGCCCTGACTCCCCCATCTCCCCCCATAATGGGGTTTACCCCCTAGCCTCTCTGGAGCTTCGGCACCAGCCTCTCGTCCCCCATAGGTGGCCCCCTGGACCTTGTGAATGTTTACACAGTGGAGACAAAGGTCCCTGGTTACACCTGCAGATTGAAAGTGAGGGGATGGAGACACATTTATCAAGCAAATGGACATCAAAGGAAAGCCAGAGTAAAAATACGTACATCAGACAAACTAAATTTTAAACTAAAGACTGTAATGAGATGAAGAAGGACACTAAAACATAATAAAGGGGACTATCCAACAAGAAAATCTAACATTGTAAATAATTATGCCCCCAACTTGGGAGCACCCAAATATATAAAACAATAACAAACATAAAGAAACTCATTGATAATAATACAATAATAGTAGGGGACTTTAACACTTACAGCAATGGACAGATCATCTAAGCAGAAAATCAACAAGGAAACAATGGCTTTGAATGACACACTGGACCAGATGGACTTCACAGATATATTTAGAGCATTTCGTCCTAAAGCAGCAGAATACACATTCTTCTCCAGTGCACATGGGACATTCTCCAGAACAGATCACATAGTGGGTCAGAAATCAAGCCCCAACAAGCACAAAAAGATTGAGATCATACCATGCATATTTTCTGACCACAACACTATAAAACTTGAAGTCAACCACAAGAAAATATTTGGAAAGACCACAAAAACATGGAAGTTAAAGAATATCCTACTAAAGAATGAATGGGTTAACCAAGAAATTAAAGAAGAAATTAAAAAAAAAAAACATGGAAAGAAATGAAAGTGAAAACACGCCAGTCCAAAACCTTTGAGATGCAGCAAAAGTGGTCCTAAGAGGGAAGTACACAGCAATACAGGCCTACCTCAAGAAGCAAGAAAACTCAATTAAACACCCTAAACTTACACCTAAAGGAACTAGAAAAAGAACAATAAATGAAGCTTAAAGCCAGCAGAGGAAGGGAAATAGTAAAAATTAGAGCAGAAGGAAATGATATAGAAACAAAAAACAGTAGAACAGATCAACAAAACTAAGAGCTGGTTCTTTGAAAGAATTACTAAAATTGATAAACCCCTAGCCAAACTTATCAAAAAGAAAAGAGAAAGGATACAAATAAATAAACTCACAAATGAAGGGGGAGAAATAACAACCAACACCACAGAAACACAAACAATTATAAGAGAATATTATGAAAAATTACATGCCACCATATCAGACAATCTGGAAGAAATGGATAAATTCCTAGAAACATATAAACTACTAAAACTGAAACAGGAAGAAATGGAAACCTTGAGCAAATCAATAACTAGTAAAGAAATTGAATCAGTAATCAAAAATCTCCCAACAAACAAAAGTCCAGAGCCAGATGGCTTCACAGCAGAATTTTTTTTGAAGATTTTATTTATTTATTTATTTGACAGAGAAGGAGTACAAGTAGGGGGAGCAGCAGGAAGGCAGAGGGAGAGGTAGAAGCAGGCTCCTTGCTGAGCAGGGAGCCCAATGTGGGGCTCGATCCCAGGACTCTGGGATCATGACCTGGCAGACGCTTAATGACTGAGGCACCCAGGTGCCCCCACAACAGAATTTTATCAAAGATTTAAAGGAGAGTTAATACCTATTCTTCTCAAACTATTCCAAAAAATAGAAGAAAACTTCCTAATTCATTCTACAAAGCCAGCATTACACTGATTCCAAAACCAGACAAAGACCCCATTAAAAAGGAGAATTACAGGTCAATATCCCTGAGGAACATGGATGCAAAACTTCTCAACAAAATACTAGCAAATCAAGTCCAAGAGTACACTAAAAGAATCATTCACCACAATCAAGTGGGATTTATTCCAGGCTGCAAGTGTGTTTCAATATTCATAAATCCATCAGTATGATACACCACATTAATAAAAGAACCATATGATCATCTCAATAGATGCAGAAAAAGCATTTGACAAAGTACAACATCCATTCATGATAAAAACCCTCAACAAAGTAGGGAGAGAGGGAACATATCTCAATATAATAAAGACCATATATGAAAAACCCACAGCTAATATCATCCTCTGAGAGCTTTTCCTGTATGGTCAGGAACAAGATAGAGATGTCCACTCTCACCACTGTTATTTAACATAGTACTGGAAGTCCTAGTCACAGCAATAAGACAACAAAAAGAAATAAAAGGCATCCAGATCTGCAAGGAAGAAGTCAAACTTTCACTATTTGCAGATAACATGATACTCTGTACAGAAAACCCAAAAGACTCCACCAAAACATTACCAGAACTGACACACGAATTCAGTAAAGTTACAGGATACAAAATCAATGCACAGAAATCTGTTGTATTTCTATATACTGACAATGAAGCGACAGAAAGAGAAATCAAGGAATCAATCTCATTTACAACTGCACCAAAAATAATAAGATACCTAGGAATAAATCTAACCAAAGAAGTAAAAGATTTGTACTCTGAAAACTATAGAACACTTATGAAAAGAAATTGAAGATGACACAAAGAAATGGAAAAATATTCCATGCTCATGGATTAGAAGAACAAATATTGTTAAAATGTCTCTACTACCCAGAGCAATCTACCCATTTAATGCAATCCCTATCAAAATACCACCACCATTTTTCACAGAGCCTGAACAAACAATCCTAAAATTTGTATGGAACCACAAAAGACCCTGAATAGCCCAAGCAATCCTGAAACAGAAAAGCAAAGCTGGAGGCATCACACAATTAGGGACTTTGAATTATATTACAAAGCTCTAGTGATCAAGACAGTATGGTACTGACACAAAAACAGACACGTAGATCAATGGAACAGAAGAGAAAACCCAGAAATGAATCCACAACTATATGGTCAACAAATCTTCAACAAAGCAGGGAAGAATACCCAATGGAAAAAAGACTGTCTCTTCAACAAATGGTGTTGGGAAAACCGGACAGCAACATGCGAAAGAATGAAACTAGACCACTTTCTTACAGCATACACAAAAATTAATTCAAAATGGATGAAAGACCTAAATGTGAGACCTGAAACCATCAAAATCCTAGAGGAGAACACAGGCAGTAACCTCTTTGACAGGGGCCATAGCAATTTCTTACTAGATACATCTCCTGAGGCAAGGGAAACAAAGGCAAAAATAAACTGTTGGTTTATCAAGATAAAAAGCTTCTGTACAGCGAAGGAATCCATCACCAAAACTAAAAGGCAACCTTCGGAATGGGAGAAAATATTTGCAAATGACACATCCAATAAAGAGTTAGTATCCAAAATATATAAAGAACTTAAAAAACTCAACACCCAAAAAAACAAATAATCCATATAAAAATCGGGAAGACATGAATAGACATCTTTCCAAAGACATACAGATGGTCAACATTCACATGAAAAGATGCTCAACATCACTCATCATCTGGGAAATACAAACCAAAACTACAATGAGATATCACTTCACACTTGTCAGAAGGCTAAAATTAACAACACAGGAAACAACAGGCATTGTCAAAATGTGGAGGAAGGGGAACCCTCTTTACACTGTTGGAAGGAATGCAAGCTGATGCAGCCACTCTGGAATATAGCATGGAGGTTCCACAAAAAGTTAAAAGGAGAACCACCCTGCGACCCAGCAATTGCACTACTAGGTCTTTCCCCAAAAGATACAGAAATACTGATTTGAAGGGATACATGCACCCCAATGTTTATAGCAGCATTAGCACCAATAGCCAAATGAAGGAACGATCCCAAATGTCCATCTACTGATGATGGAAAAGGAAGATGTGATATATATCTCCAATGGAATAGTACTCAGCCATGTATTATGTGAAATAAGTCAGTCAGAGAAAGACAAGTACCATATGATTTCACTCATATGTAGAATTTAAGAAACAAAACAGATTAACATGGCAGGAGGGAAGAGAGGCAAACCAGAAAACATACTGTAGAGAACAAACTGAGGGTTGCTGGAGGGGAGGGGAGGGGGGATGGGTTAAATGGATGATGTGTATTAAGGAGGGCACTTGTGGTGGTAAACACTGGGTGTTGTATGTAAGTGATGAATCACTAAATTCTACACCTGCAACTAATATTGCACTGTATGTTAACTAAAATAGAAATAACAACTTGAAAAAGAAATTCCAGGAGTCTAGCTCCCGACCCACAGACTCTTAGTTGCTTTAACATAGCATCTGTGGGTGTTTGGCTGGGCACAGCATGCGATGCTGGCTTGGGGTGCGAGGCTGGGTAAAACACAAGGGTGGCTGGGGCACACAACTGGGCATGGCATGGCAGATGTGTGTGGTGAGTGGTGGCAGCTGTGCTCTAAACAGCTGGGCTGGGCACTTGAGGCTTTAACAAATTTGCGGAGCCCAGGGCCTAGGCTAGCAGGCTTGGAATGGGCAAGTCCTCAGGAGAACTCATGGGTGTGGCACACTGCTAGTGGGTTAGGTAACAAGTGTCTTTGCAGCCCTAACCCCACAGTTGGCTTTGTGCTTATGCAAGGTGAGGGGGGAGGGGATGGCACCTGCTAGCTCCCTTGTTTGGAGAAGTCCCCCAACATGCTCTGAATTCAATATGAACAGATCTGTCTCCTGTGTGCCCCCAGTGTTGTGTAAACTGGCATTTTTATGTTGCCTCGCCATGCAGCCATGCAGTCTGCTGTCTTTTTAAAAGGACAGGGACCCAGCGATCGCTTGCTTTCCTGGCTCCCCTAGTGCTGGGTCAGCTGACCTCTAAAGCTCCAGGTTTCAAGTCCCCACTGATTTTACAAACTCACAGAATTCAGCCCCTCTGGTTTTTAAAGCCAAATGCTATCTTAGTCTTTCCCATGTGAACTCCTTGGTGTGAGGGCCTGTTTCTCCACCCTCTCGGCAAAACGCGGCTCCCTCCCTCCTTCAGGCTGCCTCCCTGCATCCTTCTGACCTTCCTAACCTCTCACATGCAGCTTTTTCTCTGTATTTAGCTGTGGAGTTCGCTCTGCCAGTCTTCAGATCACTCTATGGTTTACTGACTTGGACGTGAATGATATCTAGTTGAAAACATGGGACAGGGTGAGCTCGGCATCCTCCTATTTCACCATTTTCCCAAGCTCCAGCCTTGGTGAAATTTTCTTAGACTTCTTTGTTCTGTAGGTTTTTAGTTTCCAACAATTTAGAAACATTTCAGGCATTGTTTCTTCCAATGATTTTCTGTCTGTCTACCTCTCTTTCAGGGCTGTCAATTATATGTGTGTATTAGTTCCTTCAAAGTTGTCTCACAGCTCATTGATATTTTGTTTGTTTCTCTCAGTTTCATTTCGAATAGTTTCTACTGCTACACCATCCAGGTTCCTTAACTTTTCTTCTGCAATGTCCACTTTGCCCTTAGTTCCAGCCAGTGTATTTCATACCATAAATGATAGTTTTTATCTCTTTTAATTAGACTAAGGTCTTCCTTAGGTCTTTCATGTTCCTACTTAACATGTTCAGTCTTTCTCCTTGCTTCTTAGACATATGGAATACATTATTCTGTTTTAATGTCTTCTACTTTTACTTTTATTCTGTGCTTATTTTAAATGATTGGTTTTTCTTCTGATTTAGGTTATATTCTCTTGTTTCTGTATATCATCATTTATCTTTGATTAGATGTCAGACATGATTTGTGAATAGTTTTGCATTCCTGTAAATATTTCAGTGGGGAGACCTGCATTCTTGCAGAAATTACATAAACAAATGTAAACGGACAACTCTAGCACTGCCTGTGAAAGGTGGGGTCCTCAGAAGGCCCATCAAGACTGCTCTCAATTCTCTGCATTTAGGCACCCGTGAGTCTGTCTTCTTGTTTGTCTCCTGGGGGCTCAAGTGATCGCTGATTAGCTTTCATGTTTTAGTAAAAGGAAACCTTTTCAAAATGTACAGCCTCTGTATAGTCATGACTAAATAGTGATCTATCCATACTCCTATTTGCATTGGGTGTGTGTTGTATCTGATATATGGGAGTATAACTAAATGGCTTATAGAACTGGGACCTCCCAGTTCTCTCTCCAACCAGGTACTTCTTGGGAGTCCACCTCCATTCAGCCTAGAGGCGTAGGTTGAGGGTCCCCAAAGGGTTTGTAAAACAAAACAACAACAAAATTCCATCATGGAGACTCTGAACAATTTTTTAAAATAGCTCTGGGCCTTTGCTCCTATGGAGAAACTAGAAGACCCTGCTGTAGAGGCTGGATGCCTGCAAGGGTGCCTTCTAGAGGTGGTCCATTCTTCAGCCCAGCATCTGTTCCCTTATTAATGACCCAGTCTGTCCCTAGGGCATGAAGAAGGTGCTCCTTTGTTTCCACATTTCCTGTTGCTCTTAGGATGAAATCCAAACCCCTAATATATCAGGAAAGATACCTTAGGCTCCAACCCCTCCCCATCTCTGCCTTGATGAATGCTCTCCCAACCACCACAAACTACCTCAACACAACAGAACTTCTTTTCCTCCCTAAAACCCAGCCTCTCCAGCTACCAGGCCTTTGTTCAGATGTTCCTCTCTGCCAGAAACAACGTTCTAAGAATTTGCATTTATGCCAGGTTTCACGGTGCTGATGTTGCTGCTCCAAGGACCATACTGTAAACTACTGATTTACTCAATTACTATAAGAATTCACATATTCTCTCAACATTTCCTGCATCTATGTCTTGGGCCTTTCAGTGTCTCAATTCTCCTAAGATTTACAATGAGGAAATGGGTTTGTATGTTTCATAACAATTTCAGAATTTAAATCATAATATAATTAGCAACCTACAGTCATCAACAAATGGTTTTTTTCCTCACATAAGTGCTAATTGTCAATGAGTAATCCTGCATGAGACTATTATTCTTACAAAAATAATTTTTAAAGGAGAAATAAAACCACAAATAATTAAGCAATTTGTTTACATGTTAGGACCTGCCACACTTCCAAAAAATCAGGTTCTTCTCAGTGTAATTAGTGAGTACTTACAGACGGTCCTGTTTTTTCCTGATGTGTTCCATTCTAGTCTCAGTGTGTAATTTCCATTAACTTGTCTACTGGAGGATTCCGGCAGAGATAAGTTAGCTCCAAGAGACAAAACCTAGCAGGTGTGGCTTGTGGCATTCTGAAAATCACCACAAAATATATATTATCTTATATGAAATTTGGATAATTTGCATGGGTTTCTCCCTTTTGCCTTACTTCTGTTAGAAACAAAGACATAGCAGCCAATTTCCCTAGAACAAGAAGGCTATGTATAGTTTATTGAGGTTTTTTCTTTTTATTGTAGGATATATATAATATAAAGTTTATCATTTTAACCATTTTTTTAAAAGACTTTATTTATTTGACAGAGGTAGAGACAGCCAGCGAGAGAGGGAACACAAGCAGGGGGAGTGGGAGAGGAAGAAGCAGGCTCATAGCGGAGGAGCCTGATGTGGGGCTCGATCCCATAACGCCGGGATCACGCCCTGAGCCAAAGGCAGACGCTTAACCACTGTGCCACCCAGGTGCCCCCATTTTAACCATTTTTAAATGTACAGTAGTATTAAGTACATTCACACTGCTGTGCATCTCTCAGCACTATCCATTTCTAGAACTTGTTCATCATCCCAAACAGTAACGGTTCAGTTGAACAATAACTCCTCTTTCCACACTGCCCCCAGCTGCTGGTAACCTCTTATTCTACTTTATGTCTTTATGAATTGCCCTAGTCTAGGTACCTCATATAAATGTAATCATACCATATTTGTCCTTTTGTGTATGGCTTATCGCAGTATAATGGTTCCAAGGTTCATAAATATTGTAGTATGTAACAGAATTCTATTCCTTTTAAGGCTGAATAATACTCCATTGTATGTATATGCCACATTTTGTTCATCAGTTCATGTGTTGATGGATATTTGGCTTGTTTTTCATCCTCTTTGGCTATTGTTAATAATGCTGTCACCATAAACGTTGGTGATCAATTATCTGTTTGAGTCCCTGCTTTCAATTCTTTTGAGTATATATCTAGAAGTGGAACTGCTGAGACATATGAGAGTTCTATATTTAATCACTTGAGGAATCAAAATACTATATTCCACAAGGGCTGTACCATTTCTACATTCCCATAAGCATTGCACAAAGTATTCCATTTTCTCTACAATGTCACTGACACTTATTTTCCCTTTTTAAAATTTTCCTGTTATAGCCATCTCGGCAGTGATCTCACTGTGGTTTTGATTTGCATTTCTGATGACTAATTATGTTGACCATTTTTCATGTTTTTTTAACCATTTATATATCTTCTTTAGAGAAATGTCTGTTGCTAGTCTTTTCAGTATGTTTGCATCCATTTTCATAAAGGATACTGGTCTGTGGGGTTTTTTTTGTTTTGTTTTGTTTTTCGTTCTTGTAGTATCTTTGTCTGATTCTGGTATCAGGGCAATGCTGGCATCATAAAATAAGTTAGGAAATATTGCCTGCTTTTCAATTTTTTCAGTGTCCTTCCTCTTAAATGGTCTTGGCATCCTTGTTGAAAATTAATTGACCATATATGTGAGGGCTTATGTCTGTCTTTATGTCACTGCCATCCTGTTATAACCAATGTAGCACTGTAATAAATTGTGAAGTTGGGTAATACAAGTCTTCCAACTTTATTCTTCTTAGGATTGTTTTGGCTACTTGGGGCCCTTTGTAATTCCATTATGAATTTGGGGATTGGCATTCCCATTTCCGAGGGGGAAAAATAAAAAGGCTGTTGGAATTTTAATTGCATTGAATCTGTGAATCTCTTTGGGTATGCTTGACATCTTAACAATGTTAAGTCTTTCTGTTTTCTTTCGAACATGAGATATCTTTCCATTTATTTAGGACATCTTTAATTTTCTCCAGCAATGTGTTTTAGTTTTCAGCAAATATTTCATCTTGGTTAGATTGATTACTAAATATTTTCCTCTGGTAGGTACTATTATAAATGGAAGGAGTTTCTTAATTTCCTTTTGGGATTGGTCATTGCTGTTCCATAGGTACAGAATTGATTTGGGGTACTGATTTTCCCTGCAACTTTGCTGAATTCATGTATTAACCTTATTAGTTTTTGTGAATTTTTAAATGAATCCTTTTATATAGAGGATCATGTCAGCTGCAAAAACAATTTTACAATCTCCTTTCCATTTTGGATGCCTTTTATTTCCTTTTCTTGCCTTGTAGCTCTGGGGTAGAACTTCAAGTACAATGCTGAATGGTAACTGTGAAAGCAGGTCTCCTGTCTTTTTTCTGACCTTAGAGAAAAAGCTTTCAGTCTTTCAGCACTGAGGATAATGTTAGCTGTAGTTTTTTTCATGTATACCTTCATCACATTGAGAAGTTTTCCTTCTATTCCTAGTTGTCTGAGCATTTTTATCATGAAGGTTATAGGATTTTGTTGAATACCTTTTCTGCATAAATTAAGATGATCATGTGAGTTTTTTCTTCATTTGATTAATGGGATGGATTACATTGGTTGATTTTCTTCTCACTCTTGCATTGCTGGGATAAATTCTACTTGGTCGTGCTGAACAAAACTTTTAATATGTCAGATTCTATTTGCTAATATTTTGTTGAGGATTTTTGCAACTATATTCACAAAGAACACTAACCTGTAATTTTCTTTTCATGTGATTTCTTTATCAGAACAATGTTGGCCTCATAGAATACGTTAGGGAGTGTTTCCTCCTCTTAATTATTTGGAAGCTTGAGAAGAAGGATTGGTGTTAATTCTTCATTAAATGTTTAGTGGAATTCACTTGTACAGTGATCTGGTCCAGGACTTTTCTTTTTCGGGAGGTTTTTGATTACTGATTCAATCTCTTTGTAGATGTGTTGAAATATTCTATTTCTTCAAGTCAGTTTAAGTAATTTCTGTGTTTCAAGGATTTTGTCCATTTCTGTTTGGTTATCTAATTTATTGATTTACTAATATTACACTGTATGTTAACTGACTGGAATTTAAATAAAAATTTGGAGAAAGAAAAAAATAATTTGTTGGTGTACAGTTGTTTTGTTTTGACAGAGAGAGAGAGAGCACACACAAATAATGGGGGGGGAGGGGGAGAGAAAATTTTAAGCAGGCTCCATGCCTAGAATGGAGCTTGACAAGGGGCTTGATCTCATGACCCCTGAGATCATGACCTGAGCCAAAATTATTTGGACGCTTAACCAACTGAGCAACCCAGGTGCCCCTACAGTTGTTCTTAATATTGTCTTATAATCCTTTTTACCTCTGTAAGGTTGGTAGTAATATCTCCATTTTCAGTTCCAGTTTTAGTTATTTGTATTTTCTTTTTTTCGCTTTGTCAGTCTAGGTAAAGGTCTGCCAATTCTGTTGATCTTTTCAAAGAGCCAACTTCTGGTTTCATTGATTTTCTCTGTGTTTTTCTATTTTCTATTTGGTTTATCTAGACTTTGGTTTTTTTTTAATTATTATTATTATTTCCTTCTTCTGTACCTTTTTGTTTAATTTGTCCTTTTTGTAGTTACTGAGGGTGTAAAGTTAGGTTATTGATTCCAGATATTTTCTCATGTAGGCAATTTATAAGTTTCCCTCCTAGCACTACTCTTTCTATATACCATTAATTTTGGTATGCTGGGTTTTCATTTTCATTAGTCTTTTCTGATTAATATCTTCTGATTTGTGATTTATTCTTTGACCCATTGGTTGTTTTCTTAGTCCACTCAGGACAAAATACCAGAGATTGGGTAGCTTATAAGCAGCATAAATGTATTTTTCACAGTTCTTGAGGGTGGAAGTCTGAGATCAGGGTGCCAGCATTGTCAGGCTCTCTTTCAGGTTGCAGACTTCTTTTGTATCCTCACAGGCCAGAAGGGGCTAGAGAGTTCTGTGGGATCTCTTTTATAAGAGCACTAATCCCATTCATGAGGGTTCCACCATTACAACCTAAGCACCTCTCAAAAGACCCACCTTTTAACACCATCACATTGGGTAGTAGGACTTCAACATCGGAACTTGGGGAGGACACAAACATTCAAGACCTTAGTCGTTGTTTAAGAGTGCATAGTTTCATTTCTGCATATTTGTCCACTTTTCCTTATTAATTTCTAACTTCTTCCTGTTGTGGTCAAGAAAATTACTTTGTATGACATCTATCTGTTCAATCTATTGATACTTGTTTTATAGGCTAATAAATAAACCCATCATGAAAAATGGGCTGTGTGCAATTGAGAAGAAGGTGTGTTCTGCAGTTTTGAGGTCGAGTATTGTTATTTGTCTGTTAGATGTAGTTGGTTTATTGAGTTGTTCAAGTCCTTTATTCCTTTATTTATCTTCTGTGTGGTGAACTATCTATTATTTCAAGTAGACTATTGAAGTCTCCAAATAGTAAACATACAATAGTCTATTTTTCCCTTTAATTCGGTCAATTTTGCCTCATCTTTTCATGGGACTGTTATTAGATGTGCAAATGTGCAATTAGATCATTGTGATATCTTTTTCCTGTGAACACTTTATTAAAATATAATGACCTTGTCACTTGTAATCTTTTAGATTTAAAGTCTATTTTGTCTGATATTAATATAGGAAGTACCACAGCTGTTTTGGTTACTACTTGCATAAAAGAGCTTTTCGACCCTTTGACTTTTAACATATTTGTGTCTTTCGATCTACTGTGACTCACTTGTAGACTAGCATTTGCTTGGATCATTTTTTAATCCATTCTGCAAGTCTCTTTTATTGGAAATTTAATCCATTTACATTAAAAGTAATTACTGGAAAGGAGGAATTTCTGCCTTTTCTGCTCTTGATTTTCTATATGTCTTACAGCTTTTTGATTCCTCATTTCCTCCATTGGTGTCTGAGGAAGCCTGGGTGACAACTAAAGTGAATTTTGTAAGGTGGGCAGTAGTCCCTCTGGCAGATGAGCTTGATAATAAAGGAGAAAAGGAAGACATTCTAGGCTGAAGGAACAGTATGCCAAAGGGAATATTTTTTGTTCAACGAGGTGTAAGAGGACTGTGTGGTTGCCAAAAGAATCCTTAATCTTCTGAGACACAATATTGTCATGGGGCAATTGTATGGTTTTTTACTGGGTGTTCAAATCTAGCCTATGTTCTTGAGATGTGTGCCTCCAGGAAACTTGCTAGAGTTGAGTGTCAGGGTGCTGACAATGCCAGGGAGGGGATTGTGACATTCACCTCGTAGTCAGTGGGAGGATTAATAAACGTGAGAAAAACACACCAAGCAACTCACATGTGCCAGGCACTCCGTTGTTTGCTTTATGAATATTTTCTCTTTAATTTTTCACAACCACCTGGTAACACAGGAATTAATTTTGCTTTGATTTAGAAATCAAGGCTTGAGAAATGAAGGGACTTCCCAGGCTTTTTTGCCATACCTCATTTTCTTGCACTTCACTTTATTGTGATTTGCATTTTTTACAAACTGATGAAGATTTGTGGCAAACTTGCATCAAACAAATCTGTTGACATCATTTTTCCAACAGCATTTGCTTGCTTTGGGTCTCTGTCACATTTTGGGAATTCTTACAATATTTAAAACCTTTCCTTTATTATTATATTTGTTATGGTGATCTGTGATCAGTGATCTTTGATGTCACTATTGTCATTGTTTTGGGGTGCCAGGAACTGCACTCATATAAGACCATGAACTTAATCAATAGAGTGTTCTGACTGCTCCACTAATGTCCTGTTCCCCCATCTCTCTCCTCTCCTCAGGCCTCCTCATTCCCTGAGACACAATATTGAAATTAGGCCAACGACAACCCTACAATGGCCTCTAAGTGCTCAAATGAAAGGAAGAGTCACACATCTCTCACTTTAACGCAAAAGTTAAGAAATGATTAAGCTTAGTGAGGAAGGTTTTCAAAAGCCAAAACAGGCTGAAAGCTAGGCCTCTTGCACCAAAGAGCCAAGTTGTGAAGGCAAAGGCAAAGTTCTTGAAGAAAATTTAAAGTGCTACTCCAGCGAACACACAAATGTGTGAACACCAGCCACAACATTCCCATATACCAAAGCCTCATCCACAGGGAGGCCCTAACTCTTCAATTCTAGGTAGGCTGAGAGAGGTGAGGAAGCTGCAGAAGAGAAGCTGGAAGCCAGGAGAGGTTGATTCATGCGGTTTAAGAAGGCATCTCTATAAAAGTACAAAGTGCAGCAGTAAGTGCTGACGCAGAAGCTGAAGAGGTTATCCAGAAGCTCGAGCTAAAATAATTAGTGAAGGTGGCTACACTAAACAGCAGATTTTCAACATAGATGAAACACATTCCATTGGAAAAAGATGTCATCTCGGGCTTTCACAGTTGGAGAGAAGCCAATGCCTGGCTTAAAGCTTCAAAGTACAAGCTGACTCTTCTTAGGGGTGAATGCAGCTGATGACTTTAAGCGGAAACTAGTGTCCATTTACCGTTCTGGAAATCCCAGGACCTCTAAGAATTAGGCTAAATCTGTTCTGCCTGTGCTCTATAAATGGAACAACAAAGCCCAGATGACAGCACATCTGTTTACAGCATGGTTTACTGAATATTTTAGGCCTACTGTTAAGACCTACTGCTCAGAGAAAAAGATTATTTTCAAAATATTATGGTCAAATTGACAATGCACCTGGTTACCCAAGAGCTCTGATAGAAGTGCACAATGAGATTAATATTTTCATGCCTGCTAACACAACATCCATTTTGCAGCCCATAAATCAAGAAGTAGTTATTTAAGAAATAATTTTGGAGGCACCTGGGTGGCTCAGTCGGTTAAGCATCTGCCTTCGGCTCAGGTCATGATCCCAGAGTCCTGGGATCGAGCCCCACATCAGGCTCCCTGCTCAGTGGGGAGCCTGCTTCTCCCTCTGCCTGCTGCTCTCCTTGCTCGTACTCTCTCTGTCAAATAAATAAATAAAATCTTTAAAAAAAAAAAAAGAAAGAACTTTGTAAGGCTATAGCTGCCATAAATAGTGATTCCTCTGATGGATCTGGGCAAAGTAAATAAAAATCTTCTGGAAAGAATTCATCCTTCTAGATGCCATTCACGATTCATGATTCATGGAAAGAGGACAAATTATCAACATGAACAGAAGTTGATTCCAACCCTTGTGGATGATTTTGAGGGATTCAAGACTTGGATAGAGGAAGTTACTGCAGATGTGATGGAAATAGCAAGTGAACTAGAATTAGAAGTGGAGACTGAGGATGGGACTGAATTGCTGCAGTCTCATGATCAAACTGAAGGGATGGGGAGTTGCTTCTTACGGATGAGCAAAGAAAATGGTTTCTTAAAATGGAGTCCACTCCTGGTAAAGATGGTGAAGACTGCTGAAATGACAGCAAAGGATTTAGGTTATTACATAACTTAGTTGATAAAGCAGCAACAAAGTTTGAGAAGATTGACTCCAGTTTTGAAAGTTCTGCCATGGCCAAAATGCTATCAAACAGCATTTCATGATAGAGAAGTCATTCTTGAGAGGAAAAGTCAACTGATGCAGCAAATGTCATTGCTGTCCTATTTTAAGAAATTGCCACAGCCACCCCAACCTTCAGCAACTGCCACTCTGATCAGTCAGCAGCCTTCAACAAGACACCCTCCTCCACCAGCAAAAAGATCATGACTTACTAAAGCTCAGAAAATGCTTAGCATTTTTTAGCAATAAAGTGTTTTTCAATTAAGGTATGTACTTTTTGAAAATGTAATGCTATTGCATACTTAATAGACTACAACATATAACTTTTAAGTGCCCTGGGAAACCAAAAAATTCGGTGGACTCACTTCATTGCAATACGTTTTATTCCAGTGGTCCGTAACCAAACCTGCATCTCTGAAGTATGACTGTATAGAAGGCAACTGCCAGTCTCAATAGGCTGATTCAGTCCCAGGAATGTGGGTGCACAACTGGAAACATTTGTTTGAATACTGCATATAGAACCCTTAGCTTAAAGTTCAGGTTACACTATACAGTTTAGGTGCACAGCCAGCCACGAGGCCCAACTGCTGCTGCTAACAATATTATTAATCATTATAATTCTTTTCCTATTCACCTTTAATGCTTTACTTTCTGTATCTCTCAAGCCACACAGCCTTGTCACACTTTCATCAATGGCTTCTTCATCAGTAATATTTTCCCCCTAACACAACTGCTTAAAATCCTGTTTGACGTGTCTGACTCCCCTTCGATGCCCAGCACAGAGATAGGCTCCTAGGAAGCACTCAGTGGTAAGTGCCTTGGTTCTTTCAGGACCTGTACCAGTGACTGCACAATGGGTTCTAATCACATTTGACTTACCCAAAACTAATGAAGCTACTCTCACTTTTCAGGCATCAGAGACCTTCAATAACATGGTCATAACTTGACAGTGAGGGCAGCTGAACTCAGCCCAGAGGACCTTGTACTGAGAGGTGATACTGAAGGCTGTTAGGCTTCTGATCTCACTGGGTAAAGCCTGACCTCTCCTCTACAGAGGGACCTGATGCCTCCTTCATCCTGCCTTTTCTCCAAAACACATCTTTAGGGCACCCTTCATCCTTCCTGCAGCCCAGGTGGGTTGTCTCATCTTCTCCTACCTGGTGCTCTTTGCATCTCCTTGGAGTATTTGGGGAAATAAACAGAAATATATTTCCCCTGAAAATGGCTCAAATACCAAAGGAGGACTTGTTGGAAGGAAAGGGGAGTGTCTTGTAAGAACCTCCAAAAAGTGAAACAGTAAGTAGATAAGAGTGACAGGTGATTAGGAAGACCCACTAGATGTGACAGACCAGAATGATGAAGCAGCCATGTGAAGGTAACAATGATGATGAAATTAATAGCTAATATTCACTAACTGCTTTTGAGGTATCAGGCACTGTAAACATCTTACACCAATTAACTTATTTATCTTCATAATAATCCTGTGAGGTGTTACCATCACCATTTACAGATGGTGAAGTAATTTGTCCAAGGTCACATAAAGACAGTATACATGCAACTTGGATTTATATCCAGGTAACATGACTTCCGGGTGTATACTCTTCACACACACATATGCATGGACACATGCACACACACACACTTTTGAGCTCTTTAAAGGTACAGAGTGTGTCTTATTTATCTGGCTCACAGTAGATGCTCAAGAAATGGCTAACAGACATGACTGAGTGTGATTCTCCATCAGTAACATTGTAACATCATGATCTTAGCCCAATCTTCCAACAAGGTAATATACTCTTACTGCTTTAAGTCCTTCACTGTATTTAACCCTGGCTTTCTTTTCCTAGTTCAGCATCATTGTAAAATGTTATCATGTGTGTGCTCGTGCTTCTTAATTGACGAAGTATGAACATTTGGATGAATCCTCTCATAACAACATAAGATAACATAAAACTGTGTAGTGAAAGCAAACAAAATCTAGGGATTAAAATACTACTTCATCTTTGTGGTACCAGTGCTTGGGAGAGCAGAGGAAGCACACAGAATGGGAGAAACAGAAAGCTTGCCGTTATCCTACAATATCCTACAACTGGACATATATAGTGGCCAGTCTATCCATAATCACAACGGTTCTTAATTCTTGTTTGATACCATTCTGTGCTTCCTCAATTACGTCTCTCAAAGATCCTTCGACATTCTTTAGAATTTCAAAATCTCATAAATAAAACTAAATCAAAGGAAAGATCAATCTCTTTTTAAAAATTCACCATCCCATTCCAAACCCACTATGTCTATTGAGAATTGCTACGAAATGTGCCTTCACCTCTTGGTTTTCAGTTAAGGTAGCTCGTGTACTAGAGCAGAATATCTTGTCTAAAGTTGGAAACCCTATCACTGATTCCACATCAGAATTATGTCGGTGATATAATATTCCTTTTTAAAATAATTTACTTACAACATCAAATGCCATAGAGAACATAACCTGAAATATAAGCTGTATAAGCGCCCTTTACTTCCAAGTGTCCAGACAGTTCTAATTGTTGATATGTATCACCTTTCTAGTCACAAGATAGGAAACCATGGGGCCAGTAAGACTATTCAACTTATCTAAACCTTAAGACTACTTGAAGCCAGCCTCTTTACAAACCATAATTATCTGCCAGGGCTTGGTACAGAAAATAAAAACTGTCTTGAGTATTTTAAGAAGACATATATTACAAGTAACGGTTTTCAAAACTGGTAGGCAGGCTGGAGGGAAAGTAATGGGGACAGCTCTGGACTATTAATTTCAATGTAAATTCTCATAACTATGATCCAGCACGGAGAAATGACTATTGCTGTTAGCAGAAATGCTGCTAGCAGTAATACCTCAATGCCACAAAACTTGAGACTAGACACTGGATCATGGAGTCCAGATGCAGCAAACATGACAGAAAAGGCTTGTGTACTTTGCCTTGAATGACTCCCAGAGTGCATGTGCCTGCACACAGCTATGTAACCAGTGCTCATCCCTTAGGATTCAGATTGCAAAGCACATTCACCATCAAGACTGCTCTGATCTCTCCTAGTTTGTTGTTTCTTGGTTATGTTCTCACTGCACTTGTAAAAATTAAAATGTGTGAACTGACACCAAAATAATGATATTCTTAGCACAGAGATGAGGCCATTTTTCTCTAGCTTAACTAGTCTCCCACTAAAGGCTATAGTAAGGCTTAATTCTTCAAGAGGAAAGTAAAAAATTTTGCAAGAAATATCAGTGTCACAGTGAAACAGTTCATTATATACAAACTGATTTTATTAGAGACCGAAAACGTTATTCACACCACCTTTTACTTCTTTTTGCAGCTTTAATTTTTAAAACATTTTCTGGATCCACTGGGTGACTAAATATCTTCACATGCCCATTAGCTAAAGAAACTTCTATGGAGGACTTGAGTAAAGTTGCATGCTACTGCTATAAGAAAGGCATATTCATTTATAATCTACTCTTCTGCTCTCCTGTAGAACTGCTTACAAACAGCATCACTGCAAAGAAAGATTTATGCATAACTCCTACATCCTTCAGGCTGTTCTAGCATTAATCTTCTGATGTCTAGCAAGATAAGAACTCATAGTGAACAGTTTGCTGCATTTCTCATATAAGCTCTCTCCAGTGTGAGTTGATATAGAATAAGGGACACACCTCAACTGAAGGATTTCCCACAATTTTTATATTCATATTGCTTCTCTCTTGTGTGAACTCAATAAGAAAGTCATATTTAATGTCTTTCCCATGTTACATTTATAGCGTTTTTCTCCAGTGTGGACTTATGTCAATTAAGGGATTAATACTGGCTAAAGGCTTTCCCATGTTTATTGTCTTCCTAGGCAATAAATGGTCTCTCTACAGTGTGAACTGTGATGGACAGTAAGGCTGTACCACTGTTAAAGACCTTCCCATATTCATTACATTCATAAGACTTTTCTTCCAGTATAAATTTTCAGGAAAGATCTATGGCTATTAATGTATACGACAAATATTCTATTCATACAGTTTCTCTCTTGTATGACTTTTCACACATATAATGATTCATATGGCCTAAAGGCTTTTCTACACTTATTGCATCACTGGGTTTCTCTGAATTATGTATTCTCTGATGGGCAGTAAGATTCGAGCCTTTGCTAAAAGCTTTCCCACATTCGTTACATTTATATGGCTTTTCTCCAGTATGAATTCTCTGATGTACAGTAAGGTTTGAACTACAGCTGAAGGTCTTCCCACATTTAATACATTCATAGGGCTTCTCTCCAGTATGAATTCTGTGATGTTGAAGCAGGGATGACCTATGACTGAAGGCTTTCCCACATATACTGCATTCATAAGGTTTCAATCTAGTGTGGTTTCTTAAATGCATATTCAGTGATTCTGGCTGGTTGAAGGATTTCCGGCATTTTTGACATTCAAAAGGTTTTTCTTCAGTATGAATACTCTGATGCTGAATAAGAAATGACAAGCTGCTAAAGACTTTCAGACATTTGTTGCACTCAAATTGTTTCTCTATAGCGTGAATTCTTTGATGTCGAGTAAGGTGTGAGCTACAGCAAAAGGCTTTTCCACATTCACTACATTCATAAGGTTTCTCTCCAGTATGAATTTTCTGATGGTGAATGAGAGATGATCTATGAATGAAGGCCTTCTCACATATTCGACACTCATAGAGTTTTTCTTGAGTATGGATTCTCAGATGTTCAATGAGATGTGAAACACGACTAAATGACTTCCCACAATTCATACATTCATATGGTTTCTCTCCAGTGTGAGTACTCTGATGATTGGTCAGTGAGGACACATGGCTAAAAGCCTTCCCACATTCAATACATTTGTAAGGTTTCTCTCCACTGTGACTTATCTGATGACGAGTTAGGGATGAGCCATGGCTAAAAGTCTTCCCACATTCGTGACATTCATATGGTTTCTCTCCTGTATGAATTCTCCAATGGCGATTAAGGATTGATTGTTTGCCAAAGGCTTTCCCACATTCATTGCATGTATAGACTTTCTCTCTATTGTAAGTCTGGTTAAGGGTAAGAGATTTGCTCTGGCTGAAGGCTGCCACACTTTCTTTAGAATTCGAAAGTTTCTTTCCACCATTGATCTCCTCATTTTTTATAACAGACTTTTTTGGTAAGCTCTTCTTAAATATATCATGTTTATGTGATTTCCCTTCAGCAGAAATTCTCTGTGGTTCAGAAAGAATAGACTTTAAATAGAAGATGCTTCTAAATGTACTGTATTTGTAAACATTTCCCCAGTGGGACTTTCTCTAAAGGTGAGGGTTACTGGTCTGAAATGTTCTACCTGATTTTCACGCTTCCCCTCCAACTTCTCTATATATTCCCACCTTGCTAAAATTTGAAAATTCATGACTTTGTTTTATAATTTTTTCTATTATTACCGTTTGGAGTGAATCTTCATCATAAATATCCTCCTTCGTTAATAATTCCTTGTTTTCCCATCTTGATTCCCAATCTGAAATATACCAAGAAAGCAAAACACTGCTTTTTCTGTACTTCTTGAAAAGAAACTTCTATGGTAAGAATAAGAGATAAGAAACAGAGCACATCTCCACCCCCAGGAAGCACATGACTGAATTCTCATTTATTCAATAATTTCTCAACAAAGTTCAAATAGAGCAGAGAATAGAGACAGCTCACAAAGATGGGAACAGAGTGTAATAAGCGAAATGAGCTAAAAACAGGCAATCAGTATGTGGAATAAAAGTGAAATTATCAGAAAAAAATGCAAAAGGTCTTCTGGATTCCAAGCCAACATTCTATTCTGTACCTACATTTATGTGAAAGACCACATTTTATCTCACAGTCTTGGTTCTCCAACTTTCAATTAATCTCAATTTGCTGTCAGATTAGCATGCTTAAAATACACAATTTATAGGAGTACATTAAAAAGTTAACAATGAACAAAATATTTTTTATCACTCAGAAAGATTTAGGCTTTGTTTGTGTAGGATCTGTGTGAAATCATATTATGTACTGGACATTAGAAAATATTGTTCCTAGAAACCTTTTATATATTCTTTACTTCCTCCAACACTTATGTTCACATTTGAACTTTGAAGCTCGGCCTTAGGGGAGAAGTGATTTCCATCTAACTGACAGCCTTTCTTCACCTAAAAAGATCGGTATATTTTTCCTTAGGTGGTCTTAAAGAGAACAATTTGCTTTATTTTACTTCAAATAGAATAACAATTTGAATTATTATGATGGCAAAACCTTCACTTTTGATTAGATAACATAATACAGAAAGATAATAATTTGGGATGGAGGAATGGCCATTTTAAAATCTAAGCTAAGGATCCCTCAATTTGTTACATTTGGGATCTCTGAAGACGGTATCCCTAAAATACCCTAAAATGCCTCCATACTTTCTACAAGCATGTTTTACAAAGATCTCTTTTGCCTGATGCTCCATGACTTACCTAGAAACATACCTTTTGACAGTTTTTTCTCCACCATCCAAGGTTCTTTCCCATCTTCCAGTAAGCTGATCACATACGGCTTAGGTATGGAAAGACCTGCTTGCAGGAAAAATATAAAACCTGTTTAAACTATGGTCCTCATGGAGGACAGGCCATCATCATAAAGGAACCAAAGGCAGTTTTGAAGGATGGTCATTGAAATGGGAGGATAAGCTTTAGGAAGGGCACAACAGAGCTCTACACATCCTTGGGAGCATGAAACAAAATTTCAGCCATATACTCAGGAGAATCTCCAGCAATTCTGAGTAACAGAAGCTCTCCCTCATTGGGATGAAAAGCGAGATATGCTTACCTAGAGAAACCAGGTTCTCATAATTCTGGACCATCACATCCTTGTATAAATCCCTCTGAGCAGAATCTAGCCATCCCCACTCTTCAGGAGAGAAGTCTATGGCCACATCACTAAATGTCACCTGAAATAGCAAACATATTTAGGCTCAGTCACAGCCAAGGCCACTTCTGTCACTGGTTAAGGGGTAAAATTATCCCGGTTGTAGAAGAGAACAAGATTCAGTAGTTGTGACAATGACTAGGAATCTGATCTAAGTTAAGTAGTAATTGGATAATTACATGTTTGGCATTGTTTTACAGTATGGGTAAGAGACAAATATAAGAGCTTTGCTTCAGGAGAGTTTTAATTCTGTCAAAGGGAAAAGAATTCTGAAATTTTTTAAATCAGCATTCAACATTTGACAGCACATAGTCAAGTGCTTAGTTGTGTTTTTTATAGCTTACATGATAGGTAAATAAAAAATGATGATTTTTGAACCACTAAGGTTCAAAAAAAAATGATCCAATAAGTTCAGAAAAAGACATCTTGAAAGACAGACACATACATAACTAATTTATAAACAAAAACTACTTATGGTATATAATTAAACCTTGTATTGATAATATATAATTAAAATAACTTGAGACCCCTGGGCAAGAAGACTAAAGAATAGTTTCATGCCACAGGCAGTCCCTGAATTGGACCTTAAAGTAAGGACAAAGAATTAAAAGACACATTTCAAGGAAAATATTCTAAGGAAACAGTACCCATTCATGGTATTATTTAAAATGGCAAAACTTTAGAAAAAGCTTAAATGTTCAGTAATAGTTTGTTAGTCAAATTATAATACATGCAAAAAATGTATGCATTTTAAATGGCATTATTCTTATCTTTCATTGGTGAAACAGACATTATTTGGCCGTGATAAATTTCTCATTCCAAGAGTGGTTGATTTAATATTCTATTACTTTATTGGATATTTTGCATGTATGTTCATTAGTGATCCTGGTTTTTGGTTTTAAAGAGGGAATTTACCTTTGCCAGGTGTTGGGAAAGCAGCTAAAAATCAAATCTGCCAAGCAGAAAATACTCTTTACAATGTAGAAGAGAGAACAGTTTTACTACTAAGTAAGCATCACAGCAGACTGTAACATACTTCATAGGCAATCACGAATGAGATGCAAGGACAGAAAGAAATCTCACCCTTTTATAAAGCCAGGATAACCTATATAACACATAGATGTTTTCAAAATAAATAATTTGTCCTCAAGTTAGAGGACTTGGCAGCGCCATTTGCAACATACAGTTCATCCTAAATTCCCAATTTGGAGTGACCAACCGTGTTAATTGCTTTTACCCCAAGAAAAATAAAAATTCTCCTATCCTCATGACAAGCAGGTAGTTAGAACTTGGAGCCAGAAGCCTAGGCTAAACCCCCACACAGGGAGATAGGGGTGCATTGTCCTTCATGTTTTCATTTCAAAGAGATGGCTGCAAGGCCTTAAGAAAGACTTTACTGCCCTGAAATATTGGCAGGGGCTTATTTAGCTTTGAAAAAGATTCACAAGCATCTCAAAGGGACAGAGAAAGGATTTACAACTACAGGTTTTTCTCAAAGGAAATACCCTAAAAAAAGGGAGGAGGGGAGGATCTCTTTCCCTTTTGGAACCAGGGAAAATTCCTTTTTTCATTTGTCTTTATACTTACCCAGGTATTAGGGTTATGCTAGCCTTATCATATGAATGGGAAAGTTTCTAATCTTTTCCTACTTTCCACGATGGTTTTAAATGATTGGCTTTTACAAATCCTACTCGATAAACCAAATTTAAAAATCAATACTAGGGGCGCCTGGGTATCTCAGTCAGTTAAGCATCCAACTCTTGATTTCAGCTCAGGTTGTGATCTCAGGGTGGTGAGACTGAGCCCTGTGTCAGGCCCACACTTAGCAGAGTCTACTTGGGATTCTCCCTCTCCCTTTGCCCCTCTCCACCACCATGCCCCCCCCCACCCCGCACAGGCACACTCTCTACCTAATAAATACATAAATCTTCTAAAAAAATCAATAATTAATGCACAAGATACTATGTTTTATTCCACCAATGCAAAGATATTTCATATTTTAAGTTTTGAACACATATTAATGAACATCATTGTACTAAGTCTAAAAAAGAAAACTCACATAATCTCATTAATAGATACCCTTTGTTCTTTATTTAAATCAGGGTTTCTCAACCTTGGCACTACTGACATTTTAAGCTAGATAATTTGTTTGTTTTGGGTGCTGTCCTGTACATCGTAGAACAGTTAGTTAGTAGCATCCCTAGCCTCCACCCATCAGATACTAGTCGCAATTCCCCTCTGTCTCCCTAGAGTTATCCTTAGAAAATGTACTGTTGGGGCTCAGTCTTTAAGGGTCTGCCTTTGGCTCAGGGCATGATCCTGGGATCCTGGGATCAAGCCCCACATCAGGGTCCTCTGCTGGGAGCCTGCTTCCTCCTCTCCCACTCCCCCTGCTTGTGTTCCCTCTCTAGCTGGCTGTCTCTCTCTGTCAAATAAATAAATAAAATCAAGAAAGAAAAGAAAGAAAAGAAAGAAAAGAAAGAAAGAAAGAAAGAAAGAAAGGAAGGAAGGAAGGAAGGAAGAAAGAAAATGTACTGTAAGCCCTAAGGGGTGACTGTGGAAGCAGCTGAAGGGTCAGCAGCATTCCTGGTCTCAGGCTATTGAAAGCAATGGTCTGGCATGATCCCCTGGGGCAGCGCATAGGTTTAGAGCGATGGAAGAATGTAACCCTCAGTCCCCCTTCCTGTACCTGACAATTGCTAGCAGACACATCCCGCTCCTCCCTTACCCCACGACTGCCTCCCTGCGTGCTGGCGTGCAGGGGAGAATGCAAGCCTGCTTTATGGCTTCAAGATAGTTGCCATCCTTTTGTACTCCTTTCTCACCATTTGATGCATCTGTCCTTGCTTTTCTGATAAAAAATAAAATAAAAGCTATGTGCAGAATTCAGCTGCTGCTCTCTCCCTTGCAGAGGCAGTCCTGCATGGCCACTCAAATTGGTGTCTGAGAACTTTATTTCAGTGCATGACAACACCCCCCAGACCGTGACAACCAAATGTGTGTCCATACATTATCAAATGTCCCCTGTAGGTAGGGCTAAGGGGGACAAAATCACCTGTTTGAGAACCACCACTTCAGAAGATGTTTGCAGTTCCCTGAAAGACTCTCAGCCCTACCCACCTATGCTCGAGGTGGTCCCTCAGTTTGCTGTAACTCCACTTCTATCTCTGCCTCCCTGGTACCATGCGCCACCAAAACCAGTTACAGCCTTGCCTCCCCAGGGATGCCTCAACTCTCTCTGCCCCTTCAATTGCCCAGCCAGCCTAGGATGTTCATTCATCTTTGTCCCCAGAAGAACTTAGGATATTTGTTCCAGCACCTACCTAAATTTCTTATGCGTTCTTGCTTTTCTACCAGCCCTGTAATGCTCAATACAGCCAGTAGCCACATTTGGTTATGTAAGTTTAAATTAATAAAAATTAAAAATTAAATAAAATTTAAAATTCAGTTCCTGGGTCACTTTAATCATAGCTCAAATACTCAACAGTCATATGGGGCTGGTGCGTACCATACGGGACAACATACATAAAGAACATTTCCACCACTGTAGAAAGTTCTCTCAGTACTGCACTAGATCAAGAAGTCCTACAAGTCGGCGCACACTCAAACCCATGTGCAATTCTTCCTAACAGGTACAACATAAATGTTTACGAAATGAATCAAGAGTGTCTGGGTGGCTCAGTCGGTGAAGCATCCAACTCCTGATTTTGGCTCAGATCATGATCTCAGCGTCCTGGGATTGAGCCCCATGTCAGGCTCCACACTCAGTGGGGAGTCTGCTGGAGATTCTCTCTCCCTCTCCCCCTCACCCCCACTCTTGCTCACCTTGCTTACCTACTCTCTCTCTAAATTAAATAAATAAATCTTTTTTAAAAATCAATCAATGAATTATTTTGGCAGCTAGTTCATTTTACCTTTTACTTTTAAAAAAATAGTTTTTTGGGGTGCATGGGTGGCTCAGTAGGTTAAATGTCTCCCTTCAGCTCAGGTCGTGATCCCAGGGTCCTGGTCAGTGGGAAGCCTACTTCTCCCTCTCCCTCTGTCAAATAAATAAATAAAATCTTTTTTTAAAAATCGTTTTCAATTCTAGTTATCTAATATTCCCAAGAAACCAGACTCTGCCCAACAAGCACATACACCACTAATACCTTCCGTGCAGGCTTCACCTTCCACCCCATGATTTTACCCTACCATTTTTTCAAAGCTTCTTCACTCAACAACTATTTACTAAGCCTCTGTTTTGTACCAGATACCACTCTGGGTACTGAAAACAGCAAAAAAAAAAAAAAAAAAAAAATCCCTCCCAGAGGGAAGAGACGAACAATGAGCATATGCATTTAGTAAACAAATAGTATATTATCTAGTGAGTGAAAATCACTACACAAAAAAAACAACAAAGCAGTGAGGAGGAGGAGAAATGATTGTTGGAAAAGTTGACTGCAGGTGTTCAGAGAAGCTTTACTGAGAAAGTAACCACTGCACAGAGCTATGAAGGAGGTAAGAATGCCAGCCTGTACATATCTGGGGAAAGAAGATTCCAAGCAGACAGTACTGCAATTTCCAAGGTCTGGAAGCAGCAGCCAGTGGCTAGAGCTCACAAGGAGCAAGGAGACAGAGCAAGATGAGATCAGAAAGGTAAAAGCCTGATTACACAAAGCTTTTTAAGTCACTGTAGTACTCTGACATCTGAGTTAGGGCCACTGCAGAGTTTTAAGCTGAGCAATGACAGGATGGTGGCAGTGGTGTGGTTGGATGGTCTAACCATTGGTCATATTCTGTGGATATCCTCTATGTATTTTAGATCCAACTAGACCGTCTGAATGTAAGTTTTAAGAGAAAGGAAAGAATCAAAGATGACTCCAACCATCTCTTGACTTGAACAACTGAAAAGATTGATAAACCATTAACTGAGACCATATAATAGTGCTTTGACACCATAAAGCAATTAACCCAAAATTCCAAACGAATTTTGAATTGTAGTAAAAAACAAAACAAAAAAGTTTTGCTCAAGACTCTACAAAGACATCAAGCAGAGAGACAGTAGAGAAGAGAAGCACTGACAGAAGAGAGTACTCTGGAGTTCTGTGGGCTCCATCCTTTGCTACAATGAAAGGAATCATGGATCCAGTCCCTAAAAGGACTCTTGTTAGGTAGGAACTGGTAAGAGACGCAAAGCACTCAAGAGTTCTGCTTAGGTGGTTCAGGAAGATCTGGGGACATTACCGACTTACCTGGAACATGACTTGTCAACACAGTCCTTTTTCCAGCCTCCTGTCTTAAAGAAGAGTAGTGTCCTGAGAAGGCAGATCAAGAACACAAAAAAGGAGCCATGAAAAATGAGGCTTATCTTGCAGCGATGTGACCCATCTGCAAGGAAAAGCACACTGGGAATCACTTTCTAGGGCTCCATTCTTTCCCTAAACTAGCAGAGTGTTCCTTGGCACGAGGTAACCATTCACCAGGTGCCAGAGGCGTGCAAATCAACTACTACATATTTTTTAGACAGACTCACAGAACAACAGTAATAACGTTAAGGGCTCATTCAATCTTCTCAACTATGCATGACAGACATTCACATTATTCCATATTTCTTTTCTAAACGATGAGAAAACAAACTCTTTGATACTGAAGCAATGTGTTGAAGGCTGCACAAATGGAAAGCATCGCTTTCACGACTGGACTGCCTAAAAATCATTGCAGGTGGCGTTTCCTTTCAGGGCGTACGCTGCACAATCACTCCACCATTTCCTTCTCGCAACAACTCTACGAGGTAAACGACAAATCCCTTTTTACAGAGAAGACAGGCCCAGGAAGCTAAGGCCTTGCTGGGGCTCACACTGCGGTGTAGACTCGGCACCAGCGAGGCCGTGGCGGCCGTACCCGGCGCCCGGCCACCCTGCCGGGACCCACACTTGCCTGAGTCCCGGCGGGCCCGCCCTGGCCCTGAAGTCCGGGCCGGGGGATCCAGAGCCCGCACCTCCGCGTACTTGACACGTGGAGAGCGGACCACGGCCGCTGCCGTCGAAAGAACTGCACTACACCGGGAGAATTTCCCTGCCTGCCTGAGATTACCGCGCGGTGGACGGAGGACGCAGCCCACACCGGAAGAGCATTTCCCAGCTTCCTCCACGTCGGCGACGAGTTACCTGTGCCTCGCACTTCGCCCAGTAAAACCACACTTCCCAGAAGGCTGCGCGTTCGCGCGCGCTTTGGGAGCCCAGCGAGAAAAACGGCTGAGTTTTCCGAGGAGTGCCACCGTCTGCAGCCTTCGTTGCAAAGCTGCTCTGCTAGGACGCGCACACGAAGTGTCGAGAGGACAACAGGCCCGCGCTCTGCGTGCTTCTTAAGTACAGGGGCGCCCAAAGCACGAAACTACACTTCCCAGAACATGATGCGGCCGCGAAAGGTCTTCCGGGTCGCCGGGTCGCTAGCGCGGACGCCCTCCTGCTGGGACTTGGGCAGTCCTTGCTGGTGCCGGGGGAGAGCGGGCGTCTATCCGCGGAAGGTTTCTCAGGCAGAATTCTGAGCCGCTCTGGCCAGCTCGTGTGGGCCTGGAGTGTTGGCGCCAGCTTGCCCAGCACTGTGGTTCCTAAAAGGCCCTGTGTCCGGGCTGTCATGGCAACCGTTGTGAGCGGACAGAAGACACTTCTCGGAAATTCGTGCGGTCCCGTCACGGCTATGATACTGACTGCCGCTATCATGTGTACAGGTCCTCGAAGGACTCAGAAACGGCGGCCTCAGGTGAGCGCTTTAAGGAAAAAGGCCTTCACTCCTGTAACCCGTAGAGCCTGACCCACTTCTGTCCCCAGAAGCGCTGTCCTTGCCCCCTCACCCCCCCACCGAAACGCCCGCTGGAGGAGATGGACGTAGGCCAAAGCAGTCTACTGCGGGTGTGTATTTGGGTTGTTTCCTTTACTTTTTTTCTTAATTTTACTTTTAACTGTTCATTTCATTTTATTTTTTTATTTTTAAATTTATGTGTTAGCACGAGCAGGGGGAGCCGCAGACAGAGGGAGAAGCAGGCTCCCCGCTGAGCAAGGAGCCGGTTGCAGTACCGATCCCAGGACTCTGGGATCATGACCTGAGCCGAAAGCGTAGCTTAACCCACTGAGCCTCTCAGGCGTCCCTGTTCATTTCATTTTAATTATGCTTACTTTTAAATTATAGTGTGACTAAGGATTTTCTTGTATATGTCAAGTACTTAGGTGCATAAGATTCATTAGACAATGCTTCCACCTTGGTATATATCTCGTGGCTGTGCTATTTAATTCCTGTAGCAAGAGTAGTTTGTAAAAACACTGTGGCATCACCTAGATTCTCCTCAAGGCCTACAGTAGGTAACAACAAAAGATTTTCCAGTGCAAAGTATATTCCCATCCATGTCTTTATTATACAATGACAGATTGTTTTCCAAAATTTTACCAATTTGCACCCCTACCATGGCTTGTAATTATTTTGGTTGCCAGTTATTACTGCCAGTACTTGATTTTGTGAAATTTTCAGATTTTACCAATCTTCTAAGTGTGAAATTGTGACTCAGTGTGGCTTAAATTTGCGTTTCTTTTATTGTTAATAAGATTGAGAATCTTTTCATGTGTCTATTGGCTTTACTATTTCCTTCTCTGAGAATTGCACATCTTTTGGTCATTGTTCTCTTAGAGCAAAGGCCTTTTTGATATTAACATACAAGTTATATAGAAAAATGCAAGATTTTAAAGGCAGAGGACAGAGACTAGGATATTGGAGTTTTTTCACCCTTAGATTCCGGGTTTGGAAATGGATTCAGTAACCAAATGTGTTTTCTACAGTTTTTACATGTTTTGTGGTGTGAAATTCTTCGATTTTTCTCTTGCTAGGGATATGTTGAGCAACTTGAATCTGTGAAGTGGTATCTTCCTCTGCTCAGCAAATTTTTCTTCCCTTTATATATTGCCTCATTCTTTCTTTTTGTAAACACCAGTTGGTAGGTCTTTCTACTCTGTCCTTCATGGGTCTTTAATCCTCCTCTGTAATTTCCATCTTTCAGTGTCTGTATTGCATTCTGGATAATTTATTCTGCTCTGTCTCCTATTCATAATCCCCTTTCCAGGCAATTCTTTGAAATTTCAGTTTTTTAAATACTTTTGGTAACATGGTAGACACAGTTGACTCATAATATGCATGTGATAATACCAATAACAAGATTTTATGAATCTCCTTGTAAATTTGTTTTTTTTTTAATTCCTCACTCAGTTTGCTTTGTTTCCTTTTTTGGTTGGTTATCTTTGTGTGCCACTTTGTCCTTGAAAAGAGATATTAGGGGGCTTCCCGATATCCTTGTATGAAAGTACCTTTCTTTTCTAGAGATTATATAATTTCATTTTCGGACAAGTTCTGGGATTACTGCCAGTCTGCAACCACTTTAAACTACATTTAGACATAAAGTCCCTGCTCAGTCCATCCAGCAAGCCTTACATAGGGATTCTTCATTGTTGCTGCTTTTTCGTCATAACCTTCCTGGGAGAATTATAAAGCCTTCCATTATGAGTCCTCAGATTTTTGGCACATAAATTAAGTTCATGGTGGGGTGAGGGGAGTGGCTAACTTCAAAGGACTAGATGGGGTTGGGGGCAGAGGTGAGAAGTTTAAATAGAGGGCTAGTCCTTTTGTTTCAATAGCTACTTATGGCCAGCTCTTAAAGAACATTACTTCAAAGCTGAACCCCTAACATGTGAGTGCTCCAGAAAAGATGGAGGCATTCTGATGAGTAGAGAATGAGAGGAGAAATCTGGGGGCAGGTGGAGTGGGAACTCATAGGTGTAAGTAAACTGGTTTTAAATATGCCATTCTCTTGTAAAAGAAAATAGACCCAAAAAAGATCAGTAAGGAGTTAGGAAAATACGTGACATACTGAACCCATTCCTTCCACTAGCCCTAAGCTGCCTTCTTTACTTTTTCTATTAGGCAATATTTACAGTAAATGATTTTACTGTTGGAATTTATCTGGTTAAGGGCACATTTTAGAATATAAACTTGGAAGAAGAAAAGCCAGTTCATGTTGATTCTGAAACTGTCCCAAGACTCAGGGCAAAAAGTAAGTTTGGAACTCTAACTTGCAGAGGCATCAAAAAAATGATTTATTTTTGCCATAGAGAGAAATTTCTGCTGAGACCTCTGGTGGAGATCTTTGTCCTTGTTACTGGCTCATCCTCCATCTATCACTTGATAATGAGCCTACACATACACTATAGGCCAAAGTTTTAAATCCAGGAGACCTCTGGTGGAGATCTTTGTCCTTGTTACTGGCTCATCCTCCATCTATCACTTTATAATGAGCCTACACATACACTATAGGCCAAAGTTTTAAATCCCCGTTCTTCTGCCACTGGTTTGAAGACCTATCCGTTCCAATCTGACCCAGAATGTCCAGTGTAGAAGCTGTGCAGAGCCTCCAACAAAACCTTCATGCTCTCTCCTTCTGTCCTTGAGGAAATCGGACATCCTACATCTCTGATTATTTATGTTACCAGTATTAGGTTCACACCAGACTAAAGGGTGAATCCAGTGGGAAGTGTCAGGTGTGCGTCCGGTTGACCAATAGTGTATAGCCATTGTTTTGGTAGGTTGGCTGGGTTCCCTGAGGGAAACTAAGGGCTGGGTGTCAAGGGCCCTGTTTGTGGCTGATGGGGAGAACGTCCCTTCTCGTTCCTTATCCTCCCTTTTGGATCATAGAGGAATTGGAATAAACCTTGCTTTACTTCCAAAAGGGACTTCATTTAGACCTTAAGCCTGAGAATACCTTTATGGGGTTTACAAGGTAAAAAGCCCAAGTTTTTCCCACTAGTTGATTTTACATGTTTTGTCCAAAAAGTGGCTTAGGGAAGATGAACTCCCAATGTGTATGTTAGTTGGGAAAATGAGTGTATGGAGAGAAAGTTTTACTGTTTGGTTTTTTTAAGTTCAGTAAACACTACAGCAAAATTTAGAAAAATATTAACGCTACCTCTAGAAAGTGACTTAACATGCTCATCTGTTGAAAGGTATTATTTATTAATAACTGTAGACTTATATTATGTGTACTCATTCTTTTTAACTACTGAATCCATTGTGAATGTCTTGGGATATTAGTAACATACAACCTATGCCCTCATTAGAATGTCTACAGTGTTCCATATTAGGAATCATAAAAGTAACATATTTAAGCAGTCTCCCCTTAATGAACTTTTTCTTTGTGCTCAGATTTTTATTTAAATGTGTGAAGAATATCCTCATACATACGTTGTTGCATGTGTATTTGGTTTCTTGTTTTTTTTTTTTCATGATAAATCCCTAGATGCTATATTACTGGTCAAAGAATTTCATTTTACATTGAGCAAATTGAGAGCCACGACAGGGATTTAAACAGCAGAGACAGGACTGATTATTGTCTTCCAAAAATCCATATGTTGGAGTCCTAATCTCCAGCACTTAAGAATGTGGCTGTATTTGGAGATAGGGTATTTCCAGAGGTAATTAAGTAAAAATGAGGTTATTGGGTTGGACCCTAATCCAGTATGACTGTTGTACTTATAAAAAGAGGAAATTGGGACACAGACTTGTACGGAGGGAAGACCATGTGAAGACACAACGAGAGGCTTCAGAAGAAGCCAACCCCATCAACACATTGATCCTGGACTTCTAAGCCCCAGAATTGTGAGAAAATAAATATCTATTGCCACCTAGTCTGTGGTACTTTGTTACAGCAGCCCTAGAAAGCACCTTGGAACATGAGCTTTATGAAAATAGCTAAAGGACCAAGAAAAAAAAAAGCCTGTGTGAATACATGTATGTGCCTGTGTGTGTGTTTCTCTCTGTGGATGTTCGCATGTGTGTGTGACCACTTGCTCATTTCCATCTAGGTGTGTTCTTGGGTGAATGGGACTTATCTTTGCAATTATATACATGTGTACCTTTCCCTGAATGTGTCTTTGTCCACGCATGACTCTGTATATTTTTCTCTCCCTGTGTCCAGAAGTCTCTTTCTGTGGATGTTTCCATATTCTTCTTTGATGTATGTGTGCTTGAGTGTGTATCTATGTGTAGCATTGAATGTGTCTGCATCTATGTGTGTCTATGGGGGTTTCTGTCTGTTTGCCCAGATGTGTCTGTGAGCACTTTTCTCGGTGTGTATGTGTGGGTACCTTTGTATATTGACATCTGTGTATCCTGCGTTTGTTTGTGTCTCTCTGTCTTAATGAGTATTTGGGTGTTTACCTCCCATGTTTCTGTAACACATGCCCTGTGGGGGGTTGTGTGTGTTTGTGTGTGTGTGTGTGTGTGTGGTTTCTGTGTCGTATGAGTGTCTCTATAAGAGTGCACATCTACTTATATCTCTTTGTATTGTCCAGTGTGAATTCCTGTGTCTTTAGTGTCTGTATTTGCCTGTACATATCCCACAGAGATTCTGGGTGTGCCCTACCTGTGTCTGTCTCTGGGTAGCCCCAGGTTCCTTCCTCTGCTCTGGCCAGTCACTGCTGACCAAGTGATGCTTAGGCTGTCCCAGAAGCTTGGGAACTCCTGAACTCTGGGTCTGAAGTCTTTTCCTAACTCAGAAGTCCTTTCCAGAGTAATATAAGTGACTACTGAATTTTTGGTACCTCTTCCTTCTAGATAAACATCTTCTGCCTTTTAGATAATTTCTTGGGACACCCTGACATAGAATTATCCCATTTCCATACAGCATCCAATCCAGAGCAATGCTCTGCTTCCTTAAACTCACCAAGTCACCTAAAAAAGCCTAAAGCTTGTACTGTGTCCTTTCTAACACCTTCTTACTGAGATGTCCCATTATTCCCACAGTGTACAGTGTCCTGCATTGCAGGCCACCAATACATTTCACTTTGTTTGACTGCAAGTGTCTGCCTGATACTCAGTGGCTGGAGGGCACTGACACTGCCATCTTCAGCTCACGGCAATCCCCTCAACTCCAGACCTGTAGATCTAATCAGATACTCAATGTGCCATCTTGGATGTCTGATGAACATCTAAAATCAAATGTGTCCAAAACCGAGCTCTTCATTGCCTTCTGCTCCAGAACTTCTCCCTCTGGCTTTCAGATCTGAGGACATAGCAACTGTATCTTTCCAGATGCTCAGAGTAAAAACCTCATTGCCAACCTTGACTCCTTTTATTTCTTCCTGTATGCAATTGGTTGGCATATTCTGTCCAATTTACCTTTAATATACCCCAAATCCACCACTTATCATCTCCACTATTACCATGGTGTGGCCAGCCACCACTATCTCTCACCTGGATTATTGTTCCATCCCCTTACTGGTCTCCTAGCTTCCATCCTGACTCCCCAAAGTCTGATCTTCCTACAGAAACTGAGGGATCCTCTTAAACCATCATCCTACTGAGAACCCTCAGTGGTTCCCCTCTCTTTTCCAAGTCAAAGCCAAAGTCCTGGCAATGGCCTCCACTCAGTTACCTGTCTGTGATACATGTCCTATTCCTCCCAAATTTCACTCTTCTGCAGCCACACCTCCTTGATTTTTATTTTTAAGCAACCGTGGAAACCTGGAAATGTCCACCAAAGGTAACTAATCCCTGGAACCTGTGTTACCTTATAGGGCAAAATAGATTTTTGCAGATGTGATTACATTTTTGAGATTGAGAGATTACCCCAGATTATCTGGGTGGGCCCTAAATGCAATTGCAAGTGTCCTTATTAGATAGAGGTAGAAAGAGTTCACAGGGGGGAAAAAACAATGTGACCATGGAGAAGAAATTGAAATGATGTGGCCAAAGCCGAGGAGTTCTTACAGCTACCAGAAGCTGGAAGGAGCAAAAAACAGATTCTCCCCTTCCTCAGGAGGGAGCACAGCCCTGCAAACACCTTGATTTCAGCCCAGTGAATGTAATTTTGGACTCTAGCCTCCAGAATTTTAAAGGACTAAATGTGCATTTTAAGCCAGCGTGTTTGCGGTGATTTGTTTCACAGCCTCAGAAATGAGTATGGCACCCCAGTCACACCCCTGCCTCAGGGCCTTCGCTCTTATTGCTCACTCTGCCTGGATCACCCTCCTTCCAAACATCTCTGCCAGTTCCCCCACTCCTCCAGGCCCTGCCTCAAATTTCTCATCAGTGACTTCCCTGCAGCCATCCCATTCAAATGACCAATTTCCCACACATACCTATCTTCCTTACACACTCTACTTTCTTCCTCAGCACTTACCATGTGGCTTATCATGAGTCTGTTTTGTTTACTTGTTTATAGTCTGCCTTCCATTACCGGAATGTGAGCTCTATAAGGGCAAGATTTCAGCTGCATCTTTCCATCTTTAATTTTTCATTGCTTCAACTGCCTGGCACTTAGCAATGGTAATGTTAAGAGTCTACTACAAGACAATCAATTTTCAGAAGGGGAAACTGAGACACAGAAGTTAAATAACTTGATCAAGTTCAGTCAGGAAATTGCAGAGCATCAGACCCAAGCCATAGGGCTGCACTATTTCACCCCCACTGCCCAAGCAGATAACTTAGCATCAGGATATAGCTAAGGATAATCTCTCTGCCTTCAGGGGTGTACCCTCTGCTGTGTCCTGAGACCCTGCCACATTATGCACATGCATGCCCCTAAATTCTGTGTGTGATTTGGGGGGAGTTCAAGGGCTGGATTCCAGGAAGTCTTCAGGAGCCATTAATCATGAAGAAACTGGGGACTGTCCACCATACCTTGAAGGGACAGTTGATAGAAACATGGATATCAAGAGTGCTTTTGGAGGAAGTCTCTGATGGAAATGAGGAACATGCTATTGAAAATTGGAGGAAAGTTTAACCCACCCCATATTCTCCTGTCAATCTGCCCTACCCGACCTGTGCCACTCAGCTGGAGTACCTCCAAAGTGGCTCCTGCCACATCATATCCCGCAAGCAGTTGGGGCAAGGACCAGTACCACTCCAAAGTGACTCCTGCCCTGGGGAGAGGGGAAGGTGTGTAGTCACACACCAGTTGGACTACAGCCCCAGCATACACACTGAAGGCAGACATCTGATCTGACTGCCAGCCCTGCCCACCAGCAAAAACCTCCCAGGGGACAGCACAGGCAGATTGCAGCTCTGGCAGATCGACTGAGGGCAGGCATATAGTCTGACTGCTTATATCACCCAATTTCAAACATATGGCAGCTCAGGACAGGATGCTTAACAGCACAGGGGCCAACCTGGCCCACAACAGGCAAAGTGGGACACTGTAGCCGATTGGACTGAGGCAAATGCAGTTCAGCCACAATAGTAGGGTGAACGCAATGGACATAGGAGACACCCCTGAAGTGCCAGGTTCTGGTGAACAGGGAACATTGCAGTACAGGGCACCAGAGGACTACTTCTTCATAAGCCCACTACTTCCAAGATCAGAAGACATAGTTGACTTTCCTGATACATATAGACAAACACAGCACTGGACAAAATGAGAAGACAGAGAAATATGTCCCAAATGCAAGAACAGGACAAACCCACAGCAAAGGGGCTAAGTGAAATGGAGATGAGTAATATGCCTGAGAGAATTTAAAGTAATGGTCCTAAAGATATTTAGTGGATGTGAGAAAAGAGTGGAGGATCTCAGTAAAACCTTCACCAAAAAGATAGAAAACATAAAACAGGACCAATCAGAGATGAAGAACTCAATAACTGAAATTAAAAATACACTAGAGGGAATCAATAGTAGAGTAGAGGAAGCAGAAGAATGGATCAGTGAGCAGGAAGACAGAGTGATGGAAAGCAACCACACTGAATGGGAAAAAGGAAAAAGAATAATAAAAAAATTAGAACAGGTTAAGGGAATTCAATAACACTATCAAGTATAATACTATTGCATTATAGGGCTCTAAGAAGGAGAAAAGAAAGAGGCAGAAAATTTATTTGAAAAAACAATAGCTGAAAACTTCCCAAATCTGGGGAAGGAAACAAACATCCAGATCCAGGAGACACAGAGAACAACCAACAAAATCAACCCAAGGAGATCTATACCAAGACACTTTAATTTAAAATGGCAAAAGGTAGTGATAAGAAAAAGAATTTTAAAAGCAGCTAAAGAAAAAAGAAAGATACATACAAGGGAGAGACCATAAGGCTATCAATGGATTTTTCAGCAGAAATTTTGCAGGCCAGAAAAAAGTGGCATGATATATTCAAAGGGCTAAAAGGAAAATCTGCAGCCAAGGATACTCTCCAGAAATGCTACCATTCAGAACAGAAGGAGAGAGAATTTCCCAGACAAACAAAAGTTAAAGGAATTCATTACCACTAAAAGGATGTTACAAGAAATGTTAAAGGGAATTCTTGAATGTAAAGAAAAGGCCATAATCAGAAGTAAGAAAGTTATGAAGGAAAAAATTTCACAGGTAAAGAAAAGCAAATAAGAGTAGAAGATTAGGGACACCTGGGTGGCTTAGTCAGTTGAGCATCCAACTCTTGATTTCAGCTCAGGTCATGATCTCAGGGTTGTGAGATAGGACCCAGAATCAGGCTCCATGCTCAGACAGAGTCTGCTTGAGATTCCTTCTCCCTCTCCCTCTGCCCCTCCCCCACCCCATACTCTAAATAAATAATCTTTAAAGAGTAGAAGATTAATCACTTATAAAACGAGTATGGAGGTTAAAGCACGAAAGCAGTAAAATCAATTATCTCTATTAAAATAAGTCAAGAGGGGTACCTGGGTGACTCAGTTGGTTAAGTGTCTGCCTGAAGCTCAGGTAATGAGGTCCTGGGATCAAGCCCCACTTTGGGCTTCCTGCTCAGTGGAGAGCCTGCTTCTCCCTCTCCGTTGGTCGCTCCCCTGCTTGTGCTCGCTCACTCTCTCTCCTAAATAAATAAATAGGTAAATAAATAAAATCAGTCAAGAAATTCATGAAATAAAAGGATATAAATTATGCATTCATATACATAAAACATTGGGGAGAGTAAATTTAGTATTTTTAAAATGGGTTCAAACTTAAGTGACCATCAACTCAATGTAGGCTGTTATATGCATAAGATATATACAAACCTAGCTATATACAACCTAATTATATACAAACTTAATGGAAACCACAAATCAAAAACCTGTACTAGATATGCAAGAAAATTAGGACAAAGGATTTCAAGCATATCACTAAAGAAAGTCATAAAAACACAAGGGAAGAGAGCAAGAGAAGAAAGAAACAGAGAACTATAAACACAATCCTAAAACAAGTAACAAAATGGTAATAAGCACATACTTACCAATAATAAATTTGAATGTCAATGGGCTAAATGCTCCAATCAAAACATATAATGTGACTGAATGGATGAAGAAGCAGGACACATCTATATGCTGCCTATAAGAAACTCACTTCAGACCTAAAGACACAAGCAGGTTGAAAGTGAAGTGATGGAGACACATTTACCACACTACTAAAAGTGAAAAGAACACTGAAGTAGCAATACTTAGACCAGATAAAATAGACTTTAAAGCAAAGACTGTGACAAGAGACAAAGAAGGACACCACATAGGATAAAGGGAACAATCCAAACAAGGGAATATAACAATTGTAAATATTTATGCACCCTACCTGGGAGCACCTAAATACATAAACCAACTATTAAAAGACATAAAGGAAGAAACTGACAGCAATACAATAATAGTAGAGGACTTTAACACCCCACCTACATTAATAGATAGATCACACACACAGAAAATCAACAAGGAAACGGTGGCTTTGAATGACACACTGGGCCAGATGGATCTAACATATATTCATAATATTCCATCCAAAAACAGCAGAATACACCTGCTGAGGGCAGCTAACCTAGACACCAGCTTTTTCTTGCGCTTTACTCTGAACTCCAATCTCCTGTGCTTTGGTGTGACTGTCCTTCTGGGACTAACCTCCACCAGCCCCAGTATGGCAAGTCACTGCCTGCCCCCCACCTTTGCAGTGGACTAGTGTGAGTCTGCACCATGCCACATCCCTAAAGATTGGAGTTTTGAAACACAGTGGGTCTGCCTAGGATAAAACACAGGTGCACTGCATTGCCAGGCAGCAGACAGCTGGTATACAGACAGGGATCTGAAGGATGCCTGGGGAGCTTATTCCCTCTTCCATGGGTGCTTCCAGGACAGCAGGGGGTAGGAACTGCTCTCTCCAGGGACAAGTGATAGAGCTGGCACCATTTTTGTCCCCTACCCATCAGTATGGACTGACTTCAATAAGCAGCACAGCGCCAACAGTGGATGCCTGAGCTGCTTCCATCAAGCCCTACCCCCACTGCACTTTGCAGGTGCTTCTTACTAGGGTAAGTGTTCCTGAGAACCAGAGCAGTGGGCCCTTCCCCTGGAAGACCAGCACAAACCCCCTGAAAGCACCAAGTCTACAGACCATAGAGTGCTGCAAAGCTTCAGTTCTAGTGGAAATAACATCAGTCCTCTTTTGACAAGCAGACCAGAGCACACCTTGTTAAAACTCACCACACTCTGGACAAGGTCCAAACACTTCCACTGCAGTCAAGGAGAAACTCTTCAGAAGACTGACCTGAGGGAAAGAGCAGCCAAAACACAGCAGCAGAGTGCACACAGTATACATTAGAAACACCTGAAGCTCCAGGCCCTGGATGGTATATGACTTCTTCTTAAAAAGCCATTACTCTGAGGAACAGGAAACATAACAGGCTTTTCTAACACAGAGAAGAAGACAGAAACCTAGACAAAATGCCAAGATGGAGGAATTCATCGCAAAAGAAAGAACAAGAAAAGGTCATGGCCAGAGATCTAATCAAAATAGATATAATTAATATGCCTGATCCAGAATTTAAAGCAACAATCATAATGATACCAGCTGGGTTTGAGAAAAGCATAGAAGACACCAGGGAAACCCTTACAGATATAAAAGACCTAAAAACTCATCAGGCTGAAATAAAAATTTCTGTAACCAACATGAAAAACTGACTGGATGTAATGACCACAAGGATGGAAGAAGCAGAGGGATGAAAAAGTGATATAGAATATAAAATTATGGAAAATAATAAAGCTGAAAAGAAGAGGGTAAGAAAAATATTGGGTCACAAATGTAGGCTTAGAGAACTCAGAGACTCCATAAAACTTAATAACATTTGTATCCTAGGAGTCCCAGAAGAAGAGAGGGAAAGGGGGCCAGAAGGTTTATTTAAGGAAATTATAGCTGAAAACTTCCCTAATCTGGGGAGGGAAGCAGACATCCAAAACCAGGAGGCACAGAGAACTCCCATCAAAATCAACAAAAGCAGGCCAACACAAGACATTTCACAGTAAAATTTGCAAAATATAGAAATAAAAAGAAAAAATCCCATACGCAGCAAGGGAAAAGAAATCCCTAACTTATAAGGGAAGACAAAAAGTTAGCAGCAAGGCTACCCACAGAAACTTGGCAGGCCAGAAGAGAGTGGTATGATATATTCAATATACTGAATGGGAAAAATATGCAGCCAAGAATCCAGCAAGACTATCATTCAAAATAGAAGGAGAGGTAAAGAATCACCCAAATGAAAACTAAAGGAGTTTGTGACCACTAACCAGCCCTGCAAGAAATACTAAAGAGTACTCTTCAAATAGGAATGAAAGACCAAAAGTGACACTAGAAATGAACAGAGAAAGTCTCCAGAAACAAAGATTTAACAAGTAATAAAATGGCACTAAATTCATATCTATCAGTAATCACTCTGAATGTAAATGGACTAAATGCTCCAATCAAAAGACACAGGTGTCAGAATGGATTTAAAAACAAGAGACATCGGGGCACCTGGGTGGCACAGCGGTTAAGCGTCAGCCTTCAGCTCAGGGCGTGATCCCGGCGTTATGGAATCGAGCCCCACATCAGGCTCTTCCACTATGAGCCTGCTTCTTCCTCTCCCACTCCCCCTGCTTGCGTTCCCTCTCTCGCTGGCTGTCTCTATCTCTGTTGAATAAATAAATAAAATCTTTTAAAAAAAAAGAGAGAGAGACATCTATATGCTGCCTACAACAGACTCATTTGAGACCTAGACACCTGCAGATAAAGTGAGCGGATGGAGAACCATTTATTATGCCAATGGACATCAAAAGAAAGCTGGAGTAGCCATATTTATATCAGACAAATTAGGTTTTATTTTTTTAGGATTTTATTTATTTGACACAGAGAAGAGAGAAAGAGCACAATCAGGGGGAGTGGCAAAGAGAGAGGGAGAAGCAGGCTCCCCACTGAGCAGGGAGCCTGACATGGGGCCTGATCCCAGGATCCCAGGATCATGACCTGAGCCGAAGGCAAAAACTTAACCAACTGAGCCACCCAGGGGCCCCAACAAATTAGGTTTTAAATCAAAGACTGTAATAAGAGATAAATAAGAGCACTATATCATAATAAAGGTGTCTATCCAATAAGAAGATCTAACAATTGTAAATATTTATGCCCCCAACTTAGGAACACCCATATATATAAATCAATAAATATAAAGAAACTCATTGATAATAATACTAGGGGACGTTAACATTCCACTTATAAAAATGGACAGATCATCTAAGCAGATAATCAATAAGGAAATGATGGCTTTGAATGACATGCTGGACAAGATGGACTTAACAGATATATTCAGAACACTTCATCCTAAAGCAGCAGAATACACATTCTTTTTGAGTGCACATGGGACATTCTCAGAATAGATTACACTCTGGGTCACAAATCATGCCTCAAAAACATTGAGATCACACCATGCATGTTTTCCAACCACAACACTATGAAACTTGATATCAACCCCAAGAAAAAATTTGGAAAGACCACAAATACATAGAGGCTAAAAAACATCCTACTAAAGAATGAATGGGTTAACCAGGAAGTTAAAGAAGAAATTTAAAAAATATATATGAAAATGAAAACACATGGGTCCAAAACCTTTGGGATGCAGCAAAAGCAGTCTAAGAGGGAATTATAGAAATACAGGCCTACTCCAAGAAACAAGAAAAATCTCAAACAACCTAACCTTACACCTACAGGAGCTAGAAAAAGAACAATAAAGCCTAAAGACAGCAGAAGAAAGGAAATAATAAACATTAGAGCAGAAATAAATGATACAGAAACTAACAAACAAAAACCAGTAGAACAGATCAATGAAAGTAGGAGCTGGTTCTTTGAAAGAATTAATAAAATTGATAAGCATCTAGACTCATCAAAAAGAAAAGAGAAAGGACCCAAATAAATAAAATCACAAATGTAAGAGGAGAGGTCACAACCAACACAACAGAAATACAAACAATTGTAAGAGAATATTATGAAAAATTATATGCCAACAAATTGGGCAGTCTGGAAGAAATGGATAAATTCCTAGAAACATATAAACTATCAAAACTGAAACAGGAAGAAATAGAAAATTTGAACAGACTGATAACCAGCAAAGACATTGAGTCAGTAATCAAAAATCCCCCAACAAACAAAAGCTGAGGGGCAGATGGCTTCCCAGGGAAATTCAGGCAAACATTTATTTTTTAAAGGTTTTATTTATTTCTTTTTTTGAGAGAGAGAGAGAGCACAAGGCGGGGTGCTGAAGAAGAAGCAGACTCCCCGCTGAGCAGGGAGCCCAACGTGGGTCTCAATCCCAGGACTCTGGGATCAGGACCTGAGCCAAAGGCAGACGCTTAATGGACTGAGCCATGCAGGCACCATTTAAAGAAGAGTTAATATCTATTCTTCTCAAACGATTCCAAAAAAATATAAATGGAAGGAAAACTTCCAAACTCATTCTATGAGGTCAACATTACCTTGACTTCAAAACCAGACAAAGACCCCGCTAAAAATGAGAATTACAAGCCAATATCTCTGATGAACATGGATAACAAAGTTCTCCACAAAATACTAGCAAATTGAATCCAATAGTTCACTAAAAGGGATGTTCGTTCAGCCTTTCTGCTCGGGCAGAGCCAGGAGCGGCACTCAGCAATGGGCTGTGCCATGACTTAGCTCCCCTGCCTGGGGGTGGGAGGTGAGGTGGTCAGACGGGGGTCCGGCACTGGCAAGGCTCTTCATTTGAGGACCTGAATCTGGCCGAACTGTGCTCTGCCTAGTTGCTCTTCAACTGCACCATCGCCTTGGCTCTGCAGCCCAGTGAAGTTAATCCAGACTGAGGGTCATCACCACATTTGTTGTTCTGTCTGCCTGGAGTCATTGGCGTCGTCATCTTTCATCAGCTGGGTCCTTCTTGTCTGTGAACAATTGTAGTCTTGGCTGAGAAGTCTTCCCTAATCTCCCTGTTTAAAATATTCCTTGACCGAAGATGGCGGAGGAGTAGGAGACACCGTTTTCAGCCGGTCCTCCGAGTGGAGCTGGATCGGTACCAGACCAGCCTAAACAACCACGGAACCAGCCTGAGACACAGGAAGACGCATCTGGATCTCTACAAATGAACATCTCCAGCGCTGAGTATTGAGGTACGAAGCGGGGAGCCATGAAACTGTGCACAGATATCGGAAGATAAACGGAAGGGGGAGGGAGCCGCCGTGTTCGGGCGCCGGGAAGTGGTAGCCACTTGCACGGGGGAGCGGGCGGGGCTCGCGGACGGCACCCGCAAAACAGCAGACTGAGACCGTGAGCCGGGTGCGCGCGCCACCAGGCATCTCGCGGAACACCGGAATCCCGGTGCGCTCACTGGATCCAGACTGAGACCGGGAGATCCGGGAGCTCGCGCGGGGCGGCTGGCGGCTGGCGGCTGGCGGCTGGCGGCATTAGAAACACAAAGGACAGAGACGCGCCGGCCCTGGAAGTGAGGGCTGGGACGCCGGGTGTGGGGCGCACATCCCGGGACGCTGCAGGGTTGAGCAGCACCAGCAGTAACAGAGTTAAAGTGGCCAGAACATTAGTAGAGAACGGGCCGCAATCCCTCTGTTCTGTGACAGAGGCTGAAATTTGGCTGCTGCTGCTCTCTCAGAAGAGGCACAGCAAACCGCCAGGGAAAGCCGCCAGAGAACAAAAGCCTGGAAAAACCGGCTCAGGGAGTGCCCATCCCCATCCCCCCTCGCAGGGGACGCGGAGACTCTACCCAAACATGGCTGCCTGAGTATCGGCGCGGCAGGCTCCTCCCCCAGAACACAGAAGGCAGGCTGAAAAATCAAGAAGCCCACAACCCGGGTGCCTGGGTGGCGCAGTCATTGAGCGCCTGCCTTCGGCTTAGGGCGTGATCCCGGCATTCCGGAAAGGAGTCCCTCATCGGGCTCCTCCGCTGGGAGCCTGCTTCTTCCTCTCCCACTCCCCTGCTTCTGTTCCCTCTCTCGCTGGTTGGCTGCCACATAAATAAATAAATAAAATCTTTAAAGAAGAAGCCCACATCCCTAACATCCCTATAAAACAAGGGGCACGGCCTGGGACCCAGTCAATAATTTGGGCTCTGGAAACCCCGCAACCTCTCTTCATCAGAATGACAAGAAGGAGAAGCCCCCCCCAGCAAAGAAAAGACAGTGATTCTGTGGCCTCTGCCACAGAAATAATGGATATGGATGTAACCAAATTATCAGAAATGGAATTCAGAGTAACGATGGTCAAAATGATGAGTAGAATTGAAAAAAGTATAAACGAAAAGGTTACTGAGAATATAGAATCCCTAAGGACAGAAATGAGAGCGAAACTGACAGAAATTAAAAATTCTATGAGCCAAATGCAGGCAAAACTAGAGGCTCTGACGGCCAGGGTCGCAGAAGCAGAGGAACGGGTTAGTGAATTGGAGGATGGGTTAATAGAGGAAAAAATGAAAATAGAAGATGGTCTTAAAAAAATCCACGCCCACGAATGTAGGTTACGGGAGATTACTGACTCCATGAAACGATCCAATGTTAGAATCATCGGCATCCCCGAGGGGGTGGAGAAAAACAGAGGTCTAGAAGAGATATTTGAACAAATTGTAGCTGAAAACTTCCCTAATCTAGCAAGGGAAACAAACATTCGTGTCCAAGAGGCAGAGAGGACCCCTCCCAAGCTCAACCATGACAAACCTACGCCACGTCACGTCATAGTGCAATTTGCAAATATTAGATGCAAGGATACAGTATTGAAAGCGGCCAGGGCAAAGAAATTTCTCACGTACCAAGGCAAAAGCATCAGAATTACATCAGACCTGTCTACACAGACCTGGAATGAGAGAAAGGGTTGGGGGAGCATATTTAAAGCTCTTTCAGAGAAAAACATGCAGCCAAGGATCCTTTATCCAGCAAGGCTCTCATTCAGAATTGATGGAGAAATAAAGACATTTCAGAATCGCCAGTCACTAACCAATTTTGTAACCACGAAACCAGCCCTACAGGAGATATTACGGGGGGTTCTATAAAAGTAAAAAGGCCCCAAGAGTGATACAGAACAGAAAGTCACAGCCAATACAAACAAAGACTTTACTGGCAACATGGCAACATTAAAATCATATCTCTCAGTAATCAGTCTTAATGTAAATGGTTTGAACCATCCCATAAAGCGCCATAGGGTTGCAGATTGGATAAAAAGAAATGACCCATCCATTTGCTGTCTACAAGAGACTCATTTCAAACCCAAAGATGCATTCAGACTGAGAGTAAGGGGATGGAGTACCATCTTTCATGCAAATGGACCTCAAAAGAAAGCTGGGGTAGCAATTCTCATATCAGATAAATTGGATTTTAAACTACAGACTATAGTTAGAGATGCAGAAGGGCACTATATTATTCTTAAGGGAAGTATTCAACAAGTGGATATGACAATTATAAATATATATGCCCCCAACAGGGGAGCAGCAAGATACACAAGCCAACTCTTAACCAGAATAAAGAGACATATAAATAAAAATACATTAATAGTAGGGGACCTCAACACTCCACTATCAGAAATAGACAGAACACCCTGGCAAAAACTAAGCAAAGAATCAAAGGCTTTGAATGCCATACTCGACGAGTTGGACCTCATAGATATATATAGAACACTACACCCCAGAACCAAAGAATACTCATTCTATTCTAATGCCCATGGAACATTCTCAAGAATAGACCATGTTCTGGGACACAAAACAGGTCTCAGCCGATACCAAAAGATTGAAATTATCCCCTGCGTATTCTCAGACCACAACGCTCTGAAATTGGAACTCAACCACAAGGAAAAATTTGGAAGAAACTCAAACACTTGGAGACTAAGAACCATCCTGCTCAGGAATGACTCGATAAACCAGGAAATCAAAAATCAAATAAAACAATTTATGGAGACCAATGAGAATGAAAATACAACAGTCCAAAACCTATGGGATACTGCAAAGGCAGTCCTAAGGGGGAAATACATAGCCATCCAAGCCTCACTCAAAAGAATAGAAAAATCTAAAATGCAGTTTTTATATTCTCACCTCAAGAAGCTGGAACAGCAACAGAGGGACAGGCCTAATCCACGCACGAGGAAGCAGTTGACCAAAATTAGAGCTGAAATCAATCAAGCAGAAACCAGAAGTACAGCAGAGCAGATCAACAGGACTAGAAGCTGGTTCTTTGAGAGAATCAATAAAATTGACAGACCACTGGCAAGACTTATCCAAAAGAAAAGAGAAAGGACCCAGATTATTAAAATTATGAATGAAAAAGGAGAGGTCACGAGGAGCACCATTGAAATTGGAAGGATTATTAGAAATTTTTATCAACAGCTATATGCCAATAAACTAAGCAATCTGGAAGAGATGGAATCCTTCCTGGAAACCTATAAACTACCAAGATTGAAACCGGAAGAAATTGATTCCTTAAACAGGCCAATTAATTATGAAGAAATTGAGTCAGTGATAAACAACCTTCCAAATAACAAAACTCCAGGCCCGGACAGTTTTCCTGGGGAATTCTACCAAACATTCAAAGAAGAAATAATACCTATTCTCCTAAAGCTATTTCAAAAAATAGAAACAGAAGGAAAGCTACCAAACTCATTCTATGAGGCCAATATTACCTTGATCCCCAAACCAGGCAAAGACCCCATCAAAAAGGAGAATTACAGACCGATTTCCCTAATGAATATGGACGCCAAAATCCTCAACAAGATACTTGCTAATAGAATCCAACAGTACATTAAAAGGATTATCCATCACGATCAAGTGGGATTCATACCTGGGATGCAAGCGTGGTTCAATATTCGCAAATCAATCAGCGTGATACATCATATCAACAAGAAAAGACTCAGGAACCATATGATCCTCTCAATCGATGCCGAAAAAGCATTTGACAAAATACAGCATCCTTTCCTGATTAAAACCCTTCAGAGTGTAGGAATAGAAGGTACATTTCTCAATCTCATAAAAGCCATCTATGAAAAGCCTACTGCAAATATTATTCTCAATGGGGAAAAGCTGGAAGCCTTTCCCTTAAGATCAGGAACTCGACAAGGATGCCCACTCTCGCCACTATTATTCAACATAGTACTAGAAGTCCTTGCAACAGCAATCAGACGACAAAAAGGGATCAAAGGTATTCAAATTGGCAAAGAAGAAGTCAAAATGTCTCTCTTTGCAGATGACATGATACTCTATATGGAAAACCCAAAAGAAGCCACTCCCAAACTATTAGAAGTTATAGAGCAATTCAGTAACGTGGCAGGATACAAAATAAATGCTCAGAAATCAGTTGCATTTCTATACACGAATAACAAGACCGAAGAAAGAGAAATTAGGGAATCCATCCCATTTACAATAGCACCAAAAACCATACGTTACCTTGGAATTAACTTAACCAGAGACGTAAAGGACCTATATTCTAGAAACTATAAATCACTCTTAAAAGACATTGAGGAAGACATAAAAAGATGGAAAGATATTCCATGCTCATGGATCGGAAGAATAAACATAGTTAAAATGTCCATGCTACCCAGAGCAATCTACACTCTCAATGCTATCCCGATCAAAATACCAAGGACATTTTTCAAAGAACTGGAACAAACAGTCCTTAAATTTGTATGGAAACAGAAAAGGCCCCGAATCTCCAAGGAACTGTTGAAAAGGAAAAACAAAGCTGGGGGCATCACAATGCCGGATTTCGAGCTGTACTACAAAGCTGTGATCACAAAGACAGCATGGTACTGGCACAAAAACAGACACATAGACCAATGGAACAGAATAGAGAACCCAGAAATGGACCCTCGGCTCTTTGGGCAACTAATATTTGATAAAGCAGGAAAAAACATCCGGTGGGAAAAAGACAGTCTCTTCAATAAATGGTGCTGGGAAAATTGGACAGCTACATGCAAGAGAATGAAACTTGACCACTATCTCACACCATACACAAAAATAAACTCCAAATGGATGAAAGACCTCGATGTGAGACAGGAATCCATCAAAATTCTAGAGGAGAACATAGGCAACAACCTCTACGACATCGGCCAAAGCAACCTTTTTCATGACACATCCCCAAAGGCAAGGGAAACAAAAGATAAAATGAATTTATGGGACTTCATCAAGATTAAAAGTTTCTGCACATCCAAGGAAACAGTCAGAAAAACTAAGAGGCAGCCCACGGAATGGGAGAATATATTTGCAAATGACACTACAGATAAAGGACTGGTATCCAAGATCTACAAAGAACTTCTCAAACTCAATACACGAGAAACAAATAAACAAATCAAAAAATGGGCAGAAGATATGAACAGACACTTTTCCAATGAAGACATACAAATGGCTAACAGACACATGAAAAAATGTTCAAAATCATTAGCCATCAAGGAAATTCAAATCAAAACCACACTGAGATACCACCTTACGCCAGTTAGAATGGCAAAAATAGACAAGGCAAGAAACAACAATTGTTGGAGAGGATGTGGAGAAAGGGGATCCCTCCTACATTGTTGGTGGGAATGCAAGTTGGTACAGCCACTCTGGAAAACAGTGTGGAGGTCCCTTAAAAAGTTAAAAATTGAGCTACCCTATGATCCAGCCATTGAACCCAGCTTTCTTCTGTTAAGCCAGGAATTAAAAAGACTTGAAAGCCAGGGATTAAAGAAACTTGAAAAATATAGGATGGGGGCAACTGGGTGGCTCAGATGGTTAAGCGTCTGCCTTCGGCTTGGGTCATGATCCTGGAGTCCCAGGATTGAGCCCCGCATTGGGTTCCCTGCTCAGTGGGGAGTCTGCCTCTCCTTCTGCCCTTCACCCCACTCGTGCTCTCTCACCCTGCCCGTGCTTGGGCTCTCTGGCTCTCACTCTCTCTAAAATAAATAAATAAAATCTTAAAAAAAAAAAAAAAAGCAAATAAGGAGTGAATGGTTTCTCCTGCTTGTTGACTATGACCTGAATTATGGCAACTGCTTCTTGCCTCCAGGCTCAACTCCCTACATCCGCTCACCAGAGCTGCTAGAGTGACTCTTCAACTCAGATCTGAGCAACCCCTCGGGGATGCCTGATCACCCTTGCTCAGGATGAAATGCAGACTCTGAAGATCATTCAAGACCTACCCGCTTCTGGCCACTTTTTTCATCCATCGCCCAAACCGTCCACAGTGTTTGGAATATGACCAAGAGTTTCATGCCTCTAGGCCACAGCACATTTTGTCCCTTCCCTACAACTCCCTCCTTTACCTGACCTGCCTGGCAAAGCCCGGCCCATCCTGCCAGTTCATGCTTCTTCTCCATTCCCTCCAGCTTACTGTGGGGCATGTCTCTCTCCACATCTCCTCTGGATCATGAGAACCAGTTCTCCTCTGGTTCTCTGGGCCTGGCAAAACAGCAGGGAAAGCTGAGGGAGGTTTTAGTGATTTGGTTGCAACTGAGGCTCCCTCAGACCTCCCATGCCATCCAGCAGCCTCCTAGGAGCTCTGGGCTAAACCTTTGCCAGGATCCTTGCCAGCTCAGAGCTGGCCCCGTACCCTCTCAATGACCCACTCTGTGGCTTTACCCAGCACTCCCAACACCTCCCTCAAGGCTCACCCCCATCCTATGCATCCTACTTAAGACTCAACCTCCTGGCCCCAACACCCACGTTACGGAGGTTATTTCCCCTCAAATGTTTGGGACTCCTAAGTGCTGACCTTGGCACTAGCATCTTTCTGGGATATGGCATCCTTCCTCCAGACTCATCCATTAAGCCCCCTGCCCAGGACAACCAGAAGTGACCACCCAGAGTTCAAATCTCATCATGTTACCACCAACCCCTCAAAACCTCAGACTCAGAGATCTAGGCTATGGGGGGAAAAAACTGGCAAGAAGACCCCAAGAAGTGCTGATGTGCCTCCTCCAGTGAGCTGATTGGTTATTCACACATTGGTTCTGATTTAGAACACACATTGTATCCTGGAGGACATTATCCCAGCCCCGCAAGATGTCACTGCCAGCACACCTGAGCCTTCAAAAGGCCATGCAGTCGACTATCAAACCAACTGCTTCTGGTTGAGGGGGAACATAGCAAGACCAGTGACTTCAGTGAACATGAAACAACTGGCATGCTTCATTTGCCGTAAAATGATGGTAAGCAAGGTATTTCCTAAGTCTAGAGATCATCTAATTTTTTACAGATTTGGTAGTCCCAGCAGTGGCCAGAGTGACAGGTGAGGCTGATATGATTCAGAGTGGTGCACGAGTGATGTTTGGTACCCACCCCTTTCTCTTTCCTCTTACTCTCCATCCCCACATCGTCTCATTGATATTCTTAAATTAAAACACCATCTTTACGGCATTAACTCTCAATTTTATAACTCCACTCCAGATCGGAGTTTCCAACTCATAGCTAACTGCCTACTTGAAATCACCTATTAGATGCTCTCAAATATCTGTCCAAAGTCTAAAATGTAATTCCAAATTCCCCCCAAAATACCCTCTATCCTCCTAACCATGGGAATTCTTCCCAATTGCAGTAAATGATACCCCCCGAACCCCTTTCCCTCACAATTTACAACAAATCCACCAGATCTGCTATCAAATCTATCTCTAAAACATACTGTGTCTGTATTGTCTTCTCTCAGTATATTCTACCATTACCTTGGTGGAGAAATCTCTCCCCAGATGAGGTCAAGGCCATACCCATCTGATAACCACAGGCCAGCATGGATGTGGGAATGAAAGCCAAATGGTAAGAGGTGAGATGTGGAAGTGGAGACCGACAGACTAGTCTAGTCTTACAGGAATTTTTGCTGAGAAGGGGAACAGGGTCAGTGTAATTGCCTCCCATCCTCTGGGAGGGAGTAAGGGAGTCAGGGTCAACCTTTGGTCCTAAGGTTGCTAAAACTATCCCCGGAGTTCGCCCTCCGCCTCATCAACCCCCATGTACAAAGCCCTCAATCATACCATCTGCCCCAACCTGAGGGAGCCCTCCTCCCGAGGGTCAGTGTGAGTCCTCCACCCAAGGACCAGAGAACAGGTGAAGTAGATGTATAGGGGGTAAAGCTAAGCAAAGCAGGGGCACAGAGAAACTGTGAGCAGAGCAGTGGAGGGACGGTTTCTGAATTGGCAATTTCCATGCCTGTGTCTGGCTTCAGGGATAACAGTCCCAGTCTGAGACCCACACAACTGAGGAATCTAGCCAGCACTGAGAATCAGAGGGAGTCTGCCTGAGAGTGCTGGAAATCTTCATTGATTCTTGGCTCAACTCAAAGGTTACCACATTCCATAAAGTGGAGTTAAAGGCAGATAGTCTCAAGCAGGGTGACTTCTCTTGCTTCCAGCCACGACCACCATCAGGGACCTCAGAGCTGAAGGTACAAACCCTAACCCTGGCCCAGGAACTGTCATAGAAAAGTGTGTCATCAAACTATGTCATGCAAGTGAAGCAGCCTGTGTGGCAGTTAACTTCAGGCAAGTATGCAATGGTCCGTGAGGCAGTCATGTGACCAGGCCTGTGGCAGGTGTGTGATGGATGTGCATGACGTGGGCAGTTGTAGACAAGCGTGTGTACTGGGTGTGGGCTGATGGGACATACATGAGCGCTTGGGCAGACAGTTGAGTGTTTGACAGGTACACAAACACCAGCCTCTGAGGTGTGTCAGGACCACAGTTCCCCCAGCCTTGGGAGGCCCAGAGGGGCCTCATGTCCTCAGGCAGCACCCCAGCCATCCTGCAGAATGACCCTCCTGCCACAGAGGACCCTCCAGCGGTCACTGCTCCCTCAGCTTCAGGAGGGCAGCCCAGCGGTGCTCTCTGGGCCAGAGAAGGAAGGCAGACAGAAGGGGAAAAGCAAAGATCCAGCTCCCTGGGCCTGTGCTCATGGGCCTGGGCCACCTGGCAGTCCTCCCTGAGCCCACATTGATCTGCTACAGTCTTCCTTGTGTTTCTGTCACAAAGATGAAATCTTCCCAGCCCGTGCTCTTCCCTCAGATCTGCCCTCAGACCTTGGCCTCTTATCCTTACAGTCTGTTTGCAGTGCATTTCCCCCTTTGCAAGTCACTCAGACCATGTCCTATCAAGAAGAGTCTCCTACCCCTATCCTGCAGCCCCCACACCATTCAGCCCCACACCAGACCTCTCCCTCAGACACTCACAGAGCACAGTCAGCCAGACATCCCATCACAACCCCACAATTACATTTGTGAGATCAACAGCCAAAACCAGAGACTGACAGTGAAGACTGGACTTGACCTTTCTCTGTGCCCTTCCCACTACAGCCAGGAGAAGAGCAAACACCCCTCCATCCCCACTATTGTTTGCTTTTTTTTAAGATTTTATTTATTTATTTGAGAGAGAGACAGAGACAGAGCACAAGCAGAAGTAGCAGGCAGAGGGAGAAGTAGGCTCCCCGCTGAGCGGGGAGCCCAATGCAGGACTCGATCCAAAGACCGTGAGGTCATGACCTGAGCCGAAGGCAGATGCTTAACCGACTGAGCCACCCAGGCATCCCCATCCCCACTATTGTTTATCAACATTCTGGAATTTGGACCAATGAAACAGAGCCAGAAAAAGAAAGTGAGGCATAGTAAGATCCTAATCCATAAAGCATTACTGATATACAATAGGTTTCATTACTGGAAAAATATGTAATTATGCCCAAAATAATCTAGAATTTGAAATCATTTCAAGTCAAAATTCTACCACATATTTATTATCTTTTGTTATGTGATGAACTGATTCTAAAAGTTCTTTGAGAATAAACGTTTCAGGACATTCAAACCCTACACTAAAACTGAAGAAAGGGGCATAAATAGGAAAATCACAGGAAAGAGAGGCACATGGACATCACATAGAAAAGATGTTCATCCTCACAAATAATCAAAAAATGCAAAATAAGGGGCACCTGGGTGGCTCGGTCGGTTAAGCATCTGACTTCGGCTCAGGTCATGATCTCGGGGTCTTGGGATCGACCCCGCGTCGGGTTCCCCGCTCAGTGGGGAGCCTGATTCTCCCTCTTCCTCTGCCCCTCCCCCTTCATGCTCTCTCTCTCTCTCTCTCTCTCAAATAAAGAAATGAAATCTTTAAAAAATGCAAAACAAAACATTTTCACCAAAATAGAACAGGCTTTTTTTTTAAACTGGCAATTCCCAGGGATAATAAGGTTGTTAGAAAGCAAGTATTTTAATGTCATTGACAGGAATGTCAGTGGGCACAAATTGATGGCATTCTATATCGGAAAACCCCTCAAACTATCATTTTCACTTTTGGGGCTTGCAGACACAATATCTTTTATCACCACATGACTTACAAGAGCAATGTCTTAAATATCCACTGGGGAGGGGGCACTTGGGTGGCTCACTTGGTTAAGTGTCTGCCTTGGGCTCAGGTCATGATCCCAGGGTCCTAGGAGCCCCCTCTCCTCAGGCTCCCTGCTCAGTGGAGAGCCTGCTTCTCCCTCTCCCTCTGCCCTTCCTCCTGCTCATGCTCTCTCATTCATTATCTCAAATAAATAAATAAATAAAATCTTTAAAAATCTGCTAGGAAAAGAGATGACATTTTATAAGAAATAGATTATTTAAATTTTCCTAATCGGCTACAATGCATACACAGTGCTTTGCCGAAAGACAATTTTAAAGGGAAGCCATATTTACTTTTTTTCAAGTGGATGGTGAGGTTCTTACACAGAGAGTGTTTGGAAACCACCACCAGAGTGTTGGCTTGGCTGGAAGCATCTCCTGGGGCAGTTAATACTCCCTATCCAGTTCAGACCTTCAAGACCCCTGGGAACTGCAGGTCCTGGAATACACGTTGGGGGGGGCAATCGCAAGGTGAAGGCAGATATCTGCTTGCTGCTTCGCAGGCCAAGCCCCCTCATCTCTCCAAAATGCCAGTCAATACCTCCTCAGAGTTAGCTATCCTGGCCTCATCTTCAGGGTCCTGGCCACACTGAGCCAACAGGATGACAGCCCAAAGCAGAAACATGTCCATGCAAAAGAACACATGACACCACATCAACACGCCACTAGTAATAAAACCAGTTACAGAGAGTGGGCTAGACATCTTCACTCATGTCTTCTCCCACCAGTGACCAAACTAAATGGGGGATAAAGAAATATTAAGACTGAGCACCTCACATACCAAAGAGAATTAGAAGGGGCTCGTTAGAGGATTTGAGATTTCAACAAAATGGTGGAGAAGGAGAATAGTGGGAAGAGACTGAAGGGGGTGCTTCACAGGACTCAAAGATATAGTGCTCCAAAAAGGGGTAAGCACAGGGACACAGCTGATTTGCTCCCATAGACTGCCACAGGGACTGGCTGGGTGCATTGTAAATGGGGGAATAGGTCCCCCCTGTCAGGTCTTCAAGGATCACTTCAATATGACTGTGGAAATTATACTCAAAGAGGCAACTGTGGAAATTATACTCAAAGAGGCATAGGAATTAAAAGATTTATTATAGTCACAGGGAACCAAATGGGAAAGCACCAACGGAACAGCTCCACCAAGCAAGTGATGAGTGAAGAGACACTGAGGACTCTTGGCAAGAGCCTTTGAATGGCTTTGAATGATTTCAAACTACTACAAATTACAGTAATAAAAACAATATGGTCCTGGCACAAAAGCAGAATACAGAGCTCAGAAATAAACCCATGTTTATGTGGTCATAACCTACAGAAAGGAGGCAAGAACATACAGTGTGGAAAAGACAGTTTCTTCAACAAATGGTGCTGGGAAAACTGGACGACTACATGTAATAGACTGAAACCAGACTGCTTTCTTACCCCATACACAAAAATAAACTAAAAATGGATTAAAGACTTAAATATAATACCTGAAACCATAAAATTCCTAGAAGAAATAATAGGCAGTAAGCTTTTTTTTTTTTTTTAAGATTTTATTTATTTGACAGAGAGAAACACAGTGAGAGAGGGAACATCAGCAGGGGGAGTGGGAGAGGGAGAAGCAGGCTTCCCACTGAGCAGGGAGCCTGATGCGGGGCTCGATCCCAGGACCCTGGGATCACAACCTGACCCGAAAGCAGATGCTTAATGATTGAGCCAGCCAGGCGCCCTGGCAGTAAGCTTTTTGACATCAGTCTTAGTAATATTTTGAGGGGAGTTGTCTCCTCAGGTAACAACAAAAGCAAAAATAAACAAATAGGACCGACTGAAATTTAAAAGTTTTTGCACAGTGAAGGAAACCACCACCAACAACAAAAAGGCAACCTAGTGAATGGGAAAAAATACTTGTAAACGATATATCCAATAAAGGATTAACATCCAAAATACATAAATAACTCATACAGGTAAGATGGTGGCATAGTAGGAGGGTCCTAGGCCTGCCTCGTCCCTCAAACACAGCTAGATAACTATCAAATCATTCTGAATACTCAAGAAATCAATCTGAGGACAAACTACACAACTAGAGGGAGAGAAGAGATCACCTCGAGGAAGGTAGGAAGTACAGAGATGCAGTTTGGGGGAGAAATGGATCTTGGGTGCTGTGGAGGGGAGGGAGCCCTAGTTGCAGAGAAAGTCATAGAAAAGAGCACGCAAGGATACACACAAGGAGAACACTTCCCCAAAGTCATTGGCTTTGAAAAGGAGAGGGGTTGAATTTCCTCTGTTTTTGCAACCAGTGGGGCTCAAAAGCTAGAGTTTCAGAGGTCCCTGGGCTTGGCTGTGTTAGGCAACTGAGGACGCTGCCCTATTCCTGAGCAGAGGCAGGCAAGACCCTGGGGCAGACGGCACAAACTAAGGATTACCTAAGGGGCATGGGAAGAAACCGTACTTTTTGGAGAGCATCTGCCTCTCTGGTGACAGAAGACCTAGCAGGTGCCGTTCCCCTCCCCCATCCTTCAGCATTGGTGAAGAGACACCTGCTGATGGCAACTAACCAGGACACTGGTGGTTTAGCCTGCTTGCTAAATTTCACATCCCTGCATTTGGCATGACTGCCCTTCTGGGTCAAACCTGCATCAGTCCTGGTGCAGAGAGTCCCTTTCCCAGAGGACTAGTGTAGGTCCCTGCCACACCAGGTCCCAGAAGTTTAGAACTTTAAAAGGCAGCAGGCCTGGCTCATGTAGAGCCCAAGACGTGCTGTGCTGCTCCAGGCAGGCAAGCAACCCAGAGCCAGACGGTGTGAATTCAGTGATCCGAAAAATGCCTGTGATGCATAAGGGGAAATTATTTGCTTTTCTGAAAGTGCTTCCCTGAGAGAGGCTGGCACAGACTCTTCTCTCCAGGGACAAAGGAGCGGGCTGGCACCATTTTCTTCCTCCACCCCTTAGCATAGATCAACTTCAGTAAATAGCACAGCACCAACACTGGCTGCCTAACCTGCTTTACCAAGCTCTTCACCCCCATGCTCTGCTAGGACTGGTTTCCTCTGGCAAGTGTGCCTGAGAACCAGAACAACAGGCCCCTTCCCCAGAAAAAGAGCACGAACTTCTAAAGGCACCACGTCTACTGACCATAGAGCGCTGAAAGCTTCAGTTCTAGTGGAAATAGCATCAGATCTCTTTTAGCAAGCTGTCCAGAGCACACATAGTTAAAACTTGCCATACTCTGGCCAAGGTCCAAACACTCCCCACTAGAGGCAAGAAGAAACTCTCTAGAGGACTGACCTGAGCCGTAACAGCTGCTGGATACATACCGCACACACCAGAGACACTGCCTGAAGTGCCAGGCCCTGGAAAGTATATGACCTCTTCTTTGTAGAGCCATTACTGTCAGAAGCGGAAACTTAATAGGCTTTTCTAACACAGAGAACAAAACAGAGACCTAGACAAAATGCCAAGATGGAGGAATTCATCCCAAAAGAGAGAACAAGAAAAGGTCATGGCCAGGATCTAATTGAAACAGGTATAAGTAATATGCCTGATCCAGAATTTAAAGCAACAATCATAAGGAGACTAGCTGGGCTTGAGAAAAGCATAGATGACATCGGGGAAACCCTTACCACAGAGATAAAAGCGTAAAACCAATGAGGCTGAAATGAAAAATACAATAACTGAGATTCAACACTGACTGAATATAATGACCATAAGGGTGGAAGAAGCAGAGGAACAAATAAGTGACATAGAAGAAAGAATTATGGAAAATAATGAAGCTGCACAAAAGAGAGGGGAAAAAAAACACTTGGATCACAAAAGTAGACTTAGGGAAATCAGTAACTCCATCAAATGTAATAACATTTGTATCATAGGAGTCCTTGAAGAAGAGAGCGATAGAGGGGCAGAAGGTTTATTTGAGGAAATTATAGCTGAAAACTTGCCTAATCTGGGGAAGGAATCAGACATCCAAATCTAGGAGGCATAAAGAACTCCCATCAAAATAAACAAATCAGGCCTCAACACCAAAATATATTGTAGCTAAATTTGCAAAAAGAAGACAGAAAGAAAAAATCCTAAAAGCAGCAAGACAAAAGAAGTCCCTAATTTACAAGGGAAGACCAATAAGGTTAGCAGCACATGTCTCCACAGAAATTTGGCAAGCCAGGAGAATGGCATGGTATACTCAAAGTGCTAAATGGTAAAAATCTGTAGCCAAGAATACTCTCTCCGGTAACACTGTCATTTAGAATAGGAGAGATAGAGTTTCCCAGACAAACAAAAGCTAAAGGAGTTCATGACCACTAAACCAGCCCTGCAAGAAATATTAAAGAGGACTCTTTGAGTGAGAAAGAAAGACCAAAAGTGACAAAGATAGAAAAGAACAGAGAAAATCTCCAGAAACAACAAAACAAGTAATAAAATATCACTAAATACATATCTATCAATAATCACTCTGAATGTAAATGGAGTAAATACTCCAATCAAAAGACACAGTGTGTCAGAATGGATTAAAAAAAAAAGACTCATCTATATGCTGCCTTCAAGAGACTCATTTGAGACCTAAAAACACCTGCATATTGAAAGTGAGTGGATGGAGAACCATTTACCATCCCAATGGATGTCAAAAGAAAGCCAGAGTAGCATACTTATATCAGATAAACTAGATTTTAAACCAAAGACTAACAAGAGATGAAGAAGGGCACTATCCAACATGAAGATCTAACAGTTGTAAATATTTATGGCCCAACTTGGGAGCAACCAATATATAAGTCAATTAATAACAAACATAAAGAAACTCATTGATAATAATACAATGATAGTAGCGGACTTTAAGACCCCCACTTACAGCAATGGACAGATCATCTAAGTAGAAAATCAACAAGGAAACAATGGCTTTGAATGACACACTGAACCAGATGGATTTAACAGATATATTCAGAGCATTTCATCCTAAAGCAGCAGAATACATATTATTTTCAAGTGCACATGGGACATTCTCCAGAATAGGTCACATAGTGGGTCACAAATCAGGCCTCAAGAAGTATAAAAAGACTGAGATCATATCATGCATATTTTCTAACCACAATGCTATGAAACTTGAAGTCAACCACAAGAAAAAATTTGGAAAGACCACAAATACATGGAGGCTAAAGGATATCCTACTAAAGAATAAATGGGTCAACCAGGAAATCAAAGAAGAAATTAAAAAGTATATGGAAACGAACAAAAATGAAAACAACATTCCAAAACCTTTGGGATGCAGCAAAAGCAGTCCTAAGAGGGAAATATATAGCAATACAGGCCTACCTCAAGAAGCAAGAAAAATCTCAAATAAACAACCCAACCTTACACCTAAAGGAGCTAGAAAAAGAACAACAAATGAAGCATAAAGCCGGCAGAAGAAAGGAAATAATAAATATTAGAACAGAAATAAATGATATAGAAACAAACAAACAAAACCCAGTAGAACAGATCAATGAAACCAGGAGCTGGTTCTCTGAAAAAAATGAATAAAATTGATAAACCCCTAGCCAGACTTACCAAAAAGAAAAGAGAAAGGACCCACATAGATAAAATCACAAATGAGAGAGGAAAAATGACAACCAATACCACAGATATACAATTATAAGATAATATAATGAAAAATTATATGCCAACAAATTGGACAACATAGAGGAAATAGATAAATTCCTAGAAACATATAAACTACCAAAACTGAAACAGGAAGAAAAAGAAAACTTCAGCAGACCAATAAAAAGAAAAGAAATTGAATCAGGAATCAAAAATCTCCCAACAAACAGAAGTCCCGGGCCAGATGGCTTCACAGGGTAACTTTACCAATCATTTAAAGAGTTAATACCTACAGCACCTGAGTGGCTCGGTTGGTTAAGCATCCAATTCTTGGTCTCAGCTCAGGTCTTGATTCCAGGGTCATGAGTTCAAGCCTCGCGTTGAGCCTACTTATAAATAAATGAATGAATGAATAAGAGTTAATACCCATTCTTCTCAAACTATTCCAAAAAATAGAAGTGGAAGGAAAACTTCCAAATTCATTTTATGAGGCCAGCATTACCCTGATTTCAAAATCAAAGACTCCACAAAAAAGGGTACAGCCCAATATCCCTGATGAACGTGGATGCAGAAATTCTCAACAGAATACTAGCAAATTGAATCCAACAATACATTAAAAGAATCATTCGCCATGATCAAGCGGGATTTATTCCCGGATTGCAAGGGTGGTTCAATTTTCACAAATCAATCAACATCATATACCACATTAATAAAAGAAAGGACAAGAACCATATGATCCTCTCAATAGATGCAGAAAAAACATTTGACAAAGTACAGTATCTATTCTTGATAAAAACCCTCAACTAAGTATGGTACTGGCACAAAAACAGACACATAGATCAATGGAACAGAAGAGAAAACTCAGAAATGGACCCACAACTACACGGTAAACTAACCTCTGACACAGCAGGAAAGAATATCCAATGGAAGAAAGAGTCTCGTCAACAAATGGTGCTGGGAAAACTGGACAGCAACATGCGAAAGAATGAAACTAGACCACTTTCTTACATTATGCACAAAAATAAATTCAAAATGGATGAAAGACCTAAATGTGAGACTTGAAACCATCAAAATCTTAGAGGAGAACACAGGCAGCAGCCCCTTGGAATATTAGCCATCACAATTTCTTACTAGATCTGTCTGCTGAGGCAAGGGAAACAAAAGCAAAAATAAACTATTGGGACTTCATCAAGATAAAAAGCTTCTGCACAGCAAAGGAAACAATCAACAAAACTAGAAGGCAACCAACAGAATGGGAGAAGATATTTGCAAATGACAACTGCTTAGTATCCAAAAGCTATAAAGAACTTAAAAAACTCAACACCCAAAAAACAAATAATCCAGTTTAAAAATGGGCAAAAGACATGAATAGACATTTTTCTAAAGAAGTCATACAGATGGCTAACAGACATGAAAAGATGCTCAACATCAGTCAGCCTCAGGGAAATACAAATCAAAACTACAATGAGACATCACCTCACACTGTCAGAATCGCTAATATTAACACCACAGGAAACAGATGTTGGCAAGGATGCAGAGAAAGGGGAGCCCTTTTAAATTCCAGTTAGTTAACATACCATGTGATATTGATGGGAATGCAAACTGGTGCAGCCACTCTGGGGAAAAAGTATAGAGGTTCCTCAAAAAGTTAAAACTAGAACTACCCAACAATCCAGCAATTATACTATTAGGTATTTACCCAAAGGGTATAGAAATACTAATTTGAAGGGATACATGCACCCCGATGTTTACAGCAGCATTATCCTTAACAGCCAAATTATGGAAAGAGTCCAAATGTACATCGACTAAGGAATGGATAAAGAATATGTGGTATATGGGGCACCTGGGTGGCTCAGATGGTTAAGCGTCTGCCTTCGGCTCAGGTCATGATCCCAGGGTCCTGGGATCGAGTCCCGCATCGGGCTCCCTGCTTAGCAGGGAGTCTGCTTCTCTGTCTCCCTCAGCCTCCCTCACCCTCCCCCACTTGTGCATGCTCTCTCTCTCTCAAGTAAATAAATAAAATCTTTAAAAAAAAAAAAACACACAGTGAGACATCACCTCATATCTCTCAGAATGGCCAGTATCCAAAAGACAAAAAATAGTAACTGTTGGCAAGGATGTGGCGAAAAGGGACCCTCATGCACTGTTGGTGGCATGTAAATTGATGCAGCCACTACAGAAAGCAGTATGGAGGTTCCTCAAAAATTAAAAATAGAACTACCATACAATCCAGCAATTCCTCTTGTAGATATTTACCCAAAGAAAACAAAAACACTAATCCAAAAAAAACATATGCATCTCTATGTTCACTGCAGCATTATTTATAATAGCCAAGTTATGGTACCAACTTAAATGTCCATCATTAGACGAATAAAGATGTGGTGTGTGTGTGTGTGTATAGAATATACAACAGAACATTAGTCATCCATTAAAAAAAAGGGAAATCTTGCCATTTGTGATAACATGAATGGACTTACAGGGCACTATGCTAAGTAAAATAAGTCAGAAAGAGAAAGACGCTGTAATGATTTCACTTATACATGGAATCTAAAAAACAAAACAAAAACCAAACAAATAGACTTACAGACACGGAGAAGAAACTGATGGTTACCAGAGGGCAGAGGGTTGGGAGGATGGATGAAATAGGTGAAGGGGGTTAAGAGGTACAATCTTACAGTTATAAAATACAGAAGACATGGGGATGTAATGTACAGCATAGAGAATATAGTCAGTAATACTGTAACAACTTTGTATGGTGACAGAGTAACTAGATTTATTGTGGTGGCCACTTTGTAATGTATATCAACACCAAATCACTACACCTGCAAATAATACAATATTGTATGGCAATTATTCTTCAATTAAAAAACGGAGCACAATAAAAGGACAGATTTTCATGTGTGATCAAAATTAAGTTATCAGTTTGAAACAGACTCTTATGTCATTAAGAAGTTTTTATGTAAGCCTCATGGGAACCACAAAGCAAAAACCTACCATAGTTACACAAATGAAAAAGAGAAAGGGATCAAAGCATACCACTGTGGAAAATCATCAATTCACACAGGAAGACTGCGAAAGAGGAAGAAAGGAAAGGAACAAAGAACTACAAAACAGACAAGAACAACTAGTAAGGAGCGCCTGGGTGGCTCAGTCGGTTAAGTGTCTGACTCTTGGTTTCGGCTCAGGTCATGGTCTCATGGGTCCTGAGAGGGAGCCCTGCAGCAGATTCCACACTCAGCCGGGAGTCTGCCTGAGATTCTCTCCCTCTGCCTCTCCACCCACTTGTGCGTGTGCACACACACAGCTCTCTCTCTCTAAAACAAAATAAATCTTTAAAAAAAAAACAATTAGATGGCATTAGTAAGTCCGTACTTACTCATAATTACTTCAAATGTAAGTAAATTAAATTCTCCAATCAAAAGGCATGGAGTGGCTGAATGCATTTTTTTTTAAAGATACAACTAGAGGAGCACCTGGGTGGCTCAGTAGGTTAAGCGTCTGCCTTTGGCTCGGGTCATGATCCTGAGGTCCTGGGATCGAGCCTCAAGTCGGGGCGGGGGGGGGTGCTGCTCAGCGGGGAGTCTGCTTCTCCCTCTGCCCCTGCCCCCGCTGGTGCACAAGCACGCACGCACTCTCTCTCTCTCTAATAAATAAATAAAATCTTGTTTTATTTTTTAGAGATTTTATTTATTTGAGAGAGAGAGCGAGATTGAGAGAATGAAATGGTGGAAAAGGAGGGGCAGAGAGAGAAGCAGACTCCATGCGGAACAGGGAGCTCAACATGGGACTCGATCCCAGGACCCTGGGATGATGACCTGAGCTGAAGGCAGATGCTTAAACCAACGGAGCCACCCAGGCGCCCTAAATAAATAAAATCTTAAAAAAGAAAGATTCCAAACAATGTACCTTTACACCTAAAGGAACTAGAAAAAGAACTAAGTCCAAAGATAGCAGAAGGAGGGAAATAAAGATCGGAGCAGAAATAAATGAAATAGAAACCACAAATAAACAAATCAATGAAATTAAGAAGCTGGATTTTTGAAACAATAAACAAAACTGACAAACCTTTAGCTAGAGCAGGACCAGTCTCCTATGTTGGACTAGTGCACAGACCAGGTTGAAGCTGAGCTCAGCCAATCAGGATGATCACAGAAAGGTAGCTGGCCAGCTTGGCCACCATGCAGGGATTGTTGTTCTTCCTGCTTATCTTTCTTTATCGCTAGATGGCCATCAACAATCCTAAGAAGTAGGAATGAAGGTGGCTCTTTCTCCACTCCAGGGTTCCATAACAATCTGAAACAAGATGGAGGGTGTAAGGGGTCTTCACACTTCACTTCATCCCTTCTACTCATAACAACATCCAAAGCACCTATACCTGGATTTTTCCAAACAACTTTTATTTCCACAAAGTCTTTCTTAATGCTACAGAAAAAAAAAGTTCCCACTGAGTAGGGCCCAGTATAGGGGCTGTTTTCTTTCCTACTCCCTCTCCCCCAAAATAAAAATAAAGATATATTTTAAACCTTTAGCTAGAGTAAAAAAGAAAAAAAAAAAGAGAAAGACTCAAAATCAGAAATGAAAGAAACAAACCCCTAACATCATACTCAACCGTGAAAAGCTAAAAGCTTTTCACTAAAATGCCTACTCCTGTCACTTTTACTCAACATAGTATTTAAGGTCCCAGCCAGAGCAATCAGGCAAGAAAAGGAAATAATAGGCATCCAGATAAGAAAGAAGTAAAACTGTCACTATTTGCTGATGACATACTATATACAGAAAACCCTATACACTGCACCAAAACACAAAACCGATCAACAAACTCAGTAAAGTTGAAGGATACAAAAGAAATGTACCAAATCTGTTGTGTTTCTATACACTAAGAAACAATCAGAAAGAGAAATTAAGAAATCCATTTATAATTGTATCAAAAGGAAGAAAATTCCTAGGAATAAATTTAACCAAAGTAATGAAAGACCTGCACACTGAAAACTAAAAGAAATGGAAGAAAACACAAATAAATGGAAAGATACCCTGTGTTCATGGTTCAGAACGGTGTTAAAATGTCTCTACTACCCAAAGCTGTCTGTATAAATTCAGTCCTGCTCTGGCGGCAGCAGCATGGCCTCAGGGGCTGCTCAGGCAAGAGGTCCTGGAGGAGGTTGGCTCAGCCTGGCATTGTGAGGAGCTGCTGTACCTCAGAGCCAAGTCCCCCCTTGGGTTTTATTTTCAGGGACCACAGGCTCCACGCGGTCCCCAGATGAACAACATAATGGCAGAGTTAGCCAAAGAACACCCCCAAGTGTGCTCTGTAAAGTTGGAAGCTAAAGCTGTTCCTGACATATCTAAAAAACATGAAATTAGTTCCCACCTTCCGGTTTTTCCAGAATTCTCAGAAAACTGACCGATCAGATGATGTGCATACCCAAGAGTTGGCCAAAAAAGTTCAGGGACATGCATCTAGGTGGTTCCTTTTTTTTTTTTTTCTTTTAAGATTTTATTTGACAGAGAGTGTAAGCAGGGGGAGCAGCAGGCAGAGGGAGAATCAGACTCTACCCTGAGCAGGGAGCTCGATGCGGGGCTCGATCCCAGGACCCTGGGATCATGACTGAGCTGAAGTCAAAGGCTTAACCAACTGAGCCACCCAGGCACCCCTATGTGCTTCCTTTCCACCCAGTGGTAATGAGCATCCTAAAGATCTCAACCTAGGCCTGAAGAAATTCACACTTGCTGTCTCTTGCATGTTGTTATGAAAGGAACTGTCTAGGACCCATGCTGCGATTTCAGCAAGCAGATGGCAGAAATTCTTAACAAACATAATTTTTGGTCTAGCAGTTTTGATACCCTCTCGGATGAAGAAGTTCATCAGGACCTCAAAACTTACTCCAGTCGGCCCACCTGCCCCCAGCTCTGTTTCTGGAGAGCTCATAGGAGGACTTGATTGAATTAAGAAGCTAGAGACATCTGAAGAACCAGATACAATTTGCCCCAAAGCTCCCAAATTAGAGGAAAGGCTCAAAGTACTGACAAATAAAGCTTCTGTAATGCTCTTTATGAAAAGCAAGAGGAAGCAAAATGTGGATGCAGCTAACAAATTCTGGAGCTACTAAATACTACTGGCGTTGAATAGGAGATATTTGATAGATCGGAGGACGAAGAATTTCGACAACAGTTAAAAGCTCACTCGAATTGGCCCCCATACCCTCAGCTGTAGGTGAAAGGGGAGCTTGATGAACATCTGCATATTGTGAAGAAGCTGAAAGAAAATGGTGCTTTGCTGCCTAAACTGAAAGGAGAAAATTAATGAATGTTAAACTTGGCACCCAACTGTTGCAAAAAATATTTAATTACAGTGGAACAGTTCATAATGCACAGAGATATGCTCGCTTATAAAAGCTATCAAGCACAGAAGCAATAGCTCCTATAACAGAGCATATAACGACCCAAATTAGCCATCAACAGTATCATGGTTACATCACTTGTGCTGTGTTCATCAATGGAAGGTTACCCAGCAATCGCAATGAATGACTCCAGCCACACACGAACACGTCTTTAAATCTTTAAAATGTAACACTGAGCAGAAGTAAGCACAGAAGAAAACATACAGGGTGATTCGAGTAATAGAAGACAGTCCGGAAGCATTCAACACTAAACAATAAATTGTTTGAGGACACCTGGGGGCAAAACGATATAGAAAAGTGCAGGGGTAATGAACACATGACTCGGCAGGATGGTTATGACTGACGGGGGAGCCACAGGGGGACGTGCCTGGAGCAGGGCCCATGCAGGATTCAGCTTGTAGTCTATTTCTCAAGCTAGGAAGTACGTCCTCTGGCATGTTCTTTTCTTTAAATTGTACATATATGTTTTCTAGCCTCAGTATACATGTTTCTCAATATAAAATGAAAAAAGAGAAAGAAAACCATGGCCCCAAGTTGAACTTTGAGAGCAGCACAGAACTAGGGAGACTGTCAAACATGCTTGAACATCGGGCGATCTTGAACATGCTTCTGAGCCACTCTTCTGGTGACAGTGGCAAGGAGACATGAACTACTGCAGACCAGCGAGTTTCTGTTTAAGAAGGAGAGAACATGGGACCACATTTCTTCTTGATGAAGACATAGGGAAGGGTCTTGCCCCAGGCCTGAGCAGGGTGGAGAAGGGAGACAATCAGGACCAGCCAGCCAAAGGGGGCTCAAAACAGCACCGAGGGGTGAAGGAGCCCCTGCGGCTCAAGAGGAAGGGTAGAGATGCAGAATGGCCATAAGACCCAGGGATGGACTTGCACAGAGGGCTGCTCAGAGGCCCCTGGCTCTGGAGATCCACCTCGCACATGGACATGGTCCTGGCTGCGAGGTGCAGGTCTGCAGCTGGCTCAGTGGTCCCTTCTGAGGAGGGAGCTGACCTGAGTCAGGGACGCTGATGTGACCTCAGAGCCAGACGAATGTGCTTGAAACTACAAAAACAGGAGCCTAGAGGTCTTCACGCATCCTGCCCTGTCTCCAGGTCTCTGGGTCGTGTGTCCTCTCCCCAGCCGCTGGTCCCAGGGATGCAGGGACAGGTCTCAAGGACACATTGCTGAAGTGACACAGACACCGTCCCACATAGAGACCCGTACAAACTGCAGACATGCCTTATCCTACGTTCGCTCGCCTAAGCGGTAACAGTAACTCATTTTTTTTTCAGGCTGCAGCAAACCTTTTATTACGAATAATCAAACCTCTCCACGATGTCTCAAACAGTAACAAACACCATTTCGTGTCTCCAAAAGAGCAGGCTGGGCAGGACTACACGGCTGGCCACAGCAGGTTGTACCTCCAGAAACAATCCTACGCAATTTTAAAATGAAGTGGCTCTTTTTTTTCTTCTCTGGTATTGTAAATATACGCTGTTTGATATCATCTGTATGGGATTCAAAACATTTATTTTTGCAAACAGGACATAAAGCTTCTGAGGCGAGCATCTAAGGAGAGAAAGGAAGTCTTGTTACGAAACTATGCCCAAGCCAGACTGCACTGAAAACCCGCCAGCATGAACTGGAGAACTTCAGGTCACTGTTCCTTGGGGTTAAACTGGAGTTTGATGGGATGGAAGCCACACTGACTCCTGGGTCTTTAATCTTGCCTTCCTGTGAGGAAGACGAAAGTGGGTCTTCTCTCCCTTTCTCAACCTCCCTCTTCGACCTGCTGCATGCCGCCCCAGAAAGCCACCATCACGTGGTCCAACTGGTTCCAGAACAGGACAGTCGCAGCTCCTGAGACTGGTCTGTCCGAGGCTCCAGATAGGAAGGCTTTCCCCAGGAAGCAAGGCGGTAGTCCTGAAACTTCAGACCCATCTGCCTGGCCAGGGTGTGGAGCAATGCCTTCCTGCCCGAAGTAGCATTAAGTTCGTTCCATGCCCCTGGAGCACTGCACAGGGGACCCAGTCTGAAGGTCCTGATTGTACCAAATTGTCCTCTGTGCCAGATGTGAAAGGTTGCCCTGAAGAGGCTGGGCGTCCTCCGTTGGCCCGGCTGCACCCGGGCATGGTGCATTAAGTTTCTCCACCCCTCGGCTCATCGTCCAGTTGCGGCTATTGTCGTTTGTACGCGCTGTGCTCCCTCGGGCCCGGAGCTTCCCCCGGATCCAGTCTCTCAGGGCCGCCCGGGCACGCACCAGCTCTTCCACCAGGCTGGCTCCTTTAGCCCTGCCCACAGCTGCTCGGTCATGCTCGTCTGTGTGCTTGAAGATCTCCAACAGCGTCTGCAGTCCTGACACGCATCTTCTGTGACTTTAGCTGGTCTAAAAGGGAATCTGTGCATTCCTTACACAGTGGCGATCCGCATCTCTCTGGCCCAATGGGGGGGGCGGGTCAGAAAGGACCCGCGGTGACCTGTCTTTGGCTCACGTTCTCCATGGTGCCACCACTGGACGTCTCCGCAAACAGTGCAAAGCTGTTGGCACCCTGCGTACGCGTCATGGTGGCTGGGAGATGAGGACTCTGCGGGACATACCATCCTGGGGAGGTTCAGTACATGGCTTCTCCCCTTAGTTAGCCCCTTCCTCCGGGGCCTCTCCTGGTTTCACCTGGGCTGGAGCACGTCATGGAGCTGGGAGCACCTGGGTGGTGATGCGATCCATTTCGGGGCCTGGCTGCAGCACTGACAGCCAGAGCGGGTCTGCACGGCGCTGCTAGGCCCCTGCAACCCCTCCATCCTTTGAGACCTGGAGCCACCATCCTCCTCCAGTCTACCCCGGGGGAGCCGTGGCCTCTAGAACTGCAGCCACCCCGTCTTCAGCTACTTCCCCATCCGCCAGACAACAGGAACTCACTTTCACTGAGCATTTATTATGCACCTGTTAGTGTTCTCAGTGCTTTATATGCACTGACCCATTCACTTCGCCAACATCCACCAGCATGTTAGGAGCCAGATGCTGGACAAGGGGCTGGCCCCAGCTGTGGTAACTGCAGTCCCAGACCCTGTTGCTTTGGAGAGTGGGGTTTGGTGGGCAAGACAACCCTGGGAATGCCCATGGCGGGGGGTGGGGGGAGGATGTTCTTATAGACAGGGGCAGGGAGCTTCAGACGGGCCTCTGCATACTAAAAGAACTCTCCCTGGCCCAAGCCCCCTTCACCTGCAACACCTCTTCCCAATACACTTGAAAGAGCTGGCTATTCTTGATGCTTCCTCTTCCTTCCCTCCCCCCAGCTCAAGGGGCTCTGACCTACTTGTGCCTCACTGCTGCCCTGCAACAGCTTTATTCAGGTCATGGTGATCCCCACCTTCCCAGAGCCCCTGCTGCAGACCCTGCCCTTTTTCTGCAAGGCTTCTCTGATGTCACCTTAATCCACCCTCCCTACCCCGCCAGCCCACCTCACTAGCCACCCCTGCTCCATCCCCCTTGCCAAGAGTGAGATGTTGGGCCCCTTCCCTTTTCCTTCTCACCCTCCTTCCCTGTGATCTCAGCCATGATCTCCAACCCCCCTCGATCTCCAGCTCGGACTTCCTCCCTGAGCTCCAAACTTCAATACCCAACTGCTTGCTCCATGCGACAGACACAGTGGTGTCTGTCCTCTGCCTCCATATGGCAAAGCGGAGTACTCCATTTACAGTCCCCCACAGAACCTGTTCTGCCACGTCTCCCCCTCCAGGGAAGGGGTAACACATCCACCCACGCGCTCAGTCTAAAAGCCAGTGAATCGGGGCGCCTGGGTGGCGCAGTCGTTAAGCGTCTGCCTTCGGCTCAGGGCGTGATCCCGGCGTTCCAGGATCGAGTCCCACATCAGGCTCCTCCGCAGAAGTCTGCTTCTTCCTCTCCCACTCCCCCTGCTTGTGTTCTCTCTCACTGTCTGTCTCTGTCAAATAAATAAATAAAATCTTAAAAAAAAAAAAAGCCAGTGAATTATTTTTTTCCCCAATCGGACCAAACATAAGTCTTTAAATCATTGTTTTTGGGGGCACCTGAGTGGCTCAAGTAGGTTGAGCGGCTGTCTTCGGCTCAGGTCATGATCCCAGGGTCCCGGGATCGGTCCTGGGATTCAGCCCCACGTAGGGCTCCCTGCTCACCGGGGAGGAGTCTGCTTCTCCCTCTCCCTCTGTCTTCTGGCTCGTGCTCTCACTCTCACTCTATTTCAAATAAATGAATAAATAAAGTCTTTTTTTTTTTTTTTTTAAGAAAAGAGAGGGGCGCCTGGCTGGCTCAGTCAGGAGAGCATGCAACTCTTGATCTCTCAGGGTCGTGAGTTCGAGCCCCATGTTGGGTGTGGAGATTACTTAAAAATAAAATCTTTAAAAATAAATAAATAAATAAGAAGAGAGAGAAGGAAAAAAGAAGGGGACAGGGAGGAAGGGAGGAAAGGTGGGCCCCCCTCACAGTTAAATGCAAACTTACCCCCCCCGACCTCTAACAGTGAGACCCTGCCACCCCCACCCAGGGGTCCTGTGGTCTTCCCCTAGGACCCTGGGGCCTCTCACCCACGAGTAGCTCCTGACCCCCATATGTTAAAAGGGGGGCCCCCTCTCTGCCTCCCAGTCCACATGGCACTGGCCTGGTCAGTCTGTCTCCTCACAGACACAGCCGTCTCTGCTCCCTGACAGCACCCCCACAAGACCTGTTCCCCACTTTGAAGGAAGGGCCGCTCCCCAGGGTCATGGTTAGGGTTAGGGTTAGGGTGGTGGGGGTGGCAGGAGAGAGCCAAGCTGAGCTGGGCAGGCCGAGACTCGAAGCCCCCATCTATCTGCAAGAACAGCGGAGTGTGGCTGAAATCCACCCCACGCAGAGGGCCCAGCGGAAGAGGCTTGGTGATCCTCATAGCGCCGCGGGCTCAGGTGGAAGAGTGTGTTTCCCAAACAAGCTGGGATTGAAGGAGGCTGAGTAAACACTGGGCCTGGTGAACTGCCCCTCCTGGGCTCGAGCCCCACCCTCAGGGTCTGCAAGGCTGGCAGAGGCCCAGACACTGTCACAAAGAAGTGAGCCAGCTGGGTCACACAGGTGCCTGGTGGCTTCAGGCTCGGAAGGTGCAGTCTGTGAGAGAGTTACACACCCCTGTGGGCAGGGCAGGTGTGTGTGGCACATGGGTGCACCTGCACAGCAGGTGTGGAGAGATGTGCATTGGCGTGGGACAACATGAGTGACAGGTGAGCATGTGACAGGCACACCAGCACCACTGCTGGCCACGTCCTTGCCAAGTATAGACGTTTCAGGACCACAGTCCCTCCAGCCCAGGGAGGCCCAGGGGGGCCCCATGTCCTCTGCAGGACAGGAAAAGGCTAACCTGTGACAAACGCCATGCCCAGGCTCCAGGAGGGCAGCCCAGCAGCGGGCTCATAGCCAGAGAACAAAGATGGAACGGGAGAAGGCACCCTGCCACTCCAGCTGTGTCCTTCTCAGGTTCTCCAGGTTCCCCCAGGACCCCACACCCTCCCTGGGCTCTGCCTCCAGGAACCAGGCAATCCTGCTACCCCAGGAGACACTGTCACATAGAATCTCTCCCTGGATGGCTCTGGAGGAGCCTACCCACCTCCATCCAGGCCACACCGGCCCCTCCCTTCTCTGAGTCCCCCACCTCAGCCAGAGCATGCACCCCTCTCCCAGCCAGGGACCCCCAACGCCCACTCAGGGTGCACAGAGACCCATCGCCCACACACCATGCAGGGCCAGGTCCTTCAGCGCGGCACTGGGTGGGAGGTCACCAGCAAACGTGGGTGACTCCCCCACTCCCGGATCTGCAGGCTGAGCTTCCTCCTACCTCACAGCTGCCACAGCCCTCGCCCCTCCCAGGGAGCATCTGCTAACTAGAGGTGAGATGGGGGTTGGGGTGGGAGAAGCTGGTGGTGAGCAGAGCCCCACTCGTCACTGCTTCACCCGGTAGCACCACAGACTGGCCAACTGACCCCAAGTCATTATGTGGCCCACGTTGCTCTCCAGAATTCTGCTTCTGTGGGTTTCCATGCCCTGCCCCTCCCAGGTCCCGTGAGCACTGCCCCAACTGCCCACCCCTTCTAGCCCCTCCAGAGCAAGCCCACAGAAGGCACTCAAGTTCATCTGCAGCTCAGCATGCTCTCATCTTTGTTCCCTGGCCAAAGAGCAACAGGATGCACTGACCAGGAGGGGTCAGCACCATCCCCTGCTACCCAAGGACTGTGAAGGCACCCCAAGCCCATGACCCACTCCCAGAACCCTCCAAGAGCCCACCATTACATAGACAGACAGACACACACACACACACACACACACATCCCGTAGCCTACAGTCAAATACAGGATTTAGGCCTCCACAGGGTCTCTGAGGCTGAGGACCTGTCCAAATCACCTGGGTCTGGGGGCACCCCACTTTACAGGGAAGGGTGGGGAAAGGGCACCAGCTCTTCTTGGCCTCATTCAATTAATTCAACCTCCCTCCCTTTCTCTCCCCCTCTTGCTCATTGTTTCTCAATATCCTTCTCAATCTCTCTCCCCACCATTCTCTCGCTCAATCTGTCATACAATGTCTCTCTCTCTCTCACACCATCTCTCCTGATCAATCTCTCATGCTCTCAAACTTTCACTTGCGTGCACACACACACACACACACACAACAGGGGACCCAGCACTCAAAGGTCTGTGCCTCTAGGCATGAGTACTGAACCGGGACCCCAGCACAAAGGCACACCTGGGAGTGTACTGCCTGAGACACCCCTGCACACACCTGATGTGCAGTGTGAAAAGTATCTGTGCAAACCCCTATTCTTGGGTCTTTACATCCCACCTGTGGCTCCTACATTGGGCAACTAAGGCTGCACTTGGACTTGCAATGGGGTAGTGGGGTCCTGAGTTGAGACCCTAAAGACCACGGCAGCATGGAGACAAGAGTGAACAGCCCAGACAGATCCCAGCCTGGAGAGCTCACCATCGAGCGAGGAGACAGTCATCAGTATGACACATCAAAGTACAGCAGTGATCAAAGGCACGGTTAGTGCCACCAGGTGCCAACATCCAGGAAGATATCCTAGGGGCAGGTGGGTTTGGCACCCAGTGTTGGAGGGTCATGGGAAATCTACCTGGCTCAGAGTCTGGCTCTCATACTGCTCCCTCAGTCTCATAAACCCTCAGGTCAGCATAACTCCTGAAAGCAGACTGGAAGATGATGATTTTGGAAAATGAGCTTGCAGACCAGGGACCTCAAATTCTGGGTTTTCAGTGACGTGTAATACCTGGAAGCCTGATTTATTCCTGTAGCTGAGAGCTGAAGGATTTAACCAGGAAGGAAAGCATTGTGCAGGAAGTGGATCCAGGCAGAGGGAACAGCCTGTGCAAAGAGTCTGTGCTAAGAGGAACAGTGGCAGTCACCAGTAGTGATTGAGGCGATACAGAGCCTTGGAGCCCAGAGAAAGAGTCAAGTGTGGCCAGAGACGAGGCCACTGCCCCCCAGGGTCACACATTCCCTTGCCCCTGACTTTCAACAAACCATGGCCCATGAACTCGGAGTGGTGCTCTGCACCATGATGACTCAGTCCAGCTGGATAAGGGGCTGGAGCACCCTGTGGGAAACAATGGTGACCTCCATGGCTGGGAGGTCAGGGGCCACCTCCACAGCACACACAGGACAAGAAAAGAGAACAGCTGAATTTGCAGCAAGGAGAAACCAAGGGCAAAGCAGCTTTGACGTCAGATGCAAACAAGAGGGCAACTAGAAGAAAGCTTTGCAGTAACTGGCTAGAAAGCAACATAGCCCAGCTCAAGAGTAAGAGAACGCCAGAAACAGCCTCCTGTTCCTGAAATGTACTCTCTCTCGCCCCGTTGAGATCACCTCCTCTGAGAAGCCACCCTGATCTCGTCCAAGTCCCCTTCTCAGAAAACACACACTTCCCCCATGCCAGGACAACCTCTACGTTTAAATAAATCCTTGGTTAACACTAAACTACCCGTGCACTTGCTTCCTCGGTCCACCAGGGGGCCCCCCAGCTCCAGGCCTCAGCCCAGCTGGCCCCCAATGGCCGCTGCTTCCTCTCCAATGAATCCCAAAAGGCAATCTGGGGCAACGTTCTGATTCCTACAGGCTTCCTTCCCCGGCTGTGATCCTACAAGCAACGAGACCACACCTAATAGGGGAGGGCAAGAGCAGTAGCCAGGAGGAGGTGGTTCACATTCTCACCTGAACCTCAGTGGTGGTTCAGGCAGAAATGTACGTAAGTCAAAATATCCCACTGATGGTTTATCATGATTAGGGGTCTCTTGCCACAGGGGCCAACCACAGCTGCATATCTAACATAAGCCATCGCTGAGAAGTCCCAGCTTCCCAATGCTTATGTGTCTTTCGGAGAAAGAAAATTAATCCACATTTCCCCAAACCACATTTATTAGGTCACTGCTCTTCAAACACAGACACAAACAAAACCCCACATTATTCCGAAGTCTGAAAAGCAAACACATATTTTGAGGTTTTAGAGGAATTTATACAAAAATAGTTAAAATACAACATTTTTACCACCTGAAAACTAGCCACATGATCTCCAAAGAGGACATTTGTGAGTTTCTCGTAATTTTTCTAAGAAATAACAACCGTGGGCCAAGTTTTTAGAAGAAAACTATATTCTCTTAAAGAAAATGAAAATATTCTCAAAGGAAAAACTTAATTTAAGTCAAATCATACGCTTTTGTCGTGGAGCCTAATACACAGAGCTTTCCTGCAACAGGTGTTCGCCCTGCCACACGAACAGGGCGCCCCCTTGTGGTTTCTCTTGATCGAGAGCCCTGTGGCTAGAATTTGCGTGAGAAGGTTCTTTTCCCAAGGCTGAAGGATGGAGAGTGGAGGGGGCTGAAGGGAGGGGCGGTACCCAAGCCAGGAGCCAGGGATGGGGAGACCTGGGCGGGACGGTGGCTGAAAACACCCATCACAATCCCGGGGACCCAATCTCACTGTGGCCAAAGGCAAGGCTCCCTTGCAGGCCCTCCACTTCCCAAGGGTATCATCTTCACCCCCTCCTGTGACCCCACCCGCACAGGACACCCTTCCCACCCACCAAAGGCTCTTATGAGACACGCAAACCCGCGCGCCCTCTGCCAACCCCCGCCTGCTAGACCACCCCTGCCCCCCAGGAGCGGCCTGAGACGGGGCCCCTTCTGAATCGGGAAACTGGGGGCCAGTGGGAGGAAGGGGGAAGGTAGCCCTGCACCCCGCGCCCCTGCACGCAATCTGGGAGCCGGCCCGAGGCCGCGGGGCGCAGGGGCCCGGGAACGAAAGGCCGGCGTGGGGGTGGGAGGGACGGGGTCCGGGCAGGGCCCGGAAGGAAGGAGGCGGCCGGAGGAGGCACAGACGGTAAATAAATAGAAGCAGCTCCGCCGCGGGGCCGGCCCCTCGGACGGCAGCTCGGTGGCACTGGGGGAGGGGGCGGTGCGGAAGCACGGCAGCCGCGCTCCGGGACACGGAGCTCCGACACTGACCTAGTCACCCATCCCGCCCGGGCGCGCTCTCTCACACACGCACGCGCACACACGCACGCACGCGCTGCCCCACTGGGGCCCCCCCTTCCCCGCTCAGAGCTCGGTGACGTGCACGGCAGGTGAGGGAAGGGGGCCGGGCCTGAGGCGCCGCAGGTGGCAGCGGCGGCACAGCAGGTGGCCCTCCAGGGGGTAGCATCGGCGTCCGTCCTCCCCGCTCAGCTGCAGCCCGCAGTCCTAGGGAAGAACACAGCCCCGGTCCCCGAGTAAGCAAGGGGGCTCGGGAGGGCACCGGAGAGTAATGGGGTGGGGCGGATCTGTGGGCCCCCCCCCCCCCCCGTGCAGCTTGCAAAGGACTTTGGCTTTGATTGGGGGCGGGGGATCTGGAGCCCAGTATCGGTCACAGCCAACTGGAGATAACTCTTAGACTCCCAAAGGAAGCAGCCAGGAGGGGGTAGCAGGACATCAGCCTGGAATCTGCGGGGAGGGCTGGGCGGTCCACGGGGGGGGGGGGGGGGGGGCTCAACACAGAAATCTGATGGCTTTTAACAACGAACAACCGATTGGGGCACTGGGCTGGCTCAGTCGGTTGAGCCTCCCACTCTTGATTTTGGCTGAGGTCATGATCTCAGAGTGGTGAGATCGAGCCCCACATCCAGCATGGTGGAGTCTGCTTGTCCCTCTCCCTCTGCTCCTTTCCCTGCTCACTCTCTTTCTCTCTAAAATAAATAAAATCTTAAAAACAACAACAACCGGTTATGTCTCCCGGGGAGAGCAGATAACTAGAAAAGAGAAGCGGACCCACAGCTGAGCCGTAGAGGTTCCCACATGAAGCAGAAAGAGGAGGAAGACCTGAGCCAGAGGGATTTGAGGGGAAAACAAAAATTAGGAAAACCAAAAATGGATGGTCCTAAGGGGACAGTGAAGAGAGTCACGGACAGAGGGTCCACATGCAAAAAGCCACGGAGAGGTCAGGACAATGACCAGTGAGGACTGTCTCCCAGATCCCACCACACAGCGGTGACTGGTGACTGGGGGGGGAGGGGGAGTAGGTCAGACACCTGACCCCAGCACCTTAAGAGATGGAGGAGAAAAATCGGGAGACATCCAGTAAACAAGGAGTTGTGTTTTCTGTCCCGTACCTTACCACTTTCCCACTGCAGTATACCTTATAAGCGAATTGTCTCTGTTTAACAAGTTGTGTGATTCTTCTGGGACCTCAGTAAATGACTGGCAGGAAGCAGGAAGGGCAGCGTGGAGGGTGTGCTGTCAGGACTGGGGCAAGGCGAACTGCCCAGCTTCTTCCTTCCTCTGCCCCCAGCCCAAGGAGACCCCTTTGGTCACGCTCTGACCACATCCAGGGCTAACCTGCTTTCACACTTGTTCCTCAAAGGCCCTGAGACCAACACCTGCCCTGCTCCACACAAGTCATGTCCTGGGAATCTCCCTGTCCTGCCACCGGCCCCTGACCAGGCCCTGCTGTGAACCACCACGCATGAGAAGGAGCCGAGCAAGAGGGCCTGGAGACACCTGCTCCTAGCCAAGGGTCTCCCTGGGGACAGCAGTCCTGAGGCTCTGGCTGTGCACCACCTGAAGGCGCCCTTGTTGGTTGGTTATCAGCATCAACCTTCCCTGTGCTTAGCGGTCCCCAAGGGACATCACAGTCCTCAGGACAGCAGACACGGTGCCCTGTTATCGTCAGAGGGGACACCGTGGCCCTTTTGTTGGCCACGCCTGCTCCTGCTCATCCTTCCCTGGTCCCCCAGCAGGACTCCAGTTCCCACTGGGCCACCTGCCCCAACCAAGGCCACCTGGTTCCAAGCAGACCCTTGACTGCTGCTGAAAATTTCTCATGGCCACTCCCTCCTGCTTTTCACTGGAGCCCTAAACCCAAAGTGCTTTTCTCGGTTTTTCTCCTACCTCCATTCACTCATTCTTGGCTTCCCCGCATGGCTGCTTTGCCTCCATGCACCCCCTAAACGATGGTGTTCCTTGGGCTATCCTGAGCCTCTGCTCCTGACTTCACGGCTCTCCCTGGAAGACTTCATTCATTCCCCCGGCTTCACCTACATGCTCATGATCGGCCTCAGGCTTCCAGCCGTGAACAAAGACTGAATCTCCCAGCCTACCTTTAACAATGAGAAAACAGGTAAATGTTATGAAACACTGATTCTCAGACCCTGGACGACAGACAAGGCAGGTCAGTGATGTCTGAGGGAAGGGAGATTCGTGAGGTGAGCCCTACAAGTGCCCCAAGTTACTACCTGGAGAGACTGTCCAGGCTGCCCAAAGAGGGCCCATTGGTCTCCCTGCATTGAGAATTTGGGGAGGCCAAGGCAATGAGAAACCACAGGGCAGAGTATCAGAGAGGAGAGAGCTATGAGTGCCCACAACTCCTGAATTCCTACACCTGCAGCCAGAGTCTTTGAACCAAAGCATGTCTAAGCTGCCCCAAGGACATCTCCATCAGGTGTCCCCAGTGTCCCAAATGAGAGCATCTCTCCCTTCTACCTCTCACCCCCGCTCTCTGCTGGGGTCCTAATGAACACCCCAAATTGCCATGTCCAGTCATGGCCCAAGGCCAGTCCCTTTTAACTGCCTGACCATCACACAGCTCAGTGTCCTACCCTGAACCCAGAACCACAACATTGACTCCACCAGCCTCCTCAGGGAATCCCAGCCCCACTCCCTCTTCCTCTATTCATTCTCTGCAGGGCAAAGAGCACCCTTTCCAAAACGCTCATGCCATCGTGTCATCCTTCTCGATCATTCCCACCTCGGGGTAAGTCCACACGCCTCAGCTCGTATAGCCTTATGTCTCCAGCTCCTGCCAACTTCTCGTGACTCAAAACGACACAGTCACCTTCACGCCTACGCACATTCTGCTTCCGCTGCCTGGAAACGCCTTTCTTAGGGCCTCCTTGGATAGAGCATTCATTTTGCAAATCTTAGCTTGGGTGTCACTTTCTCCAGAAAGCCTCCCCTGACTCTCCGAGGCCTCCTGCGGACTCTGACAAGTCACCTTGGTAGCAATACCGACCCTATACAGATCCTGCCCAAGCACTTATCGCTGCCGTAAGAGTGGGGGCTATTTTTATTCTCCGTACATCCCCAGCACCCCACACGCTATAAATCCTAAGTAAATGTGTGACTGTGAGTGGGAAACGGGCTGAGAACATACGCTGGGGCGAAGGGAGAAGGCTCCCTGGGGAGGGCGGGGCGAATGGGGCAGAACCATAAAGGAGGAGGAAGGCCGACAGAACCCGAGCGAAAAGGAGCTCCCCGCGAAGGGGCGCTGCCCCAGCCACCAGCATCCCCGCGGGGGCCGGGCTCACCTCACAGTGGTAACACTCCACGTGGTAGTCTCTGTCCATGGACACCACACGGATGGTGGTCTCACAGCCCTGGAGGACGACACGGGGTTGCACCCCATCAGCACTCCGGCGTCGGAGGCGACCTGCGTGCGGTGCACACGCCTACACGACACGGTCTTGCCACGGCAGACGTGCGTTCGCGCCCACGTGAGCACGGACTCTGGCGCTTCCGTAGGCGGAAGAGGCGTCAGCGGGGGACACGTGCGCTGACGTCGTCCCACAGCTCCCCCCCCCCCCCCAACAGCGCGCATGCCCGGCCACGAGAGCCGTCACGTGGGCGTCAGTGTGCGTACACTCGTTCTTTTCCGTTCTTTGCAGTCACCTAAGACCGTTGCCAGGCCTGCTTCCCCAGGCACGCCAGCCTGGGACAGAACCAGCGATGCCGAGAGTGTTGCCCCACCCAAGGACGTCGCCCCACACCACCCGCACCGCTATCAGACCCGGGGGCGATCCTTCCGTTCACGTGCAGTGGAGCCCACGGCCACCATTTCTCCCTAACTCCTGCAGGGACTTGTGCCTGTGGGCACAGCACAACCCTCGGCCCTGAGGGATATGGGGCAGGAGCATCTGCTCACCCCTCCCAAGACCTAGGGCCAACCTGAGCAGAACCAGGCCGAGGCCGGGCTGGGCCAGGCACCTGATCACCTCCAAGTGAGTGCTTCCTACCTGTGCAGGGAGGATAGGACGGGCACAGGAGGCACATTTTGGTGCAAAAACCCTGGAGAAATAAAGGAAACCAGAAGTGACCAGCTGAGTGGCCAGAGGCCAAGGGCACCGAGGCAGACCCACCCACAGCAGCCCCTTGACATGGCCCAAACATCAGGACCCCTTTCCTTGTGTGGACACACTGGGCAGGATGCAGCCTCTATAGTGCCATCTTGGCCTTTTATCTGGCTCCCCGATTCACATCCACCCCATCACCTCCTCCAGGATGGCTTCAGGTTCTCTCTACCCTCTCCCTCATGCTCCCTGTGAGTTCCCTCTCCCCTAATGTCCGGGTTTGGGCCTCCCCTCGCTGAGACCCCTCCAAAGCCTGGCTCCACACTGAGTCCCAGGGATCTGTGCAGGGCACCCACACCATGCAAGGCAGTAGCACCGGACCAGAGCTCTGAGGGCTGGGCCTGGAGCCACAGCAGGGGAGAATGGATTGGCTGCTCACATGGATACCAGACAGGCAGGGAAAGGATGCCGCAGAGACCAAGCCCCCACCGGGGGCAGAAGAGGCCTAGCCCACCCCTGGAAGCAGAGAGACAGATGTGGGAGGGGCAGCCAGGAGAGTTCCCCACCCCCCTCCCCCAGGAGGAGGGGGAACATGAAGGCAAAGGCAGGGAGAGGAAAGAGACAGCAGGTGGCTAAATCATCCAAGAGAGGGCTCAAGGAAGAGATCCATGCCTTGCCCCAGCCACTAAGTGCACAAGGGGTCACTGGAAGTGGCAAGGCCAACAATGGAGAGAACACAGACAGGCAGGTTGGAAAACTGCTTCCGGGCAAGGCAGGAGAAATGGCGGGAGTCCCACCTGAGGCCCTCCAGCACTGGCTACTCACGTGTGATAGTCTCTGACACAGTAGATGTTGTTCTCCACATCCACAGTGAAGGGCACCCCGTCCAGGCACTCGTTGCACACTGAGCACCGGAAACAGCCTGGGTGGTAGGACTTTCCAAGGGCCTGCAGGATCTGGGGGTGGGAGGCACTGAAGGGTCAGTGCAGACGGAAGGCTCAGCATAGCCCCCAGAAGAGGCTCTGGCTCTGAGCCCTTGGCAGGTCTGCCATAGGTGAAAGGGTGGGTCCTAAGACCACCCGTTGCAGAGGGGCTCCAGGAGGCTGGGGGAGGTTCTCACCATCTCCATGATGAGGTGTCCGCACACGCTACACTTGTCAGCTGTTTGCTGGAACCCGGAGTACTGAGAGGGGACAGAGGATCCAGAATGTCATGTGACAAAGGGGCCCTTGCTGCCCAGCCAGCACCTGCCTCCTGGCCCCAGGTCTCCATGTGAAGCAGGAGGGTCGCCTCCCCTGCTCCCACCCTTGGCGCTAGCCGAGACCCAGCTCTGACTCACCAGGAAGTCCTCCTGGCAGTAGACTTTCTCACCCACGTTGTAGAACGCCTTCCCACGAAGTCGTCTGCCTGCAAGGATGGGGATCGAGAAGGGGGTCCTTGGGCCGCTGGAACCTGGGGATGGGGCCCCTGCTTCCATTTCTCAGGACTCTCCTCCAACAGATGAGAAGCAGATTACGGGCAAATTTTAACATTTCCCTTTAATATCAGATTATTACTGTTCTAACAAATATTTTTTAAAAATTAAACACATTGACAGATTGCTGTAAGAGGCTGTCAAAGCAAATATATGAAGGAGTGTTTTGCAATGTAAACTGCTGTTCTGGTTAATTTTTAAAAATACATTTGCTTCAGGGATGCCCGGGTGGTGCGGTTGGTGGACTCTTCATTTCGGCTTAGGTCATGATCTCAAGGTCATGAGATCAAGCCCCACATCAGGCTCTGTGCTCAGCGGAGTTTGCTTGAGATTCTCTCTGCCCTTTCCTCCCGGTCTCTGTCTCTGTCTCCATGTCTCTCTCTCTCAAATAAATAAATCTTTTTCAAAATGTTAAAAAAAATACATTCACTTCAGTGGAGCTCAGAGCAGACGTTTCAGAATGAATTGTCATAATCTGTGAATATCGGAAGTACAACTCTCACCAGGTAAGAAGGCCCTAGTGAAAGAGGTGTCCTTGTCGAAACAGGAGCCCCAGCAGACCTGGCACCGCCATTAGAGGCATCCCATCAGAGAAGGACCACAGCGCCTGACCAGGAACAGCAGGGAGCCTCCTCCCCCTGCTAAAGGGCACCTGCGAAAAGCCGTCAGCTGACACCAGACATCAGGGGCAACGTGAGATGCTTTTCCCCTGAGCATTCAGCATTGGACTAGAGGCCCAGGCAGTGCAATAAAGCAGGGGAAAAATGTAAAAAGTCGGAAAGTAAAAAGTAAAACTATCTTTAATCAGGGTGATATGATTGTGTTATGTAGAAAATCGTAAGAATCTACCCAAAAAAAAAAAAAAAAAAAAACCCTACTAGAACTAATAGAGTTCACCACGGTTGTAGGATAGGTGGTCAGAAGGCGAAAACCAAACATCTTTGCATATTCTGCATCCAAAAAACCCTGCAAGATACCGAAGGATACATTTAATAATAGCTGTGTGTCAGCCTCACTCTGCCACACCAGACTTGGCTGAGAGAAATTTCGAAAGACCTCCGTGAACAGAGCGATGTCCCGCCGCTGGAAGACAGCTCTCTGCTGGCGCTCTCACGTTTCTGCACATCTTACAGGCGACCGGCAGCGTTCATTCTGAATTCCCTCCCCGAGGACATGTGTGAAACACACTGCTTAGACAACGGAGATAGCTTATCGCCCTCTGACGTAGAAAGCAGGTTTGTCTGCTGGCCAGTATAATACAGACAACGTGTTCCTCAGAAACAAGGAGCAGAGAGCTTCGCTGACTGCCCATTTTAAAACACCAGGGTTCCCTAAGTTCAGGGTTCCCTAACCTTGACGTAGACCCACTGCATGTGCAACATCCACCCGGGACCTTCTGCATCACCCCTGTGGGCCTCGAGGCAGAATGATTTAAACGTGAAGCTCATCCTGCCTGCGGGGCTGTGAGCTGCGGCCCCAGGAGGCTCGTGTCTTCAGTCAGCATCGGCAAAACCACGGCAGATGAACATGTCGGCTTCCAAGTGGGGGAAGAGAATCTCAGTCCTTGACAATCCTCTCCGTGGCTTCAAATGTTCTGATATCAATTCTCCCCAAACTGATCTAGACGTTCAGGGCCACACAATTAAGATCCCAGCACTCTTATTTTTTTGTGGAAACTGACATGCCAATTCTCTTTTGTTTTTCTTCTTTCAAACCCTTGTGTTGAGGGCCCACTTCCATTTCTAAAATTTATATAAAAATACAAAGAACCTAGAATAGCCAAATAATCTTTCAAAAAGATCAACAATGCTGGAAGACTTACACTACCTATCTTAAGACTTCAAGTAATCTGGGGCACCTGGGTGGCTCAGTCATTAAGCGTCTGCCTTTGGCTCAGGTCATGATCCCAGCGTTCTGGGATCGAGCCCCGCATCGGGCTCCCTGCTCAGCGGGAAGCCTGCTTCTCCCTCTCCCATTCCCCCTGCTTGTGTTCCCTCTCTCGCTGCCTCTCTCTGTCAAATAAAATCTTTAAAAAAAAAAAAAAAAAGACTTCAAGTAATCAAGACAGTGTAACACTGGGGTAAAGAAAGACAAAAAGATCAGAACAGAGTGCAAAAATAGGCCCATAAATATTTCAAAAAAACACACAAGTGGGAAAGCAAAGTCTTTTCAGCACATGGTGCTGTGACAACTGGAGAAAAAAAATGAAATACAGAACAAAAATGAAATTCAATTCCTCACCTCACACTATACAAAAAAGTATATTATGAGGGGCGCCTGGTGGCTCAGTCAGGTAAGTGTCTGACTTCAGCTCAGGTCATGATCTCGGGGTCCTGAGGATGAGCCCCATGTTGGGCTCCCTGCTCAGCGGGAAGTCTGCTTGTCCCTCTCCCTCTGTCACATTCCCCCCCCACCCCGCTTGTGCTCTCTCTTGCACTTTCTTTTGCTCTCAAATGAATAAAAATATTTTTAAAAAAGTATAATATGAAGTGGGTTATCAACCTAAACATAAAAATGAGAAACCTAAGAGGCACCTGGCTGGCTCAGTCAGTGGAACATGTGACTTTTGATCTCTGGGTTGTGAGTTCAAGCCCCACGTTGGGTATAGAGATTACTAAAAAAAATAAGTAAACTTAAAAAAAATATAGATAGATAGATATAGATATCATTAAACATATTTTTAAATTATACTATAAGAAAATAGGGGTGGGATGCCTGGGAGGCTCAGTCGGTTAAGCATCTGCCTTCAGCTCAGGTCATGATCCCAGGGTCCTGGCTCCTTGCTCAGTGAGGAGCCTACTTCTCCCTCTGCCTGCTGCTCCCCCTGCTTGTGCTCTCTCCCTCTGACAAATGAATAAATAAAATCTAAGAGGGGAGGGGAGGGGAGGGGAGGGGAGGGGAGGGGAGGGAAGGGAAGGGAAGGGAGGCGCCTGGGTGGCTCAGTCATTAAGCATCTGCCTTCGGCTCAGGGTGTGATCCCAGGGTCCTGGGATCCAGCCCCGCATCAGGCTCCCTGCTCTGCTGGGAGCCTGCTTCTTCCGCTCCCACTCCCCCCTGTTTGTGTTCCCTCTCTCGCTGGCTGTCTCTCTCTCTGTCAAATAAATAAATAAAACCTTTAAGAGAGAAAGAGAGAGAGAGGGAGAGAAGAAAGAAAGAAAGAAAGAAAGAAAGAAAGAAAGAAAGAAGAAGAAAGAAAGAAAGAAAGAAAGAAAGAAAGAAAGAAAGAAAGAAAAAGAAAAGAAAAGAATAGAAAAGAAAAAAGAGAAGAGAGAAGAAAGAAGAAAGAGAGCCAGGGAGAGAGAGAGGGAGGGAGGGAGGGAGGGAGGAAGGGGGGAGGAGGGAGGGAGGAAGGAGGAAGACAATAGGGGCGCCTGGGTGGCTCAGTTGGTTAAGTGTCAGACTCTTGATCTCAGCTCAGGTCTTGACCTCAGGGTCATGAGTTCAAGCCCCACACTGGGCTCTATGCTGGGCTTGGAGCCTACTTAAAAAAAAGAAAAATACTATGAGAAAATATTCACAAAACATACATCTGAAAAGAACTTGTACTCAGAATATATATATTCTTACAACTAAATAATAAAAGACTTACAGTAACTCTCAATTCAAAAGCTGAGCCAAAGACCTGAAGAGATTCCATAGAAGAAGATGTTAATGGCCAAGAAGCAGACAAAAAGCAGCTCAACCTTACTAGTCATCAGGGAAATGCAAATTAAAACCGCAAGATACCATTTCACATCCATTAGAATGGCTAAAATTAAAAAGATGGAAATACCAATTGTTGGCAAACATGCAGAATAACCCAACTCTCTAACATTTCTAGTGGGAGTATGAAAATGGCACAACCCCTTTGGAAAAGTTTGGCAGTCTCTCATGAAGTTAAACATACACTTAGCCTATGACCCAGAAATTCCACTCCTTGGAATTTACCCGAGAGAGAAATGAAAACATTTGTCCACAAATGACCTGTACGAGGTTGTTCACAGCACAATCTATCAGTGTGTGACCATACCACAAGTTGTGGTATATTCATACAAGAAAATCCTATTCAGCGATAAAAAGGAGCGAGCTACTAATATGTGGATTAGGGGAGCCTAGCTGGCAACTCTTGATCTCAGGGTTGTAAGTTTGAGCCCCACACTGGGTGTAGAGATTACTTTAAAATAAAATCTTTAGGGGTGCCTGGGTGCCTCAGTCGTTAAGCGTCTGCCTTCAGTTCAGGTCATGATCCAGGGTCCTGGGACTGAGCCCCTCATTGAGCAGGGATCCTGCTTCTCCCTCTCCCTCTGCCTGCTGCTCCCCCTACTTGTGCTCTCTCTGTCAAAGAAATAAATAAAATCTTTAAAAATATATAAATAAAATCTTTTAAAAAAGACACAGGGATTTAAGAAAAATAACGTTTAGCCAAAAAAAAAAAATCAGCCACAAAATATTATATAATCTATGACTTCATTTATATGAAGTTCTAGAAGAGACAAAAGTAATCTATGGTGGTAGAAATCAGAACACTGATTGGGCAGGTGTGATGGGAAACACTGGGCATCAACTAAAAAGGGGCAAGATTAGAGTTTCTAGGGTGTTTAAATTTTTCTGTATCCTTGTTATGGGTGTGAGATGTATAAACACATGTATCCGAAGTCTCTGAACTACATACTTAAGATGGGTTTGCGGCACCATCTGTAAATTGAACTCAGTTACACACGAAAAGCAAAGATCAACCTGAAAAATCTTGTGCCACAGTAAAGAAGTGCTCAAAGACCGATGGAGACTTGCCAAAAGGACACAGAGACCAACTCGAAGGGACCTCGTCAGGCCAAATTTGTGCATCAAAAAGATTATAAGGACTGTATTGCAAAACATGGTATGAATAAAAGTCCATGAGTAAAAATACTCATAAAAGAAAAACAATTTTGCTCCCTATTCAAGTTTAAAACTTTCCTTACTCAAGTTTTAAAATACTTGCTGGGGAAATCCCCCGCCACACAGACCTCACCCAATTCCCACAGACAGACCTCCACAATCAAAAATGCTAAAAACATGTGAAGAAACAAGGTATCATGACCAAGAGTGAGGAGAAACAATAAACAATTGAAGTAGGACTTCAAAGACATCAGATATTGGGATTATTAGATACAGAATACGAGTATTTAATATGCTTACAAAATAAAAACAGATGTCCGAACCCTGAGACTACAAAGACTTCTTGGATGTTAAAAGCAATAACTGAAAACAAACAAAGATAAATTGGACTTCACTAGGAATTTCTCTTCATCAGAAGACATCATTAAGAAGGTAATGAACCAAGAATAGGTTAGGAAAAGAATTTACGACACATATATCCACGGCAGAACTCGGCATCCAAGATGCATACAGAACTCCTACAAATCAATAAAAGTCAAACAACCCAATTTAGAAATGGGCAAAAGACTTCAACAGTCATTTTACAAACACAGGCATACAAATGGCCAACAGACTTAAAAAGGTATATGAGTCTTCACTACTCATCAGAGAAATTCCCATTAACATCTCACTAATATACCACACCACCCCCACTGGAACGGCTGAAGACTGACAATGCTACATGCTGGCGGGATTGAAGAAAAACCGGAATTCTAATACATTGCCAATGGGATAATAAATTGCTTCATCTACTATGGTAAACTGCTTAGCAACATATATTAAAGAGACGTCAGGAACCGGAAACTCTATTGCTAAAAAATAAGTATAGGAAGGCCTGGCTGGCTCAGTCAGTAGAGCACAGACTCTTGATCTTAGGGTTGTGAGTTCGAGCCCCATGCTGGGTGTAGATATAGCTTAAAAATGGAAAGAAAGGAAAGAAGGGGAAAAAAGGAAGGAAGGAAGGAAGGAAGGAAGGAAGGAAGGAAGGAAGGAAGGAAGGAAGGAAGGAAGGGAGAGAGGGGGGAGGGAGGGAAGGAGGAAGGAAGGAAAAGTATAGAGATTCGTCCATGGACATAGACACAATACTCACAACAGTTTTATTTCTAATCACCAAATTATGGAAACAGCTTAAAAGTCATCTACTGACGACTGGAAGGGGCATAAGGTAATCTTCTGGGGTGACAGAAATGTTCTACACCTTGATCTGAATGGTGATTACATGCGCACATAGACAGGCACAAATGTATCAAGCTGTAATACACTCGAGATTAGTGTGTTTTACATTCTTCATGTATTTTCAATCTTGATAAAAAGCAAGACACTATCAAAAATGTTGAGGCAGATTTGAAAAAAGGACTAAAGAGAACTTCTAGAAATAAAAGAAAAAAAATCCAGTCAATGAAATGAAAAAATGAAAGAGTTCAAAAGGAGATTAAACACAGCTGAAGAGAAAAAATGAGTGATCTGGATTCTAGCTTCTGGAAGACAGATCTGAGGAAATTAAACAGAACAGGAGACAGAGAAATGGATAATATGAGTAAGAGATTAAGAGGCAGAATACAGGGTGCCTGGTGGCTCAGTCCGTTAAGTGTCTATCTTCAGCTCAGGTCATGATTCCAGGGTACTAGGATGGAGCCCTGCCTCTCCCTCTCCCTCTGCTCCCCCTCATGCTCTCCCTAATAAATAAATAAAACCTTTTTTTTAAAAAAGGCACAATAGAATGAGAAAGTCTAATATTCCTAATTTGAATTCTGGAAATAAATAATAGAGAGAATGGGAGAGAAGCAATTTTTGAAAATGAAATCGCTGAGATCTTCCCCATTGATAAAAGACCTGAATCTTCAGGGGCTCCTGGGTGGCTCAGTCAGTTAAGCCTCTGCCTTCGCCTCAGGTCATAATCTCAGGGTCCTGGGATCGAGCCCCAAGTCAGGCTCCCTGCTCAGTGAGGAGTCTGCTTCTCCCTCTCCTTCTGCTGCTCTCTCTCTGTCCACCTCCCCCACTCGTGCCCCAAATACATACATACATACATACATACATACATACATACATACGTACCTGAATCTTCAGATCTGGAAGTCAAAATGAATCCCAAATAGGAAAAATAAAAGAAAACCCACACTTACACACATCAAACTATAAAAGAACACTTTAAATTATCAGTACTTTTTTTCTAATTGATATGTGAAAGTATTTTAAATATTCTGGAAAATAATCCTTGGAAGGTATACATGTTTCACCACGTGCTTCATGGTGCCTTTTAATGAACAGGGTATTTAATTCTGATTTGGTCAAATTTGTTAATCCCTTCCTTTATATTTGGTTCTTTTTCTATGAAAAAACAAAACAAAACTTCCTTACCAGAAGACTGGTAAAGATATGCTTCTATATTTATTCTTAAAATTGTCAAGTTTTTCTTTATACATTTAAGTCTTTGACCCACCTGGATTTGATCTGATTTTTCATATGGATAACCAACTTTCCCAAAACCATCTACAATGCCATCTATATCACCTATCAAGTGTTCACACAGACATGGGTCTGTTTCTGGACTCTCCATTCAGTTCCACTAGTCTCTCTAGCCCTGCACCAATACCATATGAAATTAATCAGTGTAACTATACAATACATATTGACACCTGATAGTGGAAGTTCCCCCGACTTGCTCTTTTTCAAAATCATCTTGACTATTCTTAGCCTTTTTGGTCTTCTATTCCTAGTTTGCTAAGGATTCTCATCATGAATCAATGTTGAATTTTACCAATTGCTTTTTCTATACCTATTGAGATGACATTTCATTTTTCTCCCTTAATTAATTAACGAGGTGAATTACATTAATGAACTTTTTTTAAGTAGGCTCCACACCCAATGTGGGACTTGAACTCATAACCCTGAGATCAAGAGTCACATGCTTGGGGTGCCTGAGTGGTTCAGTTGATTAGGCGTCTGCCTTCAGCTCAGGTCATAATCCCAGGGTCCTGGTATCAAGCCCCGCATTGGGCTCCCTGCTCCGCAGGGGAGTCTGCTTCTCCCTCCCCCTCCCCTTGCTCATGCTCTTTCTCGCTTGCTCTCTCAAATAATTAAATATTTTTTTTAAAAAAGCATCACATGCTCTATCGACTGAGCCAGCCAGGCGCTCCTACATTAATGAATTTTTTCATGTGAACCCACCCTAGTATTCTTCAAATAAACTCGGACATAATGTATTATCTTGATTATACACTTGTAAATTCAATTCTGGAGGAAAAAAGAGAGGAATAAATAAATAGTACCAAAAAAATTTTCCCCCCGAACTGAGGGGGCAAATCTCCAGTCTAATAGGGCTCTGTGTGTGCCCAGCACAACCACAATGGTTAAAAGCCTATACCAAACGTAAATAAAATATCCTAAATAAGGAGTACCACTGTGTTATAGCTACGTAAATGGTGCCACCTGGAACTGTGCAGTACACGGCCATCTTCAGAGGCCATTATAGCCAGGATTTATGCAACAGGACAGTCCTCCTCCAAGAGCTCCCCAAAGGAAAACCGGGATCACACACACACAAACGTGAATCAGGGTGGCATCGGAATGTCGCAGCAACGGTGGCTGCTGGAAGATAAAACCATTACTTCAAAATGCTGACTGAGGGGTGCCTGGCTGGCTTAGTCCTTGGGGAGTATGACTCTTGGTCTCAGGGTTGCAGGTTCAAGCCCCATGTTGGATGTAGAGATTACTTAAAAATAAAATTAAAAAACAAACAATGCTGAGTGAAAATTGTTTCAAATTTGGAAATCTATTCCCAAACTATAAAGTATGATGGTAGAACACAGGCATTTTAGACATAGCAGAATTCAGAACGCTGACCTCCCACGTGCCCTTTCTTAGATAACGATAGCAAAATGTTGTAGGCAATGCTTCACAGCCTTGTTTCCTTCCTTCTCCTCCAAGTCGTTCAGTATCTAACCTTACCTCAGACAACCTGGTTCAATCTAGGGAAACCTGGAATCCACTCCCATTATCCATGGATGGGCTTGATGAGCATAAAGACAACTCCTCTTCCCTTATTATGGGATCATCCAGAGACTCAGGCGAGTCAGTCAGTCAATCATAGTCCTCCCCACCACCCAAGAAATTGGCTCAGGAATGGATGTGTGAGATGCTCTGGTCAATGACATACAAGGAGATACCTGCTAGGTGCTTTCTGGAAAAGAAGTTTCCAAAAACGTGACCAGAAGAGAGGCCCCCTCTTCCTCTAGACTAGTGGGGTGCCAAAGGAAGTCTCAAGCTGCCTCAGACATTTCACCACCATAAGAGAAGTTGCCCTAAGGAAAAAGCCAAACCCAACAGAAACCCAGCCAAACTACTCATAGGGCCTGAGCCGCTAGATCAATCCCAACCTGAAACCAGCCCTATTGAGCCAAAAAATATTCTTTGAGTTTAAGCCTCCTCATCAGCTTCTCCATCATCCCCAGCTAAAAGCTTCCAGGAAACAGTGGAGTCAACGCAGGGGGTCTACACGGGAAGACACAGAATGGGCACTCCACAGGGGTCCAGAGAGCAACCAACTCAGATTGAGAAGCCTCCGCTGGAAACTCAGTGGGATGCCTTATATAATGGAGCCTGGGGAGGGGGGAGTGAAGATACGATGAAACAAGCCAATACGAGGGGAAAAAAGGTTAAAAAAGAGAAAAACTCCAGGAAAAGCAAAAGACTATTGGGCGGGGGGAAGGGATGTAATCACAGTATAATCCTTGGCTCTGCAGTGAATTTTTGAACAGTCAAAGCAACATAAACCAGGTTTACTGACTTAACCACAATTGATGATGGGAAGACGCTGAGAAAATGGAAGGAAGAGAAACGGGCAGTGTAAGAACCTGTTCCTTGTCCGTCATAGCAAAAGTCAGTCTAAAACTAACACATCCCTGCTTGCGCTAAATACATACAAACATATATACATACATACATACATACAATCTTAAAAAAAGAAAAGAAAAAAAACACAGCAGTGTACGCTTGTTACAGATATGGAACTGTCTACTAGATTCTAGAAATTGTTTAAAAAAAATACCAAGTGGTTGCCTCTGGGGAACTGGGACCAGGAGTGGAAAGATGAGTAGTTTTTTGCTCTTGCAAAAATAGCTTCTCAGGACTGACTTAACACTGCATGTATTCCACTTCTATAAAATAAAATATTGAAATGCTTAGTGTAAATAAACAAAAGATATTCGCTTAGAGGCAAAGCCTGAAGGAACAGTAGTGGAAGTAAGAGCACAGATTTATGAGGTTGGTTGGATAATAGCTACTTCTTCTTTTTAGAACTTTGTTCAGGGGCGCCTGGGTGGCACAGCGGTTAAGTGTCTGCCTTTGGCTCAGGGCGTGATCCCGGCGTTATGGGATCGAGCCCCACATCAGGCTCTTCCGCTATGAGCCTGCTTCTTCCTCTCCCGCTCCCCCTGCTTGTGTTCCCTCTCTCACTGGCTGTCTCTATCTCTGTCGAATAAATAAATAAAAATCTTTAAAAAAAATAAAAAACTACAAAAAAAAAAAAAAAAGAACTTTGTCCAGGGTAAATTTTAACATTTATAGTTAATACTGTGTGTAAGATTGGGGGGAAAAATACATTGCAGGGAAAAGAAATATCAGCCTCACACCCAGGAGACATCAGTAGCCTGCACAGGACGGAGGCCCAAAGCCGAGGCTCCCCAGGGTCAGCCTCTCCCTGTGGCCAGCAAAAGGCTCTCCTCCATGGTTCCACACCTCCCTCCCTGCAGCCCAGCAGATCTCCCAGGGGCCTGGGCCTCCCAAAGAGGCCAGGTCTGCAAGGAAAGGGGCTACAACTCAGTCTCCTCCACACTCCACCTGGGCCAGAGCTGGGTAGTCCATCTGCTTGGGACTTGAGTACAAGGGGGTCCGTGGTGCAAGAGGGCAAGGAAGGGGTCACCTACCACAGGAGTCACAGGTGAAGCAATCCGTGTGATACAGGCTCCCCATTGCCTGGCATGCCTGCCTTGCTCCGTAGATGCCAAGCCCACACTTGATGCAAATGCCTATGGGAGGGAGACAGGAGAGAGCCGAGGTTAGCACCATGACTGTCCTGATGCCGCCCGACCTTGGGCGAATGAACTTCCCAAGGCGACTGTCACTCAGTCACTAATGGCTAATGTGGGAACCATAAGGGTATCCTGGGGTTTGTGCCTGTGGTTGGTTGAAGATTCAAAGACGTAAGCAGAGAAGCTGGCCCAGAGTCAGGGCTCGCCAACACTGTCCTTGCATCAAAATATTAATGACATGCCAGGCGCCTGGGTGGCTCAGTCAGTTAAGTGCCTGACTCTTGGTTTTCGCTCAGGTCGTGATGTCAGGGTGGTGAGATCAAGCCCCACGTCAGGCTCCATGCTCAACAGAGTCTCCTTGAGATTCTCTCTCCCTCTGCTCCAGCCCCTGTGCTCATGCTCTTTCTCTCTCTCAGTAAATAATTTTTAAAATTTATTAATGACATGTTTTTTTATAAACATATTTTATTTATTTGAGAGAGAGGGAGAGAGGGAGCACAAGCGGGGAGGGGGGAGTGGGGCAGAGGGAGAGAGAGAAGCAAACTCCCCGCTGAGCGGGGAGCCTGATGTGGGGCTCAAACCCAGCACCACGGGTTCATGACCTGAGCCGAAGGCAGATGCTCAACCAACTGAGCCACCCAGGCGCCCCTATTAATGATGTGTTTATAACAGAAAGTCATTCACCACTGACCTGTTCTTGGATGGACAGGAAATCCTTTCTGCTATCTCTGAGCCAGAAAGAATAAAGAAACAAAGAAAGGAAAGGAAACAAAGAAAGAAAGAAAGAAAGAAAGAAAGAAAGAAAGAAAGAAAGCGAGCTGAGGCTTCCCAGCCATGCTTTCCTCATCTGTAGCAGGTGAATCTATTCTCTTGTTTAACCAGCACGTCAACATTGCTAGGCTGCCACATGCCCCACAGTTTAGGTGCCAGCGATTCTGCCATGCACCAAGTCCCCAGCCTCGAGGAGCCTCTGCACCCATGGAGGGGACAGATGGTAACAGGTAAATAAGTCTTACGGAGGAAAATAAGGCTGACTAAGTATCTATCTGAGTGTGTGAGTTTTAAACAGGATGACGAAGGAGAAGGCCCCGGGGGGCAGGGTGACGTTTGAGCTAAGGTCTAGAAGAAATCAAGGAGGAAGGGGCCAGGCAGGCATCTGGGATTACTGGGTGGAATCCGGGGCCACCCCTAGCAGCACAGTGCCCAGCAGGCAGGGAAGGGGAGGTAAGGAAAAGGGTGACTAGCAATGCCAGGGACCCAGAACGTGGGCGGCCAGCCCAGAAGCCCCCTTCAGCTACCCAGGGTCTCCCATACCCCCCAGGGCATGAAAATGGGCTCCACTGGCCCTTTAGACTCTAAGTCTGCTGGCTGCTCCAGGACATGCTGCTCTCACATTCCCCCTCCTGCTTTCTCCCAGATCTCTCGTTAGCCTTTAACCACGGCTGAGCCTCTCCCCCCATCGGTGCCACCCAAGTCAGAAGAGCTCAGCGCACACTCAGCCCTCTCCTGACTGTGCAGACCTCCGGGCTTCCCATCTAATCCTGCTACAGAGGTCGATCAGCTCCTCTTTTTCCGTGTCCAGGATCTGACCCACACTTAGCTTTCTGGTTCTTCCCCCATCCCAGCCCTAGTGGGAGCTCCCTGCACAACCTGGGCCTCCCATGCCTCGGCCTCCCCAGGGGAAGGAGGGCCAGCTCAGATGCCCTCAAAACCAGGCAGGCACACAAAGGTGGCCGATGGGGACCCAGGTGAATGGAGAACAAACAGAGCCTCGACTGTGGATGGCGACTGGGTGGGAACACAGGCCCACAGTTACTAGAGTCAACATTTTCAAAAGAAGCTAGAAATCTAGATTTGTGTGTGAAATCTTTCCATGCTGAAATGAATTACTACCTTAAATGTCTTGAAAATGCAGACACCAAACACACCAGGCCTGCAGGTCTCCCGTGCAGCTGTTCCCGGGCTCCCCAGTGTCCCACCCACAGCAACACCTCACCGCTGTCGAGGGCTCCGGGCGCTCTGCCCCAGCCCAGCCCGCTCTCCTGAGTCACAGATCCACCTCCCAGCTGGCCCAGACCACTGCAGGTCCGGAAGAGAGCTCTGGATTCCCCACTCAGGAAACAGCCCTGGCACATAGCTCAGTTTCAGGGAGCACCCAAGTCTACTGTCTCTTTGTCACCTCCAACTCTGAATCTCAGCTCCTCTGTTCCCTAATTTCCACTTCATTCCCTCCCCTCACTCCCATTGGCCTGATTCAACGTCATCAATTCCCATCCCGAAGGCCATTTCAAGAGTATCCTCAAGGCCTGGCCCCCAACAGTCCATCCCGCAAACTGCTGCTAGCTCATCTTTCTAAAGGGAAAATGACCCACTGCCTCCCCTTACTCTTATCCGTCAACTCTGAACACCTAACCTTGTCACTTTCCTAAGTTACCAGGATCCTCGGTGAAGAGTGAAAGTCAGTAGCCCGTGGGAAGCAGGACGGGAGGCGGGGCAAGAGGAGAGGCTATGACTTTGTATGATTGATTTTTGCTTCCGTTTGCTTTTTTTCCCTAAATATGTGCTGGCATCACTTTAATAAAAAGATACTGAAGAAAGAGAACCAGGAGCATGGAGTCCACACAAAATTCAGGGAGGACAGCATTCTGGAGAGAGGGGACTCCAACAGTGAGACCAGACCACCGAGGCCTGGCAAACACCAGCAGGGCTGGGGCGTCACCAGCGTCCTGGCTCAGTCCTGCGAGGGGAGACAGACAGCTGAGGGGAGACTGCAGGCGGGAGAGCGAAGGCAATGCCAAGCAGACGCTGGGATGGGAAGAGGTGAGCATGCCAGCGAGACTTTGCGGCCATACAAGTGTACGTTTGCTTTTTCCTTGCCTTTTTCCTTTTTTCTTTTCTTTTCTTTTCTTTTCTTTTCTTTTCTTTTCTTTTCTTTTCTTTTCTTTTTAACGGAAGACCATTGTACATACTTACAACCAAACAAAAAGGGCCAGTGGAAAGAGGAAAGCCGAAGATGGAGGAGGCGGGGGTTGGAGGTGATGTGACTGTGGTCCTCAGATCTGGACGTGGACTTGACACCCTGAGAGTAACAGGCAGCCTGCGACTGCTGACTTCAATTTTCTCAGCGAAGTCGAAAGCAAGGGCAGGAGCCAGAGGGCCAGGAAGATTGATGAGGGAATAAAAGGGGAAAAGGACCAAGGCTCAGGGCGAGGGGTGGTGCCCAGAAGATCACAGGGGTTCAAGACCATAACCCCACCCCCCGGTAAAGCAGCAAAAAAGGGTGCTGTTGTAGCACTGACTCAGAGTCAGGGGTCTGCAGGCAGAGGGGATTAGAGGAATCGAGTTCGAGTAAGACCTGGTGGCAGTCAGAACTGAAGACTGCCTAAGTGAACCAAAAACAGGGTGTGGCCCTGGGGGGAGGTGGCTCCAGAGAAGGGAGGGAGGTCACTAAAGTTAGAGGTTCTGGGAAAAAAAAAAAAGTTCTGGAAGCCTGAGGCTGTTGGCTGGCTAAGGGTGGCAGAACTTGGTGAGGAGAGATGGGAATGTTCCAAAGATGTCAATGAACAGAGAGAGGGACCAGGAGGTCAGGGCCAAGGAGAAGGGCGGATGGCACAGAGAGGAAGAAACACACTGAGGGTGTGGAATATCAGACATCCCTTTGAGCTCATGCTACCTGCAGACTTCCTTTTGCAGAACTATGCAGTATTCAAGCTGAACTGTATGAAACTGCCACTTTTTATAGCTCCAAAAACTCAAATATCAGCACTAAGTTATCAGCAATTCAAGCAGATCGTTGCCCATATTTTTATAAATTAGGAAAATAATCTGGCTTCTCTTGGGGGGAAAAAGATCTACCACCCCTTGCCTCCCACTCCTCAGTGGCTCCCATGGGCGATTTAGAGAGGTCGACCCATCAGCTTCAGCCCTGCACTCTCCCACTACCTGCTTGGGTCTGGCCACCTCCGCTTCGCACAAAGACCCATGAGCAGCTGCGGAGGCTCACAGAACCCACCCGGCCCCGGGCCCTGCAGTGCACGGAACAGGAGACCAGCAGTCCCGCCGGGAGAGAGCATGGGAGTCGTTCTCTTCAGAAGACCACCGCAGCTTCGGCTCCTGGCTCCTGCCCGTCATGAGAGGCAACGGCTTCCTAACCCATCTCTGCACTTTCAGGCCACCCCACGGCAGCCGCAAGACGGACCAAACCACACATTCTCATCCCAACGCTCCCAGATGAGCCTGAAACCCTTCCCGGCGAGCACCGCCTGCAAAGGCAGACGACCCTGTGGCCCAGACACTCCCTTGAACACCTGAGCCCTGCCAGGCGGCAACCCTGGGCGCGGAGTGGAACAATGCACATCCTTACTTGCCTCCCTGGGCCCACATTCTTCCTTCTGCCTGGAATGCCCCCATCTAGCTTGTCACATAGAGCCTCCTCCTCCCTCAAGATCCAGTTCAGGGCGGTCCTGAGCTGCTGGCTGCAATGAATGCACGAAAGATACAAACCCCGGGACAGCCTCCGTCCTGCTGGGCAGGATGGCCGCTCCCGCCCCCATCCCCTCAAAGCCAGGTGCCTCCGCCTTCCTGCGTATTTATCAGCACGGGAGGAAGGGACCTCACGCCTGAGAGTCCTACGAGTTATCCAAAGACCTAGGGATGGGGAGGCCATGGTCAGACTGGGAAATGAAGGCTGTCAGAGACTGGTGGACTTGCAAATGCTGCGAAGCAGGATTCCCTTTGGAAACAGCCCAGATACGCAGCACAAAAGCCTAGAGTGAGGACAGCCCAGTAACACCGGCTTGGCCCCCTTACACCTCAGGGTGGGCTTCCCCTTCCTCACACACTCTGGCCCCCGTCACTGTCATTACCAAAGCTTCGGGTCAGGAGGGTCCGGTGGTACCTGGCCCACGCCACCTCCCTGCTCCTGTCCACTCCCCACACTGCTGGGAGTTACGGGAACACCAGCACGGCGGGGTCCTACACTGCCGGGGTGACCGCCCGATCACAAAGCACAGTGTAGATGGACAGAGGCAGGCGCTAAGGATGAAGAAGAAATGATCCGAAAACGGCTTTTGCCGCCTGCTGACATGACTTACTCTTCAAGTTAAGTGAGTTTATCAACTCACTTTGCCAGAACCCCTTCCTCGGCCGGAGGCTCACAGGCGGAGTCGCTGCTCCAAATCAAGCTCGGACCCTGCGGGTCGCACTCACACCCCCTCTGCCCAGCCCCACGAGACACACGCTTTTCTCCGCCGGGCCCACCCAGACGGCGGCTGGGGGCTCGCGCCGCGCGCGGAGGGCCGCGCGGCCGAGCTCGCTCACCGAAGTAGTCCCGCGCCGTGCGCGCCTCCAGCGCCCGCTCCAGCTCCCGAGTCAGCGCCTCCAGCCGCCGCTCCGCCGCGCTCGGTCCGCCCTCTCGGCCCGCGGGCAGCTGCAGCGAAGGCAGAGGGAAGGGGGCCGGCCCCGCAGGCTCCGGGGAGCGAGCCGGCGTGGGGCCGGCGCCCGGCAGGAGCAGGTCGGCGTAGGCGCCAGCCGAGCCGCGAGAGCCGAGACTGGACACGCTGGAGCGGGCGCTGCCCACCGACGGCGGCCCGGGGCCGGGGCGCGGGTCCGAGCGGCCGGAGCGCGGGCTGCCGTGGCGCTGGTCGTAGCCCAGGCTGATGCCGCTGGAGCGGGCGCTGCCGCTGCCGCCGCCGCCGCCGTCAGAGCCCGCCAGGCTGGCCCGCGGGCTGCCCGCAGGCTGCGCACTGAGCTCGGGGGCCGCCGCGCGCCGCGGGCCTCGCTCCCCACGGCTCAGTCCGTCCGCGCCGGCCTCGGGGCCGCCGCCGCCGCCGCCCTTCCCTCTGCGGCCCAGCGCCTGCGCCGCCTCGTCTCCCGGCCCGGGCCGCGGCCCCCGCCGACCCCGGCCTGGAGAGTCGCCGCCCGGCTCCGGCTCCCGCAGGGCCAGCCCGGCCAGGAGCAGGGCCGCCTCGTCCGCGGCCGCCCGGGAGCGCTGCATGGCCCGGCCCGCCGGCCCCGGCGCGTCACCTCCGCCTCCGCTTCCCGCCGCCGCTCCGGCCGCGCCGCCGCATCGTCCGCCCCAAGCCCGGAGCCCGCCCCGGGACCCCTGGGCGCGGGGCGGGGCGGGGCCGGCGCCGGGCCGGGGTCGCTCCGCCGGCCACGCGCGGTCCGGGGGCCGCGGCGCTCCGCTGAGTGGCGCGCGCGGCGGAGGAATGCGCGCTCCGAGGCGCCGGGCCGCGCCCCCTCCTCCCGGCGGCCGCGCGGGGGGCGGAGGGACTCCTTTGTGGGGGCAGGAATGCGAGGAAGGAGACGGCGCTGCGGCCTCTGGAATGTGGGGGGAGTGGCGGCGGCGGCGGAGCGGCGGTGGCCGCGCTTCGCCGGGAGCGTGGAGGGGCGCGGAGGCCAGGCCGGGCCGGGCCGCCGGGGCGTGTGGCGGGGAGCTGGCCTCGGGGGCCGAAGCGGCGGCTGTGGCGCCGCGGACAGAGGCGGGCGCTGCCGTGCGCCAGGGCCGTCGGGCCTCTGGAAAGGTCCCGGATTCCCGCGGGCTGAGCTGGAGGCGGCTCCCCCAGTCTGGCCGCAGTAAGAAATACGAGCAGTTGACAAACGGTTCCCACATCCTCCCATCTTAGTAACCAGCGCCGCCACAGTTTCAGGCGCTGGGCCGGACTAGTTCAGCCCGGGGCTGAAGCGCGGCTCCCGCTCCGGGACCCAGGAGGACACTGTGCGTCTCGCGCAGATGCGCCCCCCACGACCTCCAGTGACCCCCTTGACCCCCAGCCCGTCGGGGAGCCATGTGGCTGCGCATCGGTGGGGGGGCGGGGGGTCCCGACTGCTTGGTGGGGAGGGCGCCGAGTGGTGGGAGCTGGGGTTGGTTGGGGACTGGTCCTCCCGCCTGGTCGCTGTGCGCAGGCCCCCAAGGCCAGGCCAGGCCGGAAGCAGGCCTCAGGCTAAGCCAGTGGACCGGTGAGCCCCAGATGTGGCCACCACAGGCAGTCACAAAGAGCTGCGAGGACACCCCGTTTTTCCAGCACCTGCCTTCAGGGTCTTGGGTGAGGCACCACGGAGGCACGTGAAAGCACTTGCGCTGCCACAGGTACTGGGACCTGGTGGGGCCTTGGGGACCTCACTGGGAGGGAGGAGCGGTGAATGAGAGTTAACTAGGGCTTTGTCTCCAAAAACACAAGCTAGTCCTTGTCGTCGTCTTTTTTTTTTTTTTAAGATTGTATTTATTTATTTAACATAGCCAGCCAGCGAGAGAGAGAACACAAGCAGGGGGAGTGGGAGAGGAAGAAGCAGGCTCTGAGCAGAGCAGGGAGCCCGGTGCGGGTCTCGATTCCAAGACCCTGGGATCACACACTAGGCTGAACGCAGACACTTAACGACTGAGCCACCGAGGCGCCCGTTTGTCACCTAAAAACAGGTTGTAGGGAAAAGCAAACCGTTATCTGTCATAACCTGATGGATTCAGGAAAACGACTTGAGTGGAAGAATTTTCTCTTTTGTAGGCACCCCCTTCTGCTCAGAGAATTTCAGGAAGTTGCCCACAGTGTCGCAGGGAGCAGGGATCCTGAATGCGGGATTGTGTTGGCGCAGCTTGACCAGGGAGGACCTCTGGCCTCAACATTGCTGAGGAGCCCGCAGTGGCCCATTGTCCCCAGTTGGTGTTTGAGCAGTGTCTCACCCAGCAACTCCCACCCAGTGCCTTTCAGGTCTTGCAGGACTCCAACCCACCCACCCAGCCAGCCAACCAAGCTCAGGGTGTGGGGGGCAGACACAGGTGGATGCAAGCATTTGGGGGAGCAAATACCCAGAGGAGCCATCGCGGGAGAAATGATCTCCACTCTGAGAAAAGAAAAGCAAGGTAAAATCGACAGTGAAATACCACATTTCACTGACCACATTATCTAATATTTAAAAATGGAAACATTGGCAAGACTGTGGTGGAACTGGCACATATTTTCCTGGTATGCATGTAAGTTGGTACATGCTGTCAGGAAGAGCGTCATAAACAAACAAAAACACTCTTATACACAGTAATGCTTCAAGAATCTGTTCTAGAGGCGGAATCCAAACTGCAGATAATGATGCAAGCTGGAAGTGTTTATCGTATTACTTATGTAATCTATACAGTCCTAGGATATCCAGCCTCCTGAAAAGGATCTCTCTGCCCTCAAAGGTAGTCCTTAAATGACTGTTTCATCCCCACCTACCCAATTAGAGCTTTTTTTTTTTTTAAAGATTTTATTTATTTATTTGACAGAGAGAGACAACCAGCGAGAGAGGGAACACAAGCAGGGGGAGTGGGAGAGGAAGAAGCAGGCTCCTAGCGGAGGAGCCTCATGTGGGGCTCGATCCCAGAACACCAGGATCACGCCCTGAGCCGAAGGCAGATGCTTAACGACTGCGCCCCCCAATTAGAGCTTTGAAGAAGATTTTAACAGTCTTTTGGAGTCAGCTAAGTAACAATATATAGGGTCAGCTAAAACACATTGCTTACCCTAATGGTAAGTAATTAATAACAAAGACCCACAAATGGAAACAACCCAAAAGTTTTGCTTTCTCACTCCCCAGCCACAGCTGATGCCTTCTCCCTCCTCCCCTGATGGAGGGATGTTCTCAGTGTTCACCTCTCTCTTTAGCCTCTTTCTTCCTGGGTCCAGTGGCGTGCTGATAGGTGTTTGGCAACCAGTGCCCTTGGGGGAGAATTGTACTAATCAGGAGCCCTGATCTATAGCATTTACCAATCCCACCATGGTGAGTTTCAAACCACCAGCATGGTATTACTGCAGAGAGTGAAGAAGAAATGGGTATAACTAGCTCTCAGAAGCTAGTACGACCTGTCTCTAACTACCACTGCCTGGGTTCTGCTGTTGGAAGTTTCACAACAGAATTGTGGGGCCTCTAGTTCTATCATCCTCTCAGTCAGAATCTTCCCATTGTCTGGGGATGCAGACACACTCAGGAGGCCGGAACAGGACATGTTCAGTCTAGTCTCACACTGAATCCTAAACCATAGTCTTTTCCTTCTAATTCTCCGGAGGCCAATCCTACCCAGACTATCTATACTAATGGTGAGTTAAAGATTTCCCCTCCTCTCTCCTTGTAATCTGGTTTCCATCAGACCCCCTTATCTGTCTGTGGTGTCTGTGTTGTTTAGACCCCAATTACGGACATAAGTCAGGGGTTTTCCCAGTCTTGGGACACACTCATGCCAATCAAGTGTGGCTCTTCAACTTGGGTTCCTAGGGAAGAAGGATGGCACACAGCCAAATGCCACATGGGGAAGTTTCTAGGATCCACTCGTCTTTCTCTCCCTCGGCCTGCAGCAGTCTTTACCCCTATAAAATAGTACTTCCTGGGGAGAGCAGCGGGAAGTCTTTCACCTGAAGCCCACTGGTGCCTCTCCCAGCTCAGCTCCTAAGGGCCAGTCTTTCCACACCCACCACCCCACCCGAGGTGTGTGTTCTCTCTGATGCTCCTCTACTGGCAGGACATCTACTGGGAGCTGTGCCCGAAAGGATTTTTCCATCCTCTCCTAGGAGGCCCAGCTCTTTCAACCAGATTGAGTCCACCAATTTCCCCTGGTCCTGGTATCCCCTTCTGCCTCTTCAGGGGCACAGAAGGGTCAAAGCATTGACAGCTAAAGCCATGGACAGGATTGGTTCCCCAGTCCAAGAATCAGGGTTAGGATCAGATAATTACAGCTTGCTTCCTCCATAAGGGTGGGACTGGCCACCTTGGAAGGAACTTCACTTTCTTGCCCTGAAACCTTATCCTGGAAAGAGAATTTATACACAAACTTTGTATGTGGCAAACACCCCAGCGACCTGCAGTTCCATGGCGTGGGACATTTGGGAATGCGGATCCCTACAGTTTGTTACATTTTTGAGCAGAAATTTGGTGTTCATGACTTTAGTGCTGTTGGAAGCTGACGCTGGGATCAACTGGGAAGCTGGGTGACACACAGGATCCCCATCCCACCTCTTGCTGCCATAGGTAAGTTTCTGTGAACACCAGCCCTAATGTCTGTCTTACTGCTTTCAAAGGTTTCTACCCAGGCTGGCAAGGTTTTCTAAGAAGTATTAGCAGCATTGGGTGACCTGGGTGGGTAAGTCGTTAAGCATCTGCCTTCGGCTCAGGGCGAGATCCCGGTGTTCTGGGATCGAGCCCCACATCAGGCCCCTCTGCTAGGAGCCTGCTTCTTCCTCTCCCACTCCCCCTGCTTGTGTTCCCTCTCTCGCTGGCTGTCTCTGTGTCAAATAAGTAAATAAAATCTTTAAAAAAAAACAAAGTATTAGCAGCATAGTGCAGAGTAGGGATGCAATACACGTTTATAGAACACGTGAACAGCAGTGTGCACAATGCCTACATTCTTCTGAGATTGACCTGAGAAACAATGAGAATTGTTGGATTTTTTTTTTAAGACTTTATTTATTCATTTGAGAGGGAGAGACAGAGCACAAGCAGGGGGAGAGCTCGAGGGAGAGGGAGCAGACGCCCTGCTGAGCTGGGAGCCCGACATGGGGCTCAATCCCATGACCTGGAGATCATTTCCTGAGCCGAAGGCAGATGCTCAACCATCTGAGCCACCCAGGTGCCCTGGTAGATTTCTAAAGAAAAAGCCTGAGGACTTTCTTGGAACATTTGTACATTCTAGTAAAATTTTTCTCAGTCTTTCCCTGTGTAAGTCATCACTTGTTGCAGATTTTTTAAAAATTTTAGTTATTTGAGAGAGAAAGAGAGAGAGAATGAGTAGGGGGGGAGGGGAAGAGGGAGAAGCAGACTCCCCGCTGAGCAGGGAGCCGGATATGGAGCTTGATCCCAGGACCCTGAAATCACGACCTGAGCTGAAAGCAGACGCTTAACTGAATGAGCCACCCAGGTGCCCACAAAGATTTAAAATCCTTAAAACTGAATCAGAGACATGTAGCAAAACCCTCAAAATGTTATTTTCCAATAAAACATATCTTCGGTATATAGTCCAACTGCAGAGCATCTTAGTCTTGTAGTTCAACTCAGATGATCTTTTTATTGCGAACAGTTCAAAAATTTCTCAAATAAACTTTTGGCTGGAATTTATTTTAAATTAGATGCAAGGGGAAAAAGTTCCCTGTGTGCAGAATGCAAATAACATATTCCCAGTATGAAAGGGTCTATAAAAATACTTCTCTAAATATATCCTCCTGCAAACGGTCAAATAGAGATTCCAGGAGGCCTTTACCCCCTCCCCAAGTCACAGTGACTAGAAACATCTGTCATCATTTTTTCTTCCCTGACTTCTTTGGGTTTCTTTTACTTACTAAGTTTCTATCTTCTGTACATTACAAAAGGCTAGTAGGAAGCTTAAATTTGCCAATGTTCCTTGGCCACAGAGCAAGTCCACTCAGACATGTGTGCCACCCATGGGCAATTTCCAGGAAGAGAAACATCTATTATGAACCAAATGTTTTCTGGAACTTCTAAGTGAACCATTAATCTACTGGGAGCAACTTGGCTCTCTCCTTATTTCTCTGGAGGCTCAAATGAAAGAGAATTCTTCCTAAGTCACATCCTAGCAACAAAGATGAACAAAGTGGACTTCATCAATGTTGGACCCAGGAATCACTGCAACACTTTTTCATGCCAACTTGTATTTTTAATAATCTTTATTGCCTTTCTGATTTAAATCATAGGATATATTACAAAACTTGAAAGTCACATAGGCACAGAAGGAAAATACAGACTATATATATATATCTCCACTTTTATTACGAAAGTTTTCAGAGAAAAGTTTGATAGTACAATGAACAACATACAGGGTCCACCTAGATTCAATGAATGTTGTCTTTTTCTTCCTGTATTTTTTGCTGAGCCATTTAAAAATCGTGTTATGAAGCTTCATCCCTAATATTCGAAGAATAAGGACATTGGCCTAAGTAAATACAAGGATATTATCATACCTAAGAAAATACTTCCATTATCGCTTTATCCCATTTCCAATTATCGCAAGAATCACTAAAGTCACGTATTTTGCACTTGAGTTCGAGAACGTCCCACATTCCGTACTTGTCTGTTTCCTCCTAATGTTGCTTGGCTTCTTCCTCTACCCCCCCTCTTTCCAGTCAGCTGGAAGCTGGGTCTAACTGCTGCATCAGGTTCAGGTTAACGTGTTTTTTCTCAGTGCTGTCATAGTCTTCCTATCATCCCGTTGGGAAGCACACGGCAAGTTGTCCCTGATGCCAGGTTTGAGTACGTGCTTACAGTGGTGACAGATCAGTGCATTATCAAAGGTTGATTTTTTTCTTCTTCTCCGAGTTATCTGTACAGCAACATTTGAGCACTGTAAAGATTCTGTTCAACAGCCTTTTACTGAAGGTTCTGGCATCCACTGATGTCTGCCTGATTGATTACGTAAGGGGTCAGGCTCTGTATTAAAACACTGAATCCTCTCGTACATGCCAAGTATGCAGACTCATCTTCGGGGCAACAGACTAGATAGGTAAACTTGAGTCAGCAGACTGTTCCCATTAAGGCTGGAAGATGGTTTGTCAGACTGTATTTCAGGGTAGAGCTGCTGGGGAAAGGCCCCCCGACAAGCTCTGCGTCTCGCCCCCCAACTGAAAAGACAACTCGCACGGGAAAACCACGAATACCAGGCCACATCTAAAGTGTATCCATGCTCCAGGGGCGTGCAGGCAGCTTGGATCTGCTTAGTCTACTTGGGCAAGACCCATGTGTTGGACCTGCCTTGCTGATAAACCCTGATTTTACAAAAACAGGTAGAAAATGGACAGAACCTGCTGGAAAAGGTAGTTAATAGAATTGTTGCAGAGATAAAAACCACTGCTCTGCCAAAAGAGAAACCTATCTCTGCAGATCAAACTGGCACTTACTGCCATGTACGTATAAATGGGAAAAAATAAAAGAAATATACAAAATGCTGGAAACACATTGACAATTGAGTCTAAAAGGGCAGGGTAAGGTTTTAGGAATGGAATTTCAAAACTGAACCTGATCACCAGTGACCAGCCAGTTAGTTAACTGACACATTTCTGAGAGATGGAATTCCAGAATATTTCATTATTTTACACCGTTTTGTAATTTTGAGATTTTTTTTCTGGAGAAAATGGAACATCTAAAAATCTAAAGGCAAAGTGAACCTCACAGGCTCCTAAAGTTGCAGGTGGGGATTCAGCTTGCTCAGTGCGGTACTGAAGGCTGGCAGTCAGTCCATCCTGCAGGCATCAAGCGGTATGCTCCTGAGGGCTGAGTCTTGTTCAACATGATTTTGCTGAAGGCTTTGATTACACGCTGAATTTACAAATGATACAAAACAAGGAGCAAGAGTTAATAAGCCATATGGCAGAGTAAGAATTATACAAAGTGGAACAAAATAAGGAGTTAACAATTTGAAATTTAATTGACTGTAGCCAAAACCACCAAAGGGTGAGGTATAGAATGGGGGGGGGGGGGGAAACAGCTTCGGGGGCTTCTGTTGTCTGAAAACTCAAGGCACGTCTGTGTGAGGAGGGTACCCTAAGGGCCAAGGCCCTCTGCAGTCCAAGGCGGAGACATGAGTGCTGATCCATCCAGGGCTGGTCTGCCCACATCTGTAGGCTGGAGTTGGGCCCTCAACAGTATGCTCAAGAAGGGACTCTGACGAATTGGGGGTAGGGGTGGGGAGGGGCAACTCAGAGAAGACTGCAGAATAAAGACTCTCCCTGCTCTGGAATCTCAAATCCAAGGTTCTAAGTTCCTGGGGCTGGGCAAAGATCACTTCATGTTCTCAACAGAAGGTCAGCTGTTTACAATCCAAACTTAAAAAGTAACATTGCCATTAAAAGTTTTATTTTAGAAAGTACTTATCTATGGCAAACAGTGGAGATCATTTAACCTTCACATTCATTTTGAGTTAACTCTTGAGAAGGGAAGGATTTCGCATGCCTGCAGTAATACATACACCCAGTAAGGCAGCAGAAACTGGGACTATGCAGGCCTGTGTAACAAGTATGCAGATGCCATTTATTTGGTCCGTAAGTACAGTATAGTCGCATCTGAGTTCTACAAAACATCAAATATAAATAACTTGAAACTGTAACAATACACAAAAATTGGCTTCTTACACAGACATACCAGGCAGTACAAGCTGAAAACTTGAGTAAATTAACATTGTTTTACATTAATATACATAGTGCCAGTTAACATTTAAAAACACGTTTCAATGCATAGCACTTGATACTTCTTTGAATCTATTTCAGTCAGTTAAGAGTATGAAAATGGTTAGATCTAGGCTAAAAATAATTCTTCTTCTAACCAAAAATAAAGGCATAATATTTATAACCAGTTATCAACTTTACTAAACCACAATATTTTAAAACTGTTAAATGATACCTAAGGGTATTTACATTAAAAAGGCAACATGCACTGTGTTGTTTCATCTCATGACTGGTTATGCACACACTTTGTTCAAAGGGCTTTAAAAACTATATTCCTACTTTCAATACAGCATACCGCAATGTTACTAATTGTTCTAGCAAAATGAATGCTTTCAAAGGGAGCAGAATCATCTTCAAGTCACTGGTGTCAATTTTTTCCCTTTGGAACAAAGAACATAACAAATAACCTGGTTCTGCCCAGATGACCTACTGCAGTAAGAGGGTTCTGCTTAGAGGCATTTCTGTTCAATCTAATGCTATAACATCATCAAGCTCTTCTGTCTGTTCTGTGCGGGACCTCTTTGCACTGATATTCTCTTTCTCATCTAATTTCCTCTTGCGACTTCTCTCTTCTTCACTGATGTCAGCATTATTTGAAGGACCTTCTTCATCTGAATCAACTATGAGCACATCATCTTGCTCTTGTGCTTATTTCAGAAAAAAAGGAAAAAATGGTTAAAAGTGTGGGAGTTACTAGTGATTCACTAATATTTTATGAAAGTGAAAAGCTGGCATTTCTAATATATACCAAACTTAAGAATGGTAGGCTACCCTTAGGGAACTTTCACTTTAAACATTACACGTTTCTGTACTGTTTTTAATGTTTTCTGTAACAGCACCGATTTTCTAATCTAAACAAAAAATTGTAACAAGCATATAGAACTCAAATTATTATAGCTCCTCGTTTCTATTTCTCCAACAGAAAAGGGGAGGGTGCATATCCTAATACTGGTAGTGGTGGTAATAATAAAACAACAACAACAACATATACATAGCACTTACAATGTGCCAGGAACTGTTCTGAGCACTTTGCATATAACAACTCATTTAATCATCACAACAACCCTATAAAGAAGATAACATTATTATCCGTTTTCCAGAAAAGGAAACTGATGTACAGAGATTGACTTGCCCAAGGTCACACAACAGCAAATAAGGCCAGGATTCAAAACCACAGTGGGCTCTACCGTGCAGGCTCTTAACCTTACACCACAGCTGGGTTCATGTATCACCCCCAAGCCACCCTCCACCCCCACCAAAGCAAAGACAGAGTACCTACCTATCTAACTCATTGCTACAGTCTCCCAAACTGACCCACAGTAAGGGATCAATCAATGCACATTTCAAATTATGGTTTTTGAAAAACTACCATAGTCCCTTCCTCACAGAAGAATAAGACTTTTCTATTTTTGGAGGGGGAAAAAAGGTCATGAACCCATGGCTCATAGGTGGACCACACTAGCTAGTCTTTAAAAATCTCAGAGAGAACCAAGAACAACCATATTCCAAAGAACACCAAAGACACAGGGTTAAAGAAACGGAAACAAGGAAGTAAAAACAGTTGGTAACTTTCAGTTTCCTGAGTAAAAAATGCAGGGAGGGGAGCCGTTATGGGATGTGGGTAGGGAGGAAACATCCAAAACTTAGCACACAGTAAAGCATCAAGCACTAGCACTGAAAACCCAGGGAAACAGAGCCTCTGATGCACTTTACCAAAGTCATAAGGGTTCTGAGAAAACTGTGAAATGCTAAAATCCTATACTTACAGCATCTGCTCACTCAAAATAGATGCATTGAATTTGTTTCCCCTAAATAAAACAGGCACCCAAAATCCAAAACTACTGCTACAAAGAATGAAGTGTTTTCATAACTAGTAAATTCATTGACATTTCCAGTTTTAAAAACCCACTAACAAAAAAGAACAGTTCCTATTTTCCGTAAGAATTTCCCCTAGTCTTAAATGTCATCGTCATGGTGCATATATTCAGAGCTCCATTAAAACAATCAATGCCAAATCAATACACACCTCTAATAGTCCTATAGGTTTCTGTTTTATGGTCAAATTCATAAAATAATCACAGTTTGTTTCCATGTAATGGCTTGCTGGGTGGGTAATTAACAAAGTGCTGGCTGGCTGGGGCCATGACTCACCAGTGGATGTGGAAGGCTGAGCTCCATCATCACTGCCATTGGTTATGCTTTTGGCAGCATCTTCAGCTTGTTTGGGCCCCACTTTTTCTGGGGCATCACCAACAACTTCAAATTCAACATCCTTCCCTAGGTCCTCACTGTAAAAGAACAACACACTGTAAAACTGGACCACCATGACTACTTATATAACAGCAAAGGCACACCAGAGACACTGCTCCTCAAAGCTCTAAATGCATGTACTATGTACACACCAAATAGATCCTGATTTTCAAAGAACTAATAAAATTAAGACTGCACATAACAAATTTTTGTGATAATTCAAATGGTCAATACCACTGCCCCTTCAAATCAAGGAAAAGGTCTTTAAAAAATATTACACGACTTTTACTGCTAGAGCAGAAAATGGAGTTCAAAACTCTGTGGCCCGATAAAGCTCTTACGTATTATTTCTTCAGCTACCATGTTTGAAGATTCTACACACTCTTCTCCGCTCTTGACCAGAGCCATTTGGTGTTTTAGGCATGGGGGGTTACATGGACTCTGGGTTTCCCCCCATCTTTACTGGCAGCACCCTGCTTCTGTAACGAGTTCCCAAAAACATGTATGAAAGTTTAATGCATGAAAGTCAAGCAAAAGACTTACATGTTATAAGGGGGGGTTCTGTTCCCAGAGAGCTAAAAAATATGATAAAAAAACCCTAATTATGCCTCCTCTTTAGACACCATCTGATATATTTCCATTTTATTGTACATGTCCTTCTGCTGTTTTTTCTTGTATTATTGAACACAAACACACCACTGGCATCCAATGGTGTCTGAGGCTAGAGATCACTCCCTCGCACCATCTATCTTTGACTCAACTGTCTAGCTTTGTGAAACTTGTACTAATTACTAGTAAACTCAGTCTTTCCTGTCATTTTATGCTTTTCATAAACCAAGTACATAAAATGTGATAATCTCCAAACAACTACACAAGCTTGAAGTTCATAGAGATGGCAATATTGGCAAAACAACTAGATGCAGACGGCAACCCCTTTCACATTTGTTAGATGGTACCAAGTCGAAAGTCAGGGTGTAGTTTAGGTGTATCAATGGGAGCATACACAAAAATGCACCATTCAACAGCTAACCATACCAAAGTGGAGGACCATCTGTATTCTAACTGTGTTATATATATGCATATATTCTGTAATATAAGCACAAGAATGCTTTTTATAAAACGAGCAGGACATTAAATCAAATAAAAAGAAAAATACAGGATTCAAAAATCCCTATAGGATAATTTTTAAACGTCGTTACTGTTATAGGTCACAAATGAAATATTTGTCTAACGGGAGAAAGATTACTTCCTTTTTCTAATGAATCATTAAAATAATTAAAGTTTTTATTTTAGTTCAATTATCAAAATGAATTCACCTCTCATTTTAACTATTCAAATGCCTGGATTTCTACCTTTTCTAGATCCTTCTGATCAGACACAGGATGACAGTTACCCTTAAATATTTTTTGCCTATCTCTCTTGTTTTTGAATTCCCAAATTCTTCTGTAGGTCAAGCCTGAGGGAACTTAGTAGCCAACTCAAGCAAATACACTGTGTGGTTTCAAATGAACAGTAAGGCTTAATGGTAAGAAAACATCTTTTCTCCACTTTAAGTTTTTATATTCAAATAATTTCTTACACTTAAAAATATTAATAGTTCCTACCTATGAAGGATGTTGATCAATAAAGTGTAGTCCTGAAGGAAGTCATCTGCTTGAAGCCGGCTCCCATTTCTAATGCCAAATTCTGATAGCTTTTTGTGATTATTAGCTAAGAAATTAGAAAGGAATTTAGATACTTTAGTTATATATTCCACGGAGCAGTCATATTAGTTTAAAAAAGATAAAACCCCTACTACAAGCTGAATTGTGTCGCCCCCTCAAATTCGTATGTTGGAGCCCTAATCCCAGCATCTCAGAACATGACTGTATTTGGAAATAGTGCTTTTTAAAGAGGTGATTAAGTTATAATGAGGCTGTTACGGTGGGACCTAATCCAACCTAACCAGAATCCTTGTAAGAAGCCAAGGAGACCTCAAGAGAAACCAAACCTGTGGACACTTTGATCTTAACGATCTACAGCCTCCAGAATTATGAGAAAGTAAATTTGTTATTTAAGTCACCCTGTCTGTGGATTTTGGAATGGTGGCTCTACCAATCCACTAAAATATTAGGCACTTAGAAATTCAGCTCTGAATGAAGACTACTCAACTACTAAAATAACCGCTTAGAAAGAACCAAACTGTGAGTAGTTCTGAGAACATTCTCCCATTCACACCAAATTAATCTGGAATCCTGAAGGAGTCGAAGACAACTTTTAGATTGTTTAAAATATATTCTACTTGCAAAGAGGTTATCCGTGACAACTTCAACAAACTACTTTTCAGCAAACTGTATAATTCAGAAAATGAGAAAACTTTGATTTGAATGGATTTTTCATTTTTCAACATTTCTCAAGGACGAGCCTATGGGACCTCCCAAAAATAATCATTCCAATCTAGTTTTAGCTTCCACGTGTTATTTCTGCTTCATGTAAACATTTCTGCTTCGTGCAGCACAGTGCCTAATACCCACTAGCAGTCAATAAACCCTTACTACATGGATTATAAATATTCCAATGAAGAACAACTCCTCCAACCAAACTTGTGATGTCACCACCTCCTACTCCCTAGTTGAGTCTTTCTGCCTTAATTATCCTTTCTCTCTTGCATGTTCAAATGCTCTTTTCTCTTGACCTGTAAAAACACAAGTATCACAAAACTGCTTCCTCACTTTGCTCCCAGTTTCACCCCCCTCTTCAAGACAGACTGTGCTTTATTGAATATTTGCTCCATGAAGGGCAGACTGTATAGAACCTGTCGACCTATGGAGTGTCTGGCACATACCAAGTAAACTGTATTTTAAATTCTAGTTATCATTAAATTTATGTGCTTTTTCTATATAATCTAATAATCTTTGTTGGTTTTTATGATTTGTTACTTATAAGGAAAATGCTCAGAAAGGATGCTCCCTCCTTGAGCCTGAAACCCAGAAACTACTGACAGTTTCTAATTCTTTTACAGATTTCTTTTTTTTTTTTTTTTTTAAGTAAACTCTATGACCATTGTGGGGCTCAAACTCATGACCCGGAAATTGAGAGTTGCATGCTCTACTGACTGAGCCAGAAGGATGGGATGCCCCTACAGATTTCTTATTTTAACTTTTTAACCTACCTGGAATGCCTTCAGAGAATGATAGTTCCTACCCAGACTTCCATCCTCAAGCCCTTTCACTTCTCCACTCACTACAAACTCCTCAGACCCAACATGTTTGAAAGAGAAATAGTTACTGTGCATTCATTCTATACTGGTCAATTAGCATCATCTCTGAAGCCAGAGTCCTGGTGACAGTCCTGTATTAGCCTAACAATGCTGCTTCTCCTCACCTGGCCACTGAACTCTGACTGCAAATCTCAACTATGTTATCTGCTAATGCCTCAGAAAACATCCCTTACTACCTTCATTTTTTTCTCCCTAAATAGCTCCCTGCTTCCTCTTTCACATGCTTAACTCCCCCTCTGCAGACTATGCTAGAAGGTAATATATTACTTCCCTGCTTATAAACCCTGGTGGGAGCAGGGCACAGGGGAAGAGAACGACAAAAACATGTCACCCGTATGCCACAGAAAGCCCTCCAGCTGTACCGTCAACCCCGCAGCACCCCACTTTCCAGTGAAACAACTGGCCATTCCAAAAGCCTTTTATGTTTGTAAAGGCTGCTGTTTCTGTCCAAGTGCAGATGTTGCCTTCTCTGCACGGAGGGCCTTGACGATCTTCAAGAACTGGCCCAGAAGTCCTTTCTCCTGTGACCCTTCTCCTCTCTTCAGAAGACTCTAATTCCTACCTTATACACTCTGTTCCTATAGTTATTTCTTAGATTGTGTTAAATCCACTCCTTCCAGGCTCTAAAGTACTTCAAGACAGGGACCACTGCCTTATTCATTTTTGAATTACAACATCTAGGACTATACCTATGACACAGAAGGACTCTAAACATATTTGAATAAATGCTCACACCCTCAGTAGCACATGTATTTTGAGGAAAAGGGCCAGAGATTTAAGCCACAGAGATTCTTGGACCAGTTTCCATTTTTAAAATCCTAGCATTTGAAAGAGCTGGCCAAGGGGGAGAATGTATAGTCGTGGATAAACTTTCTGTGTGCTTATGAAGACAGCTGGCTAAAATGGGGCTTAAATATTCAACTAGATTCTTTAAAACAGACTACTACCTATCCAAAACATGGCCTCGAATTACTCATGACCTAGTATCTCGAACAATTTCTTTACAAAAAACTACAGTCAAGAATCCGGACACTAGGTTTTAATGTAAAGGCTTGACATTTGAATAACCTCATCAGGATGTGGCAAAGTGTCCTGAAGAAAGGAGAGAGAGAGAGAGAGGGAGAGAGGAAAGAACGAAAGAAAGGAAAAAAAAAATCACGTATTTGGGGAAAACAATGTCCCCAGATTTTGAAAGTAATGGTACACTGACAAAATTAGGGATGTGGAGAATCAACTAAAATGGAAGCCCAAAGAGATGAGCTGCCAAAGTGGCCAAAGAGGTATGGGAACGTCTAAGTCTAATCAGACTGACTATTGCAGTCTGAAGGGGACATAACCATAACCAACTCTAAGAAAGCTTAAAAAGAATTAAATGCATCATACTTTGTATAACAAATGCATTAACAAAAGGGATGACCTGCTTGAACTTTTTTTTTAGAAGATCTATTTATTTTAGAGAGTGTGCGCACAGGTGGGAGGGGCAGAGGGAGAGAGAATCCCAAGCAGACTCTGTGCTGAGCACACAGACATGGAGCTCAATCCCACAACCCCGAGATCATGACCTGACCCCAAACCAAGAGTTGGACGCTTAACCAACTGTACCACCAAAATGCCGACCTGCTTGAACTTTTGAAAAGGAAAGCCTAAAAAGCCAACAGTGGGCACTGATTTTCAGCACTACTTTCTACTCTATAGCAGGCTATCAAGGCTTCTTTCTCTACTCTTAGACAAAACACCTAATAGCCTTCAATCACCATTCCTCCCCTAACAGCCAGAGCAATCTTCCCATTACGAATTTAGCTTCCAGTATCCATGATACAGGCAAGGTGGTTCCTTGTTAGTGGACAAGAGCATCATGGTCACTGCAAACCTAACTATGTACTGGGTTCTTGAGAAACAGTCCCTGAGACACCCTGACAACACGGGACTCCCCAAACCTGGAACTGCATGATCCCAGCAAGGCAGTGCCACCTGGGGAGCACACTTGCATGACCAAATATTGCCCCGTCAGCTGTGATACTGAGTAACATGTACAGTAAATGGACGAACTAATGTTACTCCTTCATGTACATACAGTTTCCACCCAAATGAGGGGAGTGAATAAATGCAATGTAGGATACCTTCTGTCTCTCCCTCTTCTGAAGATATTAAGATTGTTCCTTTCCCATCTTCAATTTGGACATCTGGTGCTACCATAGCAAATTTTTCTTTCACTATCTGTAAGAAAAAAAAAGATTCGAAATATTAATATATATAGCTGAAGACAATAAAAAAACCTTAGACAAGGCTCTTAGTTTCTACCCTTCCATTGGAAAGGGGCAAAGCTGTTCTTAAAGATACCTCAGGGAATGCAGGAAAACACTGGAAATTCACCCAATTATAATCTCCATACCCATGTTGCCCATCTTCCACCCCCACGTTTGAGCACTGATGCAGTTCAGATAAAACTTCCTCTAAATGGGAGATTGCGAACTCTTGACTGGCTCTTAGTATTTTGTCCTTCCCTACAGAATAGGCACTGAGCTAGACACTTGGCATATTTCATCTTAGTCTCTATGCCAATCTTGTACTTGCAGATGTTTTATAGATGGAAAATTTATCATAAAACTGATTCTTGGATAGTCTTCCTCTTTCCAAGTTCCATTTCTCTTTAAATTCCAAGATGGATCAGGAGTGATAATAATCCATTAAATCCTAGCTGCTCTTAAAAATAACAGAGGAATTCTCTAAAGGTCTGATTATCCCACAAATAGTGGACTTGCCTTTAAGCTCAAGAATTGACTACATACCGACTATAATTATTTCCTAAGGGGGGGGGGAATCACCCTCTGCTGGCCAGTATACCAAATCCCACGCTTCTCCATCAAAACATAAGCTCAAAACAATCTGCCCTATGCAATCAGTTCTGGGAGAAAGGCTACTCCCTCTCAAACAGTCTGGGCCACAAGGCTCTACTGCCCCCATGTCATATAAATATGAAACACGATGATGGGGATTATCAGAGAGCCAGAATCTGAAGCGTTCCAGAAGTGGGAAGTGGCACCCATTTGGGCCATTTATAGAGAAACTAATTAGCCAATTTAGAAGGAACCTAAGGACCAGACTACATTCCTAAACCTCCAGAGCTCTACTACTGGTGAATCCAGATACACAAATGCAGCATTTCATAAGACGCCAACTTAACACACCAGAATCAGGACCATCACCAGACCGTTTCAGGATATCGCCTATCAAGAAACACAGAATTTACACACTATTTGGGAACAAAGTGTCTCTTGGTTGCCAAGAAACCGTACCAGCTCTGTAGCACCTGTGGTGCACATTCCATCCAAATTCCTCTAGTCCCTTCTGGAATATGAAGCACATACTCTGGAACCACAGACCGAAAAACCAGTAGGAACCCAGATAGTAAAGCAACCTAGAATATCAGAGCAACGCACTTTAGTAGTCAGAATCTTTCGGAATAATTACGTGGCTTTTAGTCTGTTATCACACTAACACTATCAGGCAGAAGGCAACTTAGGTTTCCTGTTTTTAGAAAAGGAAAATCAACAAACCTTGTGGAAGAGAATGAGCACCTGCACTTACCTTATCCTGTAATGTGAGAACAGTCACTTTGTGGACGTTCAGCCGAACAGTCACCTCTGGCTTGCTGGCACATACGTAACAATTAGGGTTAGGACGATCCAGTGCACAAGGCACTAGAAGCTTCTTTCTTGGGTTTGGTTGTTTATTCAAAAAAATCTTTGGAGGAGAAAAAAATACAAGCAGAATCCACAAATCAGAGTTACAATTTTATATGCCACACAATCTGAAGTCCACCATCTTGTTTACTGTGGAGCCAATAAAAAAATGACTTAAATATTCCCTTCTAGATGGGGAAAAAACATAAGGAAAATCATGGCCTTTTAAATAAGAGCCTGATTTTTCAACTTTCTTTTCCAATTAGCTACCATGTGAAAGGCTGTGCTTACTGAAAAGAAATCTTGTACTGATGTCTCTAAACTATTCTGCAAATTAATTTAGCAAAAGGGCCTAGCTGTACTCATCCCTGATATCACTAAAACAGCTTTTGGGTGTCTTCCTAGTGGTTGTTCTTATCAAGTTTAAGCCAACTTCTCAATAGCAATACACTTATTTCTCCAATTAATGATAACGCTTTCACAGATGTATGGAACCAATGAATGTGCTGCCTTTCTTTTCAAGTTGTCTATGATGATTACAATATTAACATTTATATAATTACGAGAAAAAATAACGTACTTCAAACAATATTAGCACCCAATTACCATTTCCCTAGAACCCAAACAAAAAATAAAAGCCAATGCAAATTTTTAAAATTGCACTAGAAAAAAAAAATGCACTGAAATTTAAAAAGGCCCCAACCTCATATTACTACAAAGTTTGGTAAATACTAGCAAGATTAATACAAACAAATGTCAGATAAACACCGGAAGCAGATATACAAATTCTCATTTCTTGATGACCATGTTAAGTGTGGCACCTGCTAAGATGACTTAATTCTGAAGAGGAACCCCATGGGTTCCCCAACTTTAATGAAGTAAATCCTGTGAGAGGCAGTAAGTGCTGGGAGGAGGGCTCCTGTAACAACAGTACTGCTAGCAGTGAGCCACTGTACTGGCAGGGCCAGGGTTCAATGGGAGAACAGATTTGACTGATCTTAGGAGTCACTGGGAAGGTAACTGTGCTAAGGGAGATCAACAGTCAGGAAAACAAATACTAACACCATTAACACGCAGGCTAACACTATTACTCCATCCTAAAATTCACTTCATACATATGAACCAAAAAAAGCAGACATAAACACATTAACCCAAGAGAGGGCAAAGTTAAGTAAGCAAAAAAACAAGAAGGATGTTACAGGAAACAGTAGACATTTTAATAAATTCAACAATTAATATTGTTTGTGAACTCAAAAAGGGATACATACTGTAGCCACAGGACAAACTCAGGTTGCTATAAACCAGAAATAAAAATATGAAGTTTTGTTTTTCTTTTTAAGATTTTATTTGACAGAGAGAGGAAGAGCACAACCAGGGGGAGTGGGAGAGGGAGAAACGGACTCCTTGCTGAGCAGGGAGCCGGACGTGGGTCTCGACCCTAGGACCCTGGAATCATGACTGGAGCTGAAGACAGAGGCTTAAACCCTCTGAGCCACCCAGGTAGCCCAAAAAATGAAGTTTAAAAAAAAAAATCTGACAGCCAAAAAAAATTTTAAATAGCAAACCGAACCAAGATGATAGACTGGCAATGATTCCACAGTCCTTCACCCCAAAATTCCATGAAAATAAAAGGTTTTTGTTTTTTAAAGTAGGCTTCACAACCAGCATGAAGCCCAATGTGGGGTTTGAACTCACGACGCTGAGATCAAGCCCTGAGCTGAGATCAAAAGTCAGACACTTAATCGAAGGAGCCACCCACAGGTGTCCCAACAAAAGGGTATTTAAGAGTGTATCAATAACGGCACTGAAAAGTACAAGTACCAGTGCAGAGGAGGTAGTTTTGTTTGTTTTTTAAAGATTTTATTTAGTTGAGAGACAGTTTAGAAGCCGGGGGGGGGGGGGGGGAGGCAGCAGCGGTTGGGTGGGCAGAGAGAGAGGGAGAAGCAGACTTCCGCTGAGCAGGGAGCCTGACGTGGGGCTCAATCCCAGGACCCTGGGATCATGACCCGAGGCGAAGGCAGACGCTTAAATGACTGAGCCACCCAGGCGCCCCGCAGAGGAGGTAGTTTTTAGAAAATCCTAAAAATAAATTGGTCCTTTCATTTCAACATTACAGTATAAAGGAGAACCTAAACAAGAGCAAAAGTATTGGCTACAAGTTTTTTAAGGAAGTTTTCTAAATTGCCAAGCTGGTAAGAATGCAAACCATCTTCAGGCAAACTCAATAAAGTGAAAGCAGGAATCCAAAGAGAACATCCAAGTGGCTTCAGTTTTTAAAGATAAACCTACTCCAAACCTCATGCAACACAGGAATTCTTTAACAGGAGACTCTTGAATGCAGCAAGGACCTGGAAGGGCAGGTGAATGAAGAAGAATATCTTTCCCACAAAAACAGCAAGAAAAATTACCTTGGCCTCGGTGCTCAGGGGATGTGAGGGGGGACAACGACACGTATCTTCTTTCATATTTCATTACAGTAGGACAGGGCTCGTGCGGATTTACTGTCAGACATAGGAGTTGAAAAACTAAAGCTAGGAATTTAGAAGTAGTTCTGAATTGATAAGATGCCAGGCACCCAGCTCAAATCCTCTTTGAAGAAGTACACCTTCAGCAAGTCCTTCAGAATGACCAGACATAGGGGTGCCTAGGCGGCTTAGTGGGTTGAGCGTCTGCCTTTGACTCAGGTCATGATCTCAGGGTTCTGGGATTAAGCCCCGCGTTGGGCTCCCTGTTCAGTGGGGAGTCTGCTTCTCCCTTTCCCTCTGCCCCTTCCCTGCACCATGCTCTCGCTCTCTCAAATAAATAAAATCTTAAAAAAAAAAAAATTACCAGACACTGTTTTAACAAACCCTAATTCGGTTAAAAAAAAAAAAAAAAAACAAAACAGATCCTACACCACAAGCCAACAAAAATACTATGAGATCTAGCAGAAATGACAGTAGACTCACCCATAGAGTTCAGACATTGACATTATCAAAGAACATAAACTCAGTTTAAAACAAAAAAGGAGACTAAAAAGCATGAACAAGGGAGAGGACTGTAAAATGACAAAGCAAAATTTAAAAACCATAGAGAACTTTTAGAATTGAAAAACAATTGAAAAAACGTTAAAAGAAGGAACCACAATGAGTCCCTCTAAGAATTCAGTAAAAATGCAACTGTTAGAAACAAACTAGCTTCTGCTTCTATTTCAGACAAAAATAAGAGAAGCAAATGTTTTTCTTTTTGCTGTAATTACTTACACATAAACTTACAAGATAAGTGGAACAATGGTTTTTCCACTGCTTTAATCAATTTTATTATTTTAATTTTTTAAATGATTTGTTTAATGTGCTTTTTATAAGTTACTTTTTCCCCGCTGAAGTATACACTACTATTAAAAACAGGTTGGACAGGGGCGCCTGGCTGGCTCAGGTGGAAGAGCATGTTGACTCTTGACCTCAGGGTCGAGAGTTCAAGCCCCAATTTGAGCACAGAGCTTACTTGGAAAAAAAAAAGAAGGTTGCATAAAAATGCAAATAGAAATACTCACTGTTCTACACTGGTCTATTTTTCCTGATAATATCTTCAATCCTTCCAATACTATTAACCCAGCAATCACTGCATTAGTAGTAGCGATAGCAGGAATAATGTTCCCTGCCATTGCTGAAAAACAAAGACGAATATGTTTAACTGTTAAAAAAGAGTAACTTAGAATTTTAGGCAATACAACTAAAGTATAAAACAACTTACATTTTATATCAAATCTGCTCTTCATATTCATACTGAAAATATGCATCCTAAGGTTCGCTGCAGAGGTGACAAAATCCATTGCAGATGGGTCATCCTGCCAAAAATTTAAACAACTTAACAAGTCTTCCCACAAACTTACTAATTTGGTTATTACCACCTTCAAAACAGTACTTTCACATGTTTTATAACACTGTAGACAGTCAACTAGAACAAGAGATGGCCTTGAGGAAGAAGCCAGGGTCTCATTATCAGCTTCTTGGATCCAGGAATGTAGCCTGACAAGAACACCAAGACACACCAGGCTTCTAGGAACTCACTCCTGCTTAAACAAATGCAGTGGACACTAAGTGTATAGACTGGACACCAATTCCATCCATTGACAGTAGCCACCCTCTCCTGGGTCCATCTGTCCATAATGAAAGGTTGTTTGGTAACAAGCAAAGACATAAAGGCTTTTTAGAGAAAAGGGCTTCATTAAAGACTCAAACATTTGGACTACACCTTTCGGTTTTCCTTCTCCAAATTCCCTTCAGATGTACCACTCTCCTGGATTTGCAGTTTCTTTTCACCTACGGCAATACAACAAAAGTCTTCCCTTGACAATTTATATTCTCCCGGAGATTGTATCTTGGTCGCTTCAGACTTCAGCAAGGTTTCCTGCTTCACTGAGAACATACTATTCTAGCCTGTAATTCGGAAGCACCAAAGTATAGAAGAGAAACCACCGATAGGATTGAGTTCTCTATATACTTGCTGGCTGGCTAACGTCTGGCAAATGAAATTCCTCAAATCCATTATTCCTTAAGTATTAAGTAGGGAAAATTATATAAATATTTTATAAGGTTGTGATGAGGATTAAGTATGAATATTTAACAGTACCCAACATAGTATTCATCAAGTTACTTCGCTAGGCAACTGTTCACCATGTCCATTAGGTATAGATTTCAATAAGGGTAACAACTCCCAGTTTCAATTTCATTATCTAGCCCCTGTGTACGGATGAAAATGTCCCAAATCACTATTATAACAGTAACAGTGAAAATATGTATTTATTAAGTAGTTAATCTTTATACAACATAATACCAACTTACTAGCTCTATTTTAGATATCTAATTCAATCACAGCTTCAAAATTTGCACAAAATTATCATCTTAGCTTAGTAAAACTGACCAAACTTTTCCCCTTACAACTCACAGCAAATCTCTATATAGCATCATAGAAACATATAAACTTTATCAAAGATAAATCACTTGTAGCCATAGAAAACATTGATTACAATTAAAAATAAGATTAACTCATTAAATTTCAAAATATGACATCTAACCACATAATACTATTATATATCATTTTAACTTGTAAGAATAATTACATTTAATTTTTGTATTTAGAGGTCTCAGACCTTTCACTATTTCAATAGAAAGGCAATTTTATTACTTTCAAGGTTAAATTAGGCCCATGAGCTGTTGTCTCCAAAAGGATTTTATGACTTCTATTAACAAATCTGTATTACACAAGAAAGTTTTTAAGTCAGTGAAACATTTTACTCGAATAAATTCACATTATTTCTCCGGTCCAATTATGTTCTCCAAACATAATTATAAACCACAAATTCATAACCAGAATCTAAAAGAAAGTTCTATGATATTACTTGAACTCACGTACAGAAAATTCATACTTTAATGTAGTAATTAGAAATGAAAACATTCTAGCAAAATCAACATTATGTCCTCAAATTCTGGTAGAATAAATGATATCCAAAAAATTATTAGCTTCTGGTTACAGTTCAAGAACAAAAATATGCATGTGATATAGAACTGCCACATATTTTCAAAACGAACCTTGTCCCATATGAGCTCAGCTCCATCCCCCTTTTCTGCTAAATGAACTCTCAAAGTCTCAATGCTCTTTGAAAAAAGACAAGCATAGCTCTTTACATCTAGAACTTGCTGGTCTTTCAGACCTAACTGCGGTTCATTTTGTTGATCTGATGCATTGGTTTCTTCTCCTAAGGGAAAAAATATTAGAAATTTCACTATTAAACGCCATTCCTCTAGTTAATTTAAAAATTCAAAGCTTGACCAGTAAGAAAATCAAAATGAAACAAATTCCATGAAAATAATTATCAGGATGCAACAAATACCTGTGCAAGAAAATTGCTAATAGTGAGGAACCTCACAAAAATCAATGGAGAATTCAAAGATACAATGTCAGTAAAATGGGAAGCATTATGCCCAGCTTACAGTTAGCAACCAGTAAGTGGAAGCTATTAGCGAACTTAGTCCTTAAAGTTAAATATTCATTACTGTAGAGAATTGCTCCAAACTGACACCCCAAATCTCCTGGGACCCTTTAAGTTTCAATGTGCTGACCACTGCTGCGCATATGTTAATATAACGTAGATAAAGCACAGATACAATGTGTGGAAGGGGCAGCAGGATAAGGAAGAAGTCACTACTACAATAGTTTTTCTCACATTTAAAATTATAAGTATGTCCCTAAATTAAATCCTACAGAGATAATCACACAAAGGTACAAAGATGTGTGTGTATTCTTATCACAACACTATTTGAGGGAAAATATGAAACAAACAAAAGTTAACCAATAAGAGACTAGTTAAATAATACTGACTGGAAAGAGCAAGTATATATAAATAGTATGATTCCATTTATGTAAAGCGCATAAACAACTGCCCTTTGTTTCTGAGCATAGAGCTGACTACCAAGACATTCCCTAAATGCTAATAGTGGCTATATCTCTAGGTGACAAGATTTCCAGCAATCTTTCTTCATGTTTCTAAACTGTCTGAATTTCTTACCATGAAATTCAGGGTTAAAGATTTTAGGTGAGAGAATTTCCAATTTAGGTAGATATCCCAAAGACTAAAATGTATTTAAGTTTATTTATTCAAGTAATCTCTAACCTAACATGGGGCTTGAACTCACAACCTGAGGTCAAGAACGACATGCTCTTCCAACAAAGTCAGCCAGGCACCCCATAAAATGTATTCTTTACCTTGACTTTGCACTTCGGCCCAGTCCAACGGAACTGGAGGTTTCCTTTTCCGCCACAATTTGTCCATTGTCAACAGATACCGGATATCATCTTTAAAAAGCTTAAAAAAATAAAAAAAATAATAAAGATAAAAATCCCACAAATCCTACCATCCCTATGCTGATAAAATGTAACAAAATTTCATTGATGATTTACAATAAATATTACACCATAAAACCTTCTGATTTAAAGACATGTCCTATACCAGATAAACAATTTCCAAAAGAAAAACCCACAAAACATAAACCTTTTATAAAAAGAAATTTTACACAGAACGTCTGCCTTTGAAACAGTGAAAGCAGAAATGCTGAGAAAAACAGAGTAAAGGAACTCTGAATAGTGCTCATGGCCCCTGACCTCCTAAGTCACCTCCCCAGAGCACACCTAAAGTTCCAAAGATGAATCTGAAGCAAAATCACGACAATCCAGAAGCTAAACAAACATACACCATTTCCGGAAGAATTGAATAAAATCACTGAGCCTAGAGATACCAGTCAGCAATATCTCCAAGGTCATGGGTATAGCAATAAAGCATACACATTTTTACTTTTTAAAGATTTTATTTATTTATCTGAGAGAGACACAGAGCATGACAGAGAGAGAGTATGAGCAGAGACAAGCGGCAGAGGGAGAAGCAGACTTCCCCATTGAGCAGGGAGCCCGACTCTGGGCTCAATTCCAGGACTCTGGGATCACGACCTGAGCTGAAGGTAGATGCTTAACAAACTGAGCCACCCAGGAACCCCGAGCACACACATTTTAAAAGTACAGCGCTCAAAACCAGAATTCAACCACCTGTAACATCTTTGAAATATAGCCTGCCCCCCCAAAAAGCCCCAAACCAAAACAACTTCTTTTCTGTAATTTTATTTATTTGTCAAAGAGAGACAGTGAGAGAGGGAACACAAGCGGGAGGAATGGCAGAGGGAGAAGCAGGGCCCCCGCTGAGCAGGGAACCCAACGTGGGGCTCAATCCCAGGACCCTGGGATCACGAACCCGAGCCAAAGGCAGACGCTTAACAACTGAGCCACCCAGGTGCCTCCAAAACAATTTCTTTTTCAAAAACGTTATGGGGCGCCTGGGTGGCTCAGTCAGTTAAGTGTCTGACTCTTGATTTCAGCTCAGGTCATTATCTCAGGGTCATGAGATCAAGCCGAGTCAAGCTCTGCGCTGGGCACTCCTGGAGCCTGCTTAAGATTCCCTCTCTCTCTCCTCCCTCTTGAATGCATGCTTTCTCTCAAAAACAAAACCAAAACATGTTATTAGCATTATTATATGTAGCCCGAGACACTGTCACATGAATGGCACTATCCTGTTGTAGAATTTCAGATGATTGTAGTATATTTACTTTTTCCTCAGCTGTATTTTCTATTGTCAGTTGATTTAGTTAATACACTTACTTTATGTATCAGCTATGAACTTAAAACTGGCTTAATAAAAAAAAATTCAGAAACATTTCTGTTTTAAAAAGATTTTATTTATTTTAGGGGCGCCTGGGTGGCTCAGTCATTAAGTGTCTGCCTTCGCCTAAGGGCGTGATCCCAGAGTCCTGGGATCGAGCCCCACACCAGGCTCCTCCGCTGGGAGCCTGCTTCTTCCTCTCCCACTTCCCCTGCCTGTATTCCCTCTCTCACTGGCTGTCTCTCCCTCTGTCAAATATATAAAATCTTATAAAATAAAAAAAGATTTTATTTATTTTAGAGAGAGCAAGCTAGAGTGAGCGTGAGTGGGGGGAGGGGCAGAGGAAGAGGGAGAGAGATAATCTCAAGCAGATTCCCTGATGAGTGCAATGCCCAACACAGGGCTCAATCCATGACCTGAGACAAAATCAAGAGTCAGACGCTCAACCGACTGAGCCACCCAGGCACCCCAAAAAGTCAGACCTATTTCTATCAAAACATATTCAATTCAATCAATATTTATGAAGCATCCTTAAATCTTTGGAAAACCAGCCAAATACACAAATAGTTAGAATACAAATTTAGTGTGAAAATCACATAGCTTTGAGTACTAGCAGAATTTTGTTCTGAGGAATAAGGAAAGAGTTCAAGGAGATGGTAACATTTGAAATGGGTGCATAGGCAAGGAAATGAGTTCAGTATGATTTGGGTAACAAATGTGGTTAGACACATTTTATAGAGGACCTTAAGCACTAGGCTGAAAACCCTCCCAGGCAATGGGGAATTAGCCTAGTTTTCCATGCACAAGCTCCACATCCTTTATCCAATTATTAAATACTAGGGATGCCTCAGAGTTCTGTACTAAGCCAACTTCATGCTTTTTTCTCACAGGCCTACAAATCCCAGTCTAAACCTCTCTGCTTGCCTTTAGAATTACTTGTCCTTACTCTAATATTCCACAGGAATCTCAAATTGATTCTATCATCTTATTCTATCCTCTAACCAACACAAAACACACCTGCTTCCCACCTTACCCACCCCAGAGAATGGTACCCTGTTCATGCTGCTGCACAGCAGGAAACCAGGTATCATTTCTGATTCTTAATTGTTCCTCACCTTAAACATCCTAAGTCTTTTTTTTTTTTAAGATTTTATTTACTTATTTCAGAAAGAGGGAGAGAGAAAGCAAGCGAGCAGGAGTGGGGGGGGTAATCTTAAGCACACTCCCTGCAGAGCATGGAACCCAATGTGGGGCTCAACCTCATAACCCTGAGATCATGGCCTGAGCCAAAATCAAGAGTTGGACACTTGGGGCACACGGGGGGCTCAGTTCGTTAAGCGGCTGCCTTCAGCCCAGGTCATTATTACAGGGTCCTGGGATCGAGCCCTGCATCGGGCTCCTTGCTCAGTGGGAGCCTGCTTCTCCCTCTCCCTAGGCCAGCAGCTACCCTTGCTTGTTTTCTGTCAAATAAATAAATAAAATCTTAAAAAAAAAAAGTTGGACAATCAACTGAGCTACCCAGGTGCCCTAAACATCCCAAGTCTTATTGAATCTACTTTTTCCCCACCCTCTACTGGGAATGCAGATAGGTTGTACTTCAGATTATTCTAGCATTGCACAACTTCAGAAGGCACTGTCCCATATTGATTACAATAGGAATATCAGGTCCTAGAATGGTGCACGGCATACCCTCTATATCCGATTCTACAGACCACCTTTTAATGGATTCCCATTGCCTTGGTCTAGCATCCTTCTTATGACTTGCATGATGTAGCCTCAGCTTATGTTTCCAGTCCTCTTTCCACTCTCCCCTTTAACAGGAATTATTTCAGTTTTCCAACCTGAGACCTTCTTTGTATATGTAGCATTCTTATCCACACCCCAATTCTTTAAAGTCTTGGGTTAAAATGTCACTTCCTTTGGAAAGCTTCTTTTGAACCCCCACACTAGGTCTAATAACAATGTCTAATAACACGGTCTAATAACAATGTTGAGCCTACTTAGTATTAAAGGTTCCAATGCATCTGATCTTAATGTCATAACACTCTGAATTTGATATTACTTGCTCAATGTTTGATTTTCCCTCTAAAGTGTGAATTACCTACAAAGAGCTGGGACCCTATTTTTTTTTAAATGTCTTTTTATTATATTATGTTAGTCCCTATTTTTAATCTTATTCACCACTTTACCTCCTATCAGAGTGGTAACCAGCACACAGCAGATGCTTAGTTACCTACTGAACAGACTGGAGATGTACTTTAGATTCTGTTGGCATCCAACTGTTGCTCAAACTGTAATGGTAATAGGTATGTGGACACGAGACTGGAAAATACTGTCACTATCCGTAACAGAATTAAGTACATTTTAAGTATAACCAAAATCCATTTTCTAAAGAAAAGGCTATAATGAGGAAATAAATGCAACAGGTTTAAGAGTCAACCTCTAACATCTCTTACACCGAGGAAAAGAGAGGAAACGTAAACTGGAGGGAGTAGTAGGCTATTTGCTTAGGACAGTGGGACATATGCATGTTGGAAAGCAGACAGAGGAGCCAGGAAAAATCAAGATGCAGGGCAGAGAGAAAATACTGTTTGAAAACTAAGGTACAAAATTAAATTGGTAAAATATGGTGATAAAGAAAAAATTTTAAATGCAGCAAGACAAAACAAGACATTAACTTACAAGGGAAACCCCTTAAGGCTAGTAGGACATTTTTCAGCAGAAACTTTTCAAGCCAGAAGGGAGTGACATGATATATTCCAAGTGCTGAATGGGAAAAACCTGTGGCCAAGAATACTTTACCTGGCAAAGCTATTATTCTGAATAGGAGATAAAGATTTTCCCAAACAAAAAAGTTCATGACCATTAAACCAGCCCTGCAAGAAATATTAAAGGTGACTTCCTTGAGTGGAAAGGAGAGACCAAAAGTGGCAGTATGAAAGTAGAAGGGGCGCCTGGGTGGCGCAGTCGTTAAGCATCTGCCTTCGGCTCAGGGTGTGATCCCAGCATTCTGGGATCGAGCCCCACATCAGGCTCCTCCGCTGGGAGCCTGCTTCTTCCTCTCCCACTCCCCCTGCTTGTGTTCCCTCTCTCACTGGCTGTCTCTGTCAAATAAATAAAATAAAATCTTAAAAAAAAAAAAAGTAGGAAACACAAAAGCAGCAAGAATGAATATTTCTGTAAAAAGTCAGTCAAGGAACTCACAAAATATAAAGGATGTAAAATATAACATGTATCTAAAAGGTGTGGAGAAGAGGCATAAAGAAGACGTTTAAACTTAAACAACCATCAGCTTAATACAGACTGCTATATGCAGAAGAGGTTATATACAAATCATATGGCAAAAACCACTAATAAATATGCAAGAAACAAACAAGAAAGAAATCCAAATGTATTACTAAAGAAAATCAGCAAGCCATTAAAGAGACAATGACAAAAAATGATCAGAGAAAATCTTCAGGAAAGACCACAAAAAATGAGAAACACTTGATGGAATGAACAGCAGGATGGAAGAAGCAGAGGAACGAATTAGTGATCTAGAAGACAGAGTAATGGAAAGTAATCAAGCTGAACAAAAGAGAAAAAAGAATTTGCAAAAATGAGGATAGCCTTAGGGAACTCAGTGACTCCACCAAACATAATTAACATTTGTATTATAGGAGTCCCAGAAGGAGGAGAAAGTGGGACAGAAAATTTATTTGAAGTAATAGCTGAAAACTTCCCTGAGGAAGGAAACATCTTCAGATCCAGGGGGCACAGAGAACTCCCACCAAAATCAACAAAAGCAGACCCACACCAAAACATACTGCAATTGAGCTAGCAAAATACAGTGATAAAGAAAAAATTTTAAAAGGTACAGGGGGCACCTGGCTGGTTCAGTCAGTAGACCATGTGACTCTCAATCTCAGTTTTGAGTTCAAGCCCCACATTCAGCATGGAGCCTACTAAAAAAAAAATAAAAATAAAAAAAGACTAAGGTACAAGTGGAAAGAAAAAGTAGAAGAATTAACCTTTACTTAAAGAGATTTCTCTCAAATAGCTGGGGGGGGGGGGGTCTGCACAAAGTGTGACTTTCCCTTGATAGGTCCATTTTGTCCAATGGCTTCAAACCTGTTAATAAACCCTTAAGGTCATCTGTTCAATAAGGATGGTAGGAATGTATTAGGAAGTTCAAGATAAGCTGAGAAACCTTCAAGTATCTACTATGATAAACTTGCTAGGGAGTAAAGGCAAAAGAAGTAAAAAGACTTCTAAAAACAGACGTGAAGATCTAGCTGGACTATAATTAGAGCCAATTAAAACAATCTTGTAGATTTCTCTAGAAATATTCAGCAGGCAAATAATATATACTAATGAAGAGGGATTCGGCCAAGAATGAGAGGATTAGGGATACAAGAGTAATTCAGTACATGTCAAACTCCCAAAAATTTGAGCAGGAAAGGGATATAAGGGAAGATGAGAAACAGCAAGAACCAAAGGTCAGGTATAAGGAAAATCAATAAGTTCAGTGTAAGTGAGGGAAGGCAACCAAGAGTATATAAGTGAGTCTCTATTTTAATTCCTATGAAGATGCTATATTGATTTAGCATGAGTGCTAAAACTCTACAGCGCAGGGACGCCTGCACGGCTCAGCTGGTTAAGCTACTGTCTTCAGGTGAGGTCATGATCCCAGGGTCCTGGGATCCAGCCCCATATCAGGCTCCCCGCTCAGCAGGGGAGTCTGCTTCTCCCCTTCCTCCTGGCTCATGCTCTCTCACTCACTCACTCTCTTTCAAATAAATAAATATAATCTTTAAAATTCCAAAACCTGCTTATCCTGATGACATCAATCAACTTATTAAGACAGCATTAGGCATAAAAAGCATATATTTCATGTACTATTTTAAAAACAAACAGAATAATAAACTATCCATAATTATAAAGAAAGTAAATCTAACCTTGGTAAAAAGTTTAACCGGATCATATCCAGTTGATTTAGCCCATTCCTTAGTGGAAATACGTTTAATGTCCCCATCTTCATTAGATGCTCTGGCTCTGGCCTCAGCTTCCATTGGTTCCCCTACAAAACAAACACCATTTTATTCTCAGCTATGATAAATGTAGAACTAAGCTCTCATCTACCTTTGGGGGGAAAAAAGAGTCATTCGTGGAAGTCACCTGCCCATGACACATTCTGAGTTCAAAGAGAAAGAAAAATAGTATGCTCATTGGCATCTTCTACCTCCGTTTCTGAAGGCCACATGTAGAACAGTTCAAAATATGGACCTGTAATCAGATCTGGAAACAACTCTCTGCTCTATTTACTACATTTGTGAAATTTCTGCACCTTGTCTTCACCAGTAAATGGGATGACGCATTTTTTAAACTACTGTTTTAAAGATTAAATAATCCACCTTAAACACATAATATACTAACACAAAACAGCAATTATTTTTTTCTCCTCTTATGCTATCAATATTCAGTTAGCAAAATAAAGGCAGTCCTCATCAAATAAGAGAACATATCCCAATCTACTCACAGGAAGCTTCAGGGTCAGCTCTGTCAGGGGATACTTCTTGATCAGCATCTTCTTCCCCAAACAACTGGCTACAATAAGAGCAGTAAGTATTTATGTTCAACAAAATATTCTGAACAAACGTTTACTTTTCCTACTTCCCCTCAAAACAACTAACCTGGAATCTTCCAAATCTTTGGGAGGAATGAGGAATAAACAATTGGCAGGCTAAATTTTAGTAGACCTGTATTTATTCCTATCATCTAGGCTCTGCAAACTCCTACGTTAAAATCTTTCAAGACACAGGTGAGCAGCTTTTACATTTTACTTGGGTAACATTCTAATGCCAGAATAATTGTGAAGTACACCTGCAGCTATCTAAACATTATTACACTTCTGCTACATGCTGGGCACCGATCTAGGTGTAAGAATAAGCAGTGAGTAAGACTATTTTTTCAGGGTAGTATATCTCTTTACTACTAAAACGCCTTCGGAAACAATATATTAACCAAGAATTCTCTTCTGTTAATCCAGTTATCCTAAAAACTATTTAATAACACTTACAAGAATATAATATTCCACCTTTCCTCAATACTAGACTTACAAGAAAGCTATCTTTTCAAAGGAATACTTTGCAGTTAAAAAAAAAAAAATGAAAAGCTATCATCTCAAAGCTTCTCAAAACCCCTGATATACTTTACAAGAAAATGCCCACTTGTTTCCCAAGTCACTGTACCAATTTTCACCCCCACAACAGCATGTAAGAGTTCCTACCTATTCACCACTTCTCCAGACTTAACATTTTGCCAAACTACTGAGTATAAAATAGTTATCTTGTGATTTTATTCTTAATTTTCCATGTTAGTCATGAAGTTAAACATATCTTCATTTGCTTATTGCCTATGTGGGTTTCCCTCTAAGTGAAAAAATGCCTGTTCATGTTCTTTTGTCAGGTTGTCTATTTCTTGATTACAGGAATATATTCTAAGATCAGAATTTTTAGTTGACTTATGTTGCAAATATTTTCTCATACGCAATGTCTTTTGGCAAGAGATATTTAATTTGAATGAATCAACCCTTTCTTTTATGGTTAGCACTTTGTGCTATTGTTCCCTAAAGATTTTCCCTATATTAGAAAGGTCTTTTCTGTTGACATCTAAATATTCAGTCCATCTGGACTTAATTTTTATATATTATTTAAAGTAGAGAATATAAGTTTCTTCCACATTGATAATGAATTGTCCTACCTTTTATTTAATCCCCTTTTTTATCTGGCATCTCTTATGCAACCTTGGTCATGAGCTCTGCATTGACCCAATGGTTTGTTTTTCTTTTCTTTTTTTTTTTTTTTTAAAGATTTTATTTATTTATTCGACAGAGACAGAGACAGCCAGAGAGAGAGGGAACACAAGCAGGGGGAATGGGAGAGGAAGAAGCAGGCTCACAGCAGAGGAGCCTGATGTGGGGCTCGATCCCACAACACCGGGATCACGCCCTGAGCCGAAGGCAGACGCTTAACCGCTATGCCACCCAGGCGCCCCTGTTTTTCTATCTCTGTACCAGCAACACACTGTAAGTTACTTTTAGCTTATATTAAACCTTGACATCTACTAGCACACGTCACCTCAACCTACTCTTTTCCAGGAATGTTTAGGCCTTATTCTATAAATTTTATCATCAGCTGAACAAGTTCCAGCACAAACCCTGATGAGATTTTAATTGGAACTGCATTTGAATCTACAGATCAACTTGAAGACAAACGACACATACACAATTTTAAGACTTTCAATCCACAAACACATTCTTTCCTCTTATTTTATCCTTTTTATGTTCCAATGGTTACTATAATTTTCCATACTGGGTCTTATAAATCAAGATCAAGATTTATAAGTACCTGAGATATCAAGTACTTCATGTTTTTTGATGCTTTATAGTTATTTAATTACATGATTTTATAAGTGAGTTATCTATTTTTACACTTCCTAACTGTGTGATGCTGCATATAGAAATGCAATCTTTTAGTTGGCCATGCTGCTAAACTGTTATTATTTCTAATAATTTGTCTCTAGAGTCTCTGGAGCTTTTTATGCAGGTAACTATATTGTATGCAAACAACAGTTTTGTTTCTTCTTTTCTCAACTCTTCTCCTGTATTTCCTTTTTGTCTTATTGTGCAGGCTACCACTTCATTACAACACCAAGTAGAAGCAGCAACAATGGGCATCCTCATGCCAGCTCTGATTCCAAAGGGGATGATTTATAACTTTTGTCATTAAAAATAATGCTCCGTCTGGGTGGCTCATTCGATTGGACATCTGCCTTCGGCTTGGGTCGTGATCTCGGGGTCCTGGAATCAAGCCCTGCGTCAGGCTCAGCGGGGGTCTCCTCCTTCCTCTGCCCCTCCCCTCCATTCGTGTGCACGCTCTCTTTCAAATAAATTAAGGAATCTTTTAAAAAAATTTTAAAAATAATGCTTGTATTAAGTATATGGATGGCAAATAGAAGTCTCTAACTGTTGGGAGTAGGACTGTACAGATAGATAAGGGGAGGAAGCTAGCTGTAGTAATGGATTAGAGCTGCAGACACCAGCATGAATTCATGTTTAGCTTAATACACAGATGTGTTTATAAATTTGTGTATATATAAAGATTAGCATAGATATATTTTTTGCTCTGTTGGCTAAGAGGGCCTAAAAGATACAACACCTAACAGCATGCCAAACATTCAGATCTTGGTTTCTAATGCCATTCTTCAATAAAAGGAACCAGGGCTCCACGGAGAAAGGTCTGATTCTACGGCAGGAAATAACATAATGAGCCTGGAACATCTAGTACCAAAACGCAAGGAACTGCTCCCCAAAACACCCCCACCCACATTGATGGCAGTGTGTCTAAGAGCAGAGAGCTAACAGAAGAGCTCCCAGTGGCCAAAGCTAGAACAATTTAAGCAAAAAATATACTACTGGACTTAACCCGAAGTATAAAATATATTCAATATGAATGCCTACTGATATAAACGGTGAATAAACCAACAGATGAGTGAGAAAAGGCAAACCTTCTAGACAGAAGAACTCTAATTTATGTAGATACTCTGCCCTCAAGGAAACAACACAGCTCCCATTCCTTAGGTGTGGGCTGCACACAGTGACTTCCCTCCAAAGTGCATGGTACAATATAGAAGCGAGGGGTGGGGAGAGTAACTTTATAGTGGAGAAACCTGACAAACTACCTTAGTTACGTGATCCAACATTAACAGTTACAAAGCATGTCAATAACATATTTACTCTTCATATGATGTGATGAAAATGCCAATTTACCGACCTCTGTGATTTCCCTCCCAATAGCTCATAATGACAGTGTTAACATGAAAAAAAATTTCCCACAGGGCATCCTACAAAATACCTGACCAGCACTCCTCAAAATTATCAGGTCATCAAAAAGGAGGAAAGTCTGAGAAACTATCAGAGCCAAAGGAGGCCTAAAGAGACATGACAACCAATGGTAATGTGGTATCACAGAACAGAAAAGGGACATTGAATAAAAACAAAGGACTCTCTGAATAAACTATGGACTTCAGTTAATAAACAAGGTTTTAATAGTGGTTCATTAGTTACTACATATGTCTCATACTAACGAACGATGTTAACAGAGCAAACTGGGCGGGAACTGTAATATCTTCAGTATTTCTGTAAATATGAAACTGTTCTAAAAAGTGAAATCTGTTAAAAAGAAAAATGTTTGCCAAATAATGCTTACAAAGTATATTTTTTTATGAATTTCATTGTTATACCATTATATGTATACTTTTCTGAGTGCATATACATTATAACTTAATAAAAAAATAAAGAAAACCAATGTTAGCTGTAGGTTTGTAAAAGGTTTTACCAGGTTAATAAAATGTTATTTTATTAAGAATTTTTGTCATGGGGGCGCCTGGATGGCTCAGATGGTTAAATGTCTGCCTTCGGTTTGGGTCATGATCTCCAGGTCTGGGATCGAGCCCCACGTAGGGCTCCTAGCTCAGTGGGGAGTCTGCTTCTCCCTCTCCCTCTGTCTCCCCCTTACCCCGTGCTCATGCTGTGTCTCTCTGTCTCAAATGAATAAATACATTCTTAAAATTTTTTTTTTTTTTGTCATGAGGGGTGCCTGCATGGCTCAGTCAGTTAAGCGTCCAACTCTTGATTTCAGCTCAGGGTCGTAATCTCAGAGTCATGAGACTGAGCCCCACGTCAGGCTCTGCCTACCACTGCACACCATGGAGAATCTGCTACTCTCCCTCTGCCCCTCCCCCATGCTCTCACACGGCTGAGCATGCATGTGCTCTCTCTCAAATAAATCAATCTAAAAAAAAAGTCTTGAAATTCTCCTTTTATTCCATAATGGCCTTAAGTGGTTTTGTTATCAAAGACATGATAGCCCCATAATGCAAACTAACAAGTATTCAAGTTTTTAAAAAATGCCTCCAGGACAATTTACTTGACATAATGATATTGTACTTTCAAATTCAGTGGAAATCACCAGTAAATTCACACAGGTTTGATGCATTATTCAGAATTCAAACCACTTACTAATTCCCCTAAGGTATAGTACTGTTCAGGCTTTTGATTTCTTTTTGAGTTTTTTTCCCCTAAGTTTTTTTCAATGAATGTATCCAGAAGCGCCCAGGTGGCACAGTCAGTTAAGGATCTGACTCTTGGGTTTCATTCAGTTCAGGTCCTGATTTCATGAGTCATGAGATCGAGCCCCTTATCTGGCTCCACACTCATCTGGCTCCACACTCAGCATGAAGTCTGCTTGAGATTCTCCCCCTTTCCCTGTGCCCCTCCCCTCTGTGCTAGCTCTCTAAAATAAAAAATAATAATAAAAAAAGAATTTACCCAGATCATTAAAAATTTCTGTTTACAGGCATGGTCTTTTTATTACCATCCTTCTGTTCTTTACTATCATTTAAATCTGTGCTGAGATTACATTCCCCATTTAGTTATTTATCTCTCCTTTTCATGACTGAACTCAAAGTATTTTTTCTTCTTATTTCAATTACATCCTTCTCACTAATTTCCTTGGAGTTTATCCTTTTTCGAACTTAATTTGGGTCCTTAGCTCATTAGCGTTCATCTTTCTTCGTGTGTGTAAGCCTAGAACTTTTCTTCCAGCTGCCACATTCAATGCATCCAAGTTTCACGCACAGTATTTTCATTATCATTACAAAGTACTTTTAACTTCCATTATTTCTTTTTTAACCAATGAATTACTTCTAAGTATGTTTTTTTTAATTCCAAATACACAGATTTGTATTCAATTAGTTCTATGTGTGTCTCCAAAATCAAGCTTCCTAAATAGTCCATGGTATATAACAGAAATGCATGAAATGTTGGCTGAATTTAGCATCAAGAAATATCACAAGAAAGTTACTGGAGCATCTCTGCCATATTTAAAAGAATATTCCTCATAAGTACAATCTCTCCAAGATATATAAATAAAAATGACCCCATTTCCCATTGTCCGTACTGAAAATACACCCAGAAATATGTATACTCTTACTTGAACAAATACTTTGCCCAAACGATGCAATGAATAGGTTCAGAAGGTGTGTTACGAATTGTACAGCCAGGAAAAGTTCTCTGGGTAGGTTTGGGATGACATTCATAACACTCAGTTACACCCTGCAAAATCAGAATAGGAGAAAAGTATTTACCCCATGATGGTGGTTTCTCAACATTTACAAAGTAGTATCATCATAAACATTCATTCATCTACATTCTAACTGGGTTTTATACTGTCAAAGAAATTTGACAATATCAGGAACTCCAAAATCCTTACTTTACAAACGAGGAATTGTAACAAATATGAACTGAATCAATCACGGTCACAACTAAGTCTAAGCCCATTCCTCGGACTCCTGGCCCAGTAAACACTTACAACAAGCCAAAAACAAAACAAAACACCACAATGCACCTGAATATCAAACATAAGTTTACCTCAATCACACTAAACAAAAGAAAAACCACTAGAAAGACAAACACCAGCTTTCTAACCAACTATCTCTCAAAGGTGTGGACCTCAAGTATTTAAGTATTATTCACAGCTTTACCTTATAATCTCCTAAAAATTAAGAAAACTCCAAGTAATTATTATTTTCAAGAACCACCTAGATACACAGAAAAATCCTAGACATTACCAAACAAAATACTCTTCGTTTTGTTGAGCTAGGGTTATATTTTTAATTTGCAATGTAAGGAATCCTTGAGAGAAGTCTATGGCACCTAAGACAATTTTTCAAAACCATCGAATGAACATTCCTCATTTCGGCAATTATCAAACTCAGTCTTAATACAAACCAGTACCTTAGGATCAGGTTAACGAGCAATGTCTTTCTAATAATGGTTCAAAGTACCAAAACCTGCAAACATCGTTTTAATATAAATGGCAGCAGATCCAGGATTTTCTCCATAATATCATTTCTGGTGTCATTTCAATAAACCTTCCTGGGGGCAGCCATATGACAAGCAGTCATCCCTCAAATCACAGTGGAAAAGAGAACTACTGCTGTGACCTATGAAGAGACTCTGAAGGACTCCACTGATTTAAGTAAATTTAATACACATTGATATTTACAACAGTCTTTGCAAAAGGATACTAAATAAGCTTCCAAGAGTAGCATTTATCAGCTAAAACAAAGAAGCAGAGCCACAATTTCCAACATGGGTAAACAGCCAAATAATGGACAAAAGTAGCACATTTTAAGTGGAGTGTAATTCGACTTTTGGTTTCAAAACCAAGAAAATGACTCTTCAAATGTATCTATGTTTAATTTCCTAAAAGAACTAAAAGAAAAAAGATCACAATGCTGAATTTTATAAACTGGGTTATGAGTCCACAGGCATTTACTTGCTCTATTGTTTTCTAGTTTTCTCTAAACGTTTGAAATACTTCACAAATACACGAAAAATTTTCAAAGTACTCTTCAAATCTATTAAGTCCAACTTCAGAAAAAAAGTAACATTGCAGGAGGCTGTTTCATCATATATCAACTATCGCATAACATGTAGTTTCATAGCTACAAAGAATTTTAAAAGGCAATGTCATTATGCTTATCAGTCTAATAATTTTAATATATAAGCTACAGAAGCAAAGTAGCACAGAGCTAAAAAAAAAAACTCTGCCTATATTCTTTGTATTACCTTTACAGTATCTAAGTTTTATCAGAGCACAAAAATCCCTACATCTTGGATGCTGACCAGCCCACATCACATAAACCCAAAGTTTACTTCTCCCCTCCTTAAGGTCCCAAATAAATATTTGCGAAGTAAAAAAACTTACTTTACCTTTTTGATGGTAGTTACTTGCCCAAGGTAACCAGCAGTTCCACTCTCAATAAGAGGAACATCAGCTGCCAGACACATCCTATTAACGTGGTTGCGGGCAGCTGGAAGAAAAATACTAGTCAGCAGGAGTTTACGGGGAAGAAAAAAATCAGTTACTTTTAATTAGGATAACATTTACCCAAACTGTTTTTTAAAAATTTTTATGCAATTTTCTTATAGCTATGACCAGAGTAATAAAACTGTTACACTTAAGAGACATTCACTAGCGAAGTGCCAAACATAAGGAATTTATATCACAAATTTACCCTTATAAGTAATTTTTCTAAAGTGTCACCTTTCTCTTCTGTTGCTGTGCTTACACTCTATTAATCTTGGCTAAAACACTTTCAATGTATTCTGAGTCCTCACTATCATTCTAATAAAATTATCAGGTACCACATGAAGTGAATGGAGAATGTGGAATATCAACTTGGCAGTCTAAGGCAAGGGGAATAAAGACAAGTCTAGTTAATTAAAAAGTCATTCTGGGATGCCTGGGTGGCTTAGCCGGTTGAGTACCCGAATCTTGATTTCGGTCAGATGATGACCTCAGGGTCATGGGATTAGGCTGTGTCGGGCTCCATGCTCAGCACAAGGTCAGCTTGACTATCTCTCTCTCTCTGCCCTCCCCTCTCACTCACGCATGCACTCTCTCTCTCTCAAATAAATAAATAAAATCTTTTAAAAAAACCCTTCCTCATGCTACTTTGTGTTTTTTCTTTGGTATTTCTGCATCAAAATGGTTACAAGCCACTCCACAAATGTTGTTTTACATGTAGAACAATGACTGGCTATACAACACTTGATTATAAGAAACATTACCCCCTACTGTGGAAAGCTTAAATGGTCTAAAATGTGTACATCTAAATAGAATCCGGTCTGCTATCTTCCAGCACCGCCTATACCTAAAATAATTCAAGATCCATGGCATCTATACTAACTTTGATATCCTCTTGCCCTATTCTTAAAACAGTGGTTTACAGCCCTGATCGCACTTAAGAATCGTGTGGGAAATTCTGAAAAAATATGATGTTCAGGTGCCATTCAGAGAGTCTGACTTAACTGGTCTTGAGACGAGATGAGATGTGAGACACAGGCACTGATATTTCTTAGATCTCCAAGTAAATGAAGGAAGTCACACTGTGCTTAAGTGATGGGATACTCTGAAACAAGCACACACCCACATACCATATGTAGTCACCCCCTTTAGAGATTTTAACAACTTCTATATTCACGTTTTGGTAGAACAGAGGAGTATATGATAGCTAAATTCCTGCCTGAAACCAGTTCTAGTTAAAATTACAATCAACTGGCAAATTTTAAACCTAACCTCTAGATGTAACTCATTAGGAAATACTTTAAACAGTCTTGTTATGGGGGAAGGGAAACACTTAGAAATTAAATGTATTAAAATAATCTCACCTCTGTTATCTAAAGCATTCATAACCAATATAAATTGCCGAAAAAATTCCACATTATAGTCAGGGCTACAAAACAAAACAAAACAAAAGTCACCAAAATGACTGACCTTACACCTGATCTTCACAGCAGAATACACGGTCCTAAAGAGCATACTAGCGTAACAGTACAAAAATAATTGGTATTAGGGGTATCATATTATAGGCTTGACTTTCTCGAAACACCATGGCAGATTTCAAAGAAATAATTTCCCCTTAATCCCTGTGACTAGATATCCTTTTTGGTCAGCAATCTAGAGCCCAAGAGCAGGATCTCAAACTGGCAGAAAGATGGCATGACTTCACCAGTCCCACCAGGCCTTCTCTGGGCAGCCTGGGAACATACAAAGAACACATTCCCAGGATCTGCCTGGCCTCTGGCTTCACCTCACATGGTCAGGATCAGGCAGAGTTCAGGCCTCTAGGGTCCCCGCTTTTAGCAGCACTAGGAAAGCAACACAGTTGGTAAGGGGGTTACAGAGCTATAGGAAGATTTGCAGAGCAAACATCCAGAAATAAAAAAAACTGGACATACAAATTTCCTGAGAAAGTATAAGACTTTCTCTAATTCCAGACTCAAACAAGAAGTCATTGTTTCTAATGCCATGTACTTGTAAGTTAGACAACAACTATAAAGGATAATTTAGACCCAGGGTTCCTTTGTTCTAACACTTCCAAAATTACATATTTACTGTATCTTTACTGAGATCAGAGCATGTTTATGTACTTTGAAAACTATGGCCCCGTCACAATTCCTAGTGTTATATTACAGAAGTCACAGTCCAAATAAACAAATTATTTTGGGAAGGAACCTTTTAAACTGAAAAAGACCACAGCTGAAATCAATCAGAAGAGCAATATATTTAGAAGTCTGAATCATCACATACAAGGATTTTTCATAGTTTATCTTTAAAACAAAAATATAAGGCACTTTATAAGTTTCCAAATAACTTACTTAAAGTATTAAAATATCTTACCTCTTATCTAACTCATTTAAACCATATACATAAACTGTTAATAAAACTCAACTTATTATGTGGGCACAAGCTACCACATTTTAATTTTTGTAGAAAAATCATTTTTTCTTTTCTAAGTTTTTATTTAAATTTCAGTTAGTTAACACACAATATAATAGTTATTTAGTGATTCAACACTTATATACAACACCTGGTGTTCATCATAAGTGCCCTCCTTAATCTCATCACATATTTTACCCATCCCCCACCAACCTACCCTCTGGTAACCATCAGTTTGTTCTCTACAGTTAGGATAGAAAAATCATTTTTAAAAAGCAGAATGACTTCAAACTCCTGTATCTGACTAATAAAAATACCTAATGCTTTCAAAGTTTAATTCACAACAAACACAATTTTGCAACATAATAATCAGAACATACTTCATGATGCTGTCATGGTAGGCTATGATATTAGCTTTTGGGTAAAACTGCAGTACACTTTCTTTGGCAACCTGGAAAAACAAACAACACCAAATTACTAATTTACTAAATAGCTACAACATTTCCCTCTGTAAGTTCCCTTCAAGTTTATTTATGGCACACAACACTGCCGTTTCACCTACTTATACACATCCTATTTATATTAAAAACTAAAGAAATATAAAAATGTGACAAAATTTCACTAAGATTAAACTATACACATATTTATAAAATAACAGGAGAGCTGGCCCCTTCCCTTGTAGACCTCTACATGAATGGCAAGCTTCAACAAAAATAGAAAAAGCAGTAACTAAGTGTAATTCATTCATTCGTTCAACACTTACTGAGTTCTTCTATGCACCAGGATCTGCACGAAGCACTTGGTAAGCCAAGTGACATTAATCGATATAGATAAACAGAACTACAAACTAATATAAATGATACACAGAAAAAGTACAAGCTATAGGGGCATGCTACTCTTGATCTCAGGGTTGTGAGTTTGAGCCCCACGTTGGGTGTAGAGATTACTTAAATAAGTAAAAAAATTTTAAAGAGAAAGAAAAGAAAAAATAGAACTTGTTATGAGAGGAAGGTCCGACTTAGTCTACGAGGTTTATTCAGAGTGTGTCCCTAGAGAAGAAAGCCAAAATTTGAAAACTAAAAAGGAGAAGAGTGGGAGTTTGCCAAAAAGGTTGGGAGACCAAAGTAAAAAGATGTTTTAAGACCCTGAATCAAGATAGAACATTCAAGGAACTAAAGAAAAGATCAAGGTGGCTACAATCTCCGGGAAAGCCACCCTTTTAGAAAAAGAGCAACAAGAGCAGAGGCTGTAGCTTCTCTTGCCCTCAGATACAGTAGTCAACCTCTAAGAAACACAACAACGCTCATCCTAAGCAAACACATCAGAAATTTAAATATGAAGGGGACACCATTTACAGGATTGAGTAGCGCACATCTATTTCCTCAGCATACCAAAACAGGAGCATGTAGTCTTTAATCCTTTACATCTTTATTCTTCACAATCTCTCAAGTAAAAAGTGGTGGCTTCCCCCATATTCTCCCTCCTACTGAAGAGTCCCAGTTAATCTGATATCATAAAGAGAAGGTCCACCAAAGTGCAGAAATATTAATGAATAAACAGAAATAGTATAAGAAATATAAAGTTACCTGGGCCTTTGATCTTCCAACATGTTTCTTTTGAAACAAAAACTGCCTGTTGAGGTTGCTGACATCGATAGTATCCAGATCAATCTACAAGTGCATAAACCCCAGATAAATCACACACTTTCTGGTATGTCTGTGCGACATCACTATCCTCAGCATCCATAACCCAAAACATTTGCTATTTGTTACATTAGCAGAGAAAACGGTTTTCATTTTCAACCAGTAACACCAAAATTAATATTAAACTGATAAAAATAATTTAACACATATTTTTAAAAACTCAGGATTTAATTTCAGATAACTTTCTCAAAAATATTCTAGAAAAGATGCATTTTTTTTTGTTTAATCATCCTGGCAAGTACGTTTGGAAATTCCCTAAATGGCATAGAAGTGTATGTGTCTATTGAAAATACATATATAACTCATTTATCTACCAATCTAATTAATTACTCCTTCAAATCCAATATATTAGATTTAACTGTGACTTGTTTTTCTTAAATGATACTTTGCAGAGTTACTGAATTTTTGCTGCTTTAGTTCAAGTCTTCATCTACACACAACTCCATTTACAATTATTATTACCTAAGGGCTGTTAAAGGAAATGTCTACACGAGGTTAAAAAAGTGTCACATTTTAAGTTTTATCTAATTGCTGCTTAAAAATAAACATAAAAGAATGACTAAAGATTTTCATTCCATTTCAATAAATTTATATGAAGAGTAATCTCAAACGTTCTAATTGTGAAACATCTTAACAGTTTTGGTTATAATTTCTGGAAATCATTATATAACCACCTAAACATTTTCTATTTGTACTTTACACATTTATTACAAAAATTAAATCAAATAAAAAAGAATCAGCATTTATTTTTCAGGTGCCCAATCCACTGTCTTGTCTATTACAAAAACGGTTCTTTTAAACATGCACTAGTAGTTACCACCTAAGGCACAATCCTATCTGGATCTGCAGTACAGAACTGGATGGGAAGACTAACCTTTTAACAGCCAAAGAAAAACGTGTAAATTCTTTTCCCTCCAGTCACTCATTTATTAGTTCAGTCCGCCACTTCTACTTTTCTTTTCCATTCTATGCTTCCACTACACCTTAAGACAATTTAAACTCACATCCAAATTCCTAACATTAAAAAGTTTAATAGAAATAATTTTAAATTACAGCCACTGTACATGAGTGCCAAAGTTAAAATCTTTAACGACATAAGTGAGTGTATCTACGGAGATAACACTGACAGTCACGCAAACTGTACCCACAGAGGAGCGCGAGCCCCAAAGGAGTCCTACCACTTGCTTCGTGACCCAAGTAAGTTACTAAAACCCCTCTAAATCTCACTTTCCTTCTCATCTGTTAAAAAAGTGGGATGAAAATGGCGTTTGCAACCTTACGGTGGTAGCGAAGATTAGATGCGTTAATGCAAGTTAACCGCTCAGAACTGCGCCGGGCTCGGGACAAGCGCTCAGTATGTATTGGCTCCTATTACCGCCACCCTCTGCTCTGGACCAGTATTTCTGAGTTAAGAGAGACCGCCGAAATGAAGTCACAACATCCACGAGACTCAAACAATCATCTCCTGCCTCCCACTAAAGCTGGGGAACTGCTCGGAAGCGTAAAGACACGAGGCCGCTTCCACAGCCTAGAGCCGCCACAAATTGGCGCTGCCAGGGAGGCTGGGGGCGGCCGCGCAGCGCGACGCCCTGAAGACCCCGGCCCGCGGCCTCTCTGGCGTCCCGAGCGGACCGGGCGTGCAGCGAGGCCCGCTCCGACCCCGCCGAAGAGCGCCCTCTCCGCAGGCAGCCACGACCCCGGGGCTTCCAGGCCTGCTGCCGCCGCCCCCGCCACCTCAACTCTGGTCCCGACCTCCGGAGCCCGAGCCCCCGGCCCCGGCAATACGGCCCGCCATTCAGCCCGCGCGCACGCCTGGCCCTCACCAGGTCGATGTGGGAGAAGCCGGTGAGCACGAGGTTCTTGAGGAGCTCGCAGCCGATGCCGCCCGCGCCCACCACCAGCACCCGGCCCCCGGCCACGGCGTCGGCCAGCTCCCGGGGTAGTCCCCGCGACAGTGCCATGGCGGGACGACCACGAGCCGCGGCGGAGGCGGAGGCGCGAGAACTGAGCCGCGGCCGGAAGCAGGTGGGGGAAGGGCGGCCCAGCTTCCGTTCCTGCGCACTGCGGCCGCCAGTTGGCGCCGAGCGGGCGACGCCCGGGACCTGTGAAGTGGAACTCCTGGGTCCAGGCTGGGCTTTGCGCGAAGGAGCTCCCACACCTCCCGCTGTACTCTAGCCCGGTCGTGTTTTTCACAGACGGGCAAAGAACTGCAGTGTGGCGTTAGAAAACCTTAGGGCCACCTTTTAGCCTGGGGTTTGAACTCCCAGCCGGGGCTTACAGGTTAAAAACTAGATGCGCCTGTATGTAAAGAGCTCTTACGAATTAACAAGAAAACAAATGTCACCCAAACAACAGAGGCCAAGGATGTGAACAGGCACTCACAAAGAAAATGAACAATAGGATCAATAAACAAAATTTAATCAAAGAAATGTAAAATAGTACTTAAATCATTTTCACTTAAGCCAGCAAAAGAAACAGTGTAACATTCCGTGTGGTCAAGAGATAAACAAGCATTCCCACAGCTGTAAGGATTCTAAAGCAAAGCTTTTCTAGAGGATGTTAAAAGATAAACTGAGGCATATTTAAAAATTTTTGTTTATTTGAGCAAAACTCGATTCAAATTGGGCAGCATTCCACCTAGGAGATAAAAAAAAAAAAAAAAAGCTCTGAGGAGCTGTACAAAATGAAAAGCTTTCATGGCTAGAAGGGAGAAGGAGCAAAGAAATTATACAAAAGTGGGGTGGTTATTGCAAGGTTACTTACCTTTTTAAATTTTTAAATATTTATTTAAGTAACCTCTACACACAATGTGGGTCTCAAACTCACATCCTGAGATCAAAAGTCACATACTCTTTTGACTGAGCCAGCCAGGCACCCCTGATCAGGCAATTCCTGATTGACTGGTTTAAGATTCCATTTCTGCAAAAGCCCTAACCGTAATTAAGTCTCTGCTTGGTGATGTGAGGCTTAGCCTAACCAACTCCATTTTGGGCTTGTCTTTTTTTTTTTTTTTTTTAAACGAGGGTAATTTGGAAATATGATTAAAAAATCCTCACAATATGTTAAATAAAAGATACAAAACTATTTGTATGATTAAATTTTGTAAAAACAAAAATATATTAAAAAGTAGGAAGAAAACCACAGTTCATATTTTTGTGTATCTGTGTGTGATGGAATCGCGATAATTTTTTTTTCTTCTTTAGCCTTTTCTGTATTTCCAGATGATCATGCTCCTCAAAGAAAATGCTAATTCTAAAATCAGAAAAAATGATCCCAAACACTAAAAAGAAAGATAATTATGTAATGTGATAGAGGTCCTTAAAGAAGAAACAAAAGGCTAAAAATGGAGTCACTTGTGCTAAACCAAGAGTTAATACCTAACCTAACTGCAGTTTCATCTTTTCCCAGGAGTGGAATTTTAAACCAATCTGTCTGGAATTTCCTGGTCAGCACTAGTGATTTAATCTGCCTGATAAGACCCTTGTAAGGTTAGATAACCTTGCCTGAAATAATCTACTCTTCTAACTTCCTGTCCCACCATCCTTCTGCCAAAAAACACCTCCCATTTTGAACACCTCAGAACTCTTTTCTACTTGCTAGATGGGATGCTGTCAGACTCATGCATCATTGAATAAAGCCAGTTAGACCTTCAAACTCAATCAGTTGAATTTTGGTTTTTGACATGCTAAATATTGCTACAACAGCAATCATATTAAAATATGTAAATATATGAAGGTAATATATTGCACACTTTAAATTTACACAATGTTATGTGTCAAATATATTCAGTAAGAAAAAGGTATTTAAAGAGAAAAGGTAAAGAGAGAAAACGGAGGAAAATGCTTTTGACTTCTGTCATCTTTCTCATCAGCTGCTTGGTTCACCAACCACACACCAAACTGGTCTGGTCTATGAAAAAATACTCAGGCTGCTGTCCTGAGGCATGAGTGCAGGAAGAGCCAGAGTGCTCCCTTGGGGGGGAGAGGGCACCCCTGTACAGTGGGCTGCTGATGTCCCTTCCCTACATAGGGCTGGCTTTTACAAAGACCCCATCCAGGCAGTTAGTTAAATCTAAAGGAGGCCCTTCCCAGGATGCTGATCTTAGTTATCCCTCTGGACACTCAGTGCATGGGAGCCACCTTCCTTGGCTTCTCTCCTGCCTCCCTTCTCTTCCTCTAGGCCGGGCTGGGCTACGTAATTCTGAAGGCCTTTGCTTTTCTTGGTGGATTTGTGTGTATGAGTGTGAGTATAAAGTGTAAAATGCTTGTCCACCTTAACAAATTCAAATAAGATACAAGTGCAGGAAGTGAAAGCTCAAAGTCCCACCCATACCTAATCCTACTCCTCCAGGACCCTTGATGGCCTTTGTCTTTTTATTTTTTTAAGTAATCTCTACACCCAAAGAGGGGCTCAAACTCACAACCGAGAGATAAAGACTCACACACCCAGGTGCCCCCCCTTGTCCTTCTTGATCTATGTCTCCTACATAACAATATGCAGTTTTTCATTCATTCATGCATTCAATTCCTTTGGTTTTATTTATTTAAATAATCTCTACACCCAACGTGGGGTGGGGCTAGAACTCAAGAATCCCATGCTCTTCTGACTGAGCCAGTCAGGTACCCCTGCAGTTTTACATTTAAATGGGTTCACACTGGACTTATTTTCTCTTTATCTTGTTTCCCCTACGATAGATGATATATAACAACCTTACCCTTATTTGCTGTGCTTTGCTTGGTAACTTCCTGTGACTGGTTCTGTGCACCCCACAACATCTTTACCTTCTGCTGAAGGTGGTATTTGAGGTAATAGCGTGGGCCATTTCAAGGAGTTACTCAGTTTTGCTGGGTATCTCCCATCTGGATAGGAGGTATACATATACTTGTTTTTCTCCTGTTAATCTGTCCTTTCTTACAGGGGGGTCTCAGCTAAGTGCCTAGGAGGGTAAAGAGAAAATTCTTCCTCCTTCCCTACATGCCTAAAGCCTCACTGACTAGCAAGTTCAGTTTGTACACAGCCAGCCACTTTCCCTCCGGTGCCCAGGGAGGCAGGATCAGGTGTGTTCCCACCGGTCACATGCTGCGTTATTTGCCAGAGTAGCAAATGGAACTGTTTATAGCTGTTTCCTCATCTATGCAGGCAAATAGCAAGTCTGTACACAGCTGGCGGGCATGTTTTCATGCTGCCGTCAAAGTGTAGCAGAATGGAAAGGGTTAACAGAAAAAACTGAAAGGAGAAAGGGGAGACTGGAAAAGTGAACACCTGGAAGGAGGGACAAGGTCCAGAATAGAGAAAGGGCCCCTTTGCTGTGATACTGCAGGGGCAGAAGGTGGGACGGGGTGAAAGGGGGGGATCGGGGTAGGGGGAACACGGGGCAGGTCTAAACAGCTAGTGTCGCAGGGTGGGAGCCTCAAAAAGCTGGGGTGGGTCGAGTGGTTCAATCAGCATCCAGGGACTGCAACATGAGTATAGAAGCAGCAGAGGTGGTAAGAGGCTGACCGCTGCCCCTGGTTCTTCAGCAGCTCTCCCTCCTACAAAGCCCACTAGGTTGCCTGTACAGGGAACACCCGCCCTCTGGGCAGGAGAGGAGCCACATCCAGAACTGTCACTCTGGAGACAAGCTAACTGACCCTGGGAGGATAGACCAGCCCACAGCCAGAAGGTTTTAAATCTCACTGCAGCCCCAGCACAGGTGCCAGAAAGCAAAAAGGACAGCACTTACAAAAGAGTTAATAATCTGTGAGTCAAAATGAAGTAAAAATACACAAATCTGGACATCAAAATTTGTTTTAATTTATATAAATAAAAGGAAATGTTCTACTTAAATAATGATTCATCGGGGTCTTCTTGTATAATACAAAGTTCTTCCATGGGAGTCTGATGATTTTGAGGCCAGCAACTCTTCTCACATGTGTAAATTAGAATCGTTCCAAATTCTACAGAAAGACCTGAAAGATACAACATATTCAGGATTCTAACAAAGAGGACGTGTTAGGAGATATACTCAGTATTTGAAGTTTGCTTAGTGGATAGAGCCCAGACTCTGGAGCAAGACTTCCTGAGTTCAAATCCCAGTTTTACCACCTGAGTAAGGGACTTCACCACTCTGTAATAATGACCCTACTTATCATGATGATACAATTGTTGTGAGGAGGAGTGCCCGGGTGGCTCAGTTAAACGTCTGCCTTTGGCTCAGATCATGATCCCAGGGTCCTGCAATCAAGGCCCTTGTGGGGCTCCCTGCTCACTGGGGAATCTGCTTCTCCCTCTCCCTCTGCCCCTTGTCCCTACTTGGGCTTGTGCTCGCTAGCTCACTCTCTCTTTCAAATAAATAAATAAAATCTTAAAAAAAAAAAAAAAGATTGTTGTAAGGAGGAGTAAATAAACTAGTGCGTGTAAGATACTTACAACAGAGCTTGGCCTATCTTAAGTGCTCAATGTAAAACAAAGAGGTTAACGAGAAGATAATAGAAGGAAGGAGAACGATGACGCAATATCAGGGTAGCTGGTGTTGCTACAGAAGTGATTTTACCCGATAAGCTGAAAAAATAATTAGGAACAGCAAAACCAGTATTCAGTGTAGCTTTCATCCACACTCTTCCCCACAGTAAGTGACCACTGATGATGAAAAGCAGATTTAACATAAAAATATACTTTAAAGTCTTTATTATAACTGTCTAGGATACTGGACACTGGAAATAAGCTTTTTTATAGATTTTATTTATTTGACAGAGAGAGAGCACAAGCAGGGGGAGCGGCAGGCAGAGGGAGAAGGAGAAACAGGCTCCCCATTGAGCAGGGAGCCTGATGCGGCGCTCGATCCCAGAACCCTGGGATCAGGACCTGAGCTGAAGGCAGATGCTTGCTTAACTGACTTAGCCGCCTAGATGCCCCTCACTGAAAATCATTTAAAAATATGTCATGGGGCTGGGGGGCCACCTGGGTGACTCAGTTGGTTAAGCATCTGGCTCTTGATACCAGTTCAGGTCTTGATTTCAGGGTCATGAGTTCAAGCCCTTTGTTGGGATTGATGCTGGGCATTGAGCCTACTTAAAAAAAAAGTTGAGGAGTGCTTGGGTGACTCAGTCAGTTAAGCGTCCAACTCTTGATTTTGGCTCAGGCCATGATGTCAGGGTCCTGAGATGGAGCCCTGCGTCAGGCCCCATGCTCAGCATGGAGGCTGCTTGAGGTTCTCTCCTTCTCCCTCTGCCCATACCCCTGCTCACACACTCTCCCCCCCCAAAATAAATAAATAAATAAAATCTTTTAAAAAACCCCACAAAACTTCATGGGGCTCCTGGCTGGCTCAGTCAGTGGGTAGAGCATGTGACTCTTGATTTCGGGGTCGTGAGTTCAAGCCCCAAGCTGGGTGTATATATTACTTACTTACTTGTTTAGTTATATACATACATACATACATACATACATACATAAATGTCACACTAAGAGAACACACTATCTCCAAAAAAGGATTCTCACACACACACACACACACACACACACACACAAAATCCTAAGGGCTTACAGAAATTTATCAGTGGACAGACTGTGAAGAATAACACCAAGAAAACATGATCAACAAGAACTCCTGCTGATACCAGAACAGGAAAACAGGAGTCAACAGGAGGAGCTGGACAAGTGGTTTGGAGCAGCAAAGGAAAACGTGTTGAAAGGAAAATGCAGGCAGGGACAAAGGAAAGAAAAGCACTGAAGACAGAACTAACAAGGCCAAAATAGAGCTGATTTGGGAGAAATGACCTGGTGAATTTGAGATAATTTCCAACCAGAATGGGCACCACGTACTTTGCAGAGGGCATAAGAAAGCTGGAATCTGAGAACTGGTAGCCACCAGGGTAAGAAAGAAGGAGGGGCAAGAAATCAGATGGAACAAAATACCAAACAGCAGAGTACCATACATGAGGCCTGAGCCCAGGGGCCTGGCACAGCAGAAGGGCCAGGGAGGGGTAGGAGAAAGAGGAAACTAGGTGGAGGTCAAAACAGCCGCACTACACATCTAATGAAAAACATCAGAAGCTGCAAGGAACAGAAAAGACAGGTGAACCCTAACTACAGGTAGAAAGAAAGGCTTGAGAGAACCTCAGCGAATGCAGAGGGAAAGAAGAAAGATGTGAGCACAGGAGAGGAGAGAGGTGAGCAACGCAACTGCTACTGTTTCAGGAGAAAAGCTACAAATGCGACAGAAAAAAATATTCAGAAATTTAAAAAATTGAAAGAAAGAAAAACTAAAGGCAGGCCCGAAAATCCACCTTGTCCCAGGATGAGAGGATTATGGAACAATGCAACAGCAAGACACGTTAGTTCAGAGACTGGACTTCACAAATAAAGAAAAATCTACAGGGGCTAGCATAAATGTTAGTTACAAAGCAGGGGGAAATCAGACCACCCTCAGACTTCACTCAAAGCCTAAAGATATCAATATAAAAGATCTTAGGGATTTGGAGAAAAATGTACTTTTCCATGAGACGGGGCCGCGGGAGAGGCCAGGAGAGCCAGAAGGGCTGTCACTCTGAGGACATGATAGCACCGGCTCTACCACCGTTCGGAAGAAAAAGTGGGACCTCAGGATTTTATACACAGTTTGTCCTTCAATACAAAGGCAGACATTCTGAAGTAAGAGTAACAGCTCTATGTCCTCCTTGAGACTAGCACTTGATAGAATGTAGCCACCAGAGAAGAACCAAAATAAAAGATGCAGGGGGATGGAAAAGCTCACTGAAAAGAATGGTGTGAGCACGCAAACCACTGAAACACTTGAGAACAAAAGCTTATTAGCTGTAACAATCATGGTGACAGGGTACAGACTTATAAACCTCAATGAGGTACAAATAATACTAAAATGGGTGGCTGGCTCAGCTGGGGGAGCATGGGACTCCTGATCTCGGGGTTTTAAGTTCAAGCCCCCACAATGGGTGCAGAGATTACTTGAAGAAATAAAAAAATCTTTTAAAAAAATACTAAAATATTTGGAGGTGGAACAGGGCATAAATTTCCTTATTATAGTAAAAGGCCAAATTCATGCAATCTAAAATTGAAAAATGGAATGAATGTAATTCTCTGAGCTTCAGAAGCATCTTTTAGCAACTAGGTAAAAAAACCCATTGCCTATGGTCCAGCAACTGCCTCACATACACTTACTTTTCCTTATGTTGAATTTGCACACGTTTATTCCAATATTCTTAATTAGTACGTACTGAATTTTCCTGTCTTTAGAAATTTTTTTTTTCTAGCCATCTATCTACCTAAACTTTCTATCTGTATTAATGTCAAGAACGATGACTAGAATGATGTTGACCAATGTTGCTAGTGATGGTGATTTCCAAGGTTCACCAGACATTTACAGAAAATCTCCAACATAACATTCGGGGATCAGAAAAATTACAGGAAGGGCGCCTGTCTGGCTCAGTCTGTGGAGTACGCAACTCTTTTTTTTTTTTTTTTTAAGATTTTTAAAATTTATTTATGTGACAGAGAGACAGCCAGCGAGACAGGGAACACAGCAGGGGGAGTGGGAGAGGAAGAAGCAGGCTCCCAGCGGAGGAGCCTGATGTGGGACTCGATCCCAGAACGCCGGGATCACGCCCTGAGCCAAAGGCAGATGCTTAACAACTGCGCTACCCAGGCGCCCCGGAGTACGCAACTCTTGATCTCAGAGTTATAGGTTCAAGTCCCACGTTGGGTGTAAAGATTACTTAAAAATATCTTTTAAAAAACTGCAGAAAATAGACAACATGAGTAACAACTGAAAACTTAAAACAGACCACTTTTTTTTTTTGTAGTGGGTTCCATGCTGGGCTCCACGTGGGACTTGAACTCGACCCTGAGATCAAGACCTGAGCTAAGATCAAGAGTAGGATGTTTGACTGAGCCACCCAGATGCCCCTAGACTTTTTTTTTTTTTTTAAGATTTTTATTTATTTATTTGACAGAGAGAGACAGCCAGCGAGAGAGGGAACACAAGCAGGGGGAGTGGGAGAGGAAGAAGCAGGCTCCCAGCGGAGGAGCCTGATGTGGGGCTCGATCCCAGAACGCTGGGATCATGCCCTGAGCCGAAGGCAGACGCTTAACGACTGAGCCACCCAGGCACCCCCCGCACTACTTCTTAACGATATAAAAGAATTCATCAAACAAAACAAAACAAAAAGGTGATATGAAAAAGTTTCAGAGAACAAGAAAAAGCTTTTGAAAAATAAAAATAGAACAGCCAAACTAAATTCAAAAGAAGGGTTAGAAGATAGAGCTAACAAAGACATAAAGTTAAACAGAAGCACTCAGGCCCAAAAGTCATACACCATATGACTGCATTTGTGTGAAGTTCCAGAACAGGCAAATTCTTAAGGGCACAGGGAGAGTGATAACCCTAGAGGGGGAAGGAGGCCCAAGGGAGCTTTCTGGGTCACTGCAAACACTCCCCATCTTACTCTGGGAGGTGACTACAAGAGAGTATTTATGTAAAAACTCACCAAGCTGTAGGCTTAAGATTGGGGTACTTTACTGCGTGCTTCCTTTTTAAAAAGGAAGTACATGGCAAGGATTTCCTGAATATGCAACCAAAAGCACAGGCAACAGAAGTAAAAATAGATGAATTGGACTACATCGAAATTAAGAACTTAGGTGCACCAAAGGACACAATTAACAATGAAAAGGCAACCTACAAAATGGAGGAAAAGATTTGCAAAAATCACACCTGATAAGGGGTTCATATCTAGAATATAAAAAGAACTCTTACAACTCAGCAACAAAAAGTCAAATAACCTGACTACAACAAACAGTAAGACTTGAGTAGACATTTCTCCTAAAATGATATGTAAATGGCTAACAATTCATTCATATGAAAAGATGCTCAATGTCATTAATCATTAGGGAAATACAAATTGTAACCACAATAGATACCATGGCACATCCATTAGGATGGTTACTATAAAAAAAATTAAAAAATAAAAAAAACGGAAAACAAGTGTTGGTGAGGATGTGGAGAAACTGAAATTCTTGTGCACTGTTCATTGGGAATATAAAATGGTGCAGCCACTATGGAAAATGTTATGGTGGTTCCTCAAAGAATTAAAAATGGAATTACCATATGATCTAGCAATTCCGCTTCTGGTATATATATCCAAAAGAACTGAACGCAGGATCTTGAAGAGAGATTTGTACGCCCACGATCATAGCAACAATATTCACAATAGCCAAGAAGCAGAAGCAACCCGAGTGCTCAACAAATGAACAGATGAACAAAATGTGGTAGATCCATACGACAGAGTATTATTCAGCTTTAAAAAGGAAGGAAATTCTGACACACGGTACGACATGGATGAACTTCAAAGACCTTATACTAAGTGAAATAAGGCAGTCTCAAAGGACAAATACTATGATTCCACTTATACGAGGTATCTAAAGTAGTCAAATTCACAGAAATAGGAAGTAGAACGGTGGTCGCCAGGGGCCGAGGAGAGGGGGAAATGGGGAGTTGTTAACAGTGATAGCGTTGTAGTTTTTCGAGAGGAAAAAGTTCTGGAGAATGGCTGCACAACCATGTGAATAAGCTTAACATTACTAAATTGCACTTAGAAATGGTTAAGATGTTAAATTTTCTGTTATATATTTTTTACGACAACTAAAAAGAAGAATAAAGTACAAAGTTGAAGAAAACTCCTGGAAAGTGAAACAAAAATCAGAACAAAAGAGAAGAGAATCAAAACAGAAGTTCCCATAAAGGCACAACAAGAAAAATGGAAGAGAATCATCAAAGAAGCTGAAGACATGAGTTTCTGAACTGAAAACACCTACCACGTACTCCGCACAATATACACAATTTCAGAATAACAAGGATAAAGTGAAGATTCTAAAAGTGACGTGGAAGCAAGAGAGTTCCCATTCAAAGGACTAACAGTCAGAATGGGACTGCTTTCTATAGCAACACAGGATGCTAAAAGAATGAGGTTATATCGGGGCATCTGGCTGGCTTAGTAGGTAGAGCATGTGACTTTTTGATCCTGGGGTTGTAAGTTCGAGCCCTATGCTGGGTGTAGAGAGTACTTACAAATAAAAAAAGGGGGTGCCTGGGTGGCTCAGTCGGTTGAGCATCAGGTCATGATCCTGGAGTCACGGGATTGAGCCCAGCTCAGTGGGGAGTTTGCTTCTCCCTCTCCCTCTGCCCCTCCCTTCCGCTTGTACGTTCTCTCTCTCTCTCAAATAAATAAATAAAATCTTGAAAAAAAGAAAAAAAAGAATTATCACTTCCAGGGGCACGTGGCTGGCTCAGTCAGTGGAGCATGCACCTCTTGATCTGGGGGTCATGAGTTCAAGCCCCACGTTGGAAGTAGAGATGACTTAAATAAACAAATATTTTAAAAATAAAAAATAAAAGATAAAAAATATTTTTAAAAGATATCAACACAGGAGCGCCTGGCTGGCTCAGCTGGTGGAGTGTGTGACTCTTAATCTTGGGGTTGTGGGTTTGAGCCCCACGCTGGGTGTAGAGATTACTTAAAAATAAAAAAATTTTTTTTAAATTATCAAAAGCAAAAGAAAAAAGTCAACAAAATGAAAAGACAACCTACAGAATAGGAAAAAATATGTGCAAATCATATATCTTTTAAGGGGTTAATATCCAAAATATATGGAGAACGCATACAATTTACCAGCAAAATAATACAAACAATCCAATTTAAAAATGGACAAAGGACATGAATAGATATTTTTCCAAAGACGATATGTGAATGGTCAACAGATGCAGGAAAAGGTACTCAACATCACTAATCACTAGGTAAGTGAAAAATCAAAACCACAATGAGATACCACCTCATGCCTGTTAGAATGGCCATCAACAAAAACTCAAGAAATAACAAGTGCTGGCAAGAATGTGGAGAAAAGGGAACCCTTGCATCCTGTTATGGGAATGTAAATTGGTATTGCCACAGTGGGAAAATAGTACGGAAGTTCCTTAAAAAACGAAAAATGGAAATACCACATAATCCAGCAATTCTATTACTGGGTATATAGAAAATGAAATCATTATGTCAAGGAGATACCTGCACCATGTTCACTGCAGCATTATTTAAAATAGCCAAAACATGGAGCGCCTGGGTGGCTCAGTTGGTTGAGAGTCTGACTCTTGATTTTGGCTCAGGTCATGATCTCTCAGGTTGTGGGATCAAGCCCTGAGTTGGGCTCCGTGCTCAGCATGTGGCGCCTGCTTGTCCCTCGCTCTCTGCTCCTCCCTTTGCTCACGTTCTCTCTCTCTCTCTCAAATAAATAAATAGCCAAAACATGGAAACAACCTCAGTGTCCAGTGACAGATGAATGGATAAAAGGTGTGATACACACACACACACACACACACACACACACACACACACACTGGAATACTATTTAGCCACATAAAGAAGAGAATCTTGCCATTTGCAACAACATGGATGGATCTTGAGAAAATTGTCCTACGTGAAATAAGAAGAGGAAGACAGGGGCGCCTGGGTGGCACAGCGTCTGCCTTTGGCTCAGGGCGTGATCCCAGCGTTGTAGGATCGAGCCCCACATCAAGCTCCTCCACTAGGAGCCTGCTTCTTCCTCTCCCACTCCCCCTGCTTGTGTTCCCTCTCTCACTGGCTGTCTCTCTCTCTGTCAAACAAATAAATAAAATCTTAAAAAAAAAAAAAAAAGAGGAAGACAATACTGTATGATCACACTTGTAATTAAAGGAAAAAAAAAAAAAAGGACCCAAAACTCATAGAAAAAAGATCAGATTTGGGGTTATAGAGGTAGGGGGTAGGAAGAAACAGAACTGGATGAAAGTGGTCAAAAGGTACAAATTTCCAGTTATAAGATAAATAAGTATTAGAGATGTACATTTGGAAAGTTTTTAAGAGGACAGATCCTAAGAGTTCTCACCATAAGGTAAAAAAACAATTTTTTTCTTTCATATCTGTATGATTGGTATTAATTAAACTTATTGTGGTAATCATTTTAGAATATATGTAAATCAAATTAGTATGATGTACAAACAGTGCCTAAGAGTTCAATATTTTGAATTTGCACCAAACAGGGAAGAAATAAAACAAATACTTCACTAAGAAAAATACGAAGACATCAAAAAATAAGGGCTCAAAGGATTGGCCTTTATAATACACTCACTGAAATCCTGGTTAAAAATATGTATAACAGGGGCGCCTGGGTGGCTCAGTCGGTTACGCATCTGCCTTCGGCTCAGGTCATGATTTCAGGGTCCTGGGATGGAGCCCTGCATTGGGCTCCCTGCTCAGCAGGGTGCCTTCTTCTCCCTCTCCCCCCCCCCCCCGCTTGTGCTCTCTCTGTCAAATAAATAAATAAATAAATAAATAAATAAATAAATAAATAAAATCTTTAAAAAAACAATATGTATAACAAAAATTTTCAACTATATGCTATTAATACACGAAAGGGCAAAATAAAACTAACATTTTTTTCTAAAGAACGAATGAACCCTCTTTTAAGTTGGCTTAATTATCTCCACTAAACATAATTGTTGTAATTATTGCTTTGCTATTATATTTGCTTTTCCTGGTGTCTTTGTAAGGATCACAAAGGCATTATGAGTTTATGTAGCTGCTCACATGGTGTTTTTCTTAATTGAAATATAATTCACATGCCATAAAATTCACCATTTTAATTTTATTTATTTATTTATTTTTAAAGTAGGCTCCATACCCAGTGTGGAGCCAACATGGGGCCTGAACTCACAACCCCAAAATCAAGACCTGAGCTGAGATCAAAGGCAGAGTGTCTACATACTATTGAAAAAGGTTGGTATTATTCAACTAGATTGTTAAGATGTTAATTGTAATCCCCAAAGTAACTACTAAATGAGTAACTCAAAAAAAGAAAGGGAATCTAAATGAATGTTATATTACTGAAAAAAAAATCACCTAAATACAAAGAAAGAAAGAAGGAAAACAGTCAGTCATGGAAGAATTAATTAAAAAACAAAAATACTGTAAGACATACAGAAAATAAATAGCTAAATGGCAGAAGTAAATCCTTCTTTATCACTAATGACATTAAATGTAAATGGATTAAGCTCCATTAAAAAAAGGAACTGGCAGATTGGATATAACAAAAATAAAACAAGATCCATCTATACACTATAAGAGACTCTCTAGATACAGGGACACAAAGAGAATGAAAGCAAAAGGATAGAAAAATATATTCTAAGCAAACAGTAACTAAAATAGAGCAGGGGTGGCTGTATTATCATTAGATAAAATACACTTCAAATCAAAAAATGGTTACAAGAGACAAAGAGGGACGTTATATGTCGATAAAAGTTTCAACAAGGTAAGAAGATGTAACAATTATAAACATATACACTTTCATATGCAGAGGCCCAAAATGTATGAAGCAAAAACCGACAGAACTGAAGGGAGAAACAGACAGTACTACAATAAAAGTTGACTTCAAAACCCCACTTATAGTCATGGATGAAACAACCAAACATAAGATCAATAAGGAAACAAAGGATCTGACGAGGCTATATATCAATTAGCACCAACAGGTACATACAAATAAATAGATAAATAAATAAATAACAGGCGCGCACAGAACACTCCACTTAACTACAGCAGTAAACACACTCTTTCAAATGCACATAGACTATTCTCCAGGATATACCATATGTTAGGCCACAAAGTAAGTCTCAATAAATTAGAAAGATTGAAGTCATACAAAGTTATCTTTTCCAATCACAATGATATGAAACTGAAATAAGTAACAAGGAAAACTGGAAAATTCACAAATATGTGGAAATTAAACACTTTTAAATAACCAATAGGTCAAAGAAGAAATCATTAAGGGCAATTAGACAATATATGGGACAAATGAAAACAAAAACACAAAATAGCAAATCTTACGAGATGTAGTAAAAGCAGTGCTAAGTGGAAAATTGAGAACTGCAAACATGTACATTAAGAACAAAGAGGGGCACCTGGGTAGCTCAGCTGGTTAAGCTGCCTACTCTTGATTTCAGCTCAGGGTCCTGGGATCAAGCCCCGTGTGTGAGGGTGTGTGTGTGGGTGGGGGAGGTTCCACGCTCAGCAGGAAGTCTGCTTCAGGATTCTCACGCTCCCTCTGCTCCCCCCCTTAGTCTCTCTCTCAAATTAACAAATAAAACTAAAAAAAAAAAAAAAAAAAGGACAAAGAAAGTTCTCAAATCAATGACCTAACTGTATTCCTTGAGGAACTAGAAAAAGACCACCAACCAACCAAAGCTAGCAGAAGAAAAAATAAAAGATAGAGTGGAGATTTAAAAAATGGACACTATAAAACAATAGAGAAAAATCTAGAAAGTCAACAAATCTTTATCTGGAATGAGTAAGAAAAAAAGAGAGAAGACTCAAGTTACCAAAATAAAAAATAAAGTAGGGACATTACTACTAATTTTACAGAAAAAAAGGATTATAAGAGAATACTATGAACAGTTGTCTAGCAACAAATCAGATAACCTAAATGAAATGGACAAACTACTAGAAACATGCAATCTACCAAAACTGACTCAAGAAATAGAAAACATGAATAGACCTGTAATTAGCAAGGAGATTAAACCAGTAATCAAAAACCACCCAACAACAAAAAAGCCAAGAACTAGACGGTTAACTAGTGAATATGACAAAACACTCAAAGAATACCAATCCTTCTTAAACTCTGCCAAAAAACTAAAGAGAAGGGAATGATTACTAACCCATTCTACAAGGCATTTTTTTTTTTTTAAGCAGGCATCTATGCCCAACATGGGGCTCAAATTCACAACCCCGAGATCGAGAGTTATATGTGGGGTGCCTAGGTGGCTCAGCTGGTTGAGTGTCCAACTCTTGATCTCAGCTCAGGTTTTGAGCTCATGGTCATGAGTTCAAGCCCCACCATTGGGCTCTGTGCTGCACATGGAGCCTGCTTTAAAAAAAAAAAAAAAGTAAATAAATAAATAAAGAGTTGCATGATCCATCAAATGGGCCACCCAGGTGCCCCAAGGAAAGCATTACTTAATACCAAGTCTAGACTAAGACACTACAAGAAAATTATAGACCAATATTCCTTATCAATATAAGATACAAGGATGCCTGGCTGGCTCAGTGGGTAAAGCATGTGGCTCTTAATCTCAGGGCTGTGAGTTCAAGCCCCACGATGATATAGAGATTGCTTAAATAATCTTAAAAAAAAAGAAAATAAATGTAAGATACAAAAATCCTCAACAAAATATTAGCGAACAAAATTCAAGAGCTTATTAAAAAGACTTATACACCAGGGTGCCTGGCTGGTTTAGTCAGTATGCAGGTGACTCTTGATCTCAGGGTTCTGAGCTTGAGTTCCATGTTGGGTGTAGAGATTACTTAAAAATAAAATCTTAAAAAAAAAAAAAGATTTATACACCATGATACAGTAAGATTTATCCCAACATGCAAAGGTGGTTAAATATACAAAAATCAATGTAATACACATTAAGAAAATGAACAGAATTGCATGATCACCCCAACTAATGCAGAAAAGGCATCTGACAAAAATCAACACCCTGAGTGATAAAAGTATCTCCATAAACAGAAGGGAAATTCCTCAGTCAGGAACAAGATTAGGATGCCCACTTTTGCTACTTCTAATCAACACAGAGGTTTTAGAGGAATAAAGCAAAAAAGAAAAAAAAAAAAATAAAAGGCAAAATTGGAAAGGAAGGCATAAAATGACCTACTGCAGATCATTTCATTTTATATGCAGAAAACCCGAACTATCCATGCGAAAACACGGGGTTTCATATATTTTTCCTATTGTGTCTATATTCTCCTTTGAAATCTCTGCCTTAGCCTTTATTTCTTCCTTTCTTTTGCTAGCTTTGGTTGGTTGGTGTTCTTTTTCAAGTTCCTTGCAGTATATGTTAGGTCACTGATTTGAGATCTTTCTTTGTTTTTAACATACGTGTTTTCAGCTCTTTTCTTTCAGCACTACTTTCATTGCCTCTCATAAATAAAATCAGCAAAGCTGCAGGATAAACAATCAACACCCCAAAATTAGTTGTATTTCTATACACTTGCAATGAACAATCCAAAAAGGAAATTAAAAAAATGAAATACTTAAGAATAAATTTAACCAAGGAGGCAAAACACTTGTACACTGAAAACTGTAAAACACTATTGAAGGAAATTAAAGACATAAATAAATGGAAAGATATCCAGGTTGATGAACTGGAATAATTAATATTAATATAACAGCTCAGTCAGAAGAGCATGCAACTCTATCTCAGGATTATGAGTTCGAGCCCTACACTGGGGGAGGGATTACTAAAAATAAATAAATAAACTTAAGGGCGCCTGGGTGGCTCAGTTGGTTGAGCATCCAACTCTTGATTTCAGCTCAGGTCATGATCTCAGGGTTGCGAGATCGAGCCCTGCTTTACGCCCAGTGTGGGGCTTGAACTCACGACAGAGCCAGCCAGGTGCCCCTATTACTTTTATTATAAAAACTTTTAGGGGCGCCTGGGTGGCTCAGTCGTTACGCGTCTGCCTTTGGCTCAAGGCGTGATCCCGGCGTTCTGGGATCGAGCCCCACGTCAGGCTCTTCTGCTGGGAGCCTGCTTCTTCCTCTCCCTCTTCCTCTCCACTCCAGGAATACCTCCCCCTGCTTGTGTTCCCTCTCTCGCTGGCTGTCTCTCTCTGTCGAATAAATAAATAATCTTTAACCAAAAAAAAAAAACTTTTAATTTTTGTTTAAAAAGACCATATGATGATGGTAAAATAATAACTATAATCATGCAAGTTATTTAAAAAAAATTTAAGAGATTTTTTTATTTGAGAGAGAGAGAGAGCATGCGAGCACGAGCAGGGGGAACAGCAAAGGGACAAGCAGTCTCCCCACTGAGCACAGAGCCCAACTCGAGGCTCAATCCCAGGACCCTGATATCATGCCCAGAGCAAGTCAGACGCTTAATGAACTGAGCCAGCCAGACATCCCATAAAAGGTATTTTTTAAATTTTTAAGTAAGCTCTATGCCCAACATGGGGCTTAAACTCACAACTTCAAGATCAAGAGTCACTTGCTTTTCCAACTGAGCCAGCCAGGTGTCCTAAGTTATTTTTTTAAAACATTATTTATATTTTTTATTTTTTAAGGTTAAAGAAAATTTTTTTTTTTTTAGTATCTCTATACCCAACGTGGGTCTCAAACTCATGACCTTAAAACTGAGTCACATGCTCTTCCAACTGAGCCAGCCAGGTGCCCCTGTGATAGTTATTCCCCCTCTCCCTGCTCCCAGTATTTTCTTTAAATAATAATAAATTTTGGGGGCGCCTGGGTGGCTCAGTCGTTGGGCATCTGCCTTCGGCTCAGGCCACGACCCCAGAGCCCTGGGATCAAGCCCTGTGTTGGACTCCTCCACTGGGAGCCTGCTTCCTCCTCTCCCACTCCCCCTGCTTGTGTTCCCTCTCTCGCTATCTGTCTCTTTGTCAAATAAACAAACAGAATCTTTAAAAAATAAATAAATAAATAATAAATTTTGACTATAACATTTAAGTTTTTAGGTTTTTTTGTTTTGTTTTTTAAGTAAACTCTACCCTCAATGTGGGCCTTGAACCCACAACCCTGAGATCAATAGTCACATGCTCCACCAACCTAGCCAGCCAGGGGTTCCTGATACGAAATCTGAAGGATAGAAAATAGCTCGGCCTTAAACCAACCAAATGGTATCAGTGTTAGTGTTGGATTATAAATTTCCCAAATTTTTGTAACATGCTTATATTTTATAAGTAAACAAAAATGAAATGATAGCCTTTCCTTTTAAAATAATTCCATATTAGTGCAATAAATCCACAAACTCAAATTAATAAAAGGGCTTATTACCTAAATTAGTGCTTCTGAGCATGCTGACCAGTGCTGGCATAAGCTGAAACTCAAATGTCCTTCGGACTCCACAGTGGCTGCAGGCTGGGAGCTCAGTGACTTCTGATGTAGGGCAGGTCAAAAAGAGTGGTTCTCCACTCCAGGAATACCTACAGCAAGGAAATAAAGAATCCTGAAGGACCATACACAAGTCACATTCCAACATCAGAGACAATGCTTTGCAAACTTGGCCTCCTTCTTGAAGAATACCAGGAGCAAAACCAGAGAGCAAAGAAAATCCAAAGACCCAAACCTACTAGCAAGCCTGTGGAGCTCAGCGAGATACCTGACATCTTGTCAAGGCACCAAAGCCAATGCTGAACTGAGTCGAACTACGACTACAACAAAGTCCAGACTGAGCTCAACCACAGAGTAAGCAGATTGGACTTCCAACCTACTACCTTACAGGAAAAGGGGCACGCCCTTCTAAGGAATAAGTATTTACTTCAGTACCTACCATTCTTCAACATACGATCTCTGGTAAATAATAAAAAGAAATTAGGGGGCGCCTGGGTGGCACAGCGGTTAAGCGTCTGCCTTTGGCTCAGGGCGTGATCCCGGTGTTATGGGATGGAGCCCCACATCAGGCTCCTCCGCTATGAGCCTGCTTCTTTCTCTCCCACTCCCCCTGCTTGTGTTCCCTCTCTCGCTGGCTGTCTCTATCTCTGTCCAATAAATAAATAAAATCTTTAAAAAAGTAAAAATAAAAATAAAAAGAAATTAGATATACAAAACAGCAGAAAATTTACTTATTTATTGGAGAGAGAGTGTGTGCGTAAGCTGGAGGGATGGTGGGCAGAGGAAGAGGGAGAGAGAGAACCAGAACCCTAAGCAGGCGCCACACTCAGCACAGAGCCCAATGCAGGGCTCGGTCTCATGACCAGAGCCAAAATCAAGAGTCACACACTTAACTGAGCCACCCAGGTGCCCCAAGAGCAGCAGAAAAATTTAACCCACAAAGAAAGTTAATACAAGAATACCCACAGGGGCGCCTGGGTGGCTTAGTGGGTTAAGCATCTGCTTCAGCTCAGGTTATGATCTCAGGATCCTGGTATCGAGCCCCTCCTTGGGCTCCCTACTCAGCGGGGAGTCTGCATCCCCCTCTGCCTGCCGCTCCCCTGCTTGTACGCATACTCTCTCTCCAAGAAAGAAAATCTTAAAAAAAAAAAAAGTATACCCACAGACAAGATCGTGGAGTTATCAGAAAAAGACTTTAAAATAAGATCTTAAACAAACAATAAAATATCAATAATAAACATATAAAAGAATCTAGCAGAAAAGGTAGACATGCATAAACAGACGAAGTTAGCACAGAAGTAGAAACTAAAAGACATTGAAAGAGGAATGCTAGCAATGAAAAATGCTGTAGCAGAGTAAAGAACTTCATTCAGGGGCACTGGGTGGCTCAGTTGGTTAAGCGTCTGCCTTCAGCTCAGGTCATGATCCCAAGGTGCTGGGATCGAGCCCCACATCAGGCTCTCTGCTCCGCGGGAAGCCTGCTTCTCCCTCTCCCTCTGTCTACGACTCTGCCTACTTGTGCTCTCCCTCTCTGTTGAATAAATAAATAAAATCTTTAAAAAGAAAAAACACACAAAACTTCATTCAATAAAGGTTAACAGCAGGTAGGAAACAACAACAACAAAAAATCTGTGAATCTGAGGAAAATAGAAATATCCAAAATGAAACAAAAAGTGAAAATAATTTAAAAAAAGAAACAGGGTCTTGAGGTGCCTGGGTGGCTCAGTCGTTAAACGTCTGCCTTTGCTCAGGGCGTGATCCCGGAGTTCTGGGATCGAGCCCCGCATTGGGCTCCTCCGCTGGGAGCCTGCTTCTTCCCCTCCCACTTCCCCTGCTTGTGTTCCCTCTCTCACTGGCTGTCTCTCTCTCTGTCAAATAAATAAATAAAATCTTTAAAAAAAGAAACAGGGTCTTTAAAAACCATGGGACAATTTCAATTTGTCTAAACATACAAGAAACTGGAGTCCTAGAAAAAGGCAAGAGAACCAAAGAAATATTTGAAGAGATAATGGCCAAAATTTTCCAAAATTCATGAACAGACATCAATGCAAAAATCCAAGAAGCTCAGCAAATCCCAAGCAGGATATATTAAAACATACAGTCACTAAAGTACATAATAGTTTAATTACATAAATACAACAAACAGAAGAAAAACAGTAAGAATTACAGCTAATTTCTAACAAACACTAAAGGCAACAAGTCAATGGAACAAAATCTTTCTAGTGTTGAATGGAAGACAAGTAAAAAATAAACTGTATATCCAATAAAATGTCTATCAAAAGAAATACAAATAAATACATTCGTAGACAAAACCTGTGTGGCTATCTCCAACAAACCCACATTTTATTTTTATTTTACTTAGTTACTTATTTATTTTTAAGTAGGCTCCACGCCCAATGCGGGGGTTGAACTCACAACCCTGAGATCAAGACCTGAGATCAACAGCTGGACACTCAACTGACTGAACCACCCACGTGCCCCTAAACTTGCATTGTAAAAAAAAAAAAAAAAAAAAAAAAAAAAATCAGAAGTCCTTCAGACTTAAAGGAAATGCCAGATGGAAGCTCAGCATGAAGGAAGGTAGAGCACCGAAAGGGTAAATGGGTGGATAAATATAAAAGACCTTCTTTATTTTTTTTAAGATTTTATTTATTTATTTGTCAGAGGGAGAGAGACAGAGCACAAGCAGGGGGAGAGGCAGGCAGAGGGAGAAGCGGGCTCCCTACTGAGCAAGGAGCCCGATGCAGGACTCAATCCCAGGACCCCAGAATCATGACCCGAGCCAAAGGCAGCTGCTTAATCAACTGAGCCACCTAGGGGTCCCATGTAAAAGACCTTCCGATCATTATTTTTATTATTTTTTAGAAGATTTTATTTTTTGTTTTAAGTAATCTCTACACCCACGTAGGGCCTGAACTCACAACCCTGAGATCAAGAGCCGCACACTCTACCAACTGAGCCAGGCGCCCCCAATCATTATTTTTAATTTTATTGTATATATATATTATCCTTAAAAACTATTGATTATTTCAAGCAAAAATAATAACGTATTATTGGATACAGAGAAGTGAACATGTGAAAACAAGATCACAAAGGGCAGGGGAAAGGTAAACAGAATTCGGTGCTACGGTTCTCAGTTCAGAAAGCAGCAAACTACTGTGTGAAGGCAGACTAGTCAGCCACAGATGCACACTACCATCACTAAAGCAAACACTGTTTATGGCAACAGAAAAAACATAAAATCATCAACTAAAAGTATTCAATTCACTGAAAAGAAGGTTAAACAAAAGGGAAAAGAGGGACAAAAAAACTAAAAAGGAAAACAGCCAATACCAGAATGACAAAAGTAACCCACCACCACCAATAATTACATTAAATGGACTCAAGAACCTATGTAAAAAGCAAATAATCTGGATAAAATAAAGGCAAGACACATACATATATATAAGCTGTTTACAAAGTATACTTTAGATCTCACCTCACACTTGTCAGAACGGCAATTATCAAAAAGACAAGAAATAACAAGCGTTGGCGAGGATGTGGAGAAAAGGGAACCCATGGGTACTGTTCGTGGGAATGTAAATTGGTGCAGCCACTGTGGAAAACAGTATGGAGGTCCCGCGAAAAATTAGAAAGAGCACGACCATATGATCCATTTCTGGGTATTTATTCAAAGCAGACAAAAGCACTAACTCAAAAAAGATACCTACCCTCATGTTCACTGCAGCAGTATTTAAATGGCCAAGACACGTAAGTAACCCGTGTCCCTCGACAGATAAATGGATAAAGAAACTGTGGCGTGTGTGTGTGTTGTATGTATATATACATGTAAGCACAGATATATACATACAACACACAACAGAAGGAAATCTTGACGTTTGCCAACAGCATGGATGGGCCTCAAGGGCATAATGCTAAGTGAAATAAGTCAGACAGAGAAAGAAATCACTTACATGCAGGACCTAAAAAAACCAAAAAAAAAAACAAACCCCAAACTCATAGAGAAGAAATTGGTGGTTTCCAGAGACGAGGGATCAGGGGTAGGAGAAATAAGTAAACTGTTTGTTGTTTTTTTTTTACTTTTTTAGTTTAAATAAATTAAAAAAAAAAAATCACTCTATATCTAAAGGAAGAGGCTGAAAGTAAAGAGTGTAAAAAATATCAACCATACAAAGATTAAACAAAAAAAAGTCAGTGTGGCTATATTGACATGAGATCAAATACAATCCAAAGAAGGAATATCATCAGAAATGAATAGGAACATTTATTTATAATTATAACAGGATCGATTCATCAGATAAATATAACAATCCTCCAAGTGCATATATCTTAAAACAGTACCAAAATGCATGAGACAAACTTTGACAGAATTAAAAGGAGAAGACATATCCGTAATCATAGTGGAAAGTTTTGACACTTTTCTCTCTGTAACTGATAAGCAAGACAAAAGTGATCAGTAACAGAAACTGGGGTTGCAACAATTGGATATTCATACAAAAAAGAACATTGAACCTCATACATTATATACAAAAATTAACTCAAAACGGATCACAGACCTAAATGTAAGAACTAAAATCAAAAACTCCTACAAGAAAACACAGGAAATCAAACACAACAAATTCTGTTACCTTTGGTTAGACAGAAATTTCTGAGGAAATAAAAAGTTGAGGGTACCTGGGTGGCTCAGTCGTTAAGCGTCTGCCTTCAGCTCAGGGCGTGATCCCAGGGTCCTGGGATCGAGCCCCACATCTGGCTCCCTGCGCAGCGGGGAGTCTGCTTCTCCCTCTGCCCCTCCCCATCCCACTGCTCAGACTCACGTGGGCACGCATTCTCCCCCCCAAATAAATAAATAAAATCTTTTTTAAAAAAAGTCAAAGTTCTCAACATACTGAAAAGATACTGTAGAGATTACTTTAAAAAAAAATCTTATTAGGGGCACTTGGGTGGCTCAGTTGGTCACTCGTCTGCCTTCAGCTTAGGTCATGATCTCAGAGTCCTGGGATTGAGCCCTGCACTGGGCTCCCTACTCAGCAGGGAGCCTGTTTCTTCCTTTCCCTCTGCCGCTCCCCCTGCTTGTGCTCTCTCCCCCTCTCTCTGTCAAATAAATAAATAAAATCTTTAAAAAAAAAATCACACTACATGATCCAAATTATGGGGTCTTTTTTGTTTTTTAAGTAATCTCTATACTCAACATGGGGCTCAAACTCACAATCCCGAGATCAAGTGTTGCATGCCCTACTGATTGAGGAGCCAGGTGCCCCCCAAATTTTGTTTTTTAAAAACACACAACTCCCGAGGCACCTGGGTCGCACAGCTGGTTAAGTGCCCAACTCTTGGTTTCGGGTCAGGTCGTGATCTTAGAGTCATGAGATTAACCCTGCATCGGGCTCAGTGTTCAGCATGGAGTCTACTTGAGATTCTTTCTCCCTCTCCCTCTGCCCCTCCTGCCCATGTTCTCTCCCTCTCTCTCTAAAATAAATAAATCTTTAAAAAAAAAACAAACAAAAACCCCACACAAGTGGAGTGCATACGTCCATACACATAAAAAAATAAGTGAACAGAATACACTAAAATCTTAGCCTCTCGGTTTGTGGAATATTAGATTTTGGTTTTCTCATTGTATTTCCCAGTATTTTCCAAATTAACATGTATTGCTTTTATAATCAAGAAAAACAATAAAAGAAAATATGCCTTTACCTCAAAATCTGCTCCTGACAAGCAGCAATTCTCTTCATGAATTTGTAAAATATCTTATCTCCACTTTTAATTATGGTCTTCTCATATTTTTCATCACCATCACTAGAAAGACTAAAAGAAGAAAAGCAGAAAACACTTTTTCGTGTCTATATCCAGAGAACTACAATTTTTAAAAGAGCAAACAAAATAATGCACATAATTTAAAAATTATAAATTTAAGCGGTGCCTGGGTGGTGCAGTCAGTTAAGTGTCACACTCTTGGTTTCGGCTCAGGTCGTGGTCTCAGGGCTGTGGGATTGAGCCCCAGGTCAGCTCCGAGCTCAGCGCGGAGTCTGCTTGGGATTCTCTCTCTCCTTCTGCCCCTTCCTGTCTCACCTCGCTCACTCTAAACTAAAGAAATCTTTTTAAAAAATCATAAATTTAATACCTTGTAATATCTAACAGTAATCCCCTACCCACCTTTCTCCCAAGCCCTGCTCCCTAGCCATTTTCAACTCTGGGATAATTATGTGCAATTTTAAAAGTTCTTATGCCCATTGACTATCTCCATTTCTTTCCCCATTATGGATTATTTTTAAACACCAACCGGTCTGCAAGCACTCCAACATTATTCTGAAAAGCTTACAAAGGAAACGGCTCTGGTAAAGAACCAGGTCATCTCTCCAAATATCCTATTATAATTCTATTATAATAGCAAAAACGATCATTCTTATTTCTTTTTTTTTTTTTTTTAAGATTTTATTTATTTATTTGATGGAGAGAGAGACAGCCAGCGAGAGAGGGAACACAAGCAGGGGGAGTGGGAGAGGAAGAAGCAGGCTCCCAGCAGAAGAGCCAGATGCAGGGCTCGATCCCAGGAGTCTGGGATCACGCCCTGAGCGAAGGCAGACGCTTAACGACTGAGCCACCCAGGCGCCCCCATTCTTATTTCTTTATGGGGCTTTGGTTTATAAAGCCTTTCAGGACCTATTGTCTCATGTGACTCCTAAAACCATATGATGAGAGAGACAACAGAGATATCAACACGACTCCCATTTCACTGGTGAGAGCTCGGGGCGGGTGTCTGACTCCTAAGCCAGGTCTGAAGCCATAGTCTACAGTCAAAACACAAATGGCATTTTTCTAACTTACCTGTCTGAGCCAATCATTTAAAAACAGAAAATAAGGTTAAAGAGATAGTAAACACATGTTCTTCTGTAGCAGTTGTCACCCCTAACTCCTTTGCTCAGCTTCTTGAGGGTACTTAGAAACAGAGCAGTGTATTCAAGCTAACTCAAGGGTGGCTGGTAAGATTGCCTTGTCTCTATCTCCTTTCTCATCCAAGAGAAGCAAAGCAGAAAGGTCCTACACATACAAGTTCTGCCTGAAAAAGTCTCCCCAAGTACTAGAATCAAACCAAAGGGTACCTACTGTGGCAGCTTCCTGATCAAGTCCCCTCTCAGGCTCAGCACACATTCTCACCTTCGGGAAAGCAGCTGTTCCATATCCAATCCTTCTTTCTGTTGATATTCCCTCAGAAGGCTATGAGCGTGATCTAGACTGACAAAATCCCTGTAATCCTCCTCATCTACAACACCGATGTAGTAGGGCAGGAACTGTGGTACCACAGAAGGCAAGGCCATCTCTTCCCCAGGAGAAACAGGAGGAGCAGCGCCCAGAACGGTATCCTGCAGGTGGAGATCTTGGAGCTGGGCAGTACAGTCTATGTCTCTGGCATTGCTGGAATCATTTCCAAAATCCAAGGTAAGCTGTGGTGGTGGCACCTCCTCACTGCCACTTCCCCAGTCATCTGCACCTTCGCACCAATCCTCAGCTGCAAGGCCATTTTCCTGTTTCTAGAAGAATATCCAGTGAATGAAGCCAAGCACACTTGGATGATCTCACCTCTTTCCTTGGCTTGAGCTACCCATTCCTTCACCGTCCCGAGGAAGCCTTCACACTGGACCTTCCCCTCTTGCACACTCTGATTCAACCTCCGGAACCTCATACACTCAAAAGCATGTTGGAGGTAACAAAAATTCTCTTCCCTTTCCAGAGGCAGGGTGGCAAATGCAGTACAGTGGTTTCTTCAACCATCTACTCCAAACTCTCTCAGTTGTGCTGAAGGAGAGAACTACATTTCCCAGACTCCTTAGCACCTAGGGTTTCACATATGATCAAGGGCCCGCTAATCAGGTCCATTAGGGAGACACAAAGTTGAAACAGAATGAGGTGGAAAGAGAGGCCATGAAGCAAAATTCTGTAGATGGATATAAAGCAAGGACCTGGAGCCAAAAGATCTCACAAGGGCAGCTTCCAGTTCACCAGACCACATCTCAGCTTTCTGATTGCAGGTGCGGTAGGTGGTATAACAGCTCCTTGACAGGCCACTTCTGAGGTGTGGTTCTGGAGGTCATTCCTGGAGTGGCCCCCTCCAACCTACCCAGTGTTAGTAAAAACCTAATTCTAAGTCTGTCTCGGTTTTAAAAAGTCAGTGTTTTTCTATTATCTGCAACCCAACCCTGACAAATATAGGTAGACACCACGGTCTTCATCTTTTCATTCCTGGTACTGCTGGTACCCTGCGCAGCACACATTTAGAACTCAGTGTATACATAAGCAGACATTCACAGGCAGAATGAGACTGAATTTTGTTCTGCAGCTACCAACTTGCCCAACTTTTTGATTCAATAAATTTAGACTTTCTTCTTGTTTGTTATATACATGTACACACATCACAGGAACTGTTTACTATAAACCCATATATATGTATTACACACAACCACATATATGCATACATCCATACTTTTTCCCCAAACAGAAACATCAGCGAGTTATGTGCCTCGAGGCCTTCAGTGTATATTAAAAGAAAAAAACAAACAAAATCTTAAAGAGATCGTACTTCACAGTTCAGAAAAGTGCAAAAACCATTCCAACGTACTTCAAAAGTGCACGGCTGAAAGTTTATCTTAAACGATATTCGGGGAAATACCCTCAAACTACAGCAAGTCATAATATGCTGATCACAACCTGTTTACCTGAGCGTCCTGCGCCTCTCTCTCTCGGATCTGCAGGCACTGGGAACGGAACACTTTCCAGCTTCGGGGTAAAAAATAAATGGCAATGAGGCTGCAACGCTGACCACCAGCCAGGTGACGGGCCCTACCCGGAGTGGGCGGTGCCCCCCAGCTCCCGCCCACTCGGCATAAAACCCGGAGGCAGCTCGAAACCTCCCCGCCTACCTGCGCGTCCCGCCGCTGCCGCACGCGGGGAGGGGGCAAGCGAACACGTGCAGGAGCCGGTGAAACGGGGAGCCTTCCAGAGGGCAGTACACCTGAACGACCAGGGCAAGAGGCTGCCTGCAACGTTCACACACTGGCCTCGGCGCTGCTACCGCCGGCAGGGCGTCCTGAGGGCAGGGGAAGAGCTAAGACTCCGGCTCTGCTCCGGGACCTCTCCCACTCCCTCACCCCGTAGCCCTCATTAGCACCCGCCGACCCCAGCTCCGGCGCTCCACCTCACCGGAAGGCCGCCCAGCTTGCTAGCAGTCCAGGCGCCCGGCCCCGTGGGGCGGCCGTGCACCGCAGTGTCTCGAAGCCCGAGCAGCACCGGCTTCCGAAAAGCCGCCATGACGACGAGACACCCACGTGGAAAGGCGAACTACGGCAGCCGAGACAGTGGGCCTCTCCGCGCACGCGCACCGGCTACACCTGCGAGACGGCCCCGCCCCCTTATGATCCTTAGGAGGATTAGGTGCCCTGAGCTGCGCAGGCTACTGCCGGTGTTGTGGGCTCAAAATCCGGGAGCCCCAGACATTATGTGCGTCCGAATGCGCTGAGGTAGGAAATACGTATCATCTGGTATGAAGTAGTCTTGCCAAAAGATTTTACCTGAAGTGGAATAATAGTACTATCGTTAAGACAAAAAAAAGTTTAATTTTTACAGAGGAAATTATGGAGCGGGCCATGAGTTGACAACTGTTGAAATTTGGCGTCAGACACATAGAGATCTGTTACACAACTTGACTTTTTTATGTTTGGAATTTTCCGTAAGGGAAATTTTTTTTAATGCTGTGGCACAACCTAGGTGAATTTTGAAAACATGCTAAGTGAAAGAAGCCAGACACAGAAGGCCAAGTTCTGGAAAAGGTGAACTTCAAAGAAAGAAATCAGATCAATTGTTGCCAGGGTTTGGGTTCAGGCTGTAGGGATTGACCTCAAAGGGATGCCAGGAATCTACCTTTTCAGGTGATGAAAATGCTATAGATCTCAACTGTGGTGGTTATGTGACTTATACATTTGTCAAAACTCAAAACCGCACCCCAAAAGAAGGTGCGTTTTTCTGTATGTATATTACACCTCAATAAACCGGATTAAAAAAAAAACCAACATGTTGCAAAAGCACTATGCAGTCTTCATACTATAGTGTGCAGAGGAAATGTGGACTTTCAAGGACTGACACCTTCAAGCAGGGTATAAATGCCTCATGTTTGGCTCCAGCCCCAGCACAGACCTGGAAAGGAAACCAGTCAGCTACTGGTTTATTATCACTGCCAATCTGCTTTAAAAGCTTTAGAAGACACTCTGAAGTCTGACCTTGGTGTTCATTTCAGGTCTAGCCAAAGAGGCTGGATGACTTGACAGATACTTGTTATTTCAAGTGAGTTTTCCAGGATATATATTTTGCTTATGGCAAAAAGAAACAAACTTCAAAACTGGTATTCTTTTTTTTTTTTTTTAAAGATTTTTTTTTTAATTTATTTATTCGACAGAGATAGAGACAGCCAGCGAGAGAGGGAACACAAGCAGGGGGAGTGGGAGAGGAAGAAGCAGGCTCATAGCGGAGGAGCCTGATGTGGGGCTCGATCCCATAACGCTGGGATCACGCCCTGAGCCGAAGGCAGACGCTTAACTGCTGTGCCACCCAGGCGCCCCCAAAACTGGTATTCTTGCTATACCACAGCAAGACATCTTCCAGCAGTTACTGAGCTTTCTCCATCATCAGTCACCTGTTTACGTAACACTGCTGACTACAAACCTTCGATCAAAGTGTGATCATAGGGGGCGCCTGGGTAGCGCAGTCGTTAAGCGTCTTTCTTCAGCTCAGGGCGTGATCCCGGCGTTCTGGGATGAGTCCCACATCAGGCTCCTCCGCTGGGAGCCTGCTTCTTCCTCTCCCACTCCCCTGCTGTGTTCCCTCTCTCGCTGGCTGTCTCTCTGTCACATAAATAAATAAATAATCTTTAAAAAAAAAAAAAAAGTGTGATCATAGCACGAACCCTTATTACTTAAGATGAATTTTTGGGCGCCTGGGTGGCTCAGTTGGTTAAGTGTCTGCCTTTGGCTCAGGTCATGATCCCAGGGTCCTGGGATCAAGCCCCACATTGGGCTCCCTGCTCAGCAGGCATTGTGCTTCTCCCTCTCCCACTCCCCCTGCTTGTCCTGTCAAATGGATAAATAAAATCTTTTTTTTTTTTAAATGAATTTTCAAGATGTTAATTGCTGCCCCATTCTGGAATTCCAGAGGCAATTTAATTATCAAATTTGAAACTGACGTTATTGTGGGGTCCTTGGAACAGTGTTAACAAAAGGGTAGTTGGGTGTGTGATTTGAAGCATTCCACTTAATGATTTTATAGGGTTTGGACTTCCCTGACAGACTCACACAAATCAAGTTGATAGTATTTATTTATGTGTATGTATGTAATCTCTGCCGACGTGGGGCTCGAATTCATGACCCAGAGATCAAAGGTCCCCATGCTTCACTGACTGAGCCCACAAGGCGCTCCTGGTTTGTATTTATTTGAGGAAGTGCAGAATGAAGACGTTGAAGTCCACTTGAATCTCACACTGAAGAGCTGTTCATGATGGTTAATTTTATGTACCAACTGGGCTAGGAGGTGCCCAGACAGCTGGTAAAACGTTACGTCTGGCATTGTCTGTGAGGCTGTTTCCAGAAAAGAATAGCATTTGCATCAGTAGACTGAGTAAAGAAGATCTGCCCTCACCAGCATGGGTGGGCCTCACCCAGTCTGTTGAGGGCCCTAAGAGAACAAAAAGGCAGAGGAAGGGTGAATTCTCTTTCTTCTTGAGCTGGGACATTGATCTTCTCCTGCCCTCAGACATCAGATCCTGGTTCTCAGGCCTTCGGACTCAGACTGAAAACCTATACCTGCCCCGGTTTTCCTGGTTCTCCAGCTTGTGGTAAACAGCATATTGTGGGACTTGTCACTTCCATCATCACATTTGCCAATTCCCATAATACATCTCACCTCGCATATATCTACATCCTACTGGATATATTTCTCTGGAGAACCCTAAATAATACACAGTTCAAGAACTCACAACCACTGGCAGCCATAGGACAAGGCAAAGCCACAAGGGAGGGTAGTGGTGGCGATGTGGGGAGGAGAGCAAGACAGGGCCCAGGGACATGTGGCCATTTGACATGTGCAAGTTCTTCCTGCATAAAGCAAGACAGGGGACATGGCAGCTGGCCTAGAGGAGCAGTGGTCCCACTCCTAAGAGATCCTTCATGTGAAGCCAGGTTAGCCTGAGGGGTTCTGCCACCTAGAATTTTTCTCTCTACAGCCTTTTTTTGTGCTTGCTCTTTTGTAATAGAGGAGGTACCTCTGATGGGAAAAGACCTTCACTTTTCATCAGCTACATTAAGAAAGCAGGTGGGCTGGGATGCCTGAGTGGCGCAATCAGCGTCCGCCTCTTGGTTTCGGCTCAGGTTGTGATCTCAGGGTCATGAGATCGAGCCCTGCGTTGGGCTCCGTGAGCATGGAGTCTGCTTGAGTTTCTCTCTCCCCCTTTCCCTCTGCCCCTCCTGCTCTCTAAAATAAATAAATCTTTATAAAAAAATAAATAGATGTAGTAAAGAAAGAAGGTGGGTTAGCAAGAGCCTCAACAGAGCCTGACTGTCTAAAAGCATCTTTGTATCACCTCTACCAAAGTGAGAAGTGGGCATTCACTTTTGGAATTAAAAACAAACAACAGAGAAGGGCTAACAATTTCTGAGTATTATTTTAAGCAGACATTTGCACCTGTATGATCACTTTCTGTAATTAGGACATTTCTTCCTTTGAACTTCCATGGGTGCATTTTGCCTTCTCCTTATGGGAGTAAAAATACAAATCCCGGCTTTCCTTGTCTTGAGGAAGGCACATGACCGAGTCAGAGTACTACCCACAAGTGGGCGACCCAGGAGAGAATGGGGTGAAGGCTGCTGTGATGAAAGGGTCGGGGGCAGCAGGGCTTTGTAAAAGGGCAGCAGTCTTCCTATCCAGATTCTGTGTCATGACCTAGGGTGTAGATCCTGGAAACTCAGCCTCTAGTCTGCCCGTCAATTCTGCTCGACTTTTTTTAAATAAAATTCACTTTCTGCCTAGTTGGCCAAAAATATTACTTAGTATATTGAATAGAAGCTAAAAGGGCGGTTTGTTCAAAATCCTTTTTTCCCCAGTGTTTGTCTTATAAAAGGAGAGAATTACCTGAGCATCTGGCCAGAAGACAATCGTCACCCTTGATCCAAACTCGGTATTCACCCAAAACAGACATAATCTGCAGCTTTTTAGAACTATGCGGTGAACAAAAGTATGCAATTCCTCCAAAGTCACGGAGGCGAGGCGTGAACAAAGGAGAGAGGATTTGCTTACAGAAGCCAAGCTGCCCCTATGACTTTGATTGTGCCCCATCCCCCTCCACTCTCTTCTCAAGGGACCATCCTCCACTCTGGACCTACTCACCACTTACAGTCAAGCCTCAACCAGGCAAGGCACATCACTCCTACTGGGCACCTAACTCCTGTGTACAGCACCACTTCTGGAGACGAGAAGAGGCTCAGCCTACACCCTCCTTTGTGGCATCTTTATTTTTCTATCCGGTACACGAACAAAGTGAACATGGTCAGGAAAATCAGCTGCACTGAAACCCTTCAGCCAATCGTAAAACAGAAGGCATGCGGACAGGGAAGGGCAGGGGTGGCAATTCCAGACCAGCTTCCCCCAAAGGGCTTGTGCTCCAAGCCCGCAACCAGAGGCGGCTCTGGGAAGGGCTGTGCAGTGCATCTCTGGTGAGGAGGGACAAGAAGGACCAGTCACAACAGGGACTGCAGCCGGGCATGAGTTTATTGGCTTCTGGCCTCACGCTCCTGCTTGATGAAGTTGATTAGCCCATTGGTGGAAGAGTCGTGAGAGGTCACTGGGCTACTGCCGTCAAGCTCAGGCTCGATTTTCTTGGCCAGCTGCTTTCCCAGCTCCACCCTGCCAGGACAAGGAGAAAGAATGGTAAGAGGAAGTTCCAGCACCGCGAGTCAAATCCACAAGCCAACCCACAGGCATTCTCCACCCTTCCCAGGAGAAGGAGCAACTCACCCCCACTGGTCAAAGCTGTTGATGTCCCAGATGACACCCTGAACGAAGATCTTGTGTTCATACATGGCTGCAGAGGTGGCAGATGGGGCACATTAGGGCTTTACCGGCCCAATCCAACCTACCCCAGGCCAGGTCCTTCCCTGCTCACTCACCAATCAAGGCTCCCAGAATGAATGGCGTGAGCTTGGTGAACACAATAGAGTTGGTTGGGCGATTTCCTTCAAAGACCTTTAGAAAACACCCAGGAATGTCCCCTAGTTAGTTATAACCCCTAAATCCCCAGAACGGATGTGCACCCTACCCCCAAAAGCTGGGATATGCCTATCTGTAAGGACAGTCCCTCCTACTGGGTAGGACAAGCCAGGCACTCATGAATCCCTACCCTGACCCCACAATTTTATCCTTCCAACTCCAGGATGCCAGCCAAAGCCCCCTTCAGGAGAAGTGCTGACCTTGTGTGGCAACAGCTTCTCCAAGGCCTCTGGACTCTTCCCCGCGGCCTGCAGCTCCTTGCGGGCCTCCTCTTTCGACTTCCCCTTCATCAGGGCCTCAGTCTGGGCCAAAAAGTTGGCCAGGAGGATCTGACAAGAGAGACACCCAGTTCCACTTGGAAGTCCTGTGTGAGCTTCATGCAGAGGGGCAAGACTGCCCGGCACATCCCTGGTGGAGCTAGTCCCAACCTACGTCAGGCTGCCAGCCCCTAATGTAGAGTTCAGGTGGAGCGAGAGGGGGACTGCAGGGCGCATCTGACGACACAGCAAAGTACGTGACAACAGTAACTGCCCTTGAAGGGATGGATACGCATGACTTGCCAAAGACCCTGCTAGGAACTTAGCAATATCTACCTTTTTCTTTTTCTTTTTTTTTTTTTAAGATTTATTTATTTATTTGAGAGAGAGAGACAGAGACAGAGAATACCAAAAAGACTCCCCGCTGAGTGCGGAGCCTGACTCAGGGCTCCATCTCACGACCCTGAGATCATGACCCAAGCCAAAACCAAGAGTCAGATGCTCAACTGACTGAGCCACCCAGGCACCCCAGCAATATCTATCTTATCGTCTCGTGTGCTGCTGTGGTAAGCACGAGTTTGGCTCCATGACCTTTGCCCCCTCCCTGCTGTTACACCTCTGTGGGTTACATTACATAGCAAAAGGCATCTTACAGATGGAATGAAGGTAACAGACCTTGAGACAGGGATAGGTGGGCCTAACGGAATCACATAGGCCCTCAGAAGTGGAAGTCAAGACAACTGTGTCAGAGAGATGCAACGGAAGGGGCAGGACAGAACTGAGGCTGGAGCGGGACTCAACCCACCACTGCTGGCTCTGAGATGGACAGCACCACAGGCCAAGGTGGCTTCTTGAAGCTGAGAATGACCCCCAGCTGCCGTCAAGGAAATTGGACCTTGGTCCTACCCTGAGCAGACACCCAGTGGAGCCTGCTGGACTTTAGACCCACAGAACTGAGATAAAAATCGGGTGTTGTTTTAAGCCACTAAGTTTGTGTAATTTATTACAGCAGGAATAGAAAACTGGCATAAGTGCCCACTAATGCATCAGCTCTTAAGTAGCCTGGGCGTAAAGTGAACCTGAGAAAGTGTGAGGAGAGGCTGGTCAGGGCCCTTACCTTGTGATGCAAACCCTTCCTTATCGGGTGCTGGGTCTGGACTGGGATGAGGAAGTCACAAGGTATCATCTTGGTGCCTGCAAAGAGCACAGTGGTCAGCCAAGCACCTACCCCAGCCCACGGGAGCCACCCGAGGGAGAAGTCTCTGCTGGTGGGCCCTCCACGTCCACAGCAGCCCCCGCCCAGGCCAGAGGGCCCCTACCTTGGTGGATGAGCTGGTAGAAGGCATGCTGGCCATTGGTCCCTGGCTCCCCCCACACAATGGGGCCCGTCTGGTGGTCCACGCGAGTGCCGGACTTGGTGATATACTTCCCGTTGGACTCCATGTCACCCTGGAGCAGGGACAGAGACCCAGCCCTCTAGCTGCAAGCCTTGCTTTTCTTCATGCACTGTGCCTAGATCCTGCCTGGGATGCACCACGCGTACCTGCCCTGCCCTGTGTGGTGTCCACAGGCAGGACCCCTGTATCTCCCCTCACCTGTGAGGACACAGGCTCTTAGCTTTCTGGCTTAGACCACTGCAGGAAGGACCCACGACCAGGAGAAGGTGGGTATGGAGGTCTGAGGAGGACCTCTGTAAGAGCAGAAATCAGTCACAGTATCTTTAACTGATACCTTTTTTTTTAAAGTTTATTTATTTAAGTAATCTCTACACCCCACATGGGGTTCGAACTCATGGCCCCAAGATCAAGAGTCCTGTGCTCTTCTGACCGAGCCAGCCAGGTGCCCCTCTTTAACTGACGTCTTAACAGAAAGGCTGGCTGGGGTCCAGGGCTGGTACAACCTTTGAGGTCTGTCACCTCAACCAGATGCTGGGCTGTGGGGGAGCCCTGGCCCCTTCTTTAATCAGCTTCAGGTGTTGGTGAAAGTCGACTGTGCCTGCCCAAGGGCTGCAGGCCAAAAACTAGGATCATGCTGAACAAACCAGGGACAGATGTGGAAGGGCTGCATGGAATAGAATCGGGACTCGAGAAGGGCTGCTTGGTCCCCAGGGGTTCTGGGAGATCTGCGGGGGTGCAGAGGGGCGTGAACAGCCCAAAGGGGCACCACAGACTGGGTGTGAACTTGCTTTCCTGGAGGGACAAAGGCAGTACAAGCCAGAGGGGTCCCAGCTGGTGGCCCCACCCTCTGGCAGGCACACAGGGTGATGGCCAAGGAAGAAATGACCCAGGGAAGACACATGCCCTGAGGGTCTGACTGGCCACCACGATAACTAGTCATGCCCTCCCATGGTGGTCAAACTCAGCTAACACGCACCAAATGGACCCTGGTAACAGAGATTCACCCTGAGACTGGAACACAAGTAGGCCTTGGCTGTGCCCAAGGGCAGTTGGGGGAAAAAGCCACTAGAGGGGCAGGAACCTGGGCCCCTGGGCCTCCCAGGCCCCCCACAGGCTGACCCCAAGTTCTGGCCTGGCCTACCTGCTGGAAGTAGGCAGCAAAGCGGTGCAGATACTGGTCATAGGGCAGCATGGCCTGCGTCTCACACCCAAAGCAGTTGATGTACCAGATACCCAGCAGAGCCAGCAGGACAGGGACATTCTTCTCCAGGGGTGTCGTACGGAAGTGCTGGTCCTGAAATGAGAGCAGGGTGGGTGGGAGCTGAGCAGCTGCCCAGGAGGGAAGGAAGATGGGAGCTGGACCAACCAAATGTCTCTGACAGAGAACACAAGCCTCAGCACTTACCATCCAGTGAGCCCCTGAGAGCAGCTGCTCAAAGTTGTCAAATCCTGCGACACAAAAGCAGCGTCAACAGAAATGGTCATGTCCAGTGCCCTCGTGGCAGTGGACACAGCTTCTTCTGGAACCAAGGAAAAGCTGATGTGCAGCCAGAAGAAACAGGACCTGGGAAGACTTGGGCCCACAGAAAGCCTCTCTAACCAGAGTCAGCCTTGAGCGCAAAGGCCGATCTAACTTCACCTTCCATGGGAAACAACAGGACGGCAGTTGTGAGGGGTAGAGAGAAAGGCCAACCTGCAAATCCCAGAGAAAAGTCAGGCCTGCCCTCCTGACCAGAAAGAAATGTTCCAGCCAAGGGGGCAGAGGCCAACGGCCTGTGGGGTCAGAAAGGTGTTCAGGGACATGCGACCCCCACCCCTGACCGCAGACTACAACATGGTCTCCCACAACTAAAACACACACTCACCCACATGCAGTGCAATGGAGAGTCCAATGGCTGACCACAGCGAGTAGCGTCCTCCTACCCACTAGGAGAGACAGGAAAACGTGCTGAAGAAGGGTTGGCACACCCCGCCCCCCTCCCTCCTGCCACAAAATTTGCCCCGAGAGCAATGTTCTTCCACAGGAGCAGCATGGAGGGCCTGGGCCCAACCCACCTCTGGGAAGCAAGACAGCAGGCCAGGCGCTGGCAACTCTGTGCCGACCAACAGGGAAGACTACATGAGACTGATCAGAACCACAAGACTCAACTGAAGACCTTACCATGGCTGGCCCTGTCTCCTCAGACACAGACAGACCCAGTGCGTCATACTTGCACCAGGCCCGGCCTCCTCCTCACACAGACAGACCCAGAGCCTCATACCCACAACAGGCCCAGGCTCCGCCTCTGACAGACAGACAGACAGACCCAGTACCTCATACCTGCGCCAGACCCCACCTCCTCCTCAGACACACAGACCCAGTGCCTCATACCTGTGCCAGACCCAGGCTCCTCCTCAGACAGACAGACCCAGCGCCTCATACCTGCGCCAGACCCCACCTTCTCCTCAGACACACAGACCCAGTGCCTCGTACCTGTGCCAGGCCCAGGCTCCTCCTCTGACAGACAGACAGACCCAGGGCCTCATACCTGTGCCAAGCCCAGGCTCCTCCTCTGACAGACAGACAGACTCAGTGCCTCATACCCACGCCAGGCCCAGGCTCTGCCTCTGACAGACAGACAGACCCAGCGCCTCATACCTGTGCCAGACCCCACCTCCTCCTCACACACAGACCCAGTGCCTCATACCTGTGCCAGGCCCAGGCTCCTCCTCTGACAGACAGACCGACCCAGCGCCTCATACCTGTGCCAAACCCCACCTCCCCCTCAGACACACAGACCCAGCGCCTCATACCTGTGCCAGGCCCAAGCTCCTCCTCTGACAGACCGACCGACCCAGGGCCTCATACGTATGCTAGGCCCCGGATCCACCTCAGACACACAGACCCAGTGCCTCATACCTGTGCCAGGCCCAGGCTCCTCCTCTGACAGACAGACAGACCTAGCGCCTCATACCTGTGCCAGGCCCAGGCTCCGCCTCTGACAGACGGACAGACCCAGCGCCTCATACCTGCGCCAGACCCCACCTCCTCCTCACACAAAGACCCAGCGCCTCATATCTGTGCCAGACCCCACCTCCCCCTCAGACACACAGACCCAGTGCCTCATACCTGTGCCAGGCCCAGGCTCCTCCTCTGACAGACAGACAGACCCAGGGCCTCATACCTGTGCCAGGCCCAGGATCCACCTCAGACACACAGACCCAATGCCTCATACCTGTGCCATGCCCAGGCCCCTCCTCTGACAGACAGACTGACCCAGGGTCTCATACCTGTGCCAGGCCCAGGCTCCTCCTCTGACAGACACACAGACCCAGCACCTCATACCTGCACCAGGCCTGGCCTCCTCCTCAGACAGACCCAGTGCCTTATACCTGTGCCAGGCACCATTTCCTCAGACACCAACAGACCCACTGACTCATACCTGTGCCAGACCTGGCCTCCTCAGACACAGATAGACCCAGAGCCTCATACCTGGTACCAGGCTGTTTCCTCAGACAGAGACCCAGTGCCTCATACCTGTGCCAGGACCAGTTTCCTTAGAAACAGACCCAGTGCTTCCTACCTGGTACCAGGCCCCACTTCCTCAGACACCAGCAGACCAGCATCTCATACCTTGCCAGGTCCAGCCCCCTCAGACACTGAGAGATCCAGTGCTTCATACCTGTGCCAAAGTGTCTTCAAATACTGACAGAGCCAGTACCTCATACCTGTGTTTGGTTGTGCCTCATGGGACAATGACAGAACCGATGCCTCCTACTTGTGCCAGGACCCACCTCCTCAGTCACTGACAGACCTAGTACCTCATATCTATATCCAGACTCTCTAAACACTGACAGCCCCAGCATCTTGTACTTGTGACTAGCCCACCTACCTGGCCGGTAACAGGTCAGAATCTGCTGGCACAGGTATGAGGTCCTATTCCTCATACAAGGAAAGATACAGTACCTTCTATCTGGGTCTCAGCCCGGCCTCCTCAGATACCAATAAACCTGGGTTTGGCCTGCACCAGACAGACCCAGTGCCTCCCGGGACAGTGCCAGGCCCAGGGCTCATACCTGAAAGATCTTCTCAGCCTCAGCCCCAAGACCTACCTAGTCACACTTGCAGACTCCACTCTGTATCACTTAAATCCTCAGACATCCATTCACATCTTCCTAACAGCTTTTTATGGAGCACCTACCATATTCAACAGAAGCAGCCCAGGGGGGCTCCCCAGAGATGTAATAATCATGCCAAAAAATGTGAAATGAAATACAAGTGCTTGGGAGAATGGAAATACAGCAATGAAATCAATTGTAAAAGGAATCTGAGGAGTGCTTAAGCTTGGATCTAAAGAATGACCAGGCATTACCCAGGAAAGCACTGAGGGGGGAGAAGCATTCCAGCAGCCAGTACAGCATATGCGAAGGTCCTGTGGCAAGAACAGCCTTTCTCAACTGAGAGAATTAAGCCCCACAGAAAACACTTTCAATGTCTTCACTTCTCAACTCTCCCAAGGATGGTCCAAGGCTAATACCCTCCTAGAAGCAAGGAAGAAATGCTAATTCATGACATCTCCTGGAAGCCTTGGGGTATGAGGGCTTAATTCTCTACTGGAAGCCCACTGAGACAGGCTGGGCAAGAGGAACCACAGCACAGTCTAGATGAAGGAAGGCGTGGGAGCTGGAGGGTAGAAGCTGAGAGGCAATGCCGGAGGATGAAGCAGGGAGCCCCAGTGGTCATCAGGAACACGACTCGACCCTGGATGGGGAAGGCAGAGGGCTCATTCAGGAGCTTCAATCAAACAGGATGAATTGAAAAGAAGAGAGAATCAAGTGTGACCCAGAGGTTTCTGGCTTGGGTAATGAGATGAATGGTTGGAGCCCTTCACCTGGAAAGAGTCCAGGTCTGGGAGAACCTTACCAGACAGACACAGTCCCAGGAGCCACACTACGCCTGACACAGGCTCCCAGATCTCACTGAACAGACTCAATTCTAGAAACTGCACGGCCAAGCTGCTGATTTTGGCTGTCCCGGGTCATTACACCTCACTTTTGGGAGCCCAGCAATGCCAGCGTCTGACCTCCACCTACAGACACGATCTCGAGAACTCACTTTACCTGCAGTGGCCCTTTCAGATCGCACCTCACAGAGGTAGTTCCTCATTGGTTTGGCATTCTGTGCCTCCCCTGTCCCAGCCCCCAGCCCCTCACTTTATCTAACCACTTATAATCTACTTTTTTCCCATGTGAGTAACTCAGCCCCTATGCCCATCAGACCACACCTTGGCCTGGCTATAGATCCTCGGGCCTCTGCAATACCATGAGCTCTGCCCATCATGCCTGACCAGGGTACTGAGAACAGGAGTTCTGGTTCAAGGCATTCTATCTGTCCTACGTGATCCTAAGGGTTCCCGAGACCTCCCCAGGCCAACCGTAGGGACATATACCTATGATGACTCTGGCTTTCCTGTGAGGAGAGCCCATGCCTGATCCTACCACCGAGGGCCCCACCTGCACCTGACCCACATTCTCAGGCCTCACCAGCCACACCGGTTATGCGTTCCTGGGCTAGATCATGCCTACTCATTTCACCTAACAAGCCCAGGGACGCCAACTTGTCCCTGAATCCAGAGGACAAGAACCCACCGAAGATCACATTGATAGACCTCTGTCCATGGACTCATGACAAAGCCAACACAGATGGACGGAAGCAATGGCTTTGCCCGCGAGCTCAGTTCTGCCTACCCAGGTCCTCCTCCAGGACTCACACCACAGGGTCAGACCCCTGCGGAGCCAGGCCCCACACAGCTGTGCAGACGCGCCGGCTCTACATCTGTCTGTGCCGGACCCTGACTCTTCACATCTCAACCGACAGACCCAGGCCCACCTTCCCAAGCCTAACTCAGACTCCTCACACCTTCCTGAGAGACCCAGCTCTGTCTAAACAGGCCTGACCTGAACGCCTCCAGGCCTAACTTGAAAAACCCAGGTCTCTATCCTTGTCTGACATGGCTCTTCGCATCTTGCAGCCAGAGCCAACGCTAACCACCGCTGCGTGACCCGGCACCAACGCCTCACTGATGAGCCTCAGCTCACAGGACACAAATCTCTCTGCAGACCTGTGCTCTAGAGACCGCCCCATCCACCCCTGCAAGATGTGGTTCTCCCTCCCTGTGACTAACCCATGCTCTCCAAGCCTCCCCTCTAACTCTAAGACCTGGGTCAGCACACCTGAGCCAGAACCATGTTCCAAAGACGTCACCAACAAGCCCCAGGCAGGTATCTCTGGCTCCAAAGCCTTTGCTTGAAAGAGCCACGTCCACCTGCTCACGTCTAACTGAGGGCTTGCAGACCTCCTCTGAGCCCCAAGGTGGTCTGTTTACCTTAAGACCCCAGAGCTGCGGGACTCACCTGTGGCCACTCCACCCACCCAAGCTTCGCCTTCCTTCTTCAGGCCTCACCACAAAAACCCAAGGATACGGACCCTTGCCTGAATCCAACACCAGAAAGTCAATCTACCTACCTCACTGACCTCCTCAGGCCACACCTGGCAGGCCGGCTCTATCTATGCTGGACCTTAGTTCCTCAGTTCAACCCCAACTCTTCGGGCCTCCTCAAGACATTACACTTGGTAGACAGGCTTTGCCTTCCTGCCTCTGACCCTGGCTCCTCAGACCACATCTGTCAGGCCAGCTCCACTGACCTGTGCTCGACTCTGGGTCCGGAGACCATCCCTGGCAGGGCGGTTCAGCCAACCTTACATGCCTGTGGCTCCTTACACTGCAGCTGCTGGGCCGGTTCTACTGAGCTACACTGGACCGTGGCTCCTTATACTGCACCTAGCAGGCCAGTTCTGCCAACCTGTGCTACCCTGACTCCTCGGACCATATCTAGTGGGCCAGTTCTGCCTATAGTGCACGACCCTGGGTCCGGAGACCATGCCTGGCAGGCCAGATCTGTCTACCTTACGTGCCCAAGTCCTTACACTGCGGCTAGTAAGGCAGCTCTACCCACCCTGTATGTATGTCCTGGGCTCCTCCTACTGTACCCAGTGGGCCAGCTCTGCCTACCTGTGCTTGACCCCAGTTCCTCAGGCTTCACCTGACCGGTTGGTTCAACCTACCTATGCTCGACCTTGGCTCCTCAGACCATACCCAGCGGTCCAGTTCTACCTACCTGTGCTTGACCCTGGCTTCTCAGACCTTGCTTGACAAGTCAGATCTGCCTACCTGTGCTTGACCCTGGCTCCTCACAGCTCACCCAGCAAGCCAATCTGCCTACCTGTGCATGACTCCAGTTCCTCAGACTTACCTGATAGGTTACTTCTACCTACCTCTGCTTGATCTTGGCTCTTCAAACCTTACTGGTGAGCCAGTCCTACCTACCTGTGCTTGACCCTGACTCCTCAGTCCTCACCTGGCAAGCCAAATCTGCCTCCCTGTGCTTGACTCTACTTCCTCAGACTTCACCTGATAGGCTAAGTTCTACCTACCTATGCTCGACATTGGCCCCTCAGATCATACCTGGCAGTACAGTTCTCCCTACCTGGGCTTGACCTTGGCTCTTCAAACCTTATCTGGAGGGCCAGCTCTACCTACCTGTGCTTGACCCTGGTTCTTCAGACCTCACCTAGCAAGCCTACCTGGACTTGACTCCAAATCCTCAAACTTTACCTGATAGGCTAATTCTACCTACCTGGGCTTGACCCTGGCTCCTCAGACCATACCTGGTGGGCCAGTTCTACCTACCTGTGCTTGACCCTGGCTCCTCAGACCTTACCTGTCAGGCCAGTTCTACCTACCTGTGCTTGACCCTGGCTCCTCAGACCTTACCTGTCAGGCCAGTTCTACCTACCTGTGCTTGACCCTGGCTCCTCAGACCATACCTGGTGGGCCAGTTCTACCTACCTGTGCTTGACCCTGGCTCCTCAGACCTTACCTGTCAGGCCAGTTCTACCTACCTGTGCTTGACCCTGGCTCCTCAGACCTTACCTGTCAGGCCAGTTCTACCTACCTGTCCTTGACCCTGGCTCCTCAGACCATACCTGGTGGGCCAGTTCTACCTACCTGTGCTTGACCCTGGCTCCTCAGACCTTACCTGTCAGGCCAATTCTACCTACCTGTGCTTGACCCTGGCTCCTCAGACCTTACCTGTCAGGCCAGTTCTACCTACCTGTGCTTGACCCTGGCTCCTCAGACCTTACCTGGTGGGCCAGCTCTACCTACCTGTGCTTGACCCTGGCTCCTCAGACCTTACCTGGCAGACCAGCTCTACCTACCTGTGCTTGACCCTGGCTCCTCAGACCATACCTGGTGGGCCAGCTCTACCTACCTGTGCTTGACCCTGGCTCCTCAGACCTTACCTGTCAGGCCAGTTCTACCTACCTGTGCTTGACCCTGGCTCCTCAGACCATACCTGGTGGGCCAGTTCTACCTACCTGTGCTTGACCCTGGCTCCTCAGACCTTACCTGATGGGCCAGTTCTACCTACCTGTGCTTAACCCTGGCTCCTCAGACCTTACCTGTCAGGCCAGTTCTACCTACCTGTGCTTGACCCTGGCTCCTCAGACCTTACCTGGTGGGCCAGCTCTACCTACCTGTGCTTGACCCTGGCTCCTCAGACCTTACCTGGCAGACCAGCTCTACCTACCTGTGCTTGACCCTGGCTCCTCAGACCTTACCTGGCAGACCAGCTCTACCTACCTGTGCTTGACCCTGGCTCCTCAGACCTTACCTGGCAGACCAGCTCTACCTACCTGTGCTTGACCCTGGCTCCTGAGAACTTACCTGGCAGACCAGCTCTACCTACCTGTGCTTGACCTTGCTTCTTCAGACCATACCTGGAGGGCCAGGTCTACCTACCTGTGCTTGACCCTGGCTCCTCAGACCATACCTGGTGGGCCAGGTCTACCTACCTGTGCTTGACTCTGGCTCCTCAGACCTTACCTGGCAGACCAGTTCTACCTACCTGTGCTTGACCTTGCTTCTTCAGACCATACCTGGAGGGCCAGCTCTACCTACCTGGGCTTGACCCTGGCTCCTCAGACCTCACCTAGCAAGCCTACCTGGACTTGACTCCAATTCCTCGAACTTTATCTGATAGGCTAATTCTACCTACCTATACTTGACCTTGGCTCCTCAGATGATACCTGGCAGTCCAGTTCTACCTACCTATGCTTGATCCGGTTCCCCAGACCTCACCTGGTGGGCCAGTTTTACCTACCTGTGTTTGATCCCAGTTTCTCAGACCTCACCTGGTGGGCCAGTTCTGCCTACCTGGGCTTGAACCTGGTTCTTCAGACCTCACCTAGCAAGCCTACCTGGACTTGACTCCAATTCCTCAAACGTTACCTGATAGGTTAATTCTACCTACCTGTACTTGACCCTAGCTCCTCAGACCATACCTGGTGGACCAGTTCTACCTACCTGTGTTTGACCCTGGCTCCCCAGACCTTACCTGGCGGGCCAGTTCACCCTACCTGGGCTTGACCTTGGCTCTTCAGACCTCACCTGGTGGGCCAGCTATACCTACCTGGGCTTGACCCTGGTTCTTCAGACCTCACCTAGCAAGCCTACCTGGACTTGACTCCAAATCCTCAAACATTACCTGATAGGCTAATTCTACCTACCTGTACTTGACCCTGCCTCCTCAGACCATACCTGGTGGGCCAGTTCTACCTACCTGTGCTTGACCCTAGCTCCTCAGACCTTACCTGGCAGACCAGTTCTACCTACCTGTGCTTGACCCTGGCTCCTCAGACCATACCTGGTGGGCCAGGTCTACCTACCTGGGCTTGACCCTGGCTCCTCAGACCTTACCTGGCAGACCAGTTCTACCTACCTGTGCTTGACCTTTCTTCTTCAGACCATACCTGGAGGGCCAACTCTACCTACCTGGGCTTGACCCTGGTCCCTCAGACCTCACCTAGCAAGCCTACCTGGACTTGACTCCAATTCCTCAAACTTTATCTGATAGGCTAATTCTACCTACCTATACTTGATCTTGACTCCTCATATGATACCTGGCAGTCCAGTTCTACCTACCTATGCTTAATTCCGGTTCCCCAGACCTCACCTGGTGGGCCAGTTCTGCCTACCTGGGCTTGACCCTCGCTCCTCAGGACTTACATGGCAGACCACCTCTACCTACCTGTGCTTGACCCTGCCTCCTCAGATCTCACCTGGTGGGCCAGCTCTACCTACCTGTGCTTGATCCTGGTTCTTCAGACCTCACCTGGTGGGCCAGTTTTACCTACCTGGGCTTGACCCTCGCTCCTCAAGCCTTACATGGCGGACCACCTCTACCTACCTGTGCTTGACCCTGGTTCTTCAGACCTCACCTGGTGGGCCAGTTTTACCTACCTGGGCTTGACCCTCGCTCCTCAGGCCTTACATGGCGGACCACCTCTACCTACCTGTGCTTGACCCTGGTTCTTCAGACCTCACCTGGTGGGCCAGTTTTACCTACCTGTGCTTGACCCTGGTTCTTCAGACCTCACCTGGTGGGCCAGTTTTACCTACCTGGGCTTGACCCTGGCTCCTCAGACCATACCTGGTGGGCCAGTTTTACCTACCTGGGCTTGACCCTGGCTCCTCAGACCATACCTGGTGGGCCAGTTCTGCCTACCTGGGCTTGACCCTGGCTCCTCAGAACTCACCTGGCAGGCCAGATCTATCTCCCCATGCTTGCTCCTGGTTCCTGACACTGTACATAGTGGGCGAGCTCTGCCTACCTGTACCTCCTCTCAGTTGCTTACATCTAAGACATTCGATTCTTACCTGGACTCAACTGTGACTTTTTAGATCTCACTGGACAGACCTAGTATTATGAACCTGCCCTCATCTTGGCAGCATAGACCTTACCTGACAAACCCTGCTGTACTCACCCATGCTTAACTCATATGGATAGTCCCAAGGATACAAACCCATGCCAGATACGGACCTCGTAGACCTTACCTGAGAAACTCAATTCCACATTATCTGTATCTGACCACAACTTGTCAGCCTTGCAAGACAACGCTACAAGATAGGTAGAGGTGCAATTCTATCTGCCTACGTTGACCTTAACTTAGAAGATCCAGATCTAGTCACTTACACTCAATCCTGGCTCCTGAGATCTCACCTGAGAGACTGAGCCCTATCCTCCCGACTGTCACTTCATTACTGCAGAGATCACCTAAGAGATAGAGTTCTTTCTAGATAAGCCTAACACGGCCTCCTTAGGCCTTACCTGACAGATCCGGTCTACCTACCTATACCTAAACTCAGTGGGAAGACAGAGTTGAATAAATCTAACCGTGGCTCTTCAGGTCAACCTACCTCTGCTTACCCTTGGCTTCAAAGATGTTACCCAAAAAACTCAGCTCTACCCACCTATGCTTGGCCCCAGCTCCTCAGGTTCAGAATACAAACCAGGGCCTGACCTCAGCAACTTAGACCTTACCTATTTGAGACCCAAAAGTACAAACTTGAAACTCACCTGCCCTCTCAAGCCCCACCTGACAGACCTGTTCTACATATCTGAGCCAGAGCCAGAATTCATACACCTTCCGGATGCATGCCTCTGGGATGTTCCCCATCCCTCTGCCTGACTCCAGCTTCTGTCTTTCCCCAGGCGACCCAGGACCACCTCCAGGATCATCAACCTGCGCATCACCAGAACCGCTAGGTACCACCCGAGGGCACAGTTCTCACCTGGACCCGATCTTGGGTTTCTAGTCCTCACTTGGCAGACTCAGCGACGTCAGCCCGTCTTCGGCTCCAGTGTCCTTACCTGAGTAACCCACTTCTTCCTATACGTGCCTCATCTTGGCCCCCGAGGCCTCCCTAAGAAACCTAGTCATACACACCTTGTCTGCTTTCAGCTCCTGTGACCTCAGACGGACGAGGTTCTCCAGCCCTCCCACGCCGGCAGACTCCACTGTACAAACCTAACCCGAACGGACTCTTCCCTCAGGCCAGACTGCTCCTGGCTGCTTACCTCAGCCTGAGGGAAAACTGGTGAGAGCCTGTTGGTGCTGAGAGACTTGGCCCTAGACATCTCACCCCATAGATGTGGCTCTCTAGGCCTTTGTCCACCACGAGCTTCTCGGACTACACCTTACCGACATAGCTCCTGTCTGTTCTTCCCCTGCCCCCACGCCCCAGTCCTCACCTTTTATAACTCAGTGTATTCCTACCTTTTACTCCTCTGGGCCCCTTGAGCCCCACCCCAGCCAGAACCCAGTGCCAGAACCCTGGGCTGGTTGCGGGTCCTCAGAGGCCTCTGCAACCCGAGCTCTGCTTATCACACCTGTCAGGATGCCAAGAGCCAGGTAGCTAATGTGGCTCGGGGCACTTACCTAGGTTTGCCTAATTCTGAGTTTTTATCACTTCATTTGAGTGATCAGACACTCATTACCTGATATTCACTTTGCAGGACCAGTCGGACAGACCCCAATGTATATACCTGTCCCATGCCAGGGACTTCAACTCACAGACCCAGGTTAAAGTACCTGTATGTGACTCTGGCTCCTCAGACCTCACTTGACAGAACCATCCTGAAATAACCTGTGTCTCCCAGAATTCACAGACCTCATCAGTACCTTTACTTGTCCTGGCTCCTCCTCAGAACTCACCTGTGCCTATCCTGGTGCCTCTTTAGACGCCACCAGCCAAAGTTAGCTCTCCAATGTGTGCTAACTCCGGCTGAGCCCTGAGAAACCCCACAATGTACCACCGTATCTCTGCCTGATCCTGACATGAAGCTACCCCATAACTGACCCTAACTGATGAGCCCCCACCACTTACACATCCCCCTACCAGACTGGCCTCTTCTGATCTTACTTCAGAGCCAGCACACTATCCCTATGCCTGTCCTGACCCTCCATCTCACCTAAGAGATACTAGCTTCAGAAATTTCACCTGTCCCTGGCTCCTCAGATGTCACCTTCTTGATTCAAAACAATAATACACCCTTAGCGACCCAGGCAGGTCCCTCTTCCAGCCACTGTGTATGTGGTTTGCCGGGCCCGGCCCAAGAGGCCTTCACTGTGCCCACCTCGGCCACTCAGGCCTCACTACCCGGCCCCGGCCCCACGCTGGTGTGCCCAACTGTCATTCCCAGGCCTTACCTGGGAGGCCTGGGCCTTGCCCTGAGCCGCCGCCCCCCGCCCCATCACCTCTCCATGCTGGGCAGTCATGGGCAGTGAAAACCCACATAGGGCTTTGGCTAGCAGAAGACCCTCTTGCCCCTGACCACCACCTGTTGAGGCTCCGGATCCCAGAGAAGAGGCAGCAGGTGCCTCCCCTACTTTATCAGACATGCAACGTTTGTTAGAAGCTGCCCGATCTCTCTCGACCGGGGTTCCTCCTCTGAGCCACAGGATGCAGAAAATGATTTGAGTGACTTCTCAATTCTCACAAGGATGGTACATAATTAGTCCCATTCTAGAAAGAAGTTAACTCATGACACACAACAGATGCCTCAGGACATTAGGGCTTAATGTTCTCCCAGACTCCAAGGCCTTTAGATTTTTCAAAGGAGATTCCATCTGTGGATGCTGCCACCCAGCAAACAGCTTCCAGTCTGAAGGCCTGGAAACAGACCCATTAGGAAAACCCCCAACTGGACAATGCCCTCCTTGAAGCGCCTGCTACAGTCCCGTGTTAGCACAGCGCCCCCTGCGTTCACAGCGCCCACACTGCACCCCACAGACAGAGCCCTTCTCCCAGGCCACGCGCAGGCCAGCCACAAGGCAAGGTCCCGCTCGCTGCCTGGCACCAGCCATGGCTGTGACAGAGAGGAGTCCGTGACCCCCGCTGCTAGGTTAGCCCGCAGCTCGGCCTCTCAGGCACAGTCTGCTCTGCAAGCTGCCTGACAAGGGCCCAGGCGGGCCCCAGGCCTGGCGCCTCCTCTCTGCTACCTTCCAGCTGTTCCTGTACCTCCTGACCAGGCCTGCCCAGTCACACCTCCTGCCTCACCCTGCCCTGTGGCCTTTACGGACTGTGGCTGCAAGTTCGGAGAAAGGTCATCACTGAGAATAACTCACAACCTCAGTTTAGTGAGGGGGGGTAGGGGTGGCTCCAGTTACCCCCCAGTGGGTGCTGCTGGCAGACAGCCAGGGGAGTGTTAGCCTGGCCCTGCAAGCTCAGCCCGCCCCGGTGGAAGTGGAGCCCTCATCCCAATGGGGCTGCTCCTGCCCCACAAGCCTCCCTGAGGGCCTCTCAGCCCTTCCCAAAGCCAGGCATGCAGCAGGTGCTCAATAAATGTTGACCTGACCTCACAGGCCCCTCATCTGTGTCACGGTGGTCATGCCTTGACCACGGACACATAATTCACCCAGCGCAAGGAAGTGCCTTTACTTACATCCCAGAACTCGAACATGTTTTGTGGGTCAATCCCAAACTCCTTCACTTTGGCCTAAGAAGGGGCAAAGAGAGAGAAGGAAGAAAACCTACATTAGCTAGATGAGAATAGGAGCTCCAGGGTGCCCGGTGTCCCACTGTCCAAGCTGGGGACGGACGGGGTGAGCCTAGAGCAGCCTGTCAGTCCAGGGCAGGAACCGGCAGCAGCCACCCCCAGAACTGGACACGAGGCCAGCTCCCATCCAGCAACACCCGAGGCCCGGTGCCTGTGAAGCCCTCCGGCTGAGGGAAGCTGCCCAGCCCATGCAAGGGCCTGGCCCCACACACTGCCCTGTAAGAGCCGCTGCCTGGACCTGTCGGGGTACAGAGACTGGCCCATCCAGGACACATGGAAACTGAGCCCAGGGCTGGAACCCGAGCAGAGCAGGGGCCACCTCCCAGGCCAGGTGTCCCACAGCCAGGATACCTGTCCAGCCCTTCCAGTATCAGAGATGGTGACTCTGTCCCTGGAAGCCTTGAGGAGATAACCAGACCCACCCCACGGGTGCTCTGTCCCCTGGGCAGACAGGGTTAGCAAACCCTTATGCAGTCCCAAAGGAGGAGGCGCTCTACCGACCAGTGAGCTCTGCCAGCAGGAAGACAGTGGTGCCGTGGTGAGCCAGCCTGAAGATGTCTCCTGTCTCCCCACTATGGGCAGGTCAGCACTGGAGGCAGGGGTGGGGGACGGACAACAGGGGCGGAGGTGGTGGGAAGGGGTGCTCAGGACAATCTGAGTGTGGTTCCAGCTCTGACACGGCCCCGTACAAAGCCCACCACACGGCAAGTGCTCACCTGGTTTGGTACTTCCGGCACACAGCTCCACCCTCCCCACCCCATACCTCGCACAGCCTCAGGCCAGGCGGACTGGGACAACTGGCAGGTAGGAGACCGCATTCTCATCCCAGCACCACTGACTCATGCAGTCACTCGGCAAAAATCCTTCACTGGGGCTTAACCTCCTTATGTAAGAAATGGGATGCACCCCCACCCCATGCATCCCATGCGGGGAGAGGGCCCGTGGCAGGCTGGCAGAGGCCAAAGGAGGTCATGTGTGTGGTGTTCTGGACATCAGTCAGGCCTGGGAGGTGGACGCAGCCAACCAGATCCCTTTGGAGCTACAGAGATTTGATGAGAGGATGCAAAAGGGATGGCTTGCAGCTCACATACCCACAGGCAACCCAGCCTTCCATCCCATCAGCCAAGCCAAGATCCCCAGACCTGTGAACCACACCTTCACTTGAGGATTCCCATTGGCTGTGACCTTGACGTGACCTGGGCCCTCCCAGGGAAGGAAGTCTGGGAGCCCACATGGGCACTTACCGTGTTAGTAGACAGGGCAACAAAGTGCTTTGCAACTGCAGAAGGCTACAAGAGACAGAGCCAGGTTACACCAAACCCATCCCAGGGGCCACCCGAGGGCAGCAAGCCTCCCATCCCTGGAGAAACCGAGGCCCTGGGAGGGACTGGCTATTCCCAGTCCTTGCCTCTGAGGCTGTTAAGAGGAGCCCCATGTCAAGGTCAAGAGGATAGAGGAGTGAGGCCCATCCTACCTCACAGGCCCTCACAGGCCCAGGTTCCCTCCCCTGTAAAGTGGGTGTGGCCATGGGTAGAGAGGATCCCTCCTGGGCCAAGGGACCTTGAAGTGCCTTCAGCTAGTTAGGGTAGGTTCTAGCTCATCTGACCTGTCTGGGCCTGGCAAAGCCCAATGTCTAAACTGGAAAAAGCAGGCACCACGAGAGGCTGCCTCCCGCTGCCAACTTAGGGAGAAACAGGGCGACGGCATTAGGCTTGGCCACTCAGGTGCACGGGCCCGCCCACCCTGTCCTTCCCAGTGCCCACCGCCCACGCCAGCACTCACATCCTTGGCCGAGAGGAGAAACCACTCCTTCGCTGTCTCCGCATTCGTGATGGTCTCCTGGGTGGTAAAGGTCTGAAGCCAGAAAGTACAGCAGTCGGTCTCCAGCTCAGGCTCAGTGTGGCCTGGAACCAGGGCCCAGCAGCAGAGGCCATGTAGGTGCCCAGAGATCACGAGCAGGGACAGTCACCCCACATAACCCCTACCCACCTATCCACAAAGCCACAGTAAGTGTCTGTATCTGGGGCAAAGTCCTGGAAGGAGTAGTGCCATCATCCTGGGATCCCAGAACTTCATAGGCAGAGGAAAAGGAATCCTAGTAAAAGCCACAACCCCCACCCCACACCCCACTCCTCCACCACAGGTCAAAGGCCAGAGCATCTGTCAGGAAAGGGGCTGTGGCCATGCCTGGGGCTCCCTTCAGCCCAGGCTAGGCTCTGATCTCAGAATTCATATGGAATTCTTAATATTTTATGTGCACCGATGTGAGTAAACAGGGTAAATGACAACAGACAAAACCCTTACGTTATCTGGGCATGGCTCTGGGATCGGAAAGGCACAGACATTAAGCACAGGGGTCTCAGAAAGACAAGAACAGTCCCAGGCTGGGCACAGATCCCATAAAGCAAACAGATGTGGCTTTAAGATGAAGGTTCTGACTAGTCTGGGCTTCCATCAGGAAACTGTGTTTGCCGCCTGCCAAGGAACAGTCTGAGGGCGGCGGTGCTGACCCGATCCATAAAGCACAGTGCGCTCAGGAGGGTCCAATGCCCGGGACAGTGGCAAGGCATCCTCCACCACCCCCACCACCCCCACAGGGCTGGGGAGCCAGGCCAGGACCAAGACCCATACCTTGGAGGCAATGATGAACAGGGATGACTCAGGGTTCAGGGTGGCCAGAGTTTTGGCAATGTGGGTCCCGTCGATATTGGAGACAAACCAGACCCGGGGACCTCCTGAAGAGTAGGGCTTAAGGGCTTCGGTCACCATGAGGGGTCCCTGTGGGGAGCCGCAGCATCAGAAAACAAGATTCCAGGGCCCACAGAGGTGGGGAAGCCAGGTCTCACCCTGGAAAAACCAAGACTCTGGGTGGGCCCCCTTGCCCCATCCCCAGGGAATCCTCCTCACCAGGTCAGAGCCGCCAATGCCGATGTTAATGACGTCCGTGATGGGCTTGCCCGAGTACCCCTTCCAGTCGCCGCTCCGGACGCGCTGGCACAGAGCAGGGGAGATGCAATCAGCCCAAAGCCCCAGGTATAAACTGCTGCTCAATAGCATCCTCGTACCTCAGGCCCAACGTCCAGGTGTTCGTAGGCGCCTCCTGAGACCGCACTGGGAGCTCCCTGCGACACTCACCCCCCAGCTAGACCCTTCTTCATCATCAGCAAAGTGAGGGACACCCCCACCTCTCAGAATTCACAAAACAAAGGTGAACTCTCAGCAGAACCTAACGTATAAGAGAGCGAGAAGTGTGAAATGCCAACTATCGGGACTGGTCTGTGCCAAGGGACAGGACCATCAGACATGCAGGCAGCCCCTACATGGACCCCACCGATTCCCATCTCCTATCATTTACAACTCTGTACAGCACCCCCAAGCTGAGTAAGGAGGACCTATGCACCCACTGGGATACAATAACCCATTAGTCATGTTAAAGGAACCACCTGGCTTCTTGGTGCTTACAATAAAATGCAAGAAAAGAGAAATAAAGTAAAGAACTTTCAAACAAACAAACAAACCCGGAATTGTTGGGTTTAGAATTCCCAGCTTCTGCAGGCAACAACAGATGCTAAAATTAAGAGATGGCTCCTTGGCAAAGATCAAACGCAAGACACTGTAACAAAAAGCACAGTATGAAGGAGAAGCAGAGAGTGTGGCTGTAAAACCTTCTTTTGTTTGGACCTCCCTCCGAAAGACCGAAGGTGATAACACAGAAAACATTTTGGTCAAAGATAAGGCTTCTGAGAAAATCTGCTCCGAAAGACAATGGTAGAAAAGGCCTTGTCCTGAAGAAACCTGTAGGTATGGCTTTTGCCTGATGGAGCGAACCTCCGTCCCCCAGTAAGCTTCATAGGAGACCTACAAAGCTGTTAAGATCACTGAACTGTCAGCAACACGACCAGCTTGGACTGGAAGGGACAGAGACATTATGAAAGGAAACGAGGGCTTTGGATACCCACATTTCCACAGGCAGTCAGCAGGCTGGGAAAACCGCACAGGTACAAACACAAAATACCTTGCAGGTAACAAGAATGAAGGAGGGCAAAGCCAAAAACCTTGAGAAATGATTCCGAGGCCTTGAGTCCTAACCAAGCAACTGCCAACATATGTCCTATTGGATTTCAGAATTGTTCAGACCAAGGACTCCTGTATGCCTCCAATGATCCCCCTCTTTTTGAAAAGGAAATTTTCCTACATCAATTACTCTACGCCTACCTCACCATTGTACGTTAGGTGTGTGACATGTAAATAAACTGTTTAATTCTCAGGTCTTCAAATCAAAAGGAAGAGTGTCTGCGTTGTATTAGAAGAAACGCAGGAACTACTATACCTGCACCCAATTCACATGATGAGGCTCTTGACCTCTGGCTGATACTGTAATGGGATACGGCGTTAGGAGAAGGAGGAGGCCATTCTCCATGTGGAAAGAACATGAACCACTGGGAGCCTGAAGGCAGACTATGCAGCCAGATGGGTCCCAGTGGTCCTCACCTCTTGGCATTACATTCATGTCCTTGTGCTGTCCCCTCCTACTTTGATCAGAGGTGACCTATACAACCAACAGGGTATTACGGAAATGACAGACATAATTTCTGATGCTAGCTCAAGGTAAGAAAGGACCTTGAGGCACTCTGCCTTGCTCTCTCTTGGGTCACTCATTTGGGGAAGTCAGCTGTCTTGTGAGGAGGACACTCAGCCTGTAGAAGATGCACACGGTAAGGAACTGAAGCCTCCCAAAAGCCAGCACTAATGGCGAGTGAGTCATCTTGGAAGCAGATCCTCCAGGCTCCATCCGTCAAGCCTTCAGAGGAGTGCTACCCTTGGCCAACATCTCATCTACAACCAGCCAGCACCACCACCGCAAATCCTGATCCACAGAAATGTCGACTGTTGTTTACAGACACTAAGCTGTGGAGCCATTTGTTATACATCAATAGAAAACTAGTATATATATCTTTCCCAAAACCAGTAACACCCAGCAACTTGGTTTTTTGGGGGTTGTTGTTGTTTTTTTTTAAATAAGGCAATCAGTTGCCATGGGAAATTTTCCATCAGTACAGAAATAAAGTTGCTCAGCTTCTCAACCCTTAACCTCACCATTAAACTTTTGTTACAATAAAGCATCCTGGAGAAGAAAATTGTAGGTCTTTAATATGATTACACACACCCTTTATTTGACCGGATGGGGTTTTACGACACATGCCAGTTCTGCAACTTCCATTTTCAACTTCATGGCATGGTGCCTGGGACTGCGATACACAAACACACGCTGAGCTCACTAATCAGTCCTCTGATAAATGGGCTTGGGTTCTTTATGTAATTTTTTAATAAAAAAATTTTAAAGATTTTATGTTTAAGTAATCTCTACACCTGACATAGGGCTCGAACTCATGACCCTGCGGTCAAGAGTCATGCTCCACCAACTGAGCCAGCCAGGAGCCCCAAGCTTAGACTGTTTCTGATTTTTGCCACTACAATCAATATCATGGTGAACATCCTCAACCCAACCTTGGCGGACTTCTAAGAGCACATCCATGGGGAATGTTCCTTACGTGCAATGGCTGCCACTCAGCAGCATTTTCTGAGCTATAAATACCCTGTCCGTCTGAGTCAGGTATCCCGCAGCCAGTGGTAAGGGAAGGCTTTCCTGGAAATAGCTTCCCAGACAGCCAGGACCACGATGTCCGCAGCAGACCTGAACACGCACAGGCTCGTCGAACACAGCAGTGGGCTTCCGACGCCTGTCAGCTCCACCACTCGCCACCAATGGCTGGAAAGGCCCATCCCTACACCCAAGGCCCATCACAAGTATCGACCACTGTTAAGGGGCATTCTGGAATCCAGATTCCCAACAGGATGCCAACCTTTCCTCACCCTAGGAAGTCCCACTCACCTGGCTATCAGGCCTCCAGGACTGATGGCCACATCACTCCTGCCATCCAAGGTCTGAAGTGGCTCTCAGCCAAAGCCACCAGACTTGGACCAGCGACAGACAGGGGCCGCTGGTCTCAGGGACAAGCTGACCAGAGCCCAGATTATCACTCCCAGAGCACGCATAGCCCATACATATGATGTGCACACACACATACACACACATCAGCCCTGTACCCCAGGCTTGAGGATGGCCACTAACCCTTGCAGAATCGCCCCTGGGACAGACACTGAGGTAACAGTGGTTGACGTGGGGAAATCTCTAGCTGGTTTGAGGCAACCCCTACACCCCCCTCCCCCACAGGAAAAGGGGGCGTGGTTATGAGCATCGACACAGACCCAGGGACATTTCTGACTTAGTTTAAGTACAAATAAGCTGAAGAGTAGGTAAAAATGAACCCGCATGTGTGAAAGTGTGTGCACGTGTGTTTCAAAGAGGAGGAGGCAGACGTACACATACACACAGAGCACACGCACAGGAAGCTCAGAAGATCTCGAAGGAACGTTGGAAACGATGCCTCTGGAGAGCTGGCTGGGGGTATGGCCAATCAAATGTTAGAACATTGATTTTATCTAGTTCCAGCCTAGAAAAGGAGGGCATATCGCTAAAGAGATTAGAAAAAGCAAGTCTCTCCTGTACCATCCCACCCCTCGGGGCCCTCGCTTTTCAGATCTCCACCCTGGCCACACTGTCACCACAAGCCCACAGGTGTCTGGAGTTCAGCAGGAGGCTGCTCTGTGGCCCCCCACAGGTAGGTTCCCTCCCCACAGGGGCAGGGGAATCCCCTCAGAACACGGGGCTATCCCGCAGATCAGCTCCATGTCAGGCTGCGGTGAGGCCGTGGGTCCTCTCCAAGCAGAGTGGAGGGGCGGCCCATCAGGGCCCCCAGACTCCCAGACCCACACACATACACGGCCAAGGGCACGTCCAGGGCCGCGCTGCCTACCTGGCAGAAAGACTTCATCTTCTCCAGGACCCTGTTGACCTCTGGCATGACATCCTTGCCATCCACCAGAATGGGTGTGTTTGACCGGTTCCGCAAGGCCACGTGCAGCACTGCCCGATCCTGGGGACGACAGGCAGTGCGTGAAGACCCCCCATCCCAGGGCCGCCACGCCGGCTGGGGCGGTGAGGGCACGGTGCAACATGGCCCAGGAGTCGGCTCAGCCCTTTCTCTGCTGGACGTGCAGGCCCCGAGGTCTGTTAGTACCACAGTCTACGGACAGTCACAGGGGGAGGGAGACCAGGAGAAGCCCAGGACAAGCCGAGAGGGCCCCTAGCTGGTCAGGGCATGAAAAGCCAGGGAAAGAGGAACAGAATGAGCAAAGGCAGACAACTAGGGGACAAATGGGGACAATACAGATCAGAGACAAGCAATCAACAGCTTCAGAGGACCGGGGCTCATTAAAGCTGATCTCATCGCCTCCCTGAAACTTCAGGGTGTCTTTGCCGGCACCTTCTAAAAAGTACCCCCAGCCCCTTGGATTTGGAGCAAAGCAGACAACTCAAACGTCCCTCACCAAGCAGCCCCCTCACACTAACTGCCAGAAACCAAATGGAACTGTAGCCTGTGACAGGTGCCAAGAAGCTGGCCTTGTCACGTGAGAGCAACAGTCCCATCAAGCTGAAGCTGGCGGAGGAATCCTTGAAGCAAACAGGTCTAAAGACCCCAGGTGGGCAGGAAAGGGGTGGTCACTGGGCTCCAAAGCAGGGAGAGGCCCTTTAAGGTGGAGGACTTTTTTTCTTTTTAAAGGTCTTTTTTTTTTTTTTTTTTTAGATTTTATTTATTTATTTAACAGAGAGAGAGAGACAGCCAGTGAGATTGGTAACACAGGTGGGGGGGGGGAGGGAAGAAGCAGACTCCCAGCGGAGGAGCCCGATATGGGGCTTGATCCCAGGACTCCGGGATCATGCCCTGAGCCGAACGCAGACGCTTAACATGCCCTGAGCCACCCAGGCGCCCCTAAGGTGGAGAACTTCATGCCACTCTGCCCTCACTCTGCCCAACCTCACTCCTGTCCCCCATTCCACAGGAAAATGCACTCCTCCAGGAAGCCCCCCTTGACTGCGGCCTCCCTCAGCCTAGCCCAGCCGCGAGACAGGTTGAGTTTAAAACCTCTGTCTCTTACAGATGTGAGGTCTTGGATAAGCGATTTGCCTTCCGAACCTCAGCTTCCGGGAGTGTAAAAGGAGGATGCTAACCCTGTAAGGAAGAGACTCCGATCACTTAGTGATTATTATGCCTCCAGGCTGCCACTGCAATTCAGGAACAGGGCCCCCAAGCCCTGGCCTTATCGCTGCTTCTTACTGACGCCTATCACGGAGGAGGCTGAGCTTCTGTCCTCAGATTCCTCTTTTCACCAACAAATCTTGCAGCAAAGATAGACCAGAGTTACGTTCTCAGTGCATGCTGTGAGGAGCCGTCTCCCTGCAGGCCTGAGACGTGCTCTCCCTAGGCAGACACTGGCAGCCATTCCACGCTCACCAGATTGAGATGGCCAGTCCCGGGGAAGACGCACCCCAGGGCCCTGCAACCCGCGCAAAGAAACAGGCTGTCATGCCCCTCGTTAAGCAAAAACATTGCTTAAGAGGAAAGGTGAAGACAGTGTGAGGCTATCAGTCAGATGAACCCCAAAGGGAAGGAAGAGGCCCTGAAGGGTATGCAGCATCTGCTGTCCACAGGCCAGCTCACCTCTGTGAAGTTGATCTTCTCACCGCTGAACATGTGCTCCCGGGCAGCCTCTACACCCCTGGACTTGGCCTGAGAAGAGAAGATACTAAGGCCTGATCCCATCCACGCTGGCAACAAGAGCCCAAGCCACCAAGCTCTGGGCTTGATGGAGCCCCCAGTGGGGCTGACAGATGGCTGCAGCCTGGTGCCCTCCCCCGCTGCCTGTGAGGGGTCTGCCCTGGGTCCCCTGAGATGCTGCTCAGAACCCGAGCCAGGGGGCAGGAGCTCAGAGCCCTATGTCGGCACAGAGGCAGTGACCCAGGTCCACCGAGGGAAGGGAATAAAGCTGCTCAAGGACCTGGGGGCTCCCAGGAGCCCAGCTCGCTTGCCAAGCTGTGGGTCACAGGTCAAGCCCCCCACAGCAGATCATTACCAGGTCCACCAGCATCTGCATCACAGTGTCGTTCACAAGGTTCTTTGAGTAATCCACCAGAATATGCCCATGGTTCGTGTTCAGGTTCAAGCTGCAAAAGGATGGCAGAAGCCAATGACCACACCCCAGTTCTCCCCAGCCTATTCCCTGACCAAAGCTGCATCCAGAAAAAAACATCCTCCCTGAGCCACACCCCAACAAGCCTCAGCTGCCCAGCACAGTGGCGCTGTCACCTGTCTGCCCACCAGGCTGAGCAGCAGCAGCCGCACCGTGAAAGCGGCCATTCTCGCAGAAGGGAGGTGGCGACCCTTCCTGAGAAGCCATTCCTCCGCTGGACCAGCGAAGGCAAACAGCTGGGTGCACCGCTCCTGCCCAGCCAAGGGAGCGACCATTCCCTCCCAGAGCTTCCACGCTGCGACTCTCTCACGGAAGGACTCAGCAGGCAGGGCTGGCCATGGGGACTTCCAGTCCGGAGCCCCAGACCTCCCCTGCCCAACACACCTGCACCAGTCACCGGAGCACCCCGAGATTCCTGCCCCCCAAGATTTCCTCCAACAGACTCCTTTCCATTTTCTGATCGTTCATAGGTCTCCACACCGAGCCTCTTTCGCAGAAATCACTGTCCCCTCATCTCCCCCCTTCCTCCGCGGCTCCCTGCAAATCCCCCAGACCTGCCCACCCTGATCGCACCCCGCGGATGTCCCCACCCGTTCTGGGCCAGGAGCGGGGGGAAGGCGACAGCCCTTTCCTCGCCTGCTGCGTCAGCGAAGGCCCCTGCCCACAACTGCGGAAGGAGTCCCTTCTCAAATGGCAGAGGCTGGGAGGGCAGGGGTGGGGGGGGGCGACAGGAGGTGGAGAGAGAGATGCGTGCCACTGCAGAGACGCAGCCGCGGAGGGGCCTGGTTCTCATGACTAAGCAGCTCGGGTTCTGAGACCACCGGCGAGCCCGCGAGCCCCCAAAGAACCTCCTTCAAGGAGGCGTCAAGGACGAACTGAGGCCTAGGCCTGGGCCCCGATCCAAGGCCGGGGGCGGTCGAGGACCCCCGGGGACCGCCGGGGACCGCCGGCCCGGCCGTCCCGACCCCCGGCCCGCACACCTGACCCGGTGCACCGCGCCCGGCGCGCCCTGATCCAGCTCCGGCCTGTCCGCGCCCCGCCTGCGGCCCCGCGCGCGCACCTGAAGTGGCTGAAGCGTTCCTTGTCCCCCTCGAAAAGGCGGCGCAAGTTGAGGTCAGAGCCGTGCTCGCGATACCATTTCTGCAGCTTCTGGAACTGCGGATTCTGGGTGAGCGCGGCCATGGCGAGAGCACTGGGGTACACGGGCTCGGACGAGCTTGCAGGAGGAAGACGAGGTGGGCGGCGCGCAGCTAGCGGAGACCGGGTACGCGCAGCGGCCTTTATGGCGCAGGCGCAGCGCCGCCCCGCCCCGCTCCCCGCCTCGCCCCGCCCCTCCCGCTATCCGCGCCCTCCGGGCGACCTTGACAGCATCTGCTGCTATGGGGCCTTACCTTGTCTCTCCCTGCGACAGGTCAGCCACTTGGTCTGCCAGCCTATGCCTGGAAGTGACTGGGGTGAAGAGGCCGAGCTCCCCATGCCCCGGCCTGCTTCCTTGGTCCATTCATTTATTCAGCACCTTCCACATCCCGGGTCGTGTTCCAGGTGTTGAGGATACAAAGCGATAAATAAAATGTATGGGGGGAGGGGGGCGGTCAGAGGCTGGTAGGTGCTGCTGACAAAAGGAAAGCTGGAAAGGGTGCTGGGAATTGGGGTTGCAATTTTGATGCCCAAGGGAAATGACTAGTGAGGTGACTTTTTGAGCAAAAGCCTGAAGAAGGTGAGGAAGACAGTCAATTAGATGTCTGGGGGGAAAGTGTTCAGGCAAAGGGAAGAACTGGAAAATCCCCCGGCGAACATGCTTAAGCGGAAGGAGGCATATGTGGCTGGAGTGCAGTGAATGAAGCAAAGAGACAGAAAGAAGTTGAGGTCAGAGAGGAAAGGAAGAAACAAAACCACATAGAACTTGTAAGTCCAGGTTGCCTGGGTGGCTAGTTGGTTAAGCGTCTGCCTTCAGCTCAGGTCGTGATCCCAGGGTCCTGGCTCCTTGCTCAGTGGGGAGCCTACTTCTCCCTCTGCCTGCTGCTCCCCCTGCTTGTGCTCACTCTCTCTCTCTGTGTCAAATAAATAAAATCTTAAAAAAAAAAAAAAAAGAACTTGTAAGTCCTTGTGAAAGCTTTTGTTTTCTGAGAGAGCTCCGAAGCCATCAAAGTGTTCTAAGCAGTGGAAGGACATCATTTAACAAGCTTTACAAAGGATCAGACCCACAATATAGCAGGAATGGAAGTAAGGACAACAGATAGGAGGCTACTGCATCAATGCAGGCCGGGGATGAAGGTGACTCGGGTCAAGGTAGCAGGAGTTAGGCATGGTGATCTAGACACACTGCATGAAGAACTGAGAGACAAAAAAGAACAGTCAAGGTAGCATCCAGTTTGTTTGTTTTTTAAAGATTTTATTTATTTATTCGATAGAGACAGCCAGCGAGAGAGGGAACACAAGCAGGGGGAGTGGGAGAGGAAGAAGCAGGCTCATAGCGGAGGAGCCTGATGTGGGGCTCGATCCCATAACGCCGGGATCACGCCCTGAGCCGAAGGCAGACGCTTAACCGCTGTGCCACCCAGGCGCCCCAGCATCCAGTTTTTAACCCAAGTTCCTGGAAAAATGGAATTGTCCTCACATCTTGGAGAGATTAAAGTTTTAGGGGGGAAGATCACAAACCCTATTAGACATCTAAGTGTAGGTGTTGAGTTGGGTATTCCTGACTGGAGTATGGGGAGAGAAGGTTTGAGCTGGAGGAAAAACTATCCATCAGTGGATAGATTGCATTTGAAGTCATGAGCTTAGGTGAGAGTCTGGAAGAGACAGTACATATGGCCACAGAGGAGAAGAGGTCCAAGAACTGAGCACCCAAATTGAGCTTCTCCATTGCCTGCTTCCCTTAGAGAGGCCAGCCATCCAGGAACATGCCCTGTCCTGCTGCCACTCCAGCCACCTCCCAGTTCCATGCAGTTGCTACCCCCTCTGGCCTCTGCAAATGGCTTTACCCTTCCTGCCAAGGAATATCTGGGGGTCCTAAAGATGCAGAAGGAAAACAGGGAAAGGCTGAAGACTGAAGAAATGAGTGGTCAATAGGACTTTAGAAGGAGCCACCCTGTCCACATGGGCCCTTACCCAGAGTTTTGGTGTTTTTTTTTTTATTTTAAGATTTTATTTACTCATTTGAGAGAGAGACAGAGATAGAGAGAGCACAAGCAGGCGGAGAGGGAGAGGGAGAGGGAGAACCAGGCTCCCTGCTGAGCTGGGAGCCCGACATGGAGCTTGATCCCAGGACCTGGAGATCATGACCTGAGCTGAAGGCAGACGCTCAACCATCTGAGCCACCCAGGCACCCAACTCACCCAGAGTTTTGGGTCAACTGTCAACTCTGAGATGTAACTGAACTTCCCATACTTGGCACTACCCTGACAGCACTGAATGGCATCTGTTCTCCTAAAGTCCTGAGAAATACTTCAACCAGAGTTTCCCATGCAAGCCAGTTACTTGTCTACACAGAATAGCACTTCCACCCCTAAGTCCTGTGTTTCATAACCTCATCCAAAAAGAAGGCCAGCCTTAGTAGTCATCACCCCATCACTTGCCCTGTGATTCCTCAGATGGAGCTAGCCCAACCGTAGCCAGTGACTGCCTTTTTCTAGTAGGTTCTTTCTGGTGACCACATTGGACGTCTGTTGTCTTTATCCGCTGCATCCCACTCCCGTGTCTCTTCCTTTGCCTCCCCGATTGCATCAGAGAAGAGCCCATGACCTAAGCCAGCCAAAAAGTGCCAGCAGGAGAAACTCAGTTTTGTATAGTGTTAAGTTGCCCCTTCTAGAAAAGTAGACTGAGGATCGGTCCCTGGTCTGAAGGAAAACAATGCAGAGAGTGACCCCCAGAGACATGCCAGAGTCAACCTCCCAGGGCCCAAATTCCTGGTGCCAGGCCACCTCTGTTTGCTGCTGGAACATAAATCAGTGATTTCTCTTAATGTTGATGTTGTTTGGAGCTGGGCTATCATTTAACTGTAAGTCTTTCCAAAGGTTTTCTGGGTGATCACCTAAGTACTGCCACACTGCTTCTCTAATGTTGTCTCCTGGCCACTTGAAACCCACAGGTGCTGCTTTGGTTCCTGAAGAAGAGGCTGGAGGTAAGGCCTGATGATTGCCTTTCTGAAGGCTTCATCTTCTCTTTGACATTTTCTAATATGCACTTCCGACAGTTTGGCCTCTGTGATTCCCAGCAGGTCTACTCCAGATTTCCCAATGATATTTTAAGTTTGACATTGTGCTTTGAAAAACCCAGTTACATGCATTTTCTTTTTTTTTTCTTTTTTTTTTAAGATTTTATTTATTTTTGCAAGGCACACAACCACACCAGTGGGGTAGGGAATGGGGGGGGGGGAACAGAGGAAGAAGCAGACTCCCTGCTGAACAGGGAGCCCAATGCAGAACTCGATCCCAGAACCCTGGGATCGTGACCTTAGCCAAAGGCAGACGCTTAACTGACTGAGCCACCCAGGAGCCCTGTATTTTATTAGCAGAAAACTATATTGCTATCTGGAGGGCCATAAGTCACAGTTGCTAAAGAGAGAAAACAAATAGGAAGAGACAAAGGAGATCATTATTACTTAAAGGTCATTCATCATCCAAGTAGTAGCATCGTAACGACTTCCGCTAGTTTACTAGTGTTTGGAGCTCTGCGCCAAATGCTCTCCATGTAATCCTCACAGCAGCCTTGTCATCCTGCTGTCCTCCCCATTTAACAGACAGCTTAAGAAATCTGAAAATAGGGGCGCCTGGGTGGCACAGCGGTTAGGCACCTGCCTTCGGCTCAGAGCGTGATCCTGGCGTTCCGGGATCGAGCCCCACATCAGGCTCCTCCGCTATGAGCCTGCTTCTTCCTCTCCCACTCCTCCTGCTTGTGTTCCCTCTCTCGCTGGCTGTCTCTATCTCTGTCAAATAAATAAATAAAAAATCTTAAAAAAAAAAAAAAAAAAGAAATCTGAAAATAGCCACTCTGTTGCTAAGGGGAGAATCGGTCCAAGGCTGCCTGATTTCTGAGCCCTGTTCTTGATCACAACCCCTGTCCTGCCTGCCACTTTCTGGCGATTCCCCATCATCTCAGTTGTTTTAACTTCAATTAGGCCTCTATGATATTAATTCCAATTGACAGGGTAGAATTTTACAAGTGGAAAAGGCCAAGAATGGCATCTCAGAAAGGGCAGGAGCTTAATCATGGAAACAAACTGAGGGTCGCTGGAGGAAGGGGGAGGGTGATGGACATTGGGGAGGGTATGTGTTGTAATGAGCGCTGGGTATTATATAAGACTGATTAATCACAGACCTGTACCCCAGAAACAAATGATACATTATATGTAAATTAATTGAATTTAAATAAAATAAAAAGAAACCACAGGAGCATGGAAAAAGTCAGAGAGGTAGGAAAATCCAACCATTGTGTTGGTCCCTTTGTACCAGATCCAAGGATTTGTGTAGGCAAACAGGGAAAAACTCTCCAGGAAGGGTGCAGTTTGTGGGAGGGTGCTCAGTTGCTGGAGTGTGAGGTTAGCATCCCGGATCAAATCTCCAGGGATGGTTTGGGATTTGGAGTTTGGAAATGTTTCAGTGTAAGGTAGTTTTACATTCTCACAAGAGTTAAACCCTACTGTTTTCTACCCCCATGACCACCAAATGTGCCAAACCCTGTCTGCAACTACCTACAGTGTAGGGTGCAGATACCTGAGGATCCTGGGGGCGCTGAAGGTTGGAGGGCTGGACTAAGCCACAACCAAAAGAAAACCTGGCTCAGAGTCTATTGCAGCCTTGGAAAACCAGCTGGGTCCCACTAAGTATTTGTGAAACTAGCACTTCGTGAGCCTGTGGCGAGCGAGCAGAGTTCCTAACAAGAGCCCTGTTCTGTAGATGGGGAAACTGAGGCATGGGCATTTAGATAAGTCAGGCCTTAACTTGGGACCGCTGGACAGGAGTCAGGCAGGATCTGGAGGTTAGGAATCACCCGCTAAGGTCTGAGACCGTGCAAGGGGAGGAGAGGGGAGAGGGGAGAGGCAGCTCTGCTGCTGAGCTGAAGGAGCCCACGGGAGGTCGGGCACGGGGCGATCCACGCCGAGGGATTTTCGCCAGCTGTTCCGGGGAAGCGCACCCACGGGGATGCTGAGTCATGGCGACCTGGCGAAGGCGAGAACTGCGCCTCCACGGAGACGCACGCAGCTCCTAACGCAGAAACCACCCTCGGGAGAGGGCGGTGCGCACGAGGCTACGCGCAGGCTAGGCGGGATCTGCGCGGGTTGGGGGCCGGGGCGCGCACGCGTCTGCGTGTGGGCTCGCACGTCCGGGGTGCACGTGTGCGCATGTCCCCGCGCCGGCTGGGGAGTTGGGGTGCTGAAAGAACTAGCAAACGTCTCCGTCCGCACGTCTGGGATGGACGTGCGCGCGCATGTGCGCAAAGTCCGAGTGGGGCGGATGTGCGCGTGCGCAAACCGGCAGAAAAGCGAGTGGGGTCGTCAGCGCCCCCCGCAGGCCGCGAGCTCGTCCTGCGTCGCGGTGTTTGCCTGCGCGGCAGAGATTTGTCTCTTTGGGATGTCGCCCCCAGATTTTCCCTGTGACTCCATTGTTAGGTGCTTAAAAAAAGTTCCTTACTGCATAAAGGCTTGGGTTTCCACGAGAATAGAAAACTATAGTTACTAAAAAGCTGCATAATCCTTCCTGCAGTTCCTAATGTCAATCTCACCTCACAGTTCTGGTACAAACTGGTCATCGTGCTTATCTTTTAGTTTGATGTGAGAGTTAAAGTCATTTTTTTAAAATTTATTGATTGTCATTAGAATTTGCTCAATAACTTGCCCATCAACACCTCGTTTGGTCTGTCTTCTCTGGAATTGCTTCCTGCTGTTCTGCACCCTGGCCATGTGGCCATGAACAAGACTTGTTCCTTTCTCGCAGGAGGCCTTCGTTCTAGTGAGAGGGACAAAGGCAAACTCGATTCCAGGGGAGCACTAAGTGCTATAACGAAAAACAAAGTGAGTAGAGGCTGGGCCCTGGCCCAAGGGAACAGATGGAGGCAGAAGCAGGGAGCACTGGTGGGAGCAGCAGGCAGGTGGGCACTGGGGGAGGGACACTGAGGTTAGCAGAAGTGTATGGGAAACCCTGAGGCCAGAGAGGCAGAGGCAGGAGCCAGGTGAGCACCAGGTTGTCGGTAGCATTTTTAAGAACACGATGGAATTCAAATGTGCTTGTAGATAGACTTACAAGATCTGCTAAATGAGGAGAGTAAAGAAAAGAAGTAAGAATGTCTTCTAAGATTTCTGCCAGAGCAGCTGGGTGGATGGATGTTGGCACCTCTTTGCAAGGATGGGAAAGATGGGGTCGTCTCCCCTAAAGACTGAGTTTTCTTCTCCAAAGAAGACATACGGGTGGCCAACAGACAGATGAAAAAATGCTTAGTACCACTGATCATCGGGGAAATGGAAATCAAAACTGCAATGAGATATCACCTCACACCTGTCAGAATGGCTAAGATCAGGGGTGCCTAGGTGGCTCAGTCGGTTAAGTGTCTGCCTTCGGCTCAGGTCATGATCCCAGGGTCCTGGGATCAAGCCCCACATCAGGCTCCCTGCTCAGCAGGAAGCCTGCTTCTCCCTCTCCCACTCCCATTCCCCCTGCTGGTGTTCCCTCTCTCACGGTGTCTCTCTGTCCAATTAATAAATAAAATCTTAAAACAAAAAACAAAAAAAGAATGGCTAAAATAAAAAAAACACAAAAAACAAGTGCTGGCAAGGATGTGGAGAAATAGAAACCCTTGAGCACTGTTGGTGGGAATGCAAACTGGTACAGCTACTGTGGAAAACAGTATGGAGGTTCCTCACAAAATTAAAAATAGACCTACCCTATGATCAAATAATTGCACTAGTGGGTCTTTACCTAAAGAATAAAAAACTCGAATTCAAAGGGATTCTGGCACCCCTATGTGTTTATTGCAGCATTACTTACAACAGCCAGATTATGGAAGCAACATAAGTGTCCATTGATAGATGAATGGATAAGGAAAAAGTGGTATAGACAGACAATGGAATATTATTCAGCCACAGAAAAGAATGAAATCTTGCCATTTGCAACAACATGGATGGAGCCAGAGTATACCACTAAGAGAAATAAGCCAGAGAAAGACAAATACCATATGATTTCACTCATATGTGGTATTTAAGAAACAAAGAAAAAAAAAGGACAAACCAAAAAATGGTCTCTTAACCATAGAGAACTAACTGATGGTTCCCAGAGGGGAGGTGGGTGGGGGAGAAGCCCCCTGCATCTTCCTTTCAGCCCTGGCCCCTAGCAAGGAGTCATCCCAGGTGACTTTAGATGTCGAAAGGAACATGACACTCCTGAAACAATCCTTCCTCCTCACTTAAGCCTGCATCCTGAACTCAGTCCCAGCACTAGCCACAGCCAGTCCCCCCACAAGCCACGCAGAGGCCTGAGCCCAGCCAGCTTACCCTTGTGGAATCAGAAGGCCAGCTGTGTGTGTTACTTCCAGGAGCCTGCCCCTGGACGTTCCTCAGCATATGTGGCTGGGAGGCAGCCAGTCATGTTTTCATGGCTTTTTGGCATTTGAGGAGCTGGCCATCGGAAGGGTTATTTCCTGTTTCCAGATCAGGAAGCAGGTCACAGCAGTGGCCATACAATGCATGAAGGGCCATCCCCTCGGAGTGCCACGGTTGGCATGCTGTGTTTTAGCAACACGCCTTGAGCTGGATGCCCTACTTTGCCAGGATCCCCCAGGTGACAAAGGAGGGGTCCCCCGCATCACAGGGACCCTCCTGTAGCTCAGGTGTAACATTTATCTGTTCAGGTTTCCACGCTCACCCATCTGGGACTCCTCTTCTGTCTCCACCGCTGCTGAGAACTGAAGTCAGTGAACAGCATCACGTACTGGTGTTGAACAGGAACATGCTTGAATAAAAGGCTAGCATTTTAATATGTACTTCTAGTGTATTTCCTAGCACTCATGCAACATAGCTGTTACTAAGTAGCCTTGTCCTGGGGTGCACTTAGAAGGCTCTGGGTCTTGGTCCCCATGCTCAGCTTCTGGGCATTTCAGCAGAAAGAAGCCTGAATGGTACTTACACTGGTAGGTTCTAGATTAATGCTCATAACTGTTTTCCTGAGTTCATGAAAAACAGTTTTGCATCAAGTACTGTCTTGTTGTAAGTGAAAAGAAGTTGAAATTCCCCTGTAATTCACCCTCCCTCTGTGGTTCCCACTGAACCAGCTTTCCTTTTGCAGAGCAGGATGACATCACCTAATGAGACTAGTCCTTGTCCCTGAAAGGTATGGTCTCTTTGTCAGATGTGGGGTCCCTGACAGAGCAGGGGGAGAGCTCATCATCCCTGGGTCTGCTCCTTGGAAAGGCTGGCTGCCAGTTCACAGTGCCCGTGGTTGGTGGAACGTGGGGGTTGGCAGACCACAACCCAAGGAGAGAACCTGCATCCTTTCAGGTGGTCTCCTTCACCATGACATTGGCTCTGCCCCCACAGAGACTTCTCCTAGCTTTGGCTTTAGGGAAGCAGACTGGAGAGGTGTGGTAGGTTGTCTGCTTTTCTGCCCACCCACCCCAGCTCATCCTAATACTCCCAGTGGTCTTTCCTCCGGCAAGGTCTCAGAACCAGAGGATGAGCTGACCTAAAACGCCAATGTGGGTGCAGCTTTTCAAAGTCATGAATCAGGCAGGGCTTCCGACGTGTCTGCTGCAGTTCATTTCAAACAGCGATACAAAATATTATTAAATGTATATTTTTAATAAAGCCAATAGTTATTTTACTTATAGGAGCTTTAAAAGTAAGATACAAAATGTAGAGTTCCAGTTTGGAAGCGTTGTAACTATTCACACGATGTCCTGCTGATGCCCGAGCAAGGCAATCACGCCCGGCCATGCAAAGGACACACACACTCACACACGCACACACATGCGCTTTGGCAAGACCCCTCTGCCGAGCGCAGCACCTGGAATTACCAGTGTTCAGAGCAAGGCGGTGCCGAGAACACAGCACCTACAACAAGGAGACCACACAAACAGCTTCACACAGTCTCACAGCCCATGGAGATGCGATTACAAAATGTCCTGCTCAATCGAGAAAAACAGACTGGGAAGTGAAAATGTAGCGGTGCCAAGGTCACCAGCACTGGGGCATCAAGGGCTGACCTCTGTCCGGGGTGAGGTCTTTGGGGAGGCACTATGAAAACAAGAGTACTTCAGTATAATCGAACTTGAAATACAAGGTACTGTGGACACGTTACGGAAGGAAAACAGAAAACTATCTTACAAGGAAAACAGCCACAAACAACTCGGACAGATTAGTGCACACACTGGGACAGCGAGCAGAGACAAGAGCCACGCAGGGTCGGTGCAAAGCACGTGCCTGAAGAAGTCTATGTACAAAACAGTTCTCTGTAAACATGGTGAGGTGAATGTTCGGAACCCACGGTGAAAGGATCATAAGTACAGGCAGCAACGGCATCCCCGCACAGCACAAAAGACGACACCCGAGGCCTGGAAACAGCCTGGCAACACAGTACTAAAAATTCAGATGGCTGGGCTCAGACACCCTAGGGGGCCTCTCTCATTAGTGTGTATACATACATATACATATATATATTTTTCTTTTTGGTATTTTTAAATATAAATTTACTTATATCCGTAGAAAAATGAGAACATAAATGTGTTATTACAATCTCTGCTGGAAAAGCTTATATGGAGTTAGAAAGAATAAACCATTTATTAGTAGTTAACATATATATTAAAATGGTTTAATGATTTAAGAAAATATAAAAAAAATATTAATACTGTCAAACTTTCATACCAGAAAATATGGATTTTTCTCAATTAGACTTTTTCAAAGATGAAATATGAAAAATTTAAATAAGTTTTATATAAAGAACTTCTGTAACCTCAATTAATATACAGTGGGATATGTCTACTCTATAGAGATATATGTATCATTATTTCTCAATTTAAGCACCATTCAATTCTTCTGGATCCATTCTGGCTGGAAAATATCCCTAAATCCACAGGATGTTATCTCTTTAATGGCACATGTTAACTGAAAATGAGGTGGTTTTTTTGTTCTTGGTTTTTTTTTTTTTAAAGAAAAGACTTTAAATTAATTTCTATCTACATCTTAATTGGTTTGTCTTGAGCCAGCTCACAAATGTTACTGCAAGTTCAAGTGCAGGTGTCTCTGTGCAGCCTCTTGACCACACCCCCATGTTTGGAGACTGTGTCAAAGCCTCTGGCCATGTGTGGATAGGAGGGCAGCAGGTGCAACGTTATCCCGCACACGGACAGCAGCCAGCTGGCTCATCTCCATGCACCATCAGGAATATCCCTCTGACATCAGTTTTACGATCCTGGTTTTGTAAATCTGGTCAGGACTGCACCCCTTGGGTGCTGCTTGGGGTGGTGAGGGGCTGCCCACCCACAGAAAACCCAGGTGATTGCTTCCAATCACAAATATTCTATACTTTGCCCGTTTCGTATAAGCTTAAATAAAGATAGTGTTTAACAAACCTCCAGCCTCTATATTTGTTATCTTAAAATAGTCAATGCATTTTAGGCGGGAGATGTTTTAACTAAAAACCTATATGAAAAATAGCTATAAAATACAGTGATTGATGTGGTCATCACTCAATGTGTTAAGAAGGGGGAGGGGGAGGGTTTCAGAAGAATGGTCAGTTTTGCTCTCAGCCTTCAGGCCTGATGCCTTCCCAACACACACAGTAGGACTACAAACTTGAGAGCTGTGTTTCTCAAAGTGCAGCCTGTGGCCCACCTGCATCAGAATCACTGGGGGAGCTTGTTAAACTCGAAGATCCCCCAGCATCTCCCTGAGGGTCAGAAACCTGTTTCCAGCTGGCCCTCCAGGGCTCTGATGCTTCTAAAGTTAGAGAAGCCAGGCCTTAAAGGCTTGGAGCTGCCAACTACCCCTATCCCCAAGGATCCCTGCCTGGGACAGGGGTGCACTGGTCCTCTGGGGGGCTGGTGCCAGCTAGTCAGCCCTGGGGTGGGGACACTGGCCCCAACAGCTCTAGGCAGGCGGGCAGGCAGGCAGGCCTTGGGTCAGTACTGGGGCAAGTAGGCCGGCCTGCGCTCAGCCTTCCCGGGGAAGGCCTTAAAGCCCTTGGGTGCTGCCTTGTGTGCTGGTGGGGGCGGGGGCTGTGGTGGGGTCTGCACATAGGTAAAGGAGGCGGCGCTGCAGTCGCTGGTCGCAGCCCACACTGGCGACTGCAGCATCTGCATGGTGTCATTCCACTGGCTGCCAGGGCCGGCAACTGCGTAGAGTGGTGCGTTCGGGCTAGGCAGTGTGCTGGGCAGCGGGGAAGGGTGTTGCCAGGGTGCTTTGGGTGGCCACGTTTTGGTTTTGTTATCCTGAGAGACAGAAGAGGGTTCTTAGTGGCATTTCTGGCAATTCATCATCTTTTCCCACCTCCCCAGGTCTCTGGTCCTTATTCCCACCTGGGAGACAGGGTAGGAGCCCCAGCCCTCCCCACAGCCCTGGAGCAGCACTGTCTAGCTGAACTGGCAATGACAGAAGGGCTCTGTATCTGTGCTGTTCAATGCAGTAGCCACTCACCGCATGTGGCCAGTGCCACTAAGGAACTCAATCTGTATTTACATTTGATTCATTCCAATTTAAACAGCCACGTGTGGCTACTGGCTATCACAGTGGATGGCACAACCCCAGGCATCCTCTACATTTGGCTCTGAGTCAGCTGGATGGCTAATCATGGGGAAAAAAAGGTGTTCACCACAAAGAACCTGTCATTGCTTTGAAGCCCTCTTAAAACTTCAGCTCTGGAACCTCGCCTGTGGTCTGTACCCCATACAGCTGGCCCTTCGTGGCCAGAGCAGGGCCCACGGTACCTGGTTCATGTCCTCCACTGTGGTAAGAAGAGGTGGTGAGGGCAGTGTGCTGGTCTCCTGCTCTCCACTGCTGTGTTTCCTGAAAGAACCAAGAGCTCAGGGCAGTGGGTGCCTGGCTTGCTGCCCTGCTGACCTCGAACCGCTAGCCACCTGGTTCTGGGCACTGGTTCTGGGTGGGGAAACCTTGGGTCCACTGCATGCTGGGGACTTGGTGGGTGGAGCACTCCCAGAAGCCATAACCAGGCTTGGGGAGGGGCGGGGTTGACAGGCAGGGGGAGGGGCGGGGCTGACAGGCAGAAGGACAGGTGCTGGCTTTGGGTCTACCCGCTCTGGCTTTTGTTAATGTATTCAACAGTTTACCATGCCCTGGGGAAGTGGGACTTAAAAGACTGTTAGTTTTAATGACAAACATGAAAAATTTCTGTTATAATGTGGAATGAAAAAGGCCGGACAGAGCAGGCTCAGAGCCAAGTAAATCAGTCTACCCGAGCTCCCGCCTGCAGACAGCAATCTCTGGAGGAGGGGCTTCCTCGACATCTGCTGGCCTCTCCGATTTCCCTTGTCTAAAACAGACATCTTAAATGCTACCCCTGGCTCAATCCTGCTCCTCCTGCATCCTCCGGTCTCAGTTCATTGGCACCCCCTTTTATATAGCTGTTCCAGCCAAAACCTCACATATCATCCCTGACTCTTCTCTCTCACACATACCCCCTTGCCAATCTCTCACTAGTTCCTCCCTCATTTTGCTCAGCTGTCTGCTCATCAGAGGCCTCCCTGACTCCCATATATATATATATATATATATATATATATATATATATATATATATATATATATATATATATATTTTTAAATAGGCTCCCCACCCAGTGTGGAGCACAATGTGGGGCCTGAACTCATCACTCCGAGATTAAAACCTGAGCTGATATCAAGAGTTAGATGTTTGAGCAACTGAGCCACCCAGGAACCCCCCCATATTTTTCTTCATAGCAACTAACCCAACCGGACATGTTTGGCTTTTTCTTTTCCTTTTTCCTTTCCTTTCTTTTTTTTTCTTTTCTTTTCCTTTCCTTTCTTTTCTTTTTTCTTCTTTCCCTTTCTTTCCCTTCCTTCCTTCCTTCCTTCCTTCCTTCCTTCCTTCCTTCCTTTCTTTCTTTCTTTCTTTTTCTCCTTCCTTCCTCTTTCTTTCTTTCCCTTTTTCTTTTTTTCCTTCCTTCCTTCCTTCCTTCCTTCCTTCCTTCTCTCTCTCTCTCTCTCTTTCCTTTCTTTCCTTCCTTCCTTCCTTCCTTCCTTCCTTCCTTCCTTCCTCTTCTTTCTTTCTTTCTTTCTTTCTTTCTTTCTTTCTTTCTTTCTTTCTTTCTGAGTAGCCTCCATGCCCAATGTGGGGGTTGAACTCATGACCCTGAGACCAGGAGTCTCATGCTCTACCAAATGAGCCAGCCAGGGACCCCTACTTTTAAAAACTTCTTAGACCTGAATATACTCTATTATGTTTTCTTTTCAACTTTGACGAAGAAACTAAGGATCAGAGAGGGCCAGGCCCTTGTCTGGAGTTGCAAAGCCTATTGGTGAGTCCTGATTAGAACCTGGTCGTCCTGATCTCCTCCCACAGAAAGGGCTGCCTCTTGTAAGGCACAGATCAGTATCAGCAGACCTCATCTCCAGAACCCTCCCTTGCCTTATATTGGTATTTTTGGCTACCACTTGCATGAGACTGTTCTGCCAGCAAAGCCTCAACCCAATGTTAAGTCACCTGGGCTACAAGCAAGCCTGCACGGTAGCCACAGAAGACTCAGCAAGGCTATGCTAGCAGAGGCCCTCTGCCTCTCTCACACCAGGCTGATGGGGAGCCATGGGGTTCCTGATCTTTCTGGAGCTGTTCATGCGCCCCTCTGCCTTTTATTTGCATTTAGAAAGCTCCTCATACCTTCTTTGCTTGACAGCAGCCACGAGGTCAGGACCTGAAAACATGGAGAACAAGCTGTCCCCATTGGCAGAGGACGTCTCATCACTTGAGCTGGCAGAGTCCCCCTGAGCACCCGACCAGCCGCTGTGCAGGCCGTCCCTGAAAGGCAGAGAGAGAAGTTGGCCCAGGCCTCCCGCAGCCAGCCCGAACACCAGCCGGACAAGCCCGAGGCTGCCCCCTCGCCCTCGGCCCTAAAGGAACCATCTTTACCCCGCACTCATCTAACAACCAGATCACGGTCTCTTGTCTCCCCTTCTAAAAACCTGAGCTTTTCTTCCTGTCCCTTATTTAGAAAGTAACATGTATTCTTTGCTGCCCTTTATTCTTCTCGGAAGTCTGTGCTTTGCATATGAAATTCACGTTAGAGCAAAAAGCTGAAATGGTCTTTAGCTGTCCAGATTTATTAACTGGGTAGCAGCAAGAGACGTGAAAAATCAACCTCCCGTTGTCTGTGGGATGCAAATCTGCAGTTCTCTTGATACACTGGCATCTGAACCATACACCTGTGCTTCCTGGAGGCAAGGATCGCATTCCACGAATCGCATGGGTTTCACAGCCATGTGCATTTCAGCACGGAGACCGTGTTAAACATTCAATGACCTCACAAACACCGTCAAGTAAGTTCCCGGTTCAGGGCAGAAGAGTATGTGTTGAAAATCATCAATTTCCACCAATGGTGTGTTCACAGGGACACATCATGCTACTCGGCATGTTCGAGTCTGTCACAAAACTCTGCCCACCTGAAGACTTGACCAGATGTCACTCTCTCACAGGGAGCCTTGGAATCGAGTTGCCTGGTAAGAGTGCAGGAGGGCCCCCTGGGGGATACCCAGGCCCCAAACTCTGCTTCCCTGACACAGCCAGCACTCACCCTTCTGTGAAGAACTCTGGGAAAGGCCAGGTCCGATGGGCATCATCCATGGGTGGCCAGTGGCCCCGGGGGTGGCCTGGGCGGCGGCCGTGTTGCACTTGCCGCTTCTGCTGCATTGCCTGGCTCACCCCTGCCACGTAGCGAGCAAACTCGGGGTCCGAACCCACTGTGTTAAGACAAAGGGACAGAGAGGGGTTGGGGCCACACTGGCCTCTCGCTTCCTTCCCTGCCTCCCGAGCACATGCTGGTCACACACACAGTGAAAAGTGGGGAGGTGCTGCCAGGCTTGTGGCCCTGAGAACCAGAGAGCTGGCTGAAGGACTGGGGCTGTCAGCCGGATGTCTGACACTGGGGTATGGGGTATGCACAGGGACTGTCAAGAAGGGTTATGCCTAGGACAGAGGCAGGCTGAATGGGACCGAAGACAGAGAGAGAGAACACAAAAGGATCATGATTAAAGCTTAAAGACAAATACCAGATACTTAAAAATGTTCCAGTGTCTGGTGCTACATACATAACAACTTAGGAAATCACAAGATTGATGTCTTTAAGTGAACTGATAACCTGAAAGTTATTAAAGCATCAGGGTCAGCCAGATAGAGGTATGGCATTTCCACTTGGCCCAACTCGAATCCAGGATTTCCCTGGATGTTGGATGGCAGACCTAGTTATGCAGTGTGAAGATAGTGAGAGTGGTAATGAATGAGATGAAATTTCAGAATTTCAGAGGTATTAAGAGGGGACTGGAAACATACTGGACAGAGCTGAGTAAGGGTGGGCAGGGCAGTATAAGCGGGAGAAAAAACAGCATAGAGGACATTGAGAGAAAAAGTCAAACAAAGATATGGCAGGGGGGCACCTGGGTGGCTCAGTTGGTTAAGCATCTGCTTTCAGCTCAGGACATGAACCCAGGGTCTTGGGATCGAGCCCCACGTCGGGCTTCCTGCTCAGTGGGGAGCCTGCTTCTCCCTCTCCTCCCACCTCATGCTCTCTCTCGCTATCTGTATCTCTCTCTCTCTCTCAAATAAATAAATAAAATCTTAAAAAAAAAAAGACAATATGGCAGGGAAGTATCTATGGCTCACAAATTGAATATGACTCAGCAGTGTGTACTTTTCAGCTTCAAGTTGGGAAAGATACTAGGGCAAAATCTCACTCTTAGCTCATCCTCAGGGCACCGCCCCAGCATTGCTGGTGAGACTGCGCACTGCACAAAGATGTCCACACCGGGGGGGGGGGGGGGGGGGGGACCGAAACCGAGGCCCCCTTCTCAGTGAGTCAAGCCATGCCTCCAGGGGTAAGCATGCCCTGTCTAGAGGGGGCACTCTGCTCTCACTGGCCCTGTCCAAGAGGGTGCCTTCTGTAATTCATCTAACCTGAGGACTGCCCTTCTTCATTTGGGGAAAGGGTGATATAGATCTTATGCCCTCAGGGCGGGGTCTGCAGGAAGGTACATTAAGGACCTGCAGGTCAGAAAGGAACAAGCGGAAGATAAAGCTAATAGGATTTGGGGTGCCTGGGTGGCTCAGTCATCAAGCATCTGCCTTCGGCTCAGGGCGTGATCCCAGAGTCCTGGGACCGAGCCCCGCATCGGGCTCCTCCGCTGGGAGCCTGCTTCTTTTCCTCTCCCACTCCCCCTATTGTGTTCCCTCTCTCCTTGGCTATCTCCCTCTCTGTCAAATAAATAAATAAACTCTTAAAAAAAAAAAAAGCTAATAGGATTTGTAGCTTAAAGACATAGAGTCCATCCAGGCCTCAACAAAGATCAAAGATAGTAAAATTCTGCCAAACACTGTTTATACTCTTTATACTCTGTAATTAATTACATGACTATTAAAAGATATACAGACTGTTTAACAGCAGCTGAAAAAATGCACTGCACCCACCCCAGTCAGTGGCAGCCAGGTGGGGCCTGCTCTTCTGGAGTGGGGCGGAACCATTTGCCCTTCCTGGGCTCCAGGGTTCAAGGTTGCCCGCATCTACCACCCAAGGGGAGCCAGAACAAGAAAGCGTGAGCAGCAGTAGGAGGGATTTTTAGAGGACCTAAGAAAACAATTTCCTTCCATTCGTAGCCAATGCTGGGTTGTTTTAGCAGGGAATTCCTCTTCTGCTGGTTATTTATATAAATATTTGCTATAGTTATTTATATATTTCACAGTATTCTCCTTGTAAATGAAATATATTTTCCACTCTGTATACCTTTCAGTAAATTAGAGAAAAGAGTAACAGATTTCTATGTATTTATCTTGCATCTACCCACCTTACCAGACTCGCTTACTAATTCTCCTTTTTTTATTGAGGGTTTCCCCCCCTCCAATTCTATTGCCTGCCAAGAGATGTGCTTTTCAATGTATCGTTTTCTAAAGCTTACACGTCTTGCTGTATTTGCTAGGAAGTCCAAGACAAAGTTACATGCTATTGGCAGTAACAGCTGCCACCCTATCTGGGTCTTGATTTTAACTATAGTAATTTTGTTTCACTATACAGAGTTATACTTGCTACTGGCTTTTGGTAGAGTCTTTAATATTCAAGAAATTTCTATTCATGTCTTACTTGGAGGTTTTTTGGAATCACTAGTGTCTTTTATCGAATGTCTCTACAGCATCTACTGTTTCATGACTTCTCACGTAGTGGGCTGATACCACGGATTCCTGAGCAGTAGCAGAGTCCCTGACGCTGCCCCACCTGCCACCCCTGCAGTTTGCCGACTGTAGAAATGGGGAGCTGCTCTTCCGAGTGCGCCTCCGTTGTCCAGCCTCTATCCACACTCCTAAAGAGAGGACGACGGTTTGCTTTTTAAATAACCCTTATAAAGTTTTTATGGTAAAAACACGTTGGCTTCATAATTACTGTTCCATTTTCTTCCACTGAAACAGATCTTGGCAGGTTTTCCAGTTTTTGGTACAATTTTGGTGATGTATATTTTATTAAGAACGAGCCCATTTTTCCATTCAGTTTTCAAATATGTTGTCATTGAGTCGTATGTAGTAATGTCTTAAACTTCTCTTAATCTCTCCTATTTCTGGAGTGATATCTCTTTTCTCTTTCCTTTTTTTTTGGTTAAAGATTTTATTTATTTATTTTAAAGTTTTATTTATTTGTCAGAGAGAGAGAACACAAGCAGGGGAAACAGCAGGCAGAGGGAGAAGCAGGCTCCCCGCTGAGCAAGGAGCCCAATGCAGGACTTGATCCCAGGACCCTGGGATCATGACCTGAGCTGAAGGCAGATGCTTAACTGACTGAGCCACCCAGGCGCCCCTCCTTTCTCTTCCCTTATCTTGTTTCTCTTTGCTCTCTCTTATTGAGGCTTACAACAAACTGGTTTATCTATTCTGCTGGGCTTTAAGAGACCCTTCTTTTAGATTTTATTTACAATTTCTACTATATTTTTCTTCTAAATTTAATTAATCTTGGCTTTTCTCCTTAATGAATTCCTCCTCCTAGTTTATTTTTGTTTGTTTCTAAGTTCTTTTTCTAATTTCCTAAGATAACTCTGGTGGTATTTTCACACTGTTCAGGCCAGGAGAAGCCATATTCTCTGAAGGCAGGAAGTACTCTAACACCTTTCATGGGTCCTAGAGTTTAAGCAAAAAAGAATCACAGGACAGGTTATGTAATCAGAAAAAGAGCAGCTCACAAAAGGCCTGCCACCTTGGCTCCCATGACTAGGAGGGCCCAGACTCGAGCCCGCTGGAACTATGGGACATGGAGCCATTCAAGCAACTTCTCTTAGCCTCAATCCCAGCCTCTGCACAGTGAGAAAAATAGTGGTCCTTACCTTCTTAGCCTCATTCTCACGACAGCTGCCTACCTTTGCTGGATGTGTCCCATACTTGCCATCCCACAGCGACAGAGGTCTTTAAAGGGAAATTAGGTCACTTGCTCTCACATGTGAGGCTGTGTTGGATGGGCCCTGTGAAGTCCTCAGTGATTACATTTATGTGAAAACCCCAAGTGTGGGGGGGTCCACATACCTGCAGGATCAAAAGGCAGAATCTCTCCCAACATCCCAAAGACTCCATCACTTTGGTCACGGTTTGGCCAGGTGTTATTTCTAGGTCCCTGCGGCTTCTGTCCCAAAACCTCCGACATCACATTATCCATATAGCTGCTCACCAGACCCAAGCTGTACAAGTCAGAACTGAGATCGGATATGCCCGGCCATTGGCCAAGAGGAGACAGACCTGCTCCAACAGGCTGTGCTGGCTGCTGGGCTGAGCCATGCACCCACTTCCCAGGGGCCCGAGGCTGGGGCGGGGGCTGCTGAGGTCCAATGGGTTGGAGCAGGTGTTGGTAGTACTGGACCTGGGGCTGTTGCTGCTTTGGGGATTGCTGCTGAGGTGCCAGGCCTGGCTGGGGGGTCAGAGGTGTGTGGGCCCCAGCCTGGGATGGCCGTGGTGGAGGGGGCGCCGACAGTGGTTGCTGCTGTGGCTGCATGGCTCCTGCCTTCTGTTCAGTCGCCATGGCTGTGGCAGCAGAATTACGCCTTGTCACCAACGGGGAGCCCTGATGTGACTGGCCCATGTTAAAGCCCGAAAGAAAATCGATCACCTCCTGCATCTCCTGATCGGTTGGTAAGTTCATGCCCTTCTCATCCTTGCCATCATCCCCTTGCAGGAAGTTGTCACGCCTCTCCATGAGAAAACCATTGGCCATTTGATTACTGGAATTCTGCACTGACTGTGAAGGGTCTGTAGTCCTAGGGAAATTACCAATGTTCAAAATGCTTTGTAATCTTGAATCAATATTGCTGGGCATTTTGGCCTTCTCTTCCGAACACCCAGCTATGAAGAGGTTTTTGGAAGGGGTATTTGGGATGGAATAATTTGTGCTGCTGCTAGAGCTGGCACATGAAGCTTTCTTGGTGAACCGGGATGTCAGTTTGGAGAACGTCTTCTGCAGGCCACCTGAAGATTTGTTTCCATTCCCAGAAGGCAGGTCAGCCTGATTCCCAAAATCACAGATCTCCCTTTGAAGCTGGATCTGTATGCAGGGTAAAGCTTGTTCCCTATTAAACAGAAACGAAAAATTAAAAAAAGACAAAAATACAAATTGGACAAATGAAATGGATCTCTCTTCATCTAAGAAAGACTTTAAGGACAAAGACAGTCCCTAGTTGGTTGGCATCAGGCTCACCTATTTTACAGATAAATAAAATGAACACCCAAGACTTTTAAGTGTGTGTAAGAATGAAGCAGCAGAGGGACGTGGGTAAATCCACACGGCGGGGGGGGGGGGGGGGTGGGGGTGGCGGCGAGTGGGACTCAGTGACACCATGCAGCACTGCTGTCCTTGGAAGGAACTTACAGACAGTGCCAACAACAGAAGATTGTTACCTCCAAGGTTTTCCGAGCACTTTCCTAGTACAGAAAGAGAGCCCCAGAGACGGAAAGAGTATGGGGCTGAGGCAGGCGACGGCTGCAGTGACCCAGGACAAGCTACTCAGTGTTCTGGGCCTTGGTGCTCATGAGTTAAGAAAGGGGGCACACGGCTAGATGTTCACGGTCCCTACCATTCTGAAGTTCATAATTCCCAGAGACAGTCTTGCGACTGTCAGCTGCTTTCAGAGATAAATAAATTTCATGTAGGATATAAGTAAATTTTCCACACATTTCTCTGGTCTTCGTTCCTAAGGAGAATAAGAGTTGGGCTAAAATCCTCTTGATGGACTTACTCTCAAATGATAAAACAAATGAAGGCAAACATGTTAAGTAACCGAGGAATCTGGGTAAAGGGCAGAGAGTAATTCTTGGTACTACTGCAACTTTTCTGTCAGTTTAAAATGATTTCAAAATTAAGTGACCAAAGAATTCTCTTTCTCGCTTTACTTCCTCACATACAATCAGTGATGTGAGCACACAGGAGACTGTCCGTGGGCACACTGTCCCTGAGTATGGGCCTGAACGTAAGCTACTACACCCACCTCCCTGCCCTCCAGCGGCTGAGGTCCAGCACGGCCGTGTAGAGCACGTCCACCAGCCCCAGGGTCTTCTCGGGATCAAGGCTTCTCTGCAGCAGGGACATGGTGGCAGGGTCTTCTTTCAGGCACCTAGGAAGGAAGCAGGTGTCAGTCTGGGCTGCACTGCTCTGAAAAAGTGTCTCAAGCAAGCCTCATACAAAAGGCTACAATGTTTACATGCTTTTGGCACCAAATAAAAATTCAGTAATTAAAGACCACTTAGAGAATGACAAGACTAACACTGGAATTTACTGCTCTGCAAAAGGAGGAGGAAGCAACAGGGGCCGGGATCTCCCTGGATTTCTAATCATCTAGAGTCTGTTTGGTAGGAAGAGAAGCGTTCAGTGGAAGGGTGGCCTTCTCGGGGCGCTGAGGCCCTCTCACTGTCCACCCCAGCTGTGGCCTTGACTTTCTGTCCTACTGTGTTCAGATTCTGGGATCTGACACAGCATCTACTCCTCTGCAAACCCTTTCCAATGTGCCCCTGCCCCGACTTCCTCCACAGCGCTTCACACCTGCAACCAAGAAACTAAAGGTCAATGGAGGAAAAACCCAGACTCACTGCAAATTTGAGGTAAGCAGCGAACACGGCCTTCCCATAAGTGAATGTTTTCCCTTTCCAAGCTGACCACTTCAGCTTGCATCCCCTCTCCTTCGAGCTCGGCTAACCCTGACGCTTCTCCCCTTCTTTCCCACTACAACTCTCAAGTCACTGAGAGGAGATCTGCTCCCTCTCCTCACCACTAATCCACCAGCTTGAGTGCCGTGCCTGCACTCCCGGCCTGCCCCTCCAGTCATGGTCAAGGCAGAAGACAAGCCCTGCTGTGCCACTGGCTGACCCTCTAGCCGAGCGCTGCATGCTCCGTATCCTCCTGCTTTCCTGAGGACCCTGCTCATCTAATCACCCCCTCTCTCCCCGTGACATTCCCCTCCAGATACTGCCAAGTTCTCTGCTCCCCCTTTTAACAAAACACTGTCTCCTCCTCTTCCTGACCTCCTAATCTCCCCTCACCCCACTCCCGCTGGGCTTTGGTCCCCATAACTGCACTAGAATAGCTTTTATCAAACAAGTTTGGTCTCGCCAGTGTCAAAGGTCAATTACCTGTCTCCATCTTACTCAATCTCTTAGGAACGTTGTGCAATGCTTCCTTCCTCCCAGAGCATTATCTTCTGTAGCTCAGTGACCCCAAACTCGCTCACCTTTCCTCCCCCCTGGCAGGCAAGCTGCTCCCTGGTCTCCTCTGCTGACTTCTCCAGCTCTGCTTCCCCACCTCTGTATGGCGGCGTGTCCTAGGCTCCGTCCTTTCTCCCCACAGTGCTGCATTTGGTCCTGCAGCTCAGCTGTACAGACCATCCTCCGCTGAAGACTCAAATTCCCTTCACCAGCCAACCCCCTCCTCCCGAATCCCCCTCCTGTATCTAACTGCACACCTGACATCTCTTGGGCACACCTAACAGGCAACTTGGTCAGCACAACTGCTTCCTCTCCTCTCCAACAAAAACCACTCTGAACCCTATACACTTCCTCCATAAGTACCCAACACAGCCGTCTACCCCAAACCTATATGTCATCTCTGGCTACCTACAGCCCACACCAACCCATCAGCACACCAAGCACTTCTCGTCACCTCTCTTGTTATGGCTCTGCTTTTGTTGCCTCTGCCCAGACTGCTCTCCCAAGAGCTGCTTCCCACCATTCAGGTCCTCACTGCCCATTCAGGGTACCTCCACCAAGAGGCCTCTTCTGAGAGGCAGAACCGGGAAGATGTTGTCTGTCTGCTGCTAGCCACTCTGGGAGTTAAATGGTGAAATCAACACTTGCAAAGCCATCCGAAGGAGGCAGCAGCACTCCCCAGCATGACTTCGGGCTTGAGAAGAAATACGCCTGTGAGGATATGAGCCAGCCAGCCTCAGAAACACTGCTAAAGGCAAGCTTTGCCAGTGAGCAACCAGGCCCTGGACTCCTGGGAGAGAACCTTGGCCAGCAAACTTGGCCAGGGTTCATGTACCCGATTCTCTCAGCCTGGAATTGCCGACTATTAGGACATCCTTGCTCTGTGCTCCCAAGCCACTCCTGGGTGTGATTTGGCTGGTCACATATGTTTGCCCACTAGGAGAGCATTTGCTGGTCATGCGGAAAGAAGTACTACACTTGCTGATGAGAATAATTTCTCTTTCAACAAATCTGTACTTTTATTTAATTCATCAGTCCTGAGAGTTGATCAAAAGAATCGCCTTTAGAGACTAAACCCATTCTTTTGGCAAATCACGTAGACTCGCTTAAAACCCTCTACCTGTTCTTAGATAAAAATCCAAGCCCCTCTGGGATCCGCAAGTTCTGGCTTTTATGACTCTCTTTCTTCACGACCACTTACCACATCTCCAGCCATGCCAGTTCACCCCCCAGAAATCCTTTCCCCATCTGCTCTCTGCATGGCTGGCTCCTCTCAAACGTCGTATCTTCAAGGAAGGACCCTTCACAACTGACCTCCTCATCCCAAACAGCCTCCCCTCTCCAGCACCACTCCTGTTAGTCTCCATCATATGACATCATTCAGCTCTTGTCCCCTCATATATGTGCTGGGGTTTGACCTGAACTCTTATGCTTGCTAGCTGTCCTCTCCACGCTCCCTCCCATTACAAAGTTGACTCTATTAGGGGCAGAGATGCCGTTTGTCTTGCTCATACTTAAATTTCCAGAGCCCAGGGAGTGTCTGCCACGTAGTAGGTATTTAGTAAGTATTTGCTGAAAGAAAGAATGGATGGACAACTTCAATAAGACAGTTAAAAAAAATCTAAATAAGGTATTACTTCGGGAAAAAAAAACATAACTGGCAGTGGGACACTCCATTTTATTAAAATCATATAATAAATTCTTGACTGCCTGTGCTAACAGTTTCATTTTTCTGAAGGTGGAGTAAAGCAATCACTTCTGTTTGCATTCTTCATAACAATTGTGTAGTTTACACTTTGAAAGAAACAAAAACGTGTATTTTGAAAACTTTGTATTTTTACCAAAGCAACCAGCAGAGGGAGCCTCTCCAAGAAATTATAGTCCATAAGGTCTTTTGTGGAGGTTCAATGAATTAAAAAAGAAATCAATCATACATGGAGAGTTCCGGAAATAAACTGCAGTGTTAACCATTTTAGTACTAGTCGTTTATAGTTACCCAATTATTCAAAAGTTCAAACTATTTTCTCTAAATGAGAATCCTGGTTAAGTTATAAGAACCTGAATTGGAAAACAAATGAAGAATTCAGGGACACAGAAATCTTACAGAAAAGTGAGCTTCTGGTTTATTATTTGATAGGAGTGAAGATATGTATATAAATTAACAGTATGCCATCTCAATAATCAAATAAAAAACTTAGGGGGCGGGGAGGAAACTCAAAGAAGGGAGGTTTTGGGATATGAAGTGAACTGCCCACCCTTACTTGAAATATCAAGTCCTAAACTTTTTGGCAGTCTACCACTGGACCCTCCCATTTCAAGGAGAAATGGTTTAAATACAACTTAAATGCATTATCCAGCTGCCATTTCAGTCCACACAGGCACCAGGACTGCCATCATGCCTTACTATCTCTCTCTTCCTACCGAAACATTTCAAAATTTTTCTATATGGTTAAATACTCATTCATATCATAATCTTAACAACAGAAGTCTTCTGACATATGCCCAATTTTTGCTATTTATTAATAAAGTTATGATGCTGCTCCTTTAGCTGGATTTCTATGCACATCACAAGGATAAATCCCCAGAGGTGGAACTCTGAACTCCTGAGGTCAGACCTCTTATTTTAGGCTTTTGATACACTGAACTGCCCTTCAGAAAGGCTGTGTGATTTATCCACCTCCTGTGCCCATTTTTGTACAGTCTGGCCGAAATCTTTATTTTTTATTTATTTTTTAGAAATTTATTTATTATTCTGAAAACAGTTTAATAACATCTGGGCAAAATGATATCATATTGTTTCTTTATTCTGCCTTTATTAGGTGAGGTTACACATTTTCTTCATCTATTTGTTGACAGCTGTGTTGTTTACGATTATTTTTTGGTTACCTATTTATTCCCCTCCCCATTTTCCTACTAATTTGTAGGAGCTTCTTTTTTTCTTTTCCTTTTTTTTTAAGATTTTATTTATTTATTGGACAGAGAGAGACACAGCGAGAGAGGGAACACAAGCAGGGGGAGTGGGAGAGGGAGAAGCAGGCTTCCCGATGCGGGGCTCAATCCCAGAACGCTGGGTTCACCACCTGAGCCAAAGGCAGACCTTTAACAACTGAGCCACCCAGACGCCCCAGGAGCTTCTGTTTTAATAAACTAAGAATACTTTATCATTTTTTTATAAATGTAATTAAATAATTAAAAATAAAAATGGCTCAGCCTGTCCCCACATTTGTAATGGCATGAGCTCAAGATCATCAGGGCTGTTACTCGAACAAAGGAGGAGAAGGGATTCTATGTTCTGTGCTCAGCTTTAGAGAAACACTGGTGACTTAGAGAAAATGATGTACTCTGTTCAAAAGCTGTGGACTCAGTAACCAAGAGAAGATAATATTGCTCATTATGATCCATGAGTACTTAACATTTTACTTACATTATTGGTCAAAAAGACTACTTTTCAGACATCCTGGCTTCCTTATCGTGGACCGATAACCAGGACATATCACTGCCCGTGTACCTGCAAGACCTGATGTACCACCTAACACAGAATTAGTCCAAAACAAAGCAATCTTTCCAAAGATGTGCAAACTTCAATCAGAGCCTAGGCTTGTGTTAATATAAGAGTCATATTACCATGTGGATGGGACTTGAACCACAATTCTGGAGCCCTCTAAACTGATCTGGGGGGCATAGGCTTCTTTATTCTCAATCTGTGCTGTGTCAACTACCACCTGAGAGAGAGAGAGAGAGAGAGAGAGAGAAAGAAACAACAGTCAGCTTTCCGAAAGGAAAACGGATCACAAACAAATCTAATACATGAGCCTACTGATGCTGAGTGACTCTGGCAAGAACAATTCCCATGGCAAGACAGCTGTGCAGGGGCCATCAAGAGCCCCATGAAGACAAATCCAAGTAATAAACACGACTGAAGACAGTAATACTTCAATGAACGGAAACCAAATTCTGGGTGCAGGATGTACTGAACTTTATAAGCACTTTCAGTACTTTTTCCAAACCATAAATATGTTAATTAGGAATTATTTTGTTTCCTCTATCTTAGTATTTTTTTTTTACTTTACGCACTTGAAAGAAGTAAAACCGTCATTAAAAATCTAACCACAGCTTCAGAAAAGTCCATTTGTAATGATTGAATACAAGCTAGAAGTGGATGAAGCTTTTTTTAAAGGATCATTTTATCTTCAGCCATCAATAAAAACAGAACTAGTTCAAGAAAGGTAAAGATGATTCTTCTCCCAATGGTTTCTTCTTTTCTTTTTTTCCCTTCTCTTCCCTTCTCTTCTCTTTTCTCTCCCTCTCTCTCTTTCTTTTTCTTTTTAAGAGAGAGAGAGAATGCATGAGCAGGGGGGAGGTAATGAGGGGCAGAGGGAGAGAGAGAATCCCAAACAGGCTCCACACCCAGCATGGAGCCTGACGTGGGGCTGGATCTCACAACCCTGAGATCATGACCTGAGCCAAAATCAAGAGTCAGAGGCTCAACTGACTAAGCCACCCAGGTGCCCCAATGATTTCTTCTTATTTGGAGTAGAGTCTTTAATATTACACAGATGATGTAGTAGTCTAGGTAATTTAGAGACTTTGACAAAATGATGAATGTATTTTCAAATAACTAAAAGAATTTAAGAAAATGACCATAAAGCACTTTTAAGATAAATCTGTCATGGGGCGCCTGGCTTGCTCAAGTCGGTAGAGCGTCTGACTCTTGATCTCAGGGTCATGAGTTTGAGCCCCACATTGAGTGTAGAGATTACTTACAAATAAATAAATAAATCTGTTAGATTTCAAAAGCCATGCAAAGCTGCTTATTTTGATTCCAAATTCAGCCTCTAATGGAGCTGATTTCCACTGCTGTAAACAGAGTTCCCACAGCTGCTCTGCAATGTCCTTTGGAAAAGACTTCCTGTCCAAGTAACAGCCATTGTTGGACCAGGCAGGTGTTTCCTCTCTCCGCCCATCTCCAGAGCCACAATCTAAAGGTTCTTTGTCAGTCACACACAAAGGTGCCCTGGGAGCAAGGAGTAAGGAACTGGAAGGAGTTTCTGCTCTCTCAATAACATGGGATTTTTTTTTTTTTTTTAACCTACAATGTTTTCGCAAAACAGCCTGTATGTCCTTCCGCCTTACTTCACTCACTCCTTTTTGGAGAACTTAAGCTATGGTTATCCTAGTTTCAGCTAAAATGATCTTTGGAAATATGGATCAATTTCCTAGAGGCAGCAGGCTCTCACATAGTTCAGCAGGGAGTCTCCAGCTTACTCCTTCTCTTAGGGGTTCCTGTATTGAGAACTAGATCCTAAAGGAAGCATAACTCACCACTGTGGACAGGCCCTCACCTAGCCCTACACAAGGCAGCGCCACCCTGAGCTAGGCCACCTGAGCCCTCACCTGCATGAAACAAAAGGATAGCATCTTCCCCACAGTTCCATTCATGAATAAAGTAGGAATTAAAGTAAGAAACAGTTTTTTAAAATTTCTTAATCTCGAATTAGTTTCCTTTAACCTCCGACTAAAATGCTGTAGCTTTTAAAAAAGCAGTCATTTAATTCTAGAAAGTGGGATCAAGTATGTAAGGTTATATGGGTCTTAGATGCCAAACAAAAAGCTAAATGGTGATTTCAGATGTTGATTTCCTGATCCCACCCAACTCTGGCAAAAGTTACTCTTCACTCCAAAGGTGAAAAGACAAAACTTATTTCTGAGTTGATGTTGTTATTTTATGACTCGGAAGAAGATAAACTGAGAACTGGGATACCAAGTGACTGGTGGGGGGACTACTTATACCATGGAGGTTTCTCAGAGGAGGTGGTATTTGAACTGACATCAGGGAGCTAAGGAGTGAGTCACATATAGACTAGAGAGGAGTATTCTCAGGTAAAAGGAGCAGCCAAGTGCAAAGGCCTGAGACAGGAAGAAGCCTGGCACCTTTGAGATTCAGAAAGACATCCACTGTCGCTCCAGGGTAGGCAAGCGAGGCAAAGGGGCCCTCCCCACGAAATTGTTACTAATGTATAGGTTTCTTTAAAATGAGGAAAACCTGCAACATCATTTTGCAACTAGGATCCCAGCAAATACATATTAACCCTCTATGCAAGAAAACAAAAAGGCTTTTTGATGCTGCTGTTCCTTTACCGTCTCCATGTGGTCCGCACCTGGCAGTACCAAAGAGCTTTTAAAATTACTCAGTATTTCCACACCTGTGCCCACACCACATGCTCCCCTGCTGGAAACTCGGCTCCCGGCTCTCTGTCTCCCGTGCACCCCACATGTTCACTCACCAGTCCAGCCTGGCCAAACAGCAGCTGCACGGCAGTCTTGCAGGCGCCCCGCCACGTGGACGGGCACACCTGGTTCAGTACTTCAGTCACAGGAAGATCGTCCCTGGGTGTGATTCCATTGTAGCAGCCCGCCTCCTTGATCAGCTGCAACATTGTATGCTATGGATTGAGAAGACGAGAGCTCACCCCTCAAGATAAAGCTCTACGAGATTCTAAAATGTGTCAAACTGAATTTACAGGTACATAGTAGTCCTCGAGAAAAAAACATTTTGTTTCAGTCCCCACCCCCCAAATCACGTTATTTTAATGTCTCAAGTAATTATCCTCAGATACCCTCAGAGAATACGGATACACGTACATTAATACATACAAGTGATTTCTATGCTGGCACAAATACAGCATCATATAGCCATTTGCTGATGCAAATTGGTTGAGGAATTTTGAAATTCTGAATCTCTCTAAATAAGGAGACAAAATCATCTGGTAAAAACAAATACCAATGAAAACCTCAACTTTATTTTGGATGACCAAGTGGTCAGGTATGCAGGCTCTGGAAACAGACTGCATAACCTCAAATTCCAGTCTCCTCCTTTCTGGCTTTCGAGCTTGGGCCTTAGTTCCTCTATCCATCAAACAGAGAACCGAGCAGCGCCCACCTCATGGGTGAGCATTAACGCACGTGGAGCCCTTGGCGCCATGCCTGGCACACGTGATGCCCCACGAATCGTCATAGTTACTGCAGTAGTATGACAAGACTTATTTAATTCGCGGAAGTCCACTAAAACATCAATCATAAATAGTATTTTATAGTGTACTTCCACACTTTAGGTTAAACGTTTAACAAAACTATGAATAAAACCTGGCAAATGTCTCATTAAGATAAGTCACCACAGTCTGCTTTTAGATGCCAATTTACTAATATCTCCTGCTTTTGACTTCAGTCTGGTTTTTAAATCTATATTCTTCAAAAGCCCTTAGGTTTCCCTGCAGAACTGCTTCCCTGCTCACACCGGTTGCTGAAACCCCACGGAAAGCTACCGTCTTAAGCTTCAGGTTGTCGGCGGCCGATTCGTTGAAGGAGACGCCCTTCAGGAAGTGCGATCCTATCTGCACAGGGACGGTGGGAAGCTCGCACTGCATGGGCTGCGGGGGGGTCTGCCGCCGCCCCGTCTGCTGCGCCTCGGCCTCGCTGCAGCAGCCCTGCGAGAGGTTTGGAGAGGAGAGGAGAGGTGACCCACGGCACACCTGCCCAGACACCTGGTTCGCTTGGGGTGGCGAATCTGCCGCACCACAGCTCCCGACAGCTCCCGGAGGGAAAAGTGTACCTGTAAACTGGCTTCAATTGCCTTTGGGTTCAGGTGGAAACCAGCTTTCATTGCATATTCACAGTGGCCTAAGCTTTCCAGAGCTATTTTATAAGCCTGCAAAGAAATTGTTTTGTCATAATCAAGATTATACAGCAGATCATAAAATGACAACGTCCAGTGACGATAGAAATTTAAAATTTCTATAGTTAATTAAAAGACCTCAGGCCAACTACCATCTTACTATTCTTTCCAACTGGTTCAACATCACAACTTGAACTCACTCCCGTGTTTCTGTCCTCGGGTCACTATGTGCCCATTCTAAAATGCTTACTTGCAAAGCACTGTCGATTTTCACATTCAGCTCCTTGAGCTGGTGCTCAGGAATCGCCACGCTCTGAGAACAGAAGAGCTGCTGAACCTCAATGCCTGCGAGGCGGCCGTCACAGCCTCTCTCCCTCAGTCTGGACGTCGCCTGCAACAATGAACGGTGGCCGGGAGGTGACAGAGAATGTGACCGACATCAGCAACACACAGAAAACAAGAAACAAAGAACTAAAACAACTCAATTAAAGTGAGAAACTGTCTAAGCCTTAGATGTACAGCAGACATTCTGGATTGTCTGTATTACCAAATGAGCAGCCAGAAATTTAGGAAGATGAAATTGAGCATCTTGAAGAGACAGCAAAGCTGACACAGCACCACTGTACTTAAGGAACCCTGGGAAGAAGACAAACCCGCCTGTTATTAATTTTTGTTTTATGTCAAATCTTCACATTTTTTATTTCTCGGCTTTAAAAGACAGAGAAGCTAGAATATTGGCACTTGGGAGTTTCTAGAATAATAATAATAAAAAAGCACACATAAGGTTGGGTGCTCCTTGACACCAAAGTAAAAAGCCACACCCACACCGAACAGGAAAAAAATGTACATTGGAATGTTAAAGGAAAAACAGGACTTCTAAAATCTGCAAGAAAAAATTAAATACTTCTTGTTTGGTCATTAAATGTTTATGAAGAGTACATAAACAAGACACAGAAACAAGAGAAAACGAATCAATGTCTTGTAGTGATGAAATGTAAGTTACCTATCCATATGCATCAGGACCAGAGAATACAGCAAAAAATATATTTAATTTCTTTGATGAAATTGAAGAAGAATTCAGGATGAACTCTTTCAATTTTTAAATGTCTATTTTTGTTGCAACAATATTTGTGCAACAAATAACATCTTTTAACAGCTAATTTTTTGTTCTTCTTTTGTTCTTCTGGTGTAGGAGTTGTAGTACTTACCAAAACTGCAGGAGGGTACTTCGCAGCTATAATGTTATATAGTTCCCAAAGCTCCACAGATTTCCTATGACTACCATTCCATCCAGTCCCTGAACCCTAACAGTCTCACAGTTTAAAACCATTTGACTTCTCTTTGTAAGTAAGACTCTTTCACTCAAATATTTAATCCACAAGGTCCTGTGTTGGGTGTCACTGGATAGACAGTTAAGCCCACAACCTGGTCCCTACCATCTTGGAACTGACAGCCTCATGGGCCAAACAAAACATTTAAAACATTTAAAATGGAGGAAAACACACCAAGGAAAACAGAACTTTAACAGGGAGCACCCTAGACACTGAGAAATCAGCATTTAGGTTATGAGTTTATGGAGGAGGAGGCAGTCAGCAGAAGTGTGGGATAGATAAGCAGACATGTCAGCGAAGAAACCAGAACCCAATGAGCAAGGGGGAGACTGGCCACAGGCAAGGCTGCTGATCAAGGCAGGAACCAGACTATGTGGGATGAGGCAGGTCATGGTGAAGGGACTATACTTTACCTTAAAGAAATAGCAACATCATCCACTTTTAATTGGAGAGTGATGAAGGATGGCAAGACAGGGAGGAGAGAAGGGAGATCATTTACTGCAGGTGTCAGGGGAGAGCAGTGATTCCTTAAAACTACGGCAGTGACAGAAAGGGACAGATCTGGGATAATACTTTGGGGGTAGGACCTTCATGACTTATGGACTGGATGTAGATATGATGCAAAGATAGGAAGATAAATCTCAAGTTTTTTGCCTGAAGGATCCAGTTTGGGATGGCAGCATTTGTTAGCATGGTGAAAATCTGGGGAACCCCAGGGGTGTGGGGAAAAGCTAAGCCTGAAAAGCTAAGCCTGAGCCACCTGGATACCTGAGGTAAGGAAGAGCTGAATACAGGGGCCTGGTGCTCACAGAAGTGGACCGGTCACACATATTTGAGGGCCCCCAGCGACAGGCAGTTCTAAGTCCCAAGGCTAGAGGAGATCCTATAGGAAGAAGGGCACCCAGAACTGAGCCTTGACAAACTGACATCCGTAAGCTGTGTTGAAGAGGGGAAGCTAGCGAAGTAGATGGAGAGGATGGCCCAAGAGGTTAATGCCTGGTTCAGGGATGCCACAGGAAGAGAGGATCTCCAAGGGCCCATGCTGCCTTGAGTGCTGAATGGAGTCCAACGGTTCCCTCGATTTGGCCACACAGAAGGTACCAGTGACCTTGACAAGAGAATGCCTGTTCTTGTGTAGGAGTGAACACCAGATTTCACTGAGTTGAATGATGCCATTTATATAATGTTTCGTACTGTGCAAAATAAGGACTTACATTATCAACGAATACACGGATACAGAGTAAAAATACAGAAATATGCATAGGACTCACAAACTCCTAATTCAAAAGAGGTTGTCACTACAAAGGAAGGGATGTGAGTAAGACTGTAAAAAGGTACACAGGGAACTCAACTGCATTTGTAAATAATATTATTTTCTGTTAAAAATAGAAGGCAGGAAAGAGGCACCTGTCTGACTCAGTTGGTAGAGCACGCGACTCTTCATCTCATGGTTGTGAGGTCAAGCCCCATGCTGGGCATGGAGCCTACTTAAAAATAAGTGAGTGAGTGAGTAAGTAAATACAAGGCATAAAGCAACTGGTGAAAAGTTAAGATTCACTTGACGAAGCTAAAAGGAAGACAATAGGGTATATGGGACGTTTCCTAAATGCTTAAAGTGTTTCATAATAATCGTTTTTAGAACGACTCAAAGGGGAGGTGGACAATTCTTCCAAGAGGTTGGCTGTGAAAAGAGGAGAGAAACAGGGCAGGACATCTCTGGACACCAAGGAGTACTAAAACGCCTACAAGAAGTGCGTCGTCACTGACCACACCCCGACCTGGCTGCCGGGCTAAGCACTTATCCTCCGGAGCCAGCTCCAGCCTCTTCTCCCTGGCCCCTTCCTTGAAGCTCTGCTGCACTGCCCCTTAGTTGGAGGCAGGGCCCTTTCTCGGGGCTCCTGCACAGCTCTTTCACCCTGTTTTTGTAGGCCCTTCCTCATAGGAGGCTGTGAGTAGAGGCCATCACCCCAGTGCCTGACCCACGCCCGGCACGTGGTGGGCATTCACCAAGGCGTTTGCTGTCAAATGAATGAACAAGCGAACGGTAACTGCTTAAAACTAAACGTTTCTAAATAAAACTCCTCTTTTAGGAACCAATAGGCAAGCTGGAGCCTGCTGGAGCCTCTGCTATTTGAACACAGGGCACCCATCTCCCCCAGGTCAGGGTTACCTCGGCAGCACCCCGCCAGGAGCGCACGGCTTCCTCCAATTCGGGTGTGGGGCTCATGCCGGAGAAGCCACCGCCACTGCTGTTCTTTTTCTCTGGCACAACCACCTCGGCAAAGCAAGAGTGAGCCACGGGCTGGACCTTCTGTAAGGCCTGGGTCAAAAACTGGAAATGGACCTGCACCACCGTCAAGAAACATCGCCCTAACACCTGTGAAAACAAGAAAGCCAGGGGGGTTAGCCTGTGGGTCGCTGCTGCGTCAGTGAGATATGTCGTTAACTATCAATGTGAGCAGAAGGTAACAGTACCCGGAAATCTGAAATCACAGGAAGTTAGAAAGTCACCGTGCTTTAGAAGGTTTGTTCTCAAGTTTGCAACTGGATGCCTGATGTCTACAACTCAAAATGTTTCAACCAAATAGCAAACCCCAAGATTCAAATGGGGCCTTCCCAGTTCCTACCCAACCCCCCACTCCTGTTCTCCACTCCCCTCACGTGCACTCTGGTGCTCACACTAACCCTGGTTGGCCCTGGGCTCCTAATGAACCAGAGGAACCCACAGTTCCAGTTACGTGCACACAGCATTCAGAAGGCAGAGTAAAAGCCATGTGACTGAAAATCTGAAAGGTCAGTTTGACCATCAGAATTCTATTAGAAATGGAATCCAAAGATATAAGTTATTTTGGTAACAGTGTTATTTTTTTTTTAAAGATTTTATTTATTTATTCGACAGAGATAGAGACAGCCAGCGAGAGAGGGAACACAAGCAGGGGGAGTGGGAGAGAAAGAAGCAGGCTCATAGCAGAAGAGCCTGATATGGGGCTCGATCCCATAACGCCGGGATCACGCCCTGAGCCGAAGGCAGACGCTTAACTGCTGTGCCACCCAGGCACCCCGGTAACAGTGTTATTAACATAGTTTTATCAGCCTGGCTGTATGTCATAATTCCAGTTCTTAGGAAACAAAGCGGACAGACCAGTCCTCTAGGAGTCAACAAAACATACTGGATAACTCTATTTGTCACAACAGTAGAAACTCAGTCTCCTGATATGTATCAGTAGTTAGCTGGTTGAGGGACTAGTCCATTAAAGTAGAGAATTCATTAAAAAAAAAATACTATTGGGGCGCCTGGGTGGCTTAGTCGTTAAGCGTCTGCCTTCGGCTCAGGTCATGATCCCAGGGTTCTAGGATCGAGTCCCACATCAGGCTCCCTGCTCAGCAGGGAGTCTGCATCTCCTTCTGCCCCTGTCCCTGCTCTCTTACAAATAAATAAATAAATACATAAATACATAAATAAAAATTTTAAAAACTTCTCTAAAAAAATTCAAAATAAAAAAAAATAAGAGAGTAAGAACTTGTCACTCACAAAGCAACTTGAGCAGAGAACTTCCAGATTATTGACATCTTCCCCTAAACTTTTATGGTTGTTTTGCCCATAGATTTTGCCCAATCTGACAACCATAACAAAACTATCTGCATGGGGCGCCTGGGTGGCACAGCGGTTGAGCGTCTTCGGCTCAGGGCGTGATCCCAGCGTTATGGGATCGAGCCCCACATCAGGCTCCTCTGCTATGAGCCTGCTTCTTCCTCTCCCACTCCCCCTGCTTGTGTTCCCTCTATCTCTGGCAAATAAATAAATAAAATCTTAAAAAAAAAAAAAAACCTATCTGCAACTCTTTTATTATGTTCCATAACATTCACATTTTTTCCATGGAGGATCTATCATATTTCATTGGTTCACACAGTAGATTACTTACTCAAGAAATTACTTTCTTTATTAAGTTTGCAAATTATTCAACTGGTAGGAGCACAGCTGAGAGGCCCCACTTGCTGCCAGCACTCAGTGCACTGCCTTGGGGAGGTGGTGAAGCTTGGGGAACTCTTTCCATCGCCTTTATTTTTTTATTTTTTAAAAGATTTTATTATTTATTTGACAGAGAGAGACACAGCGAGAGAGGGAACACAAGCAGGGGGAGTGGGAGAGGGAGAAGCAGGTTTCCCACTGAGCAGGGAGCCCGATGTGGGGCTTTATCCCAGGGGCCTGGGATCATGTCCTGAGCCAAACGCAGACGCTTAATGACTGAGCCACCCAGGTGGCCCTCCATTGCCTTTATAAGGAACTAAAATCGGACCCCAGTGCCCACCCTCTGGCCCAGTCCTATCCATGGAAGCACCTAAAAATAAGACTCTAGTCGGGCCCTCTCACCTCCCAGGACACATTTTAGATGCTGTCCTTTTCTATCCCCTCTGTTCAGAGCTCTGCTTCCTGGAGAAAGAGTCAGGCAAGTCTCAGTGGTAACACTTGTTCCCTCTGATAATCCCCTGTGGAAGTCACCAGGGCTAAACTAAAACAAACAAACTCACGCAAATCTCACACCAAAGCATCAGCCCTCTATGGAGAGCAATTAGAATTAGAGGCTGAACTCCCACCTAAACCTCCTGGGTTTCTACTCATACCTGTCTCAAAGCTCCTCCCCATCAATGGTCTGTGCCAGATAGGGCAGGGTGAGGGACACAGAGGAAGCGGCCCTAGCAACCTAGAGTTACGTGACAGGAACAGAATAAACAGCATATATTTAGTCTTGTACATCCTAGCAGCCAGCCTTAATTGAACACTCCGCACGCTACAGATCTACCACAGATTATCTCAATTCATCCCAGGAACAACTGTATGAAGTCATTCCCATTTTATGGACGACAAGACCGAGGCACAGGAAGGTTATGAAACTTTGTGACGGGAACACAAACTGGATGTAACAGAGTGGTCACCTGGGTCAAGTGTCTGTGCCCCACTGCCTCCAACAGGCTCGAAACAGCTAGATACAGCTGTGCGCTGGTAGCACGGAGACCAGGCACATCACATACTCAACCTTAACCGGCCTAGGCCAGAATGAGGGTATCCTGAAGCCCCCCACACTGCAAACACAGGAGGAGTGGAGCTGGCTTCTCAGACACACAAACTCTTCCTCCTCCTCCGTCCCCAGCCTCTTGGCAGGCTATAGGGAAGAGGGAAGAGCGGGCAAGTGGAGATGCCAGGTACCCTTTGCTCTGGGGTCACATTCTTACAGCTTTTGACCAATACAATTAAGTCATTCATTTGTTCAATAAATATGTACTATGTGAACACCTGATATGTACAAAGCACAACAAAAGGCCAAAGGATACTACAAGAAAGACAATGAGCAAGTCCTTGTCCTCATGAGGGTTTCTTTGTTTTTTTTTTAAAGATTGATTGATTGATTGATTGATTTATGGGAGAGGGTGAGGGAGAGAAGCAGACTCCCTGCTGAGCATGGAGTCAGATGCAGGACTCAATGGAGGACTCAATCTCACAGCCCTGGATCATGACCCGAGCTGAAATCAAGAGTTGGATGCTCAACCAAGCCATCCAGGTGCCTCATGAGGGTTACTTTCTCATGATGGGGAATAAACTGCTAAGTCAATATGCTAAGTCAGGGGCTACTGGAGAAGGCACACAAAGGGGCGAGGTGGGAAGGAAAAGGCTCTCTGAGGGAAGGACTAAGGGAACAGGAAACCACCCGTCCCCCTTCTAAAAGGGAAAATTCTGGGAAAAGCCTGATGCAGGGTCCCCGGGTCCAGAATAGGACAGTGCTGCTTGATGGGAGGATGGGGGTGGGAAGCGTGCCACTCTTGGTAGGATAGTGAAAGGAGGAGGAGTATGCTGCAGGAAAAAGTGGAGGAAAGATGATGCAGGACAGTTTAAAAGGCAGACATTCGGTATGTTGTCTCTACCATTTTTACATGTTTGACCTTGGATGAGTTATTTATTTATTTATCTATCTATCTATCTATTTATTTATTTATTTATTTTAAAGATTTTATTTTACTTGACACAGAGAGAGACAGCCAGGGAGAGAGGGAACACAAGCAGCAGGAGTGGGAGAGGAAGAAGCAGGCTCCCAGCAGAGCAGGGAGCCCGATGCGGGGCTCGATCCCAGGATCCTGGGATCATGCCCTGGGCCGAAGGCAGACTCTTGACAACTGAGCCACCCAGGAGCCCCTTGGATGAATCATTTAATCTAAATTTCTTCCCTGTAAACAAGAAATGATGAGAACCAGAGCTTGGCACCCTCCACCCCCACCCCATGATACATGGAGCATCAGTCCTAATTAGAGCTACAACAAAATATCTGTGTTGTGAACAATTCAGTAAAAGCCAATCAAATCAATGGCTACCCTGGACTTTGGAAAAGGTATTTCACAGGATATCTGCTCTAAAGGCTTAAAGCAACAAATGCATAAACACGACCATCTCGAGAGAGGACAGAGCTCCACTTTCAGCCTGCCTCTGCTCATCTCCTGTCACAGCCCAGGTCTCCTCCTGAAACAGATCCCACTGGCCTCCACCTAGACCCGGGCCAGTCCTTGGGTCTTCCTGACAAACCTGGAAGGAAATACAGACTCTAATGTTGTGAATTTGAAAGCATGTGACCTCAGGGCCGTGGGCAGCTATTTTGTCCTTCATGTGGAGAACGTTGCCTGGACTACAGGATTCCATGAGGCTACAGAACAGATGTGACAACCTGGGGACCGGGTGAACGGGGCAGTCAGAGACACTGGAGTTTAAAATGTCAGTGGACAGACACCTGCAGCTCTATCAGCAGCTGTTTATTGAGTGCTTAACCCATACCAAACACTTTACTTGCAGTGAAGCAACGAAATGCATCCATTTTACAGATGATAACACTGAAGCTTCAAGAAAGAAGCCTGCTCCAAGAGCTGGAGCAGAGACCTGATGCCAGGTATGTTCGACTCCAAAAGCTATGTTCCTAACCACCAGGCCACTCCGTCTCCCTAGGATAAGATCTAGGACGCAGCCATAATAGTGGTGGCTACTAAGAAAAGGGGAGGAGCCCTGTGCAGGAACCCTGACTTCTCCTGCGTGGTGTCAGGCCCTGGGGTGGGAACAGAGACTGAGAGGCATGGCTCTGTCATCTCTGGCAGTAGAAAAGGGACTGGGGCAAAAGTATCAAGTGGCGTAGCCTGTGGCACTCCTAGATAGCATGAGTTTCAAAGTTTATGATTCCACAGCAGAAAGAGCTGCTAAGACTGGCTGGAAATAGCAATGTGAAACAGGGAGAGTGTACAAGGGGCTTGGGAGAAAGAGCAGCTTCTCCCACCTCTTGAGGAATTCCAAACCCAAAAACACCTGTTCAGAACTTCAACACATCAGTCTCATTTAAGAATTACAAATAAAGCAACTGGAATTAATCGGCATTTGCATTTTTTAAAGATTAATCTAGGGGCACCTGGGTGGCTCTGTTGGAGAAGCATGGGACTCTTGATCTCCGGGTCATGAGTTCGAGCCCCAGGTTGGGTGTAGAGATTACTTAAATAAATAAAACTAAAAAAAAAAAAAAAAAAATTAAATAAGTAACAAATTTTAAAAAGGTTAATCTATTCAAGGCATCCCAAGTTGATGGAATTTCAGGCCAATTTCAGACTTCTGCATTAAGAGAAACCTTTTAACGTGACTTAAATTCCTCATAAAGGCCCGATTCCTGAATAGAGACCACCAGCGACCTTGCCACTCCTGCCTCTCAATGTCCACAGAGCATTCTGGATTATGAACAGCCACCAAGGATCTACCAAAAGGAAACCTTGTTTTCTGGAACTCCCTGATGGCGGCGGGAAAGGGTATGAGTTCACTTTCTCATATCCATGTACACATACCACATCTGCTGCTACGTGTGTTGTGTTGATAGAAAACCAGAAATCCTTTTCTTTTTGGTGATGTTTACATTTTATCGATTAAAACAGATTTTAGTGTAAGGGCACCCTATTTTGAATCCCAAAAGACCACGCTTTCTGATGCTGAGGATTAATGAAACTCTACCTTCCTAGACTATTTCAAAATTTGGTTTTAGTTATTGTTGTTCTAGGGCCAAGCAAGGCCTGACTCAGCCCTGAATATATCCCTGTGTTGGGATGATGGAATACCCAAATCTACTCCATCTCCCAACATGCCTTGTGATTTTCATGTTAAAACACACAGTGTCTCACCAAGTTCATTTTCTACTCAACCTCACTTAACAATCTGTCTTTCTCACATCCCTGGAGAGAAGAACAAATAAAACTGTCACATATACCACACTGTCAAACATTCCCAGGAATTCTAGCATTTATTTCTGACCAGTTTAAAAGTCTAGAGTGAATGAAATAGTCGATCTGGATTGGCTGTTTTTATTAGAAATTCCAAAGTCATTCAATCATTTCTTTTTCTGCAATATTTACTTTTACCTTAAACGTAACAGTTGGTTCCAAGTAGCCTCAACCTCGCTCTTTTGTTCATATGATAATTCCAGAGTTATTACATAATGACCTAACCAACAGACCAGAATGTGATATAGAGACCTAAATGTGTCTCTAGAGGAATAGAGAATGCAGTGGACCATGCCCAGGCTATGGAAAGTGCTCTGCAAAGATTAGATTACAGTATAAAAATGCAAAAAGCAAACTTACTGAAACTATGTGCAGTCTGACCTAAAAACCGATTACAGTGAGTGTTTAAATATTTAAAAATTTAAAAAACGGCAACTAACAAATGAAGAAAGATCTCTGTAGTCCGTATTAACCTAGAGCAAGCTGCCATACTATGTACAGGAGAGAGAACAAGGAAAGGAAAGAAAAGCTAACACGTGCCCGAGGGTGACTGAACCAACACCAAACACTAATTATTCATACAAGATTATATTCTGCCTCTGGACATGCTGCTGCTCTTGCCTGCTGGTGAAAAGATCAACAGAGACAGTTTCTGAACTCCTACTTCATGGGCTAAGCACTCTGGTGCACAAAATCTTTTATATCAGTAATACATAATCATTGCAAACAAATTAGGGGAAAAAAGATCAGCTAAATAAAAATTTACCAAATATCACTAAATAGATATACCACTGATTACATGTTTCCTATACAGCCTATATTTGTACCTGTAGATTAAAAAAAAAAACTAGATTATGTTTATATGTTCTGTTTTATAGCCTGCTTTCCAAAAGAAAATATATCAAGAATTTATTACTATGCCAACACACATAGGAAGTTTTATATTTTAGCTACATTGCTGTAAATCTTAGCATAACTAATTAGGATAATTATAAAATATCATTCAGGACATGAAAACGTGAAAGGCTACTCAAGGTAACTAAGTCCACATTAATTATGGTAAACAAAGGACTCTGCTCTTCTAGTAATTTTTCCATTGAAAATGCAAGTTTCCTCCATAAACAAGCAAAGTAATATTGTGGGTTTCTATAGGGCACAGATAAAATATATTTAAGTCACCTAGACAAGCCTATGGCCTGGGAGCCTATTAGAGTTGAGGAAATTCTTTTTGTTGATATGAGTGTATTTTTCATTAAAAGTTGTCACTTCTGGGATGCCTGGGTGGCTCAGTAGGTTAAGCGTCTGTCTTCGGCTCAGGTCATGATCCCAGGGTCCCGGGATCGAGTCCTGTGTCAGGCTCCCTGCTTAGCGGAGTGTCTGCTTCTCCCTCTGCCTCAGCCTCTCCCCCTGCTTGTGCTCTTTCTCTCTCAAATAAATAAATAAAATCTTTAAAAAAAAAAAGTTGTCACTTCAATCAAGAAGAAAATATTATCATTGGGACATCCGAGTGGTTAAGGCACTGGACTTAAGAAGAAAATACTAAACTATCTCGACTGGGGGCGCCTGGGTGGCTCCATTGGTTAGGCATCCGACTCTTGGTTTCCGCTCAGATCATGATCCTGGGGTCCTGGGATTGAGCCCTGCGTTGGGCTCTGCGCTTGAGAGTCTCTCTCCTTCTCCCTCTGCCCCTCTTGCTCACGCTGTCTCTCTCTCTAAAATAAATAAGTTAAAAAAAATAACTATCTCAATGGAAGAGATGATTAAAAAAACAGATGGGGAATTCACAAGTGGAAATCCACTCCATCAACATTATCTCCACCATACCACACTGAGGAGAAGCCTCTGCATCCCAGATGACATGGCAGTACATGCCTCACCTGGGATTCTTCACTGAGCTAGGATTCACCAAGCCCATCTGACTGACAGTCTTTGTTACTCATATGGTATTCCTACTGGTGAGAGCTGTGCCAAGTCTTGGGCTGAGGTGGGGAAGGGGGTCTTCCACCTCCTCCCAGCAGCATCTGAGACAGTGGGACCCCCCTCTTCTTCCTGAAACACTTGCTTCTCTTGGCTTCCAAGACACTGCACTTGGTCCATCTCTCCCTCATGCTCTGGCTGCTCCCTCAGCAGACTCCTGGGCTGCTTTTGAGTCATCTCCTCACCTCTAAATACTGTGGTGCCTTAGGGCTTACTCATCCTTGGATTTTCCCTCTGGTTCTCTAGTTATACTCACTTCCAGTTTTACAGCTTAAATACCATCTTTTGACTCAACTGTTCCCAAGTTCCTATCTCCTATCTGAACCTCAGCCTTGAACTCCCAATCTGTATATCTGACTATCTACTTGACACTGCCCCTGGGATGTCTAATAGGCACTGCAGACCTATTATTCCAACCTACTCTTGCCCCACCGCTCCCCATCTCAGTAAAGAGCATGACCAGGGGTCCAAGTACTCATGTGGTAAACCCTGGAGTCATTTTCACCCTTCCTTCTCTCTTTCATGCATGCACACACATGTTCCACAGTGCTACAGTCAAATAAAACTGCTAGAATATCAATCAGCTTTAAAAAGGAGGAAAACTCTGACACGTGCTACAATATGGATGAGCCTTAAAGACACAATGGTAAATGAAAGCAGCCGGTCACAAAAAGACAAATATTGTACCATCCCACTTACATGAGGTACCTAGAATAGGCAAATTCATCGAGACATAAGGTAGAAAGGTGGTTTCCTGGGGTTGGGGGGAGGGTGGGATGGAAGTTATTGTTTAACAGGAACAGGGTTTCAGTTTGGGAAGATGAGACGTTCTGGAGATGGATGGCGGTGAAGGTTGCACAACAGTGTGAATGTACCTAATGCCTCTGAGCCGTACACTTAAAAACAAGTCCAGCCGCTTCCAGTCACCGCCTCTGCTCGCAATCTGTTCCCAAGCTACGATCATCTCTTGCTGGGATTAACTACTATAATAGCCTCTTAACTGACCTTCCTGTTCCATTCAATTAGGATTAGGTATGTCTACATACAACAACAACAAACGCAGCGGCTTAAGCAAGAGTGATGTTTACTTCTTTCTGAGGTAAAAAATAAATCTAGGATTCGGCAGTGCAGAGCTGGGGTGGGGTCTCCCAGGTACCACGAGGAAACCAGGTCCCGTCTTTCTGCTCTGCATCCTCACCAGAGGCCGACATTCTTCAATTGCCTCACAGGACTAAAGGGCTAAATGGCCTTCGGCCATTCACCTGCATTCTAGAGAGCAGCAAACTGGGGCAGTAGACTCATCCCAAGCCTCTAGTTACATCTTCACAGACCAGAACTTATTCAAGCGACCCCTGGATGGTTAGGAAGGATGGAAATATCCTCCCTTTTCCGGGCACAATATGCCTGAAAACAAAACAAAACACAAACAAACCCAGAGTTTTGTTGCTAAGGAAGAAGGGGAGACTGGATTTTGGGAGGCAACTAGCAGCATCTCCTCTCTCCCCTAGAGTCTACTTTCCGCACAGGAAACAGATTATTATAAAACAGAGATCAGATTATCGCACTCCCCTGCTCAAAATCTCCCAATGGCTTTTCACCACAATCAGAAGAAAGTCCACAGTCTTCGTTCTGTCCTACAATCCCTACATGATCTGGCCCCCAACTATTCTCTGAACTTATTTCCTATCCTTCTCTCAGCTCTGGCCACCCCGCTTTCTTGCTGTTCCTCAGAAATTCTGAGCACAGCTCCTGTCTCAAGTCTTTTGCACAAGCCAGTTCCCACTACCTCAGGGTTTCTCAACATCAACACGACTGACATTTGGGGCCAGAGACATCACTGTTGTGGGGGGCTGTCCTATGCAGGGTCGTGGGTTGTCAGCAGCATTCCTGGTCTTTACTTATGAGATGTCAGCAGCACTGGTTGGAGGTGCAGTAACCAAAACCTCTCAGATCATATTGTTTTGAATACATTTTCAAATCTTTTTTGTTTTTTGTTTAAAGCAAAAAGCAGAGGGAGATCCCTTCCTTCTAGGGTGACTTCTGAGAGACCAAGAGCTGCAGAAGAGCACGAATGTGACAGCAGAGGGGAGCTTTGGAGGATCCACGCTTCTGCTGCAAGACTGAAATACAACCTGACGGGCTATAAGGAGAGAAATACCAAGATTCCACCTTCTCCAAATATATTTGAATTGAAAATCAGATCAACTGAAGAGCTTTGTGCTCCTGCAAACTTACGTCTTTCAGAATCTGGGGCCTGAGTCTGGTTACCTAATGTTCCATACTTCCTGCAGAAACACCATCCCACCATGGGTGTATATGTGTGGGATAGGAAGGATGGGATATTGGTCAGAAGCAGAGAGGGAAACTGAGGTCTTAGAAGATGGCAACAATTTGTCCCCCAAATATACAGTGAGTCAGTGAAACTCTGACTCCCTAGCACATAAATTCAAACCTGTTCCTTCAAATTATTCTGGGTCCTCTGGGGTAACAGTCAACTTCTTCTCAGTGAGTAAGACTCCTCTTACCCTACCCCTAGCATGGAAAAAAATGGGAGATGTCATTTTTATGACAATTGAAAATACTTCTAGACATTGCCAAGTGTCCTCTGAGGGAGAGCCCACCCTGACCCACTGGCGAATGAACCACTACTCTATCTGGAGCATCTTTGCCCCTGGAATTCATATGGTTATCCCTCTGATGGTCTTTGCTCAAATGTCCCATCCTTGGCCTTTCCTCTACCTCTCTCTTCCCCCTTCTTCTTTTTCTTCTTCATCTCTCTCCGCAGCACCCCCCACTACCTGACATTACCTTTGCATGTGCTTTTTTTTTTTTTTTTTTATGGTCTATTTTCCCACCTAGGAGCTAAGCTGGATAAGGGTAGGGTCTTTGTTTTGCTCTCCGTCGCATTCTCAGTGCCTGGAGCATAGTAGACAATCCCTCCTATGTATTTGTTGAAAGAAGAGAAGAAAGCAGTTGCTACTGTCCACATAAAAGTGCCAAGCCAAGGGGCACCTGGGTGGCTCAGCTGGTTGAGCTTCCGACTTTTGATTTCAGCTCAGGTCATGATCTTGGGGTCCTGGGATCAAGCCCTGCATTGGGCTCTGCACTCAGTGGGGAATCTGCTTGAGGATTCTCTCTCTCTCCCTCTGCCTCTCCCCCTGCTCACACACTCTCTCTCTCAAGTAAATAAATCAATCTTAAACAAACAACAAAAAAAGTGCCAAGCCAGGAGCAGCATGATAACTACAGGGCTGAGGGCAGGGCATCAAAAATGCCAGTATCTTTGTGCAAATGACATCTGATTCTTCCCCCAAAAACTCTTCCTGCTTTCTTTCCCTGGAGAGCTCTTCAGCAACCAGTCTGCCACAGACATCAGCCGTAAACTTTGAGATGACTTTGAGGGTGACATCACCAATAGGAATAGGGGAGATCACAACTATTGTGCAGAAAGGAAGTCTATAAACCATGCAAGGCTTTCCTGTAAGCAACACACTCATCCATGAATGAATAATCAGGTATAACATTTGTTATGGCTTGGAACTGTATGCTTATTCTTTCAAACTAAGAGCCAATACATAACTAATGGGTTTAGAGATATGTGTAAGGGAATAAAAGATGTATTTTCCCTATATGTTTCTGTGCGCGTATCTACTTGCTGCTACCTGCATAGATACATAAGACAATTGTAGTTGTATCTGGGACTGGCATGGAGTTGGAAGGGAGAGTCAGTATTTTTGGGGAAGTTGACTTAGGTCATTCAGAAATGTTTGAATTTTTTACCATTGGCACGTACGATGTATAAGAAAAACTAATTTGTTAAAATCAATAATCGACAGTGGTATAGCCAAAGCATTCCCATTAAAATAAGGACCAGGGCACCTGGGTGGCTCAGATGGTTAAGCATCCACCTTCAGCTCGGGTCATGATCCCAGGGTCCTGGGATCAAGTCCTGCATCAGGCTCCCTGTTCAGTGGGGAACCTGCTTCTCCCTCTGCTTCTGCCTCTCTCACTCTCTGTCTCTCGTGAATAAATAAATAAAATCTTAAAAAAAAAAAAGAAATTAAAAAAATAAAATAAAATGAGGACCAAAACAAAGATGCTCACTCTTAAAGCTGATTATTTAATATATTAAAACTTATTGTCCGGGCACCTGGGTGGCTCAGTCAGTTGAGCGGCTGGCTCTTGATTTCAGCTCAGGTCATGATCTCAGGCTCCTGAGACTGAGCCCCACCTGTGTTGGGATCCACGCTCTGCACTTAGCAGGGAGTCTGCTTCTCTCCTTCTCCCTCTCCCCCTGCCCCACCCCAGCTCGTGTGTACGTGCTCTCTCTCTCTCTCTCAAATAAATAAATAAATCTTAAAAAAATTATGGGGATGCCGGGTGGCTCAGGTCATGATCCCATGGTCCTGGGATCGAGTCCGGCATCTGGCTCCTTGCTCAGTGGGGAGCCTGCTTCTCTCTCTGCCTGGTGCTCCCCAACTTGTGCGCTCTCTCTCTCACAAATGAATAAATAAAATCTTTAAAAATTATGGTCGACACACAAGATATATAACTATTGAAAGGGAAGAGACATATGCAGATGGCATAACTACATATATCAAAAATCCCCAAGTAAACTAATTGAAACATCAGAATGATTGTATTCAGTCACGTGGAAGGAGACAAAAATCAATGGTGTCTCCATATTACAGAAAAAAAGCTTTAAAATATTATTTCATTCATTATAGCTACGAAATATAAATTACTTTAGAATTTTTTATTTTAAAGATTTTACTTATTTGTCAGAGAGAGAGAAAGAGCACAAGCAGGGGGAGCAGCAGAGGCAGAGGGAGAAGCAGACTCCCTGCTGAGCAAGGAGCCCAATGCTGGACTCGATCCCAGGACCCTGAGATCATGACCTGAGCTGAGGCAGATGCTTAACCGACTGAGCCACTCAGGTGCCCCATAAAAATCCCATATCATTCTCTATAAAATCTAAATTCTTACCAAGGCCTACCTGGTTCTCTGCTCTGCCCTAACCTCTTCAGGGCTGGGTAGGAAGTTCTGCGGTGGGGGGCTGGGTCCTGTCAGGGTGAGTGGAGTGTGAGAACACTGAACCAACAGTCAGGCTTGAGGCTATTTTTCACCTGCATCCCACAGCATCACACCTCATGTTTCAGTCTACACATTAATCTATCTTGCCCACAAGGCACAGAGCATTTTTTTTAAGATTTAATTTATTTATTTGAGAGAGAATGAGAGAAAGCTCAAGCAGGGAAGGGGCAGAGGGAGAGGGAGAAGCAGACTCCCTCCTGAGAAGGGAGCCAGATTTGGGGCTCGATCCCAGGACCCCGAGATCATGACCTGAGCTGAAGGCAAATGCTTAACCAACTGAGCCACCCAGGCACGCCCAGCCTAAAGCACTTTTGACTGTTCTCATTCATCTCTGCCAGCTCACAGCCAGCTCCTGTGTATTTTCTCCAGGAGGGTGCGTGGTAGCAGCCAGGTGAAGAGGAAAGCAGACCAGGGGACTGAGGCCTTCTCCAGGGGCTGGTGAGGCCTCAGGAGGGGTCCTGGAGTAAGCCCGAACTCAACGAGGGTTCCTCCACATCTATTTCTACTTGCCTGGCTCTGGATATGTCAGCGTTAGCTAGAGGGCCAGGAAATGCATTCTCACAGAAGAATGGACATGGCAAGCGAGCCCCTGTGCTCAAAGATCGCACTGGCCTGAGGCATTGGAGGGGCAAGGACACAAGCCCTGTCTGTGCTGGTCCCAGGATTGTAGGCAAATGTCATTTTACATACCTTCAGAATCCTGATTTGTAAAAATGGGGGAGGCTGCCAAAACAGGCTGCTCTCCATTCCTGTGAGATCTCACAAGCTGACCAGTAACCATAAACATTTAGAATAAAGAATAATTCAGGAAAGCCAGTTCTATGTAAAATTATACTCCACGAGCTCTTTTGTTTCTGTCTCCTTTTAATTCACCCACCAAATCTAGTATTTCCCTTATGTTCACTCAAACCTTTTTAGCAACTATGAAATTTTAAATCGTATCCTCCTAAAAAAAAGCAACATTGCCATTTTAGTCACCAAAATTAGGAGCACACCTTGACTTCTACCTGCTCTTGGGGTCCTGCCAAGGGGATGGGTGGATTCTCTGTTCTCATTTTCTCCCTTGATTCACTTTTATTTTCTTCATTTTTCTGAAAAGTACCTGCTTTTCATCACAACAACTGACTCAATAATACTCCCTGTGATATTGTGATTTATAGCAAGAAATATCTATTTTGGTCTTTTTCCAACGTTCCCGGCACAGAGCTCCTAAAACCCTTGGAATTTTCTCTGTGATAAGAAAGATAAAGTGTATTTTGTTATTCATAACAAGCCTCTCTAAACCAAACCTGAGTTTATGTTAATGAGGTGACTTTTGAAGAGCCCCTAAGAGTGGGGGCTGGTTGTCAGGGGAACCAACCACTGATTAGAGGTTTGGAACTTTCAGCCCTACTACCCCTTTGGGGACGGGAGAGGTTAGGGGGTCGAATCAATCACCAATGGACAATGACTGAATCAATCGCAGCCACATAATGAAGCCTCAAGAAAGCCCAAAGGATAGGAGGTTCAGAGAGCTTCTGGATGGGTAAACACGTGGAGGTGCCAGGACGGTGGTTTATCTAGAGGGCACAGAAGCTGCCGCCCCTTCCCATATACCTGGCCCTATTCATCGTCTTTCACCTGGCTGTTTCTGAGTTATATCCTTTTATAATTTAGTAAGTAAAATGTTACTTCTGAGTTCTGTGAGCTGCTCTAGCAAATTAACGGAACCCATGTTGGGTCGTGAGAACCTCTGCTTTACTGCCAGTTGGTAAGAAGCATGGGTAATAACACCCTGGGCCTTGCCACTGGTGTCTAAAGGGGAGGAGGCCACTCCTGTGGGACTTGGCCCTTAAACTGTGGGGTCTGATGCTAGTGTCAAAACTGACCCAGGGGTGCCTGGGTGGCTCAGCCGTTAGGCGTCTGCCTGCCGCTCAGCTCATGATCCTACGACCCTGGGATGGAGACCCGCATCTGGCTCCCTGCTCAGCGGGAGCCTGCTTCTCCCTCTCACTCCCCTTGCTTGTGTTCCCTCTCTCGCTGTCTCTGTCAAATAAATAAATAAAATCTTAAAAACAAAAAACAAAAAACTGACCCAGAACTGCCTGGCGTGGGAAAACCGCCCCCCCCCACATTTGGTGATCAGAAGTGCCAGAAAGGAACTATTCTGTGAGTAGATAGGAAAGAGAAGAGTCGTTCTAAACACTCCCCTTTCTTTTTCTTTTTTTTTTTTTAATTTATTTATTTATTTTTTAATGATTTTTTATTATATTATGTTAGTCACCATACAGTACATCCCCGGTTTCCGATGTAAGGCTCGATGATTCATTAGTTGTGTATAACACCCAGTGCACCATGCAATACGTGCCCTCCTTACTACCCATCACCGGTCTATCCCATTCCCCCACCCCCCTCCCCTCTGAAGTCCTCAGTTTGTTTCTCATAGTCCATAGTCTCTCATGTTTCATTCCCCCTTCTGATTACCCCCCCCTTTCTTTATCCCTTTCTTCCCCTACTGATCATCCTAGTTCTTATGTTCCATAGATGAGAGAAATCATATGATAGTTGTCTTTCTCTGCTTGACTTATTTCACTTAGCATTATCTCCTCCAGTGCTGTCCATGTTGTAGCAAATGTTGAGAACTCGTTCCTTCTGATAGCTGAGTAATATTCCATTGTATATATGGACCACAACTTCTTAATCCAGTCATCTGTTGAAGGGCATCTCGGCTCCTTCCACGATTTAGCTATTGTGGACATTGCTGCTATGAACATTGGGGTGCATATGGCCCTTCTCTTCACTACGTCTGTATCTTTGGGGTAAATACCCAGTAGTGCAATGGCTGGATCATAGGGTAGCTCAATTTTTAACTTTTTAAGGGACCTCCACACTGTTTTCCAGAGTGGCTGTACCAACTTGCATTCCCACCAACAATGTAGGAGGGATCCCCTTTCTCCACATCCTCTCCAGCAATTGTTGTTTCTTGCCTTGTCTATTTTTGCCATTCTAACTGGCGTAAGGTGGTATCTCAGTGTGGTTTTGATTTGAATTTCCTTGATGGCTAATGATTTTGAACATTTTTTCATGTGTCTGTTAGCCATTTGTATGTCTTCATTGGAAAAGTGTCTGTTCATATCTTCTGCCCATTTTTTGATTTGTTTATTTGTTTCTCGTGTATTGAGTTTGAGAAGTTCTTTGTAGATCTTGGATACCAGTCCTTTATCTGTAGTGTCATTTGCAAATATATTCTCCCATTCCGTGGGCTGCCTCTTAGTTTTTCTGACTGTTTCCTTGGATGTGCAGAAACTTTTAATCTTGATGAAGTCCCATAAATTCATTTTATCTTTTGTTTCTCTTGCCTTTGGGGATGTGTCATGAAAAAAGTTGCTTTGGCCGATGTCGTAGAGGTTGTTGCCTATGTTCTCCTCTAGAATTTTGATGGATTCCTGTCTCACATTGAGGTCTTTCATCCATTTGGAGTTTATTTTTGTGTATGGTGTGAGATAGTGGTCAAGTTTCATTCTTTTGCATGTAGCTGTCCAATTTTCCCAGCACCATTTATTGAAGAGACTGTCTTTTTCCCACCGGATGTTTTTTCCTGCTTTATCAAATATTAGTTGCCCAAAGAGCCGAGGGTCCATTTCTGGGCTCTCTATTCTGTTCCATTGGTCTATGTGTCTGTTTTTGTGCCAGTACCATGCTGTCTTTGTGATCACAGCTTTGTAGTACAGCTCGAAATCCGGCATTGTGATGCCCCCAGCTTTGTTTTTCCTTTTCAACAGCTCCTTGGAGATTCGGGGCCTTTTCTGTTTCCATACAAATTTAAGGACTGTTTGTTCCAGTTCTTTGAAAAATGTCCTTGGTATTTTGATCGGGATAGCATTGAAAGTGTAGATTGCTCTGGGTAGCATGGACATTTTAACTATGTTTATTCTTCCGATCCATGAGCATGGAATATCTTTCCATCTTTTTATGTCTTCCTCAATGTCTTTCAAGAGTGATTTATAGTTTCTAGAATATAGGTCCTTTACATCTCTGGTTAAGTTAATTCCAAGGTAAGGTATGGTTTTTGGTGCTATTGTAAATGGGATGGATTCCCTAATTTCTCTTTCTTCGGTCTCGTTATTCGTGTATAGAAATGCAACTGATTTCTGAGCATTTATTTTGTATCCCGCCACGTTACTGAATTGCTCTATAACTTCTAATAATTTGGGAGTGGCTTCTTTTGGGTTTTCCATATAGAGTATCATGTCATCTGCAAAGAGAGACATTTTGACTTCTTCTTTGCCAATTTGAATACCTTTGATCCCTTTTTGTCGTCTGATTGCTGTTGCAAGGACTTCTAGTACTATGTTGAATAATAGTGGCGAGAGTGGGCATCCTTGTCGAGTTCCTGATCTTAAGGGAAAGGCTTCCAGCTTTTCTCCATTGAGAATAATATTTGCAGTAGGCTTTTCATAGATGGCTTTTATGAGATTGAGAAATGTACCTTCTATTCCTACACTCTGAAGGGTTTTAATCAGGAAAGGATGCTGTATTTTGTCAAATGCTTTTTCGGCATCGATTGAGAGGATCATATGGTTCCTGAGTCTTTTCTTGTTGATATGATGTATCACGCTGATTGATTTGCGAATATTGAACCACGCTTGCATCCCAGGTATGAATCCCACTTGATCGTGATGGATAATCCTTTTAATGTACTGTTGGATTCTATTAGCAAGTATCTTGTTGAGGATTTTGGCGTCCATATTCATTAGGGAAATCGGTCTGTAATTCTCCTTTTTGAGGGGGTCTTTGCCTGGTTTGGGGATCAAGGTAATATTGGCCTCATAGAATGAGTTTGGTAGCTTTCCTTCTGTTTCTATTTTTTGAAATAGCTTTAGGAGAATAGGTATTATTTCTTCTTTGAATGTTTGGTAGAATTCCCCAGGAAAACCGTCCGGGCCTGGAGTTTTGTTATTTGGAAGGTTGTTTATCACTGACTCAATTTCTTCATAATTAATTGGCCTGTTTAAGGAATCAATTTCTTCCGGTTTCAATCTTGGTAGTTTATAGGTTTCCAGGAAGGATTCCGTCTCTTCCAGATTGCTTAGTTTATTGGCATATAGCTGTTGATAAAAATTTCTAATAATCCTTCCAATTTCAATGGTGCTCGTCGTGACCTCTCCTTTTTCATTCATAATTTTAATAATCTGGGTCCTTTCTCTTTTCTTTTGGATAAGTCTTGCCAGTGGTCTGTCAATTTTATTGATTCTCTCAAAGAACCAGCTTCTAGTCCTGTTGATCTGCTCTACTGTACTTCTGGTTTCTGCTTGATTGATTTCAGCTCTAATTTTGGTCAACTGCTTCCTCGTGCGTGGATTAGGCCTGTCCCTCTGTTGCTGTTCCAGCTTCTTGAGGTGAGAATATAAAAACTGCATTTTAGATTTTTCTATTCTTTTGAGTGAGGCTTGGATGGCTATGTATTTCCCCCTTAGGACTGCCTTTGCAGTATCCCATAGGTTTTGGACTGTTGTATTTTCATTCTCATTGGTCTCCATAAATTGTTTAATTTGATTTTTGATTTCCTGGTTTATCGAGTCATTCTTGAGCAGTATGGCTCTTAGTCTCCATGTGTTTGAGTTTCTTCCAAATTTTTCCTTGTGGTTGAGTTCCAATTTCAGAGCGTTGTGGTCTGAGAATATGCAGGGGATAATTTCAATCTTTTGGTATCGGTTGAGACCTGTTTTGTGTCCCAGAACATGGTCTATTCTTGAGAATGTTCCATGGGCATTAGAATAGAATGAGTATTCTTTGGTTCTGGGGTGTAGTGTTCTATATATATCTATGAGGTCCAACTCGTCGAGTATGGCATTCAAAGCCTTTGATTCTTTGCTTAGTTTTTGCCAGGGTGTTCTGTCTATTTCTGATAGTGGAGTGTTGAGGTCCCCTACTATTAATGTATTTTCATTTATATGTCTCTTTATTCTGGATAAGAGTTGGCTTGTGTATCTTGCTGCTCCCCTGTTGGGGGCATATATATTTATAATTGTCATATCCACTTGTTGAATACTTCCCTTAAGAATAATATAGTGCCCTTCTGCGTCTCTAACTATAGTCTGTAGTTTAAAATCCAATTTATCTGATATGAGAATTGCTACCCCAGCTTTCTTTTGAGGACCATTTGCGTGAAAGATGGTACTCCATCCCCTTACTCTCAGTCTGAATGCATCTTTGGGTTTGAAATGAGTCTCTTGTAGACAGCAAATGGATGGGTCATTTCTTTTTATCCAATCTGCAACCCTGTGGCGCTTTATGGGATGGTTCAAACCATTTACATTAAGACTGATTACTGAGAGATATGATTTTAATGTTGCCATGTTGCCAGTAAAGTCTTTGTTTGTATTGGCTGTGACTTTCTGTTCTGTATCACTCTTGGGGCCTTTTTACTTTTATAGAACCCCCCGTAATATCTCCTGTAGGGCTGGTTTCGTAGTTACAAAATTGGTTAGTGACTGGCAATTCTGAAATGTCTTTATTTTTCCATCAATTCTGAATGACAGCCTTGCTGGATAAAGGATCCTTGGCTGCATGTTTTTCTCTGAAAGAGCTTTAAATATGCTCCCCCAACCCTTTCTCTCATTCCAGGTCTGTGTAGACAGGTCTGACGTAATTCTGATGCTTTTGCCTTGGTACGTGAGAAATTTCTTTGCCCTGGCCGCTTTCAATACTGTATCCTTGCATCTAATATTTGCGAAATGCACTATGACGTGACGTGGCGTAGGTTTGTCGTGGTTGAGCTTGGGAGGGGTCCTCTCTGCCTCTTGGACACGAATGTTTGTTTCCCTTGCTAGATTAGGGAAGTTTTCAGCTATAATTTGTTCAAATATCTCTTCTAGACCTCTGTTTTTCTCCACCCCCTCGGGGATGCCGATGATTCTAACATTGGATCGTTTCATTGAGTCAGTAATCTCCCGTAACCTACATTCGTGGGCGTGGATTTTTTTAAGACCATCTTCTATTTTCATTTTTTCCTCTATTAACCCATCCTCCAATTCACTAACCCTTTCCTCTGCTTCTGCGACCCTGGCTGTCAGAGCCTCTAGTTTTGCCTGCATTTGGCTCATAGAATTTTTAATTTCTGTCAGATTCGCTCTCATTTCTGTCCTTAGGGATTCTATATTCTCAGTAACCTTTTCGTTTATACTTTTTTCAATTCTACTCATCATTTTGACCATCGTTACTCTGAATTCCATTTCTGATAATTTGGTTACATCCATATCCATTATTTCTGTGGCAGAGGCCACAGTCTCACTGTCTTTTCTTTGCTGGGGGGGGCTTCTCCTTCTTGTCATTCTGATGAAGAGAGGTTGCGGGGTTTCCAGAGCCCAAATTATTGACTGGGTCCCAGGCCGTGCCCCTTGTTTTATAGGGATCTTAGGGATGTGGGCTTCTTCTTTAAAGATTTTATTTATTTATTTATGTGGCAGCCAACCAGCGAGAGAGGGAACAGAAGCAGGGGAGTGGGAGAGGAAGAAGCAGGCTCCCAGCGGAGGAGCCCGATGAGGGACTCCTTTCCGGAACGCCGGGATCACGCCCTAAGCCGAAGGCAGGCGCTCAATGACTGCTCCACCCCGGCGCCTCGGGTTGTGGGCTTCTTGATTTTTCAGCCTGCCTTCTGGGGGAGGGGCCTGCCGCGCCGATACTCAGGCAGCCCTGTTTGGGTAGAGTCTCCGCGTCCCCTGCGAGGGGGGATGGGGATGGGCACTCTCTGAGCCGGTATTTCCAGGCTTTTGTTCTCTGGCGGCTTTCCCTGGCGGTTTGCTGTGCCTCCTCTGAGAGTCAGAGCAGCAGCGGCCAAATTTCAGCCTCTGTCACAGAACAGAAGGATTGCGGCCCGTTCTCTACTAATGTTCTGGCCACTTTAACTCTGTTTCTGTTGGTGCTGCTCAACCCTGCAGCGTCCCGGGATGTGCGCCCCACACCCGGCGTCCCAGCCCTCACTTCCAGGGCCGGCGCGTCTCTGTCCTTTGTGTTTCTAATGCCGCCAGCCGCCAGCCGCCCCGCGCGCGCTCCCGGATCTCCCGGTCTCAGTCTGGATCCAGTGAGCGCACCGGGATTCCGGGGTTCCGCGAGATGCCTGGTGGCGCGCGCACCCGGCTCACGGTCTCAGTCTGCTGTTTTGCCGGTGCCGACCGTGAGCCCCGCCCGCTCTCCCGTGCAAGTGGCTACCGCTTCCCGGTGCCCAAACATGGCGGCTCCCTCCCCCTTCCGTTTATCTTCCAATATCTGTGCACAGTTTCATGGCTCCCCGCTTCGTACCTCAATACTCAGCGCTGGAGATGTTCATTTGTAGAGATCCAGATGCGTCTTCCTGCGTCTCCGGCTGGTTCCGTGGTTGTTTAGGCTGGTCTGGTACCTATCCAGCTCGACTCGGAGGACCGGCTGAAAACGGTGTCTCCTACTCCTCCGCCATCTTAACTCTACTCCCCTAAACACTCCCCTTTCTGTTACGAGACCACTTCATATGCACAAATCCTCCAGAGAACGGAATCATTTACAGGCTATTCCTGATACACTACTCCTAACGTAAGTTCCTCGCTCCCTTTTTTAAACTTGGGCAATATCCAAACAAACACAAAAGAAGAGTATAATAAACCCTCAGAAACCCATCAAAAAGCTTCATTAATCACCAATATTTTGTCATTTTTTTTTTTCACCCTTTCCCCCAACACCACCTTTTATTGCTGGAATGTTTTGAAGCAAATCCCAATCAACCAAGACCCAGTACATGTTCAAACATCCCAAATAATCTTTAAAAATGTATTTTTTTTGTTTGTCTCTTTGAATCTCAAACCCCAAAATGCTCATTTTATTTGGTTGTCATATCTCTTTTATTTTTATTTATATATAAATATATATAATTATAAAATTATAAATTATAAATATATATGTATATATATTTAAAATATTTATTTTTTAAGTAATCTCTACATCCAACATGGGGCTCGAACTTACAACCCTGAGATCGAATCACATGCTCTTCTGACTGAGCCAGCCAGGTGTCCCTGGTTGTCGTATCTCTAAACTCTGTTTTTAGATGCCTTCTACCTTTTTTTTTCATGCTACTTGACTTTGTTAAACAAATGAGGTCAACTGCCTATAGAATATGCTACATTCTGATTTGTCTAATGGCTTCCTTGTCGTATTATATAATTTGCTCCACCACAGCCCACAGTTTATGTAGACTGTGAATTTGTTCTAGAGGATTGATGAGATTGTTTCAGGTGCCCTCCCACCCTGTGGAGAGGGGAGAAATGCCAGAATCTACTATGGGGGTACTGTGCGGTTCTTAGGATTCATGATCAACTAACTGGCTGTCTCATTTTCAGTGATGCTGAGGTGGACCAATGGATTTAGGTGGGAAAGGCCTGATCTTTCCCTTATGAAGTTCCCCAATGACCTTTTATCAACTGGTTTTATCCTCCACTGTTGACCACTTGCCTGAGTCAGTTAATTCATAATGGTGTGCAAAATGGTGATTTTCCTAATTGTATCATTCCTTTTACACAGAAGAATATGGAGATTCTTCTAAACAGAAGAAACTTCCCCCATCCATTGGGGCTATTTGGTTACCCTGAAAAACCGATGTACTGGAGAAGCAGGAAATTTGCTTAATTCCTTATTTTTCTTTTAATTAGCAATTTTCAGAATAATGAGGTGGTTGCACAGTGTGTCTTGGCCAATCAAAATCAAAGGATCCGGTGCCTCCAGAGTGGCAGATGCCCTCTGGCCCCAGTGGCTTCCACCCACACAGAGTGGGCTGGGCAGACAGACAGTAAATCTAATTGTTCCACAATGAAGTTTACAAAATCACTCAAATTCCAACTGCTTAAATTAATTATAGGTTCTTCTAAAGGCTAAAATCTGAAGACAATTTAGATAATAGAAGACGCACCTCAATAAAAGAATAAGCCAAAAAGAGTGGCTAGAAATTAGTAACAGCCTGAAAACTAGAACTATATAAGCTTTTTAAGAAGTGAACTTCAGTTTCTGATTAATAGCAGCAATCTGGATTTTCATTTGGCACATACGGTTAGGAAATATTTACTCCACAATCTGTTATGGAAGATCTACTAGTCAAAACAAGAAAGGAAAGAAAGAAGTAACACTGAATTTTACCTTTAGGCAAAAAAAAAAAAAAAAAAAAAAAGGAACATGCAAATTTAATTCCATTCAGGTTAATGAAAATCGTATTTTGAAACCAGTCCCTAATATTTTCCATTACTGTTGCTCTACAGTATTTTTGGCATATATCTACCCAAAATAGATTATGATTTGGTTCTTATGAATTAAGGGTCTTAAGAGTCAGTGCTCCCAAATGAATTATTTCAAACAGATTCAGGGGTAATCACACAGTACACAAAAGACATTTGTCAGTGCATCAAACCGAAAGCCAAGGTTCAATTACATAAAGATTTGATTTAAAGTCTGCCTGCCCATTTACAAGGTGATGATCCTTGGAAAGCCACTGAAATTGCCAGAAGATGTAAAATACAGTCCCCTTAAAGAACTACAACTCCTAGGATCCCTACAGCTGCCTTGGGCTTCTGGAATGCACAGCACCTGCCCAGAGGGCCACACCCTCCCAACACTGAGGCCCCAGTGTGAGACCAGAGCCCTGGAGCAGTTAAGCTGCGAAGGAGGCCAGGGGAGAAGGGACAACACTGCTCACTTACTGCACAAAGATCCGCCCTCCATCTTCCCTTCAAAGGCTGACCTCATGACCTTTCCGACCCCGAGCCTAGTACTCTTCCTTTTGCTGTTTCAGCCACGATAGGTCCTCTCTGCTCTCCACACACTCGGGTTCATCCTGCCTCAGAAACTACACAGTAGCTGTTCCCTCTGCCCGGAATCCTCTGTTCCTGGTTATCAACAGGGTTTATTCCTTCACCTCCTTCAAGTCTTTATTCAAAAAAAGAAACAAGAAGCCCCAGATGGAGTCACCTGTGCTAAGCTCCACATCAGCAAACCAAGATTTAATTCTTAACCTAACTGCAATTTCAGTCTCTCCCAGGAATGAAACCTATAACCTGGCAATCTGGAATGACCTAGGGAGGTAATCCACTGGAGAGACCCCTTCTGTCTCCTATACGAAGGTGGCCTTGACCGAACCAATCCACTCTGCTCGAAACTTTCTTTTCCTGCTCCCTTCTGCCTATAAAAGCCTTTTATTCTGTACAGCTCTTTGGAGCTCCTTTCTGTCTGCTAGATGGGATGCCGCCCGACTCATGAATAGTTGAATAGAGCCAATAAAATCTTTAAAATTTACTCAGCTGAATTTTATTTTTTAACAACTCAGATGTCACCTTAGTGATGCCTTGGTGAACCCTCTTATCTAAGATTGCAGTCTCTTTTATCTACCTGAAGGGAGGAATGTCTATCTTGTTCACTACTGTATTTTTGGTGCCTGGAACAGTACCTGGTACAATGAAGTGTGCAATAAATACCTGTGGAATGAAGGCATGAATCACAAGTCGATCTGATTCTTTTACTTACATTTCCACTGAAAAAAGAATTTCATTTAAGACAAGTGACAGATGCTTGTATAGAGAGGTGGACATGTGTGACTTTCTAATAAATAGAAAACCATGTTACAGGGCTGTCTATACTGCTTTAATACGAACTACATGGTTTAATTGCAAAGGGTAACAGATTTCTCTGACAAATGATACTGAGGCAGATAAAATGTAAGAGAAATTAGCCACGCAATTCAGCTAGCCTGGCATTTTACAGGAACACTGGAATTAACACAATCCTAACGACCACCAGTGGAGATGCTCCTAGACTCAGAGAGCAGAGAAATAGCAGGTCCCATTACGTCTACTTCCAGAAAATGTGTGGGTGAGATATCCAAAGCTTTGTATAAAGAACAAATTCAGTATGGGAAACCACAGTTTTCCTGAATTCACATTCTGGCTGGACAGACAGTTTGAGACTTATACAAAGGAATTCCTATGAAGCACTTAATTGTGATCACATTTCCTATTTTGACAAAATCCCCGTTCATATACAATGTAAACTATGTATTTTCTTTTTAAAAAAAGATTTGTTTATATGACAGCGAGCAAGCAAGTGCATGAGTGGGAGGGGCAGAGGGAGAGTGAGAGAGAATCTCCAGCAGACCCCGTCCTCAGAGTGGAGTCCGACGCAGGGTTCAATCCCAGGACCCTGAGATCATGACCTGAGCAGAAACCAAGACTCAGATGCTTCACCAATGGCACTACCCAGGTGCCCCTATTTTCTATAAATCTAGAGCAAAAATCCTACCTAAACTGTCACCTGGCTTATCCAAAGGGTATTGGGTACTGCAAGTGTATTTGCTGGATACCCCACCCCCATCCCAATGTCCCATTCTAGGCACAAGGCAAACAGCAATGACGACTGGTATAAGAGGTCCCCTTGGGCTTTTACGATGAAAAGGCCCTGGCAGTTGCTACCTAAGGCGGGTAATACTGCCGCTGCCTTACAAGGGAGGCACCTACTTCAAGAACCAGGAAAGAAATGAGCAGAGCAAATGTTCTGGGGGTGCCAACTTTTTCCACCTAAAAGGGTTTCAGTTAGAAAAATAACTTGCTGGGGTGCCTGGGTGGCTCAGTCGGTTAGACATGTGACTCTTGATTTCAGCTGAGGTCATGATCTCAGGGTGGTGAGATTGGGCCCTGCCTCAGGCTCTGCACTCAGCATGGAGTCTCCTTGAGATTCTCTCCTCCTTCTGCCCCTCCACATCCTCACACCACCTCGCACTAGCGTGCTCTCGCTTAAAAAATAAATAAATAACTTGCCCAACATTTCTCTCTGATGTTGGGTTTGTACATAATTGTGTTCTGCACTTCAGAGAAGGGCTCGTAGCACCTTTCAAGCCATGTTGGAAGCAATAAGAATGATGATGGCAACTAACCTGGTACAGCCTTTCAGACACTAACCACGTCAGATTATCACAAGAACTCTGGACGGTGGGTGGCAATTCCAATTTATTTATTTTTATTTTTATTTAATTTTATTTCTTAAAGATTTTTTTAAAAGTAATCTCTACATGGGGCTCGAAGGATCCCCAGATCCCCAATTCCAAGATCAAGAGTCTCAAGCTCTTCCAACTGAAACAGCCAGAAGCCCTAATAATTCCATTTTATATATGGGCAAAGTGAGGCTTAGAGATGTTGGGAGATTTGCTCAAGGCCATACAGATGGTAAGAAGCAGAGTCATTTTCTAAACCCAGATCTTCTGACTCCATGCCCCATAACAGTGTCATAGGCGCCCGTTACCTAGTGAAACATCATGGTCACAGCTCATCTCTCTGAGAGTGAGATTTTAACAGTGAGACTGTGAGGGTGAAGCAGCAGGGTAAGGGGCAAAGTCACTGACAAGTACAGACAAGACAAGACCCATGTACACCCTGCCTGCCCCAGAGCACAGAGTGAGCAAATGAAGTTCCTAAAGATAGGCACCAGGATCAATGAGCATATCCCAAACCTGGCTGTAAGTAAGGGAACATGAGAAGCATCTTTGGCCTCCCTTCAGGGGTGGGCCAGCGGGATCAGTACTTTCTCTTAGGTTTAAAATGGTCAAGCATTCGAGGGGCACTTGGTGGCTCGGTTAAGCGTCTGCCATAGGCTGGGGGTTGAGCCCTGTGTCGGGCTCCCTGCTGAGCAGGGGGTCTGCTTCTCCCTCTCCCTCTGTCCCTCCCCTCTGCTCCTGCTCTCTTTCTCTTTCTCTCCCTAATAAATAAATAATATCTTAAAAAAAAAAAAAAAGGGTCAAGCATTTGAACACAGAGTTCAGGGTTTTCCACACTTACATCCCGGACTAAGCTCCTCAGCAGAGGTCCTTACCTAGGCGGTCAAGTTCAGCATTGTTAGGCCCCAGGGATGAATGTTAAAGAGCCTCTCAGGGTCCTTCTGATAAAACCCTAAAATGACCAACACGAAAAAACCCAAATGCCCATCTGAACTGGTGAATATTCTGAGAGTGAGACCCTTATTGGCCCAGGGCAGCACATAAGTTCCAGAAACAACAAATACTACTCTGTGGAAAAGGCAAAATGTTAAGTCTGCAGGCCTACAGTTGGCAATCACATTTTAGAATTTACTTATAAGTCAGCTGTTTGAAATTCAGAAAACACCCATAGATTCTAAAACCCATCAATAGCACTGAATTTCCAGTCTAGCCTCCAAAGCCTGTTTAGCTTATTATGTACAAAAACACAGTAGTATTCCAGCTATCCTAATCACATTTCAATGGGAAAAGCCAAGTCAAAATTCCAAACCACAATGATTAGAAATATTCTCCTTCTCAGCTCAAGTAGTCCATGCTGGTCTCAAGAAAGCAGAAGGGCCAAGAGAGGTGCAACTTCAGCCCAGTGGCTTCCTAAACCCCCAGTCCTCAGGGTTGGTTCATCCTGCTCTAGGGGTCCTGACCTGGGGAATGAGGGCACTTGCTAGGCAGGGCTGGAGTGCAAACAGCCATGCATGTCTAGCTCTGTCTCCGCCAGCACCTGGAGGCATGGCCTGAAAAAGAGCTTAATGATGTTCAGGTTAAAATAAAAGCATTTGGCCTTATTTTTCAAACCACTCTTGCCTGAAATTTTAAATAAAGCTAAAAATGCTGATGTCACGACAGGACGAGAGCTGTAACAGGCTGGGTCTAAGACGGTAGAACCCTTTCTGAGAGGGCAGAGTCCCTAACTGCTCTCTCGCCACATCTCTGCAAAGCAGCGAGCAGGCACACTGGTGGTTGAACAACGTGGTCCTTTCTATAAAACAAACAAAAGCTAAAGCTGTCCATTTGTGCATGCGCACATATGTATCCAGACAGCAGTCTGGGATGGCACACGCTGGCCAGCTAACAGCGGCCACTTCTGGGAAACAGAACAGGATGGGAGAGTAAATCAGCAGTTTTGGAAAAGAGAACAGGATGGGAGAGTAAGTCAGCAGTTTTACGTTTCACCCTTTGAATTTCCTTTGAGAAGTACATTTTTAAAAAAAAGTGCTTTATGTATGCTTTACGTGTGTAACTCAAAAAATACTTTAAACTATGACAAGCCATTTTAAAAATACTTCAAAACGGTTATTTCCCTAAATATAAAATGTGATCATAGAAATAATCAGAAATTTAAAATATACCTGGATTAGATTAAAAATAGAATGACCCAAGGAGGCTATTATACATTTATTCCAGCAGGTTCAGTAAACGACAGCCCCTGGGCCAAATCCAGGTCAACAGACAGGTACACAGGTAAGACTGATTTTTCCATTTTTAAAGGGTTATTTAAAAAAAAAAAAGAAGAAGAAGATGTGACAGAGACCACATGTGGTCCACAATTCCTAGAATCTACTATTTTTTTCTATACAGAAAAAATCTGATGATCCCCAATTTACACCAATAATACTGTGTCTTTTCAAGTACAGTTCTTTCCTTTCTTCCTTTCCTTCCTTTCTTCTTTTTAGTAGGCTTTGTGCCCAACGTGGGGCTTGAACTCATGACCTTGGGATGGAGAACTGCATGTTCTAGTGATTGAGCCAACCACATGCCCCTCAAATATAGTTCTGAATTCTCTTGGAAATGCCTTCAAAATCACTTTTCAACACGATAAAAATTAGACATATTACTTAGTAGCCTACCTTTTTCCTGCCTAAGCCCACAGCAGTATAAATTAGCTTGTTTAGCTACCCCAGCCATCAGAATTGGCTCAAAAATGTGATTTCCTAAAATCAAATTCAGCCCCAGCATGGAAAAGGGACATTCTCTCTCCTAGCATCCAAGAATCTAATCTCTAATGTGCTGCTAAAATGTGCAAGGACTCAAGACGTCAAACCCAGAAGAACTCTCTGAGCAGATAACAATAATTTTTAAAATGTATCAGTTACACTAGTAACACTAATCTGGCAGATCAGTTGAATAAATGATTTCCTAAATGAAGGAAGGAAAAAGGTCATCTTTATTCTGAATGAAATCTGTATTCCAATCTTACATTCTAATCTAGAGCCCTTAAAGAGGGAGGATATTTCATTTTGATTATCAAAGACCCTAAGAAATATATTGAGCAAGAATCAAACACATTCAAATGGGAACAACTATGAATGTAGAACTAGCAAAATAATTTATCCTGAACATGTATGAACTTTCTACATTAACCCAATGGTTCTATAGAATGACACTCACAAATAAAGTTCATAATCATATTTAGAAATCTCAGTCCCCACTAGGTACTTTTAGCAGGATGTTATCCGGAAATTTTCAACTTCAAAATGTAAAGAACATAAAATACAGGCTGATTTGCTTGTTTGTCTCACAGTCTTTGAACCTACTTAATTAGAAATAAAAGCAATTCTGCACCAATTTTTTACAAGGACGGAGTATCAACAGAAAGAAGATGGAGATCAACATTGTGGTAATTTGGGAAAACACGAAGATGACAATCTCACTTACCTCTGGGACGCATTTTCCTACCCAAGTATGACAGAGAAGATACTCTACCTCAATGTCCTGGAGGCTGAATTCCTTCTGGTCTGTAAAGTTTGCAGCCCCGGCACTGAGTTCCATCAGCATCTTGGCGATCTCGGGCTTTATGGCTGATGTCAGCCGACTGGCTGCTTCCATGACGTGCTCCTGCACATCTTTAAGCTGCATGGCAGCCTTGGAGTAGTGAGAGTTCCTGAACACAGTGCTGAAGAGATCTGTGAGGAAGGTGCTGGCCCGGCAGAAGACGTTGAGGGCATCCAGGTACTTGGAGATACCCTGCTGGATGTCAGCGATGGGAGTGGAGTGGGGCATGGCATGGTGGCAGCTGCCTGCAGCGGTCAGACTGCCCAGGGGGGCCGCGGTGGCCGTCGACGCCAGGGGAGCACTCAGCGCTCGGCCCAGCTCAGGCATCGGGTACTGCTGGTGCTGCTGTACCTTCTGCTTGGACCCGCCAAGCAGGAAGCGCCGCTTGTAGTCCATTTTACTGTCCTGGGCGCTGCAGCAATACATGCGGGAGGGGGAGCTGTCCCAGTGACCGTGGGCGGGTCAGGGTTCTGATTCTTCTTTTTCCCCCCGAAACTGTAGCTAGGTATAAAAATAGTGGAGTTCTGCAAATCTAAGTTTTGCAAAAGGCATTTCCATGAGGCAGGTGACCATGTGATCCAACGTCGATGGGAGAACAACAGGTTTATATAATTAATATTTCAGGGTAGGTGGGATCTCTGACAAAAAAATAAAAGTGTGTCCAAAATGCTGTATAAGAACTGTTAGCATTCCACTCTCTTAATAGAAAGATATGTTTGCGGAGAAAAATGTTTAGCTATCATTGCGTTGCAAGAATATTTTGAGATTTGTATTTACAATGGCAGAAAAATAACTTAACTTTAAAAAATGTAATATAATGTAATATCATGTATCTTCAATATACCAGAAAAATTAGACCCCCAAAACCCACAAGCTGATCAACAGCGATTTAAAAAGCAGTACAGTTACTTCACACTAAGTCCTTAGGAAGGAAGATCAAACCGCTGCGGAAGTTTGACAGAGCCCGCCTGCCAAATCCATTCACCTGCAAATCTTATTCTCAATGTGAAAGTTTCCAAATTTCCTTTAATATTTTCTGAAAACAAGTGTTTTTCTAAAAAATGGCATTTGTTATTATAAGTCTTCTCCTTTCCTTCTGTTTGCTGAGGTAGCAGTTTCCTTGTAACAGTAATAAGAGGTGCTTCCAAGACTGGGTTGGCCCTCAATTGTAAAGTCTGAAGCAAGAATGCACAGATGTATTTGTAAGGCCTCTAAGTCATTTCCTGTGAGGGGGGAAAATAAGATAAAGTTAGGAAAGTTACAGGATGATGAGCAATTCCGAAACATTAACTCCTGAAATGCTATAATCCACAAAGGCGGGCTTGAAGTAAGAAATCATATGTAATGTTACCAAAGCAGGTGCGACAGTGAGAATTTATGACATTATGACGACTAGAAAATTCCTCAAGTCGTACAAAAATAGTGCAACCAAAAAAGTTTGATTCCACACCAACCGCTCCAAAGCTGAGGCTGATAGGGCCTGGACTTGTGTTTGTGTTCGGTCTGCCCTTGATTCCTCCTCAAAGAACTCATAAATGCACAAGAGAATCAGGAAAGTACCCAGAACGTGGGGAGGGCTGTCAACAACTACAGCACCCCAAGATGTTAAGGGAGACTGGAAAAGAGAGGGAGAGAACGGGAAGGTTGTGATAAAGCAAATGTTACTTTGAGGTAGGCCTTGGCCATAGGATAGGTTTTCACAAGTGCAAAAGGGATGGGTGGGTCTCACCAGGTCAAAGAACCACCACAGACAGCAAGGCCTTGAAGCAGCATGGCATGGGGTCTGCTCAGGATTCCCAGCTCGGCCAAAGTGCAGCGCACGGACAGAGCCTGGAATGGTGAGCAGCTGACAGGAGGTCTGCAGGCAGGATTCTTCTCCCCCTCACACGGATGTTCAAAGAGAAGCCTGGCAGGGTATGCCCGTTCTTACACCCGGGGGTAGCTCCTATAGAACCCCTGACTCTGGGGGCGCCTGGGTGGCTCAGTCGTTAAGCGTCTGCCTTCGGCTCAGGGCATGATCCCGGCGTTCGGGGATTGAGTCCCACATCGGGCTCCTCCGCTGGGAGCCTTCTTCTTCTTCTCCCACTCCCCTGCTGTGTTCCTTCTCTCACTGGCTGTCTCTCTGTCACATAAATAAATAAAATCTTAAAAAAAAAAAAAATAAAGGACCCCTGACTCTGGATAGGTTCAAAGGGCAATGTCTGGACATCTCCGGTTATAAATGTTTCTGATACCTTCAACAGTGGAGTAGTGGGATTCTTCTCACAGAGCTACTGTTGGGGTTCCCATTTGCCTGAACTCTCTGCTCTCCCAAACATAACATGAAATCAAGTCTATTTTACTGAGTGTTAATATTTAGTCTACATTGAACTTCAAACCACGTGATATCTGGATGTAGTTTGGCCTACGTTTTGATAACTAAGTTTTCTTTCTTTCCATCTCCCTTTTTGGTTGATTAAAAAAAAAGTCACACTTTGTCACTCATCATGGCCAACTACCATGCCTCTACAATCGCACGAGGAACCCAGGAAGGTAGAGGGGTTAAAAGAGCAAGAGAGAAGAGATACAAACACATACTCTAAAAGTGTAGCAACCCTACATGTTGGGTAGGGTGTAGCTACCCAACAGCTAGCATGTAAATGCAACTAAACTGGCTACCATCTGCAGCTCTGTGTTCAAGAGAATCTTGACTCAAAAAAAATCTCATAAACTTTTCAAGAAACAACATATCAAATGGCTACTTGTAAGAAATCTGTTCCCAAAAGGTCTTTTTTCAAATTTATGACAATAAAGAAATCTTATCTATGCCTACCCAAATGCTCTATTGTAATCAATGCAGCTTTACAAAATCTGATGTACAACAGAAGCCCTCAACAGGAATGTTGTTCGTACAGAAACTGTGGAGTCTGTGAAAGAAAACCACTGCCCTGAGCTGGCTGGAGTGAGCAACTTGAGCAGTCCTGAGGAGCACTCTTCCTTCCTTCTGTGTCCACACTGCTGCCTCTGGCCCTCACGGTCCACTCCCACTGCTCTGTTAGCTGGTCCTAGAAGGCCAAGACCCACATACTTACCTAATTTTAAAGAAAGCATCATAACATTATACTTTTTTCACTTTACATATTTCCAAAATTTATTCGAATGAAACTTACAATGCTTAAAAATATACGATATGTCACCAAATTCACCTACAAATTCAAAACCAAAATCTGAACCATCTTTTTTTAATAGAAATGGACAAGCTGATTCTAAAATTCATATGGGAATGCAAGGGACCCATGATGGCCAAAACATATATTGGGAAAAAAATATGTTGGAGGATTCACACCTCCTGATTTGAAAGCCTACTACAAAGCTATAATAATCAATGGAGTACTGACATCAGGAAAGATATATAAATCAACAGAATAGAAATGAGAGTCCAGGATAAACCATACAACTATGGTCAACTGATTTTAGACAAAGATGCCAAAACCACTCAATGGGTAAAGAACAGTTTTTCAATAAATGGTGCTGGAAGAACTAGATATCCACATGCCAAAGAATGAATGTGGACCCCTACCTATATCATATGCAAAAATTAACTCAAAAATGAATCAGCCCTAAAAGTAAGAACTCAAACTATAAGACTCAGAAGAAAACAGGTGGAAATCTTTGTGATCTTGGATTAGGCAATGGTTTCTTAGACATAACATCTAAAGTACAAACAAACAAAAAAATAGGTAAGTTGAACTTCATCAAAATTAAGAATGTTTTGACGTGCCTGGGTAGCTCAGGTGCTTGGGCATCTGACCTCGGCTCAGATTACGATCTCGTGGTCCTGGGATGGAGCCCTGTGGTGGGCTCCGCACTCAGAAGGAGTCTGCTTGTCCCTCTGCCCCTCCCTCTGCTCGTGCTCTTTCTCACTCAAATAAATAAATAAAATCTTAAAAAAAAAATAAAAATGTTTGTGCATCAAAGGTCACTATCAAGGTAAAGGGATAACCCATAGTATGGACAAAAATATTTGAAAACGTGGGGTGCCTGGGTGGCTCAGTTGGTTAAGTGTCCGATGCTTGGTTTCAGCTCAGGTCATGATCTCAGGGTCCTAAGACTGAGCCCTACATCAGGCCCCGTGCTCAACGGGGAGTGTGCTTGAGATTCTCTTCCTCTCCCTCTCTCTGCCCCTCCCCTGCTTGCGCGCGCGCTCTCTCTCTCTCCCTCTAAAATAAATAAATAAATCTTAAAAGCAAACGAAAAGATGTGCAACATGGTTGGTCATCAAGAAAAGACAAATCAAAACCATTTCGCACATGCTAGGATGGCTGCAATAAAAACAAAAACACAAAATAAATGTGGGCAACGATGTGGAGAAACTGGAACTCTCATACATTGCTGACAGGAATGTGAAATGACACAGCCACTGCGAAAAGCAGTCTGGCAGTTCCTCGAAATGTTCAAGAGAGTTGCCATATGACCCCAAAATTCCACTCCTAAGTAGGTACCCAAGAAACCTGAAAACGTAAGTTCATATAAAAACTTGCACATGACAACTAAATAAAATCATAAGTGAAAAACTTGAACATGAATGTCCATAGTATTATTCATAATAGCCAAAAAGTGGAAACAACCCAAATGTCTATCAACTGATAAATGGATAAACAAAATGTGGTATAGCCATACAGCATTATTCAGTTATAACAAGGAATGAAGTACTGATTAATGCTACACTGTGGATGAACCTTGAAAATATATGGTAAATGAAAGAAGCCAGACACAGAAGGCCACATAATGTGAGATTCCATTGACATCAAACCTTCAGATAAAGCAAATCCACAGAGACAGATAAAAGTAGATTAATGACTGCCAGGAGTTAAGGAGAGGAAGGGAATGGGGAATTAACATAGTTTCTTCTTGGGGTGATAAGGATGTTCTGGAACTAGATGGTGGTAACGGTCATACAATTTTGTTAACACACTAAAGCCCACTGAATTTCACACTTCAAAATGGTAAATTTTTAAAAAAGATTTTATTGATATATTTGAGAGAGCGAGCAAACGCACAAGCGGGGTGGGGGAGAGGGGCATAGGGAGAGGGAGAAGCAGACTCCTCCCTGCTTAGCAGGAAGCCCGATGGAGGGCTCGATCCCAGGACTCTGGGATCATGACCCGAGCCGAAGGCAGATGCTTAACTGATGGAGCCATCCAAGAGCCCCAAAATGGTAAATTTTATGGCATGTGTATTATGTATCAATAAAAGAAAAGAGAGAAATAGGAAAACATATATACTACTGACCTCCAGAAATGTTTATTTAGAATAGATGAATGAAGGTCTGATATGTTACTTCTAAAAAATGACCCACTGGTTACTGGGCAGATCTGCAGCATTGTGGGTAGCTATTGACTAACCAGTGTGGTGATTATCTGCATGTTTACTTGGAGGTAAAAAAGCAAACACTGTTAGTATAATTTGTGCACTTTCCTATGTTATTCTTCAGTAAAAAAAAATTAAAGGAAAAAACAAAGAGTTAACTAGCACATAAAGGAGGGAAGCTTAGGTAGGGAAACTGTCACTTCAAGTGGAATGACACTGGGGGTGGGGGGTACCTGAGAGGAAGCAAGACAGAGATTACGGAATGGCCAGTCTCAATTAGATCTCCTTCCTTCTTTACAATAAGGCAGTGGGGCCAAGACTATCTGCACTGCACTACTCTGAAATGTATGTGCTTACATGACTAACTTGGGGTATAAGAAAAAGTCCTAGATTAAAAGCTTTGGCAAACTCTAAGATTCAGACCTAATCTAAACTGCAATTTCACTATTAGGAAGAGAGCAACAGATTCATGAAAATAAAAAACTGAAAAGGAAGGGGAGGGGAATGATGTCATCAAAAATGGCAGAGTAAAGACATCCAAAAATTCTCTTCTCCATAAAAACAAGAAGAAAATGGGCAAAAATGGTCAGAGTCAATTTTTTCCAAACTCTGGAAATTAGCAGACTTGCAACAATTTGGGGGAATATATATTCTAGAAAAACAGCTGAATTTCAGTAAGAATAGTGAGCTTTGCAGCATTTTAACTTGACCTAGATCCATTCCCTGTTCTCTAACTCTGCCGAAGCCTTGAAAACTAACAGCCGCATTTGCGGTGAAAACCAGAAGCAGGCAGCCACCAGAGGGAGAACTGGGCTAGAGCTCCTTCAGAGTTTCATTCCCAGGAAATTACCATTATTTGACCTATCTGGTGGTTCCCTGGAAGATCCCACTTCTCCATTTGAATGGACATGGAACTCCCTTGGAAAGGGGAGAAAATCTGCTTTCCAGAGTTCCCCCATTATATCATTTAAAATGTTCAATTTTCAAGTAAAATTTACAAGACATGCAAAGAAACAAGAAAGTATGGCCCATACACAGGGAAAACAAACGAGAGAAACAATTCGTAAGGAAGCTGGATTTACTAGACAAAGACTTAAAATCAGCTACTTAAAAATGTTGAAAGAACATAGGTAAACACATGTGGCAGATGTAAAGAACTAAAGGAAAGTATGACAGTGCTGTCTCAGCTAATACAGAATACTAATAAAAGATAAAAATTGTATTTAAAAAAATAGAACCAAATAGAAATTCTGGAGTGGAAAAATATAACTGATAGAAAAAACACACTAAGTGGTTCAACAGCAGATTTGAGCAGGAGTCAGCAAACCTGAACTTAAATTGAGATTATTCAGTTTAAGGCGCACAAAGAAAGAATGAAGAAAAAAGAAATGAGCCCCAGAGACCTGTGGGGCACCATCAGGCATATAATATGATTCCCATAAGGAGAGGAGAGAAAGGCACAATCACTGAACTCTACCTCTGAAACCAGTAATACATTACATGTTAATTAATTCAATTTAAAGAAAACAAAAATTTTAAAAAGGGTACAGAAAGAATATTTGCAGAAATAATGGCCAAAAACTTCTCAAATTTGATGAAAAATATGAATCTACACATCCATGAAGCTCAACAACCTCCAAGTACGATAAACACAAATTATAATCAAATTGCCTAAAGTCAAAGAGAATTCTGAAAGCAGCAAGAAAGCAACTCATCACATACCACTGACCTCATTATTTACAGTAATTATATTATATAAGGTCGCCACACAAACTGTAATTTGCAAATACTGGATCAGTACTCTTAGAAGACATAGAGTTAAATTCCTATGAGCCTCTGGGTCATAACATTTTCAACAAGCAATCAATACATAACCTTGTTTTATGTGTGTTTCTCTTCAAAGTTATCTTATTTAATATATAGTTGATTCATTAATATTCAACCCACAGCCAACAGCACTATACCTCATACCTGAATGAAGCTTATCTAACACGTGCATTTTCTCCATGTAGCACATTACCGCTTTCTTGAGCTTAGGAACACTTGGCAGTTCTTCAGCCCTATGCTGAGGGGCCATTTTAAACAGTGAAATTGCCAACATAAAGCATAAAAATGCAAAAAAAAAAAAAAAACAAACAAACCACCAAAAACCAAAAAAAAAAAACCGAACGTGGCACTAGAGAGACTATGGAAAGGATACTTGTTTATCATCTGAGAGTTGAAATACAAAGGCGGAACATCACCTTGTTTTGTTCTGTTTTGTTTTAAGATTTTATTTATTTATTTGACAGAGAGAGAGAAACAACCAGCGAGAGAGGGAACACAAGCAGGGGCAGTGGGAGAGGAAGAAGCAGGCTTCCCAGCAGAGCAGGGAGCCCAGTGCGGGGCTGGATCCCAGGACCCTGGGATCATGCCCTGAGCAGAAGGCAGATGCTTAATGACCGAGCCACCCAGGCGCCCCTGGAACATCACCTTGTTTGACCTCAGCTAGGGGTGTGCACATTGGGCAATTCAAAATTTTTTGCAGCCCTGAACATGTCCACAAATGACCACAAGAGCTTCACAAGTACTGATTTTGTGTTACAAATAAATTTTAGCCAGCAGGTAAATCCACAAATACAGAATCTGAGAACAATGAGGAGACTATATAAATACACTGCTTGAAATACTTGTATTCCTCAACATAATGGGGTATGTCTCTTCTTAAAAATCTTAAAAATATAGGGGTGCCTAGGTGGCTTGGTCGGTTGGATGTCTGACTCTTAATTTCGGCTTAGGTTGTGATCTCAGAATTGTGGGACAGAGCCCCACATCAGGCTCCGCGCTCAGCGCAAGTCTGCTTGTCCCTCTCCCCCCCACCCCTTCCTACTCTCTCTCTCTAAAATAAATGGATAAAGTCTTTAAAAAAAAATCTAATATACAAAAACATCAACCTTTGAAACAAATAATCAAAGAGTTACTGAACATATTAAAAGATACACAGAGGTTGGTCTTTAAGTAGTGAACCCTAAGTATATTTAATGTAATATATCACAGTTCCATTATATGTAATCTGTCAGGATTTCATTGTGATTTTTAAAGGCTCAAGCCTATATATTTAAGGTACAGTCCATCTGATAATTTGGAAGTATATAGTTTACAAAGACAAATTTATGCTTTAAGAGAACAATTATATCTGGTGAATCATTCACTCCTCTTTTCCCTTTTGGAATGTATTGTTTTAATTTTTATTTATTTTTTAATTCAAGTATTAACATGCAGTGTTATAGTAGTTTCAGATATAAGGAGTATATTATTTTTTAAATAAAAATAACTTTTCTAGAAGCTAAACAAGTTGGGGCGCCTGGGTGGCTCAGCCCGTTAAGTGACTGACTTCAGCTCAGGTCATGATCTCAGGGTCCTGGGATTGAGGCCCATGTCAGGCTCTCTGCTCAGTGGGGAGTCTGCTTCTCCCTCTCCCTCTGCCTACTGCTCCCCCTGCTTGTGCTCTCTCCCTCTCTCTCTGTCAAATAAATAAGTAAAATCTTTTAAAAATAATAATAAAAAGATAAAAGCTAAACAAGTTGGGGGATTATGTTATTAGTCATTAAACTTTTTATTTTAGTGCTAAGCACACAGTGAAAATTTTTATAGACATGCCAATGGATATTACAACTGCTTAAAGAATCACTTAACAAGCTAAAATACGTATTCAAATCTCTTCACTGTTTGGTTTGCATATAGCTGCTTCGTCAAAAACTATCACTTCAAACAAAGAGACAATAATAAGTGTTGGTGAGGATGTGGAGAAACTGGGACCCTCACACATTGCTAGGAGGATTGTAAAATGGGACAGCACGTTTGAAAAACAGTTTGGCAGTTCCTCAAAATGTTAAATATAGTCTTACCCCATGACCCAGCAATTCCATTCCTATGTACATACCCAACAGAAATGAAACATGTATGTCCACATAAAAACCTGCACATAAATGTTCACAGCAGCATTATTCTTAGTGGCCAAAACACACAAACAATCTAAACGTCTACCCACTGATGAACAGACGTGGTGTATGTGTATATATCATATACTGTAAAGGAAAGAAGTATTAATACAAACTAAAATGGGGGCGCCTGGGTGGCACAGCGGTTAAGCGTCTGCCTTCGGCTCAGGGCGTGATCCTGGCGTTCTGGGATCGAGCCCCACATCAGGCTCCTCCGCTATGAGCCTGCTTCTTCCTCTCCCGCTCTTCCTGCTTGTGTTCCCTCTCTCGCTGGCTGTCTCTATCTCTGTCAAATAAATAAATAAAATCTTAAAAAAAAAAAAAATACAAACTAAAATGGACGACCCTTGAAAACTGTGCTGAGTGAAAGAAGCCAGACACAAGAAGCCACATATTATATCATCCCACTGATAGGGAATGTCCAGAACAGGCAAATCCGGAGACAGAAAGCAGATCTGTAGAATGGGGAGTCACTGCTAATGGGTGGAGGGTGATGACAGAGTTCTGAAGTTAGATATTGCTGATGGTTGTGCAACTCTGACTATACTAAAACACATATGGTATGTGAACTGTATCTCAATAAAGCTATCATTTTTAAAAAATATTTCATCTTTCATTGCCATTTTCCTTTTTTTCTTTTTAAAATATTTTATTTTAAAAAATATTTCATCTTTCATTGCCATTTTCCTTTTTTTTCTTTTTAAAATATTTTATTTATTTATTTGACAGAGAGAGACAGCCAGCGAGAGAGGGAACACAAGCAGGGGGAGTGGGAGAGGAAGAAGCAGGCTCCCAGCGGAGGAGCCTGATGTGGGGCTCGATCCCAGGACCCTGGGATCACGCCCTGAGCTGAAGGCAGATGCTTAACAACTGTGCCACCCAGGCGCCCCGACTGCCATTTTCCTTATGTAACTTGTCACTTAACAGCAAAAGGTACATAATAAAGAACAAGACTCCCAGGGACACCTTTAATGCCAGCCTTAGTCTCCTGTTCCTACTTCATCAGAAAGCTGTATTTAAGTGCTGCTAACTAGAATCTAGAAATGTCAGTGCCAAAAAGGCCCATCAGGATCATCTAATTGAAGCCCTCCAATTTACAGATGACAGGGATGGTCCCATGAAACAAGCGGCCTAACCTAACGGACTTCTCTCTCGCTTGCATGCATCTCAGTGTGGGTCTGGCAGCCCGTCTTCAGCTTGTCGTGACATGACTGGAACTTGTGTTTCCCAGTCACCTCAGCACAAAACAAGAAACTCATACCTACTCTTGACTACTTCCCATTGGAAGTGACGCCCATCACTTCCCCTCATGGCCCGCTAACCAGACTTAGCCACATGGTACCAACGTAAGGACGAGAGAGGCCGGGAAAGGTAGGGGCCCATATGGAATACTGGGTGAGCCCAGTGTGTTGCGGAGTTCTGCCCCGGCGGTGATGGCAGCTCTGATTCCACACGGGAGAGGCTGCTGACAGGGAATGCAGAGTCGGCGCAGCTGCTTTCCACAACTGGAAGCCAGGAGATTCTCACGTGGGCTGCTCCAGGCCATGGTTCTTTGTTGTGAGTATGCATGTACTGTGGGGTAGTGGCAGGCCGTGGGGGAGGGAAAGGTCATAGACTCTTTTGAGAAACTGAGGAAAAAACACTCCTGGTGAAACACATATCCAAAACACCAAAGTTTCCATTCCCTGAATTTTGGAATTGGAGCTCCAGCAAAGAACCACCTGCCCTCCATTCTCCCCGGGCTTTGGCGAAAATCTGTATGTATCCTAAGTGCGTCTAACGAGACCACTTCAGGCCCACAGTCAAGTGGGGTTCTTCTCCAGGATGAGAGAACACACAAGCCCCTTAAGAAGATGAAAACTGGTTTTTACTTACTCTTAACAGATATGTTTATTTCTGTGCTGATCTTTGCTGTAATAAAACTAGACCGTGTTGAAGTCAAGGGAATTTCATGGAATTGAAATACCATTCAAGTTCTATCATTTTCAAATGGGATTTTGCCAAGAAATAATAAGCAGGAAAGGTGGTGACATCCATTTAAGGTTGTCTTCATGGCAGTGATCATTTCCCCTGACAAAATACTGCTGGAAGCTGGGTGATGGGTACATGAGATCCATCTTATCATTTGCTCTACTGTTGTGTGTGCCTGAACATTTCCATAATAAAAAGACACAAACATGCACAGAAGCATCTGGACTTATTCCTTTTGTTATTTTTTTTTACATAGAATTCTTCTCAATGCTTAATGGTTTCCTAATGCTTTGCCCCCACATTTATCAGCCTGAAGGGCTAAAATGTGTTCAATCCATTTAAGGACATTTCTGTATTTTCTTAAAAAGAATTTTCACTGGGAAAATATTCATCGTGTATGAATCCATTATTCATATGCATTGTGGAATCAATATACATTTTGAAGACCTCAGAAGTTAGCTGTAGCCAAGACTTGTAAGATTTAAGTACTTTATTCATAAGTTTTAATGCTGCCCGAGAGTCAAAAACACATAGCTAAAAAGGACATTTTAGGAGATAAGTCACATTTTTCCAACACCACAGTAGTCTGCTAAAATTCTCAATAGATTAAAACTGAACTCAGACCTGATTATGTCATTTAAAACATTCCTTTCTGCAATCAAAGTCATCAGCAATCTCAATTTCACACAATAACAAAGAACATGCTTGAAACTAGACAAAGATTAAGTATAAAAGGGTTTTCTTATACCCATAACTGACCAGATACAAAAAGTGGTTTGATTAGCCTGAGAAAATCTGAAGAGCTTCCCTTTATAGAGAGTACCATGGATAAGAGAGTGACCTTGGGGGCCAACTAACTGGGTGGGATCCTGGCTCTGCCACTTACCCGCTATGTGACCTTGGGCAAGTTCTTTAACCTCTCTGTGCCTCAGTTTCATCGTCTGTAAAATAGGGATAATAACAGTAGCTACTGTTATTGAGTTCAATGAGTTTATACACATAAAGCACAGAGAAAAATGTCTGGCATATACTGGGCACTGAGTATTTAATGATCTTGTTATTAACATTCTCACACGATAAGTGAAAGTAAGCAAGTCTTGTTAGCTCTGCTTCTCCGGAAAAAATTATAGACAAAGGTCCTGTAAAGTCATCCGATACCTGAACTGAGTAGAAATCTATGTATGCTAGTGTAGGAGGCAACACGTTTCAATGATGTGATAGCTATGACTTGTGAACACAGAGAATAATTTTAAATCCATTTCAGTCATTAAGCCAATGAGAAAATGGGAATGAAAAGCAGTCCTGTTGTCCACAATAGTATGGCACAAAGTAGCTTCATTTCAGGATGACAGGCTAGAGAAACAGGCACATGGACTCACTTTCCCAGTGGCCCCAAATCCTAAAGACGTAACAGTAAAGACATTCACAAGGGAATCACAACATAACAGTAATGAGAAAGGCTGAGGGATATAGTCTCTTTAAATGCTGCCTATTTTCTAGAAGATGAAGAGAAAACAGAGGGAACTGTATGATACGACAGACCACAGCAGAGCTGGACACTTCCCAGAACACGCAGAGCCAAAGGCAGGCAGAGAGGCAGAGCACTTTTTCCTGGAGGAGCTGGATAAACGCCCAGCTCTGAGTCAGCAGGTAGAGAAATCAGGAGTGGGAAATAGGTTCATCCACCTGATCTCTTCCACATTTCTCATTCCTGGTCACTCACCCAACCAACTCTTAACAAGGAAAAAGGACTGCTGGGAAAACAAGAATCTTTCTCAATTACCTGTATCATCAACCCACTTCTTCATTCATAAGGGTCACCAGACAGTAGGAAAAAAATCCCCAAAAACCAAAGGACAATAAAGGACACCTACAATGAAAAGCTGAAAAGATCAGACTCCAGAAGAAACATACATTTTAGGTCCCTTTAAAGAAATTTCAACTGGTATCCTTAGAGAGATACAAGATAATGTATCCTTAAAACAAAAGCAAACAAACCATAAAGGAAGCAGAAATCAAGAAAGAATTCTTGGAAATAAGAAATATGATTGCTACAGTAAAAAAGAAGGGAAAAAATAAAACGAGAGTGGAGTAGGGTGCACACACTTGTTTATATATTTTAAAATAAACAATGGAAGAATAAATAAAAAACCAATAAAAATGTTACCTATGTGGTATAGAGAAGAACAAAGGCATGGAAAGAAGCCATAATTCTCCCAATCTACCTTGCTTTATAGTTTTATCTTTATTTTTTATTTTTTTATTTTTATTTTTTTAAAGATTTTATTCTTTTATTTGACAGAGAGAGAGACAGCCAGTGAGAGAGGGAACACAAGCAGGCAGAGTGGGAGAGGAAGAAGCACGCTCCCAGCAGAGGAGCCTGATGCGGGGCTTGATCCCAGAACACCGGGATCACGCCCTGGGCCGAAGGCAGATGCTTAACGACTGAGCCACCCAGGCGCCCCAATAGTTTTATCTTTAGAACCAAGTAAATATTTTATACAATTAAAAAACAAAAGTAAATAAAAAAGAAAACAATTCCTAAAAAAAAAAAAAAAAAAAAAAAAAAAAGAACCTAAACTATTTGTCAAGTTGGTGGCGTAACCACACAGAGAGGATTACTTGAAGTTGACATGGTGTTTTTATTATACCTCTCTGGTGCTACTGTCAACAAAGGAGAACAGACACAAATATAAAACCAAAGAAATAAAAATCCTTTAACCCTTCATTTAAATTTGAAATATTAGTCTGAAATCATGATTTACCTTTTAATTTCTTTGTACATATTAACTTTACTGAAAAGACCTAGAAGGATTCAAATTCCAGTTGTAATGAATGCCCCTAATTTTTTCCCACCAAAAAACCAGAGCTCCTTATAGAAATGGCTGATTCTAGATCTGGGGTCAGAAACAAAAACGATAAGCCAGGAATTCTTAATCAGGTCAGAAAGCAAGGAACCTCTCTAATCTGGCTTGTGTCAAAAGGACTCAGAGTGAACCTGAAGAGTAAGTTGTATTAATGACCAATAATGGGACAATTTTAGCATACAAACAAAACAAAACAAAAAACCTCCCCTGAAGCACAAACCATTAAATACATAAAAATTAATGAGTTTGGGGTGCCTGGTTGGCTCAATCAGTTAAGCGTATGACAGGGCCTGATCTCATGGGTTGTAGGATCGATCCCCGTATCTGGCTCTGCTCGGTCAGAGTCTGCCTGGATATTTTCTCCCTCTGCCCCTTCCCCCACTTGTTCTCTCTCTCTCTCTGCCTCTCTCAAATAAATAAATAAAACCTTTTAAAAAATTAATGAATTTGGACTTGGCAATGATTTCCTAGATAAACCACCAAAGCACATGGACGCCTGGGTGGCTAAGTTGGTTAAGTGTCTGCCTTCAGCTCAGGTCAAGATCCTGTGGTCCTGGAATCGAGTCCCGCACTGGGCTCCTTGCTCAGCAGGGAGCCTATTTTTCCCTCTGCCTGCCACTCCCCCTGCTTGTGCATGCACACACTCTCTCTCTCAGACAAACAAATAAAATCTTTAAAAAACACCCAAAAACCAAAAACCAAAGCATAGGCAACAAGAGGAAAAAACAAACTGGACTTCATCAAAATTAAAACTTTTGTGTGTCAAAAGATACTATCAAAAGAGTGAAAAGGCAACACACAGAATGGGAGAAGATAAATGTAAATCGTACCTCTGAAAAGGGATTAATATTCAGAATATATAAAGAACTATATACAACTCAAAAACAAAAAAACCAAACAATACAATTTTAAAATGGGCAAAGGACCTGAATAGACATTTGTCCAAAGAAATACACAAATGGCCAATAAACACATGGAAAGATGCTCAAGGTCACTAATCATTAGGGAACTGCTGACCAAAACCACAATGAGAAACCACTACAAATCCATGAGGTTGGGTATTATAAAAGCAAAAAAAAAAAAAAAAAAAAAAAAATGCAGAGAAAATAACATGTTGGCAAGAATGTGGAAAAACTGGAACCCTGGGCATCACTGGTGGGAATATAAAATGGTACTGCCACTGAAGATTACAGTGTGACAGTGCTTCAAAAATTTAAAAATATAATTACCATATGATCTAACTAATCACTTCTCAGTACATACACAAAAGAAGTGAAAGCAAAACTTGAACAGGTATTTGTACACCAATGTTCACTGCAACATTATTCATAATAGCCAGAAGGTGGAAATAAAACAAATGTCCACCGATGGATGAACGGATAAACAAAATGTGGTAAAACCATAAAATGGTATATTCTTAAGCCTAGAAAGGAAAGACATTCTGATACCTGGTTCAAGATGGTGGCGATATCTGTGGACTTAAGAAGGCAGAGATCATGGTCTCTACTTCCAAAGTTACAGCTAGGTAACAGGATCATCAAGCACCCTGTCTCTCAAGCTCAGGTGGAGTGAAGAGTACAGGTGGGTGGAGAGTGCTGGCTATTTCCCTGGGGCAGCCTGTCCTTTATCTTTTACATCCGTTTATAGCATCTTTCACTACGTGCGTGCACACATGCACACACACACATCATTTCTCTAGTCAAATATGTTCATCTGTTTTTTTTCAGTTTCAGGTTTTGCAACTTAATTTACGATGCCAAAATTAATGACCAAATGTAGATGAACCTTTCAAAAATGATATATAAATGGCCAATAAGCCCACAAAAGATGCTCAACATCATTAGCCACCAGGGAGATGTAAGTTAAGACCACGAGATACCACTTCACAACCACTGGGATGGCTTTAATAAAAGAGACAGACAGTACCAGATGCTGGGGAGGGTGTGGAGATACTGCCCGTGGGAATGCAAAATGGTGCAGAGACTCTGGAAAACAGTCTGCCAGACTTCAAAAGGTCAAACATAGAAGTACCATATAACCAAGCAATTCCACACCTATGTATACCCCACAGAGAAATGAAAAACACGTCTACACAAAAGCCTGTGTATGAAGTTTACTATTCATAATTGTAAAAGAAGTGGAAACAACCCAAATGTCTATCAACTGATAAATGAATACACTAGATGTAGTAGAGCCATGCAATGGAATATTATTCAGGCATAAAAAGGAGCGAAACACTGATCCATCCTACAACATGTACAAGCCTTGAAAACACTGTGCTGAGTGAAAGAAGCCAGACACAAAAGGCCACATATTATACATGATTCCGTTAATAAGAAGTGTCCAGGACAGGCAAATCCGCTGAAATAGAAAGTAGATGAACGGTTGCCTAGGGCTTAGGTGGATGAGAAGATTGGGGAATGACTGCTAATGGATACAGGGTTTCTTTCTGGAGTGATAAAAATATCCTAAAATTGATTGTGGTGGTGGTGGCTGTAGAATTCTGAATATACTAAAAAGCACTGAATCATATACTTTAGACGGATGTATTGTATGGTATGTGAGTTACGTTTCAATAAAGCTGTTAAAAAAAAAAATAAAGATGAGCCACTCCATAAACAATTACCTCTTCAGAGAAAAAAACAGAAAAATTTTTTCTCCCTCCAGTCCATAACAATGTAAATCTAAATCTACCCTTGATAATATGGAGACGCCACAGGAAATTCTTTAGGGAGATTAGTGAAGTTATTGTCTGTGAAGTTCAAAGCCCAACCATTTCCATGTTTTTTTGTCAGTTCAGAATGACACGGGCCATATTTAGAAATGCACTCCAGAAAAATGCTTTGAAGAATTTTATTCTCAACATTCATGAATTTAAAATATCTATCCAGGCAAGAGAAAATGCCTGAAAGATTTAGTTCTTTGTTCTCTTAGTCCTAGGACTCTACTTTTTTGGCTCCCTTTATAATATGTTATCACACTAAAAAGAGTGAGGCAATTCGTTATGGGAAGATGCCTGTCCTCCTAGCTCTCCTGCGGCCCCTCTGGCCATTCTTAGATGCCTCTGGGAGCCACTCCTCCTCTGACCTAAAGCACCGTGGTCCCCCAGAGCTCTCTGCTTCTATGATCAACATGGTCTCCCTGGGAGGATCCCCAAATCCATCTCTCTAGCCCTGATCTTTCTCCTGTGCGCCACATCCCAAATATTCAACTGCCTACTGGACAGGTCCCCCAGTCAACGGCCCACTATCAACTCTCCCCAGGCTCTCACTGTTCCTTTCCTGCCTTGGTGAACAGCATTGCCACTTACCTACTTGATCTACCATCTACCTGTAAGCTGGAAACCCGGCAGTCATCCTCTACTCCTCACTCTCCTTTATAGCCACTTAATCATTTAGCTGTACCCCTCTTGCCTCCTTACTATCTCTCAAGTCTTTTCCTTTCTCTCTACCTTCACTTCCAATCTAAAGCTCAGACCTTCTTTTCCTCTTGCCGGAATTGCAACGGGAGCCTCCTGAGTGATCTTCCAAACTCCTGGACTGCTCCCTTCTGATTGTTGTGTGATTGTTCTAGAGTCAATTTAATCACACACTCTCCTGCTTCATATCTGTTATGGCTCTCCACTACCCTTACCAACCGTCTTCCCCCACCCCTCTGCCCACCCCTACCCACTTCTTGCTGCTGCCGTCTTCCCACTTACCATCTACGTGCTCAGTTCCCTCCACCTGGATGTCTAACCTAGAAATCACCTCCTCTGGGATGCCACCTTGGCAAAAAGTGAGCTAGGAGCCCCTGTGTGCTCCCGGAACACCCTGTTTTTGGCCCCATCTTTGCCGAATCGTTGCTGTTTTGTAAAATACTGTATCACACGGCCAGTTTCCGTGTTTCCCCGTCACCTCCAGCCCTCGCGATCACCGACCTCATTCAAGATGGTCAAGGGTGCTAAGCACACTGTAAACATTCAACAGGTATTTGTTGAATGATTAGCTCATCCCCAGTATTTATTTAATGCTCGTTTTTACAGCATTCATTCAGTCAGTTGCCATCCACAGAAGCAGTAGTTAAGTGCTAGAAATGAGCCTCTGCTTAAAAAATAAATAAATAAAGCGACTGACAACAGGCCATGTTCACTCCTCAACAAAAGAGACCGTTTATTAAGGGCCGACAACCTGTCATGCATTAAGCTGAGCTTTAGATACATAAGCTTGTTTAATCCTTGCTAGAACCCTCAAATAAAAACAGCTGACATTAACCGAATGGGTACTTGGGGCCAGGCTCTGTGCTATGCACCTCGTGTATTATCGAATTCATTTCTCACAAAGACCCTGTGAGGGGTCTATTCCCTACGCTATTCCGCCTCTGTCAAATATCTAGACCTTGGCATTCTGTTCATCACTCTTAATGGAGATGGCTGAAAGCTGCGGTCTTCTCGGAATTGACAGGAAGTTGAGCTGGAGTAATGAAAAGTAACGTGATCTCTGTTTAGAAGATTATACCCATACCCACTGCTTATGACACCCAAATTCGACTTTTTGGTCAAGACCTCTCCCTGCTAGGACTAGACTCCTGAGACACCTCCTCAGGTCCTCCAATCTTTACCTAGTCACCATTCCATTCCCTGCTCCTCCTGCTATATGTTCTATTTCGGCTAAAAGCATTACCAACCCTGAGCCTAAACCAAAGATGCTGTCCCAGGTGGTTCCTGTCCCGTACCTTTGGCTTTCTATCCCTTACATTCAATCCCACCCGTTCTGGTCACCTGGTCTACAGCAACTGCTCCATGAATGTCAGCTACTGGGACTGTGACATTCTGGATGCCTTTCATTTTCTCCTTTATACCCACAGTGTTCAGCTTCCCAGGAACTAGCCTTCTGGAGCAAGCAAGATCAAGATTGAGAGAGAATGCTTTTTGTGAGGACCAGAAGCCAGGCTGTCAGATGCTCAGGCCCCAGCTCTTTCGATGGAAGCACACAGAAGGGAAGATATACTTCAAAGCTGGCTGATAGACAACAGCAAAATCTAAGTGGCAAACCAAAAATGTATGAGAATGTCAGATATTGGAACAGAAACTAACAAATGGCTCCAATCCCAAGGAACCAAACATTCTTTTTTATTCCATTTTACAAAATTAGAAGTCAGCCTTCAATCCTTTAACATAGCGGTTCTCAACAAGTAGAGGAGAGGATGCTTCGACACACACATACACACACGCCCAGCTCAGGGGACACTTGGCAATGTCTGGAAACACTTTTTGGTTGTCACAACTGGGGGAGTAGGGGAGTGCTAGCGGGTAGAGGCCAGAATTGCTGCTAACTGTGCTACGATGCACAGGACAGCTCCCTTGTTCATCCACAGCCAAAGAATTATCCAGCCCAAGATGTCAATGGTGCCACTATTGAGAAACTCTGCTAAACAAATGCTTTGAGCAGCTTCCATATTCAAGTTACCTAATGTGTTAAAAAGTTACTTCTTTCTGAGAAGATGATACAAACTTCTCCCTAAGTGAAGCTCCCAATGCTTAATAGCGGTTTAGAAGACAAATGCCATGAGTTCAGAGGAAGGAGAGCACCACAAAGGCAGAGGTCCTCTTCAAAGATCTCGGAGAGCAGACAGGGCCCCTCGGTCCACTCCCAGTGCCAGTCAAGGCTCTCACCTTGGGAGGACCAGCGTCCACCTTTCCAGCCTTACTTAGAACAGGTCCCTTCAACCCACCCTTTGCTTCTGCCAAACTGTTCACCTATGACAGCGGCTGGGCCATAAGCCCACGATGTCCCACTTCTACTGTTATAATGGAGAAAACTTCTCACCTACTACTTCACCGAAGCGCTGTCCTCCAACTAAGCAGCACCCCACCCCACAAGGGTGAGGGGAACATGCCATCATCTCAACCCAATCACAAAATCGTGTTCCTATGATTCCTACAGGAAGGAGGCAGTGAAAAGACCAAGGAGGAAAATGTTTTAAATGGCTCAGGCCCTTGTCCTCTGCCACCTAAAATCAGTGCCTAGCAGCAGCCAGCCAGGAGCTGCCTCATTTCCTGTAGTTGCTCGGTAAAAATAGGAAGTGGGGGAGGAAGTTCACAAAGCAGAAACAAAAGTAATCACTGCCTAGCTTCCTGAACACAAATCACCGAGCAGGGAGGGTATCATTAAAACATCAAAATGGAAAGGCAGGCATGGAGAGCCAAAGCCAGAGCAAAGGAAGTGACACTTCTGGGTCCACCAAGCCCAGATGCTTTCTGCGCCCAGAGACTGCCCCCAAAGAAAAATATGTACAAAACTGAACACTAGCCTATTACATAGAAACAGTTTCCAAAGAATTAATACTAAGCATGTTAAAGAATTGTGCAAAAACTCAGGAAACATTAAAGTTCTATCAGAGTAAAAAATGCCAATGAAAAAGTTTTAAGGAGGCCAAGATTATTTTTTTTTCTGTTCAAGAAATGACTATTAAAACTGCTGTTAATACAAAAAAACTTACCGAATAACTGATCAGTTGACAAAATCTGAAGCCCATTTATCCTAAACTGATCTCTGAAAACTCAAGTACATAGAAAAAAACCCAAAAACCCTACTAAATAAAAATTCTGATCAAAGTTCGAATCTACCACAGTTAAAATGAAGATGTTTCTATATGCATTCTCCAGCAACACGGTCAACCCTGTGAAGTGGTGCCTGAATGCTCTGAATGCTTGGAGCACCCAAGGATGCAGAGGGAGGGTATCAGTGCCTGCCCTCAAGGGGCTTCTGGTCTAATGGGGGAACAAACTGCCCCACATGGTGACACCTGACCGCCTCGTCCTTACACTTGCTCTGTAACGTTTATCACCACAAAATAGGGCATTCCTCTATAATAACAAAGCAAGATATTCGTGGATCTGAAAAGCTTTTTTATTTAGTAATCTACAAACAAGTGATAATTTAATTTAAGAAGGAAAAAAAATGTTCTAACCATAAAGTCAACAGAGTTGAAATTTAGTTTCAAATTAGCACAGGTTAAAAAAAAACAAAAGGCCAAATGTGTTAAACAGTCATACAGATGAAGGGCAATTTTGTTTAAATTGAGGGTATTTTGGGGGTGGGGAGAGAAAAAGGAAGATCAAAGGCTAGTTTATTTTTTAAATAGCACATTAATAAGTAGAAAAGTAAATGAAATGGATGGTAATCACCATATATTCAGTTTCATACCAACAAAAATGGTAAACATTTAGTGGGAAAAAAAAAAATCCATTACTGGTTCTGCTGAAGGCAGATCTAGCTACCTGCCGAATTTTCTGGTGATAAATCAACCGGCTGTACTCTAAGACTTGTGTTTAGTTTTCTTATAAAATCAAAAGAGTAACTCAAAACCTGTTGCCTTTAAAACAAGTATTAGAACTTTTGAAAGAATTTTATTAGAGGAACACTGTGAGCCAAAAAACTTTATTAAACAGAAATCTTCAAAAGAAGTTAAAGTGGGCAGCGGGGGGGTGGAGGGGTGCGGTTGGCAAAGCCTTGCCAAGAAAAGGTTTATCTACCTTTATCTAATGACTACCACACATCACCAAATGATAAATAAAGCTGGCTCTGAAACTTCTGAAACAGTTTGCTCAGGTAAAACCAGGCTTTTGATAAACTAAAATGGTGTTGGACCATTAGAAGTTTTCACATCCAATACAGCCGAGCATGATGAAAACATTCACAACAAATTGTGCTGCTGATGGAAATTCAGGTATAAATTAAGGAGAATGACTTAACGTAAATCTTTTTTTGTTTTAACTGAAGTATAGTCGACTAAGGAAAATCATTTTTTAAAAGTCACAAGCATTGATGTAATTTTTTGAAACCCAAATTGTTAAAACATTCCAAAAAATCTACATCTATTAAAAACCACTAGTTTTATTTTTGTCAGTATGTTACAGCATGAAAAGGCCTTGATCCACTCAGCTCTGTTTGAGCCTAGTTTTCAGCCTTCATTATTCAAAGTTTCCAAACATAAAAGCAAGTTGAACTAATGAAAACTAATGTATCCATTAGAAAGTTATTTAAGAAAACTTAATTGTACTCTTCATTCTTAACAATTTGCACTATGGAACCTGTCCAAAATTAACCTCGAATGGGGAAAAACAAGTATTTATCAAGAAGCTTATACAGAAATGGGTAAATCAAACTGTAATGTATAAATTATTTCTCTTACTGTGGAGAAGAATTATATAAATATTAGATAAATGCACTTCAGATTTGGGATCATTTCTGAAAATTTAAAGCACCCTTGAAAAATTTGATCAATGGATAATTACAGCAGCTCCTGCCTCCAGAATGGGAACACTGACTCTAATTCTGTGCACCCAGCAAGCCTTTCCATCTCTCAGAAAGAACAGCAAGTCAGAGTCAAGGTGAGGCACCCCGTTCTTCCCCATGGAACATCCCAGCAGGTCAGGTATTTAGCAGTGAGGATACTCAAGAAGCCTCCCCCCCCATCCCTCCCATTATTCCCCAGGCAGGGAAGACAGCCCTACAGAGCAGGCCTGCAGTGGCTTACCACCACACTGACTTCCACGCTCTGCCGCTTCTCCACACCATGAGCCTTCACGTACTCAAGCATTTGCTGAGGTCCTACTATGTGCACAACACTGCTCCAGGCACTGGGTGAATGAAATAGACACACTCCCTGCTCTCTGGGAGCTTACAACCTCATGGGAGAAAAAGCTCATGCTTTTACCTTGTAGGTAAGATGCCACACAGTACATTGGGTGCCTGGGTGGCTCAGTCAGTTAAGCGTCTGCCTTCGGCTCAGGTCATGATCTCAGGGTCCAGGGATCGAGTTCTGCATCAGGCTCCCTGCTCCGCGGGGAGCCTGCGTCTCCCTCTTCCTCCACCTGCCACTCCCCCTGCTTGTGCTCTCTCTCTCTTTCTCTCTCTCTGGCAAATAAATAAATAAATAAAATCTTAAAAAAAAAAAAAGATGCTACACAGTACAAAGAGATTTCCTGGAAACAGGCACTGACAAAGTGCAGTAGGTATGAGTTTGGGAGTCAGACTGACCTAGATATGAATCCCAGTTCTCAGTAATTACCAATTAAATGAATGGCACTTATTAACTCTCCACCTCTGTTTTTGAACTCTGTGCCTCAGTTTCTTCAGTACAGTGGTGAGGCTTAAACCTATAAACCACAGCACTTGGCACACCTGGAGTCTTACTCAGAAACTGGAGCTATCTGCTCTGAAAGAAGCTGGACACTAGTCAGAGAAAAGCAGTTTATCTTCTAATGAAATATTTCATGCCAGCCTACTATCAGGGGAGAAAAACCCCCAAACTCTGCCTCCTCAACATACCACACAGCTACCAGATTTTTCAAAAATATACTTACCTTCCTGCTGCTCTGGCCCCAACTCTCAAGGTCCTGGCAACAGACTAAAAGGAGGGCTGCCCTCCTCCAGAGGGGAAGGAGGTCATGGCTCCTCCCATTTCCCTACCCAGCACTCCCTTCCCTTTCAGCCCCAAGCTGAAGGAAGACAGGCAAGGACAAGGACAAGGCTCAGGAAGGGATCACCTCCCACTGTAAAGTACAAAGCTACCGAAGCACAGGTATGTGGCTGCATTCTCTGCTACCTTGAGACCGAGGGGTGGGACAGGTCTTTGGGACCTGGGGAGAGGGACCGCTCTTGCCTCCCCTGCCCAGGTTACCACATAGCCTGCAGCACTCAGCTCTGGGAGCTGAATCTGGGAGCTGAGCCAGCTTTCCCCTGCCTCTTTTCTCAGGCATACACACCCACCTCTGGAACCTGGGGGTGGGGTGGGGGAAGACTCAGGTATTCCCAGGCTCCCCGTTGTAAAGACCATCTCATTGGCACCTAATCCCAAAATTATTTCTAATAAGAAAATTAGATTTTTTTCCCCAGATAATCTCTAGCTCTAATTCTGCACTGGAAAACTATCCCATTATGGGGCGCCTGGGTGGCGCAGTTGTTAAGCGTCTGCCTTCGGCTCAGGGCGTGATCCCAGCGTTCTGGGATCGAGCCCCACATCAGGCTCCTCTGCTAGGAGCCTGCTTCTTCCTCTCCCACTCCCCCTGCCTGTGTTCCCTCTCTCGCTGGCTGTCTGTCTCTGTCAAATAAATAAATAAAATCTTAAAAAAAAAAAAACCCAAACTATCCCATTAAGATTCTTTGCAACTACCAATTTGAAAAAGCACATATCGGACAGCAACCCAGACACATGGAACATAGTCAAAACAGTGTTAAAAAAAAAAAAAAAAAAGGTGATACCATCTAGGAATGAATGCTAGAAATAGACCCAGTAGGGGCGCCTGGGTGGCACAGCGGTTGAGCGTCTGCCTTCGGCTCAGGGCGTGATCCTGGCGTTCTGGGATCGAGCCCCACATCGGGCTCCTCCGCTATGGGCCTGCTTCTTCCTCTCCCACTCCCCCTGCTTGTGTTCCCTCTCTCGCTGGCTGTCTCTATCTCTGTCGAATAAATAAATAAAATCTTAAAAAAAAAAAAAAGAAATAGACCCAGTAAATGTGGAGGCCTGTATTAGAGATGCTCACTAGCAGCACTGTCTGCAAGCAACCACCTGCATGGAACCCACATGGGCCGCATTAAGGGACTCATCAAGTAAATTACACAGGAACACCTCAAGGCCATTTCAAAGATCAAGGTCCAGCTACCACATCTCATCAAGCCTAAGATGTCATTTATAAATCATATCATTATTTTATATAGGCTAAGAAAAACTCTGCCATATAATGATGACCTGTCATCACACGCTATATCCCAATTTTGGGCTCCCCTCAGGCTCTTTCCCGATCTCATTTCTCTGTCTGTCTGGGGCACACGTCACGCTTGGAACAAGTCCCTGGGTGGCCTTTTCTCCCCTTTCACTTTTTCTAAAAGTGACCCATATTTAAGATTCACTGTTTGGATGAAACCATCTGGGCCCCTTCAGTCCCCACTCAGGAGCCTGTCCTGAGCTCCTGCAGCCTTCACTGCATGCCCTGCCCCTCCCACAGGAACCGTAAGCACACAGAGACAGGCTGGACCCCTCCTCGCGTGCACTGTGGGGCACAGCACCAGGCCATAATGACGCCGCCACCAACAAAAAAAACATACTGGTCAGGAACCGTTCTAAGGACTTCACAAATATTAAGTCATTGACACCTTGCTATAACTCCAGGCGGGAGCTTGTGTTACCTCCCCCATTTTCAGACAGGGTAAAATGAGGTAAAGAGAGGTTGGGTGACTGAGAGGTGAATGACTAGTAAGTGGCAGAGACAGAAGCTGAACCCAAGCAGTCTGGATAGAGTCCTGGCTCTTAATATCTGTGCTACATTCCCTCTCTAAATGACTGCTACATACATGGCAAACACTTAAAATTTTGTTTTTATTAACTCTGAATTGAAAATACAATACACATACATAGTGAAAAGAAAATCATCCTGTACAAAAGAGTATGCAAGACAAAAAGCTAGGTCAGTCTAACAGCCTAGATTTCTGGAACCTCATCCCAAAGGCAACCACTGTTTCTTTTCTATCATTCCAGAATTTCTTTTTCTACACATAGAAACCTATTTCATGTGCACCTCTCTCTCTCTGTTTTTCACACAAATGGGCTCATATACACATTGTTCTGCATCTTGCCTGTTTCACTGACTGACATTTCTCTGAGCTTGAGGCGTATCTGCACCTATGCTGTGTTTACTCAATTCTAAGATTCACATATTTTCACATTTTAACCCAAGATGGTTCCATAAAGCCGGAGGATCTTGGTGGGCTTGGACTTCACCAGGAAATAAGAGTCACAGAGGCTTTTAAACATACAAAAGAGGGACGCCTGGGTGGCTCAGTCGGTTAAGCATCTGCCTTTGGCTCAAGTAATGATCCCAGGGTCCTGGGATCGAATTCCGCATTGGGCTCCTTACTCGGTGGGGAGTTTGCTTCTCCCTCTGCCTGCTGCTCACCCTGCTTGTGCTCTCTCACACTCTCTCTGACAAATGAATTAATCTCTAAAAAAAATAAAATTAAACAAACTGTACAAAAGGGGCACCTGGGTGACTTAGTCATTAAGCGTCTGCCTTCGGGTCAGGTCATGATTCCAGGGTCCTGGGATCGAGCCCCGCATCGGGCTCCCTGCTCAGCGGGAAGCCTGCTTCTCCCTCTCCCACTCTCCCTGCTTGTGTTCCCTCTCTCGCTGTGTCTCTGTCAAATAAATAAAAAATCTTAAAAAAAAATGTACAAAAGATATTACATGTTAACCTTGCAACAGTGTGCAAGCTGAATCACCAGGCAGAGAGACCTACCAGCTGACATGGGACACGTCACTTCTCCTTGTAATGGAAGCACCTACATCACAGGGTTGTTGTGAAGACGAAACAAGGTAATATACAGAAAGCACTTGGCACCAAACCTGGCTAGCACAGAGAGTCCAAGGGATTAACATCACACCTGACACATTTTTAGTGCCCAATCAGTTACATATTATCATTAATTATTTCTTCAAGATCTGGCCCTGCTTTCCTCTCCAATCTCATTTCCCTCTACTTCCATATTCATATCTGTCCACCCTTTACCCTAAAACTCCTACAGCTTACATACCTCATGCTTGCTCACCTACACCTTTGTTCCTGTCATGGCCTTTCCCCTTACTGTGGTGCTGTACTGATGTGCTCCCAGAGTACTCGGCTCAAGCCCGTCCTTCTCCAGGAAATCTTCCCTGACAACAGTGGTTGGATTCTCTGGAGGAGCAGTTTGGGAAGAGTGTATCTGTCATGACTTCCTCTCCGGTTCTCGGCTTTGTCAATGCATCCAGGAGCAAGCAGGTCTGGGGCAACTGAGGCAGGCCACCTAAACTCAAAGGTGACTATGTCCTAACCAGAAGGCCAGTTACGAAGTTTGTAAATACTGATGAGGGCTAATATTCATTGAGCACTTACCAGGTGCCAGGCAACAAAGAGGAAGGTACTACCATTCTCCCCATTCTACAGAGGGGCAAACAAAGAGATTAGCCAGCACCCCAAGACCAGGATCTGATCCGAGCAGTCTGGACATGGAGCTCTTAACCATTCACATTCTCTGCTTGGCAGGAAATCTCCATGTCAAGCTACATTCTAATCAGAAGATATTAGGAGTGTGGAAGCAAAGCAAGGGAAAGATTCTTCTGACTAGAGGCCTCCACAGAGATGCACCTATCTGTTCGGAGGTGCAGAGGCTCGCTGGAGAACTGCACACAGCTCCTCTGTCCAGGGCCCCCAGGCAGTGCAACAGACACATCACCCAATTCCTCTCTTGGACCCGTCACTCCAATTTCCACAGACACCATCCCACCCCCCCTCCTAAAAATGCAGTCTTTCTTCTGAGGATACAAAATTAAGTTTAAGCATTCTGGCTAAGAGCACATTCCAGTCATGCTTTTCTGGGGTTATAGCTGGGTCATTTGGGTTGAACTTAAAGTTTTCTCTGAAATTCTCCAAACTATACTTACAAAATGTCTCTTGGTTTATATCTTTTCTATAGACAGCACTTTTATTCTTACTTCATTCTCAGATGATCACTGATTCATTCAACAAATACTTGATTACTCCCAGAACACTGTATTATTCTAGGATCTGGAGATAACAGCAATAACAGTGAACAGGCAAGATCTCTGAAACCTGGGGAGCTCATTATGTGTCCCCCACTTCTAGGCACTTACGATACTTTATGGCAATTGCTTTTTTAGCCTTCTTTTTCAGACTGTGCCTTTCAGCTCTGTATTTTAATTTTCCACTACAGTAACTGGCCCATACTGTGAGTACTCCATAAATGTGGGTTAACTAAATTAACGAATAAAATCACTGGGTCTCATCTTTCTCCTCCAGGGTGGGACCAGATTATGTCTGAAGTCCCTAAGAGCAAAGATACAAAGTCTAAATCAAGTTGTAGGGACAGAAAGCAAAAAGCAAGTCAACCCAAATCAAGAAGGAAAATGAGATGGGATAGGTCCTTATAGTTATGAAGGACAGGCCACCTTGGCAAGCAAAGAAGGGCTCCCTCAGCTGGAGAAAGCATGGCCTTGAGAACATGCCAGGGGTCAGCTGGAGATAAAGAAATGACTCGCAGCGAAGTCTGAACTGGGGTCACTGCATGGAGATAGGCGTGAGGGGGTGAAGAGGTTCTCTGCCTGGAAGTCATGTACTGGATGAGTTGGAAGGAGCATGTTTTTTTGGGAAAAGAGGTAGAGGCATGAAGCTAGGCCTTGGAAAATTCTCACAGGCAGATGTGGGAAGAGAAACAATAAACTCAAGGGAAAAAGCACAGTCACAAAGCTAAGAAAATGACCATTATAGCTCCAACTCAAGAAGGCCAACCAAGGAGACTGACAACAGCAAGAAAATCTGGCTCACCATGCCAAATATTTATGGTCAAGGTCAAGGGAAATGAGTAAGCAGCAGCCAGTACATCTATCAATTGGGCTTCAAGAGCAGTTTCAGTAGAGATAATGACATTTGAAGCACAACCCCTTACAAGTTCAGGCTCTCTGTGAACTTGTACTAAGAGGAAAAGGCATTTTTCCCCCTGTAACTCCAAAGTAAAGCAATTCCTTTTCAAACCAACATTCTTTGTCCACCGAGGAAGGTCATCATTTTCCACTAAGGACAACGTCTCAGGAGGGAAAGAGAGTGGACACCCAGCCCATGTGATGCCCCAGCCTACTAGCTCTTAGACTACAGACTTGGAAGACCCACTTGACATAAAGCTTCTGGTGTATTAGGCTCCAGGATTGAAACAGAATAAACATTTAGTAAGATTCGGCAGAATCATATGCAACTTGTTTAAAAAAAATTTTTTTAAAGGATGCTTAAAACATGCTGTCTTCCAAAAATCCAGAGATAATTTTAGATTGAAAAAATCTAGGCTTGCCAAGGGAATCTGAGAGCTTTTCTATCTTGGTCTCCAATGCTAACCTACGTATTCGTGTGCAAAAATAGAGGAAGATTAGAATCTCAAATGCCAGACTGAAAAGTTGCCACAACAAACCTGAACTCTTCATATGGAGTTTGTTATCTTGTCAGCAAGAAAGCAAATGAAACAATAAACTAACTTTTCACTTTAAAAGATAAAAAGAAAAAAAAAAAAAACAACCCTCAAACATGAACTACTTCCTAGACTTGTAAAGGAAAATGATTAAGAAAAAAGATTTTTTGAAATTTAAAAACAGCATACACAAAATCTAAGTATCAAATTTTGTGAGTAGTCCCTTATAAACACATACTGAGAACTTCAGATCTAAAATATGACAAAATGGCAGTCATAGCTTATTCAATAAAACTGGGTCAACTAACCATTTGGAAAATATTTCGTATCTTACACCAAGACGAAATTTTAAGTAGAAATTTTTAAGCTGAAAGTTAAAATAATAATAATAATAAAGCCATGAAATGAGAAGCAAAAGTGAATGGAACTTTTTATAACATTGGGATGGAGAAGAGTTTTCCAAACATGTCAACAAAGGAAACAAATATAACCTATTTTTTAAATGAATGTTACATCTGACCTCATTTGTAAATTTATCCTAAAACAATCAGACAAATCCTTCTGGCAGAACTACCTTGTGACGAACTGGCAACAATCTACATGTTCATCTGTTACATGACGGTATAAAATGGTAACTATGAAGTAATATAAGTGAAACAGACTATTTACTGGTATTAACAAAATATTAGCAATGATTGTCACGGAGTGGTAGGTTGGCGGATGACTGTCATTCGAAAAAGTATTGTCACGATACTTTCTGTGTTGTCTCGAATGTGAGGAGAATGAATTGCTTTTATAATGGGGGTGAAGGGGCGGGAACAAGCTACTTTCAAATTGGGGTCCCCCAACCTAAGTGTTCATCTGGCACGTTTTGTGAGGAGTATAAACAGAATTCTTATCGTGCCAACCAGGCATGCTTCTTTCCTCGCACCGCGCGGAGCAGGAAGACACACCCCTGACCCTGCACTCGCCCTACAGGCGTGGGTCCTTCATCCCCGGCCCCGGCCCTGCCGGGTCCCCGCAGAACCTCCCCCTGCCCGACTGCGCCAGCAGGCTCCTCAGGGCCGGAAAATCGTGTTCCTCGGCGGCCCCGCACGGCGGGGAAGGTGCGCGCAGCCGGCCCGGCAGCCGCGGGGCGGCGTGAGGGCCGCGTCGCCAGCCAGTCCCGGCGGACCCCGGCCGCCCACAGGCCGCCGTGCCTCCGCGGACTGCTCCGCCAGCTTCCGGGAGCGCGTGCCGGCGCCAGCCCGACCTCCCCGGCCCCGGCGGCCCGAGGGAGCGCCCCCGCCCCTCCCGTCCCGCGTCTGCGGGGTCTCCCGGCACCCCCGGTCCCGGACACGAGCCGGCAGGCCCCTCTGGGCTTCCGTCCGCCCGGCCAGCGCCCCCAGAGCCCGGCGTCCTCCACAGCGGACGGGCAAGGGGCGGGAGCCCACGGCCCCGCGCCCCGCGGCCCCAAGCGGAGCGGCGCCCCGCGAGCTCGTCCAGTCACCAGCCCCGGCCGCAGCCCACCGGCCACCCCCTAGCCAGCCCGCCTGCCTGCGCCAGGGAGCGCCCGCTCGCGCCCGCTCCTCACCTGCGACGCGCCTCGGCCCCCAGCGCACCGCCCGGACCGGCTGTGTACACCGGAAGTGACGTCTCCGGGCCGGCCCCGCCTCCGCCCCAGGCGGACGCCGGAGTGGCTGCGGACCCAGGGCCTCGAAGCAGACCCCCCTCGCGCGAGCCGGGAGGGGGCGGCCCTGAGCTTCCTACCCCAGGTGACGAGGACCTCCCGGTGGTACAGCTAGGGCGGGGGTTGAGGACCGGCGTCCAGAGCCCACAGGGCCACCCCCATCCTCCACTATGGCTTGGCCCTAGGGCGAGCGGGGTTAGCTGCGTCCTCACGTATTTATTATTGAAATAGAATACTAAAATATTGAGTGCTTACTGGATGCCCGGTCCTGACAGGCACAGTAGGGACCGCGTAATGAATGCCCTCCCCCTCATAGGTTTATTCTCTAGTGGAAACACAATTAAAATTGTCACAAGTACACGTGATGAGATAGTGCCAGCTGTGGCAAGTGGTAGGAGGGGAAAGTGGAAGAGGCAGGGGGAGAGAGTCCCCTGACCTAGTGTAGGAGGGTGATCAGGGAATTCTTCGCCCAGGAAATAGAGCAGGAGTTGAGGTCGTAAAGAGGAGAAGGAAGAAAACAACTTGGAGAAGCAGAGAGGAAAGCATGGTTAGGACAGAAGAAACAGCAGCTGTCTTCAATGGAAGAAACTAGGGTAGTAAGATCTTGCCTGAGAGCTTTGGGGAACTAGTAAATTTTAAGCAAGGGGTGATCCTACCATACTTGCGGGCTTAAAGGGGTTACTTGGGCTACTGTTGCAGGGAGGGACTAGAGAGGGGGAGGCAAGAGTGGATGTAGATTTCTTTACCCATGTTCATAACAGCATTTATTCCTGAGAGTCAAAAAGGTGGAAGCAAGCCAGATGTCCATTGATGGATGAGTGGATAAACAAAATATGGTCTATCCATGCATCGAAATATTATTCAGCCTTAAAAAGGAGGGAAATTCTGACACATGCTACAAATGTATGAACCATGAAACATTATGCTAAGTAATAAATAAGCCAGTCACAAAAGGACAAATATTCTACAATTCCACTTATATGAGATACCTAGAGTAGGCAAGCTCATAGAGACAGCAAGTAGAAGGCAGTTGTCAGGGAGTGGGGAGAGGGGAGCACGGGGAGTTTGTATTTAATGGGTATAGTGTCTCAGTGTGCGAAGATAAGTTCTGGAGATGAATGTAGTGCTGATGCACAACCACATCAAAACTATACCCTTAAAATGGCTAAAGTGGTGAGTTGTGTGTATAAAATATACGTCAGGAGGCTATTTTGATGGTCCAAGCAAAAAAGTGATTCTGATTTAGACCAGGGCTCTCAAAATTTTGTTGTTGTTGTTGTTGGACTTCTATTAGAAAACAAGTTTGAATATCACCTACATTTTATTAATAAATTACATACAAGCATGCCTTGTTTTAATGTTTCCTTTTATTGCAATTCGCAGGAACAGCATTTTTTACAAATTGAACATTTGTGGCAACTCTGCGTAGAGCAGTCTATGGGTGCCATTTTTCCAACAGCATTTGCTCAACTTTGTGTCTCTATGCACATTTTGGTCATTCTCCCAATATTTCAAACTTTTTCATTATTATTTTATTTGTTATGGTTATCTATGATCAGTGATTATGACTCAAAGAAAGCTCAGATGATGGTTGGCACTTTATTAAGTTTGGGCTAGTTTTTGTTGTTGTTGTTGTTGTTGTTCTTGTTTTGAGAAAGAATGGGAGGGGAAGGGCAGAGAGAAGAGAGAGGGAGTCTCCATGCCCATGACCTGAGATCGTGACCTGAGCCGAAATCAAGAGTTGGACACTTAACTGAGCCACCCAGGCACCCCAGCAATAAAGTATTTTTTAATTAAGTTATACATATTGTTTTCTTAGACATAATGTTATTCCACGCTTAGCTATAGTCTTGTGTAAACATAACTTTCATATGCACTAGAACAAACAAAAAATTCATTTGACTCACTTTATTGCGATATTGGCTTAATTATGGTGGTCTGGAACCAAATCTGGAAATGTTCAGGTGTGCCCATATATCCACTACACTATTCATATACTATTTACATTATGTAACAGAAATAAAGAATTTTAAAAGACTAAAAAGAAAGCAGTCTATATAGAATTTCTAATATTTTCTTCCTGTACTCTAATAGATGGCTTTCTTACACTAGTGGGTATCCACTCACAGACTATGGTGGTGACAGTAGGGAGTAAAGCCAACGCAAGTCAGTGATGAAATAGATATGGAGGGTCAGGAAGAGAAGGGAATCCTGGATTTCTCCTCTCTGGGACAAACCATTGTAGTGGTAATACTCAGTGCTGGGAAGTTCCTGAAGACCACATCTGGAAGGGTGGAAGATAGAAAGAAGGCCATGAGTTCTGCTGTGAACATGACATCAAGGAGGATGCCCCAAGGAGGCACTTCGGGAAGAGGGTCTGGAGCTTAGGAGAGTGCGGGGTTTGTCACTGGGGCTTAGGTGGGTGACGAAGCTGTGGGGAGGAGCTGAACATGAGTTTAGGTCAAGGGGAGATTTTTTAGTGCTTTTGTTTCCTTTTAAGTAAGCTCTACGCCCAATATGGGGCTTGAACTCAGGACCCTGAGATCAAGAGTCTCATGCTCCACCAGCTGAACCAGGCAGGTGCCCGTTTGGAGATTGGCTTTTTAAAGTGGAAGAAATTTAAACACATTTCAATGTCAGAGAAGAGGATCCCATTAACAGAAAGAGGCTGAGTATGCAGTAGAGACATATGGTCATTTTGTGAGGTTCTGAAAAGGCTCCAGAGGGTCTAAGATGCTTTGCAGCAGGGGCATCTGCGAAGCTTAGTCAGTTGAGTGTCCAACTCTTGGTTTTGGCTGAGGTCGTGATCTCAGGGTCGTGGGTTCAGGCCCCATTAGGCTCTGTGCTGCTAGGCATGGAGCCTGCTTGAGATTCTCTCTCTCCTTCTCTCAAAAAAAATTGCTTTGCAGCAGAGAGGGGAGCTTGAGGATAGAGGTGTGAGGAGAGTGAGAAAGGTCTGAAGGCAGAAAGGGGAGTAGAAGGGGAAATGTGGTCAAAGTTACAACTTGCACTGAGGATCTATTTCAGGTGGATAGTCATTAATTCAGAGTAGAGCCGTCTTCCCTAGGAAGTGACTTCCCCCAGCAGCCTTCAGGTCAAAGGGAAGAAGGTGGAGTGAGGATTCATCTGGCAGTTGAATACAGAGAGTGAAGCAAAGTGTTACAGACGTGATGGGCTTGGAACCCAAGCTACAAGAGGAGAGACGTGAGGCGGGAGAATACAGCTGGGTTGGAGGAAGTGTCTCTGGGTGCTGGGGTCATCTTACCTGTGGAGGCCTCTATGTGAGCCAACTGTGGTTCCTGCAGTCTCAGGACAAGCCTGTCCACCATTTGGAGGTCCTCCTAGCTCCTAACAGAGGCCCCAGCCGCCTCCAGTGGCTGTGTCAGAAGCACGTGGCAAACGCTGCCTGGGACTTTAGGAGGCTCCCTCCACACGTGGCAGGCTCTGATGCATGTGCTTAACCACTGCTGTTCTCTTCACTCCAAGCCTCATGGTCCCAGAGTGACGTGCTGGAAACTCCTTGTGCCCGGCTCCATCTGGGCCCCTCCTATAGACTTCCATTCGGGACCAGGAGGTTCTAGAGACCCATTCTGCCATGTATGTGGTTCTTTTTTCTTGTCTTTGTTTTCTTTTCATTGAAGTATAATCAACGTAGTGTTATATTCGGTTTGGGTCATACATGCAGTTCTTATTTGGGCTCGGTGTGAATGTTGTCAACCTTGGGGCCCTTCTGTGGTGCTCTGAGTGCCAGGCCATCTTGGACTTTTCAAGCTTACCTGAGGACATTTTGTACTGTACGCATCTCAACTCTGCTTTGCGAGTACATCTATGGCTATCATACCTACCTCCTAGAGGTTTGAAGGATTTGTTTTCCTTCATCAAATACACATACATATGGAGAAGGAGGGAAAAAACATCCACGTACCCACACACAGGTCTGAGACATTGGTCATGTCATGTCACCTCTTCATTCCAAGCTCCCGTACACAGGAGTGCCAAGAAAAGAGGATGGAGCCCACAGGGTCTAGAGATGGAGACCAGGCCCTCCTGGGGCCCCCATGTTTTCAGGGACAGAAGCTGTGATCCTTCAGCTCTGCAGAGAGGTCTGTGATTGGACCCTTAACACGCACAATGGGATAGGATAGCATCCCAGAGACCACCAGACCAGCACCTCAATTTGCCACTTAGGAGGCCAAGAAGGCACAGGCCGGGAACAGGGTCTCTTCCTGAATCCACCTGACCCCCTGTGTATCTGGTTAGAGGCACAGTTGGTGGGAGCCAGATCCCATGGAAGGAATGAGAGCCTCGGAGGTCATCACTGTGGGAAGTGAGAACAAAATTTCAGGAGTTCCTCAGTGACAGAAAAGCTCTGTGTTAGGGAGATGGGCCAGAGATGCACCTTGACCTTGGTATGAGATGCCTCTCTTTGCTGAGGAAAAAAAGAAAAGCAGAGTCACATTCCTAACATGAAAGGCTGCAGAATACAGACATCCACACAGAGGGGCTCATGAGGAATGAGAGAACTAATTTCTTAAACAGCCAAGGTTATTACTGTTGGCTTGTGCATTCTTCGTGGCAGTAGAAGCCAGAACTCCCAGGCTGGGCTTTTACATGTTAGTTTTAGTGGGCATGTCTGAAAGAAGAGCCTTCAGGGAAGGGATTATCCTAGCCAAGTTTTGGAGGGTGGGGCAGGGGGCAATGAGGTTGGTTTGGAGAGAGTACCTTTTCTCCTCTACCTTACTGGTCTCCCCTGGGCAGAGTGTGAAAGCTGCAATATGGACCAGGAGCCCCGGGAAGGGTAGCTGCATTCCAGAATCCACAGGATTGGGGAGCAAGTCTGGAGAGGGCGGGCCAGACGTTCTGGACACGGAGCAACCGGCTGTCTGCTGGGCATGGAGAGAGGCTGGGGCGAGGCCAGTCTAGTCTAGCTTGAGTGGAGTGGCCCAAGCAGGAAAGGGGGAGAGGGCGGCATGAGTCATATGCTGAAGGGGAAACTTCTCCCCCAGTCTCCAGACTGCCTCCCTGAGGAAGTCACTCCCCACCCCTCCCTTTCCCCTGTGTGTAAGCATCTGAGCATCCTGGTCTCCTTTCTTCACTGGCTGGAAATGGTCATGCTGTGGCCAAGAGGCCCTTGCCAGGAAGAGCCATCTGCTTCTGTCCACCCACACCTCTAAGATCCCAGGTTGCTTTTCATTGTTCTGCGGGGCTGGGGCCAGCCAGCATCCTGGAAGATCCCTGATGGGGGGGCTGGACCCCAGGAGTCCAGGCCCCTTCCCCTGTAGCCAGGACAGGAGGCCTGGGAACATGCGAGATATAGGCAGGATGAGCTGCCGGAGGCTCCCGGGGGCTCTTTGGGGCTGGGTGAAACAGAGGTGTCTGGGTTATGTGGAGGGGTGGGAGGGGGAGCTGCTGGAGGGACTAGGGACCACCCTGGTGGCTATGCCCACCACAGTGATCAGCTGTGAAGGTCTCACAGTGGAGAGGCATATATTCCAGGCTGCAGACTTCCAAGGGGTCCAAGGGCTCATGGGCAGGAAAGGACGGTATGCTGGGGAGGGAACCAGGCAAGCTTCTGGTACTGGTGAAGCCTTAGGTGCTATGGCCTTCGGGTCAAGTTATTCTGAAAGCCAGGGGCAGCTCCGGTCCATCTCATAGCCAAGAGAGCCAAGGCCCTACTCTCCTCAGGTTCCTGTATGTGAACCGGCCATGGACACTGCCCTTGCTCAGAAGGTCTCTGCCGTGGTTCTGGTCCGGCAAGACGTGTCTCCCAAGAACTGCGAGAGAAGAGTTGCGGAGTAGATTCCATGGCCTTGTGGAAAGTTCGGTCTCGAACACTTGTTGGGAGTTCTGAACAATTACGTTGATGAAAATCCCCCTCAGATGTGTACAGCCATCAGGGGGCCAAGATGGAGGGGCCTGAGAGACCTTCTCGGGTCCATCCAGTTGAAGAAAGCAGAACTCTGTCCCCTTTCCTGAGTGCAGGCGACTTTCTTTTGGTTATCGAAACGTAATAACCCCAACTCCTTGTCACGGAAACAAGAGGGGATTTATTAGCCCTAACAAAAAGGGCACTGTGGCCACTAGAATGGCCGTCCTTGGCCGCCATCCTGATGCCCGGGAGTAACTCACAGACTGCTACCCTGCCGCTTGCGTGCACCCTCGGACCCCGTGGCAAGGACGGCCTCGGGAGCTGGGTCTTCATTTCTGCAACACATTGTGCCGGAGCCCTCCAGCCTGACAACCCTGACGGTCCTGTCTGGCCCCACTTAGAGATCTCTACGTGTGGTTGCCCCTAGTTACGGTCCAGTTAGGGCGTTTCAAGTGGGTCTTCAAGCGCTAGCAAGCAGGGGCAGTGAACTGCCATGGGCTGAATTTCTAGTGGTGATGGTGATGTGTGAGACCTTAGTGGCTGGCCGCAGAACCCCGACTCCCTTCCAAAGAGTTGTGGCATGATGTAGGTGCTGGAGGGCAGGGGCACATAAACTTCAGACAAGCTGGCTGCTTCTCACGTGCAGTTTGGACAAGCAGGTGCTCCAGCCAGGTCAGAAAGCAGTGGATGTTTGAGTGATGAGATACAAGAGGGGGAGTTCTCCCCCCACCCTGCCAACCCCCACTCACTCCATGGGGAGAGACGGGCTCAGGGCCCAGACCCCCAGGCTTCTCACTGCCGGGCAATGGGGCACCTAACCTTAACCCTAACCCGCACAGCTGCCAAGTACTCGTGCCTTCCATTTAGGGGCAAAGCTGGGCAGAACCAAATCACTTTTTTAAGCCAAGTTATTAGAAATATCTGGGGAAAGGCTGAGTTGATATGCTACGATTTGGCTCTTAACCTAGAATGATTTCTCGACCATGAAACATTGCTGGTAAAGTGCAAAACAATGAAACACAGTCACTCTGAGGGTTCAGTAGCATCCAGTTCTGAGCCAACAGTGAGGACTGAGGAGGGAGCCGACAAAAATAAAAGCCACCTTTCACTTGCCATAGTTCTGAGCTTCGACCAGAATCACCAAGGAGATTGGGCTGATTGAAAGGGAGCCAGGTAGCCCTCAGCATATATGGAGAAACCCTGGAAGTAAAAAAACATCACCTCACACAAAGCCTATCAGATCAGTAAAAAGAAATGAGATTACCCGTGATCTCATAAAACTGGCAATTCAAGCTGATTCCACATCTCCCCAGGTGCAGTGACAGGCAAATCCAAGAGAACCGCAAGTCCAGAAGCTGTCACAAGTTTGGCCCCCTCCCAGAACAGGCCTCTGGTCATGGGGGTCTTTAAAGCATGACCTCACGGGCCTCCTCCTCCTCCTCCAGGAAGCCTGCTCTGAAATCCCCAGCTGTCTACTTTCCCCGTTACATTATTTATCCCACAAAACTGTAAGTTTTGCCCTTTCAGGGCTGTGAGCTTAGACAACATTCATCTCATACTCAGCCAACTCTCCAGCACTGGGTGCTGCATATAGCAAACAGCAGGCGTTCACGAAGTGGCTTCCTCATTTAGTCACCATGTTTCTGAGCACCTACTATGGGCCAGGCACTGTGCCCGGTACTGGGGATGGAGTGGTGAATAAGACAAAAGCGATCCTTCCGCTCATTTGAGGGGGAAGACTGAGTTGAACAAACAAGAGCCACAAAGAGCAACCTAACACAAACATGCAAGCACAATGAGAACATGTTGCAGTGAAGAAAAAAATGCCAGGAGACTTGCAAGGAGAGCTTAACAGATTCTGGAAGGTCCTGGAAAGCATCCCTGAAAATGTAATGTTTAAACTGGCATTTGAAGAATGAGAAGCAATTACAGTTGACCCTTGAACAGCACAGGTTTGAACTGTGTGGGCCCACTTACAGGTGAATTTTTTACAACACGGTTCTGGATTTTCTCTTATGATTCCTTTTTTTTAAAAAAAAGATTTTATTTATTTATTTGAGACAGAGAGAGCCCGAGCGGTGGGGGAGGGGCAGAGGGAGAGAGGGAGAAGCAGGCACCTTGCTGAGCAGGAAGCCCAATGCGGGCTTGATCCCAGGACCCTGGGATCATGACCTGAGCCGAAGGCAGATGCTTAACCATCTGAGCCACCCAGGCGCCCCCTGTTATGATTTTTTTTTTAAAGATTTTATTTATTTATGTGACAGAGAGACAGCCAGCGAGAGAGGGAACACAAGCAGGGGAAGTGGGAGAGGAAGAAGCAGGCTCCCAGCGGAGGAGCCCGATGTGGGACTCGATTCCGGAACGCCGGGATCACGCCCTGAGCCGAAGGCAGAGGCTTTAACGACTGCGCTATCCAGGCGCCCCCTGTTATGATTTTCTTTTCTTTTTTTTTTTTTTTTAAAGATTTTATTTATTATTTATTTAACAGAGACAGCCAGCGAGAGAGGGAACACAAGCAGGGGGAGTGGGAGAGAAAGAAGCAGGCTCCTAGCGGAGGAGCCTGATGTGGGGCTCGATCCCAGAACGCTGGGATCACGCCCTGAGCCGAAGGCAGACGCTTAACGACTGCGCCACCCAGGCGCCCCCCGTTATGATTTTCTTAATGACATTCTTTTCTCCAGCTGTATTGAAAGAATACAGTATATAATACATATAACATACAAACTACATGTTAATCAACTGTTTACGTTACTGGTAAGGCTTTTGGTCAACCGTAGGCTATTAAGTTTTAGGGGAGTCAAAAGTTATACGTGGATTTTTTTACTGTGTGTGGGTGGTCACCACCCCAAATCTCCGCAATGTTCCAGGGTCAACTGTAGTTGGGGAAAACCTCCAGGTGAAAGGAACTGCCTGTACAAGGGCCCTGAAGCAAGGAATTTGGCTCATTTTAGGAACCAAGGGAAGGCAAAGGGAATTCCCTGGGGACTAGATCATACAAGACAGGCTGGGCAGGATGGCTCTTAAGAGAAACAGGAAGTCACTGGAGAGTTTGATGCAAAAATTTGTTTCCATAGCACCGGCAGGGGTGGGAGGGGGAGAGACAGAGGTGAAGGGAGTTAGCAAGGCTCTCAGGGGCCTGTATATGGTATCAAAGGGCAAGGGCAAGGGAGAGAATACAAGGTCCCCTTCCATGGATCTTCTATACTGATGTTCAATTTACATCAAGTACATAAATCTTAAGGGCACAGCTTAAACTTTCACTCATGTATACACATGGTAATCAACATCCCAATCAAGATATAAGACTTGAGCAGGCCCTGCCTCCACCAAAGATAACTGTTACTTCATCTCTACCATTATAGATTAGTTTTGCCCGTTTTGAGTTTCCCGTAGATGAAATCAGGTAGTATGTACTCTCTGTACCTGGCTTCTTTCACTCATCATGATGTCTGTAAGATTCATTTATGTTGCGTAGAACAAGTTTTAATTTTTTTTCACTGTATTCCATTGATGAACATACCACTCCTCGTTCTATTGTTGTTGAACATTTGTGTTATTTCCAGGTTTTGGCTATTATGATTACTGCGAACATTCCTGTCTTTCGGTGGACATAAGCCGATCACTGCTACTGGGTACATACCCAACAGCGAAACTGCTGGATCATAACCACACATATATTTAGTTTTAGTAGACACTACCCATTAGCTTTCCAAAATGGTTGTACCAATTTACACTGCCACCATCAAAGTGTGTCCATCCCAGCTCTTCCACTTCCTCACCAACACTTGACATTCTGGTCTTCAAAAAAGTCTGTCATTTTTGTGGGGGTAGAATGGTAGCTCTCTGTGGTTTGCCTTTGCATTTCTTTGATGACGAAATGTCAAGAATGTTTTTACATGTTGGGGCGCCTGGGTGGCACAGCGGTTAAGCGTCTGCCTTCCGCTCAGGGCGTGATCCCAGCGTTGTGGGATCGAGCCCCACATCAGGCTCCTCCGCTATGAGCCTGCTTCTTCCTCTCCCACTCCCCCTGCTTGTGTTCCCTCTCTAGCTGGCTGTCTCTATCTCTGTCGAATAAATAAATAAAATCTTTTAAAAAAATGTTTTTACATGTTAATTAGATATCTGAATATTCTTATTGTCTGTTCAAGATTTTAAAAATTGAATTGTTGGTTTTTTGTTTTTTGTTTTAAATAAAGCAGCCTTGTAGTTCTTTATATATTCTGGTTATGAGCTCTTTGATGACTAGTATTACATGATGTAAATATCTCCTCCTAAGCTGTGGCTCCCATTTTCACTTTCTTTTGATAATTTTTACTCTAATGAAGTCACTTATCAACATTTTTTTCTCTTTTATGGTTATCACTTTTTGCTTGGTGTCTTCTTTGCCTAGTCCAAGGTCTTAAAGATAGGACCCTATTTTTCTCTTGGAAATGTTCTGTAATTTGCAGTGTCCTTTTTTTTTTTTTTTTAAAGATTTTGTTCATTTGACAGAGAGACACAGCAGAGAGAGGGAACACAAGCAGGGGGAGAGGCAGAGGGAGAAGCAGGCTTCCTGCTGAGCAGGGAGCCTGATGCGGGGCTCGATCCCAGGACCCTGGGATCATGACCCGAGCAGAAGGCAGACCTTAATGACTGAGCCACTCAGGCGCCCCAGCAGTGTAAAGGTCTTGCACATCTTTTGTTAGATTACTAGGTATTTGATTTTTTGGGGTAGGGTACTATTATAAATGGTAATATTTTAACTTATCATTTTCTAATTACTTGGTGCTTATTTATAAAAACAAATGACTTTTGTATATGTTGATAATTCACTTACTAATTATAGTAGTTTGGATATAGGTTTGGATTTTGTACATATCCCATCAGGTCATGTTACAAATAATAGTTTTCTCTTTTTCCCAATCTTTGTTCCATTATTTTTTTTCATACCTTATTGCACTAGCCAGGATGGCCAATACAGTGCTAAATAAAGTGGTGATAGTCGACACCAGTTTCAAGACAAGAGTTCAATATTTCACCATTACATGTAATATTGCCTAACATTTTTGGTAAATATCCTTTATTAGATTAAGTTTCCATCTATTCCTAATTTGCTGAATTAGAGAAAAAAATCTCTTTCCTTTTGAAAAGGCTGAAGACTATGTGCATACCCAGTTCGTTCACAGCAGAAGGGGGTGGGGAATCAAATGTGAAAAGATGTCAGCCTGCTCCAGAAGGCACCCTGGGGCTCATGCCAGCAATTGCTGGGGTACTGCCAGCCTTTCCACCAACAGTCTGTGTGGGCTCATCCTTGCCAGGTCATCTGTAGCTGGCTGTCCTTTTCTGGTAGTTGGCTGTGACAGACATTACTTGTGCTAATATTTGGTTCTATACTTCCCTGCCTCCTTAAGTTAAGCAAGAACAAGGTAAGTTCAATTCGGGATAATGCAAAAATGAGCATGTCTGACAACTCCTTTCCATTCCTGGGAAAAGAAAAAGCAGCCATCTTCTGACTGCTAGGGATAGACACCAGGACAGTGGCCCATCTCAGTTCCATGGAAGGCTGAAGTCTCCGGGACTTCCACATTTAAACCAAGTAGCAGCTGGAAGAGAAAAGCAAGCCGGCCCAGACACTGGGTAGGTTTTGAGCATAAGTCAACATCTGGGTTGACGAAAGCTACAGAGCAAACCCACTGAGTCTGGAAACCAAAGAACAGAGAGGCCTCTGACTCAGACTCATTCAGGGAGATGTTAAAGTATGGGCTGGCCCGGCATTTCTTGTTTTGTCAAGAAACTCTTTAGACACTTGCAGAGAATAGGTCTGAGGTTCTGGTCACTCACAACTTTAAGATAGTCCAGAGCAAGTTTACAGGCAGCTCGGAGGCCCAGTCCCTGGGGGAGCTGAGCCGAATTTCCAGGCTGTCTGGAGCAGTAGCAGTGCTGGACAAGGGGACTCACTGCTGCGGAACACCACTGAGCCAGAGAACCAGAGGTGTGCAGCGGGCCGCTAGCTCATAGCCTTGTGCCTTATTTTTAGATCTGTGACTCAGAGGCCTAAACCAGGACTGAGGCCTTGCGGAGAGAAGAGGCCCCGCTCAGGGGCTGGCTCTTGTGAATTGCATGGGTCTGGCTGCTTGACACCATGACCACGTCCATATCAGACTGTACATAGTTGCGGTGACAGAATTTCCAGTAGGATACAGTCTCTTGAGGCCTTCCTCTAAGACATGGGATATAATTTGATGATCAGATGTGAGTTCCCAAAAATTCATCCCGGCTGCTGCATAGAAAATGAATTGGAGGAGTGCAGTGTGGATGGAAGGGGACTGATGAAGAAGTTACTGCAGTAATACATGCAAGAGTTGGAGGTGCTTCACACCAGAGTAGAGGTCAACGGATTTCTGGCTCAAGATGGTAAACCAACTATAAATGTTTTTTCTTTTTCTTTCTTTCTTTTCTTTCTTTCTTTCTTTCTTTCTTTCTTTCTTTCTTTTTCTTTCTTTCTTTCTTTCTTTCTTTCTTTCTTTCTTTCTTTCTTTCTTTCTTTCTTTTTTCTTTCTTTTCTTTCTTCCTTCCTTCCTTTCTTTTTCTTTTCTTTCTTTCTTTTCTTTCTCCTTCTTTCTTTCTTCCTTTTCTTTCTTTTTCTTTCTTTCTTTCTTTCTTTCTTTCTTTTTCTTTCTCCTTTCTTTCTTTCTTTCTTTCTTTCTTTCTTTCTTTCTTTCTTTCTTTCAAGATTTTATTTATTTGAGAGAGAGCACAAGCAGGGGGAGCCGCTTCTCCCTCTCCCTCTGCCTGCTGCTCCCCCTGCTTGTGCTCTCTCTCAAATAAATAAATAAAATCTAAAAAAAAAAAAAAAAAAGAAACTACATTAAAAGGTCATTACATGAGTAAAATACTGTTTGTAATATAAACAGAATTGGGCAGAAAGGAATCTGTAAGGTATTTTTCAACAAATCTCTAGACTGGTTAGAGCATCAGGAGTAAGCTTGGTGACCCAGGGCAGAGCAGAGGGTGCAGCCGCCTGGACCATGCCTGAAGGTGCTTCTGTGCAGGAGGGGCCACCTGTCTGGACTCCGAAATGCTTCAGACTCTGAGGCGGCAGGTACTGACAAGAGGGTAAGAGTGAGAAGGAGGTCTGAAGACAGAAAAACTAATTTTAGGTCTGTCTTCACAAAAGCAGTGAATAATCCTCTCACTGCTGAAAGTAGAATGACCTGTAATTAGGGAACAAATTGCTCGGAAAAACAAACAAACAAAAGGAAGATTCTTCTCTGCAGCTATCTGTGGGATCTGTGAATATCATGGGCACCTCTGGACAAAGCCTTCTGGAATTCAGAGATCTCAAGGATAAAGAGCACTCATTCTCACTACCTTAAAGCAAACCCTGCCAGAAGACCATTCTGAAAACAAAAGGAGCTCCTGGCAACAACTCTGCCTCTTTCTAATGAGATACAACCAAGAGTCCTCAGATATTTGAATGAAGTATGTTATAGGAAGGAAACCAAGATTGACAATCAGTAAGGAAAGAAAATATGAGAAAAAAAACCACACAAAAAACCAAGACACAGAGGATGCATTTGAAGCTCTTACATCTGAGTAAGAGGGAGATTTACTGAAAGAACAGTGTGGGTGGCATTAATAAGACATTACCCAAGAAGTAGTAAGAGAAAGAGTTAAAGGAGAGACACAAATCTTTAAATCCAAGAGTCTACGAACTGGTCAGGATAACACTGGGATAAACCAAAAAAGACCCAGACCCAGAGAAGTCATTATAAAGTCTCTAAACACAAAGGACAATGATAAGTTTCCAGAGAGGAAAAAGAACATGTCATCTATAATGAAAAAGAATCAGATTGGCATTGCACTTAGCACTACTGCATATTAGAACAAGGGTCAGCAATTGAGCTAAGAATGGTCTTTACATTCTTGAAGGGTTGTTAAATTAAAAAAAAATGAGGATGTAACAAAGACCATACTATCTGGCCCTTTACATATACTTTCTTAGAAAGCTCCCTAAGGAAGAATTCTAACAAACAAGGGAATGGAAAACGTGGCATCCATGAAACTCTGACTCTCATCCAGGAGAGCAACGAAAAGAAATCCCAGAATCATCACTTTGCTGAAGATCTCGAAAGCAGTGTTTGGATTTTAGTAGGATGGCAGAAAGTTATAGAACAGCCTCTAGGAGAAAAAGACGACTTCATAGACCAAATTGGAATCGTAGTATGGCTGAAGGTTTAGAAAAACTTTATTATATGATAAAAGCAACAAATACAAGCAAAGAAGAAGGCCATTCAGCAATTCCAGGAAAAACAAAAAGCTGTAGAGAAAGTAATGGTCCAAGGAAAAAACTGCCTAAAGTATATTAGAAAATTGTTGAGCTCAAGAAGAATGAAATAGATTCCAAGCAACAGAGAATACAAGAGGCAGTCAGAGAGAAAATTAGAGAGAGAGCGAGAGAGAATATTTGCAAAACCAACGAGAAATTCTAGGGACAAACACTGTACACATAACGCCAACCCAGACAATAATACATATAAAATTCAGAATAGTGGTTTCCTTTTGTGTGAAGCACAAAAGAACAGGGGAGCTGTAATACATAGATGCAGGTGGTTGGTAACACTAGTTTTTGTGTTAAGTAACAGACTTAGAGTTCCTCATGATATTACAATTACATATTCTTTTGTGTACATTAAATGTGAAAAGGGAAAAAGATAAAGGAAAAACAATTTAAAAATTGGTGAAGAGGGGCGCCTGGGTGGCTCAGTTGTTAAGCGTCTGCCTTCAGCTCAGGGCATGATCCCAGGGTCCTGGGATCGAGCCCCGCATCAGGCTCCCTGCTCTGCTGGGAGCCTGCTTCTTCCTCTCCCACTCCTGCTGCTTGTGTTCCCTCTCTCACTGTTTCTCTCTCTCTCTCTCTCTCTCTCTCTGTTAAATAAATAATCTTTTAAAAAAATTGGTGAAGAAAGGCAAAGTCCAATCATGAAGCAAATTAAAATGTGGATGATTTATTTTTTAATTTTTATTATTTTAAAGATTTCACTTTATTATTTGAGAGAGAGAGAGAGATTGAGAGAACGAGTGGGAGGAGGGGCAGAGGGAGAAGCAGACTCCCTATGGAGCAGGGAGCCTGACACAGGATTGGATCCCAGGACCCTGAGATCACGACCTGAGCTGAAGGCAGATGATTAACCGACTGAGCCACCCAGGCGCCCCTAAAATGTGGATGATTTTAAGAAACTGGTGGAATCTAAGAAAAGACAACCCATTTAATCTTGGTAATAGTAATATATTTTCTTGGAGAGGTACAGTATTTGTGAAACTAGAATTGTAGGGAAGGCATACACCACTTGGCTCTGTACTGAAGAATTCTTACAAAATCATAGCAGGATACCACTTATTTGTTTCTAGCTTTTGAAGTCAACCAACAGGGGCACCTGGGTGGCAGAGTTGGTTAAATATCTGCGTTCAGCTCAGGTCATGATCTCGGGGTCCTGGGATCGAGCCCCATGTTGGGCTCCCTGTGCCACAGGGAGTCTGCTTCCTCTCTCCCCCACTTGTGCATGTGTATGCTTTCTCTCAAATAAATAAATAAAATCTTTAAAAATATTTTAATTCATTTGAGAGAGAGAGAGAAAGAGACAGAGAGAGCACGAGCAGAGGGAGAGGCAGAGGGAGAGGGAGAGGGAGAAGCAGACTCCCCACTGAGCTGCGAGCCTCACATGGGGCTTTATCCCAGGACCCCGAGATCATGACCTGAGCTGAAGGCAGACGCTTAACCATCTGAACAGGTGCCCCATAAATAAATAAAATCTTAAAAAAAATAAAGTCAACCAACACGTGAAAGTAAGGTAATTTTTAGTGCCAGGAAGAATAAAAGATTTGTAAGAAAGGAAATACAGATGAGGTTTATACACTTGTCTCATTCATAAATGATATTTACTTAGTTATAGTATTACTAAGTATTTATCTTAATCAAATATTATGATAAATATGTTGAAGGTACTGAGGAAGGTTATGTGAATCTCTGGGTGAAGGGTTAAGAGAGTAAATCTTCCAATCAGGAGGTCCATAGTTGATAAACAGGTGAAAAAGCAAAACAAAGTAAAAAACAGTTAATGCAGGCTCTTCCTACTGATGTATTAATAAAAGGCGAGATATGGGTAGTGTATACACACACACACACACACACACACACACACACACACACAAATTTGAAGGAGGACACTATTTAGAAGAATACATCCATTGGGGCGCCTGGGTAGCGCAGTCGTTAAAGCGTCTGCCTTCGGCTCAGGGCGTGATCCCGGCGTTACCAGATCGAGCCCCACATCGGGCTCCTCCGCTATGAGCCTGCTTCTTCCTCTCCCACTCCCCCTGCTTGTGTTCCCTCTCTCGCTGGCTGTCTCTCTGTCACATAAATAAATAAAATCTTTAAAAAAAAAAAAAAAAGAAGAATACAGAGAAACAGTATTTGCCTCTAAGGAAGAAAAGCACTTATTATAAGGTACTTTGTTTCATTTGTAGTAACTATATACAGGTATTACTTTCAACAAGATCTTTTTTCCTAATAAAAAAGAACTCCTGTAAATAACTAAGAAAAAGTCTAATATCTGAAAAGAAAAATAATCAGAGAATATTTATAAATTTATTAAAAAAGGAAGTACTAATAACTTACTTAAAAAATATCCAACCACACACCAAGTAAAATGCATGGGGTACTGAAAAAACATTTTTCATTTATCAAACAGACTGGCAAAGGTTTTCGAAAGTGTGGTAACCCCGTCCTGGTGACCATATGGGTAACAGGCACCCTCAAAAACCAGCTGAGGTGTAAATTGCTATCATCTCATATGGAGGGGAACACAGGAATATTTATAAGAATTATAAAGCTACATCTCCTGTTACCCAGAATTTTCAGTTATTGGATTTATCTTACCTATTTGTGAAATAATTCATGGAGGTCCTTCACTGCAGCACTTTCTGTACGAGCAAAAATTGGAAACAACCCACCTCCATGCGGAAAGGGTAAATTTTAAGTCTGAGGGATAGTACGAAGAGGAAAACTTTTGACTCTAAATCCTCTTTTTGAATTGTGTGAAAGCATACACGAAAGCCTTGGTCAGAGAAATAATCTGAGGCCACCGTGCTGGCCCCCACACCACAGGACTCTGCCACGAAGGCCTCGGCAGCAGGGAGAACATTCTGGATTACGGCCCTGGCCTCCTAACTGGTCTTCCTGCTTCTCGCCCTGCTACTTTATTCTCAACACAATAGTCAGAGGTTCTCCTTAAGTTAGGTTGTCAGTCTACTGTTCAAAACCCTATACTTGCTTCTACCTCAGAATAAATGACAATCATTACACCGGACTCTTGCTTCCTCCTCTCTAACCTCATATTCTTTCTTTTTAAAAATATTTTATTTATTTATTTGTCAGAGAGAGAGTGAGGACACAAGCAGGGGGAGGGGCACGCAGAGGGAGAAGCAGGCTCCCTGCTAAGCAAGGAGCCAGATGCAGGACTCGATCCCAGGACCCTGAGATCATGACCTGAGCTGAAGGCAGATGCTCAATGACTGAGACACTCAGGCACCCCCTTTCTAACCTATTTTAAATTGGAAGCAGAAATCCATCCTCCAGTCCATATACCCTTTCTTGTCCCCCCTTTCCTTCATAGCACTCAATGATTTTCTTAACATATTACATATTTTACTCATTTATTTTGTCTCCTCTCAGTAGAAAACAAGCCCCAATAAGGGCCAGGTTTGTTTTGTTCACTGCTGCTTACCCTGCAATTGCAACCATACCTCTTCCACAGTAAGGGCTCTCTCTCTCTCTCTCTCTCTCTCTCTATATATATATATATATTTAAAGATTTTATTTATTTATTCGACAGAGATAGAGACAGCCAGCGAGAGAGGGAACACAAGCAGGGGGAGTGGGAGAGGAAGAAGCAGGCTCATAGCGGAGGAGCCTGATGTGGGGCTCGATCCCATAACGCCGGGATCACGCCCTGAGCCAAAGGCAGACACTTAACCGCTGTGCCACCCAGGCGCCCCAATATCTGTTGAATAAACATACTCTTTCCCTTTTTCCATAGAAAATCAGCAAAACTAAAAACAGAAGACTAGGGGTAGGAAGGGATAAGATTGTGAGCATGACTACTGCCTTTCACTAAAATCCTTTCTGATTTAGGGGCGCCTGGCTGGCCCAGTCAGTAAAGTGTCTGCCTTCGGCTCAGGCCCCGATCCCAGGGTCCTGGGATCAAGCCCTGCATGGGACACTCTGCTCAACGAGTAGTCTGCTTCTCCCTCTGCCTTTCCCTTCTACTCGTGCTCTCTCTCAAATGAACACTTAAAAAAAAAAATCTTTGATTTAAATGAAAACACATATGTACAAACACATATATCTCCTATCAAAACTTTTTTTTTTTTTTTTTAAGAAAAAGAGGTATCAGAAACACTTAGGAAGTAGATTTGATGGAACTTGGTAACAAGTGTGATGCTGGTACAGAATGGAAGGAAAACGGAGTGTCAAAGAGTGACTGCCAGATTTCTGGTATACTCAGCTGGCACTCCTCCATTCTGGGATTAAGAATGCTGAAGAGGGGTGCCTGGGTGGCTCAGTTGGTTAGGCATCTGCCTCTGGCTCAGGTCATGATCCTGGGATCGAGTCCCGCGTTGGGCTCCCTGATGAGCGGGGAGCCTGCTTCTCCCTCTCCTCCCCCCTTATGCTTTCTCTCACGATCTGTCTCTCTCTCTCTCAAATAAATAAAATCTTAAAAAAAAAAATAAAAGGAGTGCTGGAAGAAAAGTAGAGGGGAGATCACTTCAGTTTGGGGACATTGAATGTGACAGGTTACTGTTAAGACCTCCAAGGACAGGTAACAAGAAGTCAGGTCTAGACTCAGAAAAGAGACCTGTGGTAGGTATGTGAATCTGAGAATAACCCCATATAGTTAAGGCCATTGAAGTTGAGGCCAGAGAGTACGCAGCTTTAAAAAAGAGAAAAAAGCTAAAGTAAAACTCTAAGGAGCACTATTATTTCAAAATGGGGTGGTGAAGGATCAGGTTAGAAGACTGAGGAGTAGCAGCTGGAGAAGGTAAGAGGACCAGATGAATATGGCAGCCAGGAAGATGAGAATATTTCAAGGAAGAGGTCAATTGTATGGAACACTTCTGTAAAGAATGACAGGAAAACTGGAAAGGCTCACTCAAGATCAATGGTGACCTTACCAAAAATTTGGTGGAGTAGATCAAGTGGGTTAAGTGAAAGGGAGACTGGGCATTTTGCCAGAGGTAGGTAGGGGCTGGTAGGATGTAGGATTCGAGCACCATTTTCTTTTCTTTAAAGATTATTTATTTGACAGAGAGAGGGAGAGGGTGGGGGAGAGAGAGCGAGAGCACAAGCAGGGTGAGGGGCAGGGGGAGAAGGTGAAGGAGACTCCCCCCTGAGCAGGGAGCCCGATGCAGGGATCGATCCCAGGACCCCGAGATCATGACCTGAGCTGAAGGCAGACACTTAACAACTGAGCCACCCAGACGCCCCAAGTATCATTTTCTTAAAAAAGGAGTTTGTAACATAATAAATATGCTACATACTTACAATTATATATTAATATGTATTAACACAATAGGATATAGTATGCCAGCATAATTAAATGCAAGTGAAAGGATTCCTTATCAAGAAAGATGTTGAAGATACAGGCAGGGAGAGGTAAATCAGTATTTTATGTCTGGGAATGGTGGGAGTTTTTGTTTTTTTCTTTATAGGGCCACCAGGAAAAGGCTGGATGCAGATGGGGTTGGTTTAGAGTGTGGTTAAGTATTGGGAGTAGTTTCCATCCAATGTCCTCTAGTTCTCTTTGAAATAGATGGCGAGGCCTTTTGACAACTGTAAAGAGGTGATTAAAGGAAAGTACTCAGTTTTGCAGGCCATGTTGAGGGCCCAGTAGAGAGCAGTAATCAGATTTACAGTGGTACTAATTTACTCAATTGTGATTCTCTTTTGCAGGATCAAACCCTCTGGGTGAATACTGACAGTGTGAAAGGATGGATGCTTTTACAGTTGAAGTTTCTCTAGGCAGGAGCAGAAGCAGCTCAAGAGACCTTATAAGGGGGTTCAGGGTAATTGCAAGATAAATGATGGACCATGGAGTCTAGGCTGGTGGAAGATGGTGGTGGGGAAAGCAAAAGAAAGGTGGGAGCTAAATGAGTCCAAAGCAGAAAGATCCTTGACCTGGAGATTTGCACCAGGCTAAGAACAGTTACTGAGCAAGGGAGTCGTTAGGTCACTATCATTTTTTCTTATTAAAGATTTTATTTTTATTTTATTATTTTAAAGATTGTATCTATTTGAGAGAGCGAGTGAGTACATGGGAGCGAGCAGGGGGAGGAGCAGAGGGACAAGCAGACTCCGTGCTGAGCCTGGAGTCGGACGTGGGGCTCGATCCCATTACCCTGAGATCGTGACCCGAGCTGAAATCAGGAGTTGGACGCTTAACCGACCGAGCCCCCCAGGTGCCCCTTATTTATTACTATTATTTATTTTTGAAGATTTTATTTATTTGACAGAGAGAAAGAGGGCACAAGCAGGGGGAGCAGGAGAGGGAGAAGCAGGCTCCCTCAGCCACCCAGGCTCCCCTCCTTTTTTATTTTTAAAAGATTTTATTTAAGTAATCTCTAAACCCAATGTGGGGCTCGAAGTCACAATTCGGGAGATCAAGGGTCACATGCTCCACTAACTGGGTCAGCCAGGCGCCCTCTAGGGTTATTTCTTGAGTAAGCCAGTTGGAAGATGAGTGTGGGATGTCTAGATCCACAATTCATAAGTGATGCAATTGATGCTGATCATGTGCAGGGTCCAGGTGTGTCCACAGCTTTGGGTAGGAGATGGAGGGTAAGAGGAAAAGGTCCCAGGACAAGGAACAGGAACTAGTGTGTGGGACGCGCCCAGAAGAGTTAACACATCAGGCCTGACTGCTAACCTTTAAAATTCCTGCTTACAAGTTTGGTCCTTGGCTGGTATCTGGAAACTTGGATTTCAGGAGGGTTTCTACCATTCCCAGAACTGGTAAGAGTGGCTCACTGCTTGAACGGTTTGATCAATCAATATGGTTTAATTGTGCTTTACTTCTGGAACTCTGGGATTTTCAGATGTGCCAAGCAGACGGTGCCTACATAGCCAGCCCCCAATCAAAACCCTGGGCACTAAGTCTCTAATGAGATTCCCTGGTAGACAACATTCCACACGTGTTGTAACAACTTGTTGCTGGGGGAATGAAATACATCCTGTGTTATTCCACTTCAAAGTCCCCTCAGAAAGTTTGGGCCTGGTTTCCTCCAGACTTTGCCCGTGTCTCTTCTCGTTGCTAACTTTGTTTTGTATCCTTTGCTATGAGATATCGTAGCCTTGATTAGGATTATCCCGGGGTCTCTCAATGCAGATGGGTAAACCACACAGAAGCTGGACACTCGGAAGGACAGAAGTGGGGAGGAAGAGAAAGGCAGGTATCAGACTTTTTAAGAGTGGGTAGTAATGAGATGATTAGATGATCAAAACCAGGAGAGTGAGGGGCGCCTGGGTAGCGCAGTCGTTAAAGCGTCTGCCTTCGGCTCAGGGCGTGATCCCGGCGTGCGGGGATCGAGTCCCACATCGGGCTCCTCCGCTGTGAGCCTGCTTCTTCCTCTCCCACTCCCCCTGCTGTGTTCCCTCTCTCGCTGGCTGTCTCTCCGTCACATAAATAAATAAAATCTTAAAAAACAAAACAAAACAAAAAAAAAACCAGGAGAGTGAGAGGATCACATGAGCCTCAACAAAGTAAGTAGGGGTTTCACCAGGAGGGGCAGGAACAAGGACATCAAGCCCACATCCTGAACACAGGTTTGCAGGGAAAGAAATACTCTAGTGTTCCTACTGGAAGGGTGGTGGGGGGAGCATGTACAGGGGAGGATTAACTGTGTGTCTGCTCTAATCTATACATCTCTGTCTACATCTATAGTACACCAGGGTTTTCTAGTACTTTATGGTCAGTAATAAATTACTTGCAGTAGCATGCTGGTGTGGAGTGGCACCATAGCTGGGCACTACCACCTTTCACACTAAGTCCTCAAGAGGTGTAAATCAGTGCTCCTCTCACCTATTCCAGCTCTGGCTTCTCTTGCAGAGGAAAAAACAGTGCTAGCATTGTTTTGACAGCCAAAAGGTAGAAACTACCTAAATGTGGCATCAACAGTAGAATGGCTAAACTGTGGGCTATTAACACAATGGAATATTACGGTGCAATGAAAACAGTTCACAGCCAAATGCAACAACATGGACTAATCCCACAAACAGTGTTGAACAAAGCTAAGCACCAAAAGAGTATATAGTGTATAATTCAATTTATATAAAGACCAACAAAAAGCAAAAGCCATCTACGCTATTATGAGGCAGGAGAGTAATTTTCCCTGAGGGGCAAGGGGCTACTGGAAGGGAGTTATAGAGGGGTTTCTGGGGTACTGTTAATAACCTGAATCCCAAACTGGGTGCTGTTTACAATTATGATACATGTACTTCTCTGTATATGTTATACTTCAAAACTAAAACGGTGCTACTCAATACATTAAGTGACAGGAGCAAGTTTCACCATAGTACATATACCGTGAATCCATTTTTGCTGAAAAGCACACAGCTGTACAGAACAATGCCAGGCAGAATATACCCAAATAGTGTTGACGATGGTTAGCTTGGGGTGGTGGGACTGTAAATTTCCTTTTCCTCTTAACTGTTTTTAAAGACTATTCCCGGACACCTGGGTGGCTCAGTCAGTTAAGCGTCTGCCTTCAGTTCAGGTCATAATCCCAGGGCCCTGGGATCGAGTCCCACATCGGGCTCCTTGCAGGGAGCCTGCTTGTGCATGCACACACTCGCTCGCTCTCTCTCTGACAAATAAAGTCTTAAAAAAAAAAAAAAAAGACCATTTCCATACTGCCCATATTCTTTCTTTTTTTTTAAGTAAGCTCTATGCCCAATGTGGGGCTTGAACTTACGGCCCTGAGATCAAGAGTCGCATGCTCTACTGTCTAAGCCAGCCAGGAACCCCATACTGTCCATTTTCTTTTTAAATATATGACTTTTGCAAAAATACAATAGCAATACCTATTTCCATTTTATAAACTGCAACCTACCCGCTTTGGGACAGAGCAATGCTATTAAACACAAAGGAAGAGAGCAAGTGATAACCAACACCTAACCAACCCATAAAGAAAAAATTTACAAAACCATTTCAGCACAAGCAAAATCCTGAATTGCAATGTTGGGATTTGCATTCTCATCAACAATCCTGTGTGAGGCTAGCACTGGAGGATTACCAGGATTAGGTGAGTACCAGGATTAGAGAGGCACACTCCAGACACCTAGTAAACACGCTCCCGTCCTTTGTACTGGGACGACTATCAACCATTCACTGGAATTCATTACACTGTCGCCTGGGCCCAGGCTTCTCACACCCCCGCAAGACTGGCATTCTTTACTCTCTCCTTCCACTCTCAGACTACTCTTCAAGTCTGGAGGCAAAGGCAAGACTTACTAAATGGAGTCACACTAAGAAAGCCTTATTACTGAGCTAAAATATGCTTTGGCCTCGCAGTGCTACTTTCTTTATGAACCACAACATGGGCATCGGTGCGTTTTAAAGCATTTCCTTAAAATCAACATTCATTATGAACTGGAATCAGATTCAGGTCTATTTTGATACGTCTATGAGCTAAACCTGAAAACATTTTTATCAGTCAGCCAAGTTCGTTAAATATGAACCAAGCTGGAATTTAAAGGACACCCACACCACTGGCTCACAGCTCTGCACCATCACTGAGAACAGAAACCACATTAGATTCATAGTCTCACCACGTGCTCGTGGAGCCAGATTTATAAATGTCTCAAAACCACAAGCTTGCTTTTACTAACACTGGCTCTGAAAAACAGAAGAACCTTTGCATCACTCCTCCTCAGAAGTTTGGGATTCTCCCAAGACCAATGCCTGGGACCTGTACCTCTAGCTTCCCAGTGCACACACTCGCTGGCTGCCTGGCTGCCGTTGGCCTCCAAGCCCCTGTTGCTCAAAGCTACACTCCCTTGCTTCCCTCACTTCACCAACTCCCAGTCAGGGAATACCTCTTCCAAGAAGTTGTCCTTGTGTCTCCTTGGGAGGAGCGAGGGCAGCCTGCTCTGAGCAAACCTCAATTTAGCATCCTCAGATTCAGAGATTAAAGGTGCTACTTTACTCTCCTAAGTTGGCTTCCAACTGTATTCTTATCTTTAAAAAACACAGTCAAAACGGATAAAGTGACATGTGACGTGTGAGCTCCTTAGATCTCACTCACCTCCATTATTTTATCACACTGACCTCTCCCGACGGTCACAGTTTAAACGAGCTCTGAACCAACAGGGCCGAGGCATCCCATCACACTGCATCTGTGCACGATTAGACCCGAGTGATTAGCACACAGACGTGCAGAAGGCGCAACTTCTCAGATAACCCACAGAACCAGGGACAATGGCCATGTAAAACGGAGACACAGAAACAACACACACCCTTTTCCTGTATGCCAGGAATGAAAAACTAAGTCTCAGTACTCAAATCAGCCAAACCGTAGGAAATTTGAGTCTCTGTCTCCCTGTGTTCTCCTGGATTCTGTCCTGAGGAAATGCCCCCATCACAACCTGGATATACTGGATTTGGAAGGATGGGGAAATGGTAAAATAATCCTGTGAAAACTTCACCAAGGCCCTCTAAGGAGGGGGCTAGATGAGGTTATCTGGTGGTGCCGTTTTAAAGTGGTTTTTCTAAACCTGCTTATCAGAACTACCTGTGGGACTCGGACTGATGCCCAGGCTCCTCTATGGAACTTCAGACTCCAGACACTCGAGGTGTGGGGTATGGCAATTTGTACTTGACAAACGCCCCTCAGCAGATCTGGAGAAGAGATCTGTGAACCATTTCTTGAGGGAGACCGGGATGCAATGGTAATTTAATGGCTTTCCAAAACACTGACTGTGCCACTGCCAAGTAAGGTCCCTTTATACCTTGTCCTTTCATAGTCCACGTAAACACGATTTCTTCAGTAGATGTTTTTAAAGATTTTGGGGGAGGGAAAGAATTAATTCCCCTCTCATCATCTTCTCTTGTAGAGGGACTTCAGCCAGTAGTTCTCAAACTGGAAGGGCCACCGTTGTACTTTGGGCTGGACAACTGGCTATGTGGCAACATCGAGCATACTGCAGGATTTTGTCACCCTGGCCCTTACTCTTAAATGCCAGTGGTGGTCCTTAGCCACTTTGACAACCAAAACACATCCCCTCATACTCCTAAATGCTCTTAGGATGTCAGTTCAAACCCTGATTAAGAGCCATTGAGCTGGATTAACACCCCTGACCTCTCTCCCTTCGCCCTAGAAGTCCTGCTTTTTCAGGGGGAGACAAGGTCTATCCAACAAATGAGGTTAGGAGTCAGCCCTTCCCTCTCTCCTCTTTCACACCTGTGTGCCCACAGAGGGAGCATTTTAGCCTGAGCCTTCCAGCTTGGCCTGTGCCTGGCTGGCTCAGTCACCTCAAGACGGGGACTGCAACTCAAGAACACTCTGCACCCTAGTGGGGGACAAAGGGGCTTCTGGTTTCCAGCTTCTTAAGCACCTACAACAATAAATAAATCTTGGGAAAAATGCTAGAAACTAGTTATTTTAGAGAATATAAACATAACCGTAATTCCATTCTTAAACTTAAAAGAGGTCTTTCATTGTTTCTTTCTACAGTAAGATGATATTACTATTTAAAGAGAAAGAACTTTGACGAACATTTTTTATTTAACAGTTTTATTCTGTCTTAGAATAAAAACCTTGCTTCAATATTGTAAGGTGCACTGCAGGTATGCCATGCTGCCAGTTATTATTGGGGCACCAAATGCCTTAGTCAGTGACCCAGAGGGCTTGGAAAACACGTGAATTCATACTTTCGGAGCATGTAGAACTGGTATTTACAGCTTTTCTTGAAACTGGCCCTGGACATCTCAAACAGTCTACATAGGTATTATCATAGCACTTGCTTTGATGTTCAGAATGCTTCGGAAATGTGTTCAATATCATGATTTGTGGGTCCTCCAAAAGGTTTTGTTGTTAACATGCAAGCAAACAGTATTAAGCAACATTATCTAAACTATGGCTGCCAAGTACTGGACCTTAAACGAAACCAAATTACAAAACATTTCCTTGTAGAGCTATACAAAAGATATAAAATTAAAATTAAAAATATCAACCATCTTTAAATATTCCAATTCTCCTACAGTGCAGTTTTCCACATCTTTATCACTATTTAATACTTTAAGGAGAAAGTTAACAAAAATCAAAATAGATAAAAATATTTAAATCTTTGGATCCCTTTATTTCATGGCCTTCATAAAAACACAAAAGCGGCCAGATTTTTTTTCCACTATAGCTTAAAATATCAAAAAGATTTACTAGTGATTTATAATTAGCAATGAACTCTACTACCGAGTCATTTGTGGGCCATGGGCCCAAGGACCAGTGTTAGGATATCTTATAGGTTGCCAAAATAATTTCTAGCATTCTGAATCCTCTTGAAATATAATGGAATGAATCAAGGTATCACGACAAAATTCCAGGCATATCAGGAAGAACAGGTTAATCGATGCCCAGTTTTATTGTCTTAAAAAAGGGGAGGGTGCTTATTTGAAAATACAGCTAAGTACATTCTTATCTATGATTATTTACATTCATATACTGAAAATATTTATTATTTGGACAAATCCTGTGATATGCCATTTGTTATAAAATGAAGTTCTTACAATGAGTGCGAGTAATTTATCCTTTTCAGATAATGGAAGAATGTATCAAATCTTCATTTATGTTCCAAACATTAAAAAAAAAAAATCAAAATCAAAAATCTGAAGCCGGGAAAGCTATGAAAAAAGACCCACCACCCATAGCTCTGCTCCTCAGCACATCAACTTCTGCAAGGACACAGTATGTTTGCTGACTTTAAAATGTTTATTCTTTAAAAAATTAGTTGCTTTTTATACAGCTATACAAAGTTCTTAATGTTTCTTTGGCAATGGAATATAATGGAATTTTACAACTATATAAAAAAGTTACCTTTGCCTAAGAAACAGTATTTACTGTGTACATAGTTGACTGACAAAATTCTCTACCATCCAGCATCCTAATTAATTGACGAAATAAGCTACCTCAAAGGGGATATTACAGGATTTCCAAAAAGAAAGAAAGAAAGAGAAAGATATAAGAGACACACACGCGCGAGCACACACACACATACACACAACCTTCTGTGGCTCAAAACACAGTATCACGGCCCTATCTGCAGGCAACTTACAATAATTGCCAAATACAATTTAGTGATAAGAAAAATCCTTTCAGTGATGAAAAAATACTTAAAAGTCCCATTGAAGTACTGTTGTAGTTTAACTATACATAAGAAATTACTTAACCTTCTGCTATTCCAAATATATTTAATGCTCATTTTTTAAGATGAGCCTTCCCCCCCCAAAAGTAACTGCATTGTATCTTTGAAATTAAGCAGAAAAACAAACAAACAAACAAAAACCCAGTGCTGGTGACAAATATACAGCAAATTCACTTCTTCATTCTTCTCAAAGACTGTAACCAATTCTCAGGACCATGAAGAGCTAGAAATCCACCTATTTTCAAAGACTTGTTTGTAGACTATGCAGCAACTTTGTTGTCTTTCTAAAAAGGAAAAAAAAATTAGCTCATGTTTCAAATTATCGGTTTATTAGTAAGTACTTCTAATTTACTTAAAAGTACACTTCCTATTACTTTCAAATATACCCTCCTTTTCCTTTCATGTATAAATCTATTTTACTAATTTCCAGGAAACATTTTATGACTTCCACACCCAGCAGTAGCTCATTATTTGTTAACTGCATTTTCCAGTTAGTAGAGGTTACAGCAGTGGTGGGGTGGTGTGGGCTGGTTCCAACAAGAAGGCCCCTAAGATACAGGCATACCTCACCATCTTTGGTTGCATCTTAATAATTTTTAAACACAATGAAAGAACTTAAAATTAACCTTCAACTTAGCAGTCAAGCTCATCAAATACAATTGACAACATACTCTGGAAAAGGATTAATAAAATCCTGAAGTCTTTGATGTCTTTACTAAGCAATAAAATATCCAGACAGTAAAATAACTTTCTCTCCAAAGTTTCATGCCAGGAGAAAGCAATGATTCAGAAATTCATTTTAAAAGGGTAACTTTTAAATTCAAAATCACAGTTGACTGGGTAATTTTTAAAAAGTAACCAGGAAAAAAACAAAAATCTAAAGGAGCCCCTGGCTTTCCATTGAGACTAATCCTAATCAAAAGTCCTGTACATTAACAACAGAGCCAGGAGCTACTGTTTTCCTCAGGACTAGTTGTTATCACATGCCTGATTTTTACTGCTGATTCTCATTTTGACTGTTAGAAATACATTATTTCCTATGCTAAAGACCTAACTTTATCTGTGTATACAGCACCAAACCATTTGTATAATGTCATTAAATTGGAATATATATGGCATGGTGTAAATTAAATTGGTGCAGAAAGAAATAAACTGAAGATAATCCCACCCCACAATCCCCAACCAAAGCCAACCTTCACATGCCCCGATTTTTTTTTTTTTTTTTACCTTTCAGAAAGTTGTACGATCAATCCAGACCTATTTTAGGGTCCAAAAGCTGTGGTTTTCTGAAAGGTAAAAAAAAGCAAGAAAGAGAAGGAGAGAGAAGGGAGGAGGAAAGGGATACAGAGAAACAGAGGGGAAAAAGAAGGAAAATAAAAGGGGGAAAGGGAGAGAGAGTACCATGCTGAGTCATTTCCGTTACCTCTTTGTTTCTGGACCCTACCTGAAGAAATAGACTCAAACGGAAGGTAACCTCCTTAGCAGCAGCATATAAAATAGGAGCTGACTATACTCTTATTACAAACCCAACCTGATCTCCTCGTCCCCCACCCCCACAAAGCACCACAGGACAAAGCTTAAAACAAGTTTATGTTTCTAACGTTATCCTTAATGAAAACTGGGCTAGAAGTTAAAGACAGTAAGTTTTGGCTTTACTAGCTTGTACCTAGATCAAGAGAGTTAACCTCTCTGGGTCCTTCCTTGGTTTCCTAACTATCTACTGGGGGTAGGGTGAGAGAGAGCTTATAGTTCAGCTGGTATTTTTAAGGAGTTCTAAAAATCTACAATCCTACTTTGCCCATGTTTTCATTAAACAACCAGACTTGCTGTTGCTCACCTCAAAACTAATGATTCATGCCAATAGAGCACAAAGAAGAAACCCAACCCATTACACGAAGGCTGCTGTAATTTACCAATGACCTCCATTTCTCTAAGAAGTATTAGATGTAGTTTTAGAAAGGAGTTTAATCCTTGAAGGTAAATTTCCTTCATGTAATAGTGATCACTCACTATTTCCGTCTTTAAAGGTGCCAGGTGAAAATGATTTAGAAGGCGCAGAATGCGGAGAAGGTCAGGGCTCTAGTGCCAGACACAAGGGTCATTTAACTTTGGAATGGATAATCAAGGATTAGCCACACTGATGGACCTTCTCCCTTACTGAAGGTTGAAACAGTGTATTCCTAATCAATATGCTGAGCACTTACTTCAAGCCCACTATGGTTCCATGTCCACTGGTGGAAATGAAAGTAAAATACACGTTCACTAATGCCAAGAGGCTCTTATCTAGCTGGAAATGCAGAACAAAACAAATGAAATACAGAACATGAGTGTATTTAAAATGTGTGCCGATGAAAGCAGATACCATAGGAGTCAGAAAAGGAAGAAATCAGTGCAGGAAGGAAGAGAAGTTTCCAAGGACAGAGCAAACCTTGGACAAGATTGTGAAGGGTGTGGAAGAACCCCCTGACTTTTAGCTGTGTCTCTCTCCCCACTGGACTAAAACACCAAGAAGGCTGGGACTGCATCTGTTTGCTTACCGCTAATACCCAGCACGGTGCATGCCATATATGAAGAATTCAATATATTTGGTCAACAAATGAGGTCAAAGTTGGAATCAAGGACAATGTGTATAAGCATTGATCATGAGTCAACTTGCTTGAACCAGACAGCTTAAAGGGCAATGAGAAATGGGGCTGGATATAGCAGTGGGATCTTCCCAGAGTAAGAAGAGCAGGCAGTACGATGCCACATTAGAACCTTCTTATCACCAGGGCAATACCTAGGGCCTAGTCAATCTATCACACCCTGAAACACCCAGGCAGAGGCTGGACTATTTGTCAAGGATACACTGATGTGGATAAAGACTCACGCCGATAACTTCTACAATGCATTCTAATTCTGCAACGTGTGTGATAGGGTTTTTCAAGGGAGGCTCAAAATGACTGAACAGTGAAACAAAGCTTCAAAAAGTCTGAATTAATAAATGCATGTACCACGCACACAGCAGTTATTCAAAGGTTTATTGATGACTGTTCAGATAATAGGAAATAACAGTCCACAATCTCACAGATGATATGACAGCTATTTTTTTCAAATATGTGCAGAATTATCATGAAGAGGAGTATGTATATTCTGTGTGCTTACAAGGGTAGAGTTAAACTAAGAGTGAAGATACAGGGGAAAAGATCTTCACCCACATTGTGAAATCCTACCAATTAGACCATCCCTGGGGTGGGATGGATGCTCTTAGGAAAAGCAAGCTGCCAGCCCCTATACGGGATACTTCAGGACTCAAGGCTTGGCCAGGAGCTCAGATCTCTCAGATGCTTTCCAACTCTGAGACTTTTAATGATCTTTAAAATGTATGTTTGATAAACATGTAACTCTGTTTCCAAAAATGTAAAAACTGAGGGCCTGAAAGGGTTAGCGATTCAACTGAGGTCACACTAACAACAATCTAGAATTTTCATCAGGATCCAAGTTTAATTTAAACGTACTTTTTCTCAAGCCAAGTTGACTCAATGTGGTCTTCAACAAGGAGCTGTCATAGATTCTTCAACAGGTAGCTGATATGCCTGAAGTGAGGTAAAGAGACTGAATGTCTGCAGACCAATCAGTGGGTTACTTTGGTAGTGGGCAAGGACATCGAATAGGAACAAATGTGGGAATGTGGAAAGGGGCTATCGCCACACTGTTAGCCAGTGTGGATGCTGGGGTGGTGGGAAGGCAAGAAGATGGTAAGGTCATTTTGAAGAAGGTCAAGTTTAAGTTAGTCAAAGGACATAGAGCAGATAAAGGTGGAGAAATGCAGGGGGAAGCACACAAGGTCCAAGCTGAAAAACAAATTAAAAGCTACGAATCAACAAGCTCACAAAAGGGAGGAGGAAAGAAAGGGGAAGGGAAAGAAGTAGGAACAAGAAAGGGGAAGAAGAGCGAGCACACACATGAGCACGAAAGCTTTTATTTATTTTTTGTTTTTTTAAAGATTTTATTTATTTATTTGAGAAAGAGTGAGAGAAAGCATGAGAGGGGGAAGGGTCAGAGAAAGAAGCAGACTCCCCACAGAGCGGGGAACCCAATGTGGGACTCGATGCCGTGGAGTCTGGGATCATGACCCGAGCTGAAGGCAGACGCTTAACCGACTGAGCCACCCAGGCACCCCGAGCATGAAAGCTTTTAAGGAGCAAAGTGAACATTCTATGTAGAAGGCATGGGTGAAAAGGTCCTGAGATAATAATAAGCTTGGCACTGCAAGAAGGTGGTCCACATATCTGTAGCAGAGTGAATGAAGAAAGGGGAGTCCCAACAGCAAACAGGACAAGAGCCAGTATAAGACTTCTGATCTGGAGAAGCAGATCATGAAGTGTTTTCAGGCTGTGTTGAGGAACATGTGTTATTATTATTATTATTATTTTAAAAGATTTTATATTAAAAAAAAAGATTTTATTTTTAAGTAATCTCAACACCCAACATGGGGCTCAAAGTCACAACCCCAAGATTAAGAGTCGCATGCTCTGTGCACTGGGTGTTATACACAACTAATGAATCATCAAGCCTTACATCGGAAACCGGGGATGTACTGTATGGTGACTAACATAATATAATAAAAAATCATTAAAAAAAAAAAAAAAAAAAAAAAAGAGTTGCATGCTCTACCAACTGAGCCAGCCAGGTGCCCCGGAACATGTGTCATTTTTAAAAAGAAAAACAAAACAAAACAAAAACATCCCAAATAACAGTATTTTTAAAAAAACTAGGAAGAAAGATTCCAAGTTGGGTGGGTGGTTATTAGTGTCAAATACGTCAGAGGGGTTAAGGGCAAATATCTGTGAAAAGGCTACTGAATTCTGTAAGCAAAAGGCCACTGGCAAGGGCAGTAATAAGAACAATAATAGCGACAAGCAATGGGCATTCTGTAACTCCTAAGACATAGTCTCCCAGCTAGAATGGCAATTTTGCAAGTTACAAGTCCTGCAGCTACACCAGGCCACCACAGCTGGATAGCCTGAGCTAATGACTTGAGGCTAATTTTAAGTAGTCTTGGCTGGATGACACAATATTAGAGGTGTCAGAATTATCAGACCAGACCCCAAAGCCACTAACATCGATCCTACAAGAAGGATCTCAACAATGGCCAGTTTCAAATAATGGACAAAATTCCTGCCAGTACGACTTTTTGTTTCCAGCTGCCCTTTGTAATTCCTAGATCTCTTTACAAGGGGATTTTGATCCTTTCTGTGATTATATAATCTTCCTCTCCACTGAACCTAAACATGAGTAAACTAGGAGAGTGACACTGACTTCATCTACAGACTTCTTTCAATAAATTAACTATACATATAAACATATAATACAGAGCTACGTAGTTTTCTAGCAGCAGTTCTCAAATGCCAATATATCACCGTATTTTCAAGACCAAGGTAAAATAAGAAAACCAGGGAAAATGCAGTTGAATTTTCCACAAAACTCAATTAAGAGCACTGACTCCGGAACAAACTTACCAGGCTCATGACGCCGCAGCATCACTTACTAGCTGATCCTGGACAAGGTATTTAATGTCTCTATACCTATTTCTTCTTCTGTAAGATGGTATTAAGAACAGAACTTCCTTAATACATTTTTGGGGGAAATTTTACTAGTCCATGAAATCTAAATCCATGGTTCTACAATAAAAAAGACCCCTCCCACCCTAATCTCCTTTCTATCTCTTACTTCCTCCAATTGAAAAGAAAACAGTTAGAAACTTTGGACTCATCAGCCAAGAAGTTACTGCTCCTTAAAATTATATAAACAACCTAATCCCCCACTGAACAGTCAAACTGAAAGTTATACACAAATGTCTCAAAAACATTCACTCAAAATAAATAAGAGTAAAACCATTTTGAATTTCATAAAACTGCATACCAACCCCAAAGCATATAATACTTACCCTGTATTCAAAATCTGCAAACTCCCTGCCCCCACGACCTCCTCTGAATCCACCACGAAATCCTCGAGGGGTGGTGAAGGTACCACCTCTGCCACCACCACGCCCTCGGCCACCACGGAAACCAAGACCTCCTCTGCCTCTGTACCCGCCGCGGCCACGGTTTGGACGAAGTGGGATTCCAAATGTTTCGGCATTTAATCTTCTTTCTTCAGCCCAGGTTGGTCTCCGTTCTCTGTCATAAGAACAAATAATCTCTAATGTATTGGGTTTAAGAACATGTTCCAAAAAAACTATGTGGCACTAATTCCCAAACTAAGGACAAATAAATCCTAAAGATCAAATAAAAATAAGCAACTTATCTAAGTCATCACAAACTGTCCATGGCATATGTTCCCATAATATTCTGTTAAACCTCACGTGAAAATGTGACTGGTATTAGTCTCTTTCAAATACACCGTAACAGCCCCCAATATAATGGGAATTCAAATACAGTAGGACTGGCAATTGACTCCTCTCTCCCCTCAGTCCCCATTTGAGAGAGGGCAAAGCCAAGAAAGGGAACTCTGTCTCAGGAAGCTGGGAGAAGGAAAGTCAGTCTTTGTATGCAGGAAAGTAAGCACCTAGTATGCTCCTAGCCCAATCCCTAGACCTGATGTCAGAAGCAAGTGTTTAAATTGATACTGCTGTTGTCCTACAGCCCAGACAATCCAGAACTCAGATCAGAATCATCCCCCTCCATGTTTACGCTGAAGTAGACAACTGCCACCAGGTGGCACCAAACTACGGTTAGGAAAAGGAAAATTTGGAATGGGTAGCAGAAACTCTAGAACTCCTGTTAACGCTGGATCCTTTAAGTAACCTGACAATTTTCTGGACCCACATTTGCTGCGATATGGCCAAGTTTTACTGTATCAGCAAACTTCAAGTAACATTAGCATTTTTGGCCATGGCTTCATTTGAACTACACTGTAGAGGAGTAAAGTAAAAGGTCTTACTTAGATGAATGCTTTTGTTTTAATTACTAATTTTCAAATGTGAATGCATCCCTAAACAAAAGTATACGATTACTTCTTCTTCACAAGGAGTACTATCATTGAAAATTTTAGTATGGATTATTTTCTTTTAGCAAAATAAAACAATAAAAAATTGTAGTCCTTAGATATTTTTAAGTAGTCATTAAACTTTGTGAATTTATAGGAAATTACTTCATACTTCAATCTCCTAAGAGCATAAAAGAAGCTTAAAAGACTGTACCTATTATCATCACAAGAAATATTATCAAAGAAGGATTTGGTTTTGTCATAATAGCAGTTAGGGCCAAGTGGATCTTCCTCGTCTGCATTTCCTTCACTGTTTTGGGTATCGACTCCTGAGTCTCCTTTATCTTCACCATTTATAGGCTTCTCCTGCTTCTCAAGTTTGTCTTCTAATGAAAAACAAGCACATACCAGAAAGTCAAGATTTATATTAAACATCCACAATACACAAGCCAAATAAGAACATGTTCTAAATAGAAAAATAAACTCACCTTTCAACTTAAGTTTATTATGAAATTCTCTGTCTATTTCCTCCTTGTTAAACTGTGCATTTGCACTTTCAAAGTCAAAGTCTTTCTCAAATTTCATTGGACCATCTCGTCGAATACCAAATCGTCCCCTGCCACCTCGATGACCCCCACGCCCTCTCCTTGGAGCTGAAGGAGCACCTGGAACTATGTCAGTAAAGACAGAATAAGCTGGTGTAAGACAGAATCTATTAATATGGTCTTTATTAAATGGGCAACAACAAAAATGCTTTTTAGAAGTCTCTATATACATTACTATATTTGCAGTTTTTATAAAAATGAATTGGGATGCCTGGGAGGCTCAGTCTTAACTGACTCTTGGTTTTGGCTCAGGTCATGATCTCATGGGTTGTGAGATCAAGCCCCATATCAGGCTCCACGCTCTGAAGGGAGTCTGCTAAGATCGTATCCCTGTGCCTCCCCCCACGTGCACAAGCACCTTTCTTTCTCTAAAATAAACAAATCCTTAAAAAAAATTAAAAGAGAAAAAAGAAATGAAATTTCACTAACCTAACCTAATACACTGAACTGAGAACAGCACACATGAAATTTATACTTTGGGGTCCAAACTCATACATGTTATTCACAGAGTGTACAACCAAACTATTTTGAAGACTTCTGTAGTAAATTACTGTCATAATCCTTGAGGGAGGGGCTCTGCTCTGCTTACAGTTCTAATTTCTATGAAGTGCCAAACATATAGTGGGTTCTCAAAATTTAGGAAGTCTTCTATGAGAGGATCACAGGAACCAAGGTTTGTAGTAAGAAAATACACGAACACTAATAAGCACAAATATCACAGATAACACAAAAGCACCACCAAGTCTCAACCACTCCAACCACTTCCTCTTTCACCTTTCTTGTCTCCCTCTAAATGGCTTCCTATTATTCAAATCTTCCTGTATCTACTCTTTCTCCACTATGTTAACAGAATTTATGAAATATGATAAGACAATACCAAAATAGCATAAATTACAGTAAAAACCTGAGAACCCAAATATCCAACACAAGAGGAAGAGTTAAGAAAAAAATAAAAGAGGAATATGGAACAGTAGTTCATGTGAGTTAACAGAAACAGAGTACAAAGGAGTATGAATTCAATGATTATAGTTATGTGAAATGTTTAATACATAGTGACAAAGATCAGAAAGTGACTACCCAGTAACAGACAGGTTATGTTCAGTGTCTGCTGAAGTTTTGCAAATTGCCCACGTTTGAGAAAACAAACCACAAAAACCTACAGCAGCATATCCAGACACTTAAATCTAGATAAGCAGGATGTTTAAAACATTCAACTTCACTATTAAAAACACCTTGGCCAAAAGCCAGGAAGTAAATATAGCACAATCTTTTCGTCTTAAAAAAAAAAAAAGTTTAAGTAGAGTCTATGTAAAATTGTTAAAAAGTCTGAAAGAATAGTCACTGTTCTATTAATGAACCTTTGGGGGATGAATTTTGAAGGGCACTGAAAGGTACTTTTCTTTATTACTTTATATGATTTTTAAATGATGGTAGTATGGCAATTACCTTATTTAGAGAGAGAAGTTCTCTCTTTTACAAAGTAAAAAAAAAAGTGAAATACAGCAAATCAAACCAAAACCGCTAAATTCCATGGCACATAGCACATACAAAAACACATACAGCAATGTACAGGAGAAATTCAGTATACATTTTCTGAAATTAAGTGAAAGATCACTTTCTAATTATTATCTAAATAAGGTGATTACAACTTGCCTTTATCTGGATGTTTAAAATTATAATTTATCCTCTGGTAATATGTTTGAAAGTACTGATAAAATAAATGAATCTGGGGATAAATGTAATAGATTACAAAACACAAAGTGCACAGTCTTACTAACTCAATAATCATGAAAGAAAGTTAAAGTTCTTGAACAATTACCTAAAAGAAAAAAAGCTTAAATAATTATGAGAAAAACGTCAAACCTTCGAGGTACAGATAAATCCACTCCTAAAAGCACAGAAAACAATGAAAACAATTTTATAATGTTAACCTGAAATTGACATAAAAACATAAAAAAATACAAAAGACAGTACTAAAGAGGCAACCACACAACAATGTAAGTGTATAAATCTTACTGGCAGTTAATTCAATAGATATACTGAAAGACAACAGTCTACCATCGAGTAGAGTTTATTCCAGAAATGTAATGCTGATTTAAAAAAAAAAAAGTTTTATTTTACAACATTTAAACACAGAAAAATTGAAAAAACAGTACAGAGTGGTTCTACATGCCCATTATCTAGCTTCCACTCTAACAGTAATATCTTATTCTAACTACCGTACATTACCAAAACCAGGAAATTGACACTGGCACAATATAATTTTACACCCTAAACCTCACTCAGATTTTAACAGTTTTTGTAGGTACTCATTTTCAAGTGTATCTCTATATATAGTTCTAAAACATTTTGCTACATGTATACATCTGTACAATTACTACCATAATCAAGATAAAGAAATGTTCTGTTACCACAGTGTAACTCCCCAATGCTAAGCTCCTTTACAGATATAACCCCAGTCTGTAATTTTTTTTTTTAAATTTATTTATTTGAGAGGAAGAGGGAGAGAGAGAATCTTCAGCAGACTCTCTGCTGAGCGCAGAGTCTGACGTGGGGCTCGATCCCACAACCCATGAGATCATGACCCGAGCTGAAATCAAGAGTTGGGACGCTCAACCGACTGAGTCACACCCAGGCACCCTGCAGGCTTTCATTTTTTAATAGTAATTATGCACCAAGTGTTCTTTTTAATTGAGAAGCACAGAATATGGCTTCAAGATTCAAGTAACTTACCTATTTGCCTCTTGCTATCATTTCTGAGTTGCTCATTTTCTGGTCTTGAAACTTTGTGTACTTCAGCTATAAAAGATATACAAAGTCAGGAATGAGCTCAGGACACAAAAGCAAAAACTTCTGTAAAGTTCAAAATGGGAAAAACAAAGGAACCCAAAACAAAAGCAAAAAATCTATACCCCCACCACCATCACTACTTTGAGTCAAGTTTGAAAGACTGAACATTCTATCAAGTTCAGTTGAAACCTTCTAGGATCATTCATATACAGTAAATCTTTTTAATGAAAAATAAGGTGAATGGAAAATGTTGATCAGTCAATTAATGAACAGTAAATAGCTAAAGTTCTACCTCGCCTGTGCTCTTGATTCTCTATTGCTTTTTGGCTGGTAGATGGTAAAGGCCTGGTTGATACAGGGCTCCTTCTCCCAACAGGTGCTGGAGCAGGTAAGTGGGCCGAGGCGGTCTGTACTGCTTGTTCCATGGTTGGGCTTTTTCTCAAAGGGTCTAACTGAGGGCTTGAACGACCTAAAACGTAACCAAAAGATAAGAAACTACCCTATCCTGTGGGGATTTCAAAACCTAGACCCTCAAAAAAAAACAAAACAAAACAAAACAAAAAAAAGGTCTACAGTTTTATTTCTACCAATTTAAATCCTCAGCACAAATCTGAATTCATCTACTTATTAGACCAGAGTTTAAAACTGGTTATCTTTAGTGGGCTGGGTCACTAGGCTAGTAAAGAAACATTGAAAAAAAAAAACAAAACAAAACCCCCAACGACCAACCAACCAACCTACCAATGGAACTTTATCTGTATTTCTACCTGGTGGGGTTAAGATTTAAGTAAGTTTTTCAAAAATTGCTGCCTGGGCAAGACTTCCCAGGAATATTATCAAAGATCATGTTGTATGCAGGTAGGATGCAGGCTTTCCCCAATAATGACAACCACAAGATTATACTGACACTTCAGCCATTATTTCCAGAGGCTGTAACCTAAAATTTTTAGTAGTTTCTGAAGATATGTCTACAGTGGTACTTTTATATTTATAGGTACTATCTCCATTACATTTCCATTACAAAGGAAGTAAAGAACTAGAAAGTTAGAGAGATGAAGTCCTTCAATACCCTAGAGGCTTGGGAAATTATACATCAATAATCAAAGGCCAGCAACAAATACACCCTTCAGATAATTACACAGCAGCCACATTCATTTCTGGCCATTTTGAAGATCTTTTGGAAGCTTCTGCTTAATATGAGTTGTGCACTTACAAATTCCATTTTTTCTTTTACGAGGTCAGAGCCTGGTCACAGTGTGAACAGAAGAATGTAATACCGGATGCTCCCATCATGTTTTGTCTCTGCTGTAACATTTCTGCTCAGGGTGCTCTCGTATCCCATGATACAGCATGGGATATGTTTTGCTTAAGAAAATTATTTCATGTAAAAAAAAAAAATCCAAGTATGCTGTAAATGTTACTACCCTCCTGTGCATATCTGCACAGGCTCCGCCCACTGGTGAACTGGTGAGTGCTGACAATGCATTGGTTATTGTGCACCAGATGCTTCAGGGACTGTTTATTAGTAATTTTCCCCAAGTTTATGGCTATCTAAAGTCGTAATTACAAATGTGTATCACATTTCCAGCCAGAAACAGTGCAATATTCCTTCCCATTGATTATAATGGGAATCGTGGTGGTTTGTAGAAGTTCTGGCCTATGAGAAAACATTTTTGTGATCATTTATCACTGAATACAGGGATTTACTTATAAAACAAGTGCTAAGTTTTTTGAAAAGCCTGTTGTTCAATTTTATAATATTACATTAAATGATCTTATAAATTTTCTTTTAAAAAAATTTTATTTATCAGAGAGAGAGAGCACGAGTGGCTGGAAGGGAGAGGGACAAGCAGGCTCCCCGCTGAGCAGGGAACCCAGTGCAGGGCTTGATCCCAGGAACCTGGAGTCATGACCTGAGCCAAAGGCAGACACTTAACAGACTGAGTCACCCAGGTGACCCGATCTTATAAATTTCTAAAACTTGTCTCATCGAGGCTTTTAAGAAAAGAATCCTGTGACCCACAAGTGTTGCAGAACCACAAGTGATGCGGTGATCACAGCAAGCAAGGATTAGTCTGCTGTGTACTCCCCCCCTCCCCCAGATTTTATTTATCAGAGAGAGAGAGAGCAAGCGTGCACGCACGCACAAGCAGGGCTAGCGGCAGGCAGAGGGAGAAGCAGGTTCCCTGCTGAACACGATGCGGGACTCCCTGGGATCATGACCTAAGCCTAAGGCAGACGTTCAACCCACTGAGCCACCCCAGAGTCCCCTGCTGTGTTCTTTCAAAACCTTTGTGACTGAAGTCTTCTAGTCACACTGGAAGCTGTGTTACCCACAGGGAATATAGGTAATACTAGACATATCATTAGGAATAAACCCAGAAGCTGGTTTCAGCATAATAAAAACACACCCCCCTGACCTAACTACACATTCTTACCAGTTCAAAGAAAACTCTAGGTATTTTAATTTTGTAAAGTTCAGAAGTTTTCGTTGATAAAACTTAAATGAAGAGTCCCAGGCCATCTCCATCACTGCTTTATATAAATATACCTCTTTCTTATAATATGTACTTGAAAAATTTTTAAATACTTTAATCTGTTTAAAATTTTAGTCCTAACAATGGAAGGATCTAGATATACTTTTCCCAAATGATCACGCAATTGTCTGTCCCAACATCACTATTGGATAGCCAGCCTTCCTCTAATTTAAGAATATCTTTATCATGTATTAATCACTTATTTATGTTAGGAACTATTTCTGACTTTTATTCCTGCACGGCTTTACTTTATGTGTACTTTATTATCAAGTAGGTAAGCCCTATGTCATTACCTTTATTTGAAAAATATGTCTAACTATACTTCCATGTTTATTTTTAGGACTGTCTGTGTATCTCTTTTATTAAGTTCTACTATTCCATTTGGATTTATTAAAAGTATAGTAAATTTAATTAATATGAGACACAAGGTCTTCCTAATACTAAATCTTTATATCTAGGAATAAGATCTGTTTCTCTGATTACGTGTAACTTCTTTTATGTCCCTCTACTACATTTTATATTTTCTACAGAGGTTTGCCATATTTATTATGTATCTTATATTTAATTTCTATTTCTTCTTATTATGACATCTTCTTTTATCTACATTACATAATCAGTGGGTTAGGTTTTAGGACAACTATTGCTTTTTACATGTATAACTTTATAGTTTACCTCTAATTTTAGTCCTTTAGTTCTAGGTTATTCAGTGAATTAATTCCAAGCAGAAAGTCATAGCACTGGCAAATAATACTAATTTCAATATTTATGCTTATGTCTTTTTCATGCATTCCTGAGTTAGCTAAAAATTTCATAACGATGCTGAGTAGTAATGATAACAGGCATCCTTACTTATCATTTTAATAAGTGATTCAATATTAAGGTTAATGTTCACTATTGATTAAAACAGTTAACATTTTATGTATTTATTTATTTGAGAGAGTGCACACACGTGCACACAAGCGTGTGCTCATGAGAGGGGAGAGGGTCAGAGGAAGAAGCAGACTCCTCACTGAGCTGGGAGCCTGACGCGGGACTCAATCCTGGGACTCCAGAATCATGACCTGAGCCGAAGGCAGTCGCTTAACCAACAGAGCCACCCAGGTGCCCCATAAAATAGTTAACGTCTACTAAGCACTATGTGTTAGGTGCTAAGGGCACTGCATACATTTTTTAAAAATGTAATTCTCAGAATAAGTTAGTTACCAATAAAGCCCCATTTTATTTTGTTCTTATTTATTTATTTTTAAAGATTTTTTTTGTTTACTCATTTGACAGAGATAGAGACAGCCAGGGAGAGAGGGAACACAAGCAGGGGGAGTGGAAGAGGAAGGAGCAGGCTTCCAGCAGAGGAGCCTGATGTGGGGCTCGATCCCATAACGCCAGGATCACGCCCTGAGCCGAAGGCAGACGCTTAACGACTGAGCCACCCAGGCGCCCCCCAATTTTTTAAGGTTTTATTTATTTGAGAGAGAGTGTGAACGTGAGTGGGGGGGGGGGGGTAAAAGAATCTGAAGCAGATTCCGCACTCAGCATGGAGCCATCATGGGACTTGATTCCACGACCTGAGCCAAAACCAAGAGTCGGCCACCCAACTGACTGAGCCACCCAGGTGCCCCTTTAATTTTTATAAAGATTTTATTTCTAAGTAATCTCTATATAACCCACGTGGGGCTCAAATTCAAAACCCCAAAATCAAGAGTCATGTGCTCCACCAACTGAGCCAGCCAGGTACCCTTAAAGTCCCATTTTATAGTTTAGAAAACTAATGCTTAAAAAGATGAAGAATTTTATTTAAGGAAGAATTCTTAAAAGAAAAACACCCAAAAGATCTATAGAGAAATATACACTTCTAATAACCTAGAAAGAAGTCTGAAGTATATATAATGAAAGGTAATTGTTATTTCTGGATAGTGGGACTATGGGTGTTTTTATTTTCTTCCTTATACTTACTGTATTTCTAATTCATCTACAACAAATCTTTAGAATGTTAAAAAAATAAAAAATTAAGTTATTTTAAGCCAGTATGAATGATAACTATTTCAAAATATCTAAAGTAAGATACACAGGATTATGTTTAGTATTAGCTTGATTTTACCCTTGACAGTTTTAAACAATATTATCCTGTGATTATAGCATCCTTCTGAAATGATTTTACACTGTTTTATTTAAAAGTGAACATTTATATAAAGCAACGAGCCAATAACAACCACTTCAGCTGCAGATAAAAAAATACAGAATCTTGGGACCACCAAAGATTACAGAACTGGCTGGTAGAAAAATAGATTTAAAAAAATTAAACAGGATCCTTTAAGAAGCTAATTACAACAGCACATTGCCAAAACTCCAAGGATTCTGATACAGCGACTGTCAGGATCTACATTTTTAAGAAGCACTCCAGATGATGGTTGTGGATGGTCCACACTAAGAACCACTGCTCTAGATTCTGTGAGGATGTAGGAAAGACCCAACAGCATAAAGAATAGTTTGGTTTTTTAAGCTGTTATTTCAAGTTCATCAAGAATAGTTCATCTTCAGTGGTGAGTCTGGGCCTCATCTGATATATTTAAGTATTACAATTGCCTTGCAAAAAATTGTCAAACACAGAGAATGTTCACTGGTTCCCAGTTCTATGATCTCAGAACTGTAAAGAGTCTAAATAGTGGACATCATTCAATATACTTATTACGACAGCAATCAGAAGAAAAATCTTAAAAGGACCAAATAGTAAGTGTAAATGTGATTTGCAAGCTGCAAAAGCTCTTAGATTCAAAGAGCAAGATAAAAACCACTAAAGATCTTAGAAATGGAAATATCTGAAGGAAAAAACAGCTTACCTTGAGATAATTGTGTTTTTAGCGATCTTGTATCCTGTGTAAAGGCAGAACCAACTGCACTACTTTGGGATAGAGTACCACTGTTTGATGTTTCTGTTCCAAAGGATGTCAAAGAGCTTCCAGCTTTAAGAGATATATATATTTTTTAAATGACAAAAAAAAATTTTTAATTTAAACCTTTCAATTATATAACGTAATACACCATTTTAACGATGACAGTAACTGTTGCCACCCCTCTCCCCTGCAACACTCGTGCAAATCAGTAATCCTGAAAATCGAAAATGCGTCAAAAATAGTTTGAGAAATCTTTTACACTACATGGAAAAAGCAAACCAATATATACTCCAGCATCCTTGGGTGCCAACAATTTTTGTAACAGCAATACTGTCCTAGGCAGTTACATAGATAGAACAGAAAGGACCCATGTCAGAAAGAGAAGTAGCAGAAATGGCACGTTCTGCATCAGTATTAAGGTGTAATTATTTTAATACCAAGTATCTGCACATAGACCTGTCTATGAAGAGCTTGTCCAGCATTTCCAAGGCAGTAGCCAATGGACTCCAGTTCATTTTAATGCCTCCCTCCAGGACGGTACCGTGGGGCTGCATTCTGCCTAAAGCAACCACAAAAAGTTCTGGTAATGTGAATAACAAATCCCTAGAAAGGGCCCAAATTCTTTGCTATATGAGGTTATGTCAATCTTCTCTAAGTCCTTATGGATCATTTACCTTTTCTTTTGCTGCTTCTCTTCTGACTTAATATTTAATAGATGTAGGTTTTCTCCAACAGGAACTATTTCAGTAGCCCTTCCTTCCCTACCTCTAAATCCAATCTGAAGATGGTAGTCAGAACAATCTCTTGTGAAATACAGATATAACCATATCATGACAGTGCTTAGAACCCTGTGACGGCTTTCCACTGCCCTTAACATAAAAATTCGGATTACTTACCTCAGTTTATCAGGCCCTCCCCTTATCTGTCTCTTTTCTCACCACTTTCCTTATTTTCACCAATCTACTCCGTAGCAGTTTACCCATCAGCTCTTAAACTTTTTAAAGATCATGATCATGCCTCTAGCCATCTTCTGATTTCCCAGCTAATCAATTTCAGTTACTTCAACCATTATTCATCTTCCCACTGTCTTTAACACTGACCCCTCCAATTTAATAAATCTTAGTTGTTCCTATCCCTTTTAAAACAGGGCATCAGAACCTAGCATAGAATCTCAGATAATGAGAATCACTGGGACTCCCCTGAAGGTAGACTCCAGTTAGGCTACAGCCCTGGCCAGCTCATGAGAGGCCTAACATAACTTCCCACATCGCCAGAAATGTGGGGACTAATGCTCTCAATGATTGTGGGAAGTTAAATTCATCCCATTATCCCTAGTATTTCTGGGCAACACGACTAAGACATAAGCCACCTTGATGATACGTAGTCTTATCTGCATGTTGCTTTGTTTCCTCACCTCCTCCAGCCTCCCACACCTTGCCCTCTGGTTAGCAAACTCTTCTATAGATCTTTATTTTCTCCATCTCTTTTCTGAGTTGCTGGCTGTACCACATCCATGTTCCTTACTCTAATTTACCTACCGATTTATTTCAAAAAAATTTTAAAAAAGATTTATTTGACAGAGAGACAGCACGCAGAGGGGAGGGGCAGAAGGAGAGAGAATCTTAAGCAGACTCCATGCTGAGCACAGTTGGGCTTGATCTCATGAACCTGAGATCATGACCTGAGCCAAAACAAAGAGTCAGGCGATTAACTGACTGTGCCACCCAGGCGTCCCTCATACTGTTTTTTATATGCGGAGTGAGGCAGGAACCAAGGTTACTTTTTCCAAATACATACTGGAACATTATTGGTTAAGGAGATTTACCCCTCTCCATTGAACTGCACTGCCATCTCTGTTTTAAATCAGTATTTAAGTGAGTCTTTTTAAAGTAGGTTCCTTGCCCAGCATGGAACCCAACACAGGGCTTGAAGTCATGACCCTGAGATTAAGACCTGAATTGGAAGCTTAACTCTCGGCCACCCATATGCCCCAACTTTCAAGACTGTTTTGGCTATTCTAGGTTTTCTATTTTCATATAAATATTGGAATCAGCATGTCAATTCCTCCCTCCCTCCTTTCCTTTCTTCCTTTCTGAGAGAGAGAGAGAGCGCGCACAGCCGGGGTGGGGAGGCAGAGGGGGAGAGAGAATCCCAAGGCAGCTCCACACCCAGAGCAGAGCCCAACATGGGGCTCAATCTCATGACCCTGAGATCATGACCTGAACTGAAATCAAGAATCAAATGCCCAACTGACTGAGCCACCAAGGCGCCCCCGTCAATTTCTATTTTAAAATATCTACCGGGATTCTGTTCATTCTGTAAATCAATTTTGGGAAAAACATTACCTTAAAAATAATACTGAATCTCTAACCCACAAGCCTGGATCAACTCTCCATTTATTTAGAACTTTAATTTCTCCCAGCAATATTTTGTAGTTTTCATTATAGAGCAGTTTTCTCTACTTCAGCACTACTGACATTTTGTGAGGAGTTGTCCTATGCATTGTAGGATGTTAGGTAGCATCCCTGGCCTCCAACCCTGTACGTTCTAGTAGTATCCCCCAGTTGTGACAACCAAAAATGTCCTCATACGTTACCAAATGTGCCCTGCAGGAGGAAGATAAAATTAACCCCCCTCCACTGAGAACCACGGTTGTAGATGTTTTCAAATATCTTCTGTTACATTATTTCTATTTCCTGGGTATCTCATGTTACTGGTACTAACTGCAAGCTGTGGTGCATTTTACATTTCACTTCTCAACATGTGTTCTAGATCACATGTCAATAAACTCCAACTACAAGTGACCAGATGATAAATATTTAGGCTCTTCAGGCCATATGGTCTCCATTATAACTACTTAACTCTGCCTATGCAGTGTAAAAGCAGCCATAAACAATATATAATAAATGGGTGTGCCTATATTCCAGTAAAACTTTATAAAAACAGGAGGCTGGCTGGATTCAGTCCACAGACCAGTTTGCCAACCCATCTACTGAATAAAAAATACAGTTCATTTCATATATTTACCATGTATTCCCTTACCATGCTAAATTCACTTAACTCATTCTAATGGTTTGAATATGCTTTTGCATTTTCTACATACACAATCATGTCACCTTCAAATAGAAACACTTTTAATTCTTCCTTTTCAGTCTTTGTATCTTTTTTTCTTGCCTTTATGTATGTAAACTTTTCATTTCACTGATTAAGTTTGGGAAATTCCCTCCCATTCCTCAGTTGTTGATAAGTAGGTGCTGATTTTATCAAATGCCTGTTCTGTATCTCTTGGGATTACAGTTTTCCTTCTTTATTCTGTTAATGTGGTAAATTACTAATGATCTTCCAATGTTAAAACATCTTTGCATTTCTGAGATAACTTTACTTTTTCATTATGTACTTTTCTTTTTATGAATTGCTGGCTTTCTCTGCTAATATTGTGTTAAGGATTTTAAAATACATGTCCACAGAGATGGTAGGCTGTAATTTTCTTTTCTTGTAATGACCTCATTTGATCTGGTATCTTAGTTAGCTGGGATATAGTGTTTTTATCTCCTCCTGTTTGGGTTTAAGAAAGTTCTATTTTTCAAGGAATTTCTCTATTTTATCTAAGATGTCAAAATTGACATAAATTCGTTCATAAGATTTGTCCTTTAAGGATCTATAATGATATCTACTCTTTCATTCCTCATATTGGTAATTGGGTCTTCTTTTTTCCCTTGATCACCTGGCTTTGTTGATGTTATGTATATTTTGACTTCTTTTCTTTCTTATTTATTTAAAATTCTTTATTTAAATTCAATTTAGTTAACATATACTGCATATTACTAGTTATTGTGGTAGAATTTAGTGATTCGTCAGTTGCATATAACACCCAGCACTCATTACATCAAGTTATTTTGGCTTGTTTCTATTTCATTAGGTTTATGCTTTTAATTTTTTCTCCTTCTACTACATTTGGGCTAATTTTCTTTCCTTTTCTCTTAGCTTCCTAAGCTGGCAGTCTAGAGCAGTAATTCTAAAACATTCTTATTTTCTAATATATGCATTCAAATGTATAAAATTTTTAAAGCTATAAAATTTCCTCTAAGCTCCACTCACAAATTTTGATATGCTGCTTTTTATGATCATTAAAAAGTATTTTTTTTTTTTTAAAGATTTTATTTATTCGACAGAGATAGAGACAGCCAGTGAGAGAGGGAACACAAGCAGGGGGAGTGGGAGAGGAAGAAGCAGGCTCATAGCAGAGGAGCCTGATGTGGGGCTCGATCCCAGAACGCCGGGATCACGCCCTGAGCTGAAGGCAGACGCTTAACTGCTGTGCCACCCAGGCGCCCCTAAAAAGTATTTTCTAATCTACACTTTCTTCTTTGATTCATCAGTGATTTATAAGTTTGCTCAATTTCCAATTATTTGGAATTTTTCAAGTTATATTTATTTAACTTATGGTTATGAGAACATACCATGTATGATTTCAATCCTCAATTTAATGTAACTTGTTTTATGGCTCAGGATTTGATCTATCCCATTAAGTGGTCCATGTTTACATGAAAATAACCTATATCCCACAACTTTGGGGTGTACTATTTTATAAAAGTTACATCTAGGATTGTTAAAGCCTCCTGATGAACTGTCCTCTGTACCATTAGGAAGAATCCTTCTTATCTCTGGTAGTACCCCTGATCTTTAAGTTTCTTTGTCTGATGTTAATTTGTCTAACATAGTTTTCTTGTTATTAGTGTTTGTATGGTACGCCATGTTGTTTTTTATTCGTTCCCCTTCTGTCTTTCGGTGTATTTCTTATAAAACATTATATAGTTGGGTCTTGTTATTTTTTTAAATTCAGTTTGATGGTATCTACTTTTTAAATGGAATGTTTAATTCCCTTACACTTTATCAAAGTGGACCTTGAACAATCCTTAGTCTGTTAGCCCCGATGTATGATAGATCCAGCTGGCTTTATGGTAACTGTAAAGTTCATAAGTCTGCCTTCTAAATGTTCATCAAAATGATCTAAATTTTCATTAAAAATTAATTTGCACGAAATACTGGAGACCTAAGAGAATCATTGTATAATATGGCTTGACTACTTAACCGGCTAAAATGTACACATTTGTCTGTCTATTCAGCCAACAGTTCTCTGTCTTGTCCACATGGTTATTATGAGACTTAGCATGCCATGGCTGTTTTGCTGTTTTTTATTGTGGGATCGTTAATTTTTCCTAAGGATCCATAAATTAAAGACCTGATCTTTGCACTTAAGAATTATTTTAGCATCAGCTTTAAAAAAATAGTGTTTTAATTCTGTCTGGTGTATCATCCCTTTCAATGTATGAGAGTTAGCTGTTTCCTCACTATCTTACAAAAATACCATACACATACTCAAACTTGTGGGCTTTTGCCAAACTGATAATGAGAAATAGTGCCTCAGTAGAGATTTAATTTGTACATCTCTTATTATAACCAAAACTTAAGCATTTTTCCACATTTGGGGGACATCTATATTCCTCTTTCTGAGAAAGGCAAAGTTAGTTCCTAACACCTGCCTCTTTTTCTCTTGGGTGTAGGTCCTTAGTTTTGGAAGCCCTATAGATGCTATAGATATTAATCCTTCATGATATAAATTGCAAAAAAACCTGTAGAAAGACTGTAACATATAAAAATTAAAATGGAAAAAAAAATTCCCAAATAGTGTTTCCCTGATTTAAACTTCTTTTTTTTTTTTTTTAAAGATTTTTATTTATTTATTTGACAGAGATAGAGACAGCCAGCGAGAGAGGGAACACAAGCAGGGGGAGTGGGAGAGGAAGAAGCAGGCTCCTAGCAGAGGAGCCTGATGTGGGGCTCGATCCCATAACGCCGGGATCACGCCCTGAGCCGAAGGCAGGCGCTTAACCGCTGTGCCACCCAGGCGCCCCTAAACTTCTTTTTTTAAGTCAGAATACTGTACTGCATTCTTATAACAAAGTAAGCTAGAGAAAAGGAAATGTTATTAAGGAAATCACTCAGGGGCACCTGTGTGGCTGAGTCAGTTAAGCGTCCAAGTCTTAGTTTCCGCTCAGGTCATGATCTTAGGGCCGTGAGACTGAGGCCGGTGTCTGCTCAAGATTCTCTCTCCCTCTCCCTCCCCCTGCTCACACATGCTATCTGTCAAATAAATATCTTTTAAAAAAAAATCATATGGTAGAAAAAATACATTTACTAATGTATTTATTGGTAAAAACCCACATATAAGTGGACCTGTACAGTGCAAATACATTTGTTCAAGGGTCAATTTCACTAGGGATTGGAAACAAGAGGCTTAGATTAAAATCTGGCTTAATTTGTGCTAACACAAACCATATCCGAGTTAGCTCCTTTTCTAAAAATCACCTACCACCAATCAATGCTATAATTTTCCTCCTCCTCCTCATTTAACAACTTCTAAATATTATATATAGCTCTCTAGTCATTCCACAAATTATCCTACCAATATGGAAATCAAATGAAAAATAACCATCTACTGCAAAAAGTACTCAGTTGACATGGATAATACAAATAAAATCCTCTACCTTTGTGACAGCCAAATAATAGTAAACTAGCAACTCCCAATAATATTAAAATTAGATAAAAGCATTTATAAGAAATACTCTGATTAGAAGAGCAGGCTCTGAAGAATGGTAGAAGCAGTATTTACTATGTAACACTATATGCTAGACCCTATTCAAATACTTTACACATGCAATCTTCACGGTAATGCATGAGGTAAGTGCAGTAATAATCCCAATGTTAGCCAACTACTCAATGTAGTGAAAGGAGTCTCAAAGAGATCATTTGCAACTCCTCCTTATTTAAATCCTCAGAATAGGATTCTAACAGTTATAGCTAACAGGGTAAATCTGGATTTACCTCCTTCCTGTATCACCACATTAGGACACATTTAATTAGTTAACTACGGCAATGCCAAACTTTATGACTTGATTAAAATGGTGACCATGAGAGGTCTCCATTATAAAAGCACAATGTCATCCTGTCTGTAATTAGTTAACTGTGTGATAATACTTTAGCCATTTTAATATTCTGTCCAACACTGTTCACCCAATGACTTTAGCATCCACTGATAATCCTTGCTAATTACTACAGTAGATATTACAACAATGGTGATTTTCTATATTTACCATTCCTTCTTTCTATTAGCTGGCACTTTTTTGTTAAAAAAGAACATTGGTGGGGCACCTGGCTGGCTCAGTCAGAACAACATGTGACTCTTGATCTCGGGGTCATGAGTTTGAGCCTCATGTTGGATGTAGAGATTACTTAAATAAACAAACTTAAAAAAAAAAAAGAGCACTGTTTCCCCTTCTTCTTTTTTCAAGGGGCCCATGTTCCTTTTAGTGGGGAATGGTATTCAGAAACCAAGAACTGGGTCTACACATATTCTTCGCTACAGGGTATCACTGCTTCTAGGTCCCTTCTATGAACAAAGCCAGGAAATAACCAGTTTTTAAAAAACAAGTTCACATTCATGCTTCCAATTCACATTCAACACCATGGGGTTCTTTCTTACCCCTACATTTCTTTCTCCCTTCTCCATGGTCTTTACAGCATTTCCCAACAACATCACTATATTAGTCATTTGCCCTATCCTGTAATACATACAAAACAGTTTCAAAATTAACACCAGTACCACTACCAATTACAAACCCTAAGTCAAGGTTTCTTTCTTTCTTTCTTTTTTTTCTTTTTTACAGTTCCATTTATTCTTACAATATACCCCTACTAAGAGTGTAAAAGTTACTTGAATTCTTTTTTCTGTGTGCTTATACTATCAATTTGATATATACTTAGCACCAGTTATTTCTGTTTGTATCCATTCAGTTTTAGGATTTATTTTTTCCCATCCTTTTTGATTTTGTGAATAAGCAAAACATTTACACACTTAAAAAGTCACAGCTACATAAAACAAAGTATATTTATAAAAAGGAATTAATTTTAACAAAACCCATTAACATACTAATGAGTTTCAAGATATACCTGAAACTGGATTTGTGATGCAGAGAAACAGGGTAAACTGATAAATGGTTATTTCAATTGAATTAAAAAAGATTAAGGGCTAGAATTTGAGATTTTTTTTTTTTTTTTTAAGATTTTATTTATTTATTCGACCGAGATAGAGACAGCCAGCGAAAGAGGGAACACAAGCAGGGGGAGTGGGAGAGGAAGAAGCAGGCTCATAGCAGAGAAGCCTGATGTGGGACTCGATCCCATAACACCGGGATCACGCCCTGAGCCCATGGCAGATGCTTAACCGCTGTGCCACCCAGGCGCCCCTAGAATTTGAGATTTAAAAAGTTACTCCTTACTGTGAAAATTTCAGTAAAGGTATACTAAAGAGCTAAAATGCACAGCTATAAAAACAAAACAACATTGAGCTGATCTGATTATTATCTAGCTTTCTCCTTACAGTGTTAATGCTTCTAAAACAATAAACAAAGCACCAGGCCCTCAAACATGCTATATGTGATTATCTTTCCACATTCTACCTAATATAAATACTCCTTAATGGCATTATTATTACCTAATAATAGCATTATCTCCAATCCCCTTTTTGAAAACCCATTCTGTTGAAAACAAATGCTTATTCTATGATTTTTTTAGATTAGTTTATTTTTTAGTAATCTCTACACTCAACGTGGGGCTCGAACTCATGACCCCAAGATTAAGAGTTACATGCTCTTCCGAGTCAGCCAGGTGCCCTGGAAAAAAATGCTTATTTTAAATGGATATATCTTATGTAAATTTAAAATAACATTCAATGATATTTGGCAATTGAATAGATCTAGATTAAAAAAAATGTGCTTCATAGAGCCAGTAGTTATTGAGGACATTAAATAAAGCCTTTAAATTAATAGGTTACAAAAGGAACACCAAACAACATGTCTGTAAATTTGTGGTAAAGACAGGTAAATTTAAAAAAACAAAGAAAAAAGAAAGAAAAAGTAAAAAGCACAACATACCAACACCGACAGCACCAAACTGCTGCCCGACTAATGAACTTGGACTGAACTGACTGTATGTTGACATCCTGCCAAAAGGTCCATAGGAACCCACTGACTGGAATGAAGAAGTAGATGAGCCTAGTGAAGACTGAAGAAAGATCATGGGTTATTTTTCCAGGCTCTACACAACATGTACATAATGAAAAAAATTCGAATATTTACATTTTTAAAGAAAACTTTAAATTGTAACTACTAGATACAAAAGCAATTATAATAACTTACAATATGCATTTAATACCATAATAGTTTAACAACCTCCGGATTTCAATATTTGTATATACGTGCCAATCATAGTTGATGTGACTTATAAATGTATTTTTCTATAGTTAAGTAAAGAGTTTTATAGCAGTTTAGGAAAGAACCGAAGAAAAGTTACTTGAATAAGTAACTCTGAAGAAAAAATATGGGAAAAATTACATTTGGTTATACTGAGTTTTAGTCTGGTGCTGACAAAAATAAGGTATCTCACTTGTGATTTTGCTCATATTTCAATCATTTGAGGCGCACTATTAAATTTATAGGGAAGTGATATAGAAACAAACTATCCCAAACAAGACCATTTACTATTTATTTATTTATTTATTTATTTATTTATTTATTTATAAAAGTGGGCTCCATGTCCAGCATGGAGTCCAATGTGAGGCTTGAACTCACAACCCTGAGATCAAGAACTGAGCTGAGGTAAGAGTCAGATGCTTAACCAACTGAGCCACCCAGGTGCCCCAAGACCATTTACATTTTTAAATATATTTATCATTAAGTTAAAGAACATTTTACAAAAATTTCAATTTACTAAACCTAAAGTGTATTATAGAGTATTAAAGTATATTATAGTGTATTAATACCTAAAGTATTATAGAACGTATATATGCATACTATATACTCATTATCTTAATATAAAATATCACATATTACAAATATGAAGCATACTAATGACCAAAAGGATATAAGCTCACTGATGGTAGGAGTGTCTGTGTGTTCACTGCCAGTATCAGGCATATGGCAGGTGCTCAATAAATACTACTGGATGTATTAACCCAAAGGTCAAAAGTCAAAATTTATGGTGACTGGTAGAAGTTACTCAACAACAGTCTGACTTAAGTTTACTTGGTTCTTCTGATTCCATAAAGCTTGTAACTTTTAAATAGAGACAGTCAGCTAACACTACTCTTTGGTGTAGGCTATCTCTATTAAAATGTGTCTCTTCTCCCTCCATTTAAGAAAATTCACATTTTCTCATAATTCCTTCAGACTTACCTCCTCAAAAGTTGGACTTAACAAGGAGTGGGGGGAGAGGAGAGGAGAGAATTTCTCCAATTTCTAAGAATAAATTTAATTATTTCTTATTAAAAAACTTATATTGGAAAGATAAATATTAAATAAATGTTAAAAGGTACTTTCTCTCTCTCTCTTTTTTTCCCCTATTTTTTAAAAGGTTTTATTTTTAGGGTGCCTGGGTGGCTCAGTCGGTTAAGAGTCCGCCTTTGGCTCAGGTCATGATCCCAAGGGTCCTGGGATCGAGTCCCCCATTCAGCTCCCTGCTCAGCAGGGAGTCTGCTTCTCCCTCTCCCTCTGCCCCTCCTCCCCTCTGTGTTTACGCTTTCTCAAATAAATATAATCTTAGGAAAAATAAAAAGATTTCATTTTTAAGTACTTTCTATGTCCGACATGGGGCTCAAACCTACAATCCTGAGATCAAGAGTCACACACCCCACCAACTGAATCAGTCAGGCGCTCCTCTTTTTTTCCATTTTAATTTTATATACCACCTATTATTTTCTTCAGAAGAGTTCATTAGGTATTTTAATATTGGAAGTAAGACAAACTTATGCAAGATAATATATATTCTAAGAATCTGTTTTGTGGAAAATTAAGATTTTATCACAGCATAAAATAGGGAAAGTTAATTTTAAAAAATCTAAAAGTATTACATTACTTAAAAAAAAATCAACAAGCATATTTTAGTGCAAATGACCAAAGGCTGACAAGAAAAGGGTTGAGAAGAAAATGGATCCAAAAGGAAAATCATGAGGGCGATAAGCTTTTAATCAGCTATGACCCTAAAATGAAAATACTCCTATGTCAATCTGCTTCCTCTGCTGTTGTAACTAAAATTCAGGCAGTTTCTATATACTTCCAATTATCATGTAAATAAGCACTGTAACGAACATCCTCTTTAATTTATAATTTACAATCTTTTAGAAATCATGTATTTGTTTTTGATAAAATATAATTTTTAAATTTCTTTTACTGAGAATACTTAGGGTCTTCTTTTTTCATACCTTATTTATTTACTTATTTATTTTTAAATATTTTATTTATTTGTGAGAGAGAGAGAGAGAGAGAACACGCGCGCACGCACAAAGCAGGGGGAGTGGTAGGCAGAGTAGGCAAAGGAAGAAGCAGGCTCCCTGCTGAGCAAGGAGCCCAGTGTGGGACTGAATCCCAGGACCCTGAGATCATGACCTGAGCCAAAGGCAAACTCTTAATGGACTTGGCCACCTAGGCGTCCTTTTTCGTACTTTAGAGAATTGAACAATATACCTGTGTATGTTAAAAATCCTTTTACGTTTGTGCTATTTTATACAACACTTCATGCATATTATGTTACATAGATATACCAATATACCACACACATATATACACATGATACCAATGTGATTTATTACTTTTTTTCACTGAACCTAATAATCTTACCTAAGAGTAGCCATTACCACTCTGGTTTGTAATATGAACCAAATGTGAATAATATAGTAAGTGACATGGATCCTGGATTCCAGAGCCAGACTGCCTGGTTCTGTCCGAATTGTGGCTCTACCTTAATATACTCACTTGTTCACTTGTAAAAATCAGAATTGTATAGCTATACTATAATTACAGTACCAAGCTCAGAGAGTATTGTGAGGACTGACTTACTATATGTACAGTGGTTTGAATAGTGCTTCTCATACAGTTAGACCTCAATAAATGTAAGCTATAACTTGCTAAAATTAGAAAATATTTTATGATAAAAATAAATCCCTCTTCTACTACTTATTTAGTCCCAACTGATGATCTAAAGAAAAAAGCCTAGATGAAAACATCATCCAGGTATTTTAGGTATCTAGGTAACTAGGAAATGATAAGCACATGAACATTCAATTGAGGGGGAAAAAAAAACACCCCAAAACCAAAATCCAAGAGAGGTAAAAGCCAAGACTAGCCATGTACTTGAAGTTTTCTTGCACTCCAAGACAAATTTACCAACAGTTACCTGAACAATAGCTGGGTCCTGAGGCAAAGAACATTGTGGTTTTGGTGGCTCACAAACAGTGAGGTCTTTAATATCACTCCCACGGAATATGATGTATTCAAAGACTTCATCTCGAGGTGGTATTGGACGATCTGTTGGTCTGTCTTCTGTACCAAAGGACCGAACTGGTGAGAAAACAGAGACTATAAGATACATGTTTTACTCATCATATTCAGGTAGTGCCCTGAGAAATGCACTCTTCCAAATACCAATAAACAGCAGTTCTTAAATGTCATCTGTGAGAAAATATTCATTAATCTGTAGCTAAAGAAGTTTTGTTTTTCTTTAAAAGAAGAAAATAGAGTGGGTTCTGCCTAGAGCTAAATGTACTCAATTTAAAAGACAATCTGTATTATGAGGTCATGTTCATCCTACATTTTTATTTATTTATATCTTTGGTGGTTGTGCTGAGAGGAGGTGTTAAAGATGTCTTCTTTCATTGTTGATTTATTTTTAATATCATTCAGCAAAATAAAAAATTGGCAAACCTATGTGAGATTTCTTGTTGGGGAGTGGAATGGCAAGTGATTTCCCTGTCCACAAAATCCCAAAGTTTGGGAAATTGAGTTTTTGGATTAAGAGAAGACAATGAAGGGAACATCTATCTTGGTGAGTAGTAGGTCCTCTAGAAGCCAAGCCAAGCAGCTGTCAGGTATTTAGCCCCAGGGGACAGCGTGAAATGGCCTAGTTACCTAAAATATCTCATAATTAAATCTGATTATTTCAACACTTAAGGTAGCATTACTCAAAGTTAAACTGCGGACCACCTACACCAGGGTAAGCTGGCTAAAAAGATTTCTGGGATCTTATTCAAATCCACTGAATCAGACTTTCTGAGAGGGTCCAGAAATCTGCATTTTAAACCAAGTCCTCAAGAGTTTCTTAAGAACACTAAAGTTTCAGGCTCACTGTCTCAGACTTTTCTGAAAATGTCTACATCCATACAGAAGTTTCAAGTAAGAAAGTTTGAAAGATCATGTATTATCCATTTAAGAGTGTCCTAGAGGGAGTAGAACCCCTTCAGATTGTGCAACGTTTTGAATGTATGCATTTTTCTGCAGAACTGATCCAGGGTTAGATTAAATATGAATATTAGTTCATTTTAAATAATACCTCCCTCCTTTATGCTAAAAAGTCTTTCTATCACTTATGATACTTCCAGGAAAGATGGTGACATAGATGTAGGCTTGCAGGAGGATATCCTCCCCTAAAACTAAAGAAAATAGCCAAAAAGAGTTAAAATATCCCTAAACTAGGAGATCTCAAATTTATACCGTGAAATTTTATTAAAAAGTATCACTCCAATACTGAATCACTTAGTCCAAACTGGAAGATCAATCTGAGAATCCATATGCAGCATGCCCTGAGAAATGTTCACCGGCACCTCCATATTGGTAGGTGGGGACAGGAACACTGATGTGGTTAAGGGAAAAGATCTGGAATACCCTAGTTGAAGTTCCTCTTCCCCTAGTGGCCAAAGACTACTTTATAGGGCAGGAGTAAATGACAAGGTTCTATATTTTGCCCTTTATCTGAAAGGAAGGATAAAGAGCCAGAAAAATCAGGATTAAGAAAATTACATATAAATCAAAGTCATCCCTAACCTTAGTGGCGGCAGCAGCAACATCACCAGTACACAAAGTATACAGCCTCAGGCCTCGGAACAGACTAGTTCATCTTGAAGCAGAGGGAGGAAAAGTCAAAGTCCTCCTTTCTTTTCCTTAAAAGATTACTTATTTGAGAGAGAAAGAGAGAGAGAGCACAAGTGGGAGGGGGAGAGGCAGAAGGAGAGGGAGAAGCAGGCTCCCGGATGAGCAGGGAGCCTGAATCGGGACTTGATCCCAGGACCCTGGGATCATGACCTGAGCTGAAGGCAGATGCTTAACTGACTGAGTTACCCAGGCGCCCCCTCAAAGTCCTCCTTGTACAAAAACCACCGACAAGCTCCACAAGGTTTTCCAAGGCTGACAAGCTCCATTAGGTTTTCCATGGCCTAACAAAACCATTCAAACTATACCCATGTAGTCACTAGACAGATGAAAAATCCATTCAGGATTAATATTCGTCATAGGAAATAGAAGAAAATTTCAGAAAGAACTGCTTTACCTTCTTGAGAAAAATAAAGTTCTTATGATCAAAATGACATTGAAAAGAGAAGGTAGCATACAGAGTTAAGGAAAGAGAAGAACAGACAAGATAAATCTAACAGCAGAATAACTACATCAATAAAGCAGTAAATAACTACATCGAAGCAGTAAAACCAGGTCATTAATTGAGAAAAATTCTGAGAAAAAGCAAGTAAGATGTAAAGAAAAAGTACAGCAATAAATTAGTTGATGACTGTTATGCAGATCCAGACAAGACAGTAAGAGAAAATATACTTTAAAGATATAACAGAGGGGCGCCTGGGTGGCACAGTCGTTAAGCGTCTGCCGTTGGCTCAGGGCGTGATCCCAGCGTTCTGGGATCGAGCCCCACATCAGGCTCTTCCGCTATGAGCCTGCTTCTTCCTCTCCCACTCCCCCTGCTTGTGTTCCCTCTCTCGCTGGCTGTCTCTCTCTGTCAAAAAAAAAAAAAAAAAAAAAAAAAAGATGTAACAGAAATTTCCTGACACGAAGACCTGAATTTGATTAAAAGGTTTCGCTGTATTTCTAGAAAAAGATTTAGTGCACTATAAGCTATAGAGACTTACCCTTTGCTATATCAAATTAAAAAACTCACAGAAACAGTGGTATCAAACAAAAGATAAAAGATGAAGAATACATTTGCAAAGACGTGGATGGAATTAGAGGGTATTATGCTAAGTGAAGTCAACCAATTCTATGATTTCACTCATATGTGGAACTGAAGAAACGAAACAGGGGACCACAGGGGAAGGGAGGGAAAAATAAGATGAAATCAGGGAGGGCGACAAACCATAACAGACTCTTAAGTTTAGGGAACAAACTGAGGGTTGCTGGAGGGGCGGTGGGTGGAGGGATGGGGTAACTGGGTAACGGGCATTAAAGAGAGCACTTGATGTAATGAGCACTGGGTGTTATATGCAACTGATGAATCACTAAACTCTATCTCTGAAACTAGTAATACACTCTATGTTAATTAACTGAATTTAAATAAATAAGAGATGAAGAATAAATTCATTTAACCACACAAATGTGTATGACAATTTACTATGGTCTTAGAACAGAATGTAAGTTTAATAGTTCTGAAAAAAGCTACTAAGTTACATACTGACAAAAGTCAGGATGGTCTATCACATAGTATTCTAACAAATATTGGAAGATGAAAACACAAAAGGAAATATATAAATTAAAACTCTCATCTGTTATAGTAGGGAGTCACTTGATAAATTTTTTTGGGACGTTGATAAATTAATATATGTAGGCTTAAATTTTTTATTTGAGGTCCTAAAGGTAACCAACAATAGTGTTTAAAACTAAGGGCATATTTTCCAAAACGTGGTGTGAAGAAAACCTCTATCATACAGCAAAAGAGGAAAATGGAAAAGTATGAAAATAGAGACATTGGAGGATGAATTGCACACACCAAGAGTATGAGAAACATGTTCTAATGATGGAGACTGGTTTGATCAGATTTAGGATTTCCAACAGACAACTGTTGTACCATTACAAAGAACAAATTAATTAACAGAGATCAGAAGGGCACACATGGCTGGAAGATAACACAAACAACCTGGGCATTCAGAGTGGAAAGAAAGGCATGAGAGCACTGAAAAGGCAGAAAAATCACCACTACTGCTCAGGTACAACACATTTCAACACATGAATTAGCTCATGTGCAAATGTTAAGTAAAGGAATTGTTAGTATAGTGAGAAATCACACTGGTTCATCCCCAATTTTTCTTGTTATTTAATTTTTGCACTTGGAGGTAACAGCAATTAAACACAACAAATCACAGAAAACTAGTATATGATATCCACTCACCCCAAGTTTCCTCTTGGCTCAATCTGGCTACATAATTAGTCTTAAAAGTACTTACTGCACGGTCCTCCCTGATCTTGATGCACATCTTCCTTGTCTCCAGCAACAAGCCTCAATTCTTATATCTTCTTCCATCAGGCTTTCATTTTTTCTTTGAAGCTAACAATTTTATTAGGTATACTTCACTACCAGCATTTTTGTTAATGCTATCATTTTAATTTTTAAAAATTGTGGTAAGAACACATGAGATTTACCCTCTTAAAAAATTTTAAGCACTATAGTACAGTATTTGTATAGCAAAACGTTGTAGAGATCTAAAACTTTATCATATTGCTTAACTGAATTCTTCATTCCCCCCCCCCCTTGGTCCTGGCAACCACCATTCTACAGTATTTGTCCTTCTGTGACGGTGGAAAACAAAATGAAAATGGAAGACCAGTTTGGAAGTTACCAGACAAGTAATAGTGAAGGGGAACTTAAAAGGGTCAGTCGTAAAGAGACTCAAACTCACCAAAATAATATGATTTATTGGATGCAATTCCTTACTTCTAATTCTACAACTCTGGTTTTTTTGTTTTTCTTTTCAAAATAAGTATATTATTTGTATTATCAAAGAGTTAAGTAAATACAGGGGCACCTGGCTGGCTCAGTCAGTGGAGCGTGTGACTCCCCATCTCAGGGTTGTGAGTTCAAGCCCCATGTTGTGCTTTAAGCCCCTACTTAGAAAAGAGAATTAAGGGGTGCCTGGGTAGCTCAGTTGGTTAAGCGTCTGCCTTCGGCTCAGGTCATGATCTCAGGGTTCTGGGATTGAGCCCTGCTTCCAGCTCTGCACTCAGTGGGGAGTCTGCTTCTCTTGCCCCCTCTGTTTCTCCTCCCTCTCATGCCTGCTTGCTTGCTCTCTCTCAAATAAATCAATAAAATAAAGAATTTTAAAAAATTAGATATATAATAACATTAAACATGTTTTATGAGGCAGATTATAAAACTGTAATTTTCAAAAGATTACAACTACCTAAAAAACACAGGTGACTGACATGAAAAGATGGCAAAGTAGGAAGATCCAGGAATCAGTCCCAACACCGATGAAACTACTGACTTGGCATGTGAAGTCTGAATAAACCACTTTGGAACTATGGAATCTAATCACACACTTGCAGCACCCATGCGAGTACTTGATGAAGTAAGACTGTTAACTTGTGGTAAATTTTGACATTTTGCATAGTGGCCAGTTGTTACCATTCATTAACTCCCATCTCTCAATATATTGAAAAAACCTGAAATTTTACAAAATATCTTATCTGGCCACAATGGAATAAAGCTAGAAATGAATAATAAAAGGAAACTGGACCTGGAAATTAAATAACGCACTCTTTTTTTTTTTTTTTTAAGGATTTTATTTATTTATTCGACAGAGAGAGAGACAGCCAGCGAGAGAGGGAACACAAGCAGGGCGAGTGGGAGAGGAAGAAGCAGGCTCATAGCAGAAGAGCCTGACGTGGGGCTCGATCCCAGAACTCCGGGATCACGCCCTGAGCCGAAGGCAGAGGCTTAACCGCTGTGCCACCCAGGCGCCCCTAAATAACGCACTCTTAAACAACCAACGAGTCCAAAAAGAAATCACTAGGGAAATTAAGAAAATTTGAGACAGAAAAGAAAACACAATGTGCCAAAATTATGGGATGTAAAGAATGCCATACTCAAGAGGGAAATTTACAGCCATAATCACATTAAAAAAAAAAACATCCCAGGGCATTTGGATGGCTCAGTTGGTTGAGCATCCGACTCTTGGTTTCAACTCAAGTCACGATCTCCTGGATCATGGGACTGAACCCCACATTAGGCTCCATGCTTAGCAAGGAGTCTGCTTGAAGATTGTCTCCCTCCACTTGTGCTCCCTCTCAAATAAATAAGTTTAAAAAAAAAAAACCACACCTCAAATCAACTTTACACCTTAAACATTAGAATAAGAGCAAACTAAACCCAAATCCAGCAGAAGGAAAGAAAGAAGAGAGATTAGAGATTAACAACACAGAGAACAGAAAAACAGAATCAACAAAACCAAAAGTAGATTCTTTGAAAAGACAAAACTGACGAACTTTTAGCTAGAATGACTAAGGGAAAAAGGCGAGAAAATGCAAGTAACTAAAATCAGAAATGAAAGCAAGGACATTACTACCAATCTCATGGAATTTAAAAGGCTTATAAGAAAAAAACTACAAACAAATACCAACAAATTAGAAAGTCTGTATGAAATAGAAAAATCCCCAGAAGCATCAAATTACCAAAACTGACTCAAGAAACAGAAAATCTCAATGGATCTGTAACAAGTAAAGAGACTGGACCAGTAATCAAAAACCTCCAGAAAAAGAACAAGGACCAAATGGTTTCATTGGCAAATTTGAGCAAACATTTAAAGAAACAACACCAACCCTATTCAAACTCCTCCAAAAAAGAGAAGAAAAGGGAACATGTTCTAATATATTCTTTGAGGCCAACATTACTCTGACACTAAAGTCAGACAAAGATACCATAAGAAAACTACTGACCAATATCTTATGAATACAAATACATAAGTCCTCAACAAAATAATAGCAAACAGAATCCAAAAATACCTAAAAAGGATTACATATCATGACCAATGGGGATTTTATCCCAAGAAATCAAGGTGGTTCAACATAAAAAAAGATCCAATGTAATACACACCACATTAACAGACCAAAGGGGGAAAATACCTGACATGATAATTTCAATAGATGCAGAAAAAGTATCTGATAAAATTTAACATCCTTTCATGATAAAAAAACATTTAGCAAACACGGAATAGAAGGAAATAACTTCAACAGGATAAATGGCATATATAAAAAACCAATAGCTAACATCATTATTTAATGGTAAAAGATTGAAAACTTTCCCCTAAGATCAGAAACAAAACAAGAATGTCCACTTCCACCACTGCTATTCAATGTACTAGAAGTCCTAGCCAACATAATTAGCAAGAAAAATAAATAAAAGGCATCCAAATTGGAGAGGAAGAAGTAAAATTCTCTTTTTGCAGATGACATGATTCCATATGGTAATTCTATATATACAGAATCTATAAAAAAACTAAACAAAGCTAGAGTTAATCAATGAATGCAGCTAAGTTACAGGTGCAATATCAACACACAAAAATCAGCTGTTTCTATATACAACAATAATCAAACAAAAAGAAATTAAGAAAACAATCTCACAGTAGCATCCAAATGAATCAAATATCTAAGAATAAATTTAACCAAGGAGGTGAAAGACTTGTATACTGACAATTAAAAGCACTTCTGAAACAAATTAAAGAGCAGCTAAATAAATGGAAAGTCATCCCATGTTCATGGACCGGAAGACTTATTAAGATTACAACACTCCAGGGTTGCCTGGGTGGCTCAGTTGGTTAAGCGGCTGACTTTGGCTCAAGTCATGACCTCAGGGTCCTGGGACTGAGCCCCACATGAGGCTCCACGCTTGGTTGGGAGTGTGCATCTCTTTCTCCCCTCTCCCCCTCTGCTCGTGTGTGCGCATCCTCTCTCTCTCAAAAGAAAAAAAAAAAAAAGATTACGATGCTCCCCAGAGTGAGCTCTACAGATTCAGTGCAATCCCTATCAAAATTATAATCCACTTCCCTCTCAAATTGGAGAAACCAAACTTCAAATTCAGGAACAAGTTGGAAGACTTGTACTACCCAATCTTAAAACTTACTACAAAGTTACAGTAGTCAAACAGTGTGTACTAACATAAGGATTTACGGAATGGAACAGTCTTAAAAAAACCCCAAACATCTATGGCAAATTGAATTTAATAAGGGTCCAAGAATATTCAAATGGGGGAAAGAAGAGTCTTCAAAACATGGTTTTGGGACAACTGGATGACCATATACAAGAATACCTTATTCCAAACAAAAATTAACTCAAAGTGGGTGTGATGTTGTGATATAATAAGAAATATATATTTGGTCTTTGTCTCCAGCTCCTGGACAGAGCTCCTAAAACCTTTGTAACTTCCTTAGAAATAAAGGTACTAAGAGCATCTTTTGTTCTAATGAGGACACTCTTGGTGGGCTCCTGGATAGCTTCAGAAAAGGGGCTGGTCACCAGAAAGACCAACTTTTGGGGAGGGGAGAGGGGCTGGAGACGGAGTTGATAATTGATCATATCACCCATGTGATGAAGCCTCCATAAAAACCCTTAAACTATGGGGTTTAGAGAGCTGCTGGGTTGGTGAACACGTGGAGGTGCTGGGAGGATGACTCGCCTGGAGACGACAAGATCACTGCACTCCTTCCTACATATCTTGCCCTATGTATCTTTTCCATCTGGGTGTTCCTCTTGTATCCTCCTATAATAAACTGGTAATCTAATAAGTAAGCTGTTTTCCTCAGTTCTATGAGCCATTCTGGCAAATGATCAAACCAAGGAGGGGGTCATGGGAAGCCTCAATTTATAGCCTGTACTTGGTCAGAAGGACAGTTGATAATTTGCAACTTGAGACCAGTGTGTGAAGTAGGCTGGGGTAGGTTGTCTCGTGGGACTAAGCCCTTAACCTGTGAGATCTGACACTAACTTCAGATAGATACTGTCAGAACTGAATTAAATTGTAGGATACCCAGTTGGTGTCTATGGAGCTGGGAGAACTGGTTGATGTGACTGACTGAACATGTGGTGGCCAGAACTACTGAGTAAACTGGTGAGCAGAGGAAAAAGCACATTTTTTTCTTTTTTAAAGATTCATTTATTTGAGAGCGAGAGTGAGAGAGCGTGTGTGCAAGGCAGAGCCCAATACGGGGCTCAATTCCATGATCCTGAGATCATGATCCAAGCAGAAACCAAAAGTCTGACGCTCAACCGACTGAGCCACCCAGACATCCCAGTTTTTCTTTTAGTGGGTCAACAATCTAAATATAAGCCAAAACTATGAAACTATTAAGAGAACATAGGAGTAAATCTTTATGACCTCAGATTTGACACTGAAAGCATGAGCAACAAAAGAAAAAATAAACTGGACTTCATAAAAATCAAAACAAGTGCATCGAAGAACAATACTGAGCATGGTAAAAGACAAGCTATGGAATGTGAGAAATATTTCCAAGTCATATACAAGGGCTTAATATCTAGAATATATAAAGAACTCATAACAACAGGGATGCCTGGGAGGCTCAGTCGGTTAAGTGTCTGGCTTCTGTTCAGGTCATGATCCCAGGGTCCTGGGATCAAATCCTGCATTGGGCTCCTTGCTCAGTGAGGAGCCTGCTTCTCCATTTGTCTGCCACTCCCCTTGTTTGTTCCTACTCTCTGACAAATAAATAAAATCTTAAAACAAAACAAAACACCCAAACCCCTCCAACAACTCAACAACAGAAAGACAAAGCACCCAATTAAAAATGGGCAAAAACTTGAAGAGACACTTCTCAAAAAAAGATATACAAGTAGTCCACAAGCTTGTGAAAAGAGACTTAATATCCTTGGTCATTATGTTAATACAAATCAAATCTATCATGAAATGCCACTTCAAAACTACTAGAATGGTTTTAATAATAAAACAAAATACACCTCTACCTTTGAAACCAATAATACATTATATGTTAATTAATTGAATTTTAAAAAAGCCCAAATGTATAAAAAAATAATAAAACAAAATAACAAATACTGGCAAGGATATAGAGAAATAGGAATCCCTGACATTGCAAGTAGAAATGTAAAATGGTATAGTTGCCGTGGAAAACATAGCTTGGTGGTTCCTCAAAAAATTAAAAGCAGAATTACCATATATATTACTCAGCAATTTTACTCATATGTGTAAAAACCTATTTCCACACAGAAACTTGCACATGAATGTTTAAAGGAGTATTATTCTTTTTTTTTTTTTTTAAGATTATTTATTTATTTGACAGAGATAGCCAGCCAGCGAGAAAGGGAACACAAGCAGGGGCAGTGGGAGAGGAAGAAGCAGGCTCCTAGCGGAGGAGCCCGATGTGGGTGGGACTTGATCCCGGAACGCTGGGATCACGCTCTGAGCCGAAGGCAGACGCCTAACGACTGCGCTACCCAGGCGCCCCAAAGCAGTATTCTTCTTAAGAGCCAAAAGGTAGAAACAACCCAATGCCCATCAACAGATGAATGGATAAACAAATTGTGTTTTTTATATTTAGACACACATACACATAACAGAATATTATCCAACCATAAAAAGGAATGAAATGCTGAGACGTGTTACAACCAGAAAGAAACTCCAAAGCATGATGCACTTATAAGTGAAAGCCAGGTCACATATTATATGATCTGTTTTACATATATCGAGAAGGGGAAAAGCCATAGAGACAGAAAGCAGATAAATGGTTACTGGGGGGAAAGGGAAGTGGGGAAGGATTACGTAATGGGTAGGGGTATTCTTCTAAGGTGATGAAAAAATTCTGAAACTGAAGTGAGGTAGTGGTTGCACAACACTGTGACTAGACTGCCACGGAATCACATTACTTTATAATGGTTAATTGTGTTATATGAATTTCACCTCAATAATCGTCCCCTACCCACACACAATTATAGCCTCAAAGAGAATACACAAAATAATAGGAATAGCTGGGTTAGATGTTGGAACTAGGAGTGGTTGTCCTCTCTATTTTAAACTTAAACTTCATCATGGTGCTATGTTGTTTTAGTTAAGTATCCTAGTTTTTTTTTTTTTTCCTTCATTCCCCAACTAGAAAAGCCTATGTTTTAGGCCTACGTTTAATAAAAGAGAGTGGGAAATAGGGAAATAATTTTCTCTATTAGTCTGAAAGAATATAATCAATTCCCTATTTCTGACTACAAATGATCACGCATCCCATAATAGTCTTTTATTTATTTATTTTTTTTTTTAAAGATTTTATTTATTTATTTGACAGAGAGAGAGACAGCCAGCTAGAGAGGGAACACAAGCAGGGGAGTGGGAGAGGAAGAAGCAGGCTCATAGCGGAGGAGCCTGATGTGGGGCTCGATCCCATAACGCCGGGATCACGCCCTGAGCCGAAGGCAGACGCTTAACCGCTGTGCCACCCAGGCGCCCCCCATAATAGTCTTTTAAAAAAATACACAGAAAGGGGCGCCTGGGTGACACAGCGGTTGAGCGTCTGCCTTCGGCTCAGGGCGTGATCCCGGCGTTATGGGATCGAGTCCGGCATCAGGCTCCTCCACTATGAGCCTTCTTCTCCCTCTCCCACTCCCCCTGCTTGTGTTCCCTCTCTCAATGGCTGTCTCTGTCTCTGTCGAATAAATAAATAAAATCTTTAAAAAAAAAATACACAGAAAGGGTCAAGTTTCCGGCAAAATCATTTACCTAAAAAAACCCCTCTATTTCTAATAAAGTTCAAACATCACACTAATGTCAAACCTAGTTACCAGTATATTAATACCTGAGCATACAGTCATACTACATGGCTAGAGGGAAGATCTGTAATGACCAAATTCCTAATAAAGTATCTCCAATATAAAATACCAAAGCTTTTAAGTTTAAACATGACAATCGTATACATAGTTAAATACAGTCAGTATGCACAAAATGATATCATTAGTATTTTCCAAAAGACTTCACTTTTGGACACAAACTAAAAACTGTAAATCAGGCTCTAATACTGATGGCTAAGGAAGAAAACAAGTCTGTTGAATACTAAAATGTGAGAGCAATAAATGAAAGGTTGAATTATTCAAGAAAGGCCCAAAGTAAGTTAGAAATCTAAGCCTAAGTTCAAATGTAAATGTAGAATAAGATTTTTTAAAAAAGATTTATTTATTTGAGAGAGAGAGAGAGAGAGAGAGCACAAGTGGGAGGGGCAGAGAATCCCAAGCAGACTCCGTGCCCAGCACAGAGCCGATACTGGGCTCATGACCCCAAGACCACAACCAGAGCTGAAAGCAAGAGATGGACGCTCAAGTGACCGTGCCACCCAGGCGCCCCTAGAATAAGATTTTTGATGTAGCCTTAAAGTTAAAACTTCTGTCAAGTATCACTTGTAAGATCTAGTCCCATCCCACTTACACAAACTTAAGTTCCAACGAAGCTCATTATTCTCAATAGCCAGCGCAGGTTTTCTGTCTTCTACCACAGCTTCTCCCCAAACGCAACACATCTTAAATTTCAGCTTATATGCTACTTGTATTCATCAGCTTTCTCCAGAGAAACAGAACCAAAAGGACACATACACAGACACACAACCCACAGATTTACTTTAAGGAACTGGCTCATGTGAAAATCCAAAATCTGCAAGTAGGCTGGCAGGCTGGAGACCCAGGGAAGAGCCGAAGCTTGAGTCCAGAGGTGGTCTGCTGGCGAAATTCCTTCTTGCTCAGAGGAAGTCACTCTTTGCTCTATTAAGGCCTTCATCTGATTGGATAAGACCGACTCACATGGTGGAGAGTAATCTACTTAAGAGTCTACTGATTTAAAAATTAATCTCATTCAAAAAACATCTTTACAGAAACATCCAGAATATTTGACCAAATATCTGGGCACTTGGCCCAGCCAAGGTGACACAAAATTAATCATCATACAACTCTATCAGTAATACTTCCAGGTGGAAATAACACATTCTTCCTCTAAAAATAACAGAGCATTCTGTCACACTGTCTATACCTCCCCCTTCCTAGAACTGAAAGATCTTCAGGAGAGGGGTGCCTGGGTGGCCCAGCTGGTTGAGCATCTGACTTTTGGTTTCAGCTCAGCTCAAGTCCCACATCAGGCTCAGCACTCAGCTGGAGTCTGCATGAGGATTCTCTCCCGGTCCCTCTGCCCCTCCCACCACTTGCTTTCTCTCAAATGAATAAATCTTAAAAAAAAAAAAATTTCAGAGAAAAAAATTTGTATCTAAATAATCTTTGCAACTCCCTCAGTACCTAACACTGTATCCTACATATTGCTCACATTTGCATATTTCTTGAATAAATTCCACAGGGGAAAAAGCTATTAAGTAAGCAATTTCCAAAATTACTGAACATTGTTTAATATCAAGGGAATTGAATTAAATTATACAATACACCTACTTAGAATAAAATGGGAGAATGACTACATCAAAAAGAAAGAACTGGATTATCAACAGGATGGGAAAACAGAAAAACAGCATTATTTAAAAAACAGAATATATGCAAAAATATCGAACCAGGGGAAAAAAAGTGTAAAGTTGCACTTGGCCTTTTCTTCTCTTTCTGGTATTTATCCATAAGTACATGTCTTGTTGCACAACTAGTATCATACACACTAAGTATTGCTGAAAGCATCCGAGATACTGTTTATTTGGAATAAGCTATTATATACGGTTTAATTATTGAAATACGAAGAGTAGCTTTATAAAGCTATCTCTTCTACAATGTAATACCCTTGCACAGACCCTGATGGAAGGATGGTAGTAAGCATGCTCTTGATTTTTTACTTGGGAGAGGGACACAGGACTGCTTGTGAATCACATCAAAAACTGCCTACACAAAGATTCACTTTCTATACACCTGCACTCTCCTCTTTGGCCCCTTCTTCACCCTCACCCACACTACTTTCTGTTAGGGAATATTACTCCACTGAGTGAAACTATCTGTCTCTGGCCTCTATCATCTTTTCCTGTACCCAATTACAGACCTGTCACCCCAACAGACATCTCTACCAACCTTCTCTTTGCAATATTCTCAATCTCCTCAGCACTTATCACACACCAATCACTGGTAATCTGAAAACAAAAAACCACCTCCACCTCCAGAGTTCACAACCCAGGTGACTTTCCCCTCACCATTCAAACATTTTTTTTTTCTCCCCTAAAGATTTTATTTATTTGAGAGAGAGTGAGAGAGAGCACGAGCAGGGTGAGGGGCAGAGGGAGAAGCAGGCCCTCTGCTGAGCAGGGAGCCCGACGTGGGACTCAATCCTGGGACTCCAGGATCATGACTTGAGGCAAAGGCAGATGACGCTTAACCAACTAAGCCACCCGGGTGCCTTTTTAGAGGCAGGGAAGGGTAGAGGGAGGGAGAGAATCTTAAGCAGGTTCCATGCCCAGTGTGGAGCTTGATGCAGGGCTTGATCTCATGACTCTGAGATCATGACCTGAGCCGAAATCAAGAGTCGGACGTTTAACTGACTGAGCCACCCAGGCGCCCCTCACCTTTCAAACATTCTTAAAACCTACTCCTTATTACTTTAACTCTAAAGGTTAAAGTAACCTCTGATTTGCCTAAAAAGATCCAAAACGATCTTGTCCTTTTCATTAATACATCTCATCGTCTTTACTCATTTTCTTCCCTCTTGTTTGCACTCAGGAGAGGAAAGACCCTTACATTTCTTTTAAGCTAAAGTCACCTCCCACAATTACAGGTTTGGGACCTTGCTCAGTTTATTAGTTCCTCTCATCTGCAACTTCACTTGCTTTCCCCATGCAAGATTCTTCCCCTTGAATTACTAATATTTGCAGATTTACTGACATATTTTTCCTCAACCACGAGAAGGTCAGACTAAGCATAACGGAATAATGACTTCTGAGAACAAGAATTTAGGGAGAGTGGCATGAAGAGAGAATTGTACAACCAAAAAGAGATTCAAAAATTTAGATGGTGAAGCAGTAACAACAAAACAACAGTAATAATGCTAAACATATTTACAAGGACCCTTTTGAAACTGTAGATAAGATCCTGAAACATTTCTAAAAATCACAGGATGGCACAAGAAAACTGAATTATACTCATCATTATTAATCTGAGAGAATAAAATATCTTTAATACTGTCTTCATTTATCACACTGTCTTTTTCTATTAAATATCAAGCTGTATAACTACATTTTCCGACCCAGGTAAATTTTCAGAAACAGTAATGCTTTATGTGACCAACAAATAGTTAATTTGCTATGTTCAAGGGACACAAGGGGGAAAAGATGCTGATGTCTAGTTGTGAAACACAGTAAGACAGGCATGGTAAGCACAAGAAGAAAATAGAAGACAAAAAGAGAACACAGAAGGTACACCTAGCATTTCCCGACTTATGGCAATCAGGGAAGGCTTTGCAGGGGTGATGATGCTCAAGCAGAATCAGGAAAAATAAACCTAATTCCCTTCTGATCCAATCCCAATTTCAGCTGATAGGAACTACTGTATGTACCATCAACACTCAATACTTTCCTGGTCCTTGCCCAGTCAACTTTTTTAAGGCCAACCCACTCTCCTAATTTCTCATGTATCTGTTCTTCCCTCTCTATTTTAACTCATTTAGGCCTATATTTCCTCTTTCCCAAACTCTTAAAATACTCCAACTGATGTCACCATTGTCAGCCTCTCCCCTCACCCCCAATCAGTTTTTGCACAATGCTGCAGCATAAACTTCCTAAAGTTAGACTCTGACATGTTACCTTATTGGCTAAAAAACTTTCAATGGCTCCCTAAATCCACCAAGATAATTCAGACTTGTTAGCCTGTCATTCAAATGACAAACTGAATATATTAAGATAAATTTAGCAGTGGAAGCAAAATAAAAGGGAAGGGGAGAGTGCCTGAGCTTGTTATTTGACACATTTCCACTGTCACTTAAGCCTTCCAGAGCTCTTTGCTTTTTTCTTTCCACTGTGACTTCTTAATCTGTTGCACCGCTCATTTCTTCAACCACAGCCATATAAGAAGCAGGGCAAAAAACTCCAATTCAAAGCACCTTGTGAAAAGGCCTCAAATCTGAAGGAACTTGACTGACCTGAGGACCTGACTGAGAGTTAGTGTGATCCAACCTTAAGTGAGCTGCAAGGTGTTATGGGTTAGGATAAAAGTTTTGGGCTCTAGTTGTTCCCTGACAGACTGCAAACACCCTATGGCCTGGGACCAGACGCTTCCTCCTAGACGCCTCTTCATGTGGCTAACTGTAATTATCTGCCAGGATGCATCTTAGATGTGGCGTTCTCAAGAATCTTGTCTCTAATGCTCTTTTGTTTCCTAGCACCTATCATATTGTCTAGCATGCAGTCACTGTAGGTGCCCAGTAATTCTCCAGAATGAATAGCTTATTAAATAATAAGCACCAGGCAGATGCAAGCTTCTTCTATGCCCCATTTGCTCCAAGCTGTTCTTAATGGTGCCCATGTTTTTCCAGAAACTCTATTTTACCCTCTCTAGACAGTACCAGTGTTGGGGAAGAGTAGCTGTCCAGCTGTGTGAAATGCAAAAGGAGATTTGGAAATCTGACCACCGTCAAAACAAATTTTGAGTTAATCTTCCAGTTTTTAACTCCATCTCCAGTCCTCATTACTTCATAGTCTTCTAGTTTCCATTGCAACTGGTGATGCCAATTGCTAAGTCTTTTAGGAGTCTAGGTGGAAATAAGGTTAGTTCTTGGCTTACCCCACTGTCTACTTAGGTTGCAGCTTTCTCAACTCAGAATTCTAAGTCATTTAAATTCATCCCTTTGCTTTTCAAACTCCAAAATTTTGCTTTCTTTTCTCCTTTCCAAATCCACCTTGTCCTTTATGGTTTTATTCCTAAAAAAACAAAAAAGTCCCTTGCATACAGTTTTAGTAAGATTTATCAACAGCAAGTAAAAGTAAAAGCTTGTCCAATCTGCAGTCTAAATTTAATCTTTACTCTTTAAGCTGCTTTCAGTTGTGCTTTCTTTCTTGTAGTTGGTTTTGTATTTTAATCTCCCAAACTATAAAACCAAGAGACAGAGATGAAAATAACGGAAAAAGTATATATACACACAATATTGCATTCAATAGAAATTCAAAACAAAACATGGGCGAGGAACGGAGGAACAGATACAAGACAGAAACTAATCTAAGACAGAGAATTTATTAGGTTAAAGAGACCTGGAGTCTTCGGATTTGTAAGGTGCACAGAGAGCCACTCAGGAATCAGTGTGGTAACATTTCTGAACTCCGAGAATAAAGCTTCCAGAGAGAAAAGTGACTAAGAATTAGACTGGCATCAGCAACACCAGAAAGTTAGAATACAACAAACCAATACCCTCAAAATTTTATAGAAAAAGATTCTTGAGGTGCCTGGGTGGCTCAGTTGGTTAAGCATCCAACTCTTGGTTTCAGTTCAGGTCATGATCCCATGGGCTGTGGGATCAAGCCCTGTGCCAGACTCCCTGCTCAGCAGGGAGTCTGCTTGAGGCTACTCTCCCTCTGGCCCCTGCCCCCACCCCCTCACAGGCGCACTCTCTCTCTCAAATAAACAAATCTTGAAAAAAAAATTCTGAATTTAGAACGATACAGTCAAGTAATTAAGAAAAACACAGGCTCACTAAAAAAACTTGCCACCCACACATTCCATGTTGTTGTTTTCCTTTTTTTTTTTTAAATGGTAAAGATGCAAACACAACTGGGGGTGAAAAGAGAATCAAATAAAAGGCCAACATTGAAATATGAGCACCTGAGTGTCTCTGAAAAGTCTGGTGCAAGATAATAAACCAAAGCAGAGCAGTAGAGGCAGTAAGAGGTCAAATTTTGGATATATTTTGAAAATAGAAGTGATAGGATCAGAAATGCATATGAAGTGTGAGAAGAACAGAAGAATTAAGGATGACTCAAAAGGTTTTTTGGTCTTACCAACTAAAAGGATGAACTGTCATTCAATCAGATGGAGAAACAGGTGTGTGAGATACCTACTGAGCATTTCTCCAGGTGGTGGTGGTAATGAGGCAGTTGGGTATAAAAGTGAGGAGGTCCAGGATGGGGATAGGAGTCAGTAATGTACAGAGAGTATTCAAAGCCAGGAACTGCATGAGATTATCAAGAGAAAAGTGCAGATGGTAAAATAAAAAAGATACAGTGAAAGACACACACACACACAGAAACAGAATGAGACCCTGAGCTTGCCAACATTTGGAAGTTTAGTAGTTGAAGAATCAAAAAAAAAAAAAAGAGACCGAGATGAAACTAGTGAGGTATGGGAGAAAACCAGGATAATGTCAAGTGAAGAAAGTATTTCAAGGAGAACAGCCCAACTGTGCCATATATTGGTGACTGGTCAAACAGACTGAGGGTACGAACCAACCACTGGATTTAGCAACATGAAGTCTTTGGTGACCTTGATAAGAAGTTTGTCATCTGTGCAAATAAAAACCTAAATAACCTGGGTTCAAAAAATAATACAAGTAAGTGGTGTGGACAATTCCTTCAAGGAGTTTTGGTGTAAAGGGAAGAACAGAAATGGGGTGATAGAAAGAGGAAACAGTTTAGAGTAGTGTTAAAAAAAAAAAAAAGAGTAGTAGTGTTTTCTTGTTAATGTTTTTAAGATGGATGAGTTAGCATCACATCTCCACACAGACAGGAAAGATGTGGCAGAGAAGGAAAACTGCATTTACAGGAGAGAGTAGAGAACTGCTACAGCAATGACCTTGAATCAAGAGGGGATGAAATCCACTGCATGAGGGGAAGGGTGGTCTGACAGAGAACACCTTCTCTACACTGTCAGTGAAAAAGTAGAGTGTGGAACACAGATGTGAGTAACTGGGTATTATGTGGGATTGTGGGATGAGTTATCAAAATTCTCTTCTGCTTGCTATTCTTTCCTCAATTAAACAGGAAGCAAGGTTCACAGGTTGAAAGTGAAGATGGGTAGGTGTTGGAGGTCAGAGGAAAACAGAAGGAATGAAAGAGTCATGCAAAAGATGGAATGAGTAGACTACAGAAATACAGTATATGACTGCAGGGAAGTAACCATGACTGATGAGGTTAGTGAACGTAAATTTAGAGTGAAACTGGTCAGCATGTCTGCATTGATGGAAACAAGACTGTGGTTTCTCTAAGCTCCTACAAGAAAGCAGGAGAGGAGCAGGGGGGTTGAGTTTATGCTAAGTACTGATTGTAACTGCTCATGGAATTTAAACAAGATAGAGAAGGAAGTAAAGCCATGAGGGGGATATGGGACAGCGAAAGGTAGTAAGGTCAACAGACTGTAGATTACAGTAGGTCTGAATGACTTATGGAGTTCGGGTGCCAGAGCCAGAGTTGGAGATGGTGGCTGGAAATAACAATGAGATAGATATTCTCTATTAAGCACCTACAATAAACTAGTCACTTTTGATACTACCTCATTTAATTCTCAGAATGACTGAATGATGGACACTATTATCTGCATCTAAAAAAACAAGTTAAAGCTAGGGTTAAATAAGGCCAAAGAGCTAGCTACTAGGCATTCCAATTGGCTTTTTGGGTCACATTTTCTTGGAGAAATAAAGACCCCACAAAACTAGAATAAGAGGGGTGCCTGGGTGGCTCAGTAGGTTGAGGGCTGGACTCTTGATTTCGGCTCAAGTCATCATCTCAGGGTTGTGAGATCGAGCCCCACAGGCAGTCTGCTTGAGATTCTATTCTCCCTCATTCTCCCTCTCCCTCTGCTGCGTACTCCAAATAAATAAATAAATCTTTAAAAAAACAAAAAACAAAACTAGAGTAAGATCCCTGTGAATAAAATATTTTACAAACTAACACACACTTCATCCATTAAAAAACTTACTTCAGTGATACCTACATTTTAATACAGCTAATTGAAAGTATTATTTCAGGGGTGCCTGGGTGGCTCAGTCAGTTAATTGTTGGACTCTTGATTTCTGCTCAGGTCATGATCACAGGGTTGTGAGATCAAGCCCGGTGGTGGCACTTCCAAAGCGTAGAGCCGGCTTAAGATTCTCTCTCTCCCCCTCTCCCTCTGCCCCTTCCCCATGTGCGCACATGCCTCTCTCTATTAAAAAAACAACAACAACAAATAAAGTATTAAAGCATCACAGAAAAATAAAAAGGTAAATTGTTCCTGTAGAGGGGATCTTCTACCATGGAGTAGTAAACTCAAGCTAAACCATCTGCAGTTACTGGTATTATTACTTTGGCACCAAGTTAAACACTATAAAACTCCTGCTATGTGTCAAGCACAGATAAGATTTCTTTACTCTTCTTATTTCCTTCCTTTCTATTATTATTTTCTTTAGGCTTTATGCTGTTTTCTCCACGTCTGATTCAGAAAGCCACAGCTTATCTTACTCCATTGGAAAATGCAGTTAGTCTCTGGCATTGACTTCAGACTCCCCAAATTACTGTGGACTGTACAGCAACAATAAGCTGTTTCCAAGGCTCCAAGTTCTGGCAACATTACTAAACAGGGCAACCAAAAGAAACTGCAGCTTGAAGTGTTACTAGATCTTTGACATTCTAGGTAGTGATTTTGTGAATTGCTAGATTAGGTCCCCAACTCATGTGAAAACGAAAGAAATCAATAAAGCACTTCACAGGTATTCCATCCATCCTACAAAGCTTTCCTACTCACTCAATGGAGTTTTTGAGTATGTGGCTAATTAACAATCAAGAAATGGCTAAGGTATACCAATGGGCAGGACTCAGCAGATGATTTAAGTAAATAATCAATAACCAGCTTTGATATTCCTCTACCAATGCCTTGATTTTAAGGACAAATCAGCTGGTTTATTAATCATTCTTCACAAAGTCTCTTTTCCTAATGCAGTGGCAACCTGGTTTTCATTTGAGTGGTGTATTATCCAGGTATAGATAACATAATATATATTAGATAAGAATTTCACTCATTTTAACCCATTTTATTTAAATATCGTAAAAAATCTACACGCATAACGCTATGGGAAATATGTACTTTCTCCAACTTTGAAATTCCCATAATTAGAACTATCTTCAATAACTACAACTATCCTTTCATTTATTCAAATATTTACCAGGGGCTTGCTATGTCAAGGCACTGTTCTAGGCACCAAGGATAGAGCAGTGAATAAGACAAAAACTCTGCCTTCATGAAACTTCCATTCTGTGGGCAATCTCTTGGTATCCAGGCTCCAGTATGTGCTGGGCATCATATTCACAGACACGGGTGTCTGAATACTGTAATATACAGTAATTGGAAATATTCTACAAACTATTAGTGCATGCCACCACTTTTCAATTTCCTCAAACATCTTGAAGTAATTCTTCCCTTAAATTTTAAATGAAAATTATAATTGAGCTTGAGTCATAAGGTAAAAACTCCACCTCCCTAACAATGTCAATTTTGTCATAAGATTTTATCCTCCTGAATTTCTGTTCTCCAAAATCTCTCACTATTGGGGGCGGGGTGGGGGGCAACATAAATCTTAGTCATTTCAATTTTAAAAAGATATACAATTGTGAACATGGAAAGTACTATTTGGAGCTCCCCCTCCCAAGAGATTTCTGTAAGATTAATAAACTAAAATGCTAAATCATTTCCATTTATTCATCAATAAACATTCATTCTCCCAGGAGCTCAGACTCTATGGGGGGAGGGAAGGTGACAATAAACACAGGCAAATAAGCAAAGAAGATTACGGGCAGGTCATAATCAGAGTTAGGAAGAAAATAAACTCAGAGCTGTGATAAAGACTCCAAGAGACAAACTACAGACCAAATGATCTATTAACAGACTTAACAGACTGACATCAGTCTTTCTAGGTTGCCTTTAAAACTCCCTGACATTCATATAGAAAATTCTGTGTATCAAAGCCCATTAAACTTACTTCAGTATTAACCTTTACAGAACTAGAGCTAGTCTGTGAAATCTCTAGCAGATAATAAAAGACATCACCCAGTTAGTCACTACCTCTGGGACTGGGCTTTTGATTATATTTAGTGTGATTATACAATTTCTTACCCAAACTGGAACATATTCAAGAGAGAAAAGGAATGTTTTAATAATCATCCAGAAGAACAGGCACAAACATTCCACCAGGGCAAACCAGGCCATATGGTCACCGCGACTATACACCATATCAAATATAACTAATCCAAAATTTTAAGAGCATTGTACAGTTCCACATGAATTTATATTATAAGTAACATCCAAGTAAAGGACCTAAGTTTTAATCTGGATCATGTAAACCAAAAGAATCCCTTACTAAATTTAAGTGAAAAGGCAAAACAAAAAAGTTTTGAAAAAGTAAAGTATCTTCATGACCTTGGGGTAGGGAAAAATTCCCTTAAAAAAAAAAAAAAAGAATAAGAAAAAAACACTAGCCATAAATAAGAGTAATAAACACGTCTACATTAAAATGAACTTCTGTTCACCAAAAGAAACCATTAAATGGGAAAAGATATTTGCAACAGATATACCCAGCAAAGGATTCGTACTCAGAATACTGAACTCTAGAAAAGACCTACATTTCAGTAGTAAAATGGGCAAAAGATTTCAAAGGCATTTCATGAAAGACGAAATCCAAATGACTAGGATATGAAAAAGTGTTCAGCTCATTAGTGATCAGGAAGATTAAAGCCAGGTACAACCACACTCACCAGACTGGACAGAATTAAAATATCTGGTACTAAGTATTATTGTTGGTAAGGGATGTAGAACTAGAACTTTCATATACTAATAAAACTCAAATAAAAACTAGTGAACGACAACAAAACAACAACAACACTGCTTAGCATTACCTAATAAAGACACATTCCCCATGATCCTGCAATTCAAGTATACACCCTCAAGGAAAGTACACAAACAGGCATCGGTGCACTTAAACACAAATGTTCATAAAGGCATTGTTCACAATAGCAAAAACTGTCAACAATTTAAACATTAACTGGAGAATATCAAATACAAATGCAGAATAAACTTCTTATATTCCTGATGAAATACTGTGCCACAACAAACCAAAATCAAATATCTACAAGATGATTCCATTTATATAAAGTTCAAAAAAGGACAAACATAAACTCTATTATTTAGTGATGTAAACTTAGGTGGTAAGACCTAAGAATAATGTTTACATCCAGCTTAAGTGGGTAGTAGTGGTGATGGAAAGATGCAGGGGGTGGGAGGATTCTGGGATGCTGGCAATGTCTGTCTTGCCCTGGGTGGTAGTTACAAGGATCTTTGTTTAGAAATATTTTATTTTTATCTGTTATCTTTTCAACATGTGTGGTTATTTCACAATAAAAAGGGGGAAAAAAAACTCTTCCCAGAGGGGGAAAAAATTAACATCCAAGAGAATTCTAAGAATGTCATTTGAAGAGATTAACTCAATTGCTAGTTCACAAAGATAACCGGGATCTCTAAATGCAAATACATACTGTATTCTAAACTCTACTCTGTTAGACTGCCATTCTTCATCCAAATTTTGAAAAAGGTGGAATATCAGATATCAAATTCCTTCACAAGTCATATAAATTCTAAAATTTTGAGACCAAACACCCTACTTCTAATTCTGAAATTTGAAGTGCCCAGTGTTCACTGGATAGCTATATAGGAGTTTTAGATTAGAAACTGCTAAGGAGAATAAACCATCAAAATTGGGTCTTCAGTTTTTGCAAATACAATTGAATTCCCAAACCTCTGTTACATATTAAATAACTCCTACTGAAGAAAAAGCATGTATTATGTATGTGGGATTAATGATCAAAACCATAAATACAGATACACATTCAATGATTTAAAAAAATCTTTTCATTACTGTATTAGTATTTATCAAGTCATGATACAAGGAACAAATTGGCATATGAATTGAACTATGAAAGACTAATGAAACTAGTTTATTGGCTCTAGAAGCTGAAAGGATTTTTTTTTTTTTTAACGTGGGTCATTAACAAGATAGACTTGGTTTTCTTGTATAAAAGAATACACTGAAAGATTTTTAAAAGACTAAAGTTAATACATCAGAAATCTCAAAAATGTACATTATTTTATTTCACTGTGAGGACTAAAAGCACAGTCAACTCAGTAAGTCACTAAGCTGGCAAGACACCTTAAAATTCAGATTAGGTAAAACAATGCTTTTTAAAAAGTTATTAAACCACTTTAATGAAAAATACTGTATGTGGTTCTCACCAAGAACTTTAGAAAGCCTTTTTAATAATTTCACAAAGCCATAAAAACTAAGACACTATACAGCTAAATATCCATGGGGTGGGAGTGGAAAAGAAGGGAAGATAAAAAAAAAAAAAAAATTAAAGGCTCCTTAGGTATAAAATTTGTCCCAACACGAGTGTTATTAAAAAGGACCCCGAAAATGTCACTAAATACTTGTGTGATACTGTGAAATGACTCTCCTACTAGTTATAAATAAATTTTTCTTCTTTTTACAAATGCAGAAAATTTCTTCCTAGCCCTGGCCCTCTGACTCTTATCACAGTACTCACTCCGTAACTCTACCAGATGTATTGGAAAGCTACCTCAGTTATCTCGCTACCCTCTCCTAAGTATTTCAAACTTGTGAGACTTGTTTTAAGAGCAGGAGTTAAAGTTTATTTTCTTCCTGGTTTTCTGGCGGACCGAAGGCCCAGCACGTGTGAACCGAAACAAAACCCACTCAGACTGGGCGACGCTTAATGAAATAATACGGGTACAACACTTTCTTCCTCAATGCCCACAACTCGCCATCCCAGAGAGCCTCCACAGGGACAGGTCAGCGCCCACGAACCACTCAGACCTGCCCTCGGAACAAGGGTCCTGGATCAAGCTGGGACCCTCCTCCCCACCAGCTCGGCTTTCCAGAAACACAGCGCGAGAAGCGCAAGCGTTTATAAAGAGATGGTTGCACAACAGCCTTTGAGAAGGATTCCGGTTTAACAGGTAAATACCACGTAGGAGACAAGTGGGATGGAATCTGCTCGGTGGTACTGGTGGCATTTGGAGACCGTCTGCGTCGCTGAGCAAACCCAAAGTTTTGGCACATTACTTACAGTTCACCTGATGAATACCGTAAAGAATCGAAATGAAGAACGTGAGAAAATAGGTGCCTTAGAATCAACAAATCAGCACTAAACTCGAGCTAGGCGGAAAAATTCTTTGAATACTCAGGCTTTGTTTTGTGGCAAGACGACAGAATCCCCGAATTTCGGAGTTGGAAGACACGTCTCTCCGTGTTCTCCGGCCCGTTCTCGGACTTCAGGGCCGCCCCGCCCGCCCCGCTCTCGGTCCTGTAGTTCCCGGATTGAAGGCGCGGACCTTCGGGGTGGAAGCCAGGAAGCCCGGGGGAGGCCGCGGCCAGGCCCGCGACGTCCGGGCCCGGAGGGAGGGAAGGGAGCGGCCTCCGGGAGGACCACGGAGGGGGCAAAAAGGGAGCGAGGAGGCCGCGGGCCGAGAGCCGGGCGCAGCACCCCACCCCGAGGCCCGCCCCGGCGTACCTTTGGCGAGGGCTACGGTGGAGTTCTCGGTGTCGATGGTGTAGAGGATGCCCTCGTAGCGGATCTCCGCCTTGGAGATAAGGCTGATCTTGCTGCCGATGTAAGGGGTGCCCCCGCTCATGGCGCCGCCGCCGCCGCCGCTCCGGGCCGCTCGCAGAGAGGCAGATCCCACGCCGCTGTCGCCGCTCCGCAAACCCGCTCGCTCCGTCGGCGCCTACAGCAGCCGCCTCAGACCCAACATGGCGGCGGAGCCGGCTCCGCTACCCTCCCCCAGCCTCCCGCCCTCAAGCCGCGGCGCGGCGGCGGCGGCGGCGGCAGCGGCGGCGACGCGAGGCATGCTGGGCTGGCGAGGCCGGGCTCTCGCGAGACTCTGCCGGCGGCGGGCGGCTCAGCCTTCCCCGGCGGTCTCGGTAGTCCCGGCGGCGCGTCTTGGCCTAGTCCTGGGCAGCGGTGCTCGCGCTGCTTGGGAGGCGATTCAGGGAGAGGCGAAGTACCTCGTGGCGCCAGGACACGGTGGGTTGGAGTGGAGACGCGCGCGGCGCTCTTGATCTCACCTGCGGCCTCCGCCATTTCCAGACCGTCGTATCTTGTCCTGCGTCCTGTGTCCGCTAATGCGGATCTCTCAGCGTGGAAAGTGGCCCATCCGCCTTCAAGGTCCTGGCGAGCCCCTTTAAGACCCGGGCCTTTCCGCTTTGAGGCTACTGTGACCCTTTTGAAGTTCTCAAGGCCCCGTTACATTATCCCATTACCAATCCAATTCCCGCCCCCCCCTTCCCCTTCGCAGCTGCTGGAGCTGGGACTCTGTCCAACACTTTCAGATGGTCTCATCTAGGCTTGTGGCTTTCAATGGCACTCTACGCAGACCTGTCCCAAGCATTTGTCTGCAGCTTTGATCAATTCTGTGAACTCTGGATTCATATAAGCCATAGTCTCCTCAACCTCTAGTTGGATGTCTAATTGGCATCTAATTAACTTTGTGTCTCCAAAGCAATGCTCCCGATTTTCCCTCTAAAATTAACCTTTGCCTACTATTCATCACTGGGGTAACTGGTACCATTTATTTATTCAACTGTTCATCCGTGGAGTCATCCTTGACTTCTCTCTCACCCTGAAATCTGTTCCGATTGCAAATCCTGTCCGTTCCATCTATAAACTATAACCTGAATCTGATCACTTCTCACCATCTCCATTCCTATCCCTCTATAACAAACCCCACTTACACTGCCCAGGATGACTGCAGTTGCTTCCTGAAAGGTCCCTCTACCTCTGTTCTTGCCGCCAGTAGTTAATTCTCCACACAGCAGCCAGAGGGATCTTGCCAAAATCTAAGTCAGATCACGTCCTTCTCCTACTCAATACTCCTCTCCCCAGTGATCCTTTGTCACACAGAGTGAAAGCTAGATTCCTTACTTAGGTTTATAAAAACGTATTACTTAGCCCCTTGTTGCCTCATTTCACCTTTCTGTTCTAGCCACCCTTTCTTCACCCAGAACTTTGCACTTCATTCAGATCTCAAGTATAATTTCAGAGATGACTTTCCTTACTGTCTTGATTAAAATAGGACACCGGCATCACTATATGTCCTTAACTTGCTTACTTTTTCTTCATGGCATTTGTCTCTCTCCAATATGTCTTTTTAATTATTTGCGTGTGTCTGCTTCTCAGTAAATTGAGGTATGGATGAACAGTTGGATGAGGGCAGGGCACAGACAGGATGTCTGGTGAACTGAATGAACAAATGAAGAGAAGCGTGAGAATGCGGAGAGGGGGAGGCAGGAAAGAAGACTAGAGGTTGTGTTGAGCCTGGTGCACAATGGCTTCAAAGGAAGGCTATGAAATAACTCGCTTCAGTACCAGCTTCCTGCCAGGGAGTTGAGCTCTTACTCATGTTCATTCCTTTCCCTTCCAGGCCTGGAACCTAGCTTAGCTTCTCATGCTTCCTTAGCTCATCCTTTTCCATCTCAAAGCTGATGATTCCCAAATTTACATCTTCCTTCCGGATCTTCTGACTCCCACGTCACACAAACTATATACTTTCTAGATGCAATTCCTTGGGGGTGTGTCTAAAAGGCACTTCCAACTCAACATGTTCCAAATTATCTGCATCTATACCCTTCCCCCAAATAAACCTGCCCTTTACCCACACCGCTCATTCCCATCACTGGCCCCGGGACTCAACCAGGTATCCAATACTGAAACCGAGAGTACTCATCTAGCTACACTCCATGGATCACCAATCTTGTTGCTTCTAGTTAATATCTTGCAACTCATGGTTTCCCACACCACATGGCACCAGGAACCATGCGTAATTGCAGATGATTAACGTGATAGCCCATAGTATATTATGTATATGAATTTCCACCTTGTGTGCTAGAAAATGTTTAAGAACTGTGACATGTTTCATACCATGGCTTCCAAAAACCCAAATCCTGTGTTGCTCCCCTGCTTAAGAGCCACAAGATCCCAATTCCAATGTGTGTATACCAACAAGTGATTCTTGGACACCAGCTGGAGTGTCCTACAATTCAACTCAATTCTGGCACTATCTACCCGGAGATAGCGACAGATCCCACAGGTTGAGGTCTCAGTCCTACAAGACTGCCCCCCCTTCAGATGTCAATCACAACCCCAGGTATCACCTATGCTTCTGACCAACCAGCTACAGATTGGGGGCTCCAATGACCCCCCCAACCCCCTTGGACTCCAGACCCAGTCACAAGTCCAGGTCGTTACCATACTTCTGACCAATTGGCTAATAATCAGAGGTTCCCACAATGCCCTTTCTTGGGTTCAATTCATTTGTTGGAGTGGCTTACAGAACTCAGAGAAATATTTTACTTACTAGATCACTGGTTTATTATAAAAGGATATAACCCAGGAACAGCCAGACAGAAGAGATGCACAGAGCAAGGTATGTGGAAAGGGGTGTGGAACTTCCATGCCCTCTCTGGGCATGTCACCCTCCCTGCATCTCTACATCTCCACCAACCTGGAAACTCTCAAAATCCCATCCTTTTAGGTTATTATAGAAGCTTCATTACACAGACATGATTGGTTAACTCATTGGCCATTGGCAATTGATTCAATCTCCAGCCTCTCTTGCCTCCTTGGAGGTTGGGAGTGGGGGGTAGAGGGTAGAAGGCTGGGACTGAGAGGTCTAACCCTGTTAATGACCAGGTCCATTGTACTGGCAACCAGCCTCCATTCTTAGGCACTTTATAGAAATTACCTCATTAACATATAAGAAGACACCTTTATCACTATCATTACTTAGGAAATTCCAAGTGTTTTAGGAGCTCTGTTTCGGAAACAGGATGAAGACCAAATATGTATTTTTTATTATAATTCACAATATAAGTTCACCTGGGCTTCAAATGCCTGAGGGCAAGATATGATCTGTGTGTCTCACAAGCGTCCCCTTCTAGTGGGACCTGGACCCAAGCATCGGGGGATGATGATGTCTTTCAGTACAGGTCCCAGCCTTCTGCACCGCCACCCATTTAACCAGAGAGGAAGACTAGCTCTGTGTTTTGAATTTTCATCTATTCTTATCTGTTGCCTTACCCATAGAGATGTGTAAAGTATTAGTGCTTCCTTAGCCAAGCAGAGCCCTCTGACCCTGGCAGGCCCCATCATTTCCCTGCCCTTGCCCAGAGGTAGTAAATGCCCCGGTAGCCACTAATCTCCTCTCATCTATGAAGTCTTGTCCCCCTTCTCCCGAATTTAATTCCTTTAGACTACTTTGTGATATCTGTAAAAATAAACATATTTTACTTTACCCCTCATCCCCATTATTACAGGGGAAGTAATTGTCTGCTGTGAACTTTTCAATCTAATTGGAAATGGAATTTGGAAGATTTTTTTGGTCATGTATAACCATTAGGGATATGTCCATTTTATCCTTAGAGATGCCCTGCCAGTCAGTTTTTCCTCTAGCGTTGGAATAGACTGCTAGCTTTTCAGTTAAGTAACATGACATCGTTGGCTTGGATTTAAGACCTGTGTTTCTGGAAAATATGTCCCTTCAAAGAACCACTCTCTGTGCAGTGAAATGCTTATTCTGAGATACACGCCAAAACTGAGACTAATTGATGGTGCTATGGGATCTCCCATCCCGTGTTTGTTCTGTGGTGCAGGCACATTATGTGGAATTGTGACTGATTTCTGTCTCCCTCCTTATCTCTTTTCAGAGTATGATCATTGAATTTCCGTAGGTAAATGCACAGATGATGCAATTTCATTGTTTGCTGACTTTTATTTTTATCTTTTTCAAAAGGTTTTATTTATTCATATGAGAGAACATAAGCAGGAAGAGAGGCAGAGGGAGAAGTGAACTCCTTGCTGAGCATGGAGCCCAACACGGGGATCGATCCCAGGACCCTGAGATCATAACCTGAGCTGAAGTCAGATGCTTAACTGACTGAGCTGCCCAGGTGCCCCTATTTGCTGCCTTTTAATTAGTAGTAGCTCTGAATGTTTTTATTTCTAATTTTTATTTTTTTTAAAGATTTTATTTATTTATTTATTTATTTACTTGAGAGAGAGAATGAGAGAGAGAGAGGACATGAGGCAGGGAGGAGAGGGAGAAGCAGACTCCCTGCTGAACAGGGAGCCTGATGCGGGACTTGATCCTGGGACTCTGGGATCATGACCTGATCTGAAGGCAGTTGCTTAATCAACTGAGCCACCCAGGCACCCCTATTTCTGATTTTTAAAAAAAGATTGATTTATTGGGATTGAGAAGAGGGGGAGAATCTCAAGCCGACTCCTGGCTGAGTGCCCAGCCTGAGGCAGGGCTCAATCTCACCACCCTGAGATCATGACCTGAGCTGAAATCAAGGCTGTTCAACTGACTGAGCCACCCAGGTGCCTTTCTAATTTTTAAATGAGGAAACTGAGGCTCAGGGATGTCAAGTAACTCAGATCCAATACTAAGATGGGAAATAATTTCAACCTCATCTGTATGATTCCATAATGGATGTGCTTTACTCCATTCTAGGATGGCAAATCAAATTTTTCATCAAATGATAACTCAAGTAGATGGCACTGCTTGCCAGGAGATTTGTGTTGACAATTCTGAGGATGTGTCTGAAATCATCAGGACTCTGTGCCATGATTGGTTACTCAGTATCTTCCGTGGACACAGGGTGGAAAAGTGGTGATAACAGGAAATCTCTGTCCATACCATTTGCCTCCTAAGTACCTGCCATGAGAGTGCATATGGTAAAGTGCTTTGTAAACCTAATAGCACTCTGTAATTAGTTATATTAATCTTCTAAAAAATATTTATTTTTTTGAGAGAGAGAATCTCAGGCAGATTCCATGCCCAGCGAGGAGCCTGAGGCGGGGCTTGATCTCATGACCCTGAGATCATGACCTGAACTGAGATCATGACCTGAACCGAGATCAAGAGTCAGACTCTTAGCCAACTGAGCCACCCAGGCACCCCTAGTTATATTATTAATCTTACCATTACTCAAATATCTGTCCAATGACCCTAACAACAAACAACAGAAATGGGTAAGAAGTGTGTGTGTGTGTGTGTGTGTGTGTGTGTGTGACTGGTAAGTAAACAAAATAATAGAAACTAGTCTATGATGAATTTATCCAAGGAAAATCTTTCTAAAATGCAAATCTTATGATGCCAGACCTGACCTCAAGTCCTACCCCAAAAAACCTTCCGTGACTCCTCGTGGCTCTATGATCTTAGAATAATCTAGGGTCTGTTGTTTACAAAACCCTGTGTGAACTGGCTCCCACTTAATTCTTCTGTCTACCACCTACGCCTTTACTGTCCCTCTTTCTTGTAGTCGGTTGAGGTGGTACGCAATGCCTGGCAGGCGGGTGGGTGGTGGTGGTGTCTCAAACAGACCGGTTTGGCCACTCACCACTGACAAAATCGAAAGGCGTGAAATGGGTGGTGGGGAAATGAGAAAGGAATTTACTTCCGTGAGGCCAACCCTGGGGAAGATAGCAGACTTGGGTCTCAAAGATTATCTCCAAATTGCGGAAAATATTTCCAGTTTATAAGGAAAATGTGGGACAAACGTGGGTGGGTGTGAGCAGATAGGCAGTGAAGGTCAAATGGATCACTATCTTAAAGACAGTCCTGGGCAGGGTCTGCTGGCTCAGGGCAGTCCTTATTGCTTGAGGGGGTAGTTTTGGTTCCCATGGCAGGATACTTTAACCTCAGGGTCTTCCACCTGAGTCAAGACACAGGTTGGAAAGAAGAACCAAACTAGAAAGTTTGAGGTCAAAATTGGAGGCAAAGTCTTCTTCCATTGTCTCTACCCTCCAGCCTTCGTCCTCCGTTCTGGAAGCCACATTAGACTTCTCTGGGATTCTCCCTCTGGAGCCTTCTCACTGCGGCTCCTAGTCTAGATATCCAGTCCCAGGGCCTTCTCACTGCTGTCCGGAGATTGGCTGTCTGAGATAGTTGCTCCGTCCACAGGATCCCATCCAACCTTCCTATCCAACCTGTGCTAACTCTGCCATTGAGCTAATCACATTGTGGTGAATTGCCTAGTTCTGTATCTATTTTCTACCCGGGTCGGTAGGTTGTGCTGAAAGCAGGGACTATATGTACCTCGTTGCCTCTGCATTCTTAGTACCAACTCAGGACCTTGAGCAGACGTGCAAAACATCTCTGTTGGGTGAATTCACAGACAAATGATTTTTTTTGTGTTTTGTGAAATTTCAAGAAAGATGCTCACAGTAGAAGGTGACCTTTTTAAAAAAATAGGAGATATGGAGGGAACCACTTCTAGCTTTACAGATTCTATTTTAATATGTGAGGGCTTAAAATGAGTTGTGTACGGTCTTCGTTATCGCACCTATGTTCTATGTTTGGTTTTTAAAGTGAAATGTTTTGCCTCAAATCCAGGCATTTTTATTCATTTCTTGTTGTGTACTAAGTTAACATGCAAATTTCAATTGCCAGTTGAGTAGTTCTGGGTGATGTTTTCTTGTTACTATATGGCAGACACCCATGGCTTTCTCATTCACCCCATCTGGGCCTCCAGTGTGGTCTAATTATCCTGAAAAGCCAAGATGTGTTAGAGCTGAGCTTGATTACTCTAATGGCACACAGTGTTTTTACAAACCTCCCGATTCCTGAATAATTATCATTATCATATGTATGTGTTTAGCCAAAAGCTTAATTGGAAAATTCCAGAATGAAACAATGCTACAAAAAATTAAAAAAAAAACCAGCAAAAACCTTCCAGTCATTTTCTTTAAAAAAAAAAATCAAAGTGCTGCTAATACATGCGTAAGGTTAAACCATAAAATCATGCAGAAGGGCTTATATTGCATAGCAATTATTCCCAGCCTACCTCTCCCCTGCCGTGGTCCTATGGAGGCAACCACTTTTAACTCATTCGGCTGTTTCTCTTGGTGGTTTCTCTAAATAATATGCTTACATCACCAGGCCTTGATTCATCCATTTTAGACATTATCTTAATTTCTAGCTATGTTAAATGAAGGTTTACCTCACGGGGTAGTACTTAGAGATATTTTAAACTTCTCTTCCATTCCCGAGTTGCCTTTATTTCCTTCATGTGGGCCTGAGGTCCAGGCTGCGTGTATTGTTAGGTGGGCCCTTATGTCTGGGTGGTGCCTTTTCTATGTACAGCCTTTGCTTTAGTGACAGTTCCATTGTATGAGGATGCCCCTTGCCTCTTGGTTATGTTTTGTTTGCTTGTCTTAGAGTGAGTCTTCCTTTTGGAGGGTTTCGTTGAGCTCTGGTAACTATTGGAGCACATAGGAGAACCAGATCATAAATCATCTCTGTGATGGGGCCTCTGTGCTTGCTGCAGTGGACTCAGACCGAAGGACTTCAGTTAGGATGATCAGGTGGGAAGCCACTCTCTTAGACATTTAACTGGAGACCTTCTAAGAGCAAGACTGTGTTCAGGGATGTTCAGTTCTTTTTTAGAGAAGAGCCTCTGCCATTTTTCTGGGTATGGGGTGCCATATCAAGCTATCACATGGCTGTTTGTTCAGAGTGGTGGGATGGGGGTAAGGTTCAGCCCCTTGTCTTATTCCTACCCTTTGTTGTACTTGGAATTTATATGACACAAGCCACTTGGGGGTCCCAGGGATGATTTGCTCCCCACTTGGCTGCTGTTTCCCTCCCCTGCCATGGGCATTCCAGTCTTTGGCCTCCTGTGCTTGGCTTTACCAGTTACCTCCATTCTCTATTTTTGTGTGTATGTAGGGTAAAATAAACATAAATAAAATTTACTGTTTTCACCATTTTTAAGTATACGGTTCAATGGCATTAACTACATTCACAGTGTTGTGCAACCCTCACCACCATCCACCTCCAGAACTTTTCCATCTACTCAAACTGAAACTGTACATATTTAGCCGTGCTTTCCTGTTTTCCCCTCCCCACAGCCCCTGGCAACCACCTATCTTCTGTGTCTGTGATTTGACCACTCCAGGTACCTCATATAAGGGGCATCATACAATATTTGTTCTTTGTGTCCGTCCTCTATTTTATGTCTTCAATAAGTCTGCTGAAATGTCTGTCTTATTTCTTGATTTCCATTGAAATTCCCGTCTCTTGTTGTGGATTTGCACCTTTTACCTCCTTTACTATTATTTTAGTAGGGTATTGTGAGGGCCTGGAGATAAAAAGGTGGGATTAAACAGCAATCTTTTTTTTTTTTTTTAAGATTTTATTTATTTATTTGCCAGAGAGAGAGCGAGAGCACGAGCACAAGCAGGGAAAGTGGCAGGCAGAGGAAGAAGCAGGCTCCCCACTGAGCAGGGAGCCTGATGCAGGACTCAGTCCCAGGACCCTGGAATCATGATGTGAGCTGAAGGCAGATGCTTAACCTACTGAACCACCCAGGCGCCCCTAAACAGCCATCTTAAAAAAACAAAAAACAAAACAAAAAAACCCCAGTCATCTTTAACCAGGAGTTCACTCATTTTGAAAAGGGGATATTCCAACAAAAGGACAAATAATGTTTGATCACACTTGTATGAGGTACCCAGAGTAGTCAAATTCGTAGAAACAGAAAGTAATGTGGTTGTTACCAGGGGCTGGTGGGAGGACATAGTTGGGGGTAATTATTTAATGGGTACAGAGTTTTCAGTTTGGGAAGATGGAAAAAGTTCTGGAGGTGGTGGTGATGGCTGTACAACAGTGTGAATACACTTAATGCCACTAAATTGTACACTTAAAAATGGTGAAATTGGTGTGATCCCTGGGCGGCTCAGTCAGTTAAGCATCTGCCTTCAGCTCAGGTCATGGTCCCGGGGTCCTGGGATCGAGTCCTGAGATGAGCTCCGTGCTCGTTGGGGAGCCTGCTTCTCCCTCTGCCTGCTGGAAACCCCTGCTTGTGCTCTCTCTCTCTGACAAATATATAAGTAAAATCTTTAAAAAAGGGTGAAATTGGTCAGTTTTATGTCTATCTTACCACAATAAAAACTTCTTTTAAAGACAGGAAATAGTTAAGATTTCTATCTTCACTGTATATATTTTTATTAAAATTCAGTGTCAGAGAAAGAGTAGCTCCTTTAAAATGCTATGGAGGGGTGCCTGGGTGGCTCAGTCGGTTAAATGTCTGACTCTTGGTTTTGGCTCAGGTCATGATCTTCGGGTCATGAGATCAAGGCCCACATCAGGCTCTGCACTCAGCACTGAGTCTGCTTGTCGCTCTCCCTCTGCTCCTCCCCCTGCTCGCGCACACTCTCTCTCTCTCTCTCAAATAAATAAATAAATAAATAAATAAATAAATAAATAAATAAAATCTTTAAAAAAGAAGCTCACTATAAATATGAAAACATAGGGAGATTAAAGTAAAAAGGTTGGAGGGGCGCCTGAGTGGCTCAGTCGGTTAAGCGTCTGACTCTTGGTTTCGGCTCAGATCATGATCTCAGGGTCCTGGGATCGAGCCGGTGTTGGGCTCTGCACTCAGTGGGGAGTCTGCTTGAGGATTCTCTCTCCCTCTGCTCCTCTCCCTTTTTGGATTCTGTCTCTCTCTCTCAAATAAATATTTAAATCCTTTAAAAAAAGAAAAGTAAAGTGCAATGGAAGGTGGGGTTTAATTCTGGAAATGACAGTATCTTGTATTGGGCCCACTTATCTGTTGATGACAATTACTAGCCCTAGACAAAATTTTTTTTTAAAGATTTAATTTATTTATTTGTCAGAAGGACAGAGTGTGCACAAACAGGGGGGAGGGGCAGAGGGAGAGGGAGAAACAGACTCCCTGCTGAGCAGGGAGCCCAATGTGGGGCTCGATCCCAGGACCCCGAGATTATGACCTGAGCCAAAGGCAGATGCTCAACTGACTGAGCCATCCAGGCACCCCCCTCCGCAAAAAACCTCCCCACTTTTTAATGCTATTTTTTGAAGGCACTAGCAAACAACCTAAAGTGGGCAGGAATGGAAGGAAACTTGAGTCTTGTAAGAAGGGAAGGAAACAGGGTTAGCTCCCATTTATTAGGCTTTTCCTTGGAGGGCACTTTGAGTTCTCAGGAACACATGGCATAGGGTCCAGTAGAGTTAAAATATCAAGTGGTGGTCTTATTAGCGGAAGAGATGGAGCTTAGATTTTAAGGCTGCCAAAACAGCTGGGAATGGAGGGGAGGACTCCCCAGAAAGGAGAGAGTCATAGGGAGAAACTACAAAATGTGCATATAAATTCCCTCTAATTCTGGCTGATTCCTAAAGAGAACACGCACATGGCAAGGCCTCAGGGGACCCAGCTGAAAGTTGTAGCGAGAATTTTAGGCAGACATGTCTGTACTAGTTTGAAGTTCAAGTCCTGACAGATAGGAGGGGCTCAGTGAAGTCCTACATCTTTCTATTGAAAACCAAAAGGATCATGACTTTCAAGTAAGCCCAGGGTTGAGAGTTACCAGAAATCAAAAACATCCCTGGGATGGCCTAATTGAGCAGACTTGGAACTGCTGAATACCAAAGAGTCAACTTGAAGACATGTCAGCAGAAATTATTCAAATGAAGTATAGGGAGAAAATGATTGAAGAAGATGAATAGAGTCTCAGTGACCTTTGGGACGATATCAAATGGTCTATTATACGTGCCATTGAAGTCCCAAAAGAAGATGAAAAAAAGAATGGGATACAAAATATATTCCAAATACCAGTGTTTAAAATTCCCCCAAATCAGTGAGATACATCCACCCCAGGTCCAAGATTCCAAAGAGAATCTACAGGGGCGCCTGGGTGGCTCAGTCAGGTAAGGCTCCGACTCTGGATTTGGCTCAGGTCATGATCTCAGGGTCGTGAGATCGAGCCCTGTGATGGGTTTCGCTCTGGGCATGGAGCCTGCTTAAGATTCTCCCTCTCCCTTTCCTTCTGCTCCTCCCTCCCACCCCTGCCTGCTTGCATGCTCTCCCTCTCTCTCTCAAAAAAAAAACAAACAAACAAAAAACACAAAAAACACCCCACCAAACCCCAAAAGAGAATGCACGATACATCTTCATAGCTGCTTTTGTGATTTTTTTCTGAAGTGTATCTACAGATGTAAAGTTTGCAGAGAGGGGAGATTTAGTCCTTGGGCAGCCGCAAGTTAAAATCTAAGGACTTCTAGGCCCATGGTTAGCTCGTTACAGAGGAATGCAGAAGGAGGAATGCAGAAGGCCAACCCCTCTGTGACGGAGCTTCAGTAACCAGAGCACGATAGACCAGGAAACAATTCCAATGGCTTATTTTGTACCAGCAAGTTTTGTAAGCATCTCTCCCAGGGTACCAGGGCCACGGCTTGCATGAAGCAAGGCAGGCACCTAACACACACAATTTAAGAAGGCACTCATTCCCAAGGTACGATTCCATGAAACAGAGAGAGGATGGCTCCAGGGCACTGCTATCTGTTCAGATAACATCTGTCAAAGAAAAGCAATGCCACCACAGCATTAGGGATCACAGTCCCACAAGCAGCCTTTGCATGCCACGAAATGATAACAAGCAGCCCATGAATGTACTGGTAATAAAGCATTTTATCATTTGATCTTCCTGTGACCTGCATTGCAGAGCAGAGAACCAGTGTGATCATGCTTCCCTCTTTACAGTGGGAAGAAAACGGAGGGTCGGGGCGCCTGGGTGGCTCAGTCATTAAGCGTCTGCCTTCGGCTCAGGGCCTGATCCCAGGGGATCGAGCCCCACACCAGGCTCCTCTGCTGGGAGCCTGTTTCTCCCTCTCCCACTCCTCCTGTTTGTGTTCCCTCTCTCGCTGGCTATCTCTCTCTCTGTCAAATAAATAAATAAAATCTTAAAAAAAAAAAAAAAGAAAATGGAGGGTCAGGGAGGCTGGTGGTTTTGACCTCAGGGGGTTAATGGCTGAGCCAGGATGAGCACTCATGGCTTCTCAGTCCAAACCTCAGCTCTGTCTACTGCAGCTAGAAGAGAAAGTCATCCACTCGATAACTGATGCAGCTCTGTATCTTTGTGTGCAAAATTCTTTTTTGCTCTACCTCATATCTTGACTAATTATGTATGCTGACAAGTGACCTGAGTTATTGAAGATATAAATAAGTAAATTATGATAAGTATAGGTGTAACTATTGGCAAATAAAAATGATAGAGTAACTCATCAATATAGTATTGCAAAACACTTTCATAAAAATGGCCTTCTCCTGGAGATTCAAAGCATCATAAAAAGAAACAAATTACAATAGAACTTTCAGAGTTTATAGAAAACAATTCTAGAACAAAAGTAAAAAAAATGAGCAAAATAATGAAAAAGAACAGTAAATTATATAACAGCAAATTATATGTTACTATATTCTAGTCATTATGTAAATGACATAGCAGTAATTCTTAAATTTAGATGTTGTTGGATGCCTTCCCGAAAGTATTACTTTATTGAAAATGATGATATTTAGACCAATACTCATCACTTACCTCTAAAAAATATTAAAAGTTAGAGGTACTTCATGGGATAACATTTTAAAGAATTGGTCATCTTTCCAGATACACCTCACCACTTAAAGATCTGGACACCATATTGGTGTTTATTTATGTAGTTAGTTGGAATTCCAGAGTGTCTTGGACATGAGTATGCACTAATGTCAGTAAGATGGCAACCCCCTACAACATTTTACGGCTTTGGAATGTCCTGGGTGAGGGAAATGTGCTTTAAAGGCTCTGTGTTGAGCAGAGGCAGTGGTGGCAATGTGGTGATGGCAGAGGTGGTGGTAGTCAAGGTGGTGGTGGTGGTGATGGTGGTCAGGGTCATCACGGTGGTGGTCATGGTGGTGGCAGTGGTGGTCATGGCGGTCATGACAGTGGTGGTGGTGGTGGTGGCGGCAGTGATGATGACTGAGATGGTGATAGTCACAGCAGTGGTGGCTGTAGGTTAAATGAATGAGAGGGAGACAAAGAACCTTCAGAAGTCTTACGTCTGCCACAAGACGTAGTATCAAATATGAAGAGGTTCAAAGAAATTAGTTAGATAAACTGGAAAGAAAAGGCATTCCAGAAGTGTATGATAGGAGCAATGAGGGACTGGCCAGTGTGGGGGGTCATCACCGTTCTGTTGTTGAGAGTATGAGCACTGAGCCTGGGGCCTGTTGCCAAGCCAAGTAGCTGAAGGCAAAGGAGGCTGGGCAGCATTGCCTACAGGTCATTGCAGACTCTCCCAGGGGCAATGCGGAGATTGGAGCCACCTGAGATTCCCTTTGCAGGTGAGCACCTGTGGGGACCCATTCAGCCTGGCTGAGGCCATTCTGAGAAGTGTTCATGCGTTTGCACAGGCTGCCCCCTTGCATTATGGGGCAAGGGCAAAATATAAATGGAGACCATGTCCCATATATTTAAATGTTTAAAAGTTACAATTCAAGCAATAAATGGTTAAGGAAAATATGTTCTTTTTCTCTGAATAAACTATACCTTCAAACCAAGCTGGAAGGCCAGGTTCAAAGGTAAAAATTCTCAGATTCCTTGGAGTCCCACACTGGAATATGGTGAAGTGGGGACAGCCAGCCCTGACCATGGCCCACTCCCTCTTCTCTTCCCGCTCTCAGCTCTTTCCCACACAGCAAAGGCCTCCCCTTCATACACGACTGTGCGTTCCAATCTGTCCACATTCCTCAAAACTGCCACCTCTTGGTCACACTTAAGCCTTGGGAAGCACACACCCTAGCAATATGTCACACCTTAGGACAGTGGACTTGGGGAAGAGAGGCCCATACAGGCTAGCCCTGGTAGTGGGCATGAGGCTGTTCGGGCATGGCATTCTGGAGCTCTGGGTGGCCAGGGCATGGATGAGATTAGGGCTCAGTAAACTATACTCCTGGGCCAAATCTAGGCTCCCTGCATGGAGCCCAATGCAGGGCTTGAACTCAGAACCCTGAGCTCAAGACCTGAGCTGAGATCAACAGTCGATTGTTTAACCGCCTGAGCCATCCAAGTGCCCCCTCTGCCTCTTTTTTTTTTTTCCAATATTTATTTATTTATTTTAGTGGGAGAGAAGAGAGAGAAAGAGAGTGAGCACATGAAAGCAGGGGGCAGGACAGAGGGAGAGGGAGAGAATCTCAAGCAGACTTTCTGCTAAGTGCAGAGCCCTCAGCGGGGCTCAATCTACGATCCTGAGATCATGACCTGAGCCAAAACCAAGAGTTGGAAGCTTAGCTGACTGAGCCACCCAGGTGCCCCCCCCCCCGCCTGTTTTTGTAAGTAAAATGTTATTTGAGTCCCAGCCATACTCATTATTTGCTTATGATCTACGGCTGCTTTCTTGCTACAACGGCACAATTGAGTAGTTACAGTAGAGATCTTATGGCCTGCAAAGCGTAAAGTATTTATTCTCTGTTCCTTTAAAGAAAAGGTTTGCTGACATTTGGTCTAGAAGGAGGAGTAGGCAGGCTCTCATGGGCTTGCTTTCTTGGCTCTAGACTTGGGAGATATAGCGGGAGGAGGGCCAAAGTGGAGTTCCCTAAAGTATGGGGCCCCAAACCTGAATCTGACTGTAAGGGAACAGCAGACAAATACAAATGGACAAACAAAGCCCTCTACTCTTCAGACTTTCCATGCCACGGAAGACAAAAAAGGGCTAAGGAGCTATTCCTAATTAAAGAGGAATAAAGAGACAAGACAACCAAAAGCAATGGGGTGACTGAAAGATTGGATCTGGGACCAGGAAAAAATATGCTATGAAGTACAATATTGGAATAACTGGTGAAATTTTCATAGGTCTGCCAATCAGGTAATAGCCTCATATTGATGTTAATTCCCACTTTGAGAATTATATTGTGATTATGCAAGTAGGTGTCTTGCTTTTAAGAAATTCACAAGAAAATATTTAAGAGTGAAGGGATATGACGGCTCTAACTTACTCTCAAATGGTAATAATAATAAATGTAGAGAGAACATAAAAATAAGATATAGCACATATGGCAAAATGTTAACAGTGAATCTGTGAAGTCTTTCTAGGAGGTTTTTTTTTTTAAGATTTTATTTATTTATCTATTTATTTATCTGATAGAGAGAGAGAGAGCACAAGCAAGGGGGAGCTACAGAAGGAGGAGAAGCAGGCTCCCCACCAAGCAGGGAGCCTGATGTGGGGCTCGATCCCAGTACCCTAGGATCACGACCCTAGGTGAAGAACAGATGCTTGACTGACTGAGCCACCCAGGTGCCCCCATTAAAGTTTTATTTATTTAAGAAATCTCTACTCCTGATGTGGGGCTCGAACTCATGACCTAGAGATCAAGAGTTGCATGCTTTTTTGACTGGGACATGCAGGCACCCCTCTGGGAGTTCTTTATATTCTTTTTGCAACTTTTCTCTAAGTTCAAAATTATTTCATAATAAAAAGTGAAAAAATGAAATGAGGGGAAAAGGCATTCCCTCTCTCATTTTCACTCACTGAATCCCTGTCCCCCACCATTATAGTCACAATAATTCAGCAAATTATAACAGATTACAAATGAAAAGGAAATGAGTATAGTTATGGAAAGGAGAAGAAAAAAGTCCTCTTGGCATCTGATGTAATTACCCATGTAACGCCTATTAGGGGTGTCCAAGGGCTTGTTTAGGCTCGCAAGGTGACCATAGGCCACGCTCAGCTGCTTGAGAAGGATAGAGGGCAAAAACCACAGCGGTCGGCAGGGCAGCTCCAGGGGCTGTTTGCAGTGAGTGTGTTTGCCACAGTTCACTCTGTAGGTGCAAGGAGGCAAGATGCACATCTGGCCTTTCTGAGCGCTGCTCTGATTTAAATGTCCATGCTTCGGGGCGCCTGGGTGGCACGGCGGTTAAGCGTCTGCCTTCGGCTCAGGGCGTGATCCCGGCGTTCTGGGATCGAGTCCCACATCAGGCTCCTCTGCTATGAGCCTGCTTCTTCCTCTCCCACTCCCCCTGCTTGTGTTCCCTCTCTCGCTGGCTGTCTCTATCTCTGTCCAATAAATAAATAAAATTCTTTAAAAAAAAAATAAAAAATAAATGTCCATGCTTCACAGGAGACAATCTCACAGTTCTAGAGGCATAGCTTCCAAGATCTCTGCAAGAGACGTGCCCAGTTACAAGAGTTCCACACTCAGGAAACCCAAAACAGTGGTTTTTCCCATCAGGTAATTATCTTTCAGTCCAGATCATTTACCAATGATCTTTTTACTGTAAGCAAGGTTGCCTAGCAACACAGTTGACATATACTCTCAGGGAAATAAATCTAGGGTTAAATTCTCATGCAGAAGCATTTTTTAAACCTTTGCTAGTGTCTACCCCCATGACTTGTCGAGTACTACTTTTTTTTTTTTTTTTAGAGTAGGCGTCACGCCCAGCATGGAGCCCAACATGGGGCTTGAACTCACAACCCTGAGAGCAAGACCTGAGCTGAGATCTAGAGTCAGACGCTCAATCAACTGAGTCACCCAGGCGCCGCTTTTGAAAACTTTTAACAAAGAAAAGGACAAGTTAGCACGTCTTTTGATCACCAGAATTTATATTACCCAGTGGAGTAAGGATGTCCCCTCCATACCCTATGCAACTGGAATGGTCTTTGGCCATCTGTCTTTATAGTGCCTACAATACTCTTTGTTCTGGGAATTCTAAGAATTTTACATCAAATGATGTTACATGATCGCTTTTAACAGACCGAACGTACTACAGTGAAATTTAAACTTTTTAGAAAAGTAATCCCTCCCCCCCATATGCTGTGTACATCAAGGGTTTTATCCATCCTGAAAGTACATCTTTGGCCTTTAAAATAACCAATTACTGCTTTAAAAAGCTCGCGTTTGGCACTTTAGAAAATGTTTGCATTCCCATCAACTTTCACTAGATGGCAGCAGAGGATACCGGTCAGGCTCCAGTGTTGTACTAAATCCACTGAAGCACATAGCTTTTGTCAGACTCCTGGGTTGGCCTGGGGCTTCCCGTTTCCACACCTAGACAGCTTTCTTTAGTCTTTTTTTTTCTTTTTTCTTTTTCTTTTTTTTTTTTAAGTAGGCTCCATGCCCAGGGGGGAGGCCAATGCAGGACTTGAACTCACGACCCTGAGATCTGAGCTGAGATCAAGAGTCAGACACTTAACTCACTGAGTCACCCAGGTGCCCCATGAATGTTTGACTTTAGTAAATACTGCCAATTTTCCAAACTGGTTGCACCATGGTGGGGGTTGAGAGTGTTGGTTTATAGTGATAAATCAAGTGTGGTTTTGCTCTGCATTTCCTTGATGACTAATGATGTTGAATGCCTTTTCATCCACTTATTGGCCATTGGGACATTCTCTTTTGTGAAGGTCAGTGCAAGTCTTCTGTCCCCCCCTTCCTAAAATTAATCCAGATATTTTCTTGTTAATTTATAAGAGTCCTTGTCAAATATACGGGGTTTTTTTAATTATAATTTTTTATTGTGTTATGTTAGTCACCATACAGTACATCCTTATGTCAAATATATGTTTTGCAAACATCTCCTGCTAGTCTGTCACTTACTTTTTCACTTTTTTAAAAAAGATTTTATTTATTTATTTATTTATTTATTTATTTATTTATTTAAGAGAGAGAGAGAGAGAATGTTGAAGCAGACTCCATGCTGAGCCCAGAGCCCAACCCGGGCTTGATCCTATGACCACGAGATTATGACCTGAGCTGAAACCAAGAGTCTGATGTTTAACCGACCAGCCACACAGGTGCCCCTTTTCACTTTCTTAATGGTGTCTTTTGATGAGTAGAAGTTTCATTAACTTAATTAATGTATAAGTTAAGCTTATTTAATTTATACATTAAATTGAATTAATGTATTAATTTTCTATGGTTACTGCTATTTGTGTCCCATCAAGGAAATCTTTGCCTGCCCTTATCCATTAACATGGTCTCTTATGTTTTCTTTAATACTATTATTGTCTTACCTTTCACATGCTTCTCAAATTAATTTTTGTGTATGGTGTGAGGTAGGGGTGAAGGTTCATGCTTTCTTATATAAATAGTCAACTGACCCAGCCATATTTATTGAAAAGACAATTCATTCCCCATTAAATGATACTGGAGGCACTAGCTAGTACAATTAGGTAAGAAAAATTAGTAAAAATCATCTCAATTAGAAAGGAAGAAGAAAATGGTCTTTATTCATAGATGGTATGATTGTATAGAAAATCTTCTGGCATGTATAAAAAGCTACTCAAACTAATAAGCGAGTACGTTTTTGTAAGTTTTCCGGATATAAGATCAGCATACAAAAATCACTTATATTTCTATATATTAGTAATAAGCTATGAAAAATGTAAAAATAATACCATTTATAATTCCATTAAAAGTATGAAAACTTAGAGATAAATCTGACAAAATATTGCAAGGCCTGTACACTGAAAACTACAACCATTTCTGAGAAAAATTACAGAATACCTGAGTAAATGGAGATGTATACCGTATTCATAGATTGGAAGACTCAATATTTTTAAGGTCTGATGTAGATTGATCTATATGTCCTTTGCAATTCCAATCAAAATTCCAGCAGGCTTTTTTTGTTTTTGTTGTTGAGATTGACAAACTGATTCTAAAATTCATTTAGAAATTCAAAGGATATAGCCAAGAGAAAAGAGAACAAAGTGGGAAGATTTAAATTATCTGATTTCAAGGTGACTTATACAGCTATGGTAATCAAGACCATGTGGTATCAATATCATGATAGATAAATCAATGAACAGAATAGATTCCATAAATAAACCCACATTTATGGGATCAACTGGTTTTCAGCTAAGTGGCAAAGGCAATTCAGTGGAGAAAGGATAATATTTTCAACAAATGGTTGAAAAAATTGGATATCTATATGCAAAAAAATTAACTTCAACCCATCTCTTGCCCTATACATAAAAATTAATGTAGCATAGATCGTGATCATAAGTTTAAAATTTAGAACTATGAAACTTGTAGAGAAAAAATAGACAAAATCTTTGGGACCTTGGGTTAGGCAAAGATTTCTTAGATATGACACCAAAAACAAAAATAAAAATGTGTTAAACTTTATCAAATTTAAGAATGTCTGCTTTGAAGCATGCTTTCAAGAGAATGAAAGTACCAGCCACAGATTGGAAGAAAATATTCACAAATCACATATCTGAAAAGACATACCCAAATTATGTAAAGAACTTGCAACACTGATTAGTAAGAGAATGAGGAACCCACTTTTTAAAAATGGGCAAAGATTTGAATTGCCACGTGGATGGCAAATAAGCTTATGAAAGGATGTTCAATTTCATTTGTCATTTAGATAAATGAAAATTAAACCTACAAGGAGATATCACTACACATCTTTTAGAATGTCTAACAAGTTTTGGTGAGAATATGGAGAATCTAGAACTCTCACTCACTGTTGGTGGGAATGTAAAATGGAACCACCACTTTGAAAAACAATTTGGCAGTTTTCTTAAAAAGTTAGACGTATACCCGTCATAATGACAGCCATTTCACTCGTAGGTATTAATCCAAATAAAAGCATATATATCCATTTAAAAACTTGCACATCGATGTTGACAGTTTTGTTCGTTGTAGCCAGAAACTGGAAACAACCCAAAAGTCCAACAATATGTGACTAGATAAACAAATGGCTCTATATCTGTATAAAGGAATGGACTATCGATTCACCCAGCAACATGGGTGAATCTAAAAATAATTAATCCTGATTTCTAACCCCCTTCAAAGCCCATAATATACGACTCCATTTATATATAATTCCGTAAAATGCAAAGTAATCTATAGTGACCAAAAGCAGATCTAGGGTTACGTAAGGAGTAGTTATGGTTGACTGTGCCTGCCAGGAGGAATTACAAATAGGCAGAAGGAAACTTTTGGGGGTGATGGTTATGTTCACTTTTATTGGGGGTTGGGGATTGGGAAGGCCGGAAGGCTCAGATGGCGGGCGCAGGAGCAGACGCCCGAGATAACGCGGGAGCAGCACAACAGGTAGCTCGCCAAGGTACCAACCACCACGCCACCACTACCTCCCAGCCTGCCCCGCGTTTTCGGACGCAGGCGCAGAGAGGTGGGCGGGGGAGGGGCCAAGCCCCGAGGTTCGGTGGGAGTGACTAGGCCCCCTAGCCCCGCCCCAGCCGCGGCCACACCCCCTCGCCCCGCCTTCTGGCTCAGGAAGCCCTGGGGAGGTGCTGCTGTCCATCTCCGAGCTGCTTCCCGCCGGCAGGTGAGTGAGGCGCTGCGGTAGGGCGCACCCGGCTTTATTTGCGCCCGCTGGTCTGCCGGAAGGGAAGGAGGGAAGTTGCGGGTGCTGAGTGGGATGATCTTCCCCCGCCCGTCCCTCTGCTCACTTAGGACGGAGTCCCTGAGTCCTGTCGGGAGTGGGACAACTACCCAGGAGATGCTCAGGGGCACTAGTGCAAAACAGATGCTGCACCTGAGTGGTTCACTTCTTCCTGGGTGGGGAGTTTTCGGTTTCAGTACAGTTCTTCCTTCCCGAGCGTATGAAAGATAACTTATTTAAAAAAATAAAAACAAAGTCCCGGGCCCCATCTAGAAGTGAAAGGGTTCTTAGGGCAGCTCCATTAGATAGCCACCAGAAAGGTATGCGTTCGTAGTTTTTCGTGATGCAAAACAAAATATATTCTTATAAAAATATTGTCCTGCTACTCAATTTCATTTGTGAAGACCCCCTTAAAATGTAATAGGTGCGTGCCAATATAGTATGTGCGTGCCAATGTAGTCTGCTTGAAGAAAGTGAGGCACAGAGAAGCAAAGCTGCCTCCCAAAGATTTCACACCTATAACCTGGCAGCGTCAAGATCCGAATCTCATTATTCTGGCTTCAGAGTTTGTGTTCTTCTTCACTATTTGATATTGCCTCCTGGCCACTTTCTTGTCAAATTGTGGATGGATATTTATTTCAGTTGCTTTTTTTTTTTCCTTTTTCTTTAAAGAATAAAATGGCTGGATCCTGGATACTAATTTGCCTCACTAATAAATGAGGCAGAAGTTACCCAGGGTGATCTGATGTGCTCCATTCATGCCTGAATTTAAACATAACAGTTAGGAGATTGTTATTTTACTCAAATCAAGTTATGAAAACTTATTTATGACTCAAAATACTCCGTTTCATTTTTATCTTAAAGTAGCTGCATTTGTCTGTGAGAATTCCTGCAGTTTTTTGGTAATTTTGGTCCATTCTTTAGAGTTATAGTGGCTCCCCTTAGAGAGGAGAGCCACCCTCACTTGGGGCGGGCCCCACAGTCCTCTCCCGGGCTGCACAGTGGCTGCTAGTCAGCAGAATAGACTCATAAGTGCTTGGCAGGCTGCTAATTTTTGTTTTCCCACTATAGCAATTGTTAAACACTTAGGAACAATAATAAAAACTCTCAGTAGATGACAAACGAAAGCACAGATTTCCCTTACAAAATAGCGGTACAGCTTTCTTCTGTGTAGACAAAACATGTTAAGTAGACTTTAGAGGTTCTGGTTATGTTTAATTTCAGTGGTATCTGATTCTCATAAATAGATGTACTGTTTTGCAGGTGAGTTTTCTCTTTCCTTCCTGTCTCGTCGTTTTCTGGCTTTAATAGTTACCATCACATGTTCTCTGTCTGCCCCCAGCCCAGAACCAGATCTTCTTCACGATGCTTGGCTGCCCTTGTTCTGTGATCACATTTGGGAATCTTGCATCCAACTTGGCTCGCCTCCTCTCTTCTTCACCTCTCCAGACCCATAGCCTTCTGTGAAGTCAGGACACCTAGCCCCACTTGGCGGCTGTCTTTTTCAGCTTCTTTTATATTAATTAATTAATTGTATTTAAATTCAAGTCAGTTAACCTACAGTGTATTATATACATATATATACTATATATAGTTTTAGGGATTTTTCAGCTTCTTTTTAAGAGAAAGAGCCTCAGGACTCTGAGTTTGGCTTGGGACTCTAGTCTTGCAGAAAGCAAGAGTCCTTTATCCCATAGGAATTGAGTTCCTGGTTGCCAGTGCTGGGACCCGTCCCTAGGCCCCAGTAAGCCTGGGACTGCCCTCTTGCCACCATAGTGTATATCGCTGTACCTTGTCCACTAAGATGATTTTCCTATTCTTGAGCCTAACTGTGGCTTACTGGTGTTCTTGTTTTATTTTTACCACTCAATGTAAGCTCTCAGAGGAGAACTGTCAGTTTTGTGCATCACTCTCTTTAGCATTCAGAATGGAACCTGACACATGGTAGGTATCCAATAAATATTCATTGTATAAATAAACGAACAGAATGCTTTGTTTTGAAAAATAGTCTGTCTAAGTGTAAACTTAGGAATCATCCAGAAGTGGAATTTGACATGTTCTTCTGGATATGCGTTCTGAAGAGCAAAATATGTCAGTATTCCAATATTCACCTCTAATTGTCTCTTTTTTAAAATCACATACAAACTTTCCACTCTTATCTTTGTTTCATATCTCATAGATTTGCTTTATGATTTCATAAAACTATCTGAAAAGAATAATCAGATTATTTTCATTAGCAATATATTTCTATAGAATGGATAATTCTGTTTAGAGCTTCTAATTTATCAGGTTTGTATTGTACTAGTTATCAATTTCTCGGTAACAAATTACCCCACAACTAAGTGAGTTAAAACAACAGTCATTTTGTTGTTTCCTCATAGTTTTATGGGACAGGAATTCAGACAGAACACAGTGAGGAGGAATCATTTATGCTCCACAATGTCTGAGACCTCAACTGGGGGCTGGCTGGGCATGTCTCTCTATTCATGCAGCCTCAGGACGTCCCTATATGTGTCTCCAGTACGGTGGCCTTCGGGTAGTTGGAATTCTTACATAGTAACTAAGGGCTCCGTGGCAGATTGAAGACACAAGAAATGGAAGCTGCTTGTTTCTTAAGGTCTGGGCCTGAAACTGACATGATGTCATTCTTGTAGTATTCTGCTGGTCAACGCAGTTATAGAACCTGCCCAAATTTGAGGGGCAGTGACACCTCTAATGGAAACAGTGTCAATTAATGGCCACCTTTAATCCAGCACATTAGCTATTAGAAAAATATCTTTGTTATAAGGCATCTCGTAACCTGCCACACGCTGAACATTTCTTTTATAGATAACATCCCCCACAAAAGCAGTTCCATTTTTGCTCAAACACACTCAATGGGGTGAAAGAAGGCCTTTGTTTTGATGTTAGGACAGCCTCTAATCTTAACTTTGAGATAAAGTGAATCATAAAAATGGACAGTTGATTTGATCACCAAGAGTCCTCATTTTATAGCTAATCTTTTTCAAGTTTGTAATACAAAACTCCAGTTAAAGCAATAGTTATGGTGATCCCCAGGGAAAGTAGGAATCTCTGGGATGCTCAAAATCTGAGCCATGCATGATGTCAGTGTGTTGAATATAAATCCTCCAAATTGCATTTGAAGTAAACTGGATAAATAAGAGACAACAGCTGTAAAAAAGAGAGAGAGAACAACTGTAATCTTAAAGAGAGGAGATATGGCCTTGACATTAGAAAAAGGTAACTATAGGGGCCTGGGTGGCTCAGTCGGCTGAACATCTGACTCTTGATTTGGGCCACTCCCCCCTTTTCACGTGTACACTCTCATTCTCGCTCTCTCTCTCAAAAAAAAAAAAAAAAAAAGGCAGCTAGTGATGGATGCTGTTGAGGCTGAACGGGCAGGACTTCTGCACCTGATGTGGGAAAAGAGGGAAGGGACAAGGTGGTCCCACCACACTTTGAGTCTTGGTGGCTGGAGATGGAGACTCCTCTCCCTGAGGCGGGGAGTAGGGAGGATGAGCGTTTGTTACTGGATCAAGATGATTATGAAATCCAAGATATCCCACCTGGACTGGAAACATGAATGCATAGTTCATGAGGTAGAACATGAGAATTGTCGGGCCTCTACTTGGGGACTAGCTGACTTGGGACATTACATTCCTTGGGTGTGTTCATAGACTGGAGACCAGGTAGCACTTGGTTTGTTGTTCTGCTAGGAGTTTAGATATTCTTTTACAGGGAGTGTAAATCTACTGAAGAATGTTTAATGAGGTAGTGACATAATAAATTATGAATTTTAGGAAGATCATTCTGTTGGCATTGTAGAGAATTTTTAAAAAGATTTTATTTATTTGACAGAGAGAGGGATGAGTGGTGGGAGGGCCAGAGGAAGAGGGAGAAGCAGACTGCGGCTGAGCAGGGAACCTGACAGACTCAGGGCTTGGTCATAGAATTCCGGGATCATGACCAGAGCTGAAGGCAGACAGTTAACTGACTGAGTCACCCAGGCGCTCTGGCATTGTAGAGAGTTAATTTGGAATGGGTAAGTCCAGTTATTACAGTCTATTTCATTAATCCAGGGGTGTGAGCTAAGCCTGGGTCATCAGTAATGAAATAAGGGGAAAGGTCTGAGAGTCAGACTCTAAAGGGTTTGGTCCTAGAGTAGATGAAGGTGGCAGAAAGAGGAATTGAGAAGTCTAGAATGAGTCGAGCTTAAAGACTGTGAAATAAATGGTGATGTGCTAAGATAAAAAATAGGAGAAGGGATGCCTGGGTGGCTCAGTTGGTTAAGTGTCTGTGTTTGGCTCAGGTCATGATCCCAGGGTCCTGGGATCGAGTCCCACATCGGGCTCCTTGCTCAGTGGGGAGTCTGCTTTTCTCTCTCTGCCTGTCCCTCCCCCCCACTTGTTTTCTCTCTCTCTCAAATAAATAAATAAAATCTTTTTTAAAAAAGAACATTTTCCCTTTCTTTCTTTCTTTCTTTCTTTCTTTCTTTCTTTCTCATCAAGAACATCCTTGATGAGTAAAACCGGCTTCCCTCCACCCCCCACTGTGAGGGCGTGGCTATGAAGAACATAGTAGCTGACAGTTTGGTGCCACGGCCTTGATTTGTGCTAAAGCCTCAGCTCCCCTCTGTCACATCTGTTCCCCTGTACCTGGGAGCAGATAACCACTAGCCTAACTCCTCACATGCTAGATAAAGTTTGCCTGCTTTTGAACTTCATAGAAACGAAACCACAGAGCATGTACTTTTTTGTGCCCTGCTTCTCTCGCTCGACATGATGTTGGTGAGACTCATGTGTGTGTTGTTGCAGCTTGCCCGTTCTGATTGCTATTTATATTTTCCTGTGTAAATATTTATCCCTTCCGTGACAGATGGTAGTTACATTTGTGGTGAGCACTGCGTCATGTTTAGAGAAGGTGACTCACTATGTTGTACACCTGAAACTAATGCAACACTGTGTGTCAACTAGACTCACATAAAAAAATTTAAGAATGCCTGCATGTTTCTGTTGGTATTTACCCTGGAGTAGAATGGCCAGTTGTAAAATGTGTGTGTAATCAGCTTTAGCAACTATTGCCAGTTGGTTTTCTAGGATGTTATGTTTCTGAAATAATAAAATTAGATCGGAGAAACAACTTTGATGTATATGTAACAAAATAAGAGCTATGAAAATGTGTCCTAGGTTGGGGAGGCAGTGTGGGGCTCTACTGTTCAGAGCCTGAAAGGCATGTGAAGGTAAGGTGGGCCGCCTAGTACAATGAAGATGGGGCGAGGTTGAATCCTGGGTCCATTCTCTGTTACCTTGGCTGAGTGACTTAACCTTCTTCAACTTTAGTTTTCTCATCTGTAAAATGGGGATAGTACTCACCTTATAAGGGTTGTTTTGAAGATCAAATGAATCATGTAGGGAAACTGCTTAGAGGAGGGCCTGGTACCCAAGACACTCCCAAAATTTTCTATTCTTTTTTTTTTCTTTTGAAGGATTTATTTGGAGGTATTAGGAGACTGATAATATTTGAGTGGAAAGCTGTATCACAAACTGTTTATCATTTAAAGTGTTTAATAAAATAAACTTAAGTCTGAGACTGAACCTTTAGAGGCACAATCTCCTAATTTTATGCTGGTGGGTATGTTTTATGCCAAGCACAGAAAGGGAGTGGATGCATTTTAGGCTTCTTTCTCAAGAGGCCATTTTGCAGAATACACAGACTTGCCCCCGTATTTACAGTGCTTTGAAGAGTAGAAACAACTCACTGCCCTCACATGGCAACAGCATCTGTCACAGAGGGTGAAGCCCTACAGGTAAAGAGTAGAGACCCAAGATGCAAAAAATTGGTCTTTGTCTCAGCTGTAAAGATGTGGCCATTGCCTTCATAGCCAAAGAAAGGCAAAGCAAAAGGGTCTGAAGCCTCAAAGTCTTAGGACCTAACAGCATGAGCACTGATGGCAGGTCCAAGGGTAAGGAACCGCATCAGGATCTTTGCATTGTACTCACAGATCTCATAAGAATATTAACAAATGGACTTGACGGGAACAAAATGAGATAAGCTGGGGATGCAGGTGTTTTGTCTGGAGGTAAGGGAGGAGTGAGCAGAGTGGGGGGCATCTCCCGCTTACGCAGTGGGTATGGGCTGAGTAAAGACTTGTCTTCTCTAAGCTCATTGAGACGCAGAGCTTGAATATGTCAGCCTGCTATTTGGTTATCTGTGATCTCTTCCAATTAAACAAGGTATGCGCAGCAGTGAACATCCTGGAGATACTCATCCAGAAACTGTTGTTGGCAGTAACTGTTCTCAAAGCTTACGTAAAAACTGGAAGCTCCCTTACAGGGAGGCTGAGTGGAATCGTGGCAGCTTCCTCTCATCCTTTCAGAATAATCTCCCTAAAATACCAGAATAATCTCCCTAAAATACCACGTTGATCATGGGAAAGCCCTCCATTGAACCTTGAAGTGGCTCTCATTGCCTGTAAGATAGATTTCAGACTTCTCATCCTGGCATTAATGGTTCTCAGTAATTGACCTCATTCTGTTGTGAGCTGCCGCCGCCTTCTTCTTTCTCCTCCTCTCCTCCTCCTCCTCCTCCTCCTCCTCCTCCTCCTCCTCCTCCTCCTCCTTTTTTAAGATTTTATTTATTTATTTGTCAGAGAGAGAGCACACAAGAGGGGAAGGCCAGAGGGAGAGGGAGAAATAGGCACCCCGCTGAGCAGGGAGCCCAATGCGGGACTTGATCCGAGGACCCTGGAATCATGACCTGAGCCGAAGGCACACATTTAACAGACTGAGCCACCCAGGCGTCCCTAAACAAGTGTTACTGTTAAGAGCTCACGAACCTGTAGTTAGTTTAGGCAAACTGAATAGCAAAAAGGAAATGATGAACTAATATTAACACTGTTTGAAATTTATAAACCAAATTGTTTGTATGAACTCCTAGAATTTTCACTCTTGAGTCCTAATTATTTTTCGTGTTTGAAAGATGACAGCAGTGTGACTTCGCTTTGTGGCAGGTAAGTGCTGCCCCCTAGTATCATATGTTTGACTCTTGTCTTTGCTGACATTGGGAACAACGTTTCTGGAGAAACTTTCTGAAACACTCAACAGGGGGTAACATCTAGGGCACAGCTAATTTTTCATTTGTAGCTTGTTGGAGTTGACTGATCATTATTTTAACTATGTGACATATTTAATATCTTTGGTTTAACCCTTTCCCTCAACTGTTCTAGAACACGGGCAAGACTATTTTAGGACAGAAGGTACTGTAGGGGACTGAATACAGAGCTGTCTGCAAGGTGCACTGCTTTGGCCATGGTGGCATGCAGACAACTCTGAACATGATCCATTTTTAAGTATTCAACAGATATTTCTAGGGGCGCCTGGGTGGCTCGTTAAGCGCCTGCCTTCGGCTCAGGGCATGATCCCAGCGTTCTGGGATCGAGCTCTGCATCAGGCTCCTCCCCTGGGAGCCTGCTTCTTCCTCTCCCACTCCCCCTGCTTGTGTTCCCTCTCTCGCTGGCTGTCTCTCTCTCTGTCAAATAAATAAATAAAATCTTAAAAAAAAAAGATATTTCTAGTGGTAGCTGGGGATGGAAAGTGAAGTGCTTGGATTGGATTAAATTTCTATCCGGGGCAAGCTTATACATGACATTGCAGGTTTCCAGAGTGGCCAGCAAGCTCTGGTGGTGGTTCTCTACCCCTCTGCCTCACATTGTAGGATTTTCTGTTCCACACTATCCTCCTTTAGTTTGGAGCAATGCCCATCTCCTTCTGCCCCTAGGCTCTGCATTCATACCATTTCCTTTGCTAGGAACATTCTTTCCTCTACTCTTACGAATTTACTTGTTAATTTTTGGAAATTGAAAATGCACAGCAAAGTCAAAGAAAAAGCAACAATTATCCACATTCCTACCAATCAGGACTAGGCACTGCTAATGTCTTTTCATATTTGTTTTAAATATTATGTTTAAAGAAAAATCACTATCAGTTTATGTGATACTGTGATTTATTTTTTTAATTTTAAAAAAAGATTTATTTATTTATTTATTTGAGAGAAAACATGCACGCACACAAGCAGGGGGAGTGGCAGGCAAAGGGAGAATCAGGCTCCTCACTGAGCAAAGAGCCTGATGTGGGACTAGATCCTAGGGCCCCGGGATCATGACCTGAGCTGAAGGCAGCTGCTTAACTTACTGAGCCACCCAGGCACCTCTTGATATTGTGATTTATAAGAAATAGATATTTTGGGAAAAAAAGAGAAATGTATGGTTTGACATTCAGATAATCAAATGTATATTATTCATATATTTGGTTTTTGTCCGTGATTCCTGGCTCACAGTTCCCTCAACCCTTGGAACTTCCTAAGTGGTAGGATTTTAAGGGTTTTTCTTATATTATGTAAATAAAATGACTTTTGGAAAGCACCTAAGGATGAGGGCTGGTTGCCAGGAGAACCGATCATGTGAGCAAAGGGTTGGAACTTTCAGTCCCGCCCCCAGACTTTTGGGGGAAGGAGGAGAGGGGCTGAAGTTTGAATCAGTTGCCAATGACCAATGATTTAATCAATTCTGCCTGTGTAATGAAGCCTCCATAAAAACTATGTTTCTCTGAAGGATGGGGTTCAGAGAGCTTCAGTGTTGAGCACGTGGAGATTTGGGGAGAGTGACATGCCTGTAGAGGTCATGGAAGCGCTGTGCCCTTTCCCTGAACCTTGCCCTATGCATCTCTTCCCTCTGGCTCTTCCTGAGTTGTACACTTTTCTAATAAACTGGTAATCTAGTAAGTAAAATGTTTCTCTGAGTTCTGTGAGCTGCCCTAACATATTAATCCACACAAGGCAGGGGTCCTTGGAGCCTCTAATCTATAGCCTCTTGGTCAGAAGCCCACAAGACAAACTGGGCTTGCAACTGGTGTCTGAAATTGCCGAGGGCGGGCGGGGGGGTTGGAATGCGTGGGGGGCAGTCTTGTAGGACTGAGCTCTTCACCTATGGAAGGAATCTGATGCCAACTCCAGGTAGAAAGTGTCAGGATTGAGTTGAATTGTGGGACACCCTGCTCGTGTCCCGAAAATTGTGCTGTGAAGGAACCCTGCTCCCACTCCATGGAAATTTGGTCCCAGAACCTTTTTAATTTGAAAAGGTGGTGGGTTTTTGTTGTTGTTGTTTTGTTTTTTTATCTTTTCTTTTTAAGATTTTTATTTATTTATTTGACGGAGAGAGAGAGAGAGCAAGCGAGCATAAGCAGGAGGAGCTGCCGAGGGAGAGGGAGAAGCAGGCTCTCCACTGAGCAGGGCGCCCGTGTTTTTGTTTTTTTAGAGAAAGAGAACACTCAAGCACATGCAGGTGGGGGGTGAGGGGCAGAGGGAGAGAGAGAGAATCAATCTTAAGCAGGTTCCATGCACAGCATGGAGTCCAGCAGGGGGCTCAATCTCATGACCCTGAGATCATGAGCTGAAACCAAGAGTCGGTCACTTAACTGACTGAGCCACTCAGGCGCCCCAGAACCTTTTTAGTTTGATAACAATATTTACTCATTCTACAGAGTTCAAATAATACAGAGAACTGCAACGATAAAATTTTAAAAATATATAACCCTTTCCAAATCCCATCATCCAGAAATAACCACCATTAACATTAAATAAGCATCATATCAGACATACATACACACATGTGCACACATTATTTCCTTCAGCGCTTGGAGGGCATTTCTGTGTTGTCTTCTGGCTTTATGTGCTGTTATGGGAAAGTCTGAGGCCATCCTGAATCTTCTTGCCGGTACCCGAAGAAGTCTTTAGGATTGAAGTTCAATGGGTTTAGTAGAGTAGTAAACTTCTTATGTCAAATTTCTTATGTGGTATGCCCTTTCAGTATGCAGACTTTCCCTCTCAAATTCAGGGAAATTATCTTGAGTGTTTTCTTTGAAAACTGCTTTTCCATTTTCTGGGTTTTCACAGCAGGGGCACCAGTCATCCTATCCCCTGACCTCCATAGCCATAAATTTCACTCCAATTGCTTTAATTTCTTTTACTGTTGAGTCTTTGTTCACTGCCATTCCTGTAAACCCCTTTTTCCCTGTCTGTCATAAATTTGATCATTGGCTGTGGTCTGATTTGTTGCCGTGTCTATTGTATTGACTTGTTCTGTAATGCTTCAGTCTCCTTCCTTCTTTCCTTCCTTCCTTCCTTCCTTCCTTCCTTCCTTCCTTCCTTCCTTCCTTCCTTCCTTCCTCAGAGAGTTGGCACAAGTTGTGGTGGGGGAGGGGCGCAGAGAGGGAGAAAGAGAATCTTAAGCAGGCTCCACGCTCATTGTAGAGCCTGACTCGGGGCTCAATCTCATGCCCCTGAGATCCTGACCAGAGCTGAAACTAAGAGTCGGACACTTAACTAGCCAGAACCAGCCAGGCACCCCTACAATCTTTCTTTTGATACCATTCTGTTGTTTTCATCATGTCCTTGAGCTTTATTGAATGCACGTTCTTTTTGACTTGCTATCATGAGAAGCAGTGTGGGCAGGTGTTCTTCTGTTCCTTGAGTTAATTTCCTCCAGGGTTAGTTTTGTAGGTGAAGTTCCTGGGAGTGTGTTTGCATATTGCAAGTTGTTTCCATTCAACCTGCTCATGCTGGGGCAGCTCTGCGCATGTGTAGGCCTGCCTCTGTGCTCTTGAGGTGACTCAGTGAGGCGACCGCTTGACAGTCTTTCTACAGTATCTGGGCAATTTGTTTTCCTTAGGAGCTACAGAATGACAGCTGGATCCTTCCTGTGCTGTCCATTTTTTTCTATGCTCTGCAGGAGTGGTAGACGAAGATGGTGTGGAGTTTGAGTGGGGGGATTGCTCAGGTGAGGGCTTGACCTGTAAACATCGTAGAAATGTCATTTCTCCCCAGAATGATCTGTAGGGTTAATTCTATTCCTATTAAAATCCCAGCAAAGTTTTTTTGTTTTGTTTTGTTTTTTTGTGGCTGTAGATAAGCTTATTCTAAAATTTGGAAAGCCACAAGCTCTAGAATAGCTAAAAGCATTTTTAAAAAGAAGAATAATAAAGGAATCACTCTAACCCAAATATGAAGGCCTACTAAACAGCTACAGTAATCAAGACAATGTGGCATTGAATGAGGGATGGACACATAGGTCAGTGGGTCAGAATGGACAACCCAGAAGTAGACCCAAACAAATATACTCAACTTATTTTTGATGAAAGTGCAAAAGCAATTCAATAGAGGAAATACAGCTTTTCAACGGAGAGTGTTGGAACAATTGGACATCCATTGGCAAAAATGAATCTTGATCCATAACTCAAAATGGGAAATGCAAAACTGTAAAGCTTTTAGGAAAAAGTCGTGGGAGAAAATCTTTAGGGTCTAGAACTAGGCAGAAAGTTCTTAGACTCGATACCAGAAGCATGATCCATAGAAGGAAAAGTAGATAAATTGGACTTCACAGAGTTAAAAACATTTGCTCAGCTAAAGCCCATGTGAAGAGGATGACAAGACAAGCTACAGACTGGGGGGAAAAAAATCTCTGCAACCCACATATTCAACAAAGCAGTGGTATTTAGAATATATAAAGAACGCTCAAAACTGTTATATAAAAAAAAGCTCTATTATTTTTTTTACAACTGCACATAAATCTATAATTATCTTAAAATAAGAAGTTTAATTAAAAAAAAACTTCACATCTTCAGAGCATGCTTTTTTTCTGATCTTTCACCCTAACATTCTTTTTGAACCCTGGACTTTTGCTTTGGAGCATTTGTCATGGTTTTGTAACTATTTGAGCAGTTATTCGTTTAATGTCTCTTTCCCACTAGACTTCGAGCTCTATACCACTGTATCTCCAGTGCTGAAACAATGACCAAGAAATATTTACTACATGAATAAGGGTTGATGCCTTGCAGAATTATCAAAGGGTTGGCCATTGCTTTGTATTTGGAGAATACTTTATATTTTATTTTTATTTTTTAAGTGATTTCTACGCCCAATGGGGAGCTCGAACTCATGATCCTGAGCTTGAGAGTCTCATGCTCTACCGCCTGAGCCAGCCAGGCATCCCTGGAAAATACTTTAAATCCATGCCTCCCCCACTTTTGGGGGGAAAATGAACACCTATCATTTTCCCAGCACACCCCTCATACTTTGAGGCTCCTGGCTGAGCCCTGCATCATCAGCAGCCTTCATACAACATCTGCCATTTCTCCGAACTCTCCATGTTGGACAGATGCAGAGATCCACCCTCCTGGCCTCCTCAGGGCTGAGTTTACCCAGTAATTGGTCTCATTACTCTATGTTGGAATTTTAGGAAGACAGCATGATGCTGTCATTATTCAATGAGTAACAACATCTAAATTGATGCAAGGCTCCCTGAAAACGACATTTCCAGGCTTGTTTATAACAATCTATTCAAACATTTTGACTTATTACGAGAACAATGCAAGTGCCTTGGACTTCTCAAGTGACGAGGTATCTTGGGAAAATATATGGAGGGGGAATCTCTGTGACAGGTAAGACGTTGTCACAAAGGGACTCACTTGACAGGAAAAGTTAGTTTTAGAATTCTTGTGGCGTTCCAAGAAGTGTTACCCTGAGAAGGAGGCAGCTGGGGAGCTGGGGAGGCTGTACACAAGTGCCATTCTTGTTTGCTGTTCTTGGGCCAGTCCGGTTGTGAAGAAGTCCGCAGGATCTTCTTCTTTTTTAAAAAGATTGTATTTATTTATCAGAGAGAGAGAGCACAAGTGGGAGGAGCAGCAGGCTCCCCGCTGAACAGGGAGCCCGATGCGGGACTCGATCCCAGGACTCTGAGATCATGACCTGAGCCGAAGGCAAACCCTTAACCAACTGAGCCACCCAGGCGTCCCAAGAAATCGCAGGATCTTCTTATGCAGTTTCACTTGTCACAGCATTTTTGAAACACACACACACACACACACACACACACATTCTCAAGACAACAGAGAAATCTCCCCTCATGACTACAGAAATATAAACTCCATGCAGAGACTTAGAAAAAGAGTAAAAAACAAATTTCCCCAAGTATCAGCATCAAAAGATTATCATTCTTTTTAATTTTTAATTTTGAACTACTTTTCGCCTTAGAGATGAGTTGCAAATATAGTTGTAGGAACACATAACTCCCTCCCAAAATATCCATGCCCTACTCTCAGAATCCTCTGAATGTGTTATGGTGATGGCCCTGGAGGCTTTGCAGATGTAGGTAAGGAGAGATTAGCCTTATTTATCCAGGTGGGTCCAATCTAATCAGAGGCCTTAAAAGCAGAGAATGTTCTCTGGCTGAAGTCAGAGAGATTTGAAGCGTGGGGACTGGACCCGCCTTGGCTAGCTGTGAGATGGGGAGGGGGCTGCAAGGACCAGAGGGAGGCTTCTAGGAGATAAGGGTGGCCCCTGGCTGACAGGCAACAAGGAAATGGAAAATCCTTCTGTAACTGCAAAGAATTGGATCCTTCCAACAACCTGAGTGAGCTTGGGAGAGGACCCAGAGTCCCAGGCGAGAGCCACGACCTCCATGGATACCTGAATTTTAGCTTGGTGAGACCCTGGGCAGAGAATCTAGCCATGCTGCTCCAGACTTCTGACCTGCGGGACCGTGAGATAATAAATGGGTGGTGTTTTAAGCTCCTAATTTTGTTGGCAACTTGTTATGCAGCAATAGAAAATGAATACAAGAGTACAAAGAGTTCCCCGTCTATCCTTCAGCCAGTTTTCCCTAATGCTAACATTTTATATACTATAGGATAATGACCAGGATATTGACATTGACCCAGTCCTGCTAACTAAACTACAGACTTCACCTGAATTTCACCAGTGTTTCCACTAAAGTCCTGTTTCTGTTCCAGGATCCCATTTAGAATGAAACAGCACTTTTAATCATAGTGTCCCCTTAATCTCATTCAATCCGTGACGGTTCCCCAGTCTTTCTTGACCTTGACGCTTTTGAAGAGTACTGTTTAGTTATTTTGTAGAATATAACTTGATTTGAGCTTGTTAGGTGTTCCTACATGATTGCAATGATGTTATGTACCATTGGTAAGAATACCGGAGAAATGCGCTTTTCTCAACACATCATATCCAAGGGTTCATGATCTTGAGATATCTTTCTACTGGCTTTATTAACTGTGATCACTAGGTTATCGTGGTGTCTGCTGGGTTTCTCCACCATAGTTACTATCTTCCCTTTGTATTGATCAATATTTTTGAGACTATGCAAATATTATTTGTCTTTAAACTTTTGTCCGCTAGTTTTAGCATCCATTAGATTTTGTCATCTGTGGATGGACTCTTAATAGTTTAACCAATATCCTTCCAACTCCCTCCAATGTTTGGTAAATATGTGTTGTATATATATATATATATATGTGTTGTGTATATATATATATATATGTTGTATATATATATATATATGTTGTATATATACAACACATGTATATATGTGTTGTATATATATATATATACATATATATATATATGAATACATACATAAATCAAATAGGGTATATTTGTTACATATAATACTAATGCTGTTTTGTAACCCCCTCCAATGTTTGGTAAATATGTGTTGTATATATATATATATATATATATATATGTTGTGTATATATATATATATATATATGTTGTATATATATATATGTTGTGTATATATATATATGTTGTATATATACAACACATGTATATATGTGTTGTATATATATATATATACATATATATATATATATGAATACATACATAAATCAAATAGGGTATATTTGTTACATATAATACTAATGCTGTTTTGTAACCAGCTACCTACTTAATGATGTATCATGAACATTTTTCCTTGTCAATAAATATTTTTTTAGAACATGGGTTCTAAGAGTAGTTATCAGTAGTAGTTACATAGCATTTTATTTTATGGTTCCATTATTTTTCTAGCCAGTTTACAATTTTCAGATGAGTTGTTTAAATGATTTTTTATTATATATAGGGCACAGTGAATATCTTTGTACATACAGCTTTGTACACATCTCTGTATTTCCTAAGCATGCATGGTTTTCTTGGAAGTTGAATTGCTGGCTCAAAAGATTTGTATACTTTTAAAACATTTGATACACATTGTAAACTTCCCTCTCTCTGACCGAAAATGCAAATGTGCGGCAGATTCTCCCATTCTTCTTATTCCTAACAGTGTTTTATATCAGGATATTCAGCACTTTTGCTTGTGGTATAATCATTTAATAAGAATTACATTCTTGCAAAGCCAGCTTTCCGTTTTTACAACCAATGCCTTTGAGGGGAGACGCAGACCACTGCAGACACCAGCCTGTGGCATGCCCTGGATGAGCCAGAGGCTCAGCTCAGCATGAAGCTAGTACTAGGGGTTTTTCTGTAGGCACAAGCTCACGGTCAGTGGGCTGTCCCCAGACAGGCTGCAGTGGTGGTCCTTAGAACTTGGTAGTAGCAGAATCACCTGGGAAGCTTATTAAAATGTAAATTTCTGGGTTCAAATCCAGATCTAAAGATCAGAATCCTTGGTGGAATGTCCCAGGCATTTGTATTTTAAACAATCTCATCAAAGGTGTGAAAAGGAGGTGGTCCTTGGGTCCATACTTGGAGAAAAGCCAGTTTTGGCTTTGAGCCATCTTAAGAGATTATTCTTTGGAATAACCTATGAGAAATAAACTGGACAGGGGAATTTAAGCCTTGTCACCACGTGCAAAGGTGGGCTTTCTCTAACTTTCCTCTCTCAATTATTTACTTTTGAGTTGGTCCTTTATTTATTTATTTATTTATTTATTTATTTATTTATCTATTTATTTATTTATTTATTTTTGGTCCAGGCTCTTTTTTGAGAAAGCATACTTCTCCAAAATAGAAACGTTTTCCTCGTATCAAGAAATGATTTTATCACTCCTGCCCTTTCAGGTCTCCTGCAACGTCTCTTGCTTCCATGAACATCTTGCATTTTGTAATTTGCCCATACTTGGTGTATGTGATTTTGCAGGATCCTTACTGCAGCCTTTTGGGGAATTGGGCACTGGTATTAGGAGCCATTGCATTTGTAAAGATTAGGAAACGGGCTTAGAGAAGTTAAGTAATAATAATAATTATAATTACATTCATTGAGTCTGTTGTGTCTCAGCACACCTGCAGAGTGGAAATTAATATTGTTAGGCCCAAAGTGGTCATCAGCCTGACCCAAGTGAGCTGGTTAGAGAGAGAACTGAAGGTCACATCACAGCCTGGTCCAGACCAGATCCTCACTGTAGCTGATCAAGCCCTTGCTCCCTGGTGTGTGTGTGTGTGTGTGTGTGTGTGTGTGTGTGTGTGTGTGTGTAGTGAGTGTAGTGAGTGTAGTGAGGGATAGGATCCAAGTTCTGGGATCTTGGTTCTTGGTCTAGAGCAGTTTCTGTCTGTAGTATATTTACTTACAATCTTAGTGTGTGTGTATATGGTGGGGGAGGGGGAGCAGGATACATACCTTTCCTTGGCTCTTAGAGTGTCCTGGTCTCTTAACCCCAACACCAACCAGGGTGGAGAAAATCTACTCAGAAGCATCATATTTATGGAAGTTATTCATCATCCTATATGAGTGGGCTGTACAAACAGGGCTGGCATGGAGGAAATGAACACTTGTGATTGATGCTGAAAGCTGTATTGTCTGCTCCTGAATTTCCGGGCTGCTATATAGTTGTTTATGTGAGCATGACGCATTTTAAGGTATAGGATTTAAAACACACTTGGCATTAAATCATAGTTCTGCTCTTTACATACTTTGTAAAGAAATTGGGACATAATTTCATTCATACAGATTATTAGGCTCATCACCTTAGAAGAGTCTAGCTTCTTTTTTTTATTTTTTTTATTTAAAGATTTTATTTATTTATTCATTCAACAGAGATAGAGACAGCCAGTGAGAGAGGGAACACAAGCAGGGGGAGTGGGAGAGGAAGAAGCAGGCTCATAGCGGAGGAGCCTGATGTGGGGCTCGATCCCAGAACGCCGGGATCACGCCCTGAGCCGAAGGCAGACGCTTAACCGCTGTGCCACCCAGGCGCCCCTAGAGTCTAGCTTCTTAAAGTAATGGGTTTGATGTGTATAAGGATTATTTCAGTGTAAGTAGCTCTTAAATTGTGCAGTTGAGAGAGGAGACCGTGGGAAGTACAGTGTCATTACTTTATGTAAGGAATGTTCATCACTTCTGTTATCTCATGGTAAAGATTAGGTACGAAATATAAATATATAAGAACCCTTTCCATCAGATAGTGTACTGAGAGCAGCAGGTCCTTAAAATAGCTTGGTTTCTCTGGATTCAAAGTTGAGGGAAGAAGGCAGTGGGTTTCACCTAGATGACTATTTAACAACTTCTCCTCTTCCTGAAGCCTCATATCCCTTCTCTCTCATTCCACTTCCGACGGTGGGAGAGAACCTGTGGACTTCCCATCGCTACCTCTACACCACGGCTACACAGGGACTGCATCCCTCTGTGTGTACTTTGCCTTCCCTCCTGTGGCTTGGACTGCCATCTTCCTTTGCTTTCTCAAGCACCTGACTCCAGCAGTTTTTCCCTGTTCTGTATCAAGTTTTCCCTATCTATTGGATCATTCCCATCACCATATACATTTGCTGTAATATCACCCATTGTAAGATGAAAAAAAACCCAACTTTACCCTGTATCCTTCCCTAGTGATGACTGACTTCTCTCCTCCCTTCGGAGCAAAGCTCCTTGAAAGAGTTGTCATATTCGTTCTTGAAAGCACACAGGCTTTCAGCCCTCACTCCCCTCTGCTGAAGGGGCTCTTGCCAAGGTCACCAATGACCCCGTGTTGTTAAATCCAGTAGTCATTTCTCAGACCTCATCTTCCTTGACCAGCCTGCAGCATCTGACACAGTCACTCCTTCCTTCTTCAAACTCTTCGCAAATGCTTGGCTTCAGAGAACACACTATCTTGGCCCACTTCTTCATCACCATTCACTCTTCTGCATTTTTCTTTGCTGGCTTTTCCTCATTACCCCAACCTTTAAATTTTGGATATGCCAGGACTCAGTCTTTGGGTCTCTTCTCTGTATTCCCATTCCTTACATTTCCACTTCTGAAACTTTCTCACATCAGGGCCTACACAGGAAATAACCCCTTGTTTTGTCACACTGGGATCAGTAAGGCTGTCCTGGGCTGCCACATCTTGGCTCACCATAACCTTTTTAAAAAGATTTTATCTATCTATCTATCTATCTATCTATCTATCTATTTATTTATTTATAGCATCTGAGTGAAGGGAGGGGCAGAAGGAGACAGAGAGAGAGAGAGAGAGAATTTCAAGCAGACGCTGCCCTGAACATGGTGCCTGATGCAGGGCTTGATCCCATAACCCTGAGATCATGACCTGAGCTGAAATCAAGAGTCAGATACTTAACCAACTGAGCCACCTAGTAACCCTTTTATATGCAGAGAAATGCCAGGTACAAATCTTGACTAGATGATCTGTTCTCTGTTCCAGACTTTATTTTTTTTTTAAAGATTTTATTTATTTATTTGACAGAGAGAGACAACCAGCGCGAGAGGGAACACAAGCAGGGGGAGTGGGAGAGGAAGAAGCACGCTCTTAGTGGAGGAGCCTGATGTGGGGCTCGAACCCAGAACGCTGGGATCACGCCCTGAGCCGAAGGCAGATGGCTAACCTCTGCGCTACCCAGGCGCCCCCTCTGTTCCAGACTTTAAATAGTATCCACACTTTCATCTCTAAATTGTATCTTTAGCCCAGATCCCTCCCCTATGCCTATCCAACTGCCTCCTGGAAGTCTCCATTTGGGTGTCACTTTCAGCCCTTAGTTCTTTTTCAGGTGGAATTACTCTATAAATAGGCATAGATTTGGTGTATCCATGGAGGAGGCGAGTTCAAGGTCTTCCTACATTCCCATTAACAAGGGAACCCTTAATGAGGAGGGGGGGGTTAGAAAGAGAAAGAGAGAAGGAAAGAGAGAATGAGAAGGGAACACAGAGAATCAGAGTGAAAATCAGTTCCTGAGGTTTAACATTCAAATGAGAGGAGTTCCAGAAAGTGAAATCAGAAAAAGCTGAGGAGGTATATAATTAGCTAGTTCAGGAAACTGAAATCTCTAAATTAAACTGACCCATCTCAGTACTCAACTCAACAATAATTAAAAAAAAGACTCACACCAAGTCATGAAATTTTAGACTTCCAGGGATAAAGAGAAAATTGTAGCAGGTTATAGAGGCAAAACATACAAAAAGATTAAGCATTGGAATGACTTCTTACCACAATACTGTGAAGAGGCAATGCCTGAAAAATTTTTTTAGTATAAAAATATTGACATGGGATGCCTGGATGGCTCAGTTGGTTAAGCAACTGCCTTCAGCTCAGGTCATGATCCCAGGGTCCTGGGATCAAGCCCCTCATCAGGCTCTTTGCTCCTCGGGAAGCCTACTTCTCCCTCTGCCACTCCCCCTGCTTGTGCTTTCTCTCTCTCTGTCAAATAAATAAATAAAATCTTTAAAAAATATTGACATGAAAACAAAAACTATCATTTGCAGATACTATAATTGTTTGACCTAAAAAATTCATGGCAATTAACTGAAAAATCCAACCATCAGAACTAGTGAGATGGCTGGATACAATATCTATGTGAAAAATCAGTAGCAATTCTATGCCTGCCAATCTTTCAGACTCATCAGGTTTTAACCAAACTCCTCTTTTCCCCGAAACAAGGTAATTCTGGATATTCACATTTCTGTGAACTTTATCATTACTCTTTCAGTTACTCAGTCTACACAGCTTAGGGTTATCCTTTAATTTTCCCTCCACATTCAAACAGCTACCTTACATAATAGATCATTCCCAGACAATGTCTTTTGAATACATCTCTTCTGACACCACCAGTACGACACTCATTTACTTCAGACGACAGCGAGTCCAACTCCCTTCTCCCTGACCTTGCTCTGTAGTAGAGGCTGGAAATATGGAAAAGCTAGAATTCTCAGCCTTGAAGCCGAGGGGTGACCATTTGACACGGGTCAGGCCAGTGAGCCATTAGGCAGAAGTCCCTGGGAAGATTGCTGGGTTTTCAACAGAAACTAAGGAAGACCAAGAGAATGGATAACATTTTTTAAGTGCTGAAAAAAACCCAACCTATAATTATATATCCAGTAAAAATATCCTTCAAAGAAGTGAAATAAAGGGGATTTCCTCAGGCTAAAGGAAAACGGCCTCAGATAGGAGCACACACTGCAGGAAGGAATGAAGAGCACCAGAAAGAAAAAAATATGTGAGAAATATAAAGGAACATTTCTTATTTAGAAAACAATAATGACAGTGTTTTATAAAATTTGTAATATATACAAAAGTAGAACATATGACAACAATGTATAGAGAAAAAGGCAAGAGTGGGGCGCCTGGGTGCCTCAGGTGGTTAAGCGTCTGCCTTCTGCTAGGGTCATGATCCCAGGGTCCTGGGTTCAAGCCGCCTCGGGCTCCCTGCTTAGCAGGGGGGGTGTCTGCTTTTCCCTCTCCCTCTGCTCCTCCCTCCTTCTTGTAGTCTCTCTCTGTCTCAAGTAGTAAATAAAAAAATCTTGAGAAAAAAAGAAAAAGAAAAAAAGGCAAGAGGGTATTAAAAATGGAGATAAGTTTCTTGTATTGTTTAGAAAGTGGTAAAAGCACTAATTTAAAGAAGCCTGCGACAACTATTTTTAAGTAAGCATGCATACACTAATGCCCATGGAAAGATTACTAATGTAATCTAAGAAGAACTGAGAATGTTTTTAAAGATAATACAGAAGAAAAATAATTAAGACATTGATGAGTCCAAAGAAGGCAAAAAGGAGGACTAAATCCAGTTTCTTGACTGGGGGTTTGTGGGACCCTAGGGTTCCAACAAGAAATTGCCTAGAAATTATACTTGAGGGGGAAAAAACATGTTTTTTAACTTTGGACATCATGCAATGTTGGTGTTGATAGGAATGAGCAGGGATGAAGCAACCCTTTTAGCAATTTGGTTAATGATCTTTCAGCCCCTTTGGCAGTATACAGTATGACCTTGTTCATTCTTAAGCCCAGTGTCCATTCTGATGTAAGAAAAAGAGAGTAACAGATGGATCAGAAAGATAGGAGGAAGCCAGATTTTGTAGGGTCTTGTAGACCACTGTAAAGACTTCGACTCTAAGATAGGAAATCACTGGTAGGTTTTGAACACAGGAGTGACCTGATTTGGCTTCTATTTCATCTCGTTTCGTTTCATTTTGTTTCGTTTCATTTCGTTTCATTTTATATTTTTGTTAAAAGATTTTTTTCAAAGTATTCTCCATGTCCAGTGTGGCGCCCCATGCAGGCCTCGAACTCACCACCTTGAGATTGAGACCTGAGCTGAGATTGAGAGTCAGATGCTTAACTGACTGAGCCAGTCAGGCACCCCAACTTCTATTTTAAAATAATAATTCTGTGTGCTGTATTGCAAATAGGTAGTGGGAGTGCACATCCTAAAGTAAAGAGGTTGGTCTGGACACTGTTGTATAAACCAACAAGATGATGAATCCTTATAACCAAATGGACCAGTGGAGATAGTAAGTGTTGAAAATCTTGATACATTTTGAGGCGACACCAACAGAGTTTTTTCTGATGGATTGGAGGTAGGGTGTTGGAGAAATAAAAAAGTCAAGCCTGACTACGAGATGTCTGACCTGAACCACTGGAAGAATGAACCCGCCATTTACAGATATGGGGAAGATGATGGAATAAGCAGTTCTGAGACTAAGATCAAGAGATCAGTTTGGGACATGTTATTTCTCTCTCTCTTCCTTTTTTAAAATCTTTCTTATGGAGTCTTTGAATTGTTGACTTCCAGGAGATTTTCCTATTTTTTTTTTAAGATTTTATTTATTTGACAGAGAGACCGCCAATGAGAGAGGGAACACAAGCAGGGGGAGTGGGAGAGGAAGAGGCAGGCTCCTAGCAGAGGAGCCTGATGCGGGGCTCGATCCCAGAATGCCGGGATCACGCCCTGAGCCGAAGGCAGATGCTTAACGACTGAGCCACCCAGGTGCCCCACCTATTTTTTAAAAAAGATTTATTTATTTGAGAGAGAGAGAGAGAATGAGTGTGTGGGGGGAGGGGCAGAGGGAGAGACAGAGACTCTCTAGCAGACTTCCCTCTGAGCGTGGGGCTCCATACGGTGCTCGATCTCTTGACCCTGAGATCATGACCTGAGCCGGAACCTGGAGTCAGATGCTTAATCAACTGCACCACGCAGGTGCCCCTCTTACATATTTTTCGAGTGTCCTTTTTCTATAATTCCTACTCTTGTTTCATGGATGAAATATCTTTTCTCTCTGAAAACAGTTAAAATTTAAAAGGTTTTTTTTCATGCCCCATGAGGTATCTTTTTTTTTTTTTCCTGGGTTCCTTTCTTTCTGGGGTTTCATTTTTTACAATTTTTATTCAAAGTTAATAATTCTGCAAAACAGCATCATCTGCCACCTCTCCCTTTGTCTCGTTTTGCTACTTCCCCTCCCCCAAACACTGTTAGTTCTTTTAGCTGATGTTTCTAAATACCATACTTGCATTGCTGTCTCTCTACTTTTCAGTTTCAGGCACTATCTTTTTCATTGGTGAATGAGAATTTGCCTTTCCTTCCTATCTGTGCTGCCATAAGCCTGCTCTGTTGTCAACCCTCCACACTTCCAGTGTTTTTAGGTAATTATTGAGTGTGAACACTATTATTCTTTGCCTGTTGCAATTGTTTTTCTTTTCTTTTTTTCTTCTTCTTTTTTTTTTAATTTTATTTTTAAGTAATCTCTACACCCACTGAGGCCCTCGAACTCACAATCCTGAGACCGGGAGTCGCATGCTCTACCAACTGAATCAGCCAGGCTCCCTTCTTTTCTTATTGATTTGTAGGAGTTCTTTACATAGGTAGGCTATTATTCCTTTGTTAGTTGTATGGTTGCAGAAAGCCCTCATTCTGAGTCTGTCTTTTCATTTCGTTGTTGGTGCTTCTATTATATAGAACTTTAAATTCTAATGTAATCACACATAGCTGTCTTTTCTTGATGGTGTGTGGTTTTCCCCCTCTTGTTAAAGAAAATTTACTTGAGGTCATGAAACTATTTTCCTATATTTCCTTCTAAAAATTTAAAGTCTTGCTTTTCACATTCAGAACTTTGATTCACCTGCAAAATCGATTTACTGTGACCTAAGGTAGGGATAAACTTTTCATGATTTTCCTTGTAGGTGATCAGTGATCCCAACACCATTTATTAAAGAGCTGCTTGGGATGTGATTGGTTGAATCATGCTGATGGCAGCTGGCTGTGGCCGAGGGGGTGGCCAGAAAGCCGCTGTGGAGTCCAACAGACTTGCACTGCCTTGGTTTCAGCCTAGTACTCTGAGCTGAAGAAGTTTTTGCATCTTGTTCTGCCCCTCTCCTAAGGCATTGCACCTTCTTGGCTCCATTGCTGCCCCTGGAGCCCACATCAAGGGCAAGGCTGGGATGGAGGGTCTGAACCTGGGGGACTGCAGAGCTACCCCCTTGGTCACCTCCAGTGGGCTCTTTGCTCCAGACCAGCCCTATGACCTCTGTGAGGAAGATGTTGCTCTGGGATTGGAAAGATTGGGAGGAGGGTCGCCTGGGTGGCTCTGATAGTTGAGCGTCTGCCTTCGGTTCAGGTCATGATCCCAGGGTCCTGGGATCAAGTCTCGCATTGGGCTCCCTGCTCAGCAGGAGCCTGCTTCTCCCTCTCCTGCTCCCCTGCTTTTGCTCTCTCAGTCACTCTCTCTCCCTATCTCAAAAAAAAAAAAAAAAAAAGAGTGGGAGGAGAGACGAGAAACAAATGGGGGATAAAAAGCAGCAGTGATTGGAATCCCATGCTGCAAGAATCCATTGCTTCTGCTCAGATTGGTAGTGGTACTACCACTACAGAATGCCGTGAGTCTGTCCACGATGTGAGTCTGTCCCATGTGCTGTGAAGCAAAGGTGATCGGGGAAAACAGCAGGAAGATAGGATGTATATTTGATCAGCCCACAAGGACTGAAGTTCAGATCCCAAAGTGCACTTGCTAATTATCTTCACAAAAATGGAGAGACTTGTCTTATGCCAGAAGATTTTGATTTTATTGTACCTTCTAAAAGGGGCATCAGGTCCAGATACAAAGATTGCAGTATAGCACCTCTGACATCCCAAATGCAAAATCAAAGTAACAATTCAAACTGGAACCTCAGGACACGAAGCTGGTGGAAAAAAGATGCCTCTCCCCTCCCAAGTGGTAGTTTGGAATGGCAAAATAGCAGGGGATTATCTAACTTTAAAGAAGATGAAGGTGTTAATGATGTTGACTCCGGAATGGTTAGAAAGTCCAAAGGAAAGGTGACTATTTTGAAAGGAATTAAAATGAAGAAAATGAAAACAGGGTGCTGGAAGGGTCTTCCAGATTCTGCTCAAAGTAATAGGAAAAGAGAATCTGAGTTTAATAAGGCAGATGCTGAAAGTGAACCTTGTACAGGAAAGTCAGCTTGATTAAAAAAAAAGTTTTATCTCCATTTCTGACGCCGGAGCAAGCAACAAGCCCCTCGATGTAACCAATGAAGAAAAGAGACTTGTAAAAAAAAAAAAATCATTGAATTCAGGATCAAATTTTTGTTTTGAACAAATAACTTCTGGCACCGTAAACAAATTATGTTCAACCGAAGAAGCACAACGAGAAGTGTGAGGAAACCTTTTTAGAAGCTGGGGAAATACAAACAAAAGTAGAAATTGGGGGAAGGAAGGAAGGAACATTTGCATACTGACATTTGAAAATGTGGCTCTGAAATGGACAACTGCTCACAAACTGAGAAAGACTATTTCTCTGAAAATATGTCAAGAAGATACCGTTCCAGGGACACAAATAGGAAAAAGGAAAACGAGCCTATGTGTTTCCAGCAAATATAACAAAGAAGGTCTTAGCCCACACCACGGTGCAAAGCCTTTAAGAAGTGGATACCTCCTTGGTCACCTTTTAATTTTGTCCAAGAGACACCTCTCCATGATCCACAGAAACTCCTCATTGCCACTGTAATTCTCAGTCGGACCTCAGGCAAAATGGCAACGCCTGTGCTTTGGAGATTTCTGGAGAAGTGGCCTTCGGCCAAGGTAGCAAGAGCCCCAGACAGGAGAGATGTGTGAGAGTCTCTTAGACCTCTTGGTCTCTATGATCTTGGAGCGAAAACCACTGTCAAGTTCTCAGATGAATACCTGACAAAGCAGTGGAGGTACCCGATTGAGGTTTGGGGTTGGGCAGATATGACAACGACTCTTACCGAGTATTTTTTTGCATCAATGAGTGGAAGCAGGTGCCTCCTGAAGACCATAAGCTAAATAAGCATCAGGACTGGCTTTGGGAAAATCGTGAAAAATTAAGTCTGTCTGAAAGTTCTTTGAAGTTTTCCAACTCGTTTTTTATACACGACTTTGTACTTGATTCATAAGAGCCCCATTAAGCACAATCACTGACTTTACAGGCGTGTAGATTTTAATCAGTCCAACTAGAAACGTAATGGAGGTTTTCTTTTTTTGTTGTTTTAGATTTTTATTTAAATTTTAGTTAGTTAACAGGTAGTGTAATATTGGTTTCAGGAGTAGAATTTAGTAATTCATTACTTACATATAATACCCAGTGCTCATCATTACAAGTGCCTTCCTTAATGCCCATCACCCATTGAGCCCATCCCCCATCCTCCTCCCCTCCAGCAACCCTCGGTTTGTTGTCTATAGTTGGGAGTCTCTTATGGTTGGCTTCCCTTGTTCTCTCTCTCTTTGTCTTCCTTCCCCTATGATCATCTGTTTTATTTCTTAAATTCCACACGTAAGTGAAATCGTACAGTATTTGTCTTTCTCTGGCTGACTTTATTTTGCTTAGCATAATACCCTCTAGCTCCATCCATGTTGTTGCAAATGGCAAAATACCATTTTTTATGATGGCTGAGTAACATTCCATTGTATATATATACACCACATCTTCTTTTTTTTTTTTTTTTAAGATTTTATTTATTTATTCGACAGAGATAGAGACAGCCAGCGAGAGAGGGAACACAAGCAGGGGGAGTGGGAGAGGAAGAAGCAGGCTCCCAGCAGAGGAGCCTGATGTGGGGCTCGATCCCATAACGCCGGGATCACGCCCTGAGCCGAAGGCAGACGCTTAACGACTGCGCTACCCAGGCGCCCCTACACCACATCTTCTTTACCCATTCATTAATGGATGGGCATTTGGATTCTTTCCATAATTTGCGTATTGTTGATAATGCAGCTATAAACATTGAGGTGCATGTACCCCTTCAAATCAGTATTTCTGTATCCTTTTTAACTTTTTGAGGAACTTTCATACTGTTTTCCAGAGTGGCTGTACCAGTTTGCATTTCCACCGGCAGTAGTAAGAGGGCTCCCTTTTCTCTGCATCCTCTCCAACATCTGTTGTCTCCTGGGTTGTTAATTTTAGCCATTCTGACAGGTGTGAAGTGGTATCTCATCACGGTTTTGGTTTGTATTTCCCTGATGATGACTGATGATTTTCTTAATGTGTGTAACACTGGTAGATCTTTGCTCCTGAATGCACTAGAACATATTTTGAGATTTTAAAAAAATAAATTATTTGACAGCAATCCTAAAAATGTAAATAACTTTTCCAATAATAAAATGTGATTTGAAGATTTAAAAAAAGAGCTTCTGTTCTCCACTGATATTTTTAGTTCCCTTTCTATCATTTGTCAAATTCACACATATGTTTAAGTCTCGTGTTCTTTTTTTTTAAATTTTATTTATTTATTTGAGAGAGAGCGCACAAGTGGGGGGGAGGGAGAAGCAGAAGGAGAGAGAGAAGCAGACTCCCTCTGAGCAGGGAGCCTGATGCAGGGCTTGATCCCAGGACCCTGAGATCAGGACCTGAGCCAAAGGCAGAGGTTTAACCAACTGAGCCACCCAGGTGCTCCTAGGTCTTGTGTTCTTTTTATGCATTTATGTATGTTCTTTTTGTGTATTCCATTGGTCTATTGCTTCAATATCACATCCTAATTATTATAGTTTGACTATAAGTCTTTGATATCTAGATGTTCTTGCTCTTCTTCAATAATTTCTTGGCTATCCTTAGCCTTTGCTGTTCTATATAAATTTTAGGATCATCTTATCAAGTTCCATGAAAATCCCTGTTGGGATTTTGATTTACAGTTGCATTGCATTTATATATTAGATTGGAGAATTAGTCTGATTTTGGTTATGGTATTAGTTATTCCCTTTCATGAATGTGGCATACATTTTCCAGTTTTCTTTAATGTCTCTCAATGACATTTTATACTTTTATCCATGGAAGCCTTGCATATATTTTGTTAGATGTATTTATTTGTATTTTAATGGTTATTATAAAGTGATATTTTTAAGAGAAAATGTCTATCATACGCATATAGGGATGAAATTGCTTTTTGTGTATTTATTTTATATAAAACACAACTTTGCTGAATTCTTATAATAATTTGGGTTTACTATATAGTTTTATGACATAATTAACGATAATTTTGATTCTTCTCTTCCATCCTTTATTCCTCTTATTTATCTTACATGTTTTACTCAGCTAATATTTCTAGTACATTTTTGAACAGAAATAAGGATGCATGTATCTTTCTTGCTGATGATTAAGGGAATTCTAATATCTTAAAGTTAATATTACATTTGCAGTAGGTTATTGGTATTTATTTTCTATTCCCAGCCTGCTAAAGAGTTTTTTGTTGTAGGGGCTTCTGGGTGGCTCAGTCGGTTGGGCATCCAGCTCTTGATTTCGGCTCAGGTCTTGATGTCAGGGTTGTGAGATCAAGCCCCATGTTAGGGCTCTGTGCTCAGCAGGGACACTGCTTGAGATTCTGTCTCTCCTCACCTTCAGCCCCTCCCCCCTGCTTTCTCTCTAAATAAATAAATAAATCTCAAAAAATAAAGAGTTTTTGTTGTAAAAGGACCTTAAATTTTACCAAATGCTTGTGTGTGTGTGTGCCTGTGAGCATCTTTGAAAGAATCCTGTTTTATCCTTCAGCTTGTGTCGTGAATTACGTGACCCCAGTTAGTTTTCACTTTATTTAGTTTTTTTTTTTTTAGATTTTTTTTTTTATTTATTTATTCGACAGAGACAGAGACAGCCAGCGAGAGAGGGAAAACAAGCAGGGGGAGTGGGAGAGGAAGAAGCAGGCTCATAGTGGAGGAGCCTGATGTGGGGCTCGATCCCGTAACGCCGGGATCACGCCCTGAGGCGAAGGCAGACGCTTAACCGCTGTGCCACCCAGGTGCCCCACACCTTATTTAGTTTTTTAAAGATTATTTATTTATTTGAGAGAGTGAGTGAGAGAGTGGGGGTGGGGGGCGCAGGAGGTGCAGAGGAAGAGAGAAACTCAGGCAGACTCCCCGCTGAGTGCAGAGCTGGGTGTGGGCCTGGATCCCACAACCCTGAGATCATGACCTGAGCCCACAACAAGAATCGGACACTGAACTGACTGTGCCACCCAGGAGCCCCTAGTTTTTGTTTTAAAAATATATATTCCTCGATTTGGTTTGCTAGTATTTTGTGAATTTGGCCCATAATTTTTCTTATTAGTTTCTCTTGGGTTGGTATCAAATTTATGTTAGTTTCATAAACTGGGCTAAGTGGTGTTTCTTCTTGTTCTTTTTGTTATTGTTTTTTTTTTTTTTTTAAGATTTTATTTATTTATTTGACAGAGAGTGAGAGCACAAGCAGGGGGAGCAGCAGGCAGAGGGAGAGGGAGAAGCAGACGCCCGACTGAGCAGGGAGCCTGATGTAGGGCTCGATCCCAGGACCCTGGGACCAGACCTGAGCTAAAGGCAGATGTTTAACCAACTGAGCCACTCGGGAGACGCTGTTTTTGTTTTTTTATGAAAAACATGGTTTATGAAGTTAGAATAATCAATTCCTTGATTGGACGAATTTACCTTCAGAATTGGTTTCGACATCTTTTTTCTTTTTTCCTTTGTGGTTTCAGTTTTCATGACTGATTTATATTTCCTAAATAGTTTTAGGACTATATAAGTTTTCTTTTTCTTTCTGGGTAAGTTATATTTCCCTGTGAAATTATCTATTTCATGTAATGTCTAGCTATATTGAGTTAAATTGTAGATAGTAACCTCTTCAAATTCTTTGAATCTCTACTTTTTTCCTAATATTATTTGTGCCTATTTGCTTTTTGGGTTGGTTTTCAGAGTTTTATCCATTATATTAGCTTTTGGTTTTGTTTATCTTTATTGTAGTTTTTTCTATTCTTTTATTATATATTATTGTCATTTTTAGGTGTGGTAATGGCATTAAAATTTTATATTTTGAAAAGATCCCTTAGAGGGTGTTTTTTGAAAGAAAAGATATAAATTCTGGAATTGCTTTAAAAATAACCCTATGTGTATATAGGGTTAAGGGAATGCTAGGAGGATTTCGATGAAGCAAGATTGGCCGTTTGTTGATTATTTTTGAACCTGAGTGTCAGGCAATAAAAATTCACAATATAATTCTCTCTACTTTCCTGTATGTTTGAAAATTTCCATAATAAAAAATTAAAGTATACCACATTTCTTTCTTTCTTTTAAAAATGCATTCTGATATTCTTTTTCTAATTTAGGTGAGAAACTTAGTTAATGAATTCTTACTTTTTTTTTTTCCTTTTCCTACTACAAGTATTTAAGGTGACACGTTTTCTCTCAGTATAACTTAACCTGCATCTTGCAAGTTTTTAAAAGGAAGGTATCTTTTATATACAGTGAAATGCATAGATCCTAAGTATACAGTTTGGTCAGTTCTAACAAATTCATATATTCTTGTAACCTACACACCTATGAAGTCTCCATCAACCCGGAAAACTATTTCATGTTTCTTCCTGGTCAAGCCTCCGTCCCTAGAACCAGCTATTTCCTCTTGAAGTTCCTGAGAGTCTGTAACTCTGCTATCTCTGGCTTCTTCTCATTCAGCATCATACTTTTGAAATTCATCCATATTATGTGTATCAGTAGTTCACTCCTTTCTATTGTTAACAGTATTCCTTTGGATGAATAAATCACAATTCATTCATTCTTCTACTGAGGAATGTCTGGATGTTTCCACATTTTGGCCGTTATGAACACAGCTGTTACTAACGTTCTTTTTTTTTTTTTTTTTTTTTTTAAAGATTTTATTTATTTATGTGACAGAGAGACAGCCAGCGAGAGAGGGAACACAGCAGGCGAGTGAGAGAGGAAGAAGCAGGCTCCCAGCGGAGGAGCCCGATGTGGGACTCGATCCGGGAACGCCGGGATCACGCCCTGAACCGAAGGCAGACGCTTTAACGACTGCGCTACCCAGGTGCCCCTGTTACTAACGTTCTTATGCTAATTTTCACGCAGGCGTGGTTCTAGTTCTCATATCTCTTGGGTAAATACCTAGGAGTAGAATTACTTGGTCAATTTTTAAATGTCAGAGAGGGTAATGGGACTTCACTTTCTAAGAGACTGCTAAGCGGTTTTCCAAAGTGATGTTTGCTTTTTACACTCTTTCTAGCAATCTGTTGGAGTTCTGGTTGTCCCATCACCCTCTCTGACATTTAAAAATTTTAGCCATTCTAATGGAAGGAGGGGTGGGATCTCACTGCGGTTTTGAGTTGCATTGCACGGTAATACGGTAATATGGGTAAGCACCTTCTCATGTGCTCGCTGGCTATTTGTGTATCTTTTTTGTTAAGTGTTTGTTTTGGAGGAGGTCATGGAGAGGATGTGACCTCCGGTTGACCCTTCAGCTGGACTGGGGCCATCGGAGGCTCCTCATCCCCTCCTCTGTCCCTGGAATGTCCACTGTCTGCTGTTCTGCAGCCAGAGACGTTTCAAGGACGTAGCCTTGAGAGAGTAACGTGTTGAGATTGGCTGGAGAGTTTGTCACTGAACCCTGTTAAGGCCTCAATATAAACCTTTAAGATTCTGGTGCTCGGGCGCGGGGATCTACTTGTCTTGCAGCCACTCAACACAAGCCTCGTGAGTAAATTCCCTTGCTTACTAAACCTGCCACCCTCCCAATCTGGGAGGCTTCCTTTTCCTTCCATCTCTCCATCTCTCCCTGCCCTCCGTGTATGGAGGCTAGTTTGCAAACGAATGCTATTTATTTATTATAAAAAAGATTTTATTTATTTGAGAGAGAGGAAGAGAGAGCGCACGAGTGAGTGAAAGCGGGAGCAGAGGGCAGAGGGAGAAGCAGATGTCCTCTTGAGCAGGGAGCCAGAGGCAGGGCTGGATCCCAGGACCCGGGGATCATGACCTGAGCTGATGGCAGACGCTTAACTGACTGAGCCACCCTGGAGTTTGCCCATTTTTTCACTTGCCCATTTTTCACTCTTTTTATTATCAATATGTAGGAGTTCATTCATGTATCTTCTGGATAGAAGTCCTTTGTCAGATACATGTATGAATTTTTTCTTTTAGTCTGTGGCTTGCTTTTTCTTTCTTTTAATGTGCCTTTTGGAGAGCAGAAGTTACTCATTTTGATGATACCCAGTTTCTCAAGAATTTTATTTTATGTGTAGTGTTTTCAGTGTCCTTTTAAGACATCTTTGCATACCCCAAGTTTGCCAAAATAGTCTCCTATTGCTCCTACAAGCTTTATATTACAACTTTTTCATTTTGTCTTATAATAAGCCTATGTTATCTGAAAATGTCTTTATTTCAATTTCATTCTTTTGGGACATTCTCTCTGGATATTAAATTCTGGGTTAGCAGCCCTTTTTTCTTCTTTTAGCCCTTTAAAGAGGTTGTCTCCCTGTCTTGTGACTCTGTAGTTTCTGAGGAAAAGGGAGGGGTAATTCAAATTATTGATCCACGTTTTCTCCAGCTGCTCTCAAGATTTTTCCTTTTATTATTGGTTTCACCAGTTTGACTATGATATGTGTAGGGTTTTTTTGTTTGTTTGTTTTGATTTTTGTCTTTATTCTACTTGTGTTTTGCTGAACTTCTTGAATATGTGAATTTGTCTTTTTTTTTTTTTTTTAACCAAATTTGGGAAAGTTCCAGCCATTATTTCTTCAAAGATTTATTTTGGCTTTTCCTCTTTCTCCTTGCCTCTGGTACTGTAATTGTTCCACAGGTTCCAAGGCCCCCCATATTTGCTTCAGAGTGGGTGTCTGGTTATTCTCCTCTCCTGTGTGCAATTTTTCTTACACATATTTGGTAAAGGCCCATGGAGTAGAGCTGGTCATAGGTGCAGACTCTGTGTATGGGCGCTGTTAGGGATTGTCACCTAGCATACTAACCTTTATTTCATCTCTAGAAATTCATCGAAAGTTCCATGCTTTTCTAATCCATCTGTGACAGCCTCCTCTGCTGCCCTCTGCTATACCGAGGATGAAGGCAACCATGCTTGTCTGGTTTTGGATTTTATTTCATTAGGTTTAATTGCATCCTCGGCTCTGTGATGTACTTGAGAAGACAGTGATTTTGTGGTTAACCACCTTCATCTCATTGTTACTGTGGGAACAACATTCTCTCATACCTTTCTACATCCTTAGTGGAACTAGAAATATCCTACTGGTTTTGACATGCTATGTTTAAATTAAACATTTTTTTCCATTCTACATACTTTCTAATTTCCATGACAATGTTTATTTTCTCTGACCTCTGTGTGTTTCTGGTATTTTAAAATATCCAAATACACAGATTTTAAAAAGTTATTATTTTTACTATTGATTCCTACCTTAGTTACATTTTGATGAGATTGAGGCAGGTATGCTTTGGAGGGTTTAATATTTGTTATGATTTGCTTTATATCTTTGAATGGTCAGGTTTTTAAAAAAAAGTGTTATTTATTTAAGTAGTCTCTATACCCAACACAGGGGTTGAACTCACAACCCTGAGATCAAGAGTCACATGCTCTTCCGGCTGAGCCAGCCAGCCAGGTGCCCCTGAATTCAGTCTTTATGAATGCTGCCTGTGAATAAAACAGTACATATCCTTTAGTTATTGGTTCATTAGAGAAAGCTGTTGTTCAAATGGTTCTTTCTAAATCTTTATTAATTTTTGTCCCCTTGATTATAACTTGCTGAGAGAGGCACATTAAAATCTCCTACCACGATTGTGGATTTGCCAATTCCTCCTTGTGATTCTATAATTTTTGCTTTATCTATCGCAAGCCACAGGATTACATGTATACAAGCTTAAGATTGCACCTCTCATCATTGTGTGGTGACCCACTATCATCTCATAGGTGTCATTTGCCTTCAAGGCTCTGCAACTTTAGTTTATGCTCCTCACTCTTGTTTCCTCTATTTCTGGGATGTAGGAATTTCCCATTTTTTTCTGTGGAACTCCGCTATAGATGAAACTCCCCCTTTCCATTTTGTCTAGCATATCAGTGTGTGCATGTGTGTGAGTGTGCATGCATGCGTGTGTGCGTGCGCACATGTATGCGTATATGCATTTGCACGTGTGTGCACGCACACATGTGTGTGCATGTGTGAGCACGCAGGTATGTGTGCGTACGTGTGTGCATGCAGTCATGTGTGTGTGTGTGCGCGTGCACATGTGTGTGTGTGTGCTGCAGTTGCCAAGTCTTGCTGCATGAAGTTGGCTGGCTCTCTGGCCCCTACAGTTCATCAGGGCCTCTCTGACTGCCTTCATCGTCACCTTTAACCTTCTCCCATCACTAAGGGCTTTGCTTTCATGTCCTCATTCCCATTCCCCAGCAAGGGACCCTGATTGGCCTTGCTTGTCATTTTGCTCCGATGCCACCATAGGAGAGCTGGCCTGTGTACGAGTTAGCTGCCCTTGGGACACATGCTCATCCCTAAAGCAGCTGGGTCTGCCTGCCGGATGGTTTCACGTGGAGGGTGCTGCAGAATGGCAAACTGGCCAACTTGGTACTTCTGTGTGTGGGCTGTTAGTGAACTTGTCCTTGTTGGATGTTCGTTGCCAGGCCTTCTCCCTCATCTCTCCAGTCATCTTCCCCTTCATCACAGATGGAGACTATTAGGTCGTGTTGGGAAACACTTCTGAAATTTGCTGCTGAGCAAAGTCTTATAAGCAGAGCCTGGAAAACAGGCTCTTACGACTTTTTTTTTCTTTTTTTTTTAAATTAGAGAGCATGGGCAGGGTGAGGAGGGGCAGTGGAAGAGGGGGAGAGAGAATCTTAAGCAAGCTCCATGCTCAGTGTGGAGCCAGGCGTGGAGCTCGATCTCACAACCCTGAGATCATGACCGGAGTGGAAATCAAGAGTCGGATGCTTAACTGACTGAGCCACCCAGGCGCCCCTCTTATGACTTTTTATGTAAAGGAAGCCTTGCCTGTCTGAGACCAGTGAGGTTGGATTTTATAACTATTTTGATCTTGAGGACCCGTCCGAGTATGGGAAAGTGTCCCCGTTTGAAATAGTAGAATCTGTTATTTATTTCCACTCTAAGAAACTCTGGGAGCAAGTCTCGAATATTCATCTGGTTTGCCTGTTCATCAGTATCCTTGGTGAGTGATACGGGAGATGCACTAACTGTAAATCACGGAGGGATAGCTTATCAGAGCTGGAAGGAATCTCAGGAATCTTCCCACCTTCTCACATTGTTTCGTCAGAGTGGATTTCAAATCTGCAGTGACAGGAAAGTATAGAAATTAAAGAGTAGGGAGAGCTGTGGTCCCTTGATGTGTAATTGGAGACGGGGGTAAATGGCTTGAGTGGGGGCAGTATTCGAGCGCCAGGACCTTTGGGCTGTGGGGGGGGGGGGATTACGAATGCTGCTCTGAGCCTCCTGTTGTCTTGTCTGCTCAGAGGAAGGACAGTCTCACCCCACGTCTTATTCCCAATGTCACGGGTTTCCCTTTTTCTTCTTCTCCAGTCCGTTTCCTGCCTTTTTTCCTTCTTTCACCGCTTTCCTATATATATATAGCATTAACCCCTCGTTTTTGTAATCTTTGTTTCTTTCCCTCCTAACCTCTGACATAAAGTATTAATTTTTGGCATTTTTTTCCCTTCTCTTTGAAGTGCTCCTTCTGGCTACAAAAACTTCCAATTAAGTTTTTTAAATAAAAGATAGAAGTTAAAAGCAACGGCTGCCTCGGGTTAGCAGGATGGAAACTTGTAGTTGCTTGAAGCTGTACTTCAAAAAGAGAAAACTCAATTTTAAAAGTGTAGAAGTTTATTCATAAAATACATTGTGCTAAAAAAATGGATTCTCTGGGTTGCAGAGGACTCCAGCTGTAGGTCAGCTGTTCTGTTGTATTTATTTACAGAATATTCTGTTTCCGTGTAATGTTTTCATTCTAAACAAAAGTAAAGAGAAATTTTTGAGTGTCTGGATCGTTGTTCTAGTCTCAGGAATGTTAATTAAGTTAATATTGAGATTCTCATCTTTGCTAACTAAAGAACTTTGACAAAGTTCTTATGTATATTTCCTTTTAGGCGCTAGTGATACAAAAGAGTATTGAATGCTTCTCAAACTTTTTCTTTTTTTAAGCAATTTCCCTTATTTCTATTTTTTTAAAAAAGATTTTATTTTTATTTTTTGTGTGGATGGGGAAGGGGCAGAGGGAGAGAGAGAATCTCAGGAAGACTCCACGCCCAGTGCACAGCCTGACGTGGGGCTCGATCTCATGACCCTGAGATCATGACCTGAGCCGAAATCAAGAGTCTGATGCTTAACCGACTGAGCCACCCAGGTGCCCCTAAAGATTTTATTTTTCAAGTAATCTCTATATCCAACGTGGGACTTGAACTTACAACCCTGAGATCAAGAGTCACATGCTCTACTGACTGAGCCAGCCAGGTGCCCCATCAATTTCCCGTATTTCTAAATTTCACTTATAATAGACTCTCCAGAATGTGGAGGTGTTCTCAGAGGAATCACAGGGGTGAGGAGCATTTATAAAGTTTTACGCAGGCAGCTTTCCACGGTTCTGTGAGCCTCTTGATTGCTAGGAGGGAACCCCTGCCCGGCCTCTCTTTCCTTCTGGCTCAGGGCTGCTCTATATTCTAGCCAGGAAAGGATGGCCACTCCATTAATTCAGCATCAGAGGCCCCAGCAAATCCAAGAAAAACTGGGCTTCCTAGAAAAACGGGGGCTGAGCAGCAACATGGACAAAAGAACGGGGACACTTCCAGGGGTGGCCCAGTCAGTTGGGTGTCCGACTCTTGATTTCAGCTTAGGTCAGGATCTCAGGGTTGTGGAACTGAGCCCCATGTCAGGCTCTGTGCTCAGCATTGGGTCTGCTGGAGATTATCTCCGTCTGCTCCTCCCCCTGCTTGGGTTCTTTCTCTCTAAAATGAATACATAAAACCTTTTTTTTCTTTAAAAGGGGAAACTTCCAGAAAAATCACTCCCTCCATTTTTATCCTAAATCCAAAGAAATAATCGAGAGGAAAAATAAACAATCATCACTAAATGGAGTGTTTTTCAAATGGCCAGCTGGTCCCATTGGTGAATCATGAAATCAATTCAAGGGCTTATGATCTGCATTAAAATAGAGGTCAAATAGAAAATCCAAATATGTGGCTCAGTGAAGGTAAATATTGTTTCAGTGAATCTTTTTTTTTTTTTTTTTAGATTTTATTTATTTATTTGACAGAGAGAGTGAGGGAGGGCACAGGCACAAGCAGGGGGAGCAGGAGAGGGAGAAGCAGGCTCCCCTCTGAGTAGGGAGCCTGAGGCGGGACTCGATCCAAGGCCCTCGGGATCATGACCTGAGCTGAGGGCAGAGGCTTAACCAACTGAGCCACCCAGGCATCTCTCAGTGAATCTTTACACATGTGTCTGTATGTGTATATTTGCACACACAGGAACCTGATTTAAAATGTTGACTTGAGGGGCTGCCTGGGTGGGGCAGTTGGTGAAGCATCAGACTCTTGGTTTCAGTTCGGGTTGTGATCTCAGGGTGTTGAGATCGAGCCCCTCGTTGGGCTCTGCACTGGGTATGGAACCTACTTAAGATTCTCTCCCTTTCCCTCTGCTCTCCACCCCCTGTGCTTTCTCTCTCTCTCTCTCAAATAAATAAATCTCAAAAAAAAAGTTGCCTTGAAAGGAGTCTGAGAAAGTCGGCTTAAAGGGTATGGAGCTTTTCCCATGTGCCAAGGCCTCCCCTCTGGGTAGGGCGTCCATGTTTCCCACGGAAGTCCCACTTTTCATCTCTGCTCTGCAGGCCCGACTGACCTTACGCTTTTTGAGGGACACGATCATATTTTCCTAATTTCTTGATCTGTGTGCTAATATTATCATTTTTTTAAATAGATCTGCCTTTTAGCTCCAAGCCCACATCCGCCTCTTTATTTAGTCAAACTATTGTCATCTGTCATCTGGGAGATTGTGTCCTGCAGGGGTGTGGGGGACTTCGGGGGACTGAGCAAGGGAAACGATATGACCACAAGGTGGCAGTAGCACATGCTGGCTTTATGGGGCGATGCCTTCCTATTTCCCAGCTGTGAAGTCCCTCTCAGCTGTGTGTGTGTGTGTGTGTGTGTGTGTGTGTGTGTGTGTGCGCGTGCGCGCGCGCGCGCGCGCGTAGGGGGGGTTGCTACTCAGAAGGGGAGGGGGCAGGGGATCCCCTGGGGAGGGGGGTTATTTGCGAGGAGGGGTGGCCCTCAGCAGCACAGTGGGGAGTCTCGGGGTCAGAGTGCTCTGAAGGACAGTAGAGCTTGAAGTCTTGCAACCTAAATGCTCTTATCACCGGCCTTCAGATGCCAGGTGAGTTTCATGCGCTGTGCAAGGCAGGGAGGCCCTGAATGCCTAAAAATCTGTTTGTTTGGACAGTTTGTAAATAACTGAAGTGTAAAAGTTTGAGCTTGGTACCAGTGCGCTTCTGAGCTCACAGGCCTCAGCCAGCAGTGGAGAAATAACCTAGGGGTCTTCCACAAAGGCCATCTTTAGCTCCTTTATATAAAATCCCCTCAGCGCCCTCGGCACAGACACCTGCGCCGTTTTTAAGAATGCAAATCAAGACTTGTTAATGCCCTGCTTTCTTATGGTTTCCGTTTGCCTGGAATACCTTTGCCCACCCCTTTATTTTGGTAAGACAGTGATGCCAGGGGGCAAGATGCGGTGTAGCTGTGGCCAGGGGTCGGGGTGCGATGAATCTGGAAAGGTGTACAAAGGCCAGGTGGAGAGCCTGGTGTGCCAAGCTGAGGAGTAGGCTCTACAAAGGGGGTCGAGCCATGAGGGCCCAGCCCAGCATCCCGCACACGGTAGGGGCTCTCCAGCATTTGGTGATGAATTGGTCCTTAGGTGAGTTCCTCGTTCGGACTCTTCTCTGATTGAAGCTTGACCCTGACGTGAGCAAAAGGAATATGGGAGGGGAAGCCTGCATCATGTATGATGCCTGAAAACAACACATCTGTAGGAGTGTTAAGTTTGTTATTGGCTCTACTTATCTTTCTCAAAAGTTGTCTTTTGTGCTTTAAATTATATTTAATGAAAACCTATCTTATTTTAAAATCGCCATTGTAACATTTTGAAATTCCAATTTTCGGGGGGCGCCTGGGTGACTTAGTCCGTTAAGCGTCTGACTCTTGATGTCGGCTCAGGTCATGATCTCAGGGTTGTGGGATCGAGCCCAGGGTCAGGCTCTGTGCTTGGTGGGGAACCTGCTTAAGATTCTCTCTCTTCTTCTCCCTCTGCACCGCCTCCCCAACTTGCACTCTCTCTCTAAAAAAAAAAAAAAAAAAAAAAAAAAATTAATAAAATTTCAGTTTTTTCCAACTGATGATTCAAATAGGAGAACATTCTCACCAGTTGATCCCTTATTTGCTTTTTGTCTTTACTCTTTTTCTGTATTCCAATTTTGTATTTTGCCTGTTTTAGGAGTTTTCTTCTGTAATATTTTCAGTGTTTAAAATCTGCTTCTCATGTTTGTGTGATGCTTTTCTCTCTGTTAAAAAAGATTAGTTCATTTCACTCCTCCAGTTGAAGTAACAGCAGTTTTTCTGTGCCTTTTTCTGGTGGGTGAATGTGACAGAGAGGAGACTGTGTGTCTATGTCCACCTGTCCGACGGGTCCGGAGAATATCGCCGTGTAGAGGTTTCCAGCTGCGGGGTGATGAGTTTGGACCTAACCTTAAGTTTACAGGTTGCAGACATTCATCTGCTTTCGATTTTGATGAAGTGTGAGAGTTGCCTCTAATTACGTCAGAATCTTTGGCTATTATTACATTAACATTTGCTTTACACTTAGGTTTTTTTTTTATTCACTATTTTTAAAGAAGATTTTATTTATTTATTTGACAGAGAGAGAGAGCACAAGTAGGCAGAGCAGCAGGCAGAGGGAGAGGGAGAAGCAGGCTCCCAGCTGAGCAGAGAGCCTGACACGGGGCTTGATCCCAGGACCCCAGGATCATGACCTGAGAAGAAGGCAGATGCTTAACCCACTGAGCCATCCAGGCGCTCCTTTTTTTATTCACTATGATGTCACCAGTTTTGGCCCTGGGGATGGTTTCTAGAAGCTTTGTGACAGCAGCTAGTTCTGTTTTTCAAATATTTGGAGTCCCTAAAAAGAACACTTTCCTTATTTAAGAGGAATTATACTTTATCTTATCTTATATTATTTGTAATCTAAGTACCCGAAATTCTTAGTCACCCACCCCACCAGTTTGGATAGACATGCTTAAGCCATTTGGAAGGGCAGGGCTGAGAAAGAGCAGCTTTGGAGCTTTGCTACACCGATGAGATTGTGCCTCAGGGACCTGTTCAAATGCATCATTTGGTGTTACGTTGGCTTTTTGTAGTCTTCTAAAAATATACAGTTGTTTCTAGTATTAAATGAAGATAAATATCAGAACATTCCAGCTCTTCATGTTGTTGCACGGGAAAGAAATTTTGTCTGTAGCATCTGTTCACACAGATGAGGGTGGGATATGGGAAATGTATGCTGTGACTGATTGCGGTGACCACACTTCTGGGGGGATTTGACCCTACCTTGATACACCCGGAGTGTGGAAAATTGTCTTTATGCAGCCCTTCTGTGGCTCCAAGTTCGAATCTTCTGGAGGGGGCCTTTATTATTTAGCAGATCAGTTTTTCCTTTTTGTGATTTCCTTTTTTTTTTTTTTTTTTTTTTTAAGATTTATCTATTTATTTGACAGAGAGAGAGAGACAGCCAGCAAGAGAGGGAACACAAGCAGGGGGAGTGGGAGAGGAAGAAGCAGGCTCCCAGTGGAGGAGCCTGATGAGGGGCTCGATCCCATAACACCGGAATCACGCCCTGAGCTGAGGGCACGCCTGAGCCACCCAGGCGCCCCAGTGATTTCCTTTTTTCTCTGAGAGGGATTTAGGAGAACGCTTGGCTTCAAAGCACCCCTTGGTTCATTCAGTGGCCATTTTCCCTTTCTCAGAGCTGTTTTATGGGCATCAACTCTCAGTCACTGATACACAATTTTCGAGTTTACCCTGGGAGTATATATCAGGATTATACATGCTAGAAGAACTGAGTCTAAATATATTCTGAAATTATCCAAAGCTAAATGTGTGTATGGGTAGAGTACTAGTAACTAATTTTCTCTTTACATAGAAGTAGCTTGGGTTTTAGGAGTTATTTGGTAGTCTTGGCTCACAGAATTTTATTTTGTTTGAAGATTTTATTTTTAAGAAATCTGTAACACCCAGTGTGGCACTCGAATTTACAGCCCTGAGATCAAGATTCGTACACTCCACCCGCTGAGCCAGCCAAGCACCCCTTAGCTCACAAAATTTTAAAATGAAGCCTTTTAAACATTTGTTTTTCAGACCTTTGCTGGGTATGTGTTATATGCTGGGCGGTTTGTACAGGCTTTGGAGTCACGAGATGTGAATTTGAGTCCTGATTCTTCATCTGCCGGCTGTTGTACCTTTGGCCAAATCACTTAACGATTCTGAGTTGTATATAAAATAGGTTTCCTAAAGTGTAGCTTGTGTGATGCCGTAAGGGTTAAATAAGACACTATCTGTAAAGCAGTGCGTGATTTTTAGAAAGCACTTAATAAATGTTAATTTTGCCTTCTCCTGAAGGATGTCAAACTTTAAAAATTACCCTTTTCCACCAATTTAAACATCAGATGGTTTACCGGTATTTTAAAAATTAATTACGTAAAATGAGTTTTGCTCTCAAGAATTTTGTTTTTAGAAACATACCAACTCGTGTGCGCATGCCCTAAATCACTGAGTTCTTCTAATTGACTCTGAGCTAGAAAAACCCCTTTGATATGAAAAAACATGGTTGCAAATGCCCATTTTTTCGAATATATGTTGTGATTATTATATATGTATACTGTAAAGTGCACATGAATCCAGCCAGATTCATATATGCTCAGCACGTGAAAGAAAAAAACTGTGTTCCTTTGACTTTAGAATTAACACGATAAGACTACCTTGGGGCTTTAACATTCTAGCAAACTTTTGCAGACCTAACTAGGAATCTCATTGTCATTTGCAATTGGCAGCACAGGGGAAATCTTAAAATGCTGACACTGGCAGGCTTCAGGTTTTGCATGTGTTTGCTGCCTGAGGAGGCAGAGTATTTAGCAGTTTTTCCTGCCTTTGGTACCATTTCATACTTTGTAATTTACCAAACTTGTTCTCTTTTCACAAATCCACGTAACCGTAATGTCACACATTCCTGAAAAACTCTGTAAATATATTTGCTTACTTATTAACTGACCCACCCAAGTCCCTCTTTTCTTTCTGTAGTCTTTAAAAAAAATCCTCTTCTTTTTTGTGTTTCTTTGTGTCTGACCTTCTTTCTGTCGATGACCTCTCCAAGGCTGAAGTCCAGACACTCTCTGGGGGATGATCCCTGCTGGTCTTGAAGTCACCAGGAGGCTTGTGAGAACCCCAAGCACTGTGTTCTGTGTACCTCTTGATAAAATGGAAGTCTAATTCAGGCAGTGTCTTTGAGTCTGGAGAGGCAGGAGAGTGCAAGCAAGTGAACCCCTGAGTTGGGAGTGTTTTACTTCAGGCTGATGTTACATTATAAACTCAAAACTTCAGGTCTAAATGTGGACTATCCCTGATCATCATTATTATTATTTTTTAAAGATTTTATTTATTTATTTGACAGAGATAGAGACAGCCAGCGAGAGAGGGAACACAAGCAGGGGGAGTGGGAGAGGAACAAGCAGGCTCACAGCAGAGGAGCCTGATGTGGGGCTCGATCCCACAACGCCGGGATCACGCCCTGAGCCGAAGGCAGACGTTCAACCGCTGTGCCACCCAGGTGCCCCCCCCCGATCATTATTGATGTGTGTTGCCTTAAAGACATTTTTCTTTTGCCCGAAGGAATGATTATGATTTCATAATTTCACTTAAAGTTGCATACAGTAAAACTTAGAATATTTTTCAGTACGTCACAGTGTACTTTAAGGCAGGAAGCAGGGAAATAATGGAAGAATGAGCACATGGTGGGCTTTATTTGGGAGACTACTTCAGACTTACAGCTTTTGGGGAAAAAAAGTATACAGATTATATGTTTTGAGGTTATGTTAATAGGTGTTCATGAGATCATGATATTTTTCTGAACTGTTGTTAAGTAATGACTATCTTTATCTTTAATAATACTTTTTGCCTCCAGTTCCATTTATGTTCTACTAGCTCTGTGTGGCTGAATGTTTGGTTAACATTTCTTGTCTTACCCCTTTTACTTCCGTTCTCTCTTTATATTCTTAGTGCTCCCTCTCTTTTTAAAAAAGATCTATTTATTTTAGAGAGAGAGCATGAGTAGAGGGGCAGAGGGAGAGGGAGAGGGAGAGAAAATCTCAAGCCAACTCTGCACTGAGCATGGAGCCCAATGTGAGGCTCAATCTCATGACCCTGAGATCACAACCTGAGCTGACACCAAGAGTCGGATGCTTAATCGACTGCACCCCCCAGGCACCCCCTCCACTCCTTTTAAAAAAGCTTTCTTTTTTTTAGGACAGCTTTATCTTTTACAGAAAAATTACAAAGATAGTACAGGGAGTTCCCATATACTCTGCCCTGTTTCCCCTATTATTAACATTACATTAGTATATTTGTTATAATTAATAAACCCATATTGATACATTATTATTAACTAAAGTTCATACTTGATTCACCTGCTCTTAGTTTTTACCTAATGTTCTTTTTCTGTCCCAGAATTCTCTTCAGGTGACTATATATTACACTTGGTTGTCACAGTTTCTGAGACTCTCCTTGTTTCTGATGACATGGACAGTTTGGAGGAGTCCTGGTCAGGTATTTTGTAGAAGATCCCTCAGTTGGGGTTTTTCTGTTTTTTTTTTTTTCATAATTAGATAGGGATTATGGGTTTTAGGGAGGATCACAGAGGTAAAGTGCCATTTTCCTAACATCATATCAAGAGGATATGTATCAACATGATTTATTATTGTTGATGTTGACCTTGGTCACCTGGCTGAGATAGTGTTTGTCAGGATTCTCCACTGTAAAATTACTCCTGCCCCATCCTTTCCATATTGTCCTCCTTGAAAGGAAGTCACTATGTGCAGCCCACCTGTAAGGGGTGGAGACTTATGCTCTACCCCTTTGAAGGTGGAGTACCTGCATACATTATTCCAGTTTCTTCTGTATGAGAGATTGTCTCTTCTGCCCATTTATTGATTTAGTCATTTATGTCAGTATGGATTCCTGAATATTTATTTCATTCTTTGGGTTAAGATACAATCTACTTTATGTTCTTGTTCCAACTTTAGCCATTGGGAGCCTTTTCAATTGGGTCCTTTTGAAAGTCTCTCAGTGATAAAGCTTTTTTTTTTTTTTTCCTGCCCTAGCCCCAGAATCTGTCATTTTCCCAAGTAATCCTGGTTCCTTTTGTTGGAGAATGGTATTCGAAACCAGGATCTGGGGGCTAGGTGTGCTCATTGTTACTGGGATGCTATTGCTTCTGGGCCCTTTCAGCTGTAAGAGCAGGAAATATATGCATGCATAGACATGTCTCTTTTTCAACGGCATATAAATGGACACTACTTCTAAAAAATATATTTTTATAGTCAATACCTGTTGGGCTTAATTCACCAGTGAAGCCCCTGGTCCTGGGCTTTTGTTTGTCGGGAGGTTTTTGATTACTGATTCAGTCTCCTTACTAGTAATTGGTCCGTTTAGATTTTGTTTCTTCATGATTCAGTCTTGTTAGGTTGTATGTTTCTAGGAATTTATCTATTTCTTTTAGGTTGTCAAATTTGTTGGTGTATAATTATTCATAGTAGTCTCTTACGATCCTTTGTATTTCTCTGGCATCAGTTGTAATATCTCCTCTTTCTTTTTCTGATTTTATTTATTTGTGTCCCCTCTCTCTTTTCTTCGTGAATCTCCCTAAAGATTTGTCTATTTTGCTTATCTTTTCAAAGGACCAGTTCTTATTTTCACTGATCTTTTCTATTGTCTTTTTAGTTTCTATTTTATTTATTTCTTCTCTAATCTTTGTTATTTCCTTTTTTCTTCTTTATAAACTCTAGGCTTTGTTTTTTTCTTCTAGTTCTTTGAGGTGTAAAGTTAGGTTGTTTATTTGAGATTTTTCTTCTTTATTGCTGTAGGCATTTATTGCTCTGAACTTCCCTCTTAGAACTATATTTGCGGGGTGCCTGAGTGGCTCAGCCGTTAAGCAACTGCCTTCGGCTCACGTCATGATCCCAGGGTCCTGGGAACGAGCCCCACATTGGGCTTTCTGCTCTGTGGGAAGCCTGCTTCTCCGTCTCACACTCCCCTTGCTTGTGTTCCCTCTGTTGCTGTCTCTTTCTGTCAAATAAATAAATAAATAAAATCTTAAAAAAAAAAAAAAAAAAAAAGAACTACGTTTGCTGCTGTCCATAAGTTTTGGAATGTTGTATTTCCATTTTCATTTGTCTCAAGGTATTTCTTAATTTCTCTTTTGATTTCTTTGATTCATTGGTTGTTTATTTGACCTTCCTATTGGATATATGTTGCATCTTATCATTTTATTTTTTGTGTATCCTAATTACTTTCCCACACTCCGTGTCATTCTGGGTGGTTTTTTGGCATGTTTTCCGGTGCTTTAATTCCTTCTTCAGCTTTGTCAATCTATTTAATCCATTCATCAACTTTAAAATTTAATGACCATATTTGTCGTTTCTAGAAGTTTCATTCTTTATAAGCATACCTCTTCGAAAAGAACAAAAAAGGATTTCTCTCTTTCTCTCTTTTTTAAACTCCCTAGTTATTTTAAAATATATTTTATAGGTTCTATCTACCCTCCCTTGTGGTGACTTGTTTTCTTGTATACTATGTAATTGTTAACTGTGAGTTTATCTTCACCTGGAATTGTTTCTTAAAAACCAGTGATCTTATATGTTCTGGGCTTTTAAAGTGTTTCTACAGAGTGATATCATGTTTTCTTTGGCAGACCTTTGGAGTTTCAGTAATCCTAGAGCAGTTTGTCTGCTAATTAATCATCTTGGATTTCCCACACCGCTCTGGAAGTATAAATTTGGACCCTGCATCTATCTATGTAATAGACATAGGAATTATATTTCCTGGAAATTATTTTTTCTTCTTGTCATTCTTAGTTCAGGGTGAATGGCATGCTTCCATGATACTTCTCTTGGCTGAGGATGGGGTAGGGTCTCTTTTTAGTCTACTTATCATGGAATAGGGAGCCCTTGGAAGACTTAGGTTTCATGCAAAGGAGCAAATTCCAGCCGCTTGGTTCAAGTGATCCTAAGGCTGTACCTTCTATCCCCATGTGCTCTTAAAGCCTATCCTGGCATCTGAAAGTTACTGTCAATTCAGTTCCTTCTTCCAAACCTAACTTTGGATTTCTCTGTTTTTGGCACCTGGACATTTCCATCTTATTTTGAGTTTCATTTTTTGTTAAAACATTTAAGTTACATTTCGTTCTTTTTTTGTTCATTTGCGTAACACAAATTTGTTGAAAACTTTCTTTGTGTTCAGGCACTAATCTACACATTGGGGATACATAAGTTGTGAGGAGAAGAGTGACATGATCATACTGACATTTAAAAAGGATTAAGTCCAGCTGCTTCATAGATACTAGACTGTAGGAAAGCAAAACTAAAAGCAAGAAGAGGTATGGACTATTATAAGTCAGGCAGGAGATGATGGTGACTTACCAGAGTAGTAGCAAGAAGGAGAGAAGTGATCAGATTCTGATTATGGCTTAAAGGAAGAGCCAATATGATTTGTTGATGACTTTTGGAGTGGGATGTGAGAGAGAGGAGTCAGAGAACTTCCAAGTTTCTGACTAGAGTCCCAGAAAAAAATTGATTGCTAACCAAAAGAAGACTGCAGGAAGAGCAGGTGGGGAGTGGTGGAAAATAAGGAACTCAGTCTTGAACATGTTAAGTTTTGGGTGCTTATGACACATCCAAGTAGACATAATGACTAGGCCTCTGAATATATAAGAGAGGGAAGAAGAGGTTGAAATGAGAGCCATATATTTGGAGAATACATATGTAGAAATGGAACTTCCAAGTCCTGAGATGAGAAAATGGTATAATTGGAGGGAAAAAAAACCAAAACAAAACAACTTCAAGGACTGACCTATTGGAAACTCCAGTGTTAAGAGGTGTTTGTAGTGGGGTAGGAGGCTTTAGTCTAGGATGTCATGAATCCTCAGCACATTTGAGTTAGTATTTTTTACCTCTATTTTATGCAAAAAATTTTGATGCTGTATTTATAACAAAAATTTTCCTGTTGTTTGTTGCTGATGTATAGAAATACAATTAATTGCTAAATACTAAACTTATATTGTGAGACCTTTACAAAATGATGTATTCTATAGTTTTCTGGTAGATTCCTTAGGATTTTACATACATGATTATACTGATGATAAGTAAGAGCTTTTTTTTTTTTTTTTCAGTAAAGGCAGTTTTACTTCTTTTCTAATTTGTATGTGTTTTCTTGCCTTATTGCACTGGCTCAGATCTCCAGTACAGTGTTGACTAGAAATGGTAAAAGTGGACATCTTTGCTTATTCCTGATTTGGGGGTAAATGTTAAGTCTTTCTTCATTATGTAAGGCTTTCATAAATGCCCTTTACCAGACTGAGGAAGTTTCTTTGTGTTCCTAATTTGCTGAAGTTGTTTTTCATGAATGGGTATTAAATTCTGTCAAATGTTTTTTCTGGATCTATTGAAATGATTGTATTTTTTCCCCCTTTTATTCCAGGAGTAAAAGTGAATGCGGTCAATTACATTGATTTTTGAAAGATAAGCTCACGTGCCTCCTTAAAAAAACCATTGGTTACGGTTATTATCCCTTATATATATATTGCTGAATTTGATTTGCTAATATATTGTTAAATATCTCTGTACCTACATTTATGAGAGATATTAGTCTATAATTTTATTTTTCTGTAATGTCCTTGTCTGATTTTGGTATAACAGTAGTGCTGACCTTATAAAATAAATTTGGAAATTGCTTCTTCTGTTTTCTGAAAGAGTTTGTGTAAGATTTCTTCCTTTAAAAAAAATCTGTGTTTTTGGTTTTCTTTGAGGAATAGTTTTAAAATACAGATTCAATTTCTTTAGTAGATTAAGGTGCATTCAGATTTTCTGTTTCTTCTTTTGATACTTTTGGTACTTTGTGTCTTTCAAAGAAATTGTTTTTTCAGAGTTGTCAAATTTATTGGTATAATCTTATTCATCTTATAACTTTGTTATCTTTTTAATAACTTTGGATCTGGCAATATCTCCTCTTTTATTCCTGATATTGGTAATTTGTATTTTCTCTCTTTATTTCTTGCTCAGCCTAGCTAGAGGCTTATCACTTTTATTAATCTTTTCAAAACATTAGTTTTTTGTTTCATTGATTTTTTTTTCTTCTTGTTGTCTGTTTGCTATTTCATTGATTTCTGCTCTTATTTTTGTCATTTCCTTTTACTTACTTTGGATTTATTTGTTCCTCCATTTCTATTTCTAGCTTCTTAAGGTAAACAGATAATTTTCTAGATAATTAGATAATTTTCTTTAAGGCTTTCTTATTTTCTGATACAAGCATTTTAAGTTATAAAATTTCCTTTAAACACTGCTTTAGCTCCATCCCACAAATTTTGGTATGTTTTCATTATGATTCAGTTTGAAATATTTTCTAGTTTCTCTTGTGATTTCTTATTTGACTCATAGGTTACTTAAAAATGTGTTTAATTTCTAAATATTGTGGAATTTTCCACATATCTTTTTGTTATTTATTTATTTAAAGTATTTATTTATTTTTAGAAGATTTTATTTATTTATTAAAGAGAGAGAGAGCATGAGTGAGAGTGAGAGAGAGCAAGAGCAGGAAGGAGGAGCAGAGGGAGAAGTACAGTCCCTGATGAGCAGGGGGCCCAATATGGGGCTTGATCCCAGGACCCTGGGATCATGACCTGAGCCGAAGGCAGACACTTAACAGCTGAGCCACCCAGGCACCCTCTAGGTTGAATTTTTAAAAGCACTTTAAAGATGTCATTTACTGTATCCCTGCTTAGCGTTGTTTTTGAAGACAAGTAGGTGATAGTTCTTTTCTCTCTTTCTCTGTCCATCCTGACTCTTTTTCTCTGGGGGTTCTTAAGATTTTCTCTTATTGGCTTTCAGCAATTTGATTATAATAATTCTTTCCATTGTTTTCTTTGTGTTTTTCACATTAAGGGTTTGTGGAGCTTCTTGTATCTTGGGTTTATAGTTTCAGAAAATCTGGAAAATTTTCCACTATTCTCCTCCTCCTCCTCCTTCGTCTTTTTTTTTTTTTTTTTTTTTTAGAGAGAGAGTGACAGCATGAGTCGGGGGGAGGGACAGAAGGAGAGGGAGAGAGAGAGGATCTTAAGCAGGCTCCACACTGAGGCCAGAGCCAAACCTGGGGCTTGATATCATGACCCTGAGACCATGACCTGAGCAAAATCAAGAGCTGGACACTCAATGGACTGAGCCACCCAGGTGTCCCACCACTATTACTTCTATATTTTTTCTGCTATATTCTCCTTTCCAACTACACTTATGTCAAAACACGTTATAATGTCAGAGGCTGTATTAATTTTTTTTTTCTTTCTTTATTTCTCTGTGCTTCAGTTTGGATAGTTTCTGCTGCTTTGTCTTTAAGTTTACTGATCCTTTCTCCTGCAATAGCTCCTGCTTCTGAGCCCACCCACTGAACTTCCCCTTTCAGATATTGTATTTTTCATCTGTGGATGTTCCATTTAGAACATTTTAATTTTTATCTTCATTGTGTTGAAGGTTTCCTCAAATCTTTGAACGTATTTATAATATTTCTTTTAAAGTTTTTGTTTTCTTATTTCATCCTCTATAATTTGTGGGTCTGTTTGTATTGACCAATTTTTCTCCTGGTTATAGGTAACTGCTTCCTGCTTCTTTGCCTGTTCTAGTAATTTTTTATTTAATGCTAGATGATGTAAACATCACTTTGTTTAGTGTATGGATTTTGTTTGGTTTTTAAAATTTTTAGGTTGAAATTGTGTTTTGGAAGTTGATTGACTTATCTATGGATTAACTTCAACGTATTGATTTTAAACTTTGTTAAGATGAGTCTGTTGAACCTTGTTTTTAAACTTTGTAAAGTTACTAGGGCCAGTTTAGCCCACTTACTACTTATCTGTGGCCTTTCTGTTATTTCTGCTCCATGCCCAACGTTTTCAACAAGGTCACTTCCGTCTAGCTCTTTGGTATTCAAACATCAAACATTCAAACATGAGTTCCAGTGGTCTTTAAGCTTCTAGCTCTTTCTTCCCAAGAACTTACGCTTTGCCTTGCTTTGTGGTGTCTTACTATGTGCCTACGTGGCTTGCAATTCAGCCAGAGCCTCAAGGGGACCACCATGCAGATATCTGGATGGAACTCTCTGTATAACTCCCACTTCTCTGGTACTCTGCCCCTCAAATTCCAGCTACCTCATACTTTCAGAATTCTGGTATCTTTCTTTTCAGCTCAGTAAGTTTGCTCTGAACTTTCAGGGATCTCCGTACTTGTGCCGCAGTCTTCGTAAATGCATCCAGGCAGAAATCAGGGTAATTATAAGTGTCACATTGTTTGTTTCACTTCTCTCTAGGGTCACAGTCTTATGCTGCCTATTGTTCAATGTCTGCAAACGGTTTATACATTTTGTGCAATTTTTTAGTTGTTTGCATTGGTAGGGCAAATCTAGTTACTCTATCATGTCTGAGTGTGGAACACCTTTGCTTTTTATATTGTAAAAAAAAATTAAATCATTTAATCAAAGAATTTGGTGCTTTCAAGACTCTTACGAGGAATTTTTATTGTTAAAGGAGTTTTCTTAGAAAGGGTTCCTTTTATGCATGGATAGAAGAAATATTAAAATGAGTATTATATTTCGATATAATCTAGAGCCTCTTCCTTCTAGAAATTATCCCTTTTGTATATATTTGTTTATATGTGTATGTATTCATAGATGTATGCCTTACATATGCTGTACAACATACATGTTGTGTGCTTGCAAATGTATTTAAATTTTTATGTTTGAAACACATACACAGAGCCTATTGGTGGGAGTTAGAAATTCTCAAGGACCTAAGTTGCCACTGCACTGGGTTGAATTGTGTTCCCCAAAACGATGTGTTTGTCCTGACCCCTAGGACCTGTGAATGTGACCTTATTGAAAAATCAGGTCTTTGAAGATGTAATCAAGTGAAGATGAGGTCATACTGAATTTAGAGTGGGCCTTGATCTCATGGCTGGTGTTCTTATAAGAGGGGAATGTGGACACAGGGAGACAGAAACAGAGGGATGACAGCTCTATGAGGGGACTGGACAGGGACTGGAGCCATGCTACCAGCAGCCAAGGACCACCGAAGATTACCAGCCACCATCAGAAGCTAGAAGAGACAAAGTAGGACTCTCGTCTAGAGACTTCGGTGGGAGAATGGCCCTGCTGACCTCTTGAATTTGAACTTCTAGTTCCCAGAACTATGAGAGAATAAACTTTTGTTGGTTTAAGCTACCCAGTTTGTGGTACTTTTTTATAGCAACCCTAGGATATTAATATAGCCAACTTAGGTAACTTCTTGGCAGCTATGCGAAAGACATTCAAGTAGAGAAAACAAGTGCCCAAGGGCATATAGATCCAGGGGACTTAGGGCACAGGTCAGGACAAGTGATATACATTGGTAATGTCGTGTTTCTTTTATTAGATTGTGTTTCTTATTTATTTGTAGGAACACTTTATAACTTCTGGATTAGCTCAGTCTACATGGCGTACAAACTTGGATAACAAGTTTGTTCAAAAATACTCTTCCCTGGTGATCAGTACAGCAGCGAGTTAATTAAGAACATGGCTTCCGAAGTCAGAATCCCTGGGTGTTAATGCCATTTCCCGTTTTCTAGCTGTATGATCTTGGAAAAATTATTAACCTCTATGAGTTTCATTTTCCTCCTCTATAATATAGGGCTAAACCTACCTGGTGGAGTTTGGGATGATTAAATGGGATAATTCTGGTAAAGTACTTATTAGTATCTGCTATATGTTAAATATTCAATAAATATTAGATATAATTAATATTACTGTAGTTTCTCTTGCAAATTTAAGTCAAAAATTCCTTTGGTTGATATTAGTTTTATTAATTTCAAATAAGCATTTTGTTTAACATTTATTACAATGTTCTAAATATAAAATAAGTACAATACAGGAACAATTTGCTTACAAAGTAGTTGCTTCAGAATGGTGAAATTTAGGTAAATATTTTTTTCTAATAAGTATTATAATACCTACAAATTCTAAGTCTCAGATCTGACAAATTAAAAATTGTAGCCATTTGAGATTATGTATCCAGCCTGAGATGGAGACATTCTAAGCTAAATTTATGTGAGAAAACTTAAACATTGTTTCCCTTAAACATTATTTAAGATAAAACCTCTTTCATAGTTTGTTTTTAATGCAATGGTAACATAGTGTTATTTGTATTTAATTACTCTTTTGAATTTTTCTGCTGAGATGGCGCATGTAATTCTTGTATGTAGAACTGTTAAAACTACCTTCCCAAATTATTTCATTTAAGTGCTACTAAGCGGGATGAGATAATCAATGTACAGATAGTTACTGTCATCTTCTTTTGTTAATGTTGCTGTTTGTTATGCATAAGGATTGTCTCACATTTTAAAAGCCTTCTATAATTTATGGTATATTAATACATGGTATAAATATATATATACAATACTCCTATTTTTATTTTTCCTGCCAAAATTAATAGAACTTTTCCTGCGAAAAAAAATCTTTGGTTTATTTCCCAAAAACCCCTTCCCAGCAGAAACTCTTAAAATACTTTTTTTTTTTTTCCTTCTCAAAGAGAGTTGAATATAGGACCTGGAGAAAAAAATTCTAGGAATCGGCTAAGATAGCTTGTAATAACATTACTTGGTATTTTGCAGGCACAGTAGGAAAGGTGTCCACAATATATTGCAGTGAAATCCTGTGGGATTTTGTGTTCAGATTTTTGCAAGCCGGAAACAAGTCCCTGAAGGTCGGGATTCTTATGCCTAAGAAAGCCTTTTCTTTTTTCTTTTTGTGTTATATTAACAAGTATGGAATGACCTCAACACCAGAGGGCAGTATTTTATAGTAGTTGCCAAAATGTCCTCCTAGCATGTGTAAATCTGATGGATTAAAAAAGATGTCTTATATATCTTTAGTGTTTCCCCCCGTGTTGCATATAATACACCTGCCATGGTAATCATAATGAATCTAGAATTTCAAAAACCAGAGGCTTTAAAAAAAATCATTTTATTTTGTGGAGTTAAACCTCCCAAGTTAATTTTCATACGCAGTGGTGCTGGTTCTAGTCGTTAGTCTGGCTGGCAGGGATGAGTGGCTTTCGCAGAGCACGGCAGGCCCCGCGCCCAGGCCCAGAGGAGGCCCTGCCCTGTTACCAAGTACACGTCAGATGCGTGTGCAGCCAGCAGACCTGGTTTGCCTTCAGAGATACTCGTATCTTGGCAGTTTTGTTCCGAAAGAGGATCCCGGTCTTGGAAGAAAGGGGCTTTTTTTGTCCAGAAGCTTTTATTCAAATTATTTACTGTGCCTTTATATGCACATTTATACCTTTTGCAGTTTAAAAACAACAAACTATAGTGAGGACATTTCATCTGCTGCATTTGGTTCCCTCTCTCTCTTTGTTTGCTAGCTTTCACTCAATATAACTATATACTGAACTTATTTTAAATTACTTTCTTACTCTTTCGGTATCCTTGTTAAAACAGAAAAGCATATTCATATTGATAGTTAATTCCTATTTTGTCCCCTTAAAAAAAGGCTTGCCCTGCTTGCTACACATGGAATACATGTTCATTATGGAAAATAAATATGGCAAAGGAAGAAAGTAAAAAATACTTGTCATCTCACTTCATAAATAAGATTTTGTTATATATACTCTCTGCTTTCTTCAATTTTTTCTTTTTATTTCTATTTATTTATTTTTATTTTTTAAAAGATTTTATTTATTTAGAGAGAGAGAGAGTGTGAGCCAGGGGGAGGGAAAGAGGAAGACAGAGAGAGAAGCAGACTCCCTGCTGGGAGCCAGATGCGGGACTTGATCCCAGGACCCCAAGATCATGACCTGAACCGAAATCAAGAGTTGGACCCTTAACTGACTGCACCACCCAGCATCCCCAGAGTGTTTTCTTTTTAAAAAAATATAGTGGAAACATATTGTACATGCCATTTTATAATTTGTGTTTTTCACATAACAATGTACTGAACATTTTACCACATTGCAAAACATCACTTTTAAGGATTAGTGTTTTATAGTATGAATAAATATGGTTCATTTTATCATTTTACCCTCCTACCAGCAGTACATGAGAGAGTCTGGGCTTTTATGCTCTTGCATATTATTATTATTAAAAAGAACCCCAAATTGTTAATCTGGTGCATTCATTCAGCACATGTATATTGATTGCTGACTGTGTCCCAGGCATTATTCTCAGTTAATCTATTGGGACAGATTAATGAAAAAGAACAATCCCTGTCCTCACGAAACTTACATTCTACTGGAGGAGACAAACAAGTAATAGATGTAATAAATGAATAAATCATTTAGTATTTTAGAAAAAAAATTTAAACATTTATTTAAAAATTTATTTATTTGTTTCTTTAAAGATTTTATTTAGTTATTTGACAGAGAGAGAGAGAGAGAGAGAGAGTGCACAAGCAGGTGTGTGGGAGAAGCAGACTCCCTGCTGAGCAGGGAGCTCGATATGGGGCTCGATCCCAGGACCCTGGGATCATGACCTGAGCCGAAAGCAGATGCTCAACTGACTGAACCACCCAGATGCCCCCAAAATTTATTTATTTATTTAAAAATATTATTTATTTTCATTTTTAGAAAAAAGCCAGAGCAGGTTAAGGGGACAGGAGTGAGGAGGGTGTAGTTTAGCTACAGAAGTCAAGGTAAGCTTAACTGAGAAGGTGACAGCCCGAGACTTGATGGAAATGACAGATATTTTAATTTGCACTATTATTATTACTGATACTAAACACCCTTTTATGTGTTTATTCTTACGTGCATTGTCTGTTCATAACCTATGCCCATTTTTTTCTGATTGGGATATTAGGTTTTTTGTTTTGATTTTTAAAAAACCTTTTCATTTGGAAATGATTTCACGCTTACGGAGAAGTTGCAGGTCTAGATCTAGTTTTGAACACCCTCATGCACTGTACCCAGCATATTATTAACATCTTCCCCGTTTTTCTTTATTATCAATTCTGTATATGTCTATTTTTTTCCTCCAAACCATTTGAGAGTAAAGTTGCCTATATCATGGCCCTTTACCTCTCAATACGTTTGTGTATTTTACCTGAAAATAAGAATGTTCTTGTACATCACCACAGTGCAATGATCAACTTCAGTAAATTTGCATAATGCTTTGCTCTAATCCACTGTTGGCATTATGATTTTGTCAACTGACCCAATAATATCCTTTCTGATATCATTTTTCCTCCATCAAGATCCTGTCTAGATCAGATATTGCGTTTAGTTTTCCCGTCTCTTTAGGCTCCTTTAATCTGGAACATTCCCACAGCTTTTGTCTTTTATGACATTGACATTTTAAAAGAATATTGTCTTCATCTGTTCAGGTTGCTGTAACAAAATACCATAGACCAGTGGCTTATAAACAACAGAGATTTATTTCTCACAGTTCTGGAAACTGGCAATCCAAGGTTAGGGTGCCAGCACGATCGGGTTCTGGCGAAGGCTGCACATTTTCCCTCTTAGGCGCTTCAGACTGCACATTTTCTCACTGGGTCCCCATGTGGTGGAAGGGAGCTCTGTCGGCCATCTTTTATATGGGCACTAATCCCATTCCCAAGGGCTCGGCCCTCGAACTAACTACCTCCCAAAGGTCCCACCTCCTAACACCATCGCCTCAGAGGTTAAATTTCTTTTTTTTTTTTTTTAATATTTTATTTATTTATTCAACAGAGATAGAGACAGCCAGCGAGAGAGGGAACACAAGCAGGGGGAGTGGGAGAGGAAGAAGCAGGCTCATAGCGGAGGAGCAGGCTCATAGCGGAGGAGCCTGATGTGGGGCTCGATCCCACAATGCCGGGATCACGCCCTGAGCCCGAAGGCAGACTCTTAACCGCTGTGCCACCCAGGCGCCCCTCGGAGGTTAAATTTCTAACATAGGAATTTTGGGGCGGGGACACAAACATTGAAATCACAGCAGATATGATCCCTCACTTTTTAAATTAGAATGTTCCTTATTTGGGGACATCTCTGATGTTTCTTCATGACTGGAATAGGAAATGAATCCTTGTCTGGAATACCGTTTACATAGTATGTGTCCTGAGCATATCCATCTGGAGGCACTCGGTATATATCTGCCCCAAAATAGAGATGTTAATCTTGATCATCTAATCGAGTCGTTGTCTTATTTCTCTACCAGGTAGTAACTAACTGCTTTTGCTTTAAAACTAATAAGCCATCTACCAAGACTATGCAAGTGTCCTCATCAAAATTTCCCCCTAGATTTAGCATCCATGATGATCCTTGCCTAACCAGTCTCTAATACGGTTGCAAAATGATTTTCCAACTGTAGCATTACCACCATATTTTCTAGTTGGTACTCAGCACCCACTATAAGCAAGAATCCTCTCGCTTCCTGTCTCTCCATCCCTCATCCAACTATATCTATCTATCTATCATCTATCTATCTATCTATCTATCTATCTATCTATCTATCTATCTATCATCTATCATCTATCTAATCTATCTACTTATCTATCCATGTATCATCTATTATCATCTATCGAACTATCTATCCACCTATCAATCTATCAATCTATCTAATTATCTACCATTTATCAGCCACATACACCCATGGATTTTTATTTTTCAATGGTTTATAATTCATTTGTTTTTATTATTTTGGTGCTCAACTTGTCCCATATTGGACTGTGGTAATTCCTGTGCTTTTGTGAACCTCGATCTTTTTGGGGAAACATTTCCTTACTTTCTAATCTAACAAGATATTCCAGGCTCATCATATACCTTCCCAGCCATAGAATTCATTCATTTCTCCAAGGATCCCTGATTCTTCTTAATGGTGTTAGTGACCTAAATAGGGACACATATGCATTGCTCCTGCGGGTTTTACTTTCAGGCCCTTTCAGTGGACGTTGCTAGGAAGTATGTGGATGTGTATACACATATACATTCACATATACATTTTATACTGAGGTGTAAGACTTCTTTATGTATATTAGGGAATATGTTAGAATTTCATATATATTAAAAGCACCTTCCTGGTTTATAATTTGCACTATAATTTTTGTTCTTATTTTGTATGATTTTTTGAAGTTTTGTCAACATTTCTTTTTTTTAATTTATGTTTTTGCCTTTGGAATTGATCTAAGATTCTACAAATATTCACATATTTTGGTCATTTCATTAAAAAAATTTAAACCTCTACAGGATACCTGGGTGGCTCAGTCAGTTAAGTGTCTGACTCTTGATTTCGTCTCAGGTCATGATCTCAGGGTCCTGGGATTGAATCCCGTGGCTGGATCTGTGCTTAGAGGGGCGTTTGCTTGAGGATTCTCTCTTCCTGTCCCTCCGCCCCTCCCCCGTTTGCGCTTTCTCTCTCTCTCAAATAAATTAATCTTAAAAAAAAAATTAAACCTCTAATTCACCTTCGATTCATTTTTGCATGTAGTATAACATAACAAATATTATCTTTCCCCAAATATTTAGCAGGTTGTGTTAATAGCATTTATTAAATATTTTGTGCTATTAGTTCTTATTGGCAATGTCACTTTTATCTTACTTATCATATCTTATATCATATTTGGCAATGTGACATTTATCATATGGTTTATCTTTTAGATTTAAAAAATTCTCTTCCATTGATCTGTCTTGTGCCATGACTGCATTGTACTACATTTTCTGGTTTTACAGTTTTTCATGTCTGCAATGCAAAATTCACATTCACTCATTGTTTTCATTGAGCCCTTCGTTATGTTTGCTGAGTACTTGCTGTGTGCCAGGCTTTGTTGTAGGCACTGATGCTACGTCATTGAGCAATATGGCGGCTCTCTCACCCGTCTTAGAGAAGCCTGCAGGCAAACTGGAGTAATGACGGCTGCATGATCAGTGGTACAACGAGGAGGGTCGGAGAGCTATGGGACATGCCTACCCCCCTTCCTGCCTTCGTGCCTGGGCACTCTGCCTTCCCTTCTATTATTTTGGTTGGACTTTCTGCTCCTGTCTGAGATCAACCCTCCACTGTGCATTGGATCCTTGCTGCTCTCATCTTCTCAAGGACTCATGCCAGCAGTTCTCTCCTTTCTTTCCTTCTCTACTGGTATAGTCCCACTGTGATGAGGGAAATCCTTTCCTTGTTTCATATTCTCCTCCAACTAGCACCCATTTCTCTGCCTACCTTTATGGGCTAAATCTTTGAATTATCAATACTCACTGTCTCCAGTTCAACTGTTCTCTCTTAAAGCCACCCCAGTCAGTTGTTCACGTCACCAGTCCACCAATGCCTCTCATGCCGAGGTCGCCTGTGATCTCCTTGTTGCTAAATCCATTGGTCCATTCACATCAACACACATTGCTTGACCTACCAGTGGTGTCTGACATGGCTCATTCTTCCCTGATACCCCTTCACTGGCTTCTGGGACACCACTCTCTTGGTTTTCTTTCTTATTGGCCACTACTTCTCAGAGTCCTTTGCTGCTTTCGCTTTATTTGCCCATCTCTAGATGCTGGAGTGACCCAGGAATTAGACCTTGCTCCTATTTTTTTCTCAGTCTGCCCTTACTCCTTCGGTAATCGTATCTTGTCTCAAGGTTTCAAATATCATCTCTACAATGGAAACTCTAAATTTATGTCCCCAGATCAGACTTCTCTGAGTTCCAGACTTGTATATCTACTTCCCTCTTTGCATCTAACTTACTGCCAGCTAACAAAGCCCATTATTTAATTTTTTCATCTATTGTGTATTTGCTTATTTCCTGCCAGCCTGCGGGTTCTATAGGGCAGAGATATTTTTGTCCGTTTATTCAAGGTTGTTAATGTAGCTCCCAGAACAGTATGTAGTGCATAGCAATTGCTCAGTAAATATTTATTGAGTTAATGAATGTCTGAAATATTTGAATTTATATTTTCTGAAGTTTCTCCAATTTCTTACAATGAAGATTTCAAAATCTTTTATTTCAAAACAGGTAATCCCTTTTATTTTAAGCTATTGATTTTTTTATTCTCTGGTAATTTTTTAGTTTCATCTCTAGAGAGGTAACAATGTTTGGTCAATACTTAAATAAGAATAGGTTTGGTCAGTTATTATATCACGGGTGCCCGTTTCAAATATTTCCTGTCAAGGTGAGAGGAGAAGAGAATAGTTGAATTTGCTGGGGGTTTGTTTTTCCAGACTTACAACTGCCTGTGTAGAGTAGAAAGAGAGCTCACCTGGAGGCAGCCAAGGGCAGGGAACTTCCCTGTGGTGCTGAAGTTTTCTTGTTGTTGTTTTTTCTTTTGTTATTGTTGTGGAAGTAGCAGCAACAGGAATAACAAAAATGAGGTCAATAACAATTACTGAGTGCCTCATTGAGTGCCAAGCATGGTGGTAAGGCTTTATATCTATTCTCACACTTAAGCCTTATCATTACCTTATGAGCCAAATACTAATACGATTCCACCTTTATTTATTTATTTATTTATTTATTTATTTATTTATTATTCATTCATTCATTCATTCATTCATTCATTCATTTAAGAGAGATAGAGAGCAAGTGAGGGAGAGCATAAGCAGAGGGAGAGGGAGAAGCAGACTCCCTGCTCAGTAGAGTGCCCGACATGGGGCTCCAACACGGGGACCCTGGGACTGTGACCTGAGCCGAAGGCAGAGGCTCAACTGACTGAGCCTACCTAGGTGCCCCCTGATTCCATCTTTAAAGGTGGTAGAACTGAGACTTGGATAAATTAGGTAATGCAGTAGCCAGCCTCCAATGGTCTCCAACAATCTCTACCTCCTGGTGGTTAAATGTTTGTGTAGTTCCCTCTCACCTTATAAGTCCCCAGGGCTGAACTTTGGGACAAAAAACATACATCAAAAGTGACATTATGTTCTTCTTTTGTCTTTTTTTTTAAAAAAGATCTATTTACTTATTTGAGAGAGAGAAAGAAAGAGAGAGTAGGAGTGGGAGGGGCAGAGGGAGAGGGAGAGAATCTCAAGCAGAGTCCATGCTGAGCACAGAGCCTGATGTGGGGCTTGATCTCATGATCATGAGATCATGACCTGAGCTGAAACCAAGTGTCAGTTGCCTGACCGACTGCACCACCCAGGCTCCCTCTGAGCCCATGACTTTAAAGGGTATCTTTCCCTCATTCCCAGTATGGATTCAACTTTTACCTATTTTAAATTCCCTAAATTACTATTATTTTTTAACTATTTATTTATTTATTTATTTATTTTTATTCAAGTATAATTAACATGCAGTGTTGTAATAGCTTCAGGTGTACAACATAATGATTCAGCAATTCTCTATGTTACCTAGTGCTCATCAAGACAAATGTACTTTTAATACCCTTTATCTATTTCACCCATCTCCCCATCCATCTCCCCTCTGCAACCATCAGTTTGTTCTCTGTATTTAAAAATCTGGTTTTTTGTTTTTTTCTTTTTCTCCTTCTTTCTTTCATTTTGTTTTTAAATTCCTCATATGAGTGAAATCATAGGGTATTTGTCTTTCTTTGACTGACTTACTTCACTTAGTATTATATTGTCCATGTCCATTCATGTTGTTTGCAAAGGCAAGATCTCATTTTTTTTATGATTGAGTAATATTCCATTGTATATATACACCACTTCTTTATCTGTTCATCTGTGGATGGACACTTGGGCTGCCTCCATATCTTGGCTATTGTAAATAATGTTGCAATAAACATAGGAGTGCATGTAGGTCAACAGACACATGAAAAGATGCTCGATATCACTCATTATCAGGGAAATGCAAATCAGAACCATAATGAGATATCACTTTACACTTGTCAGAATGGCTAAAATCAAAGACACAACAAATAACAAGTCATGGCGAGGATGTGGAGAGAAAATAACCCTCGTGCACCGTTGGTGGGAATATAAGCTCATGCACCCACTGTGGAAGACAGTATTAATAATATCAAATAATAATATCAAAGTATTAAAAACAGGATTGCCATGTGATCCAGTAATTCCATTACTGGGTATTTACCCAAAGGAAATTAAAACACTAATTCAAAAAGATATATGTACCTCTGAATTGTTTCCATAAGCAATTCTGTAGAGCACATTTAAGGTATGGATTGTGATGTCCAGCTTAAACTGGATGCCGAGACTTCCTTTTTAGATGAGGAGTTAATAAACTGTATTGTAAAGGGCCACATGGTAAGCATTTTAGGCTTTGCAGGTATAATAAAGTTTTAAGAAATGCTGTCTTGATCTAGTTTGAGGCCCTGGCTAACAGTGGTTCTAATGCTTGAGCTGCTATTAAGTCCATGCCCCTAACTACCTCCCTCATTGGCTCTCACACATGGGCCACTGTATCCCCATCCAAGGGCAGGTCCTTGACAGCCAAGGACAGCTCCAATGCCCCACAGCACCTGAAATGATTCAAATTAGCCAATCTTAGGCCTGCCTACCCTGCCTCATCCTTTCCTTTCCATGGAAACCATGATCAAGGTGTTTACCTATAGTTTCCCTCATCCCTCCCTCTGCCTCGGGATTGACCCTAATGCTTCCCCTGCAGGGAACTGTGACTATCACGTTTGTAAAACTCTTTTCAGTTTCTCTTGATCTGCATCTGGCCCCACCCTACCTCGCCCAAGGTAATATGGTTACAAGAGCTACTCAGCTCTGTCAGTGTCCCGCCCAAATAGCCAGGACAATGTATGAAGGAGTGGGTGTGATTGTGTTCCAATAAAACTTTATTTATAAAAATAGGTGGTGGGCCAGGTTTGGCCTTAGGCTATGAGTTGCTGACCTCTGCTTTAGAACACCTTCACAGGTGTTGTTTTTTCTGGTCAATGGGTAACACTAAAGAAAGTTTTATATATATATATATATATATATATATATATATATATATATATATATATGTTTGTGTATATTTATACATATATTTATATCATTATATTATATTATAAATATTATATATTATAATAAATTATAAATAAATAAATATAAATTATATATATATATATATATATATATATATAAATTTCCAACTTTCCAAACTGTCAATTAGTTGACATTGAAAGACCCTACAAAGGCTCGAAAGGAACTTTGTATTCTGTGAACTACTTCAGTTCTGGTACCTGTCTGTTTTGTAGTCCATTATAATAGTATTATACTTAATATGATTTTAGAAGGACACTAATAAAAATAGCACTGCCGCAGTAGAAACTGGCTGCTCTACCACCATGCATCTCTTAAGGACAACACTATCTCCTCATTTTACAGATGAGAAAACTGAGGCTTGGAAAAGCCCAAGGAAATGCACCTGCAAAGTGCTAGAGATGGCAGTCAGTTCAGGGAGTCTGACTTAAAAAAATCATGCTTTTGGGGCGCCTGGGTGGCACAGCGGTTAAGCGTCTGCCTTCGGCTCAGGGCGTGATCCCGGCGTTGTGGGATCGAGCCCCACATCAGGCTCCTCCGCTATGAGCCTGCCTCTTCCTGTCCCACTCCCCCTGCTTGTGTTCCCTCTCTCGCTGGCTGTCTCTATCTCTGTCGAATAAATAAATAAAATCTTTAAAAAAAAATCATGTTTTTAACCCAGTTATGCAATTACATTTCTGAGATTCCCTTATCTCCTTTAAAGCACATGAAAGCCATTAAAAAAAATGTCTAATGGCTTCAATAATGATTATTTAATACATTATTTCTTTCATTAAATAACTTTTAATTTTAGGTATCCCCAACAGGATAGATATACTTTTTTTCATAATTGGATGCTGTACAGAGTGACAGGATTGATCCTTGCATTCATTTTAGTTCATACTAGAATATATTAGTTTAGTTGGAATTGTTAATTTTCCCTTGGGGAGAATCAAGTGCCCAAGGCACTGATTGATAAATCAATAAATCTTTAGTGAGTCTGCTAAATCAACTGTCACACATACGTCAACCTTTTCTCCGGAGTATAGATTTTACCCAGGGACAAGTGTGTTTATTCTTTTCCATTGTTTTCTCCCTCAAAACTGTATTATACTAGGGTGTTTAAACAAATCCCTAAGATTGCAAGCGTTTCCCCTTCTTTTTCCTTTTAGAAAAAAAATAGCAATAGGGATCCTGCTTTTTTCAGCTATTTTAGGGCAAGAACTCAGTTGTTTGCATATTTGCATTGCAACCCCTAACCTCTCCTGAGGACAAATGGCTGTCTGACTATTAAGCCCACAGGCACAGCGCTGGGACTGTGGATTAAGCCTCTGAATGCTGACTAGTTTTCTGTAGCATTCCCAGCATGTGCGAAGAATGTGTTTGTAGCTGGGAGGCAAACAGCACATCCAAAGCCGAGCAAGAATTTTGAAAAATAGTTGTCTTATGTATAAATTTATTTTGCTGTTAGTGTTTTATTTTTGCCCGTGTCATTATTCCTTATTTCTGGCTTCTTTTAAAATAGCTTCGTTTTGTTTGATATTCTCCCGACCAAAGTTTTGGTCACTTGTTGTCCAATGCCGCAGTCTTGATTTTTTAAATGTTCTTTGTTTCTTTGTCATTTAAATACCAAGCCACTGATGGGTGGCTCAGATATTTTCCCCGTGGTAGAGAAGGGCTGGTGCTTTCCACACAAGGTGTCTGCATGGCCTTCTCTCAGCACAAATGAGGGCCCAGTTGGAAACACGGCAGGTCCTGGAAGGCAAGAGCTTAGGTTTGTAGCACATATAATAAGAATAGCACGGCTTTGGGCTGTGGATTTATTTCTCTAACAGTTTAAGTTATTATTGTGTTTATGTTTAAGTAAAAAAAAAAAAAAGAAACAGGCTGAATGTGTTCTCTTAGCTGGTTCTTTATTCATTTAACCAAGAAGCTATATTGGAGAATGTGGTTCTATTTGGGTAGAAAAACCAAACTGATTTGATGCATTGGCACATTGCCATAAAAGGTCATCCGTAGTGATTTATTGAGAACCTCCTTTTTTGCCAGGAGGTAGGGAAGGTGAGGCAGGATCCAAAGTGAAGCCAAATCCAGTCTCTGCCCTCAGGAGCTCAAGATACAAGACAGAATAAAGAGAACTCCAGAGAAATTTATCCATCAGTGAAAGAATCCCTTTTGGGGGGTTATGGACAAGGTAGCATTGGAGATGAACATTGAAGGACTGATGGCATTTCATTTCAACAAGGTAGTTACAGTTATCCTGGTTATGAAAGCACAGGGGAGAAGGGAGAGAGGAAAGGGGGAGAGAGAGAGAGAGAGAGAGCGCACACGTGCACACAAGCGAGCCCAAGAGAGAGAAGGAGGAAGGGGAGAGAGAGGGATCTTGTCTGTGTGTGTCTGTCTGTCTCTGTGGGGAATAATTAGCTGTTCACTTGAGCTGGCACAAGTTTGGGGAGTAATGGGAGATGACGTTTTAAAAATACTTTAAATTTAAGTCTCATAATTTATTAGGTCTTCAGGAGAATAGCAATGTATATGTTCCTTTCATATGCAGTAAAATTAAACTCTTGTCTGTAGGGATGATGGTTAAATGTATTATAAAGTTAATGCCAAATCCATTGTTAGCTATTTTGTAAATCGTAGTGTGACTGACACATAATGAGCTCTATGTTGTAATTCTTAAAAATAGTTACAATAATGCTGCCCTCTAGGTCAGTGTCATGGTGCCGTGATATTCCATCACACAGCCTGTGCTTTCTAAATCTCTTTATTAATTATTTGCCGGTGCGTTTAAACTGGGAATTGATCCCTAGTCTAGGCCAAACGTCAGGATTAGCAGCAAGTACTTTTAACCATCTCATGGTTTTTGAAATGCAGCTTCAATATACTGTTTGAATGAGCTAAAACATTTCACTGATCGAGTAAGACATGGGTAAGACGAAATTGCCTTTCTGGGGCACCTGGGTGGCTCAGTCGTTAAGCATCTGCCTTCAGCTCAGGGCTTGATCCCAGGGTCCTGGGATCGAGCCCTGCATCAGGCTCCCTGCTCCGCTGAGAGCCTGCTTCTTCCTCTCCCACTCCCCCTCCTTGTGTTCCCTCTCTCGCCAGCTGTCTCTCTCTCTGTCAAATAAATAAATAAAATCTTAAAAAAAAAAAAAAAGGCGAAATTGCCTTTCTGCTAATTGGGATTTTTTCCTGTTACGTCACATTATTTGAAAATGCAACAAATCACATTGCATACTCTTTTTAATTTTTTTTGTATGTTTTCAGGTGAAAAACTAACATTACTTTGAGTATATGCTTTGTAAACATTGTTCTCTGTTGGTATGAAATTGAATGAGAGAAAGGTTTCAAAAACAAATGGGTTAAAATATGCTGTTTATAAATAAGATCAATTGGGATTTGAAGGCAATACCTTACGGGTTTTTAATTGACCAATACGATTTAGTAGTTTTCCTGAGAAGTTATTAGTGACAGAACCGTAGCGCACCTCCAGAATCCATCATGGTCGTTCAAGAGACAAACAAATCACCTGGGAAATGTAAAGAGAAGCTTCCCAGCTCTAAACTGTTGACATTTTGATTCCATACCCTGGGATGGGACCCATAAAAGTGCGTTTTTAACCACTATGCCAGGTGATTGAGAAATGCTTTGCCGGAACATAGGTGCTTTAACAAAAAACCCATAGGTGGTGTTGAGTACTTGCTCCACGAACATGTGTAGACTTTGGATTAACAATGGTGGTATGCCGTATCACGTGACGGTGTAACCTGTCCCAGAGCAATAAGCCAAAATCCTTGATGTCAATGCTTTTGGGTTTTCTAAGTATAGATCATCTATGGTTAAGGACAGTTTTCTTTTTTGTTTTTCTTTCTTTCTTTCTTTCTTTCTTTCTTTCTTTCTTTCTTTCTTTCTTTCTTTCAAATGTTATCTATTTATTTGAGAGAAAGAGAGATCGAGAGAAAGCATGAGCAGGGTGAAGGGCAGAGAGAGAAGCAGGCTCTCCGCTGAGCAGGGAGCCCGATGTGGGACCCAATCCTGGGACTCCAGGATCATGACCTGAGCCAAAGGCAGACACTTAACCGACTAAGCCACCCAGGCACCCTGTTTCTTCCTTTCTTATATTTGTCTTTTTTTTTTTTTTTTAAACTTTCCATGCTTTTCTCTGCTGGCTAGAGTACAGCAATGAGCAGAACTGGTAATAGGACACCAGTAATTTATTCTTTTTTTCTTCTACTTCTATTGGGATATCATTGTCCTAGATCACGGTGTAAGCTTAAGGTGTACAGCATAAAGGTTTGACTTAAGTATATTTTGAAAAGATGATTATGATAGGTTTAGGTAGAATACATCATCTCATATGGTTACAATAAAAAGATAAAAAAGTTTTTTTTCCTTGTGATAAGAACTCTTAGGATTTACTCTCTTAACTTTTATTTATTTATTTATAAAGATTTTATTTATTTATTTGACAGAGAGAGAGGCAGTGAGAGAGGGAACACAAGCAGGGGGAGTGGGAGAGGGAGAAGCAGGCTTCCCGCTGAGCAGGGAGCCCGATACAGGGCTCAATCCCAGAATGGTGGGATCATGACCTGAGCCAAAGGCAGACGCTTAACGACTGAGCCATCCAGGCACCCTTCTTAACAACTTTTATATATGTCATACAGCAGTGTTAGCTTTAGTCATCATGCCCGGGACTCATTTACCTTGTAACTGGAAGTTTGAACCTTTTGACCATCTTCCTCCAATTCTTTGCTTTCCCCCTCCCCTGCTCTCACCTCTGGAAACCACAAATCCGATTTCTTTTTCTATGAGTTATTTATTTATTTTTTTTAAGATTCCACATATAAATGAGATCATATAGTCTTTTTCTGACTTATTTCACTTAGCATAGTGCCCTCAAGTTCCCATCCATGTTGTCACAAATGGCTGAGCATGGATATATTTCCACTGTGTGTATACGCCACATCTTTATCCATTCTTCATCGATGGTCCATGTCTTGGCTATTGTAAGTAATGCTGCTGTGAACATGGGGGTACAGACCTCTTTCCAAGTTAGTGTTTTCATTTCCTTTGGGTATATTCCCAGAAGTGGAATTGCTGGACCATAGGGTAGTTCTATTTTTAATTTTGAGGATCCTCCATACTGTCTTCCATAACGGCTGCACCAATTTCCATTCCCACCAATGGTGTCTGAGGGTCCCTCTCCTCCACATCCTTGCCAGCATTTGTTATTTCTTGTCTTCTTGACGATAGCCATTCTGGCAGGTGTGAGGCGCGATCTCATTGTGGTTTTGATTCACGTTGCCCTGATGATGAGTGATGTCGAGCATCTTTCCATGTACCATTGGTCCTTTCATATAAGTGACTTCTTCTTGGTCCTAAAAAGAAAACTTGTCATTTTATCACTGAGCATGATGTTACCTATATCTTCTTCATGATAATCTCTATCAGATGAAGGAATAGCAAATATCACACTTACTAGTGGACGTGAAAGCTTTCTCTGAGGTGCCCTCTTTTACTTCTAGTAACATTTTTTGCCTTGAATTCTATTTTGTCTGGTAATGAAATAATTACTCCAGCTTTCCCTTGGTTATTATTTACACACTATACAAATTTTTCATTCTTTTGCCTTTTTTATTTTATTTTATTTTATTTTATTTTATTTTATTTTATTTATTTATTTATTTGGCAGAGAGAGAGAGAGAGAGAGTACAAGTAGGGGGAGCAGCAAGCGGAGAGGGAGAAGAAGGCTCCCCACTGTGCAGGGAGCCAGATGCAGAGCTCAATCCCAGGACCATGACCTGAGCTGAAGGCAGCCACTTAATGGACTGAGCCTCCTAGGTGCCCCCATTCTTTTGTTTTCAATATTTTTATATCCTTATGTTTTAGATGTGTCCATTATGATCAGTGTATGGTTAGATTTATTGTGTCTATTCTGTCTTTTAGTTCATTTATTTTAAAGTGAATACTGATATTTTTGGGTTTATATCTGGGCTTTCTGTTTGTGTTACCTGTTCTATTTTTCTTCTGACTTCTTTTGGATTGGTTTTTATTTTTTATTTTATTTGTTTTTTAAGAGATTTCATTTATTTATTTGACAAAGAGAGAGAGAGAGAGCACAAGCAGAGGGAGCAGCAGGCAGAGGGAGAGGGAGAAGCAGACTCCTGGTTGAGCAGGGACCCCAATGCCAGGTTCAATTTCAGGACCCTGGGGTCATGACCTGAGCAGAAGGCAGATGCTTAACTGACTGAGCCACCCAGGCGCCCCTTGGATTGGTTTTTAAAAAATGATTTCCTCATCCCCTCCCCTATCCCCAGATTGGAAATTACATACTATTTCTAAAGTGGTTACCCTAAAAATTCAAAATTACTCTACAATCTATCTAAGTACAATGTAAATCAAAGCCTTTACTGTTTGCCTGAACAATATAGCTACTTTCAAGCACACTAATTCCATTTATTTTCCATTTTGTCTTATATGCATTGTTGTTTATTTCAATTTTATACTTTTAAAATCTCACAAGGCATTGTTATAAATATTTTTTGAAGTCAGTGTTCATTTACCCTTACCCATATGTTTTCCACTCTATTCTTCACTCCTTCTTGCATCTCTGACATTCCACGTGGGATCATTTCTCTTCTGCCTAAAATTTATACTTAAAAATTGCCTTTGGTTTAAGTCTGCTAATCATGAATTCTCCTTATTTTTGTTTGCCTAAATGTCTTTATTTCAACTTTATTTTGATTTTTTTGTCTTAGTATAATTTCAGACCTGCATAAAAATTTTAAGAATAGTACAAAGAATTCCCAATACCCATCACCCGGATTCCCCAAATGTAGTATTAATACCTTTGTTTTATCTTCTCTTTCTCTGTCTGGATGTGTGTGTGTGTGTTTTCCCTACTGTAATTTTCCCCTTTTAAATTAATAAATATCTCCTGGAGAGTACATTGAACCTATATAAATATCCTGTTACTCAAAATTTTACTTATTTTAGCCCATTGATCATTCTTGCTTCGATCAATTAATATTAATTACAGCTCTCACATGGTGATTTTCTAATACCATTATTCTTTCTATACTTATTAGTTGTAGTTTTATCTATCATCTATCTATCTATCTATCTATCTATCTATCTATCTATCTATCATCTATTTCAGAGAATTTTTGATAGGTTAGAATTTCTTTTATAAAAGTTACTTATTTTGATGACCAAATTGTCTTAGACTTATCCATTGGGAACCACTCTCCTCCCTTTCCCCACAACAAACAAACAAACAAACAAACAAACCCCCCCAAAACCCCAAAAACCTAGCTCCTGCGTCCCTTTGACATATTCCCATTATTCTTTGAGGATTTTCTTACTTTTTAAAAATTGTGGTAAAAGAAACACACACACATATACAAAAGATAAAATTTGCTAGTTTAACCATTTAAATGTACACTTCAAGATCACCTGGGTGGCTCAGTCAGTTGGGCACTGGCTCTTGATTTCAGCTCAGGTCATGATCTCTGGGTCATGAGATTGAGCCCTGAAACAGGCTCTGCACTCAGTGGGGAGTCTGCTTGAGGTTCTGGCTCTCCTTGTCCCTCTGTCCCTCCCTGCCGAGAACACCCTCTCTCTCTCTAAAATAAATAAGTGAATCTTTAAAAAACAATAATCGCACAATTCATTGGCATTATTTGCATTCACAGTGCTGTGCAAAAATCACCACTGTCTATTTCTAGAACTTTTTCATCACCCTAAACAGAATCTCTGTACCCCTTCTCCTCTCCCATAGCCCCCATTAACCTCTCATCTACTTTGTCTCCATTATTTGCCTACTCTAGAAATTTCATATACATGGAATCATATGATATTTGTCCTTTTGTGTCTACCTTATTTCACTAAGTATAATGCTTTCAAGGTTCATCCATGTTGTAGCATACATCAGACTTAATTCCTTGTTATGGTGAATAATATTCCATTGGGTGTATATGCCACATTTTGTTTACCTGTTCACCTGCTGATGGACAACTGGGTTGTTTCTACCTTTTGGCCCTTTATACCTTATGTTACTAAGAGTTCTGTAGCTGTTGTCTTTGGCTTAGGTCTTTGAATCATTCTGAGTTAATTTTTGTATGTGGTGTAAGGTAAGGTTCAACTTTATTCTTTTGCGTGTGGCTATCCAGTTTTATAGCGCCATTTGTGAAAAAGACTGTTCTTTCCCCCAAAGTTGTCTTCACAGTCTTTCAAAAATAAGTTGACCATATATGTGAGGTTTATTTCTGGGCCCTCTCTTCTGTTCATCCACATGTCTGTCCTTATGCCAGCATCAGACTTCTTTGACTATATTTCCTTTGTAGCTAAATTTTGAAGTCAAGAAGGGTGAATATCCCAACAATTTGGTTTTCAAGATTGTTTTGAGTATTTGGGGTCCCTTGAAGTTCTATATGAATTTGAGGATTGACTTTACCTATTCTGCAGAAAAGACCAATGGAGTTTTGATAGGAATGGCATTGAATTGCAGATCACTTTGGGTAGTATGTCATCTTAGTTAGCAACAGTAAGTCTTCCAATTATGAACATGGATCTTTCATTTATTTATGGCTTCTCTAATTTCTTTCAGCATCATTTGATAGTTTTCAGTGTACAAATCTTTTTCCTCTTTGGTTAAATTTATTCCTAAGTATTCATTCTTTTTGATGTTATTATAAATGGAATTGGTTTAGTCATTTCCTTTTTGGAATGTTCATTGCTAGCATGTAGAAAAACAACTAATTTTTTTTTAAGCCCCAGCATGGGGCTTGAACTTACAACCCGAAGATTGAGACCTGAGCTGAGATCAAGAGTTGGATGCTTAACCAACTGAGCCACCCAGGTGCCCTGAAGTGCAACTGATTTTTATGTGTTGATTTTGTATCTTGCAACTTTGCTGAACTCATTTATTAGATCTAACAGGGTTGTGTGTGTGTGTGTGTGTGTAATATTAGGATTTTTTATATATGAGATCATGTCTTCTATGAACAGAAATAATATTACTTCTTCCTTTCTATTTAGATGCCTTTTATTTCATTTTCTTGCCTAATTGCTTTGGCTAGAACTTCCAGGACTTTGTTGAAAAGAAGTGGCAAAAATGGGCATCCTTGCCTTGTTCCTGATCTTAGAGGAAAAGTTTTTAGTTGTCCGCTGTTGAGTAAGATGTTAACTGTGGGTTTTCCATATAAACCCTTTATCATGATGAAGTTTTCTTTTATTCCTAGTTTATTGAGTATTTTTATCATGAAAAATGTTGAATTTTGTCAGATGTACTTCTGCATCAATTAATATGATCATGTTTTTTCCTCCCCTTCATTCTATTAATGCGATGTCTTACATTGATTGATTCTCACATGTTGAATCATCCTTGCATACTGGAAATAAATCCCACTTGGTCATAATGTATAATCCTTTAAATATGCTGCTGACTTTAGTTTGCTATATTTTGTTGAGGATTTTGTATCAATATTCATAAGGGATAATAGTCTGTAATTTTCCTTTCTTATAGTGTCTTTATCTGGAGTTAGGAACTAGTCCCTCTTTATCAGCTTTTTTGAAGGGTTTGGAAGGATTGATGTTATTTCCCTCAATTTTTAAGAGTCCTTTATATATTAGGGTACTGCTCCTTTATCTGTGATATATTGCAAATGTTTTCCCCCTGTTTGTTCTGTTGCTTTTATTTATGGTAAACTACACACACACACACACACACACACACACACACAGAGAGTCAACTTTATCACTTTTTTCTTTTATAGAATTGGGATTTAGGGCTATAGTTAAAAGGGTCCTTTTCCTAAACTCAAGTTCAAGCAAAATTCACTATGTTTTCTTCTAATACTTGTATGGTTTTATTTTTATATTTAGATGTCTGATACTTTTAGAGTTTATTCTTGTGTATTGTGTGGGATATGGATCTAATTTAATTTTTTCTAAGTGATTGATCAATTGTCCTAGTACCATTCATTAAAAACTCCATCTTCCCCCCTGTGATTTGAAATGCCACCTTCATTATATACTAAAGTTTTAGGTGTACTTGAGTCTATTTCCAGCTTTCTGTGCTACACCATTGGTCTGTCTATTCATATGTACCATTCTACTTTCAGTATAGAATCTATATAGTATATTTTAATATCTGGTTGGACTAGTCCTTCTAGTAACATTTGTTTGTTCCCTCCCTCCCTCCCTCCTTCCCTTCCTCCCTTCCTTCCTCTTCTATTTATTTTCAAAGACTTTATTTTTTAGAGCAGTTTTAGATTCACAGAAAAATTGAGAGGAAGATGCAGATTTCCCATATATCCTATGGTTCTACACATACACAGCATCCCCCATTACCAGCGTTCTCCACAAGAATAGTACATTTTTTACAACTGATGAACCTACATTGACACATTACACTCCACCAAAATTCATAGTTTACTATAGGGTCCACTCTTGGTGTTGTACATTCTATGGGTTTCAACAAATATTTAATGACATGTACACATTATTATTGAATCATACAGAGTATTTTCACTGCCCTGAAAATTTTCTGTGCTTTACCTATAGCATTTATTTTTTAGTATATTCCTATTTTTTTAATATTTTTAATTTTTTCATATCACATTTGGTGTCATCTTGCCTAGTTCCATAAAAAAGCTTGGTAGGTTTTTGGGTTTAAATTTTTTTTTTATTTTACTGGTACTGCATTAAAATTTTTAAATAATTTAGGGAGAACTGATATCTTTATGATATTTTCCCATCCTTTCTAAGAGGGAAGGATGTTCTTAGAAAGGATGTCTTTCTATCTTTTCAAGGCTACTTTTATGTCTTTCAGGAGTATTTTATAAATTTCCTTGTATAGGCTTTGTATATTTCTTGTTAAACCTATTCCTAAGTACTTTATCTTTGTTGTTGCTGTAAATGGAGTTTTCTCTACTGTTCATCTTTATTCTTGAAGACTGTTTTTTTTTCTGGGTATAAACAGAGGCAACATGTGAAGTTATAATGGCTTTTTAAAAAAGATTTTTTATTTATTCATTTGAGAGAGAGAGCGTGCTAGCAAAAGCATAAGCAGGAGGGAGAGTCAGAGGAGTCAGAGGGAGAGGGAGAAGCAGACTCCTCGTTGAGCAGGAGGCCCAATGTGGTCCTTGATCCCAGGACCCCAGGGTCATGACCCAAGCTGAAGGCAAATGCTTAACCTACTGAGCCACCCAGGTGCCTCAAAATAATGGCTTTGTACCATTATGGTAGGTTGCTAGTTGTTTCTTTCAGCATATTGATGATAACACTGTGTGTGCTGTTCCCTAGCATTCATATTTTCTCTTGAGATATTAGCAGTCAGGTTAGCTGTTGCTCCTTTGAAGATTATATCTTCTTTTTTTTTTTTTTTTAAAGATTTTTATTTATTTATTCGACAGAGATAGAGACAGCCAGCGAGAGAGGGAACACAAGCAGGGGGAGTGGCAGAGGAAGAAGCAGGCTCATAGCAGAAGAGCCTGATGTGGGGCTCGATCCCAGATCGCCGGGATCACGCCCTGAGCCGAAGGCAGACGCTTAACCGCTGTGCCACCCAGGCGCCCCTCCAGAGAGAATTTTTGTTTGCTATATCAATAGTCTGGGTGCCCTACTAGGTTAGGACCACCTTATAGCAAGATCAAGGCCTGAGGTTCCCGGAATCACCCAGATGAAGCAAAGTCTTGAGGTCTTAACTCAGCTTAAAGGGGAGGATTGCTTATAAGACTTTGGGCTCTGCCTGGATCTTGCAATTTCACTTTTATCTCCTTCATTTTGTAAATTATACCTCAGTTTTTATATTCTTATCTTCTAAATTGTTAAATGCCATCCAGATAAAAGGCATATTGAATGCTGGGTTACTTCTCTGGGTTCTAACCTCTTAGATTTTGTTTCAGTAATTCTTTATTCTCTTTTTAGCTGGCCTCTGCTTTCAAGAAGATTTTTAAAAGTCATGTTTAATTCAGCTTTATTTGTTGCCCTTGAAGGATTGTTTTCAATCACCTAACCTGCTAGTAATTCATGGGTCTGTTCTGGGGACTCTCTTTGTTGTAAGCATCCAATTTTATTGCATTGTGGTCTAGAATATGCTTTATATGGTATAATTTTTTCAGACTTTCTTTGTGATATGATGTATCTTTTTTTTTGTTATCTACTTCATGTTGGTAGAAAATAATGTGTTTTCTGTAATTGTCAGGTACAGAGTTCTATATCTTTCCATTCTCAGACTTGTTATTTATGATGATTGAATCTGTCATATACATTTTATACCTTCTTGATCTGTCAGTTTCTGAAAGTGGTAATTTAAATCTCTTTATAATATTTACTTTATATATCTTACACATTTTTTAAAAAATTTTATTTATTTATGAGAAAGAGAGAAAGAGAGAACAGGGGAAGGAGGAGAAGGAGAGGGACAAGCAGACTCTTCACTGGGTGCGGAGCCCGACGCGAGGCTGGATCTCAGGACCCTGAGATCATGACCTGAGCTGACACCAAGAGTTGGACACCTAACTGACTGAGCCAGCCAGGCACCCCATTTTATACATTTTTATATGTATTGTTAGATATAAACAAGTTAAGGATTGTTATCGCTTCCTGGCTAGTTTTTTTTATTATTATTTGATGCTTCTTTATAATGCTTCTATTAATATCTGTTTTGTCTATTTATAATACTGCTGTTCTAGATTTCCTTAAGCTTTTCTTTTTTCCTGTTATTTTCTACTTTATTTATTTATTTTTTTACATTCACTTTGGTGTTCAACCATCACCACGACTCATCTTCAGAATTTTTTTCCTCTTTCCAATGGAGATTCTGTGCCGATTAAGCAATAATTCCCCATTGCCTCCTCACCCCAGCCCTTGGCAACCACCCTTCTACTTTCTGTCTCTGTGAATTTGAGTGCACTAGGTGCTGCATATAAGTGGAACCATACAATATTTGCCCATTTACTTCACTTAGCATATGTCTTTAAGGTTCGTCCATGTTGTAGCATGTGTTAGCATTTTGGATTAAAAAATATATTTTTTTCTGGCATTCCAATGAAACAGAAAAATCTTACAGTCTTGTAAGAAAACCACTAGCTGGGCTTCCACAAGGGGCAAATGCTATAGCAGAGGTGCCACTTCTGTGGGAGAGAGGAAGAAGATAACTGGTCTCTCATTCAGGAGGTAGTCTCCCAATTAGCCAGCATGACTGGGGCCTCAGTTCATGTCATGTCTGAACTGGGAACCACATGAAAACTCCTGCATCTACCACTTCATCTTCCTGTTGGAGAGCCAGGCCCTACACTGCTCTTCCTTGGTTTGCCTTTTTTAAAAAAATTCTTATTTAAGCTCAAGTTAGTTAACATATAATGTATTATTAGTTTCAGGATACATTGGTTTGCTTTTTAAATCAATCGATCAGTTAATCAATGAGTTAAATTTTACCTATTTGCTTTATATCCTCCAAAAAGTTTGCAAATTTTCAAATATCACCTTCTCTCTTTTTAGTGTTTCATTCAATTTATTTTTCGTGTGCTTTTTCTTCTGTTATATTCAGAAGAGTGTAAGATTTCTAGATAGGAGAATATATTTCTTCTGATATATGTATATGGAGTCTAATTCATTATCATGAGCCAGAAGTTCTTTGGGGGTATTTATATTACTTTTATTTCTCTTAAAATAATTTGAATTCAAACATTAATTTCTGTGACAAAATTTTAATATATTTTTGCCACTTAAATAATGTATCCTGAATTAGAATGTTTACTAGTGTTATGAATATTATATAAACTTTGTTGATAGAAAATATCAATATTTCTGTTGTTCTTCATGGGTTTTTAAAAATTGTGGTAAAATATATATAACATAAAATTGATTTAAACCATGTTTAATGTACAGTTCTGTAGCGTATTACATATAATATTAAATATATAATATTCCATTGTGTGTGTATATATGAATATATATGTACATATATACAATGGAATATTATTCATACAATTCAACACACACACACACACACACACACACACACACACATGCACTTTGGAACATTGGAATATTATTCAGCCTGAGAAAGAAGGAAATCCTGCCATTTGTCACAACTTGGGGGAACCCTGAGGGCACTCTGCTATGCTAGTGAAATAAGTCAGACAGAGAAAGACAAATATTGAATGTAGTCACTTATATGTGAAATCTAAAAAAGCCAAACTGAGAGAAACAGAGAGTAGAATGGTGGTTCCCAGGGGCTGGGTTAGGGTTGGGGAAAATGGGAAGATATTGGTCAAAGGGTACAAATTACCGATTATAAGTTAATAAGCTCAGTTATCTAATGTACCCCTTGTGATTATAATGAATAATGCTGTATTATGTACCTGATAGCTGCTAAGCAAAGAGATCTTAAATATTCTCATCACAAAAAAGAAATGGTAGTTATGTGGTGAATCGAGGTGTTAGCTAACGTTATGGTAGTAATCATTTTGCAATATATAAATGTATCAAATAATCACATTGTACACCTTAAACTTACACAATGTTATATGTCCAGTATGTCTCAATAAAGCTGGAAAAAATAAATAAAACATTCAAATGATGAAAAGGGATATTCCCAGAAGGAGAAGAGCTTGAGTTTGGTCTGGAGTTAAAAAGAGTGAAGGTGGGAGGGGCGGGATGGACAGCGGCTCTGGTTTTTGTTGTGGTTAGGAGGTGAAGTGGAGAGAAGGTTCCAGAAGGAGCATGCTTGTTTGAACTTTGTAACCAGCACCAGTGGAGGGAGTGCCCTGGCTTTCTTACAGGTTGGGCTAGATGTGGGGCAAAGGGGAAGGAAAGTGTGTTGGGGGCTGGAATGCCATCAGTGGTCAAACATCAAAAATAGATTCTATCACTGTATCATAGATCTAATTTATTTATTTTAATGAGTATACGGCATTTTTTTTTAAAGTAGGCTGGGCTCAAACTCACTCTGAGATCATGATCTGAGCTGAAATCAAGAGTCGGACACTAAACCAACTGAGCCACCTAGGTACCCCAGTATATAGCCTTCTATCAGGTGAAAAAGAAAAACCCAACTTATTTTTCAATTTTTCTACTAAGGGACAATGATATATTTTATATTATTTGACTATAAGAAACAGTTCTGCAGTGAACATATCTGTACAGAATCTTTGCAAGAGTTTTTCTGGGTGAGCTGCCAGGATTTGGAATTGCTGGCTCAGAGGGTGTCCTGATCTTCAGGTGTACTAGACATTGCCAGATTGTTCTCCGTGGGAACTGTATTAACGGACACTTCCATGTCTGGAAGCAGTAGAGTTTGCACTTTGTTCCAGGGGTGGTGGGAGGCCATTGGACTGGGAGAATACTCTGATCCGAATAATGAAAAGGTAAGCTGGGGGTGGTGAGTGGGAGTGGAAAATGGGGGGGGGGCAGGTACAAGGCTCTTGTACAAGAATACCTTGGATGGGGCTGGTACTGGTGACAAATGGTGGAATTCAGGATATCCTGTGAAGACAGACTTCACCAAACTTGGTGGATTGGATGTGGGCTGTGATAGAAAGCCTCTTAGTTTGTAGTCTCACTGCTGAACTGGGGAAGACTGGACAATGAGGGGACTAAAGGGTGGGGGAGGACTTGAAGTTGTTTTGGCCATGTTAAGTTTAAAACACCTGTAAGCCGCGCTAGTAGAATCGTGGAATGGGCAGCTTGCTATGGATGCTGGTAGCTCAGGGGAGGGGGAGGGGCTGCAGAGCTACCTTTAGGGTCCTATTTAAAGCCCCAGGCACGGAAGATTCTCTAGGTGTATAGAGAGAGATGAGAAGAGGTTTTCAGACTGAGCTCTGGGAAGGGGAAGCGAATCTAGCAGGAGGAACAGAGGTGGAGGCCAGTGAAAACAGAAATAAAACCAGGAGACTATGGTGAGCCAGGAGCCACACAAAGACAGTACTTCAAGCAGAAGGGAAAAATCACTGTGTCAAATGCTTCTGATGGATTAAGAGGAGCTCTGAGAACAGACCACAATCATCTGAACCCTTTGGTTACTTTTAATCTCTGATTTTCCTATATTTTGACACCTTAAGTGTAGTTTTCAGTCTTTGTTAATATTCTTGGGGGAGGGGGAGTCCATACTACCCTGCAACCCCCATTTTAAGGATAGCATTAGAACAAGAATGGAAAAAATTAAAGAATTAAAAAGTGCTGGAGGCCTTGTATCTGTTGGTAGCCATTTAACCTACCCCATAGTGGCATCCTGGTGTCACGCAGCTGTGTATATTTTTAAAAAACCCATCCAAATGCTCTAGAGGGCCTTTTATATCACGAGTTAGAACTGCCTGGAAGATCCGATTGGCCCAATTCCACAAAGAGGGTTCCAATAGGTTTTAAAGCCTTCTGTCTCATTTCTTTGTGCATTTGTTATTAGCTCAATAAATAATAAATAGAGGAATTACCCAGTCACTAATTTGCATTTTTTATCAAGTCGAGTTCATGTTTTAATACATTGCCATTTTTTGTATTATTGAACATGTGCTATGATATGCCTGTAGTTCAAGTATAAAATTATTTTTATTATACTATTTTTTCCTTCAAACGTACATATTTTCTTCAGCTATAGTTTTTGCCAGGATGCTTGTTCACTTATTCCTTCTCTGGTCCCATTCTGGTGATGTCTTCTAGTAAAATGTTTGCTTTCTTCCTGAATTATTACATTAAGAGAATTAATATTTATTGTTCTCTGACCCTAAGAGTGACTGATGATACATTTTTAAAAGATGCCTAATTTTTCTTTTTTCTTTTCCTCTCTTTTCTTTTTAGGCATAATATTCTTTGGCTATGATGATGTTTTAGTTTAGTGTTGCCCTTTTAATGGTTACCTATATTTTTAGGGAAATGTTGGGTTGAGCAGTGTGAAATTGCTGGTATTTGGCTATACATATGGCAATTTCAGATGGCTCAACCTAATGTTTTTGTTTGCTTTAGGAATATTTCTTAACACTCACTCGGCCTTTTAATTACATTTCTAGCTTTTGGTTGTCACAGATTAATTTGATGAGAGCTTGGGTAGTTTGCTGATCCCATGTGCTCTCTTTTCTCAAGGGATTGCATTCTTGGCTTCCTCACCCTGAACTTGAACTTTTGAGGACCACAGGCTGCATACTGCACTCTAGCCCTCTTGCACTACATTCTGAAATTGCTAAAACCTGCATAGAAATAGCAAAGAGACTTCACTTTTTAGGGAAGAGTTGGATATGGATTGGAGTGTTGAAGGTGTTTAGAGCCTTGTGGATATTTGCAAGTTTTTTCCATTTTATTAGGGCTGCTGCTAGTCTTGGCCTGGGTGAGGGCACCTTGCCCAGCCAGCCTTCCTGCATCCTTCCCGTGCACCTTCACCCTCTGGAGAGATGTCGTATCCATTCCACCCTCTGCTTTCCTTCTCCTCCATCTTCTCTGCTGGCCCCTTATTATAGGCCCCTCTTCTTCTTGGGGATATAATAATAATAATAATAATAATAATAGTAGTAGTAGTAGTAGTAATAAAAATAGTTTCCATTTTATGGAGGACTTAGAGCCAGACACTGTATTTTTTTACATGTATTTGCTCATTTAATGTTCCCAATAACCCTCTGGTCATAATAGGTACTATTATTACACTCAGAGGTGAGCAGAACCCAGCTACATAATTTGTAGGGCCCAGTGTGAAATGAAAATGTGGGACCCTTTGTTTAAATCTTATTAAGAGTTTCAAGAGAGGGATAGCAGAGCATTAAAGCAAGCACAGAGCCCTTCTAAGTGTGAGGCCCTCTGTTACGATGCAGATCATAGGCCAATGAAGCTAGTCCTGAGGTGAGGAACCTGAGACAGAAGGAGGTCAAGTGAAAGTCTTGCATTATGAGATGATGAGCTTGTATGAAACCCAGGTCTCTAGCCTCCCAAGGCTGACTCGTTTCACTGCTCTGCTGTCCTGTAGGAACCTCCTGATCAGTCTCTCTTTCTCTGGTCTTACTCTCCTCCACTCAACCGGGAGAGTGGTCTTCCCAAGCTGAAATCTGACCACAGCACACTCCTGCCTCTTCTGGGCCACCGCCTTTGAGTAAATCCTCAACTCCTTGGCGCAGAACCCAGGACCATGTAGGATCTGGTCTCTGCCAGTCCCCTGGCCGGCCCCCAATCTCATCCCCTCCCCACATGGACCGCATATGCTTTGGTCATTCTGACCTGCTTGAAGATCTGGAATGTGCCATGTTGTTTCTTGCCTTCTTGGTTATCATGTGCTCATCTCTCTCCCTAACATCCCCCTACCCTCAAGTCTCTAGCAAATTCATATTCATTTTTGAATATCCAGTGTGACTATTTCTTTCTGTCTGAAGCATCCCTGAATCACTCTAGCAGAGCTGGCGCCTTCCTCCTCTGTGCTGTCTGTATCGTGAAATCATGTCTGTCCAGGTGCTTTATTGCAGTGTGTTCGGTCATCTGTTTCTTGTGTCTGTCTCAGACCACGCTGAGCTCTTCATGGGCAGGAATGGTGTTTTAGTTGGTGTTGTGTCTCCTGCGGCTGCCCCAGGGCTTGATGTTGGGTGTGTGTTAGATCAATGCTAATTGTGTTGACCTAAACTCAGGACTGGCCTGAGGAGGGATATGATGATAGTTGAACTGGACCAGGAGAAAAGTTGAGAGCATTGGCCACTGGCAACAGACCCAAAGTGTCATCAGACTGAAAAGATGTAGGTTAGATGGGTACCTATAACAATTGTGTGTTTGTGCTCAGCTGGGACCAAGGGTAGCCATGAACAGGAGTGTCCAGGCCTTTCACTGACGTGAGGTAACACCCGATCATGGCACGTGAGCCCATCAGTACCAAGGACAGTCCCTTGGAGAAACCGTGGGAAGCTCCTGTCCCTTGAGGTCACCATGGGGGAAGAGAACATACTGGTTGCTCAAATGTGGAAGGAAATGATTTTCCCTTCTTCTCCCCTTAGGTAATTAATTAATACTTCAAAGAGAATTTCAACTTTATGCAATGATTTCTATTAAAGCCCTGAACAGAAAATATAAAAGCAGCAGCTTTGCTAAATAAACCTAAGTAATTAGCCATCTAATCAGTATTTTAGAGTTTATTCTTTTTCATTTCATAGGTATGTGCTTTTCAACATCCCGTTCTGCCAAGGCCACTGTGTGTGTGAGCTTTGTGACCTGACCATCATCATAGCCTTGGAGCGTGTTGTGTCTGGTGGGCAAAAGGTAGGATCATTTTTCTTGAGAAAATTTTATGGGTGCTTTTGTGTGCCTTACCCCAGGAGTATCCTTCCCTTCCTTCAGCCGCTTTCACTGGCAAGCCTTCTCTTGAAAAGGTGTTTATTCCTAAGCTAGATAACAACTATGTAGAAAGCTTTTACCAAACTTTTTTGAAGGTATAACTCTGCATATTTGCGTTGCTCTATTTTATGAAAAAAAGATGTGGGGCTTTTGTTTTTCTCCCTTCACTGTGTGGTCACATGGACCATTTCCCAGGGTCCCCATCTTTGCTGTGTTTGGGGGACATTTGGAGTCATGTTCTGGAACATGAGTAGATCATGAGTGGTTGTCACAGCCAGCTTGAGAAGGGTGTCGCCTGAGTACAGTGGCCCTTCTCTTTGTTTGCATCTGTATAGTTTCTCTGTAGTCTCCCTCTTTCTCTTGCTCTCTCTGTCTTTCTTGATATTTAGAAAGACTTGAATTTTGGTCCTACTGGTTATCTTTATGGTGATGCCTTTGTATAATACCTTAAATACCCATCCCCTTTTTGGTCCTGTGTATTGGGTTCCCTACCATGAGTTATGTTTGGAATAGCTTATAAATCTTCTCCATTTCTTCTCTCCAATCCTGCCTCTGATTTAAAATAAAACTATTTTACTCATAGTTAATACTGATAGGCAATTGGTGAGTTTCTTCTTCTATATATGCTCCCCTTACTCCTCTCATTTTTCATGTTTGTGTTTTATCTGCGTTGTAAAGCATGTCAATCATATGGTCCTGGCACCCTTACCCCCATCACCAGGTCCTCATTCTATAGTTAAATATGCTCAGTACCTACCACGGGTCCTTCACCAACCCTCTCCAGTCATTTCTTAGCTGTCTGAAGTTTGTTTTCTAGTAGATGCCTTCAGGAAGGGCTCATGGGAACAATATGTCCTGAATCTCCTTTGTTTCTGTATTTATTTATTTCAAACAATCACAGACTTACAGAAAAGTTAAAGATTACACCAAGAAATCTTTTCCCTACAAATCATTTGCAAATAAGTCACTTACCTGATGCTTTGTTCCCCTGAATATTTGAGTGTGTTTTTCTTACAAACAAAGACAGTCACCTACAATAACCTCAATATTAGGCAAATTGCATTGACACACTGCCAAGATCTCATACTCAGACAAAACTCCAAGTTTCACCAAGTGTTCTGATAACATCTTTTAAATAAAAAAGATCCAGCCAGGATCATGCATTACGTTAAGCGATCACTTCTCTTTACCTCCTTCTATCTGTTACATTTCCTCAGACTTTCCTTGACTTTAATGACCTTAGTGCTTTCCAAGATAACAAACCAGTTAATTTATAGAATGACCCTCAATTTGGGTTTGTCTGATGACATCCGATGATTAGACTCAGGCTGTACGTCTTTGGGGAGAATACTATGAAAGTGATGCTGTCCAATTACACTACTGGGTATTTACTACAAATGTAGTGATCCGAAAGGGCACCTGCACCCCAATGTTTATAGCAGCAATATCCACAATAGCCAAACTAGGGAAAGAGCCAAGATGTCTATCGACAGATGAATGGATAAAGAAGATGCGATATATATATATAATATACAGTGACATAGTACTCAACCATCAAAACATGAAATCTTGCCATTTGCAACAACGTGGATGGAACTAGAGGGTGTTATGCTAAGCAAAAGAAGTCAATCAGAGACAGACCATTATCATGTGATCTCGCTGATAATGCGGAATTTAAGAAACAAAACAGGATCATAGGGGACGAGAGGAAAAAATGAAACAAAACGAAATCAGAGAGGGAGACAAATCATAAGAGACTCTTAAGCATAAAAAACAATCTGAGGGTTGCTGGAGAGGAGGGGGGATGGAGGGATGGGGTAACTGGGTGATGGACATTAAGGAGGGCATGTGATGTAATGAGCATTGGGTGTTATAGAAGACTGATGAATCACTGACCTCTACCTCTGAAACCAATAACACATTTTATGTTAATTGAATTTAAATAAAAATAAATAAGTTTTAAAAAGTGACGCTGTGTTCTCAATGCATCCTATCAGGTGACACACAATTTTGATTTGTTCCACTACTGTGATCACTTGATTAAGGTGATGTTTGCAGGCTTCTCTACTGTCAAGTTACTCTTTCCCTCTTTGTAGTTAATTAGCACTTTGTGGGGATAGACTTTGAAACTGTAAAATAACTCTGTTCCTTATCACACTTTCAATTCATTCATTCATTCATTCATTCATTCATTCATATCAGGCTCAAGCTTTCCTATTTCATTTGGTAGATTATACTCCATTATTATCATTATTTATTCTTAAGCTCAAACTGTCCCAGATTTGTCTCACATTTGCATCTTTGTCTATCATCCATCCATCCATTGTTCATCAATCAATCAATCAATCAATCAATCACATACCTATGTATCTAACTGGAATCATATCAATACCTCCAATTCCAATTCAATACCACAAAGTTCATTCTATTTTACTCCTTTTCTTCCTTTCTTCCTTCCTTCCTTCCTCTTTTTTTTTTTTTTTTTGAAGATTTAATATATTTGTCAGAGAGAGAGCGAGAGCTCACAAGCAGGGGGAGCAACAGGCAGAGGGAGAAGCAGGGAGCCCGATGCGGGACTCGATCCTAGGACCCTGAGATCATGACCTGAGCCGAAGGCAGACACTTAACAGACTGAGCTACCCAGGCATCCCTATTTTACTCCTTCTCCATGTTTGTATCCCTTTTCTTCAACAGTGAGAAACTGGCTCCTATTATCCTTAATGTAGTAACTTATTTGTGCAACTCTCCTGCAAGTAGCAGATGTCCCAGCCTGATTGCCACCCTTGCCCCTTGCATGGATGCTCTTCTTACTCTGCTTGGGATCTCACTCCCCATTTCAGGATGTCCCCATGTGGATGCCCTCTTAACACTCTTAGGCATTTATCCCCTGTGTCCCATCCCTCCTACTCGGCCTCTGACTCCCTACACTGGAGTGCCTCCCCTCCCTGCCTCCACATACATTGATGCCCCCCTTCCCTGCTTGGGCTTTGGCACCCCAAGCCAAATTGTCCTTTTCATCCCATTTGGACTGTGACTTTCTATGTCAGGCTTTACCCCTCTGTGCCCCAACACCCCTTGGCATGCCTCCCTTGTGTCAACGTCTTCCTCTTCCCATTAAAGCTCTTCTAGGTGCCCTCCTCTGTGAATACCTTCCTCAACCCACTTGGACTTTCGCATCCCACTTTGGGCCATTGTGGCTGCTCCCTGCCCTTATCCCCACCCCCTGTGCAGGTGACTACCTTGTTTTCCTCTACGTGCTGGCTGAGCGAGGACTGAACTGTTCTGGAAGGGAAGGAGGAAGATGAAGAAGGAAGAGCTGATATCTGATATCTTATGTGCTTGTAAGAAATTGGTCTGTGACTTTATACTTGAAAGGTATCCAGGATAAAATCTTTGGCAAACATTATCTTTCCTGGAGGATCTGAAATATGCTGCTCTTTTGTGTTCTGGTTTTGAAAGTTACTGTTGAAGAGTTTGATGCCAAGTTGATTTACTTTTCCCTAAGAGTCTCTTTGACTTTTTGCCTAAAGGCTGTCTAAGTTTTTTTTTTTCTTCTTTATGGTTCCATTGTTTGACTAGAATGTCTCAATATTGACCATTCTGGGTTGATTTTCCCAGGTACATGGTGTGTCTTATAAATATGAAGGTTCAAGTCTCTTTTTATTTAAGAGAATATTTTTGAATTATACTTTTTTTAAAAGTATTTTTTCAGTTCCGTTGCTATGGTTTTCTTCCCATGCATATGTTGGCTCTTTTTTGCTTGTCTTCTATGTCTATCCTTTTTCTCTTATGCTCTTTTTTCCTTTCTTCATTTGTTTTTGTTTCCCCTTTTTTCTCATTTTCAGAAATTTATTCTCTTAGTGTACTTACCATGGTTTCTAGTCATTCCTTTGTGTTTAGTCTTCACCTCTGACTTTTTTTTTTCTTTTGTTTAGATTTGTTCCTGAGCTCTGTCAGCTCCTTTCATACATGCTTTGTGTCCGGCCATCTCATTTCTGATCTTTCTTCTCATTTATGCTGTTATTTCATAGCTTCTACTATTTTCTTAATTTCATTTAACTCATTTTGAAATATGAGCTCACTGTTTTCATCTGCTCTGTAGTCATATTTTTCTGGTGAATATTTGTTTACTGAACATATGTTATGGGAACCATTTTTCTCTCTTTTTGATATTTTTGAATGAGGGATTGACCATAATCTTTTTCTGTTGCTGAAGTTGTATTTTTGTTTATTTATTTCTTTATTTATTTACTTATTTTAGAGAGCGAGACAGTGCTCATGAGCGGATGGAGGGGCAGAGGGAGAGGGGGAGAAGCAGACTCCCCACTGAGTGTAGAGTTGATAGACGGCTCCATCCCATCACCCCGAGATCACAATCTGAGCCAAAAGTAAGAGTCCCTGGGTTAACTGACTGAGCCACCCAGGTGCCCCTGAAGTTGTATTTTTAGAAGAAAGTTTATGTGTAGGGCTTGGGAGTTGAGCAGAATGTCTCTCTCTCCTTTCTTATTCTATCACAAAGTTTTTAATGGTTCTTTTGCATTCCTCTCTTCAATGCTTGTGATATTTGCTTCCTCTTGTCCCCTCCCCCGCTAGTATTTGAACATTTTCTCTCTTTCATGCCCAGGTGCCCTGCCCTGATCATCTTGGGCTGTACTCCCAGCTGTATCTCCTCAATCTGGGCTCTCCCTTTCTGGAAGAAAGCCCCACTGGGAGTTCCTGAGAGTCCTGATGGTCAGCTGCTTAGGACCTTTTGGTCTTCCTGTGGTGGCCTTGCTCTCACCATGAACCCCCTTCCCAGTTTCATCTGTTGTGCCTAGATCCACACTTGAGTGGGAACCCCTCCTTTTGGAACTCACCAGTAGGTGTCAATCTTTCATTTGCCCAGCTCTTAGGATATGGGTTTCTCCTGTTTCTGGCCTGTTTTCATTCTCTTGTGGGTCTCACTGTTGACAGTGGGTGGCCCCACCCACCTGTATTATGTTGTTGAGAATTCTTTGTGACCTAGTTTTATTGATGACATCATCCATGAGTTTTGTCTTTTGCTCTCCTACTTAATCTCCTTTTTAAGAGGGGATTTGGGGAAATTACAAAACCATGCTGTCAACACTTGTATCTTACTTCTCTCTTTCTTTTGTCTGTTTTCACAGCCTGGACCCCATCCATCTCTGTGTGGTTTTTTCATTAGGGCTTAAAAGAACCCTCTAAGGACCCATTCTATATAGAATGACTCATCTCATTCTCTAGTGTAGATTCTTGGCTCTTATTCCTGTTAGAGGTATTGGCTGTGCAAAGTCACATGAGGGAGCAGCAAGCTCTCAAATTTCTTATGAGGGAAAGGGGAAAGCCAATAGGATTTTAGAATGTGATAAAAATGGCACATTAATTTTTTTGTGTGTTTTGTTTTGTTCAGAAGTGATCATGTTGCAATGTTTTGCTACCAAAAGGCCTGATTCAGTACCACATACCCATATTTAAAATAAAGGAAGCATCTTGCTTCTTTATGTTTTTGTCTTTTTTTCCCTCTTACATTAAGTCTATTTTATTTTAGTTTGGCTTTATGAATTAACTGTAGTACTTTCAGTAGCATCATGAGCTAGGATTTTCTGATACACATGTTTTATTCTGGGCTTGAGTTCAGAGCTTGCCTTAGCATTAGGGTTAGTGTTGGTCATAATTTTGTATTTTGGGTGTAACTGTTGTCAGAACCTATCTCAAGACCCTCAGTTTATTGCCACTTTCTCGGCTGTAGTAGTAATGAGTGTTGTTTTTAAATATCTTTAAGAGATTGCTAGTATCTTGTGAAGTATGATAAGATAACCCTTGTATTATTTAATATAAACATGATTTCTTCTTATAAGTTATGACTTTGATCTTCAAAATACTTTGTCATGTTAATATACATTATATAACTCACTAAATTTTGATCTCAATTATGTGGGTGGAAAAAGCAAATCAGAAGAAATGAGGCAAAATGGAGTATCAGAACCAGAGGAAAAAAAGAAAACTTAGTCAAATGCATCAGATTAAGTAGAATGTATACCAGGAATACAAGGTTGGTTTACCTTTTGAAAGCTAATCAATGTACATCATCAGATTGACAGAAAGAAGAAAAACCATTTGATCATCTCAATAGACACGAAAAGGCATTTGATTCATTTCTAAATTCAAGATTTTTGTATGGAAACACAAAAGACCCTGAATAGCCAAAGCAATCCTGAAAAAGGAAAACAAAGTGGGAGGCATCATGATTCCGGTCTTCAAGCTCTATTACAAAGCAGTAATCATCAAGACAGTATGGTACTGGCACAAAAAAAAAGATACAGAATGGAAAACCCAGAAATGGACCCATACCTGTATGGTCTACTTATCTTTGACAAAGCATGAAAGAATATCCAGTGGAAAAAAGACTGTCTCTTTAACAAATGGTGTTGGGAAAACTGGACAGCAACGTGCAGAAGGTTGAAACTGGACCACTTTCTTACACCACACACAAAAACAAATTCAAAATGGATGAAAGACCTAAATGTGAGACAGGAAACCATCAAAATCCTAGAGGAGAACAAGGGCAGTAACTTCTTTGACATTGGCCATAGCAACTTCTTACTAGACATGTCTCCGGAGGCAAGGGAAAAAAGGAAAGATGAACTATTGGGACTTCATTAAGATAAAAAGCTTCTGTACAGCAAAGGAAACAATCAACAAAACTAAAAGGCAGCTTATGGAATGGGAGAAGATATTTGCAAGTGACATATCTGATAATAAAGGGTTAATATCCAAAATCTATAAAGAACTTATCAAACTCAACACCCAAAACCCAAATAACCCAGTTAAGAAATGGGCAGAAGACATGAATAGACATTTTTCCAAGAAGACATCCAGATGGCTGACAAACACATGAAAAGATGCTCAACATCACTCATCATCAGGGAAATACAAATCAAAACCACAATGAGTTACCACCTTATACCAGTCAAAATGGCTAAAATGAACAACACAGGAAACAACAGATGTTGGCAAGGATGTGGAGAAAGGGGAATTCTCTTACACTCTTGGTGGGAATGCAGACTGGTGCAGCCACTCTGGAAAACAGTATGGAGTTTCCTCCAAAAGTTGAAAATAGAGCTACCCTATGACCCAGCAATTGCACTACTGGGTGTTTACCCAAAGGATAAAAAAAATATAGATTCAAAGGGGCACATGCACTCCTATGTTTATAGCTGCATCAACAATAGCCAAACTATGGAAAGAGTTCACATGTCCATCAGTTGATGAATGGATAAGGAAGATGTGGTACACACACACACACACACACACACACACACACACACACACACTGGAATATTAGTCAGCCATTAAAAAGAATGAAATCTTGCCACTTGCAGCGACATGGATGGAGCTAGAATGTATTATGCTAAGCAAAATAAGTCAGTCAGAGAAAGACAAATACCATGTAATTTCACTCATATGTGGAATTCAGGGAAGGGAAAAAAGAGAAGGAAAGAGGGGGTGGCAAACCGTAAGAGACTTTTAACTATAGAGAACAAACTAGGGTTGATGGAGGGATGTGGGTGGGGGATGGGCTAAACAGGTGATGGGTATCAAGGAGGGCAGTTGTTATGATGAGCACTGGGTGTTATATGTAAGTGATGAACCACTAAATCCTACTCCTGAAACAAATAAACAACCTCAACAAATTAGGATTAGAAAGTAACTTTAACAGTCTCATAAAGAGCAACAACATTATACTTAATGGTAAAATATTGAAAAGTTCCCTCCTAAGATTGAGAAAAAGATGAAGTTGTCTGTTCTCACTGCTATTCATCAGTGAGCTGGAGTCTCTAGGTAGAGTTAAAGATAAAAAAGAGAGTAAAAAGAATCAAATGCTATGAAGATCAAAAGAAGAAAAAGTAAACTTATTTTCATGTTCAAATGACATAATCATTCATATAGAAAATCCTAAGGAATCCACAAAAACATTACTAGAACCAATACATGACTTTAGAAAGGTTATAAGATTAATGTCACTATAAAAAATTCAGTTGTATTTTTGACATATATACTTTCAGCAGAGCAGTGGAGGCAAAACCTGACTTCAGGGTATGTTGAGAGAGAATGGGAGGTTCTCATTTGAGTGAAAATGGGGTAAACACATTCCACCTTGCTCTCCCTCTGAATGTAGCAAAAACCCTAGGATGAATGCATAAAGAAGATATCAGAGGACTCTAAAAAGTAAGTGGTAGCAGGCATATTGGGGAAGGAAACCAGAACATGAAATACAACTAATCCAGTGGTTTCTTTCTTTTTTCTTTTTCTTTTTTCCTCCTTTGTCTTCTGGCTGGGACCCAAAGACTACTTGATCTCTAAAACTGCATCCTGGCACAGACAGAAATAGCTGAAAGAGAAGCCCTTTCTTTCTGGTTTAAGGAACAGAAGTAATGGCTGAAATTTCCCCAAATTTGGTAAAAGAATTACAGATTCAAACACAGTGAACCCCAAACAGAAAAACTTAAAGAGCTCTATAGCCAGACACATCCTATTCAAACTGCTGCAAACCAAAGAGAAAGAGAAAGAAAAATCCTTAAAGTAGCCAGAGAAAAACAATTGTCTATAAGGCAACCATGATTTGAGAGACTTTGGGTTTCTCATTAGCTGCCATAGAGGCCAGGAGGCAGAGGAAACATTTTTAAAGTGCTGAATGGGAAAAACTGTCAAGTCAGAATTCCATATCCAGAGAAAATGCCCTTCACAAATGAAGATAAAATAGAAACTTTCTTAGATGAAGGAAAATCAAGAGAATGTGTCACCAGCAGACCTGCTTTAAAGTAATGTTAAAAGAACTTCTTTAGGAAGAAGGGAAATGATGGAAGTTTCAGAGGGAAACTTGGAATTTCAAGAATAAGGAAGAGCAACACAAATGGAAAATATGTGGATAAATATACCAGACAGTTCCTCTCCCTTTAAGTGATTTAAGATATGTATGGTGGCTGAAAACAAAAATTATAGCATTATCCGGTAGGGTTTTCATTGTATGTAAATGCCATGTGTATGATGGCCACAACAGAAATGGGGGAGGGTAAAGGGTCCTATGTGAGGATAAGGTTTCTCTGTCTTTCACACTAAAGTGGTAAAGGGTGATGTCAGTGAAAATGGAAGAGTAAGGACATCCAAAAGTCTCTCCTCCATAAAAGCAAGGAGAACATTGGCAAAAATTGTCAGAATCAACTTTCTGAGAACTCCGAAGCCTTGTAGAGCATCCATTTTTGAAAAATGGCTAAATTTCAGTAAAAACAGTGAGTGTTGTAGTGTTAGTTTTAAGTTGCTCTATTTCCGTTCCTCTTTCCTCACTCCATGGTAACTTTGAAGACCAACAGCTTGCTTTTGTAGTGGGAACCACCAGTCTGGCAGGCACTAGAGGAGGCAGATGTAGTTGGAGCTTCTTCAAAAGCCCCATTCCCAAGATTTGACTCATCCGGTGGTTCCTTGTAAGACCTCACGCACATGACTGTCTTTATTTGACCTGACTGGAAACCCACCACAAACAGCCTTTTCCCTGGAAATGTTTGTGGAAAACAATCAATAGCAATTGTTTAACATTTCAGCTGCCTGAGGGTAATATTTGGGGCAAATAATAGGCAAGCCCGAGGCATACAAAGAAAAGCAAGGGAATGATATATTAATGGGGGCTTTGAAAAGCTCCAACATATTCCTGGAAATCTAGAAGGCCATGCCCAGGGATGTGCATGTGCTCAGGACAAACCTGAGAAAATCCTGTGCTTTTGTCTTTGGCTAACTTTCAGGGTCTTTGCAAGCAGGATGTTAAGGCTGAGGCAGAGTTATAAATTGCCTCACTGAGTGTTGCAGGTGTGCCTCAACATGCATAAAAAGTCCCTCAGCAAAGACTAGGAGACTTATTGGTTTCAAGAATTTAAGGAAATCTGTACTGTCATTAGCTGACCACAAAGTTAACTGAGCAGAGACTTCGGTGCCCACATACAACAATGAATATATATTTTACAATTCAGAAAAGTTATTAAACAAACAAAACAGCAAAAAACAACAGCAACACCATCTTGGGAAGGGGGGCATCTGATGTCCAGAGTTGTACATTATACTACTCAAAATGTCCAGTTTCCAACCAAAAAAATTATGAAACATTCAAAGAAATAAGATTGTATAGCCCACACACAGGAGAAAATAATAGTCAATAGAAAGTGTCCCTGGGGGACCTCAGATGTTGGAGTTAGTATACAAAGACTTTAAGTCAATTATCTTAAAGTGTTCAAAGAATGAAAGGAAACCATGTCCAAGAACTAAAGGAAAGCATCAAAATTATCTCATAAAATAGAGATTAGCAACAAAGAGTCAGAAATTATTAAAAAAACCCAATATTTTGCAATTTAGGGTAAAAAAGTACAATACCTGAAATTAAAAATTCACTGGAGGGGCTCAACAGTGTATGTGAGGAAGCAGAATATTCAGTGAACTTGAGGTCAATTGAGATTATCTAGTCTGGTAAACAGGAAAAAAAAAGGATGAATAAATATGAACAGAGCCTCAGAGACCTGTGGAGCGACAGAAATCATATGCATAATGGAATCCTAGAGGGACAGGAGAGATCAAAAAGGACAGAAATGATATCTAAAGAAATGGCATAAAACTTCCCAAATTTGATAGAAAACATTAATCTACACATTGAAGAAGCTCAACAAGTCTTATATAAGTTAAACTCAAAGAAATTCACACCTAGACACATTATAAACAAAGACACATTGCAATTAAGTTGCAATCCAAAGACATCTTTGAAAGAGATCTTGAAAGCAGTAAGAGAAGTGTCATATCATGTACAAGAGATCCTTAACAAGCTAATTTCTCATCAGAAGCCATGGAAGCCAGAAGGCAGTGAGATGTTATATTCAAAGAGCTGAAAGAAAATTGTGGTCATCCAAGAATTTTATACGCAGCAAAATTATCTACCAAAGATAAAGGAGAAATCGAGACATTGCCAGATAAACAAAAAGAGAGAATTTGTCACTAGCAGACATGCCCTGCAAGAAATACTGAAGGAAATCCTTTAGGCTGACATGAAAGGACACTAGACAGTAACTTAAATCCACATGCTGAAATAAAAAGCTCTAGTAAAGATAGGTAGCTATACGTAAAAGATAGTATAAATGTAATTTTTATTTGTAAGTTGTTTTTTTCTCTTATCTGATTTAAAAGACAATCACATAGACCTAAATCCAAACATATCAATAATTATATTAAATGTAATCCATCTGCACACGCTAACTGAAAGTGTGAGATTGTCAAAATGGACTAAATAACAGGAGCCACCTATCTGCTGTCTACAAGAACTCATTCTAAATAAAACAGTGTAAGTAAATTAAATAAAATATTAGAAAAAGATATACTATGCGAATACTAATCATAGAAAACTGGAATGGCTATATTAATATCAAAATTGTCTTCAGAGGAAGGTAAATTACCAGGGATAAAGAGGGACCAGGGATCATTTATGTAATGATAAAAGGGTCAATTCACCATGAAGACAGAGCCATTCTAAATGTGTATGCACCTAACAACAGATCTTGGAAATACATAAAGCAAAAACACGATTGTATTTAAAAGAGTAATCTATAATTATAGTTAGATCAACATTTCTCTCTCAATAGTTTATATTACAAATAGACAGAAACTCAACAAGGATGTAGAAGAATTGATCAATACCATCAACCACCTGGATGTAATTCACATGTATAGAACACTCCATGTACCAAAACAAAATTCACATGCTTTCCAAGCACACATGGTACTACATTTACCAATATAATACCACACCTTGTGTCGTAAAACAATCTTAACAAAGTTAAAAGAACGAAAATCAAATGATGTGTGTTCTCTGAGGCAGAGTGGAATTTAATAGAAAATAAGAAGAGATAGATTGTAGATTGTGATTAGAAACAAACTGTATTGGTTTGCTAATGCTGCATATCAATATTACCACAAACTTAGTGGCTTAAAACAACACACATTTATTATCTCAAATTTCTATGGGTCAGGAGTTCAGACGTGGCTTAGCTGAGCCCTCTGCTTAGGGTCTCACAAGACTGCAATTAAGGTGGTGGCCAGGACTGGGTTGTCATCTGGAGGTTCCACTGGGGAAAAATCCACTTCCCACTTGTGGTTGTTGGCAACACTTAGCTTCTTGAGAATGTAGGACTGAGAGATTTATTTATTTTTTCTGGTTGTTGACTCAAGGCATCCTCAGCTCATAGAGGCTACCTGCAGTGTCTTGCCACTTTGAATCTTCCAACATGGCCATTTATTTCCTCACATTCAACAAAGGGGAACATTCCAAGAGTGCTCCTGCTAGCAAGATGGAATTTTATATAATGTAACATGATAATGGGAGTAACATCCCATCACTGTTACCATATTCTGTTGGTTAAAAGCAAGTCACAGGTCTTGCCCATACTCAAGGGGAGGGGATTAAACAAGGGTGTTAATACCAAGGGGAGAGGATCTTTAAAGGTCACCTTAGAGTCTATCCATCCTAGTCCAATCCCTTCCACATGCAAAATACATTCACTCCTTCCCAAGCTCTTTAAGAGACTCATTCCAATGTAGTATCTATTCAAAGTCAAGAATGTTCTCCTAAATCAGGTCCAGGTATAGATGAGGCTCCTGGCTTTTCTCTCAGTCTGTCAATGTGTAAAACTAATAAGACAAGTTATTATGCCCCCCAACAAACAACAGCAGAATAGGCATAGGGTAAGAGCTATAAACATTCCCACTCAAAAAGAGGGGGAAACAAGAGGTACAAAAGAGCCACTGGTTCATAACTATTTGGAAATCCAGCCAGGCAAATGTTGGGAGTTCCTTGATTAGGTTTCAAGGCCTGGGGATAATTATTTGTGGTTGCGATATCATAAGAAATACATGTTTTGTCTCTGCCTCCTGGTTTCTTGCACAGAGCCCCTAAAACCTTGTAAATTCTGAGTGATAAGGGTACTAGGAACATCTTTTGTTCTAATATTTAGTCTTCAACCCTGGTTCTTGACACAAGAGCTTTAGAATTTCTGAGATGATGAGTGTCTTTTGTATGCTAATGAAATGACTAGGGTCTGGGGCCCTCTAGGTTGCTTCAGGATGGGGGTTTTGTCATCTGAAAGACCAAGGCATAATTAGAAGTTTGGAACTTTTTTTTTTTTAAAGATTTTATTTATTTATTCGACAGAGATAGAGACAGCCAGCGAGAGAGGAAACACAAGCAGGGGGAGTGGGAGAGGAAGAAGCAGGCTCCCAGCAGAGGAGCCTGATGTGGGGCTTGATCCCATAATGCCAGGATCATGCCCTGAGCTGAAGGCAGACGCTTAACCGCTGTGCCACCCAGGCGCCCCGAGAAGTTTGGAAATTTTTGTCCCATTCCCTGACCTCTAGGGAGGGAGGAAGGGCTGGAGGTTGAGTTCATTGTCAATGGCCAGTGATTTAATCAATTATGCCTACATAGTGAAGACTATAAAAACCTTTAAGAGTGGGGTGTAAAAAGCTTCTGGGTTGGTGAAGGAATCTACATGTCAGGAGGGTGGCATAGCCCAAAGTCTATGGGGATCAAAGTTCCTATCCTTGGGACCCATACTGATCTCACCCTATGTAACTCTTTGGCTGTTTACTTTGTATCCTTTATACTATCCTTATTGTAATAAACCAGTAAATGTAAGTAAAGTGTTTCTCTGAGTTCCGTGAGCTGCTATATAGCAAATTATCAAACTAAGGAGGGGGTTGTGGGAACCCCTGTTTTGTAGCTGTCAGTTGGAAGAAACAGAGGCCCTGGACTTGAAATTGGCTTCCAAAGTGGATCAATTTTGTAGGACTGATACTAACTCCAGGCAGATAGTATCAGAATTGAATTGAGTTGTAGAACATCCAACTAGTGCCCAGAGAGTTGGAGAATTGGTTCTTAGTGTGGAAAAACGTCACACGTTTGGTATCAGAAGTGTGAGTAGAGAAACAATCTTTCCTTAGTGTTTTAGAGCTCTGATCTCTTGGTTCTGTTCTTTAAGTCATTCTTCCCTTTTCATGAAAGTGGCATGTATTTTCATTTGAGTTTTATCAGCCTGCTTCTTGCCGATTGAATTTTGGGGGTCCTGTGGCTTCCTTTCATTTTGTGCCATATATCCCTTTTGGTCTATTCTCTTTGTTTCTGCTGAAATAATTTTCTCAAGAAACTTTTGGGCCTTCCATGGATTTTCCTTAGATTCACTCCACTATAACAAAGCCACACATGCACAGATCTTTTTGAGATGAGCTCTTCTTTACTTGGGGCTTCTGCCAAGAGGATCGGGGGACAATTTCCTAAGCTCTTATGGGCCCTATCTAAGGTTTGATTGAGAGGATCTGTGAGGCCCACCTTTAATCTCTTGAAAGGCCATTTTGTGTGATCGAGTACTCTGAGTTTTTGCTCTTTCTGAGATTTAGGTAAAAGGTCGTACAGTCACCTCCCCAGCTGTTTCTACAGGACATCCTCTCCCCACAGTGCTTGGGGGTCATTTAGTAGTATTTCCTATTTGGAAAGGCTAAGAATTTAAAAAATCATCCAGTTCTGGTTCCTTTTTATTTAACAATTTTTCTCTCATCTCTTTTCTCTCACTTTACTATAAGCGGCAAGAAAAAAACGGGTACCACCTTTAGTACTTTGCTTGGAAATTTCCTAGTCTGGATAACCAAGTTCATTATTTGGTCAGGTTTTCCTCTAACTGCAGGAGACAATGTAACTAAGCTTTCTGCCTCTGTGTAACAAGGATCCCCTTCCTTCATTTTCCAGTAACATGTTCCTCATTTCCTTCTAACCTGTCACTGGCGGTATCCTCCAAGTCCAAATTTCTTCCAGCAGTCTGTTTAAGGCAGTTTGGGCTTTCTCTATGATGCTTGTCAAAATTCTTGTAGCCTCTGCCCATGACTTGGTTCCAAAGCCACTCCCATATTTTTAGGTATTTGTTACAGTAGCATCCTCTTTCCAGGTAACAAAACCTTTATTAGTTATCTATCCTCGCTGTGCAAAAAAGGATTAACTCAGCAGGTCTGGGTTGTCTAAACCTGGCACATTCCAAAGAAAGATCAGGTCCTTGCCTGGCTTCTGGGAAATAACTTCTACTCCCTTTGAATATCCTACCTGTTAAGAGTGTTTACCTGAATGCCAGATAATGCTAACATTGTGATATATGGTGGGGGCCTTGGGCTACACGGTATGTGCCTGCTCTCTGGGGGGGCTGGATATTGAAGGTCAGTCATGCAGGGAGTCAGCCATGCCTATGTAACCAACCTCCCATAAAAACCTTGGATACCAAGCCTTGAATGAGCTTCCTAGGTAATACTCTGTGTGAGTTGTCACACACCATTGCTGGGGAATTATGTGCTGTCCACATGACTCCACTGGGAGAGGACAGCTGGAAACCTATGCCTGGTCTCTCTTACACTTTGCTTTACGTGTCTTTTTCTATTGCCAATTGTAATCGGTATCCTTTAACTTTAATACACCTTAACCATGATTATAGTGGCTTCGCTGAATTATGTGGGTCCTTCTTGCAAATTATTGGACCTGAGGGTGGTCTTGAGGACCCCTGCACACAGTTGTATAACAAATCACCACAAATTTATTTTTCATTATTATTATTTTTGTTACATAAATTAACCCATTTATTATAGGTTAGCAATGTCTCAAATGGTGGAGCTTCTACTGGTCATTCAAATCCTTCAGTCTCCTTCTGGTGGCTGACTTGACTGATGGCAGAAGTGGTGTTATAGGTCCAGGCACCATGTACTACTGTTTTCATGCAGGAACTATAATGCCAGATCCCCGCAGCTCATGTTTTCACCTCAGTTTTGCCCCAGAAGGAGCAAGGATCTTTGACACGCTGGCTTATTTTAATCTTCTTCACCATTTTCCTGAGGAAGGCACCATAATGGGTCCCATACTTACCAATGATGCCAACATTATTCGTGCGTTTAGCCATGTTGCCACAAACCGGATCTGAACCCTGAGAACCAGATTACCACAAATTTATTGACTTAAAAGAAAACATGCTTGTTCTCTCACAAGAATCTGGGCATAGATTAGCTGGGTCTCACAGGGTTGCAATCAGGGGATTGGCTGGGCTGTGTTCTTACCTCAACCAGGGAACAATCTGCTTCTGAGTTCACTCAGTTGTTGGCAGAACTCATTTCCTTGTGGTTGTAGGACCGAGGGCTTCAGCTACTTACAGGCTGCTGACTGCTCTCAGGCCCTTGAGGCTGCCTTCAGCTTTTGGCCGAGAGAGCCCTATGGGTCTCCCATCATGGCTGCTTACTTCTTCACAGCCAGCGAGGGAGAGAGAAAGTCTGTCGGGTGAGTTTGATAGCAAGATGGAGTCTTACATCATCTGATGTAATCATGGAGTGATACCCCATTACCTTTTTACTGTGTATTGTTGATTAGAAGCAAATCACATGTCTGCCCACAGTCACAGGGAGGGACTATTCAAGAGTGTGATACCAGATGGTGAGATTATTGGGGAGGTCACCTTAGAGTGTGTCCAACACAAGTCTTAATGAGGAGCTTCACTGTAAAGGGAAAGAAAAGTATGGAATTAGGGGCGCCTGGGTGGCACAGCGGTTAAGCGTCTGCCTTCGGCTCAGGGCGTGATCCTGGCGTTATGGGATTGAGCCCCACATCAGGCTCCTCCGCTATGAGCCTGCTTCTTCCTCTCCCACTCCCCCTGCTTGTGTTCCCTCTCTCGCTGGCTGTCTCTCTCTCTGTCAAATAAATAAATAAAATCTTTAAAAAAACATGTAGTTTAACTCATGTTTAAAAAAAAAATAGGGAATTAGCCAGAGGGTAAAGTAAGGTCAAAGCTTTTTGAGATGGGGAAAAATGTGCCGATGGGCGTGATTCAATAGATAGGAAATAATTGATGTAATGCTGCTTTACGGGTTAGCCATTCTATTCTTTTTAATGTTAAATGTAATAAAAATTCTTATTTTGTCTTTCATATATCAGAAAAAACCTAACTTATGGGCCATTTTCCCCAAGTTAGAGTGGGGAATATATATACTAGGGGAAGTTCAAGAAATGGTGATCATTTGGGATATGAGAGAAAAATCTTAAAGCTTATATTTTTATTCTTTTTATGCTACCTCCTACCAATTTTTATTTTTATGTTTTATAATATACAGTGAGATATCAGTACAATATTATGAATAATTTATAAATGAACATACTTTTGGAGAGCATATTAACACATTTTTTTACTGATAAGTTACCAAATAAAACTACAAAGTGCATTTCCCATTTTGTAAGTTTGTGTTTGGGGAAAAGATTTCATTCTACTTAATTTTTTTACAGAGTGATTTGAAGAAGTGACCATTTAAAACTAGTTTTCTGCTCAGGCCCTCACGTTTATAAAAAAGTATTGGTGGATCATGACAGGCCATTCGCTGTGATTTTTAAACTTTCCCTTTTATAACTTTCAAGGTTTAGAAATTATTCTTGTAGAACACTTTTGCTAATACAAAACATATAGTAATATTTATATTTCAGTACTTAACAGTTTCTCTAAACCTCATAATTCTATTTTAGTAATAATGTGACATATATCTCAGGTTAATTTGATTGAATTTATGTTAAATACTGATAGTGGGACCATTTTCTGACATACTAGGGTCCTTTCTTGGCTTATCACTGAGCCTACTTAGAAAATAATTTAGGCCCAATAAGCTATGAACTGTAGCAATCGTAATAAGAAAGAGTTTGGTACACTGCCTTTATAATATTCCTGCTCACTGAAAGGATTCCCGAAAGACTTGGTATTTAAGACTTACCCACGGCACCATTTTGTCATTCTAAGATATACTCTTGGGCCTCCGAATACCCTATGATGGCTATTGCCACTGAAGGACTCATGGAGATGCCCTATCAATTGTGTGGCAATGTATTTGTCTGGGAGGGCAACACACATTTTTCAGTCTCCTGAAATACGTGGTTTTCAATCTTTAGCTTTTGAGCCGTTTTGCCTACGGAAAGACCCCAGTGCAGTGCCCCCTGCTGGTGAATGGCAGCCGCGAGTTTGCATCATGTCAGTGATGGACAGAGTGGGTCCCTTTGCTGACACTGAGCCGGCGGTGATGCTGAGCCTGCCAGGTCATTTTAGATCAGGTCATGAGAGGAACAGAAGGTCGAATCGATATAAAATGAGCAGCTCACAGTTTTCTCTACATTTTTTAGACATGTGATGATTTTCTATAGTTCAGTTTGGCTGATAGAACATGAACACTTCACAAAGATGTTTGCATTTCAGCCTCTGTCTTAGTTCATTTTACAAGCCATTTTGCCCTAATTCTCAGGAGCTGTGTTCTTGTTCAGTCGGGAAACCCAACTTGAGGCTTAGCAGAGATTTATTTTAATTTAATTTAATTTTTTTTGGCAGAGATTTTAAACATGAAATATTTTGAGTGTTCACTTTGTTAAACAATTAGAAAAACACTTTAAACAAAAAGCCTTTTCTTTTTAACCTCCGTGATATGAATTAGCACCCATGTGTGCCGATTTCTAAATGATGATAATTATGTTAAAGAAAATTAATTAAAACTAAGGACCCGATTAGTGTTTAGATTATTATTTTAACTTTGGCCTCTGGTGAAGGTGATTATTCTATAATGAATAACTATAACATTAATTTCGCTCCCATAGTAGGCGGCTCTAATTTCTTCCTTTACATCTGTGGTGGGTATGTCATGGCAGTTACATTTTGGGTAGCCTTTCAGAAAGGTAGTACACACTTCAGGATTTTAGTGTCTTAGGCTCATGGACAAGTGGCTTGTCTGCTTAGGTAATTCCAGTGAAGCAGGAGGTGTAAATTTCCTTATTTTGATTTTTTTTTTTTACTGTTGTTTCATATGAGAATGTGCTTATTTGCAGGAAATGTGCACTGAAGTATTCCAGTGTGATGAAACATTATGTTGGCAGCACCTTAAGAATAGTTTAAGGAAAATAAGCTCTTCCTATTTTAAGTTGAGATTGTGTACAAATAAAGAGAGTGGGAGAAGAAAACTAGAAGACAATGAGGACAGATAACTCTAAGAGTTTTATTATAAAGGAGAGCAAGGAGATAGGACAGTAGAGAATGGAGAAAGAAGAAGTAGACACGGTTTCTAGGATACAGGTATAAGGCAAGCATGGAAGTTTAGATTAGTCATCTAGGGAAGCCTGGAGTTTATACTTCAGTGATTACCAAGAGAACAATGTCACATACCTTTCCAGGAACCTATACTTTCCCAAATCAACCCTACTTTCAGGAAGAACTTTCTACATAAAATAGGTTGGGATTGCTGTATTGAAAACTTCTTTTCTCTGTGAATATAGAGAATACTTGTTACTACATTTGTTGAATATGCTTAAAGTTGATTATCATCACTCTTTAAATTTTCCTTTTTAGACCCTTAGACCATTTGGGTCATTCATCCAACAAACTTTGGCTGAATTTGACTCTGTGAAGCAAAGAGAGTTAGTTTGGGTATAAAACAGTTATGTGCCCAGACCTCTTAGATCTATCTTCGAGTCTAGTGGTGGCAGCTTGTATTAAACAGTCATGAAACTGGTGAGAAGTGTGAAAAGACAACACAAGGATTTAGACAGAATAGAAAAAGAAACTCGAATTTAAACTGGGGACTCAGGGAGCACCTTGTTGAGGAAGTGCCAGTTGAATCGCAACATCAAGGATGAGAAGGCCATAGCTGTGCACAAGGCTGGAAGAGCTCTTGTAGCAGAACGAGCAGAGTGCCAAGGCCCAGGGTGGGAAGGAGAGTAAGCAAGGAAGCCAGTGAGGCCGGGGCACAGGCAGCAACACTGTGGGTGGCTGGAAGGAGTCGGTGAGAGGAACAGACATCAGATCTTGCCAGGCTGAGGGTTTGGAGTTTCATCATGCAACAACATAAAGCCATCGACAGGTTTTGCTAAAGGGAATGCCATTATTAGATTCGTGAGTTGTTTTAAAGATCAAAGTGATCTTGACTTTGTGGGCAAAGTGGTCGCTTTGTGGAGACTGGATTGTCTGAGGCAGGCATGGAAGCAGAGAGATGAGAGAAGAGGTTGTTTCACTAATCCAGGAGAGAGATAAATGGTCATGTATGCCACCATGTTAACAGTGGTACAGAAGAGAAGTTGACAATTTTTGACAATAGGATTGATAGAACTTGTTGGTAGCTTACATGTTTGGCGGGGAGATAAAATCAAAGAGATGAAAGAAAAATCAAGGACGACTTGTGGATGTGGTCAAAATAGTAGAAAGAAAAGCAGGAGAGTGTGGGGTCATGCAAGCGGAATATAGCTGAGCGTCTGTTGGATTTAGCAATGTGGAGCCCACTGATGATCTTAGCAGAGCAATTTGGGTGGGTTGCAGGAACAGAATCCACATTGCAATGTGTGGAAAGTGGAATGGATTCAAATTTCAGTGCATATGGCCAGGGGGCAAGACATGCCATTTCCTCTTTTCTTGGGGACCTT